>NC_138973.1:102437500-104937500 GCF_055761805.1 Camellia sinensis | reverse complement strand
TGTGTTTTCTCCTTAGTGAGTTTATAAAGCAAAATAAATTAGGTTGTCCTCTTCACCAAACAAGGGTTTAATGGAGGGGTTTTGGCTAAATTTCCCCTTTAGGATCAAAATTAGGGTTTTAGCACGGTCTTGCCCAGGCTTCTTGAAGTTCATATCAGAATCTAGGCAAAAGGCTCTCCGAGTTCGATTTTACACCTAAAATGAGTCTAAACACTCATTTGGTGTTGTCAAAGTTTTTAAAGACAAAAGCGTAACTCAAAACATTTTACCCCTCATGAGGCGAGGCGTAAGCCGTAAGACGTCGAGGCGTAAGCATTTTGAATTTCAAATTTTAATATTTAGTGAATAAATAAAATATTTTAAAACAGTAAAAATAAATAAATACAAAGGTGTAAATACTTTTTTCCTTAAGGTATTGAACATTTCAATGCAAAAAATGAAGTTTTCCTTCACTGATAGTGAAATTAATATCCTTAGTTTTAGTTGTTGAGCTTCTCACTTGAGAATTAATTGTGTTTTTTCTTGATTGTCATTTACTTAATTTTTCCTTTATAATATAGTTGCAAAGTGAGCATTTTTTTTTTTTTTTGGGTTTAAACTATCTGCTAGACTAAGTTTAACAAAAGCCGAAGGAAACCTCTTCATATGCATACTTCTCATATGCTTATGCGCAAAAGGCGAACAAGACGCACCTAAGGCGCATGTCTCAAACTGTTATGTGCTAGCCTTTGGGAGTAAAGCCTAAAAATCAAAGCCTTGATGCATTTTACCCGAGCCTTGAGGCAAGGAGAGCCTCAGTAAAGCCTTTTAAAACTTTGGGTGTTGTAAGGTCATAAGCAGTGGATAGGGGTTGAAAATCTCAATTTGTGATGGGGAAAGTGCATGAAAAACAAGAGGAAAATGAACAACACGAAGAACAACAGTGGAAATTAGAAAAAGATTCAAGATGCTTACCGTATGTGGTGAAGATCTAGATTCCAATCAGTTAGGTAGAAATGCTCCAATGGCGACGGCAATCTGCGAATGGCAAATGGAATTGGACGAAATGGTTGGAAAGAAGGAAATCAGGGTTCTAGTGCACTTGGTTTGACAGGGTACTCAAGCATGAACAATGAAGGGCTTGGTGTAGGTATCGCTTATATATATTGAGAGGTGAAAAGTTGCCATAATTCGAATTTTTGGAATTCATGCGAGACGGCTGGAGAGTTGCACAGAACCAACGAGGGGGCACCACGTGTCCCAGACGTGATATGTTGTCAGGTAATTCCGGTCATGCTAAAGCATATGGAATTAAGGGGCAATTGAGAGGAGAATTTGTGCTGAACAATGGGCCGGCATAAATCCAGCGCGGGCCCTCGTGCTCAACCGAACGACCGGACTATTGTGTAGGCCAAAGAATTGGACCAAGCTATCTTGTAAGTTTGTGCCATGTGTTGCGCTGTGCCCAAAGGTTGACTGAGCTATGAAAGAACAGCCGCGAACCGGCTTGAGCGAGGAGAGCCTTGAAGGGCTCGGTTGAGCTATGAAACAAGTTGGAGAGACCGACCTAGCTTAGCTCGGCATAAGAACGATCAGAGTTATTACAATTGAGGATAGGGAAAGTGAAATTGTGTTAGTAGTGATGGCTCAGTCAGAGCACTCCACATGGCCCAATGGAGTAAGGAGAGCAATTAAGTACACGTCAATACCGTTTGGTGGTTTAGCCAATGCTGTTTGGCAGTATTGACGCACACACATGTAAGGAAAAGAGAGGGTAGTACAACCACGCGTCCAGCAAAGGACAACAGAAGTAGTGCACGCACAACCATGGAAAGAAAGGCAACGGCCTAGATAAGGCGCACAACTTCACTCAAGAAAGGGTAAGCAAACTTACACTGTTCACTCTCTCTACTATCTATCTCTTAAGGGTGCTAACTTGACCGTCAGAGGGGTTTTTCAGTAAAACACCCGTTGGGTAACTCACCTTCATTGTGTTTCAGGAAGCAAGATGCCATTCGGAGCAATACGAAGTTTGGACTAGTGTTTTTAAAGGCTCAAGGCACACCAAGGAGCTGAAGGTCTCTTAGGCCTAGGTGCAAGGCGCAAGACGAGACGCGGGCTTTATTGGCGCAAGGCGAGACGCGGGCTTTATTGAAGCAAGGCGCACAATCTTAGTAAAAATAGATAAATTAACATAGACTAATGATTCATACTAGTACTAAGACAATTTTTAAAAATAATAATAATAATAATAAACAAAGTCATATAATTGCAACCAAAAAAAAAAAACGGAGACAAGCATGGAAGAGAAGCCAAAAATAACAGAGGAGGAGAAGAAGAAGAAAAAGAAGACTGTTGCTATTCTCATATTTGCATTATTCCATGTAATAGAGAAGAAGAAGAAGAAAAGGAAGAACAGAGAGCAAAGATGAAGAAGCAGGGAAAAAACAAACAGAGAGCAAGAAACTGAGTTGAAGAAGCAGGAAAAAGAAAAAAAATAGCGAGCAAAGAAGAAGAAGAAGAAGAGGAAAAGAGAGTCGAAGTCAAAGAAGCAAAAAAAAAAAAAAAATTTGAGCAACCAGTGAAGAGGACAAAGAAGAAAGAAAAAAAAATATATATATATATATATATAGCAACTCGAAGAAGGGGAAGGAGAAAAAAAATACCAAGCAACCAACGAAGGAAGACGAAGAAGAAGGGTGGGAAAAAAAAAAAAAGAGGTTGAATCGAATACCCAGCGACCAACGAAGAAGAAGAGGAGGAGAAGAAGATGAAGAAAAAGAACTTACCTCAATCAAAGTCGAAGTCGAGAGAGACAAGCCAAGAGGAAGAGACAACACAGATTTCTTCGATAGATTAGGGATTTGAGTCGACTAATTTGGGTTGAGTTGCATTGTATGAGTTGTAATCCTATGTGGTTGGAGCCTTTTGAACACAAATCAGAGCCGTTAGATCAGAATCATAAACACACAAAAAAAGCCCTCTTAGGCTTGCGCCTTGCGCCTTTCAACGCCTGGCCAAGTCGCGGCCAAGGCACGCAACTTATTAAACGCGCCTCGCCTTGGGTCCCTTCAGGCGCACTGCTTGCGCCTCGTTGTGGCTTGCACCTAGGCACGCCTTTCACAACACTAGCTTGGACGCAAGGAGTACGGACGTGCTTAATATTTCTTGCCCGTACAGATGGTATATAACTTTTTCATCTTCATTAGTTCAAAAATAATGTTCCAAAATTTAGAATTTAAAAGAGTGGAGGTAGATACTTACCTTTTATTTCTCCTACAGTGATAAGCCTGTTGAGACAATCTCGAAACTTTGTCAAAACTATCCTTTCTTGCTCTGCGTAAACTTCAGTCTTTCCTTGCCCATGAGGCAACTGTGAGGATGTGTTATAGCCATGGCCCATTAACCCCTTAGGGGAAGCAGCAGCCATGAACATTGTATCCTGTTCATCACACATCAATGCTAGGGTTCCAGGAGACATTGGCCTTCCTTTTGATACATCCACTCCATCTGAACTGGACTCATTGGGGCTAGTCTTCTCAGCTTGGTTTGCACTTGAGCAATCATCAGCTACTGCTTTTTCAACTTCAGATTCTTTCTGGCTTCGTAACCGGTCTGATGAAAATGAAGCAAGAGAACTTTCCATCCGATCTTCTGGCTGCCTCTCCATTGCATTTTTTTGGTCTGGAAGAATTATAATACAATATTAAAAGAAGCAATTGGGTTGAAGGATGCATTTTGTTGAATTCACTGAAAGGTAGCATTAATCAAAGATGGGGGAAAAAAAATTAGGCAGAAATTTCAACAGCTTTGTTTGTCCAACTACAGTTGATTTTATACTACTCAGGACCAGTTTCTCGCTAGGGATCTATGGCTGAAAAAAATGGTTTTTTGATGACTCAGGATACTGTAGTGACAAAGTTCGCCACATAATAATATTAGAATGTGCTTGTCAAGGTATTAATCAGATATATAAACCCCTCCCCTTCCCAAGTATTTACCAAGTATTTTTGTCTGCTTTTGTTTTGGTAAGGTTATGATTCATAAACCAAGAAAAAGGAGAAAACAAAGCAACATAGAGACAGGCCATATATATTTTTGTTAAAATAGAAGTATTTTTGTCTGTTTGTTAAATGTCCCTTACTTAAAATATTTTCATGTAACTTTTAATTTTAAATATTTTTCATGCAGATTCCATTTCATTCTATTGTTTCAGTTTCTGTTCAGATTATAAAACTATAGTTTTTGAAGCTCTGGTTTTATACAAGACTCGTGATGTGATGGATGATAAATTCATGTTCCAGAACTATGAATGTAATAATAAATACTATTTTTGACATTATTGTCGTTTCTGTTACAGCAAAAATGTAGGGCCTTTTTAGACGATTCACAGTCCACATATGATGATAAAAATTGTCTTATAACTTGAGCATGAGAGATAGGATTTTTTATAGGGGTATTATTTTATTATCGAATGGATGATGAGAGTTTAGGTGTGATCAAGGTTTTAAAAAGCAGCTATCACCACGGTTGTGATGGTTACCGCCACCTGTTATGGCCGCTATAGCGGTATAACAAAAATTCACAACCGTAATAGCCACTACCGTTACGTAAAGGCCGTGACAGCCGTTACATTGCCGCTACAACACCGTTCTAGCCATTACGGCTATTACGCTTCTATTTTTTTTAATTGTTTTTACAAATTTAGTATATGATGCTATTTTGTCTTTTTATTTTCTAATTATATAAAACTTAAGTAAAAATCTTATCTATATATATTTGGGTGAATTACACTAATTATATAGTTTGGGGCATATGTCACTCTGATCTCTGACTTTTCAATTGTGACACATTTGATCTTGAATTTTGAATCTTGTTCCAAATAAGGACAATTGAATATACCTTTGCTTAATTTCAAGGGCAAATATGAACTAATTTGACAGAAATAAATGTCAAAAAATATTTTTAAATTTTTAAAAATTATTTCTACCCACCAATGATAAAATTATGTAAAATTGATAAATCTTTTACACATTTATTTATTTATTTATTTTTATCAAATTAATTTTTATTATGTGTTTGGATGATGATCAAAAAAATTAGTTTCTATTTTCATTATGGGTGGTTGTTTTATTTTCATTAAATTAGTTTCTATTTTTTTCAAAAGTCAAATATGGCAACAATATTGATATCATTATTAAACAAATCAATTAAATCAAAAAATCCAAAACTAAAAACATTTGATATATTAAATATATCGATTACACATTAAAAGCCTAGCAACCACCCATTACAGGATCATCATCCAAACACATAATAAAAATTAATTTGTTAAAAAAATAAACAAATCTGTAAAAAAATTATCAATTTTACATAATTTTATCTTTGGTGGGTAGAAATAATTTTTAAAAACTCAAAAATATTTTTTTGACATTTATTTTTGTCAAATTAGTTTATATTTTATCAAATTGACAACTTTGCCCTTGAAATTGAGCAATGGTATCTTCCATTGTCCTTATTTGGAACAAGATTCAAACTTCAAGATCAAATGTGTCACAATTAAAAAGTCAGGAACCAAAGTGACACAAGCCCCAAACTATAGAGACTGTTAGTGTAATTCGCCCTATATATTTGAATGTCCGATTTTCAAGTTCTACGAGATTTCATTACTTTTTCACTTAATTATATTTGAATATTAACTTATAAGTTATTTCTATATCTCTTATATTAAATTTATTGAAGAAAATTTAGATTTCATGCTATGTACTTTTATATTACTATATTGGCATTTTGTATTTTGAACTTATGTTTATGAGACTATTATTTTTAATATTAAACATACTTCATTTTTTTTCTTAACAAATTGGAAGTTATCCATAAGTATAATTAGTAAAGCAAATAAAATTAAATAAATCCAACAATAAAAAAATTCTCCATAGCGACATAAAACTAATAGAAAAATTTTAAAACTAAACAAAAATAACAAAAATCATTTTGAATCTCACTAAATGTGATTCTAAAATAAATGCATGTGTATCGGCATATTTTCCTAAAATTGTGCAAAGAATTAAAAAATTCACAGTTTCGGTTGCCGCTACCATTATGCTATAGCGGTTACACCCCACAGCCGCATCAACCTTAAAACCTTGGGTGTGAATAATGGAAAGTTAAAGGTAAAAGGAAAGTAGTTCAGATCTGGATCTACGTTTTTAAATAATTAAACTCACAAAAATTTGTGGGGAAGAATAAAAAATATAGTATAGGCATCACCTAAAACCCATTGGCATCACTCATAGGCTTTGATGGCATTACACAATCTGAAAGAAATTTACAATCCTTGAAAGTCTCTGAAATATTACTCCTTTGAATTAGAAGTATTACGTGGCTTTGCATAAACATTAGATAACTACTACCAATAGGATTTAACTTCTTATTTAGAAATTATTTCTTTTGACTTCCACAATCTATCTAAACCTAAATAACACATAAATAAAATATGGGTAAATTACACTGACCTCGCTTGAGGTTTTGAGAAAATACACGAAGCTCCATAGTTTTGCAATAATTACACCAAGCTCCCTTTTAGTAAGGTCAACCGAAACTAATGCAGATGGTTTGAAGACACAATGATAAAGAAGAAAAAATATACATTTCAATGTAAAAGAGATGACAACAATATTTTTCCATCCACGTAACTAACAAATTATTGATGAAAATGGTTTTTTTTCTATGAATTAGAACCCTAAGGGAGTTCAATTTAATTATACCAAAACTGTGGAGCTTGCTATATTTTCTCTATACCTGAAGGGAAGGCTATGTAATTTACCCATAAAATAATTAAATAACTTGACCCCATATGATGACCCATGGGCTACCCCTACTATTCATGTCCAAAAAATCTAATTACCAAAATACTCCTAACCTATGAAACATACCACAATAATATGGATCACCCCTTGAGAGATGCCAACTTCCTATTTTTGCTGCTGAAATTTATTTTTTCTCTATCTTTTTTTTGAGTCGGACAAAGTCCAACTTGTTTATTTGTGGTTCCTATAGGAACCCCTTGAAACATTCCAGCTTCTAATTTTTGCTACTTCCTCAAATTTACTTTTTTTTCTTCCTCATCTTGTGGACCTAAAATTGGAAGTTGGCATATTTTCAAGGGAGACCTATAGGAACTACACAGTCATGTTTCTAGTCTTAGTATCATCTTATTTTATGGTTATTTAAGTAAGATTCTAAAATGGTCCATTTCCCATATGCTTTATAGTGTTTTGATGGTTATGAGTATTTTGGTAAATTCAGATTTTGTGGACATGGGTTGCAAGGGAGCTTTTATTTCCACACATGGTTTTCTCTCAATACACACATCTTTTTTGTTCGGAAATAAACTCCCGGACAAATTATTTGATTTGGTTGTATATTTGATTTGGAAGTTGAATTCTGAGCAAAAATATTTGGTTTAGAAATCAACTTTCGAACCAAGCATTCGAAAAATAAGTGTGTGAGAGATCTATGAAGCACGAATACTTCTAAAAGGAAGAAGTATCTGTATCGGATACCAATACTCCTTGGATACTCGCGGATACGTATTGGTCACTTCTTAATTAATTTTTCATTAATTTTGAAGTATTAGATACTCCAAGTCATGCATTACTACTTTTACGAAATTAAAATTGTAAAATTTCTTACAAAACATTATAATATAATATAATTGCGAGAATAAATACAAGAATACTTTTCTAATACTTTGTTTAGTTCTTTGATAAGAAGAACATAGTTAGTTAAAGTAATAGAATTTGTCAAATTGACGTATATCTTTATTGTATAATGCATGTCCCCTATAACTACATAGAAAGTAAGGATTGACAAGAGAATACAATAACAGTAAAATTAAATATCAATAAATAAATAAGGAAGTAAACTTGTATACAATATTTTTGGCTAGTGCAAAAGGAAAAAGCACATGGACAAATTGTGGATTGTTATGATATTGTAATATAAATATATTAGACTTGATATTGAAATGAAATATTTGAAAGACCTATTGAAAATTAAAAAGTAAAATAGTTACTGGCTTAAATTAATACTTAATTCTTAATGATTAATATTTTGCATTATAAAATTACAGTGTGGCTTCTCAACATTCTTGAGCTTATGTGCAACTCACTACTAATAATTTTAAAAAATATTCTTTTACAAACGTATCCAACCTGTACCCATATTCTATTTTTTTTAATTTTTGTTGTATCGCCGTATCCATATCGTTTAGTATCCGTGCTTCCTAGGTTGAGATAATGTGGTGTGTGGAAATAGAAGCTCCCAGGTTGTAAGGGATGCCCATGGAGTGCTATGTCTCTAGTTATGTAATTAAGTCTTTATTTATGGGACTTGTTTAGGAAGACAAATCCGATCCCGCCTTGAACACATGCCAACTTCTAATTTTAGCTGCTTCTTTAGATTTACTTTTCTTATGGACTGCATCACACTAATAAATGCTCCATTACTCATTAAAACTTGGAAGAATACAGATTGGATGAATAATTATTAACTAGTTAAAATAGAAGAGTTAGTGGCAAAGGGTACATTATAAATACACACAAGTATTAATATGGGCACTATGATGAACCCCTGAAGATTTAGGGTTGATGAGAAGGATTTTGTAGGGAAAGTGAAGAGAAGAAAAACTTTCAGCAGCAAAACCACAAGCAATGCACACTCAACCAACAACTCAAACACATTAGTGTTCTAATTCTGCCTTCACATGCACCACAATGTAAAAACTTAGTCAGAAAACAGAGCTGCAGACTATGTAAGGTTATAAAAACAACTAAGAGATGCCAATATGTTTGGATCAAAACTATCTAAAGACTGTTGCCATAGGCTGAATTATAAGTTTGGTACCACTGCCCAAAAAGGCATCCGTACATTGTGCTTAAAAGAGGAAAATTCATTTGTACACATTTGCTAAAGAGAACTAGCAGTGTTGTACAAAAAATGATCTAGAATTTAAATACAGGTTACATCAATTTTATTCTTGGCTTTGGCTCCATAGAAAATGACCACAAACAATCCTACCAGAGCAAGGAGAAAATCCTTGAAAAATTAGAAGTTGTATTCACAGAAAAATGGCATACGAATGTAAATGCAGCTCACTTGGTTCCCAAATGCACAAGCTTGTGTACAAAAAGAAAATATTGCTCAATCAGGTACCACAACTAACTCAAGATTATAATTTGAATTCCCTATATAAATGTACACACATACCTGCTAGAGTCTTAGCAGCTTCTGCTGAAAACACCACCAAAACTGAACAAAGCTCCTTCAAGTCCTGTGGTTGGATGATGTCTGCTAAGAGTGACCTTCAATCATTGTACACCAGTTAGTTCTGTAAACAAGTACTTGACTGAAATTTACATGAAGGCAAGAACATTTACCTATATGTAAATTTTGAAGGGCCCAATGTTGCACTGTTACTGGCACGCGTAGCCGGAATGGAAGACAAGAAAGGGGAGTGACCAGAAGCTTTTATGTGGTTTGCCTGTAAAACATAATAAAGATACAGTAAACTATCATGCATTCTGAAGGCTAAAAATCATAAAGTGCATTTAACACTGAGCCACAGAAATAAATGTCATGTAACAGCAAAACAAAGCAAATATAATATAAATATATATATATACACAAAGTAAAATACAAAAAAATTTCTTTGCCGAATAGATACATTTTTTCCCAGAAAATTGAACCAATTATTAATTACAGATCAGTGTACTTGTTTGTTTTATTAAATCATATAAACAACTAACTCAGAGGATAATGAAACCAGATTCAATAATAATTATCAGTTATTGACATTTCATCAACTAACCAGTCCAGCTAATCCTTAATGGTGGATGCAAATATCAAGTTTACCTGTGGATATTGTCCAAGCCTGTGAATGGACGGATCTTTGGCTGTTGACCCAAAAAAAAGCTCTTGACCTTTTCTTTTCTTGGATAGTGGAGGGGATCCATAGCCCGAGGAACCAATAGCACCAGTGATGGCAGCATTAGCTGCCTGCTGAATACATGCCATGTTGTTTGCATGGTCTCCATGGAAGAGAGCTTTCCTCTCTTCACTACCTTCAAAATTTTTGCAGTCCATGCATTTACAATTTTCAGAGCAGAGAATATTGGCCTGGAAGCACTCACAGTACTTTTTGAGGCACCCCGATTTCTTGCAATGGCATCCCTTGTTGTGCTTTGCCAACACCAAAACTTCCTCCTCCTACATATATTTTAAGCCAGTTCATATGCATATCAACATAGTCCAAGAAGTACACAAACACTATCTACATATCATGTATCAAAAAACAAAAAATTACATTTCTTTAAAAAACATTAAAAAAAAATAAAAAGAAAACTTGTTCTAATAGCTTATTTAAACTTTAGATTCTCCCATCCAGTATTTTTTTTCCTTCCCATAATAGTATTAATACTCTCAAAACCATGTACACACTCAAAAACAGCAAAAGATAGTAAACGCACCATCTTTAAAAATAATACTAAAACATAAACAAAATACAGGATATTTTATCTTCTTTCTCTAAGGTCATACTTAATTAGAAAATGTATCATTGTGTACTGTCATATTCATTATTTTGTAAGTTGGAGACTAGGATTACTCCACGTTTTGCATCAGTCAAAAAATTCAAGAATTTGTATGGGCTGGAACTACATGGAGAATCTATGAGACAAGCCTTTGAAATTTGGCGATCAATTTCTGAGCACAATTTAGGGTTGGTTTGGGGTGTACTAAAAAAGTGCACTTTTTGTCTTTTTACGAAAAGATGTGCAGAAAAGTAGAGAGGTGATGTGATGGAAAAAAGATAAAAAGATAAAAAGATGGATTATATAGTAGATGACAAACAAGGCCTTAATACTACTATCTCAACAGAGAACACCACTAAGGTGTCAATACAAACATTCCACGTTTCTTTCCCTAAAAACAATTGTACATTAGAACCATGCTAAACTCAAGAGGCAAACAAGTTAACTAATTATTTGGAGGTACAGATCAAAATGTTATTTACCCAAAAAGGATCAAAATGTTAAAAGATAACCCTGACATTGTGAAAATATAAAGGAGAGAGTGGATGAGAATGTGAAATTGTGCATGTCATAGTCTCTAATCCAAATAAAATTTGGATGCTCCCATTTACTTTAGACTTTTCAGTCATAAAGACCTTTTCATGTCCTAAGTTTCAACCATTACGAAATACCATAAAGGAAAAGCTTGGTGAACAAGATAAGCATGGTAAGAGACCCTCTCCCTAGATGAGGGTACCGATAAGACTACAATGATGTGTTTTTCTGACCTCATTATACAATTCATGAAAATTTAAATCACAATAGAGCAGAGGAACATCTTTACCAGTTCTAATTACCCAAAGCATTATTAATGAAATGCAATAATAACTTTTTCATCATTTAAAACTTTCAATTTTATTTTAATGCTTTAAGCCTATACACATACAAAAGCATAGAGATACATTGCTAAATTCAGAAAACAATGAAATTTCTTAATGCAGGATTGAGGGGGAGTGTCCATTGCAAAATGGATTTACTTAGGATGAGAGACGGCAAGGCCCAAACAAAAGCATCCTTGTCTAGATTGCTTCTCTCCCCTTAAAACACCCAAGCTCATTAATAGACCAAGTTAACAATTATCTTGCTTCTCCTCTCAATGTCCATGTCCTCTAGGAAGTGCTCAAGTATCTGCCTTAAACAGCTCATACATACCAACCCAAATCACTCAAAGCATCACCAACCAAAAAGCATGAGGATTATTTTACAATCTTTTGTAACTTACTAGTATTTGAATGTTTGCAATTTGTCCAGTTTATGAATTCATGAGTGTATGGATTATCAAGAATGCAACTTAAATCTGTGGTGAAGATTTCCAGGAAAATACAAGGGCCAACTTTGAACTTAGTTTGCAAGAATGAATTTCTTAATTTTCTTCAAATTGCCTTTTTCTATGATAATGCAGCACACTAGAGAAACTTTTGAAGTTCAATGAATGCCACGAGAACTTGAATCATTTTGGCACATGGAATGGGACAGAAGAATGGTACATTGCATAATAATGTGGTAAGGTAAGCATAGATGAATACAGAGTCAGATTGTGTTAAGTTAGGTATAGATGCATACAAGTGAATTTCCATTACAGAGTAAAAAACAAGGGAATCTTATATTATTTTAACACATGAGTTGCATAGTTACTTTTTACAAACTAGTTCATAATGTTGAACTTAATCACATAAACTGGTAAATCTTGTAAAAGTTGAGCTAGTTCTTGTTATGATTCTTTCTGCAAACCTCCTCCAAGAAAAAGCCTTATTATTATATTTCAACCTTTATGCTCTGAGAAGCAATGGGCACATATATGTGACGCGACATGGACATGTAAATTTTCAAAAAAATGCAAAACATGACACGCAGGGGATACATACAAAACATATAATTTTATATATTTATGATAGGTTATAAATTTGAATATTATATATTTATTCTATGTCAAATATTTATTCTCATTAAATTCATCAACCTTGGTGGGTATGCTACTCTGGTAAAAAAAAAAAAAATTTATAAAAATGGGACACTACGTGTTCGTGCTTCATAGTTTATCCTTCTTAGAAGAAAGAAAATCATTAAAAAAAAGGAAATAAAATTTGGAGTTGCTACATTTGGTGCTATGGGCAAGAGTCTACCATGTTTCCGAACTTTTTTTTTTCAAATTGCAAAATCAATTGGGTTATAGTGTTTTTGATTTCAACGATCTATGAGGCACAAGGATAGGAAAGGAATATCTTAAAACATTTATAATCTAACTAGACAAAGAAGGCAACAATAATTGCATATTTTACAGAAAGAGCATAAAAACTGTCATAGATATTCAAATAAATCGACATGCACTACATTATACTACTACGTGAACAAAATAGGGGGTATATACAAGAACAACAAAGCTTTAATGAAGCAGATATGGGACTGCAATATTGCACAAAAACTGGGGCGAATTTGTGAACATCTAGTACAAACATTTATACATGGCAATGCCTAAGTGCGAAACCTCAGTCCTTATCAGGGACACATTTGCTATAACAGATGCATCGCTAAACACTTCTCAAAGCAAAGCAAATGAAATTATTGCAAAAGAAAGTTGAATTTGTTTAGTTTACAAAGCTATGCATAGATGATGATTTAATTTTGCTCTTTAACACACAAAACAAATCAGTTATAATCACTGTTCCCGAAAATCCTAAGATGTGAAATCTCACTCGGCTTTTTATTAGAAAGATGAATAACAAACTGGCACTGTTGTATATGCTAACTCTGCCATGAAACAATAAAAAACTAAATCCTAGACACTAGAATATCAAGATATAAATATACATACATATATATATATATAAAGGCAACCCAGTTCATGATGTACCCCGTCTTAGAGAGATGAATAACAAACTGGCATTGTTGTATAAGCTAACTCTGCCATGAAACAATAAAAAACTAAATCCTAGACGCTAGAATAGCAAGATATAAATATACATACATATATATATAAAGGCAACCCACTTCATGATGTACCTCGTCTTAGAAAGATGAATAACAAACTGGCACTGTTGTATATGCTAACTCTGCCATGAAACAATAAAAAACTAAATCCTAGACGCTAGAGTAGCAAGATATAAATATACATACATATATATATAAAGGCAACCCACTTCATGATGTACCCCATCTTATCCCCATTTCTAGAGAGAGTGTTTTTGTGACTCGAACCTGCGCCACCAGGGACGCTAACAGCAAGCCTTACTGTTGGACCAGCAATATATGTTAAAAAACTAAAATAAAAAAAGAAGAGAACAAGAAGAAGAAGAAAAGAAGCTCCTTACAGATCACTAACACTGGCAACAATGACAAAACAGCTCAAATAACTAACATTTAATTTGTCCAAAATCAATGTTAAACACAAGATATGCATAAATGTGCAAGTTTTATCAGAATGCATACCTTAATTTCCCGATTTCCATGCGGACTGCTAGCAATTTTTGGCCTGAAGGCATTTGGATTACGCTCCAAGGTAGCTTCAACAGCTTCTCGCCTGGCAGCCTCATTTTCAACATTATTGTGACAATTTACACAGTTGCACCCATTGCAGTGTATCCCAGATGCAAAGCACTCACAATACCTAACCAAAATATTGCCAGATTTAACATCATGTGCATAGACTTCATAAAGATTAAAGAAAGACAGCTGAGCATACTGAGAATACCAAATTATCGAAATATCGTCAGTGACTACAAATTATAAAGCTTTGAACTTTACATAAGCCTAGAAGGTGAACCTTATATTTTTGAAATACTAAAGAACATACGTACTAGCAAGTTTGGCTCCTCTCCAATCCTATTAGAATTGGAGGATCCTCCAATCTACACCAACGGCCAAGATCTTTACATTAAACCCATCCCATCTTAGGGCCATGTGGTTATGCACACGTAATCATACCCAACTTTTATCATCTTCATTACAGGAGAAGGAAAATCCCTTATTCTCTGTGAAACTCTCTCTTGCTCCAACACCAATGCACCATACCTATACCGCCTCCTCTCCTACGACTCCACTGATCCACCTTCTTACTCCTATCCCTCGCCTTGCCTACCATTGCCAGCTCCAAATTCTCAACATTCTCTGCCTCTTGCGAGTCCTCAAACACCCCCAGCCCAATCTCTCTCTCTCTCTCTCTCTCTCTCTCTCTCTCTCTCTCTCTCTCTCTCTCTCTCTCTCTCTCTCTCTCTCTGTACAAATGACTTTGAGCAAGTTAGTTTTCCAAAATTGATTTCGCAACCACACAGATTGAGACTGATTAATGTGAGAGAAATTAATTACAATTTCAAAATCTTAATATACACACAAGTTATATATATATATATATATATTCCAGTGTATTCATTGATTTGCAACTATCAAACACAATGATGTCCAATTGTAAATGTAATTAACTAAAAACTATCTTAATTTGTATCATTTCCTTTTTTGATGGCAATAGTTTGATTCTTGAAGCTGTCAGCATTTTATGCTTACATTACTGTGATGGACATGGAAGAGTGTGGTTTTCTCAGGGACGTTCGCAGAGAGAGAGAGAGAGGGAAGAGAGGGAAAGATAGGAATGATTGGGGCTGGGGTAAAGTCTAGAGAGAGAGAGAGAAGAGGCAGTCACAAAATAAATAAATAAATTGTGGGCAAGAACAGAAATTGGATGAGAAGTAAAGAAACAAAGAATTGATTAATTAAAGCATTTTGGTCCGTTGGATGCAGTAGTTGTCATGTGTCATACAGTTAGAAAGCACTGGAAGATCCTCCAATTCTAATAGGATTGGAGAGGAGCCGAACTCGGTACTAGCAGTCTTGATTGCTAGGACTGGGAGCTAGGCACCTAAGCATTCAATGAGTGTACGCAGCATGTAGTTATTAATTGCCATATTAATAGCTTGCCACACATGGAAAAAAATTGTTTGTGCAAATGGAAGTATTGACTTTTGACAACAGTTTCTTGCTACATAAACAAGACACAAAAGAAAAAGGCGATAATTTGATCAAGCATAAAGAGATTAAAGTCTAGAAGAATTATGTCATATCCAACAAATATACATGCATGGCATAAATACAAGTGCATAAAAGTTTTTTGGTAAAAAGATTCATTTGTACATGCACATATGTAGATACATATATTTATAATATGGTGCAGCAAGTAAACAAAATGAAAACTAAGAACATCCCATACATGTCCCAATCCACTCTTTTTTGTGAAAGGTCAAGGTAAAGAGCAAGTTGGCTTCATTAACAAGGTAATGACTTTTTTTCTTTCATTTATTTATTTATTTGGTGATAACTCAAGGTAGAGATTATAACATTCCATCAAAAACATCATGAAGTAATTTTACTTATCAAAACAAATAAACATCGTAAGGTAAATTTCAAATCAACAGACAAGATCCATGTGGAGAGAGAGAGAGAGAGAGAGAGAGAGAGGGAGGGTAAAACTCTTCTCGTTGAATAGATGTAGTTAACAATTTTGTAGTGTGTGCCCTTGGGGCACAAATTAGAAGCTTAAAAGGAATTGTACATTCTGCATGAAAGTACGTGTAATAAATAATGTACAATCTTTTCAAGCCTTCTTAGCATATGCATTAAGGGCGCATGTTAACAATACCCTTAGTTAAAAAGCATGCTAAGCATCACATTATAACATGGGGTGGTCCCAAAAAAATTTGTAAAGGGAGCTAAAGTAAATGCACAATTAAAAATCTGAGTTTCCTTTTGGTGTGGTGTTAAAGTGGTTCGAAAAACATATTTAGGTCCTGTTTGGGGTGAATTTTTTCCGCTAAAATAGCCAAAAAGACAAAACACCCAATCACATTACTCTCTCTACTTTTTTACACATCTTTTTTGTAAAAAAGCCAACTAAAATAGCCTATTTTTCTTTTCTTTTTTTAAATCTTGATTGACATCTATAAATAAGAGGTCAAGTGATCAACCTCAATTGTGTTCACATTTAAAATATAACAAAAATTACATGTATGTCATTGTCAGGTATGCCACTAAAGTCACATGGAATCAATTATGTTACGTGATTTGAAAAATGTTGGGGTGGCCACCAAGGATGGACCTATAATTCTAATTGAGATCACTTTTGGGCTATATAACTGAGATCTTAGCATAAAAATTTGATTAGACCACCATTTCCAAATTTTTTTTATTCCCAAACCAAACCAAGCCTTAAGTCCCATCAAATGGGGTTCATTTTCATAAGGGATCCGAGCGGCTTTTTTACGTGTTGGCTATCGCTACCTAACACACAACCCTTCTCCTTAACCCGGGCTTGGGACCGGCGGAGTTGTTAACAACCCCGGCGGAGTTTCCAAATTTTTTTTTTATTGATATATATAAATAAGAGGTCTGCCTCAATTGTGCGCACATGTATGCAATTTAGTCACATGAAATCAATTCTATCATGTGATTGGCAAAAATGTTGGGGTGGCCAACATATATTTGGTTAGGCTTCGACCATCCACCCTTAGGTTGGTTTCTCAGCCCTGCCTAGCCTAGTCAAGAATTGGAAAGCCCAGCGCACACTTCTCCTTAAAACCCAGGGAATGTGAAGCCTTATAACCAGTACAACTGGGGCAACTCCAGAAGATGTGGGACACATTCCAACACACCCTCCTAGACCACAAGATACAGTAGATGGACAAATGGCACAACAATCACAGGCTCAACCAAGCTCTAATACCAAATTGAAAAACCCAACCCACACGTCTCCTTAAAACTCAGGTTTTTAAGGAGAGAGAATCTGGAGCCTTATAACCAGTACAAATGGGGCAACTCCAATAGATGTGGGACACATTCCAACACCAAGTAGCAGACCTTTCTCTTTCTTTGTTTTGTCAATAAATTGTTCACTAGAAAATCATGTCCTAACATAGAACAAAACATGCATAAACGCACATAAGAGGGCAAGAGAGAAGAGTGGTGGTGTCATACTTCAATCTCATGAGTATTATACTTTCAAAGTGTTAAAACTTTCTTCAGAGTATCTACCTTTTAGCTAAAATATTGCTTTGTTTATTGAAAGCTGACATACAAATAAGCAGCTTTGCATCTATGCCTAGAAACTTGTAAGTCCTCAATAATTACAAGGAAAAGATGATAATTGTATTATGACAGAACAATATCAGCAGCTCTAGATTAAGTAAACAACAGAATGGCCAGTGGCCAACATAGCCTAAATTTAATAGTAAGACAGCTATTCAAGACTAGAAATCCACATAAATATTTTTCACACAAATTCTAAAGAAAGACAACACAACACACTAGATTAATGATGAAATCTCTCTCCATGGAAAATGTGCACGTAAAGAGGTATGTACTTACAACTTTAAGCATTTCGAGTGTTTGCAGTTGCACTGTTTTTGCTTCTTTGGAGTACCGTCTTTTACTTCAACATTTGTTCTTGCCCGCGTTCTAGGAGATTCTGATTTTCTGATGAAAGAAAGACTATTTTCATTAGTAAAATTTATAAATTAAGCTTTTGCATCAAAGTTTGCAGACAAATTTAAATTCATTAATTCCATGCATTAGGAAAACAAGATAAAATTAGCATTCTGAACCATACAATATCACATGCACCAATATTATTATACAACACTAAAGAAGGAAAGAGAGAAAAAAGAAACAATTTAATTCTTCTGTCACGTTTTATTTGTGAGATGAAGATAAATTGAAAACCTCAATGCTTATGTGTATCAGTGTTAGAGAAGGAGAGATCAAAAACACTCCTAACTGGTGGTCAGGTGGTGTCCCTTCTTTTGGAAGTTGAGGTTTGCGAAGCAAGGTTGAATACAGCCAAATTCATTTAATAAGTGATTATTATACAATAAAAGCTATACGGGAAAAAAAATGGAACTTCATGTCTTGTTGTAATTTATGTTCTTTTTGCTATGTATTCCAGTTCCAGATCTGAAGTCCTTCTGAATTCCCCCACATGGCTGCGTGATCCTCCATCGTATCCCGTGCAACAGAATACATACGCACACACACACACACACATATATATATGAAGAAGAAAAAGAAGGAGGACGAGGAGGAAAGCTCAACCAGCGTAAAAATAAATATTTAATCCTGAGTAGGAAAGCTCACCTAGTGTCAAATTCAATATTTAATCCTTAGCAAAATACATGGCAAAAAGAATTTAAATTACACATGGAATTTGGAAGAAAAAATATCCTCAATGCTTACATCCATCAGAAAATCTCTAAGTTTGCTGTCAAAAAAATCATTTTCTGGACAGCAGAATTCACATTCCATAGTGATTTAACACCCTCCCCCAACCCCCAAGAAATTAATAAGGAAACCAACCTCAATTTCGCAATAACAAACTTCCAATTTTAAACACAAAAGGCATATAAATCAACTGAAATAAAAAGTTAATTGTGCATCCCCAACACATGAAAAAAAAAAAGAACGAGTGCATAAACTTTAAATTTGAGATTTTATTAAGCATCACATGACTGAAATATATACAAAAACAGACATTTCAAAACAAGGGCAATGGACAGTAATAATTGATCTCGCAAAGTTATAGCTAAATAACCAAATTTGAAAGAGAGAGAACCAGAACATCAAAACCCTTGGAAGATTTCACAAATTTGAAAATTCAAAATCAATATTCAGCTTCCAAGACCATTTTTTTTTTTAAAACAAACTCGCAACTTTGAGAATAAAAAGCATAGCAGAATCGATAATTGCAGACTTACACAGGGCGTATCGAAGGAAGAGGGGACTGAGATTGCGCAGGCATCAACAGTAGCTGTTGCTGCTGCGCCTGTGGCTGTGGTGGTGGCGGCTGCATCTGCTTAACCGTCCGCCGCAGCAGGGGCTGAGCCGCCGGCTGCTGAGGGTGCTCAGGCAACACCACGGCCGCCGATGCAGCTCCAAACCCCGTGAAATCCAGCTGCCTCGCGAGCTTCTTCACCGGCGTCTCCGATTGAGCCTTTTTTGGAGGGAAATCCCCTCGCTCACCTTTCTCCATCAACTTCAAATTCAAAATAAATCTCCAAAAAAACAATTCTTAATTAAATTCACTGATTTCTGTCCAATAATCGCAAAAATTCCACGAATCTCCTCAAATTCAAAGCCTTTCGAATCGAGTACCGCTCAAAACATAATTCAAAATCTCAAACTCTGTCATTCCAGAGCTAAGATTTATGTTGAAATCAGACTAATGTTGGTCGAGAACAGTCGCGGATTGAGCTGAATCAAAGAAAAATCGATCTGTACACTCATATACACATGTGAATACGTACGTATAGGCAGAGAGAGAGAGAGAAGAGATAGAGAGAGAATGTTTGCTGAGATGTAGAGAGAGAAATCGAAATGGAAGGAAGGGTACGAGAACAAGAAGAAGCAGAAGAAGAAGAAGGAGGCTTCTGTCGTTCCTCCCTCTCGAGCTTTTGAAATTCAATTTTGTAAATATTGGACGGTAAGATTCTGGTGGTAGTACTATCGTACAGTGCGTATTGAAAGTGAGAATCTAACGGCTGAAATTCATAGAGGGGTTGAAGGTAATTGATTGACCGTCCAATCCGAAGACCTTTGTTTCTTCAATGAAACTCGTGTCAGCGAAGGCATATACATATTTTGCCCTCGTTATATATTTGGCTTTTTTTTTTTTTTTTTTTGACGTTTCAAAAAAAAATTTCTTACTTTAATTTTTTACTTTTTAAATTTTTCTCAATATACTCTTAAAATTAATTTTTTTATTTAAAATTAAACAACTAATGTCACTCTAGTTGTCACATTATATAAAAACTTTATACTAAAATTTGATGTAAATATATAAACATTATATAATTTTTTTAAAAAATAGCAAATGTCATTTTTTATATTTATCTTGTCAGGAATAATGTAAATATATAATTTTTTTTAAAATCATTAAAAAAAGTTATAAAAGACAAAAAAATAAACAAACAAAAAGAAAATACTAAAAAACTTATATCCAAACAACACCTACAAACTTTGAAAAAAAGTTGGTTGAGATTTGCTAAAATAACATGTAATCATTAGAACACTATTGCTATAATTTGACAAAATAACAATATTCATTACTAAATTATAACAATGGCAGTGCTATTTTAGCAAACACCATTAGAGATGCTCTTACATATAAAAAAAAATTTATGTCACGTGTTAATGTGTCATTTTTTATTTAATTTTAGACATAAATTAACTATTCAAATACATTACAAAAGAAATTAAAAAATAAAGGTGCTAAAGTGAGTGACTAAACATAAAAAGCGCAAAGTATAATTTATTCTAATCTTTTAAGTGTCATTTAAATTTTGCAATTTTAATTTTAATTTAATCTTTTTAATTTTGTTATAATATTTTGTCCTTTCATTATGTATTATAGAGTTTTTTTTTTAAATCTTAATTTCCTTAATTTCGTATTAATATATTTTTTCTTAATTTCATAAATAAATAATAGGGAGATTATATTGTAATAAAATAAAAATTATAGAGTTCACATTATTTAAATTAAAATTATAAAAATTAAACTGGAATTTTATTCAAATTAGAGAAGCAATGATGTAAGAATTATTAAATATTCTAAAGGAATGTCTATGTTTCTTATGTGTCATGATGTGAGAGAGAATGTTTGACCGAGTGTGCGTGAAATCGAGTGTGGTGGATAATTTCTCAGTGGGATTACGTTTCGTAAAAAGAAAAATAATATTTATTGGCGCTAAACGAGTCTACGACGTTGTTTGTTGACTCCGTGTGGTAAAGGGAATTGCTTGATGTACGGTTCAGATTATCTATTGCTTAATGCGAGGGAACCAATTGACGGACAAGATTTCACCTACGAGAAAAACAACGGATTTTCATAATCTCGTTTTTTATTTTTTATTTTTTTTTGGCAAGAATCCGGGCTTTTGTTTGGTTTGTTTTTGAGAGAAAAAAAAAATTCAGAATTTTTTTTGAAAAAATTGAAACTAATTTGATAAAAATAAAATCAAAATTTTTTTTATTTATTTCTGACTTTCCAAAAATAGAATTATTTAAAAATTATAGGTATTTTTTTTTATCAAATTAATTTAAAAATAATTTAAAAATAATTTTGAAACAAGTTTCTAAAAATCAAACTAGGCTGCAATATTTCATTAAAATTTAAAATCAATCTTTTATGAACATTAATGTGTTTTATCATAAAGAAAAATGCCTCAGACCCCAGTGGGGGTCACTGGGGGTCATGAATGGAGGCTTCCCATTGGTAAAAAAAAATTTTGTTTTTTTTTTTTTTTTTTTGTGATTTGGACGAATGGGAGGCTGCCACCTCACTGGGGGTCTGTAGCAAAGTTGTATCATAAATTTGAAATTTAAGTAGTGTTTAGTAAGACACTTGGCTCAATAATTCATATAACTGTCTCTTGAAACAATAAGAAAGTTAGAAATTCAGGATTCGAATCAATGTTGAGACTACAACCCTTTCATTATAACCTAATTTATTACCCCTAATATCGTATCGTATGGCCAAAAAAAAAATTTAATTAAGGTCTTTTTTGTGATAACTAAAAAAACTAGTATATTGATTTATAGATTTATTTGAGTCACATTATCTCTATTTTTTCACACATTTTTTCATAATAAAGAAAAAGGCCAACTTATGAGCCATTTACATTCTTTTCATTACTGCAATTTATACAATTTAAAATTGTAATTTTTTTTTTAAACATATTTTAATATGTTATGATTATGTCACACTAAGGTGTACCATTATTACCCACCAATGCCATCGCCATTATAAGGGTAAATTATATCATTGATCCTTCTAGTTTGTTATTACCATAATTACTGCAACAACACTACTACAATGACTTTGTTATCTTACCACCATATATTACTGTCGTTGTCGCCACTATCACACTCCATTGCACTACTACTATCACCATGTGATTGCCACACCACCACCACCAATTTAAAGAGTGTAAGAAAAAAGTTAATAAACTAATTTTAAAATTTAGCATTTTTCCTCCTTACAAATCAAATAATTTGATTCGGCTTAGCACTTAAATTTGAGTAAATATCGAATCAGTTTTCAAATTAAAAAAAAACATTTATTTTTTAATTTTATGAAACAATACCTACCATATTTAAATTTAAAATATAGATCAACTATTGATTATAAAATGGCCAATCTTAATTGGAACTATATAAATCTAAAGATAAAGATAACATAGAAAGAGAAATGTAGATTTAATGATTAAATTATAGAAGTAATTATATTTTACTCACATGGATTATTCTAAAAAATATATATTAACTCTTTAGGGTATAAAAGTAAATTTATAACCTTTGTGATTTGGACAAGTGCAAAGTGGATAGAAATGGTTCAATTTAACAATGTTTGTGGGTGGACCTACTAGTTGAATTGATTGGGTGGAGACTCTTTTTCCCCGGAAAAATCATGTACCAAATAGGTATTTTGCCATTTTTTCTTCAAATGTTCTCTCTTTTTTGGAGAGGGAGAGGAGAGAGTCAGAGGAAGAGACAAAAAGCGCATGAGTTTAGTTTTACAATTAGAATGAGGGAGAGAAATAATATGGGTAGCTCCAATTTTAGGAACAAAAAATAAAATAAATTGTGTGCCATAACAATAGCAATATAATTTTTTCGTAGATGTTGTATCGGAGTTGGACATTTTATTTTAGGCCAAATTACATGGTAGCTAGGTGGCCAGAGTGTATCGGCCCTAATAAAAGAGTTTTCATAAACTAACCCAAAATCATTTACCTACATATCAATTGGAAAAAAAACACTTCATGAAAAGAAAATTTACTAATTATTTTTCAAAGTCTTCATGTGAGACGCTAAGTGAAGTTGTATGAAAAGTATAATATATACCACTCAAGAAATATAATATTAAGATGAGAAGTTATATTTTATATTTCAAGAAGAGTAAAAAAAAAAAAAAAACTATGGTATGTCAAAAATCAGTGTCAATAGTTATAATTGGGGGGGGGAATCTAATTTATCAAACTTTTAGTCAGTTGTATTGTGAGAGCATCAAAAGAATAATATTAGGCATTAGGAAAAAAAATATCATGAAAAGTTTTATGAAGATTCTCCATCTTTGAATTACACGCACAATAAAATAATACACACTAATCAAATGATAAAAAAAATATATGAACCATTTCATAATATTTCTTTCATGATACCTAATATTATTCGCTTCAAAATGCACATCACATATTTTGTTCAACACTGTAATTTTTATTGTTATTTATAAATGGTAATAATAATACTATTTTGCTCATAAATTATTTTACTAAAAAGACCAAACCCTAACCCTATCTTCGGTAGCCCCTTCTTGCTCTGGTAGTCCTTTGTTGTCACCTCCTACCCATCGCCTCCACCTCCTTATCCTCCTCCATCTTTTTTGCCTTCTCTCTATCACCGCCGCCATTTTCTCCTCCTCATTCTCTCTTTATTCTTCTCATTTATCGTCGTTGTGACCCACTCTCCCACTGTCATCTCCTTTTCTCTTCTCAACTCCCTTCTTATGTCTTAGCCCTCCTAGCCCCTCTCCTACATTCTTTGTCACAAATCCTAGATCTAAGGTTTAGAGAAAATGAGGAAGAAGAAGAAAAGAAGAAGAGTCAATGATAAATGGTGGAAACGGGATATAGGGCTTTGGGAGATGGCACAGAGGTGGTTAGGATGAGTGAAGGTAAGATTGAGATTATTTAAAGTGTTCAAAGAGAGAGAAACAAAATTCAAATTTAAAGGTAGATGTTGTAAGAAATAGGACATCCGACCAATTTTGTAGGGTGAATTTAGAAGCACCCGGTACTATAAGGCATTTGTAGTGCTGAAATTACATTTTTTATGGTTTAGTAGTCATGTGACATAAGGATTTGGTTTCAATTTTTAAAAATAAAACAAAAAAAAACAAAAAAAAACGACGACAATTGTTATGATTGATAATAAGTATCTCGATTCCAATTACAACTCAAAAAAACCTTTCACGATCTATAAAGATCTTTGATGGGATTCTCATGAACCAAAAAAAGACAGTAATCAAATTTGATAATGGTTGAAAAATATGAATTCTTAAATATGATGTAAAATGGATCTTGTTATTTTCTTGAATAAATATGTCTATATAAGAAATGTGAATTAGAGTTTGAATAAGGTATTAAGGAGTTCATGCACCGCAACAAACAAAGAACAAAAGATTTATTCAATCATATAATTTCTGACCCGGTTCATTCCAATTCACATAATTCAGGGAGATTTTCTGATCTTTGTGTGAAAGTATATTTTTCTCCTTATGTGAAGACTTATATCCTCCCCGTATGAAGGTTGTTTTTTATATCTCTTTTGAAATCTGTTTTGCATTCCGATATATTTTATTAAACAATTTATTATTGAATGTGTAATATATTAAGTCTTGTACTTTCCCATCACACCAAAAAAAAAAAAAAACAAATTAAAAAAAAAATCAAATAAGGCTAAATTATAATAATTACCCTTGAGATTATATAAACAAAGTTGACATATCTACACCAATCTACATCAATTATCTTTTTGATCGTAACTAATGGAAATAATGTATAGACACAAAAATAAACAAGAATAAAATATATAAAAACATGATTTAAAAAAAAAGGTTCAATGTTATTTGTGAATTATATTTTTAAAAAAATTAAATGTAATTAATATATGTGAATTAAGGGTGTGTTTGATTGGACGGACTGAAAAATGGGGGATTAGAATCCATTGGACTTGAGTCCTGGGACTGTGAATCCCCCGGACTATTTAGTCGGATTGGATATGTATCCTGTGTTTGTTTTTCATGGGATTAGATGTCTGGATAGGACTATTTTCAGTGAATCCAACGTTTGATTGGACGGACTAGATAGGATAAATGAACAAAAGACTATTTTACCCTTTTTCAATTGTTTACTAAGTAATAGCAATATTAAACATATCTTTAATATTTTAATTATTTTTAATTAAATAAATTCATTTTTTTAAATTAAATAAATAAATAAATAAAATATCAATAAAATTTGTTTTAAATCATTACTGTATAACAAATTATTATTTTTTTTACATGCAAAACTTTCTTGTGTTTGTTTATTTACACAATTAAATAAATTTATTTTTTTACACAATTAAATAAATAAATAACCACTAAATTTGATTTAATAAAATACTGTATAACCTGTATAAAAAAATTATATTATTTTTTTAATTAAAATTTTAAATAAATTTTAAATAAAACACATATTAAAATTTAAATAATGAAATTAAATAAATTATAAACAAAATTTTAAAATAAAACATCAATAAAATATCTATAAAAAATTATTTTAAAAATTTAAATAAATAAAACATCAATAAAAAGTTAAATAAAATTATTTTATTTTTAAATTGAGACATTTAAATTTTATTGAATTTTATTAAATATAATACATAATTAAATAGTAGAGGGTCAAAATGGTCATTTTCACATCTAATCCGAACAGTGAATAGTCCCCCACATTCTATCCCACCCCCCTAGGACATAATAGTCCCCCATATGGGGATATGGAGTCCGCCGGACTCCATATCCGACGGATTAAAAAAAAATCAAACGGCGGATAAAGAACACTATTTGAATTGTAATCCAAATAGTGAATACTCCACCCCTCCAATACCCCCAATCACACACGCCATAAATGTAATTGACCCTTCAAACATGTTGCTCCACTTTACTAGCCAATCAATGTCTAGCCATGCCAGTACTTGGCTCCGTACACAAATTAGCTGGTAGCTCAAAACATTGTTATACATAGGCATATTAAAAGAATAATGTTTGGACTCTCTTTTGGGTCACCCCACACCCCTTTTGTCCCTCACCCCCTTTATCACGTGACGGGTGGTGATTGGAGAAGAAGGGAAAAAAAAAAAAGAAAAAAAAAATGCAATCAATAAGAGAGAGAGGGGGTTAAAGGGGGAAGAAAAGGGAGATGAATGATATTAAAAACACAATATAATATAGGGAATGAGAAAAGGGAAGAGTAGCTTGGTAGATTCCTCTGTGGATCACACTTCCAGATGTACTGGGGTTTCAAAACTGAGTCCAGATTTCCTCCTTGAGCCCCCTCCTTCATTCCCTCCTTGCAGGGGTCTTCGGGTCCACTTTGAGGCCCAATTTTGATAATCCGAACCGTTCATATTTTTAGATTTATTCAGTATATTATACCTGTAAAAAATCAAGTTGATCGGATATCAGAAAGTATGCGTTCAGAAAATTGGGACTACAAACTATTTTTTAATAAACAGTTTTCCGAACACATACTTTATGATATTCGATCAACTTGATTTTTTACAGGTATAATATACTGAATAAATCTAAAAATATGAACGGTTCGGATTATCAAAACTGGGCCTCAAAGTGGACCCGAAGGCCCTTGCAAGGAGGAAATGAAGGAGGGGGCTCAAGGGGAGGATCCCAATTCTTCAAAACTCGGGACTTTTCTCATATTAAATCAAATTACCATCTTAATTTTTAAATTAAATTTAGTTTAGACAGAATTTTCAAATTAAATTAAAATATTATTACAAATCACGTTTTCACTATTTGTAACAGAAAATTTATGAAATAGTAAAAGCGTGGCCACGCTTTTAAGGAAAATTTATTTTCTTCAGAAAATGTAGTTTTAAACCACGCTTTTACTGTGTTTATTTTGTTTTGTGAAGAAAACGTGATTCCAAATCACGCTTTCACTGTGCTTATAGTTTAAACCACGCTTTCACTGTGCATGTTTATTTTCTTAAAAAAACGTGATTGTGGCTGACGTTTTCACTGTTTATTTTTTTATTTTTCATCTATTCACGCTTTTACTGTGAACCACGCTTTCACGTGAATGTGAAAAACTTTAAGATAAAATATATACATAAATTTTATTTCATAAAATTGAAATCAATATTAAATATATATAATAATTTATAATAACAAATAATAATCAACTATATAAAATGATTACTTTTTATTTTAATTCTTTTTTTTTTATTTTACTGTTTAGGGATAACAAAAAAAAATTATTTTAGGGTTTAAGGTTTAATTCTTAAAATTTATTTTTTTTTATTTTAGGGTTTAGGATTTATAAAAAAAAATAAATTTTAAGAATTAAACTATAAATTTTAGGGGTATTTTTTTTAAGGTCCCTAATATTATGATTTTACAGTATAAAGGACATCAAATATTTTCATGATGTCTAAGGTCCCTCAACATCAATCCAAAGAAAATTCAAGTCAGAGAAAATTGATCCAGAGAAATTTTCCTTAGCCTTTCATGGACTCCAGAGAAATTTCAAATTTCTTTGTCGTGGGTTTGATCCTCCACTATTGTTGCTACTGTTGTTACCATCTCCACTGCCACTCGACTCCGGAAACCCAAATGCCCCAACTGTGGCACAAGTCTTTAAGTAGGAATGCTTCCCTATATTAAAACTATGAAGCTTTTTATCAGATTCCAAATCAAATTTTCAGAGAAAATTCTATCCAGAAAATTTCTTTGGACATAACAGAGAAAATTTCAAATTTCTCTAAACAAATCACATAAAAAATTTCTGAAAAAATTTCAAAATTCTATCCACTATAGAACCAATCGATTTTGCTGTGACTTGGATACATATGCACAGAGAAAATCTCATCACCAAAGAATTTCTCTGGATTTAAAACCAGAGAAATTTTCTGCATCACCAAAAAAAAAAAAAAAAAAAAAAAAAACCAACAACAACAACCCAGAGAAATTCTGTGTTTGGTCTTTGAAATTTCTCTGGACACTTCAATTCAGAGAAATTCAATTGGGTTGGTCCAGAGAAATTATCTCATTTGTATAGATAATTTCTTATTCTTATTTGCTAGTGTCCTGATTTTTGCAGGGATAGTCAAGGAAATACTGAAAGAACGCCTTGATTTCATCTCGAAAACAGACAGCCATGGATGTTCACCATTGCACCTAGCTTGCAGCAAAGGTCAGCTTGAGACAACCAGAGAACTCCTCAGATCAGACTCAGATCTCTCTTCTTCACAGGACCATGAAGGTCGAACTCCCTTCCACTGGGCAGCCATCAAAGGTCGAGTTAACAATGTCGACGAAATACTCTCCATGTGCCTTGAATCTGCTGAGATATTGCCTCTGTCCATGGCTGCGGCAGCTTTGGGGGCCCGACTGGAACGGGGCCGAGGCGGTGAGCGACGGCGAAGTTCTTCAATGGGAACTTCTTCGGTGGAGTTTTGTTTCCCATCTGCAGAACAATTAGATACGAAACAAGTGCGATTGGTCTTCGATTGGGTCGGGAAAATGAGGGATCTGGAGATGGAAGAAGAGGTTGGAGAGGAGGATCTGGAGATGGAAGAAGAGGTTGGAGAGGAGGAGACAGAAATCGGTCGACGCAAAGAAAGAGAGAAGTTGGTGTGGGTTCGATGAGAGCTGAGAGAAGAGAAAAGATTGTAAGAGAGAGCTGTTGAAGCCATTGATGTGTGAGCAGAGAAGAGAGAGAGAAGAGAGACAAAGTCAATTTTCTCTGATATATGTTTAGGGACCTTAGACATTAAAAAATAATTTTGTGAATCTCTTCCATTACGAAAAGTGGGAAAGAGACCCTAGACCGATTTTTCCTAAATTTTAAACCCTAAATCCTAAACCCTAAAATAAAAATAAATAAATTTTAAGAATTAAACCCTAAACCCTAAAATAAAAATAATAATAAATTTTATCCCTAAACACTAAGGTAGCGTTTGGTAACATTTACATTTTTAGTTTATGTTTATAAAAATTTTATAAACTGCTTTCTGTTTATTTTTAGAAAAAACATAAATTACAAACGTGTTTGGTTTGAACAAAATGTTTCAAAAAAATTTTAAACACATAAACTAAAAAATATGTCTATTCAAGCCTAAAATATATATATTTACATTTATTATTCATGACAATGGGATCACACATATTATAATTGAAAAAAAAAATTAATTAAAAAAAATATTTGAAAAAAATTTAATTGGAAAAAACGTGGTTTGTAAAAATTATTGAAATTTTTTTTTGGAAAAATCGTTGGTTTATAAATGGTTGTCTTAGTTTATAAATTTGAGAAAAAAACGTAAACTCAAAAAATAAGTTTATGTTTTCAGTTTTCAAATAATTTTTTTTTGAAAAATATATTTTTTTTCAATTAAATCTTTTTGCAATTATTTTTTTAATTAATTTTTTTCAATTATAATATGTGTGACCCCATTGTCATAAATAATAAATATAAATCACGTTTTTTTTCAATAATTTTTACAAATCACGTTTTTTCCAATTAAATTTTTTTCAAATATTTTTTTTTAATTTAATTGGAATTTTTTTTTAAATAGTACTAAATTTTTGTCACGTTTTTTCAAATATTTTCCAATTAATTAAAAAAATATTTGAAAAAAATTTAATTGAAAAAAACGTGGTTTTTAAAAATTATTGAAAAAAAAGTGGTTTATATTTATCATTTATGACAATGGGATCACACATATTATAATTAAAAAAAATTAATTAAAAAAATAATTGCAAAAAAATTTAATTGAAAAAAAAATTATTTGAAAAAAAAAATGAAAATTGAAAACGCAAACTCATTTTTGAGTTTACGTTTTTTTCTCAAATTTATAAACTGAGACAACCATTTATAAACCAACGATTTTTCCAAAAAAAAAATTTCAATAATTTTTACAAACCACGTTTTTTCCAATTAAATTTTTTTCAAATATTTTTTTTAATCATTTTTTTTTTCAATTATAATAAATGTGATCCCATTGTCATAAATAATAAATATAAATATAAATATTTTAAGCTTGAACAAACATATTTTTTAGTTTATATTTTAAAATTTTTTTGAAACATTTTGTTAAAACCAAACAAGCTTGTAATTTATGTTTTTCTAAAAATAAACAGAAACCAATTTATAAAATTTTTATAAACATAAACCAAAAACGTCAATGTTACCAAACGCTACCTTAGTGTTTAGGGATAAAATTTATTTATTTTTATTTTAGGGTTTGAGATTTAATTCTTAAAATTTATTTATTTTTATTTTAAGATTTAGGATTTAGGCTTTAGAATTTATAGTTTAATTCTTAATTTTTTTTTTTTTTTATAAATCCTAAACCCTAAATCTTAAACCCTAAAATAAAAAAAAAAAAAATTTATCCCTAAATAGTAAAATAAAAAAAAATTAAGAATTAAAATAAAAAAATAATCATTTTATATAGTTGATTATTATTTACTATTATAAATTATTATTATATATATTTGATATTGATTTCAATTTTATGAAATAAAATTTATATATATATTTTACCTTAAAATTTTCACAATCACGTGAAAGCGTGATTCACAGTGAGCGTAAATAGATGAAAAAAAATAAATAAACAGTGAAAATGTGATTCACAATCACGTTTTCTTAAGAAAATAAACATATACAGTGAAAGCGTGATTTAGAATTACGTTTTCTTCAGAAACAAACTTAAATTATAAGCACAGTGAAAGCGTGATTTGGAACCACGTTTTCTTTACAAAACAAACAGTAAAAGCGTGGTTTGAAACCACGTTTTCTGAATAAAACAAATTTTTCTTACACGCTTTCTTAATTAAAAGCGTGATTTATAGCCACGCTTTCTTAATTAAAAGCGTGGTTTGTAACCACACTTTCACTATTTCACAAATTTTCTGCTACAAACAGTGAAAGCGTGGTTTGTAATAGCACTTTAGTCTAGTTTGAGAATTCCGTCCAAACTAGGCCTAATTTGAAAATTAAGATGATAATTTGGCTTAATATAAGAAAAGCCCCTCAAAACTCACTCTCCGAAAAAGATGCACACATTATAATTTTAGTCAATTACATTCATCTGTGACAGAAAGTCTAATGATACAGTCTTAAGCATACAACAAATTCAATAATCGGAACAACCATGTTGTCATCCACCCTAGAGGAGTTGAATTCAACATTGCAATAACTGGTCAACAATCACGTTGGTGCTAACAATCTAGATTCTAGCCCAATCCCAATGACATCTCCCTGCCTCTCATGTATGAGAGGTCAACTGTTCGACTCTCACCAGAGGCAAGCATTGGTGGCAGCGCTTCTTTAACTTCTATCTGTCAATTGAACGCCCATTGCGGATTCAACCCGCAACTGCCAGTTAGCGGCTCCTATTCCTCACACGCTTAAGAAAAGGCTAGATATATAAATTGCATTTCAAATTCTCAAAACTACAGTCATTCACCCTAGAAAGTCAAACCAAAAACTTCAATAAACTAAGGTAGTAATCTTGTCAACCAAATGTCACTAACATCCATGGTGGAGTAGCTGACATTACCAACCTAAGCCTTTTCGTAGACATTCTTGCAACCTAAGGCTGCACAATGCGTCGGCATCATACCTCTTTTTGTTTTTTTTCAAACACCAGCAATGCAAACTGCTCTAGTAATGGTTACATTTGAAGAAATATATATATATATATATATATTTCCAAACAAACAATTCAACTTCAAAAGGTTCATTCCCATATACCATAAAAATATTTCCATATTATAGAAGTAAAAATCCTCAAAATCTCATTATATTTCCAATACATAATGGTGGAAACACAAAGTCTGCTGAAAACTGGTGGTTTACAAAGAATTAAGTGTTCTTCACTTGCACAATATCACTTCAAAGTAAAATATGATGGCTAAGTCCCAATAAATTTCAAAGACACCTCCTGTTACTAATAATTAGGGAAACCGAAGTTGTTCAAACAATATGGAATAACTATGGAATAACATGTATAACTTACAGTTGTAGTGTCTGAAGCGCGTTCAAGGGAACCGAATTGAAAACCCAGTATTGGTAGTTGTAACATTCACAGAACCAAAATCCTCAAAATCAGAATCTGAAGCCATGTCTCTGTAATCACCCCACTCACCGGGAGAACCCTCATCTTGAGCAGTGCGTGAAGAAGGAACCCTTAGCTCTGATATTGGAACCGGTAGAGGCTCTTCATTTAAATACTTGTCGTGAAGCAGTTCCATCGCAGTAGCTCTACTTGCTGGGTCGAAAAAAAGAAGTTTTTTGACTAGATTGATTTCATCAGGGGACTGGTTGGGAAGACATGATTCCAAACCAAGTGGTTTTTCTACTTTACCAAATGATATTGTTTTGTAATCAGGAAGTTCTGAACAACCAGGCCAGATTTCCTCTGTTACGTTGCCCAAGACACAGAAAATTCTGCCTAGCTGATCGATATCTGAAGTACCTGGAAAAAGAGGTTCTAAACTGAAAAGCTCTGCAAAAATGCAGCCCAATGACCACAAGTCAATCTCTGGACCATATTTTGTGGATCCAAAGAGTAACTCTGGTGCCCTGAACCAGCGAGTTCCAACAATGGATGTGAGTGCACCGTATCGGTCATCTGCACCCTCCTCAGCCTCGTATGAATAAGAACCCTTGAAAGGATCATCATCGACATCGCTTGTCGTGCACGTAGCAAGACAGGATGTATCTCCATCATGAGTTTCCTTGTCAATTTCACTCATGGAGTCGTTTGCCTTGTGCATGTCCAAACCCTCAATGCCCTCTTCTTTACCCAAAGATCCATGCTCTTCATTTCCAGAACCATCTTGGCGTGGAATTTCTGTTTCTCGAACAACTTCAAGTGGTTGTTGAACAACACTAGTTGGATTTGGAACATTCGGTTCATGTAGCCGTGGGTTTTCATCAAAGCCAACAAAACCGGACTCTAGAAGTATTCTTGCCTGAAAATCAACAATTACAGGAGACATATAAAGACAATATTTTTCAACAAAAATGTTGTACTAGTCTTACCAGAAAATACTAGTACCTTAGAGAATTACGTTTTGGAACGGACGTTCTGAAACATGATACACTTTTGTTCAAAAATGGTAAATTTAGCAATTTAAAGTGACCCCAAAAGTTTTTTTTCTAATATATTTTCTACGGGTTTCTTAGGAGTTTAAAAAAAAAAAAAAAATCAAATTTAACAAACTAAAATCTAAAGTAAGTGAAATTTTCACAAGACAAAACATAAAAAATGGGTCATAAATTAATGCTTATAGAAATGTGTTATTACATTGGTGGGGGGAGGGGGGGGGGGGGGTGGGGAACCTTTTTTTAAAAAAAAAAATAATATTCTAGAAGTACATAAAATTCTTATAATATAATCTACACAAGTCTACTCCTACCTTATCACATTTTAGAGCATGTGGCGTACCACATTCTCGTTCCATGTACCGGAACTATCCACATTCCAGGTACCATAGGTTTATACATTTATATGATGTAGAGTAATGATGGTATACTGTATTTCACAGTGCTTGGGAAATATTGCCTAGTTTAGCTGCTAATTAATGTCAGAAAGCTTAGTAAGAATCCTCAGTTTTACTTCAGAAAGAATGGCATCACCATTTCCAAATGGTTAAAGAAAGAATTTGTTGGCTTGAGCTCATTCCAGTACATGATGAATAAACAGAGAAAAAATTGAAGCACTATTAGCCTTCCAGTTTTTGCTTGTTAAACTCTACCTTGCAAGCGTAGTCAGAAAAAGACATCTTCATATACACAGTAACAGGTGGAGAACAAGTACCAAAATGAGAAATGCAAATAGTACCATGCTGTTAATATTTATCGTTGAATCTTGAGGTGTAAGCTTAAATTTTTGTTTCACATAGAAATAGTGTAATATGCTATTAAGCAATGCCTTCAAGAGTTAGTACAACTACCAGCTGACTGTCTTCATGATCAAGTATAGCAACACAAAAATGGTTCGCACCGCTAAAACATCTAGGTTGAATCATTTAAGATCCATATCAATTTTTTTGATAAGTGCATCTGAGATTGATATTAATATCATGCATCAGTCAAGGAACATTTTCATTGGCTAAGGAACAAGGACATAGACATGTGACACGACATGGACATACCGACAAGGAAATGTTCAAAAAATGTAGAACATAACAGTTGGGGGACACGTGCAAAAGCTATAATTATATATCTGTTTATCTCATATCTATGAATATTTAAGTCAAATATAATAACTTTTAAAGTCTAAAAGAGGAGAATTTGTATATATTTACATAATTTTTGTTTATCATTAGATTCTAAATTGTTTTATTCAAACTCATACTGAGTTTCATGTATGTTCAACACATTACCTTCTTAGAATTGTCTATACTTTTTAGCTAAAAGCTGTAAGTCAAAATTGAGACATAGTATGAATAAAATGCTCTATTCATTGATTTAAAATCCACAGTTTGGATAAGTTATTTCCCTTTGGTCGGTTGTCTTCCATTATCTTCCCTAACATTCAGAGTTGTTCTGGTATTGATTTAAATCCATTTTTACACCAGATTAAAATAAATAGAATGCAGCTTGCTAGCATGGTTCCCGTGAAGATAGAGTACGAGTCATACTAATCATGGTAACAATATTTGTTGGGAGCAAAATTAAGGATGTGGAGTTTTATACACAAACCCTTGTCTTCTTAACACATATTTCCCAAACCGCTCATTTCTCAAACCCCTGTTGTTGAGAAGTGTTTCAAAACACAGACTTCAATAAAATCGCGTTTTCGAAAACACTTCAATTAACTTAACTCTTAAACTCTTTAAAATCATGTTACGAAAACACGAATTCATTACTTAAAATGCATACTCACAAGCTCTGTTATTTTCTAATTTTTTTTAAACAGTGCAGCTCACAATTGACAAAAAGGGTAATGAGGATTACAGCTTCCTAAATCATACCTCTCCTATAAACAAACCACATTCAATCAACAAAATCAGATCCTAATATTCAAATTGAAATCTTTCCAAACAACAAGAAGCAACATAATTTCAAGCAACTCTCAATCACATACCTGACCGAAATCGGCCAATTTGAGAACACCATCGGCCGAAATCAACAAATTGGAGGGTTTCAAATCGCGATGGACGATCGAATTCCGGTGACAAGCGTCAACACCGCAGAGAATCTGGACGATCCAGCGCTTGATCTCGCGGACGGTGATTCCACCATCCCAAGCCCTCTTTGCATCGTTGATGAGCGAAGCGAGGTCGGTGGGGAGGAACTCGAGCACGAGCACGGCGTCCTCGTCCTCGCGCCAGAAGTAATCGAGCAAAGCGATGACGTTCGAGGAGTTCTGTAGGGTTTGGAGGGCCTCAATTTCGCGAAACGCGGATTGGTAGTCGTGCACCTCTTTGAGAGCGACGATGAGGGAGTCGGAGAGTCGGCGAGCTCTGTAGACGTCGGAGTATGCGCCGGAGCCAACTCGATCGAGGATCTCGTACTTAGAGGTGATCTCGCGGCGGGTGTAGATGCTCCAGCTCTTTTCTGGTGGTGGTGGCGGCGGCGATGACGGTGGCGACGGTGGGTCCATGGTGATTTAGGGTGAGGAGCGTGGTGGTGGTGGTGGTGGTGTTTGCTGGATTTTAATTTTTGGGGGGGAGTGTGTGGAATTTTTGTGGAGATGATGCAGTGTGTTTGAATTTTGTGAATTTTAGTTTTTTGAAAATTGAATTTTTTTTTTTTTTTTTTTTTTGTGTGTTTTTTAAAGTACTTTTTAAATTTTAAGTAATTTTTTTTATCTTATTTAGATGTATTTAAATAATAAAATATTTATAAAAAAATATTTTAAAAAATTAATAAATATATAAAAATAAGAAAAATATATTGAATTTTTATATATATATATATTATATTTTTTGGTATTTAGTATATTTTTTAAAAAAAATTTTATAAATATTAAGTGTATTTATGTTAGGTATATTTAAAATTTTAAAAATTACTTAAAATATTAAAAAAATTATTAAAAATGTTAAAATACAAAAAATTAAAAAATAGAATTTTTTAAAAACTATTTTATGAAAATCAAAACCAAACAAGTTGATGATGGTTATGGGACAAGTGCACGTGACTTTCAGGAGCAAGAGCACGTGATAAGGAGGAAAATGTTGGGAGGAGTGGAATTTTAACGTTTGGGTTGGGTTATTGAGGTCAATTATTTTGGTAATTTTTTTTTTTTATTTTTATGAAACGCGTAAAAGGTTGAAAATTGGCCTAGGGTCCCTCTCTCACTTTTCATAATGGAAGAGATCTACAAAATTATTTTCTGATGTCTAAAGTCCCTAAACATATATCAGAGAAATTTAACTCAAATTTTAAACTTGTGACATTTTCAGATTTGTTCAACATGGCGGGCCGTGTCGCGATCTGTCGCGATCTGACCTCCCCTGGCAGAACCTCACTCGCCGTGTCTGGATCCGACCTCCTCTGGCCGCAGCCTCGCTCTCTCTGAGCGATTTCGCATTTTTTGAGTTTCTGAAAGTCTCTCTCCCTCTCTCTCTCTCTCTGTGAAACCCTTGCGTACTCTGCAATCGAACTTTCTTCTTCAATGGCTAACAGCAATCTACCTCAAAGAATCATCAAGGAAACTCAGCGTCTCCTTAACGAACCTGCGCCGAGAATAAGTGCGTCGCCTTCAGAAGATAACATGCGGTACTTTAATGTCATGATTCTTGGTCCAACACAGTTTCCTTATGAAGGAGGGATTTTCAAGCTGGAATTGTTTTTGCCTGAAGAATACCTAATGGTTGCCCCCAAGGTTCGATTTCTCACCAAAAAAAATACATAGCAAATTAGAGAAATTCTCTGGAAATATTTGTTTTGGGAATTTTCTCTGGGTTGTGGAGTCTAGAGAAATTCTCAGAGAAATTTGGTGGACGAATCTGCAAACATCAATATCAGTTCCAGAGAAATTCAAAATTTCTCTGAAGATAAATTCGGAAGTCAGAGAAATTTGATTAAAATACATTATAAAAACACATATGATAATGGGAAGGGTTGTTGCTGATCTATGTGCTTTACCTTGAACCACAATGGGTGTAAGTGCAGGTATTTGAAATTTTATCTGGATCAATTTTTTAATTTTCCCTTCCTTTCTCAAATCAGAGAAATTTGTAAAATTTCTCTGGAAAGTCCTTAGAATTTCTCTGAACCAAATTTCTCTGTGATGTGAATTTTCTCTGAACTAATTTTCTCTGGACCAATTTTCTCTAGATCAACTTGAGGGACCTTAGACATTATGAAAATATTTTGTGTCCTTTATGCTATAAAATGTTAATACCAGGGACCTTAAAAAAAAAACCCCTAAAGAGAATAATGTAATAATTTATAGTGATTTTTTAATTTTTTAATTAAAATATTCAGTCCTCAAACGAGGTCTCATTATTACTAATAATATCAAATATATATATATATATATATATATATAAGAAAAATTACATTAAAAAAAATTAAGATTTAACCAGAGTGACAAAATAAATATTTTAAATTTTAATTTTATAATTAAATGTTATTTTTTAATTTTTTAATATAAATTATTTATTTATTTTCGTTAAAGAAAATTAATAAAAAATATTATTTTAATTATTAAATTCAACAGAAATGGATATTAAGAATATTTTATATATACTTATATTGAGTTTAATAGTTAAAATACAATTTTTATGATGATTTTAGCTATTGGAAGAGGCCAATGATTTAGATCAAAACAAAATCAAAATATTAGGATTAAATTGACAAAATAAAAAATTCAGGATTATTTTGTCATAAAGTCAAACTCTATTTTTTTTAATTTCCTTAAATATAAAAATATATATTTTTTATAAATGTAAAATATTTTTAAAATATATTTTATAATAAAATTAAAGTTAAATTACAGATATAACACTTGAGGTTTACTTAAAATATAATTTGCTCCTGTGGTTCTAAATATTGCATTAAACCCCTTGAAGTTTCTAATTTTATAACAAATGATTTCTTTTATTAACAAATCATCAAATCAATTAATAATTTTTAATGATAAAAATTTATTTCAATAAATAATTCAAGTGATTTTATCATTGTATAGGAATTTTATTTTTTTAGTTAATTTTGTTAAATAAAAAATTCTAATAATGGAGTATCTGTAATTTTTCAAATCAAAAGGGACAACATATTTTTTAAGCAAATCTTAAAGGGTGTATTATAATTTACTCAAAAATTTAATCAAATTTCAATGCAAGATGGGGTTTGATGAAAGTTTTATTAATAGTTTTTTTTTTTTTTAAGAAAAAAATAATTTTAGAAAAAAGGGTTGGGTTTGTCTCCAACTTGAGAGAATTTTTGGAGTCCGGGAGGCTATTGTAAGTCAAATTTTAATGATTTAAATTGTTCATTTTTTAAAATTCATTGAGAAGAATTAAAACGTAAAATTAAAACCATAAGCCCAAAACCCTTTAAAAAAATATAAATTTTTGTTTTTTTTGTTTTTTTAATGTTAGTGAAAAACTACGCTCCGTTTGGTAAGCAGTTGAAATTATAGTTCCACCCATTGATTTGAGTGTGTTGTTTATTTGGAACTTTCAAATCATAATTTTACACTCATTTTCTCAAAACTCAATTCAAAACATAATTATTACTTTTCAAAACTCATTAGGGGTGGGCATAGGTCGGTTGCGGCCACGGAACCTCCAATCCGCCATTCGTCTGCCAGATTGGCGGATTGGAGAAAATCAATCCGCATCTGTTCGTCAATTTGACAGATGTGGATTGAGTGGATTGGCGGTTTGGCGGATGGATGCGAATCGGTTTGGTGGTTTAAAGTTTTATAAATTTTCAATATAATTCAACTTGTGCACTTCCTTAAAAAAAGAAAAAAGAAAGCACTACAGTCAATGACTTAAAAAAATATTACAATCACTGCATGCCTCATCCAAAGTAAGAAAGTTTGAAACTTTAGAATATTACAATCATTGCATGCCTCATCCAAAGTAAGAAAGTTTGAAACTTTAGAATATTACAATCATTGCATGCCTTATGTACATACTACAATCACAGCATACCTCATTCACATAAAGTATTACAATCTGTGGTTTTTAAAATATAAAATCAATTCAAACCACTAAAACCATGAACAGAGCAGTAGTAGAGATTGTATGTTTCTATATTGTTACATCTATATCTGTTTTTTAAAACAAAAACCAACCAGCATATATCATATTTTTTATTTATTATATTTACAGATAGATTTAAAAATCAAAAAATATAGATAAATAATACGTTTATTTTTTTCAATTAAAAAAAGATATTCAAGTTGAAAACTTGTTTTCAACAGAATATTTAAACTCTTTGTTAATTAAAAACACAAATAGAATATTTAAACAAACTGAAAACACAAAGTCTTATAAATTACTACGGGTGCTCGCGGTTTGGCGGTTCGGTTGCTGCCAAAGGAATCTCAAATCCGCCATCCGTCTGCCAGATTGGCGGATTGGAAAAAATCAATCTGCAACTGTCCGTTCGTCATCACGCATCCATCCAAAATGCGACAAATCGGTTCAGTTTGGTCGGTTTTGGCGGATCGGTATATCCGCTGCTCACCCCTAAAACTCATAACCAAACACATAATTCAAAACTCTTTTCAAAACTTAATTCAAATCAATATTTTAATTTTTTTAATATTTTAAATATTTTAAAAATATTTTAATTTTGTTAAGATTTTAAATATTTTAATATTTAAATATGTTACGATTTTTTTAATTTTTTAATTTTTTGAATTTTTAAAATATTTTAATTTCAAAATATTACGATTTTAATTTTTAAATTTTATTATTTAAATATTTATGATTTAAATTTTTTGAATATTTATTTCGAAAAAAAAATATTTCCTTTGTAGTATTTTCAACTAAAAAATTGATTAATATTATTTTCTGTTAATAATAAAATTTTTTAATTGAATTTTAAAAAGATTTTGATTAGGAGTATTGATCAGAATTTTCAATAGTGTGAAAATAGTGTGTTTTGTTATGAGTTATAACAATTTGAATTAAATTTTGAAAACTCTTTCCAAAACTCATAACCAAACAAATTTTCTTACTTCACATATCAAATTAAACTTTCAAAACTCAATTTCACACTCAATTCAAAACTCAATTTAACACTCTATTAAAAAATCATAGCCAAACAAATTTTCTACACTCAAATCATAATTTTAAAACTCTCAAATTCAAAATACAACTCATACTCTCAAATTATATTTACAAAATTCTACCAAACGCAACCTAAAACTATTTTGCCAATAAGTACATAGTGATTTCAATTATAATATTCTTGTCTTATGTATTTGCCAAAAGGGATCAGGTTTGGAAATGGCTAAATGGATGGAAAGAGAAGTCATTATCAGCAACGGTGGCTCAAGCAATACCGATGTACATTTATGTCTTGTTTTCAAATGCCAGAGGGACTGTGTCACGATATAAGTGCTCTTATTGCGAGGTTTTGGTGGGGGCAGAAGGAGGAGAATTGTAAAATCCATTGGAGAAACTGGGATTGGTTATGCAAAGCTAGTTGTGAAGGAGATATGAGGATGTTTTAGGATTGGTTTGGCATAAATTAAATAATACAAAAAGTTAAAAAGATATTATCATATTTAAGTCACATCATCTTATTTAAATCATATCACCTCTCTAACACATCACATCAAACCCAACTCAAACCGAACCCATATAAGTCGATAAGTCAAAAAATGTATTTTTTTAGAACATCCCAAACCAACCCTTACTTTGGCATTATACAAAAAGGGAATTTATTCGGTGCAGTCGGCTTACCATCTTGAGATGGATATTCGCAAACGGGATGCACGATGCTCAACTTCGAATAGGGGTACTGTGGAGAAGGGGTTTTGGAAGAAGTTTTGGAGCATGGGAATTCCGGGGAAGATTAAGGTGTTTGGTTGGAAGATGTGTTTGAATATTTTACCGGTGCGGGTTAATTAAGGAAGATGAAGGCGTTGATTGATGATGTTTGTGAATTTTATGGCATTTGGAAGCTGAGTCCGTCCATCGTTGTCTCTTCGACTGCAAGTTTTTTAGAGATACGTGGGATTGTAGTAGTCTTGATTTAGTTGTGCAGAGACGAAAGGGTGGAGCTATGTTCAAATGGATCCTTGAATTATTATTGAGTCTAAGTCTGCAAGAGTTGTTCTTTGTGATGTGATGGTGCCTTTGGATGAATCGCAACCAAGTAGTGTTCCATGAGAAAAGGACTGTGGCTAAATTGGCCAGGTATGCAAATAATTTTTTCAAGAGCTAAGTTAGGTTCGTGCTCAAGAGAGTGTGCCTTCGAGTGATGTCTTTGAGCAGGGACGGAATTAGGAGAAGACTATGAGAGGTTATGGCTCCTTTATTTTTGTGAAAAATATGATTTGTCATAACATTTTAAAAATATATCTCATTTTATACATAATGACCTAAAGTATAAAAAATACATATCTCATTTTTTTTCTATCTTGCACTCTCTTTTTATTTTATACTTAAAAAAACTTCATCCTATTAGAAATTATTTCTATGGTATTTGAATTTTTTTGTGTGTATACATAATTTATATATATATATATATATATATTGTACATACATGCTTGTATATGTATATGGCGAAAATTTTGTATTTGTCTTTTAGCTCCTCCCAAGATGAAATACTAATTCTGTCCCTGTCTTGAGGTTGGTTGGCGGGCTCTGGTGGAAGGGTGCTTTAAGATGGGGCGTACTTCGATGCCAAAAAATCAAGAGGGGTTAGGGCAATTGTTCGTGACCACCACGGTGAGGTCATTGCGACCACGTCCGTCAAATTGAATTCTACAATGGAAGTAGACTGTATTGAAGCTTATATGCCGTGATGACGACAATCCAGTTTGCATGTGATATGGGGCTACAAGACATCAATCTTGAAGGCGACTCTCTAACGGTTATTTGAACTCTCCAAGCTTCAAGTGAACAGTTGTCTTCATTTGGTCATTTGGTGGAGCAATCACAAGTGTTACTGAGAAGATTCAAATCGTGGGAAGTGAAGCGGCAAGCGAATTTGGTTGCGTATTGCTTGGCTTGCATGGGGGTTGAGTTGGATGGATGTTCTGTGTGGATGGAGGAGGTTCCCCTATCTCTCCAAATCTTTAGTTCTGCTAGAAGCTTCGTTTGTTTGATCTGTTGTTGGCTTTCTCAGTCGACTATCTAAAAAAATACAGTTTTGATTTTTGACAACTTAAAAAACGAGCAGTATTGTTTCTCAAATTATTAATTGTTGTTTAATTACTATTAGGTTATTGGATTTTGACATGGGTAAGCCCATAAAAGATAATAGCCCACCATTTAGGGCCCAATACATAACTCAAACACTAAAGCCCAGCATTGTTGAAGCCCCACGTAGCAATAAGAACCAATGGCATCAAGACACATGGCAAGAGAAGGGCAAGCCACATAAGTAGACAAAGATCTGCAAAGTTATTGCCACTGCACATCGCCATTAATGAAGCCCCTTACAGCATTTATTGCGAAAACCCCTCTCCGTCGGAACAGAACGCCTTCGCCATGAACAAGGTAAGCTAGAGCATAGACTTTCGGCCAAGGTGACAGGTCGGAAGGGACAACGAAATGATTACCAGAGGATACAAGTAGACGTCGAAGACAGGAAGAAGGTTAAGCTTTTCTATCTCTAATCCATCTCTATATTCTATCTCCCTTTCTAACTTGCTCGTCGGAGGGTTCACTGGGGGACTCCCCGTTCCCTGTTGAACTCTTGTGCAGGTCTTCTAGTGGTCTTAGTCGTTCGGACACAAGTTTTAGAAGCGTGGATCAGTCTGACCCGTTCCGCCCGGAACACGCTGTATTATCAGTTAGCGCCGTCTGTGGGAATAGCTTTGCTCCGCACGCCAGTTGTGCCCATTGTCGCCGGAGACTCTGTCCCAATAACCCTTTCCTGCCACCCACCAAGGTGTATGGTCACGACTAGATCCATGGCTTCTCACCACAATGTTGCCGACCACCAAGCCGACCCTCCCAATCCAAACAACCCACCACAGTATTTCACCGAGCTCACCAACAGCATCAACCGCCTGGCCGAGCAAAACCAAGCCCTGATTAATGCTCTACTTCAAAGAAACCTTCCTATGCCTCCTCCACCACCTCCAAATATTCCACCCAACCAAGAACGAGCCTCGAGCCATACTATCCAACAGCCCAATCCACCCAACTTGGAAAGCTTGCGAGCCCTCCTCCCGGATGTAAACCTGCCACCCCGGGCCCCGCATCCATCTGTCCAGGTACTAACCCCCGAGGGAGAGGCCAGTAGCGTCCAGCCCCCGCTGCCCTCCAATGGTGACAACATTCCTCTCTGGGATGCAAAACTCCGAGCCATGAAACTCTAGCTCCAAGGAGGCATGCAGAACATACAGTATAAACCATCCACCACAACCAACTCACCATTCGTTGTCTCCATCCGGGACAAACCTCTACCCCTCAAGTTCAAAATGCCCACCATCGACTCTTTCGACGGTACAACGGACCCAGTCGATTACTTGGAGACCTATAGAACCCTCATGATCCTCCATGCATTCCCTGACGAAATCATGTGTCGGGCTTTCCCCGTAACACTCAAGGGGTCAGCTTGACTTTGGTTTAGTCAACTGCCAGCAGACTCTGTCTCCACTTTCCAGCACCTCAGTGACTGCTTCCTCAGCCATTTCATTGGAGCCCAGTGCCAGCAACGTCCAGTAACCCAACTCCTCAATATCCGTCAGACCGAGGGAGAGTCGCTGCGCAGTTTCGTTACCCGCCTCAACACCGAAGCCTTGCAGATAGCGGAAAACGATGACAAGGTCATCCTTACGGCTTTCATGGCCAGTCTACGATCATCTGATTTCCTTTTCTCCCTCTCTAAAAACCCCTCGACCTCCATGGCAACCCTACTCTGCAAAGCCCAAAAATACATGAACGCCGAAGATTCCCTAGCCGCCTGGCAAGATCCTGTAGCCAAAAACCCAACCCCCAGAGAGAAGAGAAAGGACTTAGAAACCAGAAATACCCAGTACACTCACCAAACACCTCAATATACCGACCGACCACCCCGAGCCGACCAGTCGGCGTCAGCCCGACTGCCCGGCCGGTTCGAAAGATACACCCCCCTCAACTCCCCCATGGAACAAGTCTTGAACCAGATTCAGCGAGATTATCTCCTCAAATGGTCCCAACCGTTGCGGTCTTCTTTCAATCGGCGAGACCAGTCCAAATACTGCCGCTTCCACCAGGACCACAGCTATAACACCGAAGAGTGTGTCAACCTCAAAGACCAGGTCGAGGGCCTGATCCGTTAGGGGCGCCTCAGTCGATTCACGGAAGCTCGCCCCAACAGAGGCAAAGGACTGAACCCATTAGAAACAACGGCTGGTGCACCCCTCCACGGCAACCAGCACAACCCAACCAAGGTCATGATCGCCTCCTACAGCAACCTCGAGCACAAGGTAACCCCGCCCCACTTGTTGGAGAAATCAGAGTTATTGCTGGCAAGCTTGCTTGTAAAGGACCATCCTACTCGGCCCAACGGATAGAACTCAGAAAGATAAGGCAGGGCTCAGACAAAGAAGTTGCCACGCTGGACCGCCCTTCCAAACAGCCCAAACAGTGGATGGAGCCCATCACCTTCACGGAGGCCGACTGCATAGGCATCCGTTACCCTCATGACGACCCTCTCGTCATCTCTGCCCTCCTCTCAAACTATAAAGTCAGACGGGTTCTCGTCGACAATGGCAGTTCTTCCGACATTATCTTCCTAAATGCCTTTCGCCAGCTCAAGATCGGGGAGGAAAGTCTGTCTCCTCTCCAAACCCCATTGGTCGGTTTCACTGGAGACCGGGTGACCTCCATCGGCTCCATCGATCTTCCCATCACAATCGGCGAATACCCGCGGCAGACCACAAAGTTACTCACCTTCTTTGTTGTCGACTGCCCCTCTACTTACAACATCACCCTTGGCCATACCACCCTAAATGCCTTCCAAGCTATCGCATCCACTTTCTATCTTGCCATCAAGTTCCCTACCGATCTTGGGGTCGACACCGTGAGGGAAGAGCAGACCGTGACCAGAGAATGTTATGTCGTCTCACTTAAAGAAGTCAAGCTCAAGGAGGCTATGATCATTGAAGGACTCGACGTCAGAGATGAGAACGAGCTAGTCAGAGGGGAACCAGTGGAAAAGCTTGTCGAGATCCTCATCGATCCCACCAACCCGGCAAAAACTACCAAGATCGGTAGCCAATTATCCTCCCAGGCCAAGGTCAACCTCACCGCCCTCCTGATTGAGCACAATGACGTATTTGCCTGGACCCACTCTAACATGCCAGGTATCAACCCCTCCTTCATCACCCACCGTCTCAGCATTGAGCCCTATTTCCGACCCATCTGCCAGAAGCAGCGCATCTTCCACCCGGAGCGCAATAACCTTATTGCTTCTGAAGTAGATAAGCTCCTTAAGGCACAGTTTATCACAAATGTGGACTACCCCAGATGGCTATCGAATGTGGTTCTCGTTCGTAAAAATAATGGTAAATGGCGACTCTGTGTCGACTACTCCGACCTCAACCGAGCTTGCCCCAAAGACAGCTATCCTCTTCCTCGCATAGATCTGCTGGTTGACGCCACAGCCGGTCATCAAATGCTCAATTTCACGGATGCCTTCTCTGGATACAACCAAATTCTAATGCACCCGTCTGACCAAGAACACACCTCCTTCATCACCGACCGGGGAACCTACCATTACCGTGTGATGCCATTCGGGTTGAAAAATACCGGAGCCACTTACCAATGGTTGGTCAATGCCGTCTTTCATCACCAGATAGGCCGGAACATGGAAGTATATGTTGACGACATGCTAGTCAAGAGCAAGCTCTCCACTGATCATCTGGCCGACCTGCGAGAGACCTTCACCACCCTACAAAAGCATGAAATGAAGCTCAATCCAGAGAAATGCGCCTTCGGCGTAAGATCTGGGAAATTCTTGGGCTTCATAGTCAGTTAGTGGGGTATCGAAGCTAACCTTGAAAAGATCAAGCCCTTAACCAAAATGCAGTCACCCAGAACGATTAAGGAGGTTTAGAGGCTTACTGGCCTAGTTGCCGCCCTCAACCGCTTCATTTCCCGTGCAACGGACAAGTGCCTCCCATTCTTCAAAGTTCTTCGGCAAACTTTTGAGTGGACGGCAGAATCTGAAGAGGCCTTTCAGCAGTTGAAACAGTGCATAGCCAACCCCTCTACTTTCTCAGGCAATCACGGCGCGAACCCTTCTTCCTCTATTTAGCCGTGTCAAACACCACAGTCAGTGCAGCACCCATCAGGGAAGACAGCTTTGTCCAACGACCGGTCTATTACATCAGTTGGGCTCTCAGAGGCGTGGAACAAAATTACCCATTGTTAGAAAAAATGTCCTTGGCTTTGGTTATTGGCTCCAGACAACTCCGTCTTTAATTCCAAGCTCATTCCATAGTGGTCCTCACTTACCAACCATTGAAGAAAATAATGCAACAACCAGAGCTTTCCGGTAGACTAATGCAATGGTCGGTCGAGCTCAGCCAATTTGACATCTCCTATCGGCCTCGAACGGCGATTAAAGGGCAGGCTGTTGCCGATTTCATCATGGAATTCACTAATCCCACTCCAACCACAGCTCCTCCGCCCCCGCCACCCCCTACCAAGCCAGAAGACCCCTACTCTTGGACCTTCAACGTCGACGGATCATCTCGCAAAGAAGGCAGTGGGCTAGTCTCATCCTCACCGCCCCTGAGGGTGGTTATTTCAAATGTGCTCTTCGCTTCTTGTTCGACGCAAGCAATAATGAGGCTGAATATGAAGCATTGATCGCAGGTCTTCGCCTCGCCAGAGACATTGGTGTCAGCCATATCCGAGTGTTCAGCGATTCCCAGCTCGTTGTCGAACAAATCACGGGGGAATTCGATGCCAAGAAAGACACAATGCGGGTTTATAGGGATATTGCACTCCCTCTCGCTCGCCTCTTCAATAACTTCCACATCAAGCACATCCCTCGGACGAAAAACTCCAAGGCAGATGAAATGGCTTAATTAGCTTCGACAGACCAGTTAGACCTTAGCTACGACGTCCGCCTCGAGTACCTGGCCCACCCTACCATTTCCCCAACTCAGCAGCAAGTCTACTTCCTCCAAAATGAACCTATTCTATGGGCGGCCGATATCTTTCTATTTCTGACAACAGGGGAACTGCCAGCCGACAAACAGCAGGCCGCCAAAGTCAGAGCCCGATCGTCCAATTACATTCTTGTTAGCGGCCTCTTGTACAAACGTGGCTTTTCACGCCCATATCTGCGATGCCTCAATCCAGCTCAAGCGACCTACGTGATGAGGGAAGTTCATGAGGGTATATGTAGTAATCATTCAGGGGCCAGGTCACTAGCCCACAAAATACTTCGCACTGGTTATTTTTGGCCTACTCTTAATCAAGATGCGACAGACTTCGTGCTCAAATGTGATAAGTGCCAGCGTTTTGCCAACATTTCCCATGCTCCTCCTATAGAATTGATTACACTTTGTAGTACCTAACCATTCGCCAAATGGGGGATCGACCTAGTTGGCCCATTGCCCACTGGCCGAGGCCAAACCAAATTCGCCATTATCGCCATTGATTACTTCACTAAATGGGTGGAGGCAGAACCCCTTGCCAAAATTACCGAGCGGAACACAACCAGATTCATCTGGCAATCGATTGTATGCAGATTTGGCATCCCTCAAGCCATCGTCTCCGATAATGGCAAACAATTCGACAATGCCAAGTTCAGGAAATTCTGTGCAGAACTTCAAATCCAGCCATGTTTCTCTTCCCCAGGTCATCCCCAAGCCAATGGCTAAGTTGAGGTTACCAACCGTTCTCTTCTAAAGATCATCAAAACTAAGCTGGAAGCTGCTAAGGGACTCTAGGCTGAAGAATTACCGGATGTACTTTGGGCTTACCGCACTACCGCTCGAACCCCCACTGGGGAGACCCCCTTTCGCTTAACATACGGCGCTGAGGCGGTCATCCTAGTGGAAATCGGTCTGCCTACCCCAAGAATTCTACATCCGAATCCAGAACTAACTGAGGAGCTGCGTCGGGCAGATCTAGACCTAATCGAAGAGCTCTGAGAAACCACTGCTGTCAGACGGGCCTCATACCAACAGAAATTGAGAACACATTACAACCGCAAAGTTCGACCGAGGGAGTTTGCCGTGGGGAACCTTGTTTTGCGTGAAGTAACCCTTGCCACTACAAATCCGGCTGAGGACAAACTGGCAGCCAAGTGGGAAGGACCTTACGTTGTTAAAGCCAGACCTCGTCCGAGCACTTACTGACTTCAGGACATAGAAGGTCGAGACCTCCCCCATCCGTAGAACGCCGAACACTTGAAACGTTATTTTCAATAAATCCCTATTTTTGTATTGATCAGTTATTGTATTTTCCTTTTTGACAATTTACACACTTGAATTTTCTTGTTCTTCTCTCACATGATGTAAATTTCTGATCAAATGGGCTACACTTTACACGACAACAATCTTATATCTTAATTATTTGTATGGTACCTCAATAATGTCTTGATTGCAGCACTCAGTTACAAGCCTCAGTCAGACTGAGCATGCAGAGCTCAGCCAGACTGAGTCACTTAAAGCCTCAGGCAGACTGAGCATGAAGAGCTCAGCCAAACTGAGTCTCTTAAAGCCTCAGCCAGACTGAGGGTGAAAAGTCTCAGCCAGACTGAACATGACAAGCCTCAGCCAGACTGAGCATGAAGAGCTCAGCCAGACTGAGTTACTTGAAAAGACAGCTCGACCAAGTTAATCATGGCTCAACCCGAACTGAGCACGAATGAAGCGCTCGGCCAAGGCCGTTCTTGCAACTTCATGATTGTGGCATAGTTGCCGTACTTAGTCAAATTCTAGGTCCATGTTTTTACGCCTCTTAACACTCTTTACATTTTTTAACTTTCATTTCCCAACCCAACCTTTCATTTGTCAACACCCTTACAACGTGATTTAAAACTTCACCTTTTGGGACTCTTACAAGCCAGACTGACTCCCTATTGGGTCGTGATTTGAAACTTCACATTTTTTGACATTCTCACATTTTAAACCCCACTTACGATTTTCTTACAAGTTAGACTGTTTCCCTACTTCTCAATTTTCACTGCGATTTATACAGAAACCTTATTTGAATAACCATTCTCATTCTTCTCAAACTTGCAAAAATAAAGGCCACAGTGTGACAAACACAATTCTGAATTTTATTTATTCACAAACTTATACATAAGTTTACTGCAGAAATTACACACTCAACAAAAAAAAAAAAAACAACACTCAAAACACCAAGAAAAGTTCCATTTACAAGCAAAGTGCCAAAATTCTACATTTCATCAATCTTCCTCGCTCGAAGCAAGGTCTTCTTCATTCACACCTTCGTTTAAGGGGGTCTGGGCCACGTTTTCTTCCTCTATTCTAATAGTGTTGAAGTTCAAGTCTGGGAACAACTCTTTTGTTTTGCGTTTGAACATCTTCTAGTCGCTGTCACAGAACTCGGCCATCTCATGTTTGTAGAAGTCTGACCGCTGGAAGCTCTGGATCACTTCTTCTTCACTTCTGCTCCCAGCTGTCGCTCCCGATGGGCCAGCCCCCCCAGACCCCTCTCTTGCCAAGTTGCGGGCGATCGCGACATCAATAGCCATCTGAAAGTCAGCAGACCCCTTGAACTGCTCTACTGCTGCGACGCATAAGTCGGGGTATGCTGCCCTCTCAGAGGCTGACTTAGTCTTTTCTTTCGCCAACTCCTTCTCCAGCCCCGCCTTCTCTGCCGCTGCCTTGGCGTGCTCGTCTACCAGATCTCGCTCCAACTCAGCGATCTTTAGGTCTGCTTCTTCCTTTTCTTTGACCCACTGAGCGCGCAAATCTTCATTACTGGTCATGGCCTCTTCAAACCGATCGTTGGCGACAGTACAGGCTTTTTGGGCCTCTTCCAGTTTTTTCTGCTCGCCAATTAGTTGGAACTCGAGCGACACCACCTTGCGGCGTTCCGCCTCCTACTCTAACTTGGCCGCGAGCAGCTCGGCATTGGCTTGATCGGCTGAATAGCCCTGCACCATCGCCAACACTTTCATCTTCTTGGCCTTCTAGGCCTCTTCCAGGCCCCTAGCACACACACTCTGAGTGGTCCTCCTTCACCCCGCAGTTTCCCTCCTCAAACTTTCAAGTTGGGCCTTTGCCTCCTCCAACTTCACCTTCAGTAGCCCCATTTCGCCTTTGGCAGTCGCAGCCTTTCTTAGTAGGGCTCTTGCTAAGGCAGTTACCTTTATCTGCGCAGAACACAACCCCTTTAGCAGTTCGGCCTCAATGAAGGTGGCCATCGAACGCACTGCCGCGTCCTCCACCACACTCAAGAGCCGGTCGGCAACAGTCTTGGCTGGGCCTCCTTCTCCCTCCAGTCGCCCAGAAAATTGCTGGAGCGTGGTAGATAGTAGTTTTCAATCTGACCCCCTCTCCTTCTTCTTGGGGCGCAAGACCCCCCTTAGGCTGCTACTCAGCCCCCTCCTTAGCGCCAGTCGCCCCGCCTTCCACTTGGTTTTTAGAGGCAGTCGCCCCACTCTCCGTCTCCTTCGCTGCCTCCTCCAGTCCCACTTCGGGGGCCTCCTTTGCTGTCACCGCCTTCGTTCTCTTCAGCGCTGGCCCCCCTCACTCTCTTCTTCTTCTTCTTATTCTTCTTCTTCTTCTTCTTCAACAATGCCTCCATCTCCTCCTTATTCCTCTCCTTTAGAGGATCCACTGGGGGTGGTCGTGGCTCAAAGCCGCCCAGATCCTTCCCCCCTAGCGGCTTCAAGCGCGGTCAGATTCGCTCCCTCGCGATCGGCTTTGGAGCAGACCCCAGTTGTGTCTCTTTATACTTGTTCGCTCAGCCGAACAATCTCTTTTGCTCATCCTCCTCCGCTTTGCGCTGCCTTTCTAGCTCCTCTCTTGCTGGGTCTTCCCCTAACGGTTGCGGCCCCAATTTGAGGGCGAACAACGTTGAAGGCAGGACTAACTCATCCCATCTCACCCCCTTCTCTTCCCTCCATTCCCTCACCTTTTTCACTCGGTCTTCGGCTTCCTTGCCCAACTCAGGCTCGACTAATTTGGTGGGGACCTTCTACATTGTGCGAACCCCGGCTCCACCGTTCGCCGTCACAAAGAACCATCTCGGCCTCCACCCCTTCACCGAAGATGGAAGACCCGCCACCAGCCCTCACCCTGTCACTGCTTGCAGAGTCACCCAGGTCTCCTGCTAACTAGAGGCCTTATAGCAGGAGAAGAACTCGTCTACTGACATTGCTGTCCCCCCGGTCACCTGCAGCCAGGCACTCGCGCATGCCATTACTATCTTCCAGGCATTCGGCATCAGTTGCCCCGGCGTCGTCTCTACCTTGTTTAGCACCTCCACCACTACTTGGGGGAGAGGTAGCCTCAAACCCCCTCGCAGCGCTTCCTCGTACAAGCTGAATTCGCCCGGCCGCACATCCAATGCCCTCTCCTTGAATTCGGGCAGTCTTAGCCCTATCTCTAAGGGAATTTGATACTTCTTCCTTATTCCCTCTAGCTCCTCCACTGTCTGTAGGGATCTGTCCGGTTTGGTGTGCCAATGGTCCAGCTCCACCTGACTAATCGGTCTCGCGGCCGAGATTATTGTCCCAAGGCAAGCCCGCACAGCCTGACTCGCTTCTTCCCCTTCCCAACGCTCCGTATGATATTGTTCCGCCAAATCCACCGCATCATCGTCGCTCAATGGATCAACACTTGCGGTTGTTGCTTTCTCTTGGGCCATCTCTCTCGTGTGTCTGCGAATAGCTTCAGATGCTGGTGCAAGATAGTTCACAAAATGTTGCAAAGGTGTATCACTTGACACGATGGAGTTTACACTTGGAATATTTTGGTTGTTTGCAAAGAGATACGTAAAACGGATAATACCAAAAGCCCAAGGCTTGCCTATATTCCAAGGGTCACAATTAAATTTCGCCAGTTTAAAAATTTTCAAAAATCCGCCAAAACTGTCTTTTCAACACCCTATAATGACCTACCGTTTCACTTCTTGCCCAACGCCTAACCTTTCCCCCTACAAGATCCTGCCACATGTACGACCACGATCCACTACCCCTTTCCCCTTCCCTGTCTATTCCGCTTCACTTCAACACGTGCCCTGCCGCTTCTTGAGCCCTGCGCCACACCACCCACCCTTCGCGGTCGGCTCTCCTCATGGTCGGCCCCACCACTCAGTCACCTGCGCGGTCGGCCCTCCTTATGGTCGGCCCCACCACTCGGCCACCTGCACGGTCGGCCCTCCTTATGGTCGGCCCCACCACTCGGCTACCCTTCGCAGTCGGCCCTCTTCATGGTCTGTCCCTCCACTCGGCCACTCTTCGCGGTCGGTCCTCCTCCTGGTCGGTCCCTCCACTCGGCCACCCTTTGTGGTCGGCCCTCCTTATGGTCGGTCCCTCCACTTGGCCACTCTTCGCGGTCGGCCCTTCTTATGGTCGGTCACCCCTCTCGATCGACCTTCACCCTGCCGGTCTCTCACAACTCTCATTTTCTTCATTATTCCCTTCATTGGACTAAAGTTGCACTTGGGAATGAGGGACTACTAACATAGGTAAGCCCATAAAGATTATAGCCCACCATTTAGGGCTCAATACATAACTCAAACACTAAAACCCAGCATTGTTGAAGCCCCACGTAACAATAAGAACCAATGGCATCAAGACACATGGCCAGAGAAGAGCAAGCCACATAAGCAGACAAAGATTTGCAAAGTTATTGCCACTGCACATCGCTATTAATGAAGCCCTTTACAACATTTATTGCAATAACCCCTCTCCGTCGGGACAGAACGCCTTCACCATGAACAAAGTAAGCTAGAGCATAGACTTTTGGCCAAGGTGACAGGTCGGAAGGGACAACGAAATGATTACCAGAGGATATAAGCAGACGTCGAAGACAGGAAAAAGGTTAAGCTTTTCTATCTCTAATCCATCTCTACATTCCATCTCCCTTTCTAACTTGCTCGTCGGAGGGTTCGCTGGGGAACTCCCCGTTCCCCGTTGAACTCTTGTGCAAGTTTTCTGGTGGGCTTGGTCGTTTGGACACAGGTTTTGAAAGTGTGGATCAGTCCAACCCGTTCCGCCCGGAACACGCTGTATCATCAAATTTCTCTATTATTGTGTTTAAATATTAAATTTGTAAAAAAATAAATAATTAAAAGAGATATGATAAGAAAAAGATGATGAAGTGAACGGATTTAATTTTTTACTTTTTTTGTGGTAAGGCTAGGAAAATGAGAACAAAAATAGTATATATTTGTCAAAAACAAATCCATTTTAATTTAAGGTTGTGTTTGGATTTACTATTTAAGTAAAAATTTGGGGGGGGGGGGGGAATTGCTACTTTTCGCTTCTTCTAGTTTTTTTTTTCCCATAAATTCCTGTATAAATTTAATATTCGAACACAACCTAATTATCCATAAAAACAAAATTATCCATACAAAAATATATGTAAGTAATTTCTTGTGATACATATTTGAAATTTTATCATTTCGGAAGATTCATATTCTAATAAACTAATTCTTCAAGTCTCTTTCCTGCCACATCCCTTCACATTATTCCATTTTTTTTTTTTTGGTATACTTTCCTCTCATGTTTATTAGTTAGGTTATTATTGTTGTATTTGGTTAATATCGTTTGAATTTTAAAGGATTTTCTAAAAACAAATATTAAGAAATTAGATTTACAAGTATCTATACTATATATTAACTAAAGAGGTTTTTAACCCCCAAAGTTTGTGAGAGCTTCAATATCCCAATTTGAATTTTCTAATTTTTTTATTTTTTATTCAAAAAAAAAATCTCAACATTTATTGATTTGGTCAAAATCCCCTGATCAACATTTATTAAATTTTTTCAATCCACACGTCTTTCTACATGCCTGCATTTATTGATTTGGTCAAAATCTCCTAATCAGCATTTAAAATCTCATCATACAAATAATTATAGATACAATTCATGTATAGTTACTGCAGTACCATTTTCAACTTCTCTCATACACTATGGTTAGTGATAAGATTATTAAATTATTTTTATAAAAAATCTTAAAAAAAATAATTTATATATTAAAAAAAATCTAAAACAAATATAAAATATCTATAATTATCTCATATATAGCACGGGTAATAAGCTAGTATTATGGCTTATTTTGGGAAGATGGTAAAAAATGGCTTTTTGACTTTTAACCAAGATTTTGGCTTTTTTAGACAAATGATTTGGGAAGTTGGTAAAAAGTGACTTTTGACTTTTTTGATTAATGTTTGTTTATGATGTCAAATCATAATAAAATGACCAAACTACCCCCATTTACTTAAAATATTTACGACTTCACCTATGTAACACATTTTGACCCATGAGGGTAAAATTGTAATTTCACCGTTGTCTAAAAGCCAACTTCCCAAATGAAAAAAAAGACAAAAAAGTCAACTTTTAACTTTTGTTATAAACCAAAAAAAGTGACTTTTAGCTAACTTTCCAAAATACCTCAATATATAACAAAATCCTAGTGCAACGAACCTACATGCCTCTTTTTTCGCCCGCTGATTGAGTCTTGGGTTTGCCCTTGAATAGTCAAGGAGTGTCGCTTGGTATAGGATTATAAATGAATCCTGCCGGTTCACAAATTTGGTTGGGTAGGGCTTAGTTTGTTATAGGGGTGCAATTTGGGAAGGCTCAATCTGAACAATTCGAGTCCAGTTTGAGTTTTTTTAGGGTTTGGACAAAATATTTTTAAATTTGGTGTGGGCTTGGGCAAAATTCAGAAGCCCGAATTAAATTTTGGCAGACTTGAGCAAAGACGTCAAATAACCCAAGCAACCTGAAACCCGAATTATACATATATAGATATATAAAAATATTAAATATACATATAAATTATTAGCCATTACATAATATTAAAGTAATTTAATTATTAAATCATATTGAATGTATATTATATATACAAATAACATATAATCTTACCTTTTTTTTCTTTTTATTTTCACTCATAAGTTGTAAGGACTACTATAGTAGCATATCTCTTACATTATATAAATTATTTGTTTTGATGAAATTAATGATTTTTTATAAAAAATAAAAAATAAAATCTAAATAGAGTCAAATTTTAATAATTTAATAATGTAGCTGCAAAAAAAAAAAAAATTCATTTACAATTCGGACAAATCGGGTAATTCGGGTCGGGCTTGGGCATATATCCTCGGGTTACAATTCGGGTTTGGGCAGGTCTCAACACAACTTGGATTGAATTTGGACAACCTCTCAACCTGATCGAATCCGCCCGAGTTGCACCTCTAGTTCGTTACATATATAAATGAGAATAAGAATTTTTTTTAAAGTCTTTTTAATAAACTACCCAAGTTCAAGTTTCAATTAAGCGTGTTCATTTAATTTTTATTTAAATAATAGCATAAATATATTATATAAAATGTATTTTATATGCCTATTTAATATAAAATAATATTTAATGAGTCAATCCACCTTGATTATTGAGCTCATCTTTATTTTTATTATCGATTTTTGAGCTAAACTTAAACATGATTTGTATTAATGAGCCGAACTGAGTTTTAACTAGATTAATTTTAGAGTTGAGCTCGAGGTCGATAAACATATTAATCGAGCTCAAGCATGCAAAACTTGACCTAATTCATTTACAACCCTAACTTGATGGCTCTAGTTAAAGAAAACAAAAACAAAAAATAAAAAAGACTAGGCTTCCTTTCAATCCATAATATGGATTGTAGGGTGTTGTCGAGATCCATGGAACTCACTACGAATTTCGTTTTAATTATTTGAATAATTTATTTTGAAATGTCGTTCGAGTATATTATCTACAAAAAAAAGAAAAGAAAAAGGAAGAAGATAAATTCAATAATCGTAACTTATTCAATTTATTGTGTTTGTCACACAAAAAAAATAAATAAAATAGATGATTTATTTTTAAAAACATACTTGTCGTTTATTTTTTGAAACACAAATACAATACATTGAATTGATTACAATTATCGGATCGATTGATTTTTTTTTTTATAGATGATATACACGGAAGACCCTACAAAATGATGATTTGATTATCAAAACGGAACACGTAATAAACCCCACTAGCCAGGACAACACCCTTCGATCTAGATTATGGACTGGAGGAATCAACTCCAAAATAAAAATATTACTAATTTGAATCTTGGTCTGAGGTATGATTATAGAATTGGATGAGAAAATTACATGAATAGTCCCTATAATTTGGTTCACGCTTCACTTTGGTTCTTATCATTTCAATTTAAATAAATTTACCCTTGAATTTTTGATTTTGTATCAAATGAGGACAATAGTTAACAAACATCTAAATTATGGATGAAAAGTAGTCACATGAAGTGCACATGACCAATTGTAAAGGGTATGATAGTCTTTTCCTCTTCCATCTCGTATTCATCTTCTTAGGAAATTCTACTTACATAATACATTTGTCCCTTTACACCCATCATTTGAGATTTTTTTTTTTTTTTGGTAAATTATGCAAATAGTCTATATAATTTACATAATGTGTTAATTTAGTCTATGTTATTTTAATTTACTCAATTTTGTCATTTAATTTAATGGATTGTGTCATATTGGTTTGATAAATAATGGCCGTTAGGTTTGGTAGACGGAAACTCAAATAATGTGTTAATTTGGTTTTTGTCAAAATGGAGCAAATTAAAATAATAGAGACTAAATTGACACATCGTGTAAACTATAGGGATCATTTGCATACTTTATCATTTCTTTTTCTTTTTCAATTTTATCCATGTGTGAAATTAACTTTAAGAACAAAATATAAAAATTAAACATATTTGATTATTTCTTTACACCCATTACATTTCAACCACTATTTTTTTTCTTCCTTTCTCATTTCTCATTTCTCTTTCTCTATTATACATCTACTTTCAAAAAGTAGGAATCATGTGTTTGGTTTGTGTTTTGAGATAATTTTAAAAATAATTTTTGGGAAGAGAGTTTAGAATTTTTTTTTTAGTTTGTTTGGTTGTATATTTTGAAAGTAGGTTTGGAGTTTGGAAATTTGAGATAATTTAATATTTTGTTGTAATTAAGTAGATGTGTATGAGAGAAGAAGTAATTGAGAAGGAGAGAGAAGAGAGAAAAAGTGATTGATTGACGTGTAGGAGAAAGAAAGTGATTTTGGAATTTTTTTTAAAAAAAAATTTAAACCAAACAAAATTTTGTAAATTTTTCTTAAAAATTGTATCTTGAGATACAAACCAAATAAGTTTTGATCATAAAAGAAAAGAATTGATGAAAAAATGGTGATGAAAGACTAGCAAAAAAGTGAAATTGTGAGGGTTTTTATTTTTAATATGTTTTTGTTTCGTTTTTGAAAGGGACTGTTCGACTCTTGTTCAGTGTATTAGAATTGAATAAAATCAAATAGTCCGGAATCATAATACCGAACAAAAAATACATATCTGGTAACTTGCTGCCGAATAAAAAATACTTGTTTAGTAACCTGCTACCAAATAAAAAGTACATGTCCGGTAACTCATTACTAAATATTTCAAATTTCATTTTCTGACAGTTTTGTTTTGTTTTGTTTTAATTTTTTTACTTTGAAAAATTATGCTTTTGTTCATTGCAGTAAGGCTAGTAGTACATTATTAATGGTTTGTTAGATTTATCTGCTTCCTGATCATCTAGTAGTTTCAAAAGCAAGTAATTAGATTTGTTTTCATCAATCGTGCGCTAATAGATGGGAGAAAATATATACTACCCGTATTGATTAATTCTGTACGTTTGTCATCCCTAGTATAGCAATTACAGAAATTATCAACATAGATGGATTGTGATAATATCTCAGTGTGTTTTTATAGATTTTGTATTGACAAATTTGAAGATATTTTTATTGACAAATTTTATGAATATTTTTATGAATGTTTGTACACTTCATGTTTTTATGGATACTTGATATTTTAAGGAAAGTAAATTTGTACACGTGCGACAATAGATGATTAGACAAATCTATTTTACTTGGTAAAAATAGGTAAAAAGCTGGAAGCTGGCTTTTTACTATCTTCCCAAAAGACTCCAAAATGCATAATCCAAAACAAATTAGTAGCATTCCTATGTGTTTGCATTATTATTATTATTATTTTTGGATTGTGGCCTGTTGATTGTAGTCAAATCTAATTTTATGATAGTGACATGTCGATTATGATCAAATTTAATCTTATTGATGGCAATGGCGAATTCAGTAAATTAAGTTAGAGGAGACACTTATTATTATAATTTTTTATTTTAAAAAAAAAATCACGAACAACATTAAGATAATAATAATTTTATAAGATAAATTTAAACATAAAAAAATTACATATTCATTATTAATAAGAACAAATCAAAATTCTATAATAGTATGGAATAACTCAGTATAAGTTTACAATTTTAACACAAAAAATTATGGATCAAAATTTCTAATTATAAAAAATAAAAACACATCATTTATAGTATAAATTATTATAAAATATATTTAATTTTTATTTGACAAAAAAATATTAAAGAGATGACATTGCTTATAAATAATGTGTTTTTAATGTAAATTATTAAACAGTCTTACAGTACCATATGGCGTTGCTTACGTGATACTCAAAGCATAGAAAATCACAAATTACACTAAGTGATATGTCAATTATTTAAAAATAATGAATTCATTATATCCAATCTATAATATTTTTCATTTCACTATTAATTTAAACTACTACATAAACAATTTCAAAATATCAAATAACTACTTGTTATGAACAATATAATAAACTCTTAATCAAAGAATACGTTCAAAAAAAAAAAATACATTTTATACATGACCAAAAAAAAAAAAAAATTCCAAAACTGAAGAAGGGCATATGAACCCTCTGCTGTGCCTCCGCCCTTGATTGATGGTAGCCAGTCAATTTTGTCTGATTTAGATCATAAATTATTTTTAATATAAAATTATAATTACATATTTTTTGATAAATCCTATTTATAACTGTTTTGTTCCATAAAACCCAAACTATTTCTGAATATTCCATTAGGTCCATTAATTGTTAAAGGACGAAATAACCCTCTCCGCCTCTCCCGTATGAAACCGATTCTGCAAAAACCCATTCCTATTCGAAATATTCAATCCACAAAATTTCCAAAACAAAAACTCAATCCACGAAACGATACTGATATTGCCTCCAGTAACCCTAGATTCACATCGCCTCACCAACGTCCTCGTCGTCCATCGTCGACCATCGACCCCAGATTCCTCTTCGTCTCACCACTGCGAAGCTTCACATCGGAAGGAGGGTGCTTCGTCGTTTGAAGATTCTTGTCGTCCAATTGAGTTTATTTTATCCACTGAGTGTGATCCATACCCACCAACCATGACGAACAAAAGTAAGGAATACCATCCCACCTTCTGCTTTTCAATCATAATGTCATCATTGATGTATACATACACCTTCTGGTTTTCGGATTTGAATTTGTAAACATAGATGTTGTGGAATTAATTTTGTAAAAATAGATGATGTGAACATTCACATTAGTGTTGATTACTGGCTAAACTTACAGTAGTAGACACTGATGTGAATATTCACAGCAGTGTATAATGATGTGAACATTCACATCAGTGTATGATGATGTGAATGTTCATATTACTATCACTGTTGATACTGTTCATTTTTTATGTCCACAGAACCCCCAAACTTCACTCAACAATGTGATGGAATGTGATGTAAATATTCACAGTGTGACATCAATGTTGGACTTGTTTGTGTTGTTGGGTGTTGTTTGGTGCAGTTGGTTCCCCCCTATGATTTTTAGCAAATTATTACATAATGTGATCACCCATGTAAACATTCACATTGCCCTCTAACTGTTGTAGTTTTCGGGATTTGTTTTTGCACACATGAATTATCTCAACATTCACACTACTATTGATTACTAGGTAAACTTAGAGTAGTACACACAGATGTGAACATTCACATCATGTGAATGTTCACATTAATGTCAGAACCCACAAACTTCACTCAACACTGTGATGGAGTGTAGACACCCCATTTTTGACCGACCTTAAGACTCAGACGTCACCGATTGAGCACTTGGTGATGTTGCATGATGTGCTCGTTCAGAAGTCTCGGAGTCGCGGCCGTGAGCCCTGCCTCCGGACTTCCGAACCCTCTTCTGTGCCCTGTCTCGGTTTGCGAACCAGACTCGGTTTTCTCTGCTTCTTTTCCTGAGGGGAGGGAGAGGTCCAGCAGACCATCTCTCAATGTCCGTAGGCTACATTTGGTGGCCGTAGGCCATTTTTCCCATTTCGGAGTCCGGTTTCCGGTTTTCGGAGCCGTCAGGCCATGTGCCTCGGTTCGGGACCGCCTAACCATCTCCGTTTGCCCTGGTTTTTGGCATACTTCCTATTTGCTCCCTTTTGAGGGACACTGGGGCCTGAGAAACCCACTTCGTGGCCGAACGCCACTTTCGGTGCTTAACAGCCTATTTTCGGGATCCCGAACTGCGTGTTTTGGCCCCCGAACATCCGTTTTGCATCGGTTTTTGCTCATTTTTGGCAGGTACCTCTGTTTTATCACCAGGGAGGTCACTGAAGGGTGGAAGGCCAGTAATTGTTGCAGCAACCAATTATCTCTCCTCCGGAGCCTCCCGACGCCCGTTTTTCCAACTTCCGGGCTAATGTTGAACACCCTAGGGGTAGTGTTGCCAACTTTCAACCACATAACTGTGATCTACACACCTTGGAGGACCCAAAAAAGTCATGGCCGGCCATTAATTGTTATTTCCATTTTTGCCCCTCCTCTTCCGGGCCAATGTTGAACACCTTGGGCCCACTTTCTTGAACTTTGAACCACATATCTGTGATGTACACACTTGGGAGGACCCTAAAATTTTATGGCCGGCCATTAATTTTTCTTTCCATTTTTGCCCCTCCTCTTCAAATGCAATGTTGAACACCCTGGAGTCACTGTTGCCATCCCCAAACCACATATATGTGATCTACACACATGAGAGGACACCAAAAGTTGGTGGGAGGCTAGTAATTTTGCCGAAAAGCCAACTTCTTTTTGGTCAAAAGTGGTTCAGCATGAATCCGGGAAGGAGAAAAAGCTGCGCGGCTTCACCGAAACGGGCGTAACTCTTTGCACAAGAGGAATTAAGATATGAGGCCACCACCATTGGAAAGCTTACTTCCGGGGCTTCATTTTGCACTCAAGAATCTCCCAAGTCCAAGTCCGGGGGGGAGAGATGTGGTTGGTTGAAGTCCGCTTGGACTGAATCTGCGCGGCTTCACGGAAAAGAGCATAACTTTTTCTACAGGAGGAATTTTAATGCAAGGTTTGCGCCATTGGAAAGCTAACTTCTGGGGCTTCATCCTAGGGGGTGACCGGCCATTTTTTCTGGCCGGCCGGCCGTTTTTTTCTTTGACCTAGCTGGCCGGCTATGTTAAGTGGCTGGCCGGCCATCTGAAGAAATAGTAACTGGCCGGCCTGCTTCTTCAGGTGTAGTGCATTCCAGCTGTGCCTTGGTTTTCCCCCAAAAAATATCTACATCCGGGGCCCCTTTTGAAAGAGGAAAAAGGCTCATTTTTCACTACACTTTAGAGGAGGCTCTTCTCTCTCTCTCTTGAATTTTGCTGGCCTCCCAACTCAAGAAAAGGGGTTACAAGGCTTGCTTGGAAGAGATACATAGATAGCACCCCATTTCCTTCAAGTTTTGGGTTCCATTTCTTCATCATCTTCAAGCTCTACCACCACCCTTCCATTCCAGCAGCAAGGGGAAGAATTCCAGCAGCTTAGAGTCACCAAATCTGGTCTAAGAAGCAACAAAAGTGTTGGTCTTCAAAGGTAAGTCCAATTTCCCTCTTTTCTAGCTCATTTTTGCACCATCTCTAAGCCATACATGCTTATTAATTTGAGCTCCGACCAAAACTGAAAAGGTCATTTTTTTGAGCTCATTTTCTTGTTTCATTAAGGGCTCAACCCTGTTTGAGCCCTCCATGATGCACTTGCTTCATTGATCCTCTTATATGTCATAATCTTGCATGCTATTTTTGGCCCATGAGCAATCTGTTTTCGAGCATGTTGTAAACTGATATTAGGCTTATTTTGAGCCCCTCTTCAACATTGAAGAAGGGCTCAAAACCATTTGGGACTTCCATGTTATACTTACCTTTATACTCCTCTTTTGGTCCCATTTTTTGCATGCAATGGCAGCCTACCATGCTTTTGTTTTTGGCCATTTTACAGTTCTGAAAAAGTTCTTATTTTGGTCCATTCTTCATATTTCATTTAGGTCCTTTCATGGTTTGGGGCCTCCATATGCCACTTCATGTTATATCTCTCATATAATCCCCATTTTTGCATGTTTTTTTGGCCTATCTTGCTTCTGTTTTTGGTCGATTAGCAGAACTAGAAATAGTCTTATTTTGGTCTATTCTTCATGTTTTGTTAAGGGTCTTTTGCTGTTTGGTGATTATTTTGTATACTTCATGTTTTAGCCACTTTTGAGCTTCATTTTGCATGGCATTTTAGGCATACTTGTATATTGTTTTGGAGTTTTTACAGTTCTGTAAATATGCATATTTTGGTCCCTCATCAGTTCTGTAGAAGGGTATTTTTCTATTTGAGCATTGTATATACCACTTCCTTCTTTGGCCATCTTTTGGCCCTTTTTCTTGCACAAGAGTGCAGCCATACTTGTGATGGTTTTTGAGGTTTTTACAGTTCTGGAAAACATCATATTTTGGGCCCCTCTTCAACTTTGTTGAAGGGCCCGAACCTGTTTGGGGACAGCAGCTATGAGTTGCTTCTTAATCTCGTGTTTATTCCCCATTTTTGCATGCTCATTTTGCCCTGTTTGCGTCCACTGTTTTGCCATGCTATAAACTGGAAAAGTGCTTATCTTGGGGCTGCCTAGCTTCTGTATTTACATTCCATGTCCATATTGTGCATGTTTGGCATAGCTATAGGCCATTTCGGGTGCCATAATCCATCTTCCGGGACTTTTTCATGCATCGGGTGTGTTTTCGCCTCATTTCGGGGCTGTTTTCCCCCACACTTCAGTGCTGAAATTTCATTAGCATGTTTGCATGTCATTTCCATGTCATTTGCATAGCATTCTGCCATTACTTCGGTTTGCGTGCCCGTGTGCACGCATTTCGAGGCACCTCATTTTCTGCCATCGGCATCTTATGTGAGTGCGGCTGAGGCTCTCTCATGTTAGTATAAGTCCATATTGCATTCTGTATGTCATTTGCATTGCGTATGCATCGCCTCGGTTTGCGTGCCCGTGTGCACGCATTTCGAGGCACCTCATTTTCTGCCATCGGCATCTTATGTGAGTGCGGCTGAGGCTCTCTCATGTTAGTATAAGTCCATATTGCATTCTGTATGTCATTTGCATTGCGTATGCATCGCCTCGGTTTGCGTGCCCGTGTGCACGCATTTCGAGGCACCTCATTTTCTGCCATCGGCATCTTATGTGAGTGCGGCTGACGCTCTCTCATGTTAGTATAAGTCCATATTGCATTCTGTATGTCATTTGCATCACATTCCGCTATTGCCTCGGTTTGCGTGCCCGTGTGCACACATTTTGAGGCACCTCATTTTTTATCCGCCGGCATCTTATGTGAGTGCGGCTGAGGCTCACTCATGTTGGTATAAACCCATTTGTCATTTCCATGTCATTTGCATTGCGTATGCCATCGCCTCAGTTTGCGTGCCCGTGTGCGCGTATTTCGAGGCACTTCATTTTTTTATCCGCCGGCATCCTATGTGAGTGTGGCTGAGGCTCACTCATGTTTGTATAAGCCCATTTGTCATTTCCATGTCATTTCATCATATTTTGTCATCGCCTCGGTTTGCGTGCCCGTGTGCACGCATTTTGAGGCACTCCATTTTTACCCGCCGGCATCCCATGTGAGTGTGGCTGAGGCTCACTCATGTTGGTATAAGCCCATTTGTCATTCCCATATCATTTCATCACATATCATCGCCTCAGTTTGCGTGCCCGCGTGCACGTACTTCGAGACACATATCATCGCCTCGGTTTGCGTGCCCGTGTGCACGTACTTCGAGACACACATTATCGCCTCGGTTTGCGTGCCCGCATGCACGTACTTCGAGACACACATCATCGCCTCGGTTTGCGTGCCCGCGTGCACGTACTTCGAGACACATATCATCGCCTCGGTTTGCGTGCCCGCATGCACGTACTTCGAGACACATATCATTGCTTCGGTTTGCGTGCCCGCGTGCACGTACTTCGAGACACACATCATTGCCTCGGTTTGCGTACCCGCATGCACGTACTTCGAGACACATATCATTTTCTCAGTTTGTGTGCCCGTGTTCACGCACTCCGAGGCATTTTATTTTCATAGCATTCTGCATTTTCTCGGTTTGCGTGCCCGCGTGCACGCATTTCGAGGCATCTCATTTCATAGCATTGTGTACGTTAGGATTGTATCTTAGTTGAATTTCATGCGTATCATGCATATTGCATCGTGTCCGGAATAGGAGTTAGCCCGGGCACGGGAAACGAGGTACATTTCGTACTCCGAGTGACGGAATGTGTCTCAATTCCCCAGTCGCCGACACTCCGGATTATCCATGATGGAGTTAGGTTTTAGCTGTAGTTTCATGTGCATTCATCCTATATTGAGTTGTGCATTTCGACTCCTCGGCCATCATGCCTCGGTATGCGTGATTGGTGGCACGAGGATCGAGACATGCATATATTTGTGCAAATACATTGCTATGCCCCTTTCCTGCTCTCTGTTGCAGCAAAACCAGGAATCAGCAACTTTCCGGGACTTGGCACGCTTTTCAAGAATAACAGGTGTAAACAGAGGCTAATTGGGGCATTCCGGTGGATTTCCGCGCAAGACAGTCCGGACATGCATCATCCACCAGAAGCAAGGCAGTCCCTGGCTTGCACGCCAGTTTATTTTCTTTCTAGTTAATTCATTAATTAATTAGAATTCTGTAATATTTTGGACTGTAATATTCTTTTATTTTGGGGACTGTAATATTTGGACTGTATTACTTATTCGGACCCTCCGAGTGAGGGCACAACTGTAATAAGTGTGGGTGAGTGTGATGTATGTCTTCCAACCCCACGTCTTTCTCCCTTTTATTTATCCGCTTTTGATGGTTAGATTAGGGCATATTTTAATTAGCATACAGTATGACAGCATGTTTGCATCATTCATCTGTATTGCATGCATCGGGCTCGGCGCATCATACTAACTGCATTGTACTTTCAATTCCAAGTTGAATATATGTTAGTTGTAGCATTTCATATGCCATCTTAGAATAGCCGAGCCTACTATAGTTGCATTTTGCATGTGTTGCATTAGGCATTTCTGTACACTTAGGATCATGCATGATTTCTAATATAGTTTCTATTTTGGCTTGGAGTACTCGGTGAGTTTTATGCTTTAGCATCCTCGCATGTGTGTGAGTGAATGCCATGATAGCATGCTTACCATGAGGCTATGTGCTTATCTGATATATCTGCCTGAATGCCTGTGGGTGAAGGTTGGGTTATCTAACTTGGAATGAATCATCAAAATGTTTCAAGCCTACCTGCGGGTAGCAAACCATTTTCAAAAACAAACATGAAATGTTTTGTTCCAATTCGGGCGACCCGGTCTATACTTATATGCTGTGAGCATCACATAGTAACCTAGGCTAATAACCGGAATAAGAACTCACAATGTTTTCAAAAATTGATATCATGGTTAGTAGAGGCCGGTCTATGACCGGGCGAGCGGGGGTGCTCACGAAGTGACCTTCCCCAATCGTACCCAAGTTCCCGAGCCGAGGCAACTTTGGTGATGACGGACACGTGGCCTTTTGGCACCGAGTCAGGGTTTCCTAAATTTCCCAAAATAAAATATTTAGGTGGCGACTCTGTATCTGGCAAAGCAGTCCATGTTTGGCACTTCTTTCAAAAATCAGTTTTCCTAAAACGATTTGCCGGATTTGGACTCTTTGGTTCAGATTTAGAACCGTGACTGCGAAAGTCGAGTCCGAGCTGTAGCGAGGTCCCCCGCGGGCTTGTTACATGGAGTATGATATAAACATTCACATTGTGACATCAATGCCCAAGTTGTTTGTGTTATTGGGTGTAGTTTGGCGCTGTTGGTTCCCTCCTTTGATTTTTAGCAAATTATAACATAATGTGATCACCCATGTAAGCATTCACATTGCCCAGTAACTGTTGTCGTGTTCGAAATTTATTTCTCAAACATGGATGATGTGAACATTCACATTAGTATTGAGTACTGGGTAAACTTAGAGTAGTACACACTGATGTGAACCCCCAAACTGCACTCATTAATGTGAATGTGAATGTTCACATTAATGTCATGTGGATGTTCACATTAATGTCAGAACCCCCAAACTGCACTCAACACTGTGATGGAGTATAATGTAAACATTCACATTGTGACATCAATGCCCAAGTTGTTTGTGTTATTGGGTGTAGTTTGGCGCTGTTGGTTCCCCCCTTTGTGATTTAGCAAATTATAACATAATGTGATCACCCATGTAAACATTTACATTGCCCAGTAAATGTTGTCATTTTCAGAATTTATTTTGCAAACATGGATGATGTGAACATTCACATTAGTATTGATTACTGTGTAAACTTACAGTACTACACACTGATGTGAACATTCACATCAGTGTACAATGATGTGAATGTTCAAATTACTGTCAATGCTGGTTGTTGAATGTTGTTTGGTGCTTCGGGTTCCATCCTCTGTGTTTCAACCAATTATATGTGCTCATTTGAACACACAGGTCTTCCCCATAAAGTTGATGGCAAGCGAAAGCGAGGGGAATCCCGTTCCAAAACCAAGCCTGATCAAACAGCTGTTCCTGAAGAAGTGAACATGAAAAAAGTAAACTACCGGTCAAATATAACTGGATTGGTCAAACTGTTAAAGGATACAAAATTTACAAGTGGCCAATTGAAGTGCCTTAGAAAAACACCGTTCTGGCCATTATTTAATAGCTTGATCAGTAACGAAATCGACCTCAACCACTGCATGAAATATGATGATGTCATTGTACGTATAGTACAAACATTCAAGCAATCTAGTGGAAGGTTTTACATTGGGGATAAGAACATCCAGATTTTTAGAATCGACGTATCACTGATTTTTGGGGTGGACTGCGGCACCAAGTCGATGGACCTCTCTTATGGTGCAAAACCAACAACCGGCATCATACACCGAATGTGCAAGGATGTTAGTCGGTTAAGGGCTGCCAAAATACGAGAAATTCTGAGGGAAGCATTGAAGGGCACAAAAAAACATGACGATGAGGAGGTCGCAAGATTAGTTTGCATGTATGCATGCGTCAAGCTATTCTTTTCTACATCCGGAGAAACAATTGGATGGGTTTTCTACTCATACATGGACCCATTAGACAAGAAGATCGAGTATGATTGGGCTGAGAGCATCCGGGCAACCTTGATGGGTTCATTGGGCCAAAACTGTGGAAAACCAGGATGAGTCACCGAATGTGTGATGTTGTTAATGGTAAATCTCATAAAACTTATTCTATGTTTAATATGAACATATACGGGCTCTGGACACTCTGATGTGAATGTTCACATTTCTCAGCTTTGGTGTGGAAGTTGACAACATTGATGAAAACATTCGCATTACTGTTTCAGTAATGTACAAACACACATTAGTAGATGCTGGTGAAAACATTCACATTAACGGATGTGAACATTCACATCAGTTGTACCACTCACATTACCAGATGTGAATATTCACATCAGTAACATCACTCACCATTAGCAAAATGTGAGCATTCACATAGTAATAGCACTGACATGAACAGATGTGAACATTCACATCAATAATATCACTCACGTTAACAGATGTGAACATTCACATCAGTAACATCACCCACCATTAGCAAATGTGAACATTCACATCAGTAATAGCACTGACACTAACAGTTGTGAACATTCACGTCAGTAATATCACTCACATTAACAGTTGTGAACATTCACATCAGTAGTATCACTCAACATTAGGAAATGTGAACATTCACATCAGTAACATTACTCCATATTAGCAGATGTGAACATTCACATCAGTTTTAATTGATGTAAACATTCACATTACTACCCTAGTGGTGTACTGTGAACATTCACATTACTGCACCAGTGGTGTAAACATTCACATCAATGTTAATTCATATGAACATTCAAATTACTGATATTTGTTATTTGTTTCAGTATTGGCTGTGTGAGCATACAACAATCTTACAACCCCGCAACCCCAATGCCATTCCACGATGCGTAAAATGGGACCTCACAGCCTTACATAGCAACATGAAGTCCATAACTTTGGCTAAACTAGGTTTAAATGAGGTAGAAGTACAACCAAATATATTGTGCTTATTCACATAGTGAGACGAGGAACTATCTAACTAACATACTGTCTCGAAATGCAGGTATATGGCGGCGAGCTAATGGCATCACCAACTGAAGCGAAGATGTATCGTCATACAAAATTGAATGTGGAGCCAAAACTTGAGATTTGTCAAGTGCAGTAGCAAAGAAAGATGAAAGCAATGAGGATCAAAGCAAAGACAGTCAACGCAGTGATGACATGGATGCATTTTCTGTCGATGCAGTGGACCTGAATGATGTTAGACATTATATCAACCCCAGCTGTAGCACCCCCAATGCTGAGAAAGGAATCATCATAGCACAACCAACTGAGCCCGATATTGTGGAAGTACTCATAAAAGAAAACCAAAAAGCTTGGGCTCTTGTACGGCAATGGGAAGCGAAATACAAACAGTTGGAAGAATCATGGGAGTTGAGGGCAAGGGTGATTGCTGCCCTTGAAGCCAAACTATTTGACCAATCGGGCTCATCCAATGTGGACATGGACATGAAGACTTGCATGGAGTGGAAAGATACAGAAATTCAGCGGCTAACAAAGTTGGTCATCAACTTGGAATGTGAAAAAACAATACTTCAAGACCTTTTTGACGATCAGCCCGTCCACATCATCACTCAAGTTGAAGCACAAAAGGCTCATGACAGCCTTAACAAGAATCCCACTGCAGCATTGGAACACATTATCAGCCCCCCATCAAGGGTAAAGCGCATAAAGCAGAAGGTAAGGAAAGAACACAGGTTGGACGAGTTTGAATACCCCAACCTGCCTGGTCAGAAGAAAGGGAAAGAGGGAGCCGAACAGCAATCACATGCAGTCCAAATTGCACAAGATTTAGACAAGCAACCACCAAAAAAGCAGCCAACAAAGTCCAAGAAGTTAACCTTGAACAACAAACTGAAGGTTTGGGCTAACATGAACAAACTCAACAAGCAAAAAGTCCAAAATTTGCACAAGAACGGCGGTGCTGAGTAAGTGATCTTACATATCCCCAACTGTTTTTTTTTTTTTTTTCCATCATGTTCAGTTCACATACATACTTAATAAATTAGATCATTTCATAAATGTGCAATGTTGACATTAACATTTTCTGTAATCACAATGTACAGGTTGCTAGTTTGGCGGGGGGACTCAAAGACTAAACATGTGTATTTTGATGACATCATACACATCATCAAGGAAGAATCAATAACCAACAACGTATGGCAACTGTAAATGTGTACAAAACACACACACACACACACACACACACACACATACACACACACAGAGTAAAGACACTGTAAATAATGTACTGCCACCCCTCCGGTTTTGCAGGTGATAGATGCTTATGGTGAAATTCTACTTGAACTACAAGGGCTAGTCAACCCAAGTTTGGAAGATTCATCATTCATCTTTACAAGCACATGTTTGGTAACCACTAGACTTTAATTTTGATTATGTTTCAATACATGTGGATGTTCTTCTCAACATTACATGCTTACATTGTTAACTTAAATAATAGGCAGATGTGAATGTTACCAATAATATAAAATGACCTTTGAGAAGATTCACATCGACAGATGTGAACATTAACATCATTCGCATTGAAGATTATATGCTTATTATGTTGATAAACTTAAATGATACACACATGTGAACATTCACATCAGTAATAGCACTGACATTAACAGATGTGAACATTCACATCAGTAACATCACCCACCATTAGCAAATGGGAACATTCACATCAGTAATAGCACTGACATTAACAGATGTGAACATTCACATCAGTAGCATTACTCACACTAACAGATGTGAACATTCACATCAGTAACATCACTCACCATTAGCAAATGGGAACATTCACACCAGTAATATCACTGACATTAACAGATGTGAACATTCACATCAGTAGTATCACTCACCATTAGGAAATGTGAACATTCACATCAGTAGTAGCACTCACCAATACGAAATGTGTTCCATTTGATGTTATTGATGTGAACATTCACATCAATGTCATTCACTCACTATTACGAAATGTGAACATTCACATCAGTAACATAACTCCCCATTAGCAGATGAACATTCAAATCAGTAACACCAAACATTGATATAAATACTTGGTACATCATTGTATGCCGTTTGTGTGCAGAAAATCATGCAACAGTACCCCCCACAAGAGGAATAAACTAATTGATGTACACATCAAGGAGTATCAAGGCCAGAGATTCTTAATCTTCCCAATACACGACAACTTTCACTGGACAATTGTTGTGTACGACGTGAAAGAGAATGTATGGAGGCATTATAACTCATTGCGCCCAAGAGAAGGCATACATGACCCACATATTGACAAAGCACAAATACTGGTAAGTGGCTGACAAAAATAATACTCGTCGTGATGTGTAATATTTGAACTTGGACGTATGCCCTATGTTGGTTGGTGCCTAATATGAAATTTCATTGTTGGCAGAGGGACTACATCACAGCTTTGGTGCACAACATTGGACCATCATCACCATTATGGACCAATTTATCAAGCCAAACTACTTCGAAAACAATCATATCAGTGGACATCTGTCCTCAGCAAGCATCAAATTCGTAAGCCTAAAATCGATTTCTACACATGTTCCACAACCATTACCCACCTAAATTTCAAAATCTAACAAGAAGTTTGCATTTTCAGGGTGGACTGTGGGCCTGCAGTTTGTTACATCATGAGGGCGCATGTATATCGTGAAGACATTGTTGCCAGCCTAGATCGCTTTGAATGGTGTCAAATAAGAGACTCATTAGTACACCTTTTTCTGAACCACAGAAAGACAGTGCAATGTGAAAACCTATAGGTGGGGGGTGTCCACCTATCACTGTTACCCAAATCTGTTATCCACATTTAAGACAATTTAGTTTCAATAAATTTTTCATATTGGAGCAGACTAGCTTAGTTGTAAATCAAGTCTATATCACTGCTTGTACAGATATTTTTCAGTCAATATATGTATATGCATTTTCAGGCCTATTTTGCGTTGGTCATGCACATTGAGATTGTATTTTTTTTTTTTTTTTTTTTGGATACACATGACATGATGTCAATGTTCACATCACAGAATGATCGTACACTTTCTTCTATTTTAAACCATATTACATGGATGCGACTATTGCTTAAAGTGTTCATGTAACACAATATGACAGGTGTGAGTATGATATTTCTTAACACAAGTCAATATTCACATCTAATAATTTGATGATGTGAATATTCACATCATAACTTCTGATTATGCGAATGGCAACAATGATGTCATGAATATTCACATCTTATGAGTTGATGATGCGAATGTTTACATTGATGTAAACATTGCTGTTAACAGTAATAACAATGTGAACATTCCCACCACAGAAATGTTTGAAAGTTGAACAATGTGAACATTCACATAATGTGATTATATTACATAAGTGTGAATGTTAACAGCATGCATCCATCCAAAACACAACCAACATAAATGTCAGATTGGTACCTTAAAAAAGTAAAAATAAAACACAAATCAAACACTAATGCATTATTATGTTTGCCAACGCAACGTAATCTTATTGCAACCCAATGTTTGCCAACACAACACAATCTTATTTCAAAAATGAATATAAGAATCCAATGTAAAATACAATGTTGAAATGAAAAAAAGTACATCTTATATCGGCTCCGTGCATGATTTTCGATTATGGCTCCCCAACTTATCACATCTCCCGCACCTTATGTGCTTCAGTTTCTCACCCCTTAATGGGATCCTATTCTTCTTCGGCCTTCCGGGTGGTCTTTTCACGGTTGGCGGGTATATAGTGAAGTCCGTGGGATCAAAAGGCGGCTTCTCCACCGATGGTATAGGGAATATGGCTCCCGAATAGGCTGCACGATATGTCTCTACATGAAAGTAATGCTCTACACAATCATTGAGATTGTAGCGGCTCTTTTGAATGGCAATAACAGCATGGTCACATGGGAATCCATTGATTTGCCATTTGAAGCAAGAACATGTACGCCTCGCAACATCAACTGTAACAGATGGTATCGAATGAACTTCAAACACATCCTCGTTGGCTTTGCTAACTTGCCAAGACTTGCTGTCATTGAACGAATCCATAAGCCTTGTTTCGAATGTCGGACAAATAATTTCATTCTATTTGTTTGCTTGGTCACGCCATGCAGACATTTGCCGCATCAACTGAGTACGAATTGTGTCCACCATTTGAGTGATAGGAAGATCACGTGCTTCTTTAATCCAGTTATTAAATGACTCCGCCGCATTGGATGTCATCTCCCTATAACGCATGCCCCTGCACAATATATCACAAACATTGTACAATACGGAATTTAACAGGCCTGACCATTCACGTTGACAGATGTGAACGTTCACAGTACTGACATTAGTATACACTGATGTGAACATTCACATTAGGGTATAATAATGTGAATGTTCACATCTGCTACCATGTTATAATAATGTGAATGTTCACATTATATGCTTATTACGTTGTCAACTTAAATGATAGACAGATGTAAATGTTAACAACAACAACAAAATATGACACGTGTCAACATTCAAATCTGTAATACATTGCATGACTATTTGACAAATTAACAGATGTGAACATGACATCAGTCATCATTAGCAGATGTGAACATTCACATCATTTACATTGAACATGAAACACAATTCGAAGATTGTCACCATTCTAAATTGAAAATTCACATCACTACCATTCTAAACTTCAAAAATGGAACACCTTAGGAAACTATTATTACTTGAAGTATGAATTTGCCCAGTGCTCAGGTGCTAAGTCCTTGAAAAAATTATGAGCTCGTTGTTTACCCTCCTCTTTTAATTTTGCAAGCTTTTCATGGAACCCTACCACAGTTGGCTCGTAGGCACAGTCACCCAAACTACTTACTAGGTGATCCCTGAATCCATTATCAATTCCTTTCATCCAGTCTCTTAAATTGCTCTTCAAGTGTTGTAAGCAATAACCGTGATGAGCCGATGGGAACACCTTTGGCATAGCTTCTAACAGACCAAGATTACGATCCGAAATAAAAGTAATATGGCGCTTCCCATCAATAACCTTCCCAAGTTCATGCAAGAACCACGACCAATTAGCCGTGGTCTCTGAATCAACAATTGCAAATGCAACAGGAAACAGACCTACAACACAACACCAATACACAACTGTTCACAATATTCCAAAGTGAATAGAAAAACAGTATAAACGAAACAGGTCATGTGAATGTTCATATGTACATTGCCCTCTTTACTATTGCTGTTTTTGGATTCAGGTTCGTAAACATCAACGATGTGAACATTCACATTAACGACCATTAATAATTCATTGTTGATTGTTGAGTCACTGACAATGTTAACATTCACAGTACTGTTCATTAATAGATCAACTAACATTAGTATACACTGATGTGAACATTCACATCAGTATGTAGTGATGTGAATGTTCACATTTCTGTCATTAGCATACAAAGATGTGAACATTCACATCAGTGCATACTAATGTCAATGTTCACATTACTTATAATTTAGCAATCACTCTTTTGTCCAGACTACGTTGCTCAGAGTGAATATTGACATGAATATACAGCTAAAAAAAACTACTAACCATTGTTTCCGTCTTTCGCCGTTGCCGCAAGTAGCTAACCTTTGTACTTTCCTTTGAGGAATGTTCCATCCAGGAATAATAAAGGCCGATAAGCATTGAGCCCAGAAATACACGTAGCGAATGACACAAAGAAGCGACAAAACTGTTGACTACTCGCATCATAGTCAATATTGACATAACTCCTCGGATTGTACCGCATCACGGCATCCGAATACCACCGCAACTGGTCAAACGATAACGAGTGATCTCCATGAATATCAGCCTTTGCTTTCTCCACACCCAACCATACGACATGGTAACTCACATCTAGTCCATAATCTCTCTTCAAAATAGTCACCACTTCACACGGCCGAGTCAACGGCTTGTCTCTCACAATTTCAGATATGGTACTCGACACCAAATCCGAACTAACTCGCGGATTCTTCGATGTTCGGACATCCATACCACAAGTATGCACATCACTAAACCTCTTGATGTAGAAAAAATCATTTGCTCGTTGTGCTCTATAATGTATAGCCCACAAGCACCCCCTCTCCTCTCGCATCGCACACATATCAGTAACTCTTGTTGTCTCGTTCTTCACGTATGTGAACTTAAACCCACATTGGATGGCATACTTACATAAAACGTCACGAAATTCTTGTGCACCTCCAACAAACCGTTGTCCTACATGCGTAATACCATTTGCCCAAGGGGCTGACAACAACACCTTCTCCTTATGGTAGCAAAATCTCCGTAGTGCATCAATTTCATCCTCAACCCCCACACGCAGCAATCCCAAACTACTTGACTGACCAATATCACCTTTCAACTCAACCACAACTTCTACATGTTGTACCCCCATTGATTTAGCAAGCAGTACCATGTTCTGAAATTCTTCCTCATTGCCCAAATCACACTTATTAATCCCAGGTAGTTTACAGAACAATGAAATAGAACCAACAGACAACTCATCCCATTTCTCACACAAACACTCCACCAAACGAGAATAACACATTGCGCGGGCAACATTTATTACAGTTGTACTACAACCATATGTACACACCAATAGCATAAAGGTATCCATCTCCTGTAAAAACACAAAAACACAACAATGAACAGTAATGAAAATCGATATGAAATTTCACATTGTGCAAAAAATAGATGACTACATGTACAGTTCAAGTGCTAAATCCATGATTCACAATATGAAGATGTGAACATTCACATTAATATTAACAAGATGTCAACATTAAGCAAACATCAAAGTACAATGAGAACATCAACAATCTTCACATAATATAAACAAGATGTTAACATTTACATTGACACATACACTCTGAATTATATCACACACACAGAGCCTCATTAAGAAAATATCAATTTAAAATGAGAACATCCACATTATAATTCCACATTAACAAAATGTGAACATTCACATTGATATATATACTGATAATCAAATCATCCACATAGAGCCTCATTATGCATACATCAAAGTAAAATGAGAACTACACATTTAATCAAAATCGACATGAAAATTCACATTGTGCAAAAAATAGATGACTACGTGTGTAGTTCAAGTGCTAAATCCATAATTCACAATACGAAGATGTGAACATTCACATTGATATTACCAAGATGTTAACATTAAGCAAGCATCAAAGTAAAATGAGAACATTAACAATCTTCACATAATATTAACAATCTTCACAGAGCCTCATTAAGCAAACATCAATTTAAAATGAGAACATCCACATTCTTCACATATTCCACATTCACAAAATGTGAACATTCACATTGATATATATATACTGATAATCAAATCATCCACAAAGAGCCTCATTATGCATGCATCAAAGTCAAATGAGAACTACACATTCTTCACATAATATGAATGAACTCCCCTCCACATAACCACGTAAAATGCATATAATTGAAAAAACAGAGCATTCAATCCATATAAATTCAAAAACAGAGCATCTGATCCATTATACGAATGAAACCATAAATTGAACATGTATTCATAACCAAATTGATACTAACCTTGATCATGCAATCCTACAATCGTACAAAAAGTTGAAAAAAAACTGATTTGAACTAGTTATAATCCAGAAAATGTAACAACCGAACACCCTCCTCTTCGTCGTCTTCACTACTCGCAAACCACAGAACCAGACTACAACAGCTAGGATGAAACCCTAGCATAACCAATCCTTGTAACGAGCATGCAAAACATAAACGTATCTCTCAAAATTGGATTGATGATGAAAAGCGTAAAATAGAAACTGCCAAACTGCATGAGCGAAGAAACAGGCACCTATTACGTATTAACACTGTACATATATATATACAGGGGCAAAATAGTCCAAGAAATTATCTTAAATTAGAAAAATGGACCTTATGGAATAAAAAGAAAAGTTCATGGGACTAATTAGGTTATAATATTTTTTAGTGGATCTAATGGGTTATAACAACTCTAGAATGGATTTATCAATAAAAATTCCTTATATTTATTATCACTATTATTATTATTTTTGTTTTTTACTTTATTGCAGAATATGGTTAGCAGTTCATGGAAGTTGCAACAGGAAGTTTTCAAAGATTGGATTGGGATATGAAAGCCACGTGTCATATAGCAATTGAAATGAAAATTCACATCCCATGAAATAAGCTACATGGATGGAAATTTTAAGGGGGGGGGGGCAGCTATCTTGAATAGAAACTGCCTGATGGAGGCTTATAAATAGGCAGGAGGAAGAAAGAAAAAAGGACATGGTTGACAGAAACTGCCTGATGGAGGCTTATAAATAGGCAGGAGGAAGAAAGAAAAAAGGACATCAGTCAACCATGGAAGAGGTAGGGTTTGTTGTTGGTGATGGAGAGAGACAGAGAGATGTACGGTTCTGATTTAGTGAGATAAAGAGATTACTTTGAAAAGACTATTTTACCCTTACAAATTGGTTATGTACATTGCTGTTGACTATTTTCCATCTATAATTTGGATGACTGTTAAGGTGGTGTTTGGGAAGTTTGGGAGCTGGGTTTTTTTTGATTTTTTTCACAAAAAGACAAATTTTTTGCAAAATGAAAAAAAAAAATAAATCAAAGCAAAATATCACATTTAACTTCATAATCATTTCACTTTTTCTTTTACAAACATCACATCCAACTACAAAAAAACCGAATTATCTTCCCAAAGACAAAAAAAATTTCTCTAATAATATCATACAATTAAAAAAATCTACATAAAAACCCACTTCCCAAACACCCACTATAATTTGTGTCCTTATTTGACACAAATAAAAAATTTAAGGGCAAATTTATTTAAATTGAAATGATAGGACTAACGTGAAACTTGGATAATATTACAGAGGCCATTCTTGTAATTTGTCAGATTCAGATCTTTTAAAATGATTTTAAAGTGATTTTTTAAATGACTGAGATTTAATTCTACAAAAGTTAAAAATACAATAGTATTGATAGCTACTTTTTTTTAAAAAAAAATTCAACCGTACAAAAATTTACTTTAGGATTATTTTTTTTTTAAAAAAATACTCCAAAAGATTGGACTCATGATTATAACCCCATATTACTCTTGATTTATGTGAATTATAAGATGCATTTGTATATTCTGTACCTGTTTGCAAAAATAATCAAAGATTTGTATGTTTTCTATGCAAAAATGTTTCCGCACTTCACTGGAGTTAGGCAACTACTTGTCGGCAAAAGAGTGGCAAATTGAAATTACTTTCAATCTGAAATAGTCCATTTTGTTTCAACATTGCTTTTGGACATCAAATAGGGTTATATTTTTCTCAAGTTTAAACATGAATTTGATAGAATTTAACAAGCTTGTAAAACTCACCATTAATTTTGTTTTAAGGAGTCGAATAATTCATTTTATAGGAATTTCAATATATATAAAAACAACTCATTTTGTAAAACTATGTTTGAACAAAAATTAAAGAAGATAAATATGGATTTCATTAATGATGTAAAATTATTTTGTCAATATTATTCAAGCATCTACTTTCATTATTTTGAGATCAAATTCATACTTTAGAATGTGATTCCAACTTGAGTAGGTGTAATAAAAAATTACTCTCTCATTCCTATCCAATCCAATGCGAATGATGAAATCATGAACCAATTGTACTAGTTTAGTTAGTTTATGCTTCCCCATTGTGAAACACCACCACTTTCATATTAGGCTTCATTATGGAAATTCTTTGTTGAGTTAGTATAGTTGTTGAACCATGATTATCTAGATATAATTCCTTTCATATTGTAAATAACCTTTTACCACGTAACGAAAAAAGAAAAGAAAAGAAATTATAGAGTTCCAAATCACATTTTCATTTGTCTTCAAAAGCAAGATTGATTTAGGGGAAGATTAAAAGAGGATAGGAGATAAGTAATTCCGCAAACCCCACCATTTTTTAGTACTGATTGTCCGATGAGATTATGTATACAATGAAATTTGTTTGGTTGGAGTGGGAGAAAAAACAAAGGGCAACATTTGATAATTTAATTTTGATAGTTCAAACCCCTCAACACAACCACCAAACCCCTCAACACCACTTTCCTCAATTTTTTTGCTTTTCACCATCTCCCAAATGCCAAGACTGAGCATATTCTAAGACTTGAACGTTTCTAACTATTACATATACAGATAAGAGCTGATAAGAGCAACATAGGTTTCGTAACAAAAAGAAATCCAATAGCAAGGGTTTTATGATATTAACAGGTACTAAGCAGGTTCTTACTTTAACAAGCACAAATCAAAACATGAACATGATTCATGGTGCATGGAGAGAATGAGCAATTCCTTCTTCTCTCCTTTGCAGGTAGTTCTTAGACTTACACAATAACCAATTCCATAAGACCATCAAACAATGTTGAAGGGCGTAAGATACACACGTAGACAGATTTGGATAGGTGAATCGGCTTTTTCAGGCATCCAAAACACAACCTCCACACACCATACCCCTGCTGTTAAAAAAAAATTAGTAGACAATAATGTAAATTTCATAATGTGCACACTACAGAAATTTATATAGCTCATTAATACTTCCAATTCCACAGTACTCATCATCAACATGCATGATTTATTTGATATATATGTATCAAATCTTATGAGGAATTAAGTTGGTGTTTGGTAAGTAAACTGACAATTACAAAAATGTTATGTCAAGTGCTTCTTCTATGAACACTTACAAATAAGAAACTTTAATTAACAAGCTTGAGATTAGATTCTCATTTTGGCGGGTTCTAAGGAGAAATATCAAAAAGTACAGCTTTCGATTGTAGACTTTTACCAGCTGAATTGATGGGAGATAAATATCTAATTACTTGAACTTTTCAATCTCATCGATTGCTAACTAATTCTTAATTACTTGTTTTACGTTTTTCACTAGCTTTTGTTAATTGCAACGAAATATCTTTTATTTGTGGAGCATAGAATTTCAATGCTTTGAAATTTTCAATATACTTTCCTGTGAATGAATTGAGAGAGTTAATCATTAGTGCAGCCTTAATTATTTATGAGAGAGAGAGAAAAAGCAAAACAAATCAGTTGTATGCAAACTTGTTTTGGGAACCGAGTGAGGCTTTGTTTCTTTAATTGAGCTACAATTGCATCTATTTCTTCTTTATTGGTTGATGAAAAAGTAAAAAAAACATTATTACATATATATATATACAAACAAGGATTAGAAAATACGGAGACCTCCTCCTTCAATTAGGGGCCCTAGGCAATAGCCTTATATTTAGGCCCTTCAAAATATTATCCACTTGGTTTTTGGGATTTTTTTTGGAGATTCATAAGGCCGTTGCCTAAGGCCTCAAATTGAAACTATCACCCCTCTTATGGGCATCTTCAACAAAACCTTTTTAGGTAGAAGATAACAACAAACTTACCAATGACGTAAGCTAAGAAACACCAACATTTCTAAGGTGGTGTGCTGCGTGCAATACCGTGTTGGACACCGACACATGACATGACACTTGTTAGACCTTTCTAACAATCATCAGACACGTCGAAATATGTCCTATTTTCTAAAAAGAAGTCTAGACTCAAACATGCTTTAGACACTTTTGAGAACACGTCACATGTCTATTGTTGAGCCACAAATGAAACATTACAAGTTTGAATAAATTAAAGGTTATTTAGTCCAAGACCTCTCTACTATTAGTGAATATCACTTTACCCCTCATCTATGAACCCATACATTTTGACCTCCTCAACTATAAAAATGTATTATTACTTTCACTCCCTCCAGACCCCCTCCAAACCACCTCTAAAAAGGGTGCATTTGCATAATTTTCATAATTGAGGGGGGTCTTAGTGTAATTAGACCATAAAATAACTTCAAATCCAATAATAAAAGAAAAACTCAGTAAATTTATTTTAATTCTCTTCCTTTAAAGTTTAAAAATTATTATCTTTGAATTAAATATTCGTTATACGATATTTAATAATTACTTATGCTTATATAGTCCATAAAATAAATATATAAAACTACATATTTTGCATGGTCCCCATGCTTCCTAAGATGTAAGTTATTGACAAAAATTTGATATGCAAGGCAAGTACTCACACAATTGAGCAGCCAGTGCTTCTCTGCCTTTTCTTCCTTGCCACTTCCTTCCTCCTTGGAGGTTGAAGAACAACCTTGATTGCAGTATCAAAAACAGCTTTGACGTTCTAATAATCAACGAGGAGCCATTAGAATTCAGTTGAGAGACTATTTAAAATCATTTATATTAACAATGACTACAAAACCGGGGATGGAACTTGGCATATGGTTAATGATGATCAAAACATTCTCAAAGTCCTATTTCTTCCATAAATCTACCTGTTGAGTCTTAGAGCTGCACTCTATATATGCCGCTGCACCGATTTGTTTCCTCAGCTCCTCCCCCTAAAATAATATAATCCGGTTAAGCAGTTTTTTAACATATAAACTGTCCATTTAGAAAATTAAATACATAAAAGTTAGAAATTATTGATGCATACTTGAGCAGTTGCTATGATGTTAGATCCCATATGATCAGCTAGATACCCTCTGTCTTCACGGAGATCTGAAAAGACAAAACACGATTAATTTGATGTTATTTATTATATACTTCCATGGACCCACACTTCCCAAAGGTCCTGGATGCAACACTATGCTAAATAAAATCGAAGAAAATGTTTTTTGTTGCGTACCTAACTTTGTTCCAACGAGAACAATTGGAACATTGGGTGCAAATCGACGAAGTTCTGGCATCCACTGAATAAAATTTGGCAAGGAAAGGCTCATTAGCTTGCGGATTATATCTAACAAGATTAAAAAACAAAAGGCTCTCCAATTGATGGCAGTGAATCATTTTAAAAAATATGATTTCAAGCTTGAAGAAGTATTTGAAGTCTGTGTTAAAACTAGGACTTCACAAAACAACCTGATCTTGGACACAAGTTCAAAACTACTTTTGTTTAGGAAATATGTTTTAAATTCACGTGGGTTTGATAAAAAAAGCATCACTTTTTGTAAATAACAAAAGTGAAAATAAGAAAGCAAAACATATTAATGGGCTGGCTTCCCTCCAGTCAGCAATGAAAATGAGTGTACCTTCTTGAGAACATTTTCATAGCTTGCCCTGCTGATTAAAGAGAAAGCTAACACAAATATATCGGCACCTCTATAACTTAGTGGCCTCAACCTGCTATAGTCTTCCTGACCTTTGAACCACAGCAATAAATCAATCAATCAGAAATGAAGAAATGGAAAAGAAAGACACTAACTCCAAACTAGCACTAAGCCAAAAATAGAAGTTGAGAGAGATTCAATAGACAATGAAAAAGATACCTGCAGTGTCCCATAATCCCAAGTTGACAATGCTCCCATCCACAGCCACATTAGCACTGAAATTATCAAATACTGTGGGTATGTAATCCTGCCATACCAAACAGAGAATGAGAGAGACATAGAGATCTTTGTATCAATGCCCCTAAAATGCCACACATGGATTTAGAAAATGAATGTGTTGGCATCCCATGCAACAGATATTGTTCAGGATGAACTCATCCATTATGGAGGTGCCTTAGGGTTTGGAGCCTAAATGGACAAAATCATGGGGCTCGTTCTCGGGTACAGATTGGGTTGTGAGTCTAAGGGCATCTCCAATCCTTCAATCAAATTGTATCAAATTTAAATTTGGGTAAAATTTACTCAAAACACCTTCAACTCTACTCAAATTTTTACCCAAATCAAGAGACTCAAATATTTGCTCAAAACTTTCAAGGCTATTTTGTGACACTCAAATTTACCATTTGCAATTAGTGAAGTTTTTACTCAAATTTATGCTTAAATCTGAATTTGTCAATTGGAGTAGTTAATATCAAATGAAGCTTTTACTCAAATAATTTGAGTAAGGGCTAGAGATGACCTAACCAAAACCAAATGAATAATAGTTTGGCTAAAAAAACACAGAAACCTTTCATAAAATAGGAAACCGAATTTACATGAAAGAACAAAATTTTATAAAATTTGTTAGTGGAATCTATATCTATATGTAAAAAATCTTATCCATCCATATACATTAGAGGCAGATCCCACTAACAAATTTTATAAAATCTTATTCATTCATCTAAATTTTGTTTCTTATTATGTGACCAGTTTGTGTGTTCCTAGAAATTGGAAAATATAAGAGTAAATCCAACCCAAATGGATTAGGTTGTCACTAAATCTCTCTGTTCCAATGCACTCGGTCCTAGAATCGTAAAAATCTTGAAGTACAAGAATCTAGAAACATGATCTGCGAGTGCATTGTGACAGAGGATCCTTTGCCAACCAAATGACTTGTTATTTGTCAAGACACTAACTTTCTGCCCCCAAAAGATGCCCTATTTTTGGGGTTGAAAAACCCAACAAAGAAATCACAAAAAAACCCAGAGGCATTATTGGCATGTGAAATCGATAAAATTGAAAACAAATGCAAGAATAATAGTACAAATAAAAAGGGCTCTCTCTCTTTGATATAGATTGGTTTTTGAGGAGGCTCACAGTGGGGAACTTGTTGCTAGTGTAACAAATGAGCATGCAGGTCTTCCCAACAGCTCCATCTCCAACTGTCACACATTTGATGAACTTTGAAGCACTCATCTTCTCTCTCTCTCCCTCTCCAACTTGAGCTTCAACAGTAAGCTCTTCAGCTACAGTACTGATTATATTAAAGTTCACTAATTTTTTGAGTGAAAGTGAAAAGGGTTTCAAGAAAAAGTTGAAAAGATAGATAGGTAGAAGAAGAGGGAGAAGAAGAGGAAGAAGAAGCACAAAGCATCTGGAAATGTTTGAAGAGACAAGAAGAAAGAGCTGATAGAGATATATAGCCGCTCTCTCTCCTTGTATTTTCAAGAAAAACAATAGAAAATGAAACCTAGAGAGAGAAAGAATCAAAGGGGATTCACAGACACACTTTTTCATCCCTCTCGATGAATTTCAAACCCAACAGTAAATTTTTTGAAAAACAGAAAGCTAAGATGGGGCCCTCTTCTCAAACGGCACCTAGCTAGCTAGACACTTTCCTAGCTGGGATCCATCCATTTATGTACAGAAACGTTGTATTCAATTTTCTGCTAATGACCATGAAGGCCCCTGAGGTTTCTATTAATACAAGTAGTACACCTTGTTGTCCATTCTATTAAGAGCATCTCCCATGATAATTGCTATTATAATATTGCCAAAGTTATAGTAGTAGCAAAATGATAAATTATAATTTGGACATTGCTATAATTTAGCAAGAAAATATGTGGTAGTCTAAAATTTTGTGACTTAAATCTGTCAAAAGACGTCGTTTTACGTCATTTTACACTCAAAACGATATCATTTTAAGTGATTTGAGTTATTTGAATCACAAAATTTTAAATTACTTAGCATTGTTGAATTTAGCAACTCCAATAGCAGCTCGCTAAAACATCTTCTTTCTTTTTCTTTTTTTTTTCCACACTTATCAAAATTTGGCTTTGGGAACTCCAATGACAGACCGTTGGAAATGCTTCAATGTTTGTAAGTTATATATATAATTAGCAAAGAAATTTGTATCATTCATATCATATCATCTGACTTTTGTTTAGAAATTTATATCCAAATATCATTTGTGATGTGTACTAATACTTGATAATGTTTACGTTTTTTTGTTTATATTTATGAAAATTCTATAAACTAGTTTTTGTTTATTTTTAGAAAAATATAAATTATAAACGCGTTTAGTTTGAACAAAATATTTAAAATTTTTTAAAAATATAAACTAAAAAATATATTTGTTCAGGCTTAAAATATTTATATTTATTTTTTTATTATTTATAACAATTGGATCATACACATTATGATTGAAAAAAAAAATATTTGAAAAAAACATTTAATTGAAAAAAAATTATTTGAAAAAAAAAATTAATTGAAAAAAAAATTTGACAGTTAAATTTTTAAATTTCTATTTAAAAACCAACGTAAACTTATTTTTTGAGTTTATATTTTTTCCTCAAATTTATAAACTGAGACAACCATTTATAAACCAAAAGAATTATCAAATAAGTTTTTATGATAATTTTTAAACTTTTTATAAATATAAATTGAAAACTGAAAACGAAATGTTTTCCAAACAGGCGCAAATAGAATTTTTGAAAGTTTGGATGATTAAATGGCCTCTTTTGGGAAGGCAAAAAAAAAGGTAGCTTTGGTTTATTTGTATCATATCACCTCTTTATTTTTTTTATTTTTATTATTTTCATAATAATAAGCAGAAGAAAAAAAAAAAAAATCACCTTCCAAAATAGAGTGTTTTGTACTCAGAAGTAAACAGACGTATAAACTAAAAAAAAACATTAAAAAAATTAAACTCCACTTGCTTGTTTAATAAACAAATTCAAGCGGATTCATTTTAATTAGATACGAATTAATCAAATTAAATTGGCGAATCCACTGACTCAGAGGTCGTTTGGTTTTTGAGTTGGGCTAAGTTCTCGTCTGTCTGACAAGTGAATTTTTTAGTTAAAAAGTTAAAAAATTATTAAAAAAAATCAAAAAATCAATAATTTTTTTTATATCATATTTTAGTTAAAAAGTTAAAAAATTATTAAAAAAATATGTTCCCAAACGAGGCTTAAAAAATCATAAAAGGATAAAAAAAAGTCAAAAATCACAAAAGGACAAAAAAAATTTGCCAAAACAAAGCTAAAGAGCTAAAAAAGCCAAACAAGAATACCAAACAACTAAAAAAGTCTTAGGTTAAAAAAGTCAAAAAAATCAAAAAGTCAATTAAAAAAATCATTGCCAAACGAGCACTTAGTGGATTGGTTTTCTAATGGTGGTGATAGTGGTAAAGTTCAATGTTGTTTGGCCTCTAAGAACGTGAGTTAAAATAACTCGTGGATCTCATTGAAATCATGTTTGGTTGTCATAAAATGATATGAGACTGACAATTTTATAATATAGCGTTTTTTATTTGGACCCGACTCATTTGATGTTTTAGATCCGGATTTCATTTTTTTTATATAGTTATCCATGTCTTATTTCCCTTATATCCCTTTGAGTTTGGCATTTGGGTTGTGTTGGTTGCATTCGGAACAGGTTGGTACCTTGTTTTTTCAAAAACTTGTTACCCAGAATTTTGTTTTTACGGTCGAGCGTCACTTCTTGCGCTTGAGCGGTCTTTGTAAACTCTCAATACTACAAAACTACTGAGAATTGGTATTCTTCGCTCGAGCGAAGATTCTTACGCTCGAGCAGTCTTGGCTCGAGTGGCCCTTATTGCACTCGAGTGTTGGTCTTCTGTCTGTAAAACTACTGAGAGTTTGTATTTCACGCTTAAGCGACAACTTCTTGCACTCGAGCGGTCACATCTTTTGTGTTTTACGCTCGAGCGTCACTTCTTGCGCTCAAGCGGTCTGCGCGTATATCAGTCTATAATAGTCACTTTTTACATCACTTTTTTACTCCTCTCTCTCTCTAAACTTTCTAAAAACTCTAGATCTACACTTTCCCTCTCTAAAACTCACATTCTCTCTTCTAAAATAACTAGATCCATTGATTTTTCTACCCTATTTTCTTTGAGAAGAAGTTAGAGCTCACATAGAGCTTCATTTTCATCCAAACCAAGTTGGGTTTCGGCATTGTTGAAGTTTCCTCACTCTCTCAATCATCTTCTAAACTTGAGATAGGGATTCTCCACACTCTTGTATGAGTTTTATCTTAGTTATTTGTTATTTCAAAAGATTATAGTGGTTTGGGGGTTTTTGGTAAAACCTAAGGTTCGAAATCAAAAAGAAAAAGAGGGGTTTTCAAATGCTTTCTTGAAAAAGCTTGTGGGTATGAAATTGGAGTCAATATATGTTGATATGAGGTATTTCCTACATTGAAATTGATTTTCAAAGATAAAGGGGTTTTGCGCTAAAATGTGAATGTTTGAGATTGTAAGGAGAAAATGGAATTAATGTTGAGAATTATGAAATTGAAGTAATGTTGATGATGATGGCGGAGTTGAATATGTATTATCACTCCCATTTTGAAATTTTGGAAAAGCGTATCTTTAATGAAATTTATTTATTTGTTTAGATATATTTGTTTTGGACTATCGGTGGAGGATACTTATGAGTGTTGTAGAAATTGCATGAGAATTAAGTGAACTAATACTAATTTTTCATCCATGTGCATTGAACATTGTTATTTATTTAATACATTAAAAATGTATATGATTTTGAGAAAAATAGATGAATGTTAGAAAGATGTGTGTATTACCAAATTAAGTTGGCTAGTGTGTCTAGAGTGAAAGTCCCGAAAAACGAGTGTATACATGGGTGCCGATTCTTGCGGGCGAAATATCCGTAGAATGGCAATAATAGAGCTTGTATAGGTTACATTTACATGGGTGCCAATTGACGATTTCTAGTGGACGAAATATCCGTGAAAGGTTTTATTGGTTTGAGATTTCCCCTTACTTTCTATCGTAAAGGGTATAGTTTTGAGAATTGTGATATAAACCTGGCATAACACGACTTTTGAAAAATGTTATAAATGTTTTGGTACTGGCATTGCATATGCATAAAACCTTATGGCTTAGTTAAGATTTATACATTGTAGTGTAGTGTTTCTACTGGGTTTTAACTCACCATCTGTGGAAAAAAACATTTTTAGGTATTGGTGCTATGTCTCCACCAAGGACTTAACTTGGGAGGATTGTGGAGCTGAAGGCTCAGTGTTGTTATTTTTGTATTTAATTTTGCACAAGCCTAGGGCTTTATCTGTATTAAGCTTAAAACTTACTTTTGATGTACCCAAGCATTGTCTTGAAAAGATGTAAGCCTTTAGGGCATATGATTATCTGTTTAGCTTTAATTTCTTTTCACTATCTTGTAACACATGCTATATATTCAGGATATATTGTTTATGAATGTATATCGCATGTGTCGCCTTTTGTATATCAAACTCTGATTAATAAAAGCTTATCAATTCATTTATATTGTTATTTATTGATTGTTATGAGATGGATATATTGTGTTTATTTCGGAGCGTTACTTATAAGACTACAACTCTTTCAAAGGGTGGGGATTACCATTCATAAGGAGAGGTAAAAATAGTTAAGGGAAACTCTATTTAGGGTTCGTTTGGGATGTTGGTTAACTTTTTGGCTTTTTTAGCCTGAGGCTAAAAAGCCTCGTTTAGGATTGGCTTTTTGGCTTTTTTTTGACCTTTTGACTTGGTGATGATGTGTTCATATGTCAAATTATGAAAATGCCCTTGAGCATCACTTTATTTCTTTTTGAATTTTCTTTTTTTCATTTTCTGGCCATGTGCGTAGCTGCCGTCCTAGGCTGTGATGAGGACACGATGGTTGCTCTTCAATCAGGGGACAACGACTGATCTGCACTTCGATCGGCCTTCGACAGTTGCTCTTCGATGGTCAATCTGTACTCTGATTGGCTTCAGATGTGTACAGCAACCGTGGCTCTTCTTCTTCAGTGAAGGATTCGTTGAAATCACCTCATTTTTTGTGTAATGGTGCCCTAATTGAGAGAATGGGTGTGTGCTAGATTTGTAGCAGTGTGTGACAGAAAAAGGGAATCAAACTAGGGGTAGTTTGGTAATTTTAACATTGGCTAAAAGGCTTTAGGCAGCACGTGATGGGTTTTGTCTCATATGGGTGAAATAGACTAATTTGTCCACATATAGCTAAAATAGCCCCAACAAGTATCCCAAACGGGAGCTTACACATCATATTTTTTTTTAGTATACACTATTATAACATTAAATTATTATTATAATAATATTCTCAAATAAAATGACTATTAAAGGCAATAATTGTGTGTTTTTTACCAATTCAAAGAAGAAATTTTATATAGCTATGTCATAAATACATAATTTACGGACAACCAACAAAAAGAGGCCAAGTTAGCAAACTTGCAAACCCCATCAAAATTTTATTATGCACTCTCTCTCATTTTATCGCAACTGTAATGACCCCAAAACATGTGTCACATTTATCAGTAATTAATTATGTGTTTATGCGAATTAATTGAAGAATATCTGTTTGAATTGGAAAAAATATCTGTTGGAACTATAACTTTGGGACTGAAATTGATGACCGTAATGGGTTCAGAAAACGAAATTGAGCACGCCTATGTGATACCAGGAATTTTTAGAGCCATTTGGGACAATAAATTGAAGACTGAATTTCGTCTGATTCGTTAAGCCTTGTTTGGCTCAAGATTATGGCACAATTCTATTTTTATGACATATATGTACATATAGATAAGGATGTTGACCATGTTTTGACTCAAAACAAAAGAAAGAAAATATCTAAGAGAGAGAGAGAGAGTGAATTCGTGGAAGAGAGAAACCAAGGAGAAGAAGATAGAAGAAAAGGGGGGGAAAACAAGCTAACTTCTCCAATTCACCATCTAAGGTAAGATTTTCATGAAATAGATTGTTGCTTCTTGGCCTCTAGCATGTTGATCACAAGATTATGGCATAATAGTATGAAGTTCATGGTCAAAATCATGGTTTCCTTGCATGATTGTCACATTTGAGGGAGAACCTCCATGGATGTAAGAAATGAAGCTTGTATGTACATGTTCATGGTTTTCTATTTTAATTCAAAGTTTGATCTTGTAAAGGATTCATGTGGGTTGTTTGAAGAGATTTGATGTTTAATTTAAGTTGTCGGTCAAGTGTTTTGGGACTTGGGTTTCATCACCTTGAAGTTGTTTTGGCAAAGGAGAAATTGAAGCTTGAGAAGAGTCCAGAATTTCAGATTTTCGCGTGGTCCGCTCGAGCGAAGGGATTCCCGCTCAAGCGTGAAAATCGGCCTCCCAGCAGTTTTGGAAAATTGTGCAGTACGCTCGAGCGGACAAAGTGGCGCTCGAGCGGGGGACTTATTTCAGGAAATTTTGAGAAGTTGAATTACATGATTTTCACATGTCATTTGCATCATTTAGCATCTCATAATCATGAAATAGAGTAAAGAAAGGATAGTATGGCATGAACACTTGCTTCTATGATAATGTGTTCTAATGTTAATAATTGCAGGTCAGGAGGCGAAGACCGTGCAATCGGTTTTGGAAACCCACTGTGAGTAACATTTCTGTAAAGATATGTTAGTATGATCTATGTTTAAAAGTGCTACGTTATGCTATGGTTTTGAAATGATAAATGTTTTCTGTGAACGAATGTCCAGTTTGCGAATCTAGTATGGCATCCATAGATAGTCCTAAGTGGACCAGTTTACGAGATCTCGGTATGTGTTTAATCGGTGTCCGGGACCGGTTACTCTAGTCGTTGGACGACAAATGTTATATTCTATGGAGTATGCCATTATGTATGTTCTGATATGAAATGATTACGTTTATGAATGATTTATTTTAGGGTTATATGAAATGTGGAATTCGTTCACTACCCCTTTACTTTAATGTTACTTGCTGAGCTTTAGCTCATTGTTTGTATATATGTATTTATAGGTGAGCACTCTGGGAGTCAAGCCTAGGCGGTGTCCGAGCCGAGCCGCCGCTTTGAAGCCTACCCGGTGTTTTGGTGCCTCCGAGTTGGGGCTAGGCCTAGAAGGCCGTTAGGAAGCTTGGTTTTTGGTTGTACATGTGGCGCGAGCCTATGTTTTGTACATGCATTTTGATTATATGTGATGTAATGTAGTGGGTAAATTAACATTTTTAGCATGTAATGTATGTTCATACAAATGCACAGCTCTTTGGACTATTAGTGTTTTGCTTTCGCTTCCGCAAGCCCCGGTTATGTATGTTTTGTACAGAGAGGCCTGTGGTAATCTAAGATTATTGGCCGGTTACGATGCCAACCTTCTCGGGGCGAGTTTGGGTCGTGACAGAATGGTATCAGAGCGCACGAGTTAATTTACTCACACACGTGTCCATATGAGCTGTAGGGTGTCTTAGAAAAGAAATAGGTCATGGTATAAACATATGTGCATGTATGCGTGTGTTTTTGAATATATAAAGAGACAAGAACTGTAAATGATAAGACAATAGAGGAACTATTATGTTGAGAATGAAATATTCTATCTGCTATGGATACTAGAGACCAATGGAGAACACTAATGCAAGGAATGTAGATGAGTCAGAATCTTCTAATGCCAGAATTGATCGGTTAGAAAGAATGGTGGAAGCTTTAACTGGGTTGGTGAGACAACAGCAAGAGCAAAACCAATAACAACAGAGACAACCATTTCCGCCTCCTCCACCACCACCTGTGCAAATGGAACTGATTAATAATGATGATGTCATCACCTTGACACAGAAATACAAGAAACTGAAACCACCAGAATTTGCAGGGGGAATTGAACCATTAAAAGCGGAGGCATGGGTATTAGAAACTGAAAAGATTTTTGAAGTGTTTCCATGTACAGATGTCTATAAAGTTTTGTTAGCAACATTTACTCTGACAGAAGAAGCTCGAAGATGGTGGATGCTCGTACGAGGTGAGAATAGGGACTTAACATGGGATCGATTCAAAGAGACGTTTTATGAAAAATATTTTCCGCAATGTATGCGAGATAGGAAGATATCTGAATTCGAACAGTTGAAGCAAGGCACTATGTCAATAGCGGAATATGAGAGTAAATTTACTGAATTAGCCCGTTATGCTCCTCATATGGTTGATACAGATTACAAGAAGGCAAGGAAGTTTGAGGGTGGATTGCATGTTGAGGTGCTTGACTAGGTGAATGTTTTGAAATTAGAAAAATATGTTGACGTACTTGACAGAGCCTTGATGGCGGAAACAAATATTGCTAACTTGAAAATGTGCAAGCCAACAGCAATGACCGAAGCAGAAAGTAAGAAATTCAAGAAACAGAAAGTAGAAACAGTTAGTGAATCCATGGGATCCGTGAATGAAAATTTGACTTCAAAGTTTAGTGACAACACAAAAAGGGAAAGTGGTGGCAGTGTAGGTGTACCTACTTGTAGGGAATGTGGAAAGCAACATTGGGGTATTTGTCTCCGTGGAACTGGAGTCTGTTTCAAATGTGGACAAAAAGGACATATAGCTAAAGCTTGTCCACAAGTTTACTCAAGAAATGAAAGATCCATTACTAGTGGAGTTAACTCAACAATGACACCAAAGACAACCGTAACATCTACTCCTGAGGGGAATACATTGAGGCAAGGAAGGGTTTTCACCCTAGTTTCAGAAAAGACACAGAATACTGGAAAAGCGAATACAGGTATGATTTTTATTATCTACTGTGATGTTAGCACTGTTATCTATGCGCTGGCTATGTTACTTATGCGATGGAAAATATTGAACATGTGACTGTGACGGAACAAATCATACGTAAATTATGTTAAATCAATTGAAAGTGAACGACATGAAATAAATTGACTATGACTATGATGAAACAACTTTACCTTTGCTATTCCCTTTGTTATGGATTGTTATATCGACGTTACTACCTCTGAATTGAACGCTATGGAACTTGTTAGCTGGCTTCAGTATATGTAAAATGTGTTCATTATGTGTTTGACTGCTACGATACTGCCTTCATTGTTATGGAATGGACATACAAACTACCTTATCATGCTGAACAACTGAATAGAACCGTGGAGTTGTTTCTGATTGAGCTTGTGCCTGGATAAGCAAAGTTTGGAGGACCAAACTTCTTAAGGTGGGGAGAGTGTAATGACCCAAAAACATGTGTCACATTTATCAGTAATTAATTATGTGTTTATGCGAATTAATTGAAAAATATTTGTTTGAATTGGAAAAAATATCTGTTGGAACTATAACTTTGGGACTGAAATTGATGACCGTAATGGGTTCAGAAAACGAAATTGAGCACGCCTATGTGATACCAGGAATTTTTAGAGCCATTTGGGACAATAAATTGAAGACTGAATTTCGTCTGATTCATTAAGCCTTGTTTGGCTCAAGATTATGGCACAATTCTATTTTTATGACATATATGTACATATAGATAAGGATGTTGACCATGTTTTGACTCAAAACAAAAGAAAGAAAATATCTAAGAGAGAGAGAGAGAGTGAATTCGTGGAAGAGAGAAACCAAGGAGAAGAAGATAGAAGAAAAGGGGAGGAAAACAAGCTAACTTCTCCAATTCACCATCTAAGGTAAGATTTTCATGAAATAGATTGTTGCTTCTTGGCCTCTAGCATGTTGATCACAAGATTATGGCATAATAGTATGAAGTTCATGGTCAAAATCATGGTTTCCTTGCATGATTGTCACATTTGAGGGAGAACCTCCATGGATGTAAGAAATGAAGCTTGTATGTACATGTTCATGGTTTTCTATTTTAATTCAAAGTTTGATCTTGTAAAGGATTCATGTGGGTTGTTTGAAGAGATTTGATGTTTAATTTAAGTTGTCGGTCAAGTGTTTTGGGACTTGGGTTTCATCACCTTGAAGTTGTTTTGGCAAAGGAGAAATTGAAGCTTGAGAAGAGTCCAGAATTTCAGATTTTCGCGTGGTCCGCTCGAGCGAAGGGATTCCCGCTCAAGCGTGAAAATCGGCCTCCCAGCAGTTTTGGAAAATTGTGCAGTACGCTCGAGCGGACAAAGTGGCGCTCGAGCGGGGGACTTATTTCAGGAAATTTTGAGAAGTTGAATTACATGATTTTCACATGTCATTTGCATCATTTAGCATCTCATAATCATGAAATAGAGTAAAGAAAGGATAGTATGGCATGAACACTTGCTTCTATGATAATGTGTTCTAATGTTAATAATTGCAGGTCAGGAGGCGAAGACCGTGCAATCGGTTTTGGAAACCCACTGTGAGTAACATTTCTGTAAAGATATGTTAGTATGATCTATGTTTAAAAGTGCTACGTTATGCTATGGTTTTGAAATGATAAATGTTTTCTGTGAACGAATGTCCAGTTTGCGAATCTAGTATGGCATCCATAGATAGTCCTAAGTGGACCAGTTTACGAGATCTCGGTATGTGTTTAATCGGTGTCCGGGACCGGTTACTCTAGTCGTTGGACGACAAATGTTATATTCTATGGAGTATGCCATTATGTATGTTCTGATATGAAATGATTACGTTTATGAATGATTTATTTTAGGGTTATATGAAATGTGGAATTCGTTCACTACCCCTTTACTTTAATGTTACTTGCTGAGCTTTAGCTCATTGTTTGTATATATGTATTTATAGGTGAGCACTCTGGGAGTCAAGCCTAGGCGGTGTCCGAGCCGAGCCGCCGCTTTGAAGCCTACCCGGTGTTTTGGTGCCTCCGAGTTGGGGCTAGGCCTAGAAGGCCGTTAGGAAGCTTGGTTTTTGGTTGTACATGTGGAGCGAGCCTATGTTTTGTACATGCATTTTGATTATATGTGATGTAATGTAGTGGGTAAATTAACATTTTTAGCATGTAATGTATGTTCATACAAATGCACAGCTCTTTGGACTATTAGTGTTTTGCTTTCGCTTCCGCAAGCCCCGCTTATGTATGTTTTGTACAGAAAGGCCTGTGGTAATCTAGGATTACTGGCCGGTTACGATGCCAACCTTCTCGGGGCGGGTTTGGGTCGTGATAGCAACCCATTTCCTTACTTCCAGCAACAAATCGCTAAACACTGTCGGTTTCCCTCATTCTGTTCCTCTAACCACCACCAACCACTGTGTCCTCTTTTCCCCTTTTGCTTCACCATTACTCTCTCTCAGAGCCGTCGCTGCCACCATCGACCGCACCCTTCTTCTACATCTATCTCTCACCAATCACTGCTATTTCTGCATTTTCTTTCAACAATTATCAGTTATAATCATTCAAATCAAACTACATTTCTTAGAATTTCTAATTACTGATTGATTGTTGCTTGTAGAGGCACATTATAAATTGTGATGAGTTTGCAATATTGTAAAAAAGTGATAATATGGAATGCCCTATTTGTTTCCTGTACAAGATCTCCTTCGAGTTATCATCAATTATATGATCTCTGAATAATTGTTCTTGCAGGAAAAAAAGAAGAGGTGTTTAGCGGTGGTATGGCTGGAGAGAAGACGGGATCACGATGATAGAGTATTTAGGCTTATGTGGCACTTTTGTATTGATTATTTGTAAATCCTTCGTTAACGGGACAAACGTGTACAATACAATCTCTTCAAAGAATATGACCTCAAAACACAAAACTCTTTTTACACACTATTATTTGTAAACATATATCCTTTATCTTCCATTACTCATCATTTCTTCCATTATAATCTAACACATGATATTTATAATATCCTTCATTATCAACAAGTTACATCATTCTTGTACGAGTACGAAATAATCCTCACTTGTATAATTCTGTTGATCAAGCTTGCTCTTCTCCGAACGTCGCCGTTTAATCTGAAATCACAAATGTGAGCTAGTCAGCGGGTGTGTGCCGAAAACCCATCCGATACTTAAGTTAGCAAATAAGACCAATAAGGAGAAAAAACTCTATGAATTCAGGAATAGTAATTGCAAAACCTGGAATTAGGTTAGATTTGAGTTTTTATAAGTTTTGCATGGCACAATCCTAATAGGACTCTAATTCCTCATCATAAAGTCCTTATAGGAATCATATTCTTAAAGGATAATGCCCATTCTTTAACACCCTCCTCATTGCAAGCCAAGTGATATGGCTTAACTCTTTGCATGGCTTCCAGCCAAGCAACCAAACTACATTAATCTTGTCAACATTTGATTCAACCATGCAACATGCAAAGCTATGCAAATCTAGCGCGACTCTTCATTTAGCTCGGTCAAAGTGTTGAATCCAATTTCGTTTGACTGATCCTCTTAGGTAACTCAGTCCGATTTTTAATGCCACTGGAAAGTAGCTCGGTTAATAAACCCAGCTTGGATCAGGTCTGGCCGGTCAAACCACGCTGCGCATTTGACCGACTAGACACTCACTGCACGACCCAAAACAAGCAGGACCTTAGCCTGACCGATAACAAGAGCATAATATAGCCAGGCCCAGTTCTCACGGCATAAATTCCCTTCTCAATTCTATTCTCTGTTAAGCAACCTCTCCCAAATACGATAGATGTAGAAGTGGCTAAAGAAGTTGGAGGAAGAAAGTAGGTGGGCAACTATACACACGAGGGTACATTAGTATTTTGGGAGTTGGCAACATTGACAAAAAGGGAAAGGGGCAGCAATTTTTTTTTTTAGGTGTAGCTATACTAACTAAAGTGGTAGGCATAACCTTCGATTCTTGTAAACAAGTTTGTCTTTCTCTTCCTCCCTTAACTCAAAAGTGTTGTTGTCTTTGAAGATTAAGGATTTTAGGAACATTCAAATCAATCATATTTGAAGATTTGACACCATGAATGGCACTCAAAATGTTGATTTGGAGCAATGCAACAACAAAAAACTAAGTTTATTGCTTATAGTATTTTGTATTTGTTTTTTCTGTTCATATAGTTGTTGAGACGATTTTGTTCGATACATATTCGGATAATTAGAGTTGAACATTTTCATAATGTTCGAATATTTACATCTTAACAAAATTATTTTGTTCAAATTTAATGCCGAATAACTGTAAATTGTTTGTACATAAAAAATTGAACATAAAAAGTTCAAACCAGTTGAATTTGTTCAGTATAAAAAGCTTAAACTTATTAATTTTGTTCAACATAAAAAGTTTAGATGTATTTAATTTGTTCAATTTTATTTGGTTGTATAATAATATTATGTTCAAACAATCAATGCCAAACTAAATTCGAAATCGAAACTATTATGAAAATGTGAGAATTGCTAACCAAATTGAAACCAAATGGAGACAACCAAACTAAGTGGGATTTGGAGGTGAGATATTTGAAGGTGAGAATCAAAGATCTTTGCCCAATAGGCATGGTTACAACAATACGATGGTTCCCTTCAATAAACAAGTTCAATATGGCGGTGCCGTTCAACCATTCAATGCTAGCGATGTACAGTTTTAGTGTCTTCAATGTACTGTGTTTAGTGATGGTGATTTGCCGCCGATGTGAGTTAGGATTTAGGGTGAATGTGGTATGCGTATGGTGTTAAAAAGGAACATTGTGGTGTATTTTGAGTAAAAAAATCAAAATTCAAAAATATTGCAAGTGTTAACTAAGTAATGGTATGTAATGAGAAAAAAATTGTGCAAATAGAATTTTTCAATTGTTAATCAATTTCATGAGATTTGAGGTGGAAAACTATTTTGTCCACAGTTTACAGAAATAACAAGTCACATTTTATGTAATGAAAACATTTTTTATAAATTTAATTTCAATCAATTAATACCATCACTCTAAAACATAGACCAATTTTTTCCCTTACATCTTGAATTTAATATCACTATACTAATAATCTTATCACTAGCGTTCGTTTGGCAATGATTTTTTTAGTTAGTTTTTGATTTTTTTTGATTTTTTTAACCTGAGACTTTTTTGATTGTTTGAATTCTTGTTTGGCTTTTTTGACTTTTTGATTTTGGAATGGCAATTTTTTTTTTGTCTTTTTGTGATTTTTGTCCTTTTGTGATTTTTTTACTTTTTTTTGTTCTTTTGTGATTTTTTAGCCCCAACTCAAAAACCAAACAACACCTTAACTTCATTGTATTCATAATCTCAATCAGCCTAATCCAGAAAACAAATATGACCATACAGTAATATTACCAGTTCAAGTTAAACATGATGGTTAAATATCAAACAAAGGTTCATGTAAAAGATGACGTAGGCTTATACTTTATTGGTTTTTTTTGTTCAACACAAAATAAGGGTGAGCAGCGGATATATCGATCCGTTCAAATTGATCAAACCGAACCGATCCGCCACATTTTGGACGGATGCGTGATGACGAGCGGACGGTTGCGGATTGATTTTTTCCAATCCGCCTAGTTTTGGACGGATAACGGATTTGAGGTTCTTTTGGCCGCAACCGAACTGCCAAACCGCGAGCACTCTTAGTTATTTGTAAAACTTTATATTTTCAATTTGTTTAGATATTCTATTTGTGTTTTCCATTGAAAAAGAGTTTAAATATTCTGTTGAATATATTTTGTTGAAAAAGAATTTTCAACTTGAATATATTTTTCGAATTGAAAAAAATAAATGTATTATTTATCTATATTTTTTTATTTTTAAATCTAACTCTAAAAATAATAAATAAAAAAAGATGAATGCTGGTTAGTTTTTGTTTTCAAAAACAGATATAAATGTAGCAATACAGATGCATACAATCTCTACTACTGTTCTGTTGATGATTTTGGTAGTTTGAATTGTTTTTATATTTTAAGAACCATAGATTATAATATTTTATGTGGATGGAGTATGCTGTGATTGTAATATGTGGATAAGGCATGCAGTGATTGTAATATTCTAATGTTTCAAACTTTCTTTCTTTGAATGAGGCATACAATGATTGTAATACTTGTTAAGTCATTGACTGTAATACTTTTTTTTTTTGAGGAAGTACATAAGTTAAATTATATTGAAAATTTATAAAATTTTAAATTGCCAAACAGATTCGCATCCATCCGCCAATCCGCTCAATCCACATCCTCCAGATTGGTGGACGGATGGCGGATTGAAAGTTCTATGGCCACAACCGACCCGCGCCCACCCCTAATTCAAAGACAAATTCCAGCTCTAGTTCAATAATAAATTGAAAAGTCTAAAAAAGCAAGATGACAAATTACACTAATAGCCCCTATAGTTTGGGACTTGTGCCACTTTGATTTTTGACTTTTCAATTATGACACACTTGATCCTGAATTTTGAATCTTGTTTCAAATAAGGACAATTGCAGATATCATTGTTTAATTTCAAAAGCAAAATCGTTAATTTAATGAAATATAAACTAATTTGACAAAAATAAATGTCAAAAAAATATTTTTAATTTTTTAAAAATTATTTTTATCCACCAATGATAAAATTATGTAAAATTGATAAAAATTACGTGATTAATTTTTAAAAATTAATTTTACATGATCATCATCCAAACACATAATAAAAATTAATTTGGTAAAAAAAATAAATAAATGTCTAAAAGATTTATCAATTTTACATAATTTTATTTTTAGTAGGTAAAAATAATTTGTAAAAATTCAAAAATATTTGTTTGATATTTAGTTTTGTCAAATTAGTTTATATTTCATCAAATTGACTATTTTACTCTTGAAAAATCTAATAATATCTTCAATTGTTCTTATTTGGAATAAGATTCAAAATTTAAAATCAAATGTGTTACAATTGAAAGTTAAGAACCAAAGTGATACAAACTCTAAATTGTAGGAACTATTAATATAATTCACTCAAGTAAAATGTAATTGTGCCTAATATTATAGTAATATAAAAATAAAAATAAAAATAAAAACCATAAAAGGGTGTGTGGGGCAATATAATGATCCTAGGCAACAGCAGCATTAATTATTCAATATCTTTCTTGTATAATGCATAAGAACCATCAATATGTTTGGCAGTAGCAAAAGCTTCAACTGCTTAAGGATACAATCTACAACTTTGTTGGATATATATCATCTAATAATAGTTTAAAAGAGATAAAAAAAAAAAAAACTGTTCATGGGATGGTTGGAGGTTTTTCTTTAATGCTTGCTTTCAACTTTGACCTAGGGTTTGTTTGGGATGACTTAAATAAGTGTATTTTTTGTTTTTTTATAAAAGATGTGTAAAAAAGTAAAGAGGTGATGTGATGAAAAAAAATAAAAAGATAAAAAGATGAATTATTTTGATGTTGCCAAATTTAGCCCTAGTTTGAACTTCAAAATGCTACCGTTGGTTTTTCTTTTGGTCCAAAATACCCTCATCATACGTCCACATCTATACACACATCCATGGATCTGGACAATTGATATGCACTATATATTTCTATATATATATATGCAAGAAGTGGGCCATTATGTTGGGACTATGTATATAATTTATCTAATCTCTTCGATTTTCTTATTTTAAGACTTTTTCTCTCGATCTGTGCATCATGAAGTCAAAAATTTCATCACATGAAAGAACAGTAACTTGTAGCAAGAAATAAAGTAGGATTTAGGTTCATTTCACACCTCAATATTTTAGTTTAAAAGTTAAAAAAATTATTTAAAAAATTAAAAAATTAATAATTTATATTAAAAAATTAAATATTTTATTTTATTTTTATTTTTTACATATTTTTTTATAAAAAATTTAAAAATTATTTTAAATATATTAACTTTTTTTACCTCATATTTTAATTAAAAATTTAAAAAGTTATTAAAATAATCTATTACCAAATAAGGCCTTAGACAAGGGATTAGTCTTTCACATTGGGCACTTTAGTTCCTAAGACTGCAAATTTAGATGCTCAATTTTGATTTTTAATAATTAGACAAGTTTGAACTCAAGCTTGGCTCGTTAAATATTTGAGAAACTCGAGGTTGGCTTGAGTTAACTTGATTACATAAATGAGTTGAGTTCGAGCTCGCGTTTAAAAAAAAAAAAACCTAAATTAATTTATTTATTAAGATAAAGAAAAAGAAAGAAATTTATAAGCAAAACATAAAACAATGCTTATATTAATAATAAATTGAAAAAATTACAAAAAAAACCTTAGAGTTTGACCCTTCTAATAAAATAAACTCTAAGTTTTTAATTTTATCAATTTAAAATTTGAACTTTTGATTTATTTTTAATTTGAACCGTTTGCTTATTTTTGTTAAGTAAAATCAATGAAAAAAATGGTATTTTAGTCATCAAACTCAATGAAAATGAGTACTTTAATTATGTACATCTATATTGAGTTTAATAATTAAAATATTATTTTTTTCATCAGTTTTAGTTAACAAAAGTAGACAAATGGTTTAAATTAAAAATAAATCAAAAAAATATAATTCAAATTGAAAAAATTAAAAATTTAGGGTTTATTTTGTTAAAATAATTAAACTCTATTTTTTTTTTTTTTGGGTGTGTGTGTGTAATTGTCCCTAATAAATTTTATTAATCAAATATGTAAATTTACACAAACACCAAACACAAGTAGAAAAAAAAAAAATTATTGAAAATCGATTTGATATATTCTTAAAAATAAATATTAATTCACGTGCCTTATCGAACTAAATTTGAATGTATTTAAACTTAGCTCAATTATTAAACGAATCTAAAAATTGAATTTGAATTTATTTATATAATACACAAATCACGCTCAACGAGTTTCAAATGAGCCAATTGAGTTGGTTTGCAAGCCTATTGATTCCAAAATTTGCAAGATTTTTTTTTGCTTCTCTCTTTTAATGCAAACAAAATAAAATAAATTAGATATAAGATAATCAGCATACGTTAACTTGAGAGAGTAAGAGCAAAAAACATCATAACATACCCTTCTAATTTCAATTATGTTGATACCAAGAAAGACACCCAATCATATAGTAGTTCAAGCCAAAATGTTAGTGAGAATCTTAATAGCTAATATAATGCTGGAGGGATGCTCTCTCTATTCTTGGTTTGAAGTTAGGTTGATTTCTTCAAAACTTCAATTTCAATATTAGAGCAATAAAGTTTTATTGGTCACAAGAAAATAATAATTTAAATATTGGAAGAATAAAAAATTAAGAACGGCTTTCTTAGATAGATTAACTTTAATTTTATATATACTCTGTCATTTGGCCAAGAATCAACTAAAAAACAGAAAAAAAAAAAAGAAGAGGAAAGGCAAAAACAGACTACTTCAAACACTAATTAATAAGTTGGACAAAGAGATTTGCAAAGAAAACAAATAAGTTAGGGACAAGTGTGCATCTTATGTATCTTATAATTAAAAAAAAAAAGTATAATTTTAATTTTTTGAGTTATAATTAAAAAAAACATCATAACTAAACATAACATAAGGTATAATTAAAAAATTCATAAGTCATGATTAAAATAATATTATAACTAAAAAAAAATAAAATAACATAACTAGAAGTACATGGTATACTATTTTTAAAAGGATGTATATTAGAATTTCTCAACAAGTTAACATACATTTATGTAATTCCCAAGTATGAAGTTATTACAATTTAGTACTCTATCTTTTATTTTTATATTTGGTCTCCGAACTACAAAATATGGTTTTAAATGGTCAACAATGTTCGTGCTGTCAGAATCGATTAACAAGAGTTTAGGTATTTTTAGAATTTTATTCAGAATTTCAACAAAATCAAATGGACAAAATACACCCATGATCTCTAAAGTATGCACTTTGTTATAATTGGTCCCTAAATTATGCACTTTATTGCATTATGATCCCCAAAATATGCATATTTTTTAATTTTAGTCCTCAATCTTATAATTTTGTTACAATTATTTTTTTTGTGAAATTCCAAAAATACCCCATCTCCTATTAATTTAGATAACGTTAGCGCTAAGACTATTTAAACTCACATTTTGTAATTTAGGAATTAGATTAACAAAATTAAAAAATTAAAAACTAAGTACAACAAAACACATTTTATAGATCATTTGGAATTTCAAGTTCTTGTGTTTTGGAATCTGAAACACTGGCATCTCTCAATTTGGCTCATTTGGTGTTCGACCCTCCACCAACGGATTTAGAGTGGCTGCTGTGCAGTCAAATGGATCCATTTTGAGACTCATTTGAATGATCCGAACTATTCACATTTTAGAGCACATCAAGTAGGACATACCTGTAAAAAATCAAGTTAATCGGATATCGTTAACCCTTTCATCTACTCACATTTGTATATACAAAAATAAATGACAATTGTGATTTAGAGTGTTAAAATGAATATAAATGTGAGTAGATGAAAAGGTTAACAATATCTGATTAACTTGATTTTTTGCACGTATATTTTACTTGATATACTTTAAAATGTAAACGATTCGGATCATCAAAATGGATCCCAAAATGAATCCATTTGACTGCACCGCAGTCGCTGCTGTGCAAGGGGCACTGCAGCCACCCAAAAAAAAAAAAAAAGTAAACTTTTTTTTTTGTTTTTCAAAATTTTGTTTTGCATGTAAATTAAACAATTTAATATGGTCGCTAACTACAAAGACAACAAAATTTTAACTCATACAATAATCCACATTAGATATAGTTGTAAAATTTTAAAGTAATGATATATAAATACAAATTTATACATAATATCTATACAAAATGATATGTCAACTTTATATTTGTTCATTTCAAATAAAAAAATTCATGAAAGTGACTTATTTTTTTAATATTATCACTAACACATCATTGTGGTAAGATTTTCTGTACAAAAATTATATTTATAATTCATTTTTTAAAAATTTTATAGTACACCATGCATGGACCGGCCATCCGACAACATTAGTATAATTATTAATTATTAATTGGTTGTGTTTAATTGTGCAAGTTAATGCTGACAAATGGTGATTAAAGATAAGAAATGAGTTGGCCTTAAACATTACAGACGAATGTCATAAGTACCTTAAAATCATTCCTAATAATATTGGAACCTTGCTGTTTTAAATGAGTGATTTGTTGAGGGACAAGTTTCTGCTCATCTGGAAGAGAGGACTAGATTGTGTTCTTAGACTCTTGTGGGTTCATCATAGGTAAAGGTGCACCTCAAGCAAATTCGAAAGCGTAAGAGATTATCTAGAGATTATCTAAACTCAGTTTGAGTTATGCTGATAATTGTTCAAGCTAGCCTAAATCCAATTTGCAATCTGAGGTTGTGTGCTGAAACCGGACCTGTGATATATCCAAAATGCCCATAACAATTCTCAAATTAGACAATAATCTAAATCATCACGCCAATATGAAAGTGATTCAGATTTATCTCTAAGCAAACAACAAATGCGACATAAAGATTTAACGTGGAAAAATACCACAATTGGACAATTCCAGTTGTGATAAAAAAATCATGACCCAATGTGAACAAATATACTAAGAAGAAAGTATGAAGATTACAAAAGACCTCACCAAGCTTACCACTTATGAATCCATAAAAGCACTTGGAGACTCTTGAACATCTTCGCTGCCCACTCAGGATTGTTCATTGTTGAGTTTGAATCCACAAACTCCAAGTCAGTCTGGATTCCATTGGTTGAACGCTAAGGAAGGTTGATTCAATCAAAACCTCTTGATGTATTCAATTAATTCCAAGATGTGCAACAATCATCATCAATTCATCAAGAGAAATCCAATAACAACTCTCTATAAGATAGAACTATTGTTCTTCAATATTCTGAGAGAAATCTGGAAACGTTAAACCTTGAAATGAGCATCTGAGAATCCAAAGTCGCAAAGACCACTCGAGCGATGTGTCTAGAAAGGCGGTTTCACCTGTGACTTCGCTCGAGAGCATACTTACTACTCGAGCGGTAAAACACATTGTTGGAAAATAATGATTTTTCGACAACTTTCATTGGAAATTAAAGTGGGACCCAACCGCCAGTTGAAGTGGGTCTGAGTGGTTTTGTATTCTCGTAAGTGAGAAGGTTGCAATTCAAAAATAATGAGTCGAAACCATTAAGTTGTGAATGAGAATTGCCTCATAAAGTGGGCATCAATAGAAATTGGGCTTGGGCCTAACCTGGGACTTGGACTTAATCTTAGTCTTGGTCTGGATCGGCCTAGGCTTGTGTATGTGTATGTGTATGTGTTTAGGGATATAATAATGGCCCGGCCCATCCGGGTCCAAGCCCGGGTCCGGGCTCAGGCTGGCCCAAGCCTTGCTGGTTCTCGCTGTTTTAGAGGGACTGGCCAGCCCGGCCCATGGGCCAAAAAGTGGGGCCTAAGCCCAAGCTCAAGCTCAAGCCCACTCATAATAGGGCTAGGGCTAGTCGTGTCACGACCCAACCTCAAGGGCATAGGGTTGGAATCGCAACTTACTAAATAATTCTAATCATAACAAATTAAATGGCTCAGGCAGAAGCAAAATGGAACTAAAAATAATTAAACAAAAAATTTACTTCATTCTACAATGCTGATAAAAGAAAGTACATCTATAGGGCTTTTATTATTTTATTATTCAGTGACCGACCCTCAGTAAAAAAAACAAAAGGAAGAAAAGAAAAGAAAAAAGAACAAAATAATGAATCAACATCAAATTCTTGTGCGGGTTCCACTACATGAGGTTACAGGTCTTTCTTACATTTCATCACCTGAAAGGGTAATAACTATAAGTATACAGCAGAGTGAGAAATATTATGCCAAGAGTACAGGGAATACAAAATAACCATGGATAGTTAGTTAAGTTAAAACATTTACATAACTCAATTTGAATAAACCACTTATTCAAAGTGGTAGAAACTGAAATACAGAAATTATATAAATAAATAACCATAACTACGGTACAGAACATAACATAACAGAGGTCACATGAGTGACAGTCAGAATAGAGGTTAATGGATCCATGACAAATAGAGGGTCACAAGGTGACCAATCAGAAACCAATGGTTTATTTAAGTCCCCAAGGCATGAGACTCTCGTGATGGTACTTACATAAAATAATTGTTTACAAAACCATTGTCAAATAATTATTAAAATTTAAACAAATATATCCATAAATTTCAATTTAAGCAAATAAAGTTAAGAAAATAATTAACGAAATCGAAATATTAATATAATTTATAAAATACAAATTACGTAAAATAAATTATGGTAACTCAAGACATACGTAAAAGATGTTATAGGAACTCAAGGTATAATATAACTCACATTAACATTAATTCCTTCTATTTTTATTAGCCTTTTCACCTCTGCCTATTTTACTTTACCACTCTCCTTACTATCATCATTATTATATATATATATATATATATATATATGTTTTTTTCTTTGCTCTCAGGTTGTGCGCTCAGGCTCTTATTTATACTGAGTTTCCTACCCTAGCTGCTTCACTTACCCTATTGATAGACCTCCCATGTTGCTTGGGTAGATACCACGTTGTATGCTTGTAGCACTGCTACCTCATTTCCCTCAGTAAATTCACTGGTTCATGAATATCTCAAAAGGGACAGCTCATGCAACATTTTAGGCCCTATTACCTGATGGCCCATAATTTGACATAATTACGTATTTCATCTTTTTTTATTATTTATTATTTATTTTATTTTAACACACAAGTATTCCTTATTTAACATTAATTACATTTGGACACATACAATTAAATATATTCTTATTCTTATTCTTATTATTTATTATTATTATTTTTTTAGGTGTCATATTTCTCTCCTCCTAAATAGAAGTTTGTCCTCAAACTTGACGTATCTTGGTTTTCGAAGAGGTGTGGGCATTTGGCGCGCATTTAACTTTCAGTTTCCCATGTCGCTTCTTTGATACGATGATTCTGCCATAAGACTTTTACAAGAGGTATAGTCTTGTTTCGGAGAACTTGATCACGATGATCGAGAATCTGCACTGGTTTCTCTTCATAAGAGAGATCTTCTTGAACTTCTAGGTTCTCATAATCAATAACATGTTCTGGATCTCGAAGATACCGTCGAAGCATCGAAACGTGAAACACATTGTGGACATTGGACAGTTCAGGTGGTAGTGCAAGGCGATAGGCTACAAGACCAATCTTTTACAATATCTCAAATGGCTTAATGTAACGTGGGTTTAACTTCCCTCACTTTCCAAATTAGATAACTCCTCTAGTTGGTGCGATCTTTAGGAACACATGATCTCTTATTTGAAATTCCAAGTCCTGTCTTCATGTATCTACATAGCTTTTTTGGCAACTCTAATCAGTGCGAATTCACTGTTGGATGAGTTAAATTTTATCAATTGTGATTTGCACGATCTTGGGGCCTAACAGTTTCCTGTCTTCGACTTCCGCTAACACAGAGGTGATCGACACTTCCTTCTATACAATGCTTCGTACGATGCCATTCCAATGTTTGCTTGATAGCTGTTGTTATAGGCGAATTCCACTAAAGGTAGGTGCTCATCTGTAGCAAGCCCGCGGGGGACCTCGCCACAGCTTGGACTCGACTTTCGTAGTCATGGTTCTAAGTCTGAACCAAAGAGTCCAAATCCGGCAAATCATTTTTGAGAAAACTGATTTTTGAAAGAAGTGCCAAACATGGACTGCTTTGCCAGATACAGAGTCGCCACCTAAATATTTTATTTTGGGAAATTTAGGAAACCTTGACTCGGTGCCAAAAGGCCACGTGTCCGTCATCACCAAAGTTGCCTCGGCTCGGGAACTTGGGTACGATTGGGGAAGGTCACTTCGTGAGCACCCCTGCTCGCCCGGTCATAGACCGGCCTCTACTAACCATGATATCTATTTTTGAAAACATTGTATATTCTTATTCCAGTTAGTAGCCTAGGTTACTATGTGATGCTCACAGCATACAAGTATAGACTGGATCGCCTGAATTGGAACAAAACATTTCATGTTTGTTTTTGAAAATGGTTTGCTACCCGCAGGTAGGCTTGAAACATTTGATGATTTATTCCAATTCAGATAACCCAATGTAGACACCCCATTTTTGACCGACCTTAAGACTCAGACGTCACCGATTGAGCACTTGGTGATGTTGCATAATGTGCTCGTTCAGAAGTTTCAGAGTTGCGGCCGTGAGCCCTGCCTCCGGACTTCCGAACCCTCTTTCATACCTTGCCTCGGTTTGCGAACCAAACTCGGTTTTCTTTGTTTCTTTTCCTGAGGGGAGGGAGAGGTCCAGTAGACCATCTCTCAGTGGCCGTAGGCTACATTTTGTGGCCGTAGGCCATTTTGCCCATTTCGGGGTCCGGTTTCCGATTTTCGGAGCCGTCAGGCCGTGTGCCTCGGTTCGGGACCACTTAACCATCTCCTATTGCTCCGGTTTTTGGCATACTTCCTATTTGCTCCCTTTTGAGGGACACTGGGGTCTGAGAAACCCACTTCGTGGCCGAATGCCACTTTCGGTGCTTAACAGCCCATTTTCGGGACCCCGAACTGCGCGTTTTGGTCCCCGAGCTTTCGTTTTGCAACGGTTTTCGTTCATTTTTGGCAGGTACCTCTGTTTTATCACCGGGAAGGTCACTGAAGGGTGGGAGGCCAGCAATTATTGCAGCAACCAGTTATACATCCTCCGACGCCCTCCGGTGCCCGTTTTTCGCACTTCCGGGCTAATGTTGAATACCTTGGGCCTATTTTCTTGAACTTTGAACCACATATCTGTGATGTACACACATGAGAGGCCCCTAAAAGTTCATGGCCGGCCAGTAATTCAACTTGACCCTTTTGACCCCCTCCTTCCGGGCTAATGTTGAACCCCTTGGACATTTTTTCTCGAACTTTGAACCACATATCTGTGATGTACACACATGAGAGGCCCCTAAAAGTTCATGGCCGGCCATTAATTCAACTTGACCCTTTTGACCCCCTCATTCCGGGCTAATGTTGAACCCCTTGGACCCACTTTCTTGGACTTTTAACCACATGGTTGTGTTGTACACAGATAGGAGTACCCCACCAGTTGGTGGCCGGCCAGAAAATATGATTGACCCTTTTGACCCCTAGCCGGCCGGCTAGGGGGTGTGGCCGGCCGGCCACCTGCAGCAAAAGTAATGGGCCGGCCTGCTTCCTTGCACTGTGCACTTTACAGCTGTGGGGCAATATCCCCCAGACAAGATATTTATCCGGGGGATATTTCGTGGGGGAATTTTGCTCTCCTTTTCCCCCACCTTTACACCCTTTTGTTGGCCTATATAGCAAGCAAGCCTTGTAGTATTTTGGGGTTAGAAAAATTCTCCTTCAAGCTTCCATAGCCAACTCCATCTTCATCCTTCTCAATTCTTGGAAAAACCCTAAGTCCCTAACCATCATTCCTTCTACACCACCAAGCTCTACCACCACCACCTCATTTCCAGCAACAAGGAAGGTTTCTCAAAGGCCAAAGAGGCTGCAAATTCATCCAAGAAGCAACAAAAGTTTGAGTCTTCAAGGGTGAGTAACACTTTTACCCTTTTGACCCTTTTTCTTGATCTATTTGTAAGTCTTCTATGCTTTTTGTTTCAAGCTCCGGCCCTAACTGAAAAGGGCCTTATTTTGAGCTCATTTTCATTCTTCATTAAGGGCTCAACCCTGTTTGAGCCCTCCATGATACACTTGCTTCATTGATCCTCTTATATGCCATAATTTTGCATGCTACTTTTGGCCCATGAGTAATCTGTTTTCGAGCATGTTGTAAACTGATATTAGGCTTATTTTGAGCCCCTATTCAACATTGGAGAAGGGCTCAACACCATTTGGGACTTCCATGTTATACCTACCTTTATACTCCTCTTTTCTTCCCCATTCTTGCATGCAATGGCAGCCTACCATGCTTATGTTTTTGGCCATTTTACAGTTCTGAAAAAGTTCTTATTTTGGTCCATACTTCATGTTTCATTTAGGTCCTTTCATGGTTTGGGGCCTCCATAGGTCACTTCATGTTATATTTCTCTTTTATTCCCCATTCTTGCATGTTTAGTTAGCCTACCATGCTTTTGTTTTTGGCCATTTTACAGGCCTAGAGATAGTATTATTTTGGCCTATACTTCATGTTTTATTAAGGGTCTTTAGCTGTTTGGTGATTATTTTGCATACCTCATGTTATAGCCACTTTTGAGCCTCATTTTGCATCACATTTCTACCATGTTTGTATACTGTTTTGGCCATTTTACAGTTCTGAAAATATTCATATTTTTGGTCCCTCTTCAATGTTGTAGAAGGAAATTTTTCAGTTTGGATTTTGCTTATATCACTTGCTCCATTACCCATCTCTTGGCCCTTATTCTTGCATGCCATTTTTACCCTACCTATGCTTGCTGTTTGGCCATGTTTATAACTGTGAAAGTGCCTTTTTTGGGACTGTCTAGCTTCTATCTTTGCATTTCATGTCCATGTTGTGCATGTTTAGCATAGCTATAGGCCATTTCGGGTGCCTAATGTTGCATTTCGGGACTATTTCATGCATTTGGTATCATTTCGCCTCATTTCGGGACTGTTTTCCCTTATATTTTGTTGCTGAAATTCTGTTGGGATGTTTCCATGTCATTACATTGCATTTTGTCATTGCCTCGGTTTGCGTGCCCGTGTGCACGCATTTCGAGGCACTTTATTTTTATCCGACCGGCATCCGATGTGAGTGTGGCTGAGGCTCACTCATGTTGGTATAAGCCCATATCATGTTGCCATGTCATTTCATTGCATTCTGTCATCGCCTCGGTTTGCGTGCCCGTGTGCACGCATTTCGAGGCACCTCTTTTTTATCCGCCGGCATCCGATGTGAGTGTGGCTGAGGCTCACTCATGTTGGTATAAGCCCATATCATGTTGCCATGTCATTTCATTGCATTTTGCCATTGCCTCGGTTTGCGTGCCCGTGTACATGCATTTCGAGGCACCTCTTTTTTATCCGACCGGCATCCTATGTGAGTGTGGCTGAGGCTCACTCATGTTGGTATAAGCCCATATCATGTTGCCATGTCATTTCATTACATTTTGCCATCGCCTCGGTTTGCGTGCCCGTGTGCACGCATTTCGAGGCACCTCATTTTTTATCCGACCGGCATCCGATGTAAGTGTGGCTGAGGCTCACTCATGTTGGTATAAGCCCATATCATGTTGCCATGTCATTTCATTGCATTCTGTCATCGCCTCGGTTTGCGTGCCCGTGTGCACGCATTTCGAGGCATTTCATTTTTATCTGACCGGCATTCGATGTGAGTGTGGCTGAGGCTCACTCATGTTGGTATATGCCCATATCATGTTGCCATCTCATTTTCATTACATTTTACCATCGCCTCAGTTTGCGTGCCCGTGTGCACGTATTTCGAGGCATCTCATTTTTATTGCATTTTACCATCGCCTCGGTTTGCGTGCCCGTGTGCACGCATTTCGAGGCATCTCATTTTCATTGCATTTTACCATCGCCTCGGTTTGCGTGCCCGTGTGCACGCATTTCGAGGCATCTCATTTTCATTGCATTTTACCATCGCCTCGGTTTGCGTGTCCGTGTGCACGCATTTCGAGGCATCTCATTTTCATTGCATTCTACCATCGCCTCGGTTTGCGTGCCCGTATGCACGCATTTCGAGGCATGTCACTTCCATAGCATTGTGTATGTTAGGATTGCATCTTAGTTGCATTTCATGCATATCATGCATATTGCATCGTGTCCGGAATAGGAGTTAGCCCAGGCACGGGAAACGAGGTACATTTCGTACTCCGAGTGACGGAATGTGTCTCAATTCCCCAGTCACCGACACTCCGGATTATCCATGATGGAGTTAGGTTTTAGCTGTAGTTTCGTGTGCATTCATCCTATATTGAGTTGTGCATTTCGACTCCTCCGCCATCATGCCTCGGTATGCGTGATTGGTGGCACGAGGATCGAGACATGCATATATCTGTGCAAATACATTGCTATGCCCCTTTCCTGCTCTCTGTTGCAGCAAAACGAGGAATCAGCAACTTTTTAGAACTTGGCACGCATTTCAAGAACAGGTGTAAACAGAGGCTAATTGGGGCATTCCGGTGGATTTCCGCGCAAGACAACCCGGACATGCATCATCCATCAGAAGCAAGGCAGTCCCTGGCTTGCACGCCAGTTTTAGTTGTTTTCTTAGTTAATTTGCTAATTAATTAGGAATTTGTAATATTTGGACTGTAATATTCTTTTATTCGGGACTGTAATATTTGGACTGTATATTTATTTGGACCCTCTGCGCGAGGGCCACAACTGTAATAAGTGTGGGTGAGTGTGATGTATGTCTTCCAATCCCACGTCTTTCTCCCTTTTATTTATCCGCTTTTGATGGTTAGATTAGGGCATATTTAAATTAGCATACAGTATGACAGCATGTTTGCATCATTCATCTGTTTTGCATGCACCGGGCTCGGCGCACTATACTAACTGCATCGTACTTTCAATTCCAAATTGAATACATGATAGTTGTAACATTTCATATGCCATCTTAGAATAGCCGAGCCTGCTATAGTTGCATTTTGCATGTGTTGCATTAGGCATTTCTGTATAATTAGGATTTGTTAGAATTTACCATCACCTACCACCAATTTACCATCACCTACCACCACCTACACCTCACCTACTCCACTAAACCTAACCCACTACACCACTATCACCTCCACTTCACCTACTCCACTAAACCTAACCCACTACACCACTACCACCTCACCTACTCCACTAAACCTAACCCACTACACCACTACCACCTCCACTTCACCTACTCCACCTACCACCTACTCTTCTATATATAGGAATCATTGTAACATATCAACAACATATCAATCAATAATACATACAATTTATTCTCTCTCTATTTATTCTCTCTCTGTCAATTTATTTTTTTCATGGTATCAGAGCGGGTTTAGAACCTAGTATTCTTGCTTCACCGGCGGGCGGCAATCTCACCTTAGCCGCCCGCCGGACCTCAACCTATTCCGTTGTCATCTCTATCAATACATATAGCTTCCAGTTCGCCGTCACCAGAGGCGACTTCTCTACATACAAAGATCAACACAGTCATAACACCACCAGCGGTTTCCAAACCAAGGGAAAGTGGGGTAACATCCAACAACAAGAGGTCCTGAACCTTCTCATTACCCTCCCCACTCAAGATAGCAGCTTGGACAGAAGCACCATAAGCAACAGCCTCGTCAGGGTTGATACTCTTGCAGAGCTCCTTCCCATTGAAGTCCTGCAATAGCTGCTGGACCTTGGGAATCCTGGTAGATCCACCAACAAGAACAACATCGTGAACAGTGCTCTTGTCCATCTTAGCATCTCTAAAACACTTCTCAACTGGTTCCATACACTTTCTGAAGAGATCCATGTTGAGCTCCTCAAATCTGGCACGGGTAATGGGGGAGTAAAAGTCAACACCCTCATAAAGGGAATCGATTTCAATGGTGGTCTGGGCAGTGGATGAGAGAGTCCTCTTCGCTCTTTCACAGGCAGTTCTCAATCTCCTGAAGAGCTCTGGGGTTATCGCTGATATCCTTCTTGTTATTCCTCTTGAACTCCTGGACAAAGTGGTTAACCATTCTATTGTCAAAATCTTCACCTCCGAGATGGGTATCTCCAGCAGTGGCCTTCACCTCAAAGATACCTTCTTCAATGGTAAGAAGGGACACATCAAAAGTACAACCACCAAGATCAAAGATCAAGACATTCTTTTCCCCGTATGAACACAATCCCTACCCACCAGGAAAGAGAGACGGATATATTCTATAAACTTTTCCACTCACTCTTTTTCAGCTTTTTCTCTTCAGGAAAGAGAGAAATATATTTTAAAAATTTTTCCATTCTAAAATATTCTCCACCCAACACCATCATCACATTTTCCACCGCCCAAACATTCTTTATCTTATATATATATATATATATATATTTTTTCTTGTTCTTCTTTCCACCGCCCAACTTTTTATCTTTTATTAAAAAAAAAAAAAAAAAAAAAAAAAAAAACCTTCTATTCATTCCATCTCATTTTTCTGCTCAGTCTTGTACCTTCAAGCCATTCGGATTTGCACAATAAACTCATTTTATTCATATCGGGACTTCGCCCTGATCATAATTTTACACAAAAAAAAAAAAACCAAACAAACAAATACACAAAAACAAAACAACCACATCCACAAGCAGGATTTTCCCTTCTCTACTCTGCCGCCGGTCTCTTCTTCTTGCCTCCGTCCTGGGCGGTCCTTGACGGTGTTGCCTCCGTGTTTCCCACTCCACTGGGCACAATCACTACTCCCTGCTCCTCCACTGCAGCATATGGCGGCCCTCCAAATCGGAACATCACGGAGGCCTTCCGCTTCAGCTCCTTGTTTTCTGCCTTTAGCACACTTATCTCTGCTCGCGCATCTTTATACATGCGCTGGAGCAGAGCCAGCTGGGAGTTTAACTGCTGCACCTCATTTGCCCTACTCTGCAGCCGGTTCGACAAGTTTGTAACCGCAGTCATGGTTTCCACACATGACTTCAATGTATACTGATTGGCTTCCACATCCGACTGCACTGCCATTCTTTGCTCCACAGACCGCATCGGAAAGTTCAACGGAGCAAAACCAGAGGTGTTTGGTTGAGGTTCACTGGCCACCGCACCAGTTCTCTCTCTTGTTGACTCATTGAGGTCAGGAAAGAGAGTGAGTAGACCACGGGATGAAGAGGCCATATTCTGGGTAGCTGAACGGGAAGAAGAGGCCATGTTTTTTGGGTTGCTGAGTGTTTCCGAGAAGGGTTGGATACAGAGTATTACAGAGTTTCTCTCTCAGCAAAGGAAGAGTTTTTTCAGAGGATTTTCAGAAGTTTTTTGTCTGCCTCAGCCTCAGCATCAACCTTGGTTAAATAGCGAGGCAGCCACGCGTATCGCGCGCCACTTGACGCCAGATGACAAACGGGCGCGCCAGCCAAGGCACTCACGTGCCTCGCCATCATGTCCGGCACATCTTTTTATGGATTGGGCACGCCTTTTGATGGCACGCCTTTTGATGACACGCCTTTTTATGAATTGGACACACCTTTTGAGGGTGCGACTTTTTATGGGTCCGACAAGACTCTGTAAACTGTCCCGACATTGATTCCGGTTAGCTCCTTTATGGGTCCGACAAGACTCTGTAAACTGTCCCGACATTGATTCCGGTTAGCTCCTTTATGGGTCCGACAAGACTCTGTAAACTGTCCCAACATAGATTCCGGTTAGTTTCTACAAGGGTCCGACAAGACTCTGTAAACTGTCCCGACATTGATTCCGGTTAGTTTCTACAAGGGTCCAGCAAGACTCCGTAAACTGTCACAACAACTGTCACAAAATTGTCTGTTACAACGGTCCGACATGACCCCATAAACTGTCTTCTACAACGGTCCGACATGATCCCATAAACTGTCTTCTACAATGGTCCGACATGACCCCATAAACTGTCTTTTAAATCGGTCTGACACCACCATACAGTGTCCTCTACAACGTTATGACACCACCATACAGTGTCTTCACCAACGGTCTGACACGACCATACAGTGTCTCCTATCCTTTTTTTATGTATTTTCTTGTTTTGTTCCTCTCTTCAAACTCAAGTTGGTTAGTTTCTATCCTCCTTGAGTTTGCGGGGGGCTGTTAGAATTTACCATCACCTACCACCAATTTACCATCACCTACCACCACCTACACCTCACCTACTCCACTAAACCTAACCCACTACACCACTATCACCTCCACTTCACCTACTCCACTAAACCTAACCCACTACACCACTACCACCTCACCTACTCCACTAAACCTAACCCACTACACCACTACCACCTCCACTTCACCTACTCCACCTACCACCTACTCTTCTATATATAGGAATCATTGTAACATATCAACAACATATCAATCAATAATACATACAATTTATTCTCTCTCTATTTATTCTCTCTCTGTCAATTTATTTTTTTCAGGATTCATGCATGATTTCTAATAAGTGTCTATTTTGGCTCGGAGTACTCGGTGAGTTTTTATGCTTTAGCATCCTTGCATACGTGTGAGTGAATGCCATGAATAGCATGCTTGCCATGAGGCTAAATGCTTATGTGATATAACTGCCTGAATGCCTGTGGGTGAAGGTTGGGTTATCTGAATTGGAATAAATCATCAAATGTTTCAAGCCTACCTGCGGGTAGCAAACCATTTTCAAAAACAAACAAGAAGTGTTTCGTTCCAATTCGGGCGACCCGGTCTATACTTGTATGCTGCGAGTATCACATAGTAACCTAGGCTAATAACCGGAATAAGAACTCACAATGTTTTCAAAAATTGATATCATGGTTAGTAGAGGCCGATCTTTGATCGGGCGAGCGGGGGTGCTCACGAAGTGACCTTCCCCAATCGTACCCAAGTTCCCGAGCCGAGGCAACTTTGGTGATGACGGACACATGGCCTTTTGGCACCGAGTCAGGGTTTCCTAAATTTCCCAAAATAAAATATTTAGGTGGCGACTCTGTATCTGGCAAAGCAGTCCATGTTTGGCACTACTTCTTTCAAAAATCAGTTTTCTCAAAAACGATTTGCCGGATTTGGACTCTTTGGTTCAGATTAAGAACTGTGACATTTGAGAGTCCGAGCTGTAGTGACCCCAAATGAACAGAACGGGAGCTCGTTCCTCCCGGGAGCGTTCGGGGACGTCTACACCCAACCTTCACCCACAGGCATCCAGGCAGTTATATCACGTAAGCAATTAGCCTCATGGTAAGCATGCTATCATGGCATTCACTCACACGCATGCAAGGATGCTAAAGCATAAAGCTCACCGGGTACTCCAAGCCAAAACAAAAACTACATTAGAAATCATGTATGATCCTAAATATACAGAAATGCCTAATGCAACACATGCAAAAATGCAACTATAGCAGGCTCGGCTATTCTAAGATGGCATATGTAATGCTACAACTATCATGTATTCAATTTGGAATTGAAAAATACAATGCAGTTAGTATGATGCGCCGAGCCCGGTGCATGCAAAACTGATGAATGAATGCAAACATGCCGTCATACTGTATGCTAATTGAAATATGCCCCAATCTAACCATCATAAGCGGATAAATAAAAGGGAGAAAGACGTGGGGTTGGAAGACATACATCACACTCACGCACGCTTATTACAGTTGCGCCCTCGCGCAGAGGGTCCGAATAAATAATACAGTCCAAATATTACAGTCCCGAATAAAAGAATATTACAGTCCAAAATATTACAAAATCCTAATTAATTAACAAATTAACTAAGAATATAAATAAAACTGGCATGCAAGCCAGGGACTGCCTTGCTTCTGATGGATGATGCATGTCCGGGTTGTCTTGCGCGGAAATCCACCGGAATGCCCCAATTAGCCTCTGTTTACACCTGTTCTTGAAATGCGTGCCAAGCCCCAAAAAGTTACTGATTCTTCGTTTTGCTGCAACAGAGAGCAGGAAAGGGGCATAGCAATGTATTTGCACAGATATATGCATGTCTCGATCCTCGTGCCACCAATCACGCATATCGAGGCATGATGGCCGAGGAGTCGAATTGCACAATTCAATATGGAATGAATGCACATGAAACTACAGCTAAAACCTAACTCCATCATGGATAATCCGGAGTGTCGGTGACTGGGGAATTGAGACACATTCCGTCACTCGGAGTACGGAATGTACCTCGTTTCCCGTGCCCGGGCTAACTCCTATCCCGAACACGATGCAATATGCATGATATGCAACTAAGATACAATCCTAACATACACAATGCTATGGAATGACATGCCTCGAAATGCGTGCACACAGGCACGCAAACCGAGAAAATGACAGAATGTGATCTAAGATACAACCTAGTATGCATAATGCTGGGAAAATGATATGCCTCAAAATGCGTGCACACGGGCACGCAAACCGAGGCGATGGCATAAGCAATGCAAATGGCATGGAAACATGATATGGGCTTATACCAACATGAGTGAGCCTCAGCCACACTCACATAAGATGCCGGCGGATGAAAATGAAGTGCCTCGAAATGCGTGCACACGGGCACGCAAATCGAGGCAATGGCATACGCAATGCAAATGACATGAAAACATGATATGGGCTTGTACCAACATGAGTGAACCTCAGCCACACTCACATAGGATGCCGGTGGATGAAAATGAAGTGCCTCGAAATGCGTGCACAAGGGTACGCAAATCGAGGCGATGGCATACGCAATGTAAATGACATGAAAACATGATATGGGCTTATACCAACATGAGTGAACCTCAGCCACACTCACATAGGATGCCGGTGGATGAAAATGAAGTGCCTCGAAATGCGTGCACACGGGCACGCAAACCGAGGCGATGGAAAAATGCGATGCAATGACATGAAAACATGATATGGGCTTGTACCAACATGAGTGAACCTCAGCCACACTCACATAGGATGTCGGTGGATGAAAATGAAGTGCCTCGAAATGCGTGCACACGGGCACGCAAATCGAGGCGATGGCATACGCAATGCAAATGACATGAAAACATGATATGGGCTTGTACCAACATGAGTGAACCTCAGCCACACTCACATAGGATGCCGGTGGATGAAAATGAAGTGCCTCGAAATGCATGCACACGGGCACGCAAACCGAGGCGATGGCAAAATGCGATGCAATGACATGAAAACATGATATGGGCTTGTACCAACATGAGTGAACCTCAGCCACACTCACATAAGATGCCGGTGGATAAAAATGAAGTGCCTCGAAATGCGTGCACACGGGCACGCAAATCGAGGCGATGGCAAAATGCGATGTAATGACATGAAATGGATAGCAATCATTCTAATGGAATTTCAGCAGTAAAATATGGGGGAAAACAGTCCCGAAATGAGGCGAAATGACACCAAATGCAAGGAATTGTCCCGAAATGTGAATTTAGGCCCCCGAAATGGCCTATAGCTATGCAATGCATGCACAATATGGACATGTAATGCAAAGACAGAAGCTAGGCAGTCCCAAAAAAGGCACTTTCACAGTTATAAACATGGCAAAACAGCAAGCATAGGTATGGCAAAAATGGCATGCAAAAATAGGGGCCAAGAGAGGGGTAATGAAGCAAGTGATATAAGCAAAATCCAAACTGAGAAATTTCCTTCTACAACATTGAAGAGAGACCAAAAATATGAATATTTTCAGAACTGTAAAATGGCCAAAACAGTATACAAACATTCTAAAAAAAGGCGCAAGATTGAGGCTCAAAAGGTGCTATAACATGAAATATACAAAATAATCACCAAACATAAAAAAAAATGTTAATGAAACATGAAGTATAGGCCAAAATAAGACTATTTCCAGAACTGTAAAATGGCCAAAAACAAAAGCATGATAGGCTAACTAAACATGCAAGAATGGGGAATAAAAGAGAGATATAACATGAAGTGGCATATGGAGGTCCCAAACCATGAAAGGACCTAAATGAAACATGAAGAATGGACCAAAATAAGCACTTTTTCAGAACTGTAAAATGGCCAAAAACAAAAGCATGGTAGGCTGCCATTGCATGCAAGAATGGGGAATAAAAGAGGAGTATAAAGGTAAGTATAACATGGAAGTCCCAAATGGTGTTGAGCCCTTCTTCAATGTTGAAGAGGGGCTCAAAATAAGCCTAATATTAGTTTACAACATGCTCAAAAACAGATTACTCATGGGCCAAAAATAGCATGCAAGATTATAACATATAAGAGGATCAATGAAGCAAGTGTATCATGGAGGGCTCAAACAAGGTTGAGCCCTTAATGAAAAGTGAAAATGAGCTCAAAAGAGGGCCCTTTTCAGTTAGGGCCGGAGCTTGAAACAAAAAGCATATAGAGCTTACAAATGGATCAAGAAAAAGGGTCAAAGAGGAGAAATGTTACTCACCCTTGAAGACTAAAGCTTTTGTTGCTTCTTGGATCAATTTGCAGCTCCTTTAGCCTTTGAGAAGCCTTCCTTGTTGCTGGAAATGAAGTGGTGATGATAGAGCTTGGTGGTGTAGAAGAAATGGTGATTAGGGACTTGGAAGTTTTTTAGGAAATGAGAGAGATAGAGAGGGATATGGATCTTGAGACTTGAAGACAAATTTTTCCAACCCCAACATATGATATGGAATGCTGGTTATATGCACCAAAAAGGGGGTGTAAAGGTGGGGGAAAAGGAGGGTAATTTTCCCCCACAAAATATCTCCCGGATATTGATATTTTCTGGAGGATAAAGCTCCACAGCTGTAAAGTGCACAGTGCAAGGAACTCGGCCGGCCAGTTACTTTTGCTCCAGGTGGCCGGCCGGCCACACCCCCTAGCCTGCCGGCTAGGGGTCAAAAGGGTCAATCAGATTTAGTGGCCGGCCACCAACTGATGGTGTCCTCCTACCTGTGTACAACACAACCCTGTGGTTAAAAGTCCAAGAAAGTGGGTCCAATGGGTTCAACATTAGCTCGGAAAGAGGGGTTCAAAAGGGTCAGGTGGAATTACTGGCCGGCCACCAACTTTTAGGGTCCTCTCATGTGTGTACATCACAAATATGTGGTTCAAAGTTCGAGAAAATGGGCCCAAGGGGTTCAACATTAGCCCGGAAAGAGGGGGTCAAAAGGGTCAAGTAACATTAATGGCCGGCCACCAACTTTTAGGGTCCTCTCATGTGTGTACATCACAAATATGTGGTTCAAAGTTCAAGAAAATGGGCCCAAGGTGTTCAACATTAGCCCGGAAGTGTGAAAAACGGGCGCCGGAGGGCGTCGGAGGATGTATAACTGGTTGCTGCAACAATTACTGGCCTCCCACCCTTCAGTGACCTCCCCGGTGATAAAACAGAGGTACCTGCCAAAAATGGACGAAAACCGTTGCAAAATGAATGCTCGGGGGCCAAAACGCGTAGTTCGGGGTCCCGAAAATGGGCTGTTAAGCACCGAAAGTGGCATTCGGCCACGAAGTGGGTTTCTCGGACCTCAGTGTCCCTCAAAAGGGAGAAAATAAGATGTATGCCAAAATTTAGAGCAAACGGAGATGGTTAGGCGGTCCCGAACCGAGGCACACGGCCAACGGTCCCGAAAAACTAGAAACCGGACTCCGAAATGGGCAAAATGGCCTGTGGCCACAAAATGTAGCCTACGGCCACTGAGAGATGGTCTACGGGACCTCTCCCTCCTCTCGGGAAAAGAAACAGAGAAAACCGAGTCTGGTTCGCAAACCGAGGCAAGGCACAGAAGAGGGTTCGGAAGTCCGGAGGCAGGGCTCACGGCCGTGACTCTGAAACTTCTGAACGAGCACATTATGCAACATCACCAAGCGCTCAATCGGTGACGTCTGAGTCTTAAGGTCGGTCAAAAATGGGGTGTCTACATCATCCCAGTTACCTTTGAGGTCCAATATGCATACACGTAACATGTCTTCCACAGTTTGGATTGTTCTTTCGGATTGCCCATCAGTTTGTGGGTGATAAGCAGTGTTAAATTTCAGTGTAGTTCCTAAAGCCTCTTGCAATTTGTTCTAGAAGTGAGACACAAAGCGGGGGTCTCGGTCAGACACAATTGAAATTGGGGTGCCATGCAAACCAATAATTTCCTTGATGTATAAAGTGGCAAACTTATTAAGGGAGTACATGATTTTGATTGGTAGAAAATGCGCTAACTTTGTCAATCAGTCAACTATAACCCATATTTCATCATTATTTGAGACTGACTGAGGCCGCTCGACCACGAAGTCCATGGTAATGTGCTTCCATTTCCATTCAGGAATAGGGAGTGGTTGTAGCATTCCTGCAGGCCTTTGATGTTCTGTTTTAACACGCTAACAATGCAGGCATCTGGAGACGTGGCTTGCTATGTCTCTTTTCATTCATATCCACAAATAGTGTTCCTTCAGATCATGATACATCTTCGTATTGCCAGGGTGGACCGCAAATCTTGAGCTATGAGTACCAATATCTTCTTCTTGAGTTTCAGAATGTTGGGTACGCAAATTTGATTCCAAAATTTTAGTATCCCATTACTGATGGTGAAGTCAGGATTGGGCGTACTATTTTGCTCCTCATACTTTTTCTTCAAAAGTTTATCTTCACATTGGCGTACTTTAATTTCTTCAATCAAAGTGGGCTTCACGATTATATTGGCAAGCAAACCAATGATCTTGCGAGAAACAAGTGTACATGCCAAACTTCTGCTTGTCTTTCGGCTCAATGCGTCTGCCACCACGTTAGCTTTGCCTGGATGGTGATGGATCTTTACATCATAGTCTTTCATAAATTCTGGCTACCGTCATTGCCTCATATTCAGTTCCTTCTAGATAAATAACTCTTATGATTAGTGTAAATCTCGTAGGTTGCCCCGTAGAGATAATGACGCCAAATCTTGAGGGCAAAAATCACCGCAGCCAATTCTAGATCATGAGTTGGGTAGTTCTTCTCATGAGTCTTTAGTTGTCACAAGGCATACGCAATGACTTCTCCATTTTGCATATTGAAAATCTAGACACCCCTTAGATGTTGATTTGTGATTATGTATCAATTTTAAACAGAAAATAACAATCCCAGTCAAACAATCAATTCAAATCGACACAATGATTTTAACATGGAAAAACTAAAATTGGAGCGCCTCCAATTGTGATAAAAAATCACGGGCAAAAGCCACAAAACAATCCACTAAAAAGACATAAAGGAATTACACAAGTATACTCTCAATTACCTAGCGAATCCATGCCCGAATTGAACCAACCTCTATGTGCCTCTTCCAACCTCGTCTTCACCTCGGAATTGTCTTGCCTAATGTTGAATCCACAACGCCGATGTCGAATCACGACGATGAGCCACTCCAGAATCCACCAAAGCTTTAGGCTCGAATTCTTCAGAATCCTTCAAAGAACAACTCTCTCTTTTGTATAGAATAAACAAACAATCCTTTGATGTATACTTTTTAAATCATGAGTTGAATACTCAATCAAACATCAAAGAAAACTAGCAAAATAGCCCCAGATATAAACCCTAGAACCCAAGAAGAAGATCTGGAGGAGTAATCCTAAAAACTGACTAAAACGCGTATTTGTAGAAAATTGAATCGCGATGCTCGTTCGAGCGAAGACTTTCTCGCTTAAGCGAAGAAACAAAAATGCGTGTTTTCCTCTAGAGGCGTTGCTCGAGCGTAAAATCTTCCTTTTCAGGTTTTTGGTAGACAGATGCAGCTTTTGAAAGCAGGATTCCTTTGCTCGAGCCAAGACTCTTTCACTTGAGCGAGCAATGGCGGACAAGAAACTTCGAATGCATTTTTGCATTTCGCTTCAGGGGCGTTGCCCCTCGACCCCGCCAGGGCGCTGCCCCCTGGACCCCTGCGAGCTGACCAGGCAGCTCCATCCCGTCATAGTCAGCGAAGTGGCAATCTTGAAAGCATTAACATCATAAACTTCTCTGCAAGGCACAATTCGGGTTGGATTCGCATCTAAAAACTCATAGTCTCACTGAAATAAAAAGTGCGAAAACAAGGACAAATGGAAGGAGTTTTGTCAAATGGGATTGCCAAGAATAAAAACCTAACATATAAGAAAGAAACCCAGACCATTGTATGAAGCATCGCTATAAATTACGAACCCATCTGCTCCTGTAGGGAGCGCTAGTATAGGAGCTAACACAAGTCTATTTTTCAAATCTTGAAAGCAACGTTCTTGTTTGTCTGTCCATTCAAAGAGTTTGTTCTTCTGAGTTGATTGGGTCAAGGGTGATGCTATTTTTGAAAAATCTTGCACGAAGCGTCGATAACAGCCAGCTAGACCCAAGAAACTTTGAATTTCTAACACATTAGTAGATCGTGGCCAGTCCACAATTGCTGCAACTTTTTCGGGGTCAACCAAGATGCCATCTTTGTTAATGACGTGACCGAGGAAGTGTACACTAGTGATCTAGAATTCGCATTTTTTCAACTTGGCAGAAAGTTTGTGATCATGTAGTGTTTGCAAACTCGTTCATAAGTGCTGCTCATGGTCTTTTGGTGTCTTAGAGTATATGAGAATGTCATGAATGAAGACAATAACGAACTCGTCAAGATAGGGTTTGAACACTCGGTTCATGAGGTCCATGAAGGCCGCTGGAGCATTTGTGACGCCGAATAGCATGACGAGAAACTCGTAGTGCCCATAACGGGTTCTGAAGGCAGTCTTTTCGATGCTTTATGTTTTGACTTTTAGTTGATGGTAACCAGAACGCAAGTCAATTTTTGAGAATACTTGGGCGCCTTGAAGTTGGTTGAACAAGTCATCGATTCGTGGCAGAGGGTACCAATTCTTGATGGTGACTTTGTTCAGCTCCCGGTAGTCAATGCATAACCTTATTGTGCAATTCCTTTTTTTTTTTACGAACAGTACTAGAGCTCCCTAGGGTGAGGTACTAGGTCGAATGAAATCTTTGTCCAAGAGTTTTTGGAGTTGAGTCTTCAATTCTTTCAATTCTGTCATCAACATACGATAAGGAGCTTTTGATATTGGTTGTGTGCCAGGTTGAGTTTCAATGGTGAATTCGATTTCCCAGTCAATCGGGGTACCAGGTAAATCTTCAGAAAAGACATCCGGGAATTCTTGAACCACGAGGATTGCATCAACAGTGGGGGCCTCTTTTTGAGTATCGAGCACATAATAGATATAACTACAATAACCCTTTCTTAGAAGTCGTTGAGCTGCTATGGAGGATATAAGACAGGGAGGAGTGGAAATTCCGGTTCCATCAAAGACAAGTTCAAGTTGGTTTGGTAACCTGAGGGAGATCTTTCTGGCTTTATAATCAATAGAGGTGTGGTTGGCAGGCAGCCAATCCACCCTTAAGATCACATCAAAGTTCTTAATGCAGAGGGGAATCAAGTCTACGTATAAGATTTTGCCTGGATATAGTACATGATCTGTACACATTAGTACTACAGGCAGAGTTACCAAAAGGGAAAGACACAGACAATATATATCCTAAGGGTTCGGGTGTTGATGCCAACTCGGTAGCAAAGTGTGGTGCCATAAAAGAATGGGTTGAACCGGAGTCAATGAGAACATGAGCTAAATGACCATAAACAGAAAGTGTACCTAACACAACATTTTCGATAACTTTCGGTTTTCCAGGTACCAAGGCAAAAGCCCTTCCTTGGCGTTTTTAGTCCTTCCTCCCTTCTCCAGATCCTACAGGTTTTCTGACTAGTCCAGAGGGGCCGACTATAGAATTGGTAATCTTTGGACAATCTCTCAGCAAGTGGCCAACTTGACCGCATTTAAAGCATGCTCCCGTATCTCGATGGCATTGTCCCCAATAAGCCCTTCCACACGTAGGGCAAGTTGGAATGGTACCACCTCTGGGGTTAGTAAAACCTTGATTTCCTGAGCTAGTTATGCTCGTATTCACCCCCTTGGGAGGCGCAACACCGGATCTTCTTTTGTCTTTTTTCCAAACTCGCTTGTTTTGGCTTGGTTCCCTGGAGCTTGAGGCTTTAATTTCTTTTTTCGCAATGTATGCTCGATCTACCACTTCTGCATAGGTTGGTAGTTTTAAAACCGCAAGCCTATCTTTTGATTTCAGTATCCAATCTTGCTTCGAATTTCTTTGCTTCTCGAGCTTCGGTGGGGATGACATATGTCGCAAATCGGGCTAGCTGCGTGAACTTGCTCTCGTATTCGGCCACCATCATGGTTCCTTGTTTTAAATGTACAAATTCTAATGCCTTTTGTTCCCGTAGCGAATCTGGGAAGTATTTTTCATAAAATACTTCCAAGAATTTTGCCTAATTCCTGCGCGTTATCTTTAAAAGTGAAAGTGGCGAAAGTAACCTTCTATCTTTCGGTGTAGGGTAAAGTGCGAAAAATCTTTTCCATGTCTTTAATCCAAGCGTCTGCTACCATTGGGTTTGGACCGCCGGTAAATATGGTGGTTTTCAGATCTTGGAATTATTTTATTGTAACTGGCTCTTCTCACTGTTCCAACATCCCATTGATGATGTTAGTCTGCAAGGCTTGCAAAAATCTAGTAACCGCTTGTTCCATGATTCTTTCCATCGATTTAGTGCCACTGACTGATGATTGGCTTCCGTTACCATTATTGGCTATTCTACAAAGTAATAAGAGAGGCATTATATTCATAACGCAGTATACAAGTATATATATATAAAATACCAACTTTACTATTTTTACAAATATAATATTACATCATTGTCCAAAAGTCAAAAATTTTGTTAGTGTCTCATCTATTTGGTCCACAAAAAAAAACCACAAAAAAGGAATCAGAGCTTATCATGGTTAGCGTACAAAAGAATTTTCTTCTACAAAATCTAGAGTGGTGGGTCAAACAACCACGGGAAGTAATGTTGCATAAAAAGCTCAAATTCCTATCCTAACTGTACCACACCAAAACAAACCCATGCGGCCTAGACGGTGTAAATGGGGACAGATTGTATGTAGCCCCAAAGTGCTCGCTTGATGATCCATTCCGGTTGCTCAATGTATAATAGGTCATTACTAAAATCAACATTTTGAATATCAATAATTTCTAACGAGTTAGGGACGTTGGTGAAGATGTAGTCCTCGGAATACACATTTCCCCTTCTTGCAACAAAATCTGGGGGGCAAAGGGCCAATGATGCTGTGCGGGTGGTCATATCCTAGGGCAAGGCTGAGGACACGGGTGGGTCCGAGAAATCGTCCGTGCGTGTAGGCACGGCTCTGCCTTCACAATAGGTATGGTACATCAATAGGATCGATCTGTATATATATTGGCCGACCTGTCAATTGGGCAATGCTTGGATGTAGTCTCCTAATTATATCCTCTAAGTCTCCCCATCCTTTCCAATGAGGCGGGGGCGTGGTGCTCTGCTAAAATATCGTCCAAATTAATAGCCCCAAGCTCCTCCCAAAATGCCTAATCAAGGTTAAACTCGAATGGACTAGCATGACAGGTAAAAGATTTATTTATTTTATTTATTATTTCTAACCATTTCTCTGATACCACCTTTGTCATGACCCAACCTTAGGGGCTTAGGGCTGGAATCGCAACTTACTAAATAATTCTAACCGTAACAGATTAAATGGCGCATGCGGAGGAAAAATGGAAGTAAAAATAATTAAATAGAAAATTTACTTCATTCTACTATGCTGATAAAAGAAAGTACATCTATAGTGCTTTTGTTATTTAATTATTCAGTGACCGGCCCTCAGTAAAAAAAACAAAAGGAAGAAAAGAAAAGAAAAAGAAAAAAAATAATAGATCAACATCAAATTCTTGTGCGAGTTCCACTACATGAGGTTACGGGTGCTCCTTATATCTCATCACTTGAAAGGGTAACAACTATAAGCACATAGCAGAGTGAGAAATATTATGTCAAGAGTATAGGGAACACAAAATAACTATGGATTAGTTAAGCTAAACCACTTATTCAAAGTGACAGAAACTGAAATACATAAATTATGTAAATAAATAACCATAATCACGGTACAAAACAGAACAGTACAAAGGTCACATGAGTGACAGTCAGAACAGAGGTCAATGGATCTATGACAAACAGAGGGTCACAAGGTGACCAATCAGAAGCCATAGTTTATTTAAGTCCCCCAAGGTATGGGACTCCTGTGGTGGTACTTATAGAAAATAATTGTTTACAAAACCATTATCAAATAATTATTAAAATTTAAACAAACATATCCATAGATTTCAATTTAAGCAAATAGAGTTCAGAAAATAATTAACGAAATCGAAATATTAATATAATTTATAAAACACAAATTACGTGAAATAAATTATGGTAACTCAAAATATGCGTAAAAGATGTTATAGAAACTCAAGATATAATATAACTCACCTTAACATTAATTCCTTCTACTTTTATTAGCCTTTTCACCTCTGCCTATTTTACTTTACCGCTCTCCTTACTATCACCGCTATTATATATATATATATATATATATATATTTTTCCTTTGCTCTCAGGTTGTGAGCTAAGGCTCTTATTTTTCCCCCTAGCTGCTTCAATTACCCTATTGATAAATCTCTCACATTGCTTGGGTAGATATCAAGTTGTATGCTTGTAGCACTACCACCTCATTTCCCTCAATAAATTCATTGATTCGTGAATATCTCAAAAGGGACAACTCATGCAACATTTTAGGCCTTATTACCTTATGGCCCATAATTTGACATAATTACGTATTTCATCTTTTTTTTTTTATAAAATTTTTTAATATATATTTTTTATTTTAACACACAAGTATTCCTTATTTAACATTAATTACATTTGGGCACATACAATTAAATATATTCTTATTCTTATTCTTATTATTTATTATTATTATTATTATTATTATTTAGGTGTCACAAGTCGGGCCTTTTGTTTTTTGAAAAATGAACGACAAATACGTTATCTACGTAGATTATTTATTAGGAATAAAAAATAAAAGAAAAATTATACTAGAGTATTTTAGTTAAGATTAATGAGATGTTTTGTTTAGTTATGTTTCATAGCGGTATTTAAACTTAATTATGTATGACTTATGTTTTTTTTTTATTATGAACTTATAACTAAAAAAGTATGCAATTATGTAATTTTTTTTCTTTCGAAATGAATAATTTCATATATATGAAAATGAAACTTTCAATATTACAATATTAAATTAATTATATAATATTTATTGAATGAATAATTTTTATTTCAAAATAAATAAAATATTACAAAAATTTATATTATTAAATAAAATAGGTGTAGATCATTGATGATGGTAAAGCAAATGCATCCACTATAGGTCAAGTACATCCCAACAAGGTTGGCACCTATTAGCTTACCAATCATTTGCATTATACTCCACCTTAATAATCTAATACAAAAAAAAAAAAAGAAATGAAATGAAATAGTAAAAAACAAATTGTTGATCAATCATCGGAGGAGATAGACATTTCAGTCACGTTGCCTGATGATATGTCATCTAAATCATTTTGAATTCGCTCATTTTTACTATAATTTTGTCTTGTTGTAAGCGCATGCATATGATCTCTGGATATCATCAGTACCTCAACCATTTGGGGTGAAAGCCTTCGGTAATTGCTCAGCACTCGTCTACCTGCACTAAAAGCTATTTTCAAAGCAGTTGTAGAAATAGGAACGGTTAGTATATCACGGGCCATCAGTGAAACCACAGGCCACATAGTTTCAATTTGTTTCCACTATTCCAAAATGTCAAAATCATCGGAATCATTCACTGAAAGGCTTTTCAAATAACGTTGTAGTTCAGAACTACTTACGTTTGTATGTTGTGATATTCTTCTACTTTTTATTGCTAAAAAAATACTTAATCTCCCGCCTCGAGATGAGACTGCTAGTGTAGTGTGTGTAGGTGTATTTACAGATGCAGCTACCCTATATTCTTCAAATAATCTGTTGCATGTTTGCATAATAAGGGAAAACTGTATTTGATTAACAAAAATACGTTCTAAAAGTTCTTGTAAACCAATTTCTTTACACCTAAGATCAATTATTATGGCTAAACCAATTTCTTATCTAATCGGTATTTCTTCAACCATGAAGTCTAGTACTAGTCTTGACTCTGCCATTTTTCAGCTCGCGCCCACTTAAACCAGGTAATTTCTCTTAACTTAATCAATAAACTTTGTCCATTTTTTCCCCTAATGTTCTTCATTGCTTCATGACTAAGTCAATTTTTTGTTTGCCAAGAGATCCGATTCATGGTAGGTTGATTTTTGGAATTTGAATCCATGCGATACAATTTTGTTCTGAATGTATTGATTTAGTACAATTGGAGTCAATGCTTGTTCAGCCATTGACTTAAAGTTTTGTAGAAACTTGGATTATATGTAGTTTAGTTTGATTTCACATTTCACCTACCTATTCACATTGTGTGAGATGTGGTTTTGCGTCATCTATTTTGGTAAATTCCATTGATTTTTGGAGAATTGTATTGTGGTAACTAATACAATGGTTGCATATGAGGCTGTAGCTGCGACTACTATTAATTCATTTTTTTCTTTGGTTGACCTCTATGTCTATCTTGATTTGTTAGTGCAGAAATTTGTCCTAATTTCCAAAGGATTTACACTCTAACCTGTATCCTAATTAATATGCTATATACTTATTAGAGTTCTATAACCCCTCCTGTGTAATTGTAATTATTTCACATTTTCCCATCAGTTTGTAAGATGGTGCCCTTTCTTATATACTATTTTCCCACCACCTCATTAACTCTTTTGCAAATAAGAACTTGATAAAGTATTTTGGTAATGGTCAAAAAGAACCCAAAATATTTTTATAATTGCAAAAATATCCTATCTTTAACAATTTTTAACTCTATTTTCAAGTTCTCTTGAAGCATATCTCTATAATTGGGCCATTTTAAGAAGAAAAAAAAATGGAAAAGAAAGTAAGGAGAAGTAAGTTCCCTTTTATTCTACTTGCCATGTTGCTTAAGATTTTATAGATTATTTGAAATGATTTTTTCTTTCCCCGTGTCATTGTAGTTTTATGTATAATTTTGAGCCATTTTCAATCTTGTTTTTGGATTCCCAACCAAAATTAATTATATTTATATAATAAGTCCTAAGATTTATATAGAACAATGAAATCTTTAATTAAATATACTTTTTAAGGCAGCCTTCTCACAGTTTCTGGGTTGTGAGGTCTTCCTTTTGTTGCCCCAGTATCCATTACAGATAAGTTGCCGTACTCTATTAGGATCCTTCTTGGATCAACAATTTGTTAAATTTATTAAATTGGTTGCTGAAGATGGTTTAGATGCTTATCTAAGTATTGGTCCTCATGTTTGTGCTAAATGGAACTATTGGTAAAGCTTATAAAATTTTGTTCCAATCTATTGTATAGTATACAAACCAACAATTTATCAGTGAACTTTGCCTTATAGACTCTGTTTTTGAACAGTGGGTTTCCTCTTTGGTTGCATTTCATACCTGGAATTCAGTTTCGAATTGATAATGAACCATTCAAGGTATTCCCTCTCACTTCGTCTTGCTATTAAATTTTAAATTGATGGCCTAAATATGCTCATTGTACTTTTGTTTTAGGCGGAAATGAAGCAATTTACAGCCAAGATTGTGGACATGATGAAGTAAGAAAACTCTATGCATCCCAAGGTGGACCCATTATCTTATCTGAGGTTAGTTCCTTAGTTTTTATGTCGATTTGCCATATATATGCAAGCATTGTATAATTGTGGGTGCTGTATAATTGTGGGTGCATCATTCTATCTCACATTTTTACTTTGACAAAAAGTATGTCACTTTAACTTTCTCTTTGAGTCTCAAATGATTTATTGATGTTGTTTTCCTTTTCACAAATTATTGAGTATTGTCACTGATGCAGTTTTAGGTTTCTCAGAATAATATCTAGTGGATGCAATATATCTTTACTAGGAGTGCTATTTTTTTTTTATTTTTTAAAGATTATTTTTGCATTGCAATGTTTGTTGGTCCTTCAGATCTTATTGCTACTAGTCATATTTAACATTTGATCTCAGATTTTTAAGTTTTTTTTTTATCACGGTTAAAAACTATGATAGAAAAATTGCAATCACACCTTCATTCATCACAGTTCGTGTTAGAAAAAACTTAGATTGGCCATTGGTCCTTTCTTCGTTGGCCTAATTGTATTGTCAAAATGTATAAAATGACTGGGCTTTGGAAGAGAAGTATGGTCTGTTGGGACTGTTAGAATGTGTCAATCATGATTTGTTGCAACCATATCCTGTTCTTCACGAGAAGCTTGGTAAGAAATTCTAAAATTCTTGTAAGGATTCAAACATTGGCTATATGTGAGTTGGCTTCTCAATCTTGGAATATCTATATTTTCTTTTGGTGTTGAAAATTTTGGTTTGTTGTGTAGTTGATGATGTTGCCCATATAAAATTCACTGCTCTGCTAATGCCAAATGGGTCAGATTGCATTACATCCCATCCTCTATAGGAGCTCCAACCTACTAAAACAATAGATGATCTTGAAATTAAAGCCTGGTCATGTAACACCCGCATCCTTTAATCCATTGAAGCGCGTATTTAATTCCCTTATTTTAATTTTTGGAAGGCTTTGGAGTTGTTGAATGTTGATTTTGGAGGAGTATGATCCAATTTAAACTCGTTGGGTTTGTTTGTTTGCACTTGTTCTTGTCAAAAAGTTCCTTGGGAACTTAGAAATTCTATTCTGGGGTCGATTCCAGCCTTCCTAAGGGTTGCCCCTTACCTGTTGGTGAAGTTTTTGGAAGTGTTGCTGGAATTTAGGGTCGACACTAGCCTTGGTGGTGTCGACACCTGCCTCTTGTTGCTGTCCACAAGGGTCGACACCAGTTTGGGAAGGGTCGGCCCTTGTATATTGCAGAATCTGTGTTAGTTGTTGGAAATTAGTGTCGACCCTTCCTGTCAAAGGGTCGACCCCTTACTTGATGCCATATTGTCTTTTCTACCCGAAAGGTCGATACCTCTGATCGAAGGGTCGACCCCTGCGTGTTTTTTTTTCCAGAATTTTGGGGTTCGAATGGGCCCTACTTTTGGGGGTTTTGGACTTATCCTTTTTCATTGACCTTAGGGCAATTCTCTACTACTATAAATAGACCCAAACTACACCTCTCTTTCTTATCTTTAGGGCTATTCTCTCTCGTCTGTGTGGCTTCCCTTCCGGACTTTCGTCTTGCATCCTTTTTGGTTTGTTTTTGGTACAAACCTTGTTTTCCTTGCTTGGAGGGTGGAATAGAGGTGGGAGACCAATTCTCCCCCTTGGAGACTACTTTTCTTCCTTCCAGCCAGTTTTCTGGTCGGCCAACTGGTTTTCTTGGTCTTTGGACCACCAATAGTGGTCAGCCACCACACCACCCCCTTGATTTCAGTGTGCAGACCACCTTTCCACCATGGCCGACCACTTTCCTCCCTGGCCGACCACTTCCACTGGTTGGCTGACCAGTGTAAGTAGCTGGCCGACCACTTCAAGTGGTCGGCAGCTTTCCATCACCTTTTTGGAGATATTTTCTAGCCAGCTGTAACAGTTGGAGAGCATAAAAACCATCATCCATACACGTGTATGGAAGGATGGCTTTAGGCCTTAAGCTTGTTCAACAAGCTTAACCTTTGGTTCTCTATAAAAGAGAACCTCCCCCTTCTTGCCTTAGGTTCAGAAAAAGTTGCTTGAGCTATACATACATCCTTGTCTCTATATTTCCTTCCTTGCTCTACATTTGTGCTTGAAAGTGCATTTTCTTCATACTATTGCACACAAACACACACTCAAACACCACCCTTTTGTTGCTGAGGCCCTTTGAGGTTGGTTTTGGAGTTCTTGGACTGGTTTAAGCTTAGAAAAGCTGCTGGAGTTGTAGTTTTGAAGTGGTTCTACAAGGGTGAGTCAACCAGCCCTTTAAAGCTTTATTTTGATTAAGCTTTTGGACCTATTTACATGCTTATTTTGGCTTAACTTTAAACTACAAAAAGTTCTGATTTTTAAGGCTTAACATGTTTGTTTAAGGTCTCTTTTGTGTTGGGGGTGGTCTACCCCCTCCCAGGCCTTGTTTGGCCTTGTTTTTGTGCTATCCTTTTAAGCTAGTGGGACCACCTCCTTTTGGCCTTCTCACCACTGAAACTCAGAGGAATTTCAGTGGTGGAAATGGTGTTTTGAGGTCCCAAATAGGAGAGGGTCATTCCCTCTCCTTGTGTTTTATATGCTTGCTTTGTATGCCTCATGTTTGAGCATGTTTGTTAAGCTTATGTTGACTCCATCTTAGCATGTATCTGGGGTTATTTTGCCATGGCATACCACTGTTTTGATTTGGTTTTGTCACCTCATGCATGCTTTATACACTTGTAGTGTAAATTTTGCAAACTAGCTTTGTGTACTTCATGAAGTAGCATGTCTTTCTAGCATGTTTTGAGTCCATCTCAGCAGTTCTTGGTGTTGTTTTGCCATGATGTACCTCTGCTAAGGTTTGGTTTGATAGCCCCATGCATGCTCCATGCACTTGTAGTGCAATTCCATTTACTAGCCTAATGTGTATCATGCTTTAGACCATCATTCTAACATGATTTTGGCTTAACTCTAAAAAGCTTTTGTTCATGTTTTAGCATACTTAAGCTCTGACTTGTGTTTTTTTTGTCATGCATGCCATGCTTTGTATAGCCATAGTGCATTCTAGCTTGTTAGCTTTGAGTATCGAGTCCACTAGCATGCATTACTTGGACTATTTTCATGATTTGGCATCATCTGAAATGTGATTTCAGTACATATAGTGCAGTCATACACTTGCATTTGTCACTCTTTCCATGCTTTGGAAGGCTCATGCTTTATGCCCTAAACATGAGTCATTGTGTATGCCTTCATGCCTAAGCTTGCGAACTATCATTTCAGTATGTTTTTGGGGGTTATTTTGCCATGATATAACTCTGATTTTTGTTGGTGAAGCCATCTCGTGCTTGGTCTTAGTAGGTGTCATGTAATTCTCCCTTTTGGCCTTGAATGTTTCATGCTTCATGCTCACCATGCTAGCTTATTTTGGCTTCCTTCCATACATGTTTTAGCATTATTTTGACATGCTTTAGGATTGTTTTGGGTTGTATTGGCCATATGCTTCATGTATTGCATAACTGTAGTGCAAGTACATATGCTAGCTTCAAGCTTTGAGTACCATAGCATGCTTCATTTGTGACATGTGCATGATTTGACATCATTTAACATGACATTTTAGAGCATATAGGACTACCATGTTCTCATTTCTTTCACCCTTTGAGTGCCTCTAGGGGTTGTGCATTGTTGCCTTGTTCGTGGCTTAGTGTGCATGCATGCATGCCTAGGCATTTGAGCCCCATCTTAGCATGTTTTGGTCATTGTCTTGACCTATTTGAGGTCTATCCATGTTTGGTTCATGTATTTGTGCCATGTATTACATGCCTCTTGTGTAGTCCTCTTTGGTGGTTTATGCTTTAAGGACCCTAGCATGCTATGCTTGTATTGTTTGAGTGATTTGGCATCATTTCATATCTAATTTCAGAGCTTATAGTGTTGTTACACTCCCATGTTTATCACTTCTTGAGTGCTTTTGAGAGTTATGCTCTTAGGCCTAGTTGATGGGCCATTGCATGTGCATGCTTGTATATGCTTTTGTGCCTTCATTTCTTAGCATTATGGCCACTGTTTTGGCATGACTGAGGTCCGTCCATATTCGGTTTAAGTCCATTGAGCATGTTTGTTTACATGTTTGCATGCTTAGGTTGCCTTGCATTGAGTATGCATGTCCTTAGCATTGATAAGTTGCTCATGTTGCATTGCATTGTGCATGCATGCATTACTTTGTGTTAAAATGCTTATGTTGCCTTTCATTATGCATGCATGCCATTAGCATTGATAGGTTGCTTTGTGCATGCATGCATTACATTGTGTTTAGCATGTTTGAGTTGAATCGCATGTTTACATGCTTGTTGTTGCTTTGCATTTTGTTTGGATTAGGTGTTAATCTGAGCACGAGAAACGAGGAACGTTTCATACTTGAAGTGATGAAACGTGCCTTAATTCTCGGTCGCTGACCCTCTTGATCGTGCATGATAGAGGTTAAGGCATTTATGTGTTATGTGTGCATTCATTTACATTGAAATGTGCAATCTTGCCTCTTTGGCCATCATGTATTGAGATGCGTGATTGGTGGCCTGAGGGTCGAGAACCGCACGCCCTTGAGATCATGAAATGATAGGGAGGGTGGTTATGCACATATATCTTACAAATACATTGCCATGCCCCTTCTTGTTCTCTGTTACAGCAAACTGGAGAAGTGCAGCAAAAAACTGGTCGGCAGACCAGTAAAAGTGGCTGGCCGACCACTTTATCTGGTCTGCAGCAATGGTAAGTGGTTTACAAGTGGTTGGCCACACCAACAACTGGTCGGCCACCTTCTTGGGGGTCCCCATGATGGAGTAGAAGCTATCCTGAAGTTTTTGCAGTGATCTGAAATCAAATGCAAACAGAGGCAAGTTGAAGCATCGCAATGGATTTCCGAACGAGGCGACCGAGCATGCATACACTCTTCCCCCTCCGAGGACATCTCTTTACTGCTTTACTTAGCTTCTTTACTTAGTTAACTATTTGGTTTTGTACTTAAGTAGTTAATGCGCTTAAATATTCAATTTGTATTGTAATAACTAGTTAGTTAACTAGCTTGTTTTGTAATAATTAGTTAACTAGGATTAGTTAATTAGTTCCATTTTGTAATAATTAGTTTAATTAGCTTAGATTAGCTAGTTAGCTTATTATTCGGACCCTCCGTCGAGAGGGCACAACTGTTGTAATAAGCGTGCGTGTGTGTGATGCATGTCTTCCAACCCCCATTTCTTTCTCTCTTTTACTTATCCGCTTTCAGTGGTTAGTTTTAGGGAATTTTTCATTTAGCATCCTTATACTTCGCATGCATGCACCCATTCATCTGTATTGCATGCACCGAACTCGGCGCATCATACTAACTGCATTGTATTTCAATACATTTTCTTGAATACGTGTTCAACAGCATGTTATCAAGTTGCATTCACATGACATCTAAGAATAGCCGAGCCTATCTTAGTTGCATTTTTGCATGTGTTGCATTAGCCATCTTAGCATGAACTAGGATCATGCATGATTTCTAACTAGTTCTCTGTTTTGGTTCGGAGTACACTGTGAGTGTTTACGCTTTAGCATACTGCATGCATGCAAATGTTGCCATGATAGCATGCTTGCCATGAGGCTAACTGCTTAAGTGATTAACTGCTTGAATGTCTGTGGGTGAAGGTTGGATTACTTGAATTAGGATAATTTATCGAACTATGTGTTTTAAGCCTACTTGAGAGTGGCAAAATCATTGTTTTCTAAGCCCACTTGAGGGTGGCAAAATCCAAGATTTAGCCTACTTGCGAGTAGCACCTCTAAACCATTTTCAAACAAACAAACGTGAAATATTTTGTTCCAACTTAGGCGATCTAGTCTATACTTGTATGCTGTGCGCATCACATAGTAAGCTAGCTAATAAACCGGAATAAGAGCACATGTATTTTCAAAAATAATATATCATGTTAGTAAAGGCCAATCTTTGATCGGGACGAGCGGGGGTGCTCATTGCATGACCTTCCCCTCTTGTACCCAAGTTCCTGAGCCGAGGCAACTTTGGTGATGATGGACCAGTGGCCTTAGGCACGAGTCAGGGCTTTCTAAATTTTTCAAAATAAAACATTTAGGTGGCGACTTTGTATCTAGCAAAGCATCTATGTTTGACACTTCTTTATTAAAATCGATTTTCCAAAAATGATTTGCCGAATTTGGACTCTTTGGTGATTTATCGATCTCACATTGTACTTTGTGAGATTAGATTCAGAACCGTAACACGAGTCCGAACTGTAGTAACTAAGAACAAAACGATTCGCGCCCTCGCGTGCGGAGCAAGAGTTCTCGGGCGGTCTACACTGGGATTTCTTATTCTCAATGCTTGGAAACTTTGGCTTTGGAAGGAAATGGATTGGTTGGATGCAGGAGTATGTTACTACAACACGAGTTTCAATCCTAGTTAATGGGTCTTCAACTACAGAATTTTGTCTGGAGAAGGGACTTAGACAAGGTGATCTCCTTTCACCTTTCCTTTTTAATATTGTTATAGAAGGGCTTAATGTTATGCTTACTAGAGCTAAGGATTTGGGACTGGTTAGAGAGGTAAAGGTAGGGACCAGTGATAAGGTCATATCTCATTTGCAATTTGCTGACGATACTATCATCTTTTGTGAGGCAGATTGGGTGGAAGTGCTCACTATCAAGAGAATTCTCAGATGCTTCAAATTAATGTCTTCCTTAAAGATAAATTTCCATAAAAGCTGTGTTTACGGGGTAGGTGTGGAAGAGGGGCTTCTTGAAGATTTTGCTATTAGACTGCATTGCAAGTTTGGCAAATTACCTTTTACTTACTTAGGCTTGCCCTTAGGGGCTAGTCCAAGGAGATTGCAAACTTGGAAAACTGTTGTTGATAAGTTTAAGTCTAAGCTAGCAGGGTGGAAAAAAAGGATGCTATCGTTCCGTGGAAGATTAACTTTAATTAAATTAGTGTTATCAAGTCTGCCATTATTTTATCTATCTTTGTTTAAAATGCCGTAGGGAGTGGCAAAGGTGATTGATAAGGTTCAGGCTACTTTTCTGTGGGGAGGTTCAGATTTAAGACAGCAGATTCATTTGATGAAATGGGAGGAGGTTACTAAAAGTAAGGATCATAGAGGGTTGAGAGTAAGTAGGATCGGAGATGTTAATGATTGTTTACTTTCCAAGTGGTGGTGGAGGTTTGTGAATGAAGATAAGGCCTTGTGGAAAAGAGTAATATGTTCCAAGTATCGAATGACTGGTGGAAGATGGTTTCCATTTGTAGAGAATTTAGGCAGATTATCAAGGGTTTTGTGTGACATTCTTGGAGTAGCAGATTGCAATCCCCATCTCAAGAACTTCTATTTTTCAAATGTGGACTTTGTTATTAGAAATGGGAATAGGATTAGGTTTTGGGAGGACAAGTGGCTGGATAATCAATGCTTCAAAGAACCTTTTGCTAGATTGTTTGGATTGGTTACAAATTGCGATGTTTCATTCGAGAAATGTTGATTCAAAGGGGTGCTTCTGTAGAGTGGCATTTCCAATTTAGAAGATCTTTAAGGGAATGTGAGATGGCTGAGGTGGGTGCACTCATTTCAAAACTTAATTTTACTCCGGTTGTTCTGGCCAATGTTGATGATTGCCTGAAATGGAAAGTTTTTCCTTCTGGGTAGTTTAGTGTGGCTTCAATCTATAATAGATAGGAGGTTGAAGCTATTTCAGTTGCTCTGTCTATTATTTGGAAAACTATTTCTCCTCCAAAAGTAGAATTTTTTGGATGGCTAGCCTGGAAGGAGAGAATTAAATCAGCATATTTTTTACAACGGATTGGGGTGATTAGTGAGGATGTTAGTACTTTATGTGTATTTTGTAATTTTGAAGGGGAATCTTTGAATCATGTGATGCTGTGGTGCCCAATGATGTGGAGATTATGGTCACATATTGTAGATTAGTGGGGTCTTCAGTGGGTAGTGCCTGGTTCAATTGAGGGGTTGCTGTGTTGGTGGGCTGGCTTTAAATTCAAGAAATTTCCTGGGATGTTGTGGAAATCTATCCCTTGTGCTCTCATGTGGTCCTTATGGACAGTAAGAAATAAGTGTGTATTTAACGGGGTTCAGCCCCATCTGGATGAGTTGTTTGATTTAGTTAAAGCTTGGATTATCTTGTGGTCGAAATCTTACTTCCCCAAGTGTGAGTACACAATTCATGAACTTCTAAACCATTTGCAGCAGATAAGGAGCTCTGGTTTTAGTTGACATACTGGTGCTGCTGTTAGGTGGGCGTATAGCTGCTGGTGTTACTACAGATTATGGCTACTGCTACTGTTTGTGGGATGTTTTGTTGGTTGGTTGTTGATTATGGTGGTGTCTAGCTGCTGATTTTGTTGTATATTGCTGGTTGCTACTATCTGTTGGTGCTGTAGTATATTGATGCTGCTGCTTTTTGTGCGAATTGGTTGCTAGTTGTTGTTGTTTGGTGGTTGCTGGGTTGACAAGCTAGTGTTGCTAATTGATGGGTGGTGGTCCTAGTTCCTAGTAGCTGTTTTGTGTGGATGTTGGTGTCTGAGTTCTATTTCTAGGTTGTGTTTTGTTTTTGCTCTGTATGTTGGCTGTTCACCATCGTGGAGCTTGGAGCTTGTACTAGCAAATTGGTGCCAACCTGGTTGGGATCTTGATGGTTCACCGTGATGCTTTGCACGCTCCTCTTTCATTGTACTCTATCATTCTTTCGTTCGGTTTTCATCAATAAAGTTTTATTTTGCTGATAAAAAAAAAAAAGAAGAAGATATTGGCATATTTAAAATTATAAAAAAAAAAATATAAAACTCGAAAATAATTAATATTTTCAAATAAATCATTAGTTTTGCATACTCGAATTTATATAAAAGAAAATTATGTAAAACTCGAACGCATATTTCAGGCAACAAGTAATATTTTACAAGTAATAATTGCACGTAATTAATAATTATTTTTGCATATTCACCATCCAAACGCTTTTTTTTTTATTAAGTTTAAGGTGTTTTCGCCCGTAACTCCCAACCTACGTGTCCTATTTACGTACTGTCTGTTCATACAGGTCATATTTGGCATGGGAAACCTACCGGTTACATCACAACATTGGTTAGGGGGTTGTTTTGTATTTTCGTCCCCCCAGCGCCTTTTTTCGACTAAGTTTAAGGTATTTTTGACTCTAACTCCCAACCTACGCGTCTTATTTGTTGGAGATTTCCTAAAAGTTTCAAAACTTTAATTTTTTATTATTATATTTTATTATTTATTTATTTATTTCTTTTAATAATCTTATTTACTTGAATTTTAAACATGTGTTTGGCTTCAAATGCAATAGGTGTGTCTGTTCCTAACAGACACCATAGAGCCTTTTTATACAGGACTCTAACATTGAGAAATATATACAACGTTCTCTGTTTTCTCTCACTCTCCTTCTCCTCTTTATAGTATTTTTATATTTCATATTTCTGGGCAATTGATACATTCTTGGCAAATTCTTCTGGTGCAAATGTGCATTGTATCAAATCTTGTAAATTTTTTGGGTTGTATCTTGGAGTCGTTTGTGATCGTTAAAACCTGCATGGAGGGAGTGCATAACGACTTTAGGACAGTATCTTTGACGTGTCTCTCACAATCACACAGTCTATTTTCTAAACCATTTTCTTCATCTTTTACTTATTCTGTTATATATATATATATATATATAATTTTATTGAATTGTAAAAACTTATGTTTTAGAATCTGTTTTGCTTTCAATTTTATTCTATAAATTGATTTAAAATAATTATTGTTCAATACCCATAACAATCTAAAGTTGTTATGTGTAACATATTTAATCTTTTAATTATTTGTATTTTATAATTGCATTTGTTGGTCTTGAACAAATCTGTTATACAAAAAAAAAAAAAAAAAAAATGAAATTTTTGTTTCCCGTCAATTTGGTAAAATTTGGTTTTTGATTTTCTAAATCAAATTGGTAAACATGCCTCCCTTGTTTGATTACAATACAATATATACACCTGTTTGTATTGTGGAGTGAGTCCTGGTTTGATTACATTGATTCTATTCAATTTTTTTTTTCTTTCCTTTCTCGGAAACAGTGTAATTTTGTTTGAAAACATTGACTTATATATATATATATATATTAATATAGGGAAGTTGTACAATTTGTTGTTTATGTATAGTTTTTTTTTATATTAATTATTCTTAGGAAAGTTGTTGAGTAAAATCAAAATTTTCACATGATAAACTATGTTGTTCAGATTCATGATATTTAATTAGCATTGTTCATGTTATAAATTATTGTGTTTAGATTTGATCTGTATAAAAAAAATTTGTCACATTTTATCTATTCCTGAATTGTTGGCAATTAATTTTCAATTACAAATTTATTAACATTTGTGATTATTTCATTGTTGTCTCTTACAGATTTTATAATTGTTTACTCTCTTGTACCTTAACTAATTTATTTTTATGGCTAATTTAGAAGAAACTGCTAGTGGGAAACCTGAAAAATTTAATGGTAATAATTTTGAAAGATGGTAAAAACAAACAAACTATTGGTTAATCGTGTTGGGTCTTATGTCTGCCATAGAAGATCAGGATTTTGTTGGATCATGATTGTCACCCGAACAAGTCGAATTTCATTGTTATAATAGAATCCTTAGTGTGTTGTCTGACCATTTATATGATGTGTATCAGTCAACCACCTTGACTACAAAAGAACTATGGAAAACCTTAGATGCTGAATATGGAACTGTATGCTGGTATTGATAGGTTTGTTGTCTCTAATTTTAATGGGTATAAAATGAAAGATGACATACTTGTAGGAGACCAAATTCATGAGTTTCAAGAACTACTTAGAAAAGTAGAAAAGAAAAGGACAACTTTAGTGAGTTTAAAGTGTCTTGCCTTATCGATAAATTACCTTCATCTTGGAATGACTTTGCTAAGCGTCTTAGGCACAAACAAGGAGATCTGTCATTACCTCAACTAATCAGTACACTTAGGGTGGAAGAGAAACATAGATCAAATCTAGAAACTGGAAAAGAGAAAACTCCTAAGTTAAATTTGGTGGAGAATGAGATTAAGAATAGTTCTAACGACATGTAGACACCCCATTTTTGACCGACCTTAAGACTCAGACGTCATCGATTGAGCGCTCGGTGATGGTGCTTGTTGTGCTCGTTCTGAGATTTCGGAGTTTCGGCTGAGAGTCTTACCCCCGGACCTCGGGACCCTTTTGTGTTTTGTATCGGTTTGCGAACCAGGTCTTGTTTTCTCTTCCCGGAGGGAGGGAGAGGTCTTGTAGACCATCTCTCAGTGGCCGTAGGCTACTTTTCGTGGTCGCAGGCCACTGTTCCCATTTGGAGACCAGTTTCCAATTTTCGGAGCCATCGGCCGTGCGCCTCGGTTTGGGACCGCTTAACTTTCTCCGTTTGGCACAATTTTTGGCACACACCTTGTTTCCTCTCTCTAGAGGGACACTGTGGCCCAGGAGACCACCTTCGTGATCGCACGCCACTTTCGATGCTTAACAGCCTATTTTCGGGGCACCCGGCTGCGCGTTTTGACCCCCGAACCCTCATTTTGCATTCGTCTTGGTTCATTTTTGGCATAGACCTTGTTTTCATTGTTTGATAGGTGGTACAAGGGTGGGAGACCACCTTTTCTCCTTGGAGACCACTTTTCTCCCGCCAGCCGGTTTTCTTGTCAAGAAGCTGGTCTCCTTGGTTTTTGAGCCACATTTGCTGGTCTCCCACCATACCACTAGCTTGCATTCAGTTGGGAGACCACCAAATGAGCTGGCTGACCAACTTTTTTAGGGTTGAACCTTTTGAACTGGTCGGCCGACCAAGGGAAGTGGTCAGCCGACCACCTGAACTAGTCGGCCTGCCTCTCTCAGTTTTGTCTGTGTGAGTGTGTGCCAGCTGGAAGGCACAGACTGGATCCTCCATACACGTGTATGGAGGATCTTCAACCTTGGTTTTTAGCTTCTTTGAGAAGCTTTGGTCCCTTTTGGCTATAAGAGAGGGCCTCCCTCTCCTTATACCAGGTTGAGAACTTCTTGGAAGGCATACAATATATCCCTCTCTATATCTTACCATTTTGGCTCCAAAAGTGCATAGTTCTTGACCCTTTTACACTACACCTCATAGCCATACACTTCCACCTTTGTTTTGAGGTCATTGGAGGTCATTTTCAGAGGTTAAAGTTTTGGTTTTTGGGTCCAGAAGTTGCTGTCTTGCTGAGCTTCAAGGGTAACACACTTTTTCCCTATTTTAAGCTTTATTTTGATCCATCTCTTAGCCTTATTTGTGTGTATATTTGAGCTTTGTTGTTAACTAAAAAAAGTCTTTTTTTGAGATCCTTTTGATGTTTGTTTAAGGTCATTTTGTTGTTGGGGGTCATCTACCCCCTTGCATGCTTCATTTTGCCTTGTTTTGAGCCATGCCCTAAGGCCTTTGTGTTGGCCTTTGCTTGGCCTTTTAACCACTGAAATCCAGCGAATTTTTAGTGGTTAATATGTGTTTTTGAGAGCCAAAATCAGCGAGGGGTGACCCTCTCCCTCCTTGTCGTATTCACTAGTATTTTTGGCCTTACAAAGGAGCCTTCATTTGCACACCTCCAAGCCTTGTTTCAGGCCCTTTTCAGTGACTTTTAAGGCCTTCCTAGGCTCTGTCCAGAGTTGGTTTTGTCACCTTGGGTGTGTCTCTTGCATGTATAGAATAACCCCTCTTATAGCCTATCAAAGGAGCATGTCATTCTTGCATGCATGGATCATGTTTCAGTGGGTTTTTGCGCTTTATTTGGCATGTCATGTCTCTAAATTTTGTTGGTTTAGTGGCCTCTTGAATGCTTTATATGCTTGTAGTGTAATCCATGTTCACTAGCTCACATTGCATGTTGTTTCGGCCCTTGATTCTAGCATATTTTGGCCATGTTCCAAACTGATTTTATTCATGATTTGGGCTGCCTTAGCTCTGTTTTGAGGTCCCATAGTCGAATGATGCTTGTCATGCATGCTTGTAGTGTAATACCCTTGCCTAGCTTCGAGTTTTGAAGCCTCTTGCATGCTTAATTTGAGTTGTTTTCATGTCTTGACATCATTGAACATGTTATTTCAGAGCTTATACTTGTGCCATATTCCCATGTTTTTCACTCTTTAAATGCGTTTGAGAGTTGTGCTTGTATGCCTCATTTTTGGGCTATTGCATGAGCTTCATTTTTGTGCATTGCAAGCCATCATTTTAGCCCATTTTGTCACTGTTTTGGGTCTGCATAGGGACTGTTTGGGGTTGGTTTGGTCTTTTGGGCATCGCTTTGCATACCTCTAGTGTAATGCACTTCACTAGTTTCGGTAATTGTGCCATCCAACATGTATCGGGTGAGTTGTTTGCATGATTTGGGACCATCTTATATGTCATTTCAGAGCTGGAACATGTGTCATTATATGCCATATTTCATCCTTGTCATTCTTTGGTAGAGTTGCACTTTATTTTTTAGGTTTGGTCCCTTGCATTTGTGCATGCTTGTGTGTGTGTCATTGTCTTGTTTTCATCATGTTTGGCCACTGATTTGGGTGTGGCCGAGGCCCATCCATCTTGGTTTAAGTCCATCTTGTATTGTGTATGCCTTATAGTCCATGTTATCGCATGTTTGATCATTGCATTGCGTATGCCTCGTTCATAATATTGCATATGTTAGTGCATTGTGCATGCATGCCACATAATCCATGTGCATTGAGTATGCCATTGATTAGTTCATAGCATTGTGTATGCCATTTGCATGCTTGCATGTCATTTCGTGCATCTTCGCATCACTTAGTTGTATTGCATTTTAGATTGCATGCTAGAGTTGCATTTGTCCATACATTGTTTGTTGCATTGTGTTTGGAGTAGGGTTTAGTCCAAACACGGGAAACGAGGGATGTTTCGTACTCAAAGTGGCGAAACGCGCCTCGATTCTTGGTCACTGACACTCTTGACTATCCATGATAGAGTTGTCGACTTTAGGTGTTTACATGTGCATTTATTTCACATTGAGTCGTGCAATTCGGCTCCTCAGCCATCATGCATCGGAATGCGTGATTGGTGACATGAGGATCGATGACTACACTCCCTAGAGCTTATGCAATGACGGGGAGAGTGGTCATGCACACATATGTTGAAAATACCTAGCCTTTTCTCTCTCTTGCCTTTGTTGCAGAAAAACCAGAAACTAGGGGCAGAAATTGGTCGGCCGACCAGCTTTTCTGGCAGGCTGACCACCCTTTTGGGTTTCTCCCGTAAAAGGTGGTCGGTAGGTGGTCTCCAAGGCCATGAGCTGGTCGGTAGCCTTTCCATGGGTTCCCAGGGTGTAGTTTCAGCCTTCTGGAGCTTTGTGCAAGTTTTTGAGATCAATTGCAAACAAAGGCGAGTCGAGGCATCGCGATGGATTTCCCGACAAGGCGACTCGAGCATGCATGCATCCCTTATCATTAGGAACAGAGCTGAGGCAGTTCATTTCATGTAGCTTGCATGCTAATTTATTTGCTTCCTTAGTTTAATTTGTTAATTAATTAATGTTGTGTAATATTTAGCTGTAATTCGTTATTCATTTCAGTTGCATAATAATTAGTTTAATTAGCTTAGATTAGCTAGTCGGTTCTATATTATTTATTCAGACCCTCCGAGAGAGGGCAATGTTGTAATAAGTGTGCGTGTGTGTGATGTATGTCTTCCAACCCCACGTCTTTCTCCCTTTTATTTACCAGCTTATGATGGTTAGTTTTAGGGCACGTTTCAATTAGCATCCTTATGCTCGTATGATTGCATCCATTCATCTGTTTTGCATGCACTAGGCTCGGCGCATCATACTAACTACATCGTATTTCAATTCCAAGTTGAATACATGTTACCTGTAGCATTTCATATGACATCTTAGAATAGCCGAGCCTATCTTAGTTGCATTCTTGCATGTGTTGCATTAGGCATCTCAGCATAGTTAGGATCCATGCATGTTTTCTAATTAGCTTCTTTCTTTGTCTCGGAGTACTCGGTAAGTGTTTATGCTTTAGCATCCTTGCATGTATGTGAGTGATTGCCATGATAACATGCTTACCATGAGGTTATGTGCTTATATGATATAACTGTCTGAATGCCTGTGGGTGAAGGTTGGGTTGCTTGAATTGGAATAATTCGTCCAAACCCGTGTTTTAGCCTACTTGCGAGTAGCAAACTTCAATCCATTTTCAAAACAATTGGATATGCGATGCTTTATTCCAACTTAGGCAATCTAGTTTATACTTGTATGATGTGCGCATCACATAGTAATTCTAGGCTAATAAATCGGAATAAGAGCACATGTGTTTTCAAAAACTCGATATCATGTTTAGTAGTGGCCGATCTTTGATTGGGCGAGCAGGGGTGCTCATTGCATGACCTTCCCCAATCGTACCCAAGTTCCCGAGCCGAGGCAACTTTGGTGATGACGGACACGTGGCCTTAGGCAATGAGTCAAGGTTTCCTAAATTTTTGCCAAAATAAAAATATTTAGGTGGCGACTCTGTATCTGGAAAAGCAGTCCATGTTTGGCATTTCTTTCTAAAAATCTGTTTTTCAAAACGATTTGCCGGGTTTGGACTCTTTGGTGATTTATCAGTCTCACATTGCACTTTGCGGGATTAGATTCAGAACCGTGACATTTGAGTCTGAACTGTAGTGAGCCCAATGAACAAAACGGGATTTTCCCAGGACGTTCGGGGACGTCTACACGACAGGAATAACTTTCAACCTAAAAGTAAAATTTTCAAGAACAACCTTAAATTTAAATCTAGAGGTCAAAATGGCAAACACCATAATAACAAGTACCAAGCCAATGCTAATGATTTTAAGGGACAAGGGAGTGGCAAATGGTTGTGCTATGTATGTGGAAGAACTAAGCATTATGCTAAGGATTGTATTTTTAAGAAGACTGATGAGTATAAACCAAGGTTCAACAATAAGCAAAGAAATCAAGGTCATAATGCTAAAGTGAATATGATTTTGGAGAAAGAAGAAATTGTTGGACCATCTTTTAGGTATAATCTTGAAATTAATTCTACTTTTGAATATCAAGATTGGTGGCTAGATTCTGGGTCTAATACACATGTGTGTTTTGATTGTGGTTATTTTAAAACTTTCCAGAAATCAAGTGGAGGAAGTGTAACTTTGGGAAATGGATCAATTGCACCGATACTTGGCATTGGAGATATAGATTTGAAGATGACTTTTGGAAAAATCTTAACTTTGAGAGATGTGTGAACTGTTCCTGAAGTTAGAAGAAATTTTATTAGTGGATCGTGTTTAGTACAGTTAGGTTACAAAATTGTAATGGAATCGAATAAAATTGTAATCAGTAAAAATGATATTTTTATTGGTAAAAGTTTTGTATGTGATGGTTTATTTAAATTGAATGTATCTTTTGAAGTTAATTATATCTCTTATAATATTTTGAATATTGAAGTTTGTGATTTGTGGCATGGAAGACTTGGACATGTGAATTTAAGGAAAATTAGGAAAATGATGGATTTAGAATTAGTACCTAAATCACCTATTGATGTCAACCGTAAATGTGAAATTTGTGTGCAAGCAAAACAACCTAAGAAACCTTATAAATCTATAGAAAGAAATTCACAACTCTTAGACCATATACATAGTGATGTTTGTGATTCTACTAGACCACTAACTAGAGCCGAAAATAAATATTTTGTAACCTTTATAGATGATTCTTCTAAGTTTTGTTACTTATATTTAATTAAAACCAAAGATGAAGTTTTTAGTAAATTTAAAATTTATAAAGCTGAAGTAGAAAATCAATTAGAAAGAAAGATTAAAAAACTTAGATCTAATAGAGGAGGCGAATATAATGTAGGTACCCTCAGTACTTTTTGTGAAGAACATGGAATTATTCATGAAGTAACCCCACCTTATTCTCCACAATCTAATTGGATAGCTGAAAGGAAAAATAGAACTCTAATGGATATGATAAATGCAATGCTTATTAGTTCTGGTTTACTGGAGAGCTTATGGAGGGAAGCGATACTCACTGCTTGTGTTATATTAAATAGAGTAATTATGAATGATAATGATAAAACACCTTATGAAATCTGGAAAAAAACAAGTACCTAATCTTAAAATGTTAAAAGTGTGGGGGTGTTTAACAAAAGTAGCAATTCCAGAACCTAAACGTAAGAAAATAGGACCTAAAAGTGTTGATACCGTTTTCTTAGGATATGGTCAAAATAGTAGTGCTACTAGATTTCTAGTAATAAATTATGAAATTAGTGAAATTACTAATAATACGATAATTGAATCTCGTGAAGCTATATTTTTTGAAAATATTTTTCCATATAAAACTAGGATCTCAAATCAGGTTGTAAATAGAACTTTTACTACTAGTGCTAGTGTTATTCCTTTAAGAAACAATTCTGAACATCTAGATATAGAACCTAGAAGGAGTAAGAGAACTAGAATAGAGAAAATCTTTGGAGATGATTTTTATACTTTTTTAACTGAAGGAGAACCAAATACTTTTATAGAAGCTATGTCGTCTTTAGATGCACTATTTTGGAAGGAAGTCATTAATAGTGAGTTTGAATCTATACTTCAAAATAATACTTGGAAGTTGACTAATCTATCTCCTGGGAGTAAAGCTATCGGTTGCAAACGGGTATTTAGAAAGAAATTAAAACCTGATGGGAATATAGATAAATATAAGGCAAGATTAGTAGCCAAGGGATTTACACAAAATAAAGGAATAGATTATTTCGATACCTATTCACCTGTTTCTAGGATTATAACCATTAGAGTCTTAATTGCTCTAGCATCCATTTATAATTTAGAAATTCATCAAATGGATGTTAAAAATACTTTTTTGAATAGAGATTTAGATGAAGAAATTTATATGGTGCAACCTGAAGGTTTTGTGGTTAAAGGACAAGAACATAAAGTTTGCAAGTTTGTTAAATCTTTGTATGGACTTAAGCAAGCTCCTAAACAGTGGCATGAAAAGTTTGATAAGATAATTCCAGAATTTGGTTTTAAGATCAATGGACATGATAGATGTGTATACTATAAAGAAGATAATGGAGGATGTATTATTTTGTGTTTATATGTTGATGATATCATGTTATTTGAAACAACTTCAAAGGTAATTAAAAATGTGAAATCTTATTTATCTTCACAATTTGATATGAAAGATTTAGGAGAAGCTTATATAATTTTGGGTATGAAATTAGAGAAAACAACTAAAGGTATTACATTGAATCAATCTAGAATCATAGAGAAAATATTAAAAAAGTTTGATTATTATAATCTCAAACCTGTTTCAACTCCTTTTGATCCTAGTATGAATTTGAAGAAAAATAATGGTGTACCTGTATATCAACTTAGATATTCTCAAATTATTGGATCACTTCTTTATATTGCTAATAAGACTAAACCTGATATTGCCTATGTTATTAGGAGATTAAGTAGACATACTCATAATGCTAGTAAAGATCATTTGATTGCTGTGGAAAGAGTTTTTAAATATCTAAGAGGAACTCTAGATTATTCACTTTGCTTTAGTGGTTTTCTTAATGTGGTAGAAGGTTATAGCGATGCTAATTGGATAACAGATAACTTATATGCTAAGTCTACTACTGGGTATATATTTATGTTAGGTGGAGCAGCAATATCATGGGGTTTTAAAAAACAAACCGTTATCTCTTGAAGTACAATAGAATCAGAACTTATAGCCTTAGACACTACGTGTATTGAAGCTGAGTGGATTAAAAATTTACTCCTTGATATTTCACTTGTGAAAAATCCTATACTTGCTATTTCCATACATTGTGACAATAGAGCTGTAATAGAACTTGTGAGACAAGCACATACTAATAAAAAGATGAATAGGCATATGCAAGTGAGGTATAAATCTATAAAAAGTTTGGTGAATAAAAATGTTGTATCTTTGAATTTTGTGAAATCTGAAAAGAATATTGCTGATTAGTTAACAAAAGGTTTATCTAAGAGTGTAGTCTTAGATTTATCGAGGGAGGTGGGTCTAAGCCCATAGAGAGTAAACCAAGGAAGTAACCCGACTTCTGTGATTGGAGATCCCATGAAGGAAGTTCAACGGTAGGAACAATCCTTATAGTGTGACTCATATTCCAGCACTTTAAAGCAGACTTTATTAAATTTATTATTTATATTCTCCTGCTCATCCCTAAGATATCAGTGCTGATGTAAATGTGATGGTTAAGGAAGAGTATTTACTATAAATGAATCCGAGGCGGGCATACTCTCGCAAGATAGACATCCGTCACTTCTATCTTTGGAGGATTCACCTAAGTGAAAGCGTCGTGTAGCCGCGACCGTGGAAATAGGGCTATTTCTTAAAACTCTCATGAGAATCAAGATTGAGCACATGGCTGCTAATAATGCTAACCCGCGCCACAGTTATGTATCATACCATATGTGTGACATGTTGAATTCTGGTAAAAGGGATTTAGTTCAAGACCTAGTTCACTAAGATTCTTTCAGAATGAAACTGTTAACACTAAGTGAGGTTCAAGTTTGAAAAACACCTACACCTATTGTATGGTTTTACAGTTGCCCGTATTATTATTATTATTATTATTATTATTATTATTATTATTATTATTATTATTATTATTCAGTGTGTTTGGTTTGAGTTTTTTGAATTAAGTTTTTTGAAAATTGAGTTTTTTGGTTTTCGTGTTTTTTTGTTTTTAGTGAATATTTTTAAAATTTTAAACATTTTTTTACTTTTTTAGATGCACGTTACTTAGATGTATCTAAAAAGTAAAAAATTTGTGAAAAAATATTTTTAAAAATTAATAAATACATAAAAATACAAAAAATGTACTGAATTCTCGTATTTTTTTTTTTATATTTTTGGTATTTAGTGAATTTTTAAAAAGTTTTTTTCAATTTTCTTTTACTTTTTAGGTATATTTATGTTAGGTATGTCTAAAAATTAAAAAAATTGCTCAAAATATTAAAAAAAATTTAGTAAAAACAAAAAAACACAGAAAATAAGAAAGTAGAATTTTCTGAAAAGTAATTTTGAAAAATGATAACCAAGCATGCTGATTATTATTATTATTATTAGTATTATGATAATTTTTTTTTATATTTATTTGACGATTTTACAAAGTTTTGAATCTTGTGGGGGATTGTTGGAGATTTCCTAAAAGCTTCAAAACTTTAATTTTTTATTATTATATTTTATTATTTATTTATTTATTTATTTATTTTAATAGTCTTATTTATTTGAATTTTAAATATGTGTTTGGCTTCAAATGCAATAGGTGTGTCTGTTCCTAACAGACACCATAGAGCCTTTTTATACAAGATTCTAACATTGAAAAATGTTTACAACGTTCTCTGTTTTCTCTCACTCTCCTTCTCCTCTTTACAGTATTTTTATATTTCATATTTTTGGGCAATTGATACATTCTTGGCAAATTCTTCTGGTGCAACTGTGCATTGTATTAGATTCTGTAAAGTTTTTGGGTTGTATCTTGGAGTCGTTTGTGATCGTTAAAACCTGCACAGAGAGAGTGCATAACGACTTTAGGACAGCGTCTTTGACGTGCCTCTCACAATCACACAGGCTATTTTCTGAACCATTTTCTTCATCTTTTACTTATTTTGTTATATATATGTATATAATTTTATTGAATTGTAAAAACCTATGTTTTAGAATCTGTTTTGCTTTCAATTTTATTCTATAAATTGATTTAAAATAATTATTGTTCAATACCCATAACAATATTTACGTACCGTTTGTTCTTACAGATTAAATTTAGCACGAGGAACCTTTTTGTTACATCACAACATTGGTTGGGTATCTGTTTCACATTTTCCCCCCTGAATGCCTTTTTTCGACTAAGTTTAAAGCATTTTCGACTCTAACTCCCAACCTACGTGTCCTATTTACATACTGTTTGTTCCTACAAATCATATTTAGCAAGGGTGAAAAATCTAGAAACCACCTAGATGTTGATTTGTGATTATGTATCAATTTTAAGCAGAAAATAACAATCCCAATCAAACAATCAAGTCAAATCGACACAATGATTTTAACGTGGAAAAACCACAATTGGAGCGCCTCCAATTGTGATAAAAAAACCACGGGCAAAAGTCACAAAACAATCTACTAAAAAGACATAAAGGAATTACACAAGTATACTCTCAATTATCTAGTGAATCTACGCCCGAATTGAACCAACCTCTATGTGCCTCTTCCAACCCCGTCTTCACCTCGGAATTGTCTTGCCCAACGTTGAATCCATAACGCCGATGTCGAGTCACGACGTTGAGCCACTCTAGAATCCACCAAAGCTTCAGGCTCGAATTCTTCAGAATCCACCGAAGAATAACTCTCTCTTTTGTATAGAATAAACAAACAATCATTTGATGTATACTTTTTAAACCATGAGTTGAATACTCAATTAAACATCAAAGAAAACTAGCAAACCAACCCCAGATATAAACTCTAATATCCAAGAAGAAGATCTCAAAAATGTAATCCTAGATTCGGACCAAAACAAATACTTATAGAAAACAGGGACTGCGAAGCTCGCTCGAGCAAAGACTCTCTCGTTCGAGCGAGGAACCAAATACGCGTATTTTCCTTTAGTGGCTTCGCTCGAGCCAGGCTACCTGCGCTCGAGCGTACAATCATCTTTTTCAGGTTTTTTACAGACGCAGCTTTCGCTCGAGCGAGAATTTCTTTGCTCGAGCCAAGACTCCTTCGCTCGAGCGACCAAACAACTTCGAATGAATTTTTGCATTTTGCTTGATCCCCGTCATAGTAAGCGAAGTGGCAACACATGAAAGAATTATCTTATGAAACTTTTCTGCAAGGCACAATTCGGATTGGATTCGCGTCTAAGTACTCATAACCACACTGAAATAAAAGAGCGAATAAAAGTACAACTGAAAAGAGTTTTGTCAAACGGGATTGCCAAGAATAAAAACCTAACAAAGGGAAAGCTGCCGTTACATCACAACATTGGTTGGGGGGCTGTTTTGCATTTTTCCCCTTCGAACGCCTTTTTTCGAGTAAGTAAAAGGCATTTTCGACTCTAACTCCTAGCCTATGTGTCCTATTTACGTACCATTTGTCCCTATGGGTCATATTTGGTACGGGAAAGCTGCCGGTTACATCACAACATTGGTTGGGGGGCTGTTTTGCATTTTCGCCCCCGGACTCCTTTTGTGACAAAGTTTAAGGCATTTTCGATTCTAACTCCCAGCGTACGTGTCCTATATACGTTCCGTCTATCCCTAGAGGCCATATTTGGCATGGGGAAGCTTTCGATTACATCACAACATTGGTTGGGGGGTTGTTTTGCATTTTCGCCACCCCAAACGCCTTTTTTCGACTAAGTTTAAGGCATTTTCGACTCTAACTCCCAACCTACGTGTCCTGTTTACATACCATCTGTCCATACATATCATATTTGGCATGGGGAAGCTTCTGGTTACAACACAACATTGGTTGGGAGGCTGTTTCACATTTTCATCCCCCGAACCACGTTTTTCGAATGACTTTAAGGTGTTTTCGATTCTAACTCCCAATTTAAGTATCCAATTTACATACCATCAGTTCCAACAAGTCATTTTTGGTATGAGGAAGCTGCCCGTTACATCCCAATAGTGGTTGGGGGGCTGTTATGTATTTTCGTCCTCCCCTTTTCAACTTACTTTAAGTCATTTTTTACTCTAACTCCCAACCTAGTTGTCCTATTTACGTACTGTTTGTCCCCATTAGAATATTAGACAAAAGATAATATTGTTCCAATAAGTATAAATGGCACATATGTTTTAGGCTAGAGTACGTAAATAATATCAATTGACTAGTTCATTGTTAAATCTAACATATTTTAACAAATTACAAAAGCTGAAATTACAAATGAGCCACAAATGAAACATCAAATTACAAAAGATGAAACATCAAAAGCTCCAGTTGAAATTACAAATGAGCCACAAACTCCTCCACATAGAATACCGGCACCTAGATCGCCAGTTTCTCACAGAAGTGCTGCATTATCATCATCATCAGCATCATCAGATGATAGTTTTTTGAAATAACCAAGACCAATGAGAAATTTACAGGAGATATATGCGCTACAGAAGGAGCAGATCTGAATTTGTTCTGCCTACTCACAGATAGTGATCGACTTACTTTCTCAGAAGCCATCCAAGAAGATAAATGGAAGAAAGCAATGGATGAAGAAATTCATGCCATTGAGAAAAATGACACGTGGAAGCTTACCAGTCTACCGGAGGGGCACAAACCCGTTGGAGTGAAATGGATATACAAGATAAAGAGGAATGCACAAGGCGAAGTGCAAAGCTATAAGGCAAGGTTAGTAGCAAAAGGTTACAAGCACAGAGTTGGAATTGATTATGGAGAGGTGTTTGCTCCAGTTGTCCGATTGGAGACTATCAGGCTAATAATTTCTTTGGCTGCCGAGCACAAGTGGCAGATTTATTAACTTGATGTGAAATCTGCATTTCTTAATGGTTTCCTTGAAGAAGAAATCTATATTGAACAACCTTCGAGGTATGTTTAGAATGGGCATGAAGACAAAGTGTACAAATTAAAGAAAGCACTTTATGGATTGAAGCAAGCTCCGCGTGCATGGAATACTGGAATTGATCAGTATTTTCATGACAATGGTTTTGAAAAATGTCCATATAAGCACACATTATATTTGAAAAAGGAAGCTGATGGAAGCATGTTGCTTGCTTGTCTTTAAGTTGATGATCTAATTTTCACCGAAAACAATCCAGCCATGTTCAAAAACTTTAAAAGAAACATGGTCCAAGAATTTGAAATGACAGATATTGGATTGATGGCTTATTTTCTCGGCATTGAAGTGGCACAAAGAAAAGATGGAATTTTTATTTCCCACAGTGGCTATGCCAAGAAAATTCTCAAGAAATATGGAATGGAAAATTGCAATCCAGTGAACACTCCTGTAGACAGTGGAGTGGAGCTCAAAAAAGGTACAAAGGCAGGTGATGTAGATCCAACTTATTTCAAGAGCCTAGTTGGAAGTTTTCGCTATCTTACTTGCACCAGGCCAGACATACTCTATGGAGTAGGACTCATTAGCAGATATATGGAAACACTGGATCAATCACACCTTTATGCAGCAAAGAGGATTCTTCGCTACATCAAAGGTATAGTCGATGATGGTTTATTCTATAAACCAACTGATAATTTCAGTCTTGTTAGCTACTCAGATAGTGACTGGGGATGTGACTTGGATGAACGGAAAAGTATTATGGGATTTACTTTCTTTATGGGGAGATACAGCCTTCACACAGTTGTCCAAGAAGCAAGCCATTGTGACATTGTCGACTTGCGAAGCTGAGTATGTTGCAGCCAACTCTACTGTGTGCCATGCAATATGGTTACAGAACATGCTAAAGCATTTGGGGTTTCCACAAGAAAAACCCATTGAGATCTGTGTTGATAATCGCTCAGCAATTGCATTGTCAAAGAACCCAGTTTATCGAGAAAGAAGTAAGCATATTGACATCCGCTATCATTTCGTTCGAGAGCATGTAAAAAATAAAGAAGTGGAATTATTTCCTTGCAAATCTCAAGATCAGCTTGTAGATATTTTCACGAAGCCATTGAAAAATGATCTGTTCAACAGAATGAAGATAATGCTCGGGATGAAGCAGAATGGAGAATCAAGCTTAAGGGGGGATGTTGGAAAATAAGCTTGATAGCCATCTTCATGACAGTCACCCTAGACAGCCTCCCTAGACAATCTGTGTTCAAAGATTGCTTCATGAAAATTTGTAGGCTTAGTTGAACATGCATTTAATGCTAGCCGTATATGCATTAAATGCTTTCACACTACTAAGGTGTATTTGCATTAAATACATTCACACTGCTAGTTTATCTATAAATAGCTAATATAATAGAGTGATAAGTGTGTGGGAGAAAGAAAGGAAGATTGCTCTGTTTGTATGTTTTTCTTAGAATTATTTTGAGTGAATTCAAATTTCAGTTTGGTTTAGTTTTGAACATCTCATTGTGAATCACCAACAGTGGTTTGCACCCCACTCTCACCAACAAAATGGTCATATATACATAAAGGTAACGGAACACCAACCTTACTAGTAGGGCTTTTAGATAATTAATCCAAGCTTATATTTATTCCGTTAACAATTTAACCGGCCTTTTGAAATTGGATAAATTTAATTCAAATTGAAAATTTTAAAGATTAAATTGACAAAATTAAAATTTAAAAGTCCAAATGATACGAAATGCTATAACTATATTTTATTCAAAATAATAATAATAATAATAATAATAATAATAATAATAAATGATTAGAAGCATAATTTTAAAGACTAAAAACAAGTTTGTATAATAATTGTATATCATTAGATACACAGTTTCGCACTGATGAAAGATTGAAATCTGAGATGGAAATAAATAAGAAGAGAACAATTCAGACAAAATTCAAAGAGAATTTATTTTAAACATTAAAATAAAGATGGAATGGAATTGAAGCACATTCTCATGTTTTTCAAATGCATTTTTCTTCGGTGCTTGGAAAACCCTTTCAGAACAGAAAGCTTCCGGAAGATTTATCGGACGTTTCTTCTTCGTTGTATTCACAACACCTGAACCGTCAGAGGGGTTGAGGTGGGCCAACTGATCTGAATTTTAAAATAAATAAATAAATATAGTTCGGATCCATTCGATTCTATAAATTGAGTTGATTGGATATGATTTGATTTTGAACTAATTATACTATTATATCGTAAATTATTTATAATCTATTACTTTATTCTTAAATTATTAATTTCGTTTATTTAGTCTTTAAAGTTTTTAATTTTTATTCATGTGTTACAATTGAAAATAATTATACAAATCAATAATTGTCTAAACCTAATTTAATAATAATAAAAAAATTATTCCACAATTTAAATTATACAATAAAATACTTTTTGTTTTGGTTTTATTTGAGAAGAAACATAGTGACATAGATTAGAATGGATATCTAAGACGTTTTCATTTCCTTAGATTCGAATACAAGACTTACATCTAAAACGAGAAGATTACACACTTCTGTTGCTCAAAAACTTCACGAAATTGTCCAAAACAAAATAGTACCAAGTGGTCATGCAAACTTCAATGAGGTGAAACCAAGCCCGTCGCCAATGAGGATTTATGAACAAAACTGCAACGATCCCCATCAACACGATAATATAAGAGACTAGAAAGCTGACATAGAAAACCTCCATATCTATGAAACCATCATATTCTACCTCTCCATCCAGCACTTTCGGCATTGTTGATGTTGGAACAGTTCCAAGGCAGTTGGTTTTTAAGGGAAGTCCACAAAGAAGAGAATTTCCCTCGTAGCTACTTTCTTCAAAAGTTGCAAACTGAGCTTTCCGTTCTGGGGTCGGACCTGATAAATTGTTGTATGCAACACTGAAGACTTCCAAGTTGCTTAATTCAATCAATTGTGGGATTTTTCCATTCAAGTTATTGTAAGAGAGATCCAAGCTTTCTATCTGCCTCAGATGTGAGAATGTTGTTGGGATTGATCCGGTTAGATCGTTATGGGATAAGTTTAGTGCATGGATGTTGCTCAACTTTCCAACTTCAATTGGGATTTTCCCTGTTAAGTGGTTGCAAGAGAGATCAACTCCTGACATGTAGTCGAGAGTTTTGCCTTTATATGAATAAAATCCATACTTTGTTGTGAACCCCACTTGTTGTTGGAAATCCAAAAATCGAAAACGATCATCCAACATATCATAGTGATCGCGTAACCTTGACCCCTTCACATATTCCCATATTGAATAAAAAACACCATTCCACCACGAATTAGTTTGTACAGAAGATTTTGTATGGTCTGTCTCAAAAGGTATGTCAATGAAGCAACGAGGTATGGGACCAGAGAAGTTATTTTGAGAAAGATCCAATATGCTCAACCGTTTCAACTGGCATAATTGAACTGGAATTTCACCTTCAAAATTATTAAGTTTTAAGCAAAGAATGCTCAACTCAAAAAGGTTTTCGATCCAGCTCGGAATGGTTCCACTTAGGTTGTTATCACTAACATCTAATGTAACCAAAGAAGAACTGTTGTAAAATGAAAATCTCAACGAACCTCTTAGCTTGTTTTGATTCAAGTGGACATGTCTCATGTTCAATCTATTGAAGCAAGATGGTATAGAACCAGACAGGTTGTTATCAGAAAGGTCTAAAAACTCAAGGCTATCAAGTTTGCATAACTCTATTGGAATATGTCCTTCCAAATGATTTGAGAACATGTTAATTGCAGTCAAATGAGGCATGTTCTCTATCCATCTCGGAAGCTTTCCAGACATGTGGTTGTTGCTAATCCCAATTGCAACTAAATTAGGGAAAAAAGACATGTTATTTGGAATTTTGCCCTCAAAATGATCAAAATGATTATTGTCCAAATATAAGTATTGTAATGAGGTTGAATTCGCAAATGAGAAAAGAGGCATTAGGCCAGACAAATTATTGTTTGACAGTTTCAAGAACCCTAAGTAGGGGAATCTAATTGTCAAATGCTCTGGTATCTGTCCTGACAAATTATTGTTAGACAAGTCTAAAACCTCTAAGGAGTGCATATCTCCTGAAAAAATAGTAATGTATCCCTCAAATAGATTTGTAGACATGTTTAAATGCCTCAAATTGGGAAAGATCAAGCCTATGTTTGTGGGAATTTGGCCCTCAAGATGATTGTCAGAAATATCAATTGAAAAAACAAAGGGACTGGGACAAGATGGCAATAGAAAAGGCCCTTTGAGGTGTCCTTTTCTCAGAGTAAGAACTTCTAATCGTGTATTGTTTTTTAACAACCAAACTGGGAACGTTCCAACCAATGTGTTGTTTGATAGATCAACTATTCTCAAGTCATATTGGTAAAAGAGAAATTGTGGAAGTTTCATACCAGGCTTGTTTGATCCACAATTTGACAAACTGAAAACTTGCAATTGGAACCTAGGAGTCCATGTCTGAGACTCAATTTGGTCACCCAATCTGTTGTTGTCACCTAAAAGTACCTTAAGCTTTGAATGGTTAAAAAATGAGACAAATGAGGGTGGGATCTCGAAATTATTATAGGAAAGGAAAAGGAATTCAATTGTTGTGAGATTAGTAAGCGGAGACAAGGCAATATTTCCGGTGAATTGATTTAAGGAGAGGTCTAATAATCGGATTGATGTTAAGTCTCCAAAACATGAGGGAAGCGTTCCATTAAAACCATTCTCACTGAGATCTAACTCTTGCAAGTAAGAAAGTTTAGACCAACCTGTAAAAAAGAAAAAAGTGATGCTTAGCTTGGACATTTTTCTGTATGGAAATTAGTTAATTGAAGGTAAAAAAATTAATGGGTAAATTACACATTGCCCCTTCATGTTTAGTCACTTTTTTTACTTTGGCTTTTCAAGTTCATTTTTTTCCCACTTTGACTTTTCGTATTTCAAGTTTTTCCCACTTTATTCCTAAAGCTAATTTATGTTAAAAATTAGACAGAAAATGACATATTGATAGTTACATGACATAAAAATATTTTATTATATATGACTCACAGATCTAACATAAATTTAAAATGCAATATAATAACATATTTTTTATAGGGGCATTTACCCACAAGTCCTAGTCTATGAATTTACATTTCATTAAGTCATAACTAAGATATTTTGGATTTTCAAATCCCATCAAATTTTTAATAGTCAGAATTGCCTTTCAAACAATGATTGTTCATAATTTATGATTATCTATAAAGGAACATAATGACTTGACATTTATTTTGATTTTCAAAACTTTAAAACATCAACTTTCAAATTGAAAAAACTAAAAAAAAAAAAAATTATGTGCAAAAAAAAAAAAACAAAATTTTGAAAAAATTGAATTATTATTTTTTTGGGGTACAAAACTAAAAATTTTGTGTCTATAAAGGAGCATGATGATGGAGCATTGGTGCAAAACTGGGAAACTGATAATGTTTTTAGTTTTATTAGATAGTTGAATCAAACCATAAGTAGAAGAGTAAAAACATTTAATCTCATGCTCTGTTTTTTTTTTCCTCAGTTAGTGAAACAATTATCTGAGATATTACTATACAAAATTGATAAGGTTCTTAGTTTTAAAAATTAGAAAAAACTGATAATATTCTTAGTTTTATTAAATAGGACTTATTGATTTAAAAAATCTTAGATAGAACCTGAGTTACCATAATATTTGTAAATAGAACTTTTAAGTAATTAACTTTTTTTATATTATGTAATAGTTATTGTGACATTTTTTTATCTAAATTTAAATAGAAGTTATCTCTTGGAGTAAAGTGAAAAAAATTTGAAACATAAAAGGTCAAAATGAGAAAAAAATAAAACCAAAGATCAAAATGAAAAAATGACTAAATATAAAAGAGGCAAAGGGTAATTTCCGCAAGAATTAATAGCGTGAATACCTTGGTCAGGTAGGCTCCCATTAAATCGAATTCCACGCAATGTCAACACCCTTAGGGAAGACATTACTCCAACGTTATAGAGAAAGCTCTTGTCAATAGATGAATAATCCAAATACAAGTGTTGTATGTGTTTCAATCCATCTAAACCTGTAAATTTGAATCATTACTTGACCACTACAAATATTATTCAAATAATGTATCATTGCAAAAATATTATGAGAATTATGAGAATTATGTTTTAGGTAATTGTTTCACTAACTGATAAAAAAAAAAAAAATTAATGAGATTAAACGTTTTTACTTTTCTACTTATTGGTTTGAGTCAACTATTCAATAAAACCAAGAATATTAACAGTTCTTTCAGTTTTAAAACTGAGAATATTATTATTTAGTTTTTTTTTTTTAATAGTTTTGCACATCAATGTTCTATCATCATACTCCTTTATAGACACATAATTTTCAGTTTTGCACCAAAAAAAAAAAAATTCAATTTTCTCAATTTTTTTATAAAAAAAAAATTAGTTTTTTTATAAAAAAAAAAAATTAGTTTTTTTTTTTTGCACTTAACATTTTTAAATTTTTTTTTTTCAATTTGAAAGTTGATATTTTAAAGTTTTGAAAATCAAAATAAATGTCAATTTTTCATGTTCCTTTATAAATAATTATAAATGATGAACAATCATTGTTTAAATGGTAACTTCGATTATTGAAAATTTAATAAGATTTGAAAGTTCAAAATTTTTTAATTATAATTTAATAAAATATAAGTTTATAAATTAAAATTTGTATATAAATTCTCCAAATTTTATTGATGATTAAAATATTTTACAAAATTATGGCTTGGTAAATTGCATCATAGCCGGCAAAGTACTCCCGACTATGTTGTATCTCCAATTAAACCCAATCATCTCTGGACCCAGACCAAAGAAAAGACCCTGGCCTTGGTGGCTTTAATTCCTTCCAAATAAAAGATGAAATCATTGATTGAGTAATCAGAAATATTAACGGAAATCTTCACCGAAGAAGCCGTTCGAACTTTTACAAGCTCAGATGAGGCCATGTTAACTTTATATTTGTTACGTAATTATAGGAGATAAGAACTAATTTATCGAATGTGTACGGGAAAGAAATAAATCTTCTCATATAATCCTGTTGATCAAGTCCGCGTTCTTCCAAACGTCGTCGCTTTACTTCCTGAAAACACAAACGTGAGCTAGCCGGTGGGTGTGCACCGGAAACCCCTCCGATGCCTAAGTCAGCAAAATAGACAAGTAGACAAAAGTTCTGTGTATTCAGGAATCAAAGTTGGGTTATCTCTCCATAGGTGATGTTTGTGAGTTTTTATAGGTTCCGTGTGGCACAATCCAAGTAGGGCTCTTACTCCTCCATGTAGAGTCCTCCTAGGATTCCTCCATGTAGAGTCCTCCTAGGATTCATACTCCTGAAAGATAATGCCTATCCTTCAACACCCCCTCACTGTTTAAACCAAGTGAGATGGTTTTACCATGATCGGACTCCAATGTGGCCAAGGTACGCATGGCTATGCTTAGCCGTAGAACAGACCGAACTATCCTTAGTTCGGTTCGTCCTTTTACTGCCCTTACCTCAGTTCCTCCTGTACAAACCGTGGTAAGTCTAAACCGAGCTAACTTTTAACAAGGTTTAGACCGAGCTAACCATACTGCGCCAAAACCGGTATAAGTTTTAGTATGGTGACCGAGCTAACCTCCTTGGGACCGGAGTAACTTTACACCTCTCTTGGGCCGGAGTAACTTTACACCTCTCTTGGGCCGGAGTAACTTCATGGCCTTTTTACTCAGCCCTTCACACTGTGGCCCATAACGGCCCATTACCCAGCTCGGCCCAATTTTCATATAAATTACCCTCTCAATTGCCCCTTCATTCCATCTGCGCAGCATGATAGGGATTACCTGTCCCCAGCCGAGCTAAAAAAAGTTTCAGCCTTTTCAGCCGAACTAAACCCCTTTAGTCTTTCCAGCCGAGCTAAAACTCTTAAGCTCTTCTGCCGGACTAAATTCCATACCGGGCTCAGCTTGTCTGGTCAAAACATCCCTTCAATCACAGCAACTGAATCGATTCTCATTTCAATGACACGTGGCACGCTCTAATTGGCTAAAGGCAGCTGTCACGCGCCCTCGTACCTCGTGTAATTTGAACAGTTCCCGCCTTTGTCCCTTTGTATCAAAACAAAAACTCTTCATTTGGATCAAGCACTACACTATTTACTTCCTCTTCTCTCCCTCTCGTTCCTGAGCTTCTGAGCTTGCTGAGTTCTTTGATCTGTATTCGAAGAAGCTTCGTGGTTTTGCTGCCGTTTCTCTCATCTTCTCTTGTCCTGGTAAGCTACTCAAACCTGCCTTGCTTTCCTTGTTTTTCGCATTTATTTAATCTACAGCTTTAGGTTTGTGTTTTTGCGAAACACTTTCTTTCTACTTGATTTGTATATTTCTGGAAAAACTTAGCAATAGAACACTCGAATACATGTAATATCCTGTAGAACACTAGTTTTCGATCCAAAATCATGATGCAACCGGACTAGAAAGTTGTTTGTAGTTAAAGCTGAATTAGGCAGACTATCCAACCGAACTAATACTTCATGATACCCCATTAGTCTCAATAAGCCAAAGTACAATACTCTCCTTAACCGAGCTAATGAACCGGACTAGGGTTGTACAATAGTGTATTGGGAAACCTTAATTCCGACCGAGCTACGTCTCGGGGCTAAACCAGCATTCTTAATTTTTAGACCGAACTAAGAAAGCTGCCCCTAGAAGCTCAATCGGGCTAACAAATCCTTGCGCAAACCGAGATAACAAATGCCTTTGAACATACCGAACTATTGAGTACCTTGCCTAAACTGGAATAACAAAGCACTTTGCACAAACCGAGCTAAGACACGTAGCGTTTCACATAGCCGGGCTAGGACTTGATGTATCTTGCCTTTATTTCTCTTTAGCACGGTCCAACGGTCTGTGCTTAACACCTTTGTTCTCTTTTTTTCACTTTTGCAGACTTAGGTTGCCCAGGCACTCCTTTGAGCGCTCAACCGAGCTACTCAGCACAATCTTCGACCGATCTAACACTCGGCTTTAATTTATTTATAACTTAAGACATAAATGGGGAAGTATAGATTTTTAGTAGAGACACCTGGTGGTTTGGCCGAATTTCGAAGGGAGTACAACATCCCTGACGATGTCCACCTTACCTTAGCCAAGCAAGATATTACTCCATGGGGGAACCAACGCTTTGTACCCTTCACCCTTCTGTCCATAGTAGAAACCGGACTAAGATTTCCTGTTCAACCCTTGCTTTGTGAATTCCTTAGGCAAACCAGAATTTGCCCAACCCAGCTTTCCACAAACTCATACCGTATAATAAATGGTATGGCCGAACTAAACCGTTGTGCTGGTATTAACCTCGGTCTAGCCGAGATCTTCCATCAATACTCTATAGGCTCGAAAGAAGATGGCTGGGTTTATTATCTTAGAATACGTCGCCGCCGAGAGAAAATAATAAAGGACACACCGGATAAAGACTTGAACGATGATGACTTCTTCTGGGTATCTGGGAATTTTGAAGATCACCAAGCCCAGATCCCTGGCCGTAGTATAAATTGGAAGAAAGGAACCCCCGGTATAATTACTTCGATTTCTTTGACTGCTTCTCTTTTATTTCGGTTTCCTATTTCTGAACTGAACTAACAGTTGTCTTCTTTATGCAGATTCAGCCCTCCCTAAGTCATTATACAGTTACCCCAACCTAGACACACTTCGCGCCGCACTTCGATACCCTGAAAGAAGTTGGGCCAAGCTTCTGGATTTTGAGCCGACATACCGATATAGCAGTCGACGCAAAGCCAGAGTAACAGACTTTTTGCTAGAGGACGCCCCTGAACCGGACCCCACTTTGCCCCAGATCAATCTCGTTCGTTTGACTGCTGAACAAGAGATGGCCAAAAGGAACAGAGTAAGGGCCCTTCTTACTGAAACAAATCGAGCCGAGGTACCACCATCGAACCAAATTCAGGAAACCGTGGTGGCCCTCCCATCTCAACAACCCTCTTCATCACGCCCAAGCAAGCGCGCCCGGACTACCCAAACCGAGCAACACCTTGCTGATGAAGATGAAGTCAGTCTTCCACTAAGCCCTCCACCAAGTCCGCAACTAGAGTGTGCCAACCGAGCTAGCTCCTCCAAATGGTCTCCAAGAATGACTTTCCAAAACCGTGCTATTTGTGATACTGGCTCTGTGGTGGCTGACAAAGACCATAGGCTGGCCTTCAACCTGGCTAAGAGCGTATGTCTGCCCCCTAACATGAAGCATCACAAGTAGTTGACCGAGCTCAAGGCCATCCGGTCGGCAACAAAATCAATGATCCGGGTCAGTAGCTCTTCTTGTCTCTCTAATTTTTCCAACTTCCTGTTCGGTTTTGTCATTAGTTTCTTTGTATTCTTTTTCAGGCCATGCAAAAGAGTCAAATTGCACACAAGCGTGTGTTGGAGCTTCGTAAAACAGCAAGGCAAGCCATGGCCGAAGTTCAAGCAAAAACCACCGAGCTAAAAGACTCCCAACAGAGGACAGTCGAGCTAGAGACCGAGGTAGCTCGTCTGACCGAACTAGTTACCTCGGCTAATGCTGACAAACAGAAGGCACTGACCGTGATGAAGGATAAGTACCTTCGTGAGCTAGTCAAGCTTGAAGAAAAAAAAAATGCAGAGATTGCCGAGCTAACTAAGAAGGTGCATGATGAAAATGCTGCAGGTTTCAAGGAGGGGGAGGCCCTTTACATGCAACAATGTGAGGCAGCTAAGGATTTGTTCTTCAAATGCTGTTGGAGGGCAGCCGTGGTGCAGCTCGGTTGTAAACTTGAGACCGAGGTCTACAATCCTCCTCAGTACTTCATACCGAGCTCATTGGCGGAGTACGCTGCATCCGTTCAACAATAGTTTCTACAAGGTTCAGATGATGATGAAGATACCGAGACCAATAATACCCCGGTCGTCAATGATCAAGCCAACGATCAATCAGCTCGGTTGGAGCCAACGGTTGAAGACCTGACGACTGAAACCGTGCTTCCAATAGACACCGAGCTCCCAACCGCAATCGATCTACCGTCTGAAACCGGTCTTCGTGTTGACATTGATGCTGATCTTGATGATCTGTTCAACTGATTCTGTACTTTCTTTTCTTGTTGCTTGTTTTCAGTATTTTCTTCTTCCCTTTTGGTCTTGTAACCGGGCTGAGGCCCCTTCGTTGTATTTGCTTTGAATTTGATCAATGAAAATCATCTTTTGTATTCAACACTTATTCCGGTTTGATCTGTATGCTTGCACTTGTAATGAGTTTTTTAATGAATTCTTTTGCTCCAACTGTTATCTCGGTTTACTTTCCTGTTTGTACTTGCTTTCTAACTGCAACTTGAACGAAACGCATTATTTTTTGGCCGAGATACTTTATTCCGGTCTTAGCTGAGCAATCTGACTGAGCTTACTAGCCAACCACTCTTTAGCCGATATACTTACTTCGGCTGAAGAGTACTAAGAGTTGGCTTAATCCAGTCAACCACTCTTCAGCCTATACCCTTACTTCGGCTGAAGAGTAATAAGAGTTTAATCCAGCCAACCTCTAAGTTAGTTTTTTCCAGCCAACCACTCTTTAACCGATGTCCTTACTTCAGCTAAAGAGTACTAAGAGTTGGTTTAATCCAGCCAATCACTCTTTAGCCGATGTCCTTACTTCGGCTAAAGAGTACTAAGAGTTGGTTTAGTCCAGCCAACAACTCTTTAGCCGATGTCCTTACTTTGGCTAAAGAGTACTAAGAGTTGGTTTAATCCAACCAACCTCTAAATTGGTTATTCCTACCAAGTTAGAATAAAATGTTTGGTTATTCCGACCAAACGTCCTGCAGCCTGGATCCTTATCCTGGACTTAGGAGGGGTGTTGGTTTTTCCAGCCAACCTCTAGATTGGTTTTTCTAGCCAACCTAGAGTAAAGTGTTTGGTTGTTCTAACCAAACGTCCTGCAGGCTGGATTCTTATCCTGGGCTTAGGAGGAGTGTTGGTTTTTCCAGCCAACCTCTAGATTGGTTTTTCCTGCCAATCCTAGAGTAAAGTGTTTGGTTGTTCCGACCAAACGTCCTGCAGCCTGGATCCTTATCCTGGGCTTAGGAGGGGTGTTGGTTTTTCCAGCCAATCTCTAGATTGGTTTTTCCTGTCAATCCTAGAGTAAAGTGTTTGGTTGTTCCGACCAAACGTCCTGCAGCCTGGATCCTTATCCTGGGCTTAGGAGGGGTGTTGGTTTTTTCGGCCAACCTTGCTTTTGATGTCCCTAACTCACTAATACAATCTCTTACAAAAAACAACTATGCTGAAAAGAATCGACTTTGTTTTATTGAGAAAAAAGAAAATTACACATATTCGTAAAAAAAAACTAAAAATAAAATAGTTTGAGATTGGCAGTATTCCATGGCCTAGGAATGGCTTTGCCGTCCTCATCTTCCAGGTGGTATGCCCCTTTGCCAGCTAATCCGACCACTTTGTAAGGTCCTTCCCAATTAGGCCCTAACTTGCTATCTCCTGGTACCAAGGTGTTTCCCATCACTTTGCGCAACACCCAATCTCCGATCTTGAATTGCCTTGGATGCACTGTTTTGTTGTATTTCCTGGATAACTCTTGTTGGTATGAGGCAATGTGAACCAGTGCTCTTTCTCTTCTTTCTTCGACGAGGTCGAGCTCCAATACTATGGCTTCTCCATTCAAGTCTGGATCAAAATTTTCGCTTCTAATTGTGGGGAGGCCAACTTCCAGTGGGATTACTGCTTCCATGCCGTAGGCTAAGGAGATGGTGTTTCTCATGTTAATCGTCGAGGTGTGGTGCGGTAAGCCCATAAAACATGAGGAAGTTCCTCCGCCCACTTGCCTTTTGCCTTCTCTAACCTTTTCTTCAGTCCATCCAAGACAACCTTGTTTGATGCTTCTGCTTGACTATTTGCTTGAGGATATGCCGGTGTAGAATTGTAGAACTCTATCTTGTATTCTTCACAAAAGCCTGTAAAGATTCTGCCATCAAACTGGGTGCCGTTGTCTGATATTAGGGCTTTAGGTATGCCGAATCGAGTAATGATATTCTGCCAGACGAACTTCTTCACATCTTTTTCCTTGATTAATGCCAATGCTTCTGCTTCCACCCACTTTGTGAAGTAGTCTGTTGCTGCGAGAAAGAACTTCCTGTTTCCGGGCGCTGTTGGAAGTGGTCCTACTATGTCCAAGCCCCACATTGCAAAGGGCCATAGGCTGGTTAATGGTAGGAGTTCTCTGGCCGGCTGATGTATTTGGTGTGCGAACTTTTGACATTTCTTGCGCTTCTTCACATACTTCTCCGATTCTGCCTGCATGTTTGGCCACTAGTATCCTTGTGAAATGGCTCTGTAAGCTAACGATCTTCCTCCTTGGTGGCTTCCGCACACCCCTTCGTGTATTTCGAACAAGAATGCTTCTACTTTGTTGGGGTGGACACACTTTAGATAAGGTCCTGAGAATGACTTTTTGTACAATGCCATAGATGGGGAGAGCCAAAATCGCTGCGACTTTGCTCTAATTTTGTTGGCTTCTTTCTTTTCTTCCGGTAAGACGCCGTCTTTTAAGAACAGTATGATGGGATCCATCCATGAGGGGCCTAGTTCGGCTCAACATACCTCTTCTACTTCGGGGTCCTCAATGCTTGGTCTTGGTAGGTAGTCAATTAGTAGTGGGTGAGGGATGAATGTATCTGCCATTGATGCAAAGCCTGCTAGTTCGTCTGCTCTGCTGTTTTCCTCCCTGCCAATCTGTTCTATCCTTACTACTTCAAATTTCTTGATCTTTGTTCTGACCAATTCTTGGTACTTGGCCATCTTGTAATCCTTTGCTTCATAGTTGCCAGAAATTTGGTTTACCACCAGCTGTGAGTCGCTGTAGACCATTAGTTCGGTGGCCTTCATGTAGAATGCTGATTTGAGTCCAGCAAGAAGTGCTTCATACTCCGCTTCGTTGTTTGATGCTGGGAAGCCAAGGTTGATTGCTTGCTCCACAACCAGGCCGTCTGGAGAGATGAGGACTATGCCAAGTCCTGCGCCATGCCGGTTGGATGTTCCATCCACAAAGAGCTTCCACATCTCTCCAACGAACAACTTCCAGCAAGTGGAGGGGTCAGATGATGTCGTGGGGTCAAGAATGTTGCTAGTGTTTTCTTCAAGGTCCAAGCTTGCTGTCTGCCCCTCGCTATCTGATTGTTCCAAGTCTTTATTTGTTGGTGAGTCTTGGCTCGGTGTAGCTTGGTTTGCTTCTTCCTTGCTGTCTTTACTCTGGTCTGCCATGGGGTCTGACTGAGTATACTGCACCAGGGGTTGCGCTATTCCGGCGTCAACTTCTATCCCCAGTTTGGTTGTGTTAGTCAGGTCGACTGGGCAGATATGATGACTTCCTGGGATAAATTCTGCGACAAAGTCTACCAAAGCTTGGGCCTTTATCGCGATTCTGGGTTGGAACTTGATGTCGAATTGTCCGAACTCTACTGCCCACTTCAAGATTCTCCCAGAAAAGTTTGCTCTTTCAAACAGAGCTTTTAATGGGAAAGTTGTAAGGACAACAATGGTGTGGGCGTGAAAGTAGTGCGACAACTTCCTTGACGCCATCATTAAGGCTAAGGCCAGCGTTTTTAGTGGAAAATACCTTGTTTCGGCACCTAGCAATGTCTTGCTGACATACTAGATGAGCAGATGTTGGATTCTTTCCGCACGGACCAACACTGCGCTAATTACGTGCTGAGAGACCGCCAAGTACAAGAAGAGTTCTTCTCCAGGTATTGGGGTGACCAGCAGTGGTGGAGAAGACATGTATTCTTTCAAGCTTTCCAGAGCGCGGTCGCATTCTTCGTCCCACTCGAACTTGGCTTTTAACGCTTGAAAAAATGGTCGTAGTCTGTCTGACGACCGGCTAATGAATCGGTTGAGTGCAGCTGCCATGCCGGTGAGATGCTGCACTTCTTTTATTGAGTTAGGCCTCTTCAGATCCTGAATAGCTTTGATCTGGGAGGGGTCTGCCTCTATACCCTGGTTGGTCACCAAGAAGCCTAGGAATTTGCCAGATCCTACTCCGAACGCGCACTTAGATGCATTAAGGCACAACTTGTGCCTCTTCAGAATCTGGAACATCTCACCTAAGTCCCTTAGATGGTCGTTCTTATCCTTGCTCTTGACCACCACGTCGTCGATGTAAGCTTCCATTGTTTTGCCTAACAATGGTTCAAACATCTTGGTGACCATCCGTTGGAATGTTGCCTCTGTATTCTTTGGGCCAAAGGGCATCACCTTGTAGCAATACAGTCCTCTTGGAGTTGTAAAGGACATGACCTCCTGGTCTGGTTCGTACATGGCGAAAGCTGTCCTCTGTACGCATCTAGAAAGCTAAGTCGGTTGTGCCCCGCCGTTAGGTCTACCAGTTGATCTATCCGTGGTAGGGGAAAGCTGTCCTTTGGGCATGCTTTGTTGACTGTCTTGTAATCGACGCAGACACGCCATTTGCCATTCTTCTTTGGCACTACGACTGTGTTGGAAATCCATCTGGGGTAGTGCACCTCTCTGATAGCTCCTGCTTCTAGCAGATTTCCCACTTCTTCCGCCACTATCTCGGCGTGGTGAAGCGCCGATCTGCGAGTGCGCTGAATGATTGGTCTGGCAGATGGGTGGACATTGAGTTGGTGACAGATGAAGTTTGGATCGATGCCTGGCATGTCGTATGGTGTCCAGGCGAACACTTCGATGTTAGAGGTTAGGAATTCCAAGACCTCTAATCTCTCAGTGCTGGACAACGACGAACCGAGCAAAAAGAACTTATCCGGGTTCTTATCATCTATTCCTACCTTTACCAAGTCTTCCACCGCTTTTTGGTCAGTTGCTTTGCCGACATCTGCGAATAGTTCATTGCTTTCAGGTTCTTCCATCGAATGAACATATCCCTTGGCAGCGCGGCTGCCATTAACCGTGAGAAAGCATTGCTTGGACATAATCTGGTCTCCAAATACCTCTTCAATTACTCCGGCTCCGTTAGGGAACCGCATTACTTGATGATAGGATGACGCTACTGATTTCATGGCATGGAGTCATGTTCTTCCCAAGATTATGTTGTAAGTGGAAGGTACCTTCAACACCCAAAATTTCACTTGTTTTGTCACGCTTCTTGCCCTGACTAGCAGGATAATTTTGCCGACTGGCCATTCTGGCATTGAGTTGAATCCGATCAGGGGGGATACAACTGGTGCCAGGTCTTTGTCCTCCAATTTCAGTTGTTTGAAGGTGTCGTAGTACATTATCTCACACGAGCTACCTTGGTCTATCAGAATTCGTTTGACGTCGTAGTCCTTGATGCGCAGGGTGACGACTAGTGCATCATTGTGAGGGCAATATATTCTCTCCAAGTCCTTGTCTGAAAAAGACATCACGTTCGTGGCCTCCGTTCTCCCCTTTTTGATGGTAGGTTGGGCACTTAGTACCTCCCTTAAGTGCTCAGCCTTCCTGATTGATCCTCTGAGCTCGCATACACGCTCAGGTTCGAATACTCCATGTATCACATTGATCATACCTTGAGGTGGGGCGTCAATTGGCATTCCATTGGGGTTATTGTGTTCTTGGGAGGCTGGTTGCGTCCCTCCTTCAATGTATTTATCCAGGTGACCGGCTGCCACCAACTCCTCCAGATGCTGTCTCAATGGCATACAATTTTCGGTGCGGTGCCCCTTTTCTTTGTGGAAGGTGCATCGCGATCTTTCGTTGTAGTCTTTCTGTGCTTCTCCTAGCTTAGCTGGCCATCTGACGAAAGGCTCATTGCGTATTTCGCTCAAAATCCGACAGATCGGTTTCTTGAATACCGTGGTTATGGCATTGCGGATTCTCAACCATCTTTTATCCTGGTCCTCTCCGTTGTCTCGCCTGCCTCGTCCGTTTTTGTTCGGACGTTCTACCGCGTTGACCTTTGTCGCGGTCTTTTTATCTGGTACTGTGGTCATGCTAGATTTTGCCTTAGCACGGGCGCCATCCTCTTCCACCCTGATGTGCTGATGCACTTTTTCCATCAAGGCCTCTATGGTGAGGGGCGGTGTCATGGTGATTGAGTCCCTTAGTCTGTTTCTGACTGGAAGGACTCTTTTGTACTGTGCAATGGCGAGATTGGTGGGACAATCCCCAATCTGGTTGAATGTCTCCCAGTAGCGACTATTGTAGGATCTTAGTGTCTCCTTTTCGCCCATGTCGATGGAGAGTAACTGGTCAATCTCTACCGGGGTTTTGGTGTTCGTTCTTAACCTTGTGATGAACGCCTCCGCCAATTGTGCCCAGGAGGCTATGCTGCCTTCTGGAAGTTTTTCGAACCAAGTCAAGCCTAGGTCACCAAGGCTTGAAGGGAAGAAGATGCACATCAAAGCCTCGTTTCGTCGATATACCGCCATAACCTGGCAGAAGTGGCTTAGGTGTATGTAGGGGTCCGTCTCCCCCTCGTACGTGGTGAATTTGGGTTGAAGGAAACCTAAAGGGAGGGACATGTTTTCTATTGCCGGAATGAACAGCGAGGTCTGCAGCCTTGCTAATGCTTTGTCCGTTGGTTCGTAGGCAGGGCGTGGCAACGGCATTCCGACCTCGACGCTTCCATGTGTCCGAGGAGCCAACCGCTGAAGGACAGATACCCTGTGAGGGTTGCACGCCCTATTATCCTCCTTCCATCGTGCCTTTTTTTCCAGCATAATCCGCAAATCGGATGATCTTGGCAACTCCGTCTGCCTGGATGATGTCTGTTGTGAGTGCGATGGTCAATAGGTACTTCCCTCAGTGTAAGACCTCAATGATCTCGTTCTCTCAAACCTGGAGAAACGAGTTCTGGAGGTTCTGGATTGCATATCACCTGTCCTGAGGCTTCTACTCTCTGTTTGTGATGGTGTGGAATGCCTTCCACGGTCTTCTGAGCGGCGAGGGGGCGTCTTGCTTTTGCGTCCCTCTCCTGTCGCCACTCATTTTCCCTTCATCTGGCACTTCATGGCCTCCATGTCCGCCGCCATCTTCCTTATTAATTCATCTTGCTCCTTCACGTGGTCCTCCAGAACTTGAGGATCAATCATCCGCCTTCGTCTGTTAGGACTTCGTGAATGAGAGTGACGGGGGCTGTTAGTCCGCCTCCTCCCCTTTATATCCCTCTTGGGATTTTGTCGCTGTGGCTCTAAGTCCGCAATGGGAGGGATAGAAGGTAGGCCTTTGCGTCTTGCACCCCCTCTGGTGTTTGTCCGTCGATGGCGGACTGCGGCAAATCTTCGTTGTGCGCCATTGCTTCTAAAGAGGAAAAGCTTGATCAAGAGGTTTTGTTCTTGTCTGAATTCCCACAGACGGCACCAATTGTACGGGAAAGAAATAAATCTTCTCGTATAATCCTGTTGATCAAGTCCGCGTTCCTCCAAACGTTATTGCTTTACTTCCTGAAAACACAAACGTGAGCTAGCCGGCGGGTGTGCGCCGGAAACCCCTCCGATGCCTAACTCAGCAAAATAGACAAGTAGACAAAAGCTCTGTGTATTCAAGAATCAAAGTTGGGTTACCTCTCCATAGGTGATGTTTGTGAGCTTTTATAGGTTCCGTGTGGCACAATCCAAGTAGGACTCTTACTCCTCCATGTAGAGTCCTCCTAGGATTCATACTCTTGAAAGATAATGCCTATCCCCCCTCACTGTTTTAAACCAAGTGAGATGGTTTTACCATGGTCGGACTCCAATGTGGCTGAGGTACGCATGGCTATGCTTAGCCGTAGAATAGACCGAACTATCCTTAGTTCGGTTTGTCCTTTTACTGCCCTTACCTCAGTTCCTCCTGTACAAACCGTGGTAAGTCTAAACCGAGCTAACTTTTAGCAAGGTTTAGACTGAGCTAACCATACTGTGCCAAAACCAGTATAAGTTTTAGTATGGTGACCGAGCTAACCTCCTTGGGACCGGAGTAACTTTACACCTCTCTTGGGTCGGACTAACTTTACACCTTTCTTAGGTCGGAGTAACTTCATGGCCTTTTCACTCAGCCCTTCGCACTGTGGCCCATAACGGCCCATTACCCAACTCGGCCCAATTTTCATATAAATTATCCTCTCAGAATGTATTTTGTAATTTCATATCGTTAAGAATACTGCATAAAAAAACGTCACATGATAATTTAACACAATCTAATAATTTTTTGGACATTTGGTTCCAAAAATCTAAAATTTTATTTTCTTTGTCCAACATCCAGCCGTTAAAACATTATGTCTATAAAGATAAGGTTCTGCCAAATTGCTAAACTACACTTGTACATATATATCCCCTGCTGGACCCTAGATCGAGCTCACACACCGCCCCCTCGACTCCCCTCTGCTGCCGTCGACCGTGTTTGGTTAAACAAACCTCATCTCTTCTCTCTCTCTCTCTCTCTATATATATATATATATATATTCTCTCTTTCTATGTGGATGTTTGAGAAGTAGGTTTTTATGTAGATTTTTTTAGTTGTAGGATATTATTAGAGAATTTTTTTTTGGTATTTGGAAAGATAGTTGGATTTTTTGGTGGTTGAATGTGATGTTTGTGAGAAAAAAAATGAAATGATTATGGGGTTTGATGTGATATTTTGTTTGGATGTGTTTTTTTTGGTTTTACAAAAAGTTTGTCTTTTTGTGAAAAAAAAAAAACTCAAGTCCAAAACTTCCCAAACCCTAGCTACCGCCGCACCACCCTTTTGTGTCACCGTCGTAGTTACCGCCGTAGACAACTCGCGACCTCATCGTAAAGTATATGACCCATCGGATCTGAGGGCCAAGTAAGCTTAGATTTGTTCAAAAGCCTCAGATTGAAAAACAGAGGTCATTTCGCATGGCTTTCTCGTCTCGCATTCTCACATCTACCGCCTTATCCAGTACAATCTCGCCAATGTTCCCTGCGGATCTCACTCGCCTCTCTCAACCACTACGCCGGCTCTTCGATCCTCATTCCCGTACTGCTATTGTGATTCTTGTTCGTGAAGTGAACATCAATCTCATTCGAGGTACATATACTTTTCTCTCTTCAATTTGAAGATTTGTGCATTAAAGGTTGGGAATTGTGTTTGATATATATTTGAAGTACTCATTCAGTTGCCAATTGATAGCTAATGAAATAGTTTTTTAAGTTCAAAGTTCGAATAAGCTTTTGATTACACTTAATATGCGGCGAAAATATGATTACAAGCTGAATGGGATAAAAATTTGGAAGCTTGGTGTGGTATAAAGGTTTTTGTTGATGAAAATGGTTGGAATTTATCTGTCAGTGGATTTTTTTGGCACGATTACAACTAGAAGTGTAAATCAGTTGATTTATTGGAATTTTTGCTTGAAATTGAATGAAGTAAGAAATACTCCGGTAGTTCTTTTCAGAAGAAGTTAGGGAAATTTTTAGATTTTTTGCCATCTCCCTCTCTCTCTCTCTCTCTTCCTCTCTCTCATTTGGTGTTTACAGATTGTGTTTGTTTTGGAAACGTTATGGCTGGAGGAGGGACAGTGGCTGTGAAGAGGTATCACAAAGAGATAGGGGATTCTAGGTTTTCTGACGGCTAGAGATGAAGATTGAACAAATCTATTCAAAAAGGCTCAGATCTTGCTCATCCCCCTCTTCCATGGGTCTCTGATCTAGGTCTGTTGAATTCAACAGATCATTTTTTTTTTGTTAAACAGATTGAATATTTTTTTGGATGATTGTTGTTGTTGATGAACAAATAAAGATAAAAAAGATTAAACAGATAGAATTTAACTTATAATAAATTTGGACAAATATTATTTTTTTTGGACAAATATTTAAGTAGATAAGGGAAATTTGAATTGAAAACGTTAAAAAATTAAACAGATTGGGTAAAAAAATTGAATAGATAGGGAAAATTTTTGAACAGATTGGAAATTTTTTTGATCGGATAGGAAAAAAATTTGAACAGATAGTCAACGAAAGTCAACAGATAAAAAAAGTCCACAGATAAATTAAAGGGTAAAATTGAAAACAAAATGCCCTTCAAAACAAACGATTGGACTTTTTATCAAACTATTTCACAAAAGGCAGATCTCTCACTAACAAAATATATTTACTGAATCTAATATCTTATACCTTCCTTAACATAGAACGCATGGATATTGTGCACTTGTTCATGTGGTTACTGATTCAATTTTGAAGCTTGAATGATTGCCTTTGGTTGTGAATATGTGAAGAGTTTTATATTGGACTTACCTCCTATATCAATTGATCCAGTCAAATGGTTTGCAGATAGGGATAAAGTCTTGAGTGATGAGAGCACACCAAAAGATGGTAGGATATTATTATTGATGAATTCCAATCCAATCGTAGCTCCAAATGTAATTAGGTTGGGGATCAAATCGAAATATTTTTTTATATATTAAAGATTGAATTGATACAAATCTCAAAGACCAATCTACATAAGTGTTTTTCTTCCTATTGTTTTTGTTTTTGAGTCACATTGTAATTTTCACTTTCAATGACATTCCGTACGAAAGTCAAGTGGGCAAACTTTAGTAAAATAAAATTGAAAGTATATGATTCAAATTATTTAAATTAAACTATAGGAATTAAAGTAATACTTCACTCAAACTAAAAGATTAGTGGTATAATTTATCCAAAAATAGTTTACCCAATTATACGTAACCGAACACCAAAAATTTAAGAAAATATTTTGTAAGAAAATATTTTACATGCAAACAAACAAAATCTTAGAGAATAGAAAGGTAACTAACACTTGTTTATAAATTTGGCAGACTATTTATTTTTATATATTTAGATGCTTTAAATACTAAATTGCCATGATTTATATATTAAGAACCAAAATAACACAAATATGTTATTTTAGGAACTAAAATAGTGAAATTTTAATTTAATTTCTATATTTACCCTTAAATTTAATGGTGTCTATAAATGGAATTCGGTTGGAGGATGAAATCAAAATAATTTTTATACACCGGAAACTAAACAAATACAATTCAAATAGAGAATCAAAATCACACAAACTCCATACATTAGAAACTAAAATAGTAACAATCTCAACCTTGGAGCATTTACTCTTTTGGTGCTATGGTTTTTCTATGTCGAGTCCGACTATCATAAAACTAAATAATTAATAATTATTTAATAATTTCAGAATATTATATGATATTGAATCACGTAGTATTTTAAGCCATTATCCGACTCTTCCAACAACACATAGGCTTTGTTTGATTAGAATAAATAATAGTGAGAGGATTAACAATTCATGGAATCAGTGAAAGATTGGTTATTCAATTAGATTAGTAAGATAAATAATTTTCTCTTTTTCACATTTGTTTTGCAATAAATATTGAAATATATAATACCAATTATTTGTTTATTTTGTATTATTAGTTATAGGATTAAAAAATCCACCAATTTTGTTGAATAAAATGTCCATTGAAATCTAATCTGAATAATAAAAATTACAACTAAACATTGTGAATTCCATAGATTGATAATCCCAATCCTATGTTATAATTTGTCCAATAAGCATGGCTCATAAAATTCACATTCATGCTGCAAAGATTGTCCATATTGATGCTGGAAAGGTTGTTTTAGTTGTGAATAGGTGAAACATTTTATACTGGACTTACCTCCTACATCAATTGATCCATTCAAACTGTTTCCACTTAGGGATAAAGTCTTGAGTGATGAGAGCACACCAAGGCATGGTAGGATGGTATAATTGAATGAATTCCAATCCAATGTAAGTAGCTCCAGCTTGCCTAACACAGACAGTCTTTCAACACCTACAAAAATCAATTTCCATTTCAAGTCACCACCATCCTCAAGACTAAAACAACATGTAAAATTGACATGTATTCCATTTTATTAAGAATATAATAACAAAAATAGGTAGTTTGTTTAAAACTCAATTTTAAAGGACAGTAATCTACAAACATAAATTTTCTATTGAAATTTCATATAAAATTGTGTGGCCTGTTGAAATCTTTTTATTACAAGCCAAAACATCTATCATTGCGGCTCATAATTGTGAAAATATTATGTAAAATTTTTAATAATTTTTTTTTTGGGACCCTAACATTTTTGCGCCAATGAGTCCATTTCAGTTGTTCAACAAATGTTGCATAGTATGACAAGTGGCAAATGAGATAAACCAGGTGATGGACCGATAAATCATAAATCATAAAGATCGAGTGTTTAAAAAACAAACTTTACCATCATCAAATAAATAAATAAATAAAATAAACAAACTTTATTTTCAAAAAAAAAAAAAAAAAAAAACTAATTCATTAGAATCATTAATTCAACCGCCATCCAAGTAGGCTGTTTTTAATTTTGGGTTGGGCACGGAAGGGTGTTACCCGGATCCATCACAAGTCCTATTTTGATTATTTAAACTATTTATTTTGTATGTCATTTCATGTATATAATTATAATTTATTTAATTTATTGCATTTGTCCTAAAAAATAGACTAAAAAATGTATTTTTGAAACCAGAGCATCTACATTTTTTTTTGGTTCATTATTTTCTTGATATTGAAGTGGTTTTGTTATCATACCTGAGTGTGTTGTGAGACCATCAAACCAATTATGGCTAATATCAAGCTGCTCCAAGTTATTCAAACCTTTAAGATCTGGTCTCAAGTCAGGAAAATAAAAGTATTAACTAGTTGGAAACCAAATAAGCCTGCTTATTTTTGAATTCTTCAAACTCTTAGTTAAAGAATGGAGAGAAATAGACTTTAAACTCACCATTAATATGAATAGTTCCCTCAAAAAGATTAAAAGACAGATTTAGGGACTTTAGAGATGTTAATTCACCCAACTTCTCAAAACCTGTAAAACAGTCAATAATGTATATCATAGCATAGGCCACAACGCGATTTCTGGAAATATTGTCAAAAAGAAAACAATAGAGTAGACTTGTTTGGTTGCTATTCTAGTAATAAAAAAAACCTTCATTCTCAAGCCAACCCGCTAAACTATTCTCTGATAAGTCGAGACTTTCAAGTTCTTCAAATGGAAGAAACATGGAGGCATTCAGATACCAAGCTCCCATACGAACAGTAAGATTGAGTGAGAGTTGGATCACTCGCCCTGTTGTAGTGCTGCACTTGACTCTTTCCCATTCACAGCAGTCAGTAGTTGCTTCACCCTTCCAAACCGGCCTTGCAAACATGTCGTTGCGATTTTGGTGGTCAATGGAATCTTTTAGTTGCAGAAGAGCAATCCTCTCATGCTTCAAACACCCATAGCACTCACTAGCCAAAACCAACATTACCCACAACCACACCAACCTCATCTCTCTAAACATGATGGCACACCTATTTCTTCTTTGCATGTTCTGCACTAACTCAGAATTGCACATTTAGCACCCAAGTGGTCTGAGTCTTTATAAAGGCACTAAAAGCAACCATCATACTCTGGGCCCTCCCACTTATTGATTAGGCTAATATTTTTGGAAAAATTAAAGCAAGCTCTCTCCTCAATATGAATGCAGTGGTTGGCCTGCCTTGATTAACTTGCGCCTCCTACCTTCAGAAAATCAATAGATACACGTGGAGTACCACATGGTATTATTTATGTGGTAATTTTAGTAAATGTGAAATCGCAAAATATAGTAAATAAATTATCATTTGTCTCTCAATTACTTATAAAAGTGAATAATCATTTATTACATGATTTTTTTTTTTCACTATGCAGTAGTCTAATTATCCCCTTATGGTGTGGGTTTTGGGATTTAAAATTCCTACATATTACCACTACTAATACAAAAATAAATAAATAAATATTTATAAGGGGAAATTATAAAAAAAAAAGAAAAGAAAAGAAAAGAAAAAGAAGAAGAAAGCAAACAAACAAAACCAGCCTCAATGAAAAGACATCAAAGGCAAGTTCACGACAAAAGCTCCTATTGCTCGTTTCGGAAGATGGAGGGGCAAGATAGAAGAGTTGATGGCAAGAGATTTGAAGGGGGTTGGCAACCGGTGTTTTATAGAGGGAGAGCTGCTGGGTCTAGACGAAGGGGGCCAGGTTCGAAGCTGTTTTCCATTTTTGTTGACAACCTTCCATATGATATGGATCCTAAAGGCATGTTTATTATGTTCTCTAAGTTTGGAGTGGTGAAGCATGTCTACATATCATTTAAGCGCAGCAAAGTGGGAACAAGATTTGGGTTTGTTCGGTACGAGTGTGTAGTGGCAGCAAAGATGGCGATCCAGAAGGCAAATGGGGTCTGGTGTGGCAAGAAACAACTGAAGGTAAAGTTTGCAGATTATGATAATGAGAAGGATCATCAGAGACGTCTACGAATGAAAGGTGTAGCAGGGGAGGGCGGTGAACCAAATGCATCCAATGTGCCGGTTCGGAAAGGCATTGGGGTGAGTCCATGTAGAGGAACAAAATCGTACGCAGACATAGTGAAGGAAGGGGTGGGCGAGGCGGATAAGCTGCTAAAAGTGGCAGTAACTGACGAAGGCAGTGACTGGTTACAGAGCTGTATGGTGGTGCGTATTAAGAGTTTGTCGATGCTGGGGGAGATGCAGAGCTTGCTCTGGAACTCCAGTCTACATGAAATCCATTTTCGTTTTGGGGGTGGGAATTTAATTCTATTAAATTTTCCAACCGAAGAGCTTTTACACCAGAAGTTTAGTTTGGTGGCAGACCTCATTCAAGATCTCTGCGATGGTATAAGATTATGGGATGAAGATTTGCCGATGGTGACTTCTAGGCTAGTTTGGTTACACTGTTACGGTATTCCTTTCCATGCATGGAACACTAGCACACTTCACAGCATTGGATCTTTATGGGGGGACATCCTCAGAGTGGAAGACAACCTTGCGGGATCAAAAACACTGAACTGTGGCAAGGTATTGGTTCATACTAGGGCCTTGGAAGCAATAAACTCATCGGTAGAGGTTGAGTGTAACAGGAGAATTTACAAGGTCTCGGTGGGGGAAGGAAGTTACAGTGTAGATTTCGACTATGAGATGCGCCAGAAATGGGGGCTGAGCATCCCCTTACCTTCCCGGGCGGAGAGTTCAGTTGCCGGAGTGAATCCTCAACAAGATGTCAGAATCGAGGAGGAGAACCACTCTGACCAAAAGCAGCATAGGAACTTGGTCTTGGTGGCGTCAGACCAGGGGAACACCATTTCGGTGGTAAATGATACTCTTGCCGACAGTGGCTTCGTGAAGGATGATGGCATGCACGAAGGCCTAGTGGAAAAGGTGGTGGTGAACGTGAGGAAGGATAACAGCTGTTCTGCAGAGGAGGTTAGCATGCGAAAAAAGCTACCAAGTATTGTAAGTGTTGACAGCAGGGTGGCTGCGGGTGGGCCTCCGTTACTCACTCCAGGGTTTGTTAAAAGTCTGACTGGGTCGGAGGGGGGTAGACCCAGTATTAATATTGAGGTAGTATTAGAAGGGGCCCAAGTAGGAGGTCCTGTTGATGGGCCTAGCTGTCCGCATATTATCAAAGAGGCTCCCCTTACCCAAAATGGATCGGCCCAATCCCGAGAGCAGACTCTGTGTCTATCTCAAGCCCACGAGCCTGTCAGGTTCACTACTACTACCGTGGGTAGAGAACCAGTGGCTCCAGTTAACATCCATCGTCTCCAGGAAGGCAAGGAAGGAGGTTCGAGAGGAAGGGGAAGGAGAAGAGTTCCCAGAAATGTTGCTGCACTTTCAGGTAGTTTTCAGCGGGGTGCGTTACTCAGGGCAGCGGTTGCAGTCCTCTCACACCCCCAGTCCCAGACCAGCCGATCGAGTAGGAGAAGGAAGCGGGCTATCGAGGAAGCTCACGCCACTTTGCAGCTTGGTAAACGTCTGGGAATGAATTGTGAAGGGAGGGAGAATGAAGTGGTACAAAAGATCGTTGAGCTAGAGCTACAAGATGCAGAACGGTTTGACAAAATCGCAAAAGGGGGTCAGGTGGGTCAGACCTAATGGGCTGCGAACTGGGGGTGTTTAGCGGGGTAAAAGCTAGATTCCAATGAAGATCATGTCTTGGAATGTTAGAGGATTGGGGAGGCTGGAAAAACGCCGTAGAGTGAAGCAGCTAATTAAAGAAAAAAGAGTAGATGTCCTACTCCTTCAAGAAACAAAGAGAAGAGATATTGATGTCCCATTTGTGCGATCTATTTGGCCTTGGGAGAAGCTGGAGTTTATGGCTGCAGATTCGGATGGGAGTGCTGGAGGGCTCTTGAGTATTTGGAACCCTGAAGTATTCTCCTTATCAGAGTGTTGCAGTAACAGAAATTTTTTGCTCCTTTCAGGTACTCTGTTTAATTCATTTGAGTGTGTTTTCTTAAATATTTATGCACCAAATGAAGTGGTTCAAAGAGCTAAGCTGTGGGATGCTATCCTCAATTTAAGATCCTCTTTCCAAAAGCCTTGGTGCGTGGGAGGTGATTATAATGAGATAAAAGTTCCAGATGAAAGAAGAGGATGCACTAGAAGTTCCAAAGGGATGCAGGATTTTAATAATTTTGTTGATCTACTGGAGTTGATGGATTTACCAATGTTGGGTAGGAAGTTTACATGGTGTAATTCTGTGGACGGGGATAGGTGGAGTAGAATTGATAGGTTTTTGTTGGACCCACTATGGGTAGAAAACTTTAGTTTGAAGTTATGGGGCCTTCCTAGATTGGTGTCCGACCACTGTCCTCTATTGCTTACGGAAGAAGAGAAAAACTGGGGCCCTAAGCCGTTTAGGTTTCTGAATGCATGGACCCTGCATCCTAGCTTCTTGTCTGTTGTGCAAAAGTCCTGGTTGGATTCGAAGGTACAAGGGTGGGCTGGATACAGAGCAAAGGTGAAATTGTGTAGTCTCAAAGCCGAGCTGAAACGGTGGAATTCTGATGTGTTTGGTTGCGTGGAGGACCAACTAAAAAAAGCTGAAGCTGAGTTGCATGAGCTTGATCTGTTGGCAGAAATGGGGACATTAGGTTCCCATGAAGTGGCTAGAAGAAGGGAGGTCAAAAACTTGGTGTGGTCATTTAGAAAGAAGTTGGATTGGATATGGTTCCAAAAGTCTAGAGTAAATTGGGCCCAGAATGGTGATCGGAACACCAGGTTTTTTCATATTATGGCTAGCCAAAGGCAGAATAGGAACTTAGTGGACTCAGTGGTTGTGGAGGGGGTTCGTGTTGAAGACCCAGCTATGGTAAAACTGGAAGTGCTGAGGTTCTTTTCAAAGGCATTTTCGGAAGATTGGCCATCTCGCCCTAAATTGTCTGGTAGTTTTGGGCGGATCAATAGTGCGAAGGTGGGGGAGTTTCTTGATCCTGAGTTCACTTTGGAAGAAGTGTGGGAGGCTGTAAAAGACTGTAATGGGAATAAAGCTCCGGGGCCGGATGGTTTCAACATGTTGTGCATACAGAAATGCTGGAAGATTATGAAAAGTGATTTATTCCAGGTTATGCAGGAGTTCTACCAGCACAGTAAGCTGGTTTCGGGGTTAAATAGCTCTTTTATCACCTTAGTTCCTAAGGTTTCTAGTCCCTCGGGTTTATCTGATTTTAGACCAATTAGTTTGGTGGGTGTAGTGTATAAAATCTTGGCTAAGGTTCTCTCAAAAAGATTGAAAAGGGTGCTTCCAGATGTAATTGGAGTAGTGCAGACTGCCTTTTTGGAGGGGAGGAATATCTTCGATGGGGTTATGATTGCTAATGAGGTGGTGGATTGGTGGAAGAAGTCTAAAGAGAAGGGTGTCATTTTTAAACTTGATTTTCAAAAAGCTTATGATTCGGTTAACTGGGGTTACCTTTTTTCTATGATGGCCAATCTAGGGTTTGGGGAGAGATGGCTGGAGTGGATGAAAACTTGTGTCACCACGGCCAGAATTTCAATTCTTGTGAATGGGTCACCAACAGAAGAGTTCAGTCCACAAAAGGGGTTAAGGCAAGGTGATCCTCTCTCCCCCTTTTTGTTCAACATTGCGGCTGAGGGTCTCAACGTTGTGTTGGAAAGGGCTAAAGCTTTGGGCGTAATTAAGGGAGCTTCTATTGGGTCAGGAAACTTGAATCTGTCCCATCTCCAATTCGCCGATGACACTATTCTTTTTTGCGATGCTGAGTGGGAGGAGATAGTAAATATTAAGAGAATTCTCAGATGCTTTGAGATTATGTCAGGCCTTAAAATAAATTTCCATAAAAGTGTGGTGTGCGGAGTTGGGATTAGTGGAGAGTTGGCTCAAGCTTTTGCCTCCAAACTGTATTGTCTCAGTAAGAAGCTCCCTCTTCTGTACCTGGGCTTACCCCTTGGTGCTAACCCAAGAAGAAAGAAGACTTGGCAACCCGTGGTGGAGAAGGTAAAAGCTAAATTAGCCTTATGGAAGAGACAGACGCTTTCGTTTGCTGGTCGTCTAACCCTGATCAAATCTGTCCTTGATAGTCTGCCTGGTTACTACCTATCCCTCTTCAAATTACCTAAAGGGGTAGCGAAGGAAATTGATAAGTGGAGGGCAACATTTTTATGGGGCAGCTCAGAAATCCGGAGGAAGATTCATTTGGTAAACTGGAAGGTAGTAACCCTTAGTAAAGAGCATGGAGGGTTAGGCATTAGAAGGGTGAGGGACTTTAATGTTTCTTTGCTAACTAAGTGGTGGTGGAGATATGGGGTGGAAGATGAATCTCTGTGGAAGAAAGTAATTTTGAACAAGTATGGGGGAGTTGGTGGTAGATGGTTACCAGTGATGGAAGGGTCTGGCAAAGAATCTCTTGTTTGGAGTGATATTCTGAGTGTGTTAAGGGAGAATGTTGAGCGCTTTGAATTTTTTACGTCTAATTGCAAGCTTGTGATAGGAAATGGTTGTAGGATTCACTTTTGGCATGACAAGTGGCAGTCGAATGTTCAACTAAAGGTAGAGTTCCCAAGGTTGTTTAGATTATCTGAGGATAAAGACGGGAACCTGAGCTCATTCATGCAGAGGAGGGATATCTCAGGAAATTGGAGGCTTTTGTTTACAAGATCGCTCCTAGCGTGGGAGGAAGAGGAGGTTCAAAGGCTGCAAGACTTGACAGGAGCTGCTCCCAGATTAATTGAGGAGCTGCCAGACTCAGTCAAGTGGACTGCATCTCCTTCAGGTAATTTCACAGTGGCTTCAATGAGGAAATGGTATGAGGAGACTCAAGGCCCAAAATTGCAGGTTCCTAATCTGTTATGGAGAGGTGTGGCCCCTCCAAAAGCTCAATTTTTAAGCTGGTTGGCATGGAGGGGAAGGGTTAAAACCATTAGTCTTTTACAGAGGTTTAGGGCCTTAAGCAGAGATGTGGAGAATCTGTGCCTTTTCTGCAAGCTGGAACCAGAGTCCGTGGATCATTTGTTCCTGCAATGCACGGAAATTTGGAAGGTTTGGTCATCTCTGCTTCAATGGTGGGGAGTATCCTGGGTCATTCCTGCTACAGTTGATGGTGTGCTGTTATGGTGGATGGGTACAAAATTCAAGAAGTCAGTTGAGAGGATTTGGAGACTTGTCCCAATTGCAATGTTATGGTCAGTATGGAGGTTAAGAAATGAGTGTGTTTTTAAAGGAAGTCAGCCTAATATGGAAGCGCTTGGTGAAATAGTGAAAGTTAGGGTTGGGCTGTGGGCCAAGTCTGGGCTGCCCAGGTTTCAGTACTCAGTGCATGACGTAGTGGCAAACCTGAATCAGGTGACTTCTTGTAGTTAGGGCCCTGCTGCTGGTTTGTTGGTGCTTCTGTGGTGTGTGTGTTTGGATTGCTGCCCTCTGTGTGGCCTGCTTTATGCCTTTTGTGGTTGCTGGCCAGCCAATCCGTGTCTGCTGGTGTGTGTAACCAGTTTGTTGGGAGGCTCCAGCTTCTGGTCTGTCAAGGCAGTACAGAGGCCTGCTTGGCTATGGTCTGTGAAGGCAGTGCTTCTCCTTCAGGGATAGTTGGGCTGCAGTGTGGTGATGTTTCAGAATTCAGAATCTGCATTCTGTTGATGTTCTCAATCTGTGTCTGCTGGTGTGTGTAACCAGTTTGTTGGGTCTCTTTCCGGAGCCTGGGGGGTATGTTTGCAGCTTGGCGGCAGAGTGGGAGGCTCCAGCTTCTGGTCTGTCAAGGCAGTACAGAGGCCTGCTTGGCTATGGTCTGTAAAGGCAGTGCTTCTCCTTCAGTATGTGTTGTCTAGGTGCCCCAGCAGAGGGATAGTTGGGCTGCATTCTGTTTTCTGCTTCTGTTGTTTTTCTGTTGTGTTTCTCCGCACCCTTCTCCTCTTGTTTCGCTGGCTTGTTGGTCCCTCACCAACTAGTGCTACTCTTTATTGATGTACCTTTCCATACTTTGTATGATTTCATCAATAAAGATTTTCTTTGCTGATAAAAAAAAAACAAAACCAGCCTCAATGTTTAACCCTTAACCCTTGTAGCAAAATAAGCCTCAAATTTTAATTTTATCAATTTAAATTCTAATATTTTAATTTATTTTCAATCTAAACATTTGTGTATTTTTATTAGGTAAAACAAACATAAAAAAGAGTATTTTAGTGATTAAATTCAATGTAAGAGTAGATAAAATGAGTCTAAATTGACAAAATTAAAAACTTTGCATTTATTTTATTTTTAGTGTCAAATCCTGAATTCTTTTAAAATTACCCCTAATTATACTAATTAAAAAAATTATATCACTGCTAGCTAATTTCATATTCAGAAATAATTAGACAAAGGAAAATCCTATACAAACTAACACTATCAACTTTTCTAAGTAAATGACATTATCATGCAATAAAAGAAATTTTAGAATTTGAAACAGAATACACTTTAATAATGTGATTTGTGCCATATTAGTAAGTGGGAAAATTTTACAATTTTTTTAATTTGTTTAGTATTAAATCTAATCCCGCCTCTTACCAAGTTGGTGTCAACAGTAATGTTGCTTTGTTTCAAAATAAAATGATAATTTCCTCTCACTTGATCTTTTATTTGGTTGCAGAGTATAGCTGGCTCTATAGAAAAACACCAATATCGACTAATTAGACGGACCATCAAGAAGTAATGCTGGCTCTATAAAAAAACACTAACATGGACTAATTAGACGGACCACCCATCCCTTGAGGTTTTTAACAAATACACAAATCTTAACGTAATTTTAAAATTGAAGGGAAAGTCCGTGTGTTTATCAATTAAGATGATTCGATTCTTAGGGTACTGTCAGATTAATCTAATAATGGACCATAAATTTATTTTACACAAAAATTTATAACTCACTCTGTACTTTTTATTTTTTTTTATTTTTTCCTTTCAAATGTTACCATTAAAGTTATAGGGAATTTCATTAATTTCTAGAGACATCAATGGTGTGTACCATATGCATCTTAATATAAATTGACATAATTTTATCACAAAATTTTATAACATCAACAACAAAATGAGTAACCTTATCAGAAATTGGGGTAAAAAAAATTATTGTAACCAAACGATAACTTTTATTACATGAATCACAAAATTTTAAACATCTTATTATGCTAATTTGTGGCTAATGTTACAAAATTTTCCAATGAAATTATGTCAATTTATAATATGGTACATATGGTACACACCTTGAAAAAATATGAACCACAAAATTTCACTAATTTCTATATCTATATATTAACTTTTTAAAAAATTTGTTTTATAATGAGCAGTTAATGTTAAATCATAAGTGTTCACATCATTGAATGAAACAGAAAATTGAGCAATTATTCATTGCTCATGGGGCATTGACATGGCTATGTCACAAAGTCATTCATTTATGTGGGACTCACGTGACACTCACACAAATGAATAATTTGAATAATTTTGGGACAATATTACATGGGGCATGAAATATTTTCTTTTAGAAATCATAGCAAACTACCCCTTACGTACAATTGAAGTCGCTGGACGTAAGCGTTAAGCTCCTTCTTATATTTTTCATACTTTTTCATATTCTTCTCGAAGGTCTTAACTTAGACACGCATTGATAATTTAAACAATTTATCTCGTATGCCTGGCAGTAAATATTATTTTTGTAAAAAATTAATTTTATCAAACAATTATAACACAAATAAATCATATTTTGTTTTATAAAATAGATAATTTAAGTTTTTAATCATTTTATCGTTCATTTTATAAAACAAAATGTGATTTATTTCTATATTTATAGTTGTTTGATGAAATTAATTTTTTACATAGATGACTTTTACTGTGAGACTTACAAGATAGACTGTTCAAATTATTGATGTGAGTCCAAATTGAGACCCACAAGAAAAATATAAAAGGATATAAAAATAAATAAAAATATGGAGGAGAGCCCATTTCTACACTCGAACCCAAACTAATTTCGACCTCACTATCATACATTAGTCTACAAAATTATTATTCATATGTAATACCGTGTGGATTTGGGTATCAAAATTTTCCTTCATATTAGCATTACTGATAGATTCAATTTACAACCGCAAGAAAAGAAAAGAAAAGAAAAAAACCCATAATATCATAATATGGCTAGTTCGTTTGGCCATAGTATTTGACTCTCAGTTGTTCGAATCTTTCTATCTATGTTTGGATCAATTATATGTTATATTTAATTTTTATTATTATGATTATAAATTCATTAGTTTCACTGTAATATCATATATAAATTAAAGAATTAAAATAAAAGCTTTATTCAACATTGTAAAATAGGATTAAATTCAAATAATTGTAATCCATTATTTACATCATTTAACAGACTATGAACCTACAATAGCTAGAAAGCGATCAACAAATCAACCAAGTCCAACAACCACTAATAATCACATACAATATGTAAAATAAATTGATGTATTATTATTGATTGATGTGTATTGAATTACAAGATTGTTGTATTGATATGTATGTTACAAGCTATTATATAGGAGAGGTGTGAGGTAAGTGAGTGGTGGTAGTGGATGGTAGTGGAGGTGGTGGGTGGTAGTGGAGATGGTAAGTGTGTTAGGTTTAGTGGGGTGGATGTAGTGGGTTAGGTTAGTGGGTTAGGTTTAGTGTACATTAACAGCCCCCCTCAAACTCAAGGAGGATAGGAACTAACCAACTTGAGTTTGAAGAGAGTAACAAAACAGAAAAGTAAGCTGACAATTAAAAATGGGATAGGAGACACTGTATGGTCGTGTCGGACCGTTGTAGCAGACAGTTTACGGGGTCATGTCGGACCGTTGAAGCAGACACTGTGTGGTCGTGTCAGATGTAGAAGACAGTTTACGGGGTCATGTCGGACCGTTGTAGCAGGACAGTTTACGGGGTCATGTCGGACCGATGTAGCAGGACAGTTTACGGGGTCATGTCGGACCGATGTAGCAGACAGTTTACGGGGTCATGTCGGACCGTTGTAAAAGACAGTTTACGGGGTCATGTCGGACCGTTGTAGAAGACAGTTTACGGGGTCATGTCGGACCGATGTAGTAGGACAGTTTACGGGGTCATGTCGGACCGTTGTAGAAGACAGTTTACGGGGTCATGTCGGACCGATGTAGCAGGACAGTTTACGAGGTCATGTCGGACCGTTGTAGAAGACAGTTTACGGGGTCATGTCGGACCGATGTAGCAGGACAGTTGTGGTGGTGCACCAAGGGGGCGACTTAGGGAGTGCGCCATGAGCGACTTATACATGATACTGTGTATAACCCCCCCTCAAACTCAAATAGGTGTGAAGATAGAAACCTATTTGAGGTTGAAACAAAGGGATTGATAAAGCTGACCGGGGTAAAAGACACTGTATGAGTGTGTATATAGGCTGCCCAAAAAAAAATATACATGGATGTAGATATCGAGCCCTCAAAAGTCGTGCCCTCAAAAGGTGTGCCCGCACCCTCAAAAGGCGTGCTATCAAAAGGCGTGCCCGAATGCATCAAAAGGCGTGCCTGTTTGTCGGCGAGAAGAGGCGCGCGATGCGCGTGGCTGCCTCGGCTATTTAACCAAGACAGAGCTGAGGCAGAGGCGAAGACAAACAATTGGCGAAAATCCTCTGAAAAACTCTTCGTTTTGCTGAGAAGGTTTTGCTGAGAAGATACTCTGTAACACTCTCTATAACACTCTGTTGCCCAGAAAAAATGGCTTCGTCTTCCCGCGGGCTGCTTACCCTCTTTCCCGACCTCAACGAGTCTACAGGAGAGAGAACTGGTGCGGTGGCCAGTGAACCTCAACCAAACACTGCTGGGTTTGCTCCGCTGAACTTTCCGATGCGGTCTGTGGAGCAAAAAATGGCGTTGCAGTCGGATGTGGAGGCCAATCAGTATACGTTGAAGGCATGTGTGGAGTCCATGACGGCGGTCACAAATCTGTCGCACCGGCTACAGAGTAGGACAAATGAGGTGCAGCAGTTAAACTCCCAGCTGGCTCTGCTCCAACGCATGTATAAGGATGCGCGAGCAGAGATGAGCGTGCTAAGGGCAGAAAACAAGGAGCTGAAGCGGAAGGCCACCGTGATGTTCCGATTTGGAGGTCCGCCATATGCTGCAGTGGAAGAGTTTGGGGGAGTGAACGTGCTCGGTGGACAAGGAAACACGGAGGCAACACCGTCAAGGGCTGCTCAGGACGGAGGCAAGAAGAAGAGACCTGCAGCAGAGTAGAGAAGCAAAATCCCGCCTGTGGATGTGGTTGTTTGGTTGTGTGATATATTTGTTTTTGTTTTTGTTTTTTTTTGTTTTTTGTTTTTTTTTTTTTTTTGTGTGTGTGTAAAATGGTGATCGGGGTGAGCCCCGACATGAATAAAAGGAAATGAGTTTGGTGTTCGTTTTCTTCTTCTTCTTCTTCTTCTTCTTCTTCTTTTTTTTTTTTTTTTTTTTTTTTTTTTTTTTTTGCAAAGAAATAAAGAAAATAAATAAAAATAATGAATTGGGAATCAAAACGGAGGAGAGAGGGGACAAGACACATGGGTGTCGTGGTGTAAAGGAAATAAAAGAAAAAAAATAAAGAAATTGAGTGGGTGACTCAGTGGATGGCCGTGAGGAGAGAGGGAGAGATTCGAAAAAGGTGAGAAAAATGTGAGTGGTGTGCGTCTTTAGAGAGAGAGAAACCGTGAGTGGTGTGTGTGTATGAATCTGAGTGTGTTTGTCGGGTGAGTGGAGTGTATGTTGTAGGGTATTGGGGTGAGAATGTGAGGTGTGTATCTGGGTGTGGAAGGAGAGAACCAGCCCTAGAGAGAGAGCTTCGAAAAATGTGTGTTCTCAGTATCTCAGTGTGTGAGTGTCTTGTGTATGGTGAAGCTGCCGTGGTGAAGCTAACATGTGGTGTGTTGTTCTGTATGTGGGTTCTTCCCCCCCCCTCCTCTCTCACCCGAGTGTGCTGTGTGTCTCTGTGGAACGCCAACCGGATCGAGGTGTGCAGAAACTCCAGAGCCGTCAGGATCGGCAGCAACCCCTCGTCAAATCTCACATCGACGACGGCGCCGATGACCTGGCAGAACTTCCCGATGGAGCCAGCACTGGTGAACTCGTCGGTGATCGTTCCGCTGGGGCCGCCTGTTTTCGGGAGAGGTGGTGTCGCCGCCGTCGGCGACGGAGCGGCCGCGGTGGTGGCGTAGTCGAGGATACGGTTAAGGAGGAAGCCCTTGGGGGAAGGGCGGTAGGAGGTGCGCGGTGGGAGGTGCATGGTGAGGGAGCTCAGTCATGGTTTCCACTGAGCGGAGCAATACCATGGACGGGTCGGAGCTTGATCATCCGAAAAGAAATTACAAGCCTTACAAGTATGATTTCTATCTATCTGGGAACTTGTGTGTTTCAGTGAGGTGCCGAGAGGGAGAGGGAGGTGTGAATGGGTTGAGACCCGGCGGGCGGTCAAGGCAAAGTTGCCGCCCGCCAGAAGGCGAAGAGCACCAAGAGCTTAACCTATAGCTCTGATACCATGTAAAATAAATTGATGTATTATTATTGATTGATGTGTATTGAATTACAAGATTGTTGTATTGATATGTATGTTACAAGCTATTATATAGGAGAGGTGTGAGGTAAGTGAGTGGTGGTAGTGGATGGTAGTGGAGGTGGTGGGTGGTAGTGGAGATGGTAAGTGTGTTAGGTTTAGTGGGGTGGATGTAGTGGGTTAGGTTAGTGGGTTAGGTTTAGTGTACATTAACACAATAAACCAACACAAAGGATATCAAACTTCTTTTTATATGAGTTGAATTCAAAATCTCACACCACAAAAGCTGCTGTACAATTACTTAGACCAAATACCGTGGTGAAATGTTGTTGTAATAGTGCATCTCAAAAATGTAATTATATTGCACACTCACTTTCATAACATCATGCATTTAGTAAAGTCTATATATCTCAGACTTTGAAATGAAGACTTGGAATTAATTTGTATGATTTGAGAGGACCTTGACTTGGGGTCAACAATAAATATCCTATGATTTTATAAATCTTGAATTTGCACAAATAAAATTCAATTTGAGTATAAATCTTGAACATTTTATTATGCTAATTTATGATTAATGTTACAAAATTTTCCAATAAAATTATGTCAATTTATAATATGGTGCATTTTATTATACTAATTTGTGATTGATGTTACAAAATATGTACCACAGAATTTCCCTAATTCCTAATATATTAAGTTTTAAAAAAAATTCTTTTATAATGAGTAGTTAATGTTGAATCATAAGTGTTCACATCATTGAAGGCGACACAAAAAATCGGCCATGGTATTGACGGGGCCATGCCACAAAGTCATTCAAATCATTTATTTGTGTGGAATTTATGTGGAATTTACACAAATAAATAATTTGGATGGCTTTGAGGCAATGTCACATATATTTTTTTTCTACAAAATCATAGCAAACTGCCACCTCCTTATAATTGAAGTTGTTGGATGTAATTGATTAAAGGATCATTCTCAGCGTTAAGCTCCTTTTTATATTTTTCATACCTTTTCATATTCCTCTTGGATGTCTTAACATAGACATGCATTGATAATTCAAACCATCTATTTCGTATGTCTCGCAGTAAATATTGTTTATGTAAAGTATTAATTTTATCAAACAATTACAAGATAAATAAATTACATTTTATTTTATAAAATGAATAGTTTAAGTTTACAATCATATTTATCGTTTATTTATAAAACAAAATATGATTTATTTTTACATTTATAGTTGTTTGAAGAAATTAATTTTTTGCATAGATGACTTTTATTGTGAGACATACAAGATAGACCGTTCAGATTATCGATGCAAGTTTGAATTGAGACCCACAAAAAAAATATAAAAGGGTATAAAAAAAAAAGGTATAGAGGAGAGCTCATTTCTACACTCGAACCCAGTATAATTTCAACCTCCTTATCATACATTAGTCTACAAAATTATTATTCATATGTAATACCGTGTGGATTTGGGTATCAAAATTTCATTCATATTAGCATTACTGATAGATACAATTTACAACCACAAGAAAAAGAAAAGTAAAGAAAAAAAAAAAAAACCCATAATATCATAATATGGCTGGCTCGTTTGGCCATGATATTTGAAGCTCAGTTGTTTGAATCTTTCTATCTATGTTTGAATCAATTATATGTTGTATTTAATTTTTATTATTATGATTATAAATTCATTAGTTTCACTGTAATATCATATATAAATTAAAAAAATTAAAATAAAAGTTTTATGCAAAATTGTAAAATAGGGTAAAATTTAAATAACTATAATATCATTCAACAAACCACTAACCTACAATAACCGGAAAGTGATCAACAAAACGACCAAGTCCAACAACTACTAATAATTACATATAACCCCCGCAATGGGGGATATCAAACCTTTTTTTATTATTTTTATTTTTAAGAGTTAAATTCAAAATCTCACACCACAAAAACTACTATACAATTAATGGACCAATTGTCGTGTTTAAATCTTGTTGTAATAGTGCATCTCAAAAATGTAATTATATTGCACGCTCACTTTCGTAACATCATGCATTTAGTAAAGTCTATATACCTCAAAATTTGAAATGAAGACTTGGAATTAATTTGTATGATTTGAGAGGACCTTGACTTGGGGTCAACAATAAATATCCCATGATTTTATAAATCTTGAAATTTGCAGAAATAAAGTTCAATTTGAGTATATTTATTACCGTCAATTTTTTGCTTAAATTTCACTCTCATCATTCTTATTGGAATTTGTCTTAATTTCAAACGAATTTTATTGTGAAGTTGAAATATAATATAACTTTATTTATATATATTTTTCATATTTAAAAATTTTATAATAGCAATTCAGGGATCAAAGTGAACCAAGAAAGCAAAATTATGATTTGATGAAGTTATTTCAATTGAACATCTGATATGCTTTTTATTTTTTATCTTTTTATGAGAAAAAGAATAAACCAACACAAAATTATGATTTGATGAAGTTGTCCGAATCTTTCTATCTATGTTTGGATCAATTATATGTTATATTTAATTTTTATTACTATGATTATAAATTCATTAGTTTCACTGTAATATCATATATAAATTAAAAAATTAAAATAAAAGCTTTATTCAACATTGTAAAATAGGATTAAATTTAAATAATTGTAATCCACTATTTACGTCATTTAACAAACTATGAACCTACAATAGCTAGAAAGTGATCAACAAATCAACCAAGTCCAATAACCACTAATAATCACATACAATAAACCAACACAATAAACCAACACAAAGGATATCAAATTTCTCTTTATATGAGTTGAATTCAAAATCTCACAACACAAAAGCTGCTATACAATTACTTAGACCAAATACCATGGTGAAATGTTGTTGTAATAGTCCATCTCAAAAATTTAATTATATTGTACACTCACTTTCATAACATCATGCATTTAGTAAAGTCTATATATCTCAAACTTTGAAATGAAGACTTGGAATTAATTTGTATGATTTGAGAGGACCTTGACTTGGGGTCAACAATAAATATCCCATGATTTTATAAATCTTGAAATTTGCATAAATAAAATTCAATTTGAGCATATTTATTACCGTCAATTTTTTTCTTGAATTTCACACTCATCATTCTTATTGCAATTTGTCTTAATTTCAAACGAATTTTATTGTGAAGTTGAAATATAATATAACTTTATTTATATTTTTTTTTTATACAAACTTGGAGTTTTAAAAATTTTATAATAGCAATTCAAGGATCAAAGTGAACCTAGAAAGCAAAATTGAGAGACTTGAAAAGTGAAAAGTATTATAAAATGTAAGAGCTAAAAACATCAAAATGAAACACTACCACTCCTAAATGTCAAAATTATGCTTTGATGAAGTTATTTCAACTAAACATCTTATATGCTTTTTATTTTTTATTTTTTTATGAGCATAATAATAATAATAAAATTAAAAGGGTAAATTACATTTTTAATCTCTATATTTTGACTCAAATTTTACTTTGGTCCTTATAATTTCAAATTGAACAATTTTTTCAATACACTTTAAATCTAGTTTCAATTTGGTCTTTTCGTCTAAAATTCTGTTAATTTTTCTTACATATATACTTTTCTTATATAGTAAAAAAAAATCTTACATATATACCTTAGGAGACTAATAAATGTCCCAAAATCATTATTTAACCTCCAACTTAAATAGGAGGACCAAATTAAAACTAGATTTAAAGTGTAGGGACGAAACTATTTAATTTGAAACTATAGGGACCAAAATAAAATTTGAATCAAACTATAAAGGTGAAAAGTGTAATTAATCCAAATAAAAAACATTTGGAAAAAAAAAAAAAACCCATAGTTTGACCATTTTGTAACAAAATAAATCATGAATTTTTAATTATATGCTTATATAACATTTGATGGAATGACCTCAATTTCCACCAATTTAATTCCTCTACTTTGTTCACTATAATAGAACAATAACAGATTTACTGTTTTTTTTTTTTTTTTTTTTTTTTTTTTTTTTTTTTGTGGGTACGATTTGTTTGTGATAAAATATAATCTTGCAATGACTTTATCTTAATTATAAAGACTTTATTCCAATGGAAAATTTTCAGGTTCAAATGCTTTTGAGGGTTATCTACACTAGAACCCCTTAAACTATTGAGAATTATCATTTTGATTCTTTAAACTATAAAAGCATAGTATTGAACCTCCTAAACTATTAATAAGTATCATTTTACCATCTAAATTATAAAAGCGTACAAATGTTTTTAAATTATAAAGACATACAAATTGGACCGTTAATAGAAACGAACAAAGTGAAACACACCAATAGTTTAGGGGGTCTATTTGTATGTTTTTATAGTTTATAGGGGGCAAAATGATACTTCTTAATAGTTTGGGGAGTCTATTTTTATGCTTTTAAAATTTTAGAGGTTGAAATAATATTTTTCAATAGTTTAGGAAATTTCTGCACAAATAACCCTGCTTCTAAAGGAAAATGGAACAATTTTAGTTCTAGGGTTCATTAACGTAGTGAATAATAAATTTAGTATGACTGTGATAGTTTATTATCATAAACACTTTGTATTGTAAACTAATAATAAGTAACTATTGTTTAAAAAAATAATAGATAATATTTGGGCATACTTTCTTTCTTTTCTTTTCTTTTCTTTTCTTTTTTTATTATATTTTTTTAATTAGGAAGAGAATAAGAAAATTATATTAAACTAGACAATCAATTATATAAAAAATTTTTACAAAAACATCCATTCAAGTCCAATATCAACAATTATTGCTAAAAAAAACAGAAAGGCCCATTATTAGGAATGAATAAACAACTAAAACAAGACAATTGTAACGCCCTCAAATAAACCCATAATAACCATAGCATTAACATGCATTTATAAAAGAAAACGAATCATTTGAGTTAGTCATCAGAGTATTCTTATTGAAAGACATCACATGTAACATCCTGCAACATCAAAGTAAATGCCCTAAGGGCTTACATCTTTCCAAACTAACACTTGGACACAAAAAGGATGAGTACTAACTCATTTACAAGTTAAGCCCTAGGCTTGAATGTTTACATGAAATCTCAAAAATAACAAAATAAAACATATAACTAAAGACAAGTCTTCAAAATCCCAAACATCAAATCCTTCCAGGCTAAGTCCGTGGAGGTAGCTTATCACCTGAACCTGAAAATGATGTTCCCATAAAGGGTGAGCCACAGCCCAGTAGAAAAATACTAAACCAAATATAAGCATTGAATAAAGCCATAGCATTCAATAGATGGTTAACCAAGATAATCAATTTTATCATTAAACATGTCTAAGACACATTTCACTTTCCATTATTATCAACATGGCTCAGAACCTGGCCAAACTCACAACAGTGAATTATATATCATATTCACATTACTTCCAATATCAACAAAACAAATGAGACTCATGCTCATATCAAAACACTTCATACTTCCCATTTGATACACATTTTAGTGCTGTATCAATAATCATGTAAAAACACTTCAATATAATAAGCACACATAAAAATGGTGCTAATGGAGTCCATCCCCTATCTCTTCCCAAACGAAAATCCGGTTTAGAGGTCCATCCCCTATCTTCCCCTAAACCGTGGAGTACATCCCCTATCTCCTCCCACACAATATGCAAATGCAATGCTCAACCAATACACGTATTTTCAGTATTAATTCAATAGTCAAAATTAATGACTTAACCAATGTGATTAGTTTCAGTTATTCCTAATCCACATGCAATGTCTACAACAATCACGACTATCCTCCACCGATAGCCCAAAACAGTTATTTCTAGACTGGAAATAAATATATCAACAATTCAATAGGTGAGTGATTTAAATCATCCAACTACACCAATTAATCAATGAATTTAACCAAATTCCCCAATTCCCTTAAATTAATTTTACAAATTAATTAATTAATACAACTAGGGTTTTTCCCAAAATTATCTAAGTAACCCCAACATCTTAAAATACCAAAACTTAGAACAAAGCTTATAAAATAGAGTAGGAAATCCCTACCTTGAAGATCACAACTAAAATAGAGAAGATGGAGATGATGACCCAAAATCCAAAGTGCTCCAAATCCTCTCTTTTTCAGATTAAAAGAAAGATCTCGCGAAGCTCTACCTTTCTTCCAAAGGAACTAGGGTAGAAGACCACAAGGAATAGATCAAATCTTAGAGAGAAGGTGAGAGTAGAGAGAGAAACTCTCAAATGGCGGTTTTTAAAGGTTAAGAAAGAAAAGGTAGGTCAAAAAGTGATCCAAAAAGTGAAATCACGGACTGATATAATCGGCTCTACGCTCGAGCGTAGAAAGCCCCGCTCGAGCGTAAGACACAGAATCATGCTCGAGCGTGAAGAAAGCCGCTCGAGCGTCGTTTGCACCCTTCCAGAAGTTTTGCAGGCGCTGGCACCCGCTCGAGCGTCAAACTCCCCGCTCGAGCGGAGGAGCAAAAACAAGGGATCACGCTCGAGCGTAAAAACTACCGCTCGAGCGGAAGAACTGCAGAGCAAAAAAAAAACAACTGGGGGATGGAAAATCACGCTCGAGCGTCAAGATTCCCGCTCGAGCGGAGAAGCAACAACGAAGGGACCGCTCGAGCGTTAAAACTTCCGCTCGAGCGTGAAGGCCAAAATCTGGGGCATCACCTATTGGCATCCAAAATCAACCAACCTGTAACAGACCCGCCCAACACAACCTATACTTCAAATACAAAGAGATTAAAGGACAACAACAACCAATAAGTAATGACAGGATCCACAGAACCTAAGTCCGGATACAATAATTTAAAGAGAAAAGACCGGGGTCGCTATAACAATAATGATAGAGAGTTTTAATTTTAGAATTTTAAAGAGAGCTCTAATGATGTAGAAAGAGGAAAAAAAATAAACAAAAACAAAAACCGACAATGATACATACCACTAAAAGTGATGCTCTAAAGCACCACTAATGAGTTGGCATTCACTTTTAAAAAAAAAAAAAAAACAAGGCACAGCAACACTGTAGCAATGGGTGGGGCTCACTGCCACATCATTAGTGCTACCACTAAATAGTGGTCTCAACCATTTTCCAACAAAAACATAGTCACACACATCACATTATATGTGGGCCCCACTATTTGTCACATCACTAGAACTCTCTTTAGAGTTTCAAAATTAGAATTTTCAATCTTTATTCAAAACAAGACCCGCTAACAAAGAAATAAATAGTCAATCTAACCTTTGCAATGATTGACCATCCTACCTATTATTTCAGAATGTACAAGATTGCCAACTCAGCTAATTCTTCCTCAATTGATTATGTAGATATAGTTAAAGTGGGTAATTATTTGATAGTCCGGGAATACCATATGGTATTGATTATGGGGTTTTTTTTTTAAGGTCCCTCGTATTAAGATTTTATAGCATAAAGGACATCTAATATTTTCATAATGTCTAAGGTCCCTCAAGTTGATCCAGAGAAAATTAGTCTTGAGAAAATTGGTCAAGAGAAAATTAACGCCACAGAGAAAGTTGGTCCAGAGAAACAACGTAGCAACCCTTTCTTCAAACAACCTTTGCTCTTGTTGGAAATCCAGAGAAAGTTGGAAAAGAAGAGGTTGCACTTGTTGGGGGAAGAGACGGTGGAGGAGTGGTTGATGGAGGATAGAAAGTGCATACAACATCGAGCTGATTACCAAAAAAAAAGAAAGAAGCAATAACATCAGTGGGATTTGTAGACTAAGAAGCACAACCATTGAAGGAATGAAATTAAACATACACACATGGGTACAGGTATATGTGAGTGTGAAATCTATGAAAATATACATAATATATATGTATATATATATATAAACAATTCCCATGTTTAATAGTTCTTCTATGAGTTTGTGATAGATTTTCTTTAAACATGCTATAAATTTCTCTGGTCCAGAATTTCTCTGGATAGAAATTTTTTTCCAGAGAAAATGAATGAAGAATTTTTCTAGATCACTTTAAGCTAGAGAAATTCTCTCAAAATCAATGAAATTCCTAAAGAAACATTTCCAAAGAAATTCTCTTTAACCTAGAGAAAATTCAGGAATCCACATCCAGAGAAAATTCAAAGGTAATCTAGAGAAAAATGCCAAATCCAGAGAAAATTCAAGAGTAATCTAGAGAAAAATCAAGGGTAATCCAGAGAAAATTGTCAAATTTAGATAAAATTTGATCCAGAGAAAATTGTCAAATTCAGAGAAAATTCAAAGGTAATCCAAAGAAAAGTGCCCAAATCCAGAGAAATTTAACACTATCAACACTGTCATAAAAAGAAATTATGATTTAACCTGAGTTGAATAGTTCTTCAAGCATAAAAAGAAAATGTATTTACAAATGATAAGTTTGAAAACAATAGAGTAACAACCGTGAATTAAGATTTCACCAGAAATCTTATTCACACTCTTTGACCCTGCAGTAGAACTCTTGGCTTCTTCTTTTCCTGAGAAAACTGTATTTTTAGCATGGTCACTTGAACAAGATTGACTGTTGTTGTGAGACTGACTTGAACTGCTGCTCCTTTCCCTTGCAGTAGTTGAAGGGAGATCAGAGGTGCTACTGACTGCTATTCTGTGTTGACCATCTTTGCCTGAAACAGGTGACGCCACTGATTTCATTGGCACTGGAGATGAGGAAGCAGATTTGGCAGTGTACTCACCCTGGACAAGCTTAACTAATCCAGTTATAGATGCAGAAAGCTGTGAAACTGAGCTCTTCATGGCAGCCTCAGAAGACCCACTACTTTCTGACGGCTTTAACCTCGATTTCTCCACTGCCATCCCCAATTTGAATCTCAAATCGACGATTCTCAACTGGTGCGACTCCTTCCGTACCGAACGCCCTTGGTTACTGGATTACAGCTCCATCGAGACCACGGTTCGTGGGTTAATGGCTCTTGTGAGAGAAGACGATGATTCAAAAATTAGGGTTTCTGAGAGAGAGTTGTTGAAAGGCGTCGCTAGCATTGCGGCAGCGATGATGAGGCCGATGGAAGATGCTAGGGCTTCGAAGAGAGAGAGAGAGAGAGAGAGAGGAAGTGCTGCTTTGCAGTAGAGGAGGAGAGACAAAGAGTCAAATTTCTCTGATATATGTTTAGGAACCTTAGACATCAAAAAATAATTTTGTGGATCTCTTCCATTACGAAAAGTGGAAGAAGAACCCTAGACTAATTTTTCCATTGTTTATATGATATTTTAAATCAATCATGTAGTAAAAAATTTTATGTATAGAACATACTAACTCATCTTTCTTAGGTACTTAGGGGATAAAATATGACTAGTTTAGTATATATTGTAATTTTTCAGTGGCTGGAGACATTATCATAATACTTTATGAATATATCATAATTTTCCTAAAACTAGTGGTTAATGAATTATATTTGACGATAGTTACATTTAAATGATGAGAATCACCAAAACTCCATTGTGCATATGTTGTAATTATTAAATTGTTTGGATGGTAGTTACATTTAAATAATAAATTTCATCAATCTTATATGATGATTTATTATTAAATAATTACATGCCATATTAATAATTATGTGATACTATTAAACTGAATTTTTATTTATGAAGATATCTCAAGTTAAAAGAAAATTATTCCATGTCATAAGTACTCTAACGTTGACCTTCTTATCATGGGTTGGTTTTCATGAAATTCAAATGAAAGGGTTGGTGGCAACCCAACCGAACGGAAAAACGTGCATATCACACAAACATTCATAGCATCATCATGCATCTAGTAATGGTAAAAGCACTCTTTTTTAGGGCTTTTGAAATTTAATTCTACTCTTTAATTTAAGTGTGTTATTTAGTTATAGTTTTAGAAAATTAATTTCACATCTACTTTTTAAAATATTTTTAAAAATACTTACTTTTCAATATTATATGTCATATCACTCATTTAAAACTCATAACTAAATAAATTTTTTACATTCAAATCATAATTTTAAAACTCACAAACTCAAAATACAACTCTATTCTTAAATCATAATTCTAAAACGCAACCAAAGTCTCTTTATCAAAATTTTCTACGAAAGATTTGAGACCTTGACATGGGGCAACAATAAATACCCCCTGATTTTATAAATTAGGGGAAATTTTAATGCAGTTTATATTTTTTTTTTATAAAAAATACAGATAAGTTGTAAACTATATATATTAATAATGAAAATTATATATTTCTCATAAATTTGCAATATTTTTTTAACAGTCCAGTTGTCTGGTAATTTCCCCTATAAATTATGCAATTTGACGGGGAAAAACAGTACAAACCAGTGAAAAAAAAAAAAAACAAAAGAGAAAAGAAGATAAAATACATTTATATTCCTTTAAAATATGTGTTTTTTTTTTTTTTTTTGGTGTTAGTTTTATCTTTTAATGCATGCCGTGCAAAGTAATTATATTTTACGATATAAAATGTCTGTTGTCTTAAGTGTAAATATTTTACGACGTATTTTTGTATGCCGTGAAAATATATATTTTTTATGACATACTTTTACATGCCGTAAAAAAAAGGATAAATTATGCAAATAGTCCCTATAGTTTATCCGTTTTTTTTTAAATTTTTTTTGTCCCTATGATTTCAATTTACTCAATTTTACGCCTTAATTTTACGGATTGTGTCATATTAGTCCAATAAATAACTGCGGTTAAGTTTGACGGACGGAAAATTAAATGATGTGCCAATTTGGTCCCTGTAATTTATAGGATGTGTCAATTTGGCCCCTGTAGTTTATATTAAAGTCAAAACAACAGGGACCAAATTGACACATCCTGTAAACACAGGGACTAAATTGACACATCATTTGATTTTCCGTCCATCAAATTTAACCGCCGTTATTTATTGTAATAATATGACACAATCAGTAAAATTAAGGGACAAAATTGAGCAAATTGAAATAGCAGGTACCAAAATAAAAAAGAGGTAAACTACATGGACCATAGGCTGCTATAATTTGAACTAAAAAAAAAAAAACAGATTGAATTTTTTTTTTCTTTTTGTCGAAGTTTTCACGACATGCTAATGCATGCCGTAAAAAGTTATAATATTTTACAACATGAAATGTATGTTATTTTAAGTGCAAATATTTACGACACACTACAACAAAAACACATTTTAGTGACACCATACTAGTGACATGTTCTTGAAAAATGTCACAAAAAGAATATTTGGTGACATTTTTTAAAAAAATGACATAGAGCCACAAACATACAAGGCTTTAGTGGCATTTCAATTAAAAAAAGTGTCACTTCACTACAACGAAAATGTCACTACAACAAATTTACACTTTAGTGACACCACACTAGTGGTATGTTTTTAGAAAATGCCACAAAAATAAAAATTGGCATTAAATGTTTTAGAAAAATGCCACAGAACCGCAAACATATAAGGCTCTAGTGGCATTTCAAAAAAAAATGTCACATCAATTTTGTGACATTTTATAAAATAATGACACAAAAAATTATGCTCGTGACATTTACCAACAGATGCCACTAACCTTTAGTAGCAATGGCATTTTTTAAAAAATGTCAGGACACTAGGTATGTACAAATTACTTTTTATGGCACTTAGGTGAAAAGTGTCATAAACAAATATTTTATAGCATTTTGAAAAATGTCACTAAGCTAAAAACTTTCAAAGCTTATAATGGCATTTTTGAAAAAATAAAAAATGCCAATATATTTTCTAAAATTTTAAAATGCAGTAAATGATTAAAAATAAATAAATTAAACTCAATATACACAAAGGAAAAAGCACATTCGATGACTAAATTTCCTGACCAAAAAAAATTTGGTCGCTGAAAGTATAGCTTTCAACGACCAAAACAACATTAGCAGCCAAAAGTAAAGCTTTTTGGCAACTAAACAATTTTAGTAGCCAAAAGTTTACAATTGGCGAGTAAAACTAAGTTTGGTCGCTGATTATATGGGTTTTAGTGACTAAAAAATCTTTAGTAGCCCAAAGTAAAGCTTTTTGGCGACTAAAAAAATTTAGTAGCCAAAAGTCTACAATTGGCGACTAAAAATAAATTTGGTCGCTGATTATATAGGTTTTACTGACTAAAAAAATTTTAATAGCCAAAAGTAAAGCTTTTTGGTGACTAAAAAAATTTTAGTAGCCAAAAGTCTACAATTGGCGACTAAAAAATAAGTTTAGTCGCCAAAAGTGGTCATTTTTAGCGCCGGAGAACTAAAATCCTAATGCGGGAATTAAATTTTTTGGCGACCAAAATTTTGGTAGCTGAAAGTGGTCATTTTGGCGACCAAATCCGATTTTGGTCGGCAAAAGTTAAGTTTTTTAGCAATTAAAAAATAATTAGTAGCCAAAAGTATAGAATTAACGACTAAAAAATATTTTTAGTCGCCAAAAGTGGTCTTTTTTTTATTTTGCTAGTAAATAATTTATTTTACATAAATTATATTCAATAAAATAATTATGTTTATACATATATTTTTATATTAATATGGATGCATGTTCTATATAAATAATATATGTTGCAAATATAATCATGGGTGCTATATAGGTGTAATGGGAAGAGTGTGGTGTGTAAGGCTTATGGTGCGGGATGTTGGCGGTTCGAGTGTCCACAAGAGCGGATCAAATTGTTCTACAACGAATTATCGTCACGAATGACACTTGATAGCGTCATGAATAGTGCCTACCATGACCTTAAAGTGTAACTAAAAGGTTTTAGTCTTGATAGTGTAATGACACTTATAAGTATCACTAACTCTTTTTTTAATGGCGCTGGATTGTGCCACAAATAATATCTACCATGACATTAAAGTGTCATTGAAAGTTTTTAGCCATGATGGTGTAGTGACACTCGCAAGTATCTACCGTGACTCTAGTATCTATCGTGGCACGGATACAAATGACACTTGTTCAAAATGCTACAAGACTAAAAAATGTCATTAAACCAATAATTTTGTGGCACTTTCAAATGTCACTAAACTAAGAAAATGTTGTAGTGACATATTTTTGTAAGATGTGAAAATATAAAAGCATGTCATAAATATATGAATTAACAAGGGTAAATTACACTAACAGTCCCTATAGTTTGGGACTTGTGTCACTTTAGTCATTGACTTTTCAATTGTGACACATTTGACACTGAATTTTGAATCTTGTTTCAAATAAGGACAATTAAAGGTACCATTGTTTAATTTCAAGGGCAAAATCGTTAATTTAATAAAATATAAACTAATTTGACAAAAATAAATGTCAAAAAAATATTTTAATTTTTAAAAATTATTTCTATCTACTAAAAATAAAATTATGTAAAATTGATCAAAATTAATAAAAATTACATGATTAATTTTAAAAATTAATTTTACATGATCATCATCCAAACACATAATAAAAATTAATTTGGTAAAAAAAAAAAATGTCTAAAAGATTTATCAAATTTATATAATTTTATCTTTAGTGGGTAAAAATAATTTTTAAAAATTCAAAAATATTTTTTTGACATTTATTTTTGTCAAATTAGTTTATATTTTATCAAATTGACGATTTTACCCTTGAAAAATCTAATGATATCTTCAATTGTCCTTCTTTGAAACAAGATTCAAAATTTAAGGTCAAATGTGTCAAAATTGAAAAGTCAGGGACTAAAATGACACAAGTCCCAAACTCTAGGGACTATTAGTATAATTCACCCAATTAACAACTTACATGGTATGTATTATTGAAAAAATATTAACAGCTTACAAAAAAAATAAAATGCCGTAAAATTTACTAACTACGACATGCATTTGATGTATGCCGTAAATATAAAGCCATAAATAATTAGTTTTGTTGCAGTGATCTTTAAGTTTTTTAATTTGAGTCAATTTAGTCTAATTTTAAATGAAATTAATGATAATAAAAATATTCTTAAAGTTTGTGTTTAGTATAAATTTGTCATAAAAGTTGTTAATTTTGTCAATTTAGTTTCAAAACATTCATAAAAAATAAAAAATAACCGTATAATATTGAGAGGCAGAATTGAGTAAAACGAAACTTTAAGGATTAAATTAATGCAAAATGTATACTTAGAGATGATAATTAAAATTCATAGGGGCATTTACACATAGGTCTCACTTTATAAACTTATACTTTATTAGGTGCTCTATAAGATTTTTGGAAAATTCTATTTCCACATGTTTTTTGTCTCTATGCACACTTAATGAAAAAAAAAATTAATGACCATTTTAGCATAAAATAAAATGATCATAATAGGCATCAATAATCACTACAAATTAAATCTATATTTTCTCCGTACACATTTTTAAAAAATAATAATTCTCAACGCACATCTTTTAGAAAAACAAAAATTAAAACCTAATTTCTCCATTATTTCTCACTTCGTCTATTGTATTCCGTTACTTACTACAGTCCATTGTTACACTATCCATTGCTCCATTGTTCATATGAAATTAATATTAGACATTATATACAGATTTTGCTGCTTTTACTCGATCCAAGGACACCAAGATTCAAGAAACAAAGCTAGGTGGTGCGATTTAGATGGATTTGAAGGTGCTGTATAATGTCATTGTTCTTGATTGTCATTCGTCAACTCACCGAAATTGAAGCAATGGTATAATAAACACCCCAATTAACCCCCTTTCTCATTCTCATCTTCAAGTTTTTTTATTTTTATTTTTTTATTTCAACTAGTTCTTGATTAGTTTTTACTCAACAATGAAATAGAGCTTAATGTAGGTCTTCAATGGAGTTGTGTTTTGTTGGAAGGATCTTCAATAGAGATGTTGTGGTTTGTTGCCGTGGGTGGGTGTGTGAAAAAGTTGAGTCTCTGAAGGGTTTGCAAGGTTTAAAAATGTGAAAAACCTATTTTGGTGGTGTGTGTACAAAATGTGAATTAGGATTATAATTGAAATATGTGGTGTGTGGAATGAGAATAATAACACAACTATTTTCATGAGTGTGTGAATTGAGATATAATGTGCATAGAGAAGAAAAGGTGTGTGGAAATAGAATTTCCCAAGATTTTTTGGTATTTCAAATCCCATTAATTTTTAATAGACAAAATTATCCATCAAACAATGTTTGTTCATCATTTGCAATTGTTTAGTTTGGAAATTGAGGATTGTGTGCCCAGTGGGAAAAGGAATAAGCCGTTTTGGCCGTGTGGTGTGGACATGGTTGGGTACTCTCTAAACGCTCTGAGGCTGGCAAATTCGAACTCGTGGATGTGGATTCGGCAAGATGTTCGAAGGTTGTGAGGTTGAAGGTAAGTTCGGATGATACTATTGTTTCTGCAAGTATTTTGTTTTGGCAGGCTCAATTTAGTTAGGATAAATATGGTATAATGCGAACTAAGAAAACTAAGAAAACTAAAAAATTTCTTAGTTGATGGAATAACTATATGAAATATTTCTGTGCAAAACTAAGAAATTTATCAAATTTTTTTTTTCAATTTTAAAACTAAAAAATTTATCAATTTAAAACTGGAAAGTTTTCAAAAATTGATAATATTCTCAATTTTAAAATTCAAAAATACTAAGAATTTTCTCAATTTTACTCAATAGTTTCGCAAACTGAGAAATTGTTAATTTTGTATAGCTAAATATTTTAAAAATAAATGTGTATAATAAAAGTTATGAAAGTTTTAAGTTTTGAAATAACAAAACAAATATAAATGCCACATAACTAATATGAATAAGAGAAATTATCTACTGCTTTTGAGGAGTGTTAGTTTTTTTTTTTTTTTTTTTTTGATCGGCAAAAAAAACTTTATTGATGGAAAAAACACTTTACATCAATAAAGAGGAGGTTGGAGCTATAAGAAGCTCCAATCTCCTAGATGGATAGAAACCATCACACAAAGAAAAACAAGAAAACCAAAGAAGTTAAACCCAGCAACCAGCAGCCCTTCCAGCAGCCCTTCCAAGCCCCATCTTTGTTTAAACCCAGCAACAAGCATCTGAGTCATAACAGCATGCTAACCAACAGAGCAGCCTCCAAGACTCTGAGTTCCAGATGTACTGACTCACCCAATTGATATTTGAATCAATCTCAACCAGCACATTTACAGCATTCCAATTGTGATGCATCTGAGGCACCTCATCACACCAGTGGCAACTCAACTTCCATTTCTGATGCAACACCAACCAGCGTACCTGATGCAACTCAGCATGCCTTTCAACACAGCATGGCAACCCCTCCACCCAGCAGACCCGAGCAACCAAGATATCTAGCATTCCCCAAACCTTACTGCCACCCAGGTTATGTAGCATAATCCAGCCGACAGAGCATCCCCCATAACTGACCCAGTCCAAACCTGACAATAAGGACCAGCCAGAGCACCTCATCCTCATGCAACCAGAACACCCCATGGCTAATCATCAAGACCATAACAACAGGCATCAACTCTGTTGAGCTACCAAGACCAGAGCAATCTGCTGCCTGAACTCCTAATGCAAGCACTTTTTAATCTGCTGCAGATTATGCACCAGATCATGGACAGTGTATTTCAAATCTGGGACATAAGATTTCACCCACAAAGCAATTCGTACCTCAATGGTTTCACACAGAGCACCGAAATTAGGTTCCACCCCATTGAACACAGAGTCGTTCCTCTGTTTCCATATTGACCAGAAAATAGCATATGGTATTACACTCCACAACTTCTTTTCAATTTGCCTCATACTACAACCATACCACCATTGAAGAGCACTCTGAATCGAACCAGGTGAAACCCACTGCATCCCCCACCTTTTGACAAAATAAGACCAAATCAGCCACACATAAGGGCAGTGAAGTAACACATGATTAATAGTTTCCTCTCCTTCTTTGCAGAAAACACAGCAGACATCAACATTGGCATTGAGGATACCAATCCTATGCAAATAACTAGCAGATTTGATTCTTCCCCTCCAAACCAACCAACCAAAGAATAGTGCTCTTGGGGGAGCAGGGGCCTTCCACAACCAAGTAGAGATCAAACTATTAGACCCAAAGCCCAATTCAAACCACTGATAGACAGATGATACACTAAAGCCGCCAGATGACGTAGCATTCCAAGTCAGACAATCAACAACATTAGCTCTGAGCAAAGGGGGGCTACTTAGATGCTGTAGCAATCTACTCAATTCTTCTTCCTCCCAGACAAAGAGGGGCCTCCTAAAATTAAACACCCAATTCCCATATACATCTCTATTGCTGTAAAACATGAATACAGACCCTTGCTTGTCAACTGATAAGGAGTATAGCCTAGGAAATTCATCTCTAAGACAGACGCCCTCTGCCCAACAATCAGACCAAAATCTAATTCTTCTGCCATCTCCAATCTTGACCACAGTATTGCTCTTAAAAAATTGCATAAGCTCTGCCTTAGAAGCCACAGTATAAATAATGTCAGCCCATATCTTGGAGAAAGTGCTAGCCCTCTCACTAGAAGGAAACCATGCCCCACCTAACTCCCTGTACTTACCACATATAGCATCCTTCCAAAGAGATTTCTCTTCAGTACCAAACCTCCACCACCACTTCAGTAAAAGGCATACATTCGTAGTTCTAATTCTCTTAACACCCAACCCTCCTATGTTTTTATTTTTAGAAACATCCTCCCATTTCACCAAGTGCACTTTCCTCCTCAAATCTGAGTCACCCCAAAGAAAACCAGACTGAATGCTTTCCATCTTTTTTGCTACCATCTCAGGCATCTTAAATATTGAGAGATAAAATATAGGTAAGCTGGCAAGGACAGACTTAATCAAAGTTAGCCGACCTGCAAATGACAGATATCTCCTCTTCCAAGAAGCAAGCCTTTGTTTACACTTATCAATCACTGGCCGCCAAGTTCTGTTACTTCTTGGGCTGGCCCCTAATGGCAGCCCCAAGTATTTGATGGGCAATTTCTGGAATTTACAATTCAACCTACTTGTAAAATCTTGGCCCAGCTCATCTGGAATCCCCACCCCACAGACCACACTTTTGTTAAAATTAATTCTAAGTGCTGGCAAGACTTCAAAGCACCTGAGAATTCGTTTTATATTGACCATTTCCCCCCAATCTGCTTCACAGAACAAAATGGTATCATCCGCAAATTGAAGATGAGTAATCCGAAGACCATTGGGCCCAACAGATGCCCCTCTAATTAGGCCCAAATCTTTTGCTCTACCCAACAAGATATTAAGTGCTTCAGCCACAATGATGAATAGGAAAGGTGACAGTGGGTCTCCCTGTTGAAGTCCCCTCTGGGGGCAAAATTCGGGAGTTGGAGACCCATTAACCAACACTGAAGTTCTCACAGAAGCAACACATTCCTTCATCCAACTTACCCACTTAGGGCCAAAACCAAATTTAGATAACATAGAATACAAAAATTCCCAATTGACCGAATCATATGCTTTATGGAAATCCAGTTTAAGCACAACTCCACTTCCTCTAGTCTTCTTCCACCCATCTATTATCTCGTTAGCAATAAGTATGCCATCTAAAATATTTTGCCCCTCAAAAATGCTGATTGAGATTCACTTATGATCCTAGGTAGCACTTGTTTCAACCTATTTGAAAGTACCTTGGCCAATATCTTGTATACAGAGCCCACTAAGCTGATGGGCCTATATTCATTAAGACTAGCTGGGTTCTCATTTTTTGGGATTAAAGCTATCAAGGAACTATTTAACCCTCTGACCAACTTGGCATTTTGATGAAATTCCCTCATAACTTGCAAGACTTCCTCCTTCACAATGTGCCAGCATTTCTGAAAAAATCCCATATTAAATCCATCGGGCCCGGGAGCCTTGTTTCCTCCACAAGATTTAATAGCACTAAAGATTTCCTCCTCAGAAAATTCTGCTTCCAAAAATCCAGAATCATGGCCTTTCCCAATTGACCTAAAGGGGCCATCTAAGGTTGGCCTAACCCTCCAAGGCTCCTCAAACATGTTGGTAAAGTGTTTCAAGACTTCATCCTTAATAACTATTGGCTCTTCTACAGTATTTCCACCCACCAAAATAGAGCATAAGGCATTTCTATTACTTCTACACCTGGCCATAGCATGGAAAAAGGAGGTATTTCTGTCACCCAATAATGCCCATTTAAGTCTAGATTTTTGAAACCACATTCTCTCCAGCATTGTACTTAATTTCCAAGCATCACCTTTCAGTTCTCTTTTCCTAGCTACTTCATCTGCAGACAAAGCCCTTACTTCAGCCACTAAATCAAGTGCATGAACTTCGTTCTCTGTAGCTTTAAGCTTGTTCTCCACATTTCCAAACACCTCATTATTCCACCTCTTCAAAGCTGATTTTAACCCTTTGAATTTGACTAAACATCTGAATCCAGCCCAACCCATCACATTTAGAGCAGCCCATGTTTGTTCCACAAATGACAAGAATTTTGGATGCATAATCCAAGCACTTATAAACCTGAATGGCCTAGGGCCCCAATCCCTCTCATCTTCCATCAAAACAATGGGGCAATGGTCAGAAACCAGTCTAGGTAAACCCCAAAGCTTGAAATTGAATGTCTGCACCCATTCTGGGTTTAGTAAGAATCTGTCAAGCCTGCTCCATCTATCACCCTCTTGTGACTGAAAGAGCCAGTCAGAGTTCAAACAAGGAGGCAACTGATGAGGCTTCCGACTCAATTCAGGGCAACTTGCCGGTGGTGCAGGGGGACAATGAGGCTGCCAAGGTAGGAGTTGGTGAGCACAGGGCTGTTGTGGCAGTAGGGGTGCGTCCTGTTGTGGCAGCAGGGGAGTGTTCTGTGTCAGTGGATGATGGAAAGCTAAACAGTGGACAGAGTGTTTCTGTGGTGGAAGAGACAACTAGTTTGCTGGAGGTGGCATGTGGAGCACGTAAGGTCAGCCCTGAAGTCAATTTGGTGGGCTCTATGCAAGGTGTGAGTGGAGGTCATGCAAATGTCAATAATGTATTATGCACGCCTGGTTTCATTAGAAGTATGAGTGGTTCTGTTGGTTATGGGGCTGGTCTAAACCTTGAGGTGGTGTTGGGCAAAGCCCAAGCCCAATATGGGGAGAATAAATTTAATCAGGCCCAAGGCCTTGGTGATTCTAGATGTGCAGAAAGTCCAATTAATGTTGAGAATTATTGTCAGCCTATATGTGGGGTTACGGCTCAACACCAATTACAAATTGAGTCAGGTAGTGGAGTGGGTTTGGGCAAGTCTGGGGAATATTCAAAACTCTCATCCCAGGTTAACAAAACCTACAGGAAACATAAGAGTAAAGGTATGAAAAGGAGAGTCTGGAACAAGAAAGGGGGCCTTGAGCTTCATAACCGAATTGGTCCAGCAGCACAAGTCAAGAAAGGAGCAATTCTTAGGTCTGCAGTGGCTGCTATTTCACTGTCTATGGCAAGTGATTCCAGTCGCAGTAGATTGTTACTCAATGAGGCCGAAGCAACTCTACAGCTGGTTACTAAAATATTTGTTATTGCTGGAGAAGGTAGGACTGACCCACAATTTTGTATTAGGACGTCAAGCATAATTTTATGTGATTGATGGATGACATTATCATGTGGTGCACTTGTAACACTTAATAATTTTTTATTAACACTAAATGGATTGGCGCTTCTCAATTCTTTTCAACTTTTAATAAGGGTAAAATGGTCATATATACATAAAGTTAACGGAACACCAACCTTATTAGTAGGACTTTTAGATAGTTAATCTAAGCTTATATTTATTCCGTTAAAAATTTAACCGGCCTTTTGAAATTGGATAATTTAATTCAAATCGAAAATTTTAAAGATGAAATTGACAAAATTAAAATTTAAATAACCAAATGATATGAAATGCTATAACTATATTTTATTCAAAATAATAATAATAATAATAATAATAATAATAATAATAATAATAATAATAATAATAATAAAGGATTAGAAGCATAATTTTAAAGACTAAAAACAAGTTTGTATAATAATTGTATATCATTAGATACACGGTTTCGCACTGATGAAAGATTGAAATCTGAGATGGAAAGAAATAAGAAGAGAACAATTCAGACAAAATCCAAAGAGAATTTATTTTAAACATTAAAATGAAGATGGAATGGAAGTGAAGCACATTCACATGTTTTTCAAATGCATTTTTCTTCGGTGCCTGGAAAACCCTTTCAGAATAGAAAGTTTTCGGAAGATTTATTAGACGTTTCTTCTTCGTTGTATTCACAACACTTGAACCGTCAGAGGGGTTGAGGTGGGCCATCTGATCCAAATTTTAAAATAAATAAGTAAATAATAGTTTGGATCCATTCGATTTTTATAAATTGAGTTGATTGGATATGATTTGATTTTGAACTAATTTTACTATTATCTCGTAAATTATTTATATTCTTTTACTTTATTCTTAAATTATTAATTTTGTTTATTTGGTCTTTAAAGTTTTTAATTTTTATTCATGTGTTATAATTGAAAATAATTATACATATCAATAATTGTCTAAACCTAATTTAATAAAAAAATGATTATTCCACAATTTAAATTGTACAATAAAATACTTTTCTTTTTTTTTTTGGTTTTATTTGAGAAGAAACATAGTGACATAGATTAGAACGGATATCTAAGACGTTTTCATTTCCTTAGATTCGAATACAAGACTTACATCTAAAACGAGAAGATTACATACTTCTGTTGCTCAAACAAAACTGTCCAAAACAAAATAGTACCAAGTGGTCATGCAAACTTCAGTGAGGTGAAACCAAGCCCGTCGCCAATGTGGATTTATGAACAAAACTGCAAAGATCCCCATCAACACGATAATATAAGAGACTAGAAAGCTGACATAGAAAACCTCCATATCTATGAAACCATCATATTCTACCTCTCCATCCTGCACTTTCGGCATTGTTGATGTTGGAATAGTTCCAAGGCAGTTGGTTTTTAAGGGAAGTCCACAAAGAAGAGAATTTCCCTCGTAGCTACTTTCTTCAAAAGTTGCAAACTGAGCTTTCCATTCTGGGGTCGAACCTGATAAATTGTTGTATGCAACACTGAAGACTTCCAAGTTGCTTAATTCAATCAATTGTGGGATTTTTCCATTCAAGTTGTTGTAAGAGAGATCCAAGCTTTCTTTCTCCCTCAGATGTGAGAATGTTGTTGGGATTGATCCGTTTAGATCATTATGGGATAAGTCTAGTGCATGGATGTTGCTCAACTTTCCAACTTCAATTGGGATTTCCCCTGTTAAGTGGTTGCAAGAGAGATCAACTCCTGACATATAGTCAAGAGTTTTGCCTTTATATGAATAAAATCCATACTTTGTTGTGAATCCCACTTCTTGTTGGATATCCAAAAATCGAAAACGTTCATCAATCATGTACGGGGAAGAAATAATTCTCCTCGTATAATCCTGTTGACTAAGTCCACGCTCCTCCGTACGACGTCGCTTTGTCACCTGAAAACACAAACGTGAGCTAGCCGGCGGGTGTGTGCCGGAAACCTCTCCGATGCCTAAGTCAGAAAACTTGACAAATAGACAAAGCTCTGAGTATTCAAAAAGCAAAGTTGTGTGTTACCTCCTCCAAGGTGATGTTTGTGAGCTTTTATAGATTTCAAGTGGCCCAATCCTAGTAGGACTTTTATTCCTCCATGCAGAGTCCTCTTAGGATTCATACTCCTAGAGGATAATGCTTATCCTCTTACGTACCCCCCCCACTGCTTAAACCAAGTGGGATGGTTTGCACCATAGCCGAACTGCCATACGACCGAGATAAACTAGGCTATATTGAGCCACAGAGTACGCCGAACTTATCCTTAGTTCGGTTCTTACGTCTATCCCTTCTTATCTCAGCTTTCCATGCAAGACCCATGGTACGACCTTTAGACCGAACCACTGATTCGCGGCCGGTATAACTCCAAGACCGGCACAACTCCAAGTCGTTCCCGGACCGAAGTAGCTTTACAATCTTTGAGCTGAAGTAATTTCATCTCTTTTGACCGGAATAACCTTATCCTTCTTGGGCCGAAGTAACTTTATCCCTTGAGCCGGAGTAACATTACGGTCTTTTTCACACAGTCCTTCGTACTCTGGGCCACAAAGTCCATCTCACAGCTCGGCCCAATTTTCACCAAAAATTACCCTCTCAATTGCCCCTTAATTCCATCTGCATAGCATGATTGGGATTACCAGTCTACTAGCCGAACTGGAGTTTTTTAAGCTTTTCCAGCCGAGATAAAACCCTTCAGCTTCTCCAGCCGAGCTAAAAAATCCTAAACTTTTTAAGCCGAGCTAATTTTTACTCCGGGCTCTATTTTGTCCGGTCAAAACGTCTCTTCAATCACGACTGTAACGCTTCCCTTTCCAATGACACGTGGTAGATTCTGATAGGCTGGGGGCAACTGTCACGCCGCCCTCGTACTACGAAATTTTTAAACAGTTCCCGCCCTTTCTCTTTCTCTTTCCACAAAATAAACATTCTGTCCTTTGGATTAATCATTCTATCATTACCTCTCCTCTCTCTACCCTGTGTTCTTGCTGTTCTTCCGTTGCACCTGAAGACTGATATTGCTGCCACTTTCCCATCTCCAGTTCCCTCTTCTTCAATCCGGTAAGCCAATCCATTTTTCCTCCTTTGTTTTGCTTTCGTATTTTGCTTTTAATGTTTATGCGAAACATTTTTGCCCATTTTCTGGTTTGCTTCTGTACTTTTATTTGGAAAAAACTTTATCATAGAACACTTGAATATATGCCATATCCTGTAGAATACTTGTTTTCAATCCAAAATCACCATTTAATCGAACTCGGATACCGTTCGTGCTAGATGTAAGTTTTATCAAGATAAAACCGAATTAGAGAAGATGCATGAAATAAAATGCACCGAAATAATAGGTCTTCATCTTCTTGATTGTCTTTAGCCGAGATAAAATGCACCGAACTAAGTCTGAATTTAAAACAACAAAAATCTTAGTCTTGGACCGAGCTCAGCCTTCGGGGCTAAGGCAGCTTTCTTAGTTCTTTAAACCGAACTCAGAAAGCTGCCCCTAGAGGCTTAACCGAACCAGCCAAACCAGAAGTTCAAACCGAGATACAAACTGTAGCACCAAACATAGCCGAAGTAGGACTTTATCTTGTTTTTATTTGTAGCACGGTCCGATGATCTGTGCTTAACCCCTATGTTTTCCACTTTGCAGACTTAGGTAGCCTAGGCACTCCTTCTTGCGCTCAACCGAGCTACTGAGCCCAATCTTCCGACCGAACTAATTTATTCTTAATTTATACCATAGATGGGTAAGTATAGGTACCTAGTAAACACTCCAGGCGGCCTAGCCGAATTCAGGAAGGACTATAACATACCTGATGATGTCCACCTGACATTAGCCGAAAGAGATGTCATTCCTTGGGATAACGAAGGCTTTGTCCCCTTCACCCTTTTATCCATTATAGAAACCGGACTACGGTTTCCAGTCCAACCATTGATCTGTGAATTTCTTAGGCAGACTAGACTATGCCCTACCTAACTGTCCACTAACTCATACCGCATCATTATGGGAATAGCCGCACTGAACCAACAAGCCGGACTAAACCTTGGCCTGGCCGAAATCTTCCACCAATATTCCATTGGCTCAAAAGAAGATGGGTGGGTTTATTATCTTAGGATACGTCGCCGCCGAGAGAAGATAATTAAATATACATCGGACAAAGACTTAAACGACGATGATTTTTTCTAGGTCTCTGGGAACTTTGAGGATTTTCAAGCCCAAATTCCTGGCCGACCTATCAATTGGAAAAAAGGAGAGCCCGGTAATTTTAACTTTGGTCTTCTTTCTGGCATATATATTTTTTTTATTTCGGTTTGTTAGTCTATCAACCGAACTAACAGTTCTTCTTTCGTAGATTCCGCCCACCTCCATTCCTTATACAGTTATCCAAACCTTGAGATTTTGCGAGCCGCACTACGATATCCTGAACGTAGTTGGGCCAAACTGCTGAAATTCGAGCCGACCTACCGATACAGTGGTCGCCGAAAAGCCAGAGTAACTGACTTTCTTCTCGAAGACGCCCCAGAGCCGGACCCAAATTTGCCACAAATAAGATTAATTGCTTTAACTGCTGAGGAGGAAATGGCCAAGAAGAAAAGACTAAGGGCGCTTCTGACCGAGACAAGCAGGCCGGAAGTGCCGTTACCAAGCCAAACGCAGCCTGCCGTTGTGGCCCTTCCCTCTGAACAACCGTCTTCATCGCGCCGAACCAAGCGCGCCCAAACCACCGAGTCTGAACCAAGTTTGGTTGATGAAGATGAGACTGGTATTCCACCGACTCTGCCACCGAGCCCCCAACCGGAGCCTACCAACCGAACTACCGCCAGCTGGGCCCCAAAACTTACTTTCAACAACCGAGATGTCCTAGATGCTGATTCGGTTGTCGCTGAAAAAGATCACCAGCTGGCCTTTAGCCTGGCTAGGAGTGTGTGCCTCCCCAAGGATATGGAGCACCACCAAAAACAGCTAAACACCGAATTGAAGTCCATTCGGTCTGCAACGAAGTCCATGATCCTGGTAAGTAGCTCTGTCCGTTTTTCTGTCTAGTTTTTTTAAACTTTTACTTCGGCTCATGGGAAGTTTTGTTTTGTCAGGCAATTCAAAAAAACTACAACACTCACAAGAAAGTGCTGGAACTCAGAAAAACTACAAGGCAAGCTGTGGCAGAAGCCGAAGTGAAGTCGGCCGAGGTAGAAGACATCAAGAAGCAGATGGCCGAGCTACAAGCTGAGAACACCAGGCTGACCAGACTGGTTAGTTCGGCCGAAGCAGAAAGGCAGAAGGCTGCCATAGCTCTGAAGGACAAGTACCTGCGCGAGCTGGTGAAGCTCGAAAGAAAGAAAGATGCCGAAATATCCCAAGTGAAGGAGAGCGCAAAAGAAGCCGGCAAACAAGGCTTCAAGAAGACAGAGAATGCTTATGCCAAGCAGTGCAATGCTGCCAAGGAGCTGTTCTTCAAGTGTGGCTGGAGGGCGGCTGTTGAGAAGCTCGATCACAATCCACAGACCGAGGTTTTCAACCCTCCAGCCTACTTTATACCGAGCTCTCTTGCAGAGTATGCTAACGTCATGCAACATCAGTTTCTTGAAGGCTCAGACTCTGACTCTGACGAAGACTCTGCTTCTGAAGATACTCCGGTTGTTAGTGCGGACCAGACAATTCGGTTGGAGCCCACGGTGGAAGATCTGACTACTAATCCTCCAGGTGAAACCGTGGTTCCAACCGAAACCACTCTCCCAACCGAGAGTGAGCTCCCGTCTGAAGCCGGTTTTCATGTTGATGCTGATGCAGCTTTTGATGCTGATATTGAAGAACTTTTCTCTTGATTATGAATTTTTTCCTTTCGTTATTTTTTGTCTTTGTAACCGGGCTATGCCCTTCTGTAATGAATGAAAAATTTGCTTGAACTCTTATTCCGGTTGTGATATGTATGCCTGTACTTTGTAATGTCTTCTATTACTCTAACTACTATTTCGGTTCTAAATGGTAAACTATGCTTACCAGCCAACCACTCCTTAGCCGACATAATTACTTCGACTGAGGAGTACACAGAATTTGTTTAATCCAGCCAACCATTCTTCAGCCATACCTTTACTTCGGCTGAAGAGTACAAGGAGTTGGTTTATTTCAGCCAACCACTTTTCAGCCATACCTTTACTTCGGCTGAAGAGTACAAAGAGTTGGTTTATTCCAGCCAACCACTCTTCAGCCATACCCTTACTTCGGCTGAAGAGCAACAAGAGTTGGTTTATTCCAGCCAACTACTCTTCAGCCATACCCTTACTTCGGCTGAAGAGTACAAAGAGTTGGTTTATTCCGGCTAACCACTCTTCAGCCATACCCTTACTTCGGCTGAAGAGCAACAAAAGTTGGTTTATTCCAGCCAACCACTCTTCATCCATACTCTTATTTCAGCTGAACAGCAACAAGAGTTGGTTTATTCCAGCCAACCACTCTTCAGCCATACTCTTACTTCGGCTGAAGAGCAACAAGAGTTGGTTTATTCCAGCCAACCACTCTTCAGCCATACTCTTACTTCGGCTGAAGAGCAACAAGAGTTGGTTTATTCCAGCCAACCTTCTAAGTTAGTTTTTCCAGCTAACTTAGAATAATGTTTGGTTGTTCCGACCAAACGTCCTGCAGCTTGGATCCTTATCCTGGGCTTAGGAAGGGTGTTGGTTTATTCCAGCCAACCTCTAAGTTAGTTTGTCCAGCTAACTTAGAATAATGTTTGGTTATTCCGACCAAATGTCCTGCAGCCTGGATCCTTATCCTGGGCTTAGGAACGGTGTTGGTTTATTCCGGCCAACCTCTAAGTTAGTTTTTTCCAGTTAGTTTTTTCCAGCTAACTTAGAACAATGTGTGGTTATTCCAACCAAACGTCCTGCAGCCTGGATCCTTATCCTGGGCTTAGGAAAGGTGTTGGTTTATTCCAGCCAACCTCTAAGTTAGTTTTTTCCAGCTAACTTAGAACAATGTTTACAATATTCCTATCTTTACTAAAGCTAACTTTTACAAAGAACAATTCATGCTAAAAAAGAATCGCTTGTTTTATTGAAGAAAGAAAAAATTACACATGTTTGAAAAAGAAAAGCTAAAAGTAAAATAACTTGAGATTGGCCGTGTTCCATGGCCTAGGGATTGCTTTGCCGTCCTTGTCTTCTAGGTGGTATGCCCCTTTGCCTGCTAACCCAACCACTTTGTAAGGACCTTCCCAGTTTGGCCCTAACTTGCCATCTCTTGGTACCAAGGTGTTTCCCATTACTTTGCGCAGTACCCAATCGCCGATCTTGAATTGTTTTGGATGTACCTTTTTGTTGTATTTTCTAATTAATTCTCTTTGGTACGAAGCAATGTGAACCAGTGCCCTTTCTCTTCTTTCTTCCGCAAGGTCAAGTTCCAATGCTATGGCTTCTCTATTTAAGTCTGGATCAAAATTTTCGCTTCGAATTGTGGGGAGGCCAACTTCCAGTGGGATCACTGCTTCCATTCCGTAAGCTAAGGAGAATGGTGTCTCTCCTGTTGATCGCCAAGGTGTAGTGCGGTAAGCCCATAAAACATGAGGAAGTTCATCCGTCCATTTGCCTTTTGCTTTTTCTAAACTTTTCTTTAGTCCATCCAAGACGACTTTATTTGATGCTTCTGCTTGGCCATTAGCTTGGGGATATGCCGGTGTAGAATTGTAGAACTCTATCTTGTACTCTTCACAAAAGCCTCTGAAGATTCTGCCGTCGAACTGAGTGCCATTGTCTGAGATTAGGGCTTTTGGTATGCCAAACCGAGTGATGATATTCTGCCAAACGAACTTCTTCACATCTTTTTCTTTGATTGATGCCAATGCTTCTGCTTCTACCCACTTTGTGAAGTAGTCTGTTGTTGCGAGAAAGAACTTCCTGTTGCCAGGAGCTGTTGGAAGTAGTCCTACTATGTCCAAGCCCCACATTGCGAAAGGCCATGGGCTAGTTAATGGTAGGAGTTCTCTAGCTGGTTGATGTATTTGGTGCGCGAATTTTTGGCATTTCTCACACTTCTTCACATATTTCTCTGAGTCTGCCTGCATATATGGCCACCAATATCCTTGCGAAATGGCCTTGTAAGCTAGCGATCTTCCCCCTTGATGGCTTCCGCAAACCCCTTCGTGTATTTCGAACAAGAATGCTTCCACTTTGCTGTGATGGACGCACTTTAGGTAAGGCCCTGAGAATGACTTCTTGTATAATGCCAAAGATGGAGATAGCCAAAATCGCTGCGACTTCGCTCGTATTCTGTTGGCTTCTTTTTTCTCTTCTGGTAGGATGCTGTCTTTTAGGAATAGGATGATGGGATCCATCCAGGAGGGGCCTAATTCTGCGCAACATACCTCTTCTGCTTCGGGGTCCTCTATGCTTGGTCTTGGTAAGAAGTTGATGAGCAATGGATGAGGGATGGATGTATCTGCCATTGAGGCAAGGCCTGCTAGTTCGTCCGCTCGGCTGTTTTCCTCCCTGCCAATTTGTTCTATCCTTACTACATCGAACTTCTTGATCTCTGTTCTGACCAGCTCTTGGTACTTGGCCATTCTGTCATCCTTTGCTTCGTAGTCGCCAAAAATTTGGTTTACCACCAGCAGAGAGTCACTGTACACCATTAGTTCGGTGGCCTTCATGTAGTATGCTGTTTTGAGTCCTGCAAGAAGCGCTTCATACTCTGCTTCATTGTTGGATGCTGGGAAGCCAAGGTTGATTGCGTGCTCTACAACCAGGCCGTCTGGAGAGATGTGGACTATGCCGAGTCCTACACCATGCCGGTTGGATGCTCCATCCACAAAGAGCTTCCACATCTCTCCAACGAACAACTTCCAGCAAGTGGAGGGGTCAGATGATGTCGTGGGGTCAAGAGTGGTGTTTTCTTCAAGGTCCATGCTTGCTGTCTGCCCCTCGACATCTGTTTGGACTGTTGGTGAGTCTTGGTTTGCTTAGTTTGCTTCTTTCTTGCTGTCTTTGTTCTGGTCTACCTTAGGGTCTGACTGAGTGCTTTCTACTAGGGGTTGCGCTATTCCGGCGTCAACTTCCATCCCTAGTTCGGTTGTGTCAGTTAGGTCGACTGGGCAGATATGATGACTTCCAGGAGTGAACTCTGCGACGAAGTCTGCCAAGGATTGGGCTTTTACTGCGGTTCTGGGTTGGAACTTGATGTCAAATTGCCCCAACTCCACTGCCCACTTCAAGATTCGCCCAGAAAAGTTCGCCCTCTCAAACAAAGCTTTTAATGGAAAAGCTGTGAGGACAACTATGGTGTGGGCATGAAAATAGTGTGCCAATTTCCTTGAGGCCATCATTAAGGCTAATGCGAGTTTTTCCAGTGGCAAATACCTTGTTTCGGCTCCCAGCAATGTCTTGCTGACATAATAGATGGGCAGGTGTTGGATTCCTTTTGCACGAACCAAGACTGCGCTAACTGCGTGTTGAGAGACTGCCAGGTACAAGAAGAGTTCTTCACCAGGTACTGGGGTAACAAGCAGTGGTGGGGAAGACATATATTCCTTCAAGCTTTCCAGAGCTTGGTCGCATTCTTCATCCCACTCAAACTTGGCCTTTAAAGCTTGAAAGAATGGTTGTAGTCTGTCTGACGATTTGCTTATGAACCGATTGAGCGCAGCCGCCATGCCGGTGAGATGTTGCACTTCTTTGACTGAGTTTGGCCTCTCCAACTCCTGGATTGCTTTGATCTGAGAGGGGTCTGCTTCTATACCCCGTTGGTCACAAGGAGCCCAAGAATTTGCCTGATCCTACTCCGAATGCGCACTTGGATGCATTGAGGCGCAACTTGTGCTTCTTCAAGACTTCAAACATTTCTCCCAAGTCCTTGAGATGGTCATTCTCATCCTTGCTTTTGACTACCATGTCGTCGATTTAAGCCTCCATTGTTCTGCCTAACAATGGTTCAAACATCTTGGTGACCATCCGCTGGAATGTCGCCCCTGCGTTCTTTAGGCCAAAGGGCATGACCTTGTAACAATATAGTCCTCTTGGTGTTGTAAAGGATGTGACCTCCTGGTCTGGTTCATGCATGGCGATTTGGTGGTAGCCTCTGTATGCGTCCAGAAATCTAAGTCGATTGTGCCCTGCCGTTAGGTCTACCAGTTGATCTATCCTTGGTAGAGGAAAGCTATCTTTTGGGCACGCCTTGTTGACTGTTTTGTAGTCGACGCAGACACGCCATTTGCCATTCTTTTTTGGCACCACGACTGTGTTGGAGATCTATTTTGGGTAGTGCACTTCTCTAATAGCTCCTGCCTCTAGCAGGTTACCTACTTCTTCTGCCACTATTTCGGCATGGTGAAGTGCTGATCTACGAGTGCGCTGAATGACTGGTCTGGCGGATGGGTGGACATTGAGTTGGTGACAGATGAAGTTTGGGTCAATGCCTGGCATGTCGTAGGGTGTCCAGGCGAATACTTCGATGTTAGAGGTCAAGAATTCCTAGACCTCTAATCTCTCAGTGCTGGACAACGACGAACCGAGCAAAAAGAACTTATCCGGGTTCTTTTCATCAATTTTTACCTCTACCAAGTCCTCCACTGCTTTCTGATCCGCTGCTTTGCTGACGTCTGCGAAGAGCTCATTACTTTCTGGTTCTTCCACCGAATGAACGTATCCTTTGGCAGCGCGGCTGCCATTCACCGTGGCGAAACATTGCTTTGACATGATCTGATCTCCATATACTTCTTCAATTACACCGGTGTCGTTGGGGAACCGCATTACTTGGTGGTAGGATGATGCCACCGAACGCATGGCGTGTAGCCACGTTCTGCCCAAGATGATGTTGTAAGTGGAGGGGACCTTCAATATCCAGAACTCCACTTGTTTTGTTACACTTCCTGCTCTGACTGGAAGAATTATTTTGCCGACAGGCCACTCTGGCATGGAGTTGAATCCAATTAGGGGAGATACTGCAGGCGCCAAGTCTTTGTCTTGTAGCTTTAGTTGTTTAAATGTGTCGTAGTACATGATCTCACATGAACTACCCTGGTCAATCAGAATCCGCTTGACGTCAAAATCCTTGACTCGGAGAGTGACGACTAGGGCATCATTGTAAGGACAGTATATTCGATCCAAGTCTTTATCTGAAAAAGACATAACATTTGTCGCCTCGGTTTTTCCCTTCTTGATGGCAGGTTGGGCACTTAGCACCTCTCTAAAGTGCTCAGCCTTTTTAATTGACCCCCTGAGTTCGCATACACGCTTAGGCTCAAAGATTCCATGTATCACATTGATAATGCCTTGAGGTGGGAGGTCGATTGGCATTCCGTTGGGGTTATTGTGATCCTGGGGGGCTGGTTGCGTCCCTCCTTCAATGTATTTGTCCAAGTGGCCCGCTGCCACTAACTCTTCCAGGTGTTGTCTTAATGGTGTGCAATTCTCCGTGCGGTGTCCCTTTTCTTTGTGGAAGGTGCACCGCGATCTTTCGTCATAGTCCTTCTGAGTTTCTCCTAGCTTGGCTGGCCACTTGACGAAAGGCTCATCTCTTATCTCACTTAGAATCCGATAAATCGGTTTCTTGAACACCGTGGTTATGGCAGTGCGGATTCTCAACCATCTTTTATCGGGGTCTTCCTCGTTATCTCGTCTGCCACGTCCGTTTCTGTTACTTCGGTCTACCGTGTTGACCTTGGCTGAGGTTTTCTTTTCTGGTATTGCGGTCGCACTAGATTTTGCTTTGGCACGTGCGCCATCCTCTTCTACCCTGATGTACTGATACACTCTTTCCATCAGGGCTTCCATAGTGAGGGGTGGCGTCATGGTAATCGAGTCCCTCAGTCTGTTCCCAACTGGAAAGCCTCTTTTATATTGTGCAATGGCGAGATTGGTGGGGCAGTCCCCTATCTGATTGAATGTCTCCCAGTAGCGACTGTTGTAAGATCTGAGGGTCTCTTTTTCACCCATGTCGATGGAAAGAAGCTGGTCGATCTCCACCGGGGTTTTAGTGTTTGTTCGGAACCTTGTTACGAAGGCTTCTACCAATTGTGCCCAAGAGGGTATGCTGCCTTCTGGTAGTTTCTCGAACCAAGTCAAGCCTAGGTCGCCAAGACTTGATGGGAAGAGTATGCACGTCAAGGCCTCGTTTCGCCTGTATACAGCCATGACTTGGCGAAAGTGGCTCAAGTGCGAGTACGGGTCCGTCTTTCCTTCATATGTGGTGAATTTTGGCTGAAGGAAGCCTGATGGTAGGGGCGCGTTTTCGATTGCTGGAACAAACGGCGAAGTCTGTAGTCGTGCCAATGCTTTGTCCGTTGGTTCGTAGGCTGGGCGTGGTATTGGCATTCCAACCTCGATGCTTCCATGCGTTCGAGGAGCCAACCGCTGTAAGGCAGAAACTCTGTGCAGATCCCGCGCCCTGGCATCCTCCTTGCATCGTGCTTTCTCTTCGAGCACGGTTCGTAAGTCGGATGATCTGGGTAATTCCGTCTGTCTAGATCTAGTTTGATGCGAATGTGAGGGCCAATATGTGCTTCCTTCAGTGTATGACCTTTCAGATCTCGTCCTCTCAGACCTGGAGTGATGAGTTCTGGAAGACCAGGATTGAGTGTCGCCTGTCCTGAGGCTTCTGCTCTCTCCTTGCGAGGGTGTAGTATTCCTACTACGATTTTCTGTGTGGCGAGGGGGCGTCTTGTTTTTGCGCCCCTCTCCTGTCGCCACTTCTTTTTTCTTCATTTGGCGTTTCAAGGCCTCCATGTCCGCCGCCATCTTCTTTATCAATTCATCTTGCTCTTTCACGCGATCTTCCAGAGCTTGAGGGTCAATTCTCCGTCTTTGCCTGTCTGGACTTTGTGAATGAGAGCGATGGGGGCTGTTATTCCGCCTTCCCCTAGCATCCCTCCTGGAGGTATGTCGTTGGGGCTCCAAGTCCGCCATGGGAGGGACAGCAGGTAATCCTTCACGCCTTGCGCCCCCATCTGGAGTTAGTCCGTCGACGGCGGACTGCGGCAATTCTTCAATGTGTGTCATTGATTGCAAAGGGGAGAAGCTTTAATCAAGAGGTTTTGTTCTGTCTGTTATTCCCACAGACAGCGCCAATTGTACGGGGAAGAAATAATTCTCCTCGTATAATCCTGTTGACTAAGTCCACGCTCCTCCGTACGACGTCGCTTTGTCACCTGAAAACACAAACGTGAGCTAGCCGGTGGGTGTGTGCCGGAAACCTCTCCGATGCCTAAGTCAGAAAACTTGACAAATAGACAAAGCTCTGGGTATTCAAAAAGCAAAGTTGTGTGTTACCTCCTCCAAGGTGATGTTTGTGAGCTTTTATAGATTTCAAGTGGCCCAATCCTAGTAGGACTTTTATTCCTCCATGCAGAGTCCTCTTAGGATTCATACTCCTAGAGGATAATGCTTATCCTCTTACACACCCCCCCACTGCTTAAACCAAGTGGGATGGTTTGCACCATAGCCGAACTGCCATACGACTGAGATAAACTAGGCTATACTGAGCCACAGAGTACGCTGAACTTATCCTTAGTTCGGTTCTTGCATCTATCCCTTCTTATCTCGGCTTTCCATGCAGGACCCATGGTACGACCTTTAGACCGAACCACTGATTCGCGGCCGGTATAACTCCAAGACCGGCACAACTCCAAGTCGTTCCCGGACCGAAGTAGCTTTACAATCTTTGAGCCGAAGTAATTTCATCTCTTTTGACCGGAATAACCTTATCCCTCTTGGGCCGAAGTAACTTTATCCCTTGAGCCGGAGTAACATTACGGTCTTTTTCACACAGTCCTTCGTACTCTGGGCCACAAAGTCCATCTCACAGCTCGGCCCAATTTTCACCAAAAATTACCCTCTCAAATCATGTCATAGTGATCGCTTGACCTTGACCCCTTCACAAATTTCCATATTGAATAAGGAATATTAGACCCCCACAAATTAGTTTCTACAGAAGATTTTGTATGGGTTGTCTCAAAAGGTATGTCAATGAAGCAACAAGGTGTGGGACCAGAGAAGTTATTTTGAGAAAGATCCAATATGCTTAACTGTTTCAACAGGCATAATTGAACTGGAATTTCATCTTCAAAATTATTAAGTTTTAAGCAAAGAATGCTAAACTCAAAAAGGGTTCTGATCCAGCTCGGAATGGTTCCACTTAGGTTGTTATCACTAACATCTAATGTAACCAAAGAAGAATTGTTGTAAAATGAAAATCCCAACGGACCCCTTAGCTTGTTTTGATTCAAGTGGACATGTCTCATGTTCAATCTATTGAAGGAAGATGGTATTGAACCAGACAGGTTGTTATCAGAAAGGTCTAAAAACTCAAGGCTATCAAGTTTGAATAACTATATTGGAATATGTCCTTCCAAATGATTTGAGAACATGTTAATTCCAATCAATTGAGACATGTTCCATATCCATCTTGGAAGCTTTCCAGACATGTGGTTGTTGCTAATCCCAATTGCAAATAATCTAGGGAAAAAAGACATGCTATTTGGAATTTTGCCCACAAAATGATCAAAATGATTATTGTCCAAATATAAGTATTGTAATATGGTTAAATTCGCAAATGAGGAAAGAGGTATTAGGCCAGACAAATTATTGTTTGACAGTTTCAAGAATCGTAAGTAGGGGAATCTAATTGTCAATTTCTCTGGTATCTGTCCTAACAAATTATTGTTAGACAAGTCTAAAACCTCTAAGGAGTGCATGTCTCCTAAAAAAATAGTAGTGTATCCCTCAAATAGATTTGTAGACATGTTTAAATCCCTCAAATTGGGAAAGATCAAGCCTATGTTTGTGAGAACTTGGCCTTCAAGATGATTGTTAGAAATATCAATTGAAGAAACAAGGGGACTAGGACAAGATGGCAATAGAAAAGGCTCTGTGAGGTGTCCTTTTCTCAGAGTAGGAACTTCTAATCGTGTATTGTTTTTTAACAACCAAACTGGGAACATTCCAACCAATGTGTTGTTTGATAGATCAACTCAAGTCATATTGGTAAAAGAGAAATTGTGGAAGTTTCATACCAGGCTTGTTTGATCCACAATTTAACAAACTGAAAACTTGCAGTTGGAACCTAGGAGTCCATGTCTGAGACTCAATTTGGTCACCCAATCTGTTGTTGTCACCTAAAAGTACCTTAAGCTTTGAATGGTTAAAAAATGAGACAAATGATGGTGGGATCTCGAAATTATTATAGGAAAGAAAAATGAATTCAATTGTTGTGAGATTAGTAAGTGGAGACAAGGCAATATTTCCGGTGAACTGATTTAAGGAGAGGTCTAATAATCGGATTGATGTTAAGTCTCCAAAACATGAGGGAAGCGTTCCATTAAAACCATTCTCACTGAGATCTAACTCTTGCAAGTAAGAAAGTTTAGACCAACCTGTAAAAAAGAAAAAAGTGATGCTTAGCTTGGACATTTTTCTGTATGGAAATTAGTTAATTGAAGGTAAAAAAAAATTAATGGGTAAATTACACTTTGCCCCTTTATGTTTAGTCACTTTTTCACTTTGGCTTTTCAAATTCAATTTTTTTCCACTTTGACTCTTCATGTTTCAAGTTTTTCCCACTTTACTCCTAAAGCTAATTTATGTTAAAAATTAGACAGAAAATGACACATTGACAGTTTACATGTCATAAAAATATTTTATTATATATGATTCACAGCTCTAACATAAATTTAAAATCTAATATAATAATATATTTTTTATATGGGATTTACCCACAAGTCCTAGTTTATGCATTTATACTCTATTAAGTCCTAACTAAAATTTTTTGAATCTTCAAGTCACATTAATATTTTAATAGTCAGAATTACCCTTCAAATAATGATTGTTTATCATTTATGATTATCTATAAAAGAACAGGATGATTTGACATTTATTTTGATTTTCAAAATTTTAAAATATCAACTTTCAAATTGAAAAAACTCAAAAAAAAAAAAAAAAAATTTATGTGCAAAAAAAAAAAATATTTTTTATTTTGAAAAAATTGAATTATTTTTTTCTACAAAACTGAAAATTTTGTATCTATAAAGTAGTATGATGATGAAGCATTGGTGCAAAACTAGCGAAAAATTTTAAAAATGAAAAAACTGATAATGTTCTTAGTTTTATTGGATAGTTAAATCAAACCAATAAGTAGAAGAGCAAAAACATGGTCTGTTTTTTTTCCTCAGTTAGTAGTGAAACAATTATCTAGAATATTACAATGCAAAATTGATAAGGTTCTTAGTTTTAAAAATTAGAAAAACTAATAATATTCTTAGTTTTATTAAATAGGATTTATTGATTTAAAAAATTTTAGATAGGACCTGAGTTACCATAATATTTGTAAATAGAACTTTTAAGTAATTAACTCTTTTTTATATTATGTAATAGTTATTGTGACATTTTCTATCTAAATTTAAATAGAAGTTAGCTCTTGGAGTAAAGTGAAAGAAATTTGAAATATAAAGGGTCAAAATGAGAAAAAAAGAAAATTAAAGATCAAAGTGAAAAAATAACTAAATATAAAAGAGGCAAAGGGTAATTTCCGCAAGAATTAATAGTGTGAATACCTTGGTCAGGTAGGCTCCCATTAAACCGAATTCCACGCAATGTCAACACCCTCCAACGTTATAGAGAAAGCTCTTGTTAATAGATGAATAATCCAAATACAAGTGTTGTATGTGTTTCAATCCATCTAAACCTGTAAATTTCAATCATTCCTTGAGAACTACAAATATTATTCAAATAATGCATCATTGTGAAAATTTGATGTATCATGCATGACTCGATACCTGAAGCCATGTAACAAAAGATATGATCTAAAAGGCTTCTTACTATTAAGGAAGGAAGCCGATATACGTACTAAAATTTTATACTACGTTTTTAGGGAAATAACAAGAAGAAGAAGAAAAATTCTAGAATTTGAGCCTTATAAAAAAAAAAAATTTAATTTTTAATTTTATCAATTCAAACTCAACTCTTTTGATTTATTTTTAATTTAAATTATTTTTTTTTATTTTCGTTAAGTAAAGCTATTGAAAAAATATATTTAGTCATTAAATTCAATATAGGAATACGAAAAATATCTAAAATATCAATTTCTATTGAGTTTAATGACTAAAATATATTTTTCTAACAATTTTATTTAACGAAAATGGGTAGATGATTTATATTGAAAACAAATCAAAAAATTATGATTTAAATAGGAAAAATAAAAAATTTTGAATTTATTTATTCTAAGACTCAAACCCTGAGATTTATTTTTTGTAATTTCACCTACTTTTTTTTTTATAATAATATTATAAGTGAACAATATTGCGTTTAAATTTTTTCAGCTAGGAAAAGGAGGGTAAAACCACTAAAAACTTTTGGGAAATCACTATTGTATACCTTTTATATTTTCTAATGAATTGCCACCCAAATCTAGCTCCTCTAAGTTGTTCATATTGCGGAATTCTACAATGAAAGAGAAAAAAGAAAAAGAAATGAGTGTAAATCTGATTATATTTGTTGTATGAGTCATATTAAACTTCATTTGAGGGCAAAATGAAGTTTGCGTCAGCAACTTCCATTTGATTATAGACGACAACTGAAGGCAGGGTGAAATTGATCCAAAATCAAATAGATTAGGTATAAAATTGATATCTTGAAAGAACATGAGTTAAATTAATTTTTGAATGATAATTTAGAAGGCAAAATAAAGTTTTATCCATACAATATGGTTAAATTACATTTAGCATCCTTGCATTTTCATCAAAATCTCACTTTAATTTATTTACTTTCAATTGTAATAGTAAGTGGCGTCTCCAAAAATTTGTAGAGATGGATTCACCTTGCATGTTCAAGTTCCATAAATTCTAGAAACTAGAAAAAATTTTTAAACTAAAGACCTTATTTGAAAACTCGACTTTTAGATTAAAAAAAGCCGAATTTTTTTTTTAAAAAAAAGTACAAAAACAAAAAGTTAAAAACTGCTACAAAAGTAAGTCTTTAATGCCAGTCAACACGTTTTTTCATTCAACTAAAAAAGGCATTATCAAATCCATTTGACCCTTTTCATCTTATAAAACAATCAAAAAATTTAACAATTACTAAAAAAATCCAAACCCCAAATGATGCCCTAAACTTTTCAAACTTTTTATAACTAAATTTCTGAAATTTTAAGTAGAATAAACTGCAAAAATATTGTACTGTTTGTCTGAACAACAAATAATATAAACTTTTACACTTGCATTTGATGAGTTTTTATTTTTTACAACTGTTGCATAATAACTTCATTGTTAATAATGTCAAACACATTTTCTTGTATATATGTAATTAAAAAATTATTCATTTATTGATGTCAAACTATAGAATGAGGTCCCTTAATTTTAGTAAAATTAAATCATATTAAATAAAATATTAATAATATAAGTAGTTGTTCTATTAAGAGTTTGTGATAGGTTGATGGGGAATGAAACCCCATCAACCCTAAGCTAACGTCACTCCAGGTAATAGTCAAAACCTTACATTTTTGATCAAGTTGCAATATTACCTTTCTATCTATTTGTCATTAACAAAGTTTATAGAACTTGTCATTTGAAACACAAGTGACTTTTTTTTTTTTTTGGTCTCGTTAACACTCTTACATTTTTGTTAAAATCTCACTTTAGTCTTTACTTTCACCAAAATCTCACTTTAATCCTTCAACTTTTAATATATGCTAGCTTATTAATGATAAATGGATAAAGCAGTTTTATTTATTTATTTATTTTGAATAGCTAAAAAGAACTTTATTGATAAAATTTAGAGTACATTATACAAAGATCAAAGTGAGGAGAGAGCACTAATCATCAAAGCTAGTAATTACATCCCCACTATGTTGGTACCGAAAAACGAGCCCTATCACTTGCTAAGGCACAATCCCACTAGTTGGAGAGAAACCAACCAACAATGACAAGAACAAAATCAGAAAAAGAAAACATAGAAGAGCAAAAGAAACTAAAAGCTAGTGCATGGTATAAGGCTTCGATTTCTGCTTGCTCAATCACCCAACACCACTTCTACATGAAGTTAACTGTTGCAGGTTGTATATAATATCATTGATAGAGTAAGCTAGTCCTTTTGAATTGCAGGTTGCATATAAAAGGGTGAGATTGCAATTTGATCGAAAGTATAAGGGGTTGACTGTTACAATTGAAACTGAATGTATCAAATTGAAATTTGGACTTTTCTCATGTGTGCCTTGCATATGGTATGCAAGGCACTTACACCCTTCTATTTTGCATTTACACATTTATATGTATTGGGTTATATCAAAATATTTGGAAACTTACACATTGGTGACCTGCTAAGCAGGTCACTTTCCAGGTAAATTAATAAAATAATATATTATTTGACTAAAGGTGAATATGGTCACAAGAAAAGTATAAGTTTTCAAGAAAGGCGTAAGGAATTTCAGAAAAAAGGCGTAACTGATTACTGAAAAGTATAAATCATTTACACCTTTTATGAACACTTACTCCTTTTGTGTAAGAATTTTTGGCATAAGATTTATACCTTTTGCTTCGAACATACACCTTTTGTGGAAGCCCAACTTAAAGCTTTTCGGAAGTCACTTATACCTTTTGTGAAAAAATAAATTCATCAAATTTACACCTTTTGCTTCAGCTTATACCTTTTCGTGGAACTGCTTATATTTTTTTTGAAAAGTTACTCCTTTTGTGAAATAATTTTTCTCATAAGATTTATACTTTCTTTTTCTTCAAACTTACTCCTGTTGTGAAAGAGTATATAACCACAAAAGTATAAATGTTATGCCAAAAATTCTTACACAAAAGGAGTAACTTTTAAAAAAATATATAAGCACTTCCACGAAAAGGTATAAGCTTAAGAAAAAGGTGTAAATTTGATGAAATTTTTTTTTCACAAAAGGTATAAGTGACTTCCGAAATAGGTTTAAGTTGGCCTTTCACAAAAGGTGTAAGTTCGAAGAAAAAGTATAAATCTCATGCCAACATTTCTTACACAAAAGCAGTAACTTTTCAAAAATGGTGTAAACATTTTCACGAAAAGTATGAAGGAGTAACATTTCAAAGCATTGATAACCAGAAAAGGCGTAACAAAGGGTTCATTTCAAAATGTTCGTAAACACAGAAGGAGTAACATATGTTCATCTGAAAGTAGTAAACACAGAAGGAGTAACATTTCGAAATGTTCATAAACCCAATTGAGACAACCACTGAACAAATCAAAGGGTCGTGACCCCCGCTGACCACCCAAGCGTCGGTGGGCTCCGGTGCTCACAGCCATCTGAGATCGGCACCTCCACTGGCACCGCCGCCGCAAATCAAAGGTTTTTTGAAAGATTGGCTATCGATCTTGGTCTCTCTGTGTCGATGTCGGTCTCTCTCTGTCGATCCCTGTTTATCTCGGTCTGTCTCCAGCGATCTTGGTCTGTCGGTGTCCATGTGGGTCTCTTCTCGGTCGATCTCTGTCGATTTCGGTCCCTCTGTCGATCAGTGTCCATCCAGGTCTCTATGTCTGTTGAGCTCAGTCTATCTCTCTCTCTCTCTCTCTCTATCTCTCTGTCCGTTGCTCTATATTAAAAACGGTCTCTATGTCTGTCGATCTCAGTCTGTCGATCAGTTATACCTTTTGTGGAAAAATAAATTCATCAAATTTACACATTTTCCCTAAGCTTATACCTTTTTGTGGAAGTGCTTATATTTTTTTTGAAAAGTTACTCCTTTTGTGTAAGAATTTTTGGCATAAGATTATACCTTTTCTTCGAACTTACACCGTTTGTGGAAGACCAACTTAAAGCTTTTTGCAAGTCACTTATACCTTTTGTGAAAAGATAAATTCATCAAATTTACACCTTTTGCATAAGCTTATACCTTTTCGTGGAAGTGCTTAAATTTTTTTTGAAAAGTTACTCCTTTTGTGTAAGAATTTTTGGTATAAGATTTATACCTTTTCTTCGAACTTACACTGTTTGTGGAAGGCCAACTTAAACCTTTTTCGGAAGTCACTTATACCTTTTTTGAACAGATAAATTCATCAAATTTACACCTTTTGCTTAAGCTTATACCTTTCCTGGAAGTGCTTATATTTTTTTCGAAAAGTTACTCCTTTTGTGTACGAATTTTTGGCATAACATTTATACATTTTCTTCGAACTTACACCTTTTGTGGATGCCCAACTTAAAGCTTTTTCGCAAGTCAGTTATACCTTTTGTGAAAAAATAAATTCATCAAATTTACACCTTTTGCTTCGGCTTATACCTTTTCGTGAAACTGCTTATATTTTTCTTGAAAAGTTACTCCTTTTGTGAAATAATTTTTCTCATAAGATTTATACTTTTTCTTCAAACTTACACCTTCTGTGAAAGAGTATATAAGCACAAAAGTATAAATGTTATGCCAAAAATTCTTACACAAAAGGAGTAACTTTTCAAAAATGGTGTAAGTATTTTCAGTAAAAAGTGTAAGCTTAAGCAAAAGGTGCAAAATTAATGATTTTTTTTTTTCACAAAAGATATAAGTGACTTCTGAAATAGGTTTAAGTTGGGCTTTCACAAAAGGTGTCAGTTCGAAGAAAAAGTCCAAAGTATAAATCTTATGCCAACAATTCTTACACAAAAGGAGTAACTTTTCCAAAATGGTGTAAATATTTTAACGAAGGAGTAACATTTCAAAGCGTTGATAACCAGAAAAGGAGTAACAAAGGGTTCATTTCGAAATGTTCGTAAACACAGAAGGAGTAACATATGTTCATCTCAAAGTAGTAAACACAAAAGGTGTAACATTTCGAAGTGTTCATAAACCAATTGACACAACCACTGAACAAATCAAAGGGTTCGTGACCCCCGCTGACCACCCAAGCGCGGTGGGCTCCGGTGCTCACAGCCTTCTGAGATCGGCAACTCCACTTGCACCGACGCCGCAAATCAAAGATTTTTTGAAAGATTGGCTATCGATCTTGGACTCTCTGTGTCGATGTCGGTCTGTCTCTGTCGATCCCTGTTTATCTCGGTCTGTCTCCAGTGATCTTGGTCTGTCGGTGTCCATGTGGGTCTCTTCTCTGTCGATCTCTGTCGATTTCGGTCCCTCTGTCGATCAGTGTCCATCTAGGTCTCTATGTCTGTTGATCTCTCTCTCTCTCTCTCTCTCTCTCTCTCTCTCTCTCTTTCCGTTGCTCTATATTAAAAACGGTTCTTTTTTACATTGACATACTTGGTTGGATTTGGGGTCGGAGTCGCTATTCCAAGCCCTCCCAGACTCGTCTTCTCTGAAACGGAGTTCTACTGGGAGAAAGGCCAAGCCCTACGAAACGCCCTGCTCTCTCACATTGCCATTATCTGAACAAGACAAATACAGTATGATTGGATTTTAGGAACTTACAAAAAAAACGGAAGTTGGACGTTTTGCGAAGTTACTTACATCTCTTTGTGGCATAGATCTATACGTTTTCTCCAAACTTATACCTTTTGTGAAAGTCCAACTTAAAGCTTTTTTGGAAGTCAGTTATACCATTTGTGAAAAAATAAATTCATCAAATTTACACATTTGGCTTAAGCTTATACCTTTTCGTGGAAGTGCTTATATTTTTTTTGAAAAGTTACTCCTTTTGTGTAAGATTTTTTGGCATAAAATTTATACCTTTTCTTCGAACTTACACCGTTTGTGAAAGCCCAACTTAAAGGTTTTTCGGAAGTCAGTTATACCTTTTGTGGAAAAATAAATTCATCAAATTTAGACCTTTTGCCTAAGCTTATACCTTTTAGTGGAAGTGCTTATATTTTTTTTCAAAAATTACTCCTTTTGTGTAAGAATTTTTGGTATAAGATTTATACCTTTCTTCGAACTTACACCTTTTGTGGAAGCCCAACTTAAAGGTTTTTCGGAAGTCAGTTATACCTTTTGTGAAAAATAAATTCATCAAATTTACACCTTTTCGTGGAAGTGCTTATATTTTTTTTTGAAAAGTTACTCTTTTTGTGTAAGAATTTTTGGCATAAGATTTATACCTTTTCTTCGAACTTATACCGTTTGTGGAAGGCCAACTTAAACCTTTTTCGCAAGTCACTTATACCTTTTGTGAAAAGATAAATTCATTAAATTTACAACTTTTTCTTAAGCTTATACCTTTTCGTGGAAGTGCTTATATTTTTTTTGAAAAGTTACTCCTTTTGTGTAAGAATTTTTGGCATAAGATTTATACCTTTTCTTCGAACTTACACCGTTTGTGGAAGGCCAACTTAAACCTTTTTCGGAAGTCATTTATACCTTTTGTGAAAAGATAAATTCATCAAATTTACACCTTTTGCCTAAGCTTATACCTTTTCGTGGAAGTGCTTATATTTTTTTTGAAAAGTTACTCCTTTTGTGTAAGAATTTTTGGCATAAGATTTATACATTTTCTTCGAACTTACACCGTTTGTGGAAGGCCAACTTAAACCTTTTTTGGAAGTCATTTATACCTTTTGTGAAAAGATAAATTCATCAAATTTACACCTTTTGCCTAAGCTTATACCTTTTCGTGGAAGTGCTTCTATTTTTTTTGAAAAGTTACTCCTTTTGTGTAACAATTTTTGGCATAACTTTTATACCTTTTCTTCGAACTTACACCGTTTGTGGAATGCCAACTTAAAGCTTTTTCGCAAGTCACTTATACCTTTTGTGAAAAGATAAATTCATCAAATTTATACCTTTTGCTTACGGTTTTACCTTCTCGTGGAAGTGCTTATATTTTTTTTCAAAAGTTACTCATTTTGTGAAATAATTTTTGTCATAAGATTTATACTTTTTCTTCAAACTTACACCTCTTGTGAAAGAGTATATAACCACAAAAGTATAAACTTTATGCCAAAAATTCTTACACAAAAGGAGTAACTTTTCAAAAAAAATATAAGCACTTCCACGAAAAGGTATAAGCTTAAGAAAAAGGTGTAAATTTGATGAATTTTTTTTTCACAAAAGGTATAAGTGACTTCCGAAATAGGTTTAAGTTGGCCTTTCACAAAAGGTGTAAGTTCGAAGAAAAAGTATAAATCTCATGCCAACATTTCTTACACAAAAGCAGTAACTTTTCAAAAATGGTGTAAACATTTTCACAAAAAGTATGAAGGAGTAACATTTCAAAGCATTGATAACCATAAAAGGAGTAACAAAGGGTTCATTTCAAAATGTTCGTAAACACAGAAGGAGTAACATATGTTCATCTGAAAGTAGTAAACACAGAAGGAGTAACATTTCGAAGTGTTCATAAACCAATTGACACAACCACTGAACAAATCAAAGGGCCGTGACCCCAGCTGACCACCCAAGCGTCGGTGGGCTCCGATGCTCACAGCCTTCTGAGATTGGCACCTCCACTGGCACCGCCGCCGCAAATCAAAGGTTTTTTGAAAGATTGGCTATCGATGTCGGTCTCTCTCTGTGTCGATGTCGGTCTCTCTCTGTCGATCCCTGTTTATCTCGGTCTCTCTCCAGCGATCTTGGTCTGTCGGTGTCCATGTGGGTCTCTTCTCTGTCGATCTCTGTCGATTTCGGTCCCTCTGTCAAAAATGGGTCGTCTCTGGGCTTTGACATTCACTCCCGTCATTGTTATGACTTTCAAGTTCTGTCAAAGAGGGGCAACTGTAGACACCCCATTTTTGACCGCCCTTAAGACTTGGGCACTACTGATGGTTTGCTCGGTGTTGAGAGATGTGCAGGGCAAAGAATCAGTTTCTTCGGCTAGAAGAGAGGCAAATCTTTCAAAACACTTTGTTTAGGGTTTTGGAGTTGAAGAAAAAAGGAAAGGAGAGGAGAAAACTAGTTTGGGAGAAGTTCGGCATGAATCCGGGTAGAAGCGAGTCGAGCAGCCCTCGCTGAATCGGGCTTATCTATCTGTACACTTGGATTTTATCTATGGGGCCACCACCGTTGGAAATAAGACTTCCGGGGCTTCATTTTTCACTCAAGAATCTCCTAGAGCCAAGTCCGGGTGGGGGAGATATGATCAGTTGAAGTCGGGCATCATCCTGGTTGGATCGAATCTGCGCGGCTTCACGAAAAAGGGCATAACTTTTTGCACAGAAGGAATTTTAATGCAAGGTTTCCGCCATTGGAAAGCTAACTTCCGGGGCTTCAACCTGGACATCCACCGGCACTTTTTTGACCTCACCGGCCACCCATCGGCACTCTATTTGTGCCGACCGGCAATTTATTGTGCCGACCGGCCATTTATTGTGCCGACCGGCACTTTATTGTGCTGACCGGAAATTTTTGCTAGCCGAAGACCTTCCGGAGCATTCTGCAGATTGAGTGTATGCCAGCTGTGCCAGCTGGAGGGCACAGAATGGATCCTCCATACACGTGTATGGAGGATATGCACCCTTGTTTAGCTTCCTCAAGAAGCTTTACACTTTGTTTTGCCTATAAGGAAAGCTCTCCTCTTCCTTATACTAGGTTAGAAAAAACCAGCTGAGGCACCATTATACATACAAACCTATATCCATACATTCAACCCTCTCTTCCAAGCTCCAAAGTTCATTATCCTTGGCCATTTCTTCACCAATCCATAGCACCACACCCCACACTTCATTCCAGCACATTGGAGGTCATTTGCAGAGGCTAGGAGCACCCAAACTTCAACCAAGAGGTGCTAGCTCATTGGTCTACAAAGGTGAGTCCTCTTCTTCCCTTTTCTAGCCTATTCTTGCATCATATCTAAGCCATAGTTTCTTGTATATTTGAGCTCCGGCCAAAACTGAAAGTAGCATTTTTTTGAGCTGTATTTCATCTTTAATTAAGGGTCCTACCCTGTTTGATACCACCATTTGGCACTTGCCTCTTTACACCTTTGTATGCCATCATTTTTGCATAGTATTTTTGGCCCATGTGTAATCTGTTTTGGAGCATGTTATAAACTGTGAATAGGCTTATTTTGAGCCCTTATTCAACATTGAAGAAGGGCTCATCCTTGTTTGGGACCTCCATGTACCACTTGCCATTGTAGCCCTCTTTGGCCCCCTTTCTTGCATAATTTATTAGCCTGTTTTTCTTCTGTTTTTGTGGCTTGGTCCGAACTTAAAGTGGCCATATTTTGACCCCCTTGTCATGTTTCATTAAGGGTCTTTGGCTATTTGATGAATATTTTGTGTACTTCATGTTATAGCCCTCTTGTGGCCTTAATCTTGCATAAATTGTTTTCCATGCTTGTATCTGTTTTCGAGCCTTGTCATCTACTGAAAAACATCATATTTTTGGTCCCTCTTCAGTGTTGTAGAAGGGTATTTTTCTGTTTGGGTTTTTCATCTACCACTTGCTTCATTACCTCCCTTGCGGAGCCGTTTTTGTATGCCATTTTAGCCCTATCTTTGCTTGCTGTTTGGCCATGTCATAAACTGTAAAAATGCTTGTCTTAGGGCTGCCTTGCTTCTTTCTTCATGCTCCATGTCCATATTGTGCATGCTTTGTATAGCTGTAGGCCATTGTGAATGCCTAATTTTGCATTTCGGGTCGCATGTCATGCATCGGGCGCCATTTTGCCATGATTCGGGGCTGTTTCGGGTCATGTTTAGCTTCTTAAATTTGCATGCTGGCATATCATCTTGCCATGTCTTGTTAGAGTGGCATTCCGTGCCGTAGGTTCGGTCCTCGGTTTGCGTGCACGCGTGCACGTACTTCGAGAGTCCCATTTTCATCCGTCGGCATCCTATGTGAGTATGGCTGAGGCTCTCTCATGTTAGTGTAAGCCCATATCACATTTTCATGTCATTTACATTGCGTATGCCATTGCCTCGGTTTGCGTGCCCGTGTGCACGCATTTCGAGGCACTTCATTTTCATCCATCGGCCTCTTATGTGAGTGTGGCTGAGGCTCTCTCATGTTAGTATAAGTCCATGCTGCATTCTATATGCCATTTTAGCCATTGCATTGCATATGTCATTGCCTCGATTTGCGTGCCTGTGTGTACGCATTTCGAGGCACTTCATTTTCATCTTATGGCCACTGATGTGGGTGCGGCTGAGGTCCACTCACATTGGTGTAAGTCCATCTTACATTGTGTATGCCATGTTTCAAAGCGTTGTACATGCCATGTAGTTGCATAGCATGCTTGTATTCTTGTTTGCATACCTAGGTTGCATTGCATTGACATGCATGCCTTGCCTCTTGATCATGTGATAGAGGTTGGGCTTTATGTGTTTGTTTGGTTTGCATGACATTTGAAATCAACGCGCATACTTGGTTTCTTGGGCCATCATGCATGGAAATACGTGATTGGTGGTCCGGGAATCGAGGCACATGCCCCTTTGAGTCATCACTATGATAAGGGACATGAGTAGTGCATACATGCTTTGAATTGTGCTGCCATGCTTTGCTTTGCTCTCTGTTGCTGTTAATTGCAGATTCTGCAGGAATACTCTGCCGACCGGCAGTGTAAGGTGCCGGCCGGCAATCTTTTCTCTGCCGACAACTTCAATTTTGTGCCGATGGATACACACCAGTGCCGGTGATGATCCCACTCAGCCGGTGGTACTCCCCAGTGCCCAGGGATGTAACCCTGAGGTTTTGACAGCCTCCAGAGGAGTGAAGGAAGGAAAACAGAGGCAGCTTGCGCATGGCGGCGCGTTTCCCGAGGCGTTTACTGCTTTTCTTAGTCTATTTTAATTTGTTAATTAAATTAGGCAATTTGTAACATTTGATTAGCTTGAGTAGTTAATTAATTTGTAATATTTATTCGGTCCCTCCGAGTGAGGGCAAATTTGTAATAAGTGTGTGTGGGTGGTGTGTATGTTTTCCAATCCCCACTTCTTTCTTCCCTTTTATTTACCTGCTTATGATGGTAGATTAGGGCACATTTATTTTAGCATACCTTATGCTATGCATGCGTGCATTCATGCATTTGTTGACATGCATCAGGCTCGGTACATCACGCTAACTGCATTTGTACTTCAATTTACAAATCGAATATGTGATAATTGATCGCATTACATATGTCATGCTTAGGTTAACCGAGCCTATCTAAATTGCATCCTGTATGTGTTGCATTAGGCAATTTAACATGAACTAGGACACGCACATTTTGCTAACTAGTTTACTGTTTTGGCACGGAGTACTAGGTAAGCTTTTATGCTTTAGCATATCGCATGCGTGTGAATGTTGCCATGATAGCATGACCACCATGAGGCTAGCTGCTTATGTGATATAACTGCTTGAATGCCTGTGGATGGAGGTTGAATTACCTAAATTGGAATAATGCATTAAAACTGCGAGTCTTAAGCCCACTAGATAGTGGCAAAATCATCTTTTCTAAAAGCCCACTTGAGGGTGGCAAAATCTGCATTTTAGCCTATTTGCGAGTAGCAAACCATTTTCAAAACAAACATGAAATGTTTTGTTCCAATTTGGGCGATTTGGTCTATACTTGTTTGCTGTGCGCATAACATAGTAATTCTAGGCTAATAACCGGAATAAGAATACATAAAGTTTTCAAAAACGGATATCACGGTTAGTAAAGGCCGGTCTTCGGACCGGGCGAAAGGGGGTGCTCATAGCTGACCTTCCCCGATCGTACCCAAGCTCCCGAGCCGGGACAACTCCGGTGATGACGGACATGTGGCCTTCGGCACCGAGTCAGGGTTTCCTAAATTCTCCCATAAAAAAATATTTAGGTGGCGACTCTGTATCTGGCAAAGCAGTCCATGTTTGACACTTCTTTCAAAAATCTGTTTTCTCAAAACGATTTGCCGGATTTGGACTCTTTGGTTCAGATTTAGAACCGTGACACAAATCGAGTCCGAACTGTAGCATGAGGCCCGCGGGCGCGTCAACAGTTTCTGGCGACTCCGCTGGGGATTTAGAGAGCTTGACTCGAACTCGTGATATCCTGTTTTGATTTCACTTATGTATTTCTTTGCATTGCATGTGCATTGGTGTGCCTAGGAACACAGTGTTTGCCATCTGCCATTCCTGAACGGTTTGCCGGAGGCTTGTCTTGTCAAGGCATGACCATAAGGCTGACCGGCTATGGGCTCTGACAGTATGGGAACACAAACCCCGGTTTACCGGGGCACCCTTTTGACCATTCGACCTAGTGCATATTCGGAATCCATAGTGACCATTCCAAACTAGGACAGGTTGCTTACTCGATGCTAAGTTGTTTGAAACCGCTGTGTGCGTAGTGAAACCCTAGCTCCTGACAAAATAGGACAGGGAAACCCTACCCCAACATAGGGGTGTTTTGGCTCTTTTTACTTGCTATGTGCTTTTAGAGTGTATCTCTATAGGAATGCATATATCGGTTTGCAAGTTTGGGCATCAGGCCTGTGGGCATCAGTATTTGGGGAATCAGTTTTACCTGAGGGTATCAATTTTGGGACAGATATTTGGGGAACAGTGATCAGGGTTGAGCACAGTCATTCCACTATGATCATATCCGAGCTGAGATGCTGTCTGTTTTCTCTTTTGCAAGGTAGTCCTGGAACCATAGCTTCAGAAGGCTCTGATATCCCCCGGGTACATTGGACTAGTGCTGATAGACTTTGTTAGGTCAGAAATTCAATTCAAGGGCAACCAGTGTTCTTTCGCCGAGGCAAGGTAAAGAAGGGCCAAACAGGGCTCATTGGTTCATCTGATCCGACAGTCACCAGCCACATCACCTTTGTTCGGACTCAGCAGACCATGATGGCACAGGGTTCAGAAGAATTTGTGGCCGTGATAGCAGCGTTAAATCAGGGAACTGCCATGCAGGCTGAGACCAGTATTGAAACGCAGCGCCCACCTGGGGTATCTGCCTCACATCCAGCTTTGGAACCCCAGCCAAACTTTGACCCACTTCCGCCGGTTGAAGATTTGCCGTGTCTGAATTCTCGGGAAAGGTTGACTCAAGCTCAGGTGCTCAGACCCCTGGTGCAGCCTACTGAGAGGCTTCGACCCTTTCATGTTAATGAGCTCAACTCGACTACAGTGAAGATTGCGAACCTTGAGAAGCAATTCAAAAAGGCCCAGGGCCTTAACTCCATTCCCGACATTGAGGATGGGCACACCGAGGCTGCCGTTCGGCTCCCAGACAGATTCAAAATGCCATGTATTGACCGTTTCGACGGGTCTGGAGATCCAATGGTACATATCCGACTTTTCTTGGATGTCCTAAAGCCGATGGGACTGACTAAGCCACAGAAACTCTCTCTATATGGAAGAACCCTGTCGGGTGTAGCAGCCACTTGGTACACTAAGTTGGAGGACAAAGTGAAGCAAGACTGGGAAGAATTGGCTGAGGCCTTTGTTGATCAGTATTCCTACAATACCCAAGTTGAAATGACCATGCAAGAGCTTGAAACAACCCGCCAGAACCCAACAGAGCCTTTTGTGGAATTTGTAGCAAGGTGGAGGGCAAAGGCAGCACAGATGACAGATCGCCCTTCTGAGAGGGATCAAGTGCAAATGATGGTGCGAAACCTAAAGCATGATATGTTGCAAAAGTTGATAGTCGCTCCATTATTCACTTTCAAAAGTTTGCATGAACTGGGGGTTCAGGTCGAGAATGCGTTCAACAGCGGGATCATTCCCAGAACAAGTGAACCGACAAGGAGGGCGATTGCAGGGAGTACCAATGTTGGTAGTAGCGTCATTCCCAAACCCACCGAGATCAATGCAGTCGCCACAGCCAACCCTTTTGCCAAACCAAGCCTACAAACAGCCGGTCCAGCCCGAGCTCAGGGCAGAACTTTCACTCCCCTCTATATGAGCTTGACCAGCGCACTAAAAGCCTTGATGGAACGAGGGCATCTCAAACCCCTCGATCCTCAACCTCTGCCTAACCCACTTCCAGCCAGACATAATCCCTCCAAGTACTGTATGTACCATCAGCAGCGCGGTCATGGCACCGACCGTTGCTACCGCCTTCGTCATGAGGTCCAAAATCTCATCGACAACCGGACGATAGCTCCACCTTCAGGCCCCAATGACCAAGTACCTCATCCATATCTCAATCTGATCCACACACTGGCCATCCCTTACGACCCCAGCGTATACATCACCCCGGCCTATCTACCCAAGCCTGAGGTGTTTATCCCGGAAAGCATGGACTTATGCATGATGGGTGCATCTGAACCCCAATCATCTCAAACCCACGAACCCACTACTTCCGAGCTGATGAAAATGATTGAAGACCTTCAGAGAACTGTGGCAGATCTGGCCTTTGGAGTTTTGGCCCTGTCATCAACCGCATCACATACCAGGGAGTTCATGTCAAAAGGCTCCTCAGGACGGGCTGCATTTGAAGGAGGCCAATCCCTTGGCAAAGTGGAAACAAGTGGTAAGAACAAGGTAGGGGCAAGCATTGGTCCCCATGAACACCTTCAGTGGGATATTGAGGCTTTGAAAGCCGAAGGGTTGAACAAACAGCAAGTACTCGCAGTTGTTACAAAAACTGTGGATGACACTTTCGCCACTCAGAATGAGAGCAGTCTGAATCAAGGGGCAAGCCGGGAGAAGGGCCTTTGTACGAGGAATGTTCCTTTCAGCCCTAATCCCGTGCTCAGAAACGATCAGCAAACCCAGTCAACGCCTGCCAATCCCTTTGCTGGTGCGTCCAGCAAAACTCCACAAACCTCAAAATACCCACCTCGAGGCCAGAGGGTGTTCGCACCACTGTACATGTCTCTATCAGCGGCCTTTAGGATCTTGATTAGAGAGGGGGATTTGAAACCCTTGGAGCCACGACCACTGCCAGATAGACTTCCTCACTCCCATGATCCGACCAAGTACTGTGCCTTTCATCAGCAAGTCGGCCATGTCACTGATGGTTGTTTCCGTCTTCGCCACGAAATACAAGATCTGATTGACAATAAGGTCATCATCGCACCAACTCAACAAAGTCTATCGTCATTGGATTAGTGAACCTGGGGGATAATGCGGTGTGATCAGGGGATGAACCACCTGTGGGCGGCACTCAGTTTACTCCAGATGTGGCGTTTGGCACGCACTGTTTCGAGCATTTTACGAATACTAGTTTTTGTGTTTTCTGACTTGGGTATTGGGTCAATCTTCTCAATTTGTATTGAGTCAGTCTTTTCATACTGAGTCAGTCGGGTCTGTCTTGTTGTATCGAGTCAGTCCTGTTTTGTTAGAGTCGGGTGATTCCGGGGGTGTTACTTCGGATATCACTATTTTGCTTTGTGTTTGTCCTTTTGAGTCTGTTTCTGCCAGGGAGCCAGTTGTGCCAACAGATCCGAATGGAACAACAGTGATTTTCACACTCTTGTGTTTGCTTCTGCCGTGTGCCAGTTGTGCCAGAAGTTTGAATGACATGACAGTGCTCTTCGCCTGCCTTTTCTGTGCCTTTGAAGTCATTGTAATGACCTAAGTTTTCCAAAACTTTTTTCGAAACATTGTGATAAAAACAAAGAGAAAAGAATTCCTTGGGTTTTGCAAAATTTAATCAATTGAGAGAAAGAGAGGCATGCTAAGCCCTTAATGATCGAGATCATGCTTGTTAATGTGAGTACTGAGAAGGATCCTCACTTGATCCAGATTGGTCCCACACTGTCTTCAGCACGAGCGATCTGTCGCTTTCTTAAAAACTTTCAAAAACAAAATGTTTTGCGCGGTCCTGCGAAGACCTGTGTGGAATCGCTCTTGAGATTGTGCAGCCTAGGATCGCTCTCAGCCTCGAGACTCGACCCCTCATTTTCAAACCTTGAACTTGGATTCAGAAGGTTCGACGATCAACCACAATGTGAAGCCTGTGTGGCCTGATTTGAAGCAGCCCATGAATTAGGGGCAGGGAAGTCAGACCAAGAAGATCAGATGTCATCAAAAGAAGCTTGCAAAGCTAGATCAGAAGTATCCCTGGAACTAGGGGCAAAAATGCCAGATGTGCTCGAAGAGCCGAAGATTGGTCGTCCTGCAAATCAATGAAGACCGGCAAGAACGCCAAATCCCAGAGGGAAGAAAGAGAAAGTATTGTTAAAGAAAAATTGAGTTCCGATCTACAACACTAGGGGCAAATCCAGCCCCCATGGGATGGACTCCTGCATTGTCAGCGAACAACAGTCACTCTCCTGGATTCAGACGGATTCGAGATCTCAGAACCATTCGACATGGACAAAGCTACACTTTTACCCTTGAGAAGCTCGCTGGGTCGAAAACCCGGAAGGGCGACCCAGGCAAAAGTTAGAGCAAGGAAAAAAGGAAAAGAACAAAAAAGAAAAAAAAAAAAAAGGAAAAGAACAAAAAAGAAAAGAAAAAAAAAAGGGGAAGAAAAGAAAAGAAAAGAAAAAAAAGAAAGAAAAGAAAAGATAAAAAATGAAAAGAATTGAAAAGAAAAGAAAAACAAAGCTCGCAAGGTCGAAAACCCGCATCGGGCACCTTGGCAAAAGTTAGAGCCTAAAAAGGAGAGGTTAAATACCCGAGTGTACCTTAACCCCGAACTACGTAGGGCTTGATTCCCATCTTTGGGATACGTAGGCAACTTCATTCTGAAGTCCAGCCGTAAAATACTTCAAATTCAACTGAGTCCATGTGATGGTTCTAGTCATCTTTGTCTTTTCTGTATCTGGGAGTTCGGTTGCAATCATCGCTCTGAGGACTGATTACAATACACTACGGGGCCATTCAGACAAGGGGCAACTTTCCGTTGCCATTCAATGCGCTGCGGTGCCGTGCAAACAAGGGGCAACTTTCCGTTGCCATGTAGCTCTCTTCGAGCAAGGGGGCAATTTTCCTCCAAATCTGAAGTTGTGCATCTCAATAGCAGGTTCCGTGCTTGTTAAGCATTGGCCGTTTGCAAAAATAGTTTTTGAGAATTTTTACTGAAGCTGACTACTTTTCTCGAAAATTGTTCCATCTTTTCCAAAAACTGGACCATTTCTTGGACCCAAAAAAGGAAAATTTTCAGTGCTCATAGCCTGACTTGCATGATTTCAAATCAAAAATCGAACAAGTATGTTAATCTAACTCTCATATTGGTCAAAATTGTTTTAGTAGAAAACCAAAACAAAAAATGGTCAAAATGATGAACTAGGGGCACAGTTGAGTCAGGCTTCCTGTCTTTTTCCCATTTTCAACATACCTGCCAAGAAGGGCACTCTACCTGCCAGAAAAGGGCACAACTGAAGTCAATAACAAAGGGCTGAAAGCTCTCTCATCCTCCAAGCAACGAGGTATCAAGAGAAGTACGAGGCACGAACTGGAATGGGGCAAGATATTCCACTCCCTCATCTGGACAGATCTAACCACGTCCAAACTCCCCAGCAGGGCATCATCAACCGATGTTAGCTGCAGATTTGCTACATACCCAGTTGTAGCACAACCCCTCTGTGGGAGAAACTTACTGTTGTGAACAAGAGTCTGGTAAAATACCAGGGGCAAGAGCCCACAATTTCCAGCTTATCCATCAACCACCCAGGGGAGGGATGAAAAACGAGAGATTAAAGAATAGAGAGATGTGCGCTGAGAGAAAAAGCGAGAAAAGGGTTTTGAGAGAAAAATCGAGCTTGAGAGCCGAGTGATGTGAGAATCACAAATAAGAAATGGTGGGAATAATACCCGGTGAAACAGGCTCCATGTGCACATTTGAGTCTTGTATTTTATTTTGTCTGTCTCGATTCTTGTTTTGAGTCGCTTCGAGTGTTACTCGATGTGTTTAGGTTGTTTACCTTTGTTTTTCCCTTGTCGAGTCGTTTTGGCTGTGGCCAGTCGTCGGCTCAATACCCGGTTAAGAATTCATTTCTCAATTTCCAAAAAATCATCTTGTGCTCAGAGTGCTGTGCCATTCTCCACATTTGTGCAAAACAGTATTTGTTTTTTCGTAAAACTGCAGGGTCCACCCCCGATAAGTGTGAACAGTAGAACAAGGGCCTATCTGAAGCTATGTAGGTTCCAGACTGCAAAGCAAAAGAAAAAGAAAATTTGGAGCATCTTAGGGTGTTCCAGCTTTGGCAAGATCCAAGACTGCATTTCAGGTGCACCTTCCCAGACCTCGCCATTTCTCTGGAGTATGAGTGTATCTCGACCCCAAGTGTAAGCCTGCTTCAAGTCAGAATGGCAATTAAAGCAGCAGCAGATGTTATCTCTCGCCAATATAAACAGGGTGTCCCCTTTTGAGCTGAGCGTATTGCCAAGTCCTCCGAAAGGTAAATCGGAGGCACCAGAGTACGTGTTTGACACCCTTCCATTGCATAGAATGTGCATTTTCGTATACACTTCTGTGACATGCGTGCCACACATCGTTATGATTCATGCATAGAATATGCTTGCTTTCGATTCTGCATAGAATATCCTTTCAATATTGCATAGAATATGCTCCTGTTTCTTGCATAGAAAATGCTCGTATCTTTTGCATAGAAAATGCACTCTTCCATACTTGCATAGAAAATGCACCTCATTTGCATAGAACATGCATTCGCTTGCACTATCTTGTGCACTTACACTTTGTATCTCACTCGCACTGTCTTGTGCATCTTGTGGTTGTATCTCACTCGCACTATTTTGTGCATTGCATTTCAATCGCGCTGTTTAGCGTATCGCACTGTTTAGTGCATTTCAAATCAATCGCGCTGTTTAGCGTATCGCACTGTTTAGTGCATTTCAAATCAATCGCGCTGTCTAGCGTATCGCACTGTTTAGTGCATATCACTCGCGCTGTTTAGCGTATCGCACTGTTTAGTGCATTTCAATCGCGCTATTTTGCGTATTGCACTGTTTTGTGCAGTTTATCATTCGCGCTATTTTGCGCACCTCAATCGCACTGTTTTGTGCAGTTTACATTCGCGCTATTTTGCGCATCGCACTGTTTTGTGCAGTTTACAATTCGTGCTATTTTGCGCATTGCACTGTTTTGTGCAGTTTACATTTCGCGCTATTTTGCGCACCTCAATCGCACTGTTTTGTGCAGTTTACATTCGCGCTATTTTGCGCACCTCAATCGCACTGTTTTGTGCAGTTTATCATTCGTGCTATTTTGCACATCGCACTGTTTTGTGCAGTTTATCACTCGCGCTCCCTTGCGCATCGCACTGTCTTGTGCATGTTTAATCACTCGCGCTGTTTAGCGTATCGCACTGTCTTGTGCATTTCAAATCACTCGCGCTTTCTTGCGCATTGCACTGTTTTGTGCAGTTTACATTCGCGCTATTTTGCGCATCTCAATCGCACTCTCTTGTGCATTTCATCTCACTCGCACTGTTTTGTGCATTTCAAATCACTCGCGCTTTCTTGCGCATCGCACTGTTTTGTGCACCTTACTTGCATTTTGCATGCATTCTATCGCGCTATCTTGCGCACCTCACTTGTACTTGTTAGTACATTGCATTGTTTTGAATACAAACCGGCTTCGCGTAGCGTATAAGTCCAATTATCAAAGTCTTCTTTTATATCATTTGCATCCTGCCCCTGAACTACGCTGGTTTGATTCCTTGCAAAGGGATACGTAGGCAGCCTGCGGGCACAACCATTCATTCATTTGTATTTTGTTTGTTTGTCCAAGTCTTCGGCCTTGTCAAAAATGGGTCGTCTCTGGGCTTTGACATTCACTCCCGTCATTGTTATGACTTTCGAGTTCTGTCAAAGAGGGGCAACTGTAGACACCCCATTTTTGACCGCCCTTAAGACTTGGGCACTACTGATGGTTTGCTCGGTGTTGAGAGATGTGCAGGGCAAAGAATCAGTTTCTTCGGCTAGAAGAGAGGCAAATCTTTCAAAACACTTTGTTTAGGGTTTTGGAGTTGAAGAAAAGAGGAAAGGAGAGGAGAAAACTAGTTTGGGAGAAGTTCGGCATGAATCCGGGTAGAAGCGAGTCGAGCAGCCCTCGCTGAATCGGGCTTATCTATCTGTACACTTGGAGTTTAGCTATGGGGCCACCACCGTTGGAAAGAAGACTTCCGGGGCTTCATTTTGCACTCAAGAATCTCCTAGAGCCAAGTCCGGGTGGGGGAGATATGATCAGTTGAAGTCGGGCATCATCCTGGTTGGATCGAATCTGCGCGGCTTCACGAAAAAGGGCATAACTTTTTGCACAGAAGGAATTTTAATGCAAGGTTTGCGCCATTGGAAAGCTAACTTCCGGGGCTTCAACTGGACATCCACCGGAACGTTTTTGACCTCACCGGCCACCCATCGGCACTCTATTTGTGCCGACCGGCAATTTATTGTGCCGACCGGCCATTTATTGTGCCGACCGGCACTTTATTGTGCTGACCGGCAATTTTTGCTAGCCTACGACCTTCCGGAGCATTCTGCAGATTGAGTGTATGCCAGCTGTGCCAGCTGGAGGGCACAGAATGGATCCTCCATACACGTGTATGGAGGATATGCACCCTTGTTTAGCTTCCTCAAGAAGCTTTACACTTTGTTTTGCCTATAAGGAAAGCTCTCCTCTTCCTTATACTAGGTTAGAAAAAACCAGCTGAGGCACCATTATACATACAAACCTATATCCATACATTCAACCCTCTCTTCCAAGCTCCAAAGTTCATTATCCTTGGCCATTTCTTCACCAATCCATAGCACCACACCCCTACACTTCATTCCAGCACATTGGAGGTCATTTGCAGAGGCTAGGAGCACCCAAACTTCAACCAAGAGGTGCTAGCTCATTGGTCTACAAAGGTGAGTCCTCTTCTTCCCTTTTCTAGCCTATTCTTGCATCATATCTAAGCCATAGTTGCTTGTATATTTGAGCTCCGACCAAAACTGAAAGTAGCATTTTTTTGAGCTGTATTTCATCTTTAATTAAGGGTCCTACCCTGTTTGATACCTCCATTTGGCACTTGCCTCTTTACACCTTTGTATGCCATCATTTTTGCATAGTATTTTTGGCCCATGTGTAATCTGTTTTGGAGCATGTTATAAACTGTGAATAGGCTTATTTTGAGCCCTTCTTCAACATTGAAGAAGGGCTCATCCTTGTTTGGGACCTCCATGTACCACTTGCCATTGTAGCCCTCTTTGGCCCCCTTTCTTGCATAATTTATTAGCCTGTTTTTCTTCTGTTTTTGTGGCTTGGTCCGAACTTAAAGTGGCCATATTTTGACCCCCTTGTCATGTTTCATTAAGGGTCTTTGGCTATTTGATGAATATTTTGTGTACTTCATGTTATAGCCCTCTTGTGGCCTTAATCTTGCATAAATTGTTTGCCATGCTTGTATCTGTTTTCGAGCCTTGTCATCTACTGAAAAACATCATATTTTTGGTCCCTCTTCAGTGTTGTAGAAGGGTATTTTTCTTTTTTGGTTTTGCATCTACCACTTGCTTCATTACCTCCCTTGCGGAGCCGTTTTTGTATGCCATTTTAGCCCTATCTTTGCTTGCTGTTTGGCCATGTCATAAACTGTAAAAATGCTTGTCTTAGGGCTGCCTTGCTTCTGTCTTCATGCTCCATGTCCATATTGTGCATGCTTTGTATAGCTGTAGGCCATTGTGAATGCCTAATTTTGCATTTCGGGTCGCATGTCATGCATCGGGCGCCATTTTGCCATGATTCGGGGCTGTTTCGGGTCATGTTTAGCTTCTTAAATTTGCATGCTAGCATATCATCTTGCCATGTCTTGTTAGAGTGGCATTCCGTGCCGTAGGTTCGGTCCTCGGTTTGCGTGCACGCGTGCACGTACTTCGAGAGTCCCATTTTCATCCGTCGGCATCCTATGTGAGTATGGCTGAGGCTCTCTCATGTTAGTGTAAGCCCATATCACATTTTCATGTCATTTACATTGCGTATGCCATTGCCTCGATTTGCGTGCCCGTGTGCACGCATTTCGAGGCACTTCATTTTCATCCATCGGCCTCTTATGTGAGTGTGGCTGAGGCTCTCTCATGTTAGTATAAGTCCATGTTGCATTCTATATGCCATTTTAGCCATTGCATTGCATATGCCATTGCCTCGATTTGCGTGCCCGTGTGCACGCATTTCGAGGCACTTCATTTTCATCTTATGGCCACTGATGTGGGTGCGGCTGAGGTCCACTCACATTGGTGTAAGTCCATCTCGCATTGTGTATGCCATGTTTCAAAGCGTTGTACATGCCATGTAGTTGCATAGCATGCTTGTATTCTTGTTTTCATACCTAGGTTGCATTGCATTGACATGCATGCCTTGCCTCTTGATCATGTGATAGAGGTTGGGCTTTATGTGTTTGTTTGGTTTGCATGACATTTGAAATCAACGCGCATACTTGGTTTCTTGGGCCATCATGCATGGAAATGCGTGATTGGTGGTCTGGGAATCGAGACACATGCCCCTTTGAGTCATCACTATGATAAGGGACATGAGTAGTGCATACATGCCTTGAATTGTGCTGCCATGCTTTGCTTTGCCCTCTGTTGCTGTCAATTGCAGATTCTGCAGGAATACTCTGCCGACCGGCAGTGTAAGGTGCCGGCCGGCAATCTTTTCTCTGCCGACAACTTCAATTTTGTGCCGATGGATACACACCAGTGCCGGTGATGATCCCACTCAGCCGGTGGTACTCCCCAGTGCCCAGGGATGTAACCCTGAGGTTTTGACAGCCTCCAGAGGAGTGAAGGAAGGAAAACAGAGGCAGCTTGCGCATGGCGGCGCGTTTCCCGAGGCGTTTACTGCTTTTCTTAGTCTATTTTAATTTGTTAATTAAATTAGGCAATTTGTAACATTTGATTAGCTTGCGTAGTTAATTAATTGGTAATATTTATTCGGTCCCTCCGAGTGAGGGCAAATCTGTAATAAGTGTGTGTGGGTGGTGTGTATGTTTTCCAATCCCCACTTCTTTCTTCCCTTTTATTTACCTGCTTATGATGGTAGATTAGGGCACATTTATTTTAGCATACCTTATGCTATGCATGCGTGCATTCATTCATTTGTTGACATGCATCAGGCTCGGTACATCACGCTAACTGCATTTGTACTTCAATTTACAAATCGAATATGTGATAATTGATCGCATTACATATGCCATGCTTAGGTTAACCGAGCCTATCTAAATTGCATCCTGTATGTGTTGCATTAGGCAATTTAACATGAACTAGGACACGCACATTTTGCTAACTAGTTTACTGTTTTGGCACGGAGTACTAGGTAAGCTTTTATGCTTTAGCATATCGCATGCGTGTGAATGTTGCCATGATAGCATGACCACCATGAGGCTAGCTGCTTATGTGATATAACTGCTTGAATGCCTGTGGACGGAGGTTGAATTACCTAAATTGGAATAATGCATTAAAACTGCGAGTCTTAAGCCCACTAGATAGTGGCAAAATCATCTTTTCTAAAAGCCCACTTGAGGGTGGCAAAATCTGCATTTTAGCCTATTTGCGAGTAGCAAACCATTTTCAAAACAAACATGAAATGTTTTGTTCCAATTTGGGCGATTTGGTCTATACTTGTTTGCTGTGCGCATAACATAGTAATTCTAGGCTAATAACCGGAATAAGAATACATAAAGTTTTCAAAAACGGATATCACGGTTAGTAAAGGCCGGTCTTCGGACCGGGCGAAAGGGGGTGCTCATAGCTGACCTTCCCCGATCGTACCCAAGCTCCCGAGCCGGGACAACTCCGGTGATGACGGACATGTGGCCTTCGGCACCGAGTCAGGGTTTCCTAAATTCTCCCATAAAAAAATATTTAGGTGGCGACTCTGTATCTGGCAAAGCAGTCCATGTTTGGCACTTCTTTCAAAAATCTGTTTTCTCAAAACGATTTGCCGGATTTGGACTCTTTGGTTCAGATTTAAAACCGTGACACAAATCGAGTCCGAACTGTAGCATGAGGCCCGCGGGCGCGTCTACAAGGGCATGTGGCCAAGTCTGAAGGAATGTCCACGACCTGAAAGTGGGCTCTCTGCATGTGGGTCACCTAGAAGTGATAGGGGAAGTTTTTACCACCAGTCATGGAGTTAGCGGGCACACTTTCAGGAGGAAGCATGAGACAAAGCAGGAGCCTTGCTCTGTTGACAGAAGTTTAAAACAGTTGGTGGCCATGAAATAAACACAAGAAAAGGGAGCTCGACAGATAGAAGTGGAGGTTTAGTATTGATATCCGTATACTGTTTTTGTGGCCCATCATTGCATGATCCCACACGTCTACACCATAACTGCCACTGTAACTGCCCCGACTTCGAATCTTCAAGTCCACTCTGCCAAATATTGACTCTTCCCTGTCGACCTTCCTTTTCACCATTGTGGGGCATGTCCCTCATCATTATGAGACAAAAATCGACAGAATATTGTCCACTAAACACAACCACAGTCCTTGCAAATTGGGTCAATGAACCGCAACACTTGGCCACTCACAGTTACTGCCCCTGACTATGAATCATCAAACTTTGCCAAATATTGAATTTTCCCTGTAATTTAATCAAAATATATTCAATGTCGGTAAACTTGAAAATACGTTTGAAATAACCTTTTTCTGTATTGTAATGACTTAAACACAATTGTTGTCCTACATTTTACGTAACGAAAATACACAACTTATTTATATCAAAAACAAAATATACATCTCGGGTTTATAATCAAAAAAATGGGAACTACTTTTTTTTAAAAAAAGTTCACTCATATTTTCACCTACATTCTGATTGGATATTAGATTAAAAATTCCTCTTTGCACCTATTTTTCCCACATCCTCCTAACAGCTGCTCCATTCAACTAACATTGAATCTTGCATGCCACCTGACTTACACGCTGGAGCAGTTACTGGCAGTGCTCATGGATTTAGTGGCCACCCTCCAAGAGGAAACATGAACGAATTGGGAGTCTGTATCTGTCGAGGAAAGGCTAAAAGGACCTGGGCACAGGTGGTAACTTCAATTATATGCACTTCGACAGGTGGCAACTTACTTTCTACATTGTAACTTCTGTGTAGTTTTTTCCCTTCTACTTTCTACTTTGTTACAAACAACACAACAACACAACAACTTACTTTCTACCTTCTACTTTCTACTTTGTTACTTTCTACTTTGTTACCATCAGTTCATCGAAAGAAGTCTTCATCCATTTCAGGCATTTTAACCAATACCACAATTGCTTGATTTTCTTCTTGAACTTGTCAACTTTAAATTACTGCTTCGTTGCTGTCTATATAGGCCCACCATAATTTTACTAACAATAAACCCATACTTCCATAGTAAACATTAAATAATTTCACAACTCCTGTTCGTAACTCGTAATTCATATACCGATCGGCATGGAGATAAAGTAACGAGTTCGTTGGGTTACTTTCTCCAAGTAACACCCAAAATTAACTGCCACTTGGATTATATACAAAATGCATGTGCTGGTATGTAATTTTGCAAACCCACTTGGACAAAATTCGTATTTTACTCGAAATATAATACTAATTTACGGACACAAGTCATAACAAATCAATACGAAGCGAAACACATCGTTAGTTGATAAACCACACCGCAAAAAACCCTTCAGTTAGATCCAACCAAATATGGAACAGAAACAAGCAACCCGCAATAGGAATCTTGGAATACAGACATAAGCCAATTTTCCACCCAAAACAACACACAGACAACCCATATATATCTCACCTCACCTTCAGTTAGTTTTGCAAATGACAAGTCACTGCAAACACAAATGACAACATCACTCTAAACAATATGGGAAATTTACAACTCGTGGCCTTGTACATAAGTAACGTTGTGCCATTTCCTGGCATTGTACATAACCAATTATTTACACGTTACGTACAGCAATCCGTGCAAAATGAAAACTACATACATTATTTCCATGTGTTTTCAATAGCTAAGGGAATAAGTAAATCATACAAATTATACAATTACCTGATTCACCTCATCAATTGTGTTCGAATCATTTTTCCACACTGCTGCTTCAACACTACCGTATTGGCCCATAGGCTGCTTGGAATCAGGAGAAACATCAAAAAATAGTCGCCGTTGCTTAATGTGCGGTGTACTTGGATCCACCAACCCAGTTTTGCAGCGAACGGGCAATGACTCCGCATTGTACTCACGGTCAGTTATGTGGGGTGTATCTGCATTTGAGTTATTACCCACTGTTCGGCTAAACCGAACCTTAGGACACGTTCGCTTTGTGTGCCTAATGCATTTGCAATTCCCACATTTTCTTGGTTTTCGACAGTTGGACGAGGCCCGTCCTGGGTTCCCTTTTGTCTTCACAACATCAGGATCTTCTACTCCAAATTGTCGACGGAATGAATGTTTCCCTTTGTCTCCATTCCCACCGTTCAAATTCCTCTCATATAACTCCTTCATCCGGCTCGTCATCGGAAGACATGCATTCCTAGCATCGTTGAAACCTTCCGTTGATTGCGAGGCATAGAAACACATTTCGTTGTAGGAAGAACACAATATCCCATACCGGGCCGTCTGTATTGTAGTGCTATCAATTGAGGGTTGAGGCCATTGCTGGCCATCCTGGCTTGCAGCCCTTGTCCATCTATGCAGCACACAAGTTGGGGGAATTTGCGTTAAATTTTCAGCTTTCATAACACATATCATGTGGCAGCAAGGTAGCCCCAACGACTCAAACTTCATGCAAGAACATCTCATTGCAGCATCCATTGGACTGTGTGTTACTATCCATGATCTGTCCTTCACTCTGTACTTATGAATATAGTAGCATTTCTGACCATCCGGCAAAGGGAACACATCCTTCACATTCAACTTCCCCTCTTCTAAGATTTCATCACGGAACATTCTAAATATATTTCCGGTGAATAGCTCAGCTCCATGTCTCTCTATATCTCGCAATGGAGTAATCAATACCGGAAAAGTGTTATTTGTTTCAGCATCATCTCCAGCCTCGTTATACCTTATCCTTGCAAGAGCCCGATCATAGTGCCTAACAAATTCATATAGCTTCAATTTGTGTTGGAGGAAGGGATTGAAATAAGCATTCATACACTCCGAGCGCTGAGTGCTCTTCATCCCAGCAAAGAAATGTCCACGCATATATGCCTCAGCCCACATATGACGCTTCTCATATGTCTCCAACACCCAACTGTTGGTTTGAAGTCCAAATTCTTCGACCATTGTCGTCCAGCCATGCTCAAACTTTGTCTCATCCGTTTCCATGTCCATGCACTGCTTGAAAGCATGTGCAAAGCCACTTATGTGAACATTTGAAACAACATTTTTCCCAAGATGCCAATTACATAATCGATGTCTTGCATCTGGAAATACTCTTCTGATTGCCTCTCGCATCGACTTATCCCCATCTGTCAGTACGGACACAGGTGCTTTATTGCCCATCGCCTCCATAAATGTTTCCAAAACCCATGTGTATGTCTCAATTGTCTCATTAGCTAGCAAAACACATGCAAATATCGTGGTCCTAAAGTGGCTAGTCACACCAGCCAACATGACAAACGGTTTCTTGTATGCATTGGTTCTGTAAGTTAAGTCAAATATCAACACATCACCAAACTTTGCGTAGTCGGCCCGCGATTTCGAATCTGCCCAGAACAGATTTTGTAACTTGTTATTGTTACACACATCATACTTGTAAAAAAAACGTGCATCAACATCAAGTTTTTCGCATAGGTAAACCAACGCACCCTGCGCATCACCATCCTCAACTTCTGCTCTACATTCGGCTTGAATATGGTTGTGCAGATCCGTGCGGATGAAACCAACATTCTCATAAGACCCGGATTGATTTACCATATAGTCCATGATTTGGCTAGTCTTCACACCGACATTGCGCATAGCCATTGCTTGAGCTTTGTCACCGCTGTTTAAACTGCGATGTGACCTCAGATACATCACACAGTGTTGTTCCGCCAATTCATGGTTGTGGTCTGCGACGAAGTGTGTCACAACATACTTTCCCCCTTCACCAGCATCCGCATCGTACCGTATGCGAAATTGGGCTTTGCAACCTACTCTTGTTAGTGCCTTGGGAGCTCTACTCTTCTCAACAACACGGTCCAAGTATTTTGGTAATATCTGACCTTCCCTTGAACACAACCACAGCCTACTAACGACCTTTCCCTCTTTATTTGTGTTAAATCTGGATTTTCGTATACTAAATCCCTTGGCTTTAGCATACGCATTGTAGAAATCTTCTCCATCTTCGACCGAATCAAATTTCTGTTCCAGAATAGCACGTTCAACATCACCAACCATGTCATTGCGATGAGCATCGTCAACCATTTCTTTTTTCACATCGGCTCCGCCATCTTCAACGTTCATGTTGGTTGCTTCTTCATTGCTCGGACCAGCTTCGCAACCATGATCAGGTTCTGCCCGACTTTCATTCATCAAACGGATGTCATCTGCTTCATTTGGAATGTCATAATCATCACCTTCCCTTTTAACTTTCGCTGGGGCCATACTGCACATGACATTACTACCAACAATTACTTGATGACCGAAAATTGTTAACACAAACACAAACATGACATTTTCACACGGTTTACCTGTTTGTGCAAACACAAACACTCGCTTGAGAAACAGAAAGAGAAAGGTTAGTTGCCAATGGAGGGGTTTCCGTTGGAGCGAAGCGTAGAGCGGTTGAAGTTAGGATGGGGGTTTAGTTGAGGGAAAATAGCTGAAGTGAACGGGCCAGAGAGACAGAGAGGGAGACAGAGAGAGGGACACAGCTCCATACCTCATATCTAGTTCGAGAGAAGGGCTTCACATCAGCAATGGAACCAACACAGCCTTCTAGTTACGTTGTTGTTGGAAATCGCCCGTTATACTGTTCCCTACAGAGCTTCGTCAATGGAACGAACCCAACAGGGGCTTCTCCCTGTTAATGGAAATCAACGGTTACACTGACTCAACCTTACACAGAGAGGAGAACAGAGAGAGATAGAGACGAAATACAGAGAGTGAGTGGGATGCAATCATGCAAATACAAGCATTAACCGGTTGCCCCGGTTTCAACTTTTTCACGATTAAACAATTCAATGGTCTTGATCAATTATTGTAATCTAACGGCTAACAATTGGGTTGCATATGGTGTGCAACCTTAAGGGGGTTGCAGACTTAAGCATGACCCTTGAAATTTTGGTGAAAGTGCAGGGGCACTAAATATAATTTACCCTTACAATATTGAAAAGTGTTTTGAATTGATCTCCCAACTTAATTCTGTCTATCTTTATGTCTCAACTAGGGGTAAAGCTTGAAAACCATAAATACACATTATCAAAAAATAAAAAAATAAAAATGTAAAAGCCAACATCTCTAGAAAATAATATTTACATTATTATAATAAAATGTAATTTTCATACTGACGAAAAAATAATTGGTCAACCAAAGCTTATTTTCAATGATAAATGAGATCTTTGTCAATAATTTTTTCATTAATAATTTTCTTGGTGATAATTTTTCATTGTAATATATTTATCTATTTTAATATACAAAGTAAAGGCTGTCGGTGGTGTTGACAATTTTCTTTCTCAAAATTACCCTATATTTAGAGTTTTTTTTGTAAAAAGTATGCAAAGAGTATGCAAAGAGAAGGACAGGCCTCAAACCCATGATCTTGGGTTTAATAATGAAAGCTCGTACAATTAGTATCTTGTACGATTATTTCATCAATAAATGTTTCGTTTGTTAATAAAATATATATATATATATATATATATACATATATATTATTTTTTAAGTTACACACACATCGCGTGCGCAGACCTCTAATATATATATATATATATATTTGCAGTATATCATCATGTATGATTTGATATATAAGTAACATATATAAATATTAGACAACTAGAATATTTCCCCCAAAAATGATTTTTTTTTTTTTTTTTGTCTCTTTTTCTTGGCTTTTTGTTGATGTGTATTTACGATTTTCATGTTTTGCCCTTTGGTCATATAGAGAAAGACAGAATTGGGTTAGCTAACTAAATTAAAACACTTTTTATACTTTGGAAATTAAATAGATATAATTTAAATATTAGGGAACAAAATGACACAAATTTCTTACTTTAGGGACTAAAAGAGCCAATTTTAATTAAATTTCTATATTTACCCTTAACTTTAATGGTATCTAGTCTACAAATGAAATTCAGTTGGGCAACCAAACCAAAATAATTGTTATACATTGAGAACTAAATACATACAATTTAAATAGATAACTAAAATGACTTTAGGGTTTTCTTGATTGTAGGGCTGAGCAAAGAAATTAAAAAACTCACAAACTGAACCGGTCCAGACCAATCTGGTAGGTTTGGTTTGGTTTTTTTAATTTGTGCTTCAGTCCTAGAGTTTGGAAAATTAGGGAATTGGTCTCCGCTGATTGATTCCGGATTTAGGTTCACGATTCTAGATTTGAATAAAACCGGACTGCATAACTTAAACCATATATGTTTATTTGCATGATATTATGTTTGTTTAAATTAATGGTGGAATAATGTATATGTTATGTTTTGAAAGTTTATGTTTCGAAAAATAATGACAGATTAATGTTGAACAATGTTTGCTTAATGTTATGCTTTTGTTTAGAGGTGAATTTTATGAGAGTAGTTTGTTTGATGGGTATGTTCTTATTATTTTTAAAATTTATGATAGTTTGAATTTTTTTGAAAATGTTATATGATTTTTCTTGTAAACATATTATGTGAAACTGTGGTTCCAAACCGAACCAAATCGTGTTTAAATAGTTTGGTTTGGATTGGTTTTATAATTTTAATGGTTTGGTTTGATTCCATTTTTTATGGAACTATAGACAATGGAATGGTCTTGATTTCATCCCAAACCGATCTAAACCAGACCATGCTCACTCCTACTTGATTAGGCAAATTATAGCATAAGATTCAGATTATTAGTCCGTCGGACTCACATTCCATTAGTTGGAGTATATTTCAATGGTCATTATATGTAACAAAATTGATGAATTTTTTTTAAGCCTACAACTAATAGCGCGAAACATACATATAATTGAGATTATATATATTTTCATATTAATTACAAAATAAACGTAGATAAATAGAATTATGTATCTCACTAATCCAACTGAATAACTAATACTAATCTCATAAATCATTAACCATATTAATCAAACACGCCCTCAGAGACTAAAAAGTAACTAACCATTATTTATAAATTTGGCACACTATATTATGTAATAGTAACCATCTCAACTTGGTTGTTGTCGAGTCCAACTATAATAAAACTGGATAATTAATAATTATTAACAGTTTCAAAATATTATTGTGACATTGTTTATGTGATAATTTATGGGATTATCTACCACTCCTAACACATAGAACATACATGCTTTGTTTGATTATAAGAATTAGTAGTGAAGAGATTAACAATTTATGGGATTAAAAAGCATCAAAGCAAATAATCAATCCCCTTTATTGATGTATGTCACTTGCCTTGTAATCTAATTATCATCAACAAAGTTTCCTTTTGCTGATATTTAGAAAAAAATAAAAAAAAATCATAGTATCAATGAATGATTGGTTATCCAACTAGATTAGTGAATTGTATGTGTTGTTTTTAACTAATAATGTAATAAAAAATTTAACAGATGAGACAATGTTTTTTTTTTTTTTTTTTTTTTTTCATTAACAAAGAAAATTTATGAGTTAATTACCCAAAACTCCTATTTACAAATGTTATGATACTTCAGGTTCTATTTAAGATTTTTTGAATCAATAAGTCCTATTTAGTAAGATTGAGAATATTATCAGTTTTTCCTAATTTTTAAAACTAAGAATATTATCAATTTGCATAGTAATGTTTTAGATAATTGTTTCACTAACTGATAAAAAAATAAATCATGAAATTAAATGTTTTTGGTTTTCTATTAGGGTCATTGTTGATCTTTCAACTAAGTCTGCTCATTTTCTACATGTGAAAACTTTTTATAATGCGGACAAATTAGCTAACATATATGTGAATGAGATTGTGAGATTGCACGAAGTGCCAGTATCTATTGTGTCTGAAAGAGATTCAAAGTTTACTTCAAAATTTTGACAGAGTTTGCAACAGGCTTTTGGGGACTGAATTGAGGTTGAGTAGTGCATACCATCCACAAAAGGACAATCAATAAGAAAGAACGATACAGACCTTGGAAATTATGCTCAGAATGTGTGTATTGGACTTCCTAAGGAATTGGAAATCCTATTTGCCTTTGGTCGAGTTTGTGTACAACAACAACTATCACCCAAGTATTGAGATTGCTCCTTACAAAGCTCTGTATGGTAGGAAATGCCAATCTCCAATCTGTTGGGCCGAAGTGGGAGACAGACCATTATTGGGACTGGAACTTGTGCAAGAGACGACCGAGAAAGTGAAATTGATACAGCAACAACTGAAAACCATGCAAAATCGCCAAAAGAGTTATGTAGATGTTCGGAGGAGATACATAGAATATGAAGTAGGCAACCATGTGTTCATTAAAGTAACTCCGATGAAAGGCCAGACATGATTTGGGGTTAAAGGTAAGTTGGCACCGCAGTATATTGGGCCATATGAAGTTATTGACAAAATCAATCCTCTGACATACCAAGTGGCTTTACCTCCGGTTATGGAGACCATGCATAATGTTTTTCATGTTTCGATGCTTCAAGAATATCTACAAGATCCATTCCATGTGATTGAACCGATATATGTGCTTCTAAAAGATGACTATACGTATGAAGAATGGCCAATTTAGATTGTGAACCATCGAATCAAGAGATTGAGAAATAAAGAAATTATGTTAATGAAGGTTAATTGGAAAAATCATAGAGGGACATATGCGACTTGGGAAATTGAAGAGGATACGATGAAAAGATACCCTGATTTGTTCTCTCTGGACCCGATATTCTTCCAAAATAAAGGTAATTTGAATTTGTAGGACCAAACTCTTTAAGGGGGGAATATTGTAATAACCCTGACCTGTGATTACCTAATAAACCTTACTTAAGAATGCTTAATCAGTAATTAAGATAAAATTCTGAGTTAATTGCATGTGTATTGTGTTATTTGTATTTATATCTGTCTGATGTAGGAATATTTGTTTGACTTTTGATTTCGATGTGTAAATTGAAGGCCTTATCGGTATTTGAACGCAAAATTGACTAACTTTTTGTGTTATCTAGAATTTTTAGAATTTTCTGGTAAGTTTAAGTAGAATTTGATTTGGAACCAAATAATTAGAATAAAATAATTGTAATTGATTAGTTTAATTAAGGATTAATTAATTTAGCCTAACCAAGCCTATATAAGGCTAGTATAAGCTTTTATAATGCATTAGAATACTCCACTTCTGATCATTTTGAGCTCCAACGTAGAGAGAGGGAAAGAAGGAAGAAAATTGAACTCAACAAGAGAATTGTTAGAGATTTAGAGGAAATAGAAGAGGACTTGGAAGATTAAGCTTTTACACTTGAGAATTCAAGACTTAAGGCAGGAATTCACCCTTATAATTGTGAAATAGAGTTGTTGAATGCATGGATTCATGGAAATTAGAGATTAAAGACGAGAAATAAGCTAAAGAGTAGATTTGAGAATTAATTCATACATGCATGTGCATTTCATTACATTTTGAGCATGTTTTCTAAGAAATTCTTTCATGCATGTAGTCATTCTAGTTTGGTTTCAGAAATTCATCAAGTTGTGGAAAGAATATGTATTAATTCATGCATGTTACATATATACAATTCAAGTTTGTTTTTGGATAATTCACTTGCCTTTAGGCCTTGATTTTGCACAATGATCTTTAATTCATGATGTTTTATAAGTTTACAAGTGCTTTCTCAAGTTTTGGGCCCAAAGGATGTGTTTTAAAGCTTTGAATTTGAGTTTTGCATCTTGAACCGCAATGTGGAAATTCTAGAATTCTACATCATCGCTTGAGCGACCAACCTTTGTTTTGAACCATGGCTCGAGCTTAAAATAAGAGCTTCTAATACTTTTGTAGATATGAGCCTTTACTCAAGCGACAAAACCTGCGCTCAAGCAATCACTCTTATTTTTGAGCCTTGGCTCAAATGACCAGAAATTGCGCTCGAGCGTACAATGAGAGCTCTTAAAAGTTTTACAGACCAAAGGGTTCGTTTGAGCGAAGGAAGTTGTGCTTGAGCGAACTGCCTTGTTTTTAAGAATTTAACTAAGCATTCCAAAGTACATTTTGACGTCCTCATTGCATCTTAGGCATTTCTAAGCCTTAATTAAGACATAATAATGAAGATAAGGATTAGAAACACACCAAGATAGAAAATAAATAAGTTAAGTGTTTTTCGAGCGTGTGTTTCAATGTACATCCACTATGTGTTTGTGTAGGTCACCCGTCATAAACTGTTTGATCCGTCTATTCTGACTGTTCTACTACTGGAGCTATCTCTGAGTAATAACTCTGTAAAACAATGTTCAACTTTAAGTATTTTTTGAATGATATAACAAGATTGGTTTTCTGAAATACTATATTCTGTAAGAATGATTGATTGTCTGAATTTCTGAAATGTAATCGTGGCATCCTTAGCATCATGTGATATTTTTTATATGTTACCTGGTACTAGAGGTTCAATTATGGAACTGGTTAACCATAACCATTATTTGCTCTATATCTGACCATTCCATGTGATCATGGGTCATCTATACGTCCCGTGTAATTATAGGTCATTTGTTCTGTTATCGCTAATGAATGTACCACATATGACTATCTGTGAATTCTGAATTCTGAATATGAATATGAATATGAATCAGTTTCTGACTCTGAACTCTGATTTCTGAATCTGCTACGGACATCATTCATTAAAACCTTTACTTTATTATTATTCTTTGGACTCTAGCTCACTGTATTATTTATGTATGTAGATGACCAAATGCGTGACCAGGCCCAGTGATGATTGCCTAGAGATCTATTCTGTTAGCCAGCCACTGTGCCTCCCGATAAGGTTCCCGTTTTGTGAAGTGGTCAAGTTTTTGTGAACAATGTTTAAGACTTTTTGTATTTCTTCTGTTAAAGTCTGAACATGTCTTTTTGTTTATCTGTATATATGGTGACGCGAGAATGACGTCATAATTATGTAAATTAAGTTTTAAAATTTCTATCCCATGTATATCTGCACAACTCTATGGACATTATCTTCAAATATTTGCTTCCTCTAGCCCCTTAATTTTGTTTAATCTGTTCAGAGGCGTTCAGTAATCTTAGGATTACTAGCCGGTTACGATGCTAAACTTATAGGGGCAGGTTTGGGTCATGACACATCTGCTGGTAATGTATTTTCTCAGTCACATTATTTTGATAAGAATCTTGAGAAGTATAAGTCAGATACAAGTGTGTTAAAGACTTCGGTAAACTTTAGTATCCATTTGGCCAAGAAGAATGGAATATTCTCGGGTTATTGGAAGTTTGAAGTATCTGATGAGTTATACAAGGCCGGGTATAGCCTACTCAGTTAGTAGGCTAAGTAAATACATGAGTAATCCCAATGCCTATATTTAGAAGGCGTTTGTGCAGGTACTAACGCCCTTATGATGAAGCTGGGATTATGGGTTGCATCACACTTGATATCTAGTTGTACTAGAAGGGTACAAAGGCGCTAACTGGATATCTGATACAAAGACTACGAATCCATTTGTGGATATGTTTTCTCTAATTGGGCCTGCAATCGTGTCTTTGAGATCTTCCAAGCAAATGTGTATCACGAGATCAATGATGGAATCGGAATCCAATACTTTAGATAAAGCTACTAAATTAACTGAATGGCTTTGCCATTTTCTTGAGGATATTCCATGTTGATCAAAACTTGTGCTATCAATTTTGTATACTTTGCGACAACCAATCAAGTATTGCTAAGGCACAGATGGAAGGTCTAGACATTTTCGTCGAAGACATAGTTTCATACGATGACTACTCTCGTGTGTTATCACTATAGACTACATACGGTCTAAGGACGATATTACGGATCCGATAACCAAAGGGTTAAATCGAGAGTTAGTAGGAAAGTCGTCAAAATAAATGGGGTTAAGACCTTTAGCGAATGTTACTAGAGCGGAAAACCCAACCTAGTTGACTAGAGATCCCAAGATCTAGGTTCAAAGGGACACCCTAATTGCATGTAATACGTGAGTCACTATGGAGGTAAATCTTCCTACCCATTCCTTTATACAGTGGTATCTTGTGGAATGGAAGGTTAAGCTGATGCTTTCAATGACCTAAATGCTATGAATAGTCAACCATGGTATAATGAGATACCTTATGTAGGTCACTTATGTAAGTGCAAAGTGGGGCCGCTTCTTTAAGAATTTATGCGCCTGAATTATTTAAAAACACTCTCTGAACTAGGCTAGTGTTCTAGGGCCAAACCCGACACACACTAGTGAGAACAAAAACAATGGTTGGAGTAACTCTTATGTGAGGTTTATTGTCTCAGTTTACACAAACGGCAGAATAGTTCAAGACATCACATTCATTGGTCAACCAGTGAATTCGATAACCTTTCACTACAAAAGGTTCAAGGCCAACAACTATTTTTTCTGATGCAAAGTTATTCTATGTGCTCTCTCTCCAAGTCTTTGTTGTTAAGTGTTGCCTGTTTTTCTTTATTCGCCCAATTTTATTCATGTGGGGGATTGTTGGAAAATAATCACCCTGTTCGTTTTCAGTTTTTAGAATTCACTTTTCAGAAAATTCTACTTTCTTATTTTCTGTATTTTTTTTATTTTTACTAATTTTTTTTAATATTTTAAGCATTTAAAAAAAATTAGACACACCCAACATAAATACACTTAAAATGTATAATTTTTGTGAAAAAAGTCTTTAAAAAATTCACTAAATACCAAAAATACAAAAAAAAAAAATATATATTTTTGTGTATATTTTTCAATATATTTTTTTGTATTTTTGTGTCTTTATTAATTTTTAAAAATATTTTTCACAAATATTTTACTTTTTAGATACATCTAAGTAAGATGCATCTAAAAAAAGTAAATAAATAATAAAAAGAAGCTTAAAATTTTAAAAATATTGACTAAAAACAAAAAATAAATGAAAAATAAAAAGCTCAATTTTCAGAAAACTGAATTCAGAAAACTGGAACCAAACACAATAAATGGTTTTTGCAACTTTAATTCGAAATTAAAGTGAAACGCAACCACTAGTTGAGGTGGGTCTGAGTGGTTTTGTATTATCTTAAGTGAGAATGTTGCAATACAGAAATAATGAGCTGAAACCATTAAGTTGTGAATGAGAATTGTCTCATAAAGTGGGCATCAATAGAAGTTGAGCTTGGGCCTAGGCTTGGACTTGGACTTGAACTTAGTCTTAGTTTTAGTCTGGACTGGCCTAGACTTGTGTATGTGCATGTGTTGGACTAAGTCTTGGGCATGGGTCAAATTGTGCTATGCTAGACTGGGTTTGTCTTGTGTATATGTTTTAGATTGGGTTTGGATCAGGTTGTGACCCAACACCCGTATCCATTTTGCAACTCATCTAGTTGGAATATTTAAATAGCATTATATATATATAATGCAAGAGAGGTTTTTAACCTTTGTAACTCTTATCATTTGATGATGGAGTTGATAATCATATTATGCACATGAGAGTTTTGCACCTTTGTAACTTTAGCCTTAACGGCTAGAGTTGATGGCCATTGATGCTAGGTTTAATGATAGCCTTCATGGCTAAGACCCCATTTCCTACAAGCATAAAAATGACCTTTCCCCTCCAACTTAGATGGATGAGATAGAAATATTTTTGAGATGATTTTTTTTTATTTATTTTCTTTAGATAAAGTTGGAGAAGATTTTTATACCAAAGAAATTTTTTTATATTCTTTGTGTAACCACTTCTTTGGTTTTTGTTAGAGAGAGAGTGCTGCTATTGTCAAGTTCACTGAAGCAATTCATAAGTTGCTTCTGTATTAGATGGTTTCGACTATCATATCCTAGGAGACAAACATCAGCATACTTCTAGCACCCATCAGGAGGCGATGAATCTGTTTTAAGAAAATTGTGGTATCACACAGGCTTCGGTTTGCATCTCTTATCTTTTGTTCTTCAAACTTTTATATTTGAACTATTTCTTGCTTATTATTTATCTGTTCATGGGAATCCATCTTGTAATATGTTCCATGATGTAATCTAGTTTATTTTTGTATTTTTAGTTGTGTAGTTTATTCTATATTTCATTCTTTAATAAATAAATAAAAATTGTTTTTCCATTTCTATTTATTTTAATTTACATATTTTTCTTATATTATTACCAGCACACATCTTTCAGTATTTCAGAGCTCAAACTGAAACACTAGATGTTCATTTTCAGTGCTCGAACGGTCCATGAAATTTGACAAGCGAAAAGGACAGTTTTGATTATGAAGAACAACTGGTCAAACACGGAGCAAACATTCAGAAACTGTCAACAATACAACTCAAGTGTGTTTGTTCGAGAAATTGCCACAACAAGGATCCTAACATTTTAGTCATTACATTTCATTTCAATCTTTAAATTTCAAAGTCCAAACTTCTCTCCACACCCTACAACATGGTCTGAGCTATGCATAAATTAGTGGGTTCAATTGAACCCACTGAACTTTGATTATTATTATTATTATTATTATTTAAGAATTATGTAGTATTATATAAAATTTTTGAGAGGTTTTCATAAATTGACACCATTAAAATTATTCAAAAAATAAATTTATCAACCAAAAAAAAAATTTGTTTAAAAAATAATTAATTCTATACCTACCATATTTTTATAACATTTGTTTTGTTTAGCACACATAACTATTAATGGTTGAATATGAATATGAATATGAATGAGACTTATATAGATACTATTACAAGAACCATTGTGTATGTCACACATTAGATGGTAAATAAAACATGACATATGAATATGGTGAGTGTATTCTTATTGACACAATAAATATCACGAAATCATTTTTTTTAATAATACTATAAAATAAAAAAAAAATCATACATAATTTTGGTATAAAATGATATAATTTAATGTGGAACTTTCACTTTAAAATAAAACACCCATGAAGATGCTTTTTATTTATAACATCAATTTTGTGAATTTTTTTTGGGTATAAATTTACATATAAATATATTTTATAAAAAAGAAAGAAAAATTGACTTCTTTTAAAGCTTGGAATTCTTTTTTGTTTAGAAACAGAAAAACATGCAATATACTAAAAGAAAAGCATACTTGTTTTAAAGTACGAAATTCTTCATTGCTTACAAAGACAATTTTTTCTTTTTTTTCTTTTTTATGACTTTTGTTTCTCAAGAACAATCATTTTGTTTCTTCTCTCTATTTGATTGATTGAAAATCACAATCTTGTTGTCTTTAATTTTATTGAAGAAAGAGTATATTAGTATATCTAAGTATTGTTGTGTAACTTGACTAGTTTGAATTACTTTGTAATATTATTATACATGATATTTCAATATATTTATAATAGATATGTGAAAATTTATTTTGATAAGTGTTCTAGAATTAAAAATATGATGTAATGATATCACTGATAAGTGATTAAATAACACCACTGAAGAAATTTTTTAACTATGCCACTACCTACACAAAATCTCCACCAGAAAAGGGTTGGAACATTGGAGGCAAAATCTCTACTAAAAGAGGGTTGGAACATTAGAGGTTAATGAAAGATTCCAGAATCTCCCAAAAAGTTTGAGAGGCTGCAAGAGTATTGTACACAATTCTAGAACTTATATAAAATATCCTAGAGTAGATTCTAAATAGTTCTAGAAAGGTTGTGGAAGGCTTCGAGAGAATTTCACACACTACATTAATTGTACATTCTAGATTATTCCTAGGTAGGGCAAGATTACCTATATAAGGGGCAGGTCTCAGTTGGCCAAACTAGAGATGGTCATTTCTCCTTGCTCTGCTCCATCCCTGCATTCTTGGCCTCGCCTCGCACGGGTTTTCCTGCTCTGATGCAGAAGTGAAGCAGAGATGGATTTTGTTTCCCCTGTTCTGATTATATTTATCAAATATATTTATATGTATATAATTTATAATTTAAATGACATCGATGATAACAAATTGAATGATACCACTAGAAAAAAAAAAATTTCGCCACGCCACTGCCCAACTACGATTCTCACTAAACATTAGTGGACACCACCATCTATAAGGGGCAAAGCTCTACCATATCAACCCTTACCTCAAATTTGCTATTGCTGGACATCACTACTCATTACACTGCGACCTTACCCTGCCTCCCCTTACCTCAGATCCAATATCATAGTGCTCTCTCACTCTCAAATTTATTGAAAAAATAAATTATTTTTTATTATTATTTTGAGAGTAATATTTTCATGCATGTAATGCTCCTTAGTATGGTGTTCATTTTATAAGTTATGGAGGAATAATGTGTCATTAGTGGTTTGCTAATGGGATGACATTAGTGGTGTGTTATTGAGTTGATTGTTACAAAGAAAAATGTTTAAATGAGTTTTTATATTAGTATGAATGGTCATTATCTTAGAATGCTAAGAATTTGTTTTTGGAGTCTTATATAGTTTTGTAATTTGATCATTTAGAATATGAGTGGAATACAAGAGTTATATTTTTCTTTTCTAATTCTCTCCTAAATTGTTTAAGTGAGTGCTATGTAGCCAATCATATTTCTAACAAAGCTAGCAATCCTAGCCACTATTCTCTCAAATCTAACAACCCCCCAATCAACTTCACTAATAAAGAAATGAAGAGAGATAGAGAGAGAGAAGGAAATGGACCCCCCCACTATTGTCATGTCATCATTTTTCTTTCTTCATGGTAAGAGGTGATGATAGAAAGGGGACAATTGATATGAAAATAGTGTGGTTGGCATAGATAACGATAGTGATGATGGGTGTAGCAGGTTGCATTAGAGGTGGATGTGAACGTAGATAGGCAGTGTCTAATGTAAAAGGGAGGCAAGGGCCATCATAACCAAGTTTAGGGCCACCACGATTGAAAATTAATCCACCACCATCTGTGGATATAGCAGAGATATGGTGAGGGACAAAGAGATGTGGGTTTTGGGAGATAGTTAGTGGATGAAGTTTGGGAGGGTGTGTAGACACACCATTTTCACCAGCCCTAAAACTTGGGCGCTTTCGGTTGATTACCCGATGATGAAAATAAGAATGTGTTTCTCACAATAGCCTCAGTTAAAAAGATGGAATTTGTGCTTCGTTCCCAACCCTAATCCTGTTTTGGCCAAGCATTTAAGTCCTGTTCAAAACTTTTTTTGAAACTATTTTTCTATGTTTTGTTCCAAGTATTTCTGTAATGTTCCAAGGCTCATTTTTAAGCTTCAAAATAAAATGTTTTCTCAGGAAATTGAGCAAAGAACAGTGTGGAAATAGAAGGAAAGGATAATAATTATGTCGAAAATTCCTATTTTGTGCAAAATAATCAGGCCACGGCCAACATTTTGGCCGGCTGGCTAATTAATTGGTGGGCCAGCCAAGAAATTGGTCGATTAGCTAAGTTTTGGCCAGCTAGCCAATAAATTAACCGGTCAACTAATTTTCCTAGAAGTAGGGAAATTTCGACAGAATTCTTGTTGAAAACGTGTGCATCTTGCCGTTTCAGATCTTTCTTGATACATTCATGCATGAGATATATATATGCTCACCCTGCATTGTCTTCCTTTGGCCTCCATTATTAAAAGAGCATTTGTCTCTTCCCTAAAAAGGGTATCCAATGTAATCATCCTTGTCACCTCATCATCCTTGTCCTTTACCTTGTTTCCTCCCACTAGCTCCATTGAGTCTTGCATATTGTGTATCTACTCATCTTTCATTGTCAAGAGAGTTGGACTTTTCAACAAAGTCCTTGCTTCTTGTCACCTTGTGTCTTTGTTTTCAACCTTGTCCCCCACTATCTTTTCCACTAAGCACGCTTACATTGCCTATATGGAGAGGATTAGATTGTTAGGAAGGGAAGAGGGGTTTAGAAAAAAAAAAACAGAGATAGAGAGAGGAAAAAAAAAAAAGAAGAGAGAAGGAGAAAACTTTGATTAAGAAAAAGTTTTTACCAAAAACAAAGAAGTTGTTTTCATAAACCTCCATTTTCATTGCACATTGATATATCGTCTTGAGAACAAAGAACACACTTCCTAAACTTGAGAGTGGTCAAAAGGAAGTTTAGAAATCAAATCCTTTCCTTGGAAAGTGAATTTTGCACACATTTATTTTATTTCATTTTCTTTCTTATATTGCTTTTCTTGCTTTGATTTCGTATTATAAACTGTTGTAACCTAATTGGAAGTGGTAGGTTAAGCCACCTACATATCTCATACTTGTTCTTTCTTTGGTGTTACAACAAAATAGAGTTTCTAGCCTGGCTGAATTGGCCAGTCGTCTACCTATTCAGCTGGCTGGCTAAGTTTTTGGCCGGCCAGCCAACTTCTTCTGGACAGAATCTAGCAGTCACCTGGCGTCGAGCAGAACAGTCTCCGATGATCTCCGAAGCCCCCTGAACCTTCTTTTTTATTTTTTTATTTATTTCAATTAGAGAGATTTGTGAGGATTTTATTTTGTTGTAATATTTTTATTCCTCTCCTCCCTTATTCGGATATGTAATATTTAAGTGTTGTAATAATTCCCCACCCCACTTCTTTCTATCCCGTTCTTTTACTCACTTTCCTTATTTGTACATATGCAATATATTTTTTCTTATCATCATATCCATACTTTGCATCCATGTTTCATGCCTTAAGATTTGGCTAAATTTGCATATGTGGGTATTATCGATTATTATGTGATTTTATGAGCTACCTCATGTTCTTGAGATGATTCACATGTCAACTATTAGAAACCAGATTTGTAGTTGCATTTCATCAGTGAATTGCATTAGGATTTTGTATATAAGATCATGCATGTTTTACTAATTTTGTTTTGTAATTGTTTGCGGGACGTCGATAAATATGTAAGTTTGTGTGCTTTAGCATCCCGCTTGTGTGTGTTTTTCTTACTATGTTTAGCATCTTACCATGTGGGTATTTGGCTATTTGATATACCTATATGAATGCCAGTAGATGAAGGTTGTATTGCTCGATTTGGAATAAAATTGATTTTTATGTTTGTAAAACTCAATTTTCTCTGTTTTGTATAATATTCAAAACATTTTCAAGATACATGAAATCAAATTGTTCCAAAACAGATGACATAATCTATATTTGTTTGCTTTACGTAGTAATTTTAACATTTATTAAATAATGCAAACAAAATTCATGTCATGGTTTAGTAAAGACCGATCTTTTGATCGGGTAAGCGGTGGTGCTCAATTAATGACCTTCTCCTCTCATACCTAAGGTTCTGAGCCAAGCATCATTGGTTACGATGAACAGTGGCTTTGGCACGAGTCACGGGTTTCCTAATTTTCTCAAAATATTAGGTGGCAACTCTGAAATCTGATGATGCAGTCCATTTTTGGCAAAAGTTTTTTTTGCAATAATATAGATTTTCTATAAAGTTACGAAATTTAAAATCTCATCTATGTCTCACATTGCACTCGTGAGACTAGATCGAAGAAATCGAGGGTCTAAACTGTTTAGCGCGTGGGTACCCTTATGCAGTGTTATAGTTTCTAACTACTTTGTTGGGGATATTAAGAAACCTTGACTCGAACTCCATGATATGATTTTTATTTTCAATTATATGTTCATTGCATTTCATGCATTAGTGCACCTAAGTCCCGTGCTCATCACCTGTTATCCAAGATGACTATTCAACTTCGGGTGGATAGACAAACATGGGCTCTAATATGGTGGGAGCACAAGCCTTGGAATTGGGATCACCATGTACCACTTGATCTGCCAGATTGGATAGGTGTATCGGTGTCTTGCTGAGGTACCTATATTGACCAAGACTGACTTAACTTATATAGTAAACTGTAGCAACTTCCAAAATTAGGGCAGGATGCCACCCCCTTCCAAGATGTATGATGCCACTTATTTGAATAGTAAAACCCTAGATCATTTTAAAGCTATGACAGAACAACCCCACCCTCTATAGGGGTGTTTGTTCTCTTTCCTGCTATGTGCACTACGTGGCATCTAATGGTCACAAAATTCTCAGCAGTGGTTCAGGCATTTCATTTTGAGGGGTGGAGTTCAGTGTTCCAACATGTTATATAACGATCATTTGAGCTGGAATGATGTCGAAATTCTGATTGGGAGTTCCATTTTGTTTTTGCAAGGTAGTCGTAGCACAATAACTTTAGAACAATCTAATATCCTCCAAGTTTTGTGGACTTGCGCTGGTAGACTTAGTAGGACCACATATTTAGTTTAGGGACAGCAGTGTTAGTTTCTCTACCTCCAATTACAAGGGGTAAGTTTAAAACCTCACTGTCAGGTCCTCTCCAATCAAAATTTCTAGAATCTGTAATGGATCCACCTCCAAAAATGACGGACTAACCTTCAATAGTAATGGACCAACCTTCAATAGATATAGCAAACTTGTTTTTGTCCCTTCAACAAAGCATGTATGCTATTACCAAAAAGGTTACCGCCAATAGTAAAGCTCTTGTCGAATTGCAATGCCCATCTGGGGCGCCTATATCTCATCCACCTCCAGTGGTTCATTCGGTTCTGGAACCACCTCCACCAGTTGAATAACTTCATGAACTTAATCTACAAGGAGATCCCAAGGTTCTCATATAACCAATGGGAGGATTTTTCCGCATGGATATTAATGAAGTTGACCCGACTATGCTAAAAATATCCAAATTAGAGAAAATGTTCAAAAAATCACAAAGGATCAACTCCATTCCAGACATCCAAGATGGGTTTATAGAAACAACTGTGAGGTTGTTCGAGCGATTCAAAATGCCGCACATAGATAGATTTGATGGGGTTGGTGATCCTATGGTTCATTTCCGCCTCTTCTAAAACATTCTGAAGCCCACGAGCCTATCGCGGGTCCAAAAGCTTTCCTTGTTTGGAAGAATTCTATCAGGAGTGGCCACTATCTAGTATGCCAAGCTGAAGGATTTAATAAAGCAAGTTTGAGAGGAATTAACTGGGGCTTTCATCACCTAGTATTCTTACAACACCCAAATTGAGGTAACCACTCGGGAACTGGAGGCAACCTGACAAAAGCCCAACGAGAGCTTCATGGAATTTATCACCAGGTAGAGGGTAAAGGCAGCCATGATGACAAATCGACTGGAGAACGCCCATTTAGTAGTACCAAGCACGACCAATAGTAGGGGCGCACGGATGATGAGCAACGGCTGCACTGTCTTGAAAATTAGATAAAGACAAAGAGTGCACTACTTCGTTTTCTCTGTTTAAGGCCCTTCTCCCTCTTAGTCATGTGCTCGTGTGTTCTTGTTATCAAGGATTGGCATCACCAGGGTGAGTCTCTCTTCTGGGGTCAATTTCTATCACGAGGAGAGAAGAGCGGACCATTGAAAGTCTAAATTCCTATCCGCCCAAGGGGGAGAGTTCGATTTCAAATCCAACGGCCCTTGGAAAAAGATCAAGTCCGTATGGTTATTAAAAATATGCATAGAAGATTACTGCAGAAAATGATAGTTCTCACACCCTTCAACTTCAAGGACCTCCATAAGAATGGGGTTCAAATTGAGGATGCTATCAAATAAGGAATCATTATAGAAGGAAATAAGCCCGTGAGAAAGACATTTACTCACAGTTCTAATGCTACTGTCAGTAGTAGCACAACTGCCAATTCTATACCCTCAAAGATCAACGTCGTCACCACTTTTACCAAAATGGCCTACACTTTTGCTGATATCGACCCATAACTACCCACTTTAACCTGCTCTTGAACCCAAAGGTTTCACCCTCTCTACTTGTCTCCAACTCGGGTCATGAAAATTCTAGTAGCAAAGAGGTACCTCAAGTTCCTTGATCCCCAACCCCTTCTTAGTCTACTTCTATGTAGCTATGATCCCACTCAGTACTACATCTTCCACCAATAACACGGTCATCATACTGACCGTTGCATCCAACTTCATCATGAGATTCAAGATCTTATTAATAATAAGATCATAGTTCTTCCCAAAAAACCCAATGTTACTACCAACCCAAGGTCACCCTATGACCAAGATCCACTGCCTTCCTAGTTCAACCGAATCCATACACTACCATCTACTTTCAACCCCAACATATACATCATACATTCTCATCTACCTGTAGACACCCCATTTTTGACCGTCTTCAAGAATTGGACATCATCACTCGTGCATATGACGATTGTGATTGCATGTGTTCGTTTTAAGTACCCGAAGTCCTCGACGGAACGCCCTATCTTTGAGCCTTTAAACCTTGCCTTTTCTATGCCTTGTTTTGGACCAAAACTTGGTGTCTAGACCTTTTGGTGACCTGTCGGCCACCACCATAGGCTGTTGGCATGGATCATGGTTGTCGGCCAGTGGTTTGGCCGGTCGGCCACCACTAGCCACCAGTGTCTTTTTCTAGATATTTGTTGACAGCTGTGACAACTGTTGGCACAATAAGCTGTATCTACCTACACGTGTATGGTGGGATGTTTCGAAGCTCAATGCTTGTTTTTCTATATGTATGGGGGTTCCTCCCCATTTTGAGAGGTTAGAAATTTTGGAACAAGAAATCTCCCTCTCTCTCTAGATTTCTCTCTCTCTCGCAATTTTGTGCTTAGTTGCTTGTTTTCTCTACACTTTTGCATACACTACCTTAATCAAAGTTTCTTCTCTTTGGGATGAGGTTATTTGAGAGCCCCTTTGAGCTCTAGCAAGTGGTTTTAGCTTGGTTTGGTGCCTAAACTTGAGCTTTGCTTCAAAGGTATAACACTTGCCTTGTTTACTTTGTTTCAATATACTTGTTTTACCATTTTTTCTTACTATTTTGGGGCTGGTTTTAAACTGTAAAGAGTTCTATTTTTGTGGCTTAAAATTGGTGGTTTGAGCCCTTTTTTAGTTAAGGGGTGGTTCACCCTTCTTGCTTCTTAGTTTGTCAAGCTTTTGTACCTTTGTTCATCACTTTCAAACCAACTTTTTTGGGCCTTTTAACCACTGAATTTCAAAAGTTTTTTAGTGGCAAACAACTCATTTTGAAGACCAAAATTGGAGGGGTTGGCCTCCCCTCCTTGTGTCTTATTTGCATGCCTAGTTAGCACCATGTATTAGCTTTTTGTGGCTCAAGTCTAGCATGTTTTACACTCTGTTTTGACTTGTTTTAGCTCTGTTTTGGCTGTTTGGTACCTTTTGAGTCTTATTGTGCATAGTTGTAGTGTAAGTCCTTTCACTAGCTTGGTGTTTTAAGGCTTTAATCATCATTGGTTTGAGTTGAATGCATGTTTTAGTGCTTTTTCTCACCTAATTTCAGCACATACAATCTCTACAATCTCCCTCATTTTTTCAGTTTTTCATTTGCTTTGAGGGTTGTTTCAATCTTAGGATTGTTTAAGCTTGTGGTTGATGCTCATGCTTAATGGTTTAATCCTCCTTTGAGGGTTCATTACCGATGGCATGAAGCTTCTCTCATGCATTAAACTATCCCTTGGTTGACATTTCTTTCACTTTAGAAGACACTCACCAATGGATTAATTGATTAAAGGATGACTTGGTAATTAAAATGAGTAAACGAAATTGGCAAGTAAAGAAGCAAGATAAGCATTCTTTTGTGTTGCATTGCATGTGTTCAAATCGGAAATTAATTTGAACACAAGGAAAATGGAACATTTCATACTCAAAAGTGATGGGGTGATGGTCCTTGATCATGCATGATGGGGTGATGGTCCTTGATGGTTTCCATTGCCCTTGATCATGCATGATGGGGTGATGGTCATTTTGGTCTCATTTTGCATTTATTAAACTTGCACAACTGGTTTCACAAGCCATCATTCAATGAAATTGCTTGATTGATAGTTTATGAACCAAATTTTGTCCCTCTTTTGATTTCCCCATGAAAAGGCGAGGCAAAGTGTGCAAACAACCCTTGAGAAATACACTATTTTGCTCTGTTTTGCTCTCTGTTGTAGCAAGGAAGTTCAGTACAGCAGTGGCCGACAGCCACCACCAGTGGCCGACTGGCCACCAACAGTAGCTGACCAGCCATCATTGGTAGCCGACTGGCCCCTTGTTGGCCATCAATGAAATTTGCGCAGTGTGTTAGTAAGGTGGAGCAGAGGTGTTCTGGAAGTCGCCAGCTTTGTCGGTCCTCAAATGTACAAACAGAGGCATTCAGTAGAAAGGCAGTGGATTTTCGAGTGGAAACAGAGCATGCATGGGCCTCCATCGCTTCTTGGGATTAGCTAATTAGTTTAATTAGCATTAGATCAAATATATGTTATAATTAATTAGTTGTAGCTACTTAAGTGTTGTAAATAATTAGTTAGTTTAACTAGTTATTCAATTTCGTTTTGTAATTAGTTAACTAGAATGGTTAATTAATTCGGTTTGTAATAATTAATTAGCTTAACTAGGCTAGTTAGTTAGTTAGCTTATTCATTCGGACCCTCCTTCGCGAGGGCGTAATGTTGTAATAAGTGTGCGTGCGTGTGTGTATGTCTTCCAACCCCACGTCTTTCTCCCTTTTATTTAATCACTTTTGATGGTTAGATTAAGGACATGTTTTAATTAGCATATCGCATGCTTGCATCCATTCATCTTGTCTTGCATGCACCGAGGCTCGGCGCATCGTTCAAACTGCATTGTCATTTCAATAATTCTTTAAATACGTGTCTAATCGCATGTTATTCAAATCAATCCATATGCCATACTAGTAGCTGAGCCTATTAAATTGCATATTGCATGTGTTGCATTAGGCATATTGTATAGTTAGGAATCATGCATATTTTTCTAACTCATATCTTCTTAGCTTGGAGTAATAGGTGAGTTTTTATGTTTTAGCATACTTACATAAGTGTGAATGTTGCCATGATTAGCACGCTTGCCATGAGGCTATGTGCTTAAATGCTAAACTGTATGAATGCCTGTGGATGAAGGCTCGTTGTTTGAATTGGAACAATTCAACGAATGTGCGTTTTAAGCCTGCTTTGATGAGTAGCAAATCATGTTTTAACCCCACTATATTTGGTGGCAAATTCGCAAACTTTAAGCTTACTTGAAGGTGGCAAATTCAAACCATTTTGGCAAACAAACATGAGTTGAATTGTTCCAAGTCTTGTAAACTAGTCTATACTTGTTTGTGTGCATCACAAAGTAAAGCTAGCTTAATAACCAAAACAAAAACACATAATGTTTATAAAAGATCATATCATGATTAGTAGAGGCCGATCTTTGATCGGGCGAGTGGGGGTGCTCAATTCATGACCTTCCCCTCTCGTACCTAAGTTCCCGAGCCGAGGCAACTTTGGTGATGACGGACATGTGGCCTTTGGCATGAGTCATGGGTTTCCTAAATTTTTCTAAAATAAAACATTTAGGTGGCGACTCTATATCTGTCAAAGCAGTCCAATTTTGGCACTTTTTGATTCAAAATCAAATTTCCAAAATGATTTGCTAGATTTGGACTCTTTAGTGATTATCAATTTCACATTTCACTTGTGAGATTAGATTCAGAACCGCGAGAGTTTAACTGTAGGGTTTATTCGTCTTTTGAAACGGGACAGGAAAAAGGCGAGCTACAGTTTTTGGCGACTCTGCTGGGGATTTAGAGAACTTGACTCGAACTCGTGATATGACATTTTATCTACACTTGTGTGTTTCTTTGTATTTGCATTTGCATTGTTGCGCCTAAGTCACTGTGTTTGCCATCTGCTATTCCTAAACAGTTTGTCAGAGGCTTGCTTGGAAAAGCTTGCCAAAAGGCTGATCGATTATAGGCTCTGCCACGATGGGAACACAACCCTTGGATCTGGACTACTGCTGTACCGTTTGATCCTCCTTTCACTTATTGTTGTTAGATGTGAGAGGTATATTAGGTAGTCTTGCTAAGGTACCCCTTTTGACAAATCGACCTAGTTGCATATCGAAAACCATAGAGACTATTCCAAACTAGGACATGATGCTTACCCGAATGCAAGAATTGTGTGAAACCGCTTGTTTTGAATAGTGAACCTTAGCTCCTGACGAAACTAGGACAGGGTAACCCTATCCCATCATAGGGGTGTTTTGGCTCTCACTTGACTATTATGTGCTTTTAAAGTGAAACTCTACAGGAATACATGTATCAGTTGCAAGTCTCGATATCAGTTTTGGGAGGCAGAATTCAGTATTGAGCGTGGTTCTACGGCTTTGATTACCTCAGTGTACTGATTAGAATCTAAGCAGAGGCACTGTGCGGTTTCTAATTTTTATTTTTCTTTTTTCTTTATTTCTTTTTGCAAGGAAGTTTTTCACCATTGCTTCAGACGATTCTGTTACCCCCCAAGGATTCTGGACCCGAGTGAGAAGGATTTGTAGATCCGGGGATCTTGTCAAGGGACAACCAGTGTTTGTTTCACTCCTACTGGTTACCAGACGGAGGAGGATCAAGAAAAATTCACCAACCCAGCAGTCACCTTTTGCTTTGCCTGTACCCAGTCAGGCGCAGTCTTCTAGTTCTACTCCAAAAAGAGGGTATTCGCCAGTTCTGGTAGCTCAGAATCCTCCAGTCAGCATAGAAGATATGTTTCATCAGCTCTAGCAGACCATTGAAACTATGCAGCTAGGTACTGCCCGCCAAGCTGAGGTCACAGCCTGCCAGGCTGAGGTTGCAACCCGCAAAATAGAATTGATAGAAAGGCTTCAACAACAGCAACCACAACTGGCAGTAGCCTCCGCATCCCATGCACCCCCAACGAAAATTCCGGCACCCGGGGTCACATTTGATGTCCAAGAGAATATGGGCATCCTAGCAGATTCAACCCCACCTCAGACCTCCAAGGCACCAGTTTACCAAATGGAGGCTCTATTTGAATTCGATGTCGACCCCACTGCATTGAAGGTCAACAAGCTAGAAAATCTTTTCAAGCGGACGCACGACATGAATTCAATCCTTGACATTGAAGATGGATACACAGATTCTGCAGTAACTCTGCCGGACAGATTTAAGATGTCGCATATAGACCGGTTTGATGGCTCCGGGGATCCTATGGTCCATCTACAATTATTCTCTGACATTATGCGCCCAATGGGCCTCACTAGACTTCAGAAGTTGTCGTTTTTTGGCTGGACCCTATCGAGTATAGCAGCCATTTGGTATGCCAAGCTTGAAGATTCTGTGAAGAGGAATTGGGAGGAAATGGCTGAGGCCTTCATCGTGCAGTACTCCTACAATACCCAGATCGAGGTCACTACCCGTGATCTTGAAGCAACCCGTTAGGAGCCGAATGAGGGCTTCTCGGACTTTGTGACTCAGTGGAGGGCCAAGGCCTTTATGATGACTATCAGGCCGCCTGAAAAGGACCAAATCAGAATGGTCGTCCGTAACTTGCAAGGGAAACTGTTATAGAAGATGATAGTCTTTTCTTTGTTTACATTTGTTGAGCTCCATGAAATAGGGATGCAAATTGAGGATGCGATGAAGCAGGGTCTGATAGACCATGAGAAGGAATAGCTCAAAAGGGCCTTTACCCGCAGCTCCAATGCAACCACGACTAGTGGCACCTTTGCACGACCTTTGGATGTGAGCATGGTCACTACCACACCCAAAACGGCCACCCCTTTTGCCGGTACATCCAATATAACTTCACAAACCTCAAGCCATCAAGCCCGAAACCAAAGGGTCTTCACTCCGCTTTACATGATTTGTCCAAAGCCTTAGGGGTCTCGATCAAAAAGGGGCATCTTAAATCGTTAGAACAATTCCCACTACCCGATCCTCTCCCTCCGAAACACAACCCGGCCAAATACTGCACTTTTCACCAACAACATGGTCATAACACCAACCAGTGTTACAGGCTACGTCATGAGATTCAGGATCTCATAGACCATAAGGTGATAGCACCTCCCCAAAGCCAAACGTCACTACAAACCCTCTTCCACCACATAACCAAGTCCCTCCACCTCAGTACATAAACCTCATCCACACATTGGCCATCCCTTATGACCCCAGTATATACATCACTCCTTCCCACTTACCTAAGCCGGCGTTGTTCATTCTTGAGAGCACAGACTTGTGCATGATGAGCACGTCTTCACTCCAACTTGAACCAGTGGTGGTGGCAGTGGAAGATAAATGGAGGTCCGTCTTGGTGGAGAATGCCATTCTGTTGCCTGAGGATTTTGAGGATTTATCTGAGGAGATGTACAACCTAAGCTACTATATTGTGCCAATCGACCAAGCTAAGCCGGAAGTGGTGTTACCAGCTGGGAAGGAGGTCAGTGTAGTTTGAGAAGATAGACCAAGTCAGGAATTAGATGATCTAGCCAACCTGGAGGATGATATAGACAATTTGCAATTCTTTGATGAGCAAGATCAATAGGACATGCATATTGATTGTTTGATCTGAACGGGTCAACAGACAATTCTGGGTGGCTAAGTGATGAGCCTGATATAGATGAAAGAACTGGATTGAAGTTGGAAGAACAGAAAACGGAACCGCTGCAATGGCCGAAACAGCCGATGGAAAGGGTAAACTGCCGGAAAGCACTGGTGAAGAATAACTGGCTTAGGAACTGGGCGTTGTTAGTACTGTACACACAGAACAAGAAGCCGCATTGGAGTGGTTTGGACAAGAAATGAGTGAAAATGACTAGAAAGCTGGAAAAGCTCAACACCCTGCGGGGAATGTTTGTGATAATGGAATGATCCGAACGGAGCCGGACGAGTGTCTGTCGGCTGCTGAAGGGGTCCAGTGGGATGATGACAACCTATACTTGGCCCATACCGATGAGGATTGGGGCGAAGACCTTCCTAACAATACTAGGTATGTGGAAGAAGTCAACTATATGACAAGAAGTGGCTAATACTTCAAACCACCGCATCTGGACCAACTCGAGGCATCCAGGAAGAATAAAGAAGTTGAGAAACAAAAAGAAAAGTAGTTAGAGAAAGAAGTTGTGCTGAAACAGTTGAAGAAGATTCAAGCTGACATATCGATCTGGAGTCTGCTTATGGCTTCATGAGTGCACGGACAAGCTGTACTGATGGTGATGTTGTCCATCGACACTACCCCAGAACAATTGGTGGGATTAGTTTTCTCAGGCGGCATTGCGCCGAGTTTGACCTTTTCAGATAAGGAATTACCACCAGAAGGCTCTGCACACAACAAGCCTCTATACATATCCGTAGAGTGCCGAGAAAAGTGGATACCAGTGGTATTGGTCGACACCGGGTCATCAATCAACGTCTATCCTTGTCATACGCCTTACACTATTGGTCTGAAACCGGCCGATTTTGTGCCTACAGCCCAGGTGATTTGGGTGTATGACAATACTAGCAGAGAAGTGATGGGCATAGTACAGATTTGAGTTCAAGTGGGCCTGGCTCAACAGGATATTGAGTTTCACATCCTTGATGTGCCAGCTACTTTCAATCTATTCCTCAAAAGGTCGTGGTTGCACCAAGTAAAAGTTGTCTCCTTTACTCTTCACCAGATGCTGAAATACCCCCATGGAAAAGGGGTGGCCATAGTTTTTGGGAACTCATCTATACATCCTCCGCCAGAGGTCACTATACCTGTGTTGGAAATTGTGCATGGCAAAGAGGATGTTTTCCTTTCTAGATTTACCCTGTATGAGGCTTGAACAGTACAGACCATCTTGGCGTCAGATAAGGGCTTATATGTCAGCGCTCAATCTGTATAACTCATGAACAAGCTGCAACACATGCCCAGAATGGGATTAGGAAAAAGTGGCCGGAAGGGCCTCACTACATTGGCTGATGTGTCACATAACCCACATGCCTTTGGTCTTGGCTATACGCCCACCAAAGAGGACTGGGTAAGGAAAGGGAAAGAGATGGCAGGAAGAGCTAGAGCAAAGCAAATCGGGAAGCGCTATGAACTTGTGCACTGACCTATTCGGGGAACCCTTAATGGTTATTTTGTTCCAGAGGGTATAGACTTCCCATTCTGTGGTTTCCCTGAACCCGGGTTAGACTCTGAGAAACAGTGGGTTCTCGGCTTTGAGATTTTCCTCGACTTACAGCTGCAAGAAAGTGACACAGTGGAACAGACTGAACTAACTGCTGAAACAGAATGGAGCACAGAAAGTGAGCCCAACAGTAGCGAGCTAAAAATGGGAGCAGCACTGGCATGTCTTCTTTCGGATCCTCCAATCGATCTAGAGAGCTTGGGGGATAACATAGTTGTTTCCATGATCGGGGACGAACCAGGGGTGAACCCTTCTAGCAGTATCCTGGATGCATCTGACGCACCATCCCTCGTGTGGCAGCTGGAGAAGGGCTACCTATCTAGCAGTTCTGAGTCGGGTAGTGAACTAGAATTTGATTCCACAGAGTCTGTGGAGTCGGAATTAGATTCTGGTTCTTCTGAGTCCGGGTTCGGTATTCCTAGGGTTGATAACCCGGATGCCAAGGTTTTGTCCAGGTCGTCCTTTTCTTTTTTCTTTGAGTCGATTGTAACCGAGGATCTGTAGATTCAAAGTACTTTTTCGTGCCATTTGTTTGTTGCCTTGATCATGATTTTCAAAATTTTGATGAAAACGATGAGGAAAGAATTCCTCTAGTTTTGAAAATTTTGATTAATCGAGAAGAGGAGACGTTTGTAAAACCCCTCACTAATGAAATCATTTCAATTAATGTGGGCACTGAAAAGGATCTGCGTCTGGTCCAGATTGGGTCCACGTTGTCTTCGAAGGAGCGCGAGCGCTTAGTCACTTTATTAAAAGATTTCAAAGATGTCTTCGCGCGGTCCTACGAAGACATGCCTAGAATTGATACTGAGATTGTACAGCATTGGATCCCTCTTGACCCCGAGGCCCGACCCATCAAACAGAAGTTATAGAGAATATGCCTGGATTGGGCTTTGAAGATTAAGGAGGAGGTCACCAAACAGATAGATGCAGTGTTTTTGTTAGTATCTGAGTATCCGACTTGGTTGGCCAACATCGTCCCAATACCAAAGAAAGACAGCAGAATTCAGGTGTGTGTGGACTTCAGAGATCTCAATAAGGCTAGTCCGAAGGACGACTTCCCTCTACTGCACATTAATGAATTGGTGGACTTCACCACAAGCCATCCATTGCTCTCCTTCATGGATGGCTTTTCCAGGTATAATCAGATTCTGATGGCACCCGAAGACAGAGAGAAAACAGCCTTCACTACACCATGGGGAACCTACTGCTACAAAGTGATGCCATTTGGGCTGAAGAATGCTGGGGCTACTTATCAACGAGTTGCAACCATAATTCTGCATGATATGATCCATAAAGAAGTCGAGGTGTACGTGGATGACATGATTGTCAAGTCCAAGGAAAGAGAGGGCCACTACACTGCCTTAAAGAAATTCTTTCAATGGATCAGAGAATATAGACTGAGGTTGAATCCACAAAAGTGTACTTTCGTCGTAATAGTAGAGAAAATGTTGGGCTTCTTGATCACATAGAGGGGCATCGAGGTAGATCCTTCCAAAATCAAGGCCATCCTAGAAATACCACCACCAAAGACTGAAAAGGAGGTACGAGGCTTTCTGGGTAAAGTGCAATTCATAAGATGGTTTATTTCTAAATTAACCTTGACTTGTGAACCATTATTTAGTCTCCTGAAGAAAGTACAATTATTTCTTAAGTGCAATTCATGGGATGATCAGTGTCAATTCGCTTTTGAACAAATCAAGTAATACCTTCAGAACCCACCCGTGTTGTCGTCGCCAGAGCCGAGGAAGCCCTTTATTCTATATCTGTCAGTAATGGATACGACGATGGGATGCATGCTTGCTCAGGAATCTGAGAATAAGGTGGAGAAAGCAATCTATTACTTGAGCAAGAAAATGCTGGACTATGGGACCCGTTACACCCCGTCAGAAAAGGCTTGCTTAGCCTTGGTATGGGCTACCAGGAAGTTGAGGCACTTCTTGTTAGATCACTCCATAATTCTGGTTTCGAGATTAGATCCCATCAAATATCGCTTTGAGAAACCAGCACTTACGTGTAGGCTAGCCCGTTGGTTGTTTCTTCTCTCCGAATTTGATTTGAAGTATGTTACTCGCAAGTCTATCAAGGGGAGAGTAATAGCAGAGTTCCTAGCAGATCACCCAGTGGAAGGAGACGAAGCGGTAGAATACCTATTCCCAAATGAAGCTATATTGTAAGTCGAGGAAGAAACCTGGACAATGTACTTTGACGGAGCGTCTAATTAATATGGGTATGGGATAGGTATGTTGCTGATAGCACCCGACAATTCCCATATACCCTTAGCTTTCAAACACTGGTTCAAGGTATCTAACAACGAATCAGAATACAAGGCGTGTATCGCTTGTTTGGAAGCCGCCCTGGAACTAGGGGCAAAAAGGTTGGACATCATTGGAGACTCGAACCTAGTTATGTCTCGAGCAAAAGGAGACTGGAAAGTCAAAGAAGAAAAGATGAAGATCTATCACCAAACCCTGGATATTCTGATTCTTAGGCATGAGAAGCTGACCTTCACGCATCTACTAAGAGAGAACAATAGGTTTGCTGACGCCTTATCAACTCTATCTTCTACAAATAGACATCCCGTTTGGAGTCCAGATGCGTCCGATCATTATTGAGCAGAGATATATGCCAGCCTACAACTCTATCGCCGCAATAGATGAAGTGCAAGATCAAAACCCCTAGTTTTATGATATCTGGAACTTCTTGAAAAAAGAGGTTTATTTACCAGGGGCAAATGCCAAAGATAAGAGGGCAATATGGTGGATGGCCGTTCAATTTATCATCTGCAGAGGTAAACTGTACAAGAGGGGTCATCTGGGAATACACAAGCTGTGTGTCAATGCAGAAGAGGCAAAGCGCCTAATGGAGGCCATCCATGGGGAAGAGTGCAGAGTGCACGTAGATGGAGTAATGTTAGCCCGAAAGATTCTCTGGCAAGGTTACTATTGGTCAACTATGAAGGAGGATTGTATCGGTTTTGTTCGGTGATGCCACAAATGCCAAATCTATGCTAATAGCATGAATATGCCACCGTCGAAGCTATACAACATGACTTCACCATGGCCCTTCTCAATTTAGAGAATTGATGTGATCAGCACAGTTACACCGAGGGGGTCAAATGGGCATGAGTTCATTTTGGTGGCAATTGATTACTTCACGAAGTGGGTGGAAGCTCAGTTCTATGCAGTGTTAAAAGCAGCGCATGTGGCTAAGTTCATCCGAAACAACATCATTTGCCGATATGGAGTCCCAAATGAGATCATTTCAGATAATGGCTCTTATTTCAAGAAAGAAGTGATTGACTTGTTGGAGAAATACAACGTGGCTTTTCATAAGTCATCCACATATTGCCCAAAAACGAACGGACTTGTTGAGGCCGCCAACAAGAACATCAAGCATATTCTGTAGAAAATGGTTGAGACTTACAAGAACTGGCCAGACAAATTGCCATTTGCACTATGAGGTTATAAGACTTCGATTCAGATGTCTACTAGGGCAACTCCTTACTCTCTTGTTTATGGGGTGGAAGCTATTCTACCAATCAATATAAAAGTTTCGTCGCTGTGGGTTATGGCTGAATGTCAGATAGTAGAGGCAGACTAGCAGCAGAGCAGGTTCGAAGAACTGATGTTGTTTGATAAGAGAATACTGAAAGCACTATACCATGTTCAAGGTTATCAACGTAGGATTGCTAGGGCTTTTAACAAGAAGGTTAAGTCCCGGAATCTCAAGGAAGGGGATTTGGTGCTGAAAGACAACCAAGCTCCCATCCATGACCCTAAAAGTAAGTTCAGACCCAATTGGATTGGTCCTTACATCATCAAAACTATCTAGTCGGGTGAAGCTGTTATTCTCATAGACCTGGATGGCCTTGAATTTTCCCAACCGATCAACATGGACAAGTTGAAGAAGTACTATCCTTGAGAGGCTCGCTAGGTCAAAAACCCGAAAGGGCGACCTAGGCAAAAGTTAGAGCACAAAAAATCAGAGAAAAGAAAAACTGAGCTAGCAAGGTTGAAAACCCTAAAAGGCGGCCTTGGCAAAATTTAGAGTGCAAAAGTGGAGCGTTAATACTCGAGTGAACCCGAACTGAACTACATAAGGCCTGATTCCCATCTTCGGGATATGTAGGCAACTTTATCTTGAAGTTCGACCGTAAACACCTCCAAATTGACTGTCTTGTCCATGTATTTAATCAGGCCATCTTTGTCTATCCTTTATCTGGATGTTCGGTTGTGATTATCTCTGAGAATTGGTTATAGTACTGAGCAGTGCTATTCAAACAAGGGGCAATTTTTCATTTTTGGATCTGGGGTTGTATATCTCAAAGATAGATTCCGTGCGTGCCAAGTGATTATCCTTATCGAAAATGGTTTTGAAAAGTTTTGATAAAAGTTGATTTTTGTTCAAATTTTACCTTTTACAACTTAGACCATTTTTGGACCAAAAGGAAAATTTTCAGTGCTCGCAACTCTAATTTTATTGATTTCAATACAAAGTTCTCCAACTCTCAATACAAATCAAACCTGTTTTTTATTACATGCATAAAACTTGAAAAGAAAGATCAAAGTAATAAACTAGGGGCATAGATGAGTCTGGTGCTCCTGCGTTCCCTGTTTGTGCTTGTAGAAGCTTCTGATGCTAAAGTGAGCCCGGATTGTGCCACATCTTCAAGCCAAGTCAGGCACTCACCAGAAAGGGCATGGCTAAAACTAGGGGCAAAAGCCAGAAGTTCTCTCGTCCTCCAAGCAATAAGGTACTTAGCCAAATGTAAACCTCGAACGAGGAATGAAACTGGGTACTTTACCCCCTTCTTTGGGCAAGTCTGATCATGTCCAAATTGACGCCTGAATCAGAACGGAAAGTAGAATACACAGTGTGTCAAGCCAATCAGCTGAATGCCAGGTTGACGAGCCATGTTGTAGCTCATTTTGGTCAGATTAAGCGAGGGGCAACGCCAAGCAATGTCAGCAGTAAACCTGTTGCACATCCAATGGCACCACCATCCCTCATTCAAAAAATCAACTAGCTGTCAGCAGAAAAAGTATGCTCGGGCTGAGTATGCGGGGCAGGAGTCCATTACCTTCAGCTTGTCCATAATCCATATCTGGGGAGGGATGAAAGAAAAGAGAGGCTAAAGAATAGAGAGGTGTACGTTGAGAGAAAATGTAAGAAAAGGGCTTTGAGAGAAAAACGGAGCATGAGTACCGAGAGATGTGAGAAACACATATTAGAAAGGGTGGGAAACATTACCTGAAGAAATAGTGGACTCCCTGTGAATTTGTTTGTCTCTCGCCAATGGAAGGAATCTAAACCCATCAAAGTCTCGGCTAATGCCAAACCAATGCAACTCTTGCCCTCTTTCAAACCTTAGGCTACTTCGATCAGTCGAACGCTAGACCCGCCAAAACTAGGGGCAAGAAGGAAATGTGCTAGCATGCACAAACAAAGGGTGTGTTGTCGAAAGCCCCACCAAAGAAGGTTGCCATGGTCTTCAACGGTAGAAAATCGAAGAATTAGACTGGGAATGTCCAGCTGTCCATTGTGAACCAAAGATCGGGCCTCGTGTGGAGTAAGTCCACACATCCATCCCAAAGCTTGGATGTGACTGAAACGGGGCTGAGGTAAGATTTCCTCATCATGATGGGACCCCATTAGCTCTTGAAATTCTTCGATTGTCGATCATAGCTCTTATCCCCCTAAGCTAAAGACGTGTGTAATCGGGTTCTAACATCTAGTCGCAGCATGTAGAAACGGAAAACACAGTGGAGAACAACTCAACGAAAATAGTGCATTTATGCTGAAACCCTAGAAATTCACCTTTTCCAAGCCATCTAAAGTTGCAATCCAATCCGAGAGGTTTTGGGCAAGAAATGGCTCCATTTGTAGCAAAACATCAGCCAAAATGGGTTTTGGAGAAGAAATGACAAAGTTCAACCTTTTGTAGAAGATAAGGCAATGAGGGGAAGCCGGGTGGCAACAATCCGGAGGTTCCTTACATTGATGGCCGACAGGCCACTTTAGTAGCCAACCGGCCACCACTGGTGGCCGACAACCTCTATTCATGGCCAACAGCCTTCTTTTCCGACCTGTTGTCCATCTGTGTGCTGAGAATGCTGAAGGCATGTGTTTTGTTATGTTATTTATGCATTTTAAGGTCTTGTTTTGAGTCCTTTCAGTTTTAGCAAGTTTGTTGAGTTGCATTTGAGTTGTTTTATTTATTGAGTTGTTTCGTTTATTGAGTTGTTTTGATTATCGAGTTGTTTTGTTTATCAAATTTTTATTATTTGGATTATCGAGTTGTATTACTTTGTTTGTTAAGTGTTGGTTGGTTCATTACCTGATTAAGAGAGGTGTGCCAATGCCATGTTCAAATTTCATCATCAAATTCAATCTCGTTTTCATGTGATGCGGTGCTCATGATGCAAAATACAACACTTTTTCAAATATATTGGTTTTCATTCCGATCATGGTTGTTTTTACAAAAGTGCAGTACAAGTTTTTAAAGCAAATGAAACCTGTTTGAACTGTACAATGTGCTAACACTACTAACAAAAAGAAGCTAAGAAAAAAACTACAAGAAAATCAGCGCCAATCGCCTCAAGCTCATGATGCCCTCTTCGTCCTCTTCCTGGGAGGAAGGGACTCTGGGGCATTGTCTCCATCGGCACCGCTGTTTGAATCTGAACCAGAGCCTGAGTGGGTGCCATCTCCACTCTCTGTCTCTGAACCTGCCTCGGCATTAGCACCCTCACTCTCAGAACCTGAGCCCATGTCATCACCTCCACTCTCAGAGGACTCAGACTGTGGGCTCACTGCCTCTTTGGAGCCACTCATCTCGATGTCGTCATCACTCAGAATAGGCTCTAAAAGACCACTCTCATCTCGGGTGCCCTTAGCTTTGCCTTGACTGCGTGCTGGAGCCCGTCTCTCTCTCCTCCCTGTTAGTGGAGGAGGCATCGCCGTTCAGGTACTGCAGCTGCCCCCGATACTGTCAGTATGCGTGGGACCTAAAAAGACGATTGTCATATATTAGCCACATCATGTGCAGAGTGAGTATATGCAGAAGTCATGTACATTGTATGAATACAGTGTGGAAGTGCAGTGTTTTAGATGTAGTGTAGTGCAAGGAAGTTTTTAGTTGACATGTCAGTTTCAGTGTGCTAGTGGAAATTTGATGATTGGAATGTAAGAAAATTAAAGAAATGACCTGAATGTCGTGGGAAGCCGAGCAGTGCCTCCCTTCTCAATATCATACCCTCAAATGAAGCTAGTAGCTCAAGCAGATCCCCGGTGTATCCTAGGGGTGCCTATAAATGCATTGGGAATGATTAGTGTCCAAAAGGAGCAAATATCAAAAAGAGAGGGGAAAACCAAAAAATGTGGTATATACTGGGGGTGCGTCATGAGCTCTGACATATCTCTGCCCCGTTGTAGCAGGCTCGATCGAGATCTGGTATGCTTTCCCAGTGTACCACCAACATATGAGTACAATATGCAGTTCCGGCCAATCGGTCCTCCGCCCTGCCTGGGTAGCCCCTTTGCCATGTGCTTTGGTCGCCCTAGTCGCTCTGGGCACTCTAGCTCTCTCTCTCTCTCTCTCTCTCTCTCTCTCTCTCTCTCTCTCTCGTAGCTGAAGCCCCCGCCCCCTCACCTCTACGAATACCAGTCAAAGGAGGCATGAGGTGTGTCCGGATGAATGCTGAATAGTCTCCCCCCTACGAAAGTAGTCGGCCTCCAAGCCCTTCGTGAACTGAATCATCTCTTGGAAGGTGAGTCCCTTTGTAACTCTCATAGATGGCGGGGGCGCCATGGGAACTACCGGCTTAGGCAAGCCCATGGTCTGGCGCGAGAACCGCTCGCCTAGAAACCAAGCACAACAAATCGGGCCCTCAAACAAAAGCCAAAAACACGAGGCTCTCCAAGCTCCAGCGAACTGGTCCCTGGCTCCGGCCGGCATCGTCACCCAGGGCTGCCAAGTGATTTGTAAATAGAGAATGCACAGATTGTTAATGGCCATCAGATATCGAAATATGAATTCGAAGTATCAGAGCCCAAGTAGAATGAAAATAATTGTGAATTTTGAGTTACCTCTGTCGCGGTCACCATGTCGAAGTACCGGCAGAAGAATGGAAAGGTCTCCCTGATCCTCCACAAGCATATCTCGTCATACCGATGAGAGTACGGCACAATGGGGGGCATCTCCACCTCCGGCTCCGGAGCGAGAGTCGGGAAATATGCGTACACCCAAAGCTATAAGGGAAGGGGCAATAGTGAATATACAATGTATAGTGTATGAAAAGTACAAGTGCAGATGCAGAAAGCAAAATTTATGCAGAAAGTGTGTACAGTGTACAGAGAGTACAGATACAGAGGATACAAAGTGTACGGTATACAAAGCGCAATATATAGGTGTAAATAATGCAGTATGTAGTCTACAGAAAGTGTGAAGCAGAAAGCAGAAAATGCAAAAATAGAAATGTAAAGCATACCTCCTAGGCTCGCCACTAGCCTCTGACTCTGTCTCCACTCCCGCAGGATGTCGAGCTCATATAGCCATATAATGTGGCTAGGCCAACACCGCCCCAATCGAAAAGTCGAACCTGAGATAAATCCACTAAGGCCCTCACAAGGTACAATCATATAGTGTTTCTCCTGTTCGCGAACAAGGTGGTACCGAAAAGGAACATAAAAAAACCTCGGATGTAGTGCTCTATCTCCTCTGGTGTCTCTGGCTCAGTCCCCCGGAACTGCTTTTCGAACTAACTATATCATACCATCCCTAGTCGAAAGTGAGGCGGGTATGCCCCTAGTAGGTAGATCTAGGCGGCCTCCCACTCGCCCATGTCCGTATTATAAGGGATCGAGTGACCCCCTACTCCTATGCTGGTGAGCATGGAGAAGTCATAAGGGGTCATCGTCATCTCCCCGACAGTAGAGAAGTGGAAAGAGTTGGTGGTATCCGACCACCTCTCTACCAATGCTCCAAGGGTCGACTTGCAATAAAGCATGATAGCCCCGTGCAAAATGAACCAAAGCCGGCCTCGTCGATGATGTATCAGACACCGTCAGGAAGCTCCATGTACCAGTCCCTCGTGGACGTGGCTCCATAGCCTCTAATAGATCGAGAATCCTCAAGTGATCAGAACAGTGATATATAGCGACATGAGAACAAGCAGATGCAAAGGCAGTGTAGGAAATACAGTGCGAGAGTGTAATTAGGGCAAGAAATGCGTTGTAAACAACACAGTTGAAGCAAGGTATATAGTTATAGCAAGAAATGCAATGTATAGTGAAGAAAACAAAAGAATACAGTGTATACCTCGGTGGCTGTAGCGTCCGACTTTCTCTATCGGCGCCCCCCCTTTCGGAGAGGGTGCGAATTTGGTCGTCGCTACTACAGTTCAGACCCCTGTCACGATTCTAAATCTAATCTCACAAAGTACAATGTAAGACTAATAAATCACCAAAGAGTCTAAATCCGGCGAATCGTTTCAGAAAATCGATTTTAATCAAAAAGCGCCAAACATGGACTGCTTTGCCACATTACAGAGTCGCCACCAAAATATTTTGTTTTGGAGAAATTTAAGAAACCCCGACTCGTGCCAAAGGCCACATGTCCGTCATCACCAAAGTTGCCTTGGCTCGGGAACTTGGGTACGAGAGGGGAAGGTCCTGAAATGAGCACCCCTGCTCACCTTATCAAAGGATCGGTCTCTACTAAACATCCTATGTTGTTTTTATAAACGCGTGTGTTCGTATTTCGGTTATTAGCTATCTTACTATGTGATGCGCACAACACACAAGTATAGACTCAATCGCGATAATTGGAACAAAACAATTCATGTTTGTTTTTCAAAAATGGTTTGAGAGTGCTACTCGCAAGTAGGCTAAATTGCGGATTTTCCATCCTCAAGTGAGCTTTAAAACATGATGATTTGCCACCCTCAAGTAGGCTTAAAACATACATTTATCGAATTGTTCCAATTCAAGCAACAAAGCCTTCATTCACAGACATTCATGATATTTAATCACATAAGCACATAGCCTCATGGCAAGCATGCTAAACATTTCAACACTCATACTCATGCAAGTATGCTAAAGCGTAAACACTTACAGTGTACTCCGAGCCAAAACAGAAAACTAGTTAGAACACATGCATGATCCCAGCTATGTTAAGATACCTAATACAATACATGCAAAATGCAATAAGATAGGCTCGGCTACCTAAGATGGCATACGAATGCAACAATTGATACATGTATTCAAATAGGAATGGAAATACAATGCAGTTTGAATGATGCACCGAGCCCGGTGCATGCAAGACAAATGAATGATTCACGTATGCAAGCATAAGATATGCTAATCGAGATATGCCCTAAACTAACCATCAAAAGCGGATAAATAAAAGGGAGAAAGACGTGGGGTTGGAAGACATGCACACACGCACGCACCCTTATTACAACAATATGCCCTCTCGGCGAAGGGTCCGAATGAATAAGCTAAGCTACTCTAAGCCACTTATTACAAACCAATATTTAACTAACTATTCTAGCTAATTAAATATTACAACACAAATGAGATTGAATAACTAGCTAATCTATGCTAATTAAAATATTACAAAGATGAATTAAATCAGCCAAGCACATTAACTAATTAATTACAAAACTGGCAAATTAACTAGCTAAGAAAAGCAATTAAAATGGCCTCGAGAGGAGGGAGACATGCATGCTTGGTTTGCTTCGCCTGAAAATGCATTGCCTTGCCATAAGTTGCCTTTATTTGCACTAGCGGTGATCTCAGAACATCATATGAACTTCCAGGTTGTATCTGCCCCAACACAAGAGCATTTTGGACAATTTTGCTGCTGGTGGCCGGTCGGCCACCTTAACTGGTCGTTAGGCTACCTCAACTGGTCGGTAGGCTACCTCAACTGGCCGGCCAGCCAGTACAAGTGGTCGGTAGGCTAGTGCAAGCGGCCGGCCGGCCATTTCTCTTTCCAGAATCCCGCTTTTGCTGCAACAGAGAACAACAAAGGCACAACAATGTATTTGCAAGGAAATGTATGTGTAACCACTCTCCTTATCATTTCTCAAGCTCAAATGAGCGTAGTACTCGGCTCTCAAGGCACCAACCACGCATCTCAATGCATGATGGCCAAAGAGTCAAGTTTGCACAATGTCAGTGAATGCACAAACAACACAAAGCACCTTCACCTCTATCATGCATGATCAAGAGGGTTGGCGACCAAGAAATGTGACACGTTTCATCACTAGAGGTTTGAAACGTCCCACATTTCTTGTGTTTGGATTAATATCTGATCCAAACACAATGCAATGCAAACAACATGTGTTATCTTGGCATGTTAAAGACCTTAAGGCATGTAAGCAATACAAGCATAACATGTTTAGAACCAAAACGATGAAACTAGTGAAGAACACAACACTAGAGACATGCAATACAAAGCTCGAATGATTAAACCAACCCAAAATAGAGCTATAGCAGGCCAAAACAGTGGCTGAAATGAGCTTAGAAGATAGCATGAAAAGCTAGAAAAAAAAAAAAAAAAAAAAACGTGCTCATGTATTGGATCATAAACAAGGCATAGGACTCAACTCTCAAACACAATTAATGAGTGATATACATGAGAATATGACAAGAGTATATGTTCTGAAATCACATGAGAAATGATGCCAAGGCATGTAAACATTACAAGCAAAGCATGCAAGAGGCCCTAAAACTCAAAGCTAGTAAAGAGCATCACACAAGGGGCATGCAATACATAGCCTAAATAATCAAACCAGCTCTGGACAGAGCTCGATCATGCCAAATCAAAGGCCAAAACAGGTTGAAATGGTAGCCTAGAAAGCAAGAAGATCATGCTCATGTATTGGCTCATAAGCGAGGCATAAGGTACAACTCTCAAAAGCAATGAAAGAGTGGAACATGTGAGAGTGTAACTACACTATATACACTGAAATCATGTGAGAAATGAGGCTAAGGCATGCAATCATCACATACACAACATGTTGAAGGCCTCAAAACTCAAAGCTAGTTAAGGCTCTTTACACTACAACCCTACAAGGCAAGTCTCAAAGGACCAAGGCCACCCAAAATAGAGTTAGAGCATGGTAAACATGAGCAAAAGCATGTTGAGATAGAGCTAACACAAGTTAGAATGATGGACTAACTCATTAGGCATTCAAGGCTATTAAGCATGATTACACTACAAGTGTAAGAAACAAGCAATCAATGACTAAACCTGCCTAAAACAGAGTCATAGCAAGTCCAAAAAGTCATAAAAGCATGCTTGGACTTAGCTTCAAAAAGGGAGAAACACATGCTCACTTGGTAGGCCAACAACATATGCAGGCAAGACAAGAGGAAAGGGGACTACCCCCTCCCATTTTGAGCCTCAAAACCAACTTTCTACCACTGAAATTCCTCTGAGTTTCAGTGGTAGAAAGGCCAAACAATGGTTATTACAAAGGCCAAGAGAGGTGGCTCAAAAAGCTTTACAAGCCAAAAAGCAAAAGAGGGGAAACACCCCCTAACCAAGCAAGACTCAAACCCACATTTTAAAGCCTTAAAATCAGAGTTTTTAAGAGGTTAAACTAGCCTTAAAATAGCACGCAAAGGTGGTCAAGCACTTAAACAAAACAAAGCTTAAAAAGGGCTAGTCCTTACCCTTGAAGCATAACCACAAGATAGCAACTTTCTGAGCCAAAACCAGCCTTAAAGAACTCCAAACAAGCCTTAATGGACCTCAGCTCCAAAGTGAAGGTGTTTGACTAGGTGTTGTAGTGCAAAAATGTGAAGAAAACACACTTTTAAGCTCAATATATATATATATATATATAGAGAGAGAGTGTGTGTGTGAGAATTCTAGAGAGAGAGAAATTTCAGCTCCTCAATTTTCTGAACCCCTCTCAAGGGGGAGGGACCTCCCCTTATATAGAGGAAACAAACAAAAGCTTTCTTAACAAGCTAAAAGCTTGTTTCAATCCCTCCATACACGTGTATGGAGAATGAGTTTCAGTAAGCCACAGCTGGCTCAAAAGATCTGAAAATATCTAAAAAGGAGAAAAATTGGCCACCGGCCGGTTAAGGTGGCCGGCCGACCACTTAAAGTGGCCTACAAAGGAGAAAAGTGGCCGGCGGATGCCAAAAGTGGCCGGCAATCCCTTCCTCTCCCTTAGGCAAGAGGGATCAAGGTTTGGCCCAAAAACCAAGGCCAAAACACAAAGTGTTAAAAGGCTCGAAGACAAGGCACTCAGCCAAGACCCTCGGGCGCCCAAAACAAGCACAAACATGCGCAATCATCGAGTGCGCAACCGATGACGTCAAAGTCTTGAGGTCGGTCAAAAATGGGGTGTCTACAGTTGCCCCTCTTTGACAGAACTCAGAAGTCATGAAGTGATGTGAGTGAATGTCAAAGCCTAGAAACGACCCATTTTTGACAAGGCCGAAGACTTGGACAAACAAACAAAATAACAATACAGATGCACCGGCAGGAAGGGGCAAAATGCAAATGATACACAATATAACAAAACAATATAGACGATATGCAATGCGACGAAACAATGCATACGATATACAATGTAATTGAATTATCAAACCACAAGCAGTGCAAAATAGCACAAATATCATAAAGGGACAGAGATGCAAAATCTGACTACGTTTAACATAGAAAAGGTCCTAGAGCCCTCAAACCACAATTCTCTTAGTGGAATAGGTGCATGCACATGCAGAACTATGTCTTTCACAGAAAGAATACAAGTAATTGGGTGGGATGATATGAGTGAAGAATGATTTGCTGAGGAAAGATCGTGATCCTATATGCTAAATGCAACAAAACAAAGTACGATGCAATGGATACAGTGGATGTAGGCGATAACATGGTATGATGCAATGATGTAACAGATAGTGCAGTAGATGCAAAAGGGTGACATACTCCAACCATGCTGAAACCGTGAGAGAAGGAAGAACAAATTCCAAACACGCCGAAATCGTGTGAGGAAAGGGACACTCAAATCACGCTGAAATCGAGAGAAGAGGTCCAAAAATGGCTACTTAGGGGCGTACTCGACAAAACCCGAGATAAATTCCAAACACTGAAATCGTGTGAGGAAAGAAACACTCTAACCACGCTGAAATCGTGATAAGAGGTCCGAAAACAACAATCAGGGGCGCACTTGATACAACCTGAGATAAATTCCAAACATGCTAAAATCGTGTGAGGAAAGGAACACTCTAACCACGCTGAAATCGTGAGAAGAGGTTCGAAAACAACCGCTCAAGGGCGCACTCGGCGCAACCCGAGATAAATTCCAAACACGCTGAAATCATGTGAGGAAATGAACACTCTAACCACGCTGAAATTATGAGAAAAGGTCCGAAAACAACAATCAGAGGCGCACTTGACGCAAGCTGAGAAAAATTCCAAACACGCCGAAATTGTGCGAGGAAAGGAACAGACTCCAACCACGCTGGAATCGTGAGAGAAGGAAAGACAAATTTCAAACATGCTGAAATCGTGTGAGGAAGGGCACACTCTAACCACGCTGAAATCGTGAGAAGAGGAACAGACTCCAACCACACTGGAATCGCGAGAGGAGGAAAGGAAAATTCCAAACACGCTGAAATCGTGTGAGGAAGGACATTCTCTAACAACGTTGAAATCGTGAGAAGAGGAATAGACTCCAACCATGCTGGAATCGTGAGAGGAGGAAAGGCAAATTCCAAACACACTGGAATCGTGTGAGGAGGAAAGGAAAATTCCAAACACGCTGAAATCGTGTGAGGAGGAAAGGGACACTTAAATCATGCTGAAATCGTGAGAAGAGGAAAACAAATTAATCAGGAGTGCGCTCGACGCAACCTGAGAAAGCCCCGGAGGACAACGATCCTAAACACTACACAGCGTGAAAGGATAAATGAAACAAGATAGCAGAAGATGCAAATAAATGTAATAAGTGAGATTATATGATACATGTTACAAACAATGTATGATCTTTAGGGAAAGCAATAAACAAACAAAGCGGCGTTTTAAGAAAGCACCTGGTAGGGTAGGTGGCGATGAACCGCTCTACTCTGACAAGGATCTCCTTCCTTGTGTTCTTCGAACTCTTACCTTCAACTCACAGTACAAAGGTCCTGAAATACTGACAAGGGGTAACCTCTACATGTAGAAGCCACGTATGCCACTTGTCTTCCTGATCATATTCACAACTTTCCCTATTCTCCAACGGGGTGACAGACTAGGTTGGTTCAATATCCAGAATTAAGGTGCACACATGCTATCCCAATCTATGGGGCTGCCATATAGATTTCAAGTCGAGGACACAGCCCTGGGTATTTAAACCAGACTTTAGTCTTGAAAATTCCAAACGTTTGCGTTCTAGGCATCGGCCATTCGAACTTTAGTTTCCACTGTCTCAATTGGTCTCCTAGGAACTCATTGCAAACACAGCCAAGATGCCTCTGGCAGGGAATGGTACTCAGGGAGAGCACTTTTGATCGCCATTCTGGCCTGAAGCAAACTTGAACTTGAGCTTGAGGTAGAGGTACACTCGTACTTCGGAGCATTGACAAGGCCTGAGGAGGTACATCCGGAGTGCAATCTCGGAACTTTCTGAAGTTGAAACACACTAAGGTGCCCCAATTTTCCCTCTTTTCTTTTGCTTTGTAGTTTGGAACCTATATAGCTTCAAATAGGTCCTTGTTCTACTATTCTCACATGACCTGGGTTGAACCCTGTAGTTTTATGAAAGAACAAATCCTATTTTGTACAAATGTGGAGAATGGCACAACACTCTGAGCACAAAATGATTTATTTTTTTGAAATTGAAATTGAGAAATGAGTTCTTAACTAGGTATTGAGCCTACGAATGACTACAATCAAAACGACTCAACAAAGGAAAACAAAGGTAAAACAACCTAAACACATCTATTGACACTCAAAACGACTCAAAACAAGAATCGAGGCAAACAAAAATAACAAACACAACACTCGAATGTGTTCCAATGGCAAGAGACCTCTTAGTTCACGCGGAGCCAATTTCTTCTGGTATTGTTTCCCACCCTTTCTTATTTGTGATTCTCACATCACTCTGGCACTTAATCTATTTTTCTCTTAAAAGCCCTTTTCTCACTTTTTCCCTTAGCACGCATCTCTCTATTCTTCAATCTCTCTTCTTTTTTATCCCTCCCCTGGGTGGTTGATGGATAAATAGGAAGTTGTGGGTTCTTGCCCCTAGTATTCTACTAGATTCTCATTCTTCCACTCATAACAATGAACTTTCCCACAGAGGGGTTGCGCTACAACTGGGTGTGCAACAGATTTGCAACTAACATCAGTTGACGATGCCCTTGGCTAGTTCGGATGTGACCAGACTTGTCCAGATGAGGAAGTGGAATATTCTGCTCCATTCCAGTTCGTGCTTCGCACTTAGATTAATACCTTGCTGCTTGGAGGATGAGAGAGCTCTCGGCCCTTTGCTGTTAGCTTCAGTTGTGCCTTTTTCTGGCGAATATGGTGCCCTTTCTGGCAAGTATGGTGCCTTTTCTGGCAAGCATGTTGACAAGAGGAAAACACAGAAAACCTGACTTGACTGTGCCCCTAGTTCATCATGTTGACCATTTTTTTTTTGTTTTTGGCTTTCTACTAAAATAATTTTGACCAATATGAGAGTTAGATGAACATACTTGTTCGATTTTCTGATTTGAAATCATGTAAGTCAGGTTGCGAGCACTGGAAATTTTCCTTTTTTGGGTCCAAGAAATGGTCCAGTTTTGGAAGAAATGGAATAATTTTTGAGAGAATTAGTCAACCCCATTAAAAATCCTCAAAAATGTTTTCAAATGGCCACTACTCGACCAACATAGAATTTACTCTTGAGATGCACAACCTCAGATCTGAATTTGAATTGTCTTGCAGCTGAATCTTCTAACGAAATAGGGCACCCGAATTTGAACGGAGACAAGCCAATTTACACATGGACAAGATAGCCGAGTTGAACAAGGATAAACCAATCAACATGGATGAGCCAAGCAGGCTAAAAGTGATTGGGGCCAAACTTCGGGATGAAGTTGCCTACGTATCCCAAACATGGGAATCAGGCCTGACGTAGTTTTGGGTTAAGGTACACTCGGGTATTAACCTCTCTTTTTACGCTCTAACTTTTGCCAAGGCCGCCCTTTCTGGGTTTTCAGCCTTGCGAGCTCTGTTTTTCTTTTCTTTTCATTCTTTTCTTCTTCTTTTTTCTTATTTTCTTTTCATTTTCTTCATTTTCTTTTCTTTTTATTTCTTTTTTCTTTTTTGTTCTTTTCTTTTTTCTCGCTCTAACTTTTGCATGGATTGCCCTTCCGGGTTTTCAGCCTAGCGAGCCTTTCAAGGGTACAAAAGTTTAACTTGTCCATGTTGACTGGTCATAGGATCTTTAAGCCATCTGAATCCAGGAGAATGGCTATTGTTTGCTGATGATGTAGGAGCCCAACCAATCGGGTCTGAATTTGCCCCTAGTGTTATGGATAGGAACTCGGTTGTTCTTCAACAATACTTTCTTCTTGCAGTTGCTGAAATTTGGCTTTCTTGCCAGTCTTCATTGATTTGCGGAATGACCCATCTTTAACTCTTCAAGCACATCTGACATTTTTTTGCCCCTAGTTCATGGGTTGCTTCAAATCTGGCCATACAAGCCTCACATTGTGGTCGACTGTTGAACATTCTGAATCCAAGTTCAAGTTTTGAAAGCAAAAGGGGTTGAGTCTTGAGGCTGAGAGCGATCCTATGCTGCACAATCTCAAAATCAATTCCATGCATGTTTTCGCAGAACTGCGCAAAACATTTTTTGAAACCTTTTAAGAGAACGACTAGTCGCTCGTGAAGACATTGTAGAACCAATCTGGATCACGCTAGGATCCTTCCCAGTACTCACATTAAGAAACATGATCTCATTCATTAAGGGCTTAGCTTGCCTCTCTTCCTCTCAATAGATCAAATTTTTACAAATCCCAAGGAATTCCTCTCTCTTTGTTTTCATCACAATGTTTGAAAAGTTTTGAAAAACTTAGGTCAATGCAATGTTTTCAAGGCATAGAAAAGTAGGTGAAAAGCTCTGTCATTTCATTTAGATCTTCTGGCACAACTGGCTTCATGGCAGAAACAGACGCAAAAAGAAATGGTGTAAAAGACAAACACAAAACAAGATAGTGTAGACACCCCATTTTTGACCGTCCTCAAGACTTGGACGTCACCGTTTGAACACTCGGTGATTATCCATGTTTGTGTTCGTTTGGAGTTCCCGGAGGTCTCGGCTACGCGCCTTGCCTCAGGATCTCTGAACTCGACCGTTTAGTGTCTGGTTTTGCACCAAACACTTGCATGTTGCCTTGGAAGGGCAGGGAATGCCTTGTGAGGCATCCCCATACACCACCGGCAGTGGCTAGAGGCCACCGGCTGGATTTTGCGGCCACCGGCAATGTATATTGCCGGCTGGCACTATTTGTTGCCGATCAACACTATTTAGTGCCGGTCGGCACTCTTTTTTGCCAAGATGGCCTTTTTGGCCGGCTGACTACTGTGCATCTACTTTTGTAGATATTTTAAGACAGCTGTCTTGCTTTTGGCTCCCCTCCATACACGTGTATGGAGCGATCTCCCTCTTATGAAGCTTGTCTTGTAAGCTTTACAAGACAATAAGCTCTATAAGAGAGAGCTTTGTCTCTTGGCTTTGGGGTTAGACACTTGAGATATTTTTAGAAAGCTTAGACAACCATTTTCATGGTTTGAGTTCTAGGGTTAGGGTTTGATACACATTATCTCTCTCTTTTTCCCTCTTGTGTGTGTTAAAGTGTGTTTGTGTCTTACTATTGCACACAAACACATAGCGTTTCACCTTCCTTTAGCTACTGAGGTTCTAAGAGGTTGTTCTTGGTGTTCTTGAGTGGTTTTGAGCTTGAAGAACCAGCTGGTTCACTGTTTGTGAAGAAAGTCTTCAAGGGTAACAATTTTGACTTTATATTCCCCATTTTTGCATTGATTTTCTACCTATCTTAGAGCTGTTTTCGTGGTTATTGTATAACACAAAAAAGTTCTGTTTTTAGACCCTCTTGATTGTTTATTAAGGGTGTTTTGTGGTTTGAGGGTGTTTGACCCCTCTTAGGCCTTGAAAGGCTCTATTTTGTGCTATTTTGTGCAAGTTTCGAGACTTTGGTGTTTGGGCCTCTTCACCACTGAAATCTTGGGGGATTTCAGTGGTGAAGATGGTGCCTTGAAGTCTCTAAAAGTAGAGGGTCACCCCCTCTCCTTGTTGTCCTTGAAAAGGACCATTTTTGGCCTCTTGAGGGAGCACTTAGCTAAGCTTCATGTAGACCATGCCTTGGCTGCTTTTCGTGCTTAATATGTCATATTATACCTCTGTTTCTTGTTGGTTTTGGTACACCATGCATGCTTAGCATACCTACCATGTAATGCCATGATATTGCCTTAATATGCCTTAGGTTGTTAGCCTTAGTTCTAGCATGTTTTAGGCTTAGTCTTGTGAAGCTTTTGTGCATATTTTGCCATGTTTTAGGTCTGTCTATGGTTGTTTGGGTCGGATTTGGCATGCTTAGTATAGCCCCTTTGCATTCCGACTTGTTGGCCTTAAGCATGTGAATGTATAGCATGACATTTTTGTATTGATTTGGTAATTTAGAACCATCTACCATGTCATTTCAGTCCCATTTGCATGCCTATATGTTTACCTTGGAGGCATCTTTAATGCTTTGGAAGCTTGTGTAGTATGCTCCATGTTTTGGCACTTGTGCATGCCTTTGAATTTGAGCCATTTAGATGCCATCTAAGTGGTCTTTTAGGCCTTGTCTTAATGTGCTAAAACTCTGTTTTTGGTCAATAAGTTCATGCCATGTTTGGTCTTGCTAAGTGTAATTCAATACTCCATTGTTTTGCTTTGAGCACTTAGGCCATTTGTTGCATGCTTGGCTTGATTTATTGCTTGGTTTGGCACCATGTTTTAACATGATTTTTAATGCTTATGTTGCATGCTATATGTCCATGATTACCTTCTTTCAAATGTGTTTGAGAGTCGTCCAATTTGTGCCTAAGTGTTGACCTTAACATGTGCATGCGTGTATGTGTATTTTGGTCCTTTATTTTGATCATTTTGGCCGCTGTTTTGGGCCTATTTAGAGTTGCCCAAATCGTGCATAAGTTCATCTTTTCATCCATTAGCATTGCCTCATGTTTGCTTGTATGCTTGCATAAGTGCCTTGCCATGTCATGTTGCATCCTTAGCTCGCATGCCTAGGTTGCATTGCATCTTGCATGCATGCCTTGTTCCTTGACTTGATGATAGGAATTGGGCCTTGATTTGTTTGTTTGGTTTGCATTTCATTTGACATGAAAGTTGCACACTTGGTCACTTAGGCCATCATGCATGGAAATGCGTGATTGGTGGTCCGAGAATCGAGACACATGCCCCTTTGAGTCACAAACATGATAAGGGACATGAATGGTGCATATATGCTTTGAATTGTGCTGCCATGCTTTGCCTTGCCCTCTGTTGCTGTCAATTGCAGATTCTGCAGGAATACTTTGCCGACCGGGAGTGTCAAGTGCCGACCGGCAATCCCTTCTCTGCCGACAGCTTCATTTTGTGCCGATGGCCATAGCACACTGCCGGTGACAGTTCCATTCAGCCGGTGGCACTCCTCAGTGTCCAAGAAACCAGTTCTGAGATTTTGGCAGCCTCCAGAGGAGTGAAGGAAGGAAAACAGAGGCAGCCTATGCATGGCGGTGCGTTTCCGAGCAGGACCGAGCACGCGCTGCATCTGGCCCTCCTCCCGAGGCGGTTTACTGCTTTTCTTAGCTTATTTAATTTGTTAATTAATTAGGCAATTTGTAATATTAATTAGCTTGCGTAGTTAATTAATTTGTATTATTTATTTGGTCCCTCCGAGCGAGGGAAAATCTGTAATAAGTGTGGGTGAGTGGCGTGTATGTCTTCCAATCCCCACTTCTTTCTTCCCTTTTACTTACCCGCTTTGATGGTTAGTATTAGAGCATCTTTAAAATTAGCATACTTTATGCTATGCATGCGTGCATTCATGCATTTGTATTGCACGCATCAGGCTCGGTGCATCACGCTAACTGCATTTGTACTTCAAATTCAAAACTAAATATGTGATAGTTGATTGCATTTCACATGCCATGTTTAGACTAGCCGAGCCTACTCTAATGACATTTTGTATGCGATGCATTAGGCACTTAACATGAACTAGGACATGCATGTTTACTAACATGTTCCTGTTTTTGGCTTGGAGTACGATGTAAGTATTTTCGCTTTAGCATCTCGCATGCGTGTGAATGTTGCCATGACAGTATGCTTACCATGTGGCTAGATGCTTATGTGATAAACTGTTTGAATGCCTGTGGGTGAAGGTTGGATTGTTTGAGTTGGAAAAACTCATTGAAATCCGTATTTTAGCCTACTTGCGAGTAGCAAATTCCAACACATTTTCCAAAACAAACGGATATGCAATGTTTCTTTCCAAATTAGGCAATCTAGTCTATACTTGTTTGCTATGCGCATAACATAGTAATTCTAAGCTAATAAATGGAATAAGAACACGTAACGTTTTCGAAATCGGATATCATGGTTAGTAGAGGCCGGTCTTCGGACCGGGCGAAAGGGGGTGCTCATAGCTGACCTTCCCCAATCGTACCCTAGCTCCTGAGTCGAGACAACTCCGGTGATGACGGACATGTAGCCTTCAGCACCGAGTCAGGGTTTCCTAAATTCTCCCATTTTAAAAATATTTAGGTGGCGACTCTGTATCTGGCAAAGCAGTCCATGTTTGGCACTTCTTTTCAAAAAATTTGTTTCTCAAAACGATTTGCCAGATTTGGACTCTTTGGTTCAAGATTAAGAACTGTGACACAAAATCGAGTCCGAGCTGTAGCGAGGGCCCCACGCGGGCGCGTCTACAGATAGTGATGTCCGAGGTAACACCCCCGAAATCACCCTACTCTAACACAACAGGACTGACTCGATACAACAAGACTGACTCAAAACAACATAACAAGACTGACCCCATACCCAAGTCAGAAAGTAAAATAACCAGCATTTGCACATTGCTCAAAACAGTGCATGCCATCCCCAAATCTCGAGTAAACTGAGCACCAACCGTAGGTGGTTCACTCCCTAATCAAATGATCACATTATCTCCCAAGTTCACTGATCCAGTGCCGATAGACTTTGCAGGACCTGGTGCGTCGATGATCCCGTTCTCAATCAGATCTTGTATTTCGTGGCGAAGACGAAAACAAAGGTTGTTGTCATGACTGGTTTGCTGATGAAAGGCACAATACTTGGCCGGGTTATGTGAGGGAGGGAGGTTATTTGGTAGTGGGCGTGGTTCCAGGGGCTTCAGATGCCCCTTTCTGATCAGGACCTTCCAGGCCGCTAATAGAGACATATAGAGTGGGGTAAAAGTCCTCTAACCCTGAGGTGGATATTTTGCTGGTTGTGGGGTGGTGGATGTACCAGCGAAGGGGTTGGCAAATGCTGATTGGGTTTGCTGATCTCTTCCAAGTGTAGGATTGGAGCTGAAAGGGCCGTTTCTGGTAGGACGGCCCTTTTTCCAGCTTGCCCCTTGATTTAAACTGCTCTCATTCTGAGTGGCAAAAGTGTCATCCACAGTTTTTGCAACAACTGTGAGCATTTGCTGTTTGTTTAGTCCTTCAGCCTTCAAAGCCTCAACAGCCCATAGAAAGTGTTCATGGGGATTAATACCTGCCCCTACCTCGTTCTTACCACTTGCCTCCACTTTACCAAGGGATTGGCCTTCTTCCAATGCAACCCGTCCCGAGATTGGGAAGCTTTTTGGCGTGAAATTTCTGGCATGTGATGTGGTTGATGATGGAGGCAATATCCCAAAGGCCAGATCTGCCACAGTTCTCTAAAGATCTTCAATCATTCTCATCAGCTCAGAAGTAATGGGTTCACGGGTTTGGGATGATTGCAGTTCGAGTGCATTCATCATGCATACGTCCATGCTGTCTGGAATGAACACCTCAGGCTTAGGTAAACGGGCTGGAGTGATGTATCTATTGGGGTCATAGGTGGATGGCAGTATATGGATTAGATTGAGATAAAAAAATGACGGGTCAGTACTAGCCCGAGGTCCTTTTGGTGGAGTTATGGTCTCTTCGTCAGTAAGATCCTAAATCTTATGACGGAGGCGGATGCAACGGTTGGTATCATGACCATGTTGTTGATGATAGGCACAACATTTAGATGGGTCATATCTTGGTGGAAGAGGATTTGGAAGGGGTTGAGGTTCTAGGAGCTCTAGGTACCTTTCTTCTCGCAGCATTCTCAAAGCTTGCGAGAGGCTCATGTAAAGAGGATGAAAATTTCGGGCTTGGGGCCGAGTTGAAGTAGTTGGTTTTTGGCCATTAAGGAAAGTGGTGATAGTGTCTACTTCTAAGCATTTCACAGCTGTGCTACCATCAGTAGTAGCATTGGAACTGCGAACAACATTCTTCTGCAAAGGTTCATTATCTTCCACAAAGATTCCTTGTCTGATGGCATCCTCAATTTGAACCCCCGTTTCATGAAACTCTGGAAAGGTAAACAGAGGTAGAACAATCATCCTCTGCAGTAACTTGCCATGCAGATTCCGAACAAACATCCTGATTTGATCTTTGCTGAAAGGCCTTGTAGTCACCATCGAGGCCTTTGCTCTCCATCTCGTCACGAACTCTGAAAAACCCTCCCTTGGCTCTTGGTAGGTGACTTCGAGATCATGAATTGTGACCTCGATTTGTGTGTTATAGGAGTATTGAGCAATGAAGGCCTTAGCCAGCTCTTCCCATTTTTGTTTCACAGAGTTCTCCAATTTCACATACCAGATTGCGGCTATCCCAGACATGGTTCGGCTGAAGAGAGACAACTTCTGGGCTGGGGTCAAACCCATTGGCCTCAAGATATCAGAAAACAAGTGGAGGTGCACCATTAGGTCTCCAGAGCCGTCGAAGCGGTCGATATGAGGCATTTTGAACCGCTCCGGTAAGGTAACTACAGATTCAGTATACCCATCCTCTAAATCTGGGATAGAGTTCACTCTTTGTGCTCGTTTGAATAACTTCTCCAGTTTATTAACCTTGAGTGCAGTTGGGTCAACCTCAAATTCAAACGAAGCTTCGGGTTGATTAGACAGGAGCTTTCGAGGCCTGTTCTAGGATTGGCTCCGCTGGGTTGCCCTGAGTCTCTTGGACATTAGCAGTATAGGCAGTGGCTCCGGGTGTCGGGTTACCCATGGGAGGAGCATGAGATGCAGAAGCTGCAGCCGGCTGTGGCTGTTATTGTTGTAGCCGAGTTATCACTTTGGCCTGACGAGCCATGACTTTAGCCTGACGGACTACATCCTACTGCAGTGCCTCAATTGTCTATTGCAGGTGCTGCATCTGTTCTTACACACTGGTTGGGGGATACTGAGCCATGGGAATGGGTGATTGATCTCCTGCTAAGCTAAATGCAAACAACTGTTCCCAAACTAGACTAGCTCGGGTGAACTGAGGTGTGACTGCTATAGAAACTGTGCTGGTGAATTCTGTTTGAACCTCATTCGTCTTGTAACCAGTGAGGCTGAGGCAAATACAGGTTGCTTCTGAACCAATTCCAACCTGACAAAGTCTATCGATACAAGTTCAAAGTACTCAGGGGATATCGGAGCCTGCTGAAGCTACGGTTCTAGGACTACCTTGCAAAAGAGAAAGCAGACAGCATCTCAGTCTAATTTCACCAGAACGGATATGATCACAGTTAAATGATTGTGCTCTCTACTAAATTCTCACCAAAATTGATACCAACTTGGGAATTGATATGCACATCCCTGTACAGTTTCACTGTAAAGCACATACCAGTTAAAGAGAGCCAAAACACGTCTATGATGGGGGTAGGGTTACCCTATCCTATTTTTGTCAAGAACTAGGGCTTCACTATGCACGCATGCAGTTTCAAACAATCATGTGTTCGGGTGAGCTATATGTCCTAGTTTGGAATGGTCTCTAAGGCTTCCGATATGCAATTAGGTCAAATGGTCAAAAAGGGTGCCTTGGCAAAGCCAAGGTTTGTGTTTCCATCGTGGTAGAGCCTGTAACCGCTCAGCCTTATGGCACACTTTTCCAAGCAAGCCTCCGACAAACCGTTTAGGAATAGCAGATGGAAAACACTGTGACTTAGGCGCACCAATGCAAATGCAATGCAAAGAAACACATAAATGTAGATAAAACAACATATCATGAGTTTCGAGTCAAGTTCTCTAAATCCCCAGTAGAGTCGCTAGAAACTGTAGCGCCCGACTTTCTCTAGCCGCGCGCCCCCCTTTCGGAGAGGGTGCGAATTTGGTCGTCACTACTACAATTCAGACCCCTATCACAGTTCTGAATCTAATCTCACAAAGTGCAATGTAAGACTAATAAATCACCAAAGAGTCCAAATCCGGTAAATCGTTTCGGAAAATCGATTTTAATCAAAAAGCGCCAAACATGAACTACTTTGCCAGATTACAGAGTCGCCACCTAAATATTTTGTTTTGGAGAAATTTAGGAAACCCTGACTCGTGCCAAAGGCCACATGTCCGTCATCACCAAAGTTGCCTCAGCTCGGGAACTTGGATACGAGAGGGGAAGGTCCTGAAATGAGCACCCCTGCTCACCCTATTAAAGGATCGGTCTCTACTAAATATCATATGTTGTTTTTATGAACACATGTGTTCGTATTTCGGTTATTAGCTATCTTACTATGTGATGCGCACAACACACAAGTATAGACTCAATCGCGATAATTGGAACAAAAACAATTCATGTTTGTTTTTCAAAAATGGTTTGAGAGTGCTACTCGCAAGTAGGCTAAATCGCGGATTTTTCACCCTCAAGTGAGCTTTAAAACATGATGATTTGCCACCCTCAAGTGAGTTTAAAACATACATTTATCGAATTGTTCCAATTCAAGCAACAAAGCCTTTATCCACAAGCATTCATGATATTTAATCACATAAGCACATAGCCTCATGGCAAGCATGCTAAACATTTCAACACTCACACTCATGCAAGTATGCTAAAGCGTAAACATTTACAGTGTACTCTGAGCCAAAACAGAAAACTAGTTAGAACACATGCATGATCCTAGCTATGTTAAGATGTCTAACGCAACACATGTAAAGTGCAATAAGATAGGCTCGACTACCTAAGATGGCATATGAATGCAACAATTGATACATGTATTCAAATAGGAATTGAAATACAATGTAGTTTGAATGATGTGCCGAGCCCGGTGCATGCAAGACAAATGAATGATGCACGTATGTAAGCATAAGATATGCTAATCGAGATATGCCCTAAACTAACCATCGAAAGCGGATAAATAAAAGGGAGAAAGACGTGGAGTTGGAAGACATGCACACATGCAAGCACCCTTATTACAACAATACGCCCTCTCGACGGAGGGTCCGAATGAATAAGCTAAGCTACTCTAAGTTACTTATTACAAACTGATATTTAACTAACTATTCTAGCCAATTAAATATTACAACACAAATGAGATTGAATAACTAGCTAATCTAAGCTAATTAAAATATTACAAAAATGAATTAAATCGGCCAAGCACATTAACTAATTAATTACAAAACCGGTAAATTAACTAGCTAAGCAAAGCAATTAAAATGGCCTCGAGAGGAGGGAGACATGCGTGCTCCGTTTGCTTCTCCTGAAAATGAATTGCCTTGCCATGAGTTGCCTCTGTTTACACACGGTGATCTCAGAATATCATATGAACTTCCAGGTTGCATCTATCCCAACACAAGAGCATTTTGGACAATTTGGCTGTAGGTGGCAGGCCGGCCGGCCACCTCAACTAGTCGGTAAGCTACCTCAACTGGCTGGCTAGCCAGTACAAGTGGTTGGTAGGCTAGTGCAAGTGGCCAGCCGGCCACTTCTCTTTCCAGAATCCCATTTTTGCTGCAACAGAGAACAACAAAGGCACAGTAATGTATTTGCAAGGAAATGTATATGCAACCACTCTCCTTATCATTTCTCAAGCTCAAAGGAGCGTAGTACTCTGCTCTCAAGCCACCAACCACGTATCTCAATGCATGATGGCCAAAGAGTCAAGCTTGCACAATGTTAGTGAATGCACAAACAACACAAAGAGCCTTCACCTCTATCATGCGTGATCAAGAGGGTTGGCGACCAAGAAATGTGACACGTTTCATCACTATAGGTATGAAATGTCCCACATTTCTTGTGTTTGGATTAATGTCCAATCCAAACACAATACAATGCAAACAACATGTGTTATCTCGGCATGCTAAAGACCTTAAAGCATGCAAGCGATACAAGTATAACATGTTTAGAACCAAAACGATGAAACTAGTGAAGGACACAACACTAGAGACATGTAATACAAAGCTCGAATGATTAAACCAGCCCAAAATAGAGCTATAGCAGGCCAAAATAGTGGCTAAAATGAGCTTAGAAGATATCACGAAAAGCTAGAAAAAAAAACATGCTCATGTATTGGATCATAAACAAGGCATAGGACTCAACTCTCAAACACAATTAACGAGTGATATACATGAGAGTATGACAAGAGTATATATTCTAAAATCACATGAGAAATGATGCCAAAGCATGTAAACATTACAAGCAAAGCATGCAAACATTACAAGCAAAGCATGCAAGAGGCCCTAAAACTCAAAGCTAGTAAAGGGCATCGCACAAGGGGCATGCAATGCATAGCGTAAATAATCAAACCAACTCTGGACAGAGCTCGATCATGCTAAATCGAAAGCCAAAACATGCTGAAATGGCAGCCTAGAAAGCAAGAAGATCATGCTCATGTATTGGCTCATAAGCGAGGCATAAGGCACAACTCTCAAAAGAATTAAAAGAGTGGAAAATGTGAGACTGTGACTACACTATATACACTGAAATCATGTGAGAAACGAGTCTAAGGCATGCAATCATCACATACACAGCATGTTGAAGGCCCCAAAACTCAAAGCTAGTCAAGGCTCTTTACACTACAACCCTACAAAGCAAGTCTCAAAGGACCAAGGCCACTCAAAACAGAGTTAGAGCATGGAAAAAAATGAGCAAAAGCATGCTGAGATGGAGCTAACACAAGCTAGAATGATGGACTAACTCATTAGGCATTCAAGGCTACTAAGTATGATTACACTACAAGTGTAAGAAACAAGCAGGCAATGACTAAACCAGCCTAAAAAAGAGTCATAGCAGGTCCAAAAAGTCACAAAAACATGCTTGGACTAAGCTTCAAAATGGGAGAAACACATGCTCACTTGGTTGGCCAACAACACATGCAAGCAAGACAAGAGGAGAGGGGACTACCCCCTCCCATTTTGAGCCTCAAAACCAACTTTCTACCACTAAAATTGCTCTGAGTTTCAATGGTAGAAAGGCCAAGAAATTGTTATTACAAAGGCCAAGAGAGGTGGCTCAAGAAGCTTTACAAGCCAAAGAGAAAAAGAGGGGAAACACCCCCTAACCAAACATGGCTCAAACCCACATTTTAAAGCCTTAAAATTAGAGTTTTTAAGAGGTTAAAACCAGCCTTAAAATAGCATGCAAAGGTGGTCAAGCACTTAAACAAAACAAAGCTTAAAAAGAGCTAGTCCTTACCCTTGAAGCACAGCAACAAGATAGCAACTTTCTGAGCCAAAACTAGCCTTAAAGAACTCCAAACAAGCCTCAATGGACCTCAGCTCCAAAGTGAAGGTGTTTGACTAGGTGTTGTAATGCAAAAATGTGAAGAAAACACACTTTTAAGCTCAATATATATATATATATAGAGAGAGAGAGAGAGTGTGTGTGTGTGTGAGAGAGAGAGAGAAATTTTAGCTCCTCAATTTTCTAAACCCCTCTCTAGGGGGAGGGACCTCCCCTTATATAGAGGAAGCAAGCAAAAGCTTGCTTGACAAGCTAAAAGCATGTTTCAATCCCTCTATACACGTGTATGAAGGATGAGTTTGAGTAAGCCACAGCTGGCTCAAAAGATCTGAAAATATCTAAAAATGAGAAAAATTGGCCGCTGACCAGTTAAGGTGGCCGGCCGGCCACCTCTCCTGGCCTGCCGACTACTCAAAGTGGCCTACAAGGGAGAAAAGTAGCCAGCACATGCCAAAAGTGGCCAGCAAACCCTTCCTCTCCCTTAGGCAAGAGGGATCAAGGTTTGGCCCAAAAACCAAGGCCAAAACACAAAGTGTTAAGAGGCTCAAAGACAAGGCACTCAGCCGAGACCCTCGGGCGCCCAAAACAAACACAAACATGCCCAATCGTCGAGTGTGTAACTGATGACGTCAAAGTTTTGAGGTCGGTCAAAAATGGGGTGTCTATAGTGGCACCGTAAAATAAATGGAAGTCCGGCTCTCGTAGCAAGAGGTCCTCTAGTGCACCTCTCGCAAACCCACTGAAATGTCGGATACACTCGGATTATAGCACGTGTGTCCGAGGATGATATGTCGTTGAATCAAAGGGTCGAATCCTGGGTGGCAGTAGCATTGTCTCAAGCTCCGCGTCCATCTCTGGAGACAACTGGGGTGGGATCTTCGAGGTGGCTTCGTCGTGAGGTATGTCATCCGTCATTTGGAAAGAATATGGAAAATCTGTGAAAAGTGAAGGAAATAGGTGAAAAATGCCAAAAGTCAACCCTAGGAGAGAGCAAATGGGAAGAAAAAGTCAAAGCCCGAAAAAAGGCACCAAACCCAAGAAGAACTCGAGGGAAACAAGCCTCAAGTGGTGAAACTCCAAGAAAAAGCACCGAAATCAAATTTCAATCGGTTCAAAATGCAGATCTAGAGAGGGAAAGTGTGCGTAGGGCGTTGGAAAACGCGTGTAAAGCTAAGATCTAGAGAGGGCAAGTGTCTAGGGACAGAGAAGGGGGATTTTCGGCTTTGGAGGAGTAAGGAAATGAAGTATGGGTGAGTCTATATAAAGACCTGTGGTGAAAAGACCAAATTGGCCCCAATCTACCATTGGTGGCCGACAATGTTCAGGGGTGGCCGACAGGTGGCCAACACCCTCCCCTTGCGGCCGTCCAGTGCCCAGTTGTAGCACGTCCGCAAGGGACCCCGCTACAGTTCGGACTCGATTTGTGTCACGGTTCTCAATCTTGAACCAAAGAGTCCAAATCTGGCAAATCGTTTTGAGAAACATATTTTGAAAAGAAGTGCCAAACATGGACTGCTTTGCCAGATACAGAGTCGCCACCTAAATATTTTTTATGGGGGAATTTAGGAAACCCTGACTCGGTGCCGAAGGCCACATGTCCGTCATCACCGGAGTTGTCTCGGCTCAGGAGCTAGGGTACGATTGGGGAAGGTCAGCTATGAGCACCCCCTCTCGCCCGATCCGAAGATCGACCTCTACTAACCGTGATATCCGTTTTTGAAAACATTTTGTGTTCTTATTCCATTTGTTAGTCTAGAATTACTATGTTATGCGCGCAGCAAACAAGTATAGACTAGATTGCCTAATTTGGAAATAAGCATTGCATATCCGTTTGTCTTTTTAAAAAAAAAAGTACTTTGAAATTTGCTACTCGGAAGTAGGCTAAAATACGGATTTCAACGAGTTTTTCCAACTCAAACAATCCAACCTTCACCCACAGGCATTCAAACAGTTTATAACACATAAGCATCTAGCCACATGGTAAACATGCTATCATGTTAACATTCACACGCATGCGAGATGCTAAAGCATAAATACTTACATCGTATTCCGTGCCAAAAACAGGAACATGTTAGCAATCAATGCATGATCCAAGTCCATGTTAGGTGCCTAATGCATCGCATACAAAATGTTACTAGAATAGGCTCGGCTAGTCTATGTATGACATGTGAAATGCAGTCAATTGATGCATGTATTCAATTCGGAATTTGAAGTACAAATGCAGTTAGCATGATGTACCGAGCCTGGTGCATGCAGGACAAATGAATGAATGCACGCATGCATTGCATGAGGTATGCTAATTTAAACATGCCCTAATCTACCATCATAAGCAGGTAAATAAAAGGGAAGAAAGAAGTGGGGGTTGGAAGACATTCACACACTCACCCACACTTATTACAGATTTGCCCTCGCCCGGAGGGACCAAATAAATAATACAAATTAATTAACTACGTAAATAATTAAATATTACAAATTGCCAAATTAGTTAATAAACTAATTTAAACTAGGAAAAGCAGTAAACCACCTCGGGAGGAGAGCCAGATGCAACGCATGCTCGGGTCTCGCTCGGAAGTGCACAACCATGCATAGTCTGCCTCTGTTTTCCCTGCTCTGCCTCTCTGAAGACTGCCAAAGTCTCAAGGATGCTTCTATGGATACTGGGAATCATCACCGGCTGAGTAGAATTGCCACCGGCAGTAAATTGTGGTAATTGGCACAAAATTAATCCATCGGCTGGTGATTTAATGCCGGTCGGCAATGTATACTGCCGGTCGGCAAAGAATGCCTGCAGAACCGGCAACTCACAGCAGCAGAGGACAGAACTTGCATGGCAATACAATTCAAGCAATGTATGCACCAATCATGTCCCCTATCATGTTTGTGACTCAAAGGGGCATGTGTCTCGATTCTCGGACCGCCAATCACGCATTTCCATGCATGACGGCCCAAAGAATCAAGTGTGCAACTTTCATGTCGAATGAAATGCAAACCAAACAAACAAACCAAGGCCCAATTCCTATCACCAAGTCAAGGAACAAGGCATGTATGCAAGATGCAATGCAACCTAGGCATGCAAGCTAAGGATGCAACATGGCATGGCAAGGCACTTATAGCATACAAGCAAACATGAGGCAATGCAAACTAATGAAAAGGTGGACTTATACATGATTTAGGCAACTCTAAATAGGCCTAAAACAGTGGCCATAGTGCTATAAAATGAGGGCTAAATGTCATGCAAACATGCATGCACATAAGGACCAACACTTAAGCATAAAAAGGCAATTCTCAAGCACACTTGAAAGAGGCATAACATGGACTAATGGCATGCAAGGTAAGCATTGAAAATCATGTTACAAAGGGTATTAAGCCAATTAAACAAGACAAACAAGGCATGCAAACGAAGCCAAAAACCCAAGACAAGCCAAGAGGCTTAAACCAAGACTAAATCAACCAAGCCTTACAAGGCTAAGAGGACTTAAAATAGGTCTAGTGCAGACCTAAACAACATCCAAAGGATACCTAGATGGCACCTAAATGGCTCAAAATCAAAAGCATGCACAATGACCAAAACATGGAGCATGCAAGTCAAGCTTCCAAAGCTTCAAAGAGGTGTCCAAAGCAAGCATACAAGCATGTCAAAGGGACTGAAATTATGCTATAAATGATGCCAAATCATTAGAATAAAGCAAATAGTGCATGGTACATACTCATACACTTGAGGCCAACAAGCCAAAATGCAAAGGGGGCATATAATGCATGCCATAGCCGACCCAAACAACTATGGACAGACCTCTAGCATGGCAAAATAAGCACACAAGCTTCACAAAACTTGACCTAAAACATGCTAGAACAAAGGCTAACAACCTAAGGCATATTAGGGCAATAAAGTGGCATTACAAGGTAGGTATGCTAAACATGCATGGTGTACCAAAACCAACACACAACAAAGTTATATCATGGCATAATAAGCAGGGAAAATAGCCAAGACATGATCAATACACACTCTAACATGATGCTCTCTCAAGAGGCTAAAAAGGGTCCCTTTCAAGGACAACAAGGGGAGGGTTTTGGAGACTTCAAGGCACCATCTCCGCCATTGAAATCCCTCAAGATTTAAGTGGTGGAGAGGCCCAAACACCAAAGTCTCGAAACTTGCACAAAATAGCACAAAATGGGGCCTTTCAAGGCCTAAGAGGGGTCAAACACCTCCAAACCATAAAACACTCTAAACAAACAATTTAGAGGGCCTAAAAATAGAACTTTTTTGGATTATACACCAAGCTCAAAAATGATTTTAAGACAGGTAAAAATACGATGCAAAAATGGGGAATAAAGAGGCTAGTTTCTTACCCTTGAAGACCCCTTCAACAATGATGCTCCAACAGCTCCTTTTAGGTTGAAAACAGCTCCAAAACCTGAAAACCAACCTCTTAGAACCTCAGTAGCTAAGTGAAGGTGAAACACTATGTGTTTGTGTGCAATAGTAAGACACAAACACACTTAAACACACACAAGAGGGAGATATAGAGATAGAAAGTGTATGGATTCTAACCCTAGAACTCAAAACCCTAAAATGGCTGTCTAAAAATATCTAAAGTGTCTCAAGTGTCTAACCCCCAAGCCAAGAGAGAAGACTCTCTCTTATAGGCAACCAACTTGTAAAGCTTATACAACAAGCTTACAAGAAGGGCATCCCTCCATACATGGAGGGGAACCAAAATGCCACATAGCTGTCCTAAAATATCTGCAAAAGCAGATGAACAGTAGTCGGCTGGCCAAAAATGTCATTTTGACAAAAATGACTGTCGACCGGCAACAAATAGTGCCGACCGGCCACACACATTGCCGATGGAAACAAAAACCAGCCGGTGGCCTCTAGCCACTGCCGGTGGTGTGTGGGGATGCCTCACAAGGCATTCCCTGCCCCTCCAAGGCAAAACACAAGTGTTTGGTGCAAAACCAGACACAAAACAATCGAGTCGAGAGATCCTGAGGCAGGGCGCATAGCCGAGACCTTCGGGAACTCAAGACGAACACGAACAAGGATGATCACCGAGTGTTCAAACAGTGACGTCCAAGTCTTGAGGACGGTCAAAAATGGGGTGTCTACAGTTGCCCCTCTTTGACAGAACTCGAAAGTGAAAAAAATGACGGGAGTGAATGTCAAAGCCTAGAGATGACCCATTTTTGACAAGGCCGAAGACTTAGACAAAAGCGTACAAGCCACAAATAAAGGTATGCGCCCGAGGGCAGGGGCAAAATGCAAGACAATGCACAAAGCCGAGCATAACATATGATCATGCAAGAAACATAGGGACTTATCCCGGTATTTCAGAAATGTATAAGAAACAAAAGGACGTATCCCAGTGTTTCCAAACAAAGGAGCGCGCAAAACAATGCAATGCAGGTGCACAAGACAGTGCGATTGAGGTGCGTAAAATAGCGCGAACTGTAAACTGCACAAAATAGTGCGATGCGCAAAATAGCACGAATGTAAACTGCACAAAACAGTGCAATGCGCAAAATAGCGCGAATGACAAACTGCACAAAACAGTGCGATGCACAAAATAGAGCGAATGATTTGAAATGCACAAAATAGTGCGATACGCTAAACAGTGTGATTGATTTGAAATACACAAGAAAGTGAGATACGCTAAACAGCGCGATTGACTTTGAAATGCACAAGACAGTGCGATACGCTAAACAGCGCGATTGATTTTGAAATGCACAAGATAGTGCGATACGCTAAACAGCGCGAGTGATAAACTGCACAAAATAGTGCGATGCGCAAGAAAACGCGAGTGATTTGAAATGCACAAGATAGTGCGATACGTTAAACAACACGATTGAAATGCACTAAACAGTGCGATACGCTAAACAGCGCGATTGATTTGAAATGCACTAAACAGTGCGATACACTAAATAGCGCGATTGATATGCAATGCACAAAATAGTGCGAGTGAGATACAACCACAAGATGCACAAGACAGTGCTAGTGAGATACAAAGTGTAAGTGCACAAGACAATGCGATACGGTAAACAGCGCGAGTGATAAAATGCACAAAATAGTGCGATGCGCAAGAAAGCGCGAGTGATTTGAAATGCACAAGATAGTGCGATACGCTAAACAGCGCGATTGATTTGAAATGCACTTAACAGTGCGATACGCTAAATAGCGCAATTGATATGCAATGCACAAAATAGTGCGAGTGAGATACAACCACAAGATGCACAAGACAGTGCTAGTGAGATACAAAGTGTAAGTGCACAAGATAGTGCGAGTGAATGCATGTTCTATGCAAATGAGGTGCATTCTCTATGCAAGTATGGAAGAGTGCATTTTCTATGCAAAAGATACGAGCATTTTCTATGCAAGAAACAGGAGCATATTTTATGCAATATTGAAAGCAAATTCTATGCAGAATCAAAAGCAAGCATATTCTACGCATGAATCATAACGTTGCGCGGCATGCATGTAACAGAAGTGTATATGAAAGTGCACATTCTATGCAATGGAAGGGCATCAAACATGTACTCCGGTGCCTACGATTTACCTTTCGGAGGACTTTGTAACACACTCAGCTCAAAAAGGGCACACCCTGTTTATGTTGGCAAGAGATAACATCTGCTGCTGCTTTAATTGCCATTCTGACTTGAAGCAGGCTTACACTTGGGGTCGAGATACACCCATACTCTAGGGAAATGGCTAGGTCTGGGAAGGTGCACCTGAGATGCAGTCTCGGATCTTGCCAAAGCTGGAACACCCTAAGATGCTCCAAATTTTCCTTTTTTCTTTTGCTTTGTAGTCTAGAACCTACATAGCTTCAGATAGGTCCTTGTTCTACTGTTCACACTTATCAGGGGTGGACCCTGCAGTTTTATGAAAGAACAAATATTGTTTTGCACAAATGTGGAGAATGACACAGCACTCTAAGCACAAGATGATTTTTTGGAAATTGAGAAATGAGTTCTTAACCGGGTATTGAGCCGACGACTGGCCACAGCCAAAACGACTCGACAAGGGAAAAACAAAGGTAAACAACCTAAACACATCGAGTAACACTCGAAGCGACTCAAAACAAGAATCGAGACAGACAAAATAAAACACAAGACTCAAATGTGCACATGGAGCCTGTTTCCCCGGGTATTGTTTCCCACCCTTTCTCATTTGTGATTCTCACATCGCTCGGCCCTCAGGCTCTGTTTTTTTGAAAAAGCCCTTTTCCTCACTTTTTCTCTCAACGCACATCTCTCTATTCTTTATTCTCTCATTTTTTGTCCCTCTCCAGGGTGGTTGATGAATAAACAGGAAGTTGCGGGTTCTTGCCCCAAGTATTCTTCTAGATTCTCTTCTTCTGTTCACAATAGTGAACTTTCTCCCACAGAGGAGTTGCGATGCGGCTGGATGTGCAGCAGATCTGCAATCGACATTGGTTGACGATGCTATTACTGGGGAGTTTGGACGTGATTAGATCTGCCCAGAGGAGGGAATGGGATATCTTGTCCCATTTCGGTTCGTGCTTCGCACTTGGCTTGATACCTCGTTGCTTGGAGGATGTGAGAGCTTTCTGTCCTTTTGCGGTCAGCTTCAGTGGTGCCTTTTTCTGGCGAATACGGTGCCCTTTCGTCAAGTAGAGTGCCCTTTCTGGCAAATATGTTGACAACGGGAGAAAGACAGAACACCTGACTCAACTGTGCCCCTATTTCATCATTTTGACCATTTTTTGTTTTTGCTTTCTACTAAAACAATCTTGACCAATATGAGAGTTAGATTAACATACTTGTTCGATTTTTGATTTGAAAATCATGCAAGTTAGGTTATGAACACTGAAAATTTTCCTTTTTGGGTCCAAGAAAATGGTCCAGTTTTGGAAAATGGAATAGTTTTTGAGAGATCAGTCAACCTCAGTAAAAATTCTCAAAAATTATTTTTGCAAACGGCTAATGCTTAACAAGCACGGAACCTACTCTTGAGACGCACAACCTCGGATTTGGAGGAAAACTGCCCCCTTTGCTCAAAGAGAGCTGCATGGCAACGGAAAGTTGCCCCTTGTTTGAATGGCACTGCAGCGCATTAAATGGAAACGGAAAGTTGCCCCTTGTTTGAATGACACCGCGGTGCATTGAATGGCAACGGAAAGTTGCCCCTTGTCTGAATGGCACCATAGTGTATTGTAATTAGTCGTCAGAGCGATGGTTGCAACCGAACTCCCGGATACAGAAAAGACAAAGATGACTAAAACCATCACATGGACACAGTTGAATTTGAAGTATTTTACGGCTGGACTTCAGAATGAAGTTGCCTACGTATCCCAAAGATGGGAATCAAGCCTCACGTAGTTCGGGGTTAAGGTACACTCGGGTATTAACCTCTCCTTTTTAGGCTCTAACTTTTGCCAAGGCGCCCGTTGCGGGTTTTCGACCTTGCGAGCTTTGTTCTTCTTTTTTTTTTTTTTTCAATTTTTGTATCTTTTCATTCTTTTTCATTGTTTTTTCCTTTTTTCTTCTTCTTTTTTTTTTCTTTTGCATTTTTTTTTTGCTTTCTTTTTTTGTTTTTTTTGTTTTGCATTTTTTTTTTGCTTTCTTTTTTTTGTATTTTTCTCTTGCTCTAACTTTTGCCTGGGTCGCCCTTCCGGGTTTTCGGCCCAGCAAGCCTCTCAAAGGGTAAAAGTGTAACAAGTCCATGCCAAATGGTTTTAGGGTTTTGAAGCCATCTGTATCCAAGAGAGTGGCTGTTGTATTGATTTACTGAAGGATCCATCTTCGGCTCTTCGAGCATATCTGACATTTTTGCCCCTAGTTTGAGGGGGGGCTTCTGATCTAGCTTTACAAGCTTCCTTTGATCTGATCTTCTTGATCTGACTTTGGTGCCTCTTGTTCGAGGGCTTCTTTGAAATGGCCACACAGGCCTCGCGTTGTGGTTGACCGTTGAACGCTCTGAACTCAGGTTCAAGGTTTGAAAGTGAGGGGTCGAATCTCGAGGCTGAGAGCGATCCTAAGCTACACAATCTTAAGAGCGATTCCACACAAGTCTTCGCAAGACCGCGCAAAATTTTTTTTTCAAATTTTTTAAGAAAGCGACAAATCGCTCGTGCCGAAAACAGTGTAGAACCAATCTGGATCAAGCCAGGGTCCTTCTCAGTACTCACATTAACAAGCATGATCTCAATCATCAAGGGCTTAGCATGCCTCTCTTTCTCTCAAATGATCAAATTTTGCAAAACCCAAGGGATTCCTTCCTCTTCGTTTTCACCGCAGTGTTCAAAAGGTTTTGAAAAACTTAGGTCAATGCAATGATTTTGGGGTGCAGAAGAGTAGGCAAAAAGTACTACCGTTTCATTCAAACTTTCTGGCACAACTGGCACAAGGCAGAAGCAAGCACAAAAGCATGAAAAACCACTGCTGTTTCATTCATAACTGTTGGTGTAACTGGCTCCATGGCAGAAACAGACTCAAAAGAAAGCGAAAAGACAGACACAAAACAAAATAGTGATGCCCGAGGTAACACCCCCAGAATCACCTGACTCTAACAAAATAGGACTGACTCAATACAACAAGACAGACCTGACCGACTTAGTACAAAAAGACTGACCATATACAAAACAACAAAACTGACCCAATACCCAAGTCAGAAAGTACAAAAACTATTGTTCGCACATTGCTCAAAATTGTGCGTGTCAAACGCCACATCTGAAGTAAACTGAGCGCCGCCCGCTGGTGGTTCATCCCCCGATCGCACCGCATTATCCCCCAGGTTCACTGATCCAATGACGATAGACTTTGTTGAGTTGGTGCGATGATGACCTTATTGTCAATCAGATCTTGTATTTCGTGGCGAAGACGGAAACAACCATCAGTGACATGGCCGACTTGCTGATGAAAGGCACAGTACTTGGTCGGATCGTGGGAGGAAGGAAGTCTATCTGGCAGTGGTCGCAGCTCCAGGGGTTTCAAATCCCCCTCTCTAATCAGGACCCTCAAGGCCGCCGATAGAGACATGTACAGTGGTGCGAACACCCTCTGGCCCTGAGGTGGGTGTTTTGAAGTTTGTGGAGTTTTGCTCGATGCACCAGCAAAGGGATTGGTAGGCGTTGACTGGGTTTGCTGATCTCTTCAGAGCGAGGGTTTAAAGCTGAAAGGAACATTCCTGGTACAACGGCCCTTCTCCCGGCTTGCCTCTTGATTCAAACTGCTCTCATTCTGAATGGCGAAAGTGTCATCTACAATTTTTGCAACAACTGCGAGTACTTGCTGTTTGTTCAGCCCTTCGGCTTTCAAAGCCTCAATATCCCACTGAAGGTGTTCATGGGGACCAATGCCTGCCCCTACCTCGTTCTTACCACTTGCCTCCACTTTGCCAAGGGATTGGCCTTCTTCAAATGCAGCCCGTCCTGAGGAGCCTTTTGACATGAACTCCCTGGTATGTGATGCGGTTGATGACGGAGCTAAAACTCCAAAGGCCAGATCTGCCACAGTTCTCTGAAGATCTTCGATCATCTTCATCAGCTCAGAAGTAGTGGGTTCATGGGTTTGAGATAATTGGGGTTCAGATGCGCCCATCATGCATAAGTCCATGCTTTCCGGGATAAACACCTCAGGTTTGGGTAGATGGGCCGAGGTGATGTATATGCTGAGGTTGTAAGGGACAGCCAGTGTGTGGATCAAATTGAGATGTGGATGAGGTACTTGGTCATCGGGGGCTGAAGGTGGAGCTATCGTCCGGTTGTCGATGAGATTTTGGACCTCATGACGAAGGCGGTAGCAACGGTCGGTGCCATGACCGCGCTGCTGATGGTACATACAGTACTTGGAGGGATTATGTCTGGCTGGAAGTGGGTCAGGCAGAGGTTGAGGATCGAGGGGTTTGAGATTCCCTCTTTCCATCAAGGCTTTTAGTGCGCTAGTCCGGCTCATATAGAGGGGAGTGAAAGTTCTGCCCTGAGCTTGGGCTGGGCCGGCTGTTTGTAGGCTTGGTTTGGCAAAACGGTCGGCTGTGGCGACTGTATTGATTTCGGTGGGTTTGGGAATAGTGCTACTACCAGCATTGGTACTCCTTGAAATCACCCTCCTTGTCGGTTCACTTGTTCTGGGGATGATCCCACTGTTGAACGCATTCTCGACCTGAACCCCCAGTTCATGCAAACTTTTGAAAGTGAATAGTGGAGCGACTATCAACTTTTGCAACATATCGTGCTCGAGGTTTCGCACCATCGTCTGCACTTGATCCCTCTCGGAAGGCCGATCTGTCATCTGTGCTGCCTTTGCTCTCCATCTTGCGACAAATTCCACAAAAGGCTCTGTTGGGTTCTGGCAGGTTGTTTCAAGCTCTTGCGTGGTCATTTCAACTTGGGTATTGTAGGAATACTGATCAACAAAGGCCTCAGCCAATTCTTCCCAGTCTTGCTTCACTTTGTCTTCCAACTTAGCGTACCAAGTGGCTGCTACACCCGACAGGGTTCTTCCATACAGAGAAAGTTTCTGTGGCTTAGTCAGTCCCATCGGCTTTAAGACATCCAAGAAAAGTCGGATATGTACCATTGGATCTCCAGACCCGTCGAAACGGTCAATATATGGCATTTTGAATCTGTCTGGGAGCCGTACGGCAGCCTCGGTGTGCCCATCCTCAATGTCGGGAATGGAATTAAGGCCTTGCGCCTTTCTGAATTGCTTCTCAAGGTTCGCAATTTTCACTGCAGTCGGATTGAGCTCATTAACATCAAGGGAATAAAGCCTCTCATTAGGCTGCACCAGGGGTTTGAGCACCTGAGCTTGAGTCAACCTTTCTCGAGGATTCGGACACTGCAAATCTTCAACTGGCGGAAGTGGATCAAAGTTTGGCTGGGGTCCCAAAGCTAGATGTGAGGCAGATGCCCCAGATGGATGCTGCATTTCAATACTGGTCTCAGCCTGCATGGCAGTTCCTTGATTTAACGCTGCTATCATGGCCACAAATTCTTCCGAACCCTGGGCCATCATGGTCTGCTGAGTCTGAACAAAGGTGATGTGACTGGCGACTGACGGATCAGATGAACCGGTGAGCCCTGACTGGCCTTTCTTTGCCTTGCCTCAGCGAAAGAACACTGGTTGCCCTTGAATTGAATTTCTGACCTAACAAAGTCTATCAACACTAGTCCAATGTACCCCGGGGATATCGGAGCCTTCTGAAGCTATAGTTCCAGGGCTATCTAGAAAAAGAGAAAACAGACAGCATCTCAGCACAATTTCACTGGAACGGATTTGAGCATACTAGGATGACTGTACTCAATACTGATCACTGTTTCCCAAATATCTGCCTGTAAACTGATACCCTCGGGTAAAACTGATTCCCCAAATACTAATGCTGATGCCCACAGGCCTGATACCCAGACTTGCAAACTGGTATATGCGTCCCTGTAGAGATACATTCTAAAAGCACATAGCAAGTAAGTGAGAGCCAAAACACCCCTATGTTGGGGTAGGGTTTCCCTGTCCTATTTTGTCAGGAGCTATGGTTTCACTACGCACGCAGCGGTTTCAAACAACTTAGCATCCGGTAAGCAACCTGTCCTAGTTTGGGATGGTCACTATGGATTCCGAATATGCACTAGGTCGAATGGTCAAAAAGGGTGCCCTGGAAAAACCGAGGTTTGTGTTCCCATACTGTCAGAGCCCATAACCGGTCAGTCTTATGGTCATGCCTTGACAAGACAAGCCTCCGGCAAACCGTTCAGGAATGGCAGATGGCAAACACGGTGTCCTAGGCGCACCAATGCACATGTAATGCAAAGAGACACATAAATGAAATCAAAACAGGATATCATGAGTTCGGGTCAAGCTCTCTAAAATCCCCAGCAGAGTCGCCAGAAACTGTAGCACGTCCGCGAGGGACCCCGCTATAGTTCGGACTCGATTTGTGTCACGGTTCTTAATCTTCAACCAAAGAGTCCAAATCTGGCAAATCGTTTTGAGAAACAGATTTTGAAAAGAAGTGCCAAACATGAACTGCTTTGCCAGATACAGAGTCGCCACCTAAATATTTTTTATGGGGAAATTTAGGAAACCCTGACTCGGTGCCAAAGGCCACATGTCCGTCATCACCGGAGTTGTCTCGGCTCGGGAGCTAGGGTACGATTGGGGAAGGTCAGCTATGAGCACCCCCTCTCGCCTGATCCGAAGATCGGCCTCTACTAACCGTGATATCCATTTTTGAAAACATTATGTGTTCTTATTCCATTTGTTAGTCTAGAATTACTATGTTATGCGCGCAGCAAACAAGTATAGACTAGATTGCCTAATTTGGAAATAAGCATTGCATATCCGTTTATCTTTTTTAAAAAAAAGTACTTTGGAATTTGCTACTCGGAAGTAGGCTAAAATACGGATTTCAACGAGTTTTTCCAACTCAAACAATCCAACCTTCACCCACAGGCATTCAAACAGTTTATAACACATAAGCATCAAGCCACATGGTAAACATGCTATCATGTTAACATTCACACGCATGCGAGATGCTAAAGCATAAATACTTACATCGTATTCCATGCCAAAAACAGGAACATGTTAGCAATCAATGCATGATCCAAGTCCATGTTAGGTGCCTAATGCATCGCATACAAAATGTTACTAGAATAGGCTCGGCTAGTCTATGTATGACATGTGAAATGCAGTCAATTGATGCATGTATTCAATTCGGAATTTGAAGTACAAATGCAGTTAGCATGATGTACCGAGCCTGGTGCATGCAGGACAAATGAATGAATGCACGCATGCATTGCATGAGGTATGCTAATTTAAACATGCCCTAATCTACCATCATAAGCAGGTAAATAAAAGGGAAGAAAGAAGTGGGGGTTGGAAGACATTCACACTCTCACCCACACTTATTACAGATTTGCCCTCGCCCGGAGGGACCAAATAAATAATACAAATTAATTAACTACGTAAACTAATTAAATATTACAAATTGCCTAATTAGTTAATAAGCTAATTTAAACTAGGAAAAGCAGTAAACCGCCTCGGGAGGAGAGCCAGATGCACCGCATGCTCGGGTCTCGCTCGGAAGTGCACAACCATGCATAGTCTGCCTCTGTTTTCCCTGCTCTGCCTCTCTGAAGACTGCCAAAGTCTCAAGGATGCTTCTATGGATACTGGGAATCATCACCGGCTGAGTAGAATTGCCACCGGCAGTGAATTGTGGTAATCGGCACAAAATTAATCCATCGGCTGGTGATTTAATGCCGGTCGGCAATGTATACTGCCGGTCGGCAAAGAATGCCTGCAGAACCGGCAACTCACAGCAACAGAGGACAGAACTTGCACGGCAATACAATTCAAGCAATGTATGCACCAATCATGTCCCCTATCATGTTTGTGACTCAAAGGGGCATGTGTCTCGATTCTCGGACCGCCAATCACGCATTTCCATGCATGACGGCCCAAAGAATCAAGTGTGCAACTTTCATGTCGAATGAAATGCAAACCAAACAAACAAACCAAGGCCCAATTCCTATCACCAAGTCAAGGAACAAGGCATGTATGCAAGATGCAATGCAACCTAGGCATTCAAGCTAAGGATGCAACATGGCATGGCAAGGCACTTATAGCATACAAGCAAACATGAGGCAATGCAAACTAATGAAAAGGTGGACTTATACATGATTTAGGCAACTCTAAATAGGCATAAAAAGGCAATTCTCAAGCACACTTGAAAGAGGCATAACATGGACTAATGGCATGCAAGGTAAGCATTGAAAATCATGTTACAAAGGGTATTAAGCCAATTAAACAAGACAAACAAGGCATGCAAACGAAGCCAAAAACCCAAGACAAGCCAAGAGGCTTAAACCAAGACTAAATCAACCAAGCCTTACAAGGCTAAGAGGACTTAAAATAGGTCTAGTGCAGATCTAAACAACATCCAAAGGACACCTAGATGGCACCTAAATGGCTCAAAATCAAAAGCATGCACAATGACCAAAACATGGAGCATGCAAGTCAAGCTTCCAAAGCTTCAAAGAGGTGTCCAAAGCAAGCATACAAGCATCCCTCCATACACGTGTATGGAGGGGAACCAAATTGCCACACAGCTGTCCAAAAATATCTGCAAAAGCAGATGAACAGTAGTCGGCTGGCCAAAAATGTCATTTTGACAAAAATGACTGCCGACCGGCAACAAATAGTGCCGACCGGCCACACACATTGCCGATGGAAACAAAAACCAGCCGGTGGCCTCTAGCCACTGCCAGTGGTGTGTGGGGATGCCTCACAAGGCATTCCCTGCCCCTCCAAGGCAAAACACAAGTGTTTGGTGCAAAACCAGACACAAAACAGTCGAGTCGAGAGATCCTGAGGCAGGGCGCATAGCCGAGACCTCCGGGAACTCAAGACAAACACGAACAAGGATGATCACCGTGTGTTCAAACAGTGACGTCCAAGTCTTGAGGACGGTCAAAAATGGGGTGTCTACACCAGTACTCCTCCATTGAGTTTTGATGCTGTTTTGTATTCTTATTTTTCAAGAAATGCATGGAAAGTTCACCTTTAAGTTCAAATTACATGCACCCTTAATATGTTGTTCTTGTTGAGTTTTTTTTTCATACACAGGTACGATATTGTATGTATGGTTCATTCAGCGGAGCCAACATAGTCAAACGATATTGTATGTACAGTTCATTCAGTGGAGTTTCGGGTGAAATCATTCGTGCCCTTCGAATCACATCTTTTTACTCCTTCTCCTCACGCGTGAGAGGTGTTTACACCACTTTTTTTGGTTAAAAATATTCGGGTGCATCTCGGTATTTACACCACTCCTTTTGGTTAAAAATATTCGGGTGCGTCCTGGTGTTTACACCACTCCTTTTGGTTAAAAACATTCTACTGCGTCCCGGTGTTCACACCTCCCTTCGGTTAAAAGCATTTGGGTGCGTGCCAATTTTTACACCACCTTTTCTTCTTGTGCGTGAGATGCGTTGGGATTGTTCGACTTGGTTTAAAACATTCGGGTGCGTCCTGGTGTTCACACCACCCTTTTCCTTTTCATGTGTGCAATACATTAGGATTTCAGTTGAGACCTCGGGTGCACCCAACAGTCGCTCTTCGCCTTTCCTGCGCGTCGCGTAGTTAAGTTTGCATTATTTTTTTACATCCTTTCTACATGAAATGTAGTTTGGTTCGTAATTCCCACGAGTGGCGTGTTTACTTCCTTACTTTTGTGTTTGAGGTTGCTATACCTTGTTTTGGTTTGTTTGAATGTGGCATTTTCATTGCATAGTATTTGTATCTAAATGTTTCATTATAGCCTCATTGCATGATCATAAGTTATGTTCCTGCATCGTGCATATCACTTGCACCATGCCTTAGAACTATGCTGGTTTGATTCCTTGCAAAGGGATACGTAGGCAACCTGCAGTCGCAACCATTTTTGTCTTGCTTGTTTGTTTGTCCAAGTCTTCGGCCTTATCAAAATGGGTTGTCTCTGGGCTTTGACATTCACTCCCGTCACTTCATGACTTCCGAGTTCTGTCAAAGAGGGGCAACTGTAGACACCCCATTTTTTACCATCCTCAAGACTTGGATATCATCACTTGTGCATATGATGATTGTGATTGCATGTGTTTGTTTTGAGTGCCTGAAGTCCTCGATGGAACGCCCTGTCTTTGAGCCTTTAAACCTTGCCTTTTCTATGCCTTGTTTTGGACCAAAACTTGGTGTTTAGACCTTTTGGTGACCTATCGGCCACCACCATAGGCTGTCGGCCATGGATCATGGTTGTCGACTAATGGTGTGGCCGGTCGGCCCCTAGTGTCTTTTTCCAGATATTTGTTGACAGCTCTGACAGTTGTTGGCACAATGAGCTACATCTGCCTACACGTGTATGGTGGGATGTTTCTAAGCTCAAAGCTTATTTTTCTATATATATGGGGGTTTCTCCCTCATTTTGAGAGGTTAGAAATTTTTGAACAAAAAATCTCTCTCTCTCTCTCTCTCTCTAGATTTCTGTCCCTCTTGCAATTTTGTGGTTAGTTGCTTGTTTTCTCTACACTTTTACATACACTACCTTAATCAAAGTTGATTCTCTTTGGGCTGAGGTTATTTGAGACCCTCTTTGAGCTCTAGCAAGTGGTTTTAGCTTGGTTTGGTGCCTAAACTTGAGCTTTGCTTCAAAGGTATAACAGTTGCCTTGTTTACTTTGTTTCAACATACTTGTTTCACCATCTTTTCTTACTAGTTTGGGGCTGGTTTTAAACTGTAAAAGTTCTATTTTTGTAGCTTAAAAGTGGTGGTTTGAGCCCTTTTTTAAGTTAAGGCGTGGTTCACCCTTCTTGCTTCTTAGTTTGTCAAGTTTTTGTACCTTTGTTCATCACTTTCAAACCAACTTTTTTCGGACTTTTAACCACTAAATTTCAGAGGTTTTTCAGTGGTAAAAAACTCATTTTGAAGTCTAAAATTGGAGGGGTCGACCTCCCCTCCTTGTGTCTTATTTGCATGCCTAGTTAGCATCATGTATTAGCTTAATGTTTTAGCTTTTTGTGGCACAAGTCTAGCATGTTTTAAACTTTGTTTTGACCTGTTTTAGCTATGTTTTGACTTTTTGGTACCTTTTGAGTCTTATTTTGCATAGTTGTAGTGTAAGTCCTTTCACTAGCTTGGTATTTTAAGGCTTTAATCATCATTGGTTTGAGTTGAATGCATGTTTTAGTGCTTTTTCTCACCTAATTTTAGCACATACAATCTCTGCAATCTCCCTCATTTCTTCACTTTTTTATTTGCTTTGAGGGTTGTTTCCACCTTAGGATTGTTTAAGCTTGAGCTTGAGGCTCATGCTTAATAGTTTAATCCTCCTTTGAGGGTTCATTACTAACAGCATGAAGCTTCTCTCATGCCTTAAACTATCCCTTGGTTGACACTTCTTTCACCTTAGAAGACACTCACCAATGGACTAATTGATTAAAGGATGACTTGGTAATTAAAATGAGTAAACAAAATTGGCAAATAAAAGAAGCAAGATAAGCATTCTTTGGTGTTGTATTGCATATGTTCAAATTGAACGTTAATTTAAACACAAGGAAAATAGAACATTTCATACTCAAAAGTGATTAAATGGGCCGTTTTCCTTGGTCTCCATTGCCCTTGATCATGCATAATAGGGTGATGGTCATTTTGGTCTCATTTTGCATTTACTAAACTTGCACAATTGGTTTCATAAGCCATCATGCAATGAAATTTCTTGATTGATGGTTTATGAACCAAATTTTGTCCCTCCTTTGATTTCCCCATGAAAAGGAGAGGAAAAGTGTGCAAACAACCCTTGAGAAATACACTGTTTTGCTTTGTTTTGCTCTCTGTTGTAGCAAGAAAGTTCAGTGCAGCAGTGGCCAACATCCATCACCAGTGGCCGACTGACCACCACCAGTAGCCGACCGGCCCCTTGTCAGCCATCAATGAAATTTGCATAATGTGTTAGTAAGGTGGAGGTGTTCTGGAAGTGGCTAGCTTTGTCGGTCCTTAAATGTGCAAACAAAGGCATTCAGTAGCAAGGCAGTGGCTTTTCGAGTGGAAACCATGCGTGCTTGGGCCTCCCTTGCTTCTCAGGATTAGCTAATTAGTTTAATTAGCATTAGATCAAATATATGTTGTAATTAATTAGTTGTAGCTAATTAAGTGTTATAAATAATTAGTTAGTTTAACTAGTTATTCGATTTTGTTTTGTAATTAGTTAACTAGAATGGTTAATTAATTCAGTTTATAATAATTAGTTAGCTTAATTAGTCTAGTTAGCTAGTTAGCTTATTCATTCGGACCCTCCTTCACGAGGGCGTAATGTTGTAACACGTGTGCGTGCGTGTGTGTATGTCTTACAACCCCACATCTTTCTCCCTTTTATTTAATCGCTTTTGATGGTTAGATTAGGGACATGTTTTAATTAGCTTATCTCATGCTTGCATCCATTCATCTTGTCTTGCATGCACCAAGGCTCGGCACATCATTCAAACTGCATTGTCATTTCAATAATTCTTTGAATATGTGTTTAATCGCATGTTGTTCAAATCGATCCATATGCCATACTAGTAGCCGAGCCTATTAAATTGCATATTACTTGTGTTGCATTAGGCATATTGTATAGTTAGGAATCATGCACATTTTTCTAACTCATATCTTCTTAGCTTGGAATACCATGTGAGTTTTTATGTTTTAGCATACTTGCATAAGTGTGAATGTTTCCATGATTAGCATGCTTGCCATGAGGCTATGTGCTTAAATGCTAAACTGCATGAATGCCTATGGATGGAGACTTGTTGTTTGAATTGGAACAATTCAACGAATGTGCGTTTTAAGCCCGCTTTGTTGAGTGGCAAATCATGTTTTAAGTCCACTATGTTTAGTGGCAAATTCAAACCACTTTCGCAAACAAACATGAGTTGAATTATTCCAAGCCTTGCAAAAGAGTCTTTACTTGTTTGTGGGCATCACATAGTAAAGCTAGCTTAATAACCAGAATAAGAACACATAATGTTTATAAAAGATCATATCATGATTAGTAGAGCCCGATCTTTGATCGGGCGAGTGGGGGTGCACAATTCATGACCTTCCCCTCTCGTACCTAAGTTCTCGAGCCGAGACAACTTTAGTGATGACGGACACGTGGCCTTTGGCATGAGTCATGGGTTTTCTAAATTTTTCCAAAATAAAATATTTAGGTGGCTACTCTGTATCTGGCAAAGTAGTCTAATTTTGGCAATTTTTGATTCAAAATCAATTTTCCAAAATGATTTGTCAGATTTGGACTCTTTGGTGATTATCAATTTCACATTGCACTTGTGAGATTAGATTCAGAACCGCATGAGTCCAAACTGTAGGGCTTATTCGTCTTCTGAAAGGAGGCGCGAAAAGGGCGAGCTACACTACCCAAACTCGATGTGCTTATTCCAAAAACCTTTGATTTTTTCATGATATATGCACATCTATTCCAGCCAAAGCCTCAAAACCCAGTGGTGACATATGATTTAGAGCTAGAGCTAGATATTATGATAGATAGTTTCACGGGCATGGACTTCCTTCCTTATGGTTTTCTTGAGCCATGGAGAATCAAAATGTAGTAATTTTCACATACTTCTCTGTGCCTTTAAATCATTGCATTGACCAAAATTTTCAAAATTTTTTCCAAAACTTTGATAAAAAAATGAAGAGGAAGGAATTCATCGGGATTTGTGAAATTTGATTAACTGGGAGGAAAAGATGTGTGCTAAGCCCTTAATGGATGAGATCATTTTTGTTAATATAGGTATTGAGAAGAATCCTGGCTCGGTCCAAATTGGTGCTACATTATCTTCAGAAGAGCATGAGCGATTCGTCGCTTTATTAAAAATTGTTTTTGCGTGGTCCTACGAAAACATGCCTAGAATTGATCTTGAGATTGTACAACATATGATCACTCTTGACCTTCGGATATGATTCACCTAGCTTTCGAACCTTGATTTAGAATGTTCAATGATAAACCAAAGTGTGAGGCTTGCATAGCCGGATTGGCAGCAGCTCTTAAACTACGGGCAATAAGGTCGGATGTGATTGAAGGTTCAAAACCGGATTGTTTCTCAAGCTAATAGAGACCATAAAGAAAATCAAATCCTAAAATCTGAGAGAAGAAGATTTAGTGATGAAGGACAATCGAACTCATATCCACGACCCTAGGGGCAAATTCATACTCAATTTGATGGGTCCCTACACCATCATCAAGACTATTTGGTTAGAAAGAGCGGTCATTATCATGGATTTAGATGGCTTGGAATTCTCGCAATCAATTAACATGGACAAACTGAAAAAATGCTACCCTTGAGAGGCTTGCTGAACCAAAAACTTGAAAGGGCAACCCAAGCAAAAGTTAGAGCAGAAAAACAAAAAAAAAATGAAAATTAAATAATGAAATAAATAAAAAGAAAAAAAAAAGAAAGAGAAGGAGGTCGCAAGGTCGAAAACCCGGAACGGCTGCTTTGGAAAAAGTTAGAGCGCAAAAGGAGAGTAAAAATATTCGAGTGAGCCTTAACGTGAGCTATGTAAGGCCTAATTCCTATCTTTGGGATGCGTAGGTAGCTTCATCCTGAATTTCATTCTTAACCATTTTCACCTCGCTTGTCCCATCCATGGTTGATTAGTGTACCTTTATTTGATTGGTTGATTCATCTACATTCCGTTTGATTGTCCTATCTCTTTTTGTGATAGATTCAATTTGCAAGGTAACAAGTTCTAATTTGAGACTGTGCATCTCAAGGGTTGATTCCATGTTGGTCAGGTACTGGCCATTTGCAAAAACAGATTTTGAGGAATTTAATGAAGTTGACTAATTTTCTCGAAAGTCATTCCATTTTTCCAAAACCAGACCATTCTTTGGACCAAAAAAGAAAATTTTCAGTGCTCATAGCTTTACTTACATGATTTCAAAACAGAGAGTGGAACAAACATGCTAATCTAACTTTCAAGCTGGTCAAAATATTTTTAGCAAAAAAAAAAAAAAAAGAAAAAGAAAAGTCAAAGCAATGAACTAGGGGTATAGTCGAGTCAGAAATTCTATCTTCTCCCCGCACTTTCGAGTCTCATGCATGTTTCAGTCGTCTAGCTAGCAATTCAGTCGGCCATCCAAGTTTTTAGTTGACTCCGAGTGTGTTTTATGATTGTTTCAGTCGGCCGACCACTTGTTTAGACGACCGGCCAATTTTTTAGCTGGCCCATTAATTTTTCAACTGGTTAGACAACAAATCAGCTGGTAGGTCAATCAGTTAGCTGGCTAGCCAATTTCGATATCAATCCAGAATAGAAAATTCCAAAAACTACGTAGGCTCAATGGTTTGTCCTTTCGATCATGTTTTGAGTGCCTTTCATTCCATCAAGAGTAAATAGATGTGTTTGGATTGCTTTTGCTTTGTTTTTCTTTCATTGAATCATTATTTAATTTCTGGTCAGTTGAGGGCGCACTGTCTAATTCAGAATTCATTGAAATTTAATCGTTCTTGGATTCAAGTTTAGATTTAAGTTCAAGAAAATGTTTTCATGTTTAAGTGATGTGCCATTCACACCATGATGTGCAAAAAAATGAAACTTCTTTTATTGAATTTTAGGGTGAAATCCCCCGATTACAACATTGCATCAAAAAGAAATTTCGAACAAAAGAAGAAATCATCTGAAGCATTGGTGTTCCTTCCTAATCACAAACATAAAGGCAAAAAAAAAACATTAAAGAAAAAAAAATAAAAATAAAAATATAAAAAGAACAAAAGAAAAAATTGAAATACAAAAAAGAGAGGATTTTCTTGGATTTCTGGCGGCAACACAGCTGCGAGTGTCAAAGGCTGACTTCACGTGTAGAAAGTTTCATTGCTCAACTCCACTGCCAATTACCCTGCCTCAAGTTGTTCATTCTAGGGAAGGCTTTGAAGGCCCTGCCTCAGAATTTGTAGGATTTCTGAAGGAAATCATCCTCCGCTGGCCATCGAATGAGGTATACCGAGGCACCAGGAATCCTTCTATATCAGTTGCTTGGCGCTTCAATTTCTTGTTCTGCCTCTTCAAATGACTAATCTTTTCTCAAGCATCCCTGTACATAGGCTGAAACAGAGAGAGTTGGGCGTTTAATCGATGTACCTCATTTGTCCTGTTATGCAGCTGCTGGATAAATTGGAGACCGCAGTCATAATCTCCACATAGGGCTTCAATATGTAATTGTTGGCATCGATGTCAGATTGCACTGCCATTAGTTGCTTAACTGACATCTTAGGGACACTAAAAACAAGAGCAGGGGCACTCTATCGAGGCTTAGAGGTGCTGGTGTCAGGAATCCCTATCAGGGAATCATTAAGGTCAGGAAAAAAGAAAAAAGGAAGAAGGGACAAGGCCATGTCAGAGGAGAGTAATGCCAAAAAGAGAGGCTACAGATTAATGGTAGAGAGAGTTTTGCTTGGCAGTTTTCTGCTATGTCTCTCTCGCAGGCCTCAGCTTAAGAAGAAAATGGAAGAGAAGAATAAGCTAAAGAGGGAAAATAGAGGCAATCGTTGAAGAATCGGGGTTGGTCTGACTTTGTCGGTCAGGCACCGTGATTGTTGAAATCACGCCCCAGACACGGTGCTCGACAATGACGAAAGAGGAAGAGAGAGACAAAAACAGGGGATGAGAGGGAGATATGTATATAATATGTATATTGTTTGTATACGTATATGTATATATATATATATATATGCATGTGATACGTATTTTGTATATAATTTGTATCTATATATGTATATATATGGTATGTATAAAAAATACAAAAAATACAAAAAAAAAAAAAAAGCAAAAAGCAAAAAAAAAATTTAAAAGAAATTACCAAAAGAAGAAGAAGAAGAAGAAGAAAAATAGGAGGGGAAAAAAAATCAATTTTTGTATTTATCTGTTGTGCATCCATCATGTTATTTTTGCATCATATTATCATATTGCATGTGTCACATCACACTCTTCATGTTTTTGCATGCACCATTACACTTGCACTATCTATTACATTTGTTATGCGTGGTTACAACTATCACATTGTTGCATCACTTGGCTACAATTTATTCACATCAATATTTGATTACAACCTTTTCCATCAGTTAATACTAGCCCTTTTTTTAGGTTGATGATTAAAACCCACTCGGTTAATACTGGCCCCTCTTTAGGATGACGATACTATCCCTTTCTTGCATTGTTGGTTTAAACCACCATCGGTTAATACCTCACTTTTCTTGGGTTATTGGTTAAAACTATCCATTGGTTAATACCTCTCATATTTTGGGTTGATGATTAAACCTTCATCGGTTAATACCTCCCCTTTTTGGGTTGATAGTTAATACTACATTTCCTTCTCTCATGTGAATGTGTTTAGATTGTATCCCTTGTTATGCTTCATATCATTTATGCACAAGTCTTGCCTTGCATATTACCTATTACATTGTATTGAAAAAAAATTGGTTTTGTGAAGTGTGTAAGTTCAACTTTCAATTGTATTTTGAGCATATCATTTGCATTCTGCCTCTAAAGTATGTTGATTTGATTCCATGCATGGGGATACATAGGCAACCTTCGGGTTCAACCAACATCATTTGCATCTTAATTGTTTGCCCAAGTCTACGGCCTTGTGAAAAAAGTCGTTTTCGGGCTTTGACATTCACTCACGTCAAGAAATGACTTTGAGTTCTGTCAAAGAGAGACAATTATAGACACCTCAATTTGACCGGCCGTAAGACTTTGACACTTTCTTTTGATTACCTGATGATGAAAATAAAAATATGTTTCTCACAACAGTCTCAGTACGAAAAATGAAATTTGTACTTAATTCCTAACCTTAAACTTGTTTTGGCCAAGTGTTCAAATCCCATTCAAAATTTTCTTTCAAAACTTTCTTTCTGTGTTTTATTCCAAGTATTTCCGTAGTGTTCTGAGGCTCATTTTTAAGCTACAAAATAAAACATTTTCTCAAGAAATTGAGCAAAGAATAGTGTAAAAATATGAGGAAATGATGATAATTCTGCTAAAAAATCTTGTTTCGTGCAAAATAGTTAAGTCACGGCCAACATTTTAATTCGCCGACCAACCAACTTTTTGGCCTACTAGCCAATAAGTTGGTCGGCCAGCTAATTTCTCCAAAAGCATGGTAGTTTCAATAGAATTTTTGTTGAAAATGTGTGGCTCATGCCATTTCAAATCTTTCTTGATACATTCATGCATGAGATGTATACCTACTTACCCTCCATTGTCTTTCTTTGGCCTCCATTCCTAAAGGAGCATTTGTCTCTTCCTCAAAAAGGGCATCCAAGGCAATCATCCTTATCACCTCATCATCCTTGTCCTCTACCTTGCCTCCTCCTACCTGCTCCATTGAGTCTTGCATATTGTGTGTCTACTCATCTTTCATTGTCAACAGAGCTAGCCTCTTCAACAAAGTCCTTGCTTTTTTTTCACCTTGTGTCTTTGTTTTCAACCTTGTCCTCCACAATCTTTTCCACTAAGCACACTTACATTGCCTATATGGAGAGGATCAGATTGTTAAGAAGGGAAGAGGGATTTAGAAAAAAAAAAGAAAAAAAAATAGATAGCGAGAGATAGAGAGAGAGAGAGAGAAAAGAGAGAGAAAACTTTGATTAAGAAAGAGTTTTTACCAAAAACAAAGAAGCTGTTTTCATAAACCTCCATTTTCCTTGCACACTAATACACCATCTTAAGAACTGAGAATACACTTTCTAAACTTGAGGGTGGTCAAAAGAAAGTGCAGAAATCAAATCATTTCCTTGGAACGTGAATTTTCCACACATTTATTATCTTGCATTTTCTTTCTTATATTGCTTTGATTTCATATTATAAACTATTGTAATCTAACTGGAAGTGGTGAGTTGAGCTACACGTACCTCATGTTTGTTCTTTCTTTTATATTGCAACAAAACAGAGTTTTTGGCCTAGCCTAATTGGCCGGCCGGCTACCTTTTTGGCTAGCCGACTAAGTTTTTAGTTGGCCAGCTCACATTTTGGTCGGCCAACCAACTTCTTTTAGATAGAACCTAGCAGTCTCTCGGCATCGAGAAGAACAATCTCCGATGGTCTCTGAGGCCCCCTGAAGTTTCTATTTTTCATTTTTTATTTTTTTTAAGATGTAATATTTTTATTTCTCTCCTCCCTTGTTCGGATATGTAATATTCAAGTGTTATAATAATTTCCCACCCCGCTTCTTTCTACCCCATTCTTTTACTCGCTTTCCTTATCTGTACATATGCAATATATTTTTGTTTATCATCATAGTCATGCTTTGGATCCATGTTTCATGCCTTAAGATTCGGCTAAATTTGCATCTGTCGGTTTTATCGATTGTTACGTGATTTTGTGCACTACCTCATGTTCTTAAGATGATTCACATGTCATGTATTAGAAGCCATATCTGTAGTTGTATTTCATGAGTGAATGCATTAGGATTTTTTATATAGGATCATGCATGTTTTATTAACTTTGTTTTGTAATTGTTTGCGGGACGTCGACAAATATATAAGTTTTTGTGCTTTAGCATCCCACTTGTATGTGTTTTTCTTATTATGTTTAGCATTTTACCATGTGGCTATTTATTTATTTAATATACCTTGATGCATGCCAGTAGATGAAAGTTGTGTTGTTCGATTTGGAATAAAATATATTTTCATGTTTGTAAAAATCAATTTTCTATGTTTTGTACAATATTCAAAATATTTTGAAAATACATGAAATCAAATTGTTCCAAAACACAGTCTATATTTGTTTGTTTAACATAGTAATTTTAGCATTTATTAAATAATCGGAATATAAACATATAAAGCAAATAACATTCATATCATGGTTTAGTAAAGGCCGATCTTTTAATCGAGTGAGTGGGGGTGCTCAATTAATGACCTTCCCCTCTCATACCTAAGGTTCTAAGCCAATCATCCTTGGTAACGATGAACAGTGGCCTTGACACGAGTCACTGGTTTCCTAATTTTCTCAAAACATTAGGTGACGATTTTGAGATCTGATGACGCAGTCCATTTCTGGTAAAGGGTTTTTGCAATAAAATGGATTTTCTATGAAGTTGCCAAATCTGAACTTTCATCTATGTTTCACATTACACTCGTGAGACTTGATTGAAGAAATTGAAGGTCCGAACGATTTAGCGCTCGAGTACCCCTGGGCGGTGTTACAAGGTGAAGGGAAAAGAGCAGAGATAAAGAGATAAATGAACATGGATGAGTTGGAAGCTAGAGGGAAGGTTCAAATGACTGCGGAGGTGAAGCATTGATGATGGTGTTTTGGACAAACGGGAGATAAAGGGGGTGAGCGATGGGATCCCATGTTAACAAGTTCATTGAAATCTTTATCATAAGGAAAAATGTTATAGAGTCTGTAAGAGGAGCTAATTTGAGTTCACTAAATTAATTAGGCCCAATAGTCCAAGGTTGGTGGGCCCGAATTTATCTCAAGTCCAAGATTGGTGCGCCTGGATTTATCGCCATGAAACGGGCCGAATCGCCCTAAGCCTCGAAAGGGTTCGGATCCACGAACCTAAAGATCCGAAACACATGGCTTCGAACGGATTCAGATGCAATCTACAAGCCGCTCCATTAATGAGTCCCAGAACACTTGCGGACTCGGAGCTTTCCAGGATCTACGTACTAGAACCATGGGCGTAATGGAGTCTAAACAAAGGACCTGATCTTGAGGACGGTGAGTGGAGATAAATTCACTCTTCGGTTAAACTAGCCTATACCCGGGTCGAGGTGGCACGATCTAGGGGGTCTCTGAAGCTCGACAATATTTGCGCTAGGGCATTCTCTTGAACTACCCCTGACCCTTATATAGTAGGACGTCCTCTGGGACTACACCTGACTCTTTGGGATGATTGGGGATCATTGGTTAGGTGTGGCTAAGAAGAAGGGTTCGCCGAAAGGTTGATCTCCTCTTCGGGGTTTTCTACATCCTCGGAGAGGTCACCTCCTCGGACAAGGTGGTTAGAGAGAATATTCCCCATGTGCCTTGCACATAGGCTCCATCCTACATCATGAGGTGCCTATAAATAGCACCCACCCATAGCTTTACAAGGGATGGGTTTTTGAGAGAAAACTCTTGGGAAATAACTAATTTCCCTTCTCCATTATCAACCTTGCGAGTGAAAGTGAGAGATCCATGGGAGAGCCTTGCCATTATTCTCTCTCTAACTATTTTGCCTTCTTCTTCACCCAATCTCTTATCTCCATCATCTCTTTGCTTTTGTGTTCTTAGTTGAGACTATTGAAAAATCTAAGCCTCTCATCATCTTCTAGAGAATTCGAAATTTTCTTCAAGGATCTTCGAATTTTCCAACAACTTTCCTGAACCCTCTCATACATTTGGCGACTCTGCGGGGGAGGCGGATTAGTTAATGGTCTTAATGAGATCTGGAACTCATACAACACTGACAAAAATGGCAGATAATGAGACTCATCAACAAGGCTCTTCCAATGGTGATGATGAAAGGACTCAAGTTCAAGACTCACCTTTTATCCTTGAAGCCATCCAAAAACTCTAATACACTCAACAAGAGATTCTCACAACCCTTCAAAATCTCACCCACACCATATTGGTGATGGGTTCGAATTTCGCACCACCAGCAACAAATGGAGGTCAAGTCGGCACTAACGAGCATCAACAATTTCATGGTAATGTTGAAAATGGTCAAAACCATCAAGATCTACCCCAAATTCTCCTTGAAGTTGTACAAAATAGTGTGCAAAATCAAGTGCTAGGAGAAACAAGTCATGGCCAACCTGTGACCTATGGAGCGCAAAATCACGCACCTGGAGGATCGAGCCATGGTCCATCGGTGGTTGGAGGAGTTTCCGGCACGATGAATGGTGTTCCAACGAATATGGAAGTTCAAGGAAGGCCTACAGAGATTTCCCTACAAAATGGTGCTCCATCTATGCCTAATTTTGTTCCACCGATTGTAAATTCTACTCATGTACCGAGTGGGTCTCCTTTGGCTTCGACGCCAAGTTTGCAAGTCCAACCTTGTATAGCCGTGGCGTGCAATGAACTTTATGGGACCCAATACAACATCCCATAACCAAATAGCATGTCCATAGGTGCCGATGGCCAATATCGTCATGCGTCTTCACTGATGATGAATTCTCAGCACCCAAATGGCCAAGTCGCTCCATGTTCAGTCCTTGGGTCTACAAGCCAAGTTCTAGAAATACCACCATCAAGTTCTCTTCCTCAACAATTTCTCACCCTTGCAGATGTACAAGCCATGTTTGAGCTAGAACAGAGCAAGAAAACTTTACCCTCTTTGCTTGATCCGGATGTCAAGCCACCATACCCTATCGAGATGTTGAGTTATCCATACCCAAAGGGGTACACGGTGCCAAAGTTCATCAAATTCGATAGCAAACAAGGAAATGCTCGAGAACATGTTGTGCGATTCATCGAGACTCTGGGTATTCATGGTTCAAACCACGTCCTCCGACTGAGAGAATTCTCTAAGTCCCTCACCGACCGAGCATATAGTTGGTACGTTAACTTGACCCCAAACTCTGTTCAGAGTTGGGAGGAGATGGTTAACAAATTCCACACCAAATTCTTTCAAGCGGCTGAAAAGGAAACCACACTTACCCTATATAAGGAAAAACAGTGGGAAGGTGAAGACATTCTCGAATATGTGAAAAAGTTTCAAGACAAAGCCGTAGACTGTCATGAGGCTGTGGAGGAAAGCTACTTGGTCCAAATCTGTGTTGAAGGGGCATTGAACGGATAAAAGATGCTTCTAGTTAATCACAAGCTACCCACCTTCTCGGCACTAATTGAAGCATCTCGAAACATCAACATACCTCAATCTCAGGAGATTGGCTTCGAGACTAGTTATAAAACCAGCTTCAAGTCATCCCGAGGACCTTTTGTCACTGCGGCTTTCGTATCTTCTACCCGAAAGTCGCAGGGGAAGGAATTTAGAGGTCAGAAGAGGAAATACTGCGAAGATGACACTCCTTTTCCGTGTAGTGTTGAGGAGGTGAAGGCCTTAGTTAAAGAATGGGTGGCAGATAGGGAACTGAAGTTGCCTCATATCGAAGAGTTTTTGCCGAAGAGAGACCGCGAGGGTCCTAATTATTGTGTTTTCCACCGATCACTAGGACATCCTATAGAAACGTGCCAGACACTTAAGAAGATCTTTAGAAAGAAAGTCGAAACAGATGGGCTAGAGTTCAAAGAACAAGGGCCCTAGGATATCTTAGAGACATGGCTATGATGGTGTATGACGGCCACAGCCCGAGCAGCTGGTGAAACCTTTCCAAATGACCTCGCAACTCTAGGGGAAAATGTCAACATTCTGTAAAAGAGGTCTATCTATGACATTTTGCAATTCGTATTTACGGCATTATCTAAGAAGTTCTATCTTTCTTATGTTATGAAGAAATTTATTTCATATTATGTATCTTCATTATGTTATGTTGCTTGAAACAGTTTTCAATTTTTGTTGGCCCTTAAAGAAGAAAGAGGAATAGCAAACTCTGTTTCCAACCTGAAGGGACATTTCTTGATGCAGTAGAAGTGTACTCCCACTTTGACCTTCGAAGAGCAGCCATTGCTTCCATCAATGCAAGCTTTGAGGGTCTTTCTTGTTGAAGTAGAATGTGTGCTTCCACTCGGACTTCCGAAGAATAGCCTTTACTTCCATCAATGCAAGCTTCGAGGGTCTTTCTTGTTGAAGTAGAGTGTGTGTTCCCACTCAGACTTCTGAAGAATAGCCCTTACTTCCATCAATGCGAGCTTCGAAGATCATTCTTGCTGAAGTAGAATGTGTGCTCCCACGCAATCTTTCGAAGAACAGATCTTGCTTCTGTCAGTGCGAGCTTCAAGGGATAACATTTGCTTCCATCGATTGCCGAAGAAGATAGTGTACATCCTTTCGGATTTCCGAGGGACAACTTTGCCTTTGTTGGGATTTCCAGGGAACCATCTTTACTTCCATTAGTACGAGCTTGGTAGACTTAGTTGCTAGCTAGAGAGGATATTTCTTGTGGTTGCCAGCCAAAAGGGATCTTTCTTGCCAAAGAAAGGAGGGTGCTTCCACCCGAACTTCTGAGGGACAGCCCTTGCTTTCATTTGGACTTCCAAGGAACAAACCTCGTTTCCATCAGTGCAAGCTTCGAGGATCCCTCTTATTTAAGTAGATTGTGCTCCCACCCAAACTTTCGAAGAGCAAATCTCATTTCCATCAGTGCGAGCTTCGAGGATCTCTCTTGTTGAAGTAGAGTGGGTGCTCTCACTCAAACTTTCGAAGAACAGACCTCACTTCTATCAGCACGAGCCTCAAGGATCTTTCTTGCTGAAGTAGAGTGTGTTCTTCCACTCAGACTTTCGAAGAACTACTCTCGAGACCCGGTGGCTTATCAGAAGGGATCTTCTTGCCAAAGTAGGGTGTGTGCTACTATTCAAACTCCTGAGGGACAGCCTTGCTTCCATTTGGACTTCCGAGGGACAGCTCTTGCTCTTATTAGTGCGGGTCCGAATAACAGCCCTTGCATTCATCAATATGAGCTCCGAGGATCTTTCTTTTCAAAGTAGTGTGGACTCCTACTCCAACTCCCGAGGGATAGCCTTTGCTTCCATTAGCTGCGGAAGTAGAAGTGCGTATCCACTCGAACTTCTGAGAGACAGCCTGGTTTCCACTCGAACTTCTGAGGGACAGCCTTGCTTCTACTCGGACTTCTGAGAGACAATCTTTACTTCTATTGGTGCAAGCTTGGTAGACTCGGTTGCCTTGTAGAGGGATTTTTCTTGCCGAAGTAGGGTGTGTGCTACTTTTGGACTCCCGAGGGATAGTCTTGCTTCCGTTCGAACTTCTGAGGAATAGCCCTTGCTCTTATTAGTACGGGGTTCTAAGGGCATCGAGGTCGTGGAGTTTATACAAGAATTCATTCGCCTGAAATAGCAAAACCGACAAACGACATAAGCAATATTGAGTTCAGAATATGATTCAAGCATTACCGAAATAGAGGCCACATCAACTGTTTATTTCCCAAGCATCCACAAGATCAACAAGACAATAGTTAGTTATTCAACAACAAGACCTATGTACAATATGAGGGGCTCATTCCCTTGGGTTTCCCTTGCAACAACATTTATTGTATTTTGCTCTACAAATTTCAAGACAAGCCTAAGAAAATTTTCAGCAGTGGCACCAACAAAACTCAAAGGATTCAAATTATCTCTCTCTACACCAATGAATCTTTGCAACGTTAATACCCCATCTATATCAGATTTATCAACACAAGGTCAAGCTCCAAAACATGAATTTCAGGACTACCTTTTATCATAAGTTCAAGATCCAATCGGAGGGGTTCAACAAATAGCAATATCAATGTGGATATCATCAACAACGGCACATTTGTTCCTTTCTCTTCAACACAGCGAAGTGTCATTTTGTCTACATTCAAACCAAGCTTCTCAGTAAAGTTTCAAATTCAGGAATTACAATATTCAAACATTCAATATTGTGATTTTAGCAACGTCAGATTTTGAGTCAACAAAGATGCTTCAAGACTTGCCTCTATTTCAAGGAAAAAATCGACAGAGGGCTATTCAACTCTTATTTTCTTTAGCAATGAACAGCAATCAACAAATCAAGATTCACAATGTATATATATATATATATATCAGATATAGAGATCCTGAAATTGGGTTTACCACAAAGAAAGCTTCCACCAAAATTTAAAAATAATAATAATAATATATATACTTACCCACAGACTTTCAAGCAGCAAAGGAAAATGGAGCTAATCAATGAAGGGTTTGAATCAGCACAAACTAAAATTAGCAAAAGAGAGCTGGGTAAAAAAACAACACCAGTAAGCATTGGTACAGTCTAAGGTCGGCGTGGATGGCCCACGACCAAGTTGAAATCGGTAAAATAATGCAAGCCAGGAGGCGCACGAAGGTGAGAGCCGAACCGTAGTGCAGCAGCAGGTGGAGCAAATCAGCAGCGCAGTGTACTGACTGTTGTGAGTGAGTGCGCGCCTCCAAGTTATCACGCTGTCAACAAGCTGAATGGTGACCACACATCGCGTTGAGTGGGGCGATATGTGTGGTCAGCGTTGGACCGTTGAGGCCAGAAGCATACCAGCAGAGAGAGGCCGGCTGTAGGATGGGTCGGTGACGACGACGGCCCCAATACCTGGAGTTGCAGCAGGTGTTAGCATGAACCGGTGGTAGCCGAAGCTGTCGCGACATCATCGTTAGCCGAAGTCGTGGCCACCGACGGTGAGCAAGATGGCGTGGGTCTTCGGTGACACCGATGGTGCTGGCGCTTGGAGTTGCAGCAGTGGGCTGTGAGCAAGCAACTACGAAGCTCCAATTGAAGAAGAAGACAGTTGGGTTGGTCTCTGTGTAGAGAGAGAGAGCCGAAGTGGCTGAGCAACAAAAGCTCATAAATAGCACCCACCCATAGCTTTACAAGGGATGGATTTTTGAGAGAAAACTCGTGGGAAATAACTAATTTCTCTTCTCCATTATCAATCTTGAGAGTGAAAGTAGGAGATCTATGGGAGAGCCTTGCCATTATTCTCTCTCTAACTATTTTGCCTTCTTCTTCACCCGTTCTCTTATCTCCATCATCTCTTTGCTTTTGTGTTCTTTATTGAGACTATTGGAAAATCTAAGTCTCTCATCATCTTCTAGAGAATTCGAATTTTTCTTCAAGGATTTTCGAATTTTCCAATAACTTTCCTGAACCCTCTCATACAGAGTCCAAATAATAAATGGTTATGATTTGATGAATATTTGATAAATGAGAGTAATAATCTGGTGTGATGATGTTATTAATATTAAGTTGAAAGAACAAGTAAAAGCGTGCCATGTATATTGTAAAAATTATTTTTGGTTACATAAACTAACAAAAATACATGGGAGATTGAGATTGTGACAAATTAGAAATGTATGGTTTAAATTGAAGAATCTCTAAGTTTTGTTTATTTATTTTGAGAATCTCTAACTCTTAAGTTGAGTAATATTGTTTGCAACTTTTGAGAAGGTTTATCCCAACTCAATTAGGTAAATAATTATTTTAGGATGTACTAACTAAGAAGTACTAGTAATGTTTCCGTAATCAATATCCTAATATTTCTTAGTATTTTGGTGGTACTACATTCTAGTATACCAATACTGATTATGATATTATTATTGATCTCACTCATTAATCACATTATAAATATTAAAAACCTCTTAAGCCTCTGTTTGGGAAGTGGGTTGGCTTTTTGGCTTTTTTAGCTATTTGAGCCTGGGCTCAAAAGCTTGGTTTGGGAAGGACTTTTTGACTTTCTGGCTTTTTTGACTTTTTTTGTGAGAGAAGAGTGTAATGATTATAGGTTGGATGTGATGTTTTGTCTGTTGTGGCTCAAATAGCCTATTCTGTCTTTTGTGGCTCAAAGAGCCAAAAGAGCCCAAATGAGCTCTTCCCAAACGACACCTTAAATTATGTCACATCATTAATTGGTACACTAATTGATATGTTAATTAATACATATAATATTATTATTAATATTTAAAATAGATACTAATCTTGAGTTTGTAGGCGCAAATTCATCTCAATTACTAGTAATGTTTCCGTAATCAAAGAGGATGAAAGTCTCTTAGATAACCGTAGAGCCCTGCTAAATACCCCCAGTGGGGGTCGCACCCCCAGTGAGGTGGCACGCCCCCACTGGCTAACAACCAAAAAAAAAAAAGAAACAGTTTTTTTTCGCCCAATCACAGGCCTCCACCTCACTGGGGGTCGACCCCCAGTGGGGGTATAAAGCATTTTTGGATAACCGTGTCATGCTTTATTTACAAAGTACAATATAACTTGTTCAAATTAATAGTCCTGGGACGACCTAAATTCTATTAATTTAACGAGATATCAATTTATCGATAAATTAATAATTATTAATTTACAAAGATAATTTTACTTTTTGAGCTTAACAGTAAGCATATTTTATTTATTCACTTATCAAGATTGATGAATTTGATTTATCACATCAAGTGATGAAGTTAAGATTCAAAGTATTATAAGACATATCTCTTTATTTAACCAATTAAGAGTTTATTGAATTATAATTAGCCTAAAAATGGACACTCGGTCTATGAATTCAAATTTGGATATTGTTTGGCCAAAAGTCCATCCTCTAAAATACTTTGTCCACGATGAGAAACTTATATGAAATGACCAAAATACCCAAATATACATACATACATATATGTATATATATAGTATAGGGCTGTACAGCGGATCCAGCGACCCGCCAAACCCGCCCGGCCTAACCTGACCAGTAATAGACGGATATGTGACACGTGGCGAATGGGTGCAGACTCAACTGTCAAACCGATTCATATCCATCTGCCAATTCGCTCAATCTGCATCCATCGGATTGGCGGACGGATACGGATTAATTTTCTCCAATCCGCCAATTTAGCAGACAGATGGCGGATTGGGGGTTTCGTGGCCCCAACTGATCCGCGCCCACCCCTAATATGGTATTACCTTGTTATTCTCTCTCTCTCTCTCTCTCTCTCTCTCTCTCTCTCTCTCTCTCATCTTTTCTTTTATCTACATCTTTTCCATCACCACCACCATCAGAGCGCCACCATCCTCCTCCCTGTTTGTCGTGCCAATGGTGTCGTCGCTACTAAAATCTAGATCCAAATCTATCACCACCACCACCAGCTATCCATATAATCAGATTTGTTTTTATGATCTAGATCTATTCAAAACTCCATGAAGTAAACTTGAAGAACACCTTATAATGAACAAGGGTAGAAGACCACTGCTCAAATTTTTAACAAAATTTCTAGATTTGTTCAACATTTTGATTATTTTTTATTTATTTATTTATTCTTTAGACGAGTTGATGTTCAGATCGATTCCAACCCACCAATGGGGAGGGAGAGAGGAAGTTTGGATGTGGAGGGGTCTATGAGAGCTCCGATGAGTCTCTGGCCACAGATCGAAAAGTTGAGGGGTCCTTTTCTTTTTCTTCTTCTTCTTCACCATCTGCTTCTCTTTGATTTCAATCGATAGGACCTCTCTCTCTATATCTCTGTGTATGTATAAAAATTCAGCAGATCAGAAATGTTTTTTTTTTTTTGAAGTTGTTGTTGATCGTTGTTGATGATGATGATGATAATGATGAAATAGATTGCAACAGATTAAAAAAAAAATTGACAGATATTCAAAATTTGAATATATAGGTGGTGTTTGGAAACTTGGTTCCCAGATTTTTTTTTATTATTATTTTTTCAACTAAAAGACAAAAGTTTTGCAAAATCAAAAAAAAAAAAAAATCCAAACAAAATATCACATCCAACCCCATAATTATTTCACTTTTTCTCTCACAAACATCACATCCAACCACAAAAAAACCCAACTATCTTCCCAAACACTAAAATTTTTTAATCCAATAATATCCTACAACTAAAAAAACTTACATAAAAACTCACTTCCCAAACACCCACATAATAAAAATTGGATATTTCTGTTCAAAATTTGAACAGATAGTGGCTTAGTGTATTTCAATAACAAAGATTTGAACAGGCAAAAAAATCAACAAATAGAACTTAGGGAAAAAAACTTAAATAGATAATAAAATTTGGACAAATAAATTTAAATAGATAAGCAAAAAATTGAACAAATAATAACATTTGGACAGATAAGGGAAAAAAAATTGATTAGATAGTCAAAAAATTAAATAGATTAAAAAATATTTGAGCAAATAGTTAAAAAAAATAATAGATAGTCACAAAATAAATAAAAATTCAACATATATATTAAGGGATAAAATTGAAAATAAAATGTCCTCTAAAATAACAAAAACACTTCTCACGAACTATTTCATAAAGAGTGGATCTCTCACCCATAACAAAATATTCACTGGCTCTATTATCTTATGCCCTCCGTAGATTGAATTTTTCAACAATTTTCTCCATAAAGATCCAATGTGTGAAGAAAAGAACCATGACAAATGAAATGTGTTATGTACCTTTTAGCTAATTATTAATTTATAAAATATTTGGGACCTACAAAATACAAAGATTATATTTAAAATTTATTATCTTATAATTTTATGGAGATTATTAATTTAGCACTTGGTCGAGTTGGGACCAGGCAATTTTATTATTTTAAAAAAATAATTAATTTATCAAGTATTAATTTAAAATGTTATACTGTAGTTGATTTGATTGAGCAGACCACTCTTTTATGTTCTGAACCAACACATTGTGTAGGACATATTTGTTAATTCCCATCACGATCTCTGTTCTATGGCCCTCAAACTAAGGAGTTGTTACGGTGTGTTGGAGAAAAATAGGTGAATAAGAAATTGTCTCATAAATGTGTATATAACCCACACATTTAAGGCTCATCAGTTTTATAAAATTGATTGGGCAGTTTTGCTAGCATTAGTTGCCAGCCTTGATGGCTAGAGGCTCCTTCCCTCTCCCCCATGGTGTATAAAAGGAGGCCCTATTCCTTGAAAAGAGATATAGAATTTTTCCTTGACATCCATACACTGCCAGTCTACTTCTCCTATAATTTTCTTCCTGAGAGAGAGTGCTGCCGTTGTCTGTTCGCTAAGCTAATCAGAAGGTGCTTCTGTTGTAGCTGGTAAAAACCGTCGTATCCTGGGAAGTAGACGCCGACGTACCTCCAGCACCCAACGGTGAGGCGGCGAATCTATTTTAAAGAGACTGTGGTATCACACAGGCTTCGGTTTGCTTCCTTTAACCATTTTATATTTTATCTGTATTTTCTTCAGCATGTTATTTTTCCTGGGATTGAAGGTTTGTTTTGTTCATCTCATAATTTTGCAATATGCAATGTGTAATTATGTAATGTGAGTAGTTTTTCCCAACAAGCTTAAAAGAGATTCGACGTTTATCATAGAATTATATTAATAGATTCATAGGTGTGTGTAATAATTTTGCATGTAATTGGCCACTGGTAGTACTAGCGAGTTAATTGGTTTATTAGATGCATGTACACAGGGTTAAGCTTTTGATTTTGCCATTTTGTGTATGCTACTGTTTGGTCTTCCCATGGCATGGAATAGGCCACTGTTATCAATAGGGAAGAAGAGTTCCATTGGTGCAACGTTAATTCACTGTATTTTCTAATTAATTTATTAGTTTATGGTGTACCGGTTCATGCCGTGTATTTCTAGATTTACATGCTTCTAGTTCACATGCTTCTAGTTTACAATATAAATTACATGTTCATTCAGGTTTAATTTTTAGTGTAATTTGCATTTCTAGCATGTTTATTAGGTAGTAAATTTTCATGTAACTTGTACCTATTAATCTTTAATTTAGGTGTGAAATTGTAAAGTTTATAACTTGCCTATATTTAAATTCATGTTAATTTCTCTAGAATTATTTGCATGTTAATCATGTCATTTGCAATTCTTGCCTAGTAATGTGATTTAAGTATTTAGGAGTTACAAAATGTTTGTAACTTGCCTCAATTAATTACATGTTTAGTGTACCATAAGTTCATATGTAACCTTTACCAATTTAAAATATAGTTTAATTATATTTAATTTAGGTCTGTAACTTATATAGTTAATTACATGTTTATTATGTAATTAATTTTTTACAGTTTTTTTTTTAGTTTAAATTCTAGATGTGTAACTTAAGGGTTGGTTTTAATCTTTACTTACAGTTATTTATTAGTTTGTTTGCTAGTACCCTCCCCTTCAATCACTACTTTGCCAAAAGCAAAGAAAAGCTGAGGGAGGTTTTGTTGTATTTTGCTGTTAACTCTTTATTGCAGGAATACCTATGGAAATGGGAAAAATGATTAATTTGGACTAAATATTTGAAGCAATTGTTTGCTTGAGTGTTCGTTTGTGGTTATTCACCAATATGTAAAGCACGTTTTATTTGCTTGTAATTATTGTAGCAATTTTGTTGTAATTGCTTGTACAGTTTGGAACTTGGTGTGTTTAACCTAGTTCATCCCTTGAAAAATTTAATTCTTAAAGTTGTTTCCCATGAACTAGGAGTCAACATGCTCTTGAAAGTTTTTTCTAAGGTTAACTGGGTTTTAAGTGGGACCGGTGTGACCCCTCCAGTCTTTCTGGAAACTTTCCTGACCATGTTCGATTCTAGGTTGCATGGTGAGACTAGTTTTGAATTAAATTTCCAATTGTGGGATTTTCTAGTGTTAAGTTTGAGTTCTGGAAATACAGAATAGTGAAAATTCTGCTGTAATTTTTCAGAAATGGCAACTGTCTCTGATGCTGCTGCTGCTAATGTTGGAGGGGATCCGAACCCCGGGGCGTCTGGCTTGCCAACTCCTGCTGTGACCTCTATGGTCAATCCTCCTGTTGTTACTCCTGCTGTTCCGAGAGGACCGCTCAATCATCACGAGCGCCCGGAGAAGTTCACGGGAGTGAATTTCAAGAGATGGCAGCAGAAGATGCTGTTTTATTTGACTACTCTAAGCCTTGCGAGGTTTCTGAGTGAAGATGTACCAGCCGAAGTGGAGAATGAGCAAAATAAACAAAAGCTCATGGCTCTGGACGCTTGGAAACAAGCAGACTTCTTATGTTGGAATTACATTCTGAACGGCTTGGCGGATCCGCTTTTCAACGTGTTCTATGCCAAGAAATCAGCTAAAGAGTTGTGGGATGCCTTGGACAAAATGTATAAGACCGAGGATGCTGGGGTAAAGAAATTTATCGTCGTCCGGTTCCTGGACTTCAAGATGGTGGACTCTAAAACTATCCTGAGTCAAGTCCAAGAGTTCCAAGTGATTCTGCACGAGATACATGCAGAAGGGATAGTCCTAAGTGAGTCATTCCAGGCAGCTGCTTTGATTGAGAAGCTGCCTAACGGCTGGAAAGACTTCAAGAACTACTTAAAGCACAAACGAAAGGAAATGACAGTCGAAGAGCTCGTTGTCAGGCTCCGGATTGAAGAGGACAACAGGAAGAAAGGGGGGAGTACCTCCACTGTCAAAGCTAACATGGTTGAGCATGGCGAGTCCTCAGGGGTGAGGAAAAAACTACCGACAGGCAAAAGCTCAAAGTTGGGGGCTAGAGGAGGAATCTCCAAAAGGCCAGCCTATAAGCCAAAGGAGCTTACTTTTAGGTTCGATGGCAAATGCTTCAACTGTGGAAGTGACGGGCATCGGGCAATTGATTGTCTGAAGAAGAAACCCTACAGGAAAAACCCTCCCCAACACAAAAACTGGGCACATATGGCTGAAATGGAGGAATTGTCACACGATGTGGACGACATGCATCTGTCAACCGTCATGTCAGAAGTGAACATGGTGGGGTCAAACCCGAGGGAGTGGTGGGTAGACACTGGGGCCACTCACCATATTTGTGTAGAGAAGAGAATGTTCACAACTTTCGAACCGGTTTCAAACGGGGAGAAGTTGTTTATGGGAAACTCTGCAACCTCAGTTGTTGAGGGTAAAGGCAAGGTGATCCTGAAGATGACTTCAGGAAAAGAACTGACTTTGAATGATGTCCTTTTTGTGCCGGACATTCGTAAGAACCTTGTCTCGGGGTCTCTCCTAGGCAAGCATGGCTTCCGCATGGTGTTTGAATCAGACAAGGTCGTGTTGACCAAGGGCAGGGTCTATGTGGGGAAGGGATATATGTCAGGTGGTATGTTTAAATTGAATGTAATGACACTTATCCCTAAGATTAATGAGAAAGCTTATTCTTCTGCTTATATGCTTCAGTCCCCTAATTTATGGCATGGTAGATTGGGTCATGTAAATTTTGACTCTTTATGTAGATTAATCAAGTTAGATCACATACCATCTTCCAAGATTAATCCACAACACAAGTGTAAAACTTGTGTAGAAGCAAAATTGACAAGGTCTTCTTTTCATTCTATTGAAACAAGTACCCAGTCTTTGGGTTTAGTGCATAGTGATGTGTGTGACTTGAAAGTTGTACAATCACGTGGTGGCAACAAGTACTTCATCACTTTTGTTGATGATTGCACTAAATACTGTTATGTGTATTTGCTTAAAAGCAAAGACGAGGCTATTGATAAATTTATTCTTTTTAAGAATGAAGTTGAGAATCAATTAAGCCGGAAAATCAAGGCATTGAGAAGTGATCGTGGTGGTGAGTATGAATCCCCGTTTGCCGAGACTTGTGGGATTATTCACCAAACCATAACGCCTTATTCGCCTCAGTCAAATGGTGTTGCTGAGCGGAAGAACAGGACGCTGAAAGAGATGATGAATGCAATGTTGATAAGTTATGGGTTGCCACAGAACTTATGGGGGGAAGCAATTCTCTCCGCGAATTATATTCTTAATAGAATACCACGGAAGAAAGTGGACAAGACTCCATATGAGTTGTGGAAAGGTCACAAGCCTTCATATAAATACCTACGAATGTGGGGGTGTCTTGCAAAAGTGGCGGTACCTACACCCAAGCGGGTTAGGATAGGTCCGAAAATCGTGGACTGTATTTTCATTGGTTATGCACAAAATAGTAGTGCATATAGATTTCTTGTGCACAAGTTTGATATTTCAGATATACACAAGAATACTATCATGGAATCTAGAAGTGCATCTTTCTTTGAAGATGTATTTCCGTGTCGTCCCCAAGACAGGGTTCCGAGTTCCATGAAAGAAATAGATGATCACGAAGACGATCACATAGATGATCACATGGATGATCAAACAGCTGATCAAATAATTGATCAAGTAGATGATCAAGCTGATAAAGTAAGTGAGCCAAGAAGGAGTAAAAGGGCTAGAACCACAAAGTCTTTTGGTCCAGACTTCTTGACTTATATGCTAGAAGGAAAACCTCGAGCGTTCCATGAAGCTGTGACTTCACCTGAAAGTCCTTTATGGAAATAAGCAATTAAGAGTGAGATTGACTCCATCTTACAGAACCATACTTGGGAGTTGGTTGATCTACCCCCAGGCAGTAAGGCCTTGGGGAGTAAGTGGATCTTTCAAAGAAAGATGAAAGCGGATGGGTCAATTGACAAATATAAAGCTCGGCTAGTTATCAAAGGATACAGACAGCGAGAAGGCCTGGATTACTTTGATACGTATTCACTTGTGACAAGGATTACATCCATTCGCATGGTGATTGCAATAGTAGCTTTACGTGGTTTAGAAATACATCAGATGGATGTAAAGACAGCTTTCTTAAATGGAGATTTAAATGAAGAAATCTACATGGAGCAACCCGAGGGGTTTTCAGCTCCAGGAAAAAGTAAGAAAGTTTGTAAGCTTGTCAAGTCATTGTATGGTTTGAAGCAAGCTCCCAAATAATGGCATGAGAAGTTTGACAATGCTATGTTGTCAAATGGGTTTCGAAATCAATGAGTGTGATAAGTGCGTATATGTTAAAGACACTGACAAAGGTTATGTCATTTTGTGTCTATACGTTGATGATGTACTCATTGTTGGTAGCAATGATGAAATGATTAAAGCTATCAAAAGATTGTTAAACTCTAAGTTTGACATGAAGGATATGGGCCTTGCAGATGTCATTCTGGGTGTTAAGATCACCAAAACATCTGGTGGTATTGTACTTTCTCAAGCTCATTATGTTAATAAGATACTTGAGAAATTTGGAAAGGCAAATACAAGTATGTTTAGGACACCGGTAGACTTAAGTCTATATTTGACCAAGAATAATGGTGAGAGTATCTCTCAACTAGAATATTCTCGGATCATTGGGAGTTTGATGTATCTGGTGAGTTGTACAAGGCCGGATAGCGCCTACGCTGTTAGTAGGCTGAGTAGATACACGAGTAATCCTAATGCTACTCATTTGAAGGGCATTATGCGGATGTTGGGGTATATCTGTTACACCCTGGATTATGGGCTGCATTATACCAGATACCCAGCAGTACTAGAAGGGTATAGTGACGCAAATTGGATATCTGATATAAAAGATTTCAAATCCACTAGTGGTTATGTGTTTACCCTCGGAGGGGCAGCCGTGTCTTGGAAATCTGCCAAGCAAACGTGTATCTCGAGATCAACGATGGAATCTGAGTTTATTGCTTTAGATAAAGCAACTGAAGAAGTTGAATGGCTTTGCCAGTTTGTTGAGGATATTCCACGTTGGCCGAAACCTGTGCCAGCTATCAGTGTTCATTGCGATAGCCAATCAGCGATTGGTCGGGCACAGAGTAATATGTATAATGGAAAGTCTAGACATATCCGTCGTAGACATAATTCCATACGACAACTACTCTCAAATGGAGTTGTCTCTCTAGACTATGTCAAGTCTAAGGACAACATTGCGGATCCGCTAACCAAGGGGTTAACTCGAGAGTTAGTAGAAAAGTCGTCAAGAGGAATGGGGTTAAGGCCTTTAGTAAAGGTTACCGGAACGGAAAACCCAACCTAGTTGACTGGAGATCCCAAGATCTAGGTTCAAAGGGACAACCTAACTTCGTGTAACGGGTGAGTCACTGAAGAGGTAAATCCTCTAGCCCATTCCTTTATACAGTGATGCCCTATGGGGGTGGAAAGTTAAGCTAATACTTTTAATGACCTTAGTGATGTGGTATAATGAAATACCGTATCTAGGTCACCTATGTGAGTGCGAAGTAGGGCCGCTTCTTTAAGAATTGCCAAGGCTGAATTCTTTAAAAACACTCACAGAACCAGGCTAGTGTTCCAGGGCTATACCGGACACACCAGTGAGAACAAGAACAAAGGTTGGACTAACTCCTGTGTGAGGTCTATTGTCTCGGTTTACATAAACGGCAGAACAGTTCAAGACATCACGTTCACTGGTCAGCCAGTAAATCGATAGGCTTTCACTACGAAAGGTTCAAGGCCAACAGCTACCTTTTCTAATACAAGGTTAGTCTATGTGCTCTCTCTCTTTCCGAGTCTTTGTTGATAAACGTTGAGCGTTTGCTGTATTCGGCCAATTTTTATTCATGTGGGGGATTGTTGGAGAAAAATGGTTGAATAAGAAATTGCCTCATAAATGTGTATATAACTCACACATTTAAGGCTCATCAGTTTTACAAAATTGATTGGGCAGTTTTGTTAGCATTAGTTGCCAGCCTTGATGGCTAGAGGCTCCTCCCCTCTCCCCCATGGTGTATAAAAGGAGGCCCTATTCCTTGAAAAGAGATATAGAATTTTTCCTTGACATCCATACACTGTCAGTCTACTTCTCCTATAATTTTCTTCCTGAGAGAGAGTGCTGCCGTTGTCCGTTCGCTAAGCTAATCAGAAGGTGCTTCTGTTGTAGCTGGTAAAAACTGTCGTATCCTGGGAAGTAGGCACCGGCGTACCTCCAGCACCCAACGGTGAGGCGGCGAATCTATTTTAAGGAGACTGTGGTATCACACAGGCTTCGGTTTGTTTCCTTTAACCATTTTATATTTTATCTGTATTTTATTCAGGATGTTATTTTTCCTGGGATTGAAGGTTTGTTTTGTTCATCTCATAATTTTGCGATATGCAATGTGTAATTATGTAATGTGAGTAGTTTTTCCCAACAAGGTGTCCTAAATAAGTATGCTTTTTGTCTTTTTGGATTAAAAAATTGAGAAAAAAAATATGGATATTTGGGTTAACTTTTTGACTTTTTATGAAAAAATGTGTATTAAAAAATTGTATAAATTAGTGTGTAGAGAAAAATTAGGATTGAGAGTTGTGCAGCCGTAATTTTTGACTTTTGGTGAATAGTAATAGCTTTTTAACTTTTTGAGTAACTTTTTGACTTTTTGACTTTTTTGAGAGTTGCCAAACTTGGTCTAAACTTCTTAGATTATCTCCAACGTTGCATCAGATGCGGCATCAGATTTGAATTTGATGAAAAAAGTCACATTTTCTGTCTCCAATGGTTTCACCAGAGTGATATCAAACTGAGAACGAATCAAAAATTTCATCAAACTAAGGACGTGCCTGAGATTTCACTAGTTCGCTGTTTGTTAACGTTGGAGTGGGGCCCACCGGTCAACTGGCCGAACGTCCGACCGGTTGACCCACTGGTCGACCGGCTCTTGCAAAAATTGGCCTGCGAACTGGTTCAAATGGTTCAAAAAAAAATTTGTACTAATTGCCCGGTCGGTCTACCGGCCGGTCGACCCACTGGATGTCCCTTTTCCTTTTGATGCACACTACAGTAACCATAACCATTGGAGGTACGCGTATCAGATCAAGAAAATCAACTTTTTTTACTCAGATTTGATGAAAATTTTGCTAAACCGTTGGAGATGCTCTTGGCATATACACTATTGAAAATATTTGTGAATCAACCAAGGGCATCAAATCTGAAATCAAGATAACAAATTTAAATGCTATTACACTTGAAGAATTTGTTTTTAATTATTATTGTTAGCCTCCACTGCAGTGGTGATAACATTAAGGTTGTTACTAGACTACTATCCGTGAAGCACAAATTTGGGCTATCTATCGTCGCACAACAATAATTCATGAAAAAGGATGGTGCGATGTTGTGATTGAAACAGATTGTCAAATGTAGTGAAACTCATCAATGAAGGTACTTACGCATACTGTCCATACCGAGCTCTAATGGAAGACACAGAATTTCTCACTCATCAAATGGGTTGCACAATCAAACACATATTCCACGAAGCAAGCCAAAGCGTGAATGCACTTGCATTTATTGGATCAGATCAACACGAAAAGCTGGAGCTATATGAAGATCCCCTTGATTTGTTAAGACCCATTCTGGTGGCCGATATGGTTGGACCTTGCTTTTGTAATAACGTTCTTTATTACCTAAAAAATATAACATCAACGCTGTGTTTGGTTAGAGGATTTGGGGAGGGATTTAGAAAAGGAAAGGGAAAAAGTATGTGAAATTAGGTGAAATATAGTCATATTTTATTCACATTTCACATACCTTTTTCATTTCTCTTTCCAAATCCCTCTTCAAATCCCTCAACCAAACACAGTATAAGGTTGTATTTATATATTTGATTAATAGAGGGGGCTTGTTTGCCAAGAAAAAAAAAAAAAAAACAAGAACGAAAAAATAAGAGCAAAAAATGAAATAGAAGCTTTTTTTCTTTTCCTTCTTATCTTGTTTAGTTGGATTAGGAAAATGAGAAAAAAAATAAAATAAATGTGTTTGTCAAAAATATCCATTATTTTGTTAGAGAGAGAGAGAGAGAGAGAGTAAATGTATAAGTAGTGGAAGTTATAAAATAAATATAAAAAAAAAACTCAAGGATTTGAGCCTTATAATGAAATAAGCTCAGATTTTTTAATTTTATAAATTTAAATTCTAATCTTTTAATTTATTTTCAATATTAACCATTTATCTATTTTCATTAACTAAAATTAAACAAAAATTGATATTTTAGTTATTATACTTCCGGAGCTTCTATTTTCACACACAATTTTTACTCTGTGCACACACTTAATGAAAAATATTTTTATTACAATTTTAACCTAAAACAAAATTACTAATATAGACATTAGTATACACTTCATTTGAGATTCATTTTTTTCTCAATACACATCTTTTGAAGAAAAAAAATCTCAATATACATCCATTATGAGAAAAATACTACATGCTACTTCTAATGTTACCTTAAAAATATTTTTTTCTTACTCACCCATTGTCATTTTCCAAAGTTCTCATCTTTCAATCTATCATACCCTACTTTGAGGTTGTTTGAGGTGTCCTAAATAAGTGCATTTTTTGTCCTTTTAAACTAAAAAGTTGAGAAAAAAAAGATAGATATTTGGGTTTTTTTTTTTTTTTACGAAAAAATATATATTAAAAAATTGTATAAATAAGTATGTAGGAGAAGATAGTGGATTAGGCCGTACCAGTTGGGCAGGGTAGTGGGTTGGTTATGAGATGGGAAATGATTGCCTCATTTTCGGGCCTGAGTTGGATGGTATTCTTCGGCTCGTGAGGGCCCACCACAGGTCCCATTTTGCTAATCAGAACCGTGCAATGTGTACAACTCGTCGAGTACTATATGTTTGTAAAACATCACGTTGATTGGATATCGATAGCTATCTGATCGTGTTAGTTTTTTGTCAACTGTTAACTATAACACCATCCATTTTTTATACAAAACTAATTTGATCATGTAGTTAGCGATATCTGATCAACGTGATTTTTTATAAGCATATAGTTCTGGACGAGTTCTACACATTAAATGGTTCGGATTATCAAAATGGGACCTGTGGTGGGCCCCCACGGGCCCAACATTACCGTCCAACTTAGTGATTTTATATATATAATTTTTTTTCCCTTGTCACGGTACTAAAGGGGTCAATTCAACCCCGAAAACTGTGTAAAGTTGGTTTGATTAAAACATTATATATATTAATTTTTTAATATTTTTAATTTGTAAATAGTGATAACTTTTTTGTCTTTTTTTGTAATTTTTTGACTTTTTAAATTTTTTAAAACACTCCAAACCATGCCTTAAGTTTACATTGTCACCTTCCAAAGGTGCTCATATTTTCTAATCCATTATCAAACCCTCACATTACTTTTGATTGAGTTCTACCTCCTCATTCAAATCTTACCATTATTATTTAGGGGTGACTTGGGATGTCCTAAATAAGTGCACATTTTGACTTTTTATAAAAAGATGTGTAGAAAAGTAGAGAGAAGACATTGATTGATGTGATCCAAAAAAGATAAAAAAATAAAAAGATGGACTAAAACGGGTTATGCCAAACCACACCTTAATCGTTATAGAAGATTTGTATGACGAAAGTTTTGATTTGAGAAGAATATTGGCGTTTATTAAAAAAATATCAATGAAAATGTAAGTATAAATATTAAAATCATCCATCATTAATTAATTAATTATTTTTATTTTTAGGTAATGGAACAATTAAATAAAAAGATTTTAGAAAAAAGTTCTTCACCATCACAGATTCTACTAAAAAGTTTTATCGTTATAGCCGATATATTTAGGTACTGTAATTTTTATTTTTATTTTTTATTTTTGACTCAGCAATACTACTTGTATACTAGAATAAACTACCATTTTCTTCTTTTGAAAATGGTTGTTCAACTTTCTTCCATGGAGCCTTCAAGAAAACAAATAAAATAAAATTAAACTTTCCTCAATGGAGGTTTAAATTTTGGAACATGTTAGCAATCAATGCATAAATACTTACATCGTATTCCGTGCCAAAAACAGGAACATGTTAGCAATCAATGCATGATCCAAGTCCATGTTAGGTGCCTAATGCATCGCATACAAAATGTTACTAGAATAGGCTCGGCTAGTCTATGTATGACATGTGAAATGCAGTCAATTGATGCATGTATTCAATTCGGAATTTGAAGTACAAATGCAGTTAGCATGATGTACCGAGTCTGGTGCATGCAGGACAAATGAATGAATGCACGCATGCATTGCATGAGGTATGCTAATTTAAACATGCCCTAATCTACCATCATAAGCAGGTAAATAAAAGGGAAGAAAGAAGTGGGAGTTGGAAGACATTCACACACTCACCCACACTTATTACAGATTTGCCCTCGCCCGGAGGGACCAAATAAATAATACAAATTAATTAACTACGTAAACTAATTAAATATTACAAATTGCCTAATTAGTTAATAAACTAATTTAAACTAGGAAAAGCAGTAAACCGCCTCGGGAGGAGAGCCAGATGCAATGCATGCTTGGGTCCCGCTCGGAAGTGCACAACCATGCATAGTCTGCCTCTGTTTTCCCTGCTCTGCCTCTCTGAAGACTGCCAAAGTCTCAAGGATGCTTCTATGTATACTGGGAATCACCACCGGTTTTGAAAAAGGTTTTGAAAAACTTAGGTCAATGCAATGATTTTGGGGTGCAGAAGAGTAGGCAAAAAGTACTACCGTTTCATTCAAACGTTCTGGCACAACTGGCACAAGGTAGAAGCAAGCACAAAAGCATGAAAAACCACTGCTGTTTCATTCATAACTGTTGGTGTAACTGGCTCCATGGCAGAAACAGACTCAAAAGAAAGCGAAAAGACAGACACAAAACAAAATAGTGATGCCCGAGGTAACACCCCCAGAATCACCTGACTCTAACAAAATAGGACTGACTCAATACAACAAGACAGACCTGACCGACTTAGTACAAAAAGTCTGACCATATACAAAACAACAAAACTGACCCAATACCCAAGTCAGAAAGTACAAAAACTAGTGTTCGCACATTGCTCAAAATTGTGCGTGTCAAACGCCACATCTGAAGTAAACTGAGCGCCGCCCGCAGGTGGTTCATCCCCCGATCGCACCGCATTATCCCCCAGGTTCACTGATCCAATGACGATAGACTTTGTTGAGTTGGTGCGACGATGACCTTATTGTCAATCAGATCTTGTATTTCGTGGCGAAGACGGAAACAACCATCAGTGACATGGCCGACTTGCTGATGAAAGGCACAGTACTTGGTCGGATCGTGGGAGGAAGGAAGTCTATCTGGCAGTGGTCGCAGCTCCAGGGGTTTCAGATCCCCCTCTCTAATCAGGACCCTCAAGGCCGCCGATAGAGACATGTACAGTGGTGCGAACACCCTCTGGCCCTGAGGTGGGTGTTTTGAAGTTTGTGGAGTTTTGCTGGATGCACCAGCAAAGGGATTGGTAGGCGCTGACTGGGTTTGCTGATCTCTTCCGAGCGAGGGTTTAAAGCTGAAAGGAACATTCCTGGTACAGCGGCCCTTCTCCCGGCTTGCCTCTTGATTCAAACTGCTCTCATTCTGAATGGCGAAAGTGTCATCTACAATTTTTGCAACAACTGCGAGTACTTGCTGTTTGTTCAGCCCTTCGGCTTTCAAAGCCTCAATATCCCACTGAAGGTGTTCATGGGGACCAATGCCTGCCCCTACCTCGTTCTTACCACTTGCCTCCACTTTGCCAAGGGATTGGCCTTCTTCAAATGCAGCCCGTCCTAAGGAGCCTTTTGACATGAACTCCCTGGTATATGATGCGGTTGATGACGGAGCTAAAACTCCAAAGGCCAGATCTGCCACAGTTCTCTAAAGATCTTCGATCATCTTCATCAGCTCAGAAGTAGTGGGTTCATGGGTTTGAGATAATTGGGGTTCAGATGCGCCCATCATGCATAAGTCCATGCTTTCCGGGATAAACACCTCAGGTTTGGGTAGATGGGCCGAGGTGATGTATACGCTGAGGTCGTAAGGGACAGCCAGTGTGTGGATCAAATTGAGATGTGGATGAGGTACTTGGTCATCGGGGGCTGAAGGTGGAGCTATCGTCCGGTTGTCGATGAGATTTTGGACCTCATGACGAAGGCGGTAGCAACGGTCGGTGCCATGACCGCGCTACTGATGGTACATACAGTACTTGGAGGGATTATGTCTGGCTGGAAGTGGGTCAGGCAGAGGTTGAGGATCGAGGGGTTTGAGATGCCCTCTTTCCATCAAGGCTTTTAGTGCGCTAGTCAGGCTCATATAGAGGGGAGTGAAAGTTCTGCCCTGAGCTTGGGCTGGGCCGGCTGTTTGTAGGCTTGGTTTGGCAAAAGGGTCGGCTGTGGCGACTGTATTGATTTCGGTGGGTTTGGGAATAGTGCTACTACCAGCATTGGTACTCCTTGAAATCACCCTCCTTGTCGGTTCACTTGTTCTGGGGATGATCCCACTGTTGAACGCATTCTCGACCTGAACCCCCAGTTCATGCAAACTTTTGAAAGTGAATAGTGGAGCGACTATCAACTTTTGCAACATATCGTGCTCGAGGTTTCGCACCATCATCTGCACTTGATCCCTCTCGGAAGGCCGATCTGTCATCTGTGCTGCCTTTGCTCTCCATCTTGCGACAAATTCCACAAAAGGCTCTGTTGGGTTCTGGCGGGTTGTTTCAAGCTCTTGCGTGGTCATTTCAACTTGGGTATTGTAGGAATACTGATCAACAAAGGCCTCAGCCAATTCTTCCCAGTCTTGCTTCACTTTATCTTCCAACTTAGCGTACCATGTGGCTGCTACACCCGACAGGGTTCTTCCATACAGAGAGAGTTTCTGTGGCTTAGTCAGTCCCATCGGCTTTAAGACATCCAAGAAAAGTCGGATATGTACCATTGGATCTCCAGACCCGTCGAAACGGTCAATATATGGCATTTTGAATCTGTCTGGGAGCCGTACGGCAGCCTCGGTGTGCCCATCCTCAATGTCGGGAATGGAGTTAAGGCCTTGCCCCTTTCTGAATTGCTTCTCAAGGTTCGCAATTTTCACTACAGTCGGATTGAGCTCATTAACATCAAGGGAATAAAGCCTCTCATTAGGCTGCACCAGGGGTTTGAGCACCTGAGCTTGAGTCAACCTTTCTCGAGGATTCGGACACTGCAAATCTTCAACTGGCGGAAGTGGATCAAAGTTTGGCTGGGGTCCCAAAGCTGGATGTGAGGCAGATGCCCCAGATGGATGCTGCATTTCAATACTGGTCTCAGCCTGCATGGCAGTTCCTTGATTTAACGCTGCTATCATGGCCACAAATTCTTCCGAACCCTGGGCCATCATGGTCTGCTGAGTCTGAACAAAGGTGATGTGACTGGCGACTGACGGATCAGATGAACCGGTGAGCCCTGAATGGCCTTTCTTTGCCTTGCCTCGGCGAAAGAACACTGGTTGCCCTTGAATTGAATTTCTGACCTAACAAAGTCTATCAACAGTAGTCCAATGTACCCCGGGGATATCGGAGCCTTCTGAAGCTATAGTTCCAGGACTATCTAGCAAAAGAGAAAACAGACAGCATCTCAGCACAATTTCACTGGAACGGATTTGAGCATACTAGGATGACTGTACTCAATACTGATCACTGTTTCCCAAATATCTGCCTGTAAACTGATACCCTCGGGTAAAATTGATTCCCCAAATACTGATGCTGATGCCCACAGGCCTGATACCCAGACTTGCAAACTGGTATATGCGTCCCTGTAGAGATACATTCTAAAAACACATAGCAAGTAAGAGAGAGCCAAAACACCCCTATGTTGGGGTAGGGTTTCCCTGTCCTATTTTGTCAGGAGCTATGGTTTCACTACGCACGCAGCGGTTTCAAACAACTTAGAATCGGGTAAGCAACCTGTCCTAGTTTGGGATGGTCACTATGGATTCCGAATATGCACTAGGTCGAATGGTCAAAAAGGGTGCCCCGGAAAAACCGGGGTTTGTGTTCCCATACTGTCAGAGCCCATAACCGGTCAGCCTTATGCTCATGCCTTGACAAGACAAGCCTCCGGCAAACCGTTCAGGAATGGCAGATGGCAAACACGGTGTCCTAGGCGCACCAATGCACATGTAATGCAAAGAGACACATAAATGAAATCAAAACAGGATATCATGAGTTCGAGTCAAGCTCTCTAAAATCCCCAGCAGAGTCGCCAGAAACTGTAGCACGTCCGCGAGAGACCCCGCTATAGTTCGGACTCGATTTGTGTCACGGTTCTTAATCTTGAACCAAAGAGTCCAAATCTGGCAAATCGTTTTGAGAAACAGATTTTGAAAAGAAGTGCCAAACATGAACTGCTTTGCCAGATACAGAGTCGCCACCTAAATATTTTTTATGGGGAAATTTAGGAAACCCTAACTCGGTGCCGAAGGCCACATGTCCGTCATCACCGGAGTTGTCTCGGCTCGGGAGCTAGGGTACGATTGGGGAAGGTCAGCTATGAGCACCCCCTCTCGCCCGATCCGAAGATCGGCCTCTACTAACCGTGATATCCGTTTTTGAAAACATTATGTGTTCTTATTCCATTTGTTAGTCTAGAATTACTATGTTATGCGCGCAGCAAACAAGTATAGATTAGATTGCCTAATTTGGAAATAAGCATTGCATATTCGTTTATCTTTTTTAAAAAAAAGTACTTTGGAATTTGCCACTCGGAAGTAGGCTAAAATACGGATTTCAACGAGTTTTTCCAACTCAAACAATCCAACCTTCACCCACAGGCATTCAAACAGTTTATAACACATAAGCATCTAGCCACATGGTAAACATGCTATCATGTTAACATTCACACGCATGCGAGATGCTAAAGCATAAATACTTACATCGTATTCCGTGCCAAAAACAGGAACATGTTAGCAATCAATGCATGATCCAAGTCCATGTTAGGTGCCTACTGCATCGCATACAAAATGTTACTAGAATAGGCTCGGCTAGTCTATGTATGACATGTGAAATGCAGTCAATTGATGCATGTATTCAATTCGGAATTTGAAGTACAAATGCAGTTAGCATGATGTACCAAGCCCGGTGCATGCAGGACAAATGAATGAATGCACGCATGCATTGCATGAGGTATGCTAATTTAAACATGCCCTAATCTACCATCATAAGCAGGTAAATAAAAGGGAAGAAAGAAGTGGGGGTTGGAAGACATTCACACACTCACCCACACTTATTACAGATTTGCCCTCGCCCGGAAGGACCAAATAAATAATACAAATTAATTAACTATGTAAACTAATTAAATATTACAAATTGCCTAATTAGTTAATAAACTAATTTAAACTAGGAAAAGCAGTAAACTGCCTCGGGAGGAGAGCCAGATGCAGCGCATGCTCGGGACCCGCTTGGAAGTGCACAGCCATGCATAGTCTGCCTCTGTTTTCCCTGCTCTGCCTCTCTGAAGACTGCCAAAGTCTCAAGGATGCTTCTATGGATACTGGGAATCACCACCGGCTGAGTAGAATTGCCACCGGCAGTGAATTGTGGTAATCGGCACAAAATTAATCCATCGGCTGGTGATTTAATGCCAGTCGGCAATGTATACTGCCGGTCGGCGAAGAATGCCTGCAGAACCTGCAACTCACAGCAGCAGAGGACAGAACTTGCATGGCAATACAATTCAAGCAATGTATGCACCAATCATGTCCCCTATCATGTTTGTGACTCAAAGGGGCATGTGTCTCGATTCTCGGACCGCCAATCACGCATTTCCATGCATGACGGCCCAAAGAATCAAGTGTGCAACTTTCATGTCGAATGAAATGCAAACCAAACAAACAAACCAAGGCCCAATTCCTATCACCAAGTCAAGGAACAAGGCATGTATGCAAGATGCAATGCAACCTAGGCATGCAAGCTAAGGATGCAACATGGCATGGCAAGGCACTTATAGCATACAAGCAAACATGAGGCAATGCAAACTAATGAAAAGGTGGACTTATACATGATTTAGGCAACTCTAAATAGGTCTAAAACAGTGGCCATAGTGCTATAAAATGAGGGCTAAATGTCATGCAAACATGCATGCACATAAGGACCAACACTTAAGCATAAAAAGGCAATTCTCAAGCACACTTGAAAGAGGCATAACATGGACTAATGGCATGCAAGGTAAGCATTGAAAATCATGTTACAAAGGGTATTAAGCCAATTAAACAAGACAAACAAGGCATGCAAACGAAGCCAAAAACCCAAGACAAGCCAAGAGGCTTAAACCAAGACTAAATCAACCAAGCCTTACAAGGCTAAGAGGACTTAAAATAGGTCTAGTGCAGACCTAAACAACATCCAAAGGACACCTAGATGGCACCTAAATGGCTCAAAATCAAAAGCATGCACAATGACCAAAACATGGAGCATGCAAGTCAAGCTTCCAAAGCTTCAAAGAGGTGTCCAAAGAAAGCATACAAGCATGTCAAAGGGATTGAAATTATTCTATAAATGATGCCAAATCATTAGAATAAAGCAAATAGTGCATGCTACATACTCACACACTTGAGGCCAACAAGCCAAAATGCAAAGGGGGCATATAATGCACATCATAGCCGACCCAAACAACTATGGACAGACCTCTAGCATGGCAAAATAAGCACACAAGCTTCACAAAACTTGACCTAAAACATGCTAGAACAAAGGCTAACAACCTAAGGCATATTAGGGCAATAAAGTGGCATTACAAGGTAGGTATCCTAAACATGCATGGTGTACCAAAACCAACACACAACAAAGTTATATCATGGCATAATAAGCATGGAAAACAGCCAAGACATGATCAATACACACTCTAACATGATGCTCTCTCAAGAGGCTAAAAAGGGTCCCTTTCAAGGACAACAAGGGGAGGGGGGGCCCTCCCCTTTTGGAGACTTCAAGGCACCATCTCCGCCACTGAAATCCCTTAAGATTTCAGTGGTGGAGAGGCCCAAACACCAAAGTCTCGAAACTTGCATAAAATAGCACAAAATGGGGCCTTTCAAGGCCTAAGAGGGGTCAAACACCTCCAAACCATAAAACACTCTAAACAAACAATTTAGAGGGCCTAAAAACAGAACTTTTTTGTATTATACACCAAGCTCAAAAACGATTTTAAGACAGGTAAAAATACGATGCAAAAATGGGGAATAAAGAGGCTAGTTTCTTACCCTTGAAGACCCCTTTAACAATGATGCTCCAACAGCTCCTTTTAGGTTGAAAACAGCTCCAAAACCTAAAAACCAACCTCTTAGAACCTCAGTAGCTAAGTGAAGGTGAAACACTATGTGTTTGTGTGCAATAGTAAGACACAAACACACTTAAACACACACAAGAGGGAGATATAGAGAGAGAAAGTATATGGATTCTAACCCTAGAACTCAAAACCCTAAAATGGCTGTCTAAAAATATCTAAAGTGTCTCAAGTGTCTAACCCCCAAGCCAAGAGAGAAGACTCTCTCTTCTAGGCAACCAACTTGTAAAGCTTATACAACAAGCTTACAAGAAGGGCATCCCTCCATACACGTGTATGGAGGGGAACCAAATTGCCACACAGCTGTCCAAAAATATCTGCAAAAGCAGATGAACAGTAGTCGGCTGGCCAAAAATGTCATTTTGACAAAAATGACTGCCGACCGGCAACAAATAGTGCCGACCGGCCACACACATTGCCGATGGAAACAAAAACCAGCCGGTGGCCTCTAGCCACTGCCGGTGGTGTGTGGGGATGCTTCACAAGGCATTCCCTGCCCCTCCAAGGCAAAACACAAGTGTTTGGTGCAAAACCAGACACAAAACAGTCGAGTCGAGAGATCCTGAGGCAGGGCGCATAGCCGAGACCTCCGGGAACTCAAGACGAACACGTACAAGGATGATCACCGAGTGTTCAAACAGTGACGTCCAAGTCTTGAGGACGGTCAAAAATGAGGTGTCTACACCAGTACTCCTCCATTGAGTTTTGATGCTGTTTTGTATTCTTATTTTTCAAGAAATTCATGGAAAGTTCACCTTTAAGTTCAAATTACATGCACCCTTAATATGTTGTTCTTGTTGAGTTTTTTTTTCATACACAGGTACGATATTGTATGTATGGTTCATTCAGCGGAGCCAACATAGTCAAACGATATTGTATGTACAGTTCATTCAGTGGAGTTTCGGGTGAAATCATTCGTGCCCTTCGAATCACATCTTTTTACTCCTTCTCCTCACGCGTGAGAGGTGTTTACACCACTTTTTTTGGTTAAAAATATTTGGGTGCATCTCGGTATTTACACCACTCCTTTTGGTTAAAAATATTCGGGTGCGTCCTGGTGTTTACACCACTCCTTTTGGTTAAAAACATTCTAGTGCGTCCCGGTGTTCACACCTCCCTTCGGTTAAAAACATTTGGGTGCGTGCCAATTTTTACACCACCTTTTCTTCTTGTGCGTGAGATGTGTTGGGATTGTTCGACTTGGTTTAAAACATTCGGGTGCGTCCTGGTGTTCACACCACCCTTTTCCTTTTCATGTGTGCAATACATTAGGATTTCAGTTGAGACCTCGGGTGCACCCAACAGTCGCTCTTCGCCTTTCCTGCGCGTCGCGTAGTTAAGTTTGCATTATTTTTTTACATCCTTTCTACATGAAATGTAGTTTGGTTCGTAATTCCCACGAGTGGCGTGTTTACTTCCTTCCTTTTGTGTTTGAGGTTGCTATACCTTGTTTTGGTTTGTTTGAATGTGGCATTTTCATTGCATAGTATTTGTATCTAAATGTTTCATTATAGCCTCATTGCATGATCATAAGTTATGTTCCTACATCGTGCATATCACTTGCACCATGCCTTAGAACTATGCTGGTTTGATTCCTTGCAAAGGGATACGTAGGCAACCTGCAGTCGCAACCATTTTTGTCTTGCTTGTTTGTTTGTCCAAGTCTTCGGCCTTATCAAAATGGGTTGTCTCTGGGCTTTGACATTCACTCCCGTCACTTCATGACTTCCGAGTTCTGTCAAAGAGGGGCAACTGTAGACACCCCATTTTTTACCATCCTCAAGACTTGGATATCATCACTTGTGCATATGATGATTGTGATTGCATGTGTTTGTTTTGAGTGCCTGAAGTCCTCGATGGAACGCCCTGTCTTTGAGCCTTTAAACCTTGCCTTTTCTATGCCTTGTTTTGGACCAAAACTTGGTGTTTGGACCTTTTGGTGACCTATCGGCCACCACCATAGGCTGTCGGCCATGGATCATGGTTGTCGACTAATGGTGTGGCCGGTCGGCCCCTAGTGTCTTTTTCCAGATATTTGTTGACAGCTCTGACAGTTGTTGGCACAATGAGCTACATCTGCCTACACGTGTATGGTGGGATGTTTCTAAGCTCAAAGCTTATTTTTCTATATATATGGGGGTTTCTCCCTCATTTTGAGAGGTTAGAAATTTTTGAACAAAAAATCTCTCTCTCTCTCTCTCTCTCTAGATTTCTGTCCCTCTTGCAATTTTGTGGTTAGTTGCTTGTTTTCTCTACACTTTTACATACACTACCTTAATCAAAGTTGATTCTCTTTGGGCTGAGGTTATTTGAGACCCTCTTTGAGCTCTAGCAAGTGGTTTTAGCTTGGTTTGGTGCCTAAACTTGAGCTTTGCTTCAAAGGTATAACAGTTGCCTTGTTTACTTTGTTTCAACATACTTGTTTCACCATCTTTTCTTACTAGTTTGGGGCTGGTTTTAAACTGTAAAAGTTCTATTTTTGTAGCTTAAAAGTGGTGGTTTGAGCCCTTTTTTAAGTTAAGGCGTGGTTCACCCTTCTTGCTTCTTAGTTTGTCAAGTTTTTGTACCTTTGTTCATCACTTTCAAACCAACTTTTTTCGGACTTTTAACCACTAAATTTCAGAGGTTTTTCAGTGGTAAAAAACGCATTTTGAAGTCTAAAATTGGAGGGGTCGACCTCCCCTCCTTGTGTCTTATTTGCATGCCTAGTTAGCATCATGTATTAGCTTAATGTTTTAGCTTTTTGTGGCTCAAGTCTAGCATGTTTTAAACTTTGTTTTGACCTGTTTTAGCTATGTTTTGACTTTTTGGTACCTTTTGAGTCTTATTTTGCATAGTTGTAGTGTAAGTCCTTTCACTAGCTTGGTATTTTAAGGCTTTAATCATCATTGGTTTGAGTTGAATGCATGTTTTAGTGCTTTTTCTCACCTAATTTTAGCACATACAATCTCTGCAATCTCCCTCATTTCTTCACTTTTTTATTTGCTTTGAGGGTTATTTCCACCTTAGGATTGTTTAAGCTTGAGCTTGAGGCTCATGCTTAATAGTTTAATCCTCCTTTGAGGGTTCATTACCAACAGCATGAAGCTTCTCTCATGCCTTAAACTATCCCTTGGTTGACACTTCTTTCACCTTAGAAGACACTCACCAATGGACTAATTGATTAAAGGATGACTTGGTAATTAAAATGAGTAAACAAAATTGGCAAATAAAGAAGCAAGATAAGCATTCTTTGGTGTTGTATTGCATATGTTCAAATTGAACGTTAATTTAAACACAAGGAAAATGGAACATTTCATACTCAAAAGTGATTAAATGGGCCGTTTTCCTTGGTCTCCATTGCCCTTGATCATGCATAATAGGGTGATGGTCATTTTGGTCTCATTTTGCATTTACTAAACTTGCACAATTGGTTTCATAAGCCATCATGCAATGAAATTTCTTGATTGATGGTTTATGAACCAAATTTTGTCCCTCCTTTGATTTCCCCATGAAAAGGAGAGGCAAAGTGTGCAAACAACCCTTGAGAAATACACTGTTTTGCTTTGTTTTGCTCTCTGTTGTAGCAAGAAAGTTCAGTGCAGCAGTGGCCAACATCCACCACCAGTGGCCGATTGACCACCACCAGTAGCCGACCGGCCCCTTGTCAGCCATCAATGAAATTTGCATAGTGTGTTAGTAAGGTGGAGGTGTTCTGGAAGTCGGTAGCTTTGTCGGTCCTTAAATGTGCAAACAAAGGCATTCAGTAGCAAGGCAGTGGCTTTTCGAGTGAAAACCATGCATGCTTGGGCCTCCCTTGCTTTTCAGGATTAGCTAATTAGTTTAATTAGCATTAGATCAAATATATGTTGTAATTAATTAGTTGTAGCTAATTAAGTGTTATAAATAATTAGTTAGTTTAACTAGTTATTCGATTTTGTTTTGTAATTAGTTAACTAGAATGGTTAATTAATTCAGTTTATAATAATTAGTTAGCTTAATTATTCTAGTTAGCTAGTTAGCTTATTCATTCGGACCCTCCTTCACAAGGGCGTAATGTTGTAACACGTGTGCGTGCGTGTGTGTATGTCTTACAACCCCACATCTTTCTCCCTTTTATTTAATCGCTTTTGATGGTTAGATTAGGGACATGTTTTAATTAGCTTATCTCATGCTTGCATCCATTCATCTTGTCTTGCATGCACCAAGGCTCGGCACATCATTCAAACTGCATTGTCATTTCAATAATTCTTTGAATATGTGTTTAATCGCATGTTGTTCAAATCGATCCATATGCCATACTAGTAGCCGAGCCTATTAAATTGCATATTACTTGTGTTGCATTAGGCATATTGTATAGTTAGGAATCATGCACATTTTTCTAACTCATATCTTCTTAGCTTGGAATACCATGTGAGTTTTTATGTTTTAGCATACTTGCATAAGTGTGAATGTTTCCATGATTAGCATGCTTGCCATGAGGCTATGTGCTTAAATGCTAAACTGCATGAATGCCTATGGATGAAGACTCGTTGTTTGAATTGGAACAATTCAACGAATGTGCGTTTTAAGCCCGCTTTGTTGAGTGGCAAATCATGTTTTAAGTCCACTATGTTTAGTGGCAAATTCAAACCACTTTCGCAAACAAACATGAGTTGAATTATTCCAAGCCTTGCAAAAGAGTCTTTACTTGTTTGTGGGCATCACATAGTAAAGCTAGCTTAATAACCAGAACAAGAACACATAATGTTTATAAAAGATCATATCATGATTAGTAGAGCCCGATCTTTGATCGGGCGAGTGGGGGTGCACAATTCATGACGTTCCCCTCTCGTACCTAAGTTCTCGAGCCGAGACAACTTTAGTGATGACGGACACGTGGCCTTTGGCACGAGTCATGGGTTTTCTAAATTTTTCCAAAATAAAATATTTAGGTGGCTACTCTGTATCTGGCAAAGCAGTCTAATTTTGGCAATTTTTGATTCAAAATCAATTTTCCAAAATGATTTGTCAGATTTGGACTCTTTGGTGATTATCAATTTCACATTGCACTTGTGAGATTAGATTCAGAACCACATGAGTCCAAACTGTAGGGCTTATTCGTCTTCTGAAAGGAGGCGCGAAAAGGGCGAGCTACACTACCCAAACTCGATGTGCTTATTCCAAAAACCTTTGATTTTTTCATGATATATGCACATCTATTCCAGCCAAAGCCTCAAAACCCAGTGGTGACATATGATTTAGAGCTAGAGCTAGATATTATGATAGATAGTTTCACGGGCATGGACTTCCTTCTTTATGGTTTTCTTGAGCCATGGAGAATCAAAATGTAGTAATTTTCACATACTTCTCTGTGCCTTTAAATCATTGCATTGACCAAAATTTTCAAAAAATTTTCCAAAACTTTGATAAAAAAAATGAAGAGGAAGGAATTCATCGGGATTTGTGAAATTTGATTAACTGGGAGGAAAAGATGTGTGCTAAGCCCTTAATGGATGAGATCATTTTTGTTAATATAAGTATTGAGAAGAATCCTGGCTCGGTCCAAATTGGTGCTACATTATCTTCAGAAGAGCATGAGCGATTCGTCGCTTTATTAAAAATTGTTTTTGCGTGGTCCTACGAAAACATGCCTAGAATTGATCTTGAGATTGTACAACATATGATCACTCTTGACCTTCGGATATGATCCACCTAGCTTTCGAACCTTGATTTAGAATGTTCAATGATAAACCAAAGTGTGAGGCTTGCATAGCCGGATTGGCAGCAGCTCTTAAACTAGGGGCAATAAGGTCGGATGTGATTGAAGGTTCAAAACCGGATTGTTTCTCAAGCTAATAGAGACCATAAAGAAAATCAAATCCTAAAATCTGAGAGAAGAAGATTTAGTGATGAAGGACAATCGAACTCATATCCACGACCCTAGGGGCAAATTCATACTCAATTTGATGGGTCCCTACACCATCATCAAGACTATTTGGTTAGAAAGAGCGGTCATTATCATGGATTTAGATGGCTTGGAATTCTCGCAATCAATTAACATGGACAAACTGAAAAAATGCTACCCTTGAGAGGCTTGCTGAACCAAAAACTTGAAAGGGCAACCCAGGCAAAAGTTAGAGCAGAAAAACAAAAAAAAAATGAAAATTAAATAATGAAATAAATAAAAAGAAAAAAAAAGAAAGAGAAGGAGGTCGCAAGGTCGAAAACCCGGAAGGGCTGCTTTGGAAAAAGTTAGAGCGCAAAAGGAGAGTAAAAATACTCGAGTGAGCCTTAACGTGAGCTATGTAAGGCCTAATTCCTATCTTTGGGATACGTAGGTAGCTTCATCCTGAATTTCATTCTTAACCATTTTCACCTCGCTTGTCCCATCCATGGTTGATTAGTGTACCTTTATTTGATTGGTTGATTCATCTACATTCCGTTTGATTGTCCTATCTCTTTTTGTGATAGATTCAATTTGCAAGGTAACAAGTTCTAATTTGAGACGGTGCATCTCAAGGGTTGATTCCATGTTGGTCAGGTACTGGCCATTTCCAAAAACAGATTTTGAAGAATTTAATGAAGTTGACTAATTTTCTCGAAAGTCATTCCATTTTTCCAAAACCAAACCATTCTTTGGACCAAAAAAGAAAATTTTCAGTGCTCATAGCTTTACTTACATGATTTCAAAATAGAGAGTGGAACAAACATGCTAATCTAACTTTCAAGCTGGTCAAAATATTTTTAGCAAAAAAAAGAAAAAAAAAAGAAAAAGAAAAGTCAAAGCAATGAACTAGGGGTATAGTCGAGTCAGAAATTCTATCTTCTCCCCGCACTTTCGAGTCTCATGCATGTTTCAGTCGTCTAGCTAGCAATTCAGTCGGCCATCCAAGTTTTTAGTTGACTCCGAGTGTGTTTTATGATTGTTTCAGTCAGCCGGCCACTTGTTTAGACGGCCGGCCAATTTTTTAGCTGGCCCATTAATTTTTCAACTGGTTAGACAACAAATCAGCTGGTAGGTCAATCAATTAGTTGGCTAGCCAATTTCGATATCAATCCAGAATGGAAAATTCCAAAAACTACGTAGGCTCATTGGTTTGTCCTTTTGATCATGTTTTGAGTGCCTTTCATTCCATCAAGAGTAAATAGATGTGTTTGGATTGCTTTTGCTTTGTTTTTCTTTCATTGAATCATTATTTAATTTCTGGTCAGTTGAGGGCGCACTGTCTAATTCAGAATTCATTGAAATTTAATCGTTCTTGGATTCAAGTTTAGATTTAAGTTCAAGAAAATGTTTTCATGTTTAAGTGATGTGCCATTCACACCATGATGTGCAAAAAAATGAAACTTCTTTTATTGAATTTTAGGGTGAAATCCCCCGATTACAACATTGCATCAAAAAGAAATTTCGAACAAAAGAAGAAATCATCTGAAGCATTGGTGTTCCTTCCTAATCACAAACATAAAGGCAAAAAAAAAAACATTAAAGAAAAAAAAATAAAAATAAAAATATAAAAAGAACAAAAGAAAAAATTGAAAATACAAAAAAGAGAGGATTTTCTTGGATTTCTGGCGGCAACACAGCTGCGAGTGTCAAATGGGTGACTTCACGTGTAGAAAGTTTCATTGCTCAACTCCACTGCCAATTACCCTGCCTCAAGTTGTTCATTCTAGGGAAGGCTTTGAAGGCCCTGCCTCAGAATTTGTAGGATTTCTGAAGGAAATCATCCTCCGCTGGCCATCGAATGAGGTATACCGAGGCACCAGGAATCCTTCTATATCAGTTGCTTGGCGCTTCAATTTCTTGTTCTGCCTCTTCAAATGACTAATCTTTTCTCAAGCATCCCTGTACATAGGCTGGAACAGAGAGAGTTGGGCGTTTAATCGATGTACCTCATTTGTCCTGTTATGCAGCTGCTGGATAAATTGGAGACCGCAGTCATAATCTCCACATAGGGCTTCAATATGTAATTGTTGGCATCGATGTCAGATTGCACTGCCATCAGTTGCTTAACTGACATCTTATGGACACTAAAAACAGGAGCAGGGGCACTCTATCGAGGCTTAGAGGTGCTGGTGTCAGGAATCCCTATCAGGGAATCATTAAGGTCAGGAAAAAAGAAAAAAGGAAGAAGGGACAAGGCCATGTCAGAGGAGAGTAATGCCAAAAAGAGAGGCTACAGATTAATGGTAGAGAGAGTTTTGCTTGGCAGTTTTCTGCTATGTCTCTCTCGCAGGCCTCAGCTTAAGAAGAAAATGGAAGAGAAGAATAAGCTAAAGAGGGAAAATAGAGGCAATCGTTGAAGAATCGGGGTTGGTCTGACTTTGTCGGTCAGGCACCGTGATTGTTGAAATCACGCCCCAGACACGGTGCTCGACAATGACGAAAGAGGAAGAGAGAGACAAAAACAGGGGATGAGAGGGAGATATGTATATAATATGTATATTGTTTGTATACGTATATGTATATATATATATATATATGTATGCATGTGATACGTATTTTGTATAAAATTTGTATCTATATATGTATATATATGGTATGTATAAAAAATACAAAAAATACAAAAAAAAAAAAAAAAAAAAAAGCAAAAAGCAAAAAAAAAATTAAAAAAAAATTACCAAAAGAAAAAATACAAAAGAAGAAGAAGAAGAAGAAGAAGAAAAATAGGAGGGGAAAAAAAATCAATTTTTGTATTTATCTGTTGTGCATCCATCATGTTATTTTTGCATCATATTATCATATTGCATGTGTCACATCACACTCTTCATGTTTTTGCATGCACCATTACACTTGCACTATCTATTACATTTGTTATGCGTGGTTACAACTATCACATTGTTGCATCACTTGGCTACAATTTATTCACATCAATATTTGATTACAACCTTTTCCATCAGTTAATACTAGCCCTTTTTTTAGGTTGATGATTAAAACCCACTCGGTTAATACTGGCCCCTCTTTAGGATGACGATACTATCCCTTTCTTGCGTTGTTGGTTTAAACCACCATCGGTTAATACCTCACTTTTCTTGGGTTATTGGTTAAAACTATCCATTGGTTAATACCTCTCATATTTTGGGTTGATGATTAAACCTTCATCGGTTAATACCTCCCCTTTTTGGGTTGATAGTTAATACTACATTTCCTTCTCTCATGTGAATGTGTTTAGATTGTATCCCTTGTTATGCTTCATATCATTTATGCACAAGTCTTGCCTTGCATATTACCTATTACATTGTATTGAAAAAAAATTGGTTTTGTGAAGTGTGTAAGTTCAACTTTCAATTGTATTTTGAGCATATCATTTGCATTCTGCCTCTAAAGTATGTTGATTTGATTCCATGCATGGGGATACATAGGCAACCTTCGGGTTCAACCAACATCATTTGCATCTTAATTGTTTGCCCAAGTCTACGGCCTTGTGAAAAAAGTCATTTTCGGGCTTTGACATTCACTCACGTCAAGAAATGACTTTGAGTTCTGTCAAAGAGAGACAATTATAGACACCTCAATTTGACCGGCCGTAAGACTTTGACACTTTCTTTTGATTACCTGATGATGAAAATAAAAATATGTTTCTCACAACAGTCTCAGTACGAAAAATGAAATTTGTACTTAATTCCTAACCTTAAACCTGTTTTGGCCAAGTGTTCAAATCCCGTTCAAAATTTTCTTTCAAAACTTTCTTTCTGTGTTTTGTTCCAAGTATTTCCGTAGTGTTCTGAGCCTCATTTTTAAGCTACAAAATAAAACATTTTCTCAAGAAATTGAGCAAAGAATAGTGTAAAAATATGAGGAAATGATGATAATTCTGCTAAAAAATCTTGTTTCGTGCAAAATAGTTAGGTCACGGCCAACATTTTAATTCGCCGACCAACCAACTTTTTGGCCTACTAGCCAATAAGTTGGTCGGCCAGCTAATTTTTCCAAAAGCATGGTAGTTTCAATAGAATTTTTGTTGAAAATGTGTGGCTCATGCCATTTCAAATCTTTCTTGATACATTCATGCATGAGATGTACACCTACTTACCCTCCATTGTCTTTCTTTGGCCTCCATTCCTAAAGGAGCATTTGCCTCTTCCTCAAAAAGGGCATCCAAGGTAATCATCCTTATCACCTCATCATCCTTGTCCTCTACCTTGCCTCCTCCTACCTGCTCCATTGAGTCTTGCATATTGTGTGTCTACTCATCTTTCATTGTCAACAGAGCTAGCCTCTTCAACAAAGTCCTTGCTTTTTTTTCACCTTGTGTCTTTGTTTTCAACCTTGTCCTCCACAATCTTTTCCACTAAGCACACTTACATTGCCTATATGGAGAGGATCAGATTGTTAAGAAGGGAAGAGGGATTTAGAAAAAAAAAAGAAAAAAAAAATAGATAGCGAGAGATAGAGAGAGAGAGAGAGAGAAAAGAGAGAGAAAACTTTGATTAAGAAAGAGTTTTTACCAAAAACAAAGAAGCTGTTTTCATAAACCTCCATTTTCCTTGCACACTAATACACCATCTTAAGAACTGAGAATACACTTTCTAAACTTGAGGGTGGTCAAAAGAAAGTGCAGAAATCAAATCATTTCCTTGGAACGTGAATTTTCCACACATTTATTATCTTGCATTTTCTTTCTTATATTGCTTTGATTTCATATTATAAACTATTGTAATCTAACTGGAAGTGGTGAGTTGAGCTACACGTACCTCATGTTTGTTCTTTCTTTTATATTGCAACAAAACAGAGTTTTTGGCCTAGCCTAATTGGCCGGCCGGCTACCTTTTTGGCTAGCCGACTAAGTTTTTAGTTGGCCAGCTCACATTTTGGTCGGCCAACCAACTTCTTTTAGATAGAACCTAGCAGTCTCTCGGCATCGAGAAGAACAATCTCCGATGGTCTCTGAGGCCCCCTGAAGTTTCTATTTTTCATTTTTTATTTTTTTTAAGATGTAATATTTTTATTTCTCTCCTCCCTTGTTCGGATATGTAATATTCAAGTGTTATAATAATTTCCCACCCCGCTTCTTTCTACCCCATTCTTTTACTCGCTTTCCTTATCTGTACATATGCAATATATTTTTGTTTATCATCATAGTCATGCTTTGGATCCATGTTTCATGCCTTAAGATTCGGCTAAATTTGCATCTGTCGGTTTTATCGATTGTTACGTGATTTTGTGCACTACCTCATGTTCTTAAGATGATTCACATGTCATGTATTAGAAGCCATATCTGTAGTTGTATTTCATGAGTGAATGCATTAGGATTTTTTATATAGGATCATGCATGTTTTATTAACTTTGTTTTGTAATTGTTTGCGGGACGTCGACAAATATGTAAGTTTTTGTGCTTTAGCATCCCACTTGTATGTGTTTTTCTTATTATGTTTAGCATTTTACCATGTGGCTATTTATTTATTTAATATACCTTGATGCATGCCAGTAGATGAAAGTTGTGTTGTTCGATTTGGAATAAAATATATTTTCATGTTTGTAAAAATCAATTTTCTATGTTTTGTACAATATTCAAAATATTTTGAAAATACATGAAATCAAATTGTTCCAAAACACAGTCTATATTTGTTTGTTTAACATAGTAATTTTAGCATTTATTAAATAATCGGAATATAAACATATAAAGCAAATAACATTCATATCATGGTTTAGTAAAGGCCGATCTTTTAATCGAGTGAGTGGGGGTGCTCAATTAATGACCTTCCCCTCTCATACCTAAGGTTCTAAGCCAATCATCCTTGGTAACGACGAACAGTGGCCTTGACACGAGTCACTGGTTTTCTAATTTTCTCAAAACATTAGGTGACGATTTTGAGATCTGATGACGCAGTCCATTTCTGGTAAAGGGTTTTTGCAATAAAATGGATTTTCTATGAAGTTGCCAAATCTGAACTTTCATCTATGTTTCACATTACACTCGTGAGACTAGATTGAAGAAATTGAAGGTCCGAACGATTTAGCGCTCGAGTACCCCTGGGCGGTGTTACAAGGTGAAGGGAAAAGAGCAGAGATAAAGAGATAAATGAACATGGATGAGTTGGAAGCTAGAGGGAAGGTTCAAATGACTGCGGAGGTGAAGCATTGATGATGGTGTTTTGGACAAACGGGAGATAAAGGGGGTGAGCGATGGGATCCCATGTCAACAAGTTCATTGAAATCTTTATCATAAGGAAAAATGTTATAGAGTCTGTAAGAGGAGCTAATTTGAGTTCACTAAATTAATTAGGCCCAATAGTCCAAGGCTGGTGGGCCCGAATTTATCTCAAGTCCAAGATTGGTGCGCCTGGATTTATCGCCATGAAACGGGCCGAATCGCCCTAAGCCTCGAAAGGGTTCGGATCCACGAACCTAGAGATCCGAAACACATGGCTTCGAACGGATTCAGATGCAATCTACAAGCCGCTCCATTAATGAGTCCCAGAACACTTGCGGACTCGGAGCTTTCCAGGATCTACGTACTAGAACCATGGGCGTAATGGAGTCTAAACAAAGGACCTGATCTTGAGGACGGTGAGTGGAGATAAATTCACTCTTCGGTTAAACTAGCCTATACCCGGGTCGAGGTGGCACGATCTAGGGGGTCTCTGAGGCTCGACAATATTTGCGCTAGGGCATTCTCTTGAACTACCCCTGACCCTTATATAGTAGGACGTCCTCTAGGACTACACCTGACTCTTTGGGATGATTGGGGATCATTGGTTAGGTGTGGCTAAGAAGAAGGGTTCGCCGAAAGGTTGATCTCCTCTTCGGGGTTTTCTACATCCTCGGAGAGGTCACCTCCTCGGACAAGGTGGTTGGAGAGAATATTCCCCATGTGCCTTGCACATAGGCTCCATCCTACATCATGAGGTGCCTATAAATAGCACCCACCCATAGCTTTACAAGGGATGGATTTTTGAGAGAAAACTCTTGGGAAATAACTAATTTCCCTTCTCCATTATCAACCTTGAGAGTGAAAGTGAGAGATCCATGGGAGAGCCTTGCCATTATTCTCTCTCTAACTATTTTGCCTTCTTCTTCACCCAATCTCTTATCTCCATCATCTCTTTGCTTTTGTGTTCTTAGTTGAGACTATTGAAAAATCTAAGCCTCTCATCATCTTCTAGAGAATTCGAATTTTTCTTCAAGGATCTTCGAATTTTCCAACAACTTTCCTGAACCCTCTCATACATTTGGCGACTCTGCGGGGGAGGCGGATTAGTTAATGGTCTTAACGAGATCTGGAACTCATACAACACCGACAAAAATGGCAGATAATGAGACTCATCAACAAGGCTCTTCCAATGGTGATGATGAAAGGACTCAAGTTCAAGACTCACCTTTTATCCTTGAAGCCATCCAAAAACTCTAATACACTCAACAAGAGATTCTCACAACCCTTCAAAATCTCACCCACACCATATTGGTGATGGGTTCGAATTTCGCACCACCAGCAACAAATGGAGGTCAAGTCGGCACTAACGAGCATCAACAATTTCATGGTAATGTTGAAAATGGTCAAAACCATCAAGATCTACCCCAAATTCTCCTTGAAGTTGTACAAAATGGTGTGCAAAATCAAGTGCTAGGAGAAACAAGTCATGGCCAACCTGTGACCCATGGAGCGCAAAATCACGCACCTGGAGGATCGAGCCATGGTCCATCGGTGGTTGGAGGAGTTTCCGGCACGATGAATGGTGTTCCAACGAATATGGAAGTTCAAGGAAGGCCTACAGAGATTTCCCTACAAAATGGTGCTCCATTTATGCCTAATTTTGTTCCACCGATTGTAAATTCTACTCATGTACCGAATGGGTCTCCTTTGGCTTCGACGCCAAGTTTGCAAGTCCAACCTTGTATAGCCGTGGCGTGCAATGAACTTTATGGGACCCAATACAATATCCCATAACCAAATAGCATGTCCATAGGTGCCGATGGCCAATATCGTCATGCGTCTTCACTGATGATGAATTCTCAGCACCCAAATGGCCAAGTCGCTCCATGTTCAGTCCTTGGGTCTACAAGCCAAGTTCTAGAAATACCACCATCAAGTTCTCTTCCTCAACAATTTCTCACCCTTGCAGATGTGCAAGCCATGTTTGAGCTAGAACAGAGCAAGAAAACTTTACCCTCTTTGCCTGATCCGGATGTCAAGCCACAATACCCTATCGAGATGTTGAGTTATCCATACCCAAAGGGGTACACGGTGCCAAAGTTCATCAAATTCGATAGCAAACAAGGAAATGCTCGAGAACATGTTGTGCGATTCATCGAGACTCTGGGTATTCATGGTTCAAACCACGTCCTCCGACTGAGAGAATTCTCTAAGTCCCTCACCGACCGAGCATATAGTTGGTACGTTAACTTGACCCCAAACTCTGTTCAGAGCTGGGAGGAGATGGTTAACAAATTCCACACCAAATTCTTTCAAGCGGCTAAAAAGGTAACCACACTTACCCTATATAAGGAAAAACAGTGGGAAGGTGAAGACATTCTCGAATATGTGAAAAAGTTTCAAGACAAAGCCGTAGACTGTCATGAGGCTGTGGAGGAAAGCTACTTGGTCCAAATCTGTGTTGAAGGGGCATTGAACGGATAAAAGATGCTTCTAGTTAATCACAAGCTACCCACCTTCTCGGCACTAATTGAAGCATCTCGAAACATCAACATACCTCAATCTCAGGAGATTGGCTTTGAGACTAGTTATAAAACCAGCTTCAAGTCATCCCGAGGACCTTTTGTCACTGCGGCTTTCGTATCTTCTACCCGAAAGTCGCAGGGGGAGGAATTTAGAGGTCAGAAGAGGAAATACTGCGAAGATGACACTCCTTTTCCGTGTAGTGTTGAGGAGGTAAAGGCCTTAGTTAAAGAATGGGTGGCAGATAGGGAACTGAAGTTGCCTCATATCGAAGAGTTTTTGCCGAAGAGAGACCGCGAGGGTCCTAATTATTGTGTTTTCCACCGATCACTAGGACATCCTATAGAAAAGTGCCAGACACTTAAGAAGATCTTTAGAAAGAAAGTCGAAACAGATGGGCTAGAGTTCAAAGAACAAGGGCCCTAGGATATCTTAGAGACATGGCTATGATGGTGTATGAGGGCCATAGCCCGAGCAGCTGGTGAAACCTTTCCAAATGACCTCGCAACTCTAGGGGAAAATGTCAACATTCTGTAAAAGAGGTCTATCTATGACATTTTGCAATTTGTATTTACGGCATTATCTAAGAAGTTCTATCTTTCTTATGTTATGAAGAAATTTATTTCATATTATGTATCTTCATTATGTTATGTTGCTTGAAACAGTTTTCAATTTTTGTTGGCCCTTAAAGAAGAAAGAGGAATAGCGAACTCTGTTTCCAACCTGAAGGGACATTTCTTGATGCAGTAGAAGTGTACTCCCACTTTGACCTTCGAAGAGCAGCCATTGCTTCCATCAATGCAAGCTTTGAGGGTCTTTCTTGTTGAAGTAGAATGTGTGCTTCCACTCGGACTTCCGAAGAATAGCCTTTACTTCCGTCAATGCAAGCTTCGAGGGTCTTTCTTGTTGAAGTAGAGTGTGTGTTCCCACTCAGACTTCTGAAGAATAGCCCTTTCTTCCATCAATGCGAGCTTCGAAGATCATTCTTGCTGAAGTAGAATGTGTGCTCCCACGCAATCTTTCGAAGAACAGATCTTGCTTCTGTCAGTGCGAGCTTCAAGGGATAACATTTGCTTCCATCGATTGCCGAAGAAGATAGTGTACATCCTTTCGGATTTCCGAGGGACAACTTTGCCTTTGCTGGGATTTCTAGGGAACCATCTTTACTTCCATTAGTACGAGCTTGGTAGACTCAGTTGCTAGCTAGAGAGGATATTTCTTGTGGTTGCCAGCCAAAAGGGATCTTTCTTGCCAAAGAAAGGAGGGTGCTTCCACCCAAACTTCTGAGGGACAGCCCTTGCTTTCATTTGGACTTCCAAGGAACAAACCTCGTTTCCATCAGTGCAAGCTTCGAGGATCCCTCTTATTTAAGTAGATTGTGCTCCCACCCAAACTTTCGAAGAGCAAATCTCATTTCCATCAGTGCGAGCTTCGAGGATCTCTCTTGTTGAAGTAGAGTGGGTGCTCTCACTCAAACTTTCGAAGAACAGACCTCACTTCTATCAGCACGAGCCTCAAGGATCTTTCTTGCTGAAGTAGAGTGTGTTCTTCCACTCAGACTTTCGAAGAACTACTCTCGAGACCCGGTGGCTTATCAGAAGGGATCTTCTTGCCAAAGTAGGGTGTGTGCTACTATTCAAACTCCTGAGGGACAGCTTTGCTTCCATTTGGACTTCCGAGGGACAGCTCTTGCTCTTATTAGTGCGGGTCCGAATAACAGCCCTTGCATTCATCAATATGAGCTCCGAGGATCTTTCTTTTCAAAGTAGTGTGGACTCCTACTCCAACTCCCGAGGGATAGCCTTTGCTTCCATTAGCTGCGGAAGTAGAAGTGCGTATCCACTCGAACTTCTGAGAGACAGCCTGGTTTCCACTCGAACTTCTGAGGGACAGCCTTGCTTCTACTCGGACTTCTGAGAGACAATCTTTACTTCTATTGGTGCAAGCTTGGTAGACTCGGTTGCCTTGTAGAGGGATTTTTCTTGCCGAAGTAGGGTGTGTGCTACTTTTGGACTCCCGAGGGATAGTCTTGCTTCCGTTCGAACTTCTGAGGAATAGCCCTTGCTCTTATTAGTACGGGGTTCTAAGGGCATCGAGGTCGTGGAGTTTATACAAGAATTCATTCGCCTGAAATAGCAAAACCGACAAACGACATAAGCAATATTGAGTTCAGGATATGATTCAAGCATTACCGAAATAGAGGCGACATCAACTGTTTATTTCCCAAGCATCCACAAGATCAACAAGACAATAGTTAATTATTCAACAACAAGACCTATGTACAATATGAGGGGCTCATTCCCTTGGGTTTCCCTTGCAACAACATTTATTGTATTTTGCTCTACAAATTTCAAGACAAGCCTAAGAAAATTTTCAGCAGTGGCACCAACAAAACTCAAAGGATTCAAATTATCTCTCTCTACACCAATGAATCTTTGCAACGTTAATACCCCATCTATATCAGATTTATCAACACAAGGTCAAGCTCCAAAACATGAATTTCAGGACTACCTTTTATCATAAGTTCAAGATCCAATCGGAGGGGTTCAACAAATAGCAATATCAATGTGGATATCATCAACAACGGCACATTTGTTCCTTTCTCTTCAACACAGCAAAGTGTCATTTTGTCTACATTCAAACCAAGCTTCTCAGTAAAGTTTCAAATTCAGGAATTACAATATTCAAACATTCAATATTGTGATTTTAGCAACGTCAGATTTTGAGTCAACAAAGATGCTTCAAGACTTGCCTCTATTTCAAGGAAAAAATCGACAGAGGGCTATTCAACTCTTATTTTCTTTAGCAATGAACAGCAATCAACAAATCAAGATTCACAATGTATATATATATATATATATCAGATATAGAGATCCTGAAATTGGGTTTACCACAAAGAAAGCTTCCACCAAAATTTAAAAATAATAATAATAATATATATACTTACCCACAGACTTACAAGCAGCAAAGAAAAATGGAGCTAATCAATGAAGGGTTTGAATCAGCACAAACTAAAATTAGCAAAAGAGAGCTGGGTAAAAAAACAACACCAGTAAGCATTGGTACAGTCTAAGGTCGGCGTGGATGGCCCACGACCAAGTTGAAATCGGTAAAATAATGCAAGCCAGGAGGGGCACGAAGGTGAGAGCCGAACCGTAGTGCAGCAGCAGGTGGAGCAAATCAGCAGCGCAGTGTACTGACTGTTGTGAGTGAGTGCGCGCCTCCAAGTTGTCACGCTGTCAACAAGCTGAATGGTGACCACACATCGCGTTGAGTGGGGCGATATGTGTGGTCAGCGTTGGACCGTTGAGGCCAGAAGCATACCAGCAGAGAGAGGCCGGCTGTAGGATGGGTCGGTGACGACGACGGCCCCAATACCTGGAGTTGCAACAGGTGTTAGCATGAACCGGTGGTAGCCGAAGCTGTCGCGACATCATCGTTAGCCGAAGTCGTGGCCACCGACGGTGAGCAAGATGGCGTGGGTCTTCGGTGACACCGATGGTGCTGGCGCTTGGAGTTGCAGCAGTGGGCTGTGAGCAAGCAACTACGAAGCTCCAATTGAAGAAGAAGACAGTTGGGTTGGTCTCTGTGTAGAGAGAGAGAGCCGAAGTGGCTGTGCAACAAAAGAAAAAAAGTTAGGGTTATTCTTGTCCTTATTCCAAAAAATAAAAAACAATAATAAAGAAAAGGGAAAAGTTTTCTGATGGCCCTCAAAAGTGATAAGGCTATGGCTATATATATATATATATATATAATAGGCCACCGAATATTCTAAAGAATACGTGGATTTGAAATTTTATAAGCTGGTGAAGGAAAAGTTGGGTCAGGTTTGATTCTAATAAAAAAAAAAATGTGTGTAGCCCTTATCTTTTTAAGAAAAATGGGTGCTTTATTTATTTTATGTTTTCACATGTCGTAAAAACAAATCAGCTGCATCCAAAAAAAAAAAAAGTTAAAAAAAAAAATTAGATATTTATTTACTTATTTATTTTTAATATTACTTGTCGATTTTATCTGTAAATTACGGTGAGCCCTCAGCTTTAATCATAGACTCTGTTAAGACCAAATATTTCCGAAGACGTAATGCAAAGCGTGGCTAACAAGGTGAAACTATGCATGTCCGAGAAAACTACAATTTCTCATACACGCAAGGGGAAAATATAAGAGGAGCTAATTTAAGTTCACTTAATTAAGCCCAATAGTCCAAGATTGGTGGGCCCGAATTTATCTCAAGTCCAAGATTGGTGCGCCTGGATTTATCGCCTTCAAACGGGCCGAATCGCCCTAAGCCTCGAAAGGGTTCGGATCCACGAACTTAGAGACTTACTCGGGCTTGGACTCGAAAGGGTTCGGATCCACGAACCTAGAGATCCGAAACACATGGCTTCGAACGAATTCAGATGCAATCTAGAAGCCACTCCATTAATGAGTCTCAGAACACTTGCGGACTTGGAGCTTTCCGGGATCTACGTACCAGAACCATGAGCGTAATGGAGTTCGAACAAAGGACCCGATCCCGAGGACGGTGAGTGGAGATAAATTCATTCTTCGGTAAAACTAGCCTATACCCGGGTCGAGGTGGCACGATTTAGGGGGTCCCTGAGAATCGGCAATATTTGTGGCAGGACATTCTCTTGAACTACCGCTGACCCTTATGCAGCAGGACGTCCTGTGGGACTACCCCTGACCCTTTGGGATGATTGGGGATCATTGGTTAGGTGTGGCTAAGAAGAAGGGTTCGCCGAAAGGTTGATCTCCTCTTCGAGGTTTTCCACATCCTCGGAGAGTTCACCTCCTCGGACAAGGTGGTTAGAGAGAATATTCCCCATGTGCCTTGCACATGGGCTCCATCCTACATCATGAGGTGCCTATAAATAGCACCCACCCATAGCTTTACAAGGGATGGATTTTTGATAGAAAACTCTTGGGAAATAACTAATTTCTCTTCTCCATTATCAATCTTGAGAGTGAAAGTAGGAGATCTATGGGAGAGCCTTGCCATTATTCTCTCTCTAACTATTTTGCCTTCTTCTTCACCCGTTCTCTTATCTCCATCATCTCTTTGCTTTTGTGTTCTTTATTGAGACTATTGAAAAATCTAAGTCTCTCATCATCTTCTAGAGAATTCGAATTTTTCTTCAAGGATTTTCGAATTTTCCAATAACTTTCCTGAACCCTCTCATACAGAGTCCAAATAATAAATGGTTATGATTTGATGAATATTTGATAAATGAGAGTAATAATCTGGTGTGATGATGTTATTAATATTAAGTTGAAAGAACAAGTAAAAGCGTGCCATGTATATTGTAAAAATTATTTTTGGTTACATAAACTAACAAAAATACATGGGAGATTGAGATTGTGACAAATTAGAAATGTATGGTTTAAATTGAAGAATCTCTAAGTTTTGTTTATTTATTTTGAGAATCTCTAACTCTTAAGTTGAGTAATATTGTTTGCAACTTTTGAGAAGGTTTATCCCAACTCAATTAGGTAAATAATTATTTTAGGATGTACTAACTAAGAAGTACTAGTAATGTTTCCGTAATCAATATCCTAATATTTCTTAGTATTTTGGTGGTACTACATTCTAGTATACCAATACTGATTATGATATTATTATTGATCTCACTCATTAATCACATTATAAATATTAAAAACCTCTTAAGCCTCCGTTTGGGAAGTGGGTTGGCTTTTTGGCTTTTTTAGCTATTTGAGCCTGGGCTCAAAAGCTTGGTTTGGAAAGGACTTTTTGACTTCCTGGCTTTTTTGACTTTTTTTGTGAGAGAAGAGTGTAATGATTATAGGTTGGATGTGATGTTTTGTCTGTTGTGGCTCAAATAGCCTATTTTGTCTTTTGTGGCTCAAAGAGCCAAAAGAGCCCAAATGAGCTCTTCCCAAACGACACCTTAAATTATGTCACATCATTAATTGGTACACTAATTGATATGTTAATTAATACATATAATATTATTATTAATATTTAAAATAGATACTAATCTTGAGTTTGTAGGCACAAATTCATCTCAATTACTAGTAATGTTTCCGTAATCAAAGAGGATGAAAGTCTCTTAGATAACAGTAGAGCCCTGCTAAATACCCCCAGTGGGAGTCGCACCCCCAGTGAGGTGGCGCGCCCCCACTGGCTGACAACCAAAAAAAAAAAAGAAACAGTTTTTTTTCGCCCAATCACAGGCCTCCACCTCACTGGGGGTCGACCCCCAGTGGGGGTATAAAGCATTTTTGGATAACCGTGTCATGCTTTATTTACAAAGTACAATATAACCTGTTCAAATTAATAGTCCTGGGGCCACCTAAATTCTATTAATTTAACGAGATATCAATTTATCGATAAATTAATAATTATTAATTTACAAAGATAATTTTAACTTTTTGAGCTTAACAGTAAGCATATTTTATTTATTCACTTATCAAGATTGATGAATTTGATTTATCACATCAAGTGATGAAGTTAAGATTCAAAGTATTATAAGACATATCTCTTTATTTAACCAATTAAGAGTTTATTGAATTATAATTAGCCTAAAAATGGACACTCGGTCTATGAATTCAAATTTGGATATTGTTTGGCCAAAAGTCCATCCTCTAAAATACTTTGTCCACGATGAGAAACTTATATGAAATGACCAAAATACCCAAATATATATATACATATATATATATATATATATAGTATAGGGCTGTGCAGCGGATCCAACGACCCGCCAAACCCGCCCGGCCTAACCCGACCAGTAATAGACGGATATGTGACACGTGGCGAATGGGTGCAGACTCAACTGTCAAACCGATTCATATCCATCTGCCAATTCGCTCAATCTGCATCCATCAGATTGGCGGACGGATACGGATTAATTTTCTCCAATCCGCCAATTTAGCGGACAGATGGCGGATTGGGGGTTTCGTGGCCCCAACTGATCCGCGCCCACCCCTAATATGGTATTACCTTGTTATTCTCTCTCTCTCTCTCTCTCTCTCTCTCTCTCTCTCATCTTTTCTTTTATCTACATCTTTTCCATCACCACCACCATCAGAGCGCCACCATCCTCCTCCGTGTTTGTCGTGCCAATGGTGTCGTCGCTACTAAAATCTAGATCCAAATCTATCACCACCACCACCAGCTATCCATATAATCAGATTTGTTTTTATGATCTAGATCTATTCAAAACTCCATGAAGTAAACTTGAAGAACACCTTATAATGAACAAGGGTAGAAGACCACTGCTCAAATTTTTAACAAAATTTCTAGATTTGTTCAACATTTTTATTCTTTTTTATTTATTTATTTATTCTTTAGACGAGTTGATGTTCAGATCGATTCCAACCCACCAATGGGGAGGGAGAGAGGAAGTTTGGATGTGGAGGGGTCTATGAGAGCTCCGATGAGTCTCTGGCCACAGATCGAAAAGTTGAGGGGTCCTTTTCTTTTTCTTCTTCTTCTTCACCATCTGCTTCTCTTTGATTTCAATCGATAGGACCTCTCTCTCTATATCTCTGTGTATGTATAAAAATTCAGCAGATCAGAAATGTTTTTTTTTTTTTTGAAGTTGTTGTTGATCGTTGTTGATGATGATGATGATAATGATGAAATAGATTGCAACAGATTAAAAAAAAAATTGACAGATATTCAAAATTTGAATATATAGGTGGTGTTTGGAAACTTGGTTTCCAGATTTTTTATTTTTTATTTTTTCCACTAAAAGACAAAAGTTTTGCAAAATCAAAAAAAAAAAATCCAAACAAAATATCACATCCAACCCCATAATTATTTCACTTTTTCTCTCACAAACATCACATCCAACCACAAAAAAACCCAACTATCTTCCCAAACACTAAAATTTTTTAATCCAATAATATCCTACAACTAAAAAAACTTACATAAAAACTCACTTCCCAAACGCCCACATAATAAAAATTGGATATTTCTGTTCAAAATTTGAACAGATAGTGGCTTAGTGCATTTCAATAACAAAGATTTGAACAGGCAAAAAAATCAACAAATAGAACTTAGGGAAAAAAACTTAAATAGATAATAAAATTTGGACAAATAAATTTAAATAGATAAGCAAAAAATTGAACAAATAATAACATTTGGACAGATAAGGGAAAAAAAATTGATTAGATAGTCAAAAAATTAAATAGATTAAAAAATATTTGAACAAATAGTTAAAAAAAAATAATAGATAGTCACAAAATAAATAAAAATTCAACATATATATTAAGGGATAAAATTGAAAATAAAATGTCCTCTAAAATAACAAAAACACTTCTCACGAACTATTTCATAAAGAGTGGATCTCTCACCCATAACAAAATATTCACTGGCTCTATTATCTTATACCCTCCGTAGATTGAATTTTTCAACAATTTTCTCCATAAAGATCCAATGTGTGAAGAAAAGAACCATGACAAATGAAATGTGTTATGTACCTTTTAGCTAATTATTAATTTATAAAATATTTGGGACCTACAAAATACAAAGATTATATTTAAAATTTATTATCTTATAATTTTATGGAGATTATTAATTTAGCACTTGGTCGAGTTGGGACCAGGCAATTTTATTATTTTAAAAAAATAATTAATTTATCAAGTATTAATTTAAAATGTTATACTGTAGTTGATTTGATTGAGCAGACCACTCTTTTATGTTCTGAACCAACACATTGTGTAGGACATATTTGTTAATTCCCATCATGATCTCTGTTCTATGGCCCTCAAACTAAGGAGTTGTTACGGTGTGTTGGAGAAAAATAGTTGAATAAGAAATTGTCTCATAAATGTGTATATAACCCACACATTTAAGGCTCATCAGTTTTATAAAATTGATTGGGCAGTTTTGCTAGCATTAGTTGCCAGCCTTGATGGCTAGAGGCTCCTTCCCTCTCCCCCATGGTGTATAAAAGGAGGCCCTATTCCTTGAAAAGAGATATAGAATTTTTCCTTGACATCCATACACTGCCAGTCTACTTCTCCTATAATTTTCTTCCTGAGAGAGAGTGTTGCCGTTGTCCGTTCGCTAAGCTAATCAGAAGGTGCTTCTGTTGTAGCTGGTAAAAACCGTCGTATCCTGGGAAGTAGACGCCGACGTACCTCCAGCACCCAACGGTGAGGCGGCGAATCTATTTTAAGGAGACTGTGGTATCACACAGGCTTCGGTTTGCTTCCTTTAACCATTTTATATTTTACCTGTATTTTATTCAGCATGTTATTTTTCCTGGGATTGAAGGTTTGTTTTGTTCATCTCATAATTTTGCAATATGCAATGTGTAATTATGTAATGTGAGTAGTTTTTCCCAACAAGCTTAAAAGAGATTCGACGTTTATCATAGAATTATATTAATAGATTCATAGGTGTGTGTAATAATTTTGAATGTAATTGGCCACTGGTAGTACTAGCGAGTTAATTGGTTTATTAGATGCATCTACACAGGGTTAAGCTTTTGATTTTGCCATTTTGTGTATGCTACTGTTTGGTCTTCCCATGGCATGGAATAGGCCACTGTTATCAATAGGGAAGAAGAGTTCCATTGGTGCAACGTTAATTCACTGTATTTTCTAATTAATTTATTAGTTTATGGTGTACCGGTTCATGCCGTGTATTTCTAGATTTACATGCTTCTAGTTCACATGCTTCTAGTTTACAATATAAATTACATGTTCATTCAGGTTTAATTTTTAGTGTAATTTGCATTTCTAGCATGTTTATTAGGTAGTAAATTTTCATGTAACTTGTACCTATTAATCTTTAATTTAGGTATGGAATTGTAAAGTTTATAACTTGCCTATATTTAAATTCATGTTAATTTCTCTAGAATTATTTGCATGTTAATCATGTCATTTGCAATTCTTGCCTAGTAATGTGATTTAAGTATTTAGCAGTTACAAAATGTTTGTAACTTGCCTCAATTAATTACATGTTTAGTGTACCATAAGTTCATATGTAACCTTTACCAATTTAAAATATAGTTTAATTATATTTAATTTAGGTCTGTAACTTATATAGTTAATTACATGTTTATTATGTAATTAATTTTTTACAGTTTTTTTTTTAGTTTAAATTCTAGATGTGTAACTTAAGGGTTGGTTTTAATCTTTACTTACAGTTATTTATTAGTTTGTTTGCTAGTACCCTCCCCTTCAATCACTACTTTGCCAAAAGCAAAGAAAAGCTGAGAGAGGTTTTGTTGTATTTTGCTGTTAACTCTTTATTGCAGGAATACCTATGGAAATGGGAAAAATGATTAATTTGGACTAAATATTTGAAGCAATTGTTTGCTTGAGTGTTCGTTTGTGGTTATTCACCAATATGTAAAGCACGTGTTATTTGCTTGTAATTATTGTAGCAATTTTGTTGTAATTGCTTGTACAGTTTGGAACTTGGTGTGTTTAACCTAGTTCATCCCTTGAAAAATTTAATACTTAAAGTTGTTTCCCATGAACTAAGAGTCAACATGCTCTTGAAAGTTTTTTCTAAGGTTAACTGGGTTTTAAGTGGGACCGATGTGACCCCTCCAGTCTTCCTGGAAACTTTCCTGACCATGTTCGATTCTAGGTTGCATGGTGAGACTAGTTTTGAATTAAATTTCCAATTGTGGGATTTTCTAGTATTAAGTTTGAGTTCTGGAAATACAGAATAGTGAAAATTCTGCTGTAATTTTTCAGAAATGGCAACTGTCTCTGATGCTGCTGCTGCTAATGTTGGAGGGGATCCGAACCCCGGGGCGACTGGCTTGCCAACCCCTGCTGTGACCTCTGTGGTCAATCCTCCTGTTGTTACTCCTGCTGTTCCGAGAGGACCGCTCAATCATCACGAGCGCCCGGAGAAGTTCACGGGAGTGAATTTCAAGAGATGGTAGCAGAAGATGCTGTTTTATTTGACTACTCTAAGCCTTGCGAGGTTTCTGAGTGAAGATGTACCAGCCGAAGAGGAGAATGAGCAAAATAAACAAAAGCTCATGGCTCTGGACGCTTGGAAACAAGCAGACTTCTTATGTTGGAATTACATTCTGAACGGCTTGGCGGATCCGCTTTTCAACGTGTTCTATGCCAAGAAATCAGCTAAAGAGTTGTGGGATGCCTTGGACAAAATGTACAAGACCGAGGATGCTGGGGTAAAGAAATTTATCGTCGGCCGGTTCCTGGACTTCAAGATGGTGGACTCTAAAACTATCCTGAGTCAAGTCCAAGAGTTCCAAGTGATTCTGCACGAGATACATGCAGAAGGGATAGTCCTAAGTGAGTCATTCCAGGCAGCTGCTTTGATTGAGAAGCTGCCTAACGGCTGGAAAGGCTTCAAGAACTACTTAAAGCACAAACGAAAGGAAATGACAGTCGAAGAGCTCGTTGTCAGGCTCTGGATTGAAGAGGACAACAAGAAGAAAGGGGGGAGTACCTCCACTGTCAAAGCCAACATGGTTGAGCATGGCGAGTCCTCGGGAGTGAGGAAAAAACCACCGACAGGCAAAAGCTCAAAGTTGGGGGCTAGAGGAGGAATCTCCAAAAGGCCAGCCTACAAGCCAAAGGAGCTTACTTTTAGGTTCGATGGCAAATGCTTCAACTGTGGAAGTGACGGGCATCGGGCAGTTGATTGTCTGAAGAAGAAACCCTACAGGAAAAACCCTCCCCAACACAAAAACTGGGCACATATGGCTGAAATGGAGGAATTGTCACACGATGTGGACGACATGCATCTGTCAGCCGTCATGTCAGAAGTGAACATGGTGGGGTCAAACCCGAAGGAGTGGTGGGTAGACACTGGGGCCACTCACCATATTTGTGTAAAGAAGAGAATGTTCACAACTTTCGAACCGGTTTCAAACGGGGAGAAGTTGTTTATGGGAAACTCTGCAACCTCAGTTGTTGAGGGTAAAGGCAAGGTGATCCTGAAGATGACTTCAGGAAAAGAACTGACTTTGAATGATGTCCTTTTTGTGCCGGACATTCGTAAGAACCTTGTCTCGGGGTCCCTCCTAGGCAAGCATGGCTTCCGCATGGTGTTTGAATCAGACAAGGTCGTGTTGACCAAGGGCAGGGTCTATGTGGGGAAGGGATATATGTCAGGTGGTATGTTTAAATTGAATGTAATGACACTTATCCCTAAGATTAATGAGAAAGCTTATATGCTTCAGTCCCCTAATTTATGGCATGGTAGATTGGGTCATGTAAATTTTGACTCTTTATGTAGATTAATCAAGTTAGATCACATACCATCTTTCAAGATTAATCCACAACACAAGTGTGAAACTTGTGTAGAAGCAAAATTGACAAGGTCTTCTTTTCATTCTATTGAAAGAAGTACCCAGTCTTTGGGTTTAGTGCATAGTGATGTGTGTGACTTGAAAGTTGTACAATCACGTGGTGGCAACAAGTACTTCATCACTTTTGTTGATGATTGCACTAAATACTGTTATGTGTATTTGCTTAAAAGCAAAGACGAGGCTATTGATAAATTTATTCTTTTTAAGAATGAAGTTGAGAATCAATTAAGCCGGAAACATTGAGAAGTGATCGTGGTGGTGAGTATGAATCCCCGTTTGCCGAGACTTGTGGGATTATTCACCAAACCATAACGCCTTATTCGCCTCAGTCAAATGGTGTTGTTGAGCGGAAGAACAGGACGCTGAAAGAGATGATGAATGCAATGTTGATAAGTTATGGGTTGCCACAGAACTTATGGGGGGAAGCAATTCTCTCTGCGAATTATATTCTTAATAGAATACCACGGAAGAAAGTGGACAAGACTCCATATGAGTTGTGGAAAGGTCACAAGCCTTCATATAAATACCTACGAATGTGGGGGTGTCTTGCAAAAGTGGCCGTACCTACACCCAAGCGGGTTAGGATAGGTCCGAAAATCGTGGACTGTATTTTCATTGGTTATGCACAAAATAGTAGTGCATATAGATTTCTTGTGCACAAGTTTGATATTTTAGATATACACAAGAATACTATCATGGAATCTAGAAGTGCATCTTTCTTTGAAGATGTATTTCCGTGTCGTCCCCAAGACAGGGTTCCGAGTTCCATGAAAGAAATAGATGATCACGAAGACGATCACATAGATGATCACAAGGATGATCAAACAGCTGATCAAATAATTGATCAAGTAGATGATCAAGCTGATAAAGTAGGTGAGCCAAGAAGGAGTAAAAGGGCTAGAACCACAAAGTCTTTTGGTCCAGACTTCTTGACTTATATGCTAGAAGGAGAACCTCGAGCGTTCCATGAAGCTGTGACTTCACCTGAAAGTCCTTTATGGAAATAAGCAATTAAGAGTGAGATTGACTCCATCTTACAGAACCATACTTGGGAGTTGGTTGATCTACCCCCAGGCAGTAAGGCCTTGGGGAGTAAGTGGATCTTTCGAAGAAAGATGAAAGCGGATGGGTCAATTGACAAATATAAAGCTCGGCTAGTTATCAAAGGATACAGACAGCGAGAAGGCCTGGATTACTTTGATACGTATTCACCTGTGACAAGGATTACATCCATTCGCATGGTGATTGCAATAGTAGCTTTACGTGGTTTAGAAATACATCAGATGAATGTAAAGACAGCTTTCTTAAATGGAGATTTAGATGAAGAAATCTACATGGAGCAACCCGAGGGGTTTTCAGCTCCAGGAAAAAGTAAGAAAGTTTGTAAGCTTGTCAAGTCATTGTATGGTTTGAAGCAAGCTCCCAAACAATGGCATGAGAAGTTTGACAATGCTATGTTGTCAAATGGGTTTCGAAATCAATGAGTGTGATAAGTGCGTATATGTTAAAGACACTGACAAAGGTTATGTCATTTTGTGTCTATACGTTGATGATGTACTCATTGTTGGTAGCAATGATGAAATGATTAAAGCTATCAAAAGATTGTTAAACTCTAAGTTTGACATGAAGGATATGGGCCTTGCAGATATCATTCTGGGTGTTAAGATCACCAAAACATCTGGTGGTATTGTACTTTCTCAAGCTCATTATGTTAATAAGATACTTGAGAAATTTGGAAAGGCAGATACAAGTATGTTTAGGACACCGGTAGACTTAAGTCTATATTTGACCAAGAATAATGGTGAGAGTATCTCTCAACTAGAATATTCTCGGATCATTGGGAGTTTGATGTATCTGGTGAGTTGTACAAGGCCGGATAGCGCCTACGCTGTTAGTAGGCTGAGTAGATACACGAGTAATCCTAATGCTACTCATTGGAAGGGCATTATGCGGATGTTGGGGTATATCTGTTACACCCTGGATTATGGGCTGCATTATACCAGATACCCAGCGGTACTAGAAGGGTATAGTGACGCAAATTGGATATCTGATATAAAAGATTTCAAATCCACTAGTGGTTATGTGTTTACCCTCGGAGGGGCAGCCGTGTCTTGGAAATCTGCCAAGCAAACGTGTATCTCGAGATCAACGATGGAATCTGAGTTTATTGCTTTAGATAAAGCAATTGAAAAAGTTGAATGGCTTTGCCAGTTTGTTGAGGATATTCCACGTTGGCCGAAACCTGTGCCAGCTATCAGTGTTCATTGCGATAGCCAATCAGCGATTGGTCGGGCACAGAGTAATATGTATAATGGAAAGTCTAGACATATCCGTCGTAGACATAATTCCATACGACAACTACTCTCAAATGGAGTTGTCTCTCTAGACTATGTCAAGTCTAAGGACAACATTGCGGATCCGCTAACCAAGGGGTTAACTCGAGAGTTAGTAGAAAAGTCGTCAAGAGGAATGGGGTTAAGGCCTTTAGTAAAGGTTACCGGAACGGAAAACCCAACCTAGTTGACTGGAGATCCCAAGATCTAGGTTCAAAGGGACAACCTAACTTCGTGTAACGAGTGAGTCATTGAAGAGGTAAATCCTCTAGCCCATTCCTTTATACAGTGATGCCCTGTGGGGGTGGAAAGTTAAGCTAATACTTTTAATGACCTTAGTGATGTGGTATAATGAAATACCGTATCTAGGTCACCTATGTGAGTGCGAAGTGGGGCCGCTTCTTTAAGAATTGCCAAGGCCAAATTCTTTAAAAACACTCACAGAACCAGGCTAGTGTTCCAGGGCTATACCAGACACACCAGTGACAACAAGAACAAAGGTTGGACTAACTCCTGTGTGAGGTCTATTGTCTCGGTTTACATAAACGGCAGAACAGTTCAAGACATCACGTTCACTGGTCAGCCAGTAAATCGATAGGCTTTCACTACGAAAGGTTCAAGGCCAACAGCTACCTTTTCTAATACAGGGTTAGTCTATGTGCTCTCTCTCTTTCTGAGTCTTTGTTGATAAACGTTGAGCGTTTGCTGTATTCGGTCAATTTTTATTCATGTGGGGGATTGTTGGAGAAAAATGGTTGAATAAGAAATTGCCTCATAAATGTGTATATAACTCACACATTTAAGGCTCATCAGTTTTACAAAATTGATTGGGCAGTTTTGTTAGCATTAGTTGCCAGCCTTGATGGCTAGAGGCTCCTCCCCTCTCCCCCATGGTGTATAAAAGGAGGCCCTATTCCTTGAAAAGAGATATAGAATTTTTCCTTGACATCCATACACTGTCAGTCTACTTCTCCTATAATTTTCTTCCTGAGAGAGAGTGCTGCCGTTGTCCGTTCGCTAAGCTAATCAGAAGGTGCTTCTGTTGTAGCTGGTAAAAACTGTCGTATCCTGGGAAGTAGGCACCGGCGTACCTCCAGCACCCAACGGTGAGGCGGCGAATCTATTTTAAGGAGACTGTGGTATCACACAGGCTTCGGTTTGTTTCCTTTAACCATTTTATATTTTATCTGTATTTTATTCAGGATGTTATTTTTCCTGGGATTGAAGGTTTGTTTTGTTCATCTCATAATTTTGCAATATGCAATGTGTAATTATGTAATGTGAGTAGTTTTTCCCAACAAGGTGTCCTAAATAAGTATACTTTTTGTCTTTTTGGATTAAAAAGTTGAGAAAAAAAATATGGATATTTGGGTTAACTTTTTGACTTTTTATGAAAAAATGTGTATTAAAAAATTGTATAAATTAGTGTGTAGAGAAAAATTAGGATTGAGAGTTGTGCAGCCGTAATTTTTGACTTTTGGTGAATAGTAATAGCTTTTTAACTTTTTGAGTAACTTTTTGACTTTTTGACTTTTTTGAGAGTTGCCAAACTTGGTCTAAACTTCTTAGATTATCTCCAACGTTGCATCAGATGCGGCATCAGATTTGAATTTGATGAAAAAAGTCACATTTTCTGTCTCCAATGGTTTCACCAGAGTGATATCAAACTGAGAACGAATCAAAAATTTCATCAAACTAAGGACGTGCCTGAGATTTCACTAGTTCGCTGTTTGTTAACGTTGGAGTGGGGCCCACCGGTCAACTGGCCGAACGTCCGGCCGGTTGACCCACCGGTCGACCGACTCTTGCAAAAATTGGCCTGCGAACTGGTTCAAATGGTTCAAAAAAAAAATTGTACTAATTGCCCGGTCGGTCTACCGGCCGGTCGACCCACTGGATGTCCCTTTTCCTTTTGATGCATGCTACAGTAACCATAACCATTGGAGGTACGCGTATCAGATCAAGAAAATCAACTTTTTTTTACTCAGATTTGATGAAAATTTTGCTAAACCGTTGGAGATGCTCTTGGCATATACACTATTGAAAATATTTGTGAATCAACCAAGGGCATCAAATCTGAAATCAAGATAACAAATTTAAATGCTAATACACTTGAAGAATTTGTTTTTAATTATTATTGTTAGCCTCCACTGCAGTGGTGATAACATTAAGGTTGTTACTAGACTACTATCCGTGAAGCACAAATTTGGGCTATCTATCGTCGCACAACAATAATTCATGAAAAAGGATGGTGCGATGTTGTGATTGAAACAGATTGTCAAATGTAGTGAAACTCATCAATGAAGGTACTTACGCATACTGTCCATACCGAGCTCTAATGGAAGACACAGAATTTCTCACTCATCAAATGGGTTGCACAATCAAACACATATTCCATGAAGCAAGCCAAAGCGTGAATGCACTTGCATTTATTGGATCAGATCAACACGAAAAGCTGGAGCTATATGAAGATCCCCTTGATTTGTTAAGACCCATTCTGGTGGCCGATATGGTTGGACCTTGCTTTTGTAATAACGTTCTTTATTACCTAAAAAAGATAACATCAACGCTGTGTTTGGTTAGAGGATTTGGGGAGGGATTTAGAAAAGGAAAGGGAAAAAGTATGTGAAATTAGGTGAAATATAGTCATATTTTATTCACATTTCACATACCTTTTTCATTTCTCTTTCCAAATCCCTCTTCAAATCCCTCAACCAAACACAGCATAAGGTTGTATTTATATATTTGATTAATAGAGGGGGCTTGTTTGCCAAGAAAAAAAAAAAAAAAAACAAGAACGAAAAAATAAGAGCAAAAAATGAAATAGAAGCTTTTTTTCTTTTCCTTCTTATCTTGTTTAGTTGGATTAGGAAAATGAGAAAAAAAAAAAAATAAATGTGTTTGTCAAAAACATCCATTATTTTGTTAGAGAGAGAGAGAGAGAGAGAGTAAATGTATAAGTAGTGGAAGTTATAAAATAAATATAAAAAAAACTCAAGGATTTGAGCCTTATAATGAAATAAGCTCAGATTTTTTAATTTTATAAATTTAAATTCTAATCTTTTAATTTATTTTCAATATTAACCATTTATCTATTTTCATTAACTAAAATTAAACAAAAATTGATATTTTAGTTATTATACTTCCGGAGCTTCTATTTTCACAAACAATTTTTACTCTGTGCACACACTTAATGAAAAATATTTTTATTACAATTTTAACCTAAAACAAAATTACTAATATAGACATTAGTATACACTTCATTTGAGATTCATTTTTTTCTCAATACACATCTTTTAAAGAAAAAAAAATCTCAATATACATCCATTATGAGAAAAATACTACATGCTACTTCTAATGTTACCTTAAAAATATTTTTTTCTTACTCACCCATTGTCATTTTCCAAATTTCTCATCTTTCAATCTATCATACCCTACTTTGGGGTTGTTTGAGGTGTCCTAAATAAGTGCATTTTTTGTCTTTTTAGACTAAAAAGTTGAGAAAAAAAAGATAGATATTTGGGTTATTTTTTTGATTTGTTACGAAAAAATATATATTAAAAAATTGTATAAATAAGTATGTAGGAGAAGATAGTGGATTAGGCCGTACCAGTTGGGCTGGGTAGTGGGTTGGTTATGAGATGGGAAATGATTGCCTCATTTTCGGGCCTGAGTTGGATGGTATTCTTCGGCTCGTGAGGGCCCACCACAGGTCCCATTTTGCTAATCAGAACCGTGCAATGTGTACAACTCGTCGAGTACTATATGTTTGTAAAACATCACGTTGATTGGATATCGATAGCTATCTGATCGTGTTAGTTTTTTTGTCAACTGTTAACTATAACACCATCTATTTTTTATACAAAACTAATTTGATCATGTAGTTAGCGATATCTGATCAACGTGATTTTTTATAAGCATATAGTTCTGGACGAGTTCTACACATTAAATTGTTCGGATTATCAAAATGGGACCTGTGGTGGGCCCTCACGGGCCCAACATTACCGTCCAACTTAGTGATTTTATATATATAATTTTTTTTCCCTTGTCACGGTACTAAAGGGGTCAATTCAACCCCGAAAACTGTGTAAAGTTGGTTTGATTAAAACATTATATATATTAATTTTTTAATATTTTTAATTTGTAAATAGTGATAACTTTTTTGTCTTTTTTTGTAATTTTTTGACTTTTTAAATTTTTTAAAACACTCCAAACCAAGCCTTAAGTTTACATTGTCACCTTCCAAAGGTGCTCATATTTTCGAATCCATTATCAAACCCTCACATTACTTTTGATTGAGTTCTTCCTCCTCATTCAAATCTTACCATTATTATTTAGGGGTGACTTGGGATGTCCTAAATAAGTGCACTTTTTGACTTTTTATAAAAAGATGTGTAGAAAAGTAGAGAGAAGATATTGATTGATGTGATCCAAAAAAGATAAAAAAATAAAAAGATGGACTAAAACAGGTTATGCCAAACCACCCCTTAATCGTTATAGAAGATTTGTATGACGAAAGTTTTGATTTGAGAAGAATATTGGTGTTTATTAAAAAAATATCAATGAAAATGTAAGTATAAATATTAAAATCATCCATCATTAATTAATTAATTATTTTTATTTTTAGGTAATGGAACAATTAAATAAAAAGATTTTAGAAAAAAGTTCTTCACCATCACAGATTCTACTAAAAAGTTTTATCGTTATAGCCGATATATTTAGGTACTGTAATTTTTATTTTTGACTCAGCAATACTACTTGTATACTAGAATAAACTACCATTTTCTTCTTTTGAAAATGGTTGTTCAACTTTCTTCCATGGAGCCTTCATGAAAACAAATAAAATAAAATTAAACTTTCCTCCATGGAGGTTTAAATTTTGGGTGTGTGCATAGATTTGGGTATGTTTTGAAAGTATGTGTACACTTTTTACTTGTGAGGGTAAATTTGGGATAAAAGTATGGGGAGAAGAATGTGCACAAAGTGAAAATAGTATGGGGAAATAAAAGCTCCCTTATACTTCATGTAGTTGTAGAAAATATGTCGAATATGTACTTTTTTTTATTGGATTTAATAGCTAAAATATTATTTTTTCGATAGTTTTATTTAACAAAAATAGATAAATAGTTTAAATTGAAAATAAATTAAAAGATTAACGTTTAAATTGACAAAATTAAAAATTTAAGATTTATTTTATTAGAAAGTTGAAACCTTGATATTTTCTTTTCATAATTTTTCCATGTAAGTAAAGTCAAGGAAAAATTATTTATAAATATTATTAGGAAGACTTATGTTACATATGGTACTACCAAAAAACTTATGTTCCCATAAGTCCTGTGGGAAGTTTGTTGACACATTTATCCTCAATATTAGTTGTTAATATCATAAATAATAGTAAAACCATATATAAGAAATTAAATGTTACCATAGATCATATATATATAAACGTAATGTAACGTGACACCTATACATAACGTGAAACCTAAATGTTACCATAAATCATATCTACATAAACGTAACGTAACGTGACACCTATATAAACGTAGCGTAACACCTATGATCTATGGTAACATTCAATTTCCTATATAGGAAATTGAATGTTGCCATAGATCATATTTACATGAAACGTAACGTGACACCAACATAAGTCAGCAACATTTTCACATTCAATTTAAAAAAATAAAAACTCAATAAGTTTGCGAAACGTAACGTGACACGTTATGTTACGTTACGTTTATGTAGGTGTCACGTTACGTTACGTTACATTTATATAAGTGTCACGTTACGTATATGTAGGTGTCACGTTACGTTATGTTTATGTAAGTGTCCCGTCACATTACCGTTATGTAGGATCTTGTGGAATACATTCCTATCTAAATAGGACTTGAAACTCTATAAGAAATTACACAGGACTTAAGCTAGCATAAGTGTCTGAAAAATGACTTATAAATAAGTCTCCCTAAATTTAACTTTCCTTTATTTTCATAAATTTCAAAATTCAAACTTAATTTAAAAGGTGTTTTGGTTAGTGATTGCCCAATGTGGCTTTGTTACTTTCTTTGTACTTGATTTCATGACCAAATACAGGGTAGTTATAATAACATCTCCAATGGGATTACTATTCAATTCTGATACTCAATCACACCATTTTCAAACTCATTAACACCATAATGCAACAATTTATTCCCATCTATCACACCACAAGCATAGTTTTCTACATCCACATTAAGATGTTACAAATTCAAAGACAAGCCAATTTACTCAAAGAGAGCTAAGTTTTGAAAAGCACACAAATTGATCAAAGAGCCTTGAGCATTTCCTCAGCAGTGGAGGCACTGATCTCTCCTCCGGCCTCAATATTTGCGACCTTCACTTTGAGGTCATCGAGCAAGAGAGCGAACCTCTGGCACCGAGTGCCAAACCCTCCCTGCGAAATATCAAACTCAAGGCCAAGAGTTTGTGTGTACTTTGCTGAGCCATCGCCTAGGAACTTGACGCGCTTGTTTTCTGGGTAAGTTTTTTCCCATGCCTTCATAACGTAGGGATCATTAACTGCAAATAAGAATAAAAAGGAAAAAGATAGTATAAAGTGCAAAACAACAAAAAATAAAGAATGTCTCATAATAAAGTGAGTCTCAAATGAGTTCCACCCATTTGTGAGACATTCTTTGCTTTTTGTGTATAAATTTTTTGTGCATGTACAAGTCCAAATAATCAAAATTATACAGGTGGTAAACTTTGACAAGCCACAATTATAGTTCATTTGATATAAAAAGTCACTTGGCACATATGGTTATATTTCTCGTGTCAATTGTTCCACTAATCTATTAGAAATAATAAAAATGGTATGTTAATGTAGAATATAACATTTTAAAAAGAAAAAGTTTAACTTTCTAATAGATTGGAGTCTAGTTGTGGGCAATGGACCTACAACCCCTCTCACAACTGGACTCTAGTCCACTGGAGAATCCTAATAAAGATTCTAAACTTTAATATTAGATGATTTTCGAATCCAAGCCCTATGTTAATGGTGTCAACAAAGTCTTTCCTGATATATGATCTTGAATTTCACCTCTTCCCAAATTATGTCAGTATGTTTTTGATCCTCTTAGAAAAGAGCTAGTTGACTCAAAACATGGATATAAATGGAGGATGGAATTAGGTTACACACCATGAACCTCACTTCCCTTAGGATATATGAATTTATGGCCATGTTTGTTTGGATAAACATGAGCTTGAGATTGGATTAATAGTCTAATAAAATTATTCATCCGATATTTGATTAACAATTGAAGTACTGATTAACAATTCATCTGGATATAGTATCCCACATATGATGGATTATTCAATCCCACAGAGGCGGTGAGATATAAATTGGAAGATTAAGTCAAAGTCTAAATTATTAGTCCTTCCACATAATCTTAACTCAATCCAAATATAGGATAGGATACACAATCCAAAGGATTTGTAGTCCTAGGATTATTAGTCATTGGAATACTAATCCAACCTAATCCAATCCGTTCAAACAAACATGGCCTATGTTTATAAAGGACATGGATATAAATGTCCATCAATCTCAAAACATTGTCCTTTCAATTTATTATATAGTCTCTTTGGCATTTAGCTAGCTGGATAATATAATATATATGGACCCAAAATAGTCCTAGCATCAATCTTAATGCCAAGGAATCTTTCACAAATGATTCTTGTTAATAAGTCCAAAGATGTGATGTGTAAGTAAACAATATTGTATAAATGTGCAGAAACTATACTTAATTGAACCAAGTAAGACTACAAGCAATGGGAACACAATTTGAAGACTTTCATTTTAGTGTCTTGGAAGTTATAAGGGCAATTTTGATGTTGATGTCAATGAAACCATTCTGTTGTTTTCTACATAGAACCGGTATGCACAAGACACATGTGGGAGACATGGAATTTTATGTTCGATTTTTTCTTGTTCTCTTGTCGTATGATAGAAAAGTTACTTGAGTTGAGAAACAAAAAAATTTGAACAAAGTATCCAACCTCCTTACTAAGATAACAATATACAATTTTAATGTCTTAAAATGATCAAGAATTCTTTATATGGATATCATTGTCTCCCTATCTTACTAAACTCATAATTGCATAATGAGATTAGAATTTCAAAATATAAGGTAGCGTTTGGTTTAATTTTCAAAATTCAACTCTGTTTTAAAATCATGATTTGAACATCACCTGTTAACCAAACATATATTTTTAAAATATAACTCAAAATTATTTTCAAAACTCCTCTTTTCTCTTTATTTATTTATTTACTATTTATTATTATTAATCAATCAATTAATCACTTTTTGTCTCTCATCTTTTCTCTCTCCTCTCACATTCTATACATCAATCAATCAAAAAAAAAAAAATTTATATATATATAAAGAATCCCAAAACTATTTTCAAAATTCATAACCAAATAAATTTTCTCTTTTCAATTCATGATTCAAAAACTCAAAATTTAAAATATAATTTCACACTCAAATTATAATTTTAAAATTATCCTAAATTTTCAAAATCTGATCATATAAATATGACCACATTAAAAAACAAGAAAAAAATGAGATTACGAAAGAAGATTCCATGCTTCTTGACTTAAAATCAAACAAGTCGAGCCATTTCATACGTCATGCCAAAACAAAATTTGCTTCATATTCAAGGACCACAGTCTACTAAAAGCATTGAAGTAGTGACCTGATAATGATGGCTCATAAATTCCCACAAGAAAACACCATTCAACCCATTCATGATGTCTCAATAAACAAAAAAAAAATACAAATTTGAAGTAATATTATAATAATTATATATTTTTATCATTTTATTTTATTATTTAAAATTTTAATTTAATTATTAATAATGCGTTGGAGATATACATTAGTAATGAAATTTATTATACTAATATTGTGTTGATAAATATGATAATAAATATAATATAATATAATATAGCATTATTGTTGATTGAAAAATAAAAGAAAAGAGAGTTTGAAATGGAGAAAATTAGAAACATACCACTCATACATAAAATTTCATCAACACCCTTTGATTTCAACTCCTCTGCTTTCTCAATGAAGCCTGGTACATGTTTCATGCTGTTTCAAACCAACAACAACCAAATTAATTCACACACAGTTCTCATAATTAAGTGGTAAATAATCAAATCCACATTCTGCACTGACCAATAAACCTTGCAAATGCAGTCTAAAGTTTTTTTTGGTAACGTTTTTATTTTTTAAAAAACAAAAATTTTAAAAAAAAAATTATTTGATATATTAATTTATTTTCAAAAAAGGTGAAATTAATTCCAAATTTTTAAAGATTTAATATCTATATATATATATATATATATATTTACACTTGTTTTCAATCAATCAAAAGACATCTCTGTTATTCACATACATGACCAGATTGTACATTAACCTTCAAACAATAAAATTCTACTTAGAAATTATTACTGCTATTTGTTTAGAGTCTATGAAGTTTTTAGACTCACATTGTTTGATTGCGGAATTAGGAGGGATAAGTAACAGGCCGATAACTGCTTCACATGTCAGATAGTCTGATGGTGTTTTATTGCGAGGTTGTTATCTCGTGATTAAGCCTTGTTATATAAATAGAGATAGCTAATACCACTTCTCTATGAAATCGTTCGGATTAAATTAAACCCTTGGAATTATTTTTCTTCATTCATTTAACAAATAAAAATAATCCGCGTTTATTTGGAGGGACATAGTCATAGGATTGGGTTACTTGTACTACAAAATTCCTTATACAACATTTGGATGAAAAATTGAACTCATAACTAGTCCAGTTTGGACATAGGTATATTGATTTATGAGAGGAGGATACAAAACAGGACTTGAGGGAGTTTGGACTAACACGTGAAAAAGATCAAAGTAGCTTCATGCGTTACACCATGTAATTTGTGTTTAGTGATTCCAAACAAACATGGTATATAATAAGATTGTACTAATCCCGCTCCTATAAGGTACCTAACATAATCCTATGAAATCGTCAATCCATAACTATTAATCGTGAGACTAATCCTATGTAATCTAGTTCAGTGAAGCAAATTCTCATCTATAATCATATTACTTATGTTTACTCTCTAATTCTAACTATAAACTATGGTATCCAATCCCCTCTAAATTAATCTGGCAATCAAACAAAGCCAACCGAGGACTGCCTTTCAAAACATCCTGTTGAGGATAAAGAAAATTCTAAAGGGGTTGAAGTCCAAAGCAGCCTAACCGTCCCTTTAACAACTAACTTTCGTCATCTTAAAAGAAAAAATTAAAAATAGTAAAGTTGTTCTTACATTTTGTTTATCGTGTCATTCGCTTCATGCCATTTTAATTAACTTAATTTAACCCTTAAGATTAGATTTTATGTTAATTTGGTCCAAATTAATAACGTCAATTAAGATTTTTGAAGGAAAATGATCACTGAATTAGTTGAGCATAACCAGGACTGGCTTTAACATTTTAGGGGCCTAAAGCGAACTCTTGATATGGGGTCTCTCGTACATTTAAAAAAAATATATATATATATATATATATATATGATCAAAAGTTCATGTATTTAAATTTTGATCATATATATAATTATTAAAATTTATTTAAATATATAACAAAGTTTAAATAAATAAAAAATTAAAATAATTCAAGCTGAAATACTAAATAAAAAGTGAATACAATCTTGCAAGCTGGATTGGGAGATGGATCTAGTTATACAAGTTATGTGGTCTTTCAGTAAATGTTTTGCATTTCTATGAAATGTTTTGCATTTCTATGTATGACTAAGGTAGCCAGGCACTTAGTTGAACCTGCACATCAGCTAGCTAAATATGTAAACTCTTTATTTTCAGTTTAGCAATGATATGGTCGTGTTTTGATCGTTCTCAAAAAAAAAAAAAAAAGTGAACAAACTATACCCTTAAACATCACCCTTCTCGAATTTTTAACTACAAAAATGCTAATCTAATTTGCATAATTCAACTTATTAACTAAATTATTTTCAATGGATTAAATTGTTAATATATTCAATCTTTCTTGTAACATAGTTAATTGAAAATAAATTTTAATCAATTTTAAATTTGAAAAGTTTATTTTCCCCAAAACAACCGTAACTAGTATAATTAATCATATTCTATATGCAAATCTATACTTTTGAAAAATAACCATCTATTAATTTAAAATAATTCACCATATCAATCGACTTTTTAATTTATGCCAATAAAAACAGTCATGTATTTAAATAATTTACTACAACAATAGTCTTGAATTTTCACCAATTTTCAAATTCTGGTGGATTTTTTTTTGTGAACCAGCATAATAGCTGAAAAATTTTTGAGGCCTTTTTTTCACTCAATTTGTGGGGGCCCAAAGCCGAGCCGGCTCTGAGGATGTTTGGTAAGAGAGTTGGCATAAAATAGCTTACTAAAAGATTAAATATATTAAAATAATTAATAAGATAAAATATCATATTTAATTCATAATCATTTTAATTTTTTCTCTCACAATCATTAAATTAACTACAAAAAAAAAAATCAACTAATTTTCTAAATATAATTATTTTAGCCAAACTAATATAGCCAAAAAAACTAAATAACCAATTAAAATAAACAATTTCTCAAAGAAAGCCTAAGTCAAGAAGTTCCAATATTGCCTATAAAAATATGACACATGTTGCTCATATACACATTTTTTATAAAAAAAATACTAAAAGTAATCAATTAGGTATATCGAGACAAAATTATAAATTCTTAATCAAAATCGAATTAATTAAAATTACATACGAAAATGACACAATCGCCAAATATAAGGACCTAATTTGCTAAAAAAAAAAAAAAATCCCTTTAAAAAGGAGAAGAAGAGAGAAAGTAAAGAAATAGAGTTATGATTACCTGCAACCGGGAGTGAAGGCTCCGGGAACGCCGAAGAGGATGACCTTTTTGCCGGCGGCGAGAGAGTGGAGGGAGAGCTGTTGTGGGTGGTTCTGGTCGTCCAAGTAGGAGAGAGCACCGTCTGGAATCACATCTCCAACTGCAATTGGGGCCATAGTTGTATGTTGGTGTGAGGGACTTGAGAGACTAGAGGTGTTCTAATACAGAGTCCTGAAAATGTGTGTTGTGAGGGAAGGAAATGAATAATATACTTTTATATGGGTTGCTTTGGCTGGGTGATTATTGATTCGCGGAGTATGGATACACAATATTTTAAAAAGGTTTGACGGATAGAAAATGATTAAAATTTATGATTTATGTTAGGAATAAAAAATAATATAAAATTAAATAATTAATAATTAATTTAAAATATGACAACGTAATATTGTAAAATTATTGAATAATTCCCATAGCTGCTGACAAACACATGATTAATGTCTTTATGTCATGCCCAACACTACGGCAACACTCTTGCTGTGCTGTGCTGTGGGACCCTATTGAGTCCAACATTATTGAATAGATATAAATTTAGTTAAATTATATTGACACTTCTTAAGATTTATATTTATTACAGTTCTTTCCTTACATTTTAAAAATTATATACCGTTCTTAGATGTTTAAAGTTTCATTATAGATTGTTTTATGAAATTTAAAGTTTCATAACAGTTTCCCCCCTCACCGTAATAATCATCATACATAAAATTAAATTAACAAGGGGGAGTTAGTGTAATTTTTCAAATGTGAGGGAAGGAACTGTAATAAATATAAATCTCAAGGGGTGTTACTGTAATTTACCCTATAAATTTTTTTGTATTGATAAATTTTGTTTGTTTGTTGTTGTTGAATTTGAACAGATAAATTCGGATAGATAGAATTTTTTTTTTTGTTTGTTATTTTAATTTTTAAACAGATCTATTATAGTTGATTTTCAACGGGTAAGAAAAAAGATTTGGTCAAATGGGTGGAAATTGAACAAATAGATAAAAAAAATTGGACAGATAGAATTTTATTTGGACAAATATTTAAATAGATAAGAGAAATTTGAATTGAAAAGGTTAAAAAATTAAACAGATAGGGTTAAAAATTTGAACAGATAAGAAAAAATTTGAACAAATAACAAATGAAAAGTCAAATAAATAAAAAAAAAGATCAATGGGTAAAACTGAAAATAAAATGTCCTATAGGACTTCTCCTCAAATTATTTTACAAACACATGGATTTGTTATCTATAAAAAATATTTATTGAACCTAATGCCTAGCCACTCTTTAAATTGAATTTATCACCATTTTTTTTATTATATATATAATTATATAAAAAAGCTTATTATATAAAATGTGACTTTATTTTTTTTATAAAATGGATGACAAAATAGTATTCTCATCAACGATTCCGTAAAATTGGATTAGCAAACCCATCTCTTATTGCAATGCTAAATCCCTCATTGGAGAATATTCATAGTTTTACGAGATTATTATTTTCACACAAATATAAATTTCAAAAATGTTTTAGAGCTTTAAAAGAAAAGCTCTAATGAAGCTTTAAGAGATAGTGAGTCTCATATAAAGTAATGTGATTTTTTTTTTTTCATTACTCATATAAAGTGATGTGATTTTTTTTTTTTTTCATTATCAAGTGTATGAAACTGTGGAGCTCCATTTTTAAGGGGATGTATCACTCCTTATATAAATTTTGTGGGACTCAAAGAGTCCTACTCCAATCTCCCACCTCCAAATCTCTAATTAAACATGATTGCACAGTATTGTTATTCGTTTCTATTTTGATGACACGTGGAGTAAAATATAGGGTTCACTGGTATAATTTATCTTTTATTTTATTTGGGTCTTATGTAGATTATTCATATTAAAAAAAAAAAAAAAATTGTTTAGGTAAGCATTACTTTATGATTTTATTACATTTTTCTTCAAACAGATGAATAATTTATTTTCAACTTACAATTGTGGTCCAGCTTTTTAAAAACAAATAAAATGAATTAATGTGGCTCTAATTATTGAATTAAACTATCTTTTTATTCTATAAAATGAACGATTCAAATATTCAAAAAGAAACTCATGAACCTTATTGGCCTAACAATACTCTTGAATATACAATGTTGACTGGAGATAATCTTATCCTAGTTAATTATTAGAAGAAGCTAGATTAGATGGTCTAGTTAGGGATTCTAGGCTAACTTCGAACTCATCTTGTGATTGGTATCATTTCACCTTCTCGTGTTTGTCTAAATCATCTATTTAAAAATTATAAGTTGATTGGATTAAATTTGTCTCAAAAAGATTAACAATTTATTATGTTTTAATAAAAATAAAATAATTTAATGATATAAGTATCAAGGATCAACTTATAGTTTAACAGAATAAGGGGAAATCAACAGTGGCAAAAACATTGGGAGTGCAATTTAAAGTAGCACTCTTCCATGTTTGTGATATTTTTTTCACCGACTTTTATTGAACAATAATTTCCCCAAAGTAGTCTAGTAAAAAGATATTCTTAATTAATTAATTTATTTACATAGATCAACAAAACCATGCAGCAGGTTGCGAGGAACTCCGCGAGGAGCGCGAGGAACCGAATCCACGACCCCTTGAGATCTATCCCAAATTTTATTAGATTATCACGGTTTTAAAAAATAACAAACTATTTTATCTATAATCTATTTTTATTTTACATTTTGTTTATTTTAATGAAAAATATTTTTATGATTTTTTCTCAGCAAATATTTTTGAAAAATAGATTATTTTATATTTGGTGATGACAGTAGGACGAAGGTGGAGACGGAAGTGGAGGTAACAATGATGGTGATGGTCGGGTGTCCATGGTGGTGGTGTCTAGTGGTGGAAGTGATGATAGTGATATTAATAGTAGTGTAGCAATATTGGTAAAATTTTAGTCTAAAAAATATATTTTTTTTATTTGAATAGACTTGTTTTTTTTGGTAATGATGACAAATATTTTTCGTTATGACAAACGTTAGAAAATGTTTTTCGACCAAACAAAGAGCGTTAATTTTTTGTCAAATTCATTAGATCATGTATATTACATTACATTTTTTTACCTTTATAATTTGACCTAAATTTTATTTTAGTCTCTATTATTTTAATATAAATAATTTGGTCTCTACATTTTAAGTTTAGTTTCGATCCGTTTGAATTTCTATTAATTTTATCTAATTGTCCTAATATTATTAATTTTAATCTTTAATTTGGACAAAAAGATCAAATTAATTGAAACTAAATTTAAAGTGTAAAGATTAAATTGTTCGATTTGAAACTATAAAGACGAAAGTAAAATTCAAATCAAATCATTAGAATAAAGTATAATTAACCGAAAACAAAAAATGAACACGCCATACGCGTGTAATGAAACTCTGCAGAATAAACAAACAAAACACTGGCCCAGTTTTGAAATAATAAAAATCTGTCCCGGTGAAGCAGTTGATGTTACAAGGAAGAGAAATAATAATTTGAAGGGAAGGCAAAAATGAGGGAATTGATGTCACAAGGAAGAGAAATAAGGGGACCGTGAATGTCACAAGACATTTCTCTACCTTGTTTGAAAGAGATGGCCACTCCGAGCTCAAACTTGCTGAAAGTGTTGTTAAAATTGTATACTAAAATAAATAAAATGCATAGATTTATAATTACAAATTTATATTTCAAGGAGGAATACAACATGTTTAAAATTACAAGGTTGACAGGAATATATAATAAAATAAAATTGCATAAAAGAAACAAATCGAAAACTGTGTGATACCACAGTCTCCTTAAAACAGATTAGTCGCCTTACCGTGGGTGCTACACGTGCGTCGGCTTCTGTCTCTCAGCATTCTTTCACACAGGAAGAAAATTATAGAAGCAAACAAATTGATACTGTATAATTCTAGAAGCCAAAAATTCTATGTAAACCACCAAATAAGTTGGTCTTTATTTATACACTATGGGGGAGAGAGGAGGAGTCTCCAACCATCAAGGCTGGCAACAAATGTAGGCCATTACTCCAGTTATATATGAGTTATATATTCTATATATACATATGTGTATATCTACAGCAAATTTGATCCAAAAAAATTAGGTTGGTGGACCACCAATCCGGCTCACCCCAAACCTAATCCATTCCGTCAAGATCAAGCCCAAGCCCAAGCCCAAGCCCAAGATCCAAGATCCACGATTTACGACCCGTGACCCACAGATCACGGACCACCGACTCGGACTCGGGCGAGTCCGATTTGGGCTGGCGGGCAGGCAGCGTGCGTGCGTGTGTGGCAATTTTTCCATAATCAACTTGGACCATAGTTTTGGCCCAAGTTCATCCTTGAAACATCCATAACTCCATTCTTTCGGAAAATTTGGATGCCTCAAAGGGCTTATGCTCTTATCAAAATCTTGAAGTTTAAATATCCATCAAAGTTTTCCTATACAATTAATGTGGGATTGATAGTTATACACAATTCTCAATACCTCATTCATCTTTATGAGACAATTTCTCAGTCAATTCTTAATAGTTTTTTGTCATTCTTTTTGTGGTGTAAAAATCTTGTTATAAAGAATCTAAACTCATTTAATCCTACATCAACCAATGGTTGAGACCTACTTTAATTTCACATTAAAGTCACCATAAAACTATTTTTTTCCCCAACAATCCCCCATATGAATAAAAATTGACCGAATAAAGAAAACGGACAACTACAACAAAGACTCGGAGAGAGAGCATACAGACTAACCCTGCATCAGAAAAGGTTAGCATTGAACCTTTCGTAATGAAAGCCTATCGGATTTACTGATTGACCAGTGAACGGGATGTCTTGAACTGTTCTGCCATTTGTGTAAACCGAGACAATAGATCTCACACAAGAGTTAGTCCAACCATTGTTCTTATTCTCATTAGTGTGTCCAATATGGCCCTAGAACACTAGCCTGGTTCAGTGAATGTTTTTAAAGAATTTGGCCTTACCAATTCCTAAAGAAGCGGCCCCACCTCGCACTCACATAAGTGAGCTATATAAGGTATCTCATTATACCACGGTTGATTATTCATATCACTAAAGTCATTAAAAGCATTAGCTTAACCTTTCACTCCCACAAGGCATCATTGTACGAAAGAATGAGCAAGATGATTTACCTCTTCAGTGACTCACCTGTTACACTAAATTAGGTTGTCCCTTTGAACCTAGATCTTGGGATCTCCAGTCAACTAGATTGGGTTTTCTATTCCGGTCATATTACTAAAGGCTTTAACCCCATTCCTCTTGACAACGTTTCTATTAACTCTAGAGTTAACCATTTGGTTGGCAGATCTGCAATATTGTCCTTAGACTTTATATAGTCTAAAAAGACAACTCCATTAGAGAGTAGTTGTCATATGGAATTATGTCTACGACGGATATGTCTAGACTTTCCATTATACATATTACTCTGTGCCTGTCTAATCGCCGATTGGTTATCACAATGAATACAGAAAGCAGACATAAGTTTCAATCAATGTGGAATATCCTCAATGAACTGGCGAAGCTATTCAGCATCTTCAGTTGCTTTATCCAAAGCAATAAACTCAGATTCCATCGTTGATCTCAATATATACGTTTGCTTGAAAGATTTTCAAGACACGGCTGCCCCTTTGAGGGTAAACACATAACCACTAATGGATTTGGAGTCATTTATATCAGATATCCAATTAGCGTCACTATACCTTTCTAGTATCGCTGGGTATCGGTATAATGCAACCCATAATCCCGGGTGTAGTGTAGATAACATAACACCCGCATAATGCCCCTCCAATGAGTGGCATTCGGATTACTCATGTATCTACTAAGCCTACTAACAGAGTAGGTTATATCCGGCCTTGTACAACTCATCAGATACATCAAACTTCCAATGATCCGAGAATATTCTAGCTGAGAGACACTTTTACCATTATTCTTGGTCAAATGTAGACTCACGTTTACCAATGTCCTAGACACACTTGTATCTGATTTACCAAATTTCTCAAGTATCTTCTCAATATAGTAAGACTGAGAAAGTACAATACCACTAGATATTCTGGTAATCTTAATACCCAGAATGACATTTGCAAGGCCCATATCTTTCATGTCAAAATTAGAGTTTAACAATCTCTTAGTAGTTCTAATTATTTCATCATTACTACCAACAATGAGTATATCATCTATGTATAGACACAAAATGACATAACTTTTATCGGTGTCTTTAACATATACACACTTGTCATGCTCATTGATTATAAATCCATTTTACAATATAGCATTGTAAAACTTCTCATGCCATTGCTTAGGAGCTTACTTCAAATCATTTAATGACTTAACGAGCTTACAGACTTTCTTGTTTTGCCTTGGAGCTGAAAACCCCTCGGGTTTCTCCATGTAGATTTCTACATCTAAATCTCCATTTAAGAAAGCTGTCTTTACATCCATTTGATGTATCTCCAGACCACGTAAAGCGGCTATCGCAATCAGTGTGCGAATGGATGTAATCCTTGTCACAGGTGAATATGTATCAAAGTAATCCAGGCCTTCTCGCTGTCTGTATCCTTTGATAACTAGCCTAGCTTTATACTTATCAATTGACCCATCTACTTTCATCTTTATTCTAAAGATCCATTTACTCCCCAAGGCCTTACTACCTGGGGGTAGATCAACCAACTCCTAAGTATGGTTCTGTAAGATGGAGTCAATTTCATCTTAATTGCTTCTTTCCACAAGGGACTTTCAGGTGAAGTCACAGCTTCATGAAAAGTTTGAGGTTCTCTCTCTAACATATAAGTCAAGAAGTCTGAGCCAAAGGACTTGGCAGTCCTAGCCCTCTTACTCCTTCTTGGCTCATCTACTTCCTCATCTTGATCATCTATTTGATCATCTTCAAGTTCCTTTTCAGAACTTTGATCCTCTCCTCGGGGTTCGGCAAGGAAATACATCTTCAAAGAAGGATGCATTCCTTGACTCTATTATGGTATTCTTGTGGATATCTGAAATATCAGACTTGTGCACAAGAAACCTATATGTACTACTATTTTGTGCATAACTAATGAATATACAATCCACGATTTTCAGACCTATCCTAACCCGCTTGGGTGTAGGTACCGCCACTTTTGCGAGACACCCCCACATTCGTAGAAAATTATAAGAAGGCTTGCGGCCTTTCCATAATTCATATGGAGTCTTGTCTACTTTCTTATGAGGTATCCTATTTAGAATGTAATTCGCGGAGAGAATTGCTTCCCCTTATAAGTTCTGTGGCAACCCAGAACTTATTAACATTGCATTCATTATTTCTTTTAAAGTTTTATTCTTCCGCTCAACAACACCATTTGACTGAGGGGAAGGCGTAGTGGTTTGGTGAATAATCCCAAGTTGAGCACAAATCTCAGCACACGGGGATTCATATTCACCACCACAATCACTTCTTAAAGCCTTCATCTTTCGGCTTAGTTGATTCTCAACTTTATTCTTGAAAAGGATAAATTTATCAATCGTCTCATCTTTGCTTTTAAGCAAATACACATAATAGTATTTAGTGCAATCATCAACATACGTGATGAAGTACTTGTTGCCACCACGTGATTGTACAACTTTCAAGTCACATACATCACTGTGCACTAAATCCAAAGGCTCGGTACTTCTTTCAACACAATGAAAAGAAGTCCTTGTCAATTTTGCTTCTACACAAGTTTCATACTTGTGATTTGGATTAATCTTAAAATATGGTATGTGATCTAACTTGATTAATCTACGCAAAGAGTCAAAATTTACATGACCTAATCTACCAAGCCATAAATTAGGGGACTCAAGCATATAAGCAGAAGAAGAAGCTTTCTAATTAAGTTGAGGGACAAGAGTCATTACATTGAGCTTACACATACCGCCCGACATATATCTCTTCCCCACATAGACCCCGCTCTTGGTCAACATGACCTAATCTGACTCAAACGCCATGCGGAAACCATGCTTACTTAAGAGCGCCCTCGAGACAAGGTTCTTACGAATGTCCGGTACATATAGGACATCGTTCAGAGTCAGCTCTTTTTCTAAAGTCATCTTTAGGACCACCTTGCCTTTACCCTCAACAGTTGAGATAGCAGAATTCCCTATGAAAACTTTTCACTGTTTGAAACCGGTTCGAAAGTTGTGAATATCTTCTTCTCCGCACATATGTGGCGAGTGGCCCCAATGTCTACCCACCATTTCTTCGGGTTGGACCTAACCATGTTCACTTTAGAGACGATAGCTACAGATGCATGTCGTCCACATCTTGTGATAAATCCTCCATCTTAAGCCTCGTTTGGCAACAAGCCAGTTTAGTCAAAAAGTCAAAAAGTTATTAAAAAAGCCAAAAACCAATAACCCATACCAAAAAGTTAAAGATTCTCTTTTCTCTCTACTTTTTGCACATCTTTTCGTAAAAAGCCAAAAAGTCATCCCAAACATACTAGTTTTTTTTAGCTCATATTTTAGCCAAATAGCCAAAAAGTTACTAAATTAGCTTGTTCCAAAACGAGGCCTTAGTCATGCGAACCCAGGTTTTATTTTGTGGAGGGTACTTCTTGTAAGGCTTCTTCTTCTTGTGGTAGTCAACCACTCGATGTTGATTGCTTCCACAGTTGAAGAATTTTCCATTGAACCTAAAAGTAGGTTCTTGTGGCTTGGCCTTTTGGAGACATCGCCTCTTGCCCCCCTGGTTTGAGCTTTTTCTTGTCGGTGATGTAGACGCCCCATTTTTGACCGCCCACAAGACTTGGGCGCTTTATTTTGAGCACTCGATGATGAAAGTTACATTGTTAATGGTTTGAATTCTCAATGAAGGAATTCGGTTTTTAGCTCTAGAAAATCTTAACCTTCCATACTCAGGCTATTTCTATACTTATATACCACAAAAATTCATTTTTTAGCACCATGCCAACATACACTGAACCTGAACTAGAGGAATAGGGGAGCCGTCTGGGGGCCCGGCCGTGCCTCATTTGGGGCCGATCGTGGCCATTTGGGGTTGTTTGTGCCTTTTAGGCGAGAAACATTATTCTGGGCGGGAATTTGCTAGCTGTCCAGTTTTGAAGATATTTGTGACCTATTTGGCTCAAATTCTATACATACGAGCATATATCTCTATTTTTAGGGTTAGAAAAATTTCAAAGAAGCAAAAACACCTTTGAGAGCTCCTTCTTCCTTTGCAAGCTAGCTTTGTGATATTGTATCATCCTTGAACCATATCTACACATCATATACACTTTTAGAGCTAAACCTTAGAGCTTTGGTTGAGCCTTGAGAATCATGATTCAATCTTGAGAGTGTGTTAGGACCAAGTTTAGTTTACAACCAAAGCTTGCTCTCTTCAAGAGGTATAAGCTTGTCACATTTTTCCTTGCTTTCATTACAATCTCTCTCTATCCATTTCTTGTGTTTTTGTGCTATTTTGGATCCATTCCAGGTGTTAGAACTTGGGGTTGAATAGCTACCAAAGGTGGAGAGGCTTAATACCCTTTTTTCGCACCTTACTTCATAGCTCATTCCCTTTGTTTTACCACTATTATTCTTGGCTTACAAACTAATTTTCAGAGTTTAAAAGGGATGAAAAACATGGTTTAGAAGTCTCAAAAGTGGAGGGGTTAGCCACCTCTCCTTGCTCTGGTTTACTAGTTTTGTATCTCCTTATCCTTACCTATCTTTTTGTGCACTTTTAGCTACTATCTTTTATGTTTTAGGGGTTGTTTAGGGCTATTTTAATTCATTTAATTAGTTTATGCTTTGAATACTTTTCTTGTTGTGTTGTACATCCTCATGGCTTCGGTTGTTTAGGCCTTAGACGCTGAGTCATTTGAGTTGATAGCCTTCTTTACTTAGTTTCTATGTGAAGAGTTTGCACCCTCCCTCCTTTCTTGGTTTTCTTTGTTTGAGACTCGTTTCAAGCGATTGATTGTTATTCGAGGCATGAAAAAGAGACCCCCTATGCTCAATGGCATAATGTCTTCGGAGGTTCATCGTCAAGGCATAGTCTCTTTTTCATACAAAGGATCACTTCTCGTTTGACATTTCTTTTCATTTAGCGGACTTAAATCTCACATTTGGACTAAATGACTAAAGAATGGTAAGTAAAAAAGGACTAACAAAATTGGCTTAAAATCAATGAAACCGACATAAAGAAGATGAATAAAATTGGTTGGATTTAGTCAGACGTTATGTAGAGTCCATCGCGTCAGGAGTCGTCATATATTAATTCATGATATTTTGATGAATTTTGAGGCGTGTCTACCTCTCGCTTTGAGCTAACTTCATGATAGGAGGGAGGGGTGGTTGTCTTTCATTGCATTTATTTACTTTTTGTCCAAACGTGCTCGAAATCATCAAGCAATCAACTTGCTACCATTGATGGTTTCGGAACCAAATTCGTTCTTCTCTTGAGTTTCCCCATGATAGTGAAGAGCATAAGGGACCAACAGGGCTTAGAACGGCTCTGTCTGCATTATTTTCACCCCAGAGCACAAAAATATTTTTCTGCATGAAAATAGGGCACGACCAGCCTTGTTTAGACCCAGCTGGGCCTCATTGGGGGCTAGTTGGGCTCCAATGTTTGGTAAACAGAATCCTTTTGGCAGAAACAAAGGGTAGTGGCTAAGAGTGAAACTGAGCAATTGCACAGAAGGCAGACAGAACAGTTTCTGAAAACCATCTTCATCAATGCAGATATGATCTTTGTGCATACTTATTGTTGATTATCTTAATGTTGTAATATTATGGTTCATATTATTGTTGTAATTATTGTTGTTGTAAGTATGGTTGTAAATATTATATTGTTATAATTATTATTGTTATACTATCCTTGTTATAATAAGGTAGATAGCTAGTTATTTATTTAGCATTCATTCGAACTTGTAATAAGTAGTTAGTTTATTTATCATTCATTTGGATTGTAATAAGTAGTTTAATTCGAACATTTATTCGGACCCTCATGTGCGAGGGCCAAATATGTAATAATTTGTGTATGTCTTCCAACCCCCATTTCTTTCTCCCTTTTATTTACTCGCTTATAATGGTAGCATCATATTTACTTAAAATTTTCCATGACTTGCACCATTCGTCTTACACACATAAGGTTCGGCTCATCATTATAACCAATATCAATTTCAAATTATTTGCTCGAATACGTGCTTCATCACATGCTTTGAATTGGTTCATATGCCATGCTAGTAGCCGAACTTATTATTTTCATAATGTGTGCGTTGCATTGGTCATATTGCATTGTTTAGGAGCATGCATTTCTTCTAATTATTTTTCTTTATTTGGCTTACCTTCGAGTACTAGGTAAGCATTTCTTGCTTTAGCATATTGCATTGTGTGTTTGTGTTCCATGAGACTAAGTGCTTAAGTGATATACTTGTTTGAATACCGGTGGATGAAGGCCTTTTACTTGAGTTGGAATAATTTGATTACATGTAAATACGAGCTCACTTTCTCAAGTGATACGTATTCAAAACACTTTTTCAAAACAAACATAAAATCAATGCATTCCATATTTTATGAATTGGTCTATACTTGTGTGAATCACTTAGTAAAATTAGTTTAATAACCTGTGGACACCCCATTTTTGACCGTCCTCAAGACTTGGACATCATCGTTTGAACACTCGATGATTATCCATGCTAGTGTTCGTTTTGAGTTCCCGGAGGTCTGGGCCGCGCGCCTTGCCTCAAGATCTCTCAACTTGTCTGTTTTGTGCTTAGTTGTGGACCAAGCACTAGTGTTTTTGCTTTTGAGGGAAGAGGGTGGCTTGTTGGCCATTACCTCAACCCATTGGCCAAGGCATGAAGCCATTGGCCCTATTTTCTTGCCATCGGCCGAAAGTGTTGGCCGATCGGAACTCTTTTTAGTCGATCGGCCCTTGTGTTGGTTGATCGACCATATTTTCTGGCCGAACCCTGTTCATCTGCTTTTTGCAGATATTTTATATCATCTGTCACAGCTAGCATCCACAATTCCCCCCTCTATGCACGTGTATGGAGGGATTTGCCCCTTTGGCTTAGCTTCTCCAAGAAGCTTTGGAATTGAATTCTATAAGAAAGGAGCCCCTCCTCCCTTCTCAGAGGTTCTGAAAATTTAGGGTTAGAGAGTTGTATCTATCTATCTCTATATCTCCCTCTCTTCACAAGTTTGTGTGTGTGTTTGTGCCTTAAAGGTTGTTTTGTTCATACTTTTGCACTAGAGCTACTAGTAGAACACCATCCTTGGTTGCTGAGGTCCTAAGTAGTTGGTGTTAGGGTTCTTGAGGTGATTTTGATCATAGAAACCGGCTAGTGTTGTGTTCTTGGAGGTGTTCTTCAAGGGTGAGCAAACTTGCTTTTAATGCCCCATTCTTGCTTAAGCTTTTAGCCTTTCTTGCTTATTGTTTTAAGCTTAGTTATTAACTGATAAAAGTTCTGTTTTTACTTTCTTTAGACCTTTGTTTAAGGTCTCTTCTTGGTTTGGGGTTGTTTACCCCCTCGAAGGCCTTGTTAGGCCTTGTTTTAGGCCATCCCTTTTGGCCTTTGTTCTTAGCTTTACATGACCTTTCTACTACTGAAATCCAGAGGATTTTCAGTGGTGGAAAGGTGGTTTTGAGGTCTTAAATAGGAGAGGGTCATCCCCTCTCCTTGTCGTCTTGAATGCTTGCATAAATGGCTTATGTTGGTGGCTTTTATTCCTAGCTTGTTTTAGCTTTATTTTAGTGTGTATTAGGCTTTGTTTTGCCATAATATACCTCTATTTCAAGTTGGTTTGATGGCCTCTTATATGCTTCATATACTTGTCTTGCAATTCTCTTGTTTGCCTCAACATGCATCATGTTGTAACATGTCATTTTAGCATGATTTTGGCTCAACTCCATGAAGCTTTTAGCCTTGTCTTACCATGCTAGAGCTCTATTTTGCCTTGTCTTGGTCATGCTTGCATTGTTTTGTATAACCACCATGTAATCTAGCTTGTTAGCTTTGAGTGTCCAAGTCACTAGCATGCTTTACTTGGGTCATTTCAGTGATTTGGCATCACTTGTTATGTTATTTCAGTCCATATAGTATTCTTGTACACTTGCACTTATCACTCCTTTAATGTTTTAAAGAGTTGATGTCTTATGCCTCATGAATGGACCATTGTGTATGCCTCCATGTTTAGGCCTCTAGGATGCCATTTCAATGTGTTTTTGGTCTTGTTCTAACATGCCATAACTCCGATTTTGGTTGCTTAAATCATACCATGTTCGGTTTTGATAGGTGTAGTGTAACACTCCTTTTGTAGCCTTGCATGCTCCTTGTTTTGAGCCCACCTTTCTAGCATGTTTTGGCCTTGGCCATTGCATGTTTTAGGCTCATTTTGACATGATTTAGGACTGTTTTTGGTTATACTTGCCATATGCTCTTTGTTTTGTGTAGCTTTGGTTCAAGTCCCTTTGCTAGTCTTAGGTTTTAAGCCTTATGCATGCTATGATTATGATTATATGTGTGATTTAACATCATTTCTAACATCATTTCAGAGCATGTAGTGTTGTCACACTTGCATACTTTTCACACTTTTAAATGTGCTTAAGAGTTGTGTCTTCATGCCTAGGTGATAGGCCAATTAGTATTCATGTTTGTATATGCTTTTGTCCCTCATTTCTTAGCATTTTGGCCGCTGATTTGGGCATGTTTGAGAGCTATCCATGTTGGTTTAAGTCCATTTTCGCATGCTGTTGCATGCTTGCCTTGCACGCTGTTGCATACTTGGCCTATTGCATGTTGTTGCATGCTTGAGTTATATTGCATTTGGCATGCCTTTTGTTAAGTTGCTTTGCATGTTTGCATGCTAGTCCCATTGCATGTTGTTGCATGCTTATCATTGGTATTGTTGTTGCATGCCTATTACATTGTAACGCTTGCATGATTATGTTACTTTGTTAAGTTCATCATGTATGTATACATTGGTCTAAATATACTTGTCCTTTTATATGTTGTCACATGTTTGCCTCACATGTTGTTGCATGTTTGTCATTGGCATTGTTGTTACATGCCTTGCATGTTTACTTGTTTAGGTTGTATGCCTATTGCACATTGCTTGCTTGTATGCTCATGTTGCATTAGCTTGCTTGCATGCCTAGGTTGCGTGGCATTATGCATGCATCCCTTGCCTCTTGATCAAGCATGATAGAGGTTGAGACCCCTTATGTGTTGTGTGCATTTCATTTGACATAAATTGCACACTTGACACCTTTGGCCATCATGCATTGAAATGCGTGATTGGTGGTCTGAGGGTCGAGAACCATACTCCCTTGAGCTCATGACATGATAGGGAGGGTGGTTGTGCATACATTGTCTTGAAAATGCATTGCCATGCTCTGTTTGTCCTCTGCTGCAGCAAAACATCATTCTGCAGGAAGATATGGCCGGTCGGCCATCTTCAATGTCGGTCGACTACAAACATCTGGCTGAGAGCCATACTTTTGGTCGATGACCTTTTTATCTTGGCCGATGATCCTATATTTTGGCCGGTGACCTCCCACAACACTCAGGGAGTGGTTCATAAGCATCCTTGAGACTTGTGCAGTTTTCAGAGGTGCAAAGCAGTGCAAACAGAGGCAACATGTGGCATGGCAACGGATTTCCAAGTGAAGCCGACCGAACATGCATGCATCCCTCTTCCCGAGGCTTTTTTATTGTTTTCATAGCTTAATTGATTCGTTTTGTGTAATAATTAATAGCTTGTTAGTTAGTTAATTAGATGATTTGTATTATTCTTTTGGTCCCTCTGTCGAGAGGGCGCAATTTTGTAATAAGCGTGCGTGTGTGTGATGCATGTTTTCCAACCCTACGTCTTTCTCCCTTTTACTTAACCACTTACGATGGTTAGTTTTATGGCATATTTCAATTAGCATCCTTATGCTATGCATGTTTGCATCATTCATCCAGATTGCATGCACCGGGCTCGGCGCATCATACTAACTGCATTGTATTTCAATTCCTACTTGAATACATGTATCGAATTGTCGCATCTCATATGCCATCTTAGAATAGCCGAGCCTATTTCTAGTTGCATTTTGCATGCGATGCATTAGCCATTATAACATGAACTAGGATCATGCATTGATTTCTAACTAGTTCTCCATTTTGGCTTGGATTACACTGTAAGTGTTTACGCTTTAACATCTTGCATGAGTGTGAGTTTTGCCATGATAGCAAGCTTGCCATGAGGCTAACTGCTTATGTGATATAACTGCCTGAATGCCTGTGGGTGAAGGTTGGATTACTTGACTTGGAACAATTCATTAAAATCCGCATTTTAGCCTACTTGCGAGTAGCAAACTTCAAACCATTTTCCAAACAAACGAATATGCGATGCTTTGTGCCAAATTAGGCGATCTAGTCTATACTTGTGTGTTGTGCGCATCACTTAGTAATACTATCTAATAAACAAAATAAGAACGCATGTGTTTTCAAAAACAAAATATCATGCTTAGTACAGGCCGATCTTCGATCGGGCGAGCGGGGGTGCTCATTGCATGACCTTTCCCAATTGTACCCAAGTTCCTGAGCCGAGGCAATTTTGGTGATGATGGGCACGTGGCCTTAGGCACGAGTCAGGGTTTCCTAAATTTTTCCAAAAAATAAAACATTTAGGTGGCGACTCTGTATCTTGCAAAGCAGTCCATGTTTAACACTTCTTTACAAAAATCAGTTTTCCAAAACGATTTGCCGGATTTGGACTCTTTGGTAATTTATCAATCTCACATCGCACATTGTGAGATCCGATTAAGAACCGTGACATTGAGTCCAAACTGTAGCATGAAGCCCAAGGGCACACCTACAGTTTCTGGCGACTCTGCTGGGGACTTAGAGAGCTTGACTCGAACTCATGATATTTTGTTTATACTTATGTGTCTCTTTGCATTGCATTTGCATTGGTGCACCTAGGACATCGTGTTTGCCGTATGCTATTCTTGAACGGTTTGCCAGTGGCTCGCTTTGAAAAGCGTGCCATAAGGCTGACCGTTTGCGGGCTCTGCCACGACGGGAACACAAACCTCGGTTTTCACCGAGGCACCCTTTTTAACCATTCGACCTAGTGCATATTCGGAATCCATAGTGACTATTCCAAACTAGGACAGGTTGCTTACCCGATTGTAGGTTGTTTGAAACCGCTGTGTGCGTAGTGAAACCCTAGCTCCTGACAAAATAGGACAGGGAAACCCTACCCCAACATAGGGGTGTTTTGGCTCTCATTTGTTTGATTATGTGCTTTTAGAGTGTACCTCTACAGGGAATGCACGTATCAGTTTACAGGTCTGAGTATCAGGCCTGCGAGCATCAGTAATTTGAGAATAAGTTATATCTGCGGGTATCAGATTCAGTTTTGGGGCAGTAATTTGGGGAACAGTGATCGGTGGTCGAATACAGTTATTTAACTATGCTTATGTCTGTTTTGGTGAAATTGGGCTGAGATGCTGCCTGTTTTCTCTTTCAGTTCAGAGATTCAGTTCAGAGCAACCAGTGTTCTCCTTCGCTGAGGCAAGGCAGAAAAGGGCCAGTCAAGGCTCACCGGTTCATCAGATCCATCAGCCACAAGTCACATCACCTCTGTTCAGTTCAGCAGACTTATGATAACACAGAATTCAAAAGAAATTGTGCTCATGGCAGCGACACTAAACCAAGGAATCACCATACAGGGTGAGACCAATGTTGAGATGCAACGTCCACCCAGGTCACCTGCCACACATCCAATCTGGGAACGTCAAATATTTCAAACCCGTGAGCCCACCACTTTTGAGCTGATAGGAATGATAAGGGTCTTCAGAGATCTGTTGCTGATCTAGCCTACAGAATATTGGCTCCACCATCGACCATGTCACATGCCGGAAGAGCCTCTGCTATTGGGGGCGAATTGTAATTGAACTCAGTCAACCTAAAGTCATCCCAAGTTTCGGCAACGACATGTCGACAACAACAGGACTTCACACTGATGTAGTAACCCAAACCTTCGACCAAGCTGAGGCGAGCGGCAAGAACAAGGTGGGGGTGGACACTGATCCCTATGAACAACTTCTGTAGGCTGTTGAGGCTTTGAAAGCCGGAGGGCTGAACAAACAGTAAGTGCTCGCAATTGCTTCAAAAACTGTGGATGACAATTTTGCCACTTAGAACGAAGGCAGTTCAAGCCAAGGAGAAAATCGGGAGAAAGACCATTATACCAGAACTGTTCCTTCCAACCCTAATTCTGTATCCGGGAAAAATCAGAAAACCCAATCAGCGCCTGCCGACCCCTTTGCTAGTGTATCCAGCAAAAGTCCTCAAACCTTGAAGTATCTACCCTGAGGTCGCAGGGTCTTCCATGCCCTCTATATGTCTTTGTCCAAGGCTCTTCAAATCCTTGCTGAAAAAGGGCATCTCAAACCCCTCGAGCCGCGGCCTCTCCCTAGTCGTCTTCCATCAAGTCGTGACGCTACTCAGTACTGTGCGTACCATCAACAAACTGGTCATAGCACCGACAATTGCTTCCGTCTTCGCCATGAAATACAGGACTTGTTTGACAACGGGGTCGTCCTCCCACCAAGCTCAGCAAAGTCTATTGTCACTGGATCAGTGAACCTGGAAGATAATGTGATGTGATCAGGGGATGAACCACCTGCGGGCGGCACTCAATTTACTTCAGATGTGGTGTATGGCACGCACTATTTTGAGCATTTACGAATGCTAGTTTTTGTACTTTCTGACTTAGGTATTCATTTAGTTTTGTTGTCTTGTATATAGTTAGTCTTTTTGTACTATGTCAATTGGGTCTGTCTTGTTGTATCGAGTCAGTCCTGTTACATAGGAGTCGAGTGATTCCAGGGGCGTTACCTCGGATATCACTATTTTTTTTTTGTGTTTGTCTTTTCACTTTCTTTTGAGTCTGTTTCTGCCATGGAGCCAGTTACACCAGAAAATCTGAATGAAACAGCTGTGGTTTTCATGCTTTTGTGCTTGTTTCTGCTTTGAGCCTGTTGTGCCAGCAAACTTGAATGAAACAGCAGTGCATTTCACCTGCTCTTCTGTGCCTTCAAATCATTGCATTGACCTAAGTTTTTCAAAATTTTTTGAACATTGTACTGAAAACGAAGAGGAAGGAATTCCTCGGGATTTGTAAAATTTGATCAATTGAGAGAAAGAGAGGCACGCTAAGCCCTTAATGAATGAAATCAAGTTTGTTAATGTGAGTACTGAGAAGGATCCTGGCTTGATCCAGATTGGTTACACATTGTCTTCAGCACGAGCGATTTGTCGCTTTCTTAAAAGATTTCAAAAAATATTTTGCGCCGTCCTGCGAAGACCTGTGTGGAATCGCTCTTGAGATTATGCAGCCTACGGATCGCTCTCAGCCCCGAGACTCGACCCTTGGCTTTCAAACCTTGAACTTAGATTCAGAATGTTCAACGGTCACCCACAATGTGAGGCCCCTGTGGCCCAGTTTGAACCAAATCCCCGAACTAGGGGCAAGTAGATCAGATGTGATCAAAAGAAGCTTGCGTAGCTAGATCAGGAACACCCCTCAAACTAGGGGCAAAATATGTCAGATTATGCTCGAAGAGCCAAAGATAGATCATTCTGCAAATCAACGAAGATCAGCAAGAATGCCAAATCCCAGAAGGGAGGAAAGAAGAAAGTATTGCTGAAGGACAACCGAGTTCCTATCCACAATGCCAGGGGCAAATTCAACCCCCATAGGATGGACTCCAACATCGTCAGTGAACAACAAGCACTCTCTTGGATTCGGATGGCTTCGAGATCCTAAAACCATTTGACATGGACAAAGCTACACTTTTACCCTTGAGAGGCTCGCTGGGCCAAAAATTCGGAAGGGCGACCCAGGCAAAAGTTAGAGTAAGAAAAAAAAAAAAAGAAGAAATGAAGAAAATGCGAAAAATGAAAAGAAAAGATAAAGATAAAGAAAAAAGAAGAAAAGAATTGAAAAGAAAAGAAAAACAAAGCTCTCAAGGTTGAAAACCCAAAAAGGGCGGCCTTGGCAAAAGTTAGAGCGTAAAAGGAGAGGTTAATACCCGAGTGTACCTTGACCTGAACTACGTAAGGCTTGATTCCCATGTTTGGGATACATAGGCAACTTCATTCTGAAGTCCAGCCATAAACACTTCCAAATTGATTGTGCCCATGTAATGGTTTGATCATCTTTTCCTTCTCTATATCTGAGAGAGTTTGGTTGTGTTTGTCACTCTGAGGATTGACTACAATGCACTGCGGTGCCATTGAGACAAGGGGCAACTCTCTATTACCCTACAATGTGCTGCGGCGCTATTTAAATATGGGGCAACTTTCCGTTGCCATGCAGTGTCCTTCAGATAAGGGGCAGTTTTCCATTATTATGAATCCGAGGTTGTGCATCTCAAGAGTAGGTTCCGTGCTCGTTGAGCAGTGGCTGTTTGCAAAAACAATTTTTGAGAATTTTTACTAAAGTTGACTGATTCTCTCAAAAATTATTTCATTTTTTCAAAACTGGACCATTTATTGGACCCAAAAAAGGAAAATTTTCAGTGCTCACAAACTAACTTGCATGATTTCAAATCAGAAAGTTGAACAAGTATGTTAATCTAACTCCCATATTGATCAAAATTGTTTTCGTAGAAAGCCGTAACAAAAAAAAGATGGTCAAAATGATGAACTAGGGGCACAGTTGAGTCAGGTGTTCTGTCTTTTCCCCATTGTTAACATACTTGCCAGAAGGGCACTCTACTTGCCGGAAAGGGCACCATATTCGCCAGAAAGGGCAAAACTGAATCTAACAACAAAGGGCTGAAAGCTCTCAACATCCTCCAAGCAACGAGGTATAAAGCCAAGAGCGAAGCACGAACCGGATTGGATCAAGATATTCCAATCCCTTGTCAAGACACATTTGATCACGTCCAAACTCCCTAGCAGAGCATCGTCAACCGATGTTAGTTGCAGATTGGCTACACACCCAGTTGTAATGCGACCCATCTGTGGGGGGAGTTCACTGTTGTGAGCAGAAGAAGAAGAATCTAGCAGAATGCTAGGGGCAAGAGCCCGCAACTTCTTGTTTATCCATCAACCACCTAGGGGAGGGATAAAAAATGAGAAATTGAAGAATAGAGAGATGTGCGCTGAGAGAAAAAGTGAGGAAAAAGGTTTTTTCAAAAAAATGGAGCCTGAGGGTCGAGTGATGTGAGAATCACAAATAAGAAAGGGTGGGAAACAATACCCGGAGAAACTGGCTCCTCGAGAACATAGAGGTCTCTCGTCTTTGTAATGCGTCTGAGTGTCGTGTCTTTTGTTTTGTCTCAATTCTTGTTTTGAGTTGTTTCGAGTGTTACTCAATGTGTTTAGATTGTTTACCTTTTGTTTTCCGTTGTTGAGTCGTAGTGCACTGTGTTCAGTCGTAGGCTCAATACCTGGTCAAGAACTCATCTCTCAATTTCAAAAACAAATCGCTTTGTGCTCGGAGTGCTGTGCCGTTCTCCACATTTGTGCAAAATAGGATTTGTTCTTTCACTGCAGGGTTCAACCCAGGTCACGTCAGAACAGTGGAACCAGGACCTATCTGAAGCTATGCAAGTTCTGGGCTGCGAAGCAAAAGAAAAGAGGGAAAATTTGGAGCATTCGAGTTTGTTTCAACTTTTGCATGTTCCGTTTTCGCATCCTGTCTGTTCATATTGTGTAGTTTGTTCAGAATTCACCGTGTGCAGAATAAACTGAGTACTGTGTTATGAGCTGTGTGTTCAGAGTGAGCAGTGTGCTGTATGAGCTGTATGCCGAATAAACAGTGTACTGTGTTATGGGCTGTGTGTTCAGAATGAGCAGTGCTCAGAACAGGCTGTGTGTTCAGAGAAACAAAGTACTGTGTTATGGGCTGTGTGTTCAGATAGACCGAGTACTGTGTTATGAGCTGTGTGTTCAGAATGAGCAGTGTGTTGTACAAGCTGTGTGTTCAAAAGTGAACAGAATACTGTGTTGACTATTTTCATGCCAGAATGGCGATCAGAAGTGCTCTCCCTAAGCACTTGTCCCTGCCAGAGGCATTTTGGTTGTATTTGCAATGAGTTCCTAGGAGATCAATTGCGATGGTAGAAACTAGAGTTCGAATGGTTGTTGCCCAGAACACAAAGGTTTGGAATTTTCGCGACTAAAGTCTGGTTTGAATACCCAGGGGTATATCCTCGGCTTGAAATCTGTATAGAAGCCCCATAGGTCAAGGTAGCGGGTAAACATCTCGATTCTGGATACTGATCCAACCTAGTCTATTACCCCGTTGAAGAATAGGGAAAGTTGTGAGTATGATCAAGAGAAAAAGCGGCATCCGTGGTTTCCCCAGCAGATGTTGCTCCTTGCTAGCAATTCAGAACCTTTGAACTGTGAGTTGAGGGTTGGTGTTCGGCGAACACAGGGAGGATCCCCATCAGAGTTGAGCGGTTCACTGCCACTCACCTCGTGAGGTGCTTTCTGAAGCGCCGCTTAGTTTGTTTATTGCATTCCTTTAACGTTATGAATTGTATGGCATCGTTATACCTATCTTGTTTCTTTCTCGTTTATGCACGGTATTGTATGTACTGTTCATTTAGAGAAGTTCCGGTTCAGTTTTGACTGTTACCTTTCTCCTCTCGCATTTAGGCATGCGTTTGGACCTACCCTTCTCCTCTTGCGTTTGATACGCGTTTGGATGACCGCGCTTTCTTGCACAGTCTTTTCCTCTCTCGCGTTTGATACGCTGAGAGGTTTACCTTTCTTCTCTTGCATGTGGTACGCTGAGAAATTGCCCATTTCCTCTCTCGCGTGTGATACGCGGAGAGTTGTGCATTGTTTTGCACTTTTTTTCTTTCTGAAACACGGGGATATGTCCCTATGTTTCTCTTTCCTTCGGGAAACATGGGGATATGTCCCTATGTTTCCTTCTTTTTCCGAAACAGCGGGGATATGTCCCTATGTTTCTCCTTTTCTGGTTTAGAGCATTTGGAATACGTTCCAATGCTCATACCATTTCGAAACACTCAGATATGTCCCTGTGTTTCTTCTTCTTTGGTTAAGAGCACTTGGAATACGTTCCAGTGTTTGTACCACTCATTTCTCTCTCTCGCGTGTGATACGCTAAGAGATGTTCCGTTCCTTATGCGATTTCAGTGTGTTTGGAATTTATCTCACGACGCATGACCCGTGGGCCTAGGTGGGTTTTATCTCAGGTTGTGTTTGGTAAACGCCTGGGCGGGTTGTTTTTGGACCTCCTCTCACGATTTCAGCGTGGTTTGAGTGTCCCGTTCCTTATGCGATTTCAACATATTTGGAATTTATTTTAGGACGCGTGATGCGCGGGCCTGGGCGGGTTTTATCTCAGGTTGTGTTTGGTACACGCCTGGGCGGGTTGTTTTTGGACCTCCTCTCACGATTTCAGCGTGGTTTGATTGTCCCGTTCCTTACGCGATTTCAGCGTGTTTGGAATTTATCTTAGGACGCGTGATGTGCGGGCTGGGCGGGTTTTATCTCAGGTTGTGTTTGGTACACGCCTGGGCGGGTTGTTTTTGGACCTCCTCTCATGATTTCAACATAGTTTGAGTATCCTGTTCTTTACGCGATTTCAGCGTGTTTGGAATTTATCTCAGGACGCATGATGCACGGGCCTGGGCGGGTTTTATCTCAGGTTGTGTTTGGTACACACCTGGGTGGGTTGTTTCTAGACCTCCTCTCACGATTTCAGCGTGGTTTGAGTGTCCCATTCCTTACGCGATTTCAGCGTGTTTGGAATTTATCTCAGGACGCGTGATGCGCGGGCCTGGGCGGGTTTTATCTTAGGTTGTGTTTGGTACATGCCTGGGCAGGTTGTTTTTGGACCTCCTCTCACGATTTCAGCATGGTTTGAGTGTCTCGTTCCTTACGCGATTTCAGCGTGTTTGGAATTTATTTCAGGACGCGTGACGCGCGGGCCTGGGCGGGTTTTATCTCAGGTTGTGTTTGCTAAACGCCTAGGCGGGTTATTTTGCGCATCGCGCTATCTTGCGCACCTCAATCGCACTGTTTTGTGCATTGCATTTCAATCGCGCTATTTTGCGCATCGCATAGTTTTGTGCATTGCATTCATCGCGCTATCTTGTGCACCTCATTCGCACTGTTTTGTGCATCTCATGCATTTTGCATACATTTCATTTCGCTCTATTTTGCGCATCGCGCTATCTTGCGCACCTCAATTGCACTGTTTTGTGCATTGCATTTCAATCTCGCTATTTTGCGCATCGCACTGTTTTGGGCACTTTACTTGCATTGTTCATGCATTTTATCGCGCTATCTTGCACACCTTACCTGCACTTGTTAGTGCATTGCATTGTTCGTGCTATTTTGCGCATCTTACTTGCACTTGTTAGTGCATTGCATTTCTCGCGCTTTCTTGTGCACCTCCCTTGCACTTGTTAGTGCATCTTCATTCGCATTGTCTTGTACACCTTTCGCTGGTCTAGGAGACCTTAAATCCTGCATCTTCATCACACTATCTTGTGCACTCACCTGGTCTAGGAGACCTTAAATCCTCTAAAGGTGCAATTCCTTTGGTGTTTGTCGTGCCCGAACGACTTCTGGTGGTCTGGTATAGCCACCTGCCTGTGTTTGCGGTGAGTTCCTAGGAGACCAACTGAGACGGTGGAAACTAGAGTTCGAATGGTTCTTGGCTAGAACGCAAAGGTTCGGGATTTACGAGACTAAAGTCTGGTTTAAATACCCAGAGGTATATCCTCGGCTTGAAATCTGTATGGCAGCCCCATAGATTGAGATAGCATGTGTATGCACCTCAATTCTGGATATTGAACCAACCTAGTCTGTCACCCTGTTGGAGAACAGGGAAAGCTGCGACAACAGTCAGGGAGAAAAGTAGTACCTGCAGTTCAACTGAGAAGAAGGGGAAGATTTCCACATCAGCATGAGGTAGGACATTGCTGAGGTAGGTCATTGCCAAATGCCCCCGTAAGGTACCTTTGCTTCCTAACTACTACATCGTCTAGTATGTCCATTGCATTACATATAGAATACATTGCATTATAGTTTGCATGCATTTACAGCATTATCCATCTATGGCTTGCGCCTTTCCATGTTGAGCTTGGTTTGGTATGTGCCCATACTTTTCATGTCGAAGCATGGTTATGAGATTTTGTGTACGCACCTATTCCACTAATGGGATTGTGGTTTGAGGGTGATGGCACCATTTCTGTGTTAGATGTGGTTTGTTTGTGTCCATGTCTTTCCTAGGCAAGATATGGTTTGGCCGTGCGCCTTATCCATTGCATTCATTGCATTGTAGTGTAGTGTGTTGTATCCAGTATTTAGGATCATGATCTTTCCTTAGCAGATCATTCCTTACTTATATCATGCCACCCAATTACTTGTATCTTGTGTTCCGTCTACACACACATAGTTCTGCATGTGTACGAGCCTATTCCACTGATGGGATTGTGGTTTGAGGGTGTCAGCACCTTTTCTATGGTAGACGGATTTTGCATCTCCATCATCTTTATGATATTTGTGTGGTTTTATACTACTTGTGGTTTGATCATCTCAAATGCATTAAATATCATTTGCATTGTTTCATTACATTGCATTGCATAAATTCTAAATTTTCAAACTGGCTTCGCGTAATGTATAAGTCCAATTTTGAAACCGGCTTCACGTAGCGTATAAGTCCAATTTCCAAACCGGCTTTGCGTAAGCATATAAGTCCAATTATCAAACCGGCTTCGCGTAGCGTATAAGTCCAATTTTCAAATCAGCTTCGCGTAGCGTATGAGTTCAATTGTCAAAATCTTCTTGCATATCATTTTGCATTTTGCCCCCCGCTTGCGGGCATGCCTGCGGGCGCATCTCTTTTATCTTGCCTGTTTGTCTAAGTCTTTGGCCTTGTAAAAAATGGGTCGTCTCTGGGCTTTGACATTCACTCCTGTCACTTATGACTTCCGAGTTCTATCAAAGAGGGGCAACTGTAGACACCCCATTTTTGACCGATCTTAAGACTCGGACGTCATCGACTGAGCGTTCGGTGATGGTGCATGTTGTGCTCATTCTGAGGTTACAAAGTCTCGACTGAGAGCCTTGCCTCCGGACTTCAGGACTCTTTCGTGCTTCACCTCGGTTTGCGAACCAGGTTCTGTTTTCTCTTTCCGACGGGAGGGAGAGGTCTCGTAGACCATCTCTCAATGGCCGTAGGCTATGTTTCGTGGTCGTAAGCCATTTTTCCCGTTTGGAGACCAGTTTCCCGTTTTCGGAGCCGTCGGCCGTGTGCCTCGGTTCGGGACCGCTTAACTACCTCTGTTTGCTTCGGTTTTTGGCACACACCTTGTTTCCTCTCCTTAGAGGGACACTGTGGCTCGGGAGACCACCTTCGTGGTCGCACACCACTTTCGATGCTTAATAGTCAGTTTTCGGGGCCCCCGGCTGTGCGTTTTGGCCCCCGAACCTTCGTTTCGCATCGGTGTGGGTTCATTTTTGGAATGGACCCTAGTTTCATTGTTAGGAAGGTGGTAGTAGGGTGGGAGACCACCTTTTCTTCTTGGAGACCACCTTTCCCCGGTCGGCCGGTTTTTCTTGACAGGTAAGTGGTCTCCCTCACTTTTGAGCCACAATTTCTGGTCTCCCATACCACCATTGAGTTGCATTCACCTGGGAGACCACCAATATGGGTAGGCCGACCACCTTTTCAACTTGAACCTTTTGACCCCTAGTCGGCCGACCAGGGCAAGTGGTCGGCCGACCACTTGAACTGGTCGGCCAGCCTTCTGTTTTTTTGTCTCTTTGAGTGCTATCTAGTTGTGCCAGCTAGGAGGCATTTGCCCCATCCTCCGAGGATTGAACCTCTTGTTTTGGCTTCTTAAAGAAGCTTGGTCCCTTTTGCTTAGCTTCTAAGAGAAGCTTGACCTTTTGTTGAGCTTCTTGAGGAAGCTTGATCCCTTTGGTCTAGCTTCCTCAAGAAGCTTGACCCTTTTGGTTTAGCTTCCTTTAGAAGCTTGGCCTCTTTGCTCCAAGCTTCTTAGAGAAGCTATGGATCTCCTCTTCTATAAGAGGGAGCCTCTCCCTCATGAGCCAAGGTTGAACATTTTTGGTTAAGGCATACATATACTCTCCCTCTATATCTCTACATCCAAGCTCCATAGCTCCATGGTTCTTGGCCATTTGCACTACACCTCCAAGCACAACACCTCCTCTATCATCCTAAGTACCTTGGGGCTATTTTTCAGAGGTTGAGGGCTCACTTTCTCGGTCCAGAGCTCGCTGCATTGCTGTGCTACAATGGTAAGTCACCATTTCCCTCTTTGTAGCTTTATTTTGCTCCATTCTTTAGCCTTATTTGCAAGCATTTCTGGGTTTTGTCATAAATTGAAAAAAGTTTTTTTTTGAGCTTATAAACATGTTTGTTTAAGACGTTTTTTCTGTTTGGGGTCATCTTTCCCTTTGCATGCTTCATTTCCTCATGTTTAGGGCTATGCATTAGAGCATTTGTGTTGGCCTTGGTTTGGCCTTTTAGCCACTGAAATTCAGTGGATTTTCAGTGGCTAACATGTGTTTTTGAGCCCTAAAATCAGAGAGGGGTGACCCTCTCACCCCTTGATTTGTTTACTAACTTTGTTGGCCGCCAAAGGGGCTCCTACTTGCATGTTTCAAAGCCCTATTTCAGGCCCTATTTGGTGAGTTTTAAGGTCTGCATAGGCTCTGTCCAAAGCCCATTTTTCCATATAAAGTGTCTATTATGCATGTGTAGAACAATCCTATTCAAGGCCTTTTAAAGGGGCTTCCACTTGGATGCTTCCTAGACTAATTTCAGAACCTTTTTGGTGGGTTTTAGGACCCTCATAACCTCTTTCCAGAGGTGATTTTTCCATTTTGTGTGTCCATCATACATGTGTACAATAACCCCTTGCATGGCCTTCCAAAGGAGCCTATCATTCTTGCATGCACTGATTGAGTTTCAGTGGATTTTTGGGCATATTTTGGCATGGCATACTTCAAATTTTGGCTGGTTTGGTGAGCTCTCATAAGCTTCATATAGTTGTAGTACAACTCATGGTTCACTAGCTTTCTTTGCCTGCTTTGTTGACCCTTGATTTTAGCACTTTTTGGCCATGCCTTAAACTGATTTTGTGCATATTTTGGACTGCCTTAGCTCTATTTTTGGGTCTCATGGTTGAATGATGCTTGTTTTGCATGCTTGTAGTTCAATGTCCATGCTTAGCTTTGAGTTTTGAGGTCCACTACATGCATATACTGAGATGTTTTCTTATTTTGGGGCCATTATACATCACATTTCAGAGCTTATGTGAATGCCATATTCCCATGTTTTGTACTCTTTAAATGCGTTTGAGAGTCGGGCTTGTATGCCTCATGTACTGACCATTGAATGAGCTCTATTTCTTTGCGTTCCAAGCCATCATTTTAGGCCATTTTCCCACTGTTTCAGACCTACCTAGGGTCTGTTTGGGGTTGATTTTTCCATTGGTGCATTGCTTTGTGTACCTCTAGTGTAACCCGCTTCACTAGTTTCGGTACCCGGGCCATCTAGCATGCATTGTGTGACATATTCGCATGTTTCGGGATCATCTTTTATGCCATTTCAGAGCTGTGTCATGTGTGTTTGTATGCCATACTTCATCCCTTGTCATGCTTTGGTAGAGTGGCATTTGATGCCTTAGGATCGGTCCTTTGCATTCGTGCACGTCTGCACGTATTTCGGTTGTCTCATTTTCATCGTATGGCCACTGATTTGAGTGTGGCTGAGGTCCACTCATATTGGTGTAAGTCCATCGTGCATTGTGTATGCCATTTTAGTCCATTACATTGCGTATGCTAGGTTGCATGCTAGTCGCATTGTGTATGCCATCTCATTGCATTGTGTTTGGGATAGGAGTTAGCCTAAACACGGGAAACGAGGGACGTTTCGTACTCAAAATGACGAAACGTGTCTTAATTCCCGGTCGCCGACACTCCGGATTACCTATGATGGAGTTTAGGTCTTGTTGTGTTTTCATGTGTATTCATTTCACATCGAGTCGTGCAATTCGATTCCTCGGCCATCATGCATCGAGATACGTGATTGGTGGCACGAGGATCGAGGTGTGCATACATATGTGAAAATACTTTGCCATGCCCCTTTCTTGCTCTCTGTTGTAGCAAACTAGAAATCAGCAGCCTTCTAGGGCTTTGCACATCATTCTGGGATTAATTGCAAACAGAGGCAAATCGAGGCATCGCGAGGAATTTTTCGACGAGGCGACGCGACCATGCATGCATCTTTCATCATTCGGAACAGAGCTGAGGCGATCCATGGATTTGCATACTAGTTTATTTTGCTTTCCTAGTTAATTTGTTAATTAATTAGGATTTTGTAATATTTAATTAGCTAGAGTAGTTAATTGTTTATTCGGACTGTATTATTATTCGGACCCTCCGAGCGGGGACGCAATTGTAATAAGTGTGCGTGCGTGTGATGTATGTCTTCCAACCCCATGTCTTTCTCCCTTTTATTTACCAGCTTATGATGGTTAGATTAGGGCATGTTTCAATTAGCATATTTATGCTCGCACGATTGCATTCATTCATTTGTTTTGCATGCACCAGGCTCGGCACATCATACTAACTGCATTGTATTTCAATTCCAAGTTGAATACGTGTTAGCTGTAGCATCTCATATGCCATTCTTAGGATAGCCGAGCCTATTGTAGTTGCATTTTGCATGTGTTGCATTAGCCATTTTAACATGAACTAGGATCATGCATTGATTACTAACTAGTTTCTGTTTTGGCTCGGAGTACTCGGTAAGTGTTTATGCTTTAGCATCCTTGCATGAGTGTAAGTGTTGCCATGATAGCATGCTTACCATGAGGCTATATGCTTATGTGATATACCTGCTTGAATGCCTGTGGGTGAAGGTTGGATTATCTGAATTGGAATAATGCATTGACTGTGAGTTTTAAGCCCACTTGAGAGTGGCAAACCATCATGTTTTCTAAGCCCACCCGAGGGTGGCAAATCCACGTCTTAGCCTACTTGTGGGTAGCACCATCAAACCATTTTCAAAATAAACAAACATGAGATGTGTTGTTCCAATTCAGACGATCCAGTCTATACTTTTATGCTATGCACATCACATAGTAAATCTAGGCTAATAACCGGAATAAGAATGCATAATGTTTTCAAAACTCGATATCATGGTTAGTAGAGGCTGATCTTTGATCGGGCGAGCGGGGGTGCTCATGAAGTGACCTTCCCCAATTGTACCCAAGTTCCCGAGCCGAGGCAACTTTGGTGGTGACGGACACGTGGCCTTAGGCAACGAGTCAGGGTTTCCTAAATTTCCCAAAATAAAATATTTAGGTGGCGACTCTGTATCTGGCAAAGTAGTCCATGTTTGGCACTTCTTTCAAAAAAAAAAAAATCTGTTTTCAAAAATGATTTGCCGGATTTGGATTCTTTGATGATTCATCGGTCTTGCATTGCACTCTGCGAGATTAGATACAGGACCGTGACATTGAGTCCTGAATTGTAGTAAGCCCATATGAACAAAACGGGATTCCCTCGCGGGACGTTCGGGGACGTCTACAGGACGTCATCGTTTGAACACTCAATGATTATCCATGTTCGTGTTCGTTTTGAGTTCCTGGAGGTCTCGGTCGCACGCCTTGCCTCATGATCTCTCAACTTGTCTGTTTTGTGCTTGGTTGTGGACCAAGCACCTGTGTTTTTGCTTTTGAGGGAAGAGGGTGGCTTGTTGGCCATTACCTCAACCCATCGGCCAAGACATGAAGCCATCGGACCTGTTTTCTTGCTATCGGCCACAAGTGTTGGCCGATCGACACTCTTTTTAGTCGATCGACCCTTGTGTTGGTCGATCGGCCATATTTTCTGGCCGAACCCTGTTCATCTTCTTTTTGCAGATATTTTATTCAAGCTGTCATAGCTAGCATCCACAATTTCCCCCTCCATACACGTGTATGGAGGGATTTGCCCCTTTGGCTTAGTTTCTCCAAGAAGCTTTGGAATTGAATTCTATAAGAAGGATGCCCCTCCTCCCTTCTCAGAGGTTTTGAAAATTTAGGGTTAGAGAGTTGTATCTATCTATCTCTATATCTCCCTCTCTTCACATGTTTGTGTGTGTGTTTGTGCCTTAAAGGTTGTTTTGTTCATACTTTTGCACTAGAGCACCTAGTAGACACCATCCTTGGTTGCTGAGATCCTAAGTAGCTGGTGTTAGGGTTCTTGAGGTGATTTTGATCAGAGAAACCTGCTGGTGTTGTGTTCTTGGAGGTGTTCTTCACGGGTGAGCAAACTTACTTTTAATGCCCCATTATTGCTTAAGCTTTTAGCCCTTCTTGCTTATTGTTTTAAGCTTAGCTATTAACTGATAAAAGTTCTGTTTTTACTTGCTTTAGACCTTTGTTTAAGGTCTCTTCTTGGTTTGGGGTTGTTTACCCCCTCGAAGGCCTTGTTAGGCCTTGTTTTAGGCCATCCCTTTTGGCCTTTGTTCTTAGCTTTGCATGACCTTTCTACCACTGAAATCCAGAGGATTTTCAGTGGTGGAAAGGTGGTTTTGAGGTCTTAAATAGGAGAGGGTCATCCCCTCTCCTTGTCGTCTTGAATGCTTGCATAAATGGCTTATGTTGGTGGCTTGTATGCTTAGCTTGCTTTAGCTTTATTTCAGTGTGCATTAGGCTTTGTTTTGCCATAATATACCTCTATTTCAAGTTGGTTTGATGGCCTCTAATATGCTTCATATACTTGTCTTGCAATCCTCTTGTCTGTGTCAACATGCATCATGTTGCAACATGTCATTTTAGCATGATTTTGGCTCAACTCCATGAAGCTTTTAGCCTTGTCTTACCATGCTAGAGCTCTATTTTGCCTTATCTTGGTCATGCTTGCATTGTTTTGTATAACCACCATGTAATTTAGCTTGTTAGTTTTGAGTGTCCAAGTCACTAGCATGCTTTACTTGGGTCATTTCAGTGATTTGACATCACTTGGTATGTTATTTTAGTCCATATAGTATTCTTGTACACTTGCACTTATCACTCCTTTAATGTTTTAAAGAGTTGATGTCTTATGCCTCATGAATGGACCATTGTGTATGCCTCTATGTTTAGGCCTCTAGGATGCCATTACAATGTGTTTTTGGTCTTGTTCTAACATGCCATAACTCCGATTTTGGTTGCTTAAATCATACCATGTTCGGTTTTGATAGGTGTTGTGTAACACCCCTTTTGTAGCCTTGCATGCTCCTTGTTTTGAGCCCACCTTTCTGGCATGTTTTGGCCTTGGCCATTACATGTTTTAGGCTCATTTTGACATGATTTAGGATTGTTTTTGGTTATACTTGCCATATGCTCTTTGTTTTGTGTAGCTTTGGTTCAAGTCCCTTTGCTAGTCTTAGGCTTTAAGCCTTATGCATGCTATGATTATGATTATATGTGTGATTTGGCATCATTTCTAACATCATTTCAGAGCATGTAGTGTTGTCACACTTGCATACTTTTCACACTTTTAAATGTGCTTAAGAGTTGTGTCTTCATGCCTAGGTGATAGGCCAATTAGTATTCATGTTTGTATATGCTTTTGACCCTCATTTCTTAGCATTTTGGCCGCTGATTTGGGCATGTTTGAGAGCTGTCCATGTTGGTTTAAGTCCATTTTCGCATGTTGTTGCATGCTTGCCTTGCACGCTGTTGCATACTTGGCCTATTGCATGTTGTTGCATGCTTGAGTTATATTGCATTTGGCATGCCTTTTGTTAAGTTGCTTTGCATGTTTGCATGCTAGTCCCATAGCATGTTGTTGCATGCTTATCATTGGCATTGTTGTTGCATGCCTATTACATTGTAACGCTTGCATGATTATGTTACTTTGTTAAGTTCATCATGTATGTATTACATTGGTGTAAATATACTTGTCCTTTTACATGTTGTCACATGTTTGCCTCACATGTTGTTGCATGTTTGTCATTGGCATTGTTGTTACATGCCTTGCATGTTTACTTGTTTAGGTTGTATGCCTATTGCACATTGCTTGCTTGCATGCTCATGTTTCATTAGCTTGCTTGCATGCCTAGGTTGCATAGCATTATGCATGCATCCCTTGCCTCTTGATCAAGCATGATAGAGGTTGAGGCCCCTTATATGTTGTGTGCATTTCATTTGATATAAATTGCACACTTGGCACCTTTGGCCATCATGCATTGAAATGCGTGATTGGTGGCCCGAGGGTCGAGAACCATACTCCCTTGAGCTCATGACATGATAGGGAGGGTGGTTGTGCATACATTGTCTTGAAAATGCATTGCCATGCTCTGTTTGTCCTCTGCTGCAGCAAAACATCATTCTGCAGGAAGATATGGCCGGTCGGCCATCTTCAATGCCGGTCGACTACAAACATTTGGCTGAGAGCCATACTTTTGGTCGATGACCTTTTTATCTTGGCCGATGATCCTATATTTTGACCGGTGACCTCCCACAACACTCAGGGAGTGGTTCATAAGCATCCTTGAGACTTGTGCAGTTTTCAGAGGTGCAAAGCAGTGCAAACAGAGGCAACATGTGGCATGGCAACGGATTTCCAAGTGAAGCCGACCGAACATGCATGCATCCCTCTTCCCGAGGCTTTTTTATTGTTTTCATAGCTTAATTGATTCGTTTAATTAGTTAAGTGTTGTGTAATAATTAATTAGCTTGTTAGTTAGTTAATTAGATGATTTGTATTATTCTTTTGGTCCCTCCGTCGAGAGGGCGTAATTTTGTAATAAGCGTGCGTGTGTGTGATGCATATTTTCCAACCCCACGTCTTTCTCCCTTTTACTTAACCACTTACGATGGTTAGTTTTATGGCATATTTCAATTAGCATCCTTATGTTATGCATGTTTGCATCATTCATCCAGATTGCATGCACCGGGCTCGGCGTATCATACTAACTGCATTGTATTTCAATTCCTACTTGAATACATGTATCGAATTGTCACATCTCATATGCCATCTTAGAATAGCCGAGCCTATTTCTAGTTGCATTTTGCATGCGATGCATTAGCCATTATAACATGAACTAGGATCATGCATTGATTTCTAACTAGTTCTCCATTTTGGCTCGGATTACACTATAAGTGTTTACGCTTTAGCATCTTGCATGTGTGTGAGTTTTGCCATGATAGCATGCTTGCCATGAGGCTAACTGCTTATGTGATATAACTGCCTGAATGCCTGTGGGTGAAGGTTGGGTTACTTGAATTGGAACAATTCATTAAAATCTCCATTTTAGCCTACTTGCGAGTAGCAAACTTCAAACCATTTTCCAAATAAACGAATATGCGATGTCTTGTTCCAAATTAGGCGATCTAGTCTATACTTGTGTGTTGTGCGCATCAATTAGTAATATTAGCTAATAACTGGAATAAGAACGCATGTGTTTTCAAAAACAAGATATCATGCTTAGTACAAGCCGATCTTTGATCGGGCGAGCGGGGGTGCTCATTGCATGACCTTCCCCAATCGTACCCAAGTTCCTGAGCCGAGGCACCTTTGATGATGACAGACACGTGGCCTTAGGCACGAGTCAGGGTTTCCTAAATTTCCCCCAAAAATAAAACATTTAGGTGGTGACTCTGTATCTGGCAAAGCAGTCCATGTTTGGCACTTCTTTACAAAAATCAGTTTTCCAAAACGATTTGCCGGATTTGGACTCTTTGGTGATTTATCAATCTCACATCGCACATTGTGAGATCAGATTAAGAACCGTGACATTGAGTCCGAACTGTAGCATGAAGACCAAGGGCGCGCCTACATAACCGGAACAAGGGCATATAATGTAAATAAAAATCACATCATGATTAGTAGAGGCTGATCTTTGATCGGGTGAGTGGGGTGCTCAATTCATGACCTTTCCCTTTCATACCTAAGTTTCTAAACCGAGGCACTTTGGTTATGACGGACTAATGGCCGTTGGCACGAGTCACGGGTTTCCTAAATTTCTCTAAAATATTTAGGTAGTGACTTTGTAATCTAACAAAAGCAGTTTATTTTTGGCATTTTTTTGATTCAAACTCGATTTTTTAAAAAGGTTTGCCGTATTTGGACTCTTTTGTGTTTCTCTATTTCACATTGCACTTATGAAACCAGATTCAGAACCACAGGAGTTCGAACTATAGGGCTAATCGTATCCAAAAGGAGCACGAAAAGAAAGCTACAGTGGCTTCTTCTTTACCCTCGAGCATTGGCCATGCTCAATCACGTTTGCTTTCACAGTGGAGGTATTCCTTATTTTCCTCATGTTGTCTTCCTCAATTCGGAGCTTGACAACGAGCTCTTCGGTTGTCATCTTCTTTTGTTTATGCTTCAAGTAGTTCTTGAAGTCTTTCCAGCCGTTAGGCAGCTTCTCAATTAACGTAGCTTCCTGGAATAATTCACTCAAGAACATTTCCTCTGCATGAATCTCATGCAGAATTACTTGGAACGCTTGGACCTGATTGATGACAGTTTTTGAGTCCACCATTTTGAAGTCTAGAAACTGACCAACGACAAATTTCTTTGCCCCAACATCCTTGGTCTTGTACTTTTTGTCCAAAGCATCCCACAGCTCCTTTGCCGACTTCTTGGTATAAAACACGTTGAAAAGTGAATTTGCCAAGCCATTCAGAATATAGTTCTGGCAAAGGAAGTTTGACTGTTTCCAAGCATCTAGAGCCATGAGCTTCTGCTTGTCTTCATACTCTTCCACAACTGCTAGATCCTTATTCAAAAACCTCGCACGGCTTAGAGTAGTCAAGTAGAACAACATCTTCTGCTGCCACCTCTCGAAATTCACTCCCTTGAACTTTTCCGGGTGTTCATGATGGTTGAGCGAGCCAACCGGAATAGCAAGAGTAGCAACATGGTTGACCACAAAGGTCACAACAACCGGGTTGACCACAGAGGTCACAATAGAAGGGGTTGGCAAGCTAGTTGTCCCGGGGTTTTGATCCCTACCAACATTAGCAGTAGTAGCATTAGTAACAATTGCCATTTTTGAAAAATACGATAGAATTTCACTTTCTGTGTTTCTGTAAATTAAACTTAACACTAGAAAATCCCACAGTTGGAACTTCGTACAAATAATAGTGACATGGGAAGGAAATTTTCATTAATAAATTGAGCACATATAGTAACTAATTTATGCATGAAAATTACCTTCAACTAACAAAGATCCACTAAACAAAAAATAGGTGCCTAATAAAACTAGAATGTGTCCCAGATCAATTCTCGGGATCAGACTCAAGTGGCTCGACGTCCACTTGCTCGTATGGAATTGGCAAGGCTAATGTAACTCTAGTGGAAGCAAGGGCTTTGAGCCATCCATGTTTGAATCCTCTATTCTCGAATTTGGGGACCTCATCTACGTATTCCTTCAAGGCGGTGCTCTTCCCAGCTTCCAACGCCGTAGAAGCTTCAGATTCAGCTTTTTTCTCGGCCGCCTTCAATTCTTCTAACTCGGCCTCTGCCTTGGATAGCGCCTCCTGGGTTAACTTGAGCGACTCCTCGCTCGCATTCGCCTTATCCTCGGCTTCGGATCTAAGCTGGTCAGCAGTTTGAGCCCTCTCCTTTTTAGCTTCGACTCGAGCATTTTCCATTGCGGCTCTCATCGCCTCGAACTCGGCCCTACTTCTTTCACCCTCAGCTTCAACCTTTAAGCCGCCAATTCTTTCAATGGCATCATGCTGCCGATGGCCTAGTTTGGCTATCCTTCCAACCGTCTACAAAACAAGTTTGGATCGCCACATCAAGCAATGTCGTACGCAAACCAAACCAAACAAGCAAAAATGAAAGTATCGTATACATACCAGAAGGGCCGACTGGGCAGCGAACGCTATAGCTACCAAATCCAGCTCTTCTCGAAAGGTGGCCTTGTCAGCCGATAGTGAAACTGAAGTGGCCAAGCTCAATACCACGGCTGGATCCTTCATGGCAGATGCGTCAGCGGAAATTGGCGTGTCTTTGATCTTCGGTTGAACAACGAAGGGGACAATCACGTCGGACTCCTCTAAGCGAGGCCGTTTGTTAGCAGGGCTATCCTCTGAGCCGGCCTCTCCCTCGGTGGAACGTTTTTTGCCCTGCTCTTTTGAAACCAGCCGTTCTTTCGTAACCTGCTATTCAACTCCCTCCGTTTCGACCATAACAACTTGAGCCGTTTCTTCTACAGTAACCGGTTGTATAGATTCAACCGGGGTAGGCTCAAAACCAGCAGCCTCGGCTTTCTTTTGGGTGGCCATTCTCTCGGCATTTTTCTTTCTCGCCATCTGCGTGAGATTTTCCCCAACCATGCCTTCAGAAAAAGCTCCAGGTAGATTTCCCAAATTTGTAAAAATGTCTCTGAAGGATAGCTCCGTCCGACCCGAAGTGGACAGAGAAGTAGGTTTGTTAAGATTGGTTGTCGCAAATGCTGATTCGAGGGCTTTGTCAACTTCTTCGGCCTCCGTAGAGAACACCTTCATCGATTCGGCAACCACTTCGCCCACCGGCTCTAAGTCTTGCTCCGAATCAGAAGCTTTAAGACCAATTTGCCTGAGGGTCTTGAAGCTGGGGAAGACAAGAGCCGTAAGGTGCTGTTCACCGGTTGGGATCAGAATATCGTCCGCAGCCGACAATGTGGTATAAGTAGGCTCGTACCGCAGGAGAATAAGGGCGGCTCTCCCTTGCATCTGTACGTTTGGACGGCCAAAGTACTTTAGAGCTGTCTTAATTTCTGCATGGACTGCGTCGTCAGCCGAGGTCAAAATCCTCTTCAACTTATTGCTTGCAAGAATAAAAGGTAAGGCTTGGAGAAAACACCGCATAAAAGAAAGATCAACAAACAAGGAGTTATACGACCACCTGGTTCACCCCTCCGTTTGGGAATAGGGTCCAGGCGATCTTCGCCCTCGCCGAATTCCTAGTTACCTCAGACATTGACCATTACATTGTCAACTCGTTTGCCAGAGCTGGCAAGCATCGTCACCAAGTGATGGTCGGTGTCCTTGGCCCTGAGAAAGTAGCGCCCGAGCCAACTGGAGGATTTGGCTAAAGCATAGCAATGCCGAATCGCCGAAATGCCGAGGTTGATCCTGAGACGCCGGTTCAACTCTACGATTCCCATTACGATTCGAAAAAAATTTACATTGGGTTGCGAAGGAATCAGACTCCAATAGCGGATGACGGCCCTCAGAAATGGGTGTAGGGGAAAGCGAACTACGCCCTCCGCAATAGATAGGAGAGGGAAGACGATTGTATTTTGGTCGTTCCTCTCCATATCAAGGGTATTGTTCATTACCAGAGCAAGATGGACATCCTCAGGAATAGAAAAATGTTTTCGGAACCCAGAAATTTGACCCTCGAAAAGGAGGTCTTTCAAATGCTTAGCCATTCTAGCAAGGATTCAAGGATATCCTAAATCAAAAATAAATACGAAAAATAGGATTGCGAGGAGAAGAGAAGAAAACTTACGAAAGGAAAAGGAGACAACGAGGGAATGGATAAGAGTTGCAGAAAACGCGTCAAAGAAGAGATACCGACTGGTAGTCCAGGAAGTTCAAATATTCGAAAAAAGCATGTTTTCGAAGGGACTTAAGTTTCAAATCATAATAAATGCGAGAGAAGCACGAATGGGGCGGGAAAGCGTTACAATGACTAGAAAGCACGCACGTGTTCTGATATGCATTGGAAGAGGATTGACCGCCGAATTTTTTGACTTCCAGCCAAACACGCCGACTAACTGATGCTAGCGAGGTGTTTGGGGGGCAATTGCGGGAGCCGAATAATTGGAATAATCAGAAGCATACTCTAGAAGACATATATTACACGGCTCTACTCTGCACGATAAGGATGCCAAATATAATAGATGGCCTGAACAAATACTGAACCATGGAGCCGAGTAAATAAGATGAGGATGAGTGACAAGTGGGCCCGGCCATAAGGCCCAGGAAACAAGTATAAATAAAGGAACAACAGACTAAGAAAGGTATGTGAGAATTGTAGTGCTTAACTTAGAATATAAGTATTCTTGAGTACGGTTACTGACTTGTCCGTCGGAGTGCTAACTCCGACACCCCCGCTGGAGTGTATATTCCTTTTCAGGTGACCGGAAGAGGATCTCGAGCGTTCCCCAGGATGAGAAGAGTATTTCCAAACCACTTCTCCACAGCTTCCGTTATCCCTTGTATGCTTGTTTAATTTGTTTAAAGGCCTTTGGTAATCCTAGGATTACTGGCTCGTTACAACGCTAAACCTATGGAGGTGGGTTTGGGTTGTGATAAAGTGTATCGGAGCACGAGTTATACCGCACACACAAGTCCACAGGAGCTATAAGATGTCCTAGAAAGGAAGTAGGGACATTACATCTGCATGTGTGAATGTGTGACATCATGTGAACATATCTTAACCAATATACATTGATATTGAAATGAAATAAACTGAAATTGAATACTGTGAAAGGATTATTCCTGTGTTTATTAGTGCTCTATTTACCTATAGCAAATGGAAAATCCAAGAAATGATGGTATATTTGAATCTTCTGAGGCTCTAAAGAATCGAATGGAATGAATGTTAGAGGCTCTAACAGAATCAATGTTATAGCAATAGAGACAACTACCTCCGCCCCCTCTAGTCCAAGTAGAGCCGGTCAACAATGACATTCTTAGTCTGACTCTGAAATTTAACAAGATGAAGCCACCAATTTTTCTAGATGGTATTGAACTGTTAAAGGCCGAGACATGGATGCTAGAGACTGAGAAACTATTTGAAGTTTTTCCATGTTCTAAAGTCTAGAAAGTTTTGTTGGCAACATATACTTTGAAGGATGAAGCTCGATGTTGGTGGATGCTTATCCGAGACACTAATGAGGCTTTAACCTGGAGTCAATTTAAAGAGATCTTCCATGAAAAATACTTTCCATAGTGTTTCTGAGACCGAAAGATGTTCGAATTCCAAGAACTCAAGCAAGGCAATGTGTTAATAGCAGAGTTTGAAGCCAAGTTTACTGAACTGGCCTGATTTGCTCCACACATGGCAGATACCGATTACAAAAAGCTCAAAATTTGAAGGAGGCATGAACCTAGATGTATTTGACTGGGTTGGTGTGTTGAAACTACCCAAATATATGGATGTTCTTAATAGAGCCCTAATGGTTGAAGCCAACCTAGCTGCTGTGAAACAAACCAAAGCTCCAACAACTGAATGGAGTGGTAAGAGATCGGGATTTAGTTTCAAAAAGGGTCGGTCATTTTCAAAGAAGCAAAACACAGGATCCTTTAGTAGTTCAAGTCAAAGTAGTGGTACAACCCCTACTTGCTCAGAATGCGGAAGAAAACGCAAAGGTGCTTGCTACCGATCAACAGGTGCTTGCTTCTGGTGTGGCAAGGCTGTCCACATGATAAAATATTGTCCGCTCATATCCCAAACTTCTAACCATCTTGCGGCAAGTTCAGCCAGATCTGTTTCTGTACCAAGAACAAACGCAAGAACTAATGCATGGCAAGGAAACCTTGAGGCAAGGCAGAGTGTTTGCACTCGTGCTACGAGATGTCTAGAACACTGAGTCTATGGTGTCAGGTATACTCCCTATTTGTGTTCAAAATGCATATGTGCTGATAGATTCTGGTTCTACACGTTCATTCGTGTTGCATGGTTTTTTTTTTCGCAAATTGCCTAGACCATTAGAACCTATGAATTATTTATTATCTGTATCTACACCTTCTTGGGGTTCTATGATGTGTGCTTATGTGTATCCTATGTGTGACATCATGATTGGGGATGTGTTATTATATGTTGATTTGCTGTCATTGGACATTGCTCATTTTGATTACATATTGGGTAAGGATTGGTTGACTAAGTATTGTGCAACTGATTGATTGTGTGAATACATTTGTTTTCTTCCGACCACCTGGCTTGTCTAAATTTGTGTTTGCTAGGAATGAGATAGTTCCACCTCTGTATATGATTTCTGCTTTGAAAGTCGTCAAATTGCTTCGAAAGGGATGTAGGGGTTATTTGTACAATGTTTTAAATGTGACTTCTAATAACCCTAATGTGGACACTATTCTTGTATTCTGTGAATTCCTTGACGTCTTCCCAAATGCACTGCCCGGGGATCTAATTGATAGGGAAATTAAGTTTACTATTAATGTAGTACTTGAAACCCAACCAATTTCGAAAACCCCTTATAGAATGTCAACATATGAATTAAAAGAACTGAAAGTCCAACTACAAGATCTGTTAGATAAGAAGTTTAATCGGCCAAACACTTCACCCTAGGGTGCTCCAATTTTGTTTGTCAAAAAGAAAGATGGGACTTTGAGGTTATGCACAAACTATCGGGAATTGAACAGAGTAATGGTTAAGAATAAATATCCACTACCTCGAATAGATGATTTATTTGATCAACGCTAGGGAGCCCAAGAGTTCTCCAAAATTGATCTTAGGTCCGGGTATCACCAATTAAAAGTTAAGGTAGAAAATGTAGAGAAAATTGCATTCCGGACTAGATATGGACACTATGAGTTTTTGGTAATGTCGTTTGGGGTAACTAATGCACCTACAGCATTCATGGACTTAATGAATAGGGTGCTCAAACAATTTCTTGACGAGTTTTTAGTAATTTTCATTAACGATATACTGATTTATTCGAAAAGCAGGGAAAAACATGAAAATCATTTGAGAACTGTGCTACAGATCTTGAGAGAAAAGAAATTGTATGCAAAATTCTTCAAACGTGAATTCTGACTTGATTGTGTGACATTGCTGGGGCATGTGATCAACAAGGATGGCATATAAGTAGACCCACAAAAAGTTAAAGCTATTGTAAATTGGCCAAGACCAATAAATGTGTTAGAAGTTAGAAGTTTTTTGGGGCTTGCCAGCTATTACAGATTTGTAAAAAACTTCTCCAAACTTGCTATGCCATTGACACAGTTGACATAGAAAATATACCGTTTGATTGGAATGATCAAAGAAATGCCGTTTTTCAAGAATTAAAGACTAGACTAGTGACTGCACCAATTCTGACTCTACTTAACTGTACAGATGGGTTTCAGATTTACAGTGATGCATCGTACAATGGCTTGGGATGTATGTTAATATAGAATGGGAAAGTAATTGCATATGATTCTCGGCAACTCCGACCCATGACCTAGAACTTGTAACTATCGTGTTTGCTTTAAAAATTTGAAGTCACTATTTGTATGGCATAACTTATGAAGTGTATACGGATCATAAGAGTCTGTAATACTTCTTCACTTAGAAAGAACTGTACATGAAGCAAAAGAGATGGCTTGAGTTGATTAAAGACTATGATTTAGATATTCTGCATCATCCGGGAAAGGCAAATACAGTTGCTGATGCTTTAAGTAGAAAATCCATTGGGAATTTGGCATGTTTACTTACTGGTCAGAAAGACTTGTTGTATGAGCTGGAAAGAACTGAAATTGAAATTGTGTTGCGTGAATAAGGTGGAGTTCTACCTGCCATTTCTACACAACCAGTTATCATAGAGGAAGTTAAAGAAAAGCTACTCCAAGATGAATTTTTGAAAAAGATTGTTGAAGAAATCAATTCAAAACCAAGACCGGGATTTGTGTGTGAAAATAATGTGTTGAAGTTCCAGAATAGACTTTGTGTACCAGATTGTTCTAACTTAAGGAAGGATATTATGACCAAAGCTCATAACTCTAAATTTTCTATGCATTTGGGGAATACAAAGATGTACCATGACTTGAAACAAAATTTCTGGAGGCCTAGAATGAAGACGAGTGTATTGCTGATTTTGTAGCCAAATGTTTACAATGCTAACAAGTCAAAGCTGAACATCAATGACCCATTGGATTACTTCAGCCGCTTCCAATCCCAGAATGGAAATGGGAGCATATCACTAGAGACTTCATTGTTGGTCTACCTCGTTCTTCTAGAGGTATGGATTCTATTTGGGTCATTGTTGATCATTTGACTAAATTTGCACATTTCTTACCTGTCAAAACTTTTTATAATGTGGATAAATTAGCTAGTATTTATATTGATGAGATTGTGAGATTACACGGTGTGCCAGTATCCATTATGTCTTATAAAGATTCAAAGTTTACTTCAAGATTTTGGCAGAGTTTGCAATAGGCTTTGGAGACTGAATTGAGGTTGAGTAGTGCATACTATCCACAATAGACGGTCAATCAGAAAGAACGATACAGACTTTGGAAGATATGCTCAGAATGTGTGTGTTAGATTTCCAAGGAAATTGGGAAGCTTATCTGTCATTAGCTGAATTTGTGTAAAACAATAGCTATCATTCTAGCATTAGGATGGTTACTTATGGTAAAGAAATGATTAATTGTTAATTAAAGAGTATGATGTATGATCATTAGTAATTGTAGCTCGAGTTTCGTACTCCTTTCGAAAGACGAATAGCCTTACAGTTCAGACTCCCGTGGTTCTGAATCTGATTTCACAAGTGCAATATGAAATAGTGAAAACACAAAAAAAGTCCAAATTCGACAATTCTTTTGGAAAATCAATGTTTGAATCAAATGCCAAAAATGGACTGCTTTGCCAGATTTCAGAGTTGCTACCTAAATATTTTTGAAAAATTTAGGAAACCCAAGACTTGTGCCAAAAGCCATTAGTCCGTCATCACCAAAGTGTCTCGGCTCGAGAACTTAGGTATGAGATGGGAATGTCATGAATTGAGCACCCCACTCACCCGATCAAAGATTGGCCTCTACTAATCATGATGTGATTTTTATTTACATTATATATTCTTGTTTCGATTAGTAGCTATTCTTTACTATGTGATGCACACACAAATATAGACTAAGTTTGCAAGAATTGGAATATTTGATTTCGTGTTTTATTTGAAATTGCTTTGTGAATTTGCCACTTGAAAAAGTGGTCTTAAAATGGACATTAATCAAACTATCCCAATTCAAGCAACTAGCCTTCATCCGCAGGCATTCAAACAGTTATATCATTTAAGCAATTAGCCTCATGGTGAACATATTTGGACTTGGTAACACAAACATTTGATGAGAGATGCTAAAACAAAAAATTGCTCACCTAGTACTCCGAGCCAAAACAAAGCAAAATAATTAGAAAAATATGCATGTTCTTAATTGATGCAATATGACTAAATGCAACACACACATTATGTATTTTATAGGCTCGGCTATGAGCATGGCATATGATTTCATTTAAGACATGCGATAAAGTATGTATTCAAGTAATAAATTTGAACATTGATATTGGGTTAGTATGATAAGCCGAGCCTTGGATGCATGCAAGATAATGGATGCAAAGCATAAGAATGCTAATTTGAAAAATGATGTCCCTATACTAACCATCGTAAGAAAGTAAGTAAAAAGGAGAAAGATGTGGGGTTGGAAGACATACAACTTATTACATAAATGTCCTCGTGCAAGAGGGTGCGATTCAAAGTCCGAAAGTCCAAATTAAACTAATTATTACAAAATTGAATTAATAACTAAGTGAAGAATTAATTAGCTAACTACTCTATTACAATAAGGATAATAATGATAAGTAGACTAGCTATTTAAGCTAACTAGCTAAAACAATTACAAATAAACAATAATAATAAATTAATTAATTACAACACTAATAATTAACAAGACTAATTATAACAACAATAATAAATAAATAAATTAATTACAACATGATGCAAACAAGGATGTACAAGGGTTGCATGCTCAATGTCCAAGAACAGCTCTGTCTACACCAAGCTTGCTCTGTTTCCCCTTCAGCCATTGTCTTCTATTTTTTGCAAAATACACTGCTAAGCAATCATTGATGACCGGCCGACCCTCAATGAAGCCCGGCCGGACCTAAAGAAGACTGGTCGTGCCTCAATTTCGTGCCAAATTTTGTTCTATGCTCTAAAGTGAAAATAGCGTAGACAGAGTGTTTTGGACTCTGTTTGTCCCTCTCACACTTCTCTGTCATGGGAAAGCCTCGAGAGAAGGTTGGAGTTGTTTTCAAAACCATCAATGAGCAAGTTGATTGCTTGACAATTTCGGGTACAATTTGGACAAAAATCAATAAATGACATGAACAACAACCAACCCACCCTCTGATCATAGAGTGAACTCAAAGAGAGAGGTAGCGACGCTTCAAGATTCATCAAAACATCATGAATTGACGCAAGATAACCCTTGACACAACATATTCAACATAATGTCCAGCCAAACCCCAAGCAATATAACTCATTTTCTTTATGTGGGTTGGTTCATTTTAATCCAAATTAATTAGTCTTTATCATCCTTTAATCCATTAAGTCCAAAATGATTGTTATGTCCACTAGAGATTACGTCTACTAAGTGAGAAATATGTCAAATGGGAGGTGATTCTCAAAATGAAAAAGAGACTACACCGCTAGCAATGAACCTCCGTAGAGATTAAGCCATTAAGCATAAATCGCTAGTTCATGTTATGAATAACCGTCAACCAATTGAAACAATTCTCAAATGAAAGAGACGAATGGCAAGTTGATTATTAAAATGAGGCTCTTAAGCATGGAAATGAGTTAAAGAAAAGCTAAGAACAATATACAAGAAACTATGTAGGCAAACTTATGAGACAACAACCAAGTTAATCAATGCATAAACTATTTAAACAACCTAAAATAGCCCCAAAACAGCCCTCAAGAGATGAAAAACAGTGGCTCAAAATGCATGAAAAAAGCCTAAAAAAACTAATCAACAAAGAGAGAAAACAAGACTATTAAATAAGAATGAGGAGGGGTGGCTAACCCCTTCATTTTTGAAACCTCAAAGCATGATTTTTGGCCCTTTTTTTAACTCTAAAAATCAGCTTAGAAAGAAAAGAAAAAGAGTGTAAAAGCAAGGGTTTGAGCTATATGTAAAGGTGTAGAAAGAGTGTAAACTCTCTCTACCCTTTTGGTAGCTCTCCAAACCCAAACATAAAACACTTGGAATAGAATCAAAACAACATAAAACTACAAGATCTAGATAGTGAATGAAAGAAAAAGAAGTAAAAGAGAGGATGACAAGCTTATACCTCTCAAAGAAGTAAACTTTTGCTTATGATTCAAACTAAGTCTCAACACACTGTCAAGCTTGAATTATGGTGTTCAAGGCTCAACCAAGGTTCCTAGGCCAAGGTATGAAGGTGTATATGGTGTATGGATGTAGATTCAAGGTGATAGCTTTGCTCAAAGTGTTGCTTGCACAAGAATAAGGAGAAGAGGAGCTTTCAAGGTGATGTTGAGGCTTTGTAGAAATTCTTCAACCCACAAAACAGAGATATATGGTTGTTTTTATAGAATTTGAGCAAGGGGGGTCATAAATATCTTCAAAAATGAATAGCTGGCGAACTCCTGCCCAGAACAGTGTTTCTTGCTACTAAGGCATGGCTGGGCCTCAATGTGTTCCCCAGTTTTTCTGTTTCAGCCTCAGCATGGGGTGGCATAATGTGTAAAAATGGATTTCTTGGGTATAATCAGTAGGAATATAGGAGGTTTGGGATTGTTTCGGAGCTTCAAACAATGCCCCTTCGTTGAGACCTTGAACCACGCACAACACCACTTTCATCATCAAGTGTACAGGACAAAGCGCTCGAGCCTTGCAGGCAATCAAAAATGGGGTGTCCACAGTTGTCCTTCTTTGATAGAGCTCAAAGTCATAAAGTGATGTGAGTGAATGTCAAAGCCTAGAGATGACCCATTTGACGAGGCCACAAGGCTCGGGCAAGAAATCAAGACATAAAGGCAAAGATTGAACTCAGGGGCAAAATGCAAAAACGAAATGCAACAAATAACTTATGATCATGCAATGCAACATATGCAATGAAACATAATGTAAATAAAGCAATGAAACAACGCTACAATCTAAACAAGAATGCAACGCTTGGATGAAAATGCAAATCAAAGCAAAATAAACCTTGCCATGTTTCACACGGAAAGAAGTGAATAACAGGCACGTCTCGCATGAAAAGCACAAAGAAAGCACAAACCAACCTATGTCTCATGTAGAAAGGATGTAAGAAAATGCAGACCTAACTACGCCTCGCGTAGGAAGGGTGAAGGACGACGTAACCATTGAGCGCACCTGAGGTCTCAACCGAGATCCTAACGTGTCTCACGCGATAGGAGAAAGGGTGATGTGAACAAACAGGCGCACCTGATGTTTTTAACCAAGGTAAACAATCCTCACGCGTCACACGCGAGATGAGAAAAGGTTGGTGTGAACAACTGGCGCACCCGATGTTTTTAACCGAGGGTACAATCCTAACGTGCTGCACACGTGAGGAGGAAAAGGTTGGTGTGAACATCGGGACATGCTGTAGCTCGACTTTTCGTGCCCCCTTTCGGAAGACGAATAAGCCCTATAGTTCAGACTCCTACGGTTCTGAATCTAACCTCACAAGTGCAATGTGAAATTGATAAACACTAAAGAGTCCAAATACAGCAAATCTTTTGGAAAATCGATTTTGAATCAAATTGTCAAAAATGGATTGCTTTGCCAGATACAGAGTTGCCACCTAAATATTTTCTTTTGAGGAAATTTAGGAAACCCATGACTCGTGCCAAAGGCCGCGTGTCCGTCATCACCAAGATTGTCTTGGCTCAGGAACTTAGGTACGAGAGGGGAAGGTCATGAATGAATTGAGCACCCCCGCTAGCCCGATCAAAGATTGGCCTCTACTAATCATGCTATGAACCTTATTTACATTATATGCTCTTGTTCTGATTATTAGGCTAGCATTACTATGTGATGCGCATACACACAAGTATAGACTAATTTGCAAGAATTGGAACATTTGATTCATGTTTGTTTTGAAAATTGTTTCGAAATATGTACCACTTGAAAAAGTGATCGCAAATAAACATTGCTCAAATTATTTTAATTCTAGTAACATGCCTTCATCCATAGGCAGTCAAGCAGCTATAGCAATTAAGCATTTAGCCTCATGGTGAGCATGCTAACCATGGTAACAATCACAAGCATGCAATATGCTAAAGCGACTAAAGGTTCACCTAGTACTCCAAGCCAAAAGAGAAATGAGTTAGAAAAATACATGATCCTAACTATGCAAGATGACTAATGCAAAACATACAATATGCAACTAAATAGGCTCGGCTACTTAACATGGCATGTAAAACAATTTGATAGCATGCGGTCTAAGTACGTATTCAAAGAAGAATTTGAGCTAACAATGTAAGTTAGAATGATGAACCGAGCCTCGGTTCATGCAATACAAATGGATGCAAACATGAAGTATGCTAAACAAAACATGATGTCCCTAAACTAACCATCATAAACTAGTAAATTAAAGGGAGAAAGATGTGGGGTTGGAAGACATACACATTATTATATTGCGCTCTCACGAAGGAGAGTCTGAATGATTAAACTAGCTAATTAACTAACTAAAGCTAAGCTAATTAATTATTACAAAACAAAATGAATAAACTAGCTAAGTTACTTAACTAATTAAATAATTACAACACAAGTGCAATTTAAAAGAAGTAAGTAAACTAACCAATTAAGTACTAAGCTAACTACTACACCTCAGGAAGCGAGGGATGTTCATGCGCATGCTCAATTTCCACCCGAAAAGGCCACTGTTTTGCTTCCGGAGAGCTTCTGTTGCGCAGAGAACACATACACTATTGCCCACTTCCAGAATAACTCTACTTTGCCTCACAAACACACTGCTGAATTTTGCATCAGTGGCCAGTTAGCCAGTGATGAGGGCCTACTGGCCATCAAAGGTGGTTTGCCGGCCACTGCTGCCCAGTTCACCCTGCTGCAATAGAGAACAAACAGAGCATGCACAGGGTATTCTCAAGGGTTTGTTTGCACAACTCACCCCTCTGTTTCATGAACAAATCAAAGGAGTAGCAAGCTTGGTTTGTAAACCATCAACTCATGAAATTTCATTGCCTGATGGCATATGAACCAAAATGTGCAATTTTAATAAATGCAATGAAATGAGACTCTCAAAACCACCTCCCTATCATGGAAGATCAAGGGAAGTAGTGACCTTGGAAACTTGAACCATTTCATCACTAACGAGTATGAAATGCCTCAAGCTTCCACATGTTTAATTAGCGTCCGATTGAATACAAACAAATTATTATCTTGCACCTTACCATTCTTTAATGAATTGAGTCCAAAGGGTGAGTTTAAGTCCTCTAATGGAAAGAGGGCTCAAACCAAGAGTTGTCTTAGGCGTGAAAGAGATATCATACCATTGGTAATAAACCCCCTAAGGGATTAAACCATTAAACATGACACCTCAATCTCATGGTTTAAACAAACAAGTTATTTGAACTACTTTCAAAGCAAAACAAAAGCCAAGAAAGGAAGGAGGTTGTAGAGATGATTAAGTGTGATCACAAGTATGGAAAGCCATAAATAAATGAAATCAACTCAAATAAGATGGTGTCTAAGGCCTAGAACACCAAACTCATAAGGACAATTACACTACAAGCATGCAAAACAAAGCTCAAATGTAACTATCAACCAAACACAGTGTTAAAGCAGTCTAAGATAAGTCCTAAAACATGCTAGAATTAATCTAACAAAAGCTAGATTAATAAGCTAAAACATGGCACAAGCTAGGCTAGTAAGCAAGACACAAAGAGGGGTGGCTAACCCCTCCAAATTTAGACTTCAAAACATGATTTTGGCCACTGAAATAGTTCAAAAAAATAGTGTTTAAAAGCTTAGAAAAAGATGATGTAAGGGTGGGAAACACAAGGGAAAATGCCTTCAAAGCAAGGTACAAAGAAGGGTGAACTACCCCTCGACCTTTAATGGCCTTAGAACCCAAGTTTTAGCCCAAAAATACAGAGGTTTTATAGCCCAAAAATAGTTGGAAAATTTCAAGAAAAAGAGTAGACAAAGAAAACAAATAGGCAAAGCCTTATACCTTTGAAGAGGAAAACCAATTCCAAGCAACAAAACCAAGAAACCACACCCTCTAGAGCTCCAACAAGGCTCAAGAATACCTCAGCTCAAAGATAAAGAGGTTTGGTTAGGAGTGTATAGGCAAAGGTTGAAGATTTGTAAGCAAAAGTGTAGGAATTTGCTAGAGAGAGGAAAAATTTTGCTTTAAAATTTTTCTAACCTCAAAACATGAGAGAGAGGCCTCCTATATATAGAAAACATGAATTCCCCTCAAGAATATCCAGCCCTATACATGGGGGCAGATGCATGCATCTGTGCAAACAGTTGGCACATCTGTCACAAAATATCTGCAAAAGAAAGTGATGGCTGGTAGCCCAAAGGGGTGGCTGATAAGCCACCAAAGGCTGCAGGCTTGAAAAGCCAAGGACTGGTCCAAGAATGAGGTAACAAGAGTGCAAGGTTTGAAGGGCTTAAAGTTGTGGCATTCCGCTGAGGACTTCGATCACTTGGCAAGCATATACGTTCATCATTGGGTGTGCACGTAATAACGTCTAAGTCGTAAGGGTCGTCAAAAATAGGGTGTCTACAGTTGCCCCTCTGTGATAGAACGCAGAGTCATGAAATGTCGTGAGTGAATGTCAAAGCCCGAAGATGACCCATTTTTACAAGGTGATAAGACTTTGGACAAACAATCAAGACAGCAACAAATGGTTGCTCCTGCAGTCTAGATGCATATCCCTTTGTAAAGAATCAAACCAGTGTAGTTCTAGGGTAAGATGCAAAATGATATGCACAATAACATTGAAAGCTGGACTGATACGCTTCGCAAAATCGGCTATTTTGAAAACTTATGATCATGCGAGATGATGCAATAAACGAGATGCGATAAGCAAGATAATGAGATAACAACATATGAATGAGCAGCTTCAAGCTGAAAACTAACACAGGTTCCATGAAAAAAGATTTAAAACATAATCTAATAATGCCAAAACGCGAGATGAAGAAAGAAAACACCGCCTAAGGTTGTGTTTCACGCATCCTGAGAAACTGAGAAAATCGTTCGGGATCTTCTTTCACACATCCTGAGAAACAACAGAATGAAAACCGCTCGGGATCGCGTTTTATGCATCTCAAAAAATAGAAAGACTGCTCGGGCTCGCGACTCATGCATCTCGAGAAACAAGAAAACCCGCTCGGGTTCGCGCTTTGCGAGTCTCAAGAAACAAGAAAGACCGCTCAGGCTCGTGCTTCACATGTCCCGAGAAACATGAAAGACCACTCGGGCTCACACTTCACACGTCCTGAGAAACAAGAGAGCCCGTTCAGGCTCGCGCTTTTTGTCTCCCAAGAAACAAGAAATATCACTCAGGCTCGTGTTTCACGCGTTGCGAGATGAAATAGGCCCAGGGCCGTGCGTCATACATCTTGAGGAACAAGAAAATTGCTCGGCCTCATGCTTCACACATCCCAAGATAAAACACACCCAGAGCCGCCCGTCACACGTCCTGAGATACAAGAAAACTGCTCGGGCTCATGCATCATGCATCCTGAGATAAAACACGCCTAGAGCTGCGCACCACGCGTCCTGAGATACAAGAAAATTGCTTGGGCTCGCGCTTCATGTGTCCCAAGATACAACAGAGAGATGTGCGATAGATGCACAAAGGTAAACAAATGTGATAGATGTACAAAGTAAACAAGTGTGATAGATGCACAAAGTGAACGAGTGTGATAGATGCACAAAATGAACAAGTGCGATAGATGCACAAAATGAACGAGTGCGATAGATGCACAAATTATATTCCATGTCAAACAGACTCATGTTAATTGAAAACATGTTCTATGCAAGAAACAAAAGCATAGTTTATGCATGAAATAAGAGCGAGAGCATATTTTATACGTGAATCATTACTAATGCAAGATGCGCATGCAATATACGTATATGTGAAATGCATATTCTATGCAACAATTTATGTGAAATGCATATTTTGTGCAATAGGAGAGGATGAAAAGAGAATAAAGGCATAAAATGAATAAAAGCGACATTCGATGACACCTTCCGATTTACCTCTCAAAGGAATTGCAATATGTTTAAAAAAAGGATACACCTCGTTCATGTTGACAAGTGATGAACATTGTGTGCCAAAACATAGTTTTAAGCTTCCGTAGAGACAATCCGGACCCAAGAGTGAACCTTACTTACACTTTTTGGGAAACAAAGACACATAATAGTATCAGGACACAGAGGAAGGCCATCGGCCACAGGGGGGGCTATCGGCCACCTGTCGACCATCACAAAGTCTTGCCAACCACCACTATGGCCTGTCGGCCACAGATGGTAGTTCGGGGGTTTTTTGGACATTTCACCCACGAGTCTTTAAGTATAGGCCAAGTCCCCTCATTTCCTCACTTCTCTAGGTCTGAAATTCTTCCCTCTCTCTCTAGACACTTTCCCTCTCTAGATCCGGGCTTTTTATGCGTTTTCCAACGCCCCACGCGCATTTTCTTTGGTAAACCTTCTTGATTCTCTTCCTTTTGAACTTATCAAAATTTGATTTTGACGTTTTTTTCCTTATTTTCACCTTTATAGGGTTGCCTTTTTCTCGGACTTTGACTTTTTCTTCCATTTTCTCTCTCTTAGGGTTGACTTTTTTCAAGTTTACCCTATTTTCTTCATTTTTCTTCACTTTTCACCAACTTTTCACCAACTTTTCAGTTGGCAGATGATATACCACACGATGGGGCTCCTCCGGAGATTCCCTACGTATTCCCACTTGTTGCCAAGGTAGAGGAAGCAGTAGTTGCCAAGGCTGGCAAGGCGGCTCAGGGTATTGAGGCCAACCTCGAGGCGGAGTTTGAGCTTAAGCTTGAGCTTGAGCTTGAGCTGGAGCCACTACCATTGACGGTACGACCTTTTGATCCAACGAGGTACCATCCCCGCACACATATCTTGCTAGCCGGAGGCTTTAGGCGGTTCATCTATTTCGCTGGCGGTGCACCAGAGGATCTCCTACTGAGAAAGCCGGCCTCCCACCTGTCAGCCAGCGCCGCTGAGGTACGAACTCTGTTTTCATGCATTCCGGCCTTTCCTTTATTACATTTCTTACACTACCTTCATCTGACTGCACTTTCATCACTGCCTTATCTGATTCATCTGTTTTTTGCTACAGGGAGAGTCTCATGCCTTTAGAGGGTACAGAACCACGACCGTGAGATATTTTTACGATGAGCTCCCTGCCGAGGTTCATGACATCATTGACAAGACTGGCTTCGGCCTCTTCTGCTCTGGGCTAACAAGGGTTATTGCGAGCTGTCCTTTTCTAGGCGTGCTTGTGGAGAGGTGGTAGGACACCACTAACTCCTTCTATTTCTCTACTGTCGGGGAGATAATGATGACTCTCTACAACTTTGCTATGATCACTGGCTTAGGAGTAAAGGGTGATCCGATCCCTTTCAACACTAACATAGAGGAGTGAGAGGCAACCTGGATCGAGCTGTTGGGAGTGCGTCCACCCTTGTACCGAACAACTATGATCAGATATAGCTGGTTTGTTGAGCAGCTCAGAGGGAGCGAGCCTGAGACATTAGAGGAGATGGAGCAGTACGCCAGAGGCTTTCTGATGTTTGTCTTGAGTACCACATTGTTTTCGAACTGGTGGAACATAGTGGGCTTGTATCTGTTGAGCACCCTAGTGACTCTTCCCCAGCTTCTGTGACTGAGGCGGAGCTGGCCTCGCAACCCTGTACGGATATATGAGCTCTACCTCCTACTTGAGGGGATAGCTGATCGGAGGCTACTGGTGAGCCTGGGAGGTATGCATTTCAGTTCCCTCTTTGCACTTTACATTTTCTACTTCACATTTTATGCTTTATATCTGTTCAACACCTGTGCTTTCTGCTTTGCACTTTTTGCATCTGTTCATGCTGTATGCTGTATACTTATCACACGTTGCTGCACTTTCCTTGCAACTGTGGGTTTATGCTTATTTCCCAGCACTTGCTCTAGAGCCCGTGGAGGAGCTCCATCTAGCAGTCCCTTACTCGAGGCAGTATGATGACAGGTGCCAGCATCGGAGCTGCGAGTCGTTCGCAATCTTTTGCCACTACTTTGACACAGCGGACGCCCATGAGGTAACCCAAAACACAGTCATTTTTACTATACAACTGGTCTGATTCACACTTTTAGCAACTGATAACAACTAACAATCTATTCACTCTCTATTTGTAGATTACGTGGCAAGCTTGGGCCATAATGCCGGCTGGGATACAGGACCAGTACGCCGTGGCCTAGGCCACTTCTCTTTTCCGTATTCTACTTGAGGGCCCAGTTTGCCAGGGCCTGGTTCCTGAGTGAGCGGTTTGTCCGTCAGACCATGGGCTTGCTGGATCCAATTGTTCCGATGCCACCGCCAGAGTCCATGAGATCAGCAGATAGCCTATCCATTGATGCAGTCACTCAATTTATGGTGGGCTTGAATGCTGATTACTTCAGAGTAGAGGGTGAATACGCGACCTTTATTCAGACCCACCTCATGCCACCTCTAACAGGCGCTCGCAGAGGCAAGGGGGCGAGGGCTCTTACAGCGAGAGAGATGCCTAGGATGACCAGGGGCCGTGCTGGAGGGGCTCCCTTGGCGGAGCAGAGCACCTGTTGCTAGTGCTTCCTACTACGCTTACATGTTGGTGGCATACCGGGGCGGCTTACCAGACCCCGATCGAGCCTGCAGAGGCTGGACATGAGCTTGTCGGAGTTTAGGGTTTGTCTCAGGTATGGACCATACTTTACAATTTGCATCTCACATTTCATTTCAGATATATTTATTGTAGACACTAATCATCCAAACACATTTGCAGGCATCTATAGAATACACGAGGAGTGCTCTCGAGCTGATTGCCTCCTTGATGGGCATGGTACAAAGGAGGAAGACGTTGCTCGGTCTCCAAGATATCTCGGTAATTTTTTCAGTTTGCACTTCATGCTATCAAATTTCCATTGATACACTGGCATTTCAACTGTAGTCTTTCCCAAACAGCATCGATACATTACATTGGCACACTGCATTCACACACTATACTCATACTGTATCTGATTTCTACATACTATGCTTGCATCTGATACACATATTGTGGCTAATATGTTGACAACTGTCTTTTCAGATCCCAACTATATCGATTGCTCCAGTGACGACAGTAGTGCCAGCACCCGTAGTAACTCCTCTAGCAGTAGGGAGGAGAGGCAAAGATAGGGGTACCTGAGGTCAGAGTAGTCCTTCAGAGTCCATCCTGAGTGATGACGATGCTAAGACCAGTGGCTCGGAGGAGGCAGCAAGTCAGGATTCTAAGTCATCTAAGAGTGGAGATGACGATATTGGCTCGAATTCTGAGAGCGGAGGTGATGATGCCAAGGCGAGTTTTGGGGCAGAGAGCGGAGGCAATGCCGGCTCTAGTTCTGGCTCAGAGTCTGATTCAGACAGCGACATTGATGGAGGTAGTGCCCCAGAGTCCTTTCCTCCGAGGAAGAGGACAAAGAGGCCCTCTCGGGCCTAAGGCGACTGGCGTTGATTTTTGATTTTTCGCTTAGTTTGTTTTTGATTGGAAGCACTAGCACATGTATAGCCTCAGATAGGTTTGATTTTGCTTCAAAACTTGTATTCCTCTTTTGTAAAAAACCATGATCGGAATAAACCCCTCACAGTTTTTATTTTTATTTTTATAAATAGTGTTGTCATTTTTGTATCATGAGTACCATATTTGCATGAAATGGGCATGGAATCGAATTGGCCATCAAAGCACTTGATTGAAACAATGTTCTTAATTGGGTAATGAGCCGACCAACAAACAAAATGCAACATACAACTTGATAAGCAAAAACAAGTCGATAAACAAAACAAAAATAACTCAAATACAAATAAACAAACTTGCTAAAACCAAAAAGACTCAAATCAAGACCTTGAAATACTCAAAGATCAAGACAAAACACATGCTTCCAGGATTGCTCAGCACACAGGTGGATGGCAGGGCTGAGAAAAAGACTGTTGACCAAAGATGGAACTTGCTGGCCATATGCCGACTAGCCTGCTGGCCACAAAATGTGAGAATCACCAGATTGCTGACAATTGGCTTCTACTCACTACCTTATCTTCTACAAAAGGTTCAGCTTCGTGAATTCTTCTCTAGAACTTCATTTCAGTTGTAGTTTCTTCACAAATGGGGCCATTTTTCATCGAAAAGCTCTCGGATTGGATTGCGACTTTAGACGACACCGAAAAGGTAAATTTTTGGGGTTTTGGCATAAATGCACTTTTTCCATTGAGCCATTCTCCACTTTGTTTTTCGTTCCTTTATGTCGCGGCTTGATGCTGGTACCTGATTACACATGTCTTTAGCTTCGGGGGGGGGGGGGGACAAGAAATATGCTCGACAATTGAAGAATTTCAGGCACTAATGGAATCCCGGCGCGTTGAGGAAATCATGCCTCAGCCCCGTTTTGGCCACGCCCAAGCTTTGGGACTGATGTGTGGGCTCACTCTGCACGAGGCTCGATCTCTGCCCCACAATGGAGAGCTAGACATTCCCGGCTTGATTCATCGATTTTCCAACATTGGTAACAGAGGTGACCTTCTCTGGCAAGGATTTTGGCAACATGCCCTTTGCTTATGTATGCTTGCTCATTTCCTTTTTGCCCCTCGTTTTAGCGGGTCCAACATTTGATTGATCGAAGTGGCTCAAGGTCTGAAAGAAGGCAAGAGTTGTATTGGTTTGGAGCTAGCTGAGACTTTGATGGGTTTAGACATCTTTCATCGGCGAGAAACTACCAGATTCGTAGGGAGCCCACTACTTCTTCAGGTAATGTTTCTCATCCTTTCTCATATGTGTTTCTCATACCACTTGGCACTCATGCTCTATTTTTCTCTAAGCCCTTTTCTCACTTTTCTCTCAACAGACATCTTTCTATTCTTTACTCTCACGCTTTTCTTTCATCCCTCCCCAGGTGTGGCTTATGGATAAGCTGAAGGTAGTGGACTCTTGTCTTGAGTACTTAGCTCGAGGTTATTTTTTCCGCCACCGACTAGTGGATTTCCTAAATAAGAGATGGTGGTGCAACTGGATGTGCAACAGATCTACTGTTGACATAGCCTGGAGCTATCCTTTTCTAGATCTGACCGAGATGAGCTACAACATGGCTCAGTAACTTGGCATACAATTGATTCACCTCACGCAGTATGTGTTCTACTTTCCTTTCCAGTTCAGATGTTAATTTGTACATGATCAGACCTGTCCAGAGTAGGGGGTAGAGTACTCAGTTTCATTCCCCATCCATGGTTCACACTTGGCTAGGTACCTCATTGCTTGGAGGATAAGAGAGCTTCTGGCCCCTGCCCTTAGTTTCAGTTGTGCCCTTTCTGGTGAGTGCTTGGCTTGGCTTGGCTTGGCTTGGCTTGAGGACGAGACACAAACCAGGCCCACTTTGGCTTCAGAAGCTTCCACAAGCCGCGCGAAAGATACAAGGCCACCTAACTCACCTATGCCCCAAGTTTATTGCTTTGACCTTTCTTTTTAAGTTTTTGATGTAATAAAAAAACAACTTTGATTTGTATTAGAGAGTTGGAGAACTTTAAGTTGAAATCAATGAAATTAAAGTTGTAAGTACTGAAAATTTTCCTTTTGGTCCAAAAATGGTCTAAGTTGTAAAAGGTAAAATTTTGAACAAAAATAAACTTTTATTAAAACTTTCCAAAACCATTTTCGAAAAGGATCATCACTTGACACACATGAAATCAATCCTCAAGATGTACAACTCCGAATCCAAAGATCACAAATTTCCCCTTGATTGAATGGCACTGCTTAACATTGTAACCAACTTTTCTCTCAGTGTAAAGATCACAACCGAACTCTCAGGTAAAGAACAGACAAAGATGACCTAATCAGACACATGGACAGGACAGTTGAGTTAGAAGTGATTACAGCCAAACTTTAGGATGAGGTTGCCTACGTATCCCAAAGATGGGAATCAGGCCTTACGTAGTTTGGTTCAGGTTCACTCGAGTATTTACTTTCTCTTTTTGTGCTTTAATTTTTTCCAAGGCCGCCTTTAGGGTTTTCAACCTTGCGAGCACAATTTTTCATTATTTATAATTTTTCATGCTCTAACTTTTGCCTAGCGAGCCTCTCAGGGATAGTATTTCAACTTATCCATGTTGATTGGTTAAGAAAATTCCAGGCCATCTAGGTCCATGAGAATAACAGCTCCACCCTACCAAATAATTTTGATAATGTAAGGACCAGTCCAATTGGGTCTGAACTTGCCCCTAGGGTCATGAATGGGAGCTCGGTTGTCTTTTAGCACCATATCTCCCTCTTTGAGATTCCGAGACTTAACCTTCTTGTTAAAAGCCCTAGCAATCCTGCGCTGGTAGCCCTGAACATGATACAATACTTTCAGCATTCTCTCATCGAACAACATCAGCTCTTCGAATTTGCTTTGTTGCCAATCCGCCTCTGCTATTTGACACTTAGCCATAACTCACAGCGACGGGACTTCTATTTCAATCGGCAGAACAACTTCCATCCCATAGACAAGAGAATAAGGAGTTGCCCCTATAGATGTCCGGATTGAAGTTCTATATCCCCAGAGTGTGAATGGCAATTTATCTGGCTAGTCCCTGTAGGTCTCAACCATCTTCTGCAAGATATTCTTACTGTTCTTATTGGCAGCCTCGACAACTCCGTTGGTTTGCGGCCGATATGTAGACGACTTACGAAAAGCCACATTGTATTTCTCTAACAAGTCTATCACTTCTTTCTTGAAGTGGGAACCATTATCTGATATGATCTCATTTGGGACTCCATATTGGCAAATAAAATTGTTCCGGATGAACTTGGCCACATGCGATGCTTTCAGCACTGTGTAGGACTGAGCTTCCACCCACTTTGTAAAGTAATCAATTGCCACCAAGATATATTCATGCTCATTCGACCCTTTTGGTGTGACTACATTGATAACGTCAATTCCCCAGATTGAGAAAGGGTATGGTGATGTCATATTGTACAATTTTGACTGCGGGATATTCATACAATTAGCATGAATTTGGCATTTGTAGCATTGCCGAACAAAACCAATACAATCCTCCTCCATGGTGGACCAGTAGTAACCTTGCTTGAGAATCTTCCGGCTAACATTACTCCATTCATGTGGGCTCCGCACTCTCCCCTATGGATGGCCTCCATCAGGAGCTTTGATTCCTTTTCTTCGATACACAACTTATACATTCCCAGATAACCTCTTTTGTACAATTTACCTTCGCAGATGATAAATTGGACGACCATTCACCGTATTCCCCTTTTGTTCTTGGCATTTGCCCCTGGTGGATAAACCTCATTTTCCAAGAAGTTCCAAATATCGTAGTACCAAAGGTTTTTGTCTTACGCTTCATCTATTGCGGCGATAGTTTCATAAGCCGACGTATATCTCTACTCAATGATAATCGGACGCATTCGGACTCCAAGAGGGATGTCTACCATAGAAGATAGAGTTGCTAAAGCATCAGCGAACCTGTTGTTCTCTCTCAGTAGATGCATGAATGTTAGCTTTTCAAACCTAGGAATCAGAACGTCTAGGGTCTGGTGATAAGCCTTCATCTTTTCCTCTTTGACCTTCCAGTCTCCATTTGCTTGAGAAACAACTAGGTTCGAGTCCCCAATAACATCCAATCTTTTTGCCCCTAGTTCTAGGGTGGCTTCTAAACCGGCGATACACGCTTCAGATTTTACTTCGTTATTGGACACCTTGAATCGGAGTTTGAAGGCTAAAGGTATAAGGGACTTGTCGGGTGCTATTAGCAACACATCTATCCCATAACCGTATTGATTGGACGCTCCGTCAAAGTACATTGTCCAAGTCTCCTTCTCGACTTGTAGAATGGCTTCATCTAGGAGCAGGTATTCCACCGTTTCATCCCCTTCTACTGAGTGATCTGCAAGGAACTCCGCTACAGTTCTTCCCTTGACCGATTTGCAGGTAAGATATTTGAGATCAAATTCGGAAAGAAGAAACAACCAACAGGCTAGCCTACCCGTAAGCTTTGGTTTCTCGAAGAGATATTTGATGGGATCTAATCTTGAAACTAGAATTATCGAGTGAGCTAACAAGTAGTGCCTCAACTTCCTGGTAGCCCATACCAAGGCTAGGCAAGTTTTCTTCAACGGAGTGTAGCGGGTCTCATAATCCATCATTTTCTTGCTCAAATAATAGATGGCTTTCTCCACCCTATCCTCAGATTCCTCAGCAAGCATGCATCCCATTGTGGTGTCTATTATTGACAGGTATAGAATCAAAGGCTTCCCTGGCTCTGGCGGTGACAACATAGGCAGATTCTGAAGGTACTGCTTAATCTGCTCAAAAGAAAATTGACATCGATCATCACATCGGAATTTCTTTCCTTTCTTCAAGAGACCAAATAATGGTTCACAAGTCAAGGTTAATTTGGAAATAAACTGTCTTATGAATTGCACTTTACCCAGAAAGCCTCGCACCTCCTTTTCAGTCCTTGGTGGTGGCATTTCTAGGATGGCCTTGATTTTGGAAGGATCTACTTCGATGCCCCTCTGTGTGATCAAAAAGCCCATTATTTTTCCTGTTGTCACACCGAAAGTGTATTTCTGTGGGTTCAATCTCAACCTATATTCTCTGATCTGTTGAAAGAATTTCTTCAAGGCGGTGTAGTGGCTATTTTTTTCTTTGGACTTGACAATCATGTTGTCTACGTACACCTCGACCTCTTTGTGGATAATATAATGTAGAATAGTGGTTACAGCCTTCTGATAGGTAGCCCCGACATTCTTCAACCCAAATGGCATAACCTGATAGGAGTAGGTACCCCACAGCGTAGTAAATCTAGTTTTCTCTCTGCCCTTGGGTGCCATCAAAATCTGGTTATACCCGGAAAACCCATCCATGAAAGATATCAATGCATGACCTGCAGTAAATTCCACTAACTCATCAATGTGCGGCAAGAGAAAGTCGTCCTTCAGACTGGCTCTGTTCAAATGGCTCTATCCACACTCGGATTTTACCATCCTTTTTCGGCACTGGGACGATATTGGCCAACCAAGTCAAATATTCAAATACTAATAAGAAACCTGCTTCGATCTGCTTGGTAACCTTTTCCTTGATCTTCAACTCCTAATCTGGATGGATTCTGCACAACTTCTACTTGACGGGTCGGGCCTTGGGGTCGATAAGGATCCGATGCTATACAATCTCAAGATCGATTCAAGGCATGTCTTTGTAGGACTACGCGAAAACATCTTTGAAATCTTTTAATAAAGCGACTAAGCGCTCACGCTCCTCCGAAGACAACGTGGACCCGATCTAGACCAGACGTGGATTCTTCTCAGTACCCACATTAATAGCAATGATTTCATCAGCACAGGGTATTGCAAACCTCTCATCCTCTCGATTAATCAAGTTTTTCAAATTCAGAGGAATTCCTTCCTCTTCGTTTTCATTAAAATTCTGAAAATCTGGGTCAATGCAATAAACAAGCGGCACAAAGAAATACTCAGAATCAGCAGCATTCTCATTCATCAGATCTAGCTCTTCGGTTACAACTGACTCAAAAGAAAAAGAAAAAGAGGACCTAGACAAGACCTTGGCATCCAAGTTATCACCCCCAAGAATACCAGATTCAGACTCTGAAAAACTAGAATTTGATTCCGACTCCACAGACTCTATGGAATCAAATTCTAGCTTATCACCCGACTCAGAACTAGATAAGTAGCCTTCCTCCAGCTACCAGACAAGAGATGGTGCTTTAGATGCATCCAAAATGCTCCTGGATGGGTTCACACTCAGTTGATCCCCGATCATGGAGATGGTAAGGTTATCCTCCAAGTTCTCTTAGTTGGCCGGAGGATCTGTAAGGAGACATGCCAGTGTTGCCCCTGCTCCAAGCTCGCTGTCGTCCAAGTCACTTTCCATGCTCTTTTTAGCTTCAGCACTTGGTTCAGCCTTTTTCTCAGCATCACTATCTTGCAACTGTAGGTCGAAGAAGATTTTGAAGCCAGGAACACGGTGCTTCACAGAATTCATCCAGGGCTTGGGAAAACTGCAAAAGGGGAAGTCTTCCCCCTCCCGAACAAAGTGGCCATTTAGCGTTCCCCGGATTGGCCTGTGAATGAGCTCATAGTGTTTTCCTGCCTGCTTGGTTCTTGCTCTGCCTTCCATCTCTTCTCTTTTCCTAACCCAATTTGCTTTGGTAGGTACATATCCCAGATTAAAGGTATGCAGATTATGGGGCACATCGGCCAATGCTGTGACACCTTTCTGGCCACTTCTTCCAAGCCCTATTCCTGGCACATGTTGCAGTTCATTCATGACATACATGCCCTCATCTGCTACCAAGATGGTTTGCACTACCAGGGCCTCAGCCAGCATAAACCCTGAGACGAAAAAACATCATCCTCTCCATGAACGATCTCCAGCACTGGTGTAATTACCTCTGGCAGGGGATGGATGGATGAATTCCCGAAAACAATCGCCACTCATTTTCCGTGAGGGTATTTCAGCATTTGGTGGAGAGTAGACGAGACTACTTTCACCAGATGCAACCAAGGTCTCCTTAGCAGTAAGTTTAAGGTGGCTGGGACATCCAGGACATGGAACTCGACATCCTGCTGAGTTGGGCCCACCTGGACTCTGATTTATACTATGCCCATAACCTCTCTTCTTATATTATCATAAGCCTGAATCACTTGGGCTGTAGGCACAAAGTCTGCTAGTCTAAGGCCGATGGTATAAGCTATGCGAGAAGGACAAACATTGATAGCTGAACCGGTATCTATCAACACCACCGGTACCCATTTTTCCTTGCACTCAATTGATATATACAGGGGTTTGTTGTGAACTCAGCCTTCCAACAGTAGTTCTTTGTTAGAAAAGGTTAGGGTTGGCTCGGCACCACCCAGGAAGACTAATCCCACAAGTTGTTCAGGGGTAGTGTCAATAGACATCTTAGTTTTATCCATTGTTGATAGTACAGCCTGTCGATGCACCCGGGAGGCTATAAGAAGACCCCAGATTGAGATGTCGGCTTGGATTTTCTTCAGTTGCTTCAAAACTGATTCTTCCTCTAGCTGCTTCTCTTTCTGTTTGTCAACCTCTCTGTCTTTCCCAGATGCTTCAGCTGGATCTAAGTGCAGTGGCTTGAAATACCGCCCACTCCTTGTCATGTGGTCTATCTCTTCAGTATACCAAGTGTTATCTGGAAGGCACTTCCCCTAGTCATCGGTGTGGGCCAGATGTAGATCGTCATCATCCCACCATACACCTTTGGTAGCCGACCAACAGTTGTCTGGCTCTGTTTGAATCACTCTCACTTCACAAGTATTCTCGCGGGGTGTTGGGCCATTATCGCTTACTGGTTGTCTTCAATCCTACCTTGTGCAAACTGTTTCAGTGCAGCTTCCTGTTCTGTGTCCACAGTACTCACAGTGGCTAGTTCTTGAGCTGAATTATTCGTGTTGGTATTCTACGATAGTTTCCCCTTTTCATCGGCCATTCCGGCCACTGCAACAATTCTTGTTTCCTTTTCTTTTGGTTTTGTTTTAGTTCCTTCCTCCCGGTGCGGTTCATCACTCAACCACCCCGAGTTACCCGTTGATCTATACAAATTGAACTAGTCAATCTGCACATCTCCTTGATCTTGTTCGTCGAAGAATTGCAGGTTGTCTAAGTCCTCCTCAAGTTCTACCAAATCATCTAACACTTGACTCGGGCCATCCTCCCTAACCACATTGACCTCCACTACAGTTGGCAATACCACTTCCGGCTTGGCTTGATCAATCGTCACAATGTAGCACTTTGGATCGTATACCCCCTTAGACAAGTCCTCAGAGCACTCAGACAACAAACTTGTGCTCTCATCTAAGGCCAGCCTCCCTTCTTCTGCAACTGTCACCACCACAGGTTTAGGTTGAAGTATGGACGTGTCCATCATGTACAAATATGTGCTTTCAGGAATGAACACCGTCGGTCTGGGTTGGTGGGAAGGGGTAATATATACACTGGGGTCATAGGGGATGGCCAGTGTATCGATTAGGTTTAGATTGTAAAGTAGGGGAACTTGATTATGGGCCAGGAGAGGGTTTGTAGTAACATTTGGTTTCTGGGGTGGTGCAATCACCTTATCATCAATGAGGTCATGAATTTCATGACGCAGCCTGAAGTATTGGTCGGTGTCGTGACCGTACTGCTTGTGAAATGCACAGTACTTGGCTGGGTTGTGTTGTGGTGGGAAAGGATCACGTAGAGGGCGAGGCTCTAATGGCTTGAGGTGCCCCCTTTTGATCAACACCTTCATGGCTTGAGATAAAGGAATGTAGAGTTGGGTAAAGGTCCTCTAGGATCGGGCAGGGTTGTTTGAAGTTTTTGGAGTTGTGTTGGCAAAGGGATTGGCGGTCTTGGTTGTGGTGGTGACAACACTCACATCAGACGGCCGCGCAGCTGTGCTACCACTGGTGGTTGCATTGGAACTGTGCACAAAAGGCCTCTTGGCCTGCTCTTTCTCATCAGTAATCAGCCCTTGTTTCATGGGGTTTTCAATTTGAACCCCCATCTCATAGAGCTCAGTGAACGTGAAAAGAGGTAGGATGATCATTTTCTTCAACAACTTCCTATGTAGATTGCGGACTACCATTCTCATCTGATCTTTCTCGGAAGGCCGTGTGGTCATCATTGAAGCTTTGGCACTCCACTTCGTCACGAATTCTAAGAAGCCCTTCTTCGGCTCCTGGCACTTTGCCTGAAGATCACAAGTTGTGACCTCAATTTGTGTGTTGTACGAGTATTGTGCAACGAAGGCCTCTGCCATTTCCTTCCAACTCTACTTCACAGAATCTTCTAGCTTCACATACCACATGGCAGCTATACCAGACATGGTACGGCAAAGGAGTGAGCTTCAGCAACCTGGTCAAGTCCATCGACCGCAGGATGTCTGAAAACAGCTATAAATGGACCATGGAATCTCCGGAGCCGTCGAATCTATCGATATGCGACATTTTAAACTGATCTGGAAATGTCACTGCAGAGTTAGTATACCCGTCTTCTATGTTGGGGATAGAATTAATAGCTTGTGCTCTCTTGAAGAGCTTCTCTAGTTTGTTGGACTTAAGCACCGTTGGGTCAACCTCAAACTCAAATGGAGCCTCAGTTTGATACACAGGTGCTTTGGAGGCTTACGGTGGGATCGGCTCTGCCGGATTGCCCTGATTCTCAACATGGGTAGTCGCTCCAGGTGCTGGGATACCCGTAGGAGGTGTATAAGATGCAGAAGCTGCTGCCAGCTGTGGTTGTTGTTGTTGTTGTTGTTGTAGCCTGTTTTGCTACCACAGTCTAACGAGCTGTGACCTCGGCCTGATGAGCAGCGTCTTGCTGCATGGTTTCAACTGTTTGTTGAAGGTGGTGGATCAAGTCCTCGATACTAACTGGGGGATACTATGCCATCGGAATTGGCGAGTGATCTCGTACTGGACTAGATGTAGAAGACTGTCCCTAAGCCTAACTAGATACATGTGAACTGAGGGCTGACTGTTGTAGAAACTGGACCGGTGAACTCTGCTTGACTCTCCTCCGTCTAGTAACTGGGGGGAGTGAAGTAAACACGGGGTTGTCCCCTAACAAGATCTCTGGCTTTGCAAAGCCTTCTAACATGGGTCCAGAGCACTTAGGGGATATCCGAACTTTCTGAAGCTATGGTGTTATACTACCTAAAAAAAAGAAATAAATAAAAAAGAAAGCAGCAATTAGAAATCACACAGTACCTCAGCTCAAATGTTAACAACACACAGATGTAATCAAAGCTATAGGACATCACTCAACACTGAATTCTGCCTCTAAAACTGATACCCAACTTGCAACTGATGCACACATTCATGTACAGTTTCACTGTAAAGCACATACCAGTTAAGTGAGAACCAAAACACCCTTATGAGGGGGTAGGGTTACCCTGTCCTAGTTTCGTCAGGAGCTAGGGTTTACTATTCAAAGAAAGCGGTTGCACACAATTCTGTATTGGGGTAAGCATCATGTCCTAGTTTGGAACAGTCTTTACTGCTTTCAATATGTAACTAGACCAAATGGTCAAAAGGGTATCTCAGCAAGACACCTAATATACCTCTCGTACCTAACACCGAGAAGTGAAAGGAGGATCAAATGGTACAGCGGTAGTCCACATCCAAGGGTTGTATTCCCATCATGGCAGAGCCCGTGACCGGTCAACCTTTTGGCAAGCCTTTTGGGCGAGCATCCGGTAAACCGTCCAGGAATAACAGATGGCAAACACAGTGACTTAAATGCACCAATGCAAATGCTATGCAAAGAAACATATAAGTGTAGATAAAATTTCATATCATGAATTTCAAGTCAAGTTCTCTAATTTTCCATAGCGGAGTTGCTAGAAACTGTGGCTCGACTTTACGTGCCCCCTTTTGAAAGACGAATAAGCCCTACAGTTTAGACTCCCACGGTTCTGAATCTAATCTCACAAGTGCAATGTGAAATTGGTAAATACCAACGAGTCCAAATTCGGCAAATCTTTTGGAAAATCAATTTTGAATCAAATTGCCAAAAATAGACTGCTTTGCCAGATATAGAGTTGCCAAAATATTTTTTTTGGGGAAATTTAGGAAACCCATGACTCGTGCCAAAGGCCATGTGTCCGTCATCACCAAGATTGTCTCAGCTCGGGAACTTAGGTATGAGAGGGGAAAGTTATAAATGAATTGAGCACCCTTGCTCACCCTATCAAAGATCGGCCTCTACTAATCATGATATGAATCTTATTTACATTATACGATCTTGTTCCGATTATTAGGCTGGCATTACTATGTGATGCACACACACACAAGTATAGACTAACTTGTAAGAATTGGAACATTTGATTCATGTTTGTTTTGAAAATTGTTTCAAAATATGTACCACTTGAAAAAGTGATCACATATAAACATTAGTCAAATTATTCCAATTCTAACAACAAGCCTTCATCCACAAGCAGTCAAACGGTTATAGCAATTAAGCATTTAGCCCCATGGTGAGCATGCTAAACATGGTAACAATCACATGCATGCAATATGCTAAAGCGACAAAAGGCTCACCTAGTACTCCAAGCCAAAAGAGAAATAAGTTAGAAAAATGAATGATCCTAACTATGCGAGATGACTAATGCAACATATACAGTATGCAACTAAATAGGCTCGGCTACTTAACATGGCATATGAAACAATTTGATAGCATGCGATCTAAGCACATATTCAAAGAAGAATTTGAACTAACAATGCAAGTTAGAATGATGAACCGAGCCTCGGTGCATGCAATACAAATGGATGCAAACATGAAGTATGCTAAACAAAACATGATATCCCTAAACTAACCATCATAAGCTAGTAAATAAAAAGGAGAAAGACGTAGGGTTGGAAGACATACACATTATTATATTGCGGTCTCACGAAGGAGAGTCTGAATGAATAAACTAGCTAATTAACTAATTAAAACTAAGCTAATTAATTATTACAAAACAAAATGAATAAACTAGCTAAACTACTTAACTAATTAAATAATTACAACACAAGTGCAATTTAAAAGAAGTAAGTAAACTAAACAATTAAGTACTAAGCTAACTACTCCGCCTTGGGAAGCGAGGGATGTTCATGCGCATGCTCGGTTTCCACCAAAAAAGGCCACTGTTTTGCTTCCGGAGAGCCTCTGTTGCACAAAGGACACATACACAGTTGCCCACTTCCAGAATAACTCTGCTTTGCCTCACAAACACACTGCTAAATTTTGCATCAGTGGCTGACCAGCTAGTGAAGAGGGCCTGCCGGCCACCAGTGATAGCCGCCTGGCCATCAAAGGTGGCCTATCGACCATGGAAAATGGCCTACCGGCCAATGCTGCCTAATTCACCCTGTTGTAACAGATAACAAATAGAGCATGCACAGGGTATTCTCAAGGGTTTGTTTGCACAACTCACCTCTCTTTTTCATTAACAAATCAAAGGAGTAGCAAGCTTGGTTCATAAACCATCAACTCAAGAAATTTCATTGCATGATGGCATATGAACCAAAGTGTGCAATTTTAATAAATGCAAGGAAATGAGACTCTCAAAACCACCTCCCTATCATGGAAGATTAAGGGAAGTAGTGACCTTGGAAACTTGAACCATTTCATCACTAATGAGTATGAAATGCCTCAAGCTTCCATGTGTTCAATTAACATTCGATTGAACACAAACAAATTATTATCTTGCACATTTTAGTCCCAATTTTATTACATCATTTTAGATTACCAAGCATTCTTTGATGAATTGAGTCCAAAGGGTGAGTTTAAGTCCTCGAATGGAAAGAAGGCTCAAACCAAGAGTTGTCTTAGGCATGAAAGAGAGATCATACCGTTGGTAATGAATCCCATAAGGGATTAAACCATTAAGCATGATACCTCAATCTAATGCTTTAAACAAACAAGTTTTTTGAACCTCTTTAAAAAAAAAACAAAAGCCAGAGATGATTAAGTGTGATCACAAGTATGGAAAGCCATAAATAAATGAAATCAACTCAAATAAGATGGCGTCTAAAGCCTAGAACACCAAACTCATGAGGACAATTACACTAAATGCATGCAAAACAAAGCTCAAATGCAACTATCAACCAAAAACAATGTTAAAATAGTCTAAAATAAGTCCTAAAACATGCTGGAATTAAGCTAACAAAAGCTAGATTAATAAGCTAAAACATGGCACAAGCTAGGCTAGTAAGCAAGACACAAGAAGGGGAGGCTAACCGGTCCAAATTTAGACTTCAAAACATGATTTTGGCCACTGAAATAGCTTCGAAAAATTGTGTTTAAAAGCTCAGAAAAAGATGATGCAAGGGTGGGAAACACAAGGGAAAAGGCCTTCAAAGCAAGGTACAAAGAAGGGTGAACCACCCCTTAACCTTTAACGGCCTTAGAACCCAAGTTTTAGCCCAAAGACACAGAGGTTTTACAGCCCAAAAATAGTTGGAAAATTTTTAGAAAAAGAGTGGACAAAGCAAACAAATTGGCAAAGTCTTATACTTTCGAAGAGGAAAACCAATTCCGAGCAATAAAACCAAGCAAACACACCTTGTAGAGCTCCAACAAGGCTCAAGAATACCTCATCTCAAAGATGAAGAGGTTTGGATAAGAGTGTATGGGCAAAGGTTGAAGTTTGTAAGCAAAAGTGTAGGAATTTGCTAGAGAGAGAGAGAGAGAGAGAGAGAGAGAGAGAGAAAGAGAGGAAAAATTTTGCTCTAAAATTTTTCTAACCTCAAAACATGAGGGGGAGGCCTCTTATGTTTATTTATTTTTTTTGCTTTTCTCTTTGTTTTTTAACTTTTCTTCTTCACTGTTTTTTTTTTCTCTTTTTTTAATTACATAATACAAGAAATAAAATAAAGTAAAAAAAAATTGAAACTAAACTGGGTTTACACTGAGAGCTAGCTAGGCCTCAATGAAGCACGGCCTGGCATCACGATAGCTAGCCGGGTTTTGATAGTGGCAGGGGAAGTTTCAGGCATTCCACGCGATTTGTTTGTTTAAAACAAACTCAAACCCGCATTTCTCACACTTTTTCATCCGAAACTCCCTCTGTAGCCTCCCTCTCTCTAGATTTCCTCTTTCCTTGAAGTACCCAACAACCCTCACCATTTTTTTTCTTCGGAATCCTTTCCCTTCTCTATGTTTTGAACCAAACATAACTTAATTTGGTGGATTTTGAGCTTTTCCCTTGGTTTTTCTTCGATTTGCCCACACTTTCCTTCTATTCTCCTTTGATTTTCCACAATTTTCTTCACTTTCTCCCTCCTAGGTTTTGAACTTTGGGATTTCACCCATTTTCACTCATCTCCTCACTTTTTTCTTTATTTCCTCCACTTTTCTCCATGGCTAGTGACGAGGTTCCCATTCTGGACCCTACCATTGGTATAGGGGCCGTCTTAGGAGCAGATATGGAGGCCGAGAATGCTCTCACGTTGCCTTCCTTTGTTGATAGGCCATTTGATGCAGCCACCTACTGACCACGCACACATGTTCCGTCCCCAGGTGGCATTTTGAGATTCGAGAGCCTCATCCTCGGGATAGACGAGGACATTTTGCTATGAGAGCCCACTAAGCACTTGTCCACTGATGCCTCCACGGTAAGAAACTTTCCCTTGTTTGGATACATCATTGAATCTCTCAAGTAGACCACTAGTTAATGCTTCATACATTTCCCATTTATAGGTGATAGCCAAGAGGATTAGGGGCTACGAATCCATATCCAGCCCTCGGCACTGGTATGAGAGATTATTCACAGAGGTCCATGTATTGGTTGATGCAGCCGGCTTTAGGCCCTTCTACTCAAGGTTCATACAGATGAGGGCCGAGTCGTTGCTATACAGGGCCCAAGTAGAGAGATGATGGGACACCACGGACTCATTCCACTTCTCATCGATTGGAGAGCTGACTCTGACCCCGTATGATTTTTCGATGCTCACCAGCCTGTGGATTAGAGTGGGCAGCCTGATCCCATGTGATCCTAACATGACGCAGTGGAGAGCTGCACAGCGTCAGCTTCTCGGGATGATCCCAGACATCACCAATCACATGATGGTGAGGTATAGCTGGTTTTATGATCACTTCTCTGTGTCCCATCCTGCTACTCCGGATAAGGTCGCACAGTACACCTACAGCTTCCTCATATATCTCCTCGGTACTACCCTGTTTGTGAACAAGGAAAATACCGTGGGGTTATACCTTCTGGGGGCACTGGTGCACCTATCCTAGGTGACAAAGTATGATTGGGGTGGCGCCAGCTTGGCCACCTTATACTACTATATGAGCTCCGTCTTCCGCCGCATGTCAGATTCACTCGGTAGCTACTAGAGGGTTTGGGAGGTATACCTCACTCTTATCTTTTTTGTGCATTTTGTTCATTTTGCATTTTCTGCTCATCTTTGGTTTGCCTTCACTGTTTATCTACTCATTTGCTTTATCTATCTTTTTCTGTTTGTAGCTCTCGGTTTATACATACTTCACCTTTTTGGCTCTAGTCCCAGCGAGGCCGATTGAGTTGTCAGTACCCTGCTCCCGGTACTACAACTCCTGATTTAAGTGTCGTCGTCGCGTAGACCGAGACTTCCCCTATTTCTGTTGCTTCTTTGACACGATCACTGTAGATCAGGTAACAAAATATCAACCTTTAACTTTTACATACCGTAAGCATACTGCACTGTTTCCCATACTACACTATCATTCTCACACTATTGCTTCTATACCACACTGTCATTCTCATACTGCACTGATTTCTTACAGTGTATTGATTTCTGACATTTGACGTTTGTTTCCACTAGTTGACTGGTATCCTTGGGGGGAAATTTCCCAGGTGTCGAGGACGACCTATGTCGCTGCATGGCATGCCTGCACCATACAGATTTTGTTTGAGGGCCCCTTTGGCCAGGCTTACTACGTAGGGGAGAGGTTCATCCGCCAGACACGAGGTGTCACTGATCCCAACATTCCACATCCTCCTCCTCTAGTCCTGAGGGTAGTTGATGAGCTTCAGAACAATCCTTAGACCGACCTCCTGATGTTGGGCGAGGATGGCGATCGACATCACAAGCCTGGCGACTTCACCACCTTCTTACACACTCAGGTGATGGGGCCTCTTACCCTAGGCATGGTTCGCGCTGTGCCAGAGGTTCCTGCTGTTGCTGTTGTGACTGATGATGCGCCTACTGGAGGTGCCCCTGTCGTTGCTCCCATTCCTGGGTTTTTCGTGATTCCCACTGAGATCATATTCATGTATCTAGATAGAGTGATCGAGCAGATCCCGCATGGGCACATCGCGTAGAGGGACCGCAGGCTATCGTTCGCTCTTGGCATCAAGCAGGTACATATTTCTTTATGCTTCTACACAGTTCTATTCCTTTTGCAGATACCCCGAGCATATGCTGATGACCTCCTTCGGACGATCGACCAACTATTCTTTATGGTACGGAGGAGGCAGACCGCCTTAGTCATTCATGGGATTGAGGTACATTCTGTCTATAGTTCACTGTTGTTGCCATACTGTTTATACACTTGTTAGTTCATACTGATACCTATACTCTTTTCAGCTGGAGTCAGCGCCAGCAGTGTCCGCAGGACCTCTCCCCACTAGTAGGGCCCAAGGGGGAGTCGATCGAGGGAAAGGCCGAGCGATACAGCGCTTACCTTCTGAGGAGTCTTTTGACGGGTCTACGACCCCTGAGGATAAGGGAAAGGAGGTTGACTTGCAGTTCAGTAGCCCCAACAATGACAATGATGCACTTCCTCCGCAGCCGAGGAGGAAGAGGGCGAGGATGGGTTACTGATAAGGACGACGATTTTGTTTTTTTGTTTTTGTTTTTGCTTTGTAGTTAAAGACTACTTTTAGATAGACCTTTCTTTTTTTTAAAGGATTTTCTTTTGTTTTTTTTCTCTGTAAAACAATGATCGAGGTTGGACTCGCTAGTTATAAAAGACAAGTTTTTTGTTTTTTTTTAGAATGATTTCCTTGCACAATGTTATGAATGGAATATGATGAATGGCGCATCCTTTTCATGGTAACTTCGCATAAGACTTAAAACAATGAATATCTGTCCTTACATTTATTCTTGAGTCGAATAGCAACCAACAACCAGATAAAATGTAAAATACAACTTGATAACAGGGAAACGAAATGAAAACAACTCAAAAATACTAAAAAACACTTGGTACAAACAAAACAAGACTAAAAACACAACTGTGGTACGTCAAGACAAAGGCTAGCTTTTCTTGCAATTGCACTGATCTGAAACATCATTTAGACCCAGCCGGGCATAAATAGACACGGCCGGGTTTCACTGAGACACGGCTAGGCCTAAGTGTGAGGTCGGTCAGTGCTGCCTAGCTATCATGCACTGCTCATTCTCGTCCTATATAAATGGTGTCCCCATGCTATTTTTTTGGTAGAGTAGCAAGTCTTTGATATTTTGCTCCCAAGATGGAGACATTGTGTAACAATAGGCTTCGAGACTGGATAGCCACTTTGGACAGCTCGAAAAAGGTGAATTTTTGTGGTTTTGGCCTAAATGCCCCTTTCCCTCTAAGTTGCACTTCTCTTTGTTTTCTATTCGTCCATGTTGATGTTCGATGTTGGAACCCGATCACACATGTGTTTGATTCAGATCGCAAGAGGTGTGTCCGACACTCGAGGAATTTCGAGCTTTGTTGAAGTCCCGGTGCGACGAAGAAATCGTACTGCAGCTTGTAGCTCGACTTTTCGTGCTTCTTTCGAAAGACCAATCGCCTTACAGTATCGGAATCTACCTGTGGTTCTGAATTTGATTTCACAAGTGCAACGTGAAATAATAAAAACACAAAAAGAGTCAAAATCTGACAATTCTTTTTGGAAAATCGATGTTTGAATCAAATGCCAAAAATGGACTGCTTTGCTAGACTTATAGAGTCGCCACCTGAATATTTTGTTTTGGGAAATTTAGGAAACCTGCGACTCATGCCAAAGGCCACGTATCCTTCGTCACCAAAATGTCTTGCCTCGGGAACTTAGGTACAAGAGGGGAAGGTCATGAATTAAGCACCCCATTCGCCCGATCAAAGATCGGCCTCTACTAATCATGATGTGATTTTTATTTACATTATATGCTTTTGTTCCGATTGATTATTAGACTAGCATTACTATGTGATGCATACAAGTATAGACTAAGTTTGCAAACATTGGAACACTTGATTCATGTTTGTTTTGAAAAAGTGTTTTGAATATGTACCACTTGAAAAAGTTGTCGCATATAAAAATTACTCAAATTATTCCAATTCAAGCAAATAACGTTCATCCACAGGCATTCAAACAATTTATCAATTAAACAGTTAGCCTCATGGCAAGCATGCTAGACATAGCAATAATCACACTCATGCAATGTGCTAAAGAAAACAAAAGCTTACCTCGTACTCCAAGCCGAAAGAGAAACTAGTTAGAAAAATACATGATTCCTATGCAACATGACTAATGCAGCACATGCGATATAGAATTACTAGGCTCGGCTACTGATTTGGCATATAGATCAATTTGATGGCATGCGTTCTAAGCACGTATTCAAAGAAGTGTATGAATGATGAAGCAAGTTAAAATGATGAATCGAGCCTCGGTGCATGCAACACAAATGGATGCAAACATGAAGTATGCTAAACGAAACATGATGCCCTAAACTAACCATCATAAGCTAGAAAATAAAAGGGAGAAAGACGTGGGGTTGGAAGACATACACAAATTATTACATATTTGTCCTCACGCAAGAGGGTTCGAATGTCCAAATTGACTACTTATTACAAATCCAAATGAATAAGTGAATAAATATTAAGCTATTATTAACTAACTAGCTAATCACAAATCCAAGGATGCATAATGCTCGTATGCGCAGCGTCCAGAAACTACTCTGTCTACCCAGACTATTCTGTTTCACCTTTAGCCACTGCCCTCTACTTCTGCACAACAAACTGTCTTACCCAACATGGATGCTCGACCAACCCTCAATGATACCCGGCCGAGCCTAAGGATGGTCGGCTGTGCCTCAAGTTCATGCAACTCCATTTTGTGCTCTGAAGTGAAAACAGTGCAGACAGAGTGTTCTGGACTCTGTTTGTCGATCTCGCATTTCTCTGTCATGGGAAAGCCTCGAGAGAAGGGTAGAATTGTTTCTGAATCCATCAATGAGCAAATTGATTGCTTGATGATTTCGATGTACAATTTGGACAAAAATTAATAAATGAAAAGGACTATAACCACCCCTTCCTCCTATCATAGAGTTTCGAAGAGGGAGGTAGAGATGCTTCAAGGTTTATCAAAACATCATGAATTGATGTAAAACAAGCCTGGACATAATGGACTCGGCATAACGTTTGGCCGAACCAAAGTAAGATAACTCATTTTCTTTATATGGATTGGTTCATTTTAAACCAAATTCATTAGTCCTTGCCATCATCTAACCCACTAAGTTCAAGGTGATGATTATGTCCACTAAATGAGAAGCATGCCAAAATAGAAAGTAACTCTCAACATGAAAGAGAGATTATACCGTTGGCGATGAACCTCTATAGAGATTAAGCCATTAAGCATAGATCTCTAGCTCATATTTTGAATAACCATCAACCATTTGAAATCACTCTCAATTTAAAGAAATGGATGATAGGTTGCATGTTAATAATTAAACATGAAATTTTAACAAAGAAAGGCCAAGAACAACATACAACAAGCTATATAAGAGAACTTATGATACAACAAACAAAATAATCAAAGCATAAATTAATTTAGCAAATTAGGACAGCCCTAAAACAGCCCCTCCCTAAAGTTTAACAAAACAATAGTTAAACCAAGAAAAATAGGTGGGAAACACAAGGATATAAGCTTAGATTAAGGTTCAAGGAAGGGTAGTTAACCCATCCACCATTGGTAGCTCTTACATCACAAGTTTCAGCCCTTGAAATCAATCCCATAACAATATGAAAACACAAGCAAAAGATGAACAAAGATTGAAAGGAAAGCTATACCTCTTGTAGAGAAGGTGTTCTTGTTGTAAACCAAACTTGATTCGTAAACACTCTCAAGTTTGAGTTATGATTTCCAAATCCCAATCGAAGTTCCAAGTCCAAGCTCTTGATATGGTGTGTATGGATGATATGAGAGTATGAAGATGGCTTACAAAAGAGGAGATTCAACTCTTTGATATTTTCTACACTTAATATCTAATCCTTGATATTTTCTAATACTTGATATATGTTATCCTTCTCCTTGATCTTTTTCTAACCCCTAAAACACAGGTCTGAGCCTCCTATTTACAGAATTCGAGCTACAAAACACAAATATCTTCAACATTAGACAGCTACCAAATTGCTATACAATTCTACCTAGAAAAGTCAAAAGGCCCGGCCAGTTATCATTGAGGCACGGCCGGTTATCACTGAGGCATGGCCAGGCCTCAGTGTAATTCCACTGTTTCTCATTTTCAGGTTTAATACAGGTTGGTACAATAATCAAAGCTGAGTTTCTAGGGTAGAAATACAGTAGGTATGACAAGTTGGGATTATTTAGAGCTTGAAATTGGATTTCTTTGTTAAGAGTTCAAACCAATTACACAATGTAACCTTCATCATCGAGTGCTCGGAATAAAGCGCCTAAGTCTTATGAGCGATCAAAATTGAGGTGTCTACAGTTGCCCATCTTTGACAAAACTAAAAGCCATTTCTTAATTTGAGTGAATGTCAAAGCCCAAAGACGACCAATTTGATGAGGTCATAAGACTTTGGGCAAACAAACAAATGGGCAAATAATTGGTTGAACTCGAGGGTTGCCTACATTTCCCTTTGCAAAGAATCAAACTCGCGTAGTTCAGGGGTAGGATACAAATGATATGCACAAAGAAAACTTTGAAAGCTAGACTCATACGCTTCGCGAAGCCAGCTATTTTGAAAACTGATGAGCATGCAATGATGATGCAACGCAATAATAGCTGCAACATATGAATGGGCAGCCTCAAGTTTAAAACCAACACAGGTTCTACGTAAAACAAATTCTAACCACGCCAAAACGCGGGACAAGGAAAGAAAACACCACTCAGGGTTGCATTTCACATATCTTGAGAAACCAAGAAACAAAAACCGCCTGGGGTTACGCTCATGTGTACCGAGATAGAGGCAAAACCCGCTCAGGCTCGCGTTTCACACGTTCTGAGATAAAGACAAACTGCTCGGGCTCACGCTTCACGCATCGCAAGATAAATCACGCCTAGGCTTGTGATTCACACGTCCTGAGATAATGACAAACTGCCCGAGCTCGCGCTTCACGTATCCCGAGATAAAACATGCCCAGGCTCGCGGTTCACGATTCCTGAGATAAAGACAAATTGCTCGAGCTCGCGCTTCACGCGTCCTGAGATAAAACATGCCTAGGCTTGCAATTTACGCATCCTGAGATAAAGACAAACCGCTTGAGCTCGCGTTTCACGCATCCCGAGATTAAATATACCCAAGTTCGCGATTCACGCGTCCTGAGAGCCAACAAAGGTATGGGACTATACCACAAATATACAATGTAGTAAAAGTGTGCGATAGATGCACAAAGTGAACAAGTATGATAGATGCACAAAGGTGATGTGATTATAGTAAACAAACAAAGCGGCACTTTAAAAAGTACCTCATGGGGTGAGTGGTGATGAACCGCTCTACTCTGATAGGAATCTCTCTCTTGTGTTCTTCGAACTCTTACCTTTAACTCATAGTTCAAAGGTCCGCAAATGTTGACAAGGGGTAACTTCTGCATGTAGAAACGACACATGCCATTTTTTCTTCCTGATCATATTCATAACTTTCCCTACTCTCCAATGGGGTGACAAACTAGGTTGGTTCAGTATCCAGAATTGAGGGGCATACACGCTACAACAACCTATGGGGTTGCCATACAAATTTGAAGCCGAGGATACACCCTTGGGTATTCAAACCAGACTTTAGTCTCACAAATTCCAAATCTTTGTCTTCTAGGCCTTGGCCATTCGAACTCTAGTTCCCACTGTTACAGTTGGTCTCCTTGGAACTCATTGTAAACACAAGTGGGTGGCTATACTAGGCCGCTTGAAGTTGTTCAAGCACGACAAACACCAAAGGAATTGTGCCTTTAGAGGATTTAAGGTCTCTTAGACCGAGGGAGTGCACAAGTCAGTGCAATACAAAGGATATGCAAGGTAGCACGATTGAATTGAACAAGATAGTGCGATTGAGTTGAAATTCAAATGCACAAGATAGCGCGATTGAGTTGAAATTGAAATGCACAAGATAGCGCGGTTGAGTTGACATTGAAATGCACAAAATAGTGCAATGCGCAAGATAGCGCGATTGAGTTGAAATTGAAATGCACAAGATAGTGTAATGCGGTAGATGCTCGAAGTGAGATTATTGTCCGATAGATGTTCAAAGTGACATTATTGTGTGATAGATGCACAGAATGAAGTGAGGAAAGATGGTGTGAACACCAGGTACACCTGATGTTTTTTGATCAGGTGAATCAACAACCTAACGTGTCTCACAGGAAATGAGGAAAGATGGTGTGAACACCAGGCGTACCTGATCTTTTTTAACCGATTGAATCAACAACCTAACGTGTCTCACATGAAAGGAGGAAAGATGGTGTGAACACCAGGCGCACCTGATGTTTTTTAACCAAGTGAATCAACAACCTAACGTGTCTCACACAAAATGAGGAAAGTTGGTGTGAACACCAGGCACACCTGATGCTTTTAACTGAGTGAATCAACAACCTAACATGTCTCACACCAAAGAAGGAAAGATGGTGTAAACACCAAGCGCACCTGATGTTTTTAACTGAGTAAACTTAAAATTCTAATGCGTCTCACAGGGTGGAGTAACCAATAGGCATACCTCACCGTATTTCATATGAAGAGGAGGAAGGTTTTAACTAGGTAAACATCCAATCCTAACACATTTCACATGAAAGGAACAAAGGTGGTGATGTAAATTTGAAGTCCAAAGACATCGCACGTGAGTGGAAGAAGTATAGTAGAATGATTTCTTTTTCTCCTTTTATAAATACTGAATACCGTATGCATACATATACATACAAATACATACACAGGTCCGCTATATACATATATAGAGACACACACAAATATACGGCATACATATACATAAACATATACATAGATATATACGGACAAAATATGCACAGATATGTACATATACACAGACATATACGGACAAAATACACACATATATGTACATATGGTATATACATTTGGGGAATATTCCGTTATTGATAAGGAATATTTTATTTGCGGACGTCAGCGAGAATATGCCGTTACTGAGACGGAATATTCCATTTGCTGACATCAGCGTGCATACGCAAAACATGCAAAAAGAAAGGAAAAACACAAATGCATGGATATGGGGGTTCGAACCTTTGACCTCAGGCTTCTCCGAGTCCTCAACCACTGAGCCAAACAACTGAACTAAGCCACTCTTGTGACAAAATATTCAAACGAAAATATATATAGGTATACGAGACAAATATACATAAAACCAAAACAAAACAAAAGAAGCACTCCCTGTTATGGGGGGTCAAACCTCTGACCTCAGGCTTCTTCGAGTCCTCAACCACTAAGCCAAACCACTGAACCAAGCCACTCTTGTGACAAAATACTCAAACAAATATGTATATAATACATAAATACACAATATATATACATATATGTATATAACTGTATATAACTCTCCCGCCCCTCTCTCTCTTCTGTCGAAAATCGTGTCTGACAAGTAGCCTCGTCTTTTGCGTCAGCCAGCCGACAATTGCCTCAGCTCTCTCCCTCTTTGTCTTTCTCTTTCGTCTTCTTCTCTTTCTCCTCCTCTGTCTCCTTCTTCTTCTTCTCTTCCGTCTTCTTCTTCATCATCTCTTCTGTCTTCTTCTTCTCAACTCTCTTCCGTCTTCTTCTTCATCGAGAGACAGAAGAGAAAGACTGAGCGGAGGAGAAAGACTACCAAAACTTGGTCTGTTCTCTGCTATTTCTCTGCGACTCCTTTCTTTTACACCTCTTTCTTCTAACACATGGCCTTGTCTCGTCCCCTCACTCTCTTTCCAGATCTTAATGATCTATAAGCTACCCTGGATAGAGTGTCCCTATTCCTACTCCTTCTAACCTTCCTACGTTGACAGTTGAGCAAATAATGGCTACTCAAATTGACATTGAAGCCAACCACTACACGCTGAAGTTGTGTATGGAGACAGTGGCCGCGGTCTCCAACTTGTCTTACCGACTGCAAAACAGGACATGCGAGGTACACCGACCAAACACCCAACTTGCTCTGCTTCAACGTATGTACAAGGATGCGAGAGTAGAGATCAGCACTCTAAAGGTGGGAACAAACAAGCTGAAACGGCAAGCCACCTCCATGGCCTGATTTGGAGCACCGTTGTACTTTGCCTTTGATTGTCGGCGGGGAAACGACTCTCGCGCCGGTCTTGTAAGCACTGAGACAGGGCCTTCGAGGGTCTCCCAAGACGAAATTGATGAAGAAATCAGCGGGAAAGTCGAGCAAATGAGGTCGACGTGTGGCCGTCATCGAAGAAGAAATAAGAAAAAGATCCTGCCCTCTCTTCTCTTTTTTTTTTTTTGTATTTTTTTCCCTTTTTTTGTATTTTTTTTTATTTTCTCACTCTTTTTTTTTTTTTTTTTGTATACAAATTTGATAAGGGTTAATCCCTAATATGAATAAAACAAGTTTGTTTTGTTTTGTTTTGTTATTTTTTTATTTTTTTTCACCTTCATTATTATTATACACCCAAATTAAAAACCCAAACAATACCAGAAATAAAAATAATGAAAAATAAAATAATAAACAAAAACAAACAACACACAACACACATAAACAAAAGAAGAAAAGAAAAAAGAACTGAATTCACCAAAGGCCAGCTAGGCCTCGGCAATGCACGGCCGGGCTTCGACAACAGGGCAGGGGCAGATCGGTAAAACCAACACCCATGGTTTTATAAACATGATCCAACCCTCATTATACACTCACACAAAGTCAAAAAACTCTCCTCCTCCCTCTCTAAACTTGATCTCTGTCTAGATTTCTCCTCTCCTTGAATTTACCCAACAACTCTCACAAATTTTTCTTTGAAAACTTTTTTCTTCCTTCTTCTCCCTTTGATTTTTCATCCTCTCTTTATTTTCTCTCTCCTGGGGTTTAGGTTTTGTGACTTTCACAGCAAAAACACCAAACCACTCACTTTTTCTTCATTTTCCCTCATTTTTATTCACTCTTCCTATGGCTAGTGACGAGGTTCCCATTCCTGACCTTGCCGTAGGGATTGGGGGCACCCTTGGTGCGGACATGGATGCAGAGGAAGCTGTTGCATTGCTTTCCCTTGCAGAGAGGCCCTTTGATGCAGTTACATACCAGCCGCGTACACACGTGCCACCTCTCGACGGTATTTTGAGGTTCGAGGCATTCATCTGAGGGATGGATGAGAACATCCTGCTATGAGAGCCCATAGAGCATCTGTCTTGCGATGCCTCCACGATAAGCCATTTTCCTTTGCTTTTGCCCTCTTTAAATTTCGCTTGAACTTGAATTTCACAAGTGGATTACTAGCTAAATACCATATATTTCATATTTACAGGTGTTATCCAGGAGGATCAGTGGCTACGGATCCATATTCGGTCCTTTGCATAGGTATGAGAGACTACCCGTGGAGGTTCGCGCATTAGTTGATGCTACCAACTTCGGACCATTCTGCTCAGGGCTTATACAGATGAGGGCCGAGTCATGGCTCTATGGGGCCCTGGTTGAGAGATGGTGGGACACCACAAATTCATCCCACTTCTCATCGACCGGGGAGATGACCCTGACCCCTTACAACTTTTCGATGCTAACCAGTTTGCAGGTTAGGGTCGGTGGCCCGGTCCCCTTCGATCTAGATATGACCTAATGGAGAGCTGCACAGCTCCAGCTTCTTGGGGTGATCCCTGACACTACTAGCCACGAGATGGTGTGATACAGCTGGTTCTTAGAGTGTTTTTTTGGCACTCAGCCCACTACTGCAGAGAAGATCATTCAATACACCTGCGGCTTTCTCATGTATCTCCTCGGTACCACCCTGTTTGCTAACAGTAAAAATACCATGGGGCTATATTTGCTGGGAGCATTAGTGCACCCACCGCAGGTAGCAGAGTACGATTGGTGTGATGCTAGTCTGGCCACTCTATGCTGCTACATGAGCTCCGTCTCCAGCCACAAGGCAAATTCACTTGGTAGCTACTGGAGGGTTTGGGAGGTACACCCTGCATTTACTTTTTCCATCATGCTTTATGTAGACACCCCATTTTTGACCGACCTTAAGACTTAGACGTCATCGATTGAGCGCTCGGTGATGGTGCTTGTTGTGCTCGTTCTAAGGTTTCGGAGTTTCCGTTGAGAGCCTTACCCTCGGACCTCGGGACCCTTTTGTGCTTTGCTTCGGTTTGCGAACCAGGTCTTGCTTTCTCTTCCCGAATGGAGGGAGAGGTCTCATAGACCATCTCTCAGTGGCCGTAGGCTACTTTTCGTGGTCGTAGGCCACTTTTCCCGTTTGGAGAGCAGTTTTCAATTTTCAGAGCTGTTGGCCGTGCGCCTCGGTTCGGGACTGCTTAACTTTCTCCGTTTGGCACGGTTTTGACACACACCTTGTTTCCTCTGTCTAGAGGGACACTGTGACCCAGGACACCACCTTTGTGGTCGCACGCCACTTTCGATGCTTAACAGCCTGTTTTCGGGGCACCCGGCTGTGCGTTTTGACCCCCGAACCCTCGTTTTGCATCCGTCTTGGTTCGTTTTTGGCATGGACCTTGTTTTAATTGTTTGGGAGGTGGTACAAGGGTGGGAGACCACCTTTTCTCCTTGGAGACCACTTTTCTCCCGCCAGCCAGTTTTCTTGTCAGGAAGCTGGTCTCCTTGGTCTTTGAGCCACATTTACTGGTCTCCCACCATACCACTAGCTTGCATTCAATGTGGAGACCATCAAATGGGCTGGCCGACCACCTTTCATTAGGTTGAACCTTTTGAACTAGTCAGCCAACTAGGGGAAGTGGTCGGCCGACCCCCTGAACTGGTTGGCCTGCCTCCCCCAGTTTTGTCTCTGTGAGTTGTTGCCAGCTGTGCCAGCTAGAAGACACAGACTGGATGTATGGAGGATCTTCAACCTTGGTTTTTAGCTTCTTTGAGAAGCTTTGGTCCCTTTTGGTTATAAAGAAGGGCCTCCCCCTCCTTTGTGAGGGTTCAGAAATTGGTTGAAGGAAAAATATATATCTCCCTCTATATCTCTCTATTTTGACTCAAAAAAGGGCATTGTTCTTGCACCTTTGCACACCACTTCATAGCCTAACCCTTCCACCATTTCTTGGAGCTTCTTGGAGGCCATTTTCAGAGGTTAAGGAGTTGGATTTTGGGTCCACAAGTTGCTGTCTTGCTGAGCTTCAAGGGTAACATACTTTTTCCCTCTTTTAAGCTTTATTCTGATCCATCTCTTAGCCTTATTTACATGCTTATTTGAGCTTTGTTGTCAACTGAAAAAAGTCTTTTTTTGAGGTCCTTTTGATGTTTTTTTAAGGTCATTTTGTTGTTGGGGGTCATCTACCCCCTTGCATGCTTCATTTTTCCTTGTTTTGAGCCATGCCCTAAGGCCTTTTTGTTGACCTTTGCTTGGCCTTTTAACCACTAAAATCCAGCAGATTTTCAATGGCTGACATGTGTTTTTGAGAGCCAAAATCAGAGAGGGGTGACCCTCTCCCTCCTTGTCATGTTCACTAGCATTTTTTGGCCCTACAAGGGAGCCTTCATTTTCACACCTCCAAGCCTTGTTTCAGGCCCTTTTTAGTGACTTTTAGGGCCTGCCTAGGCTCTGTCCAGAGTTGGTTTTGTCACCTTGGGTGTGTCTCTTGCATGTGCAGAATAACCCCTCTTATAGCCTATCAAAAGACCATGACATCCTTGCATGCACTGATCATGTTTCAATGGGTTTTTGGGCTGTATTTCACATGTCATATCTCTAAATTTTGCTGGTTTAGTGGCCTTTTGAATGCTTCATATGCTTGTAGTGTAAACCATGCTTACTAGCTTCCATTGCATGTTGTTTTGGCTATTGATTCTAGCATATTTTGGCCATGTTCTAAGCTGATTTCATTCATGATTTGGGCTGTCTTAGCTCTATTTTGAGGTCCCATGGTCGAATGATGCTTGCCATGCATGCTTGTAGTGTAATACCTTTGCCTGGTTTCGAGTTGTGAAACCTCTTGCATGCTTAACTTGAGTTGTTTTCATGTTTTGGCATCATTGAACATGTTATTTCAGAGCTAATACTTATGTTATATTCCCATGTTTTCCACTTTTTAAATGCGTTTGAGAATTGTTCTTGTATGCCTCATTTTTGGGCTATTGCATGAGCTTCATTTTTGTGCATTGCAAGCCATCATTTTAGTCAATTTTGCCACTGTTTTAGGTCTGGATAGGGACTGTTTGGGGTGGTTTGGTCATTTGGGCATCGCTTTGCATACCTCTAGTGTAATGCACTTCACTAGTTTCGGTAATTGTGCCATCCAACATGCATCGGGTGAGTTGTTTGCATGATTCGAGACCATCTTGTATGTAATTTCAAAGCTGGAACATGTGTCATTGTATGGCATATTTCATCCTTGTCATGCTTTGGTTGAGTTACACTTTGTTCCTTAGGTTTGGTCCCTTGCATTTGTGCATGTTTGCATGTACCTTGTTGCCTCATTTTCATCATATTGGCCATTGATTTGGGTGCGGCTGAGGTCCATCCATCTTGGTTTAAGTCCATCTTACATTGTGTATGCCATATAATCCATGTTATCGCATGTTCGATCATTGCATTGTGTATGCCTCATTCATAACATTGCGTATGTTAGTGCATTGTGTATGCATGCCACATAATCCATGTGCATTGAGTATGCCATTGATCAGTTCATAGCATTGTGTATGCCATTTGCATGCTTGCATGTCTTTCCGTGCATCTTCGCATCACTTAGTTTTATTGCATTTAGATCGCATGCTAGAGTTGCATTTGTCCATACATTGTTTGTTGCATTGTGTTTGGAGTAGGGTTCAGTCTAAACACGGGAAATGAGGGACGTTTCGTACTCAAAGTGATGAAACGTGCCTCGATTCTTGGTCACCGACACTCTTGACTATCCATGATAGAGTTGTTGGCTTTAGGTGTTTACATGTGCATTCATTTCACATTGAGTCATGCAATTCGACTCCTCGGCCATCATGCATCGGGATGCTTGATTGATGGCGCGAGAATCGAGGACTACACTCCCTAGAGCTTATGCAATGATGGGGAGAATGGTCGGGCACACATTTGTTGAAAATACCTTGCCTTCTCTCTCCCTTGCCTTTGTTGTAGAAAAAGCAGAAACCAGGAGAATGAACTGGTCGGCCGACCAGGTTTTCTGGCAGGCCGACCACCTTTTCTAGTCTTCACCACCAAGGGTGGTCGGCAGGTGGTCTCCCTTGCCCATAGCTTGGTCGGCAGCCTTCCCACAGCTTCCTTGGGTGGAGTTTTATCTCTCTGGAGCCTCGTGCAACTTTCTGAAATCAATTGCAAACAAAGATAAGCCGGGGCATCGCGATGGATTTCCCGACAAGGCGACTCGAGCATGCATGCATCCTTTATTATTCGGAACAGAGCTGAGGCAGTCCATTTCATATAGCTTGCATGCTAATTTATTTGCTTCCTTAGTTTAATTTGTTAATTAATTGATGTGGTGTAATATTTAACTGTAATTCATTATTCATTTCGGTTGTGTAATAACTAGTTTAATTAGTTTAGTTTAGCTAGTTGGTTCTGTATTATTTATTCGGACCCTCCGAGAGAGGACAATGTTGTAATAAGTGTGCGTGTGTGTGATGTATGTCTTCCAACCCCACGTCTTTCTCCCTTTTATTTACCAGCTTATGATGGTTAGTTTTAGGGCATGTTTCAATTAGCATCCTTATGCTTCGCACGTTTGCATTCATTCATCTATCTTGCATGCACCGAGCTCGGCGCATCATACTAACTACATCGTATTTTAATTCCAAGTTGAATACATGTTACCTGTAGCATTTCACATGACATCTTAGGACAGCCGAGCCTATTTCTAGTTGCATTTTGCATGTGTTGCATTAACCATCTTAACATGAACTAGGATCATGCATTGATTACTAACTAGTTTCTGTTTTGGCTTGGAGTACTCAATGAGTGTTTATGCTTTAGCGTCCTTGCATGTGTGTGAGTGATTGCCATGATAGCATGCTTGCCATGAGGCTAACTGCTTATGTGATATATCTGCCTGAATGCTTATGGGTGAAGGTTGGATTATTTAAATTGGAACAATTCATCGATTGCGAGTTTTAAGCCCACTTGAGAGTGGCAAATCACCATGTTTTTCTAAGCCCACTTGAGGGTGGCAAAATCCGCATTTTAGTCTACTTGCGAGTAGCAAACCGCTTTAAAAAACAAACAGAAGATGTTTTGTTCCAACTTAGACGATCCAGTCTATACTTGTATGCTGTGTGCATCACGTAGTAATTCTTGGCTAATAAATCGGAATAAGAACGCATGTGTTTTAAAAAACAAGATATCATGTTTAGTAGTGGTCGATCTTTGATCGGGCGAGCGGGGGTGCTCATTGCATGACCTTCCCCAATCGTACCCAAATTCCCGAGCCGGGGCAACGTTGGTGATGACGGACAAGTGGCCTTAGGCATGAGTCAGGGTTTCCTCAATTCCCCCAAAATAAAATATTTAGGTGGCGACTCTGTATTTGGCAAAGCAGTCCATGTTTGGCACTTCTTTACAAAAATCAGTTTTCAAAAATGATTTGTCGGATTTAGACTCTTTGGAGATTTATCAATCTCGCATTGCACTTTGCGAGATCAGATTAAGAACCGTGACATTGAGTTCGAACTGTAGTGAGCCCAAATGAACAAAACGGGATTTTTCCGGGACGTTCGGCGACGCCTACACTTTACATTCTATTCACTATCGCATTTCTTGTTCATCTGATCTATTTTCCCATGTCTTCTGTTTGCAGCTTTGGGTCTATACATATTTCAATTCTCTGGCTCCAGTCCCCATGAGGCCGATTGAGCTGTTAGTACCTCGCTCCTGGTACTACAACTCGTTGTTCAAGCGACGACGCCTTGTAGACCACACCTTCCCATATTTTCGCCGCTTCTTCGATACGATCACCATGGATTAGGTAATCATTCCTTAACTGTTCACATACTATATGCATACTATATTATTTCCCGCATGACGCGGTCATTCTCATATTGTACTGATTTCTGACACTACATTGATGTCACACACTGCACGGATTTCTCACACTGCACTGATTTCTTATGTTGCACTAACGACCGCTTTCACAGGTTAACTGACATCCTTAGGCGGGCATTCCCCAGGTGTCGAGGACGACCTACGCTGCTGCATGGCATGCCTCCACCATGTAGATTCTATTCCAAGGCCCCTTTCGCTGGGCGTACTACTTGGGGGAAAGGTTCATCCACGAGACACGAGACATGGCTAACCCTAACGTTCCACATCCTCCTCCTCCATTTATGAGGGTAGTTAATGAGCTTCAGGACGGTCCTCAGATCGACCTCCTGATGTCGGGAGAGGATAACAATCATCATCACGAGCCTGGCGACTTCACTGCCTTCTTACAGACCCAGCTGATGGCGCCTCTTACCCCAAGCGTGGCTCGTGTTGTTCTTGAGATTGTTGTTATCGCTGCTGTTAGTGGTGATGTCCCTGTTGGAGGTGCCCTTGCTGGAGGTGGGCCTGCCATTGGTCCCCTTCTTGGGTTCCTAGTGATTCCCACTGTGATTACTTTCATGCGTCCAGATGGAGTGATCCGGCAAATTCCCCTTGATCATATTGATGAGGAGGACCATGGACTACTATTCGTTCCTGGTATCGAGCAGGTATCACTCTTCTATGCTTCTACTCACTGCACTTTTTCTATCATTTCCGTTCATTGTTCTATGTTGCTTCACATCTTATTCCTTTTGCAGATACCACAGGCACTTAGTGACAAGTTTGCTTGGACGATCGACCGGCTACTCCTTATGGTACAGAGGAGAGAGACCACCCTGGTCACCCATGGGATCGAGGTATATTCTGTTTGCAGTTTTGTTGTTGCCATACTGTAAACTTCTGTTAATGCATACTGATATCTACCCTCTTTTCAGCTTGAACTAGTAGTGCTTGTAGGACCTTCCATAACTAGTAGGCAAAGACGGGGCCGAGGGAGGGGCCACGGAGCATCCGATCGAGGAAGAGGTCGGGTGAGGCAGCGCTCGCCTTTTGAAGAATCTAATGATGGGTTCACAACCCCTAAGGACGAGGAAGAGGAGGTCGACTTGCAGTTGAGCAGTCCTAGCGACGACAGTGATGCACCTCCTCTACAGCTGAGAAGGAAGAGGACAAGGATGGGCTATTAATGCTATTGGGGATCTTCTCTTTGCTTTTGTTTCTTATTTTTGCTTTGTAGTTTGAACACTAGCTTCAGATTGGCTCTTTTTTTCTTTTTCTTTTTTTGTTGAAGACTTTTCTTTTCTTTTATTGTTTTGCAAAACAATGATCGGGGTTGGACCCACTAGTTTACAAAATAAGTTTTTGTTGCATGATTTTTTTTGCACAATGTGATGAGTGGTATTTGCACGTGATGAACGGTGTAACTCTTGCATTGTAGCCTTTAGAACTATGAATGCTCGTTCTTGAGTTGATTTAATGACTTACAACCGGTCAAAATGTAAAATACAACTCAAAAACAAAAAAACAAAATGAAAACAACTCGAAAATGATAAATAACACTTGGTACAAACAAAACAAAACTCAAAAGTACAATCATGGTCCACTCGAACAAAGGCTGGCTTTTGCTGCAACTGCATTGAATTGGATCACCATCAAGGCCTGGTTAATGCACGGCTGACCATTAGTGTGATGTCAGTCAGTGCTGCTTAGTTGTCATGCACAGCTCTTTCTCAAACTCTATAAATAGTACTCCTATGCTGTTTTTCTGGCAGAATAGCAAGCCTTTGATATTTGGCTCTCAAAATGGAGATATCACTCATTAATAGACTCCGAGACTGGATAGCCACTTTGGATGGCTCAGAAAAGGTGAATTTTGGCGGTTTCGGCTTAAACGCCCTTTTCCGTTGAGTCGTACTTCGCTTTGCTTTCCATTCCTCGAAGCCGCAGCGGGATGTTGGAACTCGGTCACACATGTATTTCTCTTTGGATCACAAGAGATGTGTCCAACATTTGAAGAATTTCAAGCACTAACGGAATCTCAACTCGGCGAAGAAATCATGCCTCAACCCCGTTTTGGCCACACCCAAGCTTTGGGGCGGATGTGCGGATTATCAGTGCACAAGGCTCGGTCTTTGGGATATGATAGGGAGCTGGATATCCCTGGTTGAGTTCGTCGATTTTCTGCTATTGAAGATAGGAGCGACCCTCTTTGGTGCAGCCACTGACAACATGCTCTCTGTTTATGCCTACTTGCATAATTCCTAATTACGCCTAGTTATGGCGGAGCCAGTATTCAGTTGATCGAAATGGCCTAATGGCTAAAAGAGGGTAAGAGTTGTATTGGTTTGGCACTAGCCAAAACCTTGATGGGCCTGGATGCTGTTCATCAGCGGGAGACCACCAGGTTTGCAGGGAGTCTGCTACTTCTCCAGGTATGATTTCCCACCCTTCTGATTTATGATTCTAATGTCACTTAACACTCAAACCCTGTTTTTCTCTCAAAACCCCTTTCTTACTTTTCTTTCAGCATGCATCTCTCTATTCTTTAATCTCTCTGATTTTGCATCCCTCCCCATGTATGGTTGATGGACAAACTGAAAGCAGTAGACTTTTGCCCTGAGTACTCGGCTCGAGCTTACTCCATTCGCCAACGATTAGTTAATTTTCTAGCAGAAGGGTTGTGGTATGACTGGATGTGTAGTCGATCTACAATTGACATAGTTTGGCATTGCCTCTGGCTTGATTTGGCCAAAATGAGTTACAGCAGGACACGTTAGCCCAGCATATAGTTGCTTGGTCTGACACATTGCATACTCTAGTTTCCCTTCTGGTTCAGAAGCCAATTTGGACATAATCAGATTCGTCTGGGTAAGGGAGCAGAATATTCCGCTCCATTCCCTGTTCGTGCTTCAAACCTGACTCAGTATCTCACTGCTTAGAGAACAAGAGAGCTTCTAGCCCCTGCCCTTAATTTCAATTACATTCTTCCTAGTGAGTGCTTGGTTTGGCTTGAGGATGAGGAACAGATTGGGCCGACTTTGGCTACAGAGACTTCCAGGGGTGCGAAGAAAAGGAAGAGAACTGATACCTGACTCATCCAGGCCCCTAGTTTATTGCTTTGACCTTTCTTTTCATGTTCTTTTTTTTTTAATGTAATAAATTTGATTTGTATCTGAGATTTGGAGAACTTTAAGTGTGCAATCAATTTAAAGTTATGAGCATTGAAAATTTTTCTTTTGGTCCAAAAATGGTCTAAGTTATAAATTTGAACAAAATCAACTTTTATCAAAACTTCTCAAAACCATTTTAAAAAATGATCACCACTTGACACGCACGGAATCAATCCTTAAGATGCCTAATGTCGGATCAAAAGATCATAACTGCCCCTTGATTGAACACCACAGCTCTGCATTGAACCCGGCTCTTCTTTCCATAATGAAGATCACAACCAAACTAACAAATAATGAACAAAGATGACCTGATCAGATTGGACAGTTGAGTTAGAGATGGTTACGGCTGATCTTCAGAATGAAGTTGCCTATGTATCCCAAAGATGGGAATTAGGCCTTACATAGTTCAGTTCGGGTTCACTCAAGTATTAACTCTCTTTTTACATTCTAACTTTTGCCAAAGTCGCCCTTCAGGGCTTTCAAGCTTATGAGCTTAGTTTTTCTTCATTTCTAATTTTTCATGCTCTAACTTTTGCCTAAGTCGCCCTTTCGGGTTTTTCGGCCTAGCGAGCCTCTCAGGGATAATATTTCTTTAACTTGTCCATGTTGATTGGTTGTGAAAATTCCAAGCCATCTAGATCCATGAGAATGATTCCTCCTTCTGACCAGATAGACTTGATGATGTAAGGACCAGTCTAATTGGGTTTGAACTTGCCCCTAGGGTCATGGATGGGGGCTCGATTGTGTTTGAGCACCAGATCTCCTTCCTTGAGATTCCTAGACTTAGCATTCTTGTTAAAAGCCTTAGCGATTCTGCGTTGATAGCCCTGGACATGATACAATGCCTTCAGCCTTCTCTCATCAAACAGCATTAACTCCTTAAATCTACTCTGTTGTCAATCGGCTTCTGACACTCAGCCATAACCCGTAGTGATGTTACTTCAATTTCAATTGGCAAAACAGCTTCCATCCTATAAATAAGAGAATATGGGGTCGCCCCTGTAGATATCCGAAGCGACGTCCTATTGCCCCAAAGTGCAAACGGCGGTTTCTTTGGCCACTCTCTATAAGTCTCTACTATCTTCTAAAAGATATTCTTGATGTTATTGTCGGCAGCTTCAACAGCTCCATTGGTTTGCGGCCTATATATTAATGACTTGTGAAAAGCCACGTTATACTTTTCGAGTAGATCTATCACCTCTTTCTTGAAGTGTGAGCCGTTATCCGATATGATCTCATTTGGGACTCGGTACAGACAGATGATGTTGTTCTTGATGAACTTAGCCACATGCGATGCTTTCAACACTGCATAAGACAGGGCTTCTACCCATTTTGTAAAGTAATGAATTGCCACCAAGACATATTCATGTCCATTCGACCCTTTTGGCGTGACTGCACCGATGATGTCGATTCCTCAGACTGAAAAGGGCCGGGGTGAAGTCATGTTGTACAGTTTTGACAGCGGGATATTCATACGATTGGCATGAATTTGGCATTTGTGGCATCGCCAAACAAAACCAATACGATCCTCCTCCATGGTGGACCAGTAGTAACCTTGCCAGACAATCTTCTGGGCTAACATTACTCCATTCATGTGTGGTCCCTCTCCTCCATGGATGGCCTCCATCAGGCACTTTGATTCCTCTTCCTCCACACACAACTTGTGCATTCCTAGATGACTTCTTTTATACAGTTTACCGCAGATGCTAAATTGGACGGCCATACGTTGTATTCCTCGTTTATCCCTGGCATTTGCCCCTAGTGGACACATCTCCTTTTCCAAAAAGTTCCAAATATTGTAGTACCAAGGGTTCTTGTCTTACGCTTCATCTATTGCAGCGATAATTTCATAGGCTGGCATGTACTTCTGCTCAATGATAATCGAATGCATCCGGACTCCAAGCGGGATGTCTACCATAGATTATAGAGTTTCTAAAGCATCAGCAAACTTGTTGTTTTCTCTCACCGAATGCGTGAACGTCAATTTTTCAAACCTCAGAATTAGCATATCCAAAGTTTGATGGTAAACCTTCATCTTCTCTTTTTTAACTTTTCAGTCTCCATTTGCTTGAGAGATAACCAAGTTTGAATCTCTGATAACATCCAACCATATTGCCCCTAGTTCTAAGGCAGCTTCTAAACCAACAATACACGCTTCGTATTCTGTTTCGTTATTGGACACCCTGAACTGGAGTTTGAAAGCTAAAGGTATATAGGAATCATTGGGCGCTATCAACAACACACTGATCCCATAACCATACTGATTAGACGCTCTGTCAAAATACATTATCTAGGTTTCCTCCTTAACATGCAAAATATCTTTGTTAAGAAATAGATACTCAACCGCCTCATCTCCTTCTACTGGGTGATCTGCACCGTGCCCATGGCCTCCCTACTAGTATTATCATATGCCCAGATCACCTGGGTTATAGGCACAAAATCTGCCGGTTTAAGGCCAATGGCATAAACTGTACGAGAAGGACATACATTGATCGCCAAACTAGTGTCTATTAACACCACTGACACCCATTTTCCTCTACACTCAATAGATATGTACAAGGGTTTGTTGTGTGCTGAGCCTTCTTGTGGTAGTTCTTTGTCAGAGAAGGTTAAGGTTGGGCTAGCGCCACCTGGGAAAACCAATCCCACAAGTTGTTTGGGGGTAGTGTTAATGGACAATTTAGCCTTGTCCATTGCTGCCAGTACTGCCTGTCAATGCACCCGAGAGGCTATAAGAAGACCCCAAATTGAGATGTTGGCCTGGATTTTCTTCAACTGCATCAATACTACCTTTCTTCTAGCTATTTTTCTTTCTGGTTCTCAACTTCTCTGTCTTTTCCAGACACTTCGGTTTGATCTAAGTGCGGTGGCTTAAAATACCGCCCACTTCTTGTCATGTGGTCTATCTCTTCCACGTACCATGTGTTATCTGGAAGGCCTTCACCCCATTCTTTATCGGTGGGGACCAGATATAGCTCATCATCATCTCACCATACACCCTTGGCAGCTGACAAACAATTGTCCAGCTCCATTCGGATTATTTTCACATCACTAACATCCCCTACGGCATATTGAGCCTTTACGGCTTTCTGGTTATCTTCACTTCTCTCTCATGCAAACTGCTTCAATGCAGCTTCCTGTTCTATGTCTACAGTACTTATAATGCCCAGTTCTTGAGCTGAAGTTTCCACACCGGTGTTTGCCGGTAATTTCCCCTTTTCATTGCCCATTCTGGCCACCATAGTAATTCCTGCTTCCTTTTCCTTTGGTTTCGTTTTGGTTTCTTCATTCTTGTCCTGCTCGTCACTAGGCCATCCAGAGTTGTCCGTTGATCAATGTAAATCGAACCCGTCAATTGGCACATCTCCTTGATCTTGTCCGTCAAAGAACTGTAGATTGTCTAGATCCTCCTCTAGCTCCGTCAAATCATCCAATCCTTGGCCTAGGCCATCCTCCCGAACCACATTGACCTCCACTGGAGTTGGTAATACCAATTCTGGCTTGATTTGATCAGTTGACAAGATGTAGCAGCTTGGATCGTACGTTCTCCTAGACAAGTTCTCGGAACTCTTTGGTAACAAACTTGTACCTTCCTTCAAGGTCGACTTCCTTTCCACAATAAGTATCACCATAGGTTTGGGTTGGTGGTTGGACGGTTCCATCATGCATAGATCTGTGCTTTCTGGAATGAAAAACATTGGTTTTGGTAGGTGAGAGGGGGTAATATATATGCTAGGGTCATAAGGGACGGCTAGCGTATGGATCGGATTTAGATTTCGAGGTGGAGGGACTTGATTATGAGTTGGCAGGGGGTTGGTAGTTGTATTTGGTTTTTCATGTGGTGCAATCACCTTGTTGTCAATGAGGTCTTGAATCTCATGACGTAGTTAGAAGCATTGGTCAGTATCATGACCATGCTGTTGGTGAAACGCACAGTACTTTGCTGGATTGTGTTTGGGTAGAAGATGATAAGGCAGTGGGTGAGGCTGTAGCGGTTTGAGGTGCCCTTTTTTGATCAACACCTTCATGGCTTGGGATAAGGTCATGTAGAGTTGGGTGAATGTCCTCTGAGATCGGACGGGATTGTTGAAGGTTGTGGAGCTGTATTGGAAAGGGGATTGGCAGTATTGGTTGTGGTGACAACACTTACATTTGGCCTTGTAGCTATGCTACCACTGGTAGCATTGGAACTACGAACAAAAGGCATCTTGGCCTGCTCTCTCTCATCGGTAATCAACCCCTATTTCATATCATCTTCAATTTGAACCCCTATTTCATAGAGCTCTGAAATTGTAGATATCGGGAAGACATTCATCTTTTGTAACAACTTGCCTTGGAGGTTATGAACTACCATCGTTATCTGCTTTTTCTTTGAAGGCCTTGTGGCCATCATTGAAGCCTTAGCAGTCCACATTGTCACAAAGTCTGAGAAACCTTCTCTCAGCTCTTGGCCTGTTGCCTCAAGGTCATGAGTTGTGATCTCAATTTGTGTGTTGTATGAGTATTGTGCGATGAAGGCCTCAGCCATTTCTTCCCAATTCTGTTTAACTGAATCCTCTAACTTTGCATACTAGATGGCTGCTATTCCCGATAAGGTCCGGCCGAAGACAGAGAGTTTTTGAAGTCTGGTTAGGCCCATTGGCCTCAAGATGTCTGAGAACAGACACAAATGAACCATAAGATCTCCGGAGCCATCGAATCGATCGATGTGTGGTATTTTGAATCGATTTGGCAACGTCATTGCAAAATCTATATATCCATCCTCTATATCTGGGATTTAGTTAACCCCTTGTGCTTTTTTGAATAACTTCTCAAGTTTATTAACCTTGAGCATAGTTGGGTCAATCTCAAACTTAAACAGAGGTTCAGTCTAATACACAGGTGCTTTCGAGGCCTATGCCAGAATCGGCTCTGTCGAGTTGCCCTGATTCTCTTGGACATTGACAACAGGAGTGGTGGCCCCAGGTGTTGGGGTACCTATGAGAGGTGGATGGGATGCCGAAGCCGCAGCTGGCTGTGGTTGTTGTTGTTATAGCTTGGGTAGACAACCCATTTTTGACCATCCTCAAGACTTGGACGTCATCGTTTGAACACTCGGTGATCATCCATGTTCGTGTTCATTTTGAGATCCCGAAGGACTCGGCTACGCGCCTTGCCTTAGGTTCTCTCGACTTGACTGTTTTGTGCTTGGTTATAGACCAAGGACTTGTGGTTTTTGCACCTGATGGTAGGAAGTGGCTTGTTAGCTATCCCTTAAACCCACCGACTGTGGCATGAATCCACCGGCCTTGCTTTCTGTCTACTGACCAATTGTTTGGTCGGTTGGCACAGATATTTGGTCGGTCGGCCATTTATTTGGCCGATTGTGTCTTTTTCTGGCCACTGCCTCCTTTTTGCCTTTTTCAAGCATTGTGCATGCCAGCTGTGCTAGCTGGAGTGCACGGACTTGTCCTCCATACGTGTATGGAGGACTTGTACCCTTTGCACCCTTTTGCTCTAAGCTTCTTGAAGAAGCTTAGACCCTTTGTCTTAGCTTTCTCCAGAAGGTTGAACCCTTTGTCTTAGCTTCCCCAAGAAGCTTGGACCTTTGGTCTAGCTTCTTGAGGAAGCTTGACCCCTTTTGCCTTAGCTTCTCTAAGAAGCTTTGGTCCTTGTTTTATTCTATAAAAGGAGGCCTCTCCTTCCATTAGGGGGGCTCAGCAAATCAGAGATATATATGATATATATGTCACTCTCTCCTGATGTCTCCCTCTCTCTCTTCATTTGTGTGTGTTAGAGTGTCCAAAAGGGTGTTTTGTTCTTAGTTTTGCACTAAAACACCTAGTGTTACACCATACCTCGGTTTTGGAGGTGTTGAGAGTTTGCTCTTGGAGTTTTGAGTGGGTTTTGATTAGAAGGAGGGGGCTGGAGTTGCTATTCTTGAAGTGTTCTTCAAGGGTGAGCACTATTGCTTTATATTCCCCATTTTTGCACTAGCTTTTAGCCTATCTTCCATGCTGTTTTAAGCTTAGTGTATAACTAATAAAATTTATGATTTTTCAAGTTTAAGATGTTTCATTAAGGTCATTTCAGTGTTTGGGATTGTCCTCCCCTTCTTAAGCCTTGTTTGGCCCTTTTTGTGCCTTATTTGTTTGAGCTTTGAGAACTTTCGTGTATTGGCCTTCTCACCACTGAAATCCAGAGGATTTTCAGTGGTGGTAAAGGAGTTTTGAGGTCTTGTATAGGGGAGGGACACCCCTCTCCCTTTGTGTCTCATTTGCTTGTGTTTTTGGCTTATAAGGGTAACGTGTTTGCTTAGCTTCACTTGGCTCCATTTCAGAGTTTTTTTGGTATTATTTGGTCATATTATACCTCTATTTTTGGTCGGATTGATAGTCCATTGCATGCATCACGCACTTGCTTTGTAATCCCCCTTATTGTCATAACATGCATCTTGCATTTGAACCACCATGATTGCATGTTTTGGCTTAGCTTTGTGAAGTTCTTGGTCATGTTTTAACATGATTAAGGTCTATCTTGCGTCTTTTGTTGACTAGTTAATTTGTTAATTAGTTAAGTGGTTGTGTAATATTTAATTAGCTTGTTAGTTAATTAAATTTGTATTATTCTTTCAGACCCTCCGAGCGGTGGCACAATTATAATAAGTGTGCGTGTGTGTGATGTATGTTCTCTAACGCCACGTCTTTCTCCCTTTTATTTACCAGCTTATGATGGTTAAGTTAGGGCATATTTCAATTAGCATTCTTATGTTCGCATGTTTGCATTCATTTATCTGTCTTGCATGCACCGGGCTCGGCGCATCATACTACCTGCATTGCATTTCAATTCCAAGTTGAATACATGTTATCTGTTGCATCTCATACGCCATCTTAGAATAGACGAGCCTATTGTAGTTTCATTTTTGCATGTGTTGCATTAGGCATTCTTAGCATAGTTAGGATTCATGCATGATTTCTAATTAGTTTCTTTCTTTGGCTTAGAGTACTCAGTGAGTGTTTATGCTTTAGCATCCTTGCATGCGTGTGAGTGGCTGCCATGATAGCATGCTTACCATGAGGCTATTTGCTTATGTGATGTAACTGCCTGAATGTCTGTGGGTGGAGGTTGGGTTATTTGAATCGGAACAATGCATTGAATAAGAGTTTTAAGCCCACTTGAGAGTGGCAAAATCATGTTTTCTAAGCCCACTTGAGGGTGGCAAATTCGCATTTTAGCCTACTTGCGAGTAGCAAACCGTTTCAAAAGCAAACATGAGGTGTTTTGTTCTAATTCAGGCGAACCAATCTGTACTTGTATGTTGTGTGCATCACGTAGTAAATCTAGGCTAATAACCAGAATAAGAGCACATAATTTTTTCAAAACTCGACATCATGGTTAGTAGAGGCCGATCTTTGATTGGGCGAGCGGGGGTGCTCACGAAGTGACCTTCCCCAATCGTACCCAAGTTCCCGAGTCGAAGCAACTTCGGTGATGACGGACGCGTGGCCTTAGGCAAACGAGTCAGGGTTTTCCAAATTCCCCAAAATAAAATATTTAGGTGGCAACTCTATATCTGGCAAAGTAGTCCATGTTTGGCACTTCTTTCAAAAAAATCTGTTTTCAAAAACGATTTGCTGGATTTGGACTCTTTGATGATTCATCAGTCTTGCATTGCACTCTACGAGATTAGATACAGGACCGTGACATTTGAGTCCTGACTGTAGTGAGCCCATATGAACAAAACAGGATTCCCTCCCGGGATGTTCGGGGACGTCTACAGTTTCTGGCGACTCCGCTGTGGAGTTAGAGAACTTGACTCGAACTCATGATATCTTGTTTTGATTACACTTACGTGTTTCTTTGCATTGCATGTGCATTGGTGTGCCTAGGACACCGTGTTTGCCATCTGCTATTCCTGAACAGTTTGCCGGAGGCTCACTTTGACGAGCATGCCATAAGCCTGACCGATTACGGGCTCTGCCACGATGGGAATACAAACCCCAGTTTTTACCGGGGCACCCTCTTTGACCATTCGACCTAGTGCATATTCGGAATCCATAGTGACCATTCCAAGCTAGGATAGGTTGCTTACTCGATTATAGGTTGTTTGAAACCACTGCGTGCGTAGTGAAACCCTGGCTCCTAACAACATAGGACAGGGAAACCCTACCCCAACATAGGGGTGTTTTGGCTCTCACTTGTTTGCTATGTGCTTTTAGAGTGCATCTCTACAGGAATACATGTATCAGTTCACAAGTTTGGGTATCAGGCCTGCGGGCATCAGTTCAGTATTTTGAGAATTAGTTATCTGCAGGTTTCAGATTCAGTTTTGGGGGCAGTGATTTGGGGAAAAATGATCAGTATTTGAGAACAGTCTATTCAGCTTATCAACTGTGTGTTGTGATACCCAACTGCGTGTTGTGTTTTATTTAAGCCATTATGCTGTCCGTTTTCTGGTTGTTTATTTCCTTATTATTGCTTTATTTATCTTTTTGCTAGGTAGTTTAGCGCAATTGCTTCCGATTAAGCAGATATTCCCCAAACACTCTGGACTAGAGGTCGTCGACTCCATCGATCTGAGGATCTGGTAGACGGACAACCAGTGTTCTACTCTTTACCCCTGGTTGCTAGGCGGAGATCGAGAAAACGCAATGTATCAGTACCAAGATTGCCAGATCATTGGTCTTTGAACAGTTGGGTTAAGATTTTCGAGTCTACTACAGAGGCAGATACACCGGCAGTTCAGATAAATCAGGGTAGTATGTCAGGGATGGAAGACATGGTGCGCCAGCTCCAGAAGAGCATGAAAGCCATACAGGAGGACGCTGTTCGTCAAGCAGAATTTGGCAAACAGCAGGCCGTTGTTATGGCCCAACTGGCAGAGCTAATTACCCGGTTACAGCAGCAAACCGGAGCATCCGCTTCACACCAGGCTCCTCTCCCAACAAGAGTCCCAATACCTGAGGAGACAGCGAATGTCCAGAATGCCCAAGAGGATACAGACATCCCAACGGGGCCGGCTCTACCCCCGATTCTACCTCAACTATCCAAGGCACCCACGCCTATCAATCAACCGGACTCTCCCTTTGAGTTCGAGGTGGACCCTACAGCGTTGAAATTGAGCAAGCTTGAGAAGTTGTTCAAGAAGTCCCAAGGGGCAAAGTCCATCCCAGATATTGAGGATGAGTATACCGACGCGGCTGTGACGCTGCCAGATCGGTTCAAGATGCCACAAATAGACCGCTTTGACGGGTCCGGGGATCCCATGGTGCATCTACATTTGTTTTCGGACATACTAAGGTCGATGGGCCTCACCAGACTACAGAAGCTTTCATTGTTTGGTCGGACCCTGTCAGGTGTGGCGGCCATCTGGTATGCAAAATTGGAAGACAATGTCAAGGCCCACTGATGAGATGGCCGAGGCTTTCATTGCACAGTACTCCTATAACACAAAAATCGAGATTACAACCCGTGATCTCGAGGCAACAAGGTAGGAGCCTAAGGAGAGCTTTTCTGAGTTCATAACCCGGTGGAGGGCCAAGGCCTCAATGATGACCTTAAGGCCCACTGATAAAGATCAAATTTGGATGATTGTGCGCAATCTCCAGCCTAAGCTTATGTAGAAAATGATTGTCCTCCCCTTCCCTACCTTTTCAGATCTGTACGAGATGGGGGTACAAATCGAGGATGCATTGAAGCAGGGCTTGATTGACAATGACAAAGAGTAGCGTAGGAGAACCTTCAACAACCGCAGTACGAATGCAGGCACAAACAGTGCTGCAGCTGCCAGATCTCAGGAAGTAAGCATGGTCACCAACAACACCCCAAGAACCCTTGCAGCTACGCCATTCACCGGTGCATCCGGTAGTAGTTCGCAAACAGCCAGATACCCACCCAAAAGCCAAAGAACCTTCGTTCCACTATATATGCCCCTGTTCAAAGCTCTGGGGGTTTTAATCAAGAAAGGGCACTTGAAGCCCCTAGAGCCGTGGCCATTGCCGAAAAAACTCCCCCTTCCCATAACCCAGCCAAATACTGCTCGTTTCACCAACAGCACGATCAATACACTGACCAGTGCTTTTGATTATGCCATGAGATTTGGGATCTCATTGATAATGGGGTAATCGTGCCTCCAAAGAAACCCAATGTCACAACCAACCCTCTCCCACCACATAACCAAGCTCCATCTCCCAAACGCATCAACTTTATCCAGATCGGGGTCATGTCATACGACCCTAGTATATATATCACCCCATCCCACCTTCCTAAGCTGGAGGTGTTCCTTTCTGACTGCACTGACTTGTGCATGTTGGACATCTCCAGAACCCAACCCAAACCAATGGTGGTGACTGTCGAAGACAGAACAGAGGAGACTTCAGTGGAGAATGAGATTGTTGAGTCAGAATTTGAGGAATCTGGGAGTTTTACCGAGGAGGTATACAGTCCGAGTGACTACATTCCGTCAGTAGGCCAGGTTGGGCCAAATGTGGAATTGCCGACAGGGGTAGAGCTTTGTGTGATACAGGGGGATGGATTTAGTCAGAGGATAGATGACTTGGCGGCTGTAGAGAGGGATTTTGCTAACCTCCAGTTTTTCAATGAACAAGATCCAGAGGGTGTAGCAGTCAACTGGACTGATTTTGAAGAGTCAGCAGAGGTTACCGGGTGGCTTGATGACCTACCAAACGTTGTTAAAGAGTCTCAGTTGGAACAGGGCCCAGTAGGGGCAAGGACATCAATTGTGGCCGGAAGGCCTGGAGATCAGAATGCATCACCAGAGAGCGCTGGTGCCAAGAATTTTGCTTGGAATCTGGGCATTTTGGATACAGGGAATTTTGAATAGCAGACTACATTGACGTAGCTAGAACAGGAAAGAAGTGAAGACTCTAAGAGAACCAGGAAAGCCAAAGCCCCTATGGAGACTGAAAGTGTTATATGCACAGGAACAGAGGGTGTTGCGAATGCGTGGACAGAAGGTACCATGAGTACAAGGACAGTAGTAACGGAGCCAGACAGGTGTCTGTTGGCTGCCAATGGAATGTGGTGGAAGGATGATGATCTATGTCTTGCCCACACGGATGAGGACTGGGGGAGCAATCAACCAGACGATACCCGATACATCGGCGAAGTCGATCATATGACCAGGAGTGGGCGATATTTCAAGCCCCCGCATTTAGACCAACCAGAACCGTCCGGGAAGGACAAGGTGGCCAAGAAACAGAAAAAGAAGCAACTCGAAGAAGAGGCTGTACTGAAGCAGCTGAAAAAGATACAAGCAGACATCTCCATCTGGGGACTGCTTAAGACTTCACGAGTACATAGACAGGCTGTCCTATCGGCAATGGATAAGGCCAAGCTCTCAATAGAAACCACGCCGGAACAGCTGGTGGGATTGGTCTTTCCAGGAAGAGCTTCCCTGATGTTGACCTTCTCCGACAAAGAATTGCCACCCGAGGGTGCGAATCACAACAAGCCACACTACATCTCTGTGGAGTGTAAGAACAAATGGATACTGGTGGTTCCTGTTGATACCGGATCCGCCATCAATGTGTGCTCGGCGAGGACAGCCTACGCAATCGGGTTGAAACCCGCAGACTTTGCGCCAACCACCCAGGTGATAAGGGCGTATGATAACTCAAGTAGAGAGGTGAAGGGGACCGTGCAAATTCAAACCAAGGTTGGTCCGGAACAACATGAGATAGACTTTCACGTCCTGGAAGTTCCTGCAACCTTCAATCTACTCTTGGGGCAGCCGTGGTTGCACCAAGTAAAGGCAGTTTCGTCCACCTTGTACCAGATGTTGAAGTATCCCCATGGGAAGGGGGTGGCCATTGTTTTTGGAAATTCGTCGATCCATCCACCGCCAGAAGTATTTACCCCAGTTTTGGAAATCGAACATGGTATGGAGGATGTGTTCTTGTCAGGTTTTACCTTAGCCGTGGCTCGGGTTGTGCAGAACATCATGGCTATTAATGAGGGGGTCTATGTTAGTGCTCAATCAGTATACCTCATGAACAAGCTCCACATATCCCCGGGATGGGATTGGGGAAGAGTGGCTGGAAGGGCATTGCAGCATTGGCCGAAGTGCCACATAACCCACATACCTTTGGCTTGGGTTATCTCCCCACCAAAGAGGATTAGGTAAGAAAAGGTAAGGAAATGGCTGGAAGAGCCAGAGCGAAGCAGGCAGGGAAACCTTTTGAGTTGATGCACCGGCCCATTCAGGGTACCCTAAACGGACGCTTCGTTCGGGAAGGGGAGGATTTTCCATTCTGCAGCTTCCCAGCGCCATGGTTGAATGTGGAGAGGAAGCGCGTGCCAGGTTTCGAGATTTTCTTCGACATGCAGTTATCTGGGGATGATGTTGCTGGGGAGCAGACAGACCCATCAGCTGAGGTTGAGCAGTGTAAAAATGTGGATTCCGAGAGTGCTGAAATTGAAATGGGGGTAGTGCTGGCTTGTCTACTTTCAGATCATCCGATTGAACAAAAGTGCTTGGAGGATAACTCCTCGGTGTCCGTGATCGGGAATGAAACGGCTGTGGGCCTACCATCAAACATTTTGGATGCATCCATCGCACCCTCTCTCATCTGGCAGTACGAGGAGGGATTTTTGTCAGGCAGCACCGGGTCAGGTAGTGAGCCGAAATCTAATTCCACCGAATTTGTTGAGTCAGAATCAGGTTCCAGCTCGTCTAAGTCTGAGTCCGGTAATCCTAGGGGTGATAACCCGGATACCACAGTCCTGTTCAGGTCGTCTTTTTCATTCTCTTTTGAGTCTGTTATAACAGAAGAATCTGACGATTTGGAAATGCTTAATGAGAATGGAATAGTTGTGGTTTCTGAGTACTTTTCTGTGCCTTTGATTTATTATATTAATCAGGAGTTTCAAAATTTTGATGAAAACGGCGAGGAAGAAATTCCTCCGGTTTTACAACGTCTAATTGATCAAGAGCAGGAGAGACTTGTTAAACCCTTGGTTGATGAAATCACTACAGTTAATGTGGGTACTGAGGAGGACCCGTGGCTGGTCAAGATCAGGTCCAACGTTGTCTTCAGAGGAACACGAGTGCTTAGTCGTCTTATTAAAAGACTTCAAAGATGTTTTCGCGTGGTCCTACGAAGACATACCTGGAATCGATCCTAAGATTGTACAGCACCGGATCCCTCTTGACCCAGAGGCCCGACCCATTAAACAGAAACTCAGAAGGATCTGCCCCGACTGGTCTCTCAAGATTAAAGAAGAGGTCACCAAGCAAATTGACGCAGGGTTTCTGCTGGTATCCAACTTGGTTGGCCAACATTGTCCCGGTGTCGAAGAAGGATGGCAGGATCTGGGTATACGTGGATTTCAGAGATTTGAACAGAGCCAGTCCGAAGGAAGACTTTCCCTTGCCGCATATTGATGAGTTAGTGGACTTCACAGCGGGGCATGCTTTGCTTTCATTCATGGATGGATTCTCGGGCTATAATCAGATAGTGATGGCACCTGAAGACCGGGAGAAGACTGCTTTCACCACCCCGTGGGGTACTTACTTTTACAAGGTGATGCCATTTGGGTTGAAGAACGCTGGAGCTACATATCAACGGGCCGCGACCACAATATTGCACGACATGATCCACAAAGAGGTTGAGGTATATGTGGACGACATGATTGTCAAGTCCAAAGAAAAAGAGGGCCACTACGCCATCTTGCAAAAGTTCTTCCAAAGGATCAGAGAATTTCGGTTGCGGCTGAATCCTTAGAAGTGTATGTTCGATGTCACAGCAGGGAAAATGTTGGGGTTTCTGATTACACAGAGAGGCATCGAAGTCGACCCTTCCAAAATCAAGGCCATCTTAGAAATGCCACCCCCAAGGACTGAAAAGGAGGCGCGAGGCTTTCTGGGTAAATTACAATTCATAAGACGGTTTATCTCAAAATTAACCTTGACTTGTGAACCACTTTTTGGTCTCCTGAAGAAAGGAAAAAAGTTCCAATGGGATGGCCGATGTCGAGCTGCTTTTGAACAGATCAAGGAATATTTACAGAAACCACCCGTGTTGTCACCGCTCGAGCCAGCGAAACCGTTGACTTTGTATCTTTCAGTGACTAAGACTACAATGGGCTGCATGCTCGCACAAGAGTCTGAGGACAAGGCAGAGAGGGCTATCTACTATCTGAGCAAGAAGATATTGGAGTATGAAACCTACTACACACCGTTGGAAAAGGCTTGCTTAGCCTTGGTATGGGCTACCAGGAAGTTGCGGCACTACCTGTTAGCTCACTCTGTAATACTGGTTTCAAGATTAGATCCCATCAAATATCTCCTCGAGAAACCGGTGCTTACAGGTAGGCTAGCTCGCTGGTTGCTTTTGCTTTTCAAATTCGATCTGAAATATGTGATGCGCAAGTCAGTCAAGGGAAGAGCGATAGCAGAATTCTTAGCCGATCATCCAGTGGAAGAAGGTGAAGTAGTTGAGTTCTTATTCCCAGATGAGGCCATTTTGCATATCGAAGACGAAACTTGGACGATGTACTTTGACGGGGCGTCAAACCAGTACGGGTATGGGATAGGAGTGTTGCTGATAGCACCTGACAATTCCCGTATTCCTCTAGCCTTCAAACTCCAGTTCAAAGTTTCGAACAACGAAGTAGAGTACGAAGCATGCATTGCTGGTTTAGAAGCGGCCCTGGAACTAGGGGCAAGATGGTTGGACGTTATTGGGGACTCAAACCTTGTTGTATCCCAAGCTAAGGGGGATTGGAAAGTCAAAGAGGAAAAGATGATAATGTACCACCAGACCTTGGACCTGCTGATTCCTTAGTTTGAGAAGCTAAACTTCACTCATCTACCAAGAGAAAACAACAGGTTCGCAGATTCACTAGCAACTCTATCTTCCATGATAGACATCCCTTCTGGAGTCCGGATGTGTCCGATCATTATTAACCAGAAGTTTACACCGGCCTACGAGTCGATTGCCGCCATAGAAGAAGTTCAAGATGAGAATCCCTGGTATTACGATATTTGGAACTTCTTGGAGAAAGAAGCATACCCACCAGGGGCAAATGCCAAGGATAAAAGGGTGATCAGAAGAATGGCTGTTCAGTTCATCATCTGCGGGGGTAAATTATACAAGAGAGGTCATCTGGGAATGCATAAGTTGTGCGTCGATGCCGAAGAATCAAAGCGCCTAATGGAGGCCATCCATGGAGGAGAATGCGGAGCGCACGTGAACGGGGTAATGTTGGCCCGAAAAATCCTCAGACAGGGTTACTACTGGTCCACCATGGAGGAGGATTGTATCGGCTTTGTTCGGCGATGCCACAAATGTCAGATCCATGCAAATTGCATGAACATCCCGCCGTCGAAGCTGTATAATATGACTTCACCATGGCCATTTTCAGTTTGGGGAATCGATGTGATTGGGGCTATCACTCCAAAAGGGTCTAATGGGCATCAGTTCGTTCTGGCCGCGATAGACTATTTCACAAAGTGGGTTGAGGCCCAATCTTATGTGGTGTTGAAAGCGTTACACGTTGCAAAGTTTATCAAGAACAATATTGTCTGAGATAATGGTTCCCACTTCAAAAAGGAGGTGACTGACTTGTTAGAGAAATACAATGTGGCTTTTCATAAGTCATCCACATATCAGCCTCAGCCCAATGGAGCGGTTGACGCCGCCAACAAGAACATCAAATGCATCTTGCAGAAGATGGTGGAAACCTACTGGGACTGGCCAGATAAGCTGCCATTTGCTGTATGGGACTACCGGACTTCAATTAGAACTTCTACTGGGGCGACTCCGTATTCATTGGGTTATGGGATGGAGGCCGTTCTACCTATTGAAATTGAGGTTCCGTCATTGAGAGTGCTGGCTGAGTGTCAGATAGCTGAAGCAGATTGGCAGTAGAGCAGATTTGAAGAACTCATGCTCTTCGATGAAAGAAGACTGAAAGCACTATACCATGTTCAAGGTTATCAGCACAGAATTGCCAGGGCTTTCAACAAGAAAGTTAAGTCCAAGAATCTAAAAGAGGGAGATTTGGTGCTCAAAGATAACCGAGCTCCCATCCACGACCCTAGGGGCAAGTTCAGACCCAATTGGACTGGTCCTTACATCATTAAGTCAATCTAGTCGGGTGGAGCTGTCGTTGTGATGGACCTAGATGGCCTAGAGTTTTCCCAACCAATCAATATGTACAAGTTGAAGAAATATTACCCCTGAGTGGCTCGCTAGGCCGAAAACCCGAAAGGGAGACCTAGGCAAAAGTTAGAGCACAAAAAATTTGAGATTACAAAAACTGAGCTCGCAAGGTTGAAAACCCACAAAGGGCGGCCTTGGCAAAAGTTAGAGCGTAAAAGGAGAGTGAAAATACTCGAGTGAACCTGAGCCTGAACTACGTAAGGCTTTATTCCCGTTTTTGGGATACGTAGGCAAATTCATCCTGAAGTTCAGCCATAAACTTTTCCCCGATCAACTTTGTCCATTTGATCATCTCGGTCATCTTTGTTTATTCAATATTCAAAAGCTCAGTTGTGATCTCCGGTGTAGTGCTATTCAGACTAGGGGCAACTTTCCAGTTGCTGGGATCCGGGGTTGTACATCTCAGTGATAAATCTTAGGCATGTCCAGTTCTGATCCATATCGAAAATGGTTTTGAAAAGTTTTAATAAAAGTTGATTTTTCTCAAACTAATCTTTTACAACTTAGACAATTTTTGGACCAAACGGAAAATTTTCAGTACCCAAAACCTTCAATTTTATTGATTCAATACAGAGTTCTCCTGCTCTTGTATACAAATTGAAGTTGCTTTTCATTACATTCATATAGAAAACTTGAAAGTTCTGATTAAAGCAAATAAATCCGGGCATAGATGAGTTAGGTGTTCTTGCGCCCCCTTCCAGAGCTGGTCGAAGCCTCTGATGCCAAACTGGGCCCAATCTGCGCCTCTTCATTAAGCCAATCTATGCACTCATCAGATAAAATGCAACTGAAAGTGAGAGCGGGGGCCAGGAGTTCTCTAGTCCTCCATGCTACGGCATGCCGAGCAAGCTGCGCACCTCCGACCGGGAATGCAGCTGGATACTCCATCCTCTCTGCCAGACAAGTCTGATCATGGCTGAATTGGCGCTGGAATCGAAACGGGAAATAGAATACATAGTGAGTCAAGCCAATCAACTGAATCTCGGTCTGCCGAGACATGCTGTAGCTCATTGCCGGTAAGTTGAGCCAGAGGCACCGCCAAACAATGCAGTCTGCGGACAAATTACACATCCAGTCGAACCACCATCCCTCATCTAGGGCGTGAACTAGCCGATATCGGAAGAAGTAGCCGCGAGCTGAGTATGCTGGGCAAGAGTCCACAACCTGCAACTTATCCATCAACCACACCTGGGAAGGGATGAAAACAAGAGATTAAAGAATAGAGACATGTACGATGAGAGAAAAGTGAGAAAAGGGTTTTAAGAGAAAAACCGAGCCTGAGGGTCGAGTGATGTGAGCAATATATATGTGAGAAAAGGGTGGGAAACACTACCTGCAGCAGTAGTGGACTCTCCGCAAATCTGATCGTCTCCCGACGATGGAAAGCATCTAAGCTCATCAATGTCTCGGCCAATGATATGGCAATGTAGCTTTTGCTTTCCCTTAAGCCTTGGGCAACCTCGATCAACCGGACACTAGATCCTCTAGAGCCTGAGGCAAGCAAGAAATGAGACAGCATGCACAAACAAAGGGCATGTCGCCGAAAGCCTTGCCAATGATGGTCACCGCGGTCACCGGCATCGAAAAACCGACAAATTAAACTCGGAATATCCAGCATTCCGTCACAAAGAAAAGATTGAGTGTCGTGCATAGTAAGTCCACACATTCGCCCTAAGGCTTGGGTGTGGCCGAAGCGGAGTTGGGGCAAGATTTCCTTGTTGCACATGAATTCCATCCAAGCTTGGAAATCTTCGACGATAGGACACACCTCTTGCCCGCCAAAGCTAAAGACATGTGTTATTGGATTCCAAAACCTTGCTGCGGCATGGAGAAACGGAAAGTGCAGTGGAGTGCGACTCAGCGTTGTAACAAGCCCGCGGGGGACCTCGCTACAGCTCGGACTTGATTTGTAGTCACGGTTCTAAGTCTGAACCAAAGAGTCCAAATCCGGCAAATCGTTTTGAGAAAACAGATTTTTGAAAGAAGTGCCAAACATGGACTGCTTTGCCAGATACAGAGTCGCCACCTAAATATTTTATTTTGGGAAATTTAGGAAACCCTGACTCGGTGCCAAAAGGCCACGTGTCCGTCATCACCAAAGTTGCCTCGGCTCGGGAACTTGGGTACGATTGGGGAAGGTCACTTCGTGAGCACCCCCGCTCGTCCGATCAAAGATCGGCCTCTACTAACCATGATATCTATTTTTGAAAACATTGTGAGTTCTTATTCCGGTTATTAGCCTAGGTTACTATGTGATGCGCACAGCATACAAGTATAGACTGGATCGCCTGAATTGGAACAAAACATTTCATGTTCGCTTTTCGAAAATAGTTTGCTACCCGCAGGTAGGCTTGAAACATTTGATGATTTATTCCAATTTAAGTAGCCCAACCTTCACCCACAGGCATTTAGGCAGTTATATCACATAAGCATATAGCCTCATGGTAAGCATGCTATTCATGGCAGTACTCACACGCATGCAAGGATGCTAAAGCATAAAGCTTACCGAGTACTCCAAGCCAAAACAAAAACTGTATTAGAAATCATGCATGATCCTAGGTATACAGAAATACCTAATGCAACACATGTAAAGATGCAACTATAGCAGGCTCGGCTATTCTAAACATGGCTTATGAAATGCTACAACTAACATGTATTCAATTTGGAATTGAAAATACAATGCAGTTAGTATGATGCGCCGAGCCCGATGCATGCAAAACAGATGAATGAATGCAAACATGCTGTCATACTGTATGCTAATTGAAATATGCCCTAATCTAACCATCATAAGCAGATAAATAAAAGGGAAGAAAGACGTGGGGTTAGAAGACATACAACACACACACGCACACTTATTACAGTTGTGCCCTCGTGCAGAGGGTCCGAATAAATAATACAGTTCTGAATAAAAGAATATTACAGTCCAAATATTACAGTCCAAATAATATACAAATTCCTAATTAATTAACAAATTAACTAAGAAAATAAATAAAACTGGCGTGCAAGCCAGGGACTGCCTTGCTTCTGATGGATGATGCATGTCCGGGTTGTCTTGCGCGGAAATCCACCGGGATGCCCCAATTAGCCTCTGTTTAGCAGTTTATTCTTGGAAAGCGCGCCGAGCCCCGGAAGACTGCTGATTCTTCATTTTGCTGCAACAGAGAGCAGGAAAGGGGCATAGCAATGTATTTTCACAAATATATGCATTCCTCGATCCTCGTGCCACCAATCACGCATACCGATGCATGATGGCCGAGGAGTCGAATTGCACAACTCAATATAGAATGAATGCACATGAAAACACAACAAGACCTAACTCCATCATGGATGATCCAGAGTGTCGGTGACTGGGGAATTGAGACACATTCCGTCACTCGGAGTACGAAATGCACCTCGTTTCCCGTGCCCGGGCTAACTCCTATTCCGAACACGATGCAATATGCATGACATGCATGAAATGCAACTAAGATACAATCCTAACATACATAATGCTATGGAATGACATGCCTCGAAATGCGTGCACACGGGCACACAAACCGAGGAAATACATACGCGATGAAAATGACATGGAAATATGATATGGGCTTACAATAACATGAGAGAGCCTCAGCCGCACTCACATAAGAGGCCGATGGATAAAAATGCAGTGCCTCGAAATGCGTGCACACGGGCACGCAAATCGAGGCAATGGCATATGCAATGCAATATGGCTAAAATGGCATATAGAATGCAACATGGACTTACACTAACATGAGAGAGCCTCAGCCACACTCACATAAGAGGCCGATGGATGAAAATGGAGTGCCTCGAAATGCGTGCACACGGGCACGCAAACCGAGGCAATGGCATACGCAATGCAAATGACATGAAAATATGATATGGGCTTATACCAACATGAGAGAGCCTCAGCCACACTCACATAAGAGGCCGATGGATGAAAATGGAGTGCCTCGAAATGCGTGCACACGGGCACGCAAACCGAGACAATGGCATACGCAATGCAAATGACATGAAAATATGATATGGGCTTATACCAACATGAGAGAGCCTCAGCCACACTCACATAAGAGGCGGATGGATGAAAATGGAGTGCCTCGAAATGCGTGCACACGGGCACGCAAACCGAGGCAATGGCATACGCAATGCAAATGACATGGAAAATGCTATGCAAACATGTTAATGGATTTTCAGCAATGAAATGTGGGGGAAAACAGCCCCGAAATGAGGCGAAAACACACCCGATGCATGGAATCTCTCCCGAAATATGAATTTTGGCACCCGAAATGGCCTATAGCTATACCAAACATGCACAATATGGACATGCAATGAAAATACAGAAGCAAGGCAATCCCAAGATAAGCATTTTTCCAGTTCAAAACATGGCCAAATAGCAAGCAAAGATAGGGCAACAACGGCATGCAAAAATGGCCCTAAACATGAGATTATGAAGTAACTCATAGCTGCTAACTCCAAATAGGTTAGGGCCCTTCAACAAAGTTGAAGAGGGGCCCAAAATATGATGTTTTCCAGAACTGTAAAAACCCCAAAAACAAACACAGGTATGGCTGCACTCCCATGCAAGAAAAAGGGCCAAAAGGTGGCCAAAGAGGCAAGTGGTATATGCAAAGCCCAAAATGAAAAATTCCCTTCTACAACATTGAAGAGGGACCAAAAATATGACTATTTACAGAACTGTAAAAACTCCAAAACAGTATACAAACATGCTAGAAATACAATGCAAAATGAGGCTCAAAAGTGGCTATAACACAAAGTATGCAAAATATTCATCAAACATCCAGAGAACCTTGATTAAACATGAATAATGGGCCAAAATAAGACTATTTTTAGTACTGTAAAAAGGCCAAAAACCGAAGCAAGATAGGCTAACAAATCATGCAAAAATGGGGATTAAAAGAGAGATATAACATGAAGTGTATAAAATATGCCTCAAACCATGAAAGGCCCTTAATGAAACATGAAGAATGGGCTAAAATAAGAGCTTTTATAGCTCTGTAAAATGACCAAAAATGGAACCAAGATAGGCTGCCAAGTCATACAAGAATAGGGGACCAAAGAAGGATACAAAGACAAGTGGTACATGGAGGTCCCAAACAAAGATGAGCCCTTCTTCAATGTTGAAGAGGGGCTCAAAATAAGCCTACTTATAGTTCATGAGAAACTCCAAAATAGATCACACGTAGGTTAGAAAAAGCATGCAAAATATTGACATTCAAAGAGGGTATTGAAGCAAGTGCAAGATGGAGGGCTCAAACAGGATTGAGCCCTTAATGAGACATGAAAATGAGCTCAAAAAAATGACCTTTTCAGTTTTGGTCGGAGCTCAAAACAATAAGCATGTATGGCTTGCAAAAGATACAAGAAATGGGCCAAAAAGGGGAAATTGCAACTCACCCTTGAAGACCAATTCTTTTGTTGCTTCTTGGGCCAAATTTGTTGCCTCTTAGCTGCTGGAATTCCTCCCCTTGCTGTTGGATTGGAGTGGTGGTGGTAGAGCTTGGTGGTGTAGAAGAAATGGTAGTGTAGAACTTGAAGGTTTTCAAGGAAATGAGGGAGATGGAGAGGGAGTTTTGTATTCAAGCTTGGGGAGTAAATTTTCTAACCCTTGTATGCAATGTTGCCAGCTGATTATATGGACAAAAAAGGGGGAGTAAAGGAGGGGCAAAAGGTGGGGGAAAATAGGCAAGTTTTCCCCCACAAAATATCCCCCGGATTGGGATATTTTCTGGGGGATAAAGCTACACAGCTGTAAAGTGAACAATGTGAGGATCATGGCCGGCCAGGTATTTTTGTTTCAGGTGGCCGGCCGGCCACATACCCTAGCCGGCCGGCTAGGGGTCAAAAGGGTCAAGTTGGTTTAGTGGCCGGCCACCACATAATGGTGTCCTCCCATGTGCCCTCAACACAACCCTGTGGTTAAAAGTCCAAGAAAATGGCTCAAGGGTGTTCAACATTGGCTCGGAAGGAGGGGTTCAAAAGGGTCAAGTAACATTAGTGGCCGGCCACCAACTTTTAGGGTCCTCCCATGTGTGTACATCACAAGTATGTGGTTCAAAGTTCAAGAAAGTGGCCCCAAGGTGTTCAACATTAGCCCGGAAGGAGGGGTTCAAAAGGGTCAAACATTAGTGGCCGGCCACCAACTTTTAGGGTCCTCCCATGTGTGTACATCACAAGTATGTGGTTCAAAGTTCAAGAAAGTGGCCCCAAGTTGTTCAACATTAGCCCGGAAGTGTGAAAAACGGGCATCGGAGGGCGTCGGAGGATATATAACTGGTTGCTACAACAATTACTGGCCTCCCACCCTTCTACGGCCTTCCTAGTGATAAAACAGAGGTACCTTCCAAAAATGAACGAAAACCGTTGCAAAACGAATGTTCGGGGGCCAAAACGCGCAGTTCGAGGTCCCGAAAATGGGCTGTTAAGCACCAAAAGTGGCATTCGGCCACGAAGTGGGTTTCTCAAACCCCAGTGTCCCTCAAAAGGGAGTAGAAAGGAAGTATGCCAAAAATCAGAACAAACGGAGATGGTTAGGCGGTCCCGAATCGAGGCACACGGCCTGACGGCTCTGAAAATCGGGAACCGGGCCTCGAAATGAGCAAAATGGCCTACGGCCACCAAATGTAGCCCACGGCCACTGAGAGATGGTCTACGGGACCTCTCCCTCCCCTCAGGAAAAGAAACAAAGAAAACCGACCCTGGTTCGCAAACCGAGGCAAAGCACAAAAGAGGGTTCGGAAGTCCGGAGGCAGGGCTCACGGCCGCAACTCTGAAACTTCTGAACGAGCACATTATGCAACATCACCAAGCGCTCAATCAGTGACGTCTCAGTCTTAAGGTCAGTCAAAAATGGGGTGTCTACAAGCGTGAATAGTGCATTTACGCCAAAACCCCAAAAAATTCAGCTTTTTCGAGCCATCCAAGTTGCCAATGCAAGTTGTGAGATTTTGGGTAAGAAACTCCTCCATTTAGTGTAAACTAGTGTTGAAATGAGGAAAACTACGAGGCTGAGGCTTTTGTAGAGGACAAGGTGTTGAGTGGAAGACAGATGTCAACATTCTGGAGGTCCTTACCATTTTTGGCCGGTCGACCAAAAGTAGTGCCGGCCGAGCATCTATTTTGGCCGATTACCATTAATTTTGGCCGGTGATGTCTCCCTTTGGCCGATGGCCTCTAATTGTGCTCTAAGATGAATAAGTGTTAAGCATGATGAAAAACTGGTGATTGACACCGCTTTCAATGCCTTTTGATGATGTTTTTGTGAACTAATACCTGTTACTCCGTCTTGTTTATCAAGTTGTTGTACATCTGCTTATGGAGTTGTATTTACAATTGGTTAACTTATCGAGCTCTTTGTTTTGATTATCGAGTTGTTTTTGTCCTTACACAATTCACTGTCTGATTATTACGTTGCAAGTGCTTAATTTTCAAACAAAGGTTCAAATCTCTTTTACATTGTTGTGTAATGCGATGCGATGCAATGCATAAAATATAGTACTTTTTGAACGAAATAGCTGTTTCATTTCCATCATGTCTTTTGCAAAAAGTACATAGTTTTGAGAAAGTAAAACCTGCCTGAGGCAGTGCAATGTGCTTAAACTACCAGTAAAAAGGAAAGTAAAGTGAAAAGGGACAGGAGCAGCAGAGTGTCTGGATTAATGCCGGTGGCCACCCCTTGTGGTCGATACACCTCCCACGCCCTTGTTCGGGTCAATCGTGTGGTCTAGCACCTTCATTACTCAGGACAGTGCAAGAAAGTGCACTTTTGAACCCTAGTAGGCCTTTGTGTTGACCTTGAGTCGTGTCTTCTATGAGCGATGCTCGGTGCGTGCGGGGAGTATCCTTTCTAGCATCCTTTTGGTATCTTGCGAATTCCACAAATCGCTTCAATTATGTGTTATTACGTTGCTTCGTTTTTTACTTCGACAAAACACGCTCGTTACGCATCTTGCGTTGAACGATGCCTCGTTTTGGAGTTGCATTTTAACATCATGAATAACATGCCTTTACCATGCTTCAGTTGAATTGCGCCTTTCTCTCATTCTCGCATTGTTACACACGTTGCATGCGTTGTCGCGTCGTGCTTTACTTATATGTGTTCAAGTTCCTATACACATTGCATGCATTGTCACGTCGTGCTTTACTTATATGTGTTCAAGTTCCTATACACATTGCATGCGTTGTCGGGTTATGCTTTACTTATATGTGTTCAAGTTCCTATACACATTGCATGCGTTGTCGCATTATGCTTTACTTATATGTGTTCAAGTTCCTATACACATTGCATGCATTGTCGCGTTATGCTTTACTTATATGTGTTCAAGTTCCTATACACATTGCATGCGCTGTCGCATCGTGCTTTACTTATATGTGTTCAATTTCCTTTATTTTCACACATTGTGCATGTTGTCGCATGTGCTTTACTTACATGTGTACATTTCATTCCTGCTATACACATTTTACATATTGTCGCATGTGCTTTACTTACATGTGTACATTTTATTCTGCGCTTTACACATTGTACATGTTGTCGCATGTGCCTTACTTACATGTGTATACTCTCCCTCACCTCCACACATTGTACATGTTGTCACGTGTACTTTACTTATATGTGTTTGTGCATTCATAGCATTGTTATGCTTGTTTCAAATCGCATTGTTATGCGCACACTCGGGTTGCGTTGTTATGCACCCCTTCTGCCTGCATTGCCATGCACCCTCTCACTCACGTTGTCACGCACTTTTCACTTGCATTGCTATGCATGTATCTAACGATATTGTACCTGTTAAGTTCTCTTTCTTTTTTCAGGCACGATATTGTATGTATGGTTCATTTGAGGCTGGCACGACCAGAGGAACCAGACAGGAACGATATTGTATGTACGGTTCATTTGAAGCTAGCACAACCAAACAAACCGCACAGGTACTGTATTCTCCGCGTCAAACGTAGTGAGAATTACATAATTCTCTTACATCCTTTCTGCATTATAGTGTAGTTTGGTTTGTACTAGCTTAAAACTGTCGCATGTTATGCTTCATTTCAGCTTTCTTTGCATGATCATAAGTTACGCTCGGCTTTGTGCATTGTTTTGCATTTTGCCCCTGCCTCTGGCCATATGTCTTTGTTTGTAGCTTGTATGCTTGTCTAAGTCTTCGGCCTTGTCAAAAATGGGTCGTCTTTGGGCTTTGACATTCACTCCCGTCATTGTTATGACTTTTGAGTTCTATCAAAGAGGGGCAACGGTAGACACCCTATTTTTGACCGTCCTCAAGACTTGGATGTCATCGTTTCAACACTCGGTGATCATCCATGTTCGTGTTCATTTTGAGATCCCGAAGGACTCGGCTATGCGCCTTGCCTTAGGATCTCTCGACTTGACTGTTTTGTGCTTGGTTGTGGACCAAGGACTTGTGGTTTTTGCACCTGATGGTAGGAAGTGACTTGTTAGCTATCCCTTAAACCCACCGGCCGTGGCATGAATCCACCGGCCTTGCTTTCTATCTACCGACCAATTATTTGGTCGGTCGGCACAGATATTTGGTCGGTCAGCCATTTATTTGGCCGATTGTCTCTTTTTTTGGCCGGTGCCTCATTTTTGCCTTTTTCAGGCATTGTGCATGCCAGCTGTGCCAGCTGGAGTGCACGGACTTGTCCTCCATACACGTGTATGGAGGACTTGTACCCTTTGCACCCTTTTGCTCTAAGCTTCTTGAAGAAGCTTAGACCCTTTGTCTTAGCTTTCTCCAGAAGGTTGAACCCTTTGTCTTAGCTTCCCCAAGAAGCTTGGACCTTTGGTCTAGCTTCTTGAGGAAGCTTGACCCTTTTTGCCTTAGCTTCTCTAAGAAGCTTTGGTCCTTGTTTTGTTCTATAAAAGGAGGCCTCTCCTTCCATTAGGGGGGTTCATCAAATCAGAGGTATATATGATATATATGTCACTCACTCCCGATATCTCCCTCTCTCTCTTCATTTGTGTGTGTTAGAGTGTCCAAAAGGGTGTTTTGTTCTTAATTTTGCACTAAAACACCTAGTGTTACACCATACTTCGGTTTTGGAGTTGTTGAGAGTTTGTTCTTGGAGTTTTGAGTGGGTTTTGATCAGAAGGAGGGAGCTGGAGTTGCTGTTCTTCAAGTGTTCTTCAAGGGTGAGCACTATTGCTTTATATTCCCCATTTTTGTACTAACTTTTAGCCTATCTTGCATGTTGTTTCAAGCTTAGTGTATAACTAATAAAAGTTCTGATTTTTCATGTTTAAGATGTTTCATTAAGGTTATTTCGGTGTTTGGGGTTGTCCTCTCCCTCTTAGGCCTTGTTTGGACCTTTTTGTGCCTTCTTTGTTTGAGCTTTGAGAACTTTCGTGTATTGGCCTTCTCACCACTGAAATCCAAAGGATTTTCAGTGGTGGTGAAGGAGTTTTGAGGTCTTGTATAGGGGAGGGACACCCCTCTCCCTTTGTGTCTTATTTGCTTGTGTTTTTGGCTCGTAAGGGTAACATGCTTGCTTAGCTTCACTTGGCTCCATTTCAGAGTTTTTTTGGTGTTATTTGGTCATATTATACCTCTGTTTTTGGTCGGATTGATAGTCCATTGCATGCATCACGCACTTGCTTTGTAATCCCCCTTATTGTCATAACATGCATCTTGCATTTGAACAACCATGATTGCCTGTTTTGGCTTAGCTTTGTGAAGTTCTTGGTCATGTTTTAACATGCTTAAGGTCTGTCTTGGGTCTTTGGAGTCATGCTTGTCATGCTTTGTATCGCCACTTTGCTTTTTGGCTTGTTAGCCTTGGGTGCGTGAGTCTTGAGCATGCATTACTTGGGTTATTTCGGTGATTTGAAATCACTTATCATGCCATTTCAGTCCATGTTTCATGCTTGTATGCTTGCATTCATCATCCTTTTCATGCTTTGAAGAGTTGTCCTTTCATGCCTTAAAAAGGGTCATAGTGTATGCCTTTTGTTTAAGTCCGTGGGCAGCCATATCAACGGGTTTTGGGGTGTATTTTGATACGTTGAAACTCTGTTTTTGGTTGCATAATCCATGCCATGTGTGGTCATGATAGTTGTAGTGGAATGCTCCCTTTTATAGCCTTCAATGCCCCTTGTTTCATGCCCATTTCTTAGCATGTTTTAGCTTTGTTCCATGCCTGCTTTAGTCTTGTTTTGGAGTGCCTTAGGACTGCTTTAAGTCACTTTGGTCCTTTGGGGTTTGGTTGACATAGCTATGGTTTGAACCCCTTTGTTGGCCTCAAGTTTTGGACCTTATTGCATGCCTTGCTTGCATGTTTTATTTGACTTGGCATCATCATTTGCATGTGCTTTAGAGCTTAACATGTTGGTCTAGTGTCCATGATTGTCTTCTTTTAAGTGTCCTTAGAAGTTGCCTTTTGTGCCTAAGTGTTGGGGCCTTTGCATGAGCATGCCTAGTTGTGTTTTATCTATCATTTCCATTACACTTTGGCCACTGTTATGGACAAGGCTGAGGTCTGTCCATCCATAGTGTAAGACCATGGATCATGCATTTGTATATTGTTGCATGGTCATTACATTGTATGATTGGTGCATGCTTGTAGTTAATGCATTGTTGCATGCCTGTCACTTTGCATAGTTGCTTATTTAGGTTGCATTGCAATGTTGTATACTTATCATATTGCCATGTTGCTTGCATGATGGGTTGCATTGCACGGTATTTGGCATACTCATGTTTCATTACATTAGTTGCATATGTTGCATCGCTCATATTGCATTGCATCAATTACATGTTTTTTTTTTTGCATTCCATTGCATTTGCCATACATGCATCACATTTTTGTTTGGTTTGGGGTGTCAAACCAAACAAGAGGAATGAGATGTGTTCGTACTTAAAGTGACAAAACATGTCTCACTCCTCGGTCGCCGACGCCCTTGATCTCAACATGATAGGGTGTGAAGCATCCATTTGTTTTGTTACATGCATTTACATTGATTTGCAAACTTGATACCTTTGGCCATCATGCGTCAAAATGCGTGATTGGTGAGGGACACACTCCCTTGAGATCATAGCATGATAAGGAGGGTGGCTATGCACACACTGTCTTGAAAATTCCATGCCATGCACTGTCTGTCCTCTATTGCAAGAAAACTAGTATTATGCAGGAAGAAATTGCCGGCCGGCCACTTTTACTGCCGACTGACCATCAATGTCAAGCCAGTGATCCAATCTTTGGCCGATGGCCACATTTCCTTGGCCGGTAATGTTCTATCTTGGTCGGTGGCATCCCAAAGTGTGCAGGGAGTGTTTCGGAAGCATCACAGATGCTTTCATGGTTCTCCGAGGTGCAGAACAGTGTAAACAGAGGCAGCAATGGCATGGCGACGGGTTTCCGAGCGAGGCGAATCGAGCATCCATCATCCAAGCGTTCCGAGGCGGAGCTGCGGCAGCGTCTTTACTACTTTTGTTGACTAGTTAATTTGTTAATTAGTTAAGTGGTTGTGTAATATTTAATTAGCTTGTTAGTTAATTAAATTTGTATTATTCTTTCGGACCCTCCGAGCGAGGGCACAATTGTAATAAGTGTGCGGGTGTGTGATGTATGTTCTCCAACCTCACATCTTTCTCCCTTTTATTTACCAGCTTATGATGGTTAGGTTAGGGCATATTTCAATTAGCATTCTTATGTTTGCATGTTTGGATTCATTCATCTGTCTTGCATGCACCGGGCTCGGCGCATCATACTACCTGCATTGTATTTTAATTCCAAGTTGAATACATGTTATTTGTTGCATCTCATACGCCATCTTAGAATAGCCGAGCTTATTGTAGTTTCATTTTTGCATGTGTTGCATTAGGCATTCTTAGCATAGTTAGGATTCATGCATGATTTCTAATTAGTTTCTTTCTTTGGCTTGGAGTACTCGGTGAGTGTTTATGCTTTAGCATCCTTGCATGCGTGTGAGTGACTGCCATGATAGCATGCTTACCATGAGGCTATTTGCTTATGTGATATAACTGCCTGAATGCCTATGGGTGGAGGTTGGGTTATTTGAATCGGAATAATGCATTGAATGAGAGTTTTAAGCCCACTTGAGAGTGGCAAAATCATGTTTTCTAAGCCCACCTGAGGGTGAAAAATTCGCATTTAGCCTACTTGCGAGTAGCAAATCGTTTCAAAAGCAACACATGAGGTGTTTTACTCCAATTCAGGCGATCCAATCTATACTTGTATGCTGTGTGCATCACGCAGTAAATCTAGGCTAATAACCGGAATAAGAGCACATAATGTTTTCAAAACTCGTCATCATGGTTAATAGAGGCCGATCTTTGATCGGGCGAGCGGGGGTGCTCACGAAGTGACCTTCCCCAATCGTACCCAAGTTCCCGAGCCGAGGCAACTTTGGTGATGATGGACGCGTGGCCTTAGGCAAACGAGTCAGGGTTTCCTAAATTCCCCAAAATAAAATATTTAGGTGGTGACTCTGTATCTGGCAAAACAGCCCATGTTTGGCACTTCTTTCAAAAAAATCTGTTTTCAAAAACGATTTGTCGGATTTGGACTCTTTGATGATTCATCGGTCTTGCATTGCACTCTGCGAGATTAGATACAGGACTGTGACATTTGAGTCCTAAACTGTAGTGAGCACATATGAACAAAATGGGATTCCCTCCCGGGACGTTCGGGGACGTCTATAACTTGTTTATGACGTCGGCTTGATAGGCCGCATCCTGTTGTAGAATTTCTACTATTTGTTGCAGATGATATATTAGCTCTTCCATGCTAGATGAGGGATATTGTGTCATTGGAATAGGTGAGGATCTCATGCTAGACTAGTAGTAGATGACTGTCCCTGAACCAGACTAGACACGGGTGAATTGAGGGGTGACTTCTGAAAAGATCAAATCGGTGAACTCTATTTGACTCTCCTTCATCTGTAACCGGTAGGAGTGAAGCAAACACTGGTTGTCCCCTAACAAGATCTCCGACTCCGTATAGTCTTCTGACACGGGTCCAGAGTACTTGAGGGATATCCGAACTTTCTGAATCTATGGTGTTAAACTACCTAGCAAAAGAAATAAAGCAAAAAGAAAACAGTACTAAAAAACTGTAGAACACATCAGCTCAGATGTTTAACAACGTGTAGATGTAATCAAAGCTATAGGACTGAGCTCAACACTAAATTCTCCCCTCAAAACTGATACCCAACTTGCAATTGATGCGCACGTTCCTGTACAGTTTCACTGTAAAGCACATACCAATTAAGTGAGAGCCAAAACACCCCTATGAAGAGATAGGGTTACCCTATCCTAATTTCGTCAGGTCTACAGTTTACTATTTTCAAACAAATGGTTTCACACAATCCTGAATTTCAGGTGAGCATCATGTCCTAGTTTGGAAAAGTCACTATAGCTTCACTATATGCAACTAGGTCGAATGGTCAAAAAAGGGTACCTTAGCAAGACTACCTAATTTACGTTTCACACCTAACACCGAGAAATGAAAGGAGGATCAAACGGTACAGTTATAGCCCAGATCCAACGGTTGTGTTCCCATCATGGTAGAGCGCACGACCAATTAGCCTTTTGGCAAGGTTTTAGGCAAGCCTTCGGTAAACTGTCCAGGATAACAGGTGGCAAACACAGTGACTTAAGCGCACCAATACAAATGCAATGCAAAGAATATATATAGGTAGATAAAATTTCACATCATGAAGTTTGAATCAAGTTCTCTAAATTTCCCCAGCAGAGTTGCCAAAAATTGTAGCTCGACTTTTCGTGCTCCTTTCGAAAGACCAATAGCGTTATAGTATTGGACTCTACTTGTGGTTTTGAATCTGATTTCACAAGTGCAATGTGAATTAATAAAAACACAAAAAGAGTCCAAATCCGGCAAATTTTTTTGGAAAATTGATGTTTGAATCAAATGCTAAAAATGGACTACTTTGCCAGATTTACAGAGTCGCCACCTAATTATTTTGTTTTGAAAAATTTAGGAAACCCGTGACTTGTGTTGAAGGCCACTTATCTATCATCACCAAAGTGTCTTGGCTCGGGAACTTGGGTACGAGAGGGGAAGGTCATGAATTGAGCACCCTACTCGCCTGATCAAAGATCGGCCTCTACTAATCATGATGTGATTTTTATTTACATTATATGCTTTTGTTCCGATTGATTATTAGACTAGCATTACTATGTGATGCATACAAGTATAGACTAAGTCTGCAAACATTGGAACACTTGATTCATGCTTGTTTTGAAAAAAGTGTTTTGAATATGTACCACTTGAAAAGTGATCGCATATGAACATTACTCACATTATTCCAATTCAAGCAAATAGCCTTCATCCACAGGCATTCAAACAATTTATCAATTAAGCAGTTAGCCTCATGGAAAATATGCTAGACATAGCAAGAATCACACTCATGCAACGTGCTAAAGCAAATAAAAGCTTACCTCGTACTTCAAGCCAAAAGAGAAACTAGTTAGAAAAATGCATGATTCCTATGCAACATGACTAATGCAACACATGTGATATGCAATTACTAGGCTCGGCTACTGATTTGGCATATGGATCAATTTGATAGCATGCTGTCGACTCGCTTTTTTTCCGCGCCCTGCCTTTTGGAATGGTTTGAAAAGAAAGGCCTCACAGTTCGGACTTCCGTGGTTTTGAAGCTAGTCTCACAAGTGCAATATGAAACCGATAAACACCAAAGAGTCCAAATCCGGCAAATCTTTTTGAAAAATCAATTTTAAATCAAATAATGTCAAAATTGGACTACTTTGTCAGATACAGAGTCGCCACCTAAATATTTTATTTTGGGAAAATTTAGGAAACCCTGACTCATGCCGAAGGCGACGTGTCCATCATCACCAAAGTTACCTCAGCTCAGGAACTTAGGTACGACAGGGGAAGGTCATGAATTGAGCACCCCCGTTCACCCGATCAAAGAAATGCCTCTACTAATCATGATATGATTTTTTATAAACATTATGTGCTTGTATTCCGGTTATTAAGCTAGCTGTACTATGTGATGCGCACAACCAAGTATAGACTAGTTTGCTTAAATTTGAACAATTCAACTTCATGTTTGTTTTGGAAAAGGATTTGAATTTGCCACCTCAAGTGGACTTAAAGTTTGTGGATTTGCCACCAAACATAGTAGGCTTAAAACATGATTTGCCACTCAACAAAGTGGGCTTAAAATGCACATTCGTTGAATCGTTCCAATTCAAACAACAAAACTTCATCCACAGGCATTCATGCAATTTAGCATTTAAGCACATAGCCTCATGGTAAGCATGCTAAATCATGGCAACATTCACACTTATGCAAGTATGCTAAAGCATAAAAACTCACTGAGTGCTCCAAGCCAAAATAGAAACTAGTTAGAAAGATGCATGATCCTAACTATACAAGATGTCTAATGCAACACATGCAATAATGAAATTAATAGGCTCGACTACTAATATGGAATATGGATCGATTTGATAACATGCAGTTAAACACGTATTCAAATAAAGTATTAAAACAACAATGCAGTTTGAATGATGCATCGAGCCTCAGTGCATGCAATACAAATGAATGGATGCAAGCATGTGATATGCTAATTGAAACATGCTCCTAATCTAACCATTGAAAGTGATTAAAAAAAATGGAGAAAGACGTGGGGTTGGAAAACATACACACACGCACGCACAATTATTACAACATTACGCCCCTGCGAAGGAAGGTCTGAATGAATAAGAGCTAACTAACTAGCTACACTAATTAAGCTAACTAATTAGACTAATTATTACAAATCAAATGAATAACTAGCAAACTAATTACTAATTATTACAACACTTTAACTAATTAGCAAACTAATTAATTAAAACAAATGCACACTAACTAAGCATGCAAAGCATTAAACTATGCTGCCACTGCTCCGCCTCGAGAAGTGGAAGATGCATGTGCTCAGTTTTCAACGCGAAAAGTCCTCCGTTTTGCTCTCGAAAGGCTCTATTTGCAGGATTGAGCATACTTCAGAACCTTTTCGCTCCAACTTACCAAATCTTTGTTGAGGTTTATACCAGTGGCCTACCGGTCATGGATGGCTACTGCCGGCCCTCTGCCGGCAAAAAATGTGCACTGCCGGCCAAAAATGAGACACTACTGGCCATGGATGGGGCACTGCCGGCTACTGATGCATTGATGCATTGGATCACCATGCTGCAACAGAGCACAAACAGAGCAAAAAGGGGGTTTTCCAAGGGTTTGTTTGTATTGTACCCCTCCTTATCATTTCAAAACCTCAAAGGAGTGACACACTTGGATCAAAAACCACCAATCAAACAATTTCATTGCATGATGGCCAAAGATCCAAGCTGTACAATTTCGATAAACATACAAATAAGACTCGAAATAACCACCACCCTATCATGCATGATCAAGGGGCAATGGAGACCTAGGAAAATGGCACATTTCATCACTATTGAGTATGAAATGTCCCATTTGCCTTGTGTTCAAATTAACGTCCTATTTGAACACATGCGATGCAGCACAAAGAATGCTTATCTTGCCTCTCTTACTTGTCAATTTTGTTTACTCCTTTTAATTACCAAATCATCCTTTAATCCATCAAGTCCATTGGTGAGTGTCCTCTAATGGAAAGAGGGTTCAAACCACAAGTTGCTTTAGTCATGAAAGAGGTATTACACTGTTGGTAATGAACCCCCTAAGGGATTAAACCATTAGGTGTAGCACCTCCATTTCAAACTTAGGCAAACAAGTGGTTTGAAACCACTTTCAAAGCAAAACCAAAAAGTGAAGAAATGTGGGAGATTGCAGAGATTATGAGTCCTGAAATGAAGTAGAAAAAGCACTAAAACATGCAATCAACTCAAACCAATGATGTTTAAAGCCTTAAAATAACATGCTAGTACAAGGATTCACATTACAACTACACAAAACAAGACTCAAAAGACTTAACCAGCCCAAAACAGAGCTAAAATAGGTCAAAATAGAGCCTAAAACATGCTGGGCTTGAGCCACAAAAAGCTAAAACATTAAGCGAATACATGAGGCTAACTAGGCATGCAATCAAGACACAAGGAGGAGAGGCTAACCCCTCCAATTTTGGACTTCAAAATGAGATTCTTGCCACTGAAAAACTTTTGAAATTCAGTGATTAAAAGGCCCAAAAAAGCTAACTTGAAAGTGATGAACAAAGGCACAAAAACCTTTACAAGCAAAGAAGCAAGAATGGTAAACCACCCCTTAACTGAAAATGGCCTCAAAACACCACTTTTCGGCCACAAAAATAGAGTTTTTTACAGTCCAAAGATAGGCCAAAAACAGTCCAAAAATAATGGAAAGAGATAGGAAAACAATTGTGCAAAACAAACTTAAAATGAGAGTGCTATACCTCTTGAAGTCAAGACACAATTGAGGCAATAAATCAAGCCAAGATTACCTTCTAGAGCTCAAAGAGGGTCCCAAGTAACCTCAGCCCAAAGATAAGCAACTTTGGTTATGGGTTGATAGGCAAACTTGAAGTGTATCTACACTTGTATGCACAAAAGTTCAAGAGAGAGAGAGAGAGAGAGAGAGAGAGAGAAAGAATTGTAGAGAGAGAGGCTCCCAAAACTTTTCCAACCTTGAAAAAAAAGAGAAGGTCCTCTATATATAAAAATAAGGGGCTTCAGGTCAAAAATATCAATATAAGACAACTGGAGCAGTGTGAAAACAATTGGAGGAAAATATCTGCACAAAAAATGACTTTTGACACCAATGGCCGGCAAACTTTATCAATGGCCGGAAAACCTCCCCCATGGCCGGCACATGGCCAGCAAACCTCATTCAGTGGCTGGACAGAAAACCTATTTTTTGAGCCCGACTTCAAATGGGCACATCTCTTTCATCCAGACTCCTTTGTAGGTCATTCTTAAGTCTAAAATGAATCCCCGGAAGTCTTCTTTCCAATGGTGGCAAAATTACATCAAAATTCTAAGTGTACAAAGAGATATGCCTATTTTAGTGAAGGTGCCCGGCTCTATCTCTTAACAGTTCATGCCCAACTTCTTCCCCAACTAGGTTTCTTCCCTCCACTCTTATTTTCCTCAACATCAAACCTCTAAATAAGGTGTTTTGAAAGATTTTTCAAAGAGTTCACCTCTCTTTCATTTATTTCTACTTTGTCCTTGCTCGGTTTACCAAAAAGTGCAACATTTAACAAAACGTGAGTTTCGGAACATCGTAGAAACTTGTTTTTCAAAAATATTTTGAAAGAGAGGGTTTTAAAGTCTAAAATAATTTTGGTCAAAATAGTTTTGGTCCAAAATGGGGTGTAAGGTTGGAATTTGAAGCTCCTTTTGCCGAAAAAATCAAACCTTTGCACAACATAGCCTTCATCCTCAAGCAATCAACTTGAGACCCCCAAGTCTTAAGGGCGGTCAAAAATGAGGTGTCTACACGTGCGATCTAAGCACGTATTCAAAGAAGTGTTTGAATGATGAAGCAAGTTAAAATGATGAACCGAGCCCCGGTGGATGCAAACATGAAGTATGCTAAATGAAACATGATGCCCTAAACTAACCATCATAAGCCAGTAAATAAAAGGGAGAGAGACGTGTGGTTGGAAAACATACACAAATTATTACATATTTATCCTCACACAGGAGGGTTCGAATGTCTGAGTGTCCGAATTGACTACTTATTACAAATCCAAATGAATAAGTGAATAAATGCTAAGCTATTAGTAACTAACTAGCTAATCACAAATCCGAGGATGCATAATGCTCGTATGCACAACGTCCAGAAACAACTCTGTCTGCCCAAACTATTCTATTTCACCTTCAGCCACTGCCCTCTGCTTCTACACAACACACTGTCTTACCAAACATGGATGATCGGCTGGCCATCAATAATACCCAACCGGGCCTAAGGATGGCCGATCGGGCCTCAGTTTCATGCAACTCCATTTTGTGCTCTGAAGTGAAAACAGTGCAGACAGAGTGTTCTGGACTTTATTTGTCCATCTCACACTTCTCTATCATGGGAAAGTCTCAAGAGAAGGGTAAAATTGTTTCTGAATCCATCAATGAGTAAATTGATTACTTGATGATTTCGATGTACAATTTAGACAAAAATTAATAATTGAAAAGGACTATAACCACCCCTCCCTTCTATCATAGAGTTTCAAAGAGGGAGATAGAGACGCTTCAAGGTTTATCAAAACATCATGAATTGATGTAAAACAAACCTTGACATAATGGACTCGGCATAACATACGGCCAAACCAAGGCATGATAACTCATTTTCTTTATATGGGTTGGTTCATTTTAGATCAAATTCATTAGTCCTTACCATCCTTTAATCCATTAAGTCCAAGGTGATGATTATGTCCACTAAATGAGAAGCATGCGAAAATAGGAAGTAGTTCTCAACATGTAAGAGAGATTATACCGTTGGCGATTGTAGACAGCCCATTTTTGACCGACCTCAAGATTTAGACGTCATCGTTTGTGCACTCGATGATTGTGCATGTTTGTGCTCGTTTCGAGTGCCCGAAGTTCTCGGATGAACACCTTGTCTTTGAGGCTCTAAACCCTCTTTATTTTGTGCTTGTTTTTGGACCAATCCTTGGTGCCTCTTGCCTGGAGGGGGGAAGGGCCTTGTCGGCCACTTTTGGCACTTGTCGGCCATTTTTCCCCCTGGTCAGCCACTTGAAGTGGTCAATCGGCTAGGGGAGGTGGCCGGCCGGCCACCTAAAGTGACCGACGGCCATTTTTCTTCTTTTTCAGATGTTTTCTTTACCAGCTGTGCCAACTATTAATCACTGATTACCATCTCCATACATGTGTATGGAGGGATGAATGCAAGCTTCCGGCTTGCATTTCTATATAATAGGGGGTCTCTTCCCTATTTGAGGGCTTACAAAAATTTGTGAGCAAATTTCCTCTCTCTCTCTAAAATTCTTTCTCTCTCCCTATTTTGTGCTTGAAAATGAGAATTCTCTACACTTTTGTTCTAGGACCCTTAACCAAACACCTTCATCTTGGAGTTGAGGTTCTTGGAGGCCGTGTTTGAGCTTCTAAGGTTGGTTGTAGCTCAGAATTGTTGATGTTTGTTGCTGTGCTTCAAAGGTATTAGGCTTACCTCTTTAAAGCTTCGTTTTAATCAATTGCTTGCCCATCTTTTTACACTGTTTTGACCTGGTTTTCCAACCATAAAAAACTCTGTTTTTAAGGTTCCAAAATGATGGTTTAAGCCTTGTTGAGTTAGGGGGGTTGTCTTCTCTTTTGCTCTTTGGCTTATGAAGCCTTTTGTACCATCTTTCAAGCTTTTAAAACAACCTTTTTTTTGGCCTTTTAACCACTGAATTCTAAGGGAATTTCAATGGTAAAAACTTGGTTTTGAGGTCCAAAGTAGGAAGGGGTGGCCTTCCGTCCTTGTGTCTTATTTGCAAGTGTAGATAGCCTAACAAGTGAACATATTTTTCTACTTCTTTGTGACTTGATCTCAGCATGTTTTAGCTACTGATTTGGTGTGATTTAGCTCTGTTTTGAGTTGTCTTGATCATATGAGCCTTGTATTACATGGTTGTAGTGCAAATGCCATCACTAGCTTAGTGTTTTAAGGCCTCTAACATGTTGTGCATGTGTTGATTACATGTTGTAGCGACATTTTACATGTGATTTCAGTGCATATAACTCTGTCACACTCTCACTTATTTCACTCTTTCATTGCTTTTGAGAGTTGTGCCTTGAGCATTGTTTGTAGCCTAACATGTGAGCATGTTTTTCTTGCCTTTTGTACTTCCATCTCAACATGTTTTAGCCACTGTTTTGGCATGTTTTAACTCTTTCCAGAGTTGGTTTGGTCATTTGAGCTTGATATTGCATGCCTCTAGTGTAGTGCTCTTCACTAGTTTAATGCTTTTAGCTTTTGAACATGTTATGAATGTGTTGCTTGCATGGTTTAGTGCCATTTTTCATGCCATTTCAGCACTCCAAAAGTATGCAACCTCCCTCTATTCTTCACTTTTCAATTTTCTTTGAAAGTGGTCTTGAGCCCCTTTGTTGACTTGAGTGTGAACTTGAGGCTCTCATGCCTAATGGTTTTAACCCTTTCTTGAGGGTTCCTCCTAACCAACAGCATGAGGCCTCTTTTATGCTCAAGGCACATGTGGCTTAGGCCATCTTTCCAATTAGAGGACTTTTACATTGGACTTAATCGATTAAAGGATTAATCAGTAATTAAAATGTGTAAACAAAATGAGTAAAGTAAAACATGAACAAGATAAGCATTTGTGTTGCATTGCATATATTTGGACCGGACGTTAATCCAAACACAAGAAATGTAGGACGCTTCATACTCAAAGTGATGAAACGTGTCACGTTTCTTGGTCGCCATCACCCTTGATCATGCATGATAGGGTGGTGGCCCTTTGAGTTTTGTTTGTGCATTCATTAAGCTGGTACAAGCTTGACTCTTTGGCCGTCATGCATTGAAAATGCTTGATTGGTGGCTTGAGAGCCAAGTGCCATACTCCTTTGAGCTTGAGAAATGATAAGGAGTGTGGTGGTATACACATTCCTTGAAAAATGCATTGCTTTGGCTCTATTGCTCTATGTTATAGCAAAAACTAAAGTCTGGAAAAAGCAATGGCCAACCAGCCACTTGAAGTAGCCGACCGCCCACTTAAACTAGCCGACCGGCCAGTTAAAGTGGCCGACAGCCAACTTCTGTGGCCGACCGGCCACCAATCAATTTTTTTGTAAAAGTGTTCCTATTTTGGAGCAAAGGTAGTCTGGAAGCTGGTACAATGTTCAGAGATAAAGGCGAGTGCAAACAGAGGCAACCGATGGCAAGGCGATGGATTTTCGGGAGGAAGCCAACCGAGCATGCATGTCTTCCTCCCCCGCGAGGCCACTTTATTGCTTCATTAGCTAGTTGTAACTAATTAATACATGTGTTGTAATTAATTAGTTTAATCTGTTTTGTAATATTTTAATTAGCTTAGCATAACTAGTTATTCAATTCGGTTTGCAATTAATTAGCTAGAATAGTTGATTAATTAGTTTTGTAATAATTAGCTTAGCTTAGTGTAGCTTAGCTTATTCATTCAGACCCTTCTTTGCGAGGGCATATTGTTGTAATAAGAGTGCATGTGTTTGTACATGTCTTCCAACCCCACGTCTTTCTCCCTTTTATTTAATCGCTTTCGATGGTTAGATTAGGGATCATGTTTCGATTAGCAGACCTTATGCTTGCATGATTGCATCATTCATTTGTCTTGCATGCACCGAGGCTCGGCGCATCATTCAAACTGCATTGGAATTTCAATATACTTCTTTGAATACGTGTTTCCAAGCATGTTATCAAATTGTTGCATTCATATGCCATATTTAGTAGCCGAGCCTATTAATTGCATTATTGCATGTGTTGCATTAGGCATCTAACATCATTAGGATCATGCATATTTCTAACTAGCTTATGTTTTTACTTGGAGCACACTTTAAGTTTTACGCTTTAGCATGCTTGCAAGAGTGTGAGTGTTGCCATGTTTCGCATGCTTGCCATGAGGCTATTTGCTTAGATGCTAAACTGCATGAATGCATGTGGGTGAAGGCCTGGTTGCTGGAATTGGAACAATTCGATGAGTGTGAGTTTTAAGCCCATTTTGGAAAGTGTCAAATCATGTTTTAAGCCCACTTGAGGGTGGCAAATCCGCGTTTTAGCCCACTTGAGAGTGGCACCTTCAAATCATTTTTGAAAACAAACATGAGTTGATTTGTTCCAAGTCTCGCGATTTAGTCTACACTTGTATGTGTGCGTCACATAGTAGAGTTAGCTAAATAACCGGAATAAGAACACATGAGGTTTATAAAATAATAGATCATGATTAGTAGAGGCCGATCTTTGATCGGGCGAGCGGGGGTGCTCATTTCAGGAACTTCCCCTCTCGTACCCAAGTTCCCGAGCCGAGGCAACTTTGGTGATGACGGACACGTGGCCTTTGGCATGAGTCAGGGTTTCCTAAATTTCCCACAAAATAAAATATTTAGGTGGCAACTCTGTAATCTGGCAAAGCAATCCAGTTTTGACATTATTTGATTTAAAATCGATTTTTCAAAATGATTTTTCGGATTGGACTCTTTGGTGTTTATCAGTCTCACATTGCACTTTGTGAGATTAGATTCAGTACTGTGATAAGAATCCGAACTGTAGGACCAATTCGAACCTCTCTGAAAGGGGGGCGCGCAAAGAAAGTCGAGTCTTCAGTGATGAACCTCCGTGGAGATTAAGCCATTAAGCATGGATCTCTAGCTCATATTTTGAATAACAATCAACCATTTGAAATCACTCTTCATTTAAAGAAATGGATGGTAAGTTGCTTGTTAATAATTAAACATGAAATTTTAACAACGAAAGGCCAAGAACAACATACAACAAGCTATATAAGAGAACTTATGATAGAACAAAAAAAATAATCAAAGCATAAATTAATTTAACAAATTAGGACAGCCCTAAAATAGCCCCTCCCTAAAGTTTAACAAAACAATAGTTAAAACAAGAAAAATAGGTGGGAAACACAAGGATATAAGCGTAGATTAAGGTTTAAGGAAGGGTAGTTAACCCCTCCACCTTTGGTAGCTCTTACATCACAAGTTTCAGCCCTTGAAATCAATCCTAGAACAATATGAAAACACAAGAAAAAGATGAACAAAGATTGAAATGAAAGTTATACCTCTTGGAGAGAAGGTGTTCTTGTTATAAACCAAACTTGATTCCAAAACACTCTCAAGTTTGAGTTATGATTTCCAAATCCCAATCAAAGTTCCAAGTCCAAGCTCTTGATATGGTGTGTATGGATGATATGAGAGTATGAAGATGGCTTACAAAAGAGGAGATTCAACTCTTTGATATTTTCTACACTTAATGTCACGACCCGAACCCGCCCCTATGGGTTAAGGCCATAACCGGCCAATAATCACGAGATTACCTACGACCTTAAACCAATAAAACAAAACTCATCAGAGTAAAGGGGCCAAACGGAAGCAAATATAAAACTTTGTCCATAGAGCTGTGCTTATATGCACACCATAACATTCCAAACATTTATATGTTAATAACTCACATCAAAATATGTACTAACACAGAACACTGTACATACAGGATCATACGAGTTTAAGTCAGTCGAACCCAAGACTTATATACAAAAGTAGTCCAATGCTTTCGCCAACATGACAAAACTATGAACAAAGGACAAAGGCGAAGACAGTCTCGTGCGTAAGACGTTTGGGCTGACCCCTCAAAACCTTGACTGTTCCTCACAATTTCACTGAGGCTGGTTCTTGACGTCCCTTGGCTCACCTACATGTACATGAATGAGCGTGAGCGAAAGCCCAGTGAACAATATCGAATAAGGAAAATACATAAGCAATCTTTGAAACAGTTACAGCAGACGACCTTTGGCCCAATCACTTGTATCAATCGGCCTTCAGCCCAATTGTTTATGTCAATCGGCCTTCGGCCCAATCATTTATGTTAATCGGCCTTTGGCCCAATCATTCATGTCAATCAGCCTTTGGCCCAATCATTCATGTCAATCGGCCTTCAGCCCAATCATTTATGTCAATCGGCCTTTGGCCCAATCATTTATGTCAATCGGCCTTTGGCCCAATCATTCATGTCAATCGTTGTCCACCATTCAAATTAATGAACTTACAAAACTTACATAGAAGTAAACAATTGGACAACAACCTATTTCAAATATCTTGTTAAGATATTATTCACAGTGATCGGTTGGTTGGTTTGCCCTGGAGCTCGACCCTACACATTCCATGAACACAAAAGGGTCACAAACAATTCAATCCATTCTAAATTCACATTTTCCTCCTTAGGCTTCATTCTTATCTCCTTAACTCAATTACAATGCTCAATATATGCCTAAGAGTACTTAGAAGTGAAAGAGAACAGAAAACGAAACACAGAATGTCTTTTCAAAATTTCAGAAAACAGGGTCCCTGCTCGAGCGTGGACTTCCCCGCTCGAGCGGACCCATGAGGTCTGCAAAAGTACTGGTTACATCAATTTCATGCTCGAGCGCGAACTCGGCCGCTCGAGCTGAAGATTTGTCTACATAGCTCCCCGCTCGAGCGTGAACTTCCCTGCTCGAGCAGAAGCCATGTCTGCAAAATATGCTGGGAGCTCGTATTTCACGCTCGAGCGGCGGTTTCCCTGCTCGAGTGGACATCAAGAATTCTGGGTTTTCCAGAATTAGTTCTTGAGCTCAATTCGACCTCCAAAGATTTTAAACTCATAATTTTTGGCTCAAACTTCATATATACATGTACTAACATAGTACAAACACCAAATTACAACACAATGGAGCTCAATTTCACAAATTAATCACATGCATGTCCCAATCTACACCAAATTTACTTTCAACATAACAATTTCATACATTCAAGCTCATACCTCTTATGAATGGTACATGCATGTGAGATATGGCTTCCATTTCAACTCAAATTGTACAAATGGTGGTCACAAGCATGGATTCTAGCCACAATTTTACATGGATCATATTTTTCATGCTCAATTATGCAAATTCATGGTTATTATGCACATGCAAGCATTCCATGACTTCAAACATAACAAAATCAACCCAATTTCTTTATAATCAAACTAACTCATGTTCTTGACCATTAATCAAACTTGAATTCACAATTTACAAACAAAAATCCATGAGTCAATGGTTGGTTACTCACCTAGGAGCCTTAATTCTCACAATTGTGGCCAAGTCTTGCACCTAGCCTTCTCAATTCACAAATTATAAGCCAAAATACACCAAGATGGCTCCTTTCCCTCTCAAGGTCGGCTCTCTCTCTTTTCTAAGACACAAATTCTGATTTTTGAGCTCAAGTGAGTGAATTAGGTGTAGTGCCTTTCCTTATATAAGTCCTACTAATTCCAATTTATTAATATAAAACAATTGGGCACTTAATTCATTAATTTAATCTGATTAATTTGATCCAAATCAATTTCTAATTAAACTTCACCGTAGGCTCTAAAAATTACGCCAATCACAATGGCGCAATCAATTTCGGCTTCTTTGGCTGATAAGGCCTTCAATTTAATTTTCAAAGCAGATAATCAAATAGATATTCCTACGGTGAATAGATAGAAATTCAAAGCCACGTATTTTCACATAATGGCACACAAAATCACATCAAACACATAATCATATTCATATTAAGGACCAATTAGCACAAAACGGAACAGGGTTATCACACTTAATATCTATCCTTGATATTTTCTAATACTTGATATATGCTATCCTTCTCCTTCATCTTTTTCTAACCCCTAAAACACAGGTTCGAGCCTCCTATCTATAGAATTCAAGCTGTAAAACACAAATATCCTCAGCATTAGACAGCTGGTAAATTGTTGTACAATTCTACCCAGAAAGGTCAAAAGGCCCAGTCGGGCATCATTGAAACACGGCCGGCTATCACTGAGGCACAGCCGGGCCTCAGTGTAATTCCACTATTTCTCACTTTCAGGTTTGATGCAGGATGGTACAATGATCAAAATTGAGTTTCTAGGACAGAAATACAATGGGTATGACAGGTTGGGATTGTTTAGAGTTGGAAATCAGATTTCTTTGTTGAGAATTCAAACCACTTACATAATGTAACCTTCATCATCGAATGCTCGGAACAAAGCGCCTAAGTCTTACGAGCGGTCAAAATTGGGGCGTCTACACAGCCCCGTTTTGGCCATGTCCAAGCTTTGGGACATATGTGTGGGTTAATATTACATGAGGCTCGGTCTTCGACACATGATGGGAAGCTAGACATCTCTGGTTTAGTTCATTGATTTTTTGCCATTAGAGACAGGAATGGCCTTCTTTGGCGAGGCCGCCAGTAACATGCTCTTTATTTGTGCCTTCTTGCACAATTCCTCCTTGCGCCTAGTTTCGACGGAGCTAGCATCCGGTTGATCGAAGTGGCCCAATGTTCGAAAGAGGGTAAGAGTTGCATGGGTTAAGATGCTTTCCGCTGAGGAGAGACCACCCGGTTGGTAGGGAGTTCGCTACTTCTCTAGGTATTATTTTTCACCCTTCTAATTTATAACTCTTACATTGCGCGACACTCACTCTCTGTTTTTCTCTCATAGCCTTTCTCACTTTTCTCTCATTGTACACCTCTCTATTCTTTAGTCTCCTCTTACTTTTCGTCCCTCTCCAGATATGGCTTATGGATAAACTGCAAGTAGTGGGCCCTTACCCTAAGTACTCAGCCTGAGCTTACTTCTTTCTGCAATGGGTGGTGGATTTCCTCTCAGAGGGTTTATGGTGTGATTGGATGTGTAGCCGGTCCGTAGACAACATAACTTGGCATTGTCCCTGGCTTAATTTAGCTGAGATGAGCTACATAATGTCTCAACAGTTGGGTGTAGAGTTGATTGGCCTCACATGTTGCATGTTCTATTTTCCTCTTCAGTTCAGACGCCAATTCGAGCGTGATCAGATACGTCCAGATGAAGGAGTGGAGTACACAGCTTTATTTCCGGTTTATACTTCGTACCCGCCCTAACATCTTGCAACCTAAAGGACAAGAGAGATTTTGGCCCCTGCCATTAGTTTTAGTTTCACTCTGTCTGAGGAGTGTTTGGCTTGGCTCGAAGAGGAGGCATAGGTTGGGCTGTCTTTGGCATAGAGCCACTTGACTTAGCTGTGCCCCTAGTTTTACTACTTTGATATTTTCTTTTCAAGTTTTGGATGTAGAAACATCTTTGATGTAAATCAAAGTGGGTGAATGTACTTGTGTTTGTAGCACGCGCCCACGAGGGGCCCTCGCTACAGTTCGGACTCGATTTTGTTTGCGGTTCTAAATCTGAACCAAAGAGTCCAAATCTGGTAAATCGTTTTGAGAAACAGATTTTTGAAAAGAAGTGCCAAACATGGACTGCTTTGCCAGATACAGAGTCGCCACCTAAATATTTTTTTATGGGGGAATTTAGGAAACCCTGACTCGGTGCCAAAGGCCACGTGTCCGTCATCACCAAAGTTGCCTCGGCTCGAGAACTTGGGTACGATCGGGGAAGGTCAGCTATGAGCACCCCCTCTCGCCCGGTCTGAAGACCGGCCTCTGCTAACCGTGATATTTTGTTTTGAAAACATTATGTGCTCTTAAACCGGTTATTAGCCTAGAATTACTATGTTATGCACACAGCAAACAAGTATAGACTAGATTGCCTAATTTGGGAACAAGTATTGCATATCCGTTTGTTTTTGGAAAATGTTTTGGAATTTGCTACTCGCAAGTAGGCTAAAATATGGGTTTCAACGAGTTTTTCCAACTCAGACAATCCAACCTTCATCCACAGGCATTCAAGCAGTTTATATCACATAAGTAGCTAGCCTCATGGTAATCATGCTATCATGGCAACACTCACACGCATGCAAGAATGCTAAAGCGCAAATGCTTACATCGTACTCCATGCCAAAACAAAGAACTCGTTAGCAATCAATGCATGATCCAAGTCCATGTTTAAATGTCTAATGCAACGCATACGAAATGTCACTAGAGTAGGCTCGGCTATTCTATGAATGACATGTGAAAATGCACAAGTAGCATGTATTCAAGTTAGATTTGAAATACTAATGCAGTTAGCATGATGCGCCGAGCCCGGTGCATGCGATACTGATGAATGATGCACGCATGCTAAGCATAAGGTATGCTAAATTAAACATGCCCTAGTCTACCATCATAAGCAGGTAAATAAAAGGGGAGAAAGACGTAGGATTGGAAGACATGCACACACGCACCCACACTTATTACAATTTTGCCCTCGCTCGGAGGGACCGAATAAATATTACAGATAATTAACCTATAAGCTAATTAAATATTACAGACCATCTAATTAGCTAAGCAAATTAACTAATCTAGGAAAGGCAGATAATTCACCTCGGGAAGAGAGCCTAATGCAATGCATGCTCGGTCCTGCTCGGAAGTACACTGCCATGCGCAAGCTGCCTCTGTTTTCCCTGCTATACTCCTCTGAAGACTGCCAAAGTCTCAGGATGTTCTTACTGGATGTCGAGGAGTGCCACCGGCTGGAGGGAATCATCACCGGCTGTGGTTTGGTGTCCATCGGCACACAATGAATCCATCGGCCACCTATTTACTGCCGGTCGGCACTATATGCAGTCGATCGGCAAGAAGTTCCTGCAGAACCTGTTTGATAGCAGCAGAGGACAGAACTTTGCATGGCAATGCAATTCTAGCCATATATGCACCAATCATGTCCCTTATCATGTGAGTGACTCAAAGAGACATGGTCCTTGGTTCTTGGACCATCAATCGCGCATTTCCATGCGTGATGGCCCAAGGGGCCAAGTGTGCACACTTTGATGTCAAATGCAATGCAAACGAACAAACTAAAGCCCAATTCCTATCACTAGATCAAGGAACAAGACATGCATGCTAGATGCAATGCAACCTAGGCATGCAAGCTAAGGATGCAACATGGGAATGCAAGATGTACATGCAAGCATGCAAACAAACATGCAAGGTAAGCATGCAAGCAAGCAAAGGATGGACTTAAGCATGATTTAGGCAGCTCTAATTAGGCCCAAAACAGTGGCCATAAGTGCTATGGAATGAGGACTAATGGCATGCAAACATGCATGCAAATGATCTCCAACGCTTCAAGCATTAAAGAACAATTCTCAAGCACACTTAAGAGGATGCAAACATGGACATATGGCATGCAAGGTAAGCATTGAAGATCATGTTACAAAAGGTGCTAAGCCAATTAAACAAGATAAACAAGGCATGCAAACAAAGCCAGAAACCCAAGACAAGCCAAGAGGCTTAAACCAAGACTAAGTCAACCAAGCCTCTCACAAGGCTAAGAGGACTTAAAATAGGTCTAATGCGAACCTAAACAACACCCAAGGGACACCTAGATGGCATCTAAGTGGCTCAAATTCAAAAGCATACACAATGACCAAATCATGGAGCATGCAAGACAAGCTTTCAAAGCTTCAAAGAGGCATCCAAAGCAAACATACAAGCATGTTAAAGGGACTGAAATATCATGGCAAATGGTCCCAACCCACTAAATTAAGGCAAGGATGCATGCTATGCATTCGCACACTTAAGGCCAACAAACCAAAAATGCAAAGGGGCTATACTAAGCATGCCAAAGTCGACCCAAACAACTAAGGACAGACCTCAAACATAGCAAAATAAGCACAAAAACTTCACAAAGCCAAGCCTAAAACATGCTAGAGCAATGGTTTACAACCTAAGGCATGTTAAGGCAACAAAGTGGCATTACAAGGCATGTATGCTAAGCAAGCATGGTGTACCAAAACCAACATACAACAATGCTATTTCATGGCAAAAATAAGCATAAATAACAGCCAAGACATGGTCAACATGAGGCTTAGCTAGGTGCTCATTAAAGAGGCAAAAATGACCCTTTTCAAGGACAACAAGGAGGGGGGTTGGCCCTCTCCTTCTTGGGACCTAAAGGCACCATCCTCACCTCTGAAATCCCTCAAGATTTCTGTGGTGAGGAGGCCCAAACACCAAGGTCTCGAAGCTTACACAAAATAGCACAAAAGGGAGCCTCTCAAGGCTTAGGAGGGGTCAAACACCTCCAGACTACAAAACACTCTAAACAAACTATTTAGAGAGCCTAAAAATAGAACTTTTTTATATTATACACTAAGCTCAAAAACAGTTCTAAGATAGGCAAAAATACAATGCAAAAATGGGGAATAAAGGGACAAACTTCTTACTCTTAAAGACCTTCTTCACAAATGGTGGACCAGCCCCTTCCTTGAGCTTAAACCAGCCCCAAAACTCCAAGAACAAACCTCTGGCCCTTCAAGAATCAAGAAAAGGTGTAACACTATGTGTTTATGTGCAATAGTAAGACACAAATACACTTAAACACACACAAAAGAGAGATATAGAGATAGGATATGTATGAAACCCTAACCCTAGAACTCAAACCCTAAAATGGTTGTCTAAAAATGTCTAACCCTTTTTTTTCCAACCCTAAAGCCAAGAGAGGAGGGCTCCTCTTATAGAAAAGCCAATCTTGTAAAGCTTACTCAAGAAGCTAACAAGGAAGCCATCCCTCCATACACGTGTATGGAGGGGAACAAAATGCAAGCCAGCTGTATTAAAATATCTGCAAAAGCAGATGAACAGTAGTCGGCTGCTCAAAATTGCCATTTCGACAAAATGGACTGCCGACCGGCAACAAAGAATGCCGACCGGAAATATACATTGCCGATGGCAACAAAACACCAGCTGGTGGCCTCTGGCCATGGCCGGTGATGTGTGGGGATGCCTCACAAGGCATTCCCTGCCCCCTCCAAGGCAAAACACAAGTGTTTGGTGCAAAACACAAGTGTTTGGTGCAAAACCAGACACTAAACAGTCGAGTTCGGAGATCCTGAGGCAAGGCGCGTAGCCGAGACCTCCGGGAACTCCAAACGAACACAAACATGGATGATCACCGGGTGTTCAAACGGTGACGTCCAAGTCCTGAGGACGGTCAAAAATGGGGTGTCCACAGTGTTGAAATCAATAAAATTAAAGTTGCGTGTACTGAAAATTTTCCTTTTAGTCCCTATGAGGCCATGAAATATCCCCTTACATGGATTGTTGGTGAGATTCAACAAAGATAGTTCCATTAACCTGTAAAAGATAAATATGGTTGATGCCACCCAACCGGGGTTACCGGCCAGGGGCACTCCGATAATGAAGTTAGAATCCATGAATGAAGAGTATAGATAGTCAAGAGTGTTCTGTGTGAAGTGCAGAGAAAGATCATACCTATATGCCATGAGGTGCCTTCTTTTTATAGACGGGGGTGGGCCGAATAAGCCCAATAGTTGGCCTCTTGGTAGGCCTCGTTTGGGTTAGCCTAATAAGTTGATATATATTATTTTTTGGCTCCCATAGTCCCAAAAAGGGCCCAAGTTGTAAAAGAGTAAAATTTTGAACAAAATCAACTTTTATTAAAACTTTTCAAAATAATTTTTGGAAATGATCACCACCTGACACGCACAGAATCGATTCTCAAGATGCACAATCCCAAATCAAAAGAAATCATAACTGCCCCTGATTGCATATCACTGTTTTGTACTGTACTCAGCTTTTCTTCCCAAAATAAAGGGCACAACCAAACTAATAGATGATGAACAAAGATGACCTGATCAAGAAACAGTCAGGATAATTGAATTGGAGATGGTTACAGCCGAACTTCAGGGTGAAGTTGCCTATGTATCCCAATAATGGGAATCAGGTCTTACGTAGTTCGGTTCAGGTTCACTCAAGTATTAACTCTCTCCTTTTGCACTCTAACTTTTGCCAAAGTCGCCATTTAGGGCTTTCAACCTTGCGAGCTCAGTTTTTCTTTATTTCTAACTTTTCATGCTCTAACTTTTGCCTAGGTCACCCTTTCTGGTTTTCGGCCTAGCGATCCTCCCAGGGGTAGTATTTCTTCAACTTGTCCATGTTAATCGGCTGCGAGAACTCCAGGCCATCCAAGTCCATAAGAATAACCGCCCCTCCTGACTAGATTGACTTGATGATGTAATGACTAGTCCAGTTGGGTTTGAACTTGCTCCTAGGGTCATGAATGGGATCCCGGTTGTCTTTCAGCACCATGTCCTCTTCCTGAAGATTTTTGGACTTAACTTTCTTGTTAAAAGCCAAGGCAATTTGGCGTTGGTAACCCTGGACATGAAACAATGCTCTTAGTCTTTTCTTATCAAACAATATTAATTCCTCAAACCTACTTTGCTGCCAATCTGCCTCTACTATCTGAAACTCGGCCATAACCCGTAGCGACGACACTTCAATTTCACTTAGCAAAATAGCCTCCATCCTATAAATGAGAGAATAAGTGGTCAGCCCTGTAGATGTTCGGATTAAGGTCCTGTAGCCCCAGAGTGCAAATGGTAATTTATCTGCTCAGTCCCTGTAAGTTTCCACCATCTTCTGTAGAATTCTCTTGATATTTTTGTTTGCAGCCTCGATGGCTCCATTGGTCTGTGGCATGTAGGTTGATGACTTATGGAAAGCCACGTTATATTTCTCAAGCAAATCTATCACCCCTTTCTTAAAGTGCAACCTATTATTGGAGATAATCTTATTCGGAACCCCATACTGACATATGATGTTGTTCTTGATGAACTTAGCCACATGCGATGATTTTAGCACGGAGTAAGACTAGGCCTCTACCCATTTCGTGAAATAGTCAATTGCTACCAGAATGAACTTATGCCCATTTGACCCCTTTGGCATAACTGGGCCGATGACACCTATTCCCCAAACAGAGAATGGCCATGGTGAAGTCACGTTGTAGAGCTTCAATAGTTAAATGTTCATGCGATTGGTGTGAATCTGGAATTTGTGATAGCGCCGAACAAAATGAATACAATCCTCTTCCATGGTTGACCAGTAGTAGCCTTGTCTAAGGATTTTTTGAGCGAGCATCACACCATTCGTGTGCGCTCCACACTCTCCTCCATGGATGGATTCCATAAGGCGCTTTGATTCTTCTTCCTCAACACATAACTTATGCATTCCCAGATGACCTCTTTTGTACAACTTGCCTTCGTAGATGATAAATTGAATAGCCAGGCATCATATTCCCCTTTTGTCCTTGGCATTTGCTCCTAGTGGATACGCCTCATTTTCTAGGAAATTCCAGATATCGTAGTACCAAGGATTCTTGTCTGAAGCCTCATCTATCATGGCAATGGTTTCATAGGCCACCGTGTACTTCTGTTCAATAATGATCGGACGTATCTTGACTCCCAATGGAATGTCTACCAAGAAGATACAATTGCTAGTGCATCAGCAAATCGATTGTTCTTTCTCAACAGATGGGTAAACGTTAACTTTTCATATCTCGGAATTAGCATATCCAAGACCTGATGGTAAACCTTTATTTTTTCCTCTTTAACCTACCAATCTCCATTGGCTTGAGGCACAACCAAGTTTGAATCTCTGATAATATCCAACCTTTTTGCCCTTAGTTCCAGGGCGGCTTCTAAACCAGCAATACACGCCTCATATTCTGCTTCATTGTTCGATACTTTGAATAGGAGTTTGAAGGCTAAGGGTATATGGGAGTCATCAAGTGTAATCAGCAACACACCGATCCCATAACCGTATTGATTGGTTGCTCCGTCAAAGTACATCGTCCACGTTTTCTCTTTTATTTGCAGAATATCTTTATCTAGGAAAAAGTAATCCAACGTTTCATCCCCTTTCTACTGGGTGATCTGCTAGGAATTCCGCTACAGCTCTCCCTTTGACCGACTTGCGTGTAACATATGTAAGATCAAATTTGGAGAGAAGAAGCAACCAACGGGCTAGCCTACCTATAAGCGTTAGTTTCTCAAAGAGATATTTGATGGGATCTAATCTCGAAACCAAGATTACAGAGTGAGCTAACAGGTAGTGTCCCAACTTCCGAGTAGCCCATACCAAGGCTAGACAAGATTTCTAGATGGGAGTGTAACGGGTCTCGTAATCTAGAATTTTCTTGCTCAAGTAGTAAACGACTTCCTCCACCTTGGCATCAAACTCGTGATCTAGCATACACCCCATAGTTGAGTTTGTCACTGACAGGTACAAAATCAGCGATTTTCCTACTTCTAGCAATGATAACACAGGCGGATTCTGTAGGTACTACTTAACTTGTTCAAAAGTGAACTGACAACGATCATCCTATTAGAACTTATTTCCTTTCTTTAGGAGACCAAATAGTGGTTCACAGGTCAAGGTTAGTTTTAAAATAAACTGTCTTATGAATTGCACTTTACCCAGAAAATCGCGCACCTCCTTTTCAGTCCTTAGTGGTGGCATTTCTAAGATGGCCTTGATTTTGAAAAGATCTACCTCAATTCCTCTCTGTGTGAACAAGAATCCCAATATGTTTCCCGTTGATACGCTGATAGTGCATTTTTATAGATTCAACCTCAATCTATACTCTTTGATCCGCTGAAAGAATTTCTCCAATGCGGTGTAGTGGTCCTCTCGATTTTTGGACTTGGCAATCATATCGTCTACACACACCTCAACCTCTTTGTGGATCATGTCGTGCAGAATGGTGGTTGCAGCCCTGTGATAAGTGGCCCCAGCATTCTTCAATCCAAACGGCATGACTCGGTAGCAATAGGTGCCCCATGGAGTAGTGAAAGCAGTTTTCTCCCTATCCTCGGATACCATTAGAACCTGGTTATACTCAGAAAATCCATCCATGAATGAGAGCAATGCATGGCCTGCGGTGAAGTCTACCAACTCATCAATATGCGATAGTGGAAAATAATCCTTTGGACTAGCCTTATTCATATCCCTGAAGTCGACACAGACTCTGATTCTACCATCCTTCTTTGGAACTGGAACAATATTGGCCAACCACGTTGGATACTCAGATACAAGTAAGAACCCTGCCTCAATCTGTTTGGTAACTTCATCCTTGATCTTCGAAGCCCAATTTGGGCGAATTCTGCGCAGCTTCTGCATAACTGGCTGGGCCTCAGGGTCAAGAGGGATCCAGTGTTTTACAATCTTAGGATCAATTCCAGGCATGTCTTCGTAGGACCACACGAAAACATCTTTGAAATTTTTTAATAAAGTGATTAAACGCTCGCGTTTCTCCGAAGACAGTGTGGACCCGATCTAGACCAATCGAGGATTTTCCTCAGTACCCATGTTAATTGATACGATTTCATCTGTACAGGGCTTAACACGCCTCTCCTCCTCACGATCAACCAAATTTTTCAAAATCCAAAGAATTTCTTCCTCTTCGTTTATGTCAAAATTTTGAAAATTAAGATCAGTACAACAAACCAAAGGCACAGAGAAGTAGGCAACATTCACAGCATTCCCATTCAAAAAGTCTGGATCTTCGGTTATAGTGGACTTAAAAGAAAAACTAAAAGACGACTTGGATAGGACTTTGGTATCCGGGTTACCACTCCCAGAAGTAATAGACTCAGAGGAACTCGAATCTGACTCCGACTCCACAGACTCAGTGGAATCAGATCCGGACTCACTATCCGATTTAGAATTATTGATGATGCCTTGCTCAAACTTCCAGACCAAGCGTGGAGCCTCAGACGCGTCCAAGATAAGATTGGAGAAATCCACTGCTGGGTTATCCTTAATCATTGAGATAGTAAAACTATCCCTCAAGTTGGTGGTCTCAACTCCAGCAGTAGAACTTGTCAATAAGTCAGCCAGTGCTTTTCCCAATAGCTCCTCCTTTTCAATGTCCAAGTTTGCAGTCCTGTCTTGATCTGGGCTAGGGCTCAGGTTTGCTTGTTCATCCTCCTTTTCTGGTAGTTGGCGTTCGAAAAAGATTTTGAACCCCGGATACCTTGTTTTTGTTTCCAATCATACCAGGGCTCTGGGAATCCACAAAAAGGGAAGTCTTCCCCTTGGCAGACAAAACGTTCATTCAAGGTCCCCTATATTGGTTTGTGGACTAACTCATACTGCTTCCTAGTCCTCTTTGCTTTCAGCCTTTCTCTCAGCTCTTGTGTTTTCCTTTTCCAATCTACAGCGGTAGGTTTGTATCCCAACTTGAAGGCATGGAGGTTGTGACTGATCTCCTTAGCAACAGTACCTCCATGTCTGCCACTTCGGCCTAGTCTCGACCCGGGCATATGCCCTTGTTTGTTCATCACATATATGGATTGTGCACTCACATAGTCTCCATCGCCCTCTGCCATGATGGTTTGGACCAACCGAGTTTCTGCTAAAGAGAAGCCAGAAAGGAACATATATTCTTCCCCATGTATGATTTTCAATAATGGTGCAATGGTTCCCTGGGGAGGATGGATCGCAGAATTACCGTACACAGTGGCAATCCCGTAGTTAAAGGGGTACTTTACTAACTGATGGACTGTTAATGACACAACCCTTATCTGATGTAGCCAGGGCCTTCCCAGTAGTAAGTTGAACATGGCTGGTACATCCATTACATGGAATTCCACTTCGTGTTCGGACGGACCAATTAGGATATGGCTTTTGAACGTTCCCATAATATCCCAGCTTGTATTGTCATAAGCCCAGACGGCTTGGGTCGTGGGTGTAAAGTCAATTGGCCTCAAACCAATGGCATAGGCGATCCTCACTAGACACACATTGATCGTCGATCCGGTACCTACTAACACCACCAGAATTCACTTTGTTCAACTTTCCAGGGTTACATACAAGGGACGGTTGTGGTTGGCACCCCCAGGTGGTAACTTCTTATATAGAAAAGATATCACTAGTGTAATGTCCTCAGAGGTTACCAACGATACCAATTGGTCTAAAGTGGTATCGATAGGCAGTTTAGTCTGGTTCATTGCCTCCAACTGTGCTTGCCTATGCTCCCGAGATGCCATTATCAGCCCCTAGATTGATATGTCAGCCTGAATCTTCTTGAGCTATTTTAAGACCATGTTTTCCTCAACATCTTTCTCTTTTGCTCTCTTAGCCTCCTTGTTAGAGGTCTTTGGCTGGTCTAATGCTACGGGTTTAAAGTACCAACCACTCCAGGTCATATGATTGATCTCGTCGGTATATCAGGTGTCATCTAGGGTATCAGCTTTCTAACCTTCATTAGTGTACGTATGACTCAGGTCACTGTCTTCCCACCATTTTCTCGCAGTCATGGACAGACTAGCATCGGGTTCTATCCGGAGCATATTAACATAGCGCGCCCCATCATCATACCATTCTTCCTCCACCACAATCTCAGTTTCTGAATCCTAATATTTTCTAAGCTTCCTCAACATCCTTTTTCCGGTCACTAGGGTCCTATTTGACCTTTCTGGTAGTTTGGGCATCACCCACCTTTGTTTCGGGTTCTTTTTTCCCTTTTCCTTTGCCTTGCTCCAGAGCTATCTTTGCTTGGATCTCTTCAATCCTTTCCCTTCGAAATTGTTCCAATGCCTATTCTTTCTCAGTCAGAGGTGCAGCCTCAGCCTTTCCACTAGTAGCAACTTCTCTTCTGTCTCAGTCTCTCTTATTTGTTCCTCCACATCGGACTCTTTCTCACTCAACCATCTATTGCTTGTTTCTAGCTGGCTCAGGTCCCACCATCCCACCTGAACACTACTTGTATCCTCCTCTTCGAAGAAGTATAAATTCTCTAAATCTTCCTCCAGATCAGCCAAATCCTCTTCTGAGTCAACCAAGTCATTTAGGCCTTGTTCAGGTCGATCATTCTGATGTTGCCTTAACTGGTCTTCCCCAATAGCATTAATACTGAGAAAGTCTGGTAGTATGACTACTAGCTTCGGCTGATCGATGGCCACAATGTATAAACTGTGATCATACTCCTCCGTGAGCGAGACCCTCTTCTCTATGACACGGGTATCAGACGACCCTGTCTTTAGTACATTCTTCTCTTTCTACGTTTCTACTACCACAGGTCTGGATTGGGTTTATGGTGTTAGATCCATTTTGCACATGTTTGTGCCTTCCGAAATGACCACCTCTTGTTGTGGTAGGTGGGAAAATATAATGTATATACCACAGTTGAAGGTGAGCAGTAGCGTATGGGTGTGGTTAATGTTTCTGGGCCGAGGGACTTGGTTATGTGCAGAAGTGGGTTGGTTGTTATGTTTGGTTTAGCGGGTGGGGCGATGACTTTATTGTTAATGAGATCTTGTATCTCATAACGTAGACGGTAGCACATGTCTGTGGGATGGCCATGTTGTTGGTGGAAGATATAATACTAGGTAGGGCCATGTTTGGGTGGCAATGGGTCTGGAAATGGACGGGCATCGAGAGGCTTGAGATGTCCCTTTTGCATTAATAGCTTGAGGGCATGGGTTGGGCTCATATAGAGGGGAGTAAAAACTCTTCGATTCCAAAGTGGACCAGTATTTTGTGAAGGTTGTGACGTTGTGGCAGTAGTAAAAGGATCAGCCATCTTGGCTGTTGAAACAACAATACTGACATCCGCAAGCTGTGGAATAGTGCTACTGGTAGCATTGGTATTCCAAGAGAACAACCTTCTTGTGGGTTCGCTTGTTCTATAGATAATATCCTTTTTGAATGCACTCTCAATCTGGACCCCCAGCTTATGTAAGGAAGCAAATATGGACAGTGGTGCCACTATCATTCTCTACAACATGTCTGGCTCAAGGTTCTAGACCACTAGTTGAACTTGTTCTTTTTTGGCAGACCTATTTGTCATTCGGGCTGCCTTGGCTCTCCACCGGGTGACAAAGTCAATGAATGAATCTTTGGGGTTCTGGGTAGTAGCCTCTAGCTCACTAATGGTTACCTTTATCTGGGTGTTATATGAGTACTAATTGACAAACGCCTCAGATAGCTCTTTCCAATTCTCCTTTGTAGAGTCCTCTAACTTAGCATACCAGATGGCCACCATATCGGACAGGGTTCTCCCAAATAATGAGAGCTTCTATGCCCGAGACAAACCCATAGGCCTTAATACATCTGAGAACAATCGGACATGCACAATTAGATCTTCACTCCCATCGAATCTGTCGATGTGGGGCATCTTAAATTTCTTCAGTAATCTAACTGAAGCCTCAGTGTACCCATCTTTGATATCTGGAATAGAGTTGAAGCCCTAGGATTTCTTCAATGCTTTCTCCAATCTAGTAATCTTGACTAAGACCAGATCACTTTCATTGATATCAAAAGGAAAGATTCCTACGGGGGGTTGAGCCGGAGGCCGATAAGCTGGAGCCGGAGGAAACATGTCATGAGGATCCGAGACTGGTAGATTTTCTATTGGTGGGGGTAGATCCGAGTATGGCTGAGCAGCCGGGATCGGATGCATGGTTGATGTTGATGCCCTAGATATATGTCATAGATCGGCAATGATTTCATCTTATGTAGCCGTCCTCTGGTTTACAGTGTCCATGGTTCTTTGGAAAGCCGTCATCATGGCAGCAAATTCCTCCGCGTTCTGTGCTGTGTTTTGTGCCATTGCTGGTCTAGGCGAACTAGATGCTGGTGAACTGATAGAGTGAGAACAGATAGGTGTTTGAAGAGTGCTTTGTGCTGGTGTTACCGACTATCTGTTCCTTCTTCGTCGAGTGACTGACAGAAGCGAGACAAACACGGGCTGACCACCAACAAGGTCTTGAGCTTTGCAAAGCCTGCCGAAGCCAGTCCACACAACTTGGGAAATATCGAGTCTTTCTGAAGCTATGATGGTAAACTGCCTAGCAAAAAGAAAGAAAGAAAAACATAATCAAAATTAGACAGCACTTCGGCCCCAATTCGCAGTAGTCATAACACACAGCTAAACTGTAATCCCTGCAGAACTCTGTTCTCAAACTTATACTTTCTCACTATAAAAGCACATATCAAGTAAAAGAACCAAAACACCCCTATAAGGGGGTCGGGTTACCTTGTCCTAAATTTTTGGCATGATCTAGGATGCACTATTTCAAACAACAAGTTTCACAACATCCTGTAAATGGGTAGCTGTAGACACCCCATTTTTGACCGACCTTAAGACTCAGACGTTATCGTTTGAGCATACGGTGATCGCACATGTTCATGCTCGTTTCGAGTTTCTGGAGTTTTCGGCTGAGTGCCTTGCCTCCGAGCCTCTGAACTCTTTGCGTTTTGGCTCGGTTTGTAGACCAAACCTTGTTTTCCCTTGTCTAGAGGGAGAGAGAGGTCCGTAGACCACTTTTTGTCATCGTAGACCACTTTTCCCTCATGGAGACTAGTTTTCGATTTCTAGAGCCTTCGATTGCGCGCCTTGTCTCGGGACCACTTATCGTTCTCTTTTTGTCCTGGTTTTCGAACCATGCCTTGTTGCCTTGGTCTAGAGGGACATAGAGGTCTTGGAGACCACCTTTTGTGGTCGTAGACCACTTTTCCCTCGTAGACCACTTTTGGTGCCCGTAGACTAGTTTTCGAGGCTTCTGACTACGCGCCTTGAGCCCCGGACTCTTGTCTTGCATCCTTTTTTGTTTGTTTTTGGCACAAACCTTGTTTTCCTTACTTGAAGGGTGGAATGAGGGTTGGATACCACTTTCTCCCCCTGAAAACCACTTTTCTTCCTCGCCAGCCAGTTTTCTGGTCGGCCAACTAGTCTTGGTGGCCTTTGGACCACCAAACGTGGTTGGCAGCCATGCCACCACTTTGCTTTCTTAGTGCAGACCACCTCTCCCCCCCCTGCCGACCACTTTGTCTCCTTGGAGGCCATTTTCACTGGTCGGTCGACCAGTGTATGTAGCTGGCCGACCACTTCAATTGGTCGGCAGCTTTCCTGTGTTTCTTGCAGAGTTTGTGGATGCCAGCTGTGCTAGCTGGAGAGCATAGATTGCATCCTCCATACACGTGTATATGGAGGGATTTAACCAAGCTTCTAGCTTCTCCAAGATGCTTAAAGCTTAGAGTTCTCTAAGAGGGAGGCTCTCTCTCCCTTTTCCAGGTTCAGAAAAATTGGATTAGAGCTATACATATATCTTCCTCTATATATTCCTCTATATATATATATATATATTTGTTCCTTAAAGTGTGTTGTTTCTTCACTTTTGCACTACAACTCCTAGCCACACACCACCATCTCTGAGCTGAGATTCTTGGAGGTGGTGTTTGGGTCATAAAAGCTGGTTTTTGGCTGAAGAAGGTGTTGTTGTTATAGTGCTTCAAGGGTAACCCTTTTTCCCCTTTTTAAGCTTTGTTTTGTTTACTCTTTGAGCCATCTTTGAATGCTTTTTTTGGCTTAGCTTTCAATTGTAAAAAGCTTTATTTTCTAGTGTTTGAAATGCTTGTTTAAGGCCTCTTTAGTGTTGGGGGTGGTCTACCCCCTTTTGTGCCTTATTTTACCTTGTTTTGAACCATCTCTTTATGCCTTTGAGATCACCTTCTCTTAGCCTTTTAACCACTGAAATCCAATGGATTTTCAGTGGTAGAAATGTGGTTTTGAGGCCTAAAATGAGAGGGGTTGGTCCCCTCTCCTCTTGTCTTGTTTGTATGCATAGAGGGCCTATCAAATGAGCATGTTTTTGCACTCCTTTGTGGCTTTGTTTAAGCTTGTTTTTGTGACTTTTTGGCCTGATGTGACTCTGTTTTTGGCCAGTTTGGTTGTCTCTTGAGTGGTTCATACACTTGTAGTGTAATTCTACATTGCTAGCCCAACATGCTCTATACTTTGGGCCATCATTGTAGCCTATTTTGACTACACTCCAGCCTGAATTTATCCATATTTTTCCATGCTTAATCTTTGTTTTAAGTGTTTTGGGTCATGCATGCCTTTCTTTGTATAGCCATGGTGCAATCTTGCTCATTAGCTTTGAGTTTCGAAGTCTCTAGCATGCTTGGAATGTGATGTTTGCATGATATAGCCTCAATTCTCACATGATTTCAAAGCACATTTCATTGCCCTACTCTCACATTTTTCACTCCTTCAATGTGTTTGAAAGTTGTGTCTTCATGCCTTGTTTGTGAGCCAATGTGCATGCATGTTTGCTTAAGCTCTTGAGCTCCATTTTCAGCATGTTCTTGACCCTTAACTTGGCATGGTTAAGCTCTGTCCAGAGCTGGTTTAGTGGTTTAAGCTTAGTGTTGCATACTCCTTGTGTATTGCTCTTAACTAGCCTTATGCTCTAGGCCTTTGAGCATGCCTCATTTGTGTTGTTTGGATGATTTGGCATCATTTAACACTTCATTTTAGAGCATGTAGCATTTCCATATTCTCATGCATGTCACTCTTCAATGTGTTTGAAAATTGTGCCTTTATGCCTTACTTGCAAGCCATAGGTTGAATGTGCATTCGTTGCTCTTTGTGCCTAGGTTTTGTTGAGTTTTGGCCAATGTTTTGAAGCATCTCAGGTCTGTTCATGTTTGGTTTGGCCATTTGAGTATTGTCTTGCATGCTTCATGTATGATGCACTTCATTTGCCTTGAGGCCTTAGCTTTTTAGTTTGTCATGCATGCATTGTTTGCATGATAGGATCTTGAGCATGCCATTCCAGCACTCATAGAAGAGCATGTGGTTTTCATGTTGTTACATAGCATTGCATGTTGTTACCTTGCATTGTGCTTGCATGTTGCTATATTGCGTTGTGTTCGCATGCCATTAGCATTGATAGGTTGATCATGCTTGTGTTGTGTTGCATTGTGTTTGGATAGGGTGTTAATCCAAACATGAGGAACGAAGGACGTTTCATACTTCAAGTGATGAAACGTGCCTTATTTCTCAGTTGCCGACACTCTTGATCATACATGATAGAGTTTAAGGCCCTTATGTGTTATTTGTACATTCATTGACATTGAATTGTGCAAACTCGGTTTCTCGGCCATCGTGCATTGCGATGCTCAGTTGGTGGCCGGAGAGTAGAGAACCACACCCCCTTGAGCTTGAGAAATGATAGGGAGGATGGTTGTGCACACATACCTTGCAAATACACTGCTGTGCCCCTTCTTGTTCTCTGTTGCAACAAACTGGAAGTATGGCAAAATAAGTGGTCGGTAGACCAGTAAAAGTGGCTGGCCGACCACTTTTTCTGGTCTGCAGCAAAGGTAAGTGGTCTACAGGTGGTCTACATCACCAACAATTGGTCGGTCACCCTCCTAGAGGTCCCCATGATGGAATAGAAGCTATCTGGAAGCTTGTACAGTGTTCTGAGAACAAATGCAAACAGAGGCAAGTTGGGGCATCACGATGGATTTCCGAACGAGGCGACCGAGCATGCATGCACTTCTCGCCCTGAGAACCTCTTCTTTTACTGCTTTACTTAGCTAGCTAATGCTTTGGTTTTGTACTTAATTAGTTAATGCATTTAGCCATTCATTTGTTTTGTAATAATTTGTTAACTAGGACTAGTTAATTAGTTTCCTTTTGTAATAATTAGTTTAATTAGCTTAGATTAGCTAGTTAGCTTATTATTCGGATCCTCTATCGAGAGGGCACAATTGTTGTAATAAGTGTGCGTATGTGTGATGCATGTCTTCCAACCCCCATTTCTTTCTCCCTTTTATTTACCAGCTTTCGATGGTTAGTCTTAGGGCATGTTTTAATTAGCATCATTATGCTCACGTGTTTGCATCATTCATCTGTCTTGCATGCACCGGGCTCAGTGCATCATACTAACTGCATTGTATTTCAATACCAATTTGAGTACATGTTATCTAGTCCCATTCACATGACATCTTAGAATAGCGAGCCTATCTTAGTCGTATTTTTTCATGTGTTGCATTAGACATTCTTAACATAGCTAGGATCATGCATTGATTACTAACTAGCTTCTTTTTTTTCTCAGAGTACTAGGTAAGCTTTTACGCTTTAGCATATTGCATGAGTGTGATTGCATATTGCCATGATAGCATGCTTGCCATGATAGCATGCTTGCCATGAGGCTAACTGCTTAAGTGATTAGCTGCATAAATGCCTGTGGATGAAGGCTCGATTGCCTGAATAGGAACAACTCGATGATTGTGAGTTTTAAGCCCACTTGAAGTGGCAAAATCATGTTTTCCTATGCCCACTTAAGGGTGGCAAATCCGCATCTTAGCCTACTTGCGAGTAGCAACTTCACACCATTTTCAAAAACAAACATGAGTTGTTTTGCTCCAATCCGCGTGATCGAGTCAATACTTGTATGCTATGTGCATCACATAGTAAGCTAGCTAATAAACCGAAATAAGAAAGCATACGTTTTCAAAAACAACATATTATGTTAGTAGAGGCCGATCCTTTGATCGGGCGAGCGGGGGTGCTCATTGCATGACCTTCCCCTCTTGCACCCAAGTTCCCGAGCTGAGACAACTTTGGTGATGACTGGCACGTGGCCTTAGGCACGAGTCAGGGTTTACTAAATTTCCCAAAACAAAACATTTAGGTGGCGACTCTAAAATCTGGCAAAGCAGTCCGTGTTTGGCACTTTTTGATCAAAATCGATTTTTCAAAATGATTTGTCGAATTTGGACTCCTTGATGATTTATCAGTCTCACATTGCACTTTGTGAGATTAAATTCAGAACTGTGACATGAGTCCGAACTGTAGTAGCTAAGAACAACGATTTGCGCCCTCGCGCGCGGAGCGGAGTTTCGAGCAGTCTACAATAGCATCCTGTCCTAAGTTGGAATAGTCACTATAGTTTCAATATATGCAACTAGGTCAAATGGTCAAAAGGGTACCTCAGCAAGATTACCTAATATACATTTCACACCTAACACCGATAAGTGAAAGGTGGATAAAGCGGTACAGCGGTAACCCTGATCCAAGGATTGTGTTTCCAACATGGCAGAGCCCATGACCAGTCAACCTTTTGGCAAGCCTTTTGGGCAAGCCTCTAGCAAACCATCCAGGAATAGCATATGGAAAACACAGTGACTTAATGTAACCACGTAAATGCAACGCAAAGAACATATAAATGTAGATAAAAATTCACATCATGAGTTTCAAGTCAAGCCCTCTAAATCCCCAATCCCCAACAAAGTCACCAGAAACTGTAACTCAACTTTCGTGCCCCTTTTGAAAGAGGAATAGCCCTACAGTTCGAACACCCGTGGTTCTGAATCTGATCTCACAAGTGCAATGTGAAACAGTGAAAACACAAAAAAGAGACCCAATCCAACAATTCTTTTGGAAAATCGATGTTTGAATCAAACGCCAAAAATGGACTGCCTTGCTAGATTTCAAAGTCACCACCTAAATATTTTTGAGAAATTTAGGAAACCCAAGACTCGTGCCAAAGGCCATTAGTCCGTCATCACCAAAGTGTCTCGGCTCGAGAACTTAGGTACAAGAAGGGAAGGTCATGAATTGAGCACCCCACTCGCCCGATCAAAGATCGGCCTCTACAAATCATGATGTGATTTTTATTTACATTATGTACTATTGTTCCGATTATTAGCTATTCTTTACTATGTGACGCACACACAAATATAGACTAAATTTGCAAGAATTAAAACATTTGATTTCGTGTTTTATTTGAAATTGCTTTGTGAATTTGCCACTTGAAAAAGTGGGCTTAAAATGGATATTAATCAAACTATCCCAATTCAAGTAACTGGCCTTCATCCACAGGCATTCAAACAGTTATATCATTTAAGCAATTAGCCTCATGGTGAACATATTTGGACATAGTAACACAAACATTCGATGTAAGATGCTAAAACACAAAATTGCTCACCTAGTACTCCGAGCCAAAACAAAGCAAAATAATTAGAAAAATATGCATGTTCCTAATTAATACAATATGATTAAATGCAGCGCACACATTATGTATTTTATAGGCTCGGCTATGAGCATGTGATATGATTTCATTCAAGACATACGATAAAGCACGTATTCAAGTAATGAATCTGAACATTGATATTGGGTTAGTATGATGAGCCGAGCCTTGGATGCATGCAAGATAATGGATGCAAAGTATAAGAATGCTAATTTGAAAAATGATGTTCCTATACTAACCATCGTAAGCATGTAAGTAAAAATGAGAAAGACATGGGGTTGGAAGACATACAACTTATTACATAACTGCCCTCATGCAAAAGGGTGCAAATCAAAATCCAAAAGTCTAAATTAAACTAATTATTACAAAACCAAATTAATAACTAAGCGAAGAATTAATTAGCTAACTACTCTATTATAATAAGGATAATAATGATAAGTAGACTAATTATTTAAGCTAACTAGCTATAACAATTACAAATAAACAACAATAGTTAATTAATTAATTACAACACTAATAATTAACAAGACTAATTATAACAATAATTAACTAATTAATTAATTACAACATGATGTAAGCAAGGATGCGCAAGATTTGCATGCTCAATGTCCAAGAACAACTTTGTCTACCCCAGGCTTGCTCTGTTTCACCTTCAGCCACTGCCCTCTATTTTCTGCAAAATACACTGCTGACCAAACATTGATGACCGGTCAGGCCTAAAGAAGATCGGTCGTGCCTCAATTTCATGCCAAATTCTGTTCTGTGCTTTGAAGTGAAAACAATGCAGTCAGAGTGTTTTGGACTCTGTTTGTCCCTCTCACACTTCTCTGTCATGGGAAAGCCTTGAGAGAAGGTTGGAGTCGTTTCCAAAACCATCAATGAGCAAGTTGATTGCTTGACGATTTTAGGTACAATTTGGACAAAAATCAATAAATGAAATGAACAACAACCACTCCTCCCTCTTATCATAGAGTGAACTCAAAAAGGGAGGTAGTGACGCTTCAAGATTCATCAAAACATCATGAATTGACACAAGATAACCCTTGACACAATGAATTCGACATATCGTTTGGCTGAACCCCAAGCAATATAACTCATTTTCTTTATGTGGGTTGGTTTATTTTAATCCAAATTCATTAGTCTTTATCACCCCTTAATCCATTAAGCCCAAAATGATTGTTACGTCCACTAGAGATTACGTCCACTAAGTGAGAAATATGTCAAACGGGAGGTGATTCTCAACATGCAAAAGTGACTACACCGTTGACAATGAACCTCCGTAGAGATTAAGCCATTAAGCATAAATCCCTAGTTCAAGTTTTGAATAACTGTCAACCGATTGAAACAACTCTCAAATCAAAGAGATGAATGGCAAATTGATTATTAAAATGAGGTTCTTAAACATAGAAATAAGTTAAAGAAAAGCTAAGAACAATATACAACAAGCTATGTAGGCAAACTTATGAGACAACAACCAAGTTAATCAAAGCATGAACTATTTAAACAACCTAAAACAGCTCCAAAACAGCCCTCAAGAGATGAAAAACAGTGGCTCAAAATGCATGAAAAGAGCCTAAAAAAACTAATAAACAAAGATAGAAAACAAGACTATTAAACAATAACAAGAAGGGGTGGCTAACCCCTCCATTTTTGAAACCTCAAAGCATGATTTTTAGCCTTTTTTTAACTCTGAAAATCAGTTTAGAGAGCAAAGAAAAAGAGTGTAAAAGCAAGGGTTTAAGCTATAGGTAAATGTGTAGAAAGAGTGTAAACTCTCTCTACCCTTTTGGTAGCTCTCCAAACCCATATATAAACACTTGGAATAGAATCAAAACAACATAAAACTACAAGAACTAGATAGTAAATGAAAGAACAAGAAGTAAAAGAGATGATGACAAGCACCTCGCAAAGAAGTAAGCTTTTGCTTATGATTCAAACTAAGTCTCAACACACTCTCAAGCTTGAATTATAGTGTTCAAGGCTCAACCAAGGTTCTTGGGCCAAGGTATGAAGGTGTATGTGGCATATGGATATAGGTTCAAGATGATAAGTTTGCTCAAAGTGTTGCTTGCACAAGAAGAAGGAGAAGAATGAGCTCTCAAGGTGATGTAGAGGCTTTGTAGAAATTCTTCAACCCTCGAAACAGAGATATATAGTCGTTTTTATAGAATTTGAGCAAGAGGGGTAATAAATATCTTCAAAAATGGACAGTTGGCGGCTTGCCGCCTAGAACAATGTTTCTCGCTACTAAGGCACGGCCGACCCGCACTAAGGCACGACCGAGCCTCAATGTGTTCCCCTGTTTTTCTGTTTCAGCCTCAGCATAGGGTGGCACAATGTGTAAAAATGGATTTCTTGGGTATAATCAATAGAAATATAGGAGGTTTGGGATTGTTTCAGAGCTTCAAACATGGCCCTACGTTGAGACCTCGAACCACGCACAACACCACTTTCATCATCGGGCGGGCAAAGTGCTCGGTCATAAGGATCTTAGGTCTATTAACCATGTGGGCAGTCAAAAATGGGGTGTCCACAATAATACATGGTTAATAGACCTAAGATCCTTATGACATGTTTAAATGGGATTTTTAAGAAAATTGGTTGAAATTATACAAAAAGGGTAATAAGATAAAAGAATGAGTTTTCTTTGAAAAATTAGTGAAATTCTCATGAGGAAGGCATTACTTATGTGCACTTTATTTTGAATATAAAAGGCACATTATTTATTTATGTATCACCCGTTTAACATTCATGATCACATATATCTATTGATCTTATTGTCGGGAATCATTTTAGATCCCTACTAGACCTATTGTCCATCCCATATTGTTTAACCATTTTACAAGAGCAAAGTCAGGTGCAACAGTTGAAGATCAAGAATTTATTTGTTTGTTAGGAGTCCATGCGGTGTCTAGTGTAAATGAGGGATTGAAAGACTAAAATTAGAGGTGTTTCTTTTTGTAACTATGTATAATTGAAACTCTCAATGTAAGCCCTTGGGGCATGTATTATTAATTGTATTTAATATTTCATTCATTGTAATTATGCGGCAGAGAATCTCTTTTATTCAATTTAGCTTGTGGTGTTACTATAACTATTACTGGAAAATTGAATATTTATAAGGAATTTGGTAATGTAAGGAAGTAACAAAATCTAGGGCGTGATACATGCTATAGATTCAGGCATTAGGAGTCATGAATGTGTAATGCCTATGATTACTTTTGTAAGTCTATAATAATGAAATGAAATATATGGATAGAGATACATTTTAATGGTGATGATTATTGGAAATTGGGATACTTTGGTCTTCCACAAGTTTCACTATATTGATTCTGAATAAGAAAGGTGAATATAGGTTTACTTTATGCTAATTAGATCTTATAAAAATTGGGGCATTACAGAGTTGGGAGGGGCTACTGCCACCCAAAGTTTTATGAAAGCCCCTTAAATATAGTAGTACAAATTAGTAGTATGTTTTAATTATATAGGTTCACCATCCTAAGATATTTTTGAGAAAATTAATATTTCCATCTCTAAGATATTCTCATAGTTGTAGCCAAAACCATTATTATCTATGTGGAGAAAATCAATATTGGGAAAATGTTTTTTAAAAAAATAATAATAAATAGTAAAGCAACTTGTAACAAGTTGGATGTCCAACTCAGTCTTCAATTTTAAGTTTTAATTTTCATTCTATAACTGTGAGTGTGTTTTTCTTTCTCTCTATCTCTCTCTAATTTTTCTTCTTTGTTCCAGTTCTCTCTTTTCTCTTGTTCTTCTTCTTTTGTTTCGATTGTTTTTTCTCTTTTTCTTTTTCTCTTTCTTTTATTGTTCTAGTTCACTTTTCAACTCATTTTTTATTTTCACTTTCTTGTTCCCCTTTATATCTATTCCAAAACTTCTTCTGTTTCAATTCTTCGTCTATTTCAATTATCTTTTTTCTTCTTCAGTCTATCAAGAATTGAACAATCTGTTTAAGTAGGGCTAATCCAAGTAGCCATTAAGGCCATTCCCTTAGGCCCCAAAATGAGGAAGACTCTCAATTTTTATAATGTATTTATTGGGAATGGCACCCCTATATATTCTTATACTCCATATTTTATTTTTTAGAGTTCATTCTACGCCTACAATAATAATTTAAATTATTCATCTTGTAAATCTCACAATAAATATCATATGTATAAAAAAAATCAATTTCATTGGATATCAATGAATATATGAACAAATTACTTTTTGTTTTATAGAATGAAAAGTTTAACTTTAAACTCATAATTACTGTCCATTTTACAAAATAAGATACAATTTATTTATATATCTAGTGATATTCGATAAAATTAATTTTTGTAAACTTATCTAAATTGTTAGAATTACGAGATGAACGATTTAGATTACCATTGTAGACCTAAAATGGAATCTAAAAAATAAAATATAAAAAAAAATATAAAAGATAAAAGTGTGGAGGGAAACTATTCCCGTATTTATTGCCATTCAGTATTTCTATAGACATGAGCATTAATTGCTCTTGCATTAAAATCAAAAACACATTGATTGCTCTTACTTTAATTGGTAGTTACTATAGTCTATAACCGATACAAATAAATAAGTTCGTTGACATAATATTATTCAATATTTTTGGAGTAATATTTTATTTCATTTATACATTTATACTTAACACTCTGTCTCTTAAAATTCTAACCTAAAAATAATGAATTCCATAATTTAAATAAAAAATTACTTATTTAAAGTTGAGGCATTCACACAAGTTTTAATTTATGAATTTATATTCTATTAAGTCTTAATTATGATTTTTTTTAGACTTTTAAGTCCCATTAAATTTTTAATGGTCGAAATTGCACTTCAAATAATGATTATTCATAATTTATGATTATTTATAAAGGAATATGATGATTCGAAATTTATTTTAATTTTCAAAATTTTAAAACATCAACTGTCAAATTGAAAAAAAAAACAAAAAAACAAAAAAAAAAAGAAGCTAATTTGGTTTGAGTTTTTTAGATTAAGTTTTTTGAAAACAGAATTTTCATTTTTTGTGCTTTTTGGTTTTAGTGAATATTTTTAAAATTTAAAGCATTTTTTTTAGATGCACCTTATTCAAATGTATCTAAAAAGTCAAAATTTTATAGAAAGATATTTTAAAAGTTAATAAATACGCAAAAATATGAAAAATATACTGAATTCACGTATATTTTTGTATTTTTGGCATTTAGTGAATTTTTAAAAGATTTTTTTCACAAAAATTATACTTTTTATGTGTATTTATGTTAGGTGTATCTAAAAATTAAAAAAAATATATTTGCTCGAAATATTAAAAAAATTCAGTAAAAATAAAAAACACGAAAAACAAGAAAGTAGAATTTTCTGGAAATTATTTTTTGGAAAACCAAAAACAAGCAAAGTTATTTTTTTTTGGAAAAAAATTGAAAAAACTAAATTATTTTTTTGTGCAAAACTGAAAGTTGTGTGTCTATAAAGGAGGGTGATGATGGAACATTGATATGCAAAACTGAAAAATAAAATGAAATTTAAAAATGAAAAAAACTGATAATGTTCTTAAAATTAGAAAAAACTGATAATATTCTCAATTTTATTGGATCGTTGAATCAAACTAATAAATAAAATGGTAAAAATGTTTAATTTCATACTCTATTTTTTTCATCAGTTAGTGACACAATTATCTGAAACATTGCTATACAAAATTGATAATGTTTTTTAGTTTTAAAAATTGAAAAAAACTGATAATATTCTCAGTTTTACTAAATAGAATTTATTAGTTCAAAAAAACTTAGATAGCACATGAATTACCATAACATTTGTAAATAAAACTTTTAGGTAATTAACTCTTTAGAAGCATTAAATATTATCTCACCTAAACTCACTTTAGAAACATTAAATATTATCTGGCCTATTGACCCATTCAAATCCTTTCCATCTCTCTCCCCTCCCAAAAAAAAAAAAAAAAAAAATGTTTTTATCACTTTTAAATTAGGTGTCTCAAATATTTTTTTTATTTTTATTTCTTATTCAAGATCATCACTAGTTTAGGGTTTACCATTGTCTTTTTATTTTTCTTTTTGATCACACTTTCTTCTATAAATTTAGGAAAAATTACACTTTGCACTTTACACTTTACTTAAAATCTCAGTTTAGTCCCTACACATCTGTCATGACCCAAACCCGCCCCTATAGATTAAGGTCATAACCGGCCAGTAATCATGAGGTTACTTACGGCCTCAAACGAGATTAAACATATCTCAATAGAAATAAAGAGCCCAAAACGGAAGCAGACTTAAAAATTTTGTCCAAAGAGTTTATAGCGATCCCGGTTTTCCTCCGTTAATTATTGTATTCCGGACTCGGTTCCGTGGTTGGTTATTGTTGTCTATGTCTTGTTTCCGTCCTTTAATTCCTTGTATTTGAGTTGTGGGATGTGTTGGGTAAGTTTGGAACAGGTTGGTTGGGTGTTGGAACAAATGGTTGCTGTCTAGAATTTGGCATCTTCGCTCAAGCGAGGCTTTTTGCGCTCGAACGAGCCTTGGGTCTTTGCTTCTTCGCTCAAGCAAAGGTTCTTGCGCTCAAGCGAGCTTTCTGTGATGTGTCTCATCGCTCGAGCGAGCACTCTTGCGCTCAAGCGTGCATCTGCGTCTAGATTGGACCTGAAGGTTGGTATTCTTTACTCGAGCGAGTTTTCTTTCGCTCGAGCGAGCGAGCCCTATGTTTTGAGTTTTTTTGCTCGAGCGAGAACTCTTGCGCTCGAGCGTGCTTCTGCGTTGTAGACCTGAAGCTTTGCATTGTTCGCTCGAGTGACGCTTCCTGCACTCGAGCGAGGTTCTTTTGTGTCTGGTCGCTCGAGCGACAACTCCTTCGCTCGAGCAAGCCTTGAATATATCAGATCGCAGCAGCGTGATCTTAATCACTTTTTCATCCTCTTTTTCACTCCAAACCCTAGATCCAACTCTCTCTCTCTCTCTACACACTCATTTTCTCTACAAATACACTTGATCTATAGGGTTTCTACCCTTCCTCCTTTGTCAAAAAGCTAGAGTACCTCGTGGGCTATCTTTTGATCCGAAAAAGTGTAGATTTGGAGCCCTTTCAAGTTTCTTCTTCTTCTCTTTTGGACTCCTAACTTCGAGGTAGGGATAATCTACTCCTTATTATGAGTTTTGACATAAATGTTGGTTATTTTGTATAGATGGTGGTGTTTGGGAGTTTTGGGTTAAGTTAAGGTTTGATTTGAAATTCTAAAAGAGGGTTCTCATGTCTTTGGGCTCCATTGTGTATGAGAGGCCTTGAGGTTAGGTCCATTTGTGTATAATTGATGAAATTGAGTATTTGAGACTAGATGTTTGAAAAGAGGAAGTTTTACCCTAAATGGAAATTAAATAAATTATTTGGTATAAATATGAAATTGAATTGAGAATTATGAAATTGGAGGAAATTGTGATTACATGATGTAGTTGGATTGATAAATAACTCATCCATGGAAAATGTAATAATTTATCTGTTTGATAGATTTATTTACCTGTTTAGAGATAATTGTTTTGGGCTATCGGTGGAGGATATCCATGATTGTTGTAGAACTGCATGATGATTAGGTAAATTGAAACTAATCAATGGGATTATGTCATTGAATATGACGGTTGGATTAACACATTGAATATGTGCTCTAATTGATTATTGTATATGATAAAGTGTTTAAATACATTGCATATGTATATTTGTTTGGGAGAAGATAGGGGATGTACTCCATGGTTTGGGAGGAGATAGGAGATGTACTCCACTGTTTGGGAGGAGATAGGGGATGGACTCCATTGATAATTAAGTTGGCCGAAGTGTCCAGGGTGAAAGTCCCGAAATCTTATATATGTTTGAATGACGTTGATGATTGAAGCGTTGATAATATGAGTTGTAGTCTCATTTCGAATTGTTAATGATTGAAGTGCTGATAATATGAGTTGTAATCTCATTTCAAATTGTAAATGATTAAAGTGTTGATAATATGAGTTGTAGTCTCATTTTGAATTATTTGGGTGAATAATGACCCATGCTTCTAAATTAACTTGGGTAAATGAATAAAAATGGATTACAAATATGGATGCACTTGTTGGTGGCTTTGTAAAGGGTGTAAATTGGCCTATATGTGTTAACCATTTATCGACTGCTAACGTTTTAGTTATTTCTCATATTTAGTTTAGCATATCTCTACTGGGTTTTGGCTCACCCTACTTGGGACACCATTTTCAGGTACAGGTGACATGCCTCCAAGATCTTAGCTTGGGAGGTTTAGGAGTTGAAAACACTGTTTTTGTTATTTGTCTTGTTGATTACATGTAAATGCAAGCCAAGGGCTTTACTTGTAAAAGAGTTAGTACTCTTCTTTTTGTAACCAAGTTAATACTTGGAAAGATGTAAGCCCGTAGGGTATTTTATTACGTTCTAAACAGTTTGGAACCTAAATGAAATACTCTTTTTGTAATATTAACTCTGAGGTATGTATGAAAATGTGATTTATCTATCATGTATATAAAACTGTTAGATGATGGGATTATGTATTATTTTGAGAGCGTTACAGAGTTGTGCTTACATGGCATAGAAAAATCATTTCATAGGCATTCCATAATAACTCAGACATATAAACAGAGTTAACATCTTGTAACATCTTGTACAACCAGGAACTTTCAAACATGCAGTCAGCCAAACAAAAAGTTTATATACATAGGTGATCCAACGTAATCACTAAGGTAGAAAAAGGGTAAAACAAAAGAAAGAGAACAAAGTCTCGTGCGTGAGACGTTTGGGCTAACTTCACAAAAACTTGAATTTCTCTCACATTCTTCACTGCGGCTGGGGTTGGATGTCTCTTTGCTCACCTACATTCATATAAATAAGAGTGAGCAAAAGCTCAGTGAATAATAGTAAGGTAAAGATGTTATATGAATGAAATTCTCTAATAGATAATGTCCTTGTCAAACACATCAAACGGCCTTAGGCCCATTCATATTCTTATCAAATATATCAAATGGCTCAGGCCCAAACATATCAAATGGCCTATAGCCCATCACATCAAACGGCCTTGGGCCCAATTCATTCATGTCAAACGGCCTCGGGCCCAATCATGGTATTAAACGGCCTCTGGCCCAATCATATCTAACAGTCTCTGGCCCATTATTTTCATATACATATTTATGCGCATTTCATATTTTTGATCATGATCATATTCATATTCAAACGACCTTAGGCCCAACGCAGTCGTATTGAAACGGCCTTGGGCCCATTCATATCCTTATCAAATATATCAAATGGCATTAGGCCCAAATATAACAAATGACCTCAGGCCCAATTCATGTTCTTCACAGAACCTTATACAAAAATTAGGCATAAAAAATGCTCATTCATAATTCAAACCAACAAATCCATGAAGCTTATACAGAAGTATCAATTGGAAAATAACATATTTGAAAATATCTTTACTAAGATATTACTCACAGTGTTCTGTTGAAGGATTTGTCCTTGCGCTTGACCCTACACATTTCATAACACAATGGGTCACGAGCAATTCAATCCGTTCTCGATTTGTTTATTTCTCTTAGACCTTTTTTTTATTTCTTTAATTCATTTACAATGCACAACGCATGCCTAAGAGTGCTTAAAAATGAAAGAGAACAGAAGCGGAACATAAAACAGCTTTTCAAAAGTTTATGAAACAAGGCCCTTTGCTCGAGTGCACCTTTGGTTGCTTGAGCGGTCTGCAAAACTCTGTGAAAGTACTGGTTGCATGAATTTTATGCTCGAGCGAGACTCTTTCCGCTTGAGCGCGGAGTCTTGCAAAATAGGGTTCGCTTGAGCGTAAGATTTGTCGCTCGATCTATCATGCAAATCTCTGCAAAACTTCTGGGAGCTTGATTTTTATGCCCGAGTGAGGCTTTCTTCACTCGAGCAGACAGACCAAATTTTAGAATTTCTAGAATTTTGTTTGAAGCTCAAAACACACTTTCAAAGGTCCAAAGCTTGCAAGTTGATACTAAAACATGGAAAAACATTGTCTAACATGAAAATATAGGTAATTTGAAACCAATTGTCCAAAATCATGGTCCATTTCTCAAATCATTTCAAATTCTTCTTGCCAATTTCAAAACTCACGCAATCAAGCTTCATACCTCCATGAATCATGCATGCATGTAAAATTATTGACTCTAATTCCATTTCAAATGGTACAAATGATGCTTAATTATGGCACTCAATTCTTCATGTTTTACCATGCTTCATGCTTAATTATGCAAATTCATGGCAATTCTTTACATACATAGTTATATATATTGACTGCAATTTCATATTAATTACCAACTCTCGTTGAATTTATAAAATTACAAGCTCAAACTCATGAATTAAGGGTTGGTTACTCACCTAGAAGCTCCAATCCTTCTAAATATAGCTAATTCTTGAACCTAGCTTTCCAAATCTTCAAGTTTTGAGACAATTATACAATTTCCCTCTTCCTCTCTCTCTAGAGGCATCTTTGTCTCTCTCTCTAGAGTGTATTTTCAGTCTTTTGAGCTCATAATATGAGTTTAGGTGTAATTAGCCCATAAATATACTAGGTGATTAGATTAAATTAATCAAGCTCACTTAAGATTAATGAACCACACTTAATTTAATCTAATTATTTCGATACAAATCAATTTTTAATCAAATTTCACCATAGGCTCTAAAAATCATGCTAATCACAATGATACAGACGATTTCAATTTTTGTCACCTCTACGGCCTTCAATTTTCAAATTATAGCAGCGAGTTGGACAAATTTTCCTACAGTAAACAGATATAACTTCACAAAATCAAATAATTAAGCAATTAGCACTCAAAATTAAATTAAGCATGTACTGATGTGGTTTAGAAATACTCTTGGATCCTGAAGGACGTTCCTAATCCTCTGATTGCCACCTGAAAAAGAAATTAACACTCCAATCAGGGGTGCTGGAATTAGTACTCCGACGGACAAGTTAGTATATGTCTCTCGTTTGCTTGTGTCTTAAGTTTCTTGAGTCTGTTCTCACTTACCTCTCTTAAGTTGATGTTCCTCTATTTATATTCGCTCCTGGGCCCTAAGGCCGGGCCCACTGTTAGTCCATCACATGATTGGTCATTCGGCCCTTCTGTTGTACGCCAATTCCCACTCGGCTGCTTGTTCAACTGGTTCTATGGCCGATTTATCTATTCGGCTCGATGATCCCCCTGGGTGGAGCCGAATAACCTATATCCTAATTTTCCCCAAATTCATTTGGCTCTTATACATAAAATGGTATTTGGATCCCCCAATTGCCCCCCAAACATCCTACTAATGCCAGTTAGTCGGCATGTTTGGTTTTGAACTTGGAGAGTCAAAAATATGGCGGCTTCCCTTATTCCAACGCAAGTGTCAGAATGTTCACGCTTTTTATGAATCATTATAATTTCCGGCCACTTCGTACGCTTCATTCATTTAATGCGATTTGAAACCGTGTTGTCCCATCGAATGTATGTTTTTTGAATACGCAAAGCTTCTTGGTTGCCTACCAATTTGCCTCCTCAATTTCACGACCTCTGCAACCTATCCTCGTTTCTCACTGTTTTCCCTACTTCTTGTAAGTTCTCCTCTTCTCCATTTCGATTCCCCTTTCCTTGTTTGTTTTTTTTTTTTTTTAGTTTAGCGTACTTCCTATCCTAGCTAGGATGGCGAAACATTTGAAAGCCCTTCTTTCTGCAGACCGATTTTCTGGTTTTTTACGCCATTATTTCATTCCTGATGACGTCCATCTGTCACTTGTGGTAGAGAGTGTCATTGACATGGAGAGGACCGATGAGAGTACAATCATCTTTCCTCTCCTGTCCATTGTCGAGGGCAGAGTCCATTTCCTCCTTCACCCGTTTTTGAGGGTCGTCCTTCGTCGCTGGGGTCTAATCCCTTCTCAGCCTAACATAAATTTTTACCAAATCATAATGGGTATTGTAAAACTAAACCGACGACATTGCTATGCCTTGGCCAAATCCTCTGGCCGACAGGGGCGCTACTTCCTCAGGGCCAAGGACACCAACCATCATTTGGTTACTATGCTTGCCAGCTCTGGCAAGCGTGTTAACGATGTCATGGTCGTTGTCCGAGGCAACTGGGAATTCGGCGAGGGCCAAGATCGCCTAGATCCCGTGCCTAGACGAAAAGGTGAACCAGGTGGCTGCATAGTCCTTCATGTGTATTTGTTATATATTTACCCAGCTTAGATTCTATGTACTTACTGTTTTATTTATGCAGGCAACGATTTGAAAAAAGTTCTGGTCTCGGCCGACGACGCTGTACTTGCACAAATCAAAATCGTGCTCCAGTTCTTTGGCCGTCCAAACCTCCAAAAGCAAGGGAGGGCAGCCCACATACTTTTGAGATACGAGCTGACTTACTCTACATTTTCAGCCGCAGATAACATTCCGATTCCAAGGGGCGAATAGCAGCTTATGGCGCTTATTTTCCCGAACTTCAAAAACCTTAGGCAGATTGGTCTGGAAGCTTCATATTCTGAGCCAACAGATGAACAAATAGACAAAGAAGTCGCTGAGCAGCTGAATCAGTCCACCTTGAATAGCTCCAATAATCTCGGGGAGGAAGTTGACGAGGGTCTGAATTTGGCTTTTGAGGAAGCCGGCCTTAACCCATCCAACCCTCCATGCACTTCAGGCTGAGTGGACGTCTCCTTTGAAGATATTTTTACCGACTTAGGGGACCTTCCCGGTGCATATCCTGAGAACATGGCTGGGGAGTCCCTCACGCAAATGGCTAGGAGGAAAAACGCCGAGAGGATGGCCGCCCGGAGGAGAGCCGAGACCAACCGATCTGAACCTCCACCTGTTGCCGTTACTGAGTCTTCTTCGCCTGCTCCTGTGAAAGAAATAGCTCAGATTAATACGGTCGAAGTGGAGCACATTGTTGACCAACAGGGCAATCAGGAGGCCAAGCAGTGGGGGAAAAAACGTCCTGTCGAGCACGAAGCCGACTCTACAGAAAACCTAACCGATAAATGGCCGCAAATAGAGGAGTCAGACTTGGTTGTGCTGTTTATCATTCAACCAAGGATAAAGAATGTGTTGATTGCTTCTGATGCATCGACTGTGAAAGACCTTGCTGTGGCCTTGAGCATGGCCTTTTCAATTTCCTTACCGGTTGATAGTGCAACCTTTTGGGCGGAGCCGGATTTGCTGTCAATAGCATTAGCCACTCAATCGGCCATATTAGTACATGACTTGAGCCTTATCTGCAGTCTTCCGCCTATATTTTTTATTTTTATTTTTATTTAACTCTAATTCCTTATTTTTTAGACGACGGGCAGGATAGCTGAGATTAGTCGCCGTCAACATGATGCTCTGGAACAAATCATCTTTCTCATAGCCGAAGTTGAAAATGAAAAGAGCAAGGCCGTGGAGGCCTCTCTTAGAGCCAAGTCTGAGGTGATGAAAGCGGAGGAAGAACGTGCGAGGAGTGACGCTGAGGCAGAAAAGGCCAAGAGTTCCGACCAACTCAGGTTGGCTGCCGAAGAGAGGGAAAACACAAGCAAAGATGCACTCAAGTTAGCCAATGAGGTGATTGCCAAACTGGAAGCTGACTTGGAAGCATCGAAAAAGGAAAAGGAAATAGCTGACTCTGAGATTTCCAAAGCATTCCAGGCTAGGAAGGACGCCGCCTTGGAGAACTACGTGGAGGAAGTACCCAAGTTCTAGAATCGGGGCTTCAAACATGGCTGGCTCAAAGCCCTCACTGCCGCTAATGTGACATTGGCATAGCCGATTCCATACCAGCAGGTGGACGTTGAGTCGCTAGAGTCTGACCCTGAAGATTGACTAGGGTGTGATTTTGATTTTTGTTAAGCATCTTGTGTGCATAGTTTTTTTTATAGATTTTTGTTGATAGATTTTTGTTTATTTATTTCGGTTCGAAGTTAAATGTAGGGTAATTTTCATGTGTAAAATGACTACTATCTATACTCAATTTATTAATGAAAATTTCCTTTGCCTTTCTGTCTGCTGCTTGTGCTAGTTAACGCTTTTGTAGGATGCAAGATCATGAAATAAGTAAATTAAACATCTGATAAAATAACTATGTAACTTTGCGATTTAGCTGAATAAATTAAAGAATCTACCCTTAGCTAATGAATTGGACTCCTGAATATCAATGGTTCAATTGGCTGGGGCACAACTTAGCGGCGCAAAGCTTTGAAATTTAGTCGAGAAGATTAATGAATCTGCCCTCGCCTCTGCCAATGAATGAACTAGACCGCTGAATATTGATGGTTCACGGATTGGCTGGGGCACATCAACTCAGTGGTGCAAAGCTTTGAAATTTAGTCGAGTAGATTGATGAATCTGCTCTTGCCCCAGCTAATAAATGAACTGGATCGCCGAATATCGGTGGTTCATGGATTGGCTGGGGCATAACTTAGTGGCGCAAAGCCTTAAAATTTAGCCGAATAAATTAATGAATCTGCCCTTGCCTCAGCTAATGAATGAACTGGATCGCCGAATATCGGTGGTTCATGGATTGGCTGGGGCACAACTTAGCAGCGCAAAGCCTTAAAATTTAGCCGAATAAATTAATGAATCTGCCCTTGCCTCAGCTAATGAATGAACTGGATCGCCGAATATCGGTGGTTCATGGATTGGCTGGGGCACAACTTAGCAGCGCAAAGCCTTAAAATTTAGCCGAATAAATTAATGAATCTGCCCTTTGCCTCAGCTAATGAATGAACTGGACCACCGAATATCAGTGGTTCATGGATTGGCTGGGGCACATCAACTTAGCGGCGCAAAGCTTTAAAATTTAGCTGAGTAGATTGATGAATCTGTCATTGCCCCAGCTAATGATTGAATTGGACAGCCGAATATCGGTGGTTCATGGATTGGCTGGGTCACAACTTAGCACCGCAAAGCCTTGAAATTTAGCCAAATAAATTAATGAATCTACCCTTTGCCTCGGCTAATGAACGAACTAGACCGCCGAATATCGATTGTTCATGGATTGGCTGGGGCACGTGAACTTAGGGGCTCAAAGTTGTGAAATTTAGCTGAATAAATTAATGAATCTACCATTTGCCTCGACTAATAAATGAACTGGACCACCAAATATCGGTGGTTCATGGATTGGCTGGGGCACATGACTTAGCGGTGCAAAGCTGTGAAATTTAGCCAAGTAGGTTGATGAATCTGCCCTTGCCCCAACTAATGAATGAACTGGACCACCGAATATCAGTGCGCAGAGCATTAAAGAGAATGCCTCAAGAGTGCTGCACCCGTAATGAATAAATGGAGTGGGGGTTGCGTGCGCATAGGTGCCATTTTTGCATTCAAATTCAACAAATTGTGAGAGGGAAAAAAGCAGTGTGTCTAGCCTATTCTTTAACAATGTGGACGACTGTTGATGGCAAGAAGACTATTCTTCAACAGCAGAGGGGAGGACAGGAAACTGGCAGGATTGGATGCAAAGATGAATCGAGGTGGCGAGCTTACGCACACAGGGAGTAGGACGTTGAGGGAACGTGAGAGGCGCCACTCCCCACATCGTCGAAGTAGGTCACCCAGGAAGGAGAAATAGCAACGAGGTAACTCTCCTAGTTCAAGAGGAGAAACTAGCAGGCAACCACGCCCGTTGAGTTTTTCGATCTTCATTGGGAACAAACCGATGACGGAAGTGGATTTGATTATCCGTGACCCAAATATAGCAGTCGAGTTCGCTTGACAGATTTTTTCTCTAGAAGTCCAGCAGTCGATCGTCGGTCGGGCTGATTATGAAGTTTTTCGGGATGGCATCCATGGAGCAATAAAGGGGTTATATACCTCTTATGAAATCGGCATGCATCTTTGTGCCGCGCGAAGAGAGATAGAACAGAAGGAAGGTCGCATTCATAGTTTGGAAGCTCGCACAAAGAAGGCCAAAAATGAGATGAGAAAAGCCAACACCTCTGAAGCTCAGTCGGCGAGTCAAGTGAACCCGATTGTCGTGAAACGAGTAAACCAGCGAATTGTGGATCACACGATTGCCGACCGACAAACAGCGAGTACGTTCAGGGTAGAAGCTGCAAAGACCATGTCCTATGAAAAAGGCTTCCATGACGGCCGAAGAATTAGAATAGACAAGACAAAGGAAAAATTAGCTGAGGAAGTCTATCGGTGCGAAAATTATGGATTTAAGCATGGATGGACCAAGGCTCTCCAGGCCGTGGGCATTGATCCGACGTCACCTTTATATCAGAGCTATACTCGTCTGTTTGAGGCTTTTGACAGCGAGAAAATTGACGTTGAAGATGAAGTCGAATAATTTTTATGTACATTATTACGTTTTTATGTAAATCATGTACTTACGATCTATTTAATAAAACATTTTATTTTGATTGTTTGGATATTGTTTCAATCAATGCTTGTAAATTAAGTCATGACCATCTATTATCTGTCAATCGCGTTTGTGCTTGCCAATCGTAATATCCACGAGGGGCACTCCGAATTCGGAGGCTTTACACGGCCCAAGCGTGTCATTTACACATGGGGCTCCGAATTCAGAGACTTTTCTTTTTTGGCCAATCGTGATATCCACGAAAGGCACTTCGATTTCGAAGGCTTATTCGGCCCAAGCGTGTCATTCACACATGGGGCTCCGAATTTGGAGGCTTTTCATTTTTGATGGCTAATCATGATATCCACGAAGGGCACTTCGAAATCGGAGGCTTACTCATCCCAAGCGTTTTACTTACACATAGGGCTCCGAATTCGGAGGATTTTCTTTTTTTGGCCAATCGTGATATCCATGAAGGGCGCTCCGAATTCGGAGGCTTATTCGGCCCAAGCGTGTCATTCACACTTGGGGCTCCAAATTCGGAGGTTTTTTTTTCTTGATGGCCAATCATGATTGTAGATGCCCTATTTTTGACCGACCTCAAGACTTTGACGTCATCATTTGTGCACTTGATTATTGCACATGTTTGTGCTCGTTTTGAGCACCCGAAAGTCTCGGCTGAGCGCATTGTCTTTAAGCCTCTAAACCCTCTTTGTTTTGGCCTTGTTTTTTAGCCAAACCTTGGTGCCTCTTGCCTCGAGGGGAGAAGGGCCTTGCCGGCCACTTTTGGCTATTGTCGGCTACTTTTCCTCCATGTCGGCCACTTGAAGTGGTCGGTCGGCTAAGGGAGGTGGCCGACGGCCAATTTTCTCTTTTTTTCAGATATTTTATATGCCAGCTGTACCAGCTGTTGATCACTGAACGCATCATCCATACACGTGTATGGAGGGATGGAACCAAGCTTTTTGCTTGATTTTCTATATAAGGGGAGGTCCCTCCCCCATTTAGAGGGTTCAGAAATTTTGAGAGCAAAATTTTACTCTCTCTAGAATTTTCTATCTCTCTCTATATTGTGCTTGAAAGTGAGTTTTCTTCACATATTTGCATATAACCCTTTAGCCAAACATCTTGACCTTGGATCTGAGGTTCCTTAAAGCTTGGTTTGGGGTCTTAAGCTTGGTTTTGGCTCAGATTTGCTCCTGTTTTGTTACTATGCTTCAAGGGTAAGGACTTGTCCCTTTTAAGCTTTGCTTTAGTCACTTGTTTAGCCATCTTTGCATGCTATTTTAAGGCTAGTTTTAACCTCTAAAAATATTTGTTTTTAAGGGTTTAAAATGATGGTTTGAGTCATGTTTGGTTAGGGGATAGTTTCCTCCATTTGCTCTTTGGCTTGTAAAGCCTTTTGAGCCATTTTCAAAGCTTTTCAAACCCCCTTTTCTTGGTCTTTTAACTACTGAAACTCAGAGGTTTTTCAGTGGTAAAAAGTTGGTTTTGAGGTCCAAAATAGGAGGGGGTGGCCTCCCTTCCTTGTATCTTGTTTGCATGTGTAGATGGCCTAATATTTGAGCATGCTTTTCTACCTTTTTGTAGCTTAGTTCAAGCATGTTTTTGGCTTTGTTTTGACATGTTTCAACTCTGTTTTTTGTTGGTTGGAGCACTTGTTGCTTGCTTCTTGCATTTGTATGCAATCATGCTTACTAGCCTAGCATACTTGATGATTTAGCCTATCATTTTAGCTTGTGTTAGTTTGATTCCAGCATATTTTTGCCACAAATTTAGCATGTTTTAACTCTGTTTTGAGTGGTCTTGGTCATATGAGACTTGTTATGCATGATTGTAGTGCAAACACCTTTATTAGCTTTAAGTTTTAAGGCCTCTAACATGTTGTGCATGTGATGATTGCATGTTTTGGCATCATTTAGCATGTAATTTCAGTGTTGATGACTCTATCACATGCTCATTTGCCTTGCTCTTTTATTTCCTTTTAGAGTTGCTTTGAGCCTTGTTTGTAGCTTAACATATGAGCATGTGTTTCTACTCTTTTGTGCCTTAATCTCAGCAAGTTTCAGCCTCTATTTTGGCATGTTTGAGCTCTATCCAAAGCTGGTTTGGTCATTTGAGTTTGATATTGCTTGCCTCTAGTGTAAAGCTCTTCACTAGTTTTAGTGTAAAGCTCTTCACTAGATATTGCTTGCCTCCAGGCTCCCCATTTTTGATTGCTCGCTGAGCGGTCAACTTTCGCGACGGAAAGTCCCTGGTTTGATCCTTCCAGACCCTATTTCCATTCTGTCTCATTTTTGGACCTTGCTTCGGTTCCTCCATATTGATGTTCATGATCAAGGGCTGTCGGCCTGGAATTTTACCTACCGGCTAGCCGGCCAACAATGAGGCCCTGCCAGCCACCACTGATGGCCAGCCGGCCACCATTTTTTCAACAAATATTTTTCAGATATTTTTAAGCCAGCTGTTTGCAGGATAAACCATCTGCACCCACGTGGATGGCTGGATCTCTTCAAGGCTCCTTGTATCTCCTATATGTAGAGACCTTCCTCTTGCATGCAAAGGGTTACAAAAAATTTGACTGAGATATTTCTCTCTCTCTCTCTCTCTCTAGAATCTCCTCTCTCTACATTTTAGCCTTGAAAGTGAGCTTTTCTTGCATATTTGCACTAGCATCCTTAGCCAAACACCTTAGCCTTAGACTTGAGGTTCTTGGAGGCCTTGTTAAAGCTCCTTGGAGTGGTTTTGGCTCAAATGTTTGATCGTTTGCTTGTTGTTTTGCTGCTGTCTTCAAGGGTAAGAAGTTACCCCCTTTTTAAGCTTTGTTTTGCTTCATTGGTTGCCCACCCTTGCATGTTGTTTTTGGACTAGTTGTCAACTACAAAAATCTTTATTTTCAAGAGTTTGAAATGGTAGTTTGAGGTCCTTTTGAGGTTAGAGGGGTTCTCCTCTCTTTTGTGGGTTATTTGCTAAGCTTTGTGCCATGTTTAAAAGCCTTTAAAACAATCTCTTTTTGGCCTTTTAACCACTAAAATCCAAGAAGTTTTCAATGGCAAAAACTTGGTTTTGAGGACCAAAATAAGAGGGGGTGATCCCCTCTCCTTCTTTCTCCTTTGCATGTGTTGATGGCTTAGTAGATGAGCATGTTTTTCTACCATCTCTTAACTTGATCGAAGCATGTTTTTGTGACTTTTTTAACATGTTTCAACTCTTTTTTTGGCTGGCTTGGTCACTTCTTGTTTGCATCTTGCACTTGTAGTGCAAATCTTGCATAGTAGCCTTGTATGCTTAATGTTTTAGCTCATCTTTCTAGCATGTGTTAGTCTAACTTCAGCATGATTTTACCACTAATTTTGCATGCTTTAACTCTGTGCTGAGTGGTTTTGGTCATATAAGACTTATTATGCATGGTTATAGTACAAAGGCCCTTGCTAGTCGTGTGTTGTGAGGTCTCTAGCATGCTTTGCTTATGATGTTTGCATGACATAGCATCATTTCACATGTAATTTCAGAGCATATGTCATTTTCACACTCTCACATATTTCACTCTCTAAGTGCTTTTGAGTGTTGAGCCTTATGCCTTGTTTGTGAGCCAATGCATGAACATGATTTTTCTTGCTCTTCAGGCTACCATCTTAGCACATTTTGGTCATTGTTTTAGCATGTTAGAGGTCTGTTTAAGGCTGGCTTGGCCATTTGAGGATTGTATTGCATGGGTCTAGTGTAAAGCACTTCACTAGCTTTGACGCTTAAACCCTTAAACAGGCATATTATGGGTTATTTGCATGGTTTTAAGTTACTTAGCATGTCATTTCAATGCTGAAATGTATGTCGTCGCACTCCATGGTTTCAATCTTTCACTTGCCTTGAAAGTGATCTTAAGCCCCTTGTTGGCTTGGGCATGGAATTGAGGCTCTCATGCCTAATGGTTTTAACCTTCTCTTGAGGGTTTCTACTAACCAACAACATGAGGCTTCTTTCATGCTTAAGGTGCTTGTGGCTAAGGCCATCTTTCCAATTAGAAGACTTTTCACATTGGACTTAACCGGTTAAAGGACTAATTGGTAATGTAAAATGTGTAAACAAGAATTGAATCAAGTAAAACATGCCAAGATAAGCATGTTGCATGTGTGCATTGCATTGTGTTCAATCGGACGTTATGTTGAACACAAGGTGAATTGGTCTATTTCATACTCAAAGTGATGAAAATGAGCCAATTCCCTTTGTCTCCATTGCCTTTGATCTTCTATGATAAGGTAGTTGTCTTAGAGTCTTGTTTGTCTTGCATTTATTGAAATGCGTGCAAGTTGGACCTTCAGCCATCATGCATTGCATGCTTGATTGATGGTTTCGGATCCAATAGTGCCTCTCCCTTGATGTTTTGAAATGATAAGGAGTGGTATAGTACATACATGCCCTAGGGAGACCCTCACTTTCCTCTGTTTTGTGCTCTGTTGCAGTTTAGTGTCACAGCACACCAGTGGCCGGCAGTGCCACATTGATGGCCGGCACCCTTGCATTGTTGGCCGGCAGAGGCCCATTCTTGGCTGGCAGCAACTCCTCATGGCTGGCAGGCCACTGGTGCACTCCTCAGCATTGGTTTGGTAAGTTTCAACAGCAAGTTCTTGAAGACACCCTGCAAAGAGAGCCTCTAAAGAGCAAACTGGAAGGCTCTTCGGGGCGAGAAACCGAATGTGTGCGTGCATGCATGTTTAACATCTTCAAATAGAGTTGGGGCAGCTTAGTTTAAAGCTTTATTTATTAATTGGCTTGAATTTGTGATCTAATTAATTAATTTGTTAATTACTTAATTGTTGCAGTAATTAGTAAGTAGTTTGCTAGTTATTCGTTTCGTTGTGTAATAATTAGTCTAATTAGATTAATTACATTAGTTAGCTTAGCTTAGCTTATTCGGACCCTCCTTCAAAAGGGCACAATGTTGTAATAAGGGTGCGTGTGTGTGTGCATGTCTTCCAATCCCATTTCTTTCTCCATTTTACTTATCAGCTTTTGATGGTTAGTTTAGGGCATATTTCAATTAGCATACCTTATGCTTGCACGCGTGCATCATTCATTTGTATTGCATGTACCGGGCTCAGCGCATCATTCAAACTGCATCGTATTTCAATACCTATTTGAATACGTGTATCAAGTGTTGTATTCATATGCCATCTTAGATAATCGAACCTATTTAGTTGCATTATTGCATGTGTTGCATTAGGCATCTTAAATGTAGTTAGGATCATGCATTGTTTCTAACTAGTTTTCTGTTTTGGCGCGGAGTACACTGTAAGTGTTTACGCTTTAGCATGCTTGCATGAGTGTGAGTGTTGCCATGACAGCATACTTGCCATGAGGCTACTTGCTTAAATGATTAACTGTTTGAATGCCTGTGGATGAAGGCTCGATTACTTGAATTAGAACAATTCGACGATTGTGAGTTTTAAGCCCACTTGAGATGGCAAAATCATGTTGTTTTAAGCCCACTTGAGAGTGGCAAATCCGCGCTTTAGTCCACTTGCGGGTGGCACTTTCAAACCATTTTCGAAAACAAACATGAATTGTTTTGTTTCAATTCTTGCGACTTAGTCTATACTTATATGTTGTGCGCATCACATAGTAAAGCTAGATTAATAACCAGAATAAGAACACATGTGTTTTCAAAACAACATACCATGTTTAGTAGAGGCCGATCCTTTGATTGGGCGAGCGGGGGTGCTCATTTCAGGACCTTCCCCTCTCATACCCAAGTTCCTAAGCCGAGGCAACTGTGGTGATAACGGACACGTGGCCTTTGGCACGAATCAAGGTTTCCTAAATTTCTCAAAAATAAAATATTTATGTGGCAACTTTGTAATCTGGCAAAGTAGTCCAGTTTTGGCATTATTTGATTCAAAATCCAATTTTTCAAAACGATTTGCCGGATTGGACGTCTTTGGTGTTTATCAGTCTCACATTGCACTTTGTGAGATTAGATTTAGAACCGTAACAAGAGTCCAAACTGTAGTAGCTGGATCAATTCGCGCCCTCTCAGAAAAGGGAACGCGCGGAGAAGTTAGGGCGGTCTACAGGCTTAGGAATGCCTAAGATGCAATGAAGATGCCAAAATATGAGTTGAAACACTTAGTCAAATTTTAAAAAACAGGCCAATTCGCTCAAGCACAACTTCGGTCACTCAAGCGGTCTACAAGGTCTGCAAAAGTACTGGTTGCATGATTTTTATGCTCGATGACTGCTCAATAGTCGCTCGAGCCCAAGACTGAGTAAACAGGGTCTTCGCTCGAGTGCAACTTTCTATGCTCAAGCAGTCTACAAAACTTTGCAAAACTTCTAGGAGTTCTCATTTTATGCTCAAGCAGTGGATCAAAAATAAGGGTGGTCGCTCAAGTGAAGGTTCTGCCGCTCAAGCCAACCCCCAAACTCTACAAAAGTACTTGGAGCTCGCATTCTTCGCTCGAGCGCAACTTCCTATGCTCGAGCGAAGAGTGCGAATTCTGGAATTTCTAGATTGCACTCCCAGCTTCAAAACTTGAGTTCAAAGCATCAAAACACATCTTTTTGGGCCAAAACTTGAGAAAACATGTGTAAACTCATAGGATTTCATGAATTAAAAGTCGTTTCGCCAAAATCAAGCCCAAAAGCTACATAATTATTCGAAAGCAAGCTTGACATTTTTAAAAAATAACATGCAAACAATGACTTGAAATCTTAGCTTCCAAAACATGCACAAATAGAGTGTTTAAGTGAAAAATCACAATGAGCTCCCATAAGAGAAAAAAAATATTCTCTTGCATGTAAGAATTTGTTGAAATCAAAACTCCAAATTCATGAATTATGCATGCATATATGTTATGATCTTGTTTCCTACCTCTTAGATTGATTCTTGTATTTCCTAGCCTAACACTCTTGGATTCGTGCATTAACCAACTCAATTACAAGACTAAAGGCTTGAATTCTTACCTTAGGTGTTCAATTGTGTTCTAAATGCTAAGTTGGTTGAGCTTTCAAGTCATATTCTTTCAATTCTTCTTTCTCTCCCTTGGTTTCAAGCTATATCACTTAATCTCCCTCCCTCTCACGTTTTGATGCTCACAATGGTGATGATGAGGTGACTCTAGAGTGTTGTATAAGCCTTATATAGGCTTGATTACGGAGCTTAATTAAACTTAGTTAAAGTTAATCAATTGGCATTATTCTATTCTAATTATTTGGTTCCGAATCGAATTTCAATTAAACCTACCACAAATTTCTAAAAATTCTAGATAACATATAAGCTGAGTCAATTTCATGATCGGATGCCGATAAGGCCTTCAATTCGCATACCGAATCAAAAATACAAACAGATATTCCTTCCATGAACAAATATAAATGCAAATAACATATAACACATGCAATTAATGTAGAATTTCATCTTAATTGCTTATTAAGCAGTCTAATCAAGGATCATGGGCTGATCAGAGATCGGGGTTGTTATACCAAGACTAGATTATTACCTCTATTACCTCTTGTTTATCGTAAGCCTTCTAGAAGGACTAGGCCAAATAAACCTACCAAAGTCACAAGGCAGAATATAACAGCAAAGTGTGGTAATTGTGGGACATGGGGCCATAACTATAGGAGTTGCAAGAATCCACCAAACATGGAGTAACTGTAGCTTGGCTTTTTCGGTGCCTCCTTTCAGAAGTTCGAAATATAAGCCCTACAATTCGGACTCCCACAGTTCTGAATCTAATCTCACAAGTGCAATGTGAAATAGATAATCACCAAAGAGTCCAAATCCGACAAATCTTTTGAAAAATTGATTTTGAATCAAATTGCCAAAAATGGACTATTTTTCCAGATATAGAGTTGCCACCTAAATATTTTTTGTTTTGGGGAAATTTAGGAAACCCATGACTCGTGCCAAAGGCCACGTGTCCATCATCACCAAGACTGTCTCGGCTCGGGAACTTAGGTACGAGAAGGGAAGGTCATGAATTGAGCACCTCTGCTCGCCCAATCAAAGATCGGCCTCTACTAATTATGATATGATTTTTATTAACATTATATACTATTGTTCCGTTTATAAGGCTAGCATTACTATGTGATGCGCACACACAAGTATAGACTAACTTGCAAGATTTGGAACACTTCGAGTCATGTTTTTTTTTGAAAATTGTTTTGAAATATGTACCACTTGAAAAAGTGATCGCATATGAACATTACTCAAATTATTCCAATTCAAGTAACAAGCCTTCATCCACAGGCATTCAAGCAGTTTAGCACTTAAGCAATTAGCTTCATGGCAAGCATGCTAGACATGGCAACAATCACATTTATGCAATTATGCTAAAGCGAGTAAAGGCTCACCTAGTATTCCAAGCCAAAATAAACAAAAGAGTTAGAAAAAATGCATGATCCTAACTTTATGCAATATGATTAATGCGACACATGTGATATGCAATCTAAATTGGCTCGGCTACTAATATGGCATATGAATCAATTAAATAGCATGCGGTCTAAGCATGTGTTCAAAGGAGTATTAAACTAACAATGCAGTTAGAATGATGAACCGAGCCTCAGTGCATGCAATACAAATGGATGCAAACATGAAGTATGCTAAACAAAACATGATGTCCCTAAACTAACCATCATAAGCTAGTAAATAAAAGGGAGAAATACGTGGGGTTGGAAGATATACACATTATTACAAGTTTGCGCTCTCACGAATGAGAGTCCGAATGAGTAAACTAGCTAACTAGCTAATTAATTAAAGCTAAGCCAATTAAGCTAACTATTACAAAACGAAATGAATAAATAGCTAAACTACTTAACTAATTATTACAACATTTGAATGAACTAACTACGTTAACTAATTAACTAACTATGCTAATTAACTAAAACGATTACAGCATCACAACTAGCTAACTACGTTAACTAATTAAATAATTACAACACAAGTGCAATTAAAAGAAGTAAGCAAGCTAAACAATACTAAGCTAACTACTCCGGCTTGGGAAGCAAGAGATGTTCACGGTCATGCTTGGTTTTTATCCGAAAAGGCCACTGTTTTGCTTCCGAAGAGCCTCTGTTGCATAGAGAACACATACACTATTGCCCACTACCAGAACAACTCTGCTCTGCTTGAAGAACACACTGCTAAATTTTGTATCAGTGACCGACCGGCCAATGATGAAGATTGCCGGCCACTAGTGATGAAGGTTGGCCATCAATGGTGGTCTGCCGGCCACCTGTCGGCCACTGTTGCCCAATTCACCTTGTTGCAACAGAGGACAAACAGTGCATGCACAGGGTATTTTCAAGGGTTTGTTTGCACAATTCACCCCTCCTTTTCATGAACAAATCAAAGGAGTAGCAAGTTTGGTTCACAAACCATCAATGGATGCAATTTCATTGCATGATGGCTTGTAAAACCAAGTGTGCAAGTTCAGTAAATGCAATGAAATGAGACTCTTAAAAAACCACCTCTTTATCATGAAAGATCAAGGAAAGTGATGACCTTGGAGACTTGAGTCATTTCATCACTATCAAGTATGACATGGCCCAAGTTCCATGTGTTCAATTAACGTCCAATTGAACACAACCAAATTATTTTCTTTCACCATTTTTAGCCTCAATTTTAATTACTCCATTTTAACTTACCAACCATTCTTTAATGAATTGAGTCCAAAGGGTGAGTTTAAGTCCTGTAATGGAAAGAGGGCTCAAACCAAAAGTTTCTTTAGGCATGAAAGAGACGTCATACCGTTGGTAATGAACCCCAAAGGGATTAAACCATTAAGCATGACGCCTCAAACTCATGCTTTAAACAAACAAGTAGTTTGAACCACTTTCAAAGAAAAACAAAAGGCCAAGAAAAGAAGGAGGTTGCAAAGATTATTAGTGCTAAAAAAGAGTGATAAAAGCATAAATAAATGCAATCAACTCAAACAAGATGGTGTCTAAGGCCTAGAACACCAAGCTCATGAGGACTATTACACTATAAGCATGCAAAACAAAGCTCAAATGCAACCATCAACCAAAAACAGTGTTAAAAAAGTCTAAAAATAGTCCTAAAACATGCTGGAATTAAGACAAAAAAGTTAGATTAATATGCTAAAACATAGCACAAGCTAAGCTAGTAAGCAAGATACAAGGAGGGGAGGCTAACCCCTCTATTTTGGGACTTCAAAAAGTGTTTTTAGCTACTGAAATAATTCTGAAATTCAGTATTTAAAAGCTCAAAAAAAGGTGACAACAAGGTGGGAAATACAAGGGTAAAGGCCTTGGAAGTTAGGTAGAAGGAATGGTGAACCACCCTTCCACGCTTATTGGCCTTAAACCATAAGTTTCAGCCCAAAATTTTAGAATTTAGAAAGTCCAAAACAGCCCAAAAATAGTACAAAAAATGTGCTGGAATGAAGACAAAAGTAGCTAAAATAATAAGCTAAAACATTGAACAATTTAAGCTAGTAAACAAGCCAAAGGAGAGGTGGCTAACCCCTCCATTTTTGGGACTTCAAAACCACTTTTTTATCCTTTGAAAACCTTTGAAAATCAGTGGTAAAAATCTCAAAAAAAAGTTGATGAAGAGATGGGAAACACAACTGTAAAGGCTTGGAGAACAAGGTTCAAAGAAGGGTGATGAACCCCTCTACCTTTGATAGCCTTAAACCATAAGCTTCAGCCTATAAAAACAGTCCAAAAACACTTCAAAATTAGCAAGAAAAGATAGAAAAGAAGTAGTGCAAAGATGCTCAAAATTATACCTCTTGAAGAGGAATAACACTTTTGTTCACAAACCAACAAGTACTCACTCTCAAGAGCTGAAATTTGGACTCAATAATCATAGCAAGGAGAGCTCCAATATTGGTTTAGGAAGTGTAGAGAGAGGGTGTATAGGTTGCAAGATAGAGATAGAGAGAGAATTTCAAGTTTTGGAACTTTTGGAATTTTTTTCAACCTTAAATCATGAAGGAAGGTCCCCTTTATATTAAAAAAACAGCCCCTCAGGTCAAAAATATCAAGTTTGGAACAACTGGAGCTTTTAGGGAACAGCTAGCCAAAAATATCTAGGTTTTTCACCAGTGGCCGATAGGCCAAAAGTATGCATTGCCAGCCATCAATGCCAGCCACCTGCCGGCCATCAAAAATATACTTCCAGACCAGACTTCAAATGGGTATATCTCCATCATACGGACTCTTTTTCAGGTCATTCTTGAGTCTAAATTGAAGCCCCAAAAGTCTACTTTCCAATGGTGGTAGCCTCACATATAAATTCTAAGTGTGAAAAGAGATATGCCTATTTTAGTGAAGGTTGCTCATTACTATCTTAAACGGATTGATGCCCAATGGCCAAATCTCCCTCACCCGAACTCAGATTTACGAGATTCTTGAGTCTAAAATGAAGCCCCGGAAATCCACTTTCCAATGGTGGTGGCTTCACAACTAAAGTCTAAGTATATAAAGAGATAGGCCTAATTTAGTGAAGGCTGCTCAGTTCTCTCTGAACAGTTTCATGCTCAACCATTTCCCAACTAGTTTTCTTCTCTCTCCAATTTTCTTCAACTCCAAACCTATAAATAAGAGGTTTAAAAGATTTTTCAAAGAGTTCACCTCTCTTCCATTTATTTCCACTTTATCCTTGTTCGGTTTATCGAAAAGTGCAACATTTTAAACGAAATGCAACTCTCAGAACATGGTAGAAACATTTGTAAAAATATTTTGAAAGAGAGGGTTTTAAAGTCTAAAATAGTTTTGGTCAAAATAGTTTTTTTCCAAAATGGGATGTAAGGTTGGGATTTGGAAGCTCTTCTTGCTGAAGAAATTGGGCGATTGTACAACATAACTTTCATCATCGAGTGATCAACCTGAGGCGCCCAAGTCTAAAGGGCGGTCAAAAATGGGGTGTCTACAGTACCAACAAAAAAATAAACCAAGATAGAAGAGCTTAGGCTATAAAAGGAAAATGGTGAGTGCACACTTTGTTGTTAATGTTTTAAATTAATACAACTAAATATATGTTGATTGGACCAAATATTTTTTGCCAATTACAGTGTACTAAGGCTGGATCAACATCATCCCAAGCATCAGCACCAATGGCAACACCAAATTAAGCTTCAACACAAATCCAGCGTCAACCATTCCAAGGGTACTTTCAGCAATTCCAAGGGCACCAAATCCATTTGCATCAAGGGCAAGTTCACAAACACAAAGGGAAACTTCAACAGCAAAGGCAACTTCAACATCAAGGGAAACAACAGCAGCAGGAACAAGGACAACACCAACAGCAACAGCAACAACAAGTGCAACAATAACAACAAAGGCAACATCATCACAAACATCTGAAGCATCAAGGGAAGCAACATCAACACCAACAACAACCTCATTTATATGGAGAATGAGGAATGTTGTGACCTTGTTCTCACCTCAGAATGCATCTGCCTCTAAGGAGAAGAATCCAAAGTAGGGATGTTGTTTATTTTGATTATCCAACTCTTTTGACAATGTGGCATGTTTTGTCTATGTAGTTATGGATACTACCAGCATGTTTGCATCATGAATATGTGGCCATTTTGACTTGATGGATACCAACAATATACTTTATGAAATGAATTATGGCCATTTGTCTGTTCATGTGGATATTAGCTTAATTTGTGGCAATGTAGTTATGGATACTGGCTGCAAGTTTTTCATGTTTTTCATGTGAATAACTTTTGTTAACAGTGAGGGTAACAGAAATGCCAAAGTGACACTTGACCAAAAGCGTAGGGGGTTAAGTGTCACAATTTGATGTATAGGGGCTAAAGTGAGATTTTTGTAAAGTGCAGGGGTGCAAAGTGTAATTTGCCCAATATTGTGAAGTTATGCTTTACCTGATGAATGCGCACCTCTGTTTCCTATTCCCTTCAATTTGTGACTCACGTTTTGCAAAACCCTAATAGTACTATTTGCATTTTGGTTTAGTCCTAAATTGATAGAAATTTTGGAACAATCACAAGCTATATTGGCGAGAAATAGGGTCAATTTCCCTCTTTCCCTTATTTAGTGGGCACATGGTTATCATGTGACTAACTTCTATCAAAGAGTCAAATATTAAGACTAATAGAATGGCTAATGTGACACTTGACCAAACGTGTACGGGGATAAGTGTCACAATTTGATGTGTGGGGACTAAAGTGAGATTTTGTGCAAAGTGTAGGGGTGCAAAGTGTAATTTACCCTAAATTTATATAAGAAAGTGTGATAAAAATGAAAAAGAAAAAGACAATGGTGATCTCTAAACTAGTGATGACCTTGAATAAGAAATAAAAATACGAAAAATATTTGAAACACGTAATTTAAAAGTGACAAAACTTTTTTGGGGAGAAGGGAAGAGGAAGAGGAAGAGGAAGAGGAGAAGAGAGAGAGAGAGAGAGAGAGAGAGAGATGGAAAGGATTTGAATGAGTCAATAGGCGAGATAATATTTAATGCTTCTAAAGTGAGTTTAGGTGATACTTTAAAGAATTAATTACCTAAAAGTTCTATTTACAAATGTTATGGTACCTCATGTCCTATTTAAGATTTTTTAAACCAATAAATCCTATTTAGTAAGACTGAGAATATTATTAGTTTTTTTCCAATATTTTAAACTAAGAACATTATTAATTTTGCATAGTAATGTTCCAGATAATTGTTTCACTAACTGATAAAAAAATAAATAAAGGATAGGATTAAACGTTTTTACCATTCTACTTATTGGTTTAATTCAATAATCCAATAAAATCGAGAATATTATCAGTTTTTTTCAGTTTTATCAGTTTTTTTCAGTTTTAAAACTAAGAACATTATTAGTTTTTTTATTTTTAAATTTTATTTTATTTTTCAGTTTTGCATATCAATATTCCATCACCATGCTCCTTTATAGATACAAAATTTTCAGTTTTGAACGAAAAAATAATTTAGATTTTTCAATTTTTTTCAAAAAAAAATATATATATTTTTTTTTGTACATAATTTTTTTTTTTTTAGTTTTTTCATTTTGAAAGTTGATATTTTAAAGTTTTGAAAATCAAAATAAATGTCAAATCATCATATTCCTTTATAAATAATCATAAATGATGAACAATCATTATTTGAAGGGTAATTTCGACCATTAAAATTTTAATGGGACTTAAAAGTCTAAAAAATCTTAATTATGACTTAATAGAGTATAAATTTATAAATTAAGACTTGTGTGTAAATAACCCTACTTTAAAGAAGTAACTATTTATTTAAGTTATGGGATTCATTACTTTTTTGTTAGAATTTTAAGAAACGGAGTGGTAAGTATAAATCTATAAATAGAATAAAATATTAATCCAAAAATATTGGATAATATTTCGTCAACGAGCTTATTTATTTGTATTGGTTATAGACTATAGTAACTACAAATTAAAGTACGAGCAATCAATGTGTTTTTGACTTTAATACAAGAGCAATTAATGCTCATGTCTATAGAAATACTGAATGGCAATAAATACGGGAATAGTTCCCTCCATACTTTTATCTTTTATATTTTTTTTATATATTTTATTTTTTGGATTCTATTTTAGGTCTACAATGGTAATTTATACCGTTCGTCTCCTAATCTTAACAATTTAGATAAGTTTACAAAAAATTAGTTTTATTGAATATCACTAGATACCTGAACAAATTATATCTTGCTTTGTAAAATGGACAGTAATTGTGAGTTTAAAGTTAAACTTTTCATTTTATAAAACAAAAAGTGATTTGTTCATATATTCATTGATATCCAATGAAAATGATTTTTCATACAGATAGTATTCATTGTGAGATTTACGAGATGAACAATTTAAATTATTATTGTAAGCCTAAAATAAAACCCAAAAATAAAATATGGAGAATAAGAGTATAGAGGAGAGCTATTCCCAATAAATACATTATAAAAATTAAAAATCTTCCTCATTTTGCGGCCCAAGGCAATGACCTTAATGGCTACTTAGATTAGCCCTACTTAAACAGATTGTTCAATTCTTGAAAGATTGAAGAAGAAAAAAGATAATTGAAATAGACGAAGAATTGAAACATAAGAAGTTTTGGAATAGATACAAAGAGGAACGAGAAAGTGGAAATAAAAAATGAGTTCTGAGAGATATGTAAAATATCTAAATTGATTGTTTGAGACCGTATAAGGCACGCTTAAGTTTGCAGACTTTATGAGGTGGATAAGTAGACCCAGGGGGAGGTTGCATGTATACCTCCTCGAGAAGATCACCATTAAGAAAAGCATTGGTGACGTCCAGTTGAGAAAGATCCCATTGGCGGGAGGTTGCAACAGCAAGTAAGCTGCGAACAGAGGTGAGACGAGCAACAGGAGCAAAGGTCTCTTCATAGTCAATACCATATTCTTGGTTAAAGCCTTTGGCAACAAGGCGGGCTTTGTAGCGCTCAATAGATCCATCAGAACAAGTCTTGATTTTGTATACCCATTTGCAGCCAATGGCAGATTTCCCAGGAGGAAGATCAACAATATCCCAAGTATGAGTTTGGCTAAAGCCTGCAATTCAGTAGTCATAGCTTGCTGCCAAAGAGGATTAGAGCGAGCCTCACGATAGGAGGTTGGTTCATAAGTAGAAAAAGCAGTAGAACCAACAATAAAATCACGAAGACGAGTAGAAGGTTGGGTTACCCGGCGTGGTCGAGCAGACGGAGGAGGAGCCAGAAGAAGGGACTCAGCAGGAGGGGGAGAGCCCGAGGAAGTAAGAGCAGGACCATCAGAGGGAGCAGGGGCATGGGACAGACCAGTAGGCAAGGCGATCTCGAGAGAAGCGGGCAGGGGCGGTGGAGTAGGCGGATCAGAAAACTCAAGAGAGGCTGGCTTGGGTGGTGGAGTAAGATCATCAGAAAACAGATCGGTGGAAGGATCAGTAAAAAAGAGAGAGGGTGAGGGAACGGCCAAACGGAAGAGAGAGAGAGAGGAAAACATTTTGTGTTCCCAAAAGACCACATGACGAGAGATACGAAGCCGTTGGGAGAGAGGATCCCAATAACGATACCCTTTATGTTCAATACCATAACCCAAGAAGCAACAAAGGCGGGAACGAGGTTCAAGTTTGGTACGTTCATGAGGTTGGAGAAGAACAAAACAGGCAGAGCCAAAGACCCGAAGGTTGGTGTAAGGAGGACGGGTGCCGTGCAGACGCTCATAAGGAGTGTGATTATGAATGACAGGTGTAGGGATACAATTGATAGTGTAAGCAGCAATGAGAGCTGCCTCGCCCCAAAAATGTTCCGGACAAGAGGAAGATAGGAGAAAAGCACGAGTAGTGTCAAGAATATGCCGATGTTTCCGTTCTGCACGTCCATTTTGTTGAGACGGACCAGGACAGGAACGATGAGGTTGAGTACCATGACTCTGAAGGAAGGAAAGGAAGTCAAAATCTTTATATTCCATGGCATTGTCGGAGCGAAAAATTTTAATAGTTTTAGAAAATTGTGTGTTAACCATTGTAGCAAAATTGTAATAAAGTTGTTTGAGTTCAGAGCGAGTTTTCATAAGAAACAACCATGTAAAACGGGAAAAATCATCAATAAAAACAACAAAATAGCGGGCTCCGCCCATAGTGGGAGTAGGAGAGGGTCCCCAAATATCAGAATGGATGAGATCAAATGGTGCAAGAGAAACAGAGTCACTTTTATTAAACGACAAAGCAGGTTGTTTAGCAAGTTGACAGGACACACAATCTAAAGCATCAGAACTGACAGGACCGAAATGACCACTAGAAATTAAAGTTTTTAAACGACCAGCAGAAAGATGGCCTAAACGACAGTGCCAAAGCTGAAAAGGAGATAAACGAGGAGCAGTGGGAGCAGTGGTAGGAGCTGTGATCTGAGGGGAATCCGGAACATGAAGATGGATAAGTTCGTAGAGGCGTCCATGCTTACGGCCTATCCCAAGGGTTTGCCCCGTCCGAGGGTCCTGCACCAAACAACCAGTATGAGAAAAGGTAACAGTTAGACCATGCTCACATAATTGACTAATGGAGATAAGATTTAAAGTGAGAGCAGGCATAAGATAGACATAGGATAAAGATAAGTGAGAGGTGGAAACAGAACCAACATGACTTACAGACAGAAGAGACCCATCAGCAGTATGGATAGAAGGAACATTAGGAGTAAAAGAGATAGGAGTAAAAATAGTAGAGTCAAAGGTCATGTGATTACAACAAGCTGAGTCAAAGTACCAGGAAGTGTTACCTGCGGTGACAGACAAGGCAGGAGAGGAAGGGGTACCGGATTTGTGCCAAAAATGTTGAAACATGGCTTCGACATCTGTGTGAGAGAAGACTGGAGTTGAAGGATCTATAGGGACAAGGGAAGGTAAATCCTCTGAGGCAGCAGCAGCAGTGTGTTGAGCAGGGAGTGATTTAAACGGAGTCCCAGAACGATGTGAGGTGTTGTGTGAAAAATGCCCGGGGGAAGGACCATTGCGAGAAGCACGGGCGGGATTGCGGAAGCAATCTTGCTGGAGATGACCAGGACCAGTCTTGTTGCAAAACCGACAGAGGCGAACAAGACAATTAACCAGAAGATGAGTTGACGGAAGACTGCGATTTTGGCAGTAGTTGCAGAAAGTTGACTGCTTGAAAGGTGACTTCTGTGGTGAAGGTGGGGAAGGAGAACTCCGAGTCTGGGAAGTAGCAAGAACAGAGTCCACAGGGTGCGGATAGAGAGTACCAAACCGAGTTTCCTCAGACAGGAGTTCAGAAATTGCTTGCTCAAGAGTGGGTAAAGGAGTGCGATGGAGGAGAGAGGCGCGTACTGGCTCAAAACGGGAAGTAAGAGCCATGAGAAACTGAACCAAGCGATGTTGGTCACGGTAAGTAGTAAACAAGGTAGCATCCTTAGTACAATCCCATGGAGGTTCAGAAAGAGCGAGCTGATCCCAAACATAATACATTTGGGAGAGGAAATCATTAATGGTCTGAGTTGTTTCTTGGCGCATACGGTGAAGATGACTCAGAAGCTGATATTGGTGAGCAAGGCCAGTAGTCTGATAGCGTTCTTGTAAAAAATCCCAGATGTCCTTGGCGAGAGAGGAAGCAGAGTCAAGTTGGAACCGACCAAACTGAAGGCTGATAGATGTAATAGAAGTATTGCGAAACCAGGTAATGATCTGATAGTTTTTACTATCCCAATCCTCCAGACGATCGATATATTTGGCAGTGGAGTCCGTGGTGGCAGTGGATTCGGTGGTTGCTGGGATGGGTTTGCACACATCCCCAGTGATGATGCGCCAAAGTTTCTTTCCTTTGAGAAATCCAGACATAGCTTGGGCCCATAAGACATAGTTAGTCCCGTCAAGAACAACGGAAATAGGATGATTAGAGGAGTCGAGGCGATCCATGAGGGCAAAATCATACTTTCGAGGTAGAATTGAAAAAATCTGAGGGTACCAGTGAATTCAGAAGGTCGAAATCAGTAGGAATAGAGTGAACTGACCAAAAAATAGGACCAGAAAGGCACTAAATTGGCTTGTCAAAGTGAGTGGAGTAGTCTGGTCAACAAATTTGGTCAAACAGATGATGTCACGGTCGACAGGGCTGATGTCACAGGCGTGGCGCACGTTAGCAGAGCTTGGCGCACGTTAGCAGAGGACAGCAGGCGGTGTACAAAAAGGCGCGGCGCACGTTAGCAGAGAGGTGCGCGGCGTACGTTAGCAGAGGACAGCAGGCGGCGCACAAAAGCGCTAGGGCTGACGTCGGCTGACGTCAGAAACACGCGGCTCACGTTAGCAGAGGAGGTCGTGGCGCACAGTAGCGCGGGACAGTGTATGAGGCGCGTAGAGCGCGTCGGAGAACGAGGCTGCGCGTGGCCGGAAGTTCTGGCGGCGCGTGGAGGCGCGTGGAACGTCGGCTGGTGATGAATTTTGTGGCGGTGGTTTCGTCGTGAGGAGACGAAGAGACTGGTGTGGTCCAATAAGAAAAACAGAGAAGGTCGAGATATGCAACAGTCTGTGATGCAGACGAGAGACACAGCAGTCTGCGTAGAAAAGAAAAATGTAGAGACTAGGCAAAACACCTGCGCTCTGATACCATGAGAGATATGTAAAATATCTGAATTGATATTGTAAAATGTTATATCAGTTGGTTACAAGAGGAATGCTTACTTATAGAGAAAGCACCGAAAGAGAAGAAGACATAATAATGAAGCATAATGGAAAAGTGGTGAGTGGTGTTTCTTCTTTACCACCGAAAGAAGAAAGGATTCCTATCCCTATGCTCTGTATCTGATCATATACTATTATATATTATTATTATACTATATCTGATCATATACTATATTATTATTATACTATATACATATTATACTATATACATATGATATATTACATGATATTACATTATATATTAACAAGTTCAAAAGAGAACCAGAACAATAAAAGTAAAAGAAAAAGAGAAAAAACAATCGAAACAAAAGAAGAAGAAGAAGAGAAAAAAGAGAACTGGAACAGAGAAGAAAAATTAGAGAGAGATATAGAGCAAGAAAAGCACACTTCAAGTTATAGAGTGAAAATTAAAACTTGAAATTGAAGACTGAGTTGAACATCCAACTTGTTACAAGTTGCTTTACTATTTATTATTACTTTTTTAAAAAACATTTTCCCTAAATTGATTTTCTCCACATACGTAATCATGGTTTTGGCTACAACTATGAGAATATCTTAGAGACTTTAGTATTAAATTTCTCAAAAATATCTTAGGATGGTGAACCTATATAATTAAAACATACTACTAATTTGTACTACTATATTTAAGGGGCTTTTATAAAGCTTTGGGTGGCGGTCGTCCCTCCCACCTCTGTAATGCCCCAATTTTTATAGGATTCAATTAGCATAAAATGAACCTATATTCACCTTTCTTATTCTGAATCAATATAGTGAAACTTGTGGAAGCCCAAAGTATCCCAATTTCCAATAATCATCACCATTAAAATGAATCTCTATCCATATATTTCATTTCATTATTATACACTTACAAAAGTAATCACATGCATTACACATTCATGACTTCTATTGCCTGAATCTACAACATGTATCACGCCCTATATTTTGTTACTTGCTTACATTACCAAATTCCTTATAAATAATCCATTTTCCAATAATAGTTATAGTAACACCACAAGCTAAATTGAATAAAAGAGGTTCTCTCTCTCATAATTACAATGAATGAAATATTAAATACAATTATAATACATGCCCCAAGGGCTTACATTGAGAGTTTGAATTATACACCGTTACATAAAAAGAAACACCTCTCATTTTAGTCTTTCAATCCCTCATTTACACTATACACCGCATGGACTCCTAACAAACAAATAAATTATTGATCTTCAACTGTTGCACCTGACTTTGTTCCTGTAAAATCGTTAAACAATATGGGATGAACACTAGGTCCAATAGGGATCTAAAATGATTCCCGACAATAAGATCAATAAATATATGTGTTCATGAATGTTAAACGAGTGATACATAAATAAATAATATGCCTTTTATACTCAAAATAAAGTGCACATAAGTAATACCTTCCTTATGAGAATTTCACAGATTTTTCAAAGAAAATTAATTCTTTTATCTTATTACCCTTCTTGTATAATTTCAACCAATTTTCTTAAAAATCCCATTTTAACATTTCATAAGAATCTTAGGTCTATTAACCATGTATTACTAATGATCATACATCATACACTTTAATTAATAACTAACCATTGGCTAGCCGACCAACTAATTGGTTGGCCGACCAAAAAAGTTGGTCGTGGCTAGCTATTTTGCATGAAACAGGATGTTTCGACAAAATTATCAACTTTTCCTCTTGTTTCCACATTATTCTCTGCCTGATTTCCTCAGAAAAAGTTTCATTTTGAAGTTTAAAAGTGTCTCGGAACACTACGAAAATATTCAGATCAAAGTGCGGAAAGAAGGTTTTGAAATAGAGTTTTGACCAAGATTTAAAAAACACTTCGCCAAAACAGGCTTAGGGTTGGGAATGAAGCACAAATTTCATATTTCTTACTGAAGATTGTGTGAGAAACACATTCTTGTTTTCATCATCGGGTAATCAAAAGAAGCACCCAAGTCTTAGAGCTGATCAAAATGGGGTATTTACACACCTATAATCAAGGTGTAAATCCACTCCCGAACCACCCTCCCGGATTCCCAAACCAACACCACGATACCCTCTTAACCCTGAGTGAATAGATCAGAAATTAAGGAAAATGAGTCATTCTCGACTCACCAACTATGAGAAATGAGCAATTGGTCAAACAAAAACGGAATCCCCCACAATACACAACTTTAGGAATCTCAAATCTAACAAAGGTTATGACCACCCCCACAAACCAGATAGCTTACCAAGATTCACAAAACCAAAACCTAACAAAAGAACGTCCATGCCCGTAAGACATGCCACCCCCACTTCAACAGCGTACTCCATATCTAATAATCACTGGACAAATAACACCCCGAAGTTCAAGAACAATAACACACTATAACTTAGAAGCTCTCCAAAAAAATAAATAAATAAATAAACAAAAAATAGAGTTCACTAAGGAAAACCCGGTTCAACAGATTTAACAATGTTAACCCACTCAAAACAAAGCACAAAACATTCTAGATAATTGACACTTTAAATCTCAAAGCTAAATTTATAGTCATAACAAAACTCTTATTCAATTCTTCCAATAGAAAGAAACTTGCCCTGGAAACTTGACCCAGAAACTATACCACAACACATGTTTAAACAATACTAGCCCATCAAAACAATACGTTCAATCACCCATTATCAATCCGTGCTTAATTCATTACTCAAGCCACATCTACAAGATTAAAGAATTTAATTACACCTCATAATAAAGCTATACCTTTGTTTTGAAAACACTTCCTTGAGCACTACATATTGCATTTAAATTAAGTAGGTTAATAAATAAAAATAAATAAATAAAACAAAAATTTTCAACCCACACTGTAATTTATAAAAAAAAATAAAAAAAATAAAAGTTTTCCATATCCAGTTTTAAAGTTTACTAGTTTATTAAACGTTTTCTAAGAACCAAAAGTGAAATTACCACTACCATGTTCTCAATTCCAATGCCAACCGAAGCCATAATATTGGAAAACTTCAATTCCATTTCCCTTTCCGACATCACTACCAATGATTCCCAACCGTCACCCAAGACCACCAATCACAACTCATGTGATTTCAACAATTAATCTTAATATCAATCAAAACAACAATTCATGAAAGCAAAAAACATATGGAAGGACAATAATGCACAAGTTTGTAATTTCCTCTCATAACATTCATTTTCACCAATTAACAATCACATGTTATCGCATCACACTTCACATTCCCAAAATCTCATCTCCTATCAGAATAAAAGGATTTTCACACATACCCACACTAAATACCGCATCCATACAATCAAGTTTTGACACTTTAAGTGTATTCCCAAACATTTTTTAACTATACAATTTCTTGCTCAAAACGAAAACAACTTACAAGGTGACTACTTGTCAACCTCTTTCCGATACAAGACAACTGACACTATTAACCCTCGACACTTAGCACTCAAACACCAATGTGTTCCCAAAACGGACTACCCCTACATGGGGTTCAACACCCACATACTTACAACATAACTACCCTCTCTGTCTATTTCTCTCTTGAGATTGTACCACCCAACCTCCCCTCCCAATCAACTCCTAGTGACCATTAGGATCACTAACAAAACCCTTACTCACACTAACTCAAACACATTCCATGACTAACTCTATCATCACTCTCAATAGCCAACCAAGAAATTCTCACTACCTCCATTAAGGCGACTCAATTCCCAAAGCCCCTTGGACTTACTTCGCACCAATACACAATTAGTATTGTTAATAACAACTCTCGATGAAAGAAGACACAAGTCATTACATACATCAATTTATGAAACACTAGCACATTAGCAATGATACTGATCTTTATCAGTCCCAGCCATAACTTCTTAATTTAAGTAAATTCACAAACATCATAAGTCAAGTTTACTACATTTAAGCCAACAAAATACATAAATACAACATTAGTAGGCACGAGGCCTTTCATTTAATTACATAGCATTACAATGCCAAGACAACCCAAAACGTTATAATAATCTTCAACAACATTTCAATCCCAAATCTACACTACCGAGATTGGTTCTGACCACACTAAGGGCAACGACATCTAACATGACCCAATTGATTACACTTGGAGCAAAATTGTGGTCCTCTATTATGTGACCGATTCGAGGAAGCCTGAGTTTGACTAGACCTCGCGAAGGACGAATTCAAAAACAAAGAAAAGATAGAGATTGAAACTGTGATTGGGATTGGGATTCTACTTTCCTCTGCCTCTTACTAGGCCTAGTGTAAACCATTGGACTTGCTAATATGGCCTCTTTCCCTCCATTTGGGCCGACCTTAAGATTGGTGGCTTCCACATAAGCCGTTGCTTCTACTAGTGTGTGATAATTCCTACATGCACCAAATAACCTTCCATCGAATATCATTACATAACCTCTCTTCAAACTCAATACAATGACGCTCCTCTATTGCTATCAACTGTGGAGCAAACCTAGACAAACTAGTAAATCTCGCCTCAAACTGTGCCAAAGGAGTAGTACCTTGGCGCAACTCCACAAATTGTTTCCTTAATCTTTCCTAAGCGGAAGTACGAAAGTACTTGGCCAAAAAGACCTCAATGAATATAACCCAGGTGATGCCTATGGTAGAACTTGCATACTTTCACTAATACCTAGCATCCCCCTTTAGTAGAAAACTCGTTAATGTCACTCTTAACCCCTCATCCATGATTTTGAGCATATCAAGAGTCTTGGTGATCTGCTCTAACCAATTCTATGCCTCTAACGGTTCAGGCCCTCTTGTGAACTCTGGTGGGTTAAAACGAAAGAACTCCTTAGTGATTTTTAGGGCATGAGAATTGTCCCCCTCGTTGCGAGTTAAGGCCTTCCTTACAGCTCTTACAATCTCACGTGCAATCTCCACACCCACAGTCGGTGCCGTAGGTGCAGGTGTTACTAGACCCGCTGTGACCCTACTGGCACTTCTAGTCCCAACTCAACCTCTACTTCCTCGCCCTGACATCCTATCAATGACAACACCAAACTTAGTAAATGAAACTCTAGCTTTTCCCGAAACATGTACTCAACCCATACTAAGTTACAAAATCTTCCTGGCATATAGTCACATAGCACAAAAACAATTTAAGCACTTGATCACATAATCGAGTCAAGTTTGCAAGGATGACCACTTCTCCCGAAACTCCCAAGGAACTCTTACCAAAAACCACATCGATCAGACGTGTTTCCAACAAGATCTCAGAGCAAATTGGCCAGCTATAAGCTCTATCCCTAAAACTCCATGCCCACACAAATGCAACATATAATTTCCTACACCTCCTACTATCTACATGCAAACATCCTCACCAAACGAAATGAAACCGATTGTGGTAAAAACCACTTCCTACGAGCTCAAAGTTTTCAAACCTGGTTAACTCTGATACCGAGTTATCACACCCCAGATTTTTTTACTCGCTTACATTACCAAATTCCTTATAAACAATCCATTTTCCAGTAGTACTTATAGTAACACCACAAGCTAAATTGAATAAAAGAGGTTCTCTCTCGCATAATTGCAATGAATGACATGTTGAATAAAATTAATAATACATGTCCCAAGGGCTTACATTGAGAGTTTCAATTATACACAGTTACATAAAAAGAAACACCTCTCATTTTAGTCTTTCAATCCCTCATTTACCCTATACACTGCATAGACTCCTAACAAACAAATAAATTCTTGATCTTCAACTATAGCACTTGACTTCGTTTCTGTAAAATGATTACAAACCATGGGACGAACACTAGGTTCAGTAAGGATCTACAATGATTCCCGACAATAAGATCAATAGATATATGTGATCATGAATGTTAAACGAGTGATACATAAATAAATGATGTGTCTTTTATACTTAAAATAAAGTACACATAAGTAATACCTTCGTCATGAGAATTTCATTGATTTTTCAAAGAAAACTCATTCTGTTCTCTTATTACCCTTCTTGTATAATTTCAAACAATTTTTTTAAAAACCCCATTTTAACATTTCATAAGGATCTTAGGTCTATCAACCATGTATTACTAATGATCATACATCATACTCTTTAATTCACAACTAACCATTACCCTACCATAATTCGCATAACTTCAAAATATATATATATATATATACACATATATTTCAACACATATCACACAACTAATCCATATAAAACAAAACAATTCATTTCCATCTTTTCTAACTCATACAGTTCAATTCTCCAATTCCAATTATCACATTTACGCATACAAATCCCATTATAATTATTCCATGAAAAGTTTACTGTCAACAACCGGCTCCATTACCAAGCCCTACCAACAAACCACATGCTTTCCTGGGTGCTATTCCAGAAGGAGGGTGAAACCTCTATCAAGCGCCACACTTTACCAATCACAAGCTGGAAGGAATGCGGAACCTCTCCATATCTCAACAGACCACTCGCTTTTTTGGGTGCTACTTTGATAGGAATGTAGAACCTCTATTAAGCGTCATGATTTACCGGTCACAAGTCGGAAGGAAATGAACCCTTATTCAAATATCATCATTTATCAATTCATCATATCAATTAATAAATTAAACGAACAACACAATGAATAATAAATGTAAAACTCCGTCTTTAGTATTCAATGCAATTTGTTGTCCACAATATTCCATACATCTCAACATCAATTCCTTTTTATTCAATTTATATGTCCCAATTAATTTCATACACTTTCCATAATGCAATGAACCAATTTCCATTATCAATTTCTTTGATATAAGTTTCTTATGTCATAATCATTCTCACAATAATTATTAATCACCCTTCATACTTACTTCAACTAGTCATTTAATAAATTCCAAGAATTTAAGGTCAATTGAAATAAATAATCATTTTAAAAATAAAATCCATAGCTAGGGTTTGACAAAATTAGGGCTTTTCACTTTAAGGTGGAAAATCAAGATCCAATTGTCCACAACTTCCTTAAATCAGAAATTTAACTCCCTTGACCTGGAAAACCCTTACTTCATCTATATGCTTTTTAAGAAAATCCCTCAACATGGGATTTTTATGCAATACAAACATATCACTCATCTATATATAAGAAAATATTGAAGGAAAGTAAAGAAATCCCTACCTCAAGCTAGGAGAGGAAAAAACCCGAAAATCCAACTTCAATGAAAATATGATCTACTCAGATGGATAGAAAGTTCTCGTCGTGCTCTTTGTTTTTAGGAGATTAGCATAAATAGATAAAAACCAAGCTTTTATGAGCTTGGAACTCAAAAATGGTTGAAAAGAGAGAGGGGAGAGAGAAAGAATCTGAAAGAAAGAAGAAAAGTGACCCAAAACTGACTTTTTAAAGTGCTGATCTCGAACAAACCGCTCGAGTGAACATTTCACCACTCGAGCGGTGAACGCAATCTCTCAGAAGTTTTGCAGGTCTACAATGAAAATACTGGAAGCCTCGCATCTCTGCTCAAGCGACCACTTGACCACTCAAGCGGTCACCCTAGACACAGTTAGTCACACATCACAGTTCCTAGGGCACTCCCAGCACGCCAACCTTATTTCCATATGTAACCATTTAAGTAAATACTTTAATATAGTCTCTTACATTTATATTTCATTTATTTAACTTTACAATGTAAATAACGAAATACCCTTCATTTGGATTCAAAGAAAAATACAAAGAAAAATCAAAATTCAATTAAATCAAAAAGGGACTCCCCCAGTTTTAGTACAACATAATTTTCTGAGTAAAATTTATAATTTGATGTTGAAGTAAAATGATTAATACCTCATAGAAAAATATCAAAAAATCAAATTAGGCTATTTAATGTGTAAGGAACAATTATCGCCAAATATTATTTTAAAAATTGTAAGTTTTGAAAAATCCAATTTTTTTACGCTAAATTTTCGGACTAAGTCTAATTTTTGTGACAGAAAACTTTGATCTCGACCCGAAGTATTACAGCATGTGATACCATTTCAAACATATATAAAAGTTCAAAGAAAATGCCCTATAGACTTTAATATTTCAAGGGTTGGAACCCTATTACAAAAAGATGGATCTCTACCCCAAACACATAAAGCTTTACAAAATTAACAAATAAAACAAAGAGCCTTCTTGCTCCAAAAAATCACATCGCGTGCCTTCAACGAGGTAGGGACATCTCATCAGTACCTAAATATGGTTTTCACTAAAGGATAAATACAAGTGCCCAGTATGAAAAATGTTAACAATGTATATGAGTTATAATATGTGTATGATCATGAATGTAAGTGATGCCTTTTAATGTAAAAAATGTTTCCATTTCCCATGAAGTAAAATGCAAGTCTTTCCAAAACGACTCAAGTTCCACCAATTTCAATAACCAATTATTAAACAGTAAATAATACAATGGAAATCCCTAGACATGTATCTGCAAGTAGTCTATACAGAACTATAAAAAATTCACATTCTCTAGCTATTAACTATATAAGGGCAATTAGAGACCTGACTCCGCACAAGTTTCTGGATTTTCACCGAGGGCCTTAAGCCAATTTAATTCAATTTATAAAAAATTTCTACACATCCTTGATTTAACTACATTATTTATTTTAATAATTCAAAAAATTTCCAATTGTTACCAAAATAGTCCCAAGGACAACTTCGCAAAAGACTCCAATGATATACATGAGTAGAAGTATGAAAATATATATGCAATGCATGATTTAAATGGTTTCATTTTTTCTAGTTCCCAATTCATTTCTACAACAATCATGCAAACCTCTACTGATTGCCAAAAATAGTTATCTCTATAAAAATGTTCCACTATGGCAATGCAAGAGCATAACTAAATCAATAATTCCAATATCTTCAGAATTTTCAATATTTCCAACATTTTCAATAGTTCCAATATTTTCAAAAGATTTCTAATAATCTGAATAAATTCAACGGCAACCAAAGGTTTCCAAGTAAATCTACAATTTTCATAACAAGTCATTCATTTCCCAACATTTTACTCAAAACACAATGTTTTCTCAATTCTCAACATTTTCCCAATTCTCAACATTTTACGTTGTGTTTGGTTAGGGGATTTAGGAAAGGATTTGGAAAGGGAAATCGAAAAGATGTGTGAAACTAGGTGAAATATTTTATTCACATTCCACTTACATTTTCCTTTTTCCTTTTCAAATCCTTTATCAAATCTCCCAACCAAACACAATGTTAGGGTTTGAACAAAAATTAGGGTTTTCTCAATTTTAATAACAAACTTTGAAATCAAAGCACTATTTATGAATTTGAGAGGAAAGTCTCTAAATTTAAAACCAAAAAGAGCAGGCCCTAGTTTTATACCATATATATATATATATATATATATATCAAAACCCCAATTTGTCCAAAATTCATATATAATAAAATACCACATAAACATATCAAAACAAATATACAATGGTAATAGAATTCCTACCTCAAATTAGAGAGGAAGGAGAGAAAAGTCCCCAGATCAAATGTGCCAAAATCACGATCGGCTTCAATCAAAGTGAAGCTCTCGATGCAGTCTACACTTTACTCCAAAGTATCAAGACGGAAAGATGATCCAAAGTAGGGTGGATCAAAGGTTTTGTATAAAATGGTTAAAGTTTTAGAGAGGGAGAGAGAGGTTTTGGAGAGAGAGAGAGAAAAGAGAGAAGTGAGGAAAAAAGAGAAAGAAAGGACTTAAATTCATATTTTAGTCAATGCGATTGATTGCACTTACAAGAGTGATTGATCACCCCAAACAAGATTCATTGGGTATCGATCAATGCATTCTACTGGAAACTTACTCAAAATAACTAGGAAGAATGATCGATCGCACTATGAGGGGTGATCAATCTTCCTAGTGAGATCGATCCCCTATCGATCGGAGCATTCTGCTCAAAATCGACCAACAACCACCGCTGGAAAATCCACTTTTAGCGGCGTTTAAAAAACGCCGCTAAAAGCACTAAACACGTCGCTAATTCTTTTTGTGACGTTTAGTACCAAACGTCGACGACGCAGCCATCGCTATAACTTTATGGCGTTTGAAAAACGTCGTTATATTAGTATAGGCGGCGTTTTTAAAAACGCCGCCAAATGTCCTACCTAGCTGTATTATGACGTCACTATGGACATTTAGCGACGTTTTTGAAAACACCATCATAGACATTTATACATTTTAAAATCTAGCCGTTGGAGTAGGATATAGTGACGTTTTTTAAACGTCGCCATAGCCTTTTTTTTAATTTTTAAATTGTGCTAATTTAATATGGTTGAACAAAAAAAATACCTGTCAAATAATTATCAAGAACTAAAATTGATGTTTATTAAAATAATAAATAAACTAAGCTTGAAAACAAAATTAAAAATAAAAAACAATGCATTGCACACCTAAGAATAGAAACAATTCAGATTTTAAATACATCAATTAAAATCAAAATGGTCAAGAAGTGTAATTTCCCCAAAAAAATTAAAAAGGAATAGAAAGCACACTAATATGGATCCGTTGGAGAGATTGTTTTGTTGTTTGGTTCTTTGTTAAGAATCTTATACTTTGCACATGAAAGAGAATGGAGCAGCCTAACAACATCATCATCTGTCAAGTTTAATTGAGTCATGATTTCCTATAACTCAATCTGTCTGAGGCATTAAAAAGCAACAGCACAGAAGCCTGTATGGATGAAATGCTAAAGCTCAAACCTCTGCGTTAAGAATCATAAATCCATGTATTAGATTAAAATAAGTTTCTTCAACAAAATACCTGGTAGGTTGTCACAATGAGCTCCATAGTTTTGGGTTCAAATTTTCCATTGAGGTTACAAGTACCCAATGAATAAATCCATGTAAGTTTTCTGTGTTTTGTTTTGTTTTTTTTTTTTTTTTTTGATAGAATTCTCTGAAAACTTCCACACACATAACCTAAAGCAGAAGTGAATAAATAGAATGACGTTAGTGGGAATGTTCAGAAACACAGCATATGACATAAATTCACATTAAAAGAAACAATTTCAAAATTTCAATCTATGTGTGAATAAAAATCTACAAGCATTACCATTTCTGCTGGGAGGTTGAGGTCAAAAGACTTGTAACCAGGCCAAAAGCCAGTAGTTAGGACAGTAATAGTCAGGTCAATCCCAGGACTTGCATCTGGACTGGTTTTGAGGTACTCTTCAAAGTTAGTTTGATTTTTCCTTGCCAAAGTCAAATCTGTGACCTGGAAAACAAGAAAGCAAGAAAACAATTATTTCTGCTAGCATCCCAAAACTACATTAAAGCATGGCTTGCAAATTAATACAGGTTGTAGACAACTCACCATTCCCTCCATCTTTGATGTGAACTGACCACCACACTGCTGCTTCAGCTTTGTCAGGATACTTCTCTCATGCTCATCATTGGCACTCTTGTCAAAAAGTAAGCGTCGAGCAAGCTTTTTTCTGCCAGTCATTGCAACAAAAAATAAGTATCTATGAATCATCGAATCACAATATTCTGCAATCACTTGAAAACCAACAAAAAATTAAATAAAATTATCGGTAGAATTCAGCGAACAGATCCTTATCACTAATATAAGCAAGGAGCTTTACTACTTGTAGAATAAAAAGAAATCCAATTGCAACTGTTTGTATCTCATTCTCAACAATAAGTCAAAGCAAGTGCTATGAAAGATAGAAGCATACCTTCTCAAGTGTTTCCTCAATGGCTTCATCACTCAATTTCTCACTCCCACCTTTCTTAAGAATATTATCACAAAATGTGGCTAGTAGTTCTGCACTCAAGCTTCCACCAACACCTTTGTTACAGAAGACTTCAAAAGCCTCTTTGAGTGCCTAAGGCAAACAAAGGAGATTTTAATACATGAATAATAGGAAGGAAACCGCGACTATGCAGCAATTGTTTAATACAAACCTTGTGGAAAAGAGTATGGTTCATAAAACAGTTATTTACGTACGCCTTGTACTTGTCATGAAGCTCGATAACTTTTCTAACAAAAACCTGAAGGCCCCACAGGTTAGTCAGTTCCCATACCAAGAATCCATTGACAAATCCTAGAAGTGAAGTACTATAAGAATTTGACATTACCTGTTCCTGCAGACCAACCACATCTTTCTTTCTTAGCATTAGAACCAGAAATAAAATTAGAAAAGATTATCACTAAGACATATACAAGAGTAGATATGTTCTTTCCACCCAGAAAAGGGGAAATAAAATAAAAAAAGGAAAAGAAAGAAAAATTTTAAGTGAACAACCTTGGTCAATGATGACACCACATCAAACAATTATTTGTACCCCCAAAGTCAAATGTAGTGCTAAATTTTGTACATTGCCATTCATTTAATTAAAATCCAAATTTAATTTCCTTCAACAAAAAAAAAAAAAAAAGAGTATATGACTTGTTAACCAAGTCCAATGTAATGGCAGATCAATCATGAGTCTTGTGAAATGCACCTCCTCAGAAGACAAATTGCACAAAGACTATGGGATCTGAAATAACACAATCAAGATTACATCACCTTCTTATTGCTGGCTGCATCTTTCGCTTGTTTAACCAATGATGTACCTTCAACAGTAACATGCTGCATAAAGAAAAACCCAATCAAACTTCAAAATAAACAAGGGGAAGAAACAAATAATACCTGAGGCACAATGCTACATTCTTTGTAGAACAATGTACTGCAAGTTAAAGACCAAAACCTGTTTAAATATACTAGAAACCGGATCTAAACCTCGAGGTATTTTGGAAAAGAGCCTATACATCCTTGATAAATCCTCTACCTACAAGAGAACAGGAAAAAAATGTTAATAAACTTTAGTTAATTGCAACTGAAATAACAGCAAGAAGGCTTGAATAATAACACTGTCCAAGTCTGATAAAAAAAAAATGGTCCAAATGACTACCTTGTCATCCCTAAGCAATGCATGACATCCAGAGTGCTCCTTCTCGAGCAAGTGGGTTGCATAAACGGACAACAATTCATGTTGAACTTTCTATAGGAAGACAAAATTACCTATAATTATAACAGCGAAAGTGCATATCTTCAAAATTGGCCTCATAATAAATAAATAAAAAAAAGAAGTAACCATTAAAAGACTAACTATTATTGGGTGGAAAGAAATTTAGTATGACTTTACAAGAGGAAGAACAAACCTCAAGCAACTTCAGCTCGCTACTAGAATGTAGGTAATGAGCAACCCTATCCTTCTCTCGTTTCAAACACTCCTCAGCCTAGAGTTACAAAAGGATTTTCTAGAAATTATATAGGATTATCAAACAAATAAATCTGACCTTAACAAGAAAAAAAGAAAATGAATAGATGTTTACTTTCAACATATAATCTGGACAGGAATCTTCCAAGATCCAGTTTGAAGCCTTTCGAGAATAATAATCCGCGGTATCTTTTAGCATATCTGCTTCAAAGTCATTCTCATAATGATCCATTTGCCCCATTCCGATCTCAATAAATATATCCAAAACAAAGTCATTCTCATAATATATCCATTTGCCCCATTCTTATGAGATGATCCAGCTTCTTATGATCCAGCTTCTTATGGGCTGATAATTTGCATACATACCCATCATTTGTTATGGATGAAGATCAAGCTGACTATTATAGCTAAAGTATATATAGTCAGCATATCTTCATTTGCTCATAACTAATCAAGAAGAGGGATTGCCCCCTATGCTCGCAATTGTAAAACAAGTTGCTATTTATTTGAAAATAGCATAGATGCATATATAGTAATAAAAAACAAGTTGTGAAAGAAGTTAACAGAGCTTTTAAATCATGGCATTGTAATGGAATAGTTTTGATTAATTTTTTGTTAATTTCCCAAATGTGAAGCAAGAGATGCGACTTGAAACAACTTTTAAAACGCCATCTTCACTAATACCCCATTGACCATGCACATATGTGGGACCCCTTGTCTGCTTTTGTGTGGCTTGACTTGATCTAGGACCTAAAAAACATGTGTGAAAATGAATGCTCTCTGAACCAACTTAACAGTTGTCAAGTATCCTGTACCATACTTATTCTCTGATATGCATTTGGTTAAAATACACCCCATTGATACTTCTTATACTCCCTCATTTTATATCTCTTTTTAAGCCATAAAATGAGTTATAATATAGGACTAAAAGAGAAGTCCAACATAAATTTGCTAAATTACATATAGCTAAGAGAAGGCTGAACTTCAAAACCAAAACCATATTCTCTTAGGATTGTATGAATAAGTAAGAACAAATGGTGTACTGAGTCACCACAATTAATAAGAAATAAACTAATCTTCCAAGATAATAGACAATTCTTGTGAAAGAGACTAGATCGTGTGGCAATTTACCAATAATCTTGCATCTCAACTCAATTCAACAAATTCAAGATAAAATTCATTTCTTCTTTAATTTTATATACCAAAGGAATAACACTGTTTTGTATACCAAAGAGTTTGATGTAGTTGAATGATGGTTCAAACAAATACAATAGGAGCTGGACCCAAACACCAAGATCAAAGCTGAAATTATGCAAAATTAAATGTCTAAAAAAAATAAATAACTACTGATCACTCAATAGATTGACAAATATATACTACCACTGTCCCATTTTTTTCTAAAATCAAGTGCAAGAGATTAATGCATAAAATACTTGAAATTATTTATCAAAGTTTTCTTGTAGTGACAGTGGAGTTAGACATGAAATCAAAGTTTGATTATACCCACTTACATATAGTTTATTTATCAATCATAACAATAAGATTATATACAACATCTCATATTTAACAAACTCAAGAAGCAAAAATGAAGGGAAAAAAATGAGATAACATGTAACCGGGAACACCAAACTTAGAGAGAGTTTACCCCTTAATTGCAGTATGAGTCTTGTTTCTAAAAAAGACTTATCAATTAAACTAAAAATTGATACAATTTTAAGAAAAATCAAAGGGAAAATTGATGTATTAGAACATAGGAGATTAAATTGGCATAGAGAAACAAATTACAAGAACTAGAGTATATATCAAACTTGTGTTTTATCTATCTATTAATTTAATTTTCTTACCCAAATACAATATCTACAGGAATCACATGCATGATACATGGCAGTGTTGTGAAAAATCACATCAGAACTTTTTCAAATGAACAAGTAATAGAACCCTCAAATCAGTCTTAGCACAACCACTAAGCATGGTTGGACTCACTCAGGTTTTTCAATATCGGAAAAGGACAGCAACAGGGAACAGAATACTAAAACAGAGAAGCCTTGCAATATAAACTTAGAGATGATAAGTACACAATAACTCAAGTAAATTCATGAGGAAGCAATCACTCAAGTTCAATATCATAGCATCACAAATTGAATTTCAAGATTTGACAATTATAAATTCATATTCAAATTCAAATCAAATGAACACATGGATTCAAATTGAAATCTCCCACAACAAATTTATAATTAAATATGAACTTCAAGATCAGAGAGCGAATTTACAGCCTGAAATAGCACGGGGCAAGTCAGGCAAGAGGAGAGTTGATCCAAACCCTAAGAGGAGGTTCAAGATTGTAAACCCTAGGAGAAGAATCAATGTAATGAAGATCTTGAGAGAAAGAGAGAGAACTTCGACATCGAAATCGAGATTGTAGACAGTAGTGCTCACCTTAGTAGACGATGCAGATGGTGATGATGGTGGTGGTGGTGGTGGTGGTGGAGCTTCGAAATCAAGAGAGAGAGAGAGAGAGAGACAGAGCTTCGAAATCGAAATCACCTAGCTAAAGAAGGTTGAATTGTATCTTCCAAATTGAAATTGAAATCGATTCTGCTCTACGAAATCGAAATCAGTCTGAGATTGGATCACCGAACTTCGAAATCGAAATCACTTTAAGGGTTTAAAGAGAGTGAGCGAGCGAGATTCATACATTTGTGTTTCTCAGATTTGAAAGAGTGAGAGTGAGAAGAAGGGTTTCTCAGATTTAGAATGAGGGTTTGAAGAGGGAGGGAGCGCGTGAGAGGGGGATAACATTTGAAGGCGCTTTTAAACGTCTTCTATCATCTAAACAGTACCGTTTTATTTAAACCAAAATGCGACGTTTATAAAATGTCGTTAAATAATAAAAAACGTGACCTTTAACAAAACGTCGTTAAAAAAACGCCGTTAAATCACACATTTCTTGTAGTGTTAATTGTTTGAAATTGTGTATCCCGCATGTTCCCACCAATATAGTGAGTATTTTGAGGGACAACTCCGGTTTTCCAATATAAATCACAGGCATCTGGTGCACGTGATCCAGTAGGTGGAAGTACTGTAGCTGGAAACACCTCTAAACCACAATTAGCTTTCGTGACCAGTGGAGGCTGTGGATTGGTTGATGAGCGTACTTCTAAAGTTGAGTTAGGCTGCACATTTAGAGAGAGGGATGGGAGACAGCACATGGGGGGTTTTTTTTTTTTAATTAATATGGAAAAGAAACTTATATAGCATAAAGGTTAGCCACACATAAACCCATAAATTCTATGACGATGTTTCACTAAGCCAACAGTCAAAAGATCTTTTGGAGTCTTACCATATTCCTTCTAGGATGCTGAAGTGGTGATTTTGCAGACAAAGATGAGGAATCACAACCAGCCTTTGCTTTATTTTAAGAACTTTTAGTATTTTTAAAGGGGTCTTGTATTCTTGCACTCTTTTGAACAATATCAGCAGAAAAAATAAGTTACAGATCACAGAGAGACACATCAATTTCATTTATTGCAGATAAACATTGTTTTGTTCAGAAAAAAGTTATTACAGATTCAATGCCTTTAAAAATTAATACTGTTACAATAATAACCTGGTTAGCCAATCTGATTATTCTTTGAACAAATCCATTTTTTTTCTGATACAGGCAATAAATTTGATTCAACAAACGGTCTATGACCAGCAAAAATTGAAGTATACCTGTTTGACCAATCTGATTATGCTTTGAGTGGCTTGTACTGAGCACATTATTTTTATTGGATTTAGGAAATGAATGAGCACCTGACCTTGAAGCAGGTATTTTGGGAATCTTTGATTCTTTCATTGCAGATTTTGTTGTGCTTGCATTTGCAGGCCTTTTAAGAGTACAAAACAGTTAAGGCTTTTTCAGTAAGTATATTATTAAGAAAAAGAAAAACCAACCCAAACAAACACATTCACGGGAAAAATTAAGTCCCATAGAAAATTACAATGAAAAGGATATGAAGGAAAAACCACGGGTCGTGGGCAACCACCACTTTTAGACCTAGTCCTATTACCCCTCTGGTTTGAAAGCATTTTCGGCATACCCTGGAAGCATATATTCAACAAAGACAGAATTAGTAAATTGTTATAATAAAAAAAAGAACCATAATTGTGCTCAAGCTCCAAAAAAACAAACCGCAGACGTTGGTGCTGCATTATCTCAAGCTAATGAAACATGCTTCATCAATAAACTACCACCATTATCTCTGTCATTTGAATTAGTTGCATGAGTTTCTTTAAATAAATTCTCTTCAAGTACTTGTAAAACTGCTGAATCACTGTTGCTGCCAGAATTACCAGACAACGTTCTCCCTTCTTCATGAATAGTTGGCAGTACCTCCCTACATGCGTTACCAATGCTTCCACTGAGCATAGATAATTCTAAGGAATTCAAAACACCTGACAAAAAACTACTCGTAAATTTTCCCATGTTCATTTTTTAAGCGCAATATGAAGATGTGCAACATACACATAATACAAGAAAATAAATTGGACAAAAAAGACAAGAAAGAAAGAATCACAGAAAGAGAAGTAATGGATTGATATGAATATATAACGAATTTACCTTGTTGAAATGTTCGTGTTGATAGTTACCTAGACTAAAGACACCATATATTAGAAAGAGAAGCTATTCTGGTCACATATATTCCACCAAGGAAATGCTACTAACTGAGAACATGGATCCGTATATTCTTGTCTTGTTTTAGAAAAGTTGATTCACTAAAAAAAATGGATAATGTATTTTGAGAAAACCAATGCATACTCCGTTAAAAAATAAATTTTAAAGGTAATAATTTAAATTGTTCTTGAAGGGCTAATAAGATCATCACATATGGATAACAATCTCATTCACTTGAAATCACCTATTTTGTTGGTTGTCCACTTAGTCATGCCATAGATCAGGCTTCGAGAGTCGTATGAAAAAACAGGGAAGGAAACACCACTTTGTGTCAGCTAGGCTTTCCTACCAACCCACCACTACCACAACCCCACCCCCAAGAGAGAGAGAGAGGTTTGACAAATTGAGCATGTTATTAGAAGGGGGAAAAGGTTTCGGCACAGTCCAATCGTGGAGAAGGAATGAAGGACAACTCGTTGATTAAGCCACAAATTATATGTAAAAGCAGTTACCTTCAAAGGCTCAAGGGTACCTGTAGACACCCCATTTTTGACCGTCCTCAAGACTTGGACGTCACTGTTTGAACACACGGTGATCTTCCATGTTTGTGTTCGTTTGGAGTTCCCGGAGGTCTCGGCTCGCGCGCCTTGCCTCAGGATCCCCGAACTCGACCGTTTAGTGTCTGGTTTTGCACCAAACACTTGCATCTTGCCCTTGAGAGGCAATGTGGGGCTTGTAGACCATCCCCACCCATCACCGGCAGTGGCTAGATGCCACCGGCTAGTTTTTGCTGCCACCGGCAATATAGTTTGCCGGCCGGCACTCTTTGTTGCCGGTCAGCACTATTTTGTGCCGGTCGGCACTTTGTTTGGCCAAGATGGCATTTTTTGCCGGCCGATTGCTGTTCATCTGCTTTTGCAGATATTTTTGGACAGCTGTATAGCTTTTGCTCCCCTCCATACACGTGTATGGAGGGATCTCCCTCTTGCAAAGCTTGTCTTGTAAGCTTTACAAGAGGCATATAGAGAGAAGCTCTCTCTAAGGCATAAGGAGAGCTTTTAGACATTTTTGAGAGAGAAAATATAGAGGAGAGCTCTGGTTTTCTAGGGTTAGGGTTAGACATACACAACCTATCTCTCTTTTCCTCTCATTTTGCATACTAGGTGTTTTGTGTCTCACTATTGCACACAAACACCTAGTGTTTCACCTTCCTCTTGGAGCTGAGGTTCTAAAGAGTGTGTTTTGAAGTTTTTGTCTTGGATTCAAGCTCAAGGAGGCCATTGGAGCATCTTTGTTGAAGAAGGCATCAAGGGTGAGATTCTAGTCCTTTTTTTCCCCATTCTTGCATCAATTTTCTACTAGTCTTAGAACTGTTTTTGTGATTATTGTATAACATAAAAAAGTTCTATTTTTAAGCCCTCTTTATTGTTTATTAAGAGTGTTTTGTTGTTTGAGGGGTGTTGACCACCCTTAGGCCTCAAAAGGCCTCATTTTGAGCCATTTTGTGTTAGCTCCGGGATCTTGGTGTTGAGGTCTCTTCACCACTGAAATCTTGAGGGATTTCAGTGGTGAAGATGATGCTTTGAAGTCCTAAGAAGGAGAGGGCCACCCCCTCTCCTTGTTGTCCTTGAAAAGGGCATATTTTGGCCTCTTAAGGAAGCCTATGCTTGAGTGTGTGTTGAGCATATTTGGTTTGTTTTTCATGCTTATATATCCATGATATAACATGATTTCAAGTTGGTTTTGGAACTTCATGCATGTTTAGCATAGTTGCCATGTAATACCCTATTTGTGCCTTAACATGTTCTAGGTTGTTAGCCTTTGTTGGAGCATGTTTTAGGCTTGCATTTGTGAAGTTTATGTGCTTATTTTGCCATGTTTTAGCTCTGTCCATAGTTGTTTGGGTTGATCTTTGCATGCATTATATAGCTCATTTGTATTTGGGCTTGTTGGCCTTGAGTATGTGCATGTGTAGCATGCCATCTTTGCATTGTTTTGGTGATTTGGGATCATTCTATATGCCATTTCAGTCCCATTTCCATGCTTGTTTGATTGCCTTGCATGCCTCTTTAATGCTTTGAAAGCTTGTGTAGCAATGCTCCATGTTTTGGTGTTTGTGCATGCCTTTGTTTTGGAGTCATTTAGATGCCATCTAAGTGGTCCTTGGGCCTTGTGTTGATGCCCCAAAAATCTGTTTTTAGTTGTTTAATGCATGCCATGTTTGGTCATGATAAGTGTAGTTCAATGCATTATTGATTTGCCTTGAACACTTGGACTACTCTTTGCATGTTTTGGCTTGATTTATAACTTGATTTGGCATCATTTTATAACATAATTTTAGGGCTCATGTTGCATGCTAATTAGTCCATGATTCCTCCTTTCAAGTGTGCTTGAATGTTGCTTGTTTTGTGCTTAAGTGTTGGTCCTTGTGTGCATGTGTGTGTGCATGCCATTTAGCTCTCACCCTTTTAGCACAATGGCCACTGTTTTAGGCCTTATTAGAGCTGCCTAATTCATGTATAAGTCCATCTTGCCATCCATTTGCATTGCCATATGCATGCTTACATGATTGCATAAGTGCCTTGCCATGTCATGTTGCATTCCTAGCTTGTATGCCTAGGTTGCATTGCATTTTGCATGCATGCCTTGTTCCTTGAATTGGTGATGGGAATAGGGCCTAATTCGTTTGATTGGTTTGCATGCATTTGAAATCAAAGTTGCATACTTGGTTCCTTGGGCCATCATGCATGGAAATGCGTGATTGGTGGTCCGAGAACCGAGGCACATGTCCCTTTGAGTCATTACAATGATAAGAGACATGGTTGGTGCATACATGCTTTGAATTGTGCTGCCATGCCTTGTTTTGCCCTCTGTTGCTGTGAGTTGCAGGTTCTGCAGGAATACTCTGCCGACCGGCACCATTTTCTCTGCCGACAGCTTCAACTTTGTGCCGATGGCCATACAACACTGCCGATGGAAATTTCATCTAGCCGGTGATGATCCCCTCTGTCCAAGGATGTAGTCCTGAGGTTTTGACAACCTCCAGAGGAGGAAAGGGAGGAAAACAGAGGCAGCTTGCGCATGGCGGCGCGCTTCTCGAGACGTTTTACTATTTTCCTAAATTAGTTAATTTGTTAATTAATTAATTTGTAATATTTAATTAGCTTGCGTAGTTAATTAATTTGTAATATTTATTCGGTCCCTCCGAGCGAGGGCAAATCTGTAATAAGTGTGTGTGGGTGGTGTGTATGTCTTCCAACCTCACTTCTTTCTTCCCTTTTACTTACCCGCTTTGATGGTTAGTATTAGGGCACGTTTAATTTAGCATACCTTATGCTATGCATGTGTGCATCCATGCATTTGTATTACATGCATTAGGCTCGGCACATCACGCTAACTGCATCAGTACTTCAATTCAAAAATTGAATATGTGATAATTGTGCATTTTCACATGACATGTCTAGGATTAGTCGAGCCTATCTTAGCGACATTTTGTATGCGATGCATTAGGCACTTCACATGGACTTGGATCATGCATGTTTGCTAACAAGTTCTTTGTTTTGGCACGGAGTACTATGTAAGTATTTCCGCTTTAGCATATCGCATGAGTGTGAATGTTACCATGACAGCATGCTTAACATGTGGCTAGATGCTTATGTGTTAAACTGTTTTGAATGCCTGTGGGTGAAGGCCGGATTGTTTGAGTTGGAAAAACTCGTTGAAATCCGTATTTTAGCCTACTTGCGAGTAGCAAATTCCAAAGCATTTTCAAACCAAACGGATATGCAATGTTTATTTCCAAATTAGGCAATCTAGTCTATACTTGTTTGCTGTGCGCATAACATAGTAATTCTAGGCTAATAAATGGAATAAGAACATATAAAGTTTTCAAAAACGGATATCACGGTTAGTAGAGGCCGGTCTTCGGACCGGGCGAAAGGGGGTGCTCATAGCTGACCTTCCCCGATCGTACCCAAGCTCCCGAGCCGAGACAACTCCGGTGATGACGGACATGTGGCCTTCGGCACCGAGTCAGGGTTTCCTAAATTCTCCCATAAAAAAAAATATTTAGGTGGCGACTCTGTATCTGGCAAAGCAGTCCATGTTTGGCACTACTTTTTCAAAAATCTGTTTCTCAAAACGATTTGCCAGATTTGGACTCTTTGGTTCAGATTAAGAACCGTGACACAAATCGAGTCCGAACTGTAGCACGAGGCCTCCTCCGCGGGCGCTGTTACAGTTTCTGGCGACTCTGCTGGGGAACTTTTAGAGAGTTTGACTCGAACTCGTGATATCCTGTTTTGACTTCATTTATGTGTTTCTTTGCATTGCATGTGCATTGGTGCGCCCAGGAACACAGTGTTTGCCATCTGCCATTCCTGAACGGTTTGCCGGAGGCTTGTCTTGTCAAGGCATGTCCATAAGGCTGACCGGCTATGGGCTCTGACAGTATGGGAACACAAACCCCGGTTTACCGGGGCCCCCTTTTGACCATTCGACCTAGTGCATATTCGGATCCATAGTGACCATTCCAAATTAGGACAGGCTGCTTACCCGATATTAGGTTGTTTGAGAACTGCTGTGTGCATAGTGAAACCCTAGCTCCTGACAAAATAGGACAGGGAAACCCTACCCCAACATAGGGGTGATTGAGCTCTCTTTTACTTGCTATGTGCTTTTAGAGTGTATCTCTACAGGAACGCATATACCAGTTTGCGAGTTTGAGTATCGGGCCCGAAGGCGCCAGAATCAGTATTGTTGAGAATCAGTTATCAGGAATCAGTTATCCGCGGGTATCAGATTCAGTATTTTGGGAATAGTGATTTTTGGGAACAGCGATCAGCAGTAGGGTACAGTTGTTTGGCTACACCCGTGATTGATCAGTTTGGGCTGAAATGCTGTCTGTTTTTCTTTCAGTTCAGAGAGTTGCAGAGTTGAAACAGAATAGTCAGTGTCTCCCCCTTGCTGAGGCAGGATTTATGACGACACAAAGTTCAGAAGAAATTGTGGTTATGACGGCTGCATTGGAGCAGGGGACCGCTCCGCAGAATGAAGCCAGCATCAGTATGTCACACCCGCCCAGGATGCCCGTTGTGCACCAAGTTTGGGCTCCCCAGTTATACCAGGCTCGTGAGCCCACCACCTTTGAATTGATGGGGATGATAGGCGATCTCCAAAGGTCTGTGGCAGACCTCGCCTATGGAATGTTGGCTTCACCGCCAGCGGCACCGTATGCCGGGAATTTTGTACCACAGGAGCCCCCGCTACTGGGGCGGATTGTGATAGAGCTCAGCCAGCCAGAGGTGGCTTCCGGCTATAGCTACGACATGCCAGCACCAACCCAGACCCTTGATTAGGCCGAGGCCAAGGGAAAGGACAAGGCAAAAATAGACGCCGACCCCATTGAGCAACTGCTGTGGGCAGTCGAGGCTTTGAAGGCCAGAGGGATGAACAAGCAACAAACATCTGCAATAGTGACCAAAGCTGTGGAAGATGCTTTCCTCACTCCAATCAAAGGCAGTTCAAGCCAGGCAGAAAACCGGGATGGGCCCCGTCATGCCCAGACAATTCCTGTAGTTCCCAACCCTGCACCGGGGAAGGTTCAAAAAGCCAAGGCAGCGCCAGCTGATCCTTTCGCCAGCGCATCTGGCAAGAATCCTCAAACTGCAAAGTACCTGCCCCGAGGGCGCAGAGTCTTTCACGACCTCCACATGCCTTTGTCTAGGGCATTGCTAATATTGGCGAAGAACGGGCATCTTAAGCCTTTGGAGCCCCGGCCACTCCCGAAGAATCTCCCCGCCACTCATGATGCTACCTTGTACTGCGCGTACCACCAACAGTTCGGTCACAGCACCGATGGATGTTCCCGCCTTCGTCATGAAGTGCAGGATTTGATTGATAACAAGGTTATCCTACCACCCACCTCAGGCAAGCCCGTCACCACTCAGTTGTTGGATTTCGAGGGCTCAGATACTGCGAGTATGTAAAGTGAACCGCCTGCGGGCAACATTTGGTACATTTTTGATGAAGCGTCTGGCACGCATTTTTGAGCATCGGTGAAACCGAGTTTTGTAAATCTTGGCTTAGATGTCGAGTCAGTCTTTTGTTTTGAGTCTGTCTCTTTGTCTTGAGTCAGTCTTTTTTTTGCTTAAGGGTCTGTCTGATTGTATCGAGTCAGTCCCTGTTGTATATAATACCAGGTGATTCTGGGGTTGTTGTCCCGAACACCATTTTGTTTTGTAATTATTATCTGTTTTTGTCTTGAGTCTGTTTCTGCCGAGGGGCCAGTTGCACCAACAGAGCCAATTGAAACAGCTGTTGCTGTAGACACCCCATTTTTGACCGACCTTAAGACTCAGACGTCACCGATTGAGCGCTTGGTGATGTTGCATAATGTGCTTGTTCAGAAGCTTCAGAGTTGCGGCCGTGAGCCCTGCCTCCGGACTTGCGAACCCTCTTCTGTGCCTTGTCTCGGTTTGCGAACCAGACTCGATTTTCTCGGTTTCTTTTCCTGAGGGGAGGGAGAGGTCTAGTAGACCATCTCTCAATGTCCGTAGGCTACATTTGGTGGCCGTAGGCCATTTTGCCCTTTTCGGAGCCCGGTTTCCGGTTTTCCAGGACCGTCAGGCCGTGTGCCTCGGTTCGGGACCGCCTAACCATCTCCGTTTGCTCTGATTTTTGGCATACATATTATTTTCTCCCTTTTGAGGGACACTGGGGTCTGAGAAACCCACTTCGTGGCCGAACGCCACTTTCGGTGTTTAACGGGCAGTTTCTGGGGCCCCGAACTGCGTGTTTTGGCCCCCGAACATTCGTTTTGCATCGGTTTTCGTTCATTTTTGGCAGGTACCTCTGTTTTATCACCAGGAAGGTCACTGAAGGGTGGGAGGCTAGTAATTGTTGCAGCAACCAGTTATCTCTCCTCCGGAGCCTCCCGGCGCCCGTTTTTTTGACTTCCGGGCCAATGTTGAACACCCTGGGGTTAGTGTTGCCAACTTTCAACCACATATTTGTGATGTACACACATGGGAGGCCACTAAAAAGTGGTGGCCGGCCATTAATTCAATTTGACCCTTTTGAACCCCTCCTTCCGGGCTAATGTTGAACACCTTGGAGCCATTTTCTTCAAACCCAAACCACATATTTGTGATGTACACACATGGGAGGCCACTAAAAAGTGGTGGCCGGCCATTAATTCAACTTGACCCTTTTGACCCCTAGCTGGCCGGCTAGGGGAGGTGGCTGGCCGGCTAGGGGGTGTGGCTGGCCGGCCACCTGCAGAAAAAGTGATAGGCCGGCCGTGTTCCTTGCACTGTGCACTTTACAGCTGTGGGGCAATATCCCCCAGATATTTTCTGTGTCCGGGGGATATTTTGTGGGGGAGTTTTACCCTCCTTTTTGCCCCACCTTTACACCCTCTTTTTGTCCATATAACCAGCTGGTGGCCTCACTTCTAAGGGTTAGAAAATTTACTCTTCAAAGCTCCATAGCCAACTCCATCTTCTTCCTTCTCAATTCTTCAAAAAACCCTAACTCTCTAACCATCATTCCTTCTACACCACCAAGCTCTACCACCACCATATCATTTCCAGCAGCAATGAGGTATTCTTGAAGGCTAAAGAAGCTGCAAATCCATCCAAGAAGCAACAAAAGCTTGCATCTTCAAGGGTAAGTTACACTTTTACCCTTTTGACCCTTTTTCTTGATCCATTTCTAAGCCCCATTTCTTTTTGGTTTCAAGCTCCGGCCCTAACTGAAAAGGGCCATATTTTGAGCTCATCTTCACTTTTCATGAAGGGCTCAACCCTGTTTGAGCCCTCCATATGCTACTTGCTTCAATGTCCTCCTTAAATACCGTTTTCTTGCATGCTTTGGAAGCCCATTATGATTCCATTTTTGGACGATTTGCAGGCCTAGAGATAGTCTTATTTTGACCTTCTTAACATGTTTCATTAAGGGTCTTTGGCCATTTGTGGAATATTTTGCATACCTCATGTTATAGCCACTTTTGAGCCTAATTTTGCATTGCATTTCTAGCATGTTTGTATTCTGTTTTGGCTGTTTTACAGTTCTGGAAATATGCTTATTTTTGGTCCCTCTTCAATGTTGTAGAAGGGAATTTTTCAGTTTGAGCATTGCATATACCACTTGCCTCTTTGGCTACCTTTTGGTTCGTTTTCTTGCGTGTTTAGTTAGCCTACCATGCTTTTGTTTTCGGCCATTTTACAGGCCTAGAGATAGTCTTATTTTGATCTATACTTCATGTTTCATTAACACTTTTTTTCTTTTTGGTGATTATTTTGTATACTTCATGTTATAGCACCTTTTGAGCTTTGTTTTGCATCACATTTTTAGCATATTTGTATACTGATTTTGAGGCTGCCATATACTGTAAATGTTCATATATTTGGTCCCTCTTCAGTGTTGTAGAAGGAAATTTTTCAGTTTGGGTTTTGCTTATACCACTTGCTTCATTACCCCTCTTTTGCCCCCTTTTCTTGCATACTATTTTTCCCTTACCTATGCTTGCTGTTTGGCCATGTTTATAACTGTGAAAGTGCATCTTTTGGGACTGTCTAGCTTTTGTCTTTACATTGCATGTCCATATTGTGCATGTTTAGCATAGCTATAGGTCATTTCGGGTGCCTAATGTTGCATTTCGGGACATTTCCTTGCATTTCATGTCATTTCGCCTCATCCCGGGGCTGTTTTCCCCTTGTTTTGTTGCTGGAATTCCATTAGCATGCTTGCATATCATTTTTTCCATGTTGCATCACATTTTATCATTGCCTCGGTTTGCGTGCCCGTGTGCACACATTTCGAGGCACCTCATTTTTATTCGACGGCATCCTATGTGAGTGTGGCTGAGGCTCACTCATGTTGGTATAAGCCCATATCATGTTTCCATATCATTTCATCGCATTCTGCCATTGCCTCGGTTTGCGTGCCCGTGTGCACGCATCTCGAGGCACTTCGTTTTTCATTCATCGGCATCTTATGTGAGTGTGGCTGAGGCTCTCTCATGTTAGTATAAGTCCATTTGTCATTTTCCATGTCATTTGCATTGCGTATGCACCGCCTCGGTTTGCGTGCCCGTGTGCACGCATTTTGAGGCACTTCATTTTCTGCCATCGGCATCTTATGTGAGTGTGGCTGAGGCTCTCTCATGTTAGTATAAGTCCATTTGTCATTTTCCATGTCATTTGCATTGCGTATGCACTGCCTCGGTTTGCGTGCCCGTGTGCACGCATTTCGAGGCACCTCATTTTCTGCCATCGGCATCTCATGTGAGTGCGGCTGAGGCTCACTCATGTCGGTATAAGCCCATTTGTCTTTTTTTCATATCATCGCCTCGGTTTGCGTGCCCGCGTGCACGTATTTCGAGACACATATCATTGCCTCGGTTTGCGTGCCCGCGTGCACGTACTTCGAGACACATATCATTGCCTCAGTTTGCGTGCCCACGTGCACGTACTTCGAGACACATATCATTGCCTCGGTTTGCGTGCCCGCGTGCACGTACTTCGAGACACATATCATCGCCTCAGTTTGCGTGCCCGCATGCACGCACTTCGAGACACATATCATTGCCTCGGTTTGCGTGCCCGCGTGCACACATTTCGAGACACACATCATTTTCTCGGTTTGCGTGCCCGTGTTCACGCACTCCGAGGCATTTCATTTTCATAGCATTCTGCATTTTCTCGGTTTGCGTGCCTGCGTGCACGCATTTCGAGGCATCTCATTTCATAGCATTGTGTACGTTAGGATTGTATCTTAGTTGAATTTCATGCATATCATGCATATTGCATCGTGTCCGGAATAGGAGTTAGCCCGGGCACGGGAAACGAGGTACATTTCGTACTCCGAGTGACGGAATGTGTCTCAATTCCCCAGTCACCGACACTCCGGATTATCCATGATGGAGTTAGGTTTTAGCTGTAATTTCATGTGCATTCATCCTATATTGAGTTGTGCATTTCGACTCCTCGGCCATCATGCCTCGGTATGCGTGATTGGTGGCACGAGGATCGAGACATGCATATATTTGTGCAAATACATTGCTATGCCCCTTTCCTGCTCTCTATTGCAGCAAAACCAGGAATCAGCAACTTTCCGGGACTTGGCACGCTTTTCAAGAATAACAGGTGTAAATAGAGGCTAATTGGGGCATTCCGGTGGATTTCCGCGCAAGACAATCCGGACATGCATCATCCATCAGAAGCAAGGCAGTCCCTGGCTTGCACGCCAGATTTATTTGCTTTCTTAGTTAATTCATTAATTAATTAGGATTTTGTAATATTTTGGACTGTAATATTCTTTTATTCGGGACTGTAATATTTGGACTGTATTATTTATTCGGACCCTCTGCGCGAGGGCCACAACTGTGATAAGTGTGCGTGAGTGTGATGTATGTCTTCCAACCCCACGTCTTTCTCCCTTTTATTTATCCGCTTATGATGGTTAGATTAGGGCATATTTAAATTAGCATACAGTATGACAGCATGTTTGCATCATTCATCTGTATTGCATGCATCGGGCTCGGCGCATCATACTAACTGCATTGTACTTTCAATTCCAAATTGAATACATGGTAGTTATAGCATTCCATATGCCATCTTAGAATAACCGAGCCTGCTATAGTTGCATTTTGCATGTGTTGCATTAGGCATTTCTGTACACTTAGGATCATGCATGATTTCTAATATAGTTTCTATTTTGGCTTGGAATACTCGGTGAGTTTTATGCTTTAGCATCCTTGCATGCGTGTGAGTGAATGCCATGATAGCATGCTTACCATGAGGCTATGTGCTTATATGATATAACTGCCTGAATGCCTGTGGGTGAAGGTTGGGTTACTTGAATTGGGACAATTCATCAAATGTTTGTTTTAAGCCCACTAGATAGTGGCAAAACCATCTTTTCCAAAAGCCCACCTGAGGGTGGCAAATCCGTGTCTTAGCCTACCTACGGGTAGCACCATCAAACCATTTTCAAATAAACAAGCATGAAATGTTTTGTTCCAATTCGAACGACCCAGTCTATATTTATATGCTGCGAGCATCACATAGTAACCTAGGCTAATAACCGGAATAAGAACATACAATGTTTTCAAAAATTGATATCATGGTTAGTAGAGGCCGGTCTATGACCGGGCGAGCGGGGGTGCTCACGAAGTGACCTTCCCCAATCGTACCCAAGTTCCCGAGCCGAGGCAACTTTGGTGATGACGGACACGTGGCCTTTTGGCACCGAGTCAGGGTTTCCTAAATTTCCCAAAATAAAATATTTAGGTGGCGACTCTGTATCTGGCAAAGCAGTCCATGTTTGGCACTTCTTTCAAAAATCTGTTTTCTTAAAACGATTTGCCGGATTTGGACTCTTTGGTTCAGATTTAGAACCGTGACTGACAAAAGTCGAGAGTCCGAGCTGTAGCGAGGTCCCCCGCGGGCTTGTTACAGTTTCTGGCGACTCTGCTGGGGATTTAGAGAACTTGACTCGAACTCGTGATATCTGTTTTTGACTACACTTGAGTGTTTCTTTGCATTGCATTTGCATTGGTGCGCCTAGGACACCGTGTTTGCCATCTGCTATTCCTGAACGGTTTGCCGGAGGCTTGTCTTGTCAAGGCATGACCATAAGGCTGACCGGTTGTGGGCTCTGCCAGTATGAGAACACAAACCCCGGTTTTACCGGGGCATCCTCTTTGACCATTCGACCTAGTGCATATTCGGAATCCATAGTGACCATTCCATACTAGGACAGGTTGCTTACCCGTTTATAGGTTGTTTGAAACCGCTGCATGCGTAGTGAAACCCTAGCTCCTGACAAAATAGGACAGGGAAACCTTACCCCTTCATAGGGGTGTTTTGGCTCTCACTTATCTGTTATGTGCTTTAGAGTGCGTCTCTACAGGAATGCATGTATCAGTGTATGAGTTTGGGCATCAGGCCTGCGGGCACCAGTTTGCGAGTTTGGGCATCAGGCCTGCGGGCATTACTATCAGTATTTGGGAGTCAGCTTTACCCGTGGGTATCAGACTCAGTTTAGGGCAGGATTTTGGGGTAGAATTCAGTAGAGGGCACACTCATTCAACTATGCTTGTATCCGTTCAGATGGAATCAGGCTGAGATGCTGTCTGTTTTCTCTTTTGCTAGGTAGTCTGGGAACCATAGCTTCTGAAGGCTCCGATATCCCCCGAGGTTCATCGAACTTGTGCTGATAGACTTTGCTAGGTCAGAGATTCAGTTCAAGGGCAATCAGTGTTCCTCCACCAGAGGCAAGGGATAGATACCAATCAGTCAGATGGAACGGCAGAACACATCAGGGATAGAGGCCATGATGCGCCAGATGCAAGAAAGTATGAAACTCATGCAGCAGGACGCTGCCCGTCAGGAGGAGTTTTCCAAACAGCAGGCCGCAATCATGACCCAACAGGCCGAACTGATTACTAGACTGCAACAGCAGAATGAGGCATCTGCTTCACAACAAATTCCTCCACCGGCAGGGGCTCCATTACCTGAGCAGATACCTGCTGTTCGGAACGCTCCTCCAAACATCCAGAATACTGTGCCGACTATCCAGAACCAGCAAGAGGACACAAGTCTTCCAACGGGGCCAGCTCCGCCCCCGCTTCCACCACAACTGTCCAAGGTCCATACACCCAATCACCCGGACTCTCCATTCGAGGTCGAGGTTGATAATACAGCTCTGAAATTGAGCAAACTGGAGAAGCTCTTCAAAAAATCCCAAGGGGCCAAGGCTATGCCGGATATCGGAGACGGATATACCGAGGAGGCCGTAACACTCCCTGATAGGTTCAAAATGCCACAAATCGACCGCTTTGACGGGACCGGCGACCCCATGGTCCATATTCGACTGTTTGCAGACGTCTTGCGGCCGATGGGCCTAACACGACCACAGAAGCTCTCACTATTCGGCCGAACCCTGTCGGGTGCGGCCTCCCATTGGTACGCAAGATTACAAGATGAAGTGAAGAAGAATTGGGATGAGATGGCTGAGGCCTTTGTCACACAATATTCATACAACACTCAAATCGAGATCACAACTCGTGATCTCGAAACGACAAGGCAAGAGCCCAAGGAATCTTTCTCGGACTTTGTGATCCGGTGGAGGGCGAAGGCCTCGATGATGACTCTAAGGCCTACTGATAAGGATCAAATTCGGATGATTGTGCGCAATCTCCAGCCTAAGTTAATGCAGAGAATGATTGTAATCCCCTTTCCCACTTTCTCAGATTTACACGATATGGGGGTACAAATCGAAAATGCAATGAGGCAGGGTCTGTTTGACCGGGATAAGGAGCAGCCCAGGAGGGCGATTTCCCGCAGTTCGAATGCGACCACCAGTGGTGATGCAGCTGCAAGATCTTCTGATGTGGGCATGGTTGCTACCACCGTATCAAAAACAGCTACCCCATTCACCGGTGCGTCCGGAAGTAGCTCACAAGGAACCAAATATCCACCCCAAGCCAAGAAGGTTTTCACCCCACTTTATATGCCTTTGTCAAAGGCTCTTGGGGTTTTGATCAAGAAAGGGCATCTGAAGCCCCTGGAGCCGCAACCATTACCAAAGAACCTCCCTCTCTCGCACAATCCAGCCGACTACTGTGCCTTCCATCAGCGAGCCGGCCATGACACTGACATGTGCTTTCGTCTCCGCCACGAAATACAAGATCTGATCGACAACGGGGTCATCCCTGCACCAGGTCCTACAAAGTCTATCGGCACTTGATCAGTGAACTTATGGTGGGATAATGAGATGTGATCGAGGGATGAACCACCTGCAGGCGGCACTCAGATTACTCCGGATGTGGCGTATGGCACGCACTGTTTTGAACATTTTGCAAATACTAGTTTTTGTGCTTTCTGACTTGGGTATTGAGTCAGTCTTGTCGTTTTGTTTTGGGTCTGTCTTGTTGTATCGAGTCAGTCCTGTTGTATAGAAGTCGGGTGATTCCGGGGGATGTTACCTCGGGCGTCACCATTTTGTTTTATGCTTGTCTTTTCGTTTTGTTTTGAGTCTGTTTCTGCCAGGGAGCCAGTAACACCAGCAGATTTGATTGAAACAGCAGTGTTTTTTTCATGCTTTGTGCTTGCTCCTGCTTTGTGCCAATTGTGCCAGAAAGTTTGAATGAAACGGCAGTACTTTTCGCCTACTCCTCTGCACCCCAAAATCATTGCATCGACCTAAGTTTTTCAAAACTCTTTTTGAACATTGCAGTAAAAACGAAGAGGAAGGAATTCCTTGGGATTTGCAAAACTTTGATCATTTGAGAGAAAGAGAGGCATGCTAAGCCCCTAATGAATGAAATCATGCTTGTTAGCGTGAGTACTGAGAAGGACCCTGGCTTGATCCAGACTGGTTTCACACTACCTTCAGCGCGAGCGATTTGTCGCTTTCTTAAAAACTTTCAAAAACAAAATGTTTTGCACGGTCTTGCGAAGACCTATGTGGAATCGCTCTTGAGATTGTGCAGCCTAGGATCGCTCTCAGCCTCGAGACTCAACCCCTTCGCTTCCAAACCTTGAACTTGAAATCAGAAGGTTCGACGGTCAACTACGATGTGAGGCCTGTGTGGCTAGATTTGAAGCAGCCCTCGAACAAGAGGCCAGGAAAGTCAGATCAAAAGATCAGAAGATCAGAAGAAGCTTGCAAAGCTAGAACAGAAGTACCCCTCGAACTAGGGGCAAAGATATCAGACATGCTCGAAGAGCTGAAGATGAGTCCTCTTGCAAAGCAGCAGCCATTCTCCTGGATTCAGATGACTCTAGGATCTCAAAACCATTTGGCATGGACTTGTTATACTTTTACCCTTGAGAGGCTCGCTGGGCCGAAAACCCGGAAGGGCGACCCAGGCAAAAGTTAGAGCAAGAGGAAAAAAATACAAAAAAGAAGAAGCAAAAAATGCAAAAAGAAAAAAAGAGAACAAAAAAGAAAGATGCAAAGAAAAGAACGAAAAAATCAAAAAAGGAAAAAGAAATGAAAAGAATTGAAAAGAAAAGAAGAACAAAGCTCGCAAGGTCGAAAACCCGCAACGGGTGCCTTGGCAAAAGTTAGAGCCTAAAAAGGAGAGGTTAATACCCGAGTGTACCTTAACCCCGAACTACGTAAGGCTTGATTCCCATCTTTGGGATACGTAGGCAACTTCATTCTGAAGTCCAGCCGTAAAACGCTTCAAACTCAATCATGTCTATGTAATGGTTCTGATAATCTTTGCCTTCTCTATATCTGAGAGTCTGGTTGCGTTCGTCGCTCTAAGGACTGACTACAATACACTACGGTGCCATTCAGACAAGGGGCAACTTTCCGTTGCCATTCAATGCACCGCGGTGTAATTCAAACAAGGGGCAACTTTCCGTTGCCATTCAATGCGCTGCGGTGCTATCCAAACAAGGGGCGACTTTCCGTTGCCATTCAGAACGCCGCAGTGTCATTTCAAACAAGGGGCAACATTCCGTTGCCATGCAGTGTCCTTCAGACAAGAGGCAATTTTCCATTGCCATGGATCCGAGGTTGCGCATCTCAAGAGTAGGTTCCGTACTCGTTGAGCAGTGGTCATTTGCAAAAATAGTTTTTGAGAATTTTTACTAAGGTTGACTAATCTTCTCGAAAAGTATTCCATTTTCAAAACTGGACCATTTCTTGGAACCAAAAAAGGAAAACTCTCAGTGCTCACTGCCTAACTTGCATGATTTTAAATCAGAAAATTGAACAAATATGTTAATCTAACTCTCATTTTGGTCAAAATTTTTATTTTATTTTTTTTTTTTTTTTTATTTATTATTTTTTTTTTTTAGGAGAAAACTAAAACTAAAATGGTCGAAATGATGAACTACTGGCACAGTTGAGTTAGGCTTCCTGCCTTTTCCCCACTGCCAACATACTTGCCAGAAGGGCACTCTACCCGCCAAAAAAGGGGATAACCGAAGTTAACAACAAATGGCTGAAAATTCTCTCATCCTCCAAGCAGCGAGGTATCAAGCCGAGTGCGAAGCACGAATTGGAATGGATCGAGATGCTCCATTCCCTCATCCGGCGCATCGACAGATGTCACCGAAGGAAATAGCCGCGAGCTGATTATGTTGGGCATGAGCCCGCAATTTCCTGTTCATCCATCAACCACCCAGGGGAGGGATGAAAAATGAGAGATTGAAGAATAGAGAGATGTGTGATGAGAGAAAAAGTGAGAAAAGGGCTTTTTCAGAAAACCAAAGCTTGAGGGCCGAGTGATGTGAGGATTACAAATGAGAGAGGGTGGGGAACACTACCCGGTGACACAGGCTCCCTGTGCACGTCTGAGTGTCGTGTCTTTTTGTTTTATCTCGATTCTTGTTTTGAGTCGTTTCGAGTGTTACTCGATGTGTCTAGGTTGTGTGCCTTTTATTTCCTTGTTGCGTCGTTTTGCTGCGTTTAGTCATAGGCTCAATACTTGGTCGAAAGCTCATCTCTGAATTTCAAAAACAAAATCGTTTTGTGCTCCGAGTGCCATGCCATTCTCCACATTTGTGCAAAACAAGATTCATTTTTTCATAAAACCGCAGGGTTCAACCCAGGTCATGCGAGAACAGTAGAACTAGGACCTATTTGAAGCTATATGGGTTCCAGACTACAAAGCAAAAGCAAAAGAGGAAATGTCGGGTATCTGAGTTTGTTTCAACTTCAGTAAGTTCCGAGACTACATCCCGTGTGTGCCTCTTCAAGTCTTGCCAAGGCTCCGAAGTATGAGTGTGCCTCTACCTCAAGCCAAAATGGTAATCAGAAGTGCTCTCCCTGAGTACCATTCCCCGCCAGAGGCATCTTGGCCGTGTTCGCAATGAGTTCCTAGGAGACCAACTGCGACGGTGGAAACTAGAGTTCGAATGGCCGATGCCTAGAACGTAAAGGTTCGGGATCTCCGAGACCAAAGTCTGGTTTAAATACCCAGAGGCATGCCCTCGGCTTGAAATCTGTATGGCAGCCCCATAGATTGAGATAGCATGTGAATGCGCCTCGATTCTGGATACTGAATCAACCTAGCCTGTCACCCCGTTGGAGAATAGGGAAAGTTGTGAACATGGCCAGGAAGGAAAGGTAGTAACTGCGGTTTGGAAGTACAATCAAGAAAGTGCAAGGAGAACCCACTCTTTTCAGTTCAAAATGTTTCTGCAGAATTTTCAACTCATATCTTCGATGTGTGGCTCATCGTCAGTCGGCATGCACGAGGTGTATCCTTTTTGGAATATATCGTGACCCCTCCGAGAGGTAAATCGGAGGTTGCGTTTGGAATTTGGTCTACTTAAGGCTTGTATTCCCTTATTCGGTATTTTTGTTTCAAACGGGTGTTGTTACGCGCGTTCCACTGGCATTGTTGTGCTCATTCGTTGCATTGTTATGCACATCTATCTAGCATTGTTATGCTCATTCATTGCATTGTTATGCACATCTATCTAGCATTGTTATGCTCATTCCTTGTATTGTTATGCGCATCTATCTAGCATTGTTATGCTCATTGCTTGCATTGTTATGCACATCTTCTAGCATTGTTATGCTCATTACTTGCATTGTTATGTACACTTCACCTGCATCATGATGCACCTTTTCACTTACAATTCTTATCTTTCCTCTCTTGCACGTGATATGCTGAGAGGTTTTCTCTTGCGTGTGATACGCTGAGAAATTTATCTTTTCTCTCTTGCATGTGATATGCTGAGCAGTTTTCTCTTGCGTGTGATACGCTGAGAAATTTATCTTTTCTCTCTTGCATGTGATATGCTGAGCAGTTTTCTCTTGCGTGTGATACGCTGAGAAATTTATCTTTCCTCTCTTGCATGTGATATGCTGAGAGGTTTTCTTTTGCGTGTGATACGCTGAGAAATTTATCTTTTCTCTCTTGCATGTGATATGCTGAGCAGTTTTCTCTTGCGTGTGATACGCTGAGAAATTTATCTTTCCTCTCTTGCATGTGATATGCTGAGAGGTTTTCTCTTGCGTGTGATACGCTGAGAAATTTATCTTTTCTCTCTTGCATGTGATATGCTGAGGAGTTTTCTCTTGCGTGTGATACGCTGAGAAATTTATCTTTTCTCTCTTGCATGTGATATGCTGAGCAGTTTTCTCTTGCGTGTGATACGCTGAGAAATTTATCTTTTCTCTCTTGCATGTGATATGCTGAGCAGTTTTCTCTTGCGTGTGATACGCTGAGAAACTTATCTTTTCTCTCTTGCATGTGATATGCTGAGAAGTTTTCTCTTGCGTGTGATACGCTGAGAAACTTATCTTTTCTCTCTTGCATGTGATATGCTGAGAGGTTTTCTCTTGCGTGTGATACGCTGAGAAATCTCCCTTTTCTCTCTTGCATGTGATATGCTGAGCAGTTTTCTCTCGCGTGTGATACGCTGAGGAATTTGCCTTTCTTCTCTTACGTGTGATACGCTGAGAAGTTTACCTTCCCTCTTTTGCGTATAATACGCTGAAAGGTTTACCTTCTTCCTCTCCTATGTGTGATACGCAGAGAGATGTTGTGTGTTAGACTCTGGGTATTCTCGGTAGTCGATTTTAGCCTTCTCCACGTGAGACGCAGTGAGAATTGCATAATTTTCTTACATCCTTCTGTATGAAATGTAGTTAGATTTGTATTCGCTTGCTTAAAACTACTGCATGGTATGCTTCATTACAGCTCTCTTTGCATAATCATAAGTTATGATCAGCTGCTTGCATATCATTTTCATTTTGCCCCTGCCTGCGGGCATGCCTGCGGGCACATCTCTGTTTATCTTGCCTGTTTGTCTAAGTCTTTGGCCTTGTCAAAAATGGGTCGTCTCTTGGCTTTGACATTCACTCCCGTCACTTGTGACTTCCGAGTTCTGTCAAAGAGGGGCAACTGTAGACACCCCATTTTTGACCGACCTTAAGACTCAGACGTCACCGATTGAGCGCTTGGTGATGTTGCATAATGTGCTTGTTCAGAAGCTTCAGAGTTGCGGCCGTGAGCCCTGCCTCCGGACTTGCGAACCCTCTTCTGTGCCTTGTCTCGGTTTGCGAACCAGACTCGATTTTCTCGGTTTCTTTTCCTGAGGGGAGGGAGAGGTCTAGTAGACCATCTCTCAATGTCCGTAGGCTACATTTGGTGGCCGTAGGCCATTTTGCCCTTTTCGGAGCCCGGTTTCCGGTTTTCCAGGACCGTCAGGCCGTGTGCCTCGGTTCGGGACCGCCTAACCATCTCCGTTTGCTCTGATTTTTGGCATACATATTATTTTCTCCCTTTTGAGGGACACTGGGGTCTGAGAAACCCACTTCGTGGCCGAACGCCACTTTCGGTGTTTAACGGGCAGTTTCTGGGGCCCCGAACTGCGTGTTTTGGCCCCCGAACATTCGTTTTGCATCGGTTTTCGTTCATTTTTGGCAGGTACCTCTGTTTTATCACCAGGAAGGTCACTGAAGGGTGGGAGGCTAGTAATTGTTGCAGCAACCAGTTATCTCTCCTCCGGAGCCTCCCGGCGCCCGTTTTTTTGACTTCCGGGCCAATGTTGAACACCCTGGGGTTAGTGTTGCCAACTTTCAACCACATATTTGTGATGTACACACATGGGAGGCCACTAAAAAGTGGTGGCCGGCCATTAATTCAATTTGACCCTTTTGAACCCCTCCTTCCGGGCTAATGTTGAACACCTTGGAGCCATTTTCTTCAAACCCAAACCACATATTTGTGATGTACACACATGGGAGGCCACTAAAAAGTGGTGGCCGGCCATTAATTCAACTTGACCCTTTTGACCCCTAGCTGGCCGGCTAGGGGAGGTGGCTGGCCGGCTAGGGGGTGTGGCTGGCCGGCCACCTGCAGAAAAAGTGATAGGCCGGCCGTGTTCCTTGCACTGTGCACTTTACAGCTGTGGGGCAATATCCCCCAGATATTTTCTGTGTCCGGGGGATATTTTGTGGGGGAGTTTTACCCTCCTTTTTGCCCCACCTTTACACCCTCTTTTTGTCCATATAACCAGCTGGTGGCCTCACTTCTAAGGGTTAGAAAATTTACTCTTCAAAGCTCCATAGCCAACTCCATCTTCTTCCTTCTCAATTCTTCAAAAAACCCTAACTCTCTAACCATCATTCCTTCTACACCACCAAGCTCTACCACCACCATCTCATTTCCAGCAGCAATGAGGTATTCTTGAAGGCTAAAGAAGCTGCAAATCCATCCAAGAAGCAACAAAAGCTTGCATCTTCAAGGGTAAGTTACACTTTTACCCTTTTGACCCTTTTTCTTGATCCATTTCTAAGCCCCATTTCTTTTTGGTTTCAAGCTCCGGCCCTAACTGAAAAGGGCCATATTTTGAGCTCATCTTCACTTTTCATGAAGGGCTCAACCCTGTTTGAGCCCTCCATATGCTACTTGCTTCAATGTCCTCCTTAAATACCGTTTTCTTGCATGCTTTGGAAGCCCATTATGATTCCATTTTTGGACGATTTGCAGGCCTAGAGATAGTCTTATTTTGACCTTCTTAACATGTTTCATTAAGGGTCTTTGGCCATTTGTGGAATATTTTGCATACCTCATGTTATAGCCACTTTTGAGCCTAATTTTGCATTGCATTTCTAGCATGTTTGTATTCTGTTTTGGCTGTTTTACAGTTCTGGAAATATGCTTATTTTTGGTCCCTCTTCAATGTTGTAGAAGGGAATTTTTCAGTTTGAGCATTGCATATACCACTTGCCTCTTTGGCTACCTTTTGGTTCGTTTTCTTGCGTGTTTAGTTAGCCTACCATGCTTTTGTTTTCGGCCATTTTACAGGCCTAGAGATAGTCTTATTTTGATCTATACTTCATGTTTCATTAACACTTTTTTTCTGTTTGGTGATTATTTTGTATACTTCATGTTATAGCACCTTTTGAGCTTTGTTTTGCATCACATTTTTAGCATATTTGTATACTGATTTTGAGGCTGCCATATACTGTAAATGTTCATATTTTTGGTCCCTCTTCAGTGTTGTAGAAGGAAATTTTTCAGTTTGGGTTTTGCTTATACCACTTGCTTCATTACCCCTCTTTTGCCCCCTTTTCTTGCATACTATTTTTCCCTTACCTATGCTTGCTGTTTGGCCATGTTTATAACTGTGAAAGTGCATCTTTTGGGACTGTCTAGCTTTTGTCTTTGCATTGCATGTCCATATTGTGCATGTTTAGCATAGCTATAGGTCATTTCGGGTGCCTAATGTTGCATTTCGGGACATTTCCTTGCATTTCATGTCATTTCGCCTCATCCCGGGGCTGTTTTCCCCTTGTTTTGTTGCTGGAATTCCATTAGCATGCTTGCATATCATTTTTGCCATGTTGCATCACATTTTATCATTGCCTCGGTTTGCGTGCCCGTGTGCACACATTTCGAGGCACCTCATTTTTATCCGACGGCATCCTATGTGAGTGTGGCTGAGGCTCACTCATGTTGGTATAAGCCCATATCATGTTTCCATATCATTTCATCGCATTCTGCCATTGCCTCGGTTTGCGTGCCCGTGTGCACGCATCTCGAGGCACTTCGTTTTTCATTCATCGGCATCTTATGTGAGTGTGGCTGAGGCTCTCTCATGTTAGTATAAGTCCATTTGTCATTTTCCATGTCATTTGCATTGCGTATGCACCGCCTCGGTTTGCGTGCCCGTGTGCACGCATTTTGAGGCACTTCATTTTCTGCCATCGGCATCTTATGTGAGTGTGGCTGAGGCTCTCTCATGTTAGTATAAGTCCATTTGTCATTTTCCATGTCATTTGCATTGCGTATGCACTGCCTCGGTTTGCGTGCCCGTGTGCACGCATTTCGAGGCACCTCATTTTCTGCCATCGGCATCTCATGTGAGTGCGGCTGAGGCTCACTCATGTTGGTATAAGCCCATTTGTCTTTTTTTCATATCATCGCCTCGGTTTGCGTACCCGCGTGCACGTACTTTGAGACACATATCATTGCCTTGGTTTGCGTGCCCGCGTGCACGTACTTCGAGACACATATCATTGCCTCGGTTTGCGTGCCCGCGTGCACGTACTTCGAGACACATATCATTGCCTCGGTTTGCGTGCCCGCGTGCACGTACTTCGAGACACATATCATTGCCTCGGTTTGCGTGCCCGCGTGCACGTACTTCGAGACACATATCATCGCCTCAGTTTGCGTGCCCGCATGCACGCACTTCGAGACACATATCATTGCCTCGGTTTGCGTGCCCGCGTGCACACATTTCGAGACACACATCATTTTCTCGGTTTGCGTGCCCGTGTTCACGCACTCCGAGGCATTTCATTTTCATAGCATTCTGCATTTTCTCGGTTTGCGTGCCTGCGTGCACGCATTTCGAGGCATCTCATTTCATAGCATTGTGTACGTTAGGATTGTATCTTAGTTGAATTTCATGCATATCATGCATATTGCATCGTGTCCGGAATAGGAGTTAGCCCGGGCACGGGAAACGAGGTACATTTCGTACTCCGAGTGACGGAATGTGTCTCAATTCCCCAGTCACCGACACTCCGGATTATCCATGATGGAGTTAGGTTTTAGCTGTAATTTCATGTGCATTCATCCTATATTGAGTTGTGCATTTCGACTCCTCGGCCATCATGCCTCGGTATGCGTGATTGGTGGCACGAGGATCGAGACATGCATATATTTGTGCAAATACATTGCTATGCCCCTTTCCTGCTCTCTATTGCAGCAAAACCAGGAATCAGTAACTTTCCGGGACTTGGCACGCTTTTCAAGAATAACAGGTGTAAACAGAGGCTAATTGGGGCATTCCGGTGGATTTCCGCGCAAGACAATCCGGACATGCATCATCCATCAGAAGCAAGGCAGTCCCTGGCTTGCACGCCAGATTTATTTGCTTTCTTAGTTAATTCATTAATTAATTAGGATTTTGTAATATTTTGGACTGTAATATTCTTTTATTCGGGACTGTAATATTTGGACTGTATTATTTATTCGGACCCTCTGCGCGAGGGCCACAACTGTGATAAGTGTGCGTGAGTGTGATGTATGTCTTCCAACCCCACGTCTTTCTCCCTTTTATTTATCCGCTTATGATGGTTAGATTAGGGCATATTTAAATTAGCATACAGTATGACAGCATGTTTGCATCATTCATCTGTATTGCATGCATCGGGCTCGGCGCATCATACTAACTGCATTGTACTTTCAATTCCAAATTGAATACATGGTAGTTATAGCATTCCATATGCCATCTTAGAATAACCGAGCCTGCTATAGTTGCATTTTGCATGTGTTGCATTAGGCATTTCTGTACACTTAGGATCATGCATGATTTCTAATATAGTTTCTATTTTGGCTTGGAATACTCGGTGAGTTTTATGCTTTAGCATCCTTGCATGCGTGTGAGTGAATGCCATGATAGCATGCTTACCATGAGGCTATGTGCTTATATGATATAACTGCCTGAATGCCTGTGGGTGAAGGTTGGGTTACTTGAATTGGGACAATTCATCAAATGTTTGTTTTAAGCCCACTAGATAGTGGCAAAACCATCTTTTCCAAAAGCCCACCTGAGGGTGGCAAATCCGTGTCTTAGCCTACCTACGGGTAGCACCATCAAACCATTTTCAAATAAACAAGCATGAAATGTTTTGTTCCAATTCGAACGACCCAGTCTATATTTATATGCTGCGAGCATCACATAGTAACCTAGGCTAATAACCGGAATAAGAACATACAATGTTTTCAAAAATTGATATCATGGTTAGTAGAGGCCGGTCTATGACCGGGCGAGCGGGGGTGCTCACGAAGTGACCTTCCCCAATCGTACCCAAGTTCCCGAGCCGAGGCAACTTTGGTGATGACGGACACGTGGCCTTTTGGCACCGAGTCAGGGTTTCCTAAATTTCCCAAAATAAAATATTTAGGTGGCGACTCTGTATCTGGCAAAGCAGTCCATGTTTGGCACTTCTTTCAAAAATCTGTTTTCTTAAAACGATTTGCCGGATTTGGACTCTTTGGTTCAGATTTAGAACCGTGACTGACAAAAGTCGAGAGTCCGAGCTGTAGCGAGGTCCCCCGCGGGCTTGTTACAGTTTCTGGCGACTCTGCTGGGGATTTAGAGAACTTGACTCGAACTCGTGATATCTGTTTTTGACTACACTTGAGTGTTTCTTTGCATTGCATTTGCATTGGTGCGCCTAGGACACCGTGTTTGCCATCTGCTATTCCTGAACGGTTTGCCGGAGGCTTGTCTTGTCAAGGCATGACCATAAGGCTGACCGGTTGTGGGCTCTGCCAGTATGAGAACACAAACCCCGGTTTTACCGGGGCATCCTCTTTGACCATTCGACCTAGTGCATATTCGGAATCCATAGTGACCATTCCATACTAGGACAGGTTGCTTACCCGTTTATAGGTTGTTTGAAACCGCTGCATGCGTAGTGAAACCCTAGCTCCTGACAAAATAGGACAGGGAAACCTTACCCCTTCATAGGGGTGTTTTGGCTCTCACTTATCTGTTATGTGCTTTAGAGTGCGTCTCTACAGGAATGCATGTATCAGTGTATGAGTTTGGGCATCAGGCCTGCGGGCACCAGTTTGCGAGTTTGGGCATCAGGCCTGCGGGCATTACTATCAGTATTTGGGAGTCAGCTTTACCCGTGGGTATCAGACTCAGTTTAGGGCAGGATTTTGGGGTAGAATTCAGTAGAGGGCACACTCATTCAACTATGCTTGTATCCGTTCAGATGGAATCAGGCTGAGATGCTGTCTGTTTTCTCTTTTGCTAGGTAGTCTGGGAACCATAGCTTCTGAAGGCTCCGATATCCCCCGAGGTTCATCGAACTTGTGCTGATAGACTTTGCTAGGTCAGAGATTCAGTTCAAGGGCAATCAGTGTTCCTCCACCAGAGGCAAGGGATAGATACCAATCAGTCAGATGGAACGGCAGAACACATCAGGGATAGAGGCCATGATGCGCCAGATGCAAGAAAGTATGAAACTCATGCAGCAGGACGCTGCCCGTCAGGAGGAGTTTTCCAAACAGCAGGCCGCAATCATGACCCAACAGGCCGAACTGATTACTAGACTGCAACAGCAGAATGAGGCATCTGCTTCACAACAAATTCCTCCACCGGCAGGGGCTCCATTACCTGAGCAGATACCTGCTGTTCGGAACGCTCCTCCAAACATCCAGAATACTGTGCCGACTATCCAGAACCAGCAAGAGGACACAAGTCTTCCAACGGGGCCAGCTCCGCCCCCGCTTCCACCACAACTGTCCAAGGTCCATACACCCAATCACCCGGACTCTCCATTCGAGGTCGAGGTTGATAATACAGCTCTGAAATTGAGCAAACTGGAGAAGCTCTTCAAAAAATCCCAAGGGGCCAAGGCTATGCCGGATATCGGAGACGGATATACCGAGGAGGCCGTAACACTCCCTGATAGGTTCAAAATGCCACAAATCGACCGCTTTGACGGGACCGGCGACCCCATGGTCCATATTCGACTGTTTGCAGACGTCTTGCGGCCGATGGGCCTAACACGACCACAGAAGCTCTCACTATTCGGCCGAACCCTGTCGGGTGCGGCCTCCCATTGGTACGCAAGATTACAAGATGAAGTGAAGAAGAATTGGGATGAGATGGCTGAGGCCTTTGTCACACAATATTCATACAACACTCAAATCGAGATCACAACTCGTGATCTCGAAACGACAAGGCAAGAGCCCAAGGAATCTTTCTCGGACTTTGTGATCCGGTGGAGGGCGAAGGCCTCGATGATGACTCTAAGGCCTACTGATAAGGATCAAATTCGGATGATTGTGCGCAATCTCCAGCCTAAGTTAATGCAGAGAATGATTGTAATCCCCTTTCCCACTTTCTCAGATTTACACGATATGGGGGTACAAATCGAAAATGCAATGAGGCAGGGTCTGTTTGACCGGGATAAGGAGCAGCCCAGGAGGGCGATTTCCCGCAGTTCGAATGCGACCACCAGTGGTGATGCAGCTGCAAGATCTTCTGATGTGGGCATGGTTGCTACCACCGTATCAAAAACAGCTACCCCATTCACCGGTGCGTCCGGAAGTAGCTCACAAGGAACCAAATATCCACCCCAAGCCAAGAAGGTTTTCACCCCACTTTATATGCCTTTGTCAAAGGCTCTTGGGGTTTTGATCAAGAAAGGGCATCTGAAGCCCCTGGAGCCGCAACCATTACCAAAGAACCTCCCTCTCTCGCACAATCCAGCCGACTACTGTGCCTTCCATCAGCGAGCCGGCCATGACACTGACATGTGCTTTCGTCTCCGCCACGAAATACAAGATCTGATCGACAACGGGGTCATCCCTGCACCAGGTCCTACAAAGTCTATCGGCACTTGATCAGTGAACTTATGGTGGGATAATGAGATGTGATCGAGGGATGAACCACCTGCAGGCGGCACTCAGATTACTCCGGATGTGGCGTATGGCACGCACTGTTTTGAACATTTTGCAAATACTAGTTTTTGTGCTTTCTGACTTGGGTATTGAGTCAGTCTTGTCGTTTTGTTTTGGGTCTGTCTTGTTGTATCGAGTCAGTCCTGTTGTATAGAAGTCGGGTGATTCCGGGGGATGTTACCTCGGGCGTCACCATTTTGTTTTATGCTTGTCTTTTCGTTTTGTTTTGAGTCTGTTTCTGCCAGGGAGCCAGTAACACCAGCAGATTTGATTGAAACAGCAGTGTTTTTTTCATGCTTTGTGCTTGCTCCTGCTTTGTGCCAATTGTGCCAGAAAGTTTGAATGAAACGGCAGTACTTTTCGCCTACTCCTCTGCACCCCAAAATCATTGCATCGACCTAAGTTTTTCAAAACTCTTTTTGAACATTGCAGTAAAAACGAAGAGGAAGGAATTCCTTGGGATTTGCAAAACTTTGATCATTTGAGAGAAAGAGAGGCATGCTAAGCCCTTAATGAATGAAATCATGCTTGTTAGCGTGAGTACTGAGAAGGACCCTGGCTTGATCCAGACTGGTTTCACACTACCTTCAGCGCGAGCGATTTGTCGCTTTCTTAAAAACTTTCAAAAACAAAATGTTTTGCACGGTCTTGCGAAGACCTGTGTGGAATCGCTCTTGAGATTGTGCAGCCTAGGATCGCTCTCAGCCTCGAGACTCAACCCCTTCGCTTCCAAACCTTGAACTTGAAATCAGAAGGTTCGACGGTCAACTACGATGTGAGGCCTGTGTGGCTAGATTTGAAGCAGCCCTCGAACAAGAGGCCAGGAAAGTCAGATCAAAAGATCAGAAGATCAGAAGAAGCTTGCAAAGCTAGAACAGAAGTACCCCTCGAACTAGGGGCAAAGATATCAGACATGCTCGAAGAGCTGAAGATGAGTCCTCTTGCAAAGCAGCAGCCATTCTCCTGGATTCAGATGACTCTAGGATCTCAAAACCATTTGGCATGGACTTGTTATACTTTTACCCTTGAGAGGCTCGCTGGGCCGAAAACCCGGAAGGGCGACCCAGGCAAAAGTTAGAGCAAGAGGAAAAAAATACAAAAAAGAAGAAGCAAAAAATGCAAAAAGAAAAAAAGAGAACAAAAAAGAAAGATGCAAAGAAAAGAACGAAAAAATCAAAAAAGGAAAAAGAAATGAAAAGAATTGAAAAGAAAAGAAGAACAAAGCTCGCAAGGTCGAAAACCCGCAACGGGTGCCTTGGCAAAAGTTAGAGCCTAAAAAGGAGAGGTTAATACCCGAGTGTACCTTAACCCCGAACTACGTAAGGCTTGATTCCCATCTTTGGGATACGTAGGCAACTTCATTCTGAAGTCCAGCCGTAAAACGCTTCAAACTCAATCATGTCTATGTAATGGTTCTGATAATCTTTGCCTTCTCTATATCTGAGAGTCTGGTTGCGTTCGTCGCTCTAAGGACTGACTACAATACACTACGGTGCCATTCAGACAAGGGGCAACTTTCCGTTGCCATTCAATGCACCGCGGTGTAATTCAAACAAGGGGCAACTTTCCGTTGCCATTCAATGCGCTGCGGTGCTATCCAAACAAGGGGCGACTTTCCGTTGCCATTCAGAACGCCGCAGTGTCATTTCAAACAAGGGGCAACATTCCGTTGCCATGCAGTGTCCTTCAGACAAGAGGCAATTTTCCATTGCCATGGATCCGAGGTTGCGCATCTCAAGAGTAGGTTCCGTACTCGTTGAGCAGTGGTCATTTGCAAAAATAGTTTTTGAGAATTTTTACTAAGGTTGACTAATCTTCTCGAAAAGTATTCCATTTTCAAAACTGGACCATTTCTTGGACCCAAAAAAGGAAAACTCTCAGTGCTCACTGCCTAACTTGCATGATTTTAAATCAGAAAATTGAACAAATATGTTAATCTAACTCTCATTTTGGTCAAAATTTTTATTTTATTTTATTTTTTTTTTATTTATTATTTTTTTTTTTTAGGAGAAAACTAAAACTAAAATGGTCGAAATGATGAACTACTGGCACAGTTGAGTTAGGCTTCCTGCCTTTTCCCCACTGCCAACATACTTGCCAGAAGGGCACTCTACCCGCCAAAAAAGGGGATAACCGAAGTTAACAACAAATGGCTGAAAATTCTCTCATCCTCCAAGCAGCGAGGTATCAAGCCGAGTGCGAAGCACGAATTGGAATGGATCGAGATGCTCCATTCCCTCATCCGGCGCATCGACAGATGTCACCGAAGGAAATAGCCGCGAGCTGATTATGTTGGGCATGAGCCCGCAATTTCCTGTTCATCCATCAACCACCCAGGGGAGGGATGAAAAATGAGAGATTGAAGAATAGAGAGATGTGTGATGAGAGAAAAAGTGAGAAAAGGGCTTTTTCAGAAAACCAAAGCTTGAGGGCCGAGTGATGTGAGGATTACAAATGAGAGAGGGTGGGGAACACTACCCGGTGAAACAGGCTCCCTGTGCACGTCTGAGTGTCGTGTCTTTTTGTTTTATCTCGATTCTTGTTTTGAGTCGTTTCGAGTGTTACTCGATGTGTCTAGGTTGTGTGCCTTTTATTTCCTTGTTGCGTCGTTTTGCTGCGTTTAGTCATAGGCTCAATACTTGGTCGAAAGCTCATCTCTGAATTTCAAAAACAAAATCGTTTTGTGCTCCGAGTGCCATGCCATTCTCCACATTTGTGCAAAACAAGATTCATTTTTTCATAAAACCGCAGGGTTCAACCCAGGTCATGCGAGAACAGTAGAACTAGGACCTATTTGAAGCTATATGGGTTCCAGACTACAAAGCAAAAGCAAAAGAGGAAATGTCGGGTATCTGAGTTTGTTTCAACTTCAGTAAGTTCCGAGACTACATCCCGTGTGTGCCTCTTCAAGTCTTGCCAAGGCTCCGAAGTATGAGTGTGCCTCTACCTCAAGCTCAAGATCAAGTCTGCTTCAAGCCAAAATGGTAATCAGAAGTGCTCTCCCTGAGTACCATTCCCCGCCAGAGGCATCTTGGCCGTGTTCGCAATGAGTTCCTAGGAGACCAACTGCGACGGTGGAAACTAGAGTTCGAATGGCCGATGCCTAGAACGTAAAGGTTCGGGATCTCCGAGACCAAAGTCTGGTTTAAATACCCAGAGGCATGCCCTCGGCTTGAAATCTGTATGGCAGCCCCATAGATTGAGATAGCATGTGAATGCGCCTCGATTCTGGATACTGAATCAACCTAGCCTGTCACCCCGTTGGAGAATAGGGAAAGTTGTGAACATGGCCAGGAAGGAAAGGTAGTAACTGCGGTTTGGAAGTACAATCAAGAAAGTGCAAGGAGAACCCACTCTTTTCAGTTCAAAATGTTTCTGCAGAATTTTCAACTCATATCTTCGATGTGTGGCTCATCGTCAGTCGGCATGCACGAGGTGTATCCTTTTTGGAATATATCGTGACCCCTCCGAGAGGTAAATCGGAGGTTGCGTTTGGAATTTGGTCTACTTAAGGCTTGTATTCCCTTATTCGGTATTTTTGTTTCAAACGGGTGTTGTTACGCGCGTTCCACTGGCATTGTTGTGCTCATTCGTTGCATTGTTATGCACATCTATCTAGCATTGTTATGCTCATTCATTGCATTGTTATGCACATCTATCTAGCATTGTTATGCTCATTCCTTGTATTGTTATGCGCATCTATCTAGCATTGTTATGCTCATTGCTTGCATTGTTATGCACATCTTCTAGCATTGTTATGCTCATTACTTGCATTGTTATGTACACTTCACCTGCATCATTATGCACCTTTTCACTTACAATTCTTATCTTTCCTCTCTTGCACGTGATATGCTGAGAGGTTTTCTCTTGCGTGTGATACGCTGAGAAATTTATCTTTTCTCTCTTGCATGTGATATGCTGAGCAGTTTTCTCTTGCGTGTGATACGCTGAGAAATTTATCTTTTCTCTCTTGCATGTGATATGCTGAGCAGTTTTCTCTTGCGTGTGATACGCTGAGAAATTTATCTTTCCTCTCTTGCATGTGATATGCTGAGAGGTTTTCTTTTGCGTGTGATACGCTGAGAAATTTATCTTTTCTCTCTTGCATGTGATATGCTGAGCAGTTTTCTCTTGCGTGTGATACGCTGAGAAATTTATCTTTCCTCTCTTGCATGTGATATGCTGAGAGGTTTTCTCTTGCGTGTGATACGCTGAGAAATTTATCTTTTCTCTCTTGCATGTGATATGCTGAGTAGTTTTCTCTTGCGTGTGATACGCTGAGAAATTTATCTTTTCTCTCTTGCATGTGATATGCTGAGCAGTTTTCTCTTGCGTGTGATACGCTGAGAAATTTATCTTTTCTCTCTTGCATGTGATATGCTGAGCAGTTTTCTCTTGCGTGTGATACGCTGAGAAACTTATCTTTTCTCTCTTGCATGTGATATGCTGAGAAGTTTTCTCTTGCGTGTGATACGCTGAGAAACTTATCTTTTCTCTCTTGCATGTGATATGCTGAGAGGTTTTCTCTTGCGTGTGATACGCTGAGAAATCTCCCTTTTCTCTCTTGCATGTGATATGCTGAGCAGTTTTCTCTCGCGTGTGATACGCTGAGGAATTTGCCTTTCTTCTCTTACGTGTGATACGCTGAGAAGTTTACCTTCCCTCTTTTGCGTATAATACGCTGAAAGGTTTACCTTCTTCCTCTCCTATGTGTGATACGCAGAGAGATGTTGTGTGTTAGACTCTGGGTATTCTCGGTAGTCGATTTTAGCCTTCTCCACGTGAGACGCAGTGAGAATTGCATAATTTTCTTACATCCTTCTGTATGAAATGTAGTTAGATTTGTATTCGCTTGCTTAAAACTACTGCATGGTATGCTTCATTACAGCTCTCTTTGCATAATCATAAGTTATGATCAGCTGCTTGCATATCATTTTCATTTTGCCCCTGCCTGCGGGCATGCCTGCGGGCACATCTCTGTTTATCTTGCCTGTTTGTCTAAGTCTTTGGCCTTGTCAAAAATGGGTCGTCTCTTGGCTTTGACATTCACTCCCGTCACTTGTGACTTCCGAGTTCTGTCAAAGAGGGGCAACTGTAGACACCCCATTTTTGACCGACCTTAAGACTCAGACGTCACCGATTGAGCGCTTGGTGATGTTGCATAATGTGCTTGTTCAGAAGCTTCAGAGTTGCGGCCGTGAGCCCTGCCTCCGGACTTGCGAACCCTCTTCTGTGCCTTGTCTCGGTTTGCGAACCAGACTCGATTTTCTCGGTTTCTTTTCCTGAGGGGAGGGAGAGGTCTAGTAGACCATCTCTCAATGTCCGTAGGCTACATTTGGTGGCCGTAGGCCATTTTGCCCTTTTCGGAGCCCGGTTTCCGGTTTTCCAGGACCGTCAGGCCGTGTGCCTCGGTTCGGGACCGCCTAACCATCTCCGTTTGCTCTGATTTTTGGCATACATATTATTTTCTCCCTTTTGAGGGACACTGGGGTCTGAGAAACCCACTTCGTGGCCGAACGCCACTTTCGGTGTTTAACGGGCAGTTTCTGGGGCCCCGAACTGCGTGTTTTGGCCCCCGAACATTCGTTTTGCATCGGTTTTCGTTCATTTTTGGCAGGTACCTCTGTTTTATCACCAGGAAGGTCACTGAAGGGTGGGAGGCTAGTAATTGTTGCAGCAACCAGTTATCTCTCCTCCGGAGCCTCCCGGCGCCCGTTTTTTTGACTTCCGGGCCAATGTTGAACACCCTGGGGTTAGTGTTGCCAACTTTCAACCACATATTTGTGATGTACACACATGGGAGGCCACTAAAAAGTGGTGGCCGGCCATTAATTCAATTTGACCCTTTTGAACCCCTCCTTCCGGGCTAATGTTGAACACCTTGGAGCCATTTTCTTCAAACCCAAACCACATATTTGTGATGTACACACATGGGAGGCCACTAAAAAGTGGTGGCCGGCCATTAATTCAACTTGACCCTTTTGACCCCTAGCTGGCCGGCTAGGGGAGGTGGCTGGCCGGCTAGGGGGTGTGGCTGGCCGGCCACCTGCAGAAAAAGTGATAGGCCGGCCGTGTTCCTTGCACTGTGCACTTTACAGCTGTGGGGCAATATCCCCCAGATATTTTCTGTGTCCGGGGGATATTTTGTGGGGGAGTTTTACCCTCCTTTTTGCCCCACCTTTACACCCTCTTTTTGTCCATATAACCAGCTGGTGGCCTCACTTCTAAGGGTTAGAAAATTTACTCTTCAAAGCTCCATAGCCAACTCCATCTTCTTCCTTCTCAATTCTTCAAAAAACCCTAACTCTCTAACCATCATTCCTTCTACACCACCAAGCTCTACCACCACCATCTCATTTCCAGCAGCAATGAGGTATTCTTGAAGGCTAAAGAAGCTGCAAATCCATCCAAGAAGCAACAAAAGCTTGCATCTTCAAGGGTAAGTTACACTTTTACCCTTTTGACCCTTTTTCTTGATCCATTTCTAAGCCCCATTTCTTTTTGGTTTCAAGCTCCGGCCCTAACTGAAAAGGGCCATATTTTGAGCTCATCTTCACTTTTCATGAAGGGCTCAACCCTGTTTGAGCCCTCCATATGCTACTTGCTTCAATGTCCTCCTTAAATACCGTTTTCTTGCATGCTTTGGAAGCCCATTATGATTCCATTTTTGGACGATTTGCAGGCCTAGAGATAGTCTTATTTTGACCTTCTTAACATGTTTCATTAAGGGTCTTTGGCCATTTGTGGAATATTTTGCATACCTCATGTTATAGCCACTTTTGAGCCTAATTTTGCATTGCATTTCTAGCATGTTTGTATTCTGTTTTGGCTGTTTTACAGTTCTGGAAATATGCTTATTTTTGGTCCCTCTTCAATGTTGTAGAAGGGAATTTTTCAGTTTGAGCATTGCATATACCACTTGCCTCTTTGGCTACCTTTTGGTTCGTTTTCTTGCGTGTTTAGTTAGCCTACCATGCTATTGTTTTCGGCCATTTTACAGGCCTAGAGATAGTCTTATTTTGATCTATACTTCATGTTTCATTAACATTTTTTTTCTGTTTGGTGATTATTTTGTATACTTCATGTTATAGCACCTTTTGAGCTTTGTTTTGCATCACATTTTTAGCATATTTGTATACTGATTTTGAGGCTGCCATATACTGTAAATGTTCATATTTTTGGTCCCTCTTCAGTTTTGTAGAAGGAAATTTTTCAGTTTGGGTTTTGCTTATACCACTTGCTTCATTACCCCTCTTTTGCCCCCTTTTCTTGCATACTATTTTTCCCTTACCTATGCTTGCTGTTTGGCCATGTTTATAACTGTGAAAGTGCATCTTTTGGGACTGTCTAGCTTTTGTCTTTGCATTGCATGTCCATATTGTGCATGTTTAGCATAGCTATAGGTCATTTCGGGTGCCTAATGTTGCATTTCGGGACATTTCCTTGCATTTCATGTCATTTCGCCTCATCCCGGGGCTGTTTTCCCCTTGTTTTGTTGCTGGAATTCCATTAGCATGCTTGCATATCATTTTTGCCATGTTGCATCACATTTTATCATTGCCTCGGTTTGCGTGCCCGTGTGCACACATTTCGAGGCACCTCATTTTTATCCGACGGCATCCTATGTGAGTGTGGCTGAGGCTCACTCATGTTGGTATAAGCCCATATCATGTTTCCATATCATTTCATCGCATTCTGCCATTGCCTCGGTTTGCGTGCCCGTGTGCACGCATCTCGAGGCACTTCGTTTTTCATTCATCGGCATCTTATGTGAGTGTGGCTGAGGCTCTCTCATGTTAGTATAAGTCCATTTGTCATTTTCCATGTCATTTGCATTGCGTATGCACCGCCTCGGTTTGCGTGCCCGTGTGCACGCATTTTGAGGCACTTCATTTTCTGCCATCGGCATCTTATGTGAGTGTGGCTGAGGCTCTCTCATGTTAGTATAAGTCCATTTGTCATTTTCCATGTCATTTGCATTGCGTATGCACTGCCCCGGTTTGCGTGCCCGTGTGCACGCATTTCGAGGCACCTCATTTTCTGCCATCGGCATCTCATGTGAGTGCGGCTGAGGCTCACTCATGTTGGTATAAGCCCATTTGTCTTTTTTTCATATCATCGCCTCGGTTTGCGTACCCGCGTGCACGTACTTTGAGACACATATCATTGCCTTGGTTTGCGTGCCCGCGTGCACGTACTTCGAGACACATATCATTGCCTCGGTTTGCGTGCCCGCGTGCACGTACTTCGAGACACATATCATTGCCTCGGTTTGCGTGCCCGCGTGCACGTACTTCGAGACACATATCATCGCCTCAGTTTGCGTGCCCGCATGCACGCACTTCGAGACACATATCATTGCCTCGGTTTGCGTGCCCGCGTGCACACATTTCGAGACACACATCATTTTCTCGGTTTGCGTGCCCGTGTTCACGCACTCCGAGGCATTTCATTTTCATAGCATTCTGCATTTTCTCGGTTTGCGTGCCTGCGTGCACGCATTTCGAGGCATCTCATTTCATAGCATTGTGTACGTTAGGATTGTATCTTAGTTGAATTTCATGCATATCATGCATATTGCATCGTGTCCGGAATAGGAGTTAGCCCGGGCACGGGAAACGAGGTACATTTCGTACTCCGAGTGACGGAATGTGTCTCAATTCCCCAGTCACCGACACTCCGGATTATCCATGATGGAGTTAGGTTTTAGCTGTAATTTCATGTGCATTCATCCTATATTGAGTTGTGCATTTCGACTCCTCGGCCATCATGCCTCGGTATGCGTGATTGGTGGCACGAGGATCGAGACATGCATATATTTGTGCAAATACATTGCTATGCCCCTTTCCTGCTCTCTATTGCAGCAAAACCAGGAATCAGTAACTTTCCGGGACTTGGCACGCTTTTCAAGAATAACAGGTGTAAACAGAGGCTAATTGGGGCATTCCGGTGGATTTCCGCGCAAGACAATCCGGACATGCATCATCCATCAGAAGCAAGGCAGTCCCTGGCTTGCACGCCAGATTTATTTGCTTTCTTAGTTAATTCATTAATTAATTAGGATTTTGTAATATTTTGGACTGTAATATTCTTTTATTCGGGACTGTAATATTTGGACTGTATTATTTATTCGGACCCTCTGCGCGAGGGCCACAACTGTGATAAGTGTGCGTGAGTGTGATGTATGTCTTCCAACCCCACGTCTTTCTCCCTTTTATTTATCCGCTTATGATGGTTAGATTAGGGCATATTTAAATTAGCATACAGTATGACAGCATGTTTGCATCATTCATCTGTATTGCATGCATCGGGCTCGGCGCATCATACTAACTGCATTGTACTTTCAATTCCAAATTGAATACATGGTAGTTATAGCATTCCATATGCCATCTTAGAATAACCGAGCCTGCTATAGTTGCATTTTGCATGTGTTGCATTAGGCATTTCTGTACACTTAGGATCATGCATGATTTCTAATATAGTTTCTATTTTGGCTTGGAATACTCGGTGAGTTTTATGCTTTAGCATCCTTGCATGCGTGTGAGTGAATGCCATGATAGCATGCTTACCATGAGGCTATGTGCTTATATGATATAACTGCCTGAATGCCTGTGGGTGAAGGTTGGGTTACTTGAATTGGGACAATTCATCAAATGTTTGTTTTAAGCCCACTAGATAGTGGCAAAACCATCTTTTCCAAAAGCCCACCTGAGGGTGGCAAATCCGTGTCTTAGCCTACCTACGGGTAGCACCATCAAACCATTTTCAAATAAACAAGCATGAAATGTTTTGTTCCAATTCGAACGACCCAGTCTATATTTATATGCTGCGAGCATCACATAGTAACCTAGGCTAATAACCGGAATAAGAACATACAATGTTTTCAAAAATTGATATCATGGTTAGTAGAGGCCGGTCTATGACCGGGCGAGCGGGGGTGCTCACGAAGTGACCTTCCCCAATCGTACCCAAGTTCCCGAGCCGAGGCAACTTTGGTGATGACGGACACGTGGCCTTTTGGCACCGAGTCAGGGTTTCCTAAATTTCCCAAAATAAAATATTTAGGTGGCGACTCTGTATCTGGCAAAGCAGTCCATGTTTGGCACTTCTTTCAAAAATCTGTTTTCTTAAAACGATTTGCCGGATTTGGACTCTTTGGTTCAGATTTAGAACCGTGACTGACAAAAGTCGAGAGTCCGAGCTGTAGCGAGGTCCCCCGCGGGCTTGTTACAGTTTCTGGCGACTCTGCTGGGGATTTAGAGAACTTGACTCGAACTCGTGATATCTGTTTTTGACTACACTTGAGTGTTTCTTTGCATTGCATTTGCATTGGTGCGCCTAGGACACCGTGTTTGCCATCTGCTATTCCTGAACGGTTTGCCGGAGGCTTGTCTTGTCAAGGCATGACCATAAGGCTGACCGGTTGTGGGCTCTGCCAGTATGAGAACACAAACCCCGGTTTTACCGGGGCATCCTCTTTGACCATTCGACCTAGTGCATATTCGGAATCCATAGTGACCATTCCATACTAGGACAGGTTGCTTACCCGTTTATAGGTTGTTTGAAACCGCTGCATGCGTAGTGAAACCCTAGCTCCTGACAAAATAGGACAGGGAAACCTTACCCCTTCATAGGGGTGTTTTGGCTCTCACTTATCTGTTATGTGCTTTAGAGTGCGTCTCTACAGGAATGCATGTATCAGTGTATGAGTTTGGGCATCAGGCCTGCGGGCACCAGTTTGCGAGTTTGGGCATCAGGCCTGCGGGCATTACTATCAGTATTTGGGAGTCAGCTTTACCCGTGGGTATCAGACTCAGTTTAGGGCAGGATTTTGGGGTAGAATTCAGTAGAGGGCACACTCATTCAACTATGCTTGTATCCGTTCAGATGGAATCAGGCTGAGATGCTGTCTGTTTTCTCTTTTGCTAGGTAGTCTGGGAACCATAGCTTCTGAAGGCTCCGATATCCCCCGAGGTTCATCGAACTTGTGCTGATAGACTTTGCTAGGTCAGAGATTCAGTTCAAGGGCAATCAGTGTTCCTCCACCAGAGGCAAGGGATAGATACCAATCAGTCAGATGGAACGGCAGAACACATCAGGGATAGAGGCCATGATGCGCCAGATGCAAGAAAGTATGAAACTCATGCAGCAGGACGCTGCCCGTCAGGAGGAGTTTTCCAAACAGCAGGCCGCAATCATGACCCAACAGGCCGAACTGATTACTAGACTGCAACAGCAGAATGAGGCATCTGCTTCACAACAAATTCCTCCACCGGCAGGGGCTCCATTACCTGAGCAGATACCTGCTGTTCGGAACGCTCCTCCAAACATCCAGAATACTGTGCCGACTATCCAGAACCAGCAAGAGGACACAAGTCTTCCAACGGGGCCAGCTCCGCCCCCGCTTCCACCACAACTGTCCAAGGTCCATACACCCAATCACCCGGACTCTCCATTCGAGGTCGAGGTTGATAATACAGCTCTGAAATTGAGCAAACTGGAGAAGCTCTTCAAAAAATCCCAAGGGGCCAAGGCTATGCCGGATATCGGAGACGGATATACCGAGGAGGCCGTAACACTCCCTGATAGGTTCAAAATGCCACAAATCGACCGCTTTGACGGGACCGGCGACCCCATGGTCCATATTCGACTGTTTGCAGACGTCTTGCGGCCGATGGGCCTAACACGACCACAGAAGCTCTCACTATTCGGCCGAACCCTGTCGGGTGCGGCCTCCCATTGGTACGCAAGATTACAAGATGAAGTGAAGAAGAATTGGGATGAGATGGCTGAGGCCTTTGTCACACAATATTCATACAACACTCAAATCGAGATCACAACTCGTGATCTCGAAACGACAAGGCAAGAGCCCAAGGAATCTTTCTCGGACTTTGTGATCCGGTGGAGGGCGAAGGCCTCGATGATGACTCTAAGGCCTACTGATAAGGATCAAATTCGGATGATTGTGCGCAATCTCCAGCCTAAGTTAATGCAGAGAATGATTGTAATCCCCTTTCCCACTTTCTCAGATTTACACGATATGGGGGTACAAATCGAAAATGCAATGAGGCAGGGTCTGTTTGACCGGGATAAGGAGCAGCCCAGGAGGGCGATTTCCCGCAGTTCGAATGCGACCACCAGTGGTGATGCAGCTGCAAGATCTTCTGATGTGGGCATGGTTGCTACCACCGTATCAAAAACAGCTACCCCATTCACCGGTGCGTCCGGAAGTAGCTCACAAGGAACCAAATATCCACCCCAAGCCAAGAAGGTTTTCACCCCACTTTATATGCCTTTGTCAAAGGCTCTTGGGGTTTTGATCAAGAAAGGGCATCTGAAGCCCCTGGAGCCGCAACCATTACCAAAGAACCTCCCTCTCTCGCACAATCCAGCCGACTACTGTGCCTTCCATCAGCGAGCCGGCCATGACACTGACATGTGCTTTCGTCTCCGCCACGAAATACAAGATCTGATCGACAACGGGGTCATCCCTGCACCAGGTCCTACAAAGTCTATCGGCACTTGATCAGTGAACTTATGGTGGGATAATGAGATGTGATCGAGGGATGAACCACCTGCAGGCGGCACTCAGATTACTCCGGATGTGGCGTATGGCACGCACTGTTTTGAACATTTTGCAAATACTAGTTTTTGTGCTTTCTGACTTGGGTATTGAGTCAGTCTTGTCGTTTTGTTTTGGGTCTGTCTTGTTGTATCGAGTCAGTCCTGTTGTATAGAAGTCGGGTGATTCCGGGGGATGTTACCTCGGGCGTCACCATTTTGTTTTATGCTTGTCTTTTCGTTTTGTTTTGAGTCTGTTTCTGCCAGGGAGCCAGTAACACCAGCAGATTTGATTGAAACAGCAGTATTTTTTTCATGCTTTGTGCTTGCTCCTGCTTTGTGCCAATTGTGCCAGAAAGTTTGAATGAAACGGCAGTACTTTTCGCCTACTCCTCTGCACCCCAAAATCATTGCATCGACCTAAGTTTTTCAAAACTCTTTTTGAACATTGCAGTAAAAACGAAGAGGAAGGAATTCCTTGGGATTTGCAAAACTTTGATCATTTGAGAGAAAGAGAGGCATGCTAAGCCCTTAATGAATGAAATCATGCTTGTTAGCGTGAGTACTGAGAAGGACCCTGGCTTGATCCAGACTGGTTTCACACTACCTTCAGCGCGAGCGATTTGTCGCTTTCTTAAAAACTTTCAAAAACAAAATGTTTTGCACGGTCTTGCGAAGACCTGTGTGGAATCGCTCTTGAGATTGTGCAGCCTAGGATCGCTCTCAGCCTCGAGACTCAACCCCTTCGCTTCCAAACCTTGAACTTGAAATCAGAAGGTTCGACGGTCAACTACGATGTGAGGCCTGTGTGGCTAGATTTGAAGCAGCCCTCGAACAAGAGGCCAGGAAAGTCAGATCAAAAGATCAGAAGATCAGAAGAAGCTTGCAAAGCTAGAACAGAAGTACCCCTCGAACTAGGGGCAAAGATATCAGACATGCTCGAAGAGCTGAAGATGAGTCCTCTTGCAAAGCAGCAGCCATTCTCCTGGATTCAGATGACTCTAGGATCTCAAAACCATTTGGCATGGACTTGTTATACTTTTACCCTTGAGAGGCTCGCTGGGCCGAAAACCCGGAAGGGCGACCCAGGCAAAAGTTAGAGCAAGAGGAAAAAAATACAAAAAAGAAGAAGCAAAAAATGCAAAAAGAAAAAAAGAGAACAAAAAAGAAAGATGCAAAGAAAAGAACGAAAAAATCAAAAAAGGAAAAAGAAATGAAAAGAATTGAAAAGAAAAGAAGAACAAAGCTCGCAAGGTCGAAAACCCGCAACGGGTGCCTTGGCAAAAGTTAGAGCCTAAAAAGGAGAGGTTAATACCCGAGTGTACCTTAACCCCGAACTACGTAAGGCTTGATTCCCATCTTTGGGATACGTAGGCAACTTCATTCTGAAGTCCAGCCGTAAAACGCTTCAAACTCAATCATGTCTATGTAATGGTTCTGATAATCTTTGCCTTCTCTATATCTGAGAGTCTGGTTGCGTTCGTCGCTCTAAGGACTGACTACAATACACTACGGTGCCATTCAGACAAGGGGCAACTTTCCGTTGCCATTCAATGCACCGCGGTGTAATTCAAACAAGGGGCAACTTTCCGTTGCCATTCAATGCGCTGCGGTGCTATCCAAACAAGGGGCGACTTTCCGTTGCCATTCAGAACGCCGCAGTGTCATTTCAAACAAGGGGCAACATTCCGTTGCCATGCAGTGTCCTTCAGACAAGAGGCAATTTTCCATTGCCATGGATCCGAGGTTGCGCATCTCAAGAGTAGGTTCCGTACTCGTTGAGCAGTGGTCATTTGCAAAAATAGTTTTTGAGAATTTTTACTAAGGTTGACTAATCTTCTCGAAAAGTATTCCATTTTCAAAACTGGACCATTTCTTGGACCCAAAAAAGGAAAACTCTCAGTGCTCACTGCCTAACTTGCATGATTTTAAATCAGAAAATTGAACAAATATGTTAATCTAACTCTCATTTTGGTCAAAATTTTTATTTTATTTTATTTTTTTTTTTTATTTATTATTTTTTTTTTTTAGGAGAAAACTAAAACTAAAATGGTCGAAATGATGAACTACTGGCACAGTTGAGTTAGGCTTCCTGCCTTTTCCCCACTGCCAACATACTTGCCAGAAGGGCACTCTACCCGCCAAAAAAGGGGATAACCGAAGTTAACAACAAATGGCTGAAAATTCTCTCATCCTCCAAGCAGCGAGGTATCAAGCCGAGTGCGAAGCACGAATTGGAATGGATCGAGATGCTCCATTCCCTCATCCGGCGCATCGACAGATGTCACCGAAGGAAATAGCCGCGAGCTGATTATGTTGGGCATGAGCCCGCAATTTCCTGTTCATCCATCAACCACCCAGGGGAGGGATGAAAAATGAGAGATTGAAGAATAGAGAGATGTGTGATGAGAGAAAAAGTGAGAAAAGGGCTTTTTCAGAAAACCAAAGCTTGAGGGCCGAGTGATGTGAGGATTACAAATGAGAGAGGGTGGGGAACACTACCCGGTGAAACAGGCTCCCTGTGCACGTCTGAGTGTCGTGTCTTTTTGTTTTATCTCGATTCTTGTTTTGAGTCGTTTCGAGTGTTACTCGATGTGTCTAGGTTGTGTGCCTTTTATTTCCTTGTTGCGTCGTTTTGCTGCGTTTAGTCATAGGCTCAATACTTGGTCGAAAGCTCATCTCTGAATTTCAAAAACAAAATCGTTTTGTGCTCCGAGTGCCATGCCATTCTCCACATTTGTGCAAAACAAGATTCATTTTTTCATAAAACCGCAGGGTTCAACCCAGGTCATGCGAGAACAGTAGAACTAGGACCTATTTGAAGCTATATGGGTTCCAGACTACAAAGCAAAAGCAAAAGAGGAAATGTCGGGTATCTGAGTTTGTTTCAACTTCAGTAAGTTCCGAGACTACATCCCGTGTGTGCCTCTTCAAGTCTTGCCAAGGCTCCGAAGTATGAGTGTGCCTCTACCTCAAGCTCAAGATCAAGTCTGCTTCAAGCCAAAATGGTAATCAGAAGTGCTCTCCCTGAGTACCATTCCCCGCCAGAGGCATCTTGGCCGTGTTCGCAATGAGTTCCTAGGAGACCAACTGCGACGGTGGAAACTAGAGTTCGAATGGCCGATGCCTAGAACGTAAAGGTTCGGGATCTCCGAGACCAAAGTCTGGTTTAAATACCCAGAGGCATGCCCTCGGCTTGAAATCTGTATGGCAGCCCCATAGATTGAGATAGCATGTGAATGCGCCTCGATTCTGGATACTGAATCAACCTAGCCTGTCACCCCGTTGGAGAATAGGGAAAGTTGTGAACATGGCCAGGAAGGAAAGGTAGTAACTGCGGTTTGGAAGTACAATCAAGAAAGTGCAAGGAGAACCCACTCTTTTCAGTTCAAAATGTTTCTGCAGAATTTTCAACTCATATCTTCGATGTGTGGCTCATCGTCAGTCGGCATGCACGAGGTGTATCCTTTTTGGAATATATCGTGACCCCTCCGAGAGGTAAATCGGAGGTTGCGTTTGGAATTTGGTCTACTTAAGGCTTGTATTCCCTTATTCGGTATTTTTGTTTCAAACGGGTGTTGTTACGCGCGTTCCACTGGCATTGTTGTGCTCATTCGTTGCATTGTTATGCACATCTATCTAGCATTGTTATGCTCATTCATTGCATTGTTATGCACATCTATCTAGCATTGTTATGCTCATTCCTTGTATTGTTATGCGCATCTATCTAGCATTGTTATGCTCATTGCTTGCATTGTTATGCACATCTTCTAGCATTGTTATGCTCATTACTTGCATTGTTATGTACACTTCACCTGCATCATTATGCACCTTTTCACTTACAATTCTTATCTTTCCTCTCTTGCACGTGATATGCTGAGAGGTTTTCTCTTGCGTGTGATACGCTGAGAAATTTATCTTTTCTCTCTTGCATGTGATATGCTGAGCAGTTTTCTCTTGCGTGTGATACGCTGAGAAATTTATCTTTTCTCTCTTGCATGTGATATGCTGAGCAGTTTTCTCTTGCGTGTGATACGCTGAGAAATTTATCTTTCCTCTCTTGCATGTGATATGCTGAGAGGTTTTCTTTTGCGTGTGATACGCTGAGAAATTTATCTTTTCTCTCTTGCATGTGATATGCTGAGCAGTTTTCTCTTGCGTGTGATACGCTGAGAAATTTATCTTTCCTCTCTTGCATGTGATATGCTGAGAGGTTTTCTCTTGCGTGTGATACGCTGAGAAATTTATCTTTTCTCTCTTGCATGTGATATGCTGAGTAGTTTTCTCTTGCGTGTGATACGCTGAGAAATTTATCTTTTCTCTCTTGCATGTGATATGCTGAGCAGTTTTCTCTTGCGTGTGATACGCTGAGAAATTTATCTTTTCTCTCTTGCATGTGATATGCTGAGCAGTTTTCTCTTGCGTGTGATACGCTGAGAAACTTATCTTTTCTCTCTTGCATGTGATATGCTGAGAAGTTTTCTCTTGCGTGTGATACGCTGAGAAACTTATCTTTTCTCTCTTGCATGTGATATGCTGAGAGGTTTTCTCTTGCGTGTGATACGCTGAGAAATCTCCCTTTTCTCTCTTGCATGTGATATGCTGAGCAGTTTTCTCTCGCGTGTGATACGCTGAGGAATTTGCCTTTCTTCTCTTACGTGTGATACGCTGAGAAGTTTACCTTCCCTCTTTTGCGTATAATACGCTGAAAGGTTTACCTTCTTCCTCTCCTATGTGTGATACGCAGAGAGATGTTGTGTGTTAGACTCTGGGTATTCTCGGTAGTCGATTTTAGCCTTCTCCACGTGAGACGCAGTGAGAATTGCATAATTTTCTTACATCCTTCTGTATGAAATGTAGTTAGATTTGTATTCGCTTGCTTAAAACTACTGCATGGTATGCTTCATTACAGCTCTCTTTGCATAATCATAAGTTATGATCAGCTGCTTGCATATCATTTTCATTTTGCCCCTGCCTGCGGGCATGCCTGCGGGCACATCTCTGTTTATCTTGCCTGTTTGTCTAAGTCTTTGGCCTTGTCAAAAATGGGTCGTCTCTTGGCTTTGACATTCACTCCCGTCACTTGTGACTTCCGAGTTCTGTCAAAGAGGGGCAACTGTAGACACCCCATTTTTGACCGACCTTAAGACTCAGACGTCACCGATTGAGCGCTTGGTGATGTTGCATAATGTGCTTGTTCAGAAGCTTCAGAGTTGCGGCCGTGAGCCCTGCCTCCGGACTTGCGAACCCTCTTCTGTGCCTTGTCTCGGTTTGCGAACCAGACTCGATTTTCTCGGTTTCTTTTCCTGAGGGGAGGGAGAGGTCTAGTAGACCATCTCTCAATGTCCGTAGGCTACATTTGGTGGCCGTAGGCCATTTTGCCCTTTTCGGAGCCCGGTTTCCGGTTTTCCAGGACCGTCAGGCCGTGTGCCTCGGTTCGGGACCGCCTAACCATCTCCGTTTGCTCTGATTTTTGGCATACATATTATTTTCTCCCTTTTGAGGGACACTGGGGTCTGAGAAACCCACTTCGTGGCCGAACGCCACTTTCGGTGTTTAACGGGCAGTTTCTGGGGCCCCGAACTGCGTGTTTTGGCCCCCGAACATTCGTTTTGCATCGGTTTTCGTTCATTTTTGGCAGGTACCTCTGTTTTATCACCAGGAAGGTCACTGAAGGGTGGGAGGCTAGTAATTGTTGCAGCAACCAGTTATCTCTCCTCCGGAGCCTCCCGGCGCCCGTTTTTTTGACTTCCGGGCCAATGTTGAACACCCTGGGGTTAGTGTTGCCAACTTTCAACCACATATTTGTGATGTACACACATGGGAGGCCACTAAAAAGTGGTGGCCGGCCATTAATTCAATTTGACCCTTTTGAACCCCTCCTTCCGGGCTAATGTTGAACACCTTTGAGCCATTTTCTTCAAACCCAAACCACATATTTGTGATGTACACACATGGGAGGCCACTAAAAAGTGGTGGCCGGCCATTAATTCAACTTGACCCTTTTGACCCCTAGCTGGCCGGCTAGGGGAGGTGGCTGGCCGGCTAGGGGGTGTGGCTGGCCGGCCACCTGCAGAAAAAGTGATAGGCCGGCCGTGTTCCTTGCACTGTGCACTTTACAGCTGTGGGGCAATATCCCCCAGATATTTTCTGTGTCCGGGGGATATTTTGTGGGGGAGTTTTACCCTCCTTTTTGCCCCACCTTTACACCCTCTTTTTGTCCATATAACCAGCTGGTGGCCTCACTTCTAAGGGTTAGAAAATTTACTCTTCAAAGCTCCATAGCCAACTCCATCTTCTTCCTTCTCAATTCTTCAAAAAACCCTAACTCTCTAACCATCATTCCTTCTACACCACCAAGCTCTACCACCACCATCTCATTTCCAGCAGCAATGAGGTATTCTTGAAGGCTAAAGAAGCTGCAAATCCATCCAAGAAGCAACAAAAGCTTGCATCTTCAAGGGTAAGTTACACTTTTACCCTTTTGACCCTTTTTCTTGATCCATTTCTAAGCCCCATTTCTTTTTGGTTTCAAGCTCCGGCCCTAACTGAAAAGGGCCATATTTTGAGCTCATCTTCACTTTTCATGAAGGGCTCAACCCTGTTTGAGCCCTCCATATGCTACTTGCTTCAATGTCCTCCTTAAATACCGTTTTCTTGCATGCTTTGGAAGCCCATTATGATTCCATTTTTGGACGATTTGCAGGCCTAGAGATAGTCTTATTTTGACCTTCTTAACATGTTTCATTAAGGGTCTTTGGCCATTTGTGGAATATTTTGCATACCTCATGTTATAGCCACTTTTGAGCCTAATTTTGCATTGCATTTCTAGCATGTTTGTATTCTGTTTTGGCTGTTTTACAGTTCTGGAAATATGCTTATTTTTGGTCCCTCTTCAATGTTGTAGAAGGGAATTTTTCAGTTTGAGCATTGCATATACCACTTGCCTCTTTGGCTACCTTTTGGTTCGTTTTCTTGCGTGTTTAGTTAGCCTACCATGCTATTGTTTTCGGCCATTTTACAGGCCTAGAGATAGTCTTATTTTGATCTATACTTCATGTTTCATTAACACTTTTTTTCTGTTTGGTGATTATTTTGTATACTTCATGTTATAGCACCTTTTGAGCTTTGTTTTGCATCACATTTTTAGCATATTTGTATACTGATTTTGAGGCTGCCATATACTGTAAATGTTCATATTTTTGGTCCCTCTTCAGTTTTGTAGAAGGAAATTTTTCAGTTTGGGTTTTGCTTATACCACTTGCTTCATTACCCCTCTTTTGCCCCCTTTTCTTGCATACTATTTTTCCCTTACCTATGCTTGCTGTTTGGCCATGTTTATAACTGTGAAAGTGCATCTTTTGGGACTGTCTAGCTTTTGTCTTTGCATTGCATGTCCATATTGTGCATGTTTAGCATAGCTATAGGTCATTTCGGGTGCCTAATGTTGCATTTCGGGACATTTCCTTGCATTTCATGTCATTTCGCCTCATCCCGGGGCTGTTTTCCCCTTGTTTTGTTTCTGGAATTCCATTAGCATGCTTGCATATCATTTTTGCCATGTTGCATCACATTTTATCATTGCCTCGGTTTGCGTGCCCGTGTGCACACATTTCGAGGCACCTCATTTTTATCCGACGGCATCCTATGTGAGTGTGGATGAGGCTCACTCATGTTGGTATAAGCCCATATCATGTTTCCATATCATTTCATCGCATTCTGCCATTGCCTCGGTTTGCGTGCCCGTGTGCACGCATCTCGAGGCACTTCGTTTTTCATTCATCGGCATCTTATGTGAGTGTGGCTGAGGCTCTCTCATGTTAGTATAAGTCCATTTGTCATTTTCCATGTCATTTGCATTGCGTATGCACCGCCTCGGTTTGCGTGCCCGTGTGCACGCATTTTGAGGCACTTCATTTTCTGCCATCGGCATCTTATGTGAGTGTGGCTGAGGCTCTCTCATGTTAGTATAAGTCCATTTGTCATTTTCCATGTCATTTGCATTGCGTATGCACTGTCTCGGTTTGCGTGCCCGTGTGCACGCATTTCGAGGCACCTCATTTTCTGCCATCGGCATCTCATGTGAGTGCGGCTGAGGCTCACTCATGTTGGTATAAGCCCATTTGTCTTTTTTTCATATCATCGCCTCGGTTTGCGTACCCGCGTGCACGTACTTTGAGACACATATCATTGCCTTGGTTTGCGTGCCCGCGTGCACGTACTTCGAGACACATATCATTGCCTCGGTTTGCGTGCCCGCGTGCACGTACTTCGAGACACATATCATGGCCTCGGTTTGCGTGCCCGCGTGCACGTACTTCGAGACACATATCATCGCCTCAGTTTGCGTGCCCGCATGCACGCACTTCGAGACACATATCATTGCCTCGGTTTGCGTGCCCGCGTGCACACATTTCGAGACACACATCATTTTCTCGATTTGCGTGCCCGTGTTCACGCACTCCGAGGCATTTCATTTTCATAGCATTCTGCATTTTCTCGGTTTGCGTGCCTGCGTGTACGCATTTCGAGGCATCTCATTTCATAGCATTGTGTACGTTAGGATTGTATCTTAGTTGAATTTCATGCATATCATGCATATTGCATCGTGTCCGGAATAGGAGTTAGCCCGGGCACGGGAAACGAGGTACATTTCGTACTCCGAGTGACGGAATGTGTCTCAATTCCCCAGTCACCGACACTCCGGATTATCCATGATGGAGTTAGGTTTTAGCTGTAATTTCATGTGCATTCATCCTATATTGAGTTGTGCATTTCGACTCCTCGGCCATCATGCCTCGGTATGCGTGATTGGTGGCACGAGGATCGAGACATGCATATATTTGTGCAAATACATTGCTATGCCCCTTTCCTGCTCTCTATTGCAGCAAAACCAGGAATCAGCAACTTTCCGGGACTTGGCACGCTTTTCAAGAATAACAGGTGTAAACAGAGGCTAATTGGGGCATTCCGGTGGATTTCCGCGCAAGACAATCCGGACATGCATCATCCATCAGAAGCAAGGCAGTCCCTGGCTTGCACGCCAGATTTATTTGCTTTCTTAGTTAATTCATTAATTAATTAGGATTTTGTAATATTTTGGACTGTAATATTCTTTTATTCGGGACTGTAATATTTGGACTGTATTATTTATTCGGACCCTCTGCGCGAGGGCCACAACTGTGATAAGTGTGCGTGAATGTGATGTATGTCTTCCAACCCCACGTCTTTCTCCCTTTTATTTATCCGCTTATGATGGTTAGATTAGGGCATATTTAAATTAGCATACAGTATGACAGCATGTTTGCATCATTCATCTGTATTGCATGCATCGGGCTCGGCGCATCATACTAACTGCATTGTACTTTCAATTCCAAATTGAATACATGGTAGTTATAGCATTCCATATGCCATCTTAGAATAACCGAGCCTGCTATAGTTGCATTTTGCATGTGTTGCATTAGGCATTTCTGTACACTTAGGATCATGCATGATTTCTAATATAGTTTCTATTTTGGCTTGGAATACTCGGTGAGTTTTATGCTTTAGCATCCTTGCATGCGTGTGAGTGAATGCCATGATAGCATGCTTACCATGAGGCTATGTGCTTATATGATATAACTGCCTGAATGCCTGTGGGTGAAGGTTGGGTTACTTGAATTGGGACAATTCATCAAATGTTTGTTTTAAGCCCACTAGATAGTGGCAAAACCATCTTTTCCAAAAGCCCACCTGAGGGTGGCAAATCCGTGTCTTAGCCTACCTACGGGTAGCACCATCAAACCATTTTCAAATAAACAAGCATGAAATGTTTTGTTCCAATTCGAACGACCCAGTCTATATTTATATGCTGCGAGCATCACATAGTAACCTAGGCTAATAACCGGAATAAGAACATACAATGTTTTCAAAAATTGATATCATGGTTAGTAGAGGCCGGTCTATGACCGGGCGAGCGGGGGTGCTCACGAAGTGACCTTCCCCAATCGTACCCAAGTTCCCGAGCCGAGGCAACTTTGGTGATGACGGACACGTGGCCTTTTGGCACCGAGTCAGGGTTTCCTAAATTTCCCAAAATAAAATATTTAGGTGGCGACTCTGTATCTGGCAAAGCAGTCCATGTTTGGCACTTCTTTCAAAAATCTGTTTTCTTAAAACGATTTGCCGGATTTGGACTCTTTGGTTCAGATTTAGAACCGTGACTGACAAAAGTCGAGAGTCCGAGCTGTAGCGAGGTCCCCCGCGGGCTTGTTACAGTTGCTATCTCAACTTTCATGCTTGCTTTCAGCATAAGGACCAGAGAATTTGAATGGGCTGACAGTACATCTCGCCTGCTCTCCTGTGTGCCCAAATTCATTGCATTAACCTAAGTTTTTCAAAAAACAAACTTTTTGAACACTGCGGTGATGAAAACGAAGAGGAAGAAATTCCTCGGGTTTTGCAAAATTTTGATCATTTTGAGAGAAAGAGAGGCGTGCTGAGCCTTTTTATGAATGAAATCATGCTTGTCGGCGTGAGTACTGGGAAGGATCCTGGCCTGATCCAGATTGGTTCCACACTATCTTTGGCGCGAGTGATTCGTCGCCTTCTTAAAAACATTCAAAAGCAAATGTTTTACGCGGCCCTGCGAAGACCTGGGTGGAATCGCTCTTGAGATTGCGCAGCCTAGGATCCCTCTCAGCCTCAAGATTCAACCTATTTGTTTTCCGAGTTTGAACCCGTTCAGAACCCTCAGAAAGTTCAACGGACAAACGCCATGGAGGTCCGTGTGGCCAGTTTCGAAACAGCCCTCGAGCAAGAGGCACCAAAGCCGAATCAGAAGGAGTAGATCTCGTCGGAAGAAGCTCGTAGAGCAACCGGGATGGATTCTCCGCAAATCAGTGCAACAGCCGTTCTCCTAGATACAGAGAGGCTTCAATTTCAAAAAACCATTTGGCATGGACTTGCTACACTTTTACCCTTTGAGAGGCTCGCTGGGCCGAAAACCCGGAAGGGCGACCCAGGCAAAAGTTAGAGCAAGAGAAAAATACAAAAGAAAAAAAAATGCAAAGAAAAGAACAAAAAAAGAAGAAAGAAGAAAAAGAAAAAAATAGAAAATGAAAAGAAGCTCGCAAGGTCGAAAACCCGCATTGGGCGCCTTGGCAAAAGTGAGAGCCTAAAAAAAAGTGAAGGTTAAAATACCCGAGTGGACCTTAACCGGAACTACGTAAGGCTTGATTCCCATGTTTGGGATACGTAGGCAACTTCATCATGAAGTCCAGCCCCCAACGCTTTCATAAGCGTCTCAGTCCATGCAATGGTTTCAATTTCATTCCAAAGTCCAGTGGCCAACACCCTTCAAGGTGATTGTGTCCATATATGTGTTATGATCGTCTTCGTCATCTCTGTGTCTGAGAGTTCGACCACCGTCAATGAAGACTGTCTGCGGATTGCTGCGGCACCATCCCAAACAAGGGGCAACTTTCCGTTGCCACAAGCCGTCGTGAGACGCCATTCAAACTAGGGGCAACTTTCCGTTGCCTCCCACCCTCCTTCAAACCAGGGGCAATTTTCCATTGCCTCCGATCCGAGGTTGTGCATCTCAAAGAGTAAGTTCCATGCTCGTTGAGCATTGACTGTTTGAAAAATAGTTTTTGAAAATTTTTACTGAGGTTGACTATTTTCTCGAAAACTGTTTCATTTTCCAAAACTGGACCATTGTCTTGGACCCCAAAAAGGAAAATTTTCAGTACTTGCAGCCTGACTTGCACGGTTTTCAAATCAAAAATTGAACAAGTACGTTAATCCAACTCTCGTTTTGATCAAAACCGTTTTAGTAGAAAGCAAAAACGAAAAAATGGTTAAAACGATGAAGTAGGAGCACAGTTGAGCCAGGCGTTCTGTCTTTCCCCGGTCATCGACGTACTTGCCAGAAGAGCACTCGGCCCGCCAGAAGAAATAGCCGTGAGCTAACGGTGTTGAGCATGAACCCACACCTTTCTATTTATCCATCAATCACCCCGGGGAGGGATGAAAAATGAGAGATTGAAGAATAGAGAGGTGTAAGTTGAGAGAAAAGTGAGGAAAAGGGTTTTTGAGAAAAAAATCCGAGCTCGAGAGCCGAGTGATGTGAGAATCACAAATCAGAAAGGGTGGGAAATAATACCCAGAGAAACTGGCTCCTCGTGATCTGAGGTCCCCCATCTTCGTTTACGCGTCTGTATGTCGTGTCTTTGGTTTTGTTTACCTCAACCTTTGTCTTTGGTCTTTTCCGAGCGTGTCTCGTTGTGTTTAGGTCGTGTACCTCTTTGTTTGAGTCCTCCCCGCTGTGTTCAGTTGTAGGCTCGATATCCCGGTCTGAAAAACCCTCAATTCGATTTCAAAAATCGTTTATGCTCAGAATGCTGTGCCATTCTCTACATTTGAGCGTGTTTCGACTCCAACCGGTTCCATCTTTGAGGTCCGTCCTGTCAAATTGGGCCGTTTGTTCAGAATTTGCCGTGTGCAGAATGAATCGAATGCTGTGTTATGGGCTGTATGCAGATTAATCCCCAACAGAGTAAGGGCTGTGTGTCCAGAATCAGGCAGTGGGTTGCTTGGGTTATTTTGCTGTTGGCTGTTTAGTTATCTGATTATTACAGTGCAAGTGTTCAATTTTCAGATAACCAATCAATTTCGTTTACATTGAGGTGTAACATGATGAGATGCGATGCAATGCATGAAATGTGTAAATGTAAACACTTTTTTTCAGATAAAAAGTCCGTTTCATTTCATTATCTTTTCAAATGTACAAGTTTTGGAAACAAAAATCTGCCTGCGGCAGTACAAGGTAATCTATCTACCAACAAAAAGAAAAGTACAAAGAAAGAAAGAAAAGATAGCAAAAATCTGCATCTATGTCCAGCACTCCGAAGGGCCGTCAGTCTGTCCTGGTCCTCTTCCTGGACGAGGGTCCAGGAGCATCATCAGCGTCGTCGTCAGAGCCCGAGCTAGAACCGTCTCCGGTCTCCTCCTCCGATGACCCTGCCTCCGCCTCTGACTCCTCGTCGTCGTCATCGTCCGGGACTGGAGCTCGCGAGCTACTCCTGACGTGAGTACGCCCTCCCCTGGTACGGGGAAATATCCTGCCTTCCTCATCTCTCCCCCGAGCAGGGACAGAAGGTCTAGCTGGAGCACCTCCTGCCATGGGAATCTGGAAAGGAGGCTGAAAAGTTCACAAAAAGGGAAATGCATCAGTACACTGTAGACAGTTTATCAGTGCAGAATACAGTGTATGAGTACGGTGTGAGAATGTCGTGAGCAGTTTATCAGTGCAGAATACAGTGTATGAGTACGGTGTGAGAATGCCGTGAGCAGTTTATCAGTGCAGAATGCAGTGTGCGAATACAGTGTAAGAATGCCGGGAGCAGTCTATCAGTGCAGAATGCAGTGTGCGAATACAGTGTAAGAATGCCGTGAGCAGTCTATCAGTGCAGAATGCAGTATGTGAGTACAGTGTATGAATGCCGTGAGCAGTTTATCAGTACAGGGTACGGTGCAGAATGCAGTGTATGCAGTGTTCAGATACTGTGAGATCAGTGTATCAGGTGTTGTGCCATGCATCAGATTATGCAAAGCAGTGTATGAATGGTTTGAGGTCAGTGTCAGAAGGACATACCGGTATGCTGTAGACGGCTAAGAGGTCAAATGTCCGCTGGAGCATCCCCATCATCGAGGCATTCATCGCCAACGACTGACGGGTGTACTCAGAAGAAGCCTGCAAAGGTATCAGATGCATTAGTATTCTGTGGAATATCAAGTAAACTGAAATGAATAACTGTACGAAATGCAGTAGAACATACCGGCGGTAAGTCGGGGATGTCAATGAACTCGTGACCAGCCGGTGGAGGGGCGAAGGGGATCTGATAGGTCGACCCACCCTGCCCCTGGAAAGTCAGTACAGCAGGCAGGGCAGGCCAGCCAGCTCCTCGTCCTCCCCGCACTCCGCCCCTGCCACGGACCCGGGCCCTCCTCGAAGATCCAGCCCCTGCTCCCGCTCCGGCCCCAGCCGCCGATGCCACAGGCCTGGCCCCCTCTGCTCGACGACCGCTCAAGGGACGCATCAGGTACGTCCGCACGTACTCCTGATAGTCGCCGGTGCCTCGGAAGCCGGCCTCCTCCCAGCCGATGGAGTAATCATCCAGCTGCTCAGTGGTCAGCCCCTCGGTCTCCCTCATCTCTGCAGGAGGGTGAGCCGGGACTATCTGCTCAGGTAACCCGCGGGTCTGGCGTAGAAAACGCTCCCCCAGGTACCAAGCCCGACAGACCGGGCCCTCAAGCAAAATCCGGAAACGCGAGGTCTCCTCAGCACCAGGGAACCGACCCCGCATCGCCGACGGCAAGGAGGCCCATGGCCGCCATGTGATCTGAAAATGACAGACAGTTTGTTATCTACTGCTATTGAAACATGCAGTGGGAAAGCGAAGCTAAATGAACTGAAAGTAAAGCATACCTCGGCCGGGGTGATAGTGTCGAAATATCGGCGGAAGAAGCCGAACGTCTCCCGTGGTCGCCGGGTGCATCTCCCGTCGAAGCGACTCGAGAACGGGACAGCCGGAGGAGGCTCCGCAACTGGCACAGGTGCAAGCCTAGGGAAGTAGGCGTAAACCCACAGCTGCAAAACAGATGTCAGTATGACTATCGGGTAAAGCAGAATAAATCAGAAATGGCAGAGCCGTGTGTTGAGCCGTGTATTGTGTACAGTGTACAGTGTGAACAGTGTACAGTCAGTGTAAAGCAGAATGTATGTGTGTGCCGTGTGTACAGTATACAGTGAGTGTAAAGCAGACCGCAGTGTGTGCAGTGTACAGAGTACAGAAAGTGCGAGACAAAAAAAAAAAAGCGGAGAAGAAGTGTACCTCCCAAGCCCGCCAGTAGCCTCCAAGCAGCTGGCCGCTGCCGCGAGAAGCCGAGCTCATATAGCCGTACAGGGTGGCTAGAGCGGCGCCGCCCCAGTCGTAGTGCAAGATGTCCCGGACGTCCACCAGTGCGCTGAGAAGGCAGAGAGGCACGGTGTTCGCCCGGTCGGCGAAGATAGTAGTCCCGAACAGGAACATGAGGAAGCCGCGGGCATACCTCTCCACGTCCTCCTCGGTCATCTGAGTCTCCTCCCCCAATGCGGGCTGGACCCTGAACTGTGCCTCGAACCAGGAGTATCGGACGAAGCCTGGACGAGCTAGCGGTGGCGCCTCCCCCAGTAGATGGACCTGAGCGGCGGTCCACTCATCCATGTCGGTGTCAAAGGGGATCGGATCACCCCCTACCCCGATGCCTGTGAGCATCGAGAAGCCATAAGGGGTCATCGTCATGTCCCCTGCAGCAGAGAAGTGGAAAGAATCGGTGGTGTCCCACCACCTCTCCGCCAAAGCAGCAAGAAGAGGTCTGCAAGTGGACAACCTAGAGAGCCCCCGGCAGAAGGTGCCAAAGCCCGCTCGGTCCACGATGCGCTGGACCGCATCAGGGAGCTCATCATACCACTCCCGTGCACCAGTATTCCCATACCCGCGAATGGTATGGGAACCCTCCTGCAAACAGAAAATGACAATTGCAAGACAACATTCAAAATGCAGTTTTGAAAAGATAGATATGGCATGTATGAAGTTTGTCAGATTCAGGCAAATACCGGGTGCCGGTGTGCTTACAGTAAAATACGTGTGCTGTGTCAGCGTGTTTGGGTGTTCCAGAACAGATGTAGCATATGTGCAAATCTAACAGATTCAGACAAATACTGGGTACCAGTGTGTGTGCAGTAGAATACAGTGGGTGCTGTGTGTTTGAGTGATTCAGGGCTAGTGCAGTGTGGGTGCATGTGTCAGTCTCAAGCAGATATCAGTTGTATGTATGTTTACAGTCAACTACGGTCTACGACATATCAGATTTCAGCAGTTAGAGAATACAACTAGCTATGACAGTTTTGTATCCTACATTGCGGAAAGTAAAGCAGAAGAAAGAGAGTTACCTCGGAAGTACCGAATGAAAGGTGGGAGGTAGGCTCACGCAGTAGTAGCTCAGGCGCCACATGCCTCTCGAAACTCCGGAACTGACGCAGGCCGTCGGGGGGCAGAACATGGATCGCCGGCCGGTAGGTCGCCGGGTCGAACGGGCGCTCACTCAGTGGTAGGAGCTCGACCCCAGGATCCATCTCGTGGTTCGGGGGAGTCCCGCCACGTGGAATGTCGTCCGCCATGTAGAGAGTGGTGTGAAAATGGCCCGGAAAAGGAAGACCGGGTCGGAATACGAAGAGTCAACCGGAAAGTCAACTCCCGAGAAGGTCGGAAATGGCCGGGAAGGCCGAAATGTGAAAGGGCACGGAAATGAAGAGGAAAGTGAGGGGAACAAACCCCGAAAAGGCGAGAACGCCAAACGAGGCACCGAAACGAGAATGTGATCGGTCGAAAACGTCCGAAACGCGAAGAGAAACGCGAATCCGACGACGAAACGGGCGTAGAACGCGAAGAAACGGAGAAACGGGGAAGAGAAAAAGCTCTAGAGAGAAAGAGGAAGGGATTTCGGCGGTGGAGAAGTGAGAAAATAGGGCATGAAGCCCTATTTTATAACACCCGAGGTGAAAAGACAAAACTGCCCCGCACCAGCAACTGTTTGTCGGTCGGCACTTGTTTGTGCCGGTCGGCACTTTTTTGTGCCGATGGAATTGTTTTTGTGCCGATGGCCAGCCGGTGGCCTCATCTTTCGGCCGGTGGGGTTCCCACAGCCTTGTTTAGGCCATATGAGAAGTTCGTGGTCTTCATAGCTCAAGAAAGTGCAAGAAAGTGCATCTCCGACATTCAACCGGCCTCCGTTTTGACCGCGGGCCGTGTCTCCAGTGCGTGGCACTCGAATTCGTACAAGGTGTATCCTTTTTGTATCCTTTTAAATTCAAAAGTTGCCCCATGTGTGTTGCACGAGTTCATCACACTACTTCGGTGCATTACATTGCGCTGTCATGCGCCACACATTTACATTGTTATGCACGTGTTACATGCGTTGCAACACGCACCCCTTTGCATTGTCGTGCACATTTCTCATGCATCAGCATTGCATTTCCATTCCATGCATTGTCATGCATTCTGGAATACGTGCGTTGTTGCGCATTCAAGCCCATTTACACTCTGTGTGGCCTGCGTGTCACACTTAGCATCGCACTGTTTTGTGCATTTCAAACCATCGCACTGTTTTGTGCATTTCAAACCTCGCGCTGTTCTGCGCATCGCACTGTTTTGTGCATTTCAAACCTCGCGCTGTTCTGCGCATCGCACTGTTTTGTGCATTTCAATTTCGCGCTGTTTTGCGCATCTCATTGCATTTTGCATGCATTCCATCGCACTGTCCTGTGCACTCGCGTTGCCTAACGCATTGCGCTATTTTGCGCATCATACCGTCGTGCAATACGACGGTCTGGTGAGACCTTAAACACGCACGGTCTGGCGAGACCTTAAACACGCATGGTCTGGCGAGACCTTAAACACGCACGGTCTGGCGAGACCTTAAACACGCATGGTCCGGCGAGACCTTAAACACGTACGGTCTAGGAGACCTTAAATCCTTGGAAGGTGTAAGACCTTTAGTGTTCGCATTGTCGTACACTTCGAGAGCCGCGTGTTGTCGCGCATTCCATGCAACATGCATCACTTGCATCATTTGCATTTCAAAAAAAACATGCATTGTCATGCATACCATTTTGCATCCCGGTCTAGGAGACCTTAAAATCCTCTGAAGGTGCAATTCCTTCGGTATTTGTCGTGCCCGAACGACTTTTCGGTGGTCTGGTAAAGCCACCTGTCTGTGCTTGCGATGAGTTCCTAGAAGACCAACTGGGACGGTGGAAACTAGAGTTCGAACGGCTTATGCCTAGAACGCAAAGGTTCGGGAGTTCCGAGACTAAAGTCTGGTTTAAATACCCAGGGGTTTACCCTCGGCTTGAAATCTGTATGGAAGCCCCATAGGTTGAGGCGGCATGTCTACGCCTCAGTTCTGGATACTGAACCAACCTAGTATATCACCCTGTTGGTAAGATAGGGAAAGTTGCAATCATAGTCATTGCATTATAGTGCATTGTCATGCATTTGCATTGTAGTTTGCATGCATTCATTGCATCGCCTTCCGCCCATGGCTTGTGCCTTTCCAGGTTGAGCTTGGTCCGGTATGTGCCCTTACTTTTCATGTTAAAACACAGTTCTGTATGTGTATCGCGCCGATTCCACGTTGATATGTTGGTTGAGGGTTGCGGCACCTTTTCTGTGTTACACATGGCTCGTACGTGTGCATGCCTTTCCTAGGCAAGATTTGGTTTGGCTTGCGTGCCATATCCATTGTATCCATATCCATTCCATTGCATATTTGTAGATATTGCATTGTAGATTGCATGCATTCATTGCATCGCCTTCCACCCATGGCTTGCGCCTTTCCAGGTTGAGCTTGGTCCGGTATGTGCCCTTACTTTTCATGTTAAAACACAGTTCTGTATGTGTATCGCACCGATTCCACGTTGATATGTTGGTTGAGGGTTGCGGCACCTTTTCTGTGTTACACATGGCTTGTATGTGTACATGCCTTTCCTAGGCAAGATTTGGTTTGGCCTGCGTGCCATATTCATGTATTACATTGTAGTGTAATTTTTGCATCCGGCATTAGGATCATTGTCCTTTCTCCAGCGGGATGTCTCCCCACTTATGTCGATTCCACCCAATACTTGTTCTTGCGTCTGTCTACAATACTCATAGTTCAGTTGACCGTTCTATGGTAGACAGACTTGTTACCTCCATCAATCTATTTGACATAGGTGTGGTTTCGAACCGTTCGTGATTGGATCACGATTCAAATGCTTTGCATGTAGCTTGCATTGTTTCAATTACATTGCATCTTCATTTGCATTGTTTATACATTGTTTTGTATATATTGCATTTCGTTTTGCATCCACTTTTGCATTGTCATGCATGTTGCTAACGATTTTTGTACCTGTTAAGTTTGTTTTCTTTGCAGGCACGATATTGTATGTACGGTTCATTTGAAGCTGGTGCAACCAGACGGGCCGCACAGGTATTGTATCTCCCGAGTGAGACGTATTGAGAATTCCATAATTCTCTTACATCCTTTCTGCATTGTAGTGTAGTTTGGTATGCTAGCTTAAAATTGTCGCATGTTTGCTTCATTACAGCTTTTCTTTGCATGATCATAAGTTATGCTCGGCTTCGTGCATGGTCTTGCATTTTGCCCCTGCCTTCGGGCGCATATCTTATTTGTCTTGTATGTTTGTCTGAGTCTTCGGCCTTGTCAAAAATGGGTCGTCTCTGGGCTTTGACATTCACTCCCGTCATTGTTATGACTTTCGAGTTCTGTCAAAGAGGGGCAACTGTAGACACCCCATTTTTGACCGTCCTCAAGACTTGGACGTCACTGTTTGAACACACGGTGATCTTCCATGTTTGTGTTCGTTTGGAGTTCCCGGAGGTCTCGGCTCGCGCACCTTGCCTCAGGATCCCCGAACTCGACCGTTTAGTGTCTGGTTTTGCACCAAACACTTGCATCTTGCCCTTGAGAGGCAAGGTGGGGCTTGTAGACCATCCCCACCCATCACCGGCAGTGGCTAGATGCCACCGGCTGGTTTTTGCTGCCACCGGCAATATAGTTTGCCGGCCGGCACTCTTTGTTGCCGGTCAGCACTATTTTGTGCCGGTCGGCACTTTGTTTGGCCAAGATGGCATTTTTTGCCGGCCGATTGCTGTTCATCTGCTTTTGCAGATATTTTTGGACAGCTGTATAGCTTTTGCTCCCCTCCATACACGTGTATGGAGGGATCTCCCTCTTGCAAAGCTTGTCTTGTAAGCTTTACAAGAGGCATATAGAGAGAAGCTCTCTCTAAGGCATAAGGAGAGCTTTTAGACATTTTTGAGAGAGAAAATACAGAGGAGAGCTCTGGTTTTCTAGGGTTAGGGTTAGACATACACAACCTATCTCTCTTTTCCTCTCATTTTGCATACTAAGTGTTTTGTGTCTCACTATTGCACACAAACACCTAGTGTTTCACCTTCCTCTTGGAGCTGAGGTTCTAAAGAGTGTGTTTTGAAGTTTTTGTCTTGGATTCAAGCTCAAGGAGGCCATTGGAGCATCTTTGTTGAAGAAGGCATCAAGGGTGAGATTCTAGTCCTTTTTTTCCCCATTCTTGCATCAATTTTCTACTAGTCTTAGAGCTGTTTTTGTGATTATTGTATAACATAAAAAAGTTCTATTTTTAAGCCCTCTTTATTGTTTATTAAGAGTGTTTTGTTGTTTGAGGGGTGTTGACCACCCTTAGGCCTCAAAAGGCCTCATTTTGAGCCATTTTGTGTTAGCTCCGGGATCTTGGTGTTGAGGTCTCTTCACCACTGAAATCTTGAGGGATTTCAGTGGTGAAGATGATGCTTTGAAGTCCTAAGAAGGAGAGGGCCACCCCCTCTCCTTGTTGTCCTTGAAAAGGGCATATTTTGGCCTCTTAAGGAAGCCTATGCTTGAGTGTGTGTTGAGCATATTTGGTTTGTTTTTCATGCTTATATATCCATGATATAACATGATTTCAAGTTGGTTTTGGAACTTCATGCATGTTTAGCATAGTTGCCATGTAATACCCTATTTGTGCCTTAACATGTTCTAGGTTGTTAGCCTTTGTTGGAGCATGTTTTAGGCTTGCATTTGTGAAGTTTATGTGCTTATTTTGCCATGTTTTAGCTCTGTCCATAGTCGTTTGGGTTGATCTTTGCATGCATTATATAGCTCATTTGTATTTGGGCTTGTTGGCCTTGAGTATGTGCATGTGTAGCATGCCATCTTTGCACTGTTTTGGTGATTTGGGATCATTCTATATGCCATTTCAGTCCCATTTCCATGCTTGTTTGATTGCCTTGCATGCCTCTTTAATGCTTTGAAAGCTTGTGTAGCAATGCTCCATGTTTTGGTGTTTGTGCATGCCTTTGTTTTGGAGTCATTTAGATGCCATCTAAGTGGTCCTTGGGCCTTGTGTTGATGCCCCAAAAATCTGTTTTTAGTTGTTTAATGCATGCCATGTTTGGTCATGATAAGTGTAGTTCAATGCATTATTGATTTGCCTTGAACACTTGGACTACTCTTTGCATGTTTTGGCTTGATTTATAACTTGATTTGGCATCATTTTATAACATAATTTTAGGGCTCATGTTGCATGCTAATTAGTCCATGATTCCTCCTTTCAAGTGTGCTTGAATGTTGCTTGTTTTGTGCTTAAGTGTTGGTCCTTGTGTGCATGTGTGTGTGCATGCCATTTAGCTCTCACCCTTTTAGCACAATGGCCACTGTTTTAGGCCTTATTAGAGCTGCCTAATTCATGTATAAGTCCATCTTGCCATCCATTTGTATTGCCATATGCATGCTTACATGATTGCATAAGTGCCTTGCCATGTCATGTTGCATTCCTAGCTTGTATGCCTAGGTTGCATTGCATTTTGCATGCATGCCTTGTTCCTTGAATTGGTGATGGGAATAGGGCCTAATTCGTTTGATTGGTTTGCATGCATTTGAAATCAAAGTTGCATACTTGGTTCCTTGGGCCATCATGCATGGAAATGCGTGATTGGTGGTCCGAGAACCGAGGCACATGTCCCTTTGAGTCATTACAATGATAAGAGACATGGTTGGTGCATACATGCTTTGAATTGTGCTGCCATGCCTTGTTTTGCCCTCTGTTGCTGTGAGTTGCAGGTTCTGCAGGAATACTCTGCCGACCGGCAGTGTAATGTGCCGACCGGCACCATTTTCTCTGCCGATAGCTTCAACTTTGTGCCGATGGCCATACAACACTGCCGGTGGAAATTTCATCTAGCCGGTGATGATCCCCTCTGTCCAAGGATGTAGTCCTGAGGTTTTGACAACCTCCAGAGGAGGAAAGGGAGGAAAACAGAGGCAGCTTGCGCATGGCGGCGCGCTTCTCGAGACGTTTTACTGTTTTCCTAAATTAGTTAATTTGTTAATTAATTAATTTGTAATATTTAATTAGCTTGCGTAGTTAATTAATTTGTAATATTTATTCGGTCCCTCCGAGCGAGGGCAAATCTGTAATAAGTGTGTGTGGGTGGTGTGTATGTCTTCCAACCTCACTTCTTTCTTCCCTTTTACTTACCCGCTTTGATGGTTAGTATTAGGGCACGTTTAATTTAGCATACCTTATGCTATGCATGTGTGCATCCATGCATTTGTATTACATGCATTAGGCTCGGCACATCACGCTAACTGCATCAGTACTTTAATTCAAAAATTGAATATGTGATAATTGTGCATTTTCACATGACATGTCTAGGATTAGCCGAGCCTATCTTAGCGACATTTTGTATGCGATGCATTAGGCACTTCACATGGACTTGGATCATGCATGTTTGCTAACAAGTTCTTTGTTTTGGCACGGAGTACTATGTAAGTATTTCCGCTTTAGCATATCGCATGAGTGTGAATGTTACCATGACAGCATGCTTAACATGTGGCTAGATGCTTATGTGTTAAACTGTTTTGAATGCCTGTGGGTGAAGGCCGGATTGTTTGAGTTGGAAAAACTCGTTGAAATCCGTATTTTAGCCTACTTGCGAGTAGCAAATTCCAAAGCATTTTCAAACCAAACGGATATGCAATGTTTATTTCCAAATTAGGCAATCTAGTCTATACTTGTTTGCTGTGCGCATAACATAGTAATTCTAGGCTAATAAATGGAATAAGAACACATAAAGTTTTCAAAAACGGATATCACGGTTAGTAGAGGCCGGTCTTCGGACCGGGCGAAAGGGGGTGCTCATAGCTGACCTTCCCCGATCGTACCCAAGCTCCCGAGCCGAGACAACTCCGGTGATGACGGACATGTGGCCTTCGGCACCGAGTCAGGGTTTCCTAAATTCTCCCATAAAAAAAAATATTTAGGTGGCGACTCTGTATCTGGCAAAGCAGTCCATGTTTGGCACTACTTTTTCAAAAATCTGTTTCTCAAAACGATTTGCCAGATTTGGACTCTTTGGTTCAGATTAAGAACCGTGACACAAATCGAGTCCGAACTGTAGCACGAGGCCTCCTCCGCGGGCGCTGTTACAGTACCCTTTGCCATAGGAAGACCTGGACATTCAACAATCTCACACAGTCTTTTTGAACATTAAAAATAGTTATCGGTCATGAACATGCTCCAAAAATATGAAAGACCTGAAATTATGCCAAAGCATGAATTACTGTGTTGGAAAATAGAATAAACTAAACACATACCAGAAGCAATACATTGCGAGTGGCATCTTCTGTAGTAACATTACCAAATATTGTGGTTAAGCCTAAAACCTCCAACTGTGGACTTTGGAATGCCATAAAGATTGCCATGCTATCATCTGTAAATCAATGAAAACACCAGTCACACCTCACAAATGACACTTGACAGTGTCACCATTGCACTCAATAAATGTCTATCTGATCTTATTTGAGATCTTCTATTGGCAGTGTCACCATTGCACTCAATATATATATATATATATTCACTTCTAAGTTGTATCCATATGAAGTAGGCCTTATTTCATTTTTCTGACTCAACTCTGCATCGAAAGTGTAGTGTTTTTCTGCGATCGATCTATACAATTAAAATCAATTAAAGTTTCACTTCTTTCTCGAGAACCGAGATTAAAACTAGAAACTCTCAACCGAAACTCAAAAAAGAAAAAAGAAAAAAAAAGAGTTAAAAAGTAGGAAAATTATGAACATGTGAGAAAGGAGAAGAAAGAAGAGCAATGAATTGAGGAAATGCAGAGAAGACATAATCGAATCAAAAGAATACAGACTTACGAATACCTGGATCAAAGCATTGCACTGTTTACGAATGCTTATGAACTACATAATGCCTATGAGAATTGCACTGTTTAGAGCTGAATAAACTTAGAAAATGAATAAATTTACTCGTCCATAACTGGTAAAAAAGGTTATCCCTAATCAAAGCATGGGAAGAAAATGAGAAGTCAAAAGCAGAGAACAACTAAGATTTTTTTCAAATATATGATGTTATTTCAGAGGTAGTGAGAAGTTTTCTCAGCAACCAAACAAAGGATCGAAAGCACAATCTAGAGTTCTGAGATTGTAGAGCTTTGAGATTTTAAAACAAAGGACCGAAAGCACTAACCTCTGATTGAAGAAGACGAAGAGTTCCAAATCGAACTTCGAAATCACGGAGCTAAAGCAGATTTTGAAGGATTCGATTGGTTTTTCTGAGATTGTAGACAGCGGTGCTCAAAATCGAACTTCAAACTTGCAATCGCTCTGAGAAACTATGAGATTGAAGCCATACGGCTGCAGATAGGTTGGGCCTGAGAAACTTCGAAATCGCAATCGCTCTGAAGAAGAATTGAGAGAGAGCAAGAGAGTGAGAGATTTGAGTGAGTGATAGCTTCGAACTTGACGGCGGTGGGTTTTCAAAATAAAGGCATGGAGAGACAAAATAGGGTTTGTCATTTGGAGGCACTTCCAAGCGTCTTCTATTCATAAAACGGGGTCGTTTTGATTAACAACAAAAGCGACGTTTAAAAAATGCCGTTAATTATTCAAAAAAGTGACGTTTCATAAAACGTCGTTAATTAAACGCCGTAAAATCTCTAATTTCTTGTAGTGAACATTCCTCTCCAAACGTACCAAGGCACACTCCAAGGGTCAAAAGTTCAAAACATTATGCGTGGGATACAAAATAGTAACACTAACAATATTAAAACAAATAAGAATTAAATACATTAGGGGCCAAATAGGAATTAACACGATCCTAATCACACTCGCCGAACATATAATATCACACTAAGGGTTCAAAATCATTGTGGTAAGTCCAAACATGTAGATTCAAATCAGGTCTATGACCCGGGACAGTACAACCTCATCCCTAATTCTAACACAAGAGGCAAAATATATATAATAACAAAAATCTTAAAATGAAAGTATGAAGTACAACATCAATTTCCATAAGTATAAAAGTATTAAAAAAAATATCAAAAAAAATGAAAAGAATTATAAATAAGTGCATTTTTTTTGTATTCAAATTGAGTTACAACACATAACAAATGTATACAATCTATATACTAAATTGAAACATTTTAATTTATGTTCCACGTTTTTTTTCTCATGTCATTAAAACATCTATAGTAGAATCGTTATTAAAACCCCAAATAATGTCTTTCTTCATGAACGGGATTAGGCATCTTGTTGATTTCTCCTCCACATTCTTCTTCTTTGTACACTAGGGCTTGTAATCAATTATGAGAAATTAATTACTTGTCTTTCTTTTTTTCTTTTATATTTATTTTGTCTAATTTTGTCTAATTTTATAATTTGATCCCCATGTTTTATGGACACAAATTTTTTTTTTTTCAAAATAAAAATCTAGAGGAGCGATCATTTAAATTTAAAAAAAAAAAAATTAGAGGACACATAGTTGTATAATTTAGAAATAATTAATAATTAATACTTTTATCGTAAAGAGTTTTGAAAGTCGTAAATCCTCTCTTCTCCTTTCTAGGTCCATTCTTTGGATAACACTAATTAAAAGAGTCTACATGCATCCGTTGCACTGGTCATCAAGTTGAATCAAAGTTTTTTTTTTCTTTATTTTTTTCATTAATGCAATGTTACACATAGACATTCATGTAAAATAATGAAATCACAAGGTAAAATAATGGGTGTTTTATTTTGAAGTAAGAGAAAAAAATAATGAACTATATTTTGTAGCTGATTTTGAACAAGTTTTATTCATCTATTTATATGACATTTCGTATCTAATTGAACACTTTAATTGATAATAGACGCACAAATATATATCTTCATCTTGGCTTCCCCATCATCAACCCAAACCTCTTGTTGGGTGAGATCACCTTTCAACAACACACCCATGTGATATCTTTATTCCTTATATTATATTCCTTTAAAAAAGAAATTTGGCTATAAACCCCCTTTACATTCCTTTTATCGTTAAAAGGATTAAGAAAAAAATTATACTTTTTAAACCCCCTCATAATTATAAAATCTTGCATAAAGGACAAAATTTATTATTTAAATATTTTATTAGACTATTATACCCTCAACTAAATTTTTCCACCTTATCCACTCACTCTCTCCCTACCTTCTCTGTCTCTCACCTCCCTCTCTCCCTTGTCTAACTCCTTCAAGCTTCAGATCTGGAAGCTCAGCTACTGTCTCTGGAACTCCTACGTTGACCTCGACAACGCCGCCGGCGTCCGATCCTCTTCCGCCACTCCCTCCGACGAACACGCCAAGCTCCGCCACATCTCTACTGATTTGCTCTTCCTATGTATATATATATGTATGTATTTATATATATATATATATATGTATATATACATGTGTATATGACTCATACATACATGTGTATATGTATATATCGGTAAGTGAGTGTATGTATGTATATTACGCGATATTTTTTTAAACACAGATCAGAGTTTTGAATATATATATATATATATATATATATGTTTGTGTGTATGAGTGTTGATGAACACATATATTCTTTGAAATCAAAAGATAGAGAGATATTTGAATGTGTTCTCTGAAATGGCCACCTCAATCAGATTATGATTATGTTGATATTTGGATGTTTTTATTTAGTTTTTTATCTGTGTGTTTTGTGGTTATATATCCTTGTAATATAGATTTGTATTTTTACTAGTTTTTGAATTGATCCGTTCATACTCAGCTTGTTCAATGGATGATCGATCTATTAAAATGGATGATCTATTCAATTTCTCTCTCTCTTTCTCTCTCTCTGATAAGAATCTCACACATAAATTTTACTAATCAGAGTAAAGTTTACTCTGAATTAGAGTAAAATTTTACTCTGGTTAAAAAATGTTGATTTGCTTAAAAATATAAAATTTTACTTTGAATCATAGTAAACTTTACTCTGATTCAGAGTAAGTAAAGTTTACTATGATTCAAAGTAAAACTTTACTCTGAATTTTTACTTTGGTTAAAAAACATGTTGATTTTCTCAGCAACCAAACTATATTTGGTTTTCTTGTTATGTTTCAGTGATTTTCTCAGCAACCAAACACACAAGGTTATTAATATATGACACTTAATGTGATTCAAATTGGATACTCTCCTTAGATCATAGTAAAATTATACTTTCAGAGTAAAATTTTACTCTAAATCAGAGTAAAGTTTACTATGATTCAAAGTAAAATTTTACTCTGGTTAAAATCATGTTGATTTGCTTAACGATATAAAATTTTACTTTGAATCATAGTAAATTTTACTCTGATTCAGAGTAAAATTGTACTTTCAGAGTAAAATTTTACTTTCAGAGTAAAGTCTTACTCTGGTTAAAAACATGTTGATTTGCTTAACAATATAAAATTTTATTTTAAATCATAATAAACTTTACTCTGATTCAAAGTAAAATTTTATATATATATATATTTATATATATGTGTGCGTTTGTGTGTTTTGAGATTTGAATTCGAATATATAGATTTTTGAAAGCTCAAAGTTTTAAAAATCTGAAAAATCTGTAAAATCTGAAGAACTGGGGTATGAAAAATTGAGATTTCTCTAAAATTTTCAGATTATAGGCCTGATTCAAGGATTATAGGCATGATTCAATATTTTTCAAAGTAAACATCGATTGATTCAAGGATTATAGGCCTGATTCAAAGCTCAAAGCTCAAAGTTCCATCGATTTTTCAGAGTAAACATCAAATTTCATTTGATAGAACCAGAGTAAAATTTTACACTGGTTCTATTGCTCTGTTTTTTTCATTTGACAGAATCAGAGTAAAATTTTACTTTTAGCTTCAGAGTCTTACAATTTACTTATTTTTCAGAGTAAAATTTTACTTTTATACAGCGTAAAATTTTACTTTTAGTTTCAGAGTGTAAAATTTTACTCTCATTCATAGTAAAATTTTACTTTTATACAGAGTAAAATTTTATATAGAGTAAAATTTTACTTTTAGCTTCAGAGTCTCACAGTTTACTTGTTTTTTAGAGTAAAATTTTACTTTTATACAGAGTAAAATTTTACTTTTAGTTTCAGAGTATAAAATTTTACTATACAGAGTAAAATTTTACTTTCATACAGAGTAAAATTTTACTCTGAAATACACAGTGAAGATGGCTTAATAGGAGAGCTGATAGATATGAGGCTAATATAGTAAAAGAAACAAGTTTTAAAATATTAGGGAGTTTTGAAAGTACTTATATAATTCTTGTCCTTTTGAAAGACAAATTAGATAGTGAGGGGGCTATCACCAAATCCCCCATAAAAAACTACTTAAGCAATGACAAAAAATTACACTTAGTCCTATTGGATGAGGTATGGATGGGTTGATTGGATACAAATAATCAACAATGCTAGAAGTATTTAACATTTTACTCACTTCTCATATGCTCTTGGCATTATTTTCATAAAGTGGTTGCGTCCAGATTCAAACCCGCAAATCTCAAGATTGATAGGCTGAATTTTAACTACTGCAAGTAACATAAATCATACTGACAATACTATGGGGGAATCCTTTGACATGACCATGTCTTCATCTTTCTTGTCTTCCCAATCATCATCCCAAACATTTTGTTCCTCAGAGCCATAAGCCCAACCACAAAGAAGAAAGTAGAAGAAATTAGCCACACTCAAACAAGTTAGGATCCAATAGTAGTAGCCATAGTGACCCCTGTTGAGGTTATTTGATACCCAACTCACATTGCCACCCCTTTTGGTCGCATGAGCCAAAATGCTCACAATGAGACTTCCCAACAAGTTCCCAACCCCCATTCCAAGTGTGAAAAGAGCTATTCCAATGCTTGACATGCTCTTGGGAAACTAAGAATAGTAAAACTGTATCTGCCCAATTGCATTGAAAGCTTCAGATATCCCAACCAAGCAGTGTTGTGGCACTAACCACATTGCTGACATGTTCACCCCTGCATCTGGCTGGTCTGCCAGCCCTTCATTGATTGCTCTGGCACGTCAAGTCCTCTCTATCAGTGCTGCCACTGCAGTGGCGATGCAGGAGAGAAAAAGCCCGATCCCCATGCGTTGTTTTAGGCTAAGCCCGCGTGGGCGTTTGGTGTACTTTGATAGCCAAGGCACGATTAGTCGGTCATAGATTGCTACCCAAATGGTTAAAGTGAGGATTGAGAAGACGCCATAGGAGCCCGGTGGCATTTTGGAATTTTTGTTGAAGTGTCTGTCCATTGTATAGGCTTGGAGAACTGGGAATGCTTGTTGGCTGATTGTCACCGCGATTATGATCCCAGCAGACCATATGGGGAGGACTTTGATCAGTGCTTTTAGCTCTTCCACTTGTTGAACTGTGCATAGAGTCCATGGATCTAAGGCTGTGCCATCGGGTTTAAGTCTTTCTCTGGGTTTTTTATGATGCAAGCTTTATTCAAAAACCTGAGAAGAAGAAAAAAAAATATTGCATTTCCGGTCAACTAATTATCATAACCAAGTATGATGAGTTCTAGCAATGATTATTTGGTTTTTGCATATACTATATGTGCCTATACTGAACTACGTAATCCTTATTTTTGTCTTCCCTGTCATGTATGTAAGTTTTATTTTCTGATTAAGCTTGGTAATGAGCTTCCCTTGTCTTCTGCAAAAAAAAAAAATTGTTGTCCGGTTCATTAACTCAAAACTTGACTCAACCCAACAAGCCTTTGGAATTGGGTAGATAGATCCATTTCCTTATTCGGTAAAAAAAATAAAAAAAAAATGACTTAAAGGGAAACAAAGTTTATGGAACCTCTTAGGAATGCACAAACTAGCATAAATAAGCCAGTTTAATATATAGAAAACAAACAAACAAAATACCAGATTTTGCATAGAATTTAATATAGAATATGGGGTTTTGACACTTCATTTGAGTTCCCGAGTCGTATGCAGGCAATCGGGTTTGTCAGCAAAAAGACTAGGTTTTGACATGATACGACATTCCAGTGTGGTGGACTTTTTTTTTTAATAATAAATATTTAATAAAAAATATTGAGATTGGGATTGGGATAGAGAAAGATCAGTGGCGGTTATATCGATATACATAGGTTATAACAATTAAAAGGACCATCAAAATGGTGCCAAATTCTAGTATAGAATTATTATGAGTTGAAATGTTAATATAAACAAATGATTTCACATTTTGCATGTACCTTAGTTTTTCTGCTGGTGCAAGAAGCTTTGAGCCCTTCTTGTGATGATACTGCCCCTCCGAATCCTTTGGTGGGAAATCAAGGTGTTTGTTCTTCCAAGACACGGCCATGACTTGAGCAAAACCAGTGAGCAAGCTCTTGTTCGCCTTTACCTTAATGTAAAGTGGCGATCCCAAGAAAAACATGACAGTAGAGAAAAACATAAGCACCACGGGGACTCCAAATCCGACTGTCCAATCTTTTGCAGTTTGAATATAAATTATAACCGTCGCTGAAATCATGATAGAAATCCCCAAGGAAACATAGTACCAATTGAAGAAGGTCTGCAAGACCCTTGTGTTTTTGGGATTGTCTGGCTTGTTAAATTGATCGGCGCCAAAGGCCAAAGAACAAGGCCTAATGCCACCGGCTCCAATGGCCATGAGGACAAATGATGAGAAGAGCAGGGCAAGTTGCGAAGGCTTTGGTGATGCACAATGATCTGCATTCGGGTGGTCACAATGGGGTGGCCTCGCATGTTTAAATATGGCTGTGAACCACAGCACAACTAGTCCCTGTGACAAGAATATAGTCCAGTTTAGACTCAGGGTAAGGTTTCTGTACAGATTATGAGGGAACTACAGCGAAAAATACTTTTCTGGCATTTTTTCATGGCCTTATTAACAAAACTCCACCAATAAATTATTATTCCTAGTGTTCTTGACATACTCAATAGTTTATATTATCATTCTTAGCATTTTGCAAAAAACTCCGCAAATTTAGAAGTATAATGACGTCGTTATTGTGAATGATGTCGGGAGGTCACCGTTAACATTTTATTTTCATCATTTACAAAAACACTTTGCAAATTATCAGCTTTACCGGCTTTTTTTCAGAAACTCCGTTTTCCAATAAAACAAAAATGATATTGCTTAAAAAACACTGGAAAAATCAATTTTTTTTATTTTTTATTTTGTTGTTTTGTGGGGCACATAAAAATTGTTGAAGATGCAAATTCTAATACGATGAATGCTGTGTTCAATAATGTATGTATAAAGTGTAAAATGGAATCAACTTCAAGGAATAATGAATTATGATGTTCCCAAGAATGATACCAATGTTAAGAAATAAAAAAGTCCAGCCTCTTTTTCAACGTATAGAGAATTGTTTTAAATAATGGTGTGGGACACGTATTAGTATCGGTGATAAGGTCATATATTGGCGGTGTGTGAATAATTTTCTTGATCACACTGTTCGTTTAGTAATCAGCTAAAGAGCACCAGCAGAATAGATGATTTCAATTAACCTGTAACAGAAAGAAAAGGGTTCGGCGGTGGCTCTTCCATCCGGGAGCACTCTGACGATCAAGTCAGTATATCTCTCAAAGATAATCAAGTGTTAAACTCACTGCTCAAAGCATAAATTGCGTACCTTAGACCCACGGGGGTGCCTCTCTTTTATAGTTACCTTAATCCTAGTCCCACTAGAAGCCCGACTCCTGTGGACTCCAATTCAGTACTTACCTTGGACACTTCAAGAGATAAAGATAAACTCTCCAAGAGCTTTATCCTTATCTTGGCTAAATCTCCTCTTTATTCTAGGACTTTTGTCCCTTATTCGTTTATCTCGGATTCCGATATCTTCGGAGATAACCTCGGCAACGCCGAGATAACCTCGGCATAATGACCAGGACACGTGGCACCTTGGCTGACACATCGGCGTCACCTTGCCACGTGTTGGTATTCAGAAATATATCCCCACAACTGCCCCCTAGGTTCTATTACCTCAGCATTCTGAGGTGATGGAACCTATATCGGTACTTCCTCCTATATATCGGCTCAAGAACTCCTCAGCCGAGATCATTTTATGGCCGACATGTTTTCTTCAGCAAACAAGAATTCCAGTGAATTTTTTTACGTGTGTGAGCTGTCACGTATCATTTGCTCAACCGTTTCATTCATGCATCTCCACCTTATTGGACCGTGTTGATGACGCGCTTGCAAGCTATCTCTCTCTCATGTGCGTCGTCTGACGCATACGTTCTTCTAGGCGTATTGATTATTTTTTGCCGCCGTTTTCATTTTTGACAAAACCTTTCCCCCTTTCTTCATTTTTCCACTTTTGCATTCGATTTCTCTTCGTTTTTTCTCTTCTAGCTCTTGGATACGCCATTGTTTCAGTCTTCAAGCTCTGCAACTGCCTTCCGTTCTCCCTTCCTGTGAAGCTTTTGTCGTTCTCGTTGCATCCGTTACTGTCGTCTGACTTCGGTAATCTTCATATCGGCTTCACTTTTTCTAGTAAGCCAGTGTTCCTTTTGTTTTCAATTCTGTTGATATTCTTCATTTCTTGTTGCCATTATTGTTTCAAATCTTGCGAATCACATATCTGATCATATATATTCAAATGGTTTTGATTTTGCCCATATCTTGAATACATACTGTTCACCACTTTCTTGCACTCTTGTTATTATTCTTGACCATTTATTTCTCGTATTCTTTATGCTCTTGATAGCCCATCAATGTTCTTGATTCTAAAGCACATCTTTGCTTTTCTGTCTTCTAGATCCGGGCCTTTGACCCTTGCTTTCATAGATCTAAGTTTGGGATTTGTTGTGTAGAACCCATGATTTAGGAGAAACTGAAACTAGTACTTTACCTAAATTTTTGCTGAGGTTTTATTAACCCTCTCGTGACATTTTTTCTCTAAAATCCAACCCTTCTAATTCAGGCCGATATCATGGGTATATGGAGACATAGGGTAGATACTCCGACCAAACTTGAGTATTTGAGGCAAGAATTCTCTATCCCTGCCAATGTCCATCTGAGGCTGGCTGGAGATAACGACTCCATCATGCCCACAGATGATTCGACGCCTTTTCCCATTGTAGCTTTCACTGAGTGCGGACTCCGGCTCCCACTCAACATCCTTTTTTGTGAAATTCTTCACTATTATAAGTTGAACCCCATGCAACTGGCAATCAATTCCTACCGAGTGATCAATGGCATCATAGCCTTAGCTAAACAGGAAAATGCTAGGATCACCCTAGCCGATATCTAGTATTGTTATACCATGTGTGCCCTTAATTCGAAAGAAAAATGCTACATTTATTACCTTAAGCCGAGGTCTACAGAATTCAAAATGGTAGCCGACCTCCCAGACTCCAACAAGGGGGCTGGAGATGACTATCTCATTACCTCGGGAAATTGGGAGTTTGCTCCAGACGAGGACATCCATCTTTACCCTCTTCATCGATCAGTTTTAGAGGGCAAGGGTAAGAGCCCAGTATTCAGCTTTGCCTGTTTTCTTTCAAAGTCTTAAATACTTTGTCGATTTCTGACGTCTGTTCTTCTTGCAGTTGTTCGTCAGCCACCGAAAAATTTTCGCCACTCCTTTGTTCCTAGCAAGGATTTGAAGAAACTTCTGGACTTACCAGTCCATAAAAGGAAAGCGCCTGTGCTTCTCAATTTTATTCCATCATATAAGTCAACTTTGCCCGACGTTCCCAAAAGGAAGAAACAAAGCCTTTCTCCACCCTCTGCTACAACGCCGTTGACTGCATCCACATAACGAACAGATCAAGGATCAACATCTGATCCAGCTGATCAGCCAACAACTTCGGCTCTATACCTGGTCCCAATATCAGGACGAAAACGCCGGCGACGACTTGTCCTTACTGCCAAGATGGGTTGCCCTAAACCTGTTGCAAAAGATCTTCTGGCCAGTATTCCATCATCTGTTGATGAGCAGCCAACACAAAACCAACCTCCACCGAAGCCGAAAAGAATAAAGAAGGCTCAACCAAAGGCTAAGATAGCTCAGGTTGAATCTGAAGACACTCTGCCTATTTCAAAGTTGGCTGAGAGTGATAAATCTCAGCCTTCTGCTGGGAAGAGGCGCTCTGAGTCTCAACCACCAGAATCCCAAAACCCAAAAAAGCCGAGGTCTTCCTCTGCCACAACCTCGGGATCAAAAAAACCTGATGCCCCCTGGGCCCCTACAATTACTTTGGAAGACAAGCTTGTCATGGCAAGTGATAGTGTCGATGATATCAACATCGGCGTCGCACTCAGTACCGCTCTGCTTCTTCCAGGCGATCTGGAGCGAAACGCCCTGTACAGTGAGTACGAGAACTATGCTCTAATGCTTCAGCACTCCGTTCAGGTAAATGTCTTCTTTTTGGTAATTTTCTTCTTTCTTTCTCTTTATTTTGTACTTTGAACATTCTCTAATACCTCTGTTTTCTTTCAGGCCATCCAGCATACCCACTCTTTCTCAATGCAGTCTTTTGAGAATCGGGAGAGGCTTGTCGAGATGAAGAGGGAGTTCTCTTCCCTCCAAAAGACCAACAAAGGTCTTCAATCAAAGATGAAAAAACTGGAGGACCAAGCCGAGGCCGCAATAAAAGCTCAAACCAATGCCAAAGAGAAGGCTGAGGCTGCTGAAGCCATCAGGAAAGTGGCTGAGTCTCAGAAGAGAGAAGCTGAGGAAAAAATGGCCCAGGCCGAAAAGGAGCTTCAGAAGGCCCTGGCCACCAAGGACGCCGAAATCAAAGAAGCTGATGAAAAGGCGTATACTCAAGGTATGGCCGATGTTACTGAGGCCTATGAACTTCAAGTGAAGCAGGCATGCAACAAGGGTTTCACCCTTGGTTGGATGTCCCTTCTGAAGAAACTCAACGTTCCTGAGGACTCACCATTGAGGAAAGCCGATGCCATCCCTCTTCCATTCCCTCCAGCTCAACCTCCAAGTCAAGACGTCGGCAAATGTGAGCCTGAGGATGGTGACAAGGAAGAGGATGAGGCTTTAGTGAGAAAACCCAAAGATGTCGATGGGGCCAAGTCCCTTCTTCAAAATGAGCAAGTCCTGGACTTGACTCAAGATGAAGAGGGCGATGGAGTTGTCAAGGAAACTACCCCGAAGCAGGCATCCTCTGACGTTCCTGTAGCTGACAAAAACATTGATGAAACCCTTGCCCAGATTGATGTCGAGATCGCGGAGGAGAAGGCGGCCAAGGTAGCTCTTTTAGAACCTTCCGAGGTCCAAACCCAAGTTGCTGTTGATGCTGATGAAGCTTAATTTTCATGTTTTTCCTGTCTTGTCTTTTGTACTGTTTTGTTTCCTTAGACAATGTAAGCTTTTTCATATGGCCGATGTGCCCCTGTTTCAACTGAATGCTTAACACAACTGTCCTTCAGTGAATGCTTGTATCTTTGTCTTCTTCTAACTGCTCTTGCATGATTATATACTTAGAATATTTTGCATGTCTTATGTACTCTTCTTTCTTTGTGCAATCTTCTCGGGGTGACACACCTCGGATAGACAAATTTCTTGTAAACTTTTAACAGATATTGAACATCATACTGGTTTAACTTAACTTGTAAATTGTCCACAAATTTCAACAAGTGTTAGGTAATGATTTCGGCTTAACTTCAACTTGTAAATTGTCCATCAATTTCAACAAGTGAAGATAAACAATAATCTTGGCTTAACTTCAACTTGTAAATTGCTACAAATTTTAACAAGCATTAAGCATTACTTCGGTTTAACTTCGACTTGTAAATTGCTACAAATTTCAACAAGTGAAGATAAACAATAATCTCGGCTTAACTTCAACTTGTAAATTGCTACAAATTTCAACAAGTAAAGATAAACAATAATCTCGGCTTAACTTCAACTTGTAAATTGCTACAAATTTTAACAAGCGTTAAGCATTACTTCGGTTTAACTTGAACTTGTAAACTGTTACAAATTTCAACAAGTGAAGATAAACAATAATCTCAGCTTAACTTCAACTTGTAAATTGCTACAAATTTCAACAAGTGAAGATAAACAATAATCTTGTCTTAACTTCAACTTGTAAATTGCTACAAATTTCAATAAGCGTTAAGTATTTTATCTTTTCTCTGCCCCCAATGTGAACTTAAGTTCCACTTGGGTTCTCATTATTCAAAAACAACATTATGCATCTTTTATCAACTCACAAGTCTTGGAAAATTCTGCTAAGATTTTATTGATGACGTCGGCAAAAAGAAAAAAATAACAAGGAACATCTAATGATAGAAAAATTTCAAATTACGTGTGTTTCAGGGTCTTGGCAATGCTTTGCCCTCATTATCTTCAAGCCGATATGCTCCATTGCCTAATACCGAAGTAATTCTGTAGGGTCCTTCCCAGTTTAGGCCAAGCTTGCCCTCTCTGGGATCCTTCTTGTTGCCAACAACTTTTCTTAGGACTAGGTCGCCGACCTAAAAATCCCTTGGATTAACCTTCTTATTGTAAGCTCTAGCAAGCTGCTGCTGGTACACTGCGAGCTGAATTGCAGCTTTCTCCCTTCTTTCTTCTAAGAGATCCAGATCTCGGGCTAGAAGTATGTCATTAGTCCCATTCTCTACTCCCTAGGTTCTGATCCCTGGGATGCCGATCTCCACTGGGATGACTGCTTCTGTGCCGTAGGCCATGGCAAAGGGGGTTTCCCCTGTTGATCTTCTCGGTGTAGTCCGATATGCCCAGAGTACATTGGGCAACTCGTCTACCCACTTTTCTTTTGCTGCCTGCAGCCTCTTCTTTATCCCATCCAAAATTACTTCGTTGGAAGCTTCTGCTTGCCCATTACTTTGGGGAAAACTTGGTGTTGAAAAGTAATTCTTTATCTTGAATTTCGCATAGAAGTTCTTGATGAGTTTGCTGTCAAACTGCGTTCCGTTGTCGGCAACTATTGCTCTTGGAATGCAAATCTGGTGATGATGTTTCTCCATATGAAGTTCTTAACGTACACATCTCAGATTTTGGCAAGAGGTTCTACTTCTATCCACTTCGTGAAGTAATCTGTTACTACCAGCAAGTACTTCCTTTGCCCAGTTGCTTGGGGCAACTGCCCAATGAGATCCATGCCCCATTGGGCAAATGGCCATAGACTGAATACAGGGTTCAGGTCAGCAGCTGGCTGGTGTATCAAAGGTGCGAACCTTTGGCATTGTTCACACTTCTTCACGTAGGCTTCTGTATTTTTTTGCATGTAGGGCCACCAATACCCTTGGGTAATGGCCCTGTGAGCTAATGATCTGCCCCAGCGTGGCTTCCACAAATCCCTTCATGAATTTCATATAGAAAATCTTCAACCTGCAAAGGGTGTATGCACCTTAGAAGGGGTCCAGTGAAGGACTTTCTGTAGAGATGTCCGTCCGCTGTCAAATTGAATCTTGCCGACTTCAATCTGACCTTGTGTGCTTCTTTATAGTCTTCTGGCAGCTTTCCCTCTTTTAGGAATACAACAATCGCATCCATCCAGCTTGGTCCCAAGTCCACGCACATTGCTTCTTGTTCTGTGATCGGTGGTTCTATGCTCGGGTTTGACAAATATTCAACCATTATTGTCCTTGTTTTTCCAGTTTGTATTGAACTTGCCAAGTTGGCCAATGCGTCGGCGTGGCTGTTATCATCTCGGCAAACTTGCAGAAGTCGGCAGCTGCGAAACAAGGCTGCCAGTCTGATGACTTCCTTTGCATATGCTGACATCCTCTCATCTCGGGTTGCAAACTCTCCTGTTGTCTGATTTACTATAAGTTGTGAATCACAAAAAATTATTACCTCATCTGCTTCTGCTGCCACCGCCAACTTTAGTCCTATAATCAATGCTTTGTATTCTACCTCATTGTTCAAGGCCTTGAACCCTAATCGAATAGACTATTCCAATATTTCCCCATCAAGAGATATTAACACTACTCCTGCCCTCGCTCCTTGTCGGTTTGAGCTCTCATCGACAAACAGGCGAAAGGAGTTGCCGATGTAAATGCTGCAGGGTCTGAGTTTTTTCTTTCCTTGTTCTTTTGCCTATGGCTGGGCTTCTTCTTGTTTGCTTGGACATTGTTCATCTTGGCTCAACGGAGCCCGATGTTCGATGGATTCTGGCGTGAATTTGGCCACGAAGTCGGCCAAAACTTGGCCTTTAATTGCTGTTCTCGGCCTGAATTCCAGGTTGTACTGGCCCAAGGCCACTGCCCATCTTGCTATTCTTCTAGTTAAGACTCCTTATTGTAACAAGGACTTCAGTGGGTGCTCTGTTAGCACTATAATCTTGTGCGCTTGAAAGTAATGGTTCAGCTTCTTTGAAGTCATTACTAAGGCCAACATTAATTTCTCTAGTGGTAGGTACCTTGTTTCTGCATCGTCCAAGGTTTTGCTTACATAATAAACAGTCTTTTGCTCCCCCTTTTCCTCTCGGATTAGCACTACACTTATTGCGTTTTCTGAAACTGCCAAATACAAAAATAGTTCTTCTCCAGGTTCAGGTGTTGAGAGGACTGGAGCCGTGGTCAGATACTTTTTTAGGTCGGCCAAAGCGGCCTCACATTCCTCAGTCCATAGGAAGTCCGTAGCCTTCTTCACCAGGTTGAAGAAAGGTTTACATTTGTCTGAGCTTCTGCTGATGAATCTGTTTAGGGCTGCGGCCCTTCTAGTTAGCATTTGCACCTGTTTTGCTGACGTCGGGCTCTTCAACTCTAGGATGGCCTTGATTTGATCTGGGCTGGCCTCAATGCCCTTTCTTGTTACCAGGTACCCCAAAAACTTACCTGATCCAACTCCAAATGCGCACTTTGATGCGTTGAGTCGGAGCCAGTATGTTTTGAGTATATCAAAGACCTCTTTTAGGTCGGCAAGATGACCCTTAGGTTCCTTGGTCTTTACGACCATGTCATCGATGTAGACCTCTATTGTTCGGCCAATCAGGTGTTTGAACATTTTGGTTACCAGCTTTTGGTAAGTTGCTCCTGTGTTTTTCAACCCGAAAGGCATTATTCTGTAACAGTACAGGCCTTTTGGGGTGATGAATGCGGTTTTTTCTTCGTTTGGGGGGTACATGGCAATCTGGTGGTACCCCCTGTAGGCGTCTAGAAAACTCATTATTTCATGCCCTGAAGTGGCATCTACTAGCTGATCAATTTTGGGCAGGGGAAAGCTGTCTTTGGGACAGGCTTTGTTGAGGCTAGTAAAGTCTACGCAGACCCTCCATTTACCGTTCTTCTTCTTTACCACCACTGTATTGGATAGCCATGTTGGGTAGTGTACTTCTCTAATGGCCCTAGCCTCCAGAAGTCTGTCTACTTCTTCTTCTACTACTTCAACGTGTATCAACGTTGGTCTTCTGGCTCGCTGAATTACAGGTTTGGCCGACCTGTCAACATTCCGTTTTGTGGCAAGTGACCTTGGGGTCAATGCCAGGCATTTCGTAAGGTGTCCAAGTGAACACCTCAATATTTGCTCTTAAAAAAGTTTCCAACTCTTTTTCCTCTTCTTTGGCTAAGCCCGAGCCGAGAAGAAAAAAGCGCTCTTCATCCCCATCCTGGATGAGGATTTTCTTTAGTGCCTCTCCGCTCTTCTCGGCTGGTTCTTTGCCGACGTCTTCTAGGACTTCCACGTCCTCATCTTCAATTTCTGCCTTCTCTGGCTCTCGCACGCTGCAGGTAGATTTCATTGCTACCATGGAGCAATTCTTCGCCTGTAGCTGATCGCCTCTAACTTCCTCTATCCCATGCTCTGTTGGGAATTGCAGTAGTTGATGCAATGTTGAGGGGACTGCCCCCATTGCATGCAACCATGGCCTTCCCAAGATGATGTTGTAAGGGGAGGGTGTGTCAATCACCATGAATTCTGTCTTGATCTTCTTAGTGCCAGCTTGCACTTCCAAGCTTGTTGTGCCCAGTGGCCACGTCGGTATTCCATTGAAGCCGACCATCGGGCCATTGGATTACTCTAAGTCATCAGGATGAAAGCCCAGCTCTCTATAACATCTAACATACATGATGTCGCAAGAGTTACCTTGATCAACTAGGATGCGTTTCACTTGGCACTCCCCAACCTGGAGGGATACAACCAAGGCATCATTATGTGGATGTTGGACTATCTCTAGGTCGACTTCAGTAAAGGCTATCGTCGGTCCCTGGCATTCTTCAGGCCGAGGTCTTTTATGTTCAACCTGGTTTATGTGTTGTAGGTGTTTTACCTTCTGGGTCTCCCCTTGTATGTCGCTTTCGTTCTCTTTTGAGTGAATTACATTAACCACCCGTGGTCCTCTTACCTCTGGTTGTTGAGCTGGGGGAGATGGAGCTGCTGGTGCTTAAGGCAATCTTGCCTGTTCTTCCCTTGTCCTGGCTTCATCGACAAGGTCCCTTAGATGGCCTTGCCTTACCAAGTCTTCTAAGTGTGCTCTTAAGGCTCTACAATCCTGAGTTGGGTGCCCTTCTTCATTGTGGTAAGCACAACGCCTACCGATGTTTCTTCCCATAAATTCCCCTAGTGTTCTTGTTGGTGCTCTGAAATAGGGTTGGTTCCGTATTTGATCCAGGACTGTGGACCGAGATTCGGAACATAGTCATCACTACCTGTTTAGCCCTCAATTCCGTTTCTTGTTTGATCGATCCATTGTTACCTCGGCTTCGCTTCGGTGAGCCGTTTCCTTTTTCTTGCTTTGTCTCTTTGTTTCCCGACGCATCCTCCTCAGCTCTGGCGTACTTCTCGATTCTCGCCATGAGTTCTTCCATGCTTTTTGGCAATGTTTTTGCCAAAGACTTCCGTAGTGGGCAGTCATCTTTCAGGTCATTCTTGAAAGACATGACTGTCACCTCTTGGTTGCATTCGGGTCTTCGATTGAACACCTCGTAGTACCTTTTTGCGTAGGCCCTAAGGCCTTCATCCTTGGTGATTTTTAAAGCCATCAGTGCGTCGACCCTCAAGGGCTGTAGTTTGTTCGTCACAAACCTGGCCACAAACATCTCGGCCAGGCCTTCCCAAGTCTTTACGCTTCCTTTTGGTAGTTTATGGAACCAATCTGATGCAATCTCCCCGAAGGATGAGGGGAATACTTTGCAGAGCAACGGCTCGTTCCCACTATATAACGCCATTGAATTCAGGTATAGTCCAACATGAAAGTTGGGATCTGACTTACCATTATATATTTGGAACCTCGGCATACTGAATCTCTTTGGTGCTTCAAATTTATCTAGTTCCACCGAGAATGGTGTCTTTGGCTTAACTGGGAAAGTTACCTCGGCTTCAGCATTCTGTTGCTTCCTCTTGAGGTAATCTTTCAAGTCTTCTTTACTCCTCCTTGGAGCTCGGCTATCTTTGGACTTTAATCTTTTCGGCACACTATTTTCGGCCTCGTGGTGGGCCCGTTTTGATCTTTCTCCTTGGGTTGTGTCAAAGCAGAGAGCCTGCCCTTGAACATGCCGATGTTCTTTGGGCTCTAGGTCCTTCGTGTGATACGTCCTGCGGGACTCCTCTTGTCTCGGCTCCTCTCGTCCGATTTCCCTGGAAGGTCAATGAGAGTGTCTTCCGCTCCTGGTGTGCTGAGGGGCTTCGGGGATTGTAGACACCCCATTTTTGACCGACCTTAAGACTCAGACGTCACCGATTGAGCGCTCGGTGATATTGCATAATGTGCTCGTTCAGAAGTTTCAGAGTCTTGGCCGTGAGCCCTGCCTCCGGACTTCCGGACTCTTTTGTGCCTTGCCTCGGTTTGCGAACCAGACTCGGTTTTCTCTGTTTCTTTTCCTGAGGGGAGGGAGAGGTCCTGTAGACCATCTCTTAGTGGCCATGGGCTACATTTGGTGGCCGTAGGCCATTTTGCCCATTTCGGGGCCCGGTTCCCGGTTTTCGGAGCCGTCAGGCCGTGTGCCTCGATTCGGGACCGCCTAACCATCTCCGTTTGTTCTGATTTTTGGCATACTTCCTTTCTACTCCCTTTTGAGGGACACTGGGGCCTGAGAGACCGACTTCGTGGTCGAACACCACTTTCGGTGCTTAACAACCCATTTTCGGGACCCCGAACTGCGCGTTTTGGCCCCCGAACTTTCGTTTTGCAACGGTTTTCGTTCATTTTTGGCAGGTACCTCTGTTTTATCACTGGGAAGGCCATAGAAGGGTGGGAGGCCAGTAATTGTTGCAGCAACCAGTTATATATCCCCCGACGCCCTCCGATGCCCGTTTTTCACACTTCCGGGCTAATGTTGAACACCTTGGGCCCACTTTCTTGAACTTTGAACCACATACTTATGATGTACACACTTGGGAGGACCCTAAAAGTTGGTGGCTGGCCACTAATGTTACTTGACCCTTTTGAACCGCTCCTTCCGGGCTAATGTTGAACACCTTGGGGCCATTTTCTTGAACTTTGAACCACATACTTGTGATGTACACACTTGGGAGGACCCTAAAAGTTGGTGGCCGGCCACTAATGTTACTTGACCCTTTTGAACCCCTCCTTCCGAGCCAATGTTGAACACCCTTGAGCCACTTTCTTGGACTTTTAACCACAGGGTTGTGTTGAGGGCACATGGGAGGACACCATTATGTGGTGGCCGGCCACTAAACCAACTTGACCCTTTTGACCCCTAGCCGGCCGGCTAGGGGGTGTGGCCGGCCGGCCACCTGAAACAAAAATACCTGGCCGGCCATGATCCTCACACTGTTCACTTTACAGCTGTATAGCTTTTTTTTTTTTTGGGTGAAAAAAAAAAAAAAAAAAAGCTATACAGCTGGGGGATACAACTGTATAGCTTTATCCCCCAGAAAATATCCCAATCCGGGGGATATTTTGTGGGGGAAAACTTGCCTATTTTCCCCCACCTTTTGCCCCTCCTTTACTCCCCCTTTCTTGTCCATATAATCAGCTGGCAACATTGCATACAAGGGTTAGAAAAAATTGTCTTCAAGCCTTGAGACATAACTCCCTCTCCATCTCCCTCATTTCCTTGAAAACCTTCAAGTTCTACACTACCATTTCCTCTACACCACCAAGCTCTACCACCACCACTCCAATCCAGCAGCAAGGGGAGGAATTCCAGCAGCTAAGAGGCAAAAAATTTGGTCCAAGAAGCAACAAAAGAATTGATCTTCAAGGGTGAGTTGCAATTTCCCTTTTTTTGCCCATTTCTTGTATCTTTTGCAAGCCACACATGCTTATTGTTTTGAGCTCCGACCAAAACTGAAAAGGTCATTTTTTTGAGCTCATTTTCATGTTTCATTAAGGGCTCAACCCTGTTTGAGCCCTCCATCTTGCACTTGCACTTGCTTCAATACCCTCTTTGAATGTCAATTTTTTGCATGCTTTTTCTAGCCTACGTGTGATCCATTTTGGAGTTTCTCATGAACTGATTTTAGGCTTATTTTGAGCCCCTCTTCAACATTGAAGAATGGCTCATCTTTGTTTGGGACCTCCATGTACCACTTGTCTTTATATCCATCTTTGGTCCCCTATTCTTGTATGACTTGGCAGCCTATCTTGGTTCCATTTTTGGTCATTTTACAGAGCTAGAAAATTTCTTATTTTGGCCCATTCTTCATGTTTCATTAAGGGCCTTTCATGGTTTGAGGCATATTTTATACACTTCATGTTATATCTCTCTTTTAATCCCCATTTTTGCATGCTTTGGCAGCCTATCATGCTTCTGTTTTTGGTCTTTTTACAGCCCTAGAAATAGTCTTATTTTGGCCTATTCTTCATGTTTAATTAAGGATCTTTGGCTGTTTGATGAATATTTTGCATACTTTGTGTTATAGCCACTTTTGAGCCTCATTTTGCATTGCATTTCTAGCATGTTTGTATACTGTTTTGGAGTTTTTACAGTTCTGTAAATAGTCATATTTTTGGTCCCTCTTCAATGTTGTAGAAGGTAATTTTTCAGTTTGGGCTTTGCATATACCACTTGCCTCTTTGGCCACCTTTTGGCCCTTTTTCTTGCATGGGAGTGCAGCCATACCTGTGTTTGTTTTTGGGGTTTTTACAGTTCTGGAAAACATCATATTTTGGGCCCCTCTTCAATTTTGTTGAAGGGCCCTAACCTATTTGGAGTTAGAAGCTATGAGTTGCTTCATAATCTCATGTTTAGGGCCATTTTTGCATGCCATTGTTTCCCTATCTTTGCTTGCTGCTTGGCCATGTTTTGAACTGGAAAAATGCTTATCTTGGGATTGCCTTGCTTCTGTATTTTCATTTCATGTCCATATTGTGCATGTTTGGTATAGTTATAGGCCATTTCGGGTGCCAAAATTCATATTTCGGGACTATTCCATGCATCGGGTGTGTTTTCGCCTCGTTTCGGGGCTGTTTTCCCCCACATTTCAATGCTTAGATTCCATGTTGCATTCTATATGCCATTTCCATGCCATTGCATTGCGTATACCATTGCCTCGGTTTGCGTGCCCGTGTGCACGCATTTTGAGGCACTTCATTTTCATCCATCGGCCTCTTATGTGAGTGTGGCTGAGGCTCTCTCATGTTAGTATAAGTCCATGTTGCATTCTATATCCCATTTCCATGCATTTGCATTGCGTATGTCATTGCCTCAGTTTGCGTGCCCGTGTGCACGCATTTCGAGGCACTTCATTTTCATCTATCGGCCTCTTATGTGAGTGTGGCTGAGGCTCTCTCATGTTAGTATAAGTCCACGTTGCATTCTATATGCCATTTCCATGCATTTGCATTGCGTATGTCATTGCCTCGGTTTGCGTGCCCGTGTGCACGCATTTCGAGGCACTTCATTTTCATCCATCGGCCTCTTATGTGAGTGTGGCTGAGGCTCTCTCATGTTAGTATAAGTCCATGTTGCATTCTATATGCCATTTCCATGCATTTACATTGCGTATGTCATTGCCTCGGTTTGCGTGCCCGTGTGCACGCATTTCAAGGCACTTCATTTTCATCTATCGGCCTCATATGTGAGTGTGGCTGAGGCTCTCTCATGTTAGTATAAGTCCATGTTGCATTCTATATGCCATTTCCATGCATTTGCATTGCGTATGTCATTGCCTCGGTTTGCGTGCCCGTGTGCACGCATTTCGAGGCACTTCATTTTCATCTATCGGCCTCTTATGTGAGTGTGGCTGAGGCTCTCTCATGTTAGTATAAGTCCATGTTGCATTCTATATGCCATTTCCATGCATTTGCATTGCGTATGCCATTGCCTCGGTTTGCATGCCCATGTGCACGCATTTCGAGACACTTTATTTTCATCTACTGGCCTCTTATGTGAGCATGGCTGAGGCTCTCTCATGTTAGTATAAGCCTATATCATATTTCCATGTCATTTGCATTGTGTATGTCATTTCCTCGGTTTGCGTGCTCGTGTGCACGCATTTCAAGGCATCTTCTTTTTACAGCATAGTGCATGCTAGGCTGTATCTTAGATCGCATTCATGCATTTTCTCAGTTTGCGTGCCTGTGTGCACGCATTTCGAGACATCTCTTTTTACAGCATAGTGCATGCTAGGTTGTATCTTAGTTGCATTTCATGCATATCATGCATATTGCATCGTGTTCGGAATAGGAGTTAGCCTGGGCACGGGAAACGAGGTGCATTTCGTACTCCGAGTGACGGAATGTGTCTCAATTCCCCAGTCACCGACACTCCGGATCATCCATGATGGAGTTAGGTCTTGTTGTGTTTTCATGTGCATTCATTCTATATTGAGTTGTGCAATTCGACTCCTTGGCCATCATGCCTCGGTATGCATGATTGGTGGCACGAGGATCGAGGCATGCATATATTTGTGAAAATACATTGCTATGCCCCTTTCCTGCTCTCTGTTGCAGCAAAATGAAGAATCAGCAAACTTCCGGAGTTTGGCGCGCTTTCCAAGAAAAATCACAAAACAGAGGCTAATTGGGGCATCCCAGTGGATTTCCGCGAAGGCAGCCCAGACATGCATCATTCATCAGGAGCAAGGCAGTCCCTGGCTTGCACGCCAGTTTTACAGTTTTCTTATTTAATTTGTTAATTAATTAGGAATTTGTATATTATTCGGACTGTAATATTTGGACTGTACTATTCTTTCATTTGGGACTGTATTATTTATTCGAACCCTCTGCGCGAGGGCACAATTGTAATAAGTGTGCGTGTGTGTGTTGTATGTCTTCCAACCCCATGTCTTTCTCCCTTTTATTTTTCCGCTTATGATGTTTAGATTAGGGCATGTTTAAATTAGCATACAGTATGACAGCATGTTTGCATCATTCATCTGTATTGCATGCACCGGGCTCGGCGCATCATACTAACTGCATTGTACTTTCAATTCCAAATTGAATACATGTTAGTTATAGCATTCCATACGCCATGTTTAGAATAGCCGAGCCTGCTATAGTTGCATTTTGCATGTGTTGCATTGGGCATTTCTGTATACTTAGGATCATGCATGATTTCTAATGTAAACTTCTGTTTTGGCTTGGAGTACTCGGTAAGTTTTATGCTTTAGCATCCTTGCATGCATGCGAGTGACTGCCATGAATAGCATGCTTACCATGAGGCTAAATGCTTATGTGATATATCTGCCTGAGTGCCTGTGGGTGAAGGTTGGGTTACTTGGATTGGAATAAATCATCAACTGTTTGTTTTAAGCCCACTAGATAGTGGCAAAACCATCTCTTCTAAGCCCACCTGAGGGTGGCAAAATCTGCATTTTAAGCCTACTTACGAGTAGCAAACCATCTTTCAAAAATAAACATGAAATGTTTTGTTCCAATTCGGGTGACCCAGTCTATACTTATATGCTGTGTACATCACATAGTAACCTAGGCGAATAACCGGAATAAGAACACACAAAGTTTTCAAAAATAGATATCATGGTTAGTAGAGGCCGATCTTTGATCGGGCGAGCGGGGGTGCTCACGAAGTGACCTTCCCCAATCGTACCCAAGTTCCCGAGCCGAGGCAACTTTGGTGATGATGGACACGTGGCCTTTGGCACCGAGTCAGGGTTTCCTAAATTTCCCAAAACAAAATATTTAGGTGGCGACTCTGTATCTGGCAAAGCAGTCCATGTTTGGCACTTCTTTCAAAAATCTGTTTTCTCAAAACGATTTGCCGGATTTGGACTCTTTGGTTCAGACTTAGAACCGTAACACAAATCGAGTCCGAACTGTAGCGAGGTCCCCCGCGGACTTGTTACAGTTTCTGGCGACTCTGCTGGGGATTTAGAGAACTTGACTCGAACTCATGATATCTGTTTTTGACTACACTTGTGTCTTTGTTTGCATTGCATTTGCATTGGTGTGCCTAGGACACCGTGTTTGCCATCTGCTATTCCTGAACGGTTTGCCGGAGGCTTGTCTTGTCAAGGCATGACCATAAGGCTGACCGGTTGTGGGCTCTGCCAGTATGGGAACACAAACCCCGGTTTTACCGGGGCACCCTCTTTGACTATTCGACCTAGTGCATATTCGGATCCATAGTGACTATTCCAAACTAGGACAGGTTGCTTACCCGTTTATAGGTTGTTTGAAACCGCTCTGTGCGTAGTGAAACCCTAGCTCCTGACAAAATAGGACAGGGAAACCCTACCCCAACATAGGGGTGTTTTGGCTCTCACTTATCTGTTATGTGCTTTAGAGTGCGTCTCTACAGGAATGCATGTATCAGTATATGAGTTTGGGCATCAGGCCTGCGGGCATCAATTCAGTATTGTCAGTATCAGGCCTGCGGGCATCAGTTCAGTATATGAGTTTGGGCATCAGGCCTGCGGGCATCAGGCCTGCGGGCATCAGTTCAGTATTATGGGTATCAGGCATACGGGCATCAGCCAGTATTTGAGAATTAGTTATCTGCGGATATCAGATTCTGTTTTAGGGGACAGTGATACAGGGATAATAATCAGTGTTTGAGGACAGTGTGTATTCAGCTTATTGACTGTGTGTTGTTATGCCCGGCTGTGTGTCATGCATTTTATTTTAAGCTGTTATGCTGTCCGTTTATCTGTTTATTTATTTCCTTTTCGCTTTATTTATCTTTTGCTAGGTCAGTTCTAGCACAATTGCTTCCAACCCAACAGGCATTCCCCAAGCAATTTGGACACGAGGTCGTCGACTCAATCGATCTGAAGATCTAATCGACGGACAGCCAGTGTTCCATTCTCTACCCCCTGTTACCAGAAGAAAGCAGAAAAAGCGCAGTGTATCTGAACAGAGATCACCAGAACAGCGGTTTCCCCCATCAGTGGACAGTCGGATTGAGATCCCCATTGAGACAGATCTGCCAGTAGTTCAGATAGATCAAAACAGTATGGCAACACCAACATGAGTTGAGGAGATGGTGCGCCAAATGCAAGAAACCATGCGGGCCATGCAGCAGGATGCCGTTCACCGAGATGAACTCGCCAAGCAACAGGCTGAGATTATGACCCAGCAGGCTGAGCTAATTACCCGACTGCAACAGCAGAATGCCGCATCTGCTTCACATCAAGTCCCTCCTCCGACAGGGGCTCCATTACCTGAACAAGCACCTACTGTTCAGAACGCCCCACCAAATGCCCAGAATACCCTGCCGAATATCCAAAACTTACAAGAGGACACGAATCTTCCAACGGGGCCAGCTCCGCCCCCGCTTCCACCACAACTGTCTAAGGTCCATGCACCCAATCGCCCCGACTCTCCCTTCGAGTTCGAGGTTGATCATACAGCTCTGAAATTGAGCAAACTTGAGAAGCTCTTCAAGAAATCCCAAGGGGTCAAGGCTATGCCGGATATCGAAGACGGATATACCGAGGAGGCCGTGACACTCCCCGATAGGTTCAAAATGCCACAAATCGACCGCTTTGACGGGTCTGGCGACCCCATGGTCCATCTCCGACTGTTCGCAGACATTTTGCGGCCAATGGGCCTAACACAACCACAGAAGCTTTCACTATTCGGCCGAACCCTGTCGGGTGTGGCCGCCCACTGGTACGCAAAGTTACAAGATGAAGTGAAAAGGAATTGGGATGAAATGGCTGAGGCCTTTGTCGCGCAATATTCGTACAACACTCAGATCGAGATCACAACCCGTGATCTCGAAACGACAAGGCAAGAGCCCAAGGAAACTTTCTCAGACTTTGTAATCCGATGGAGGGCGAAGGCGTCAATGATGACTTTAAGGCCCACTAACAAAGATCAAATCCGGATGATTGTGCGCAATCTCCACCCAAAATTGATGCAGAGAATGATTGTAGTCCCCTTTCCTACTTTCGCAGATTTACACGAGATGGGGGTGCAAATCGAAGATGCAATGAAACAAGGTCTGTTTGACCACGACAAGGAACAACCGAGGAGGACTTTCAACCGTAACAACAATGCGGGCCCGAGTGGCGCTGCAAATACAAGAGCCTCAGAAGTCAGTATGGTCACCACCACTCCCCCTCCCCCTCCAAGGCCCATGGCTGCCACACCCTTCTCCGGCGCGTCTGGAAGCAACACACAAACCAACAGATTCCAACCGCGAGGCCAAAGAACCTTCACCCCATTATATATGCCCCTATCTAAAGCTCTAGGAGTATTAATCAGGAAAAAGCATTTGAAACCCCTGGAGCCAAAGCCACTACCGAATCCACTCCCTCCCTCTCATGACCCAGCAAAGTACTGCGCGTATCACCAACAACACGGTCACGACACCGACCGGTGTTACAGATTGCGTCATGAGATCCAGGATCTTATTGACAAACAGGTGATCGCGCCTCCTGATAAACCCAATGTCACAACCAACCCTCTCCCACCACATAACCAAGCTCTCCCTCCCAACAGAATCAATTTTATCCAAACTGGGGTCGCATCTTACGATCCTAGTATCTATATCACCCCATCCCACCTACCCAAGTCGGAGGTGTTCCTCCCTGATTGCACTGACTTCTTGTGCATGGTGGACATCTCCAAAACCCAACCAGAACCGACGGTGGTGACCGTCGAAGTAGGGCAGGGCAGATTTTGGGAGAGAATGAGATTGTTGAATCTGGGACTAGACAGAATTTTGCTGGGGTAGCCTATGATCCAAGCGGGTACATCCTATCAACGAGCCAAATTGGGCTAGGTATAGAATTGCCAGAGACAGGAGAGCTGTGCATGATTCGGGGGGATGGATCTGGGCTAGGGGCAGATGATCTGACAGCCGTAGAGGAGGACTTTGCCAACTTGCAATTTTTCAATGACCAGGAACCGGGGGATGCGTCAATCAACTGGTTCGATTATGAGGGATCAGCGGAGGCCACTGGATGGCTCGAGGATCAACCAGATGAAGTGGGGGAAGCCCTACCAGAACAGAGCCCGGCAGGGGCAGAGGTATCAGCTGTGGCCGGAATGGCCGAAAGTCAAGTTGTATCGCCGGAGAGCGCCGGTGCTAAGAATTCCGCTCGAGACATGGGCATTATGGATACGGGAATTGTTGAACAAACAGCTGTACTGATGCAACTGGAACGAGAAAAGTTTGAGGAGGCTGAGAGAATTAGGAAAGCTAAAGGCCCTGAGGGGACTGAAAGTGCTGTGTGCACGAAGATAGAGAATGCTGCGAGCATGTGGACAGGGAGTACTGCGAGTGCAACTAAACCGGAGCCAGACAGGTGTCTGTTGGCTGCCGACGGAATGTGGTGGGAAGACGATGACTTATGTCTTGCCCATACGGATGAAGACTGGGGAAATAATCAACCGGATGACACTTGGTACCTCGATGAGGTTGACCATATGACGAGAAGTGGGCGGTACTTCAAACCCCCACACCTGGACCAACCCGAGGCATCCGGAAAGGATAGAGAAGCGGAGAAACAGAAGGAGAAGCAGATTGAAGAGAAAGCTGTGCTGAAACAGTTAAAAAAGATACAAGCAGACATCTCCATCTGGGGACTGCTAATGGCATCACGAGTACATAGGGAAGCTGTCCTATCTGCTATGGACAAGTCCAAACTCTCCATAGACACCACGCCTGAACAGCTGGTTGGGCTGGTTTTTCCGGGAGGAGGTTCCCCGGCATTAACCTTTTCGGACAAGGAACTACCGCCTGAGGGCACAAGTCATAACAAACCTCTCTATATCTCTGTGGAGTGTAGAGATAAGTGGATACCGGTGGTACTTGTTGATACCGGGTCTGCGATTAATGTCTGCCCGACCAGAACGGCATATGCAATCGGGTTAAAGCCCGTGGACTTCGTCCCAACTACCCAAGTGATCAGAGCATACGACAATACCAGCAGAGAAGTGATGGGGACTGTTAAAATTCAAACCAAGGTTGGTCCAGGACAACACAGCATCGAATTTCATATCTTGGACGTTCCCGCAACCTTTAACCTACTTTTGGGGCGACCGTGGTTGCACCAGGTCAAAGCAGTCTCTTCCACTCTACATCAGATGCTAAAGTACCCTCACGGGAAAGGGGTAGCGATCGTTTTTGGGAATTCATCAATCCATCCGCCGCCGGAAGTGTCCACACCTGTCTTGGAGATCGAGCACGACACGGAGGATGTGTTTTTATCGGGGTTCACTTTGGCCGAGGCTCAAGTGGTGCAGAATGTCATGGCTGTGAATGAGGGTATGTACGTCAGTGCTCAATCTGTCTACCTCATGAACAAGCTACAACATATCCCCGGAATGGGATTAGGAAGAAGCGGCCGGAAGGGCGTCGCGGGATCGGCCGAAGTGCCACACAACCCTCACACCTTTGGATTGGGTTATCTGCCCACCAACGAGGACTGGGTGAGGAAAGGGAAAGAAATGGCCGGAAGGGCCAGAGCAAAGAAGGCTGGGAAGCCATTTGAGTTAATGCATAGGCCCATCTGGGGTACCCTAAACGGACGCTTCGTCCGGGAGGGGGAAGACTTTCCATTCTGCGGTGTAGACACCCCATTTTTGACCGACCTTAAGAATCAGACGTCACCAATTGAGCGCTTGGTGATGTTGCATAATGTGCTTGTTCAGAAGTTTCAGAGTCACGGCCGTGAGCCCTGCCTCCGGACTTCCGAACCCCCTTTTGTACTTTGCCTCGGTTTGCGAACCAGGCTCGGTTTTCTTTGTTTCTTTCCCTGAGGGAAGGAAGAGGTCCCGTAGACCATCTCTCAATGTCTGTAGGCTACATTTGGTGGCCGTAGGCCATTTTTCCCATTTCGGAGTCCGATTTTCGGTTTTCGGAGTCGTCAGGCCGTATGCCTCTGTTCGGGACCACTTAACCATCTCCTATTGCTCCGGTTTCTGGCATACTTCCTATTTGCTCCCTTTTGAGGGACACTGGGGTCTGAGAAACCCACTTCGTGGCCGAACGCCACTTTCGGTGCTTGACAGCCCATTTTCGGGACCTCGAACTGCGCGTTTTGGTCCCCGAGCATTCGTTTTGCAACGGTTTTCGTTCATTTTTGGCAGGTACCTCTGTTTTATCACCGGAGAGGTCACTGAAGGGTGGGAGGCCAGCAATTGTTGCAGCAACCAGTTATACATGCTCCGACGCCCTCCGGCGCCTGTTTTTCGCACTTCCGGGCTAATGTTGAACACCTTGGGCCCATTTTCTCGAACTTTGAACCACATATTTGTGATGTACACACATGGGAGGACCCTAAAAGTTGGTGGCCGGCCATTAATGTTACTTGACCCTTTTGACCCCCTCCTTCCGGGCTAATGTTGAACCCCTTGGACCAATTTTCTCGAACTTTGAACCACATATTTGTGATGTACACACATGAGAGGACCCTAAAAGTTGGTGGCCGGCCAGTAATTCCACCTGACCCTTTTGAACCCCTCTTTCCGAGCTAATGTTGAACCCCTTGGACCCACTTTCTTGGACTTTTAACCACAGGGTTGTGTTGTACACACATAGGAGGACACCATCAGTTGGTGGCCGGCCACTAAATCTGATTGACCCTTTTGACCCCTAGCCGGCCGGCTAGGGGGTGTGGCCGGCCGGCCACCTGCAGCAAAAGTAACAGGCCGGCCGAGCTCCTTGCACTGTGCACTTTACAGCTGTGGAGCTTTATCCCCCAGAAAAGATCTTTATCCGGGGGATATTTTGTGGGGGAAAGTTTGTCTCCTTTTCCCCCACCTTTACACCCCCTTTTTGGCCCTTATAACAAGCAAGCTATATCATTTGTTGGGGTTAGAAAATTTGGTCTTCAAGCTTCCATACACAAAGCCATTTTTATACCTCTCATTTCCTTGAAAATTCCTAAGTCCCTAATCACCATTTCTTCTACACCACCAAGCTCTACCATCACCACTTCATTTCCAGCAACAAGGAAGGCTTCTTAAAGGCTAAAGGAGCTGCAAATTGATCCAAGAAGCAACAAAAGCTTTGATCTTCAAGGGTGAGTAACACTTCTCCTCTTTGACCCTTTTTTCTTGATCTATTTGTAAGCCCCACTTGCTTTTTGTTTCAAGCTCCGGCCCTAACTGAAAGGGGCCCTCTTTTGAGCTCATTTTCACTTTTCATTAAGGGCTCAACCCTGTTTGAGCCCTCCATGATGCACTTGCTTCATTGATCCTCTTATATGTCATAATCTTGCATGCTATTTTCGACCCATGAGTAATCTGTTTTTGAGCATGTTGTAAACTGATATTAGGCTTATTTTGAGCCCCTCTTCAACATTGACGAAGGGCTCAACACCATTTGGGACTTCCATGTTGTACTTACCTTTATACTCCTCTTTTATTCCCCATTCTTGCATGCAATGGCAGCCTACCATGCTTTTGTTTTTGGCCATTTTACAGTTCTTAAAAAGTGCTTATTTTGGTCCATTCTTCATATTTCATTTAGGTCCTTTCATGGTTTGGGACCTCCATATGCCACTTCATGTTATATCTCTCTTTTATTCCCCATTCTTGCATGTTTAGTTAACCTATCATGCTTTTGTTTTTGGCCATTTTACAGTTCTGGAAATAGTCCTATTTTGGCCCATTCTACATGTTTTATTCAGGGTCTTTGGCTGTTTGGTGATTATTTTGTATACCTCATGTTATAGCCACTTTTGAGCCTCATTTTGCATCACATTTCTATCATGTTTGTATACTGATTTCGGGGCTTCCATATACTGTAAATATTCATATTTTTGGTCCCTCTTCAGTGTTGTAGAAGGGAATTTTTCAGTTTGGATTTTTCTTATATCACTTGCTTCATTACCCCTCTTTTGGCCCCTATTCTTGCATGCCATTTTTTCCATACCTATGCTTGCTGTTTGGCCATGTTTATAACTGTGAAAGTGCCTTTTTTGGGACTGTCTAGCTTCTGTCTTTGCATTGCATGTCCATATTGTGCATGTTTGGCATAGCTATAGGCCATTTCGGGTGCCTAAATTCGCATTTCGGGACAATTTCATGCATTTGGTGTCATTTCGCCTCATTTCGGGGCTGTTTTCCCCCATGTTCCATTGCTGAAAATCCATTAGCATGCTTGTATGCCATTTCCATGCCATTGCATCACATTTTGCCATTGCCTCGGTTTGCGTGCCCGTGTGCACGCATCTCGAGGCACTTCATTTTTATCCGCCGGCATCCTATGTGAGTGTGGCTGAGGCTCACTCATGTTGGTATAAGCCCATATCATGTTTTCATGCCATTGCATCGCATTCTGTCATGCCTCGGTTTGCGTGCCCGTGTGCACGCATTTCGAGGCACTTCATTTTTATCCGCCGGCATCCTATGTGAGTGTGGCTGAGGCTCACTCATGTTGGTATAAGCCCACATCACCATTTCCATATCATTTACATCGCATTCTGTCATGCCTCTGTTTGCGTGCCCGTGTGCATGCATTTCGAGACACTTCATTTTTATCCGTCGGCATCCTATGTGAGTGTGGCTGAGGCTCACTCATGTTGGCATAAGCCCACATCACCATTTCCATGTCATTACATCACATTCCGCCATTGCCTCGGTTTGCGTGCCCGTGTGCACGCATTTCGAGGCACTTCATTTTTTATCCGCCGGCATCCTATATGAGTGTGGCTGAGGCTCACTCATGTTGGTATAAGCCCATATCATGTTTTCATGTCATTACATCACATTCCGTCATTGCCTCGGTTTACGTGCCCGTGTGCACGCATTTCGAGGCACTCCATTTTCATCCGCCGGCATCCTATATGAGTGTGGCTGAGGCTCACTCATGTTGGTATAAGCCCATATCATGTTTTCATGTCATTACATCACATTCCGTCATTGCCTCGGTTTGCGTGCCCATGTGCACGCATTTCGAGGCACTTCATTTTTTTATCCGCCGGCATCCTATGTGAGTGTGGCTGAGGCTCACTCATGTTGGTATAAGTCCATATCATGTTTCCATATCATTTTCATTGCATTCTGCCATTTTCTCAGTTTGCGTGCCCGTGTGCACGCATTTCGAGGCATATCATTTTCATAGCATTGTGCATACTAGGTTGTATCTTAGATTGCATTCTGCCATTTTCTCAGTTTGCGTGCCCGTGTGCACGCATTTCGAGGCATATCATTTTCATTGCATTCTGCTATTTTCTCGGTTTGCGTGCCCGTGTGCACGCATTTCGAGGCATCTCATTTTCATAGTATGGTGTATGTTAGGATTGCATCTTAGTTGCATGTCATGCATATTGCATCGTGTTCGGGATGGGAGTTAACCCAGGCACGGGAAACGAGGTACATTTCGTACTCCGAGTGACGGAATGTGTCTCAATTCCCGGTACCGACACTCCGGATTATCCATGATGGAGTTAGGTTTTAGCTGTAGTTTCATGTGCATTCATCCTATATTGAGTTGTGCATTTCGATTCCTCGGCCATCATGCCTCGGTATGCGTGATTGGTGGCACGAGGATCGAGACATGCATACATTTGTGAAAATACATTGCTATGCCCCTTTCCTGCTCTCTGTTGCAGCAAAATCAGGAATCAGCAACTTTCCGGGACTTGGCGCGCTTTTCAAGAACAGGTGTAAACAGAGGCTAATTGGGGCATTCCGGTGGATTTTCGCGCAAGGCAACCCGGACATGCATCATCCATCAGAAGCAAGGCAGTCCCTGGCTTGCACGCCAGTTTTACTTGCTTTCTTAGTTAATTCATTAATTAATTAGGAATTTGTAATATTTTGGACTGTAATATTCTTTTATTCGGGACTGTATTATTTATTCGGACTCTCTGCGCGAGAGCACAACTGTAATAAGTGTGCGTGAGTGTGATGTATGTCTTCCAACCCCACGTCTTTCTCCCTTTTATTTATCCGCTTATGATGGTTAGATTAGGGCATATTTAAATTAGCATACAGTATGACAGCATGTTTGCATTCATTCATCTGTATTGCATGCACCGGGCTCGGCACATCATACTAACTGCATTGTACTTTCAATTTCAAAGTTGAATACATGATAGTTGTAACATTTCATATACCATGTTTAGAATAGCCGAGCCTGCTATAATTGCATTTTGCATGTGTTGCATTAGGCATTTCTGTATAGTTAGGATCATGCATGATTTCTAATGAATTCCTATTTTGGCTTGGAGTACTCGGTAAGCTTTATGCTTTAGCATCCTTGCATGCGTGTGAGTGACTGCCATGAATAGCATGCTTGCCATGAGGCTATGTGCTTATCTGATATAACTGCCTGAATGCCTGTGAGTGAAGGTTGGGTTACTTAAATTGGAATAAATCATCAAATGTTTTAAAACCTACTTGCGAGTAGCAAACCATTTTCAAAAACAAACATGAAATGTTTTGTTCCAATTCAGGCGATCCAGTCTATACTTGTATGCTGTGCGCATCACATAGTAACTTAGGTTAATAAACCGGAATAAGAACTCACAATGTTTTCAAAAATTGATATCATTGTTAGTAGAGGCCGGTCTATGACCGGGCGAGCGGGGGTGCTCACGAAGTGACCTTCCCTAATCGTGCCCAAGCTCCCGAGCCGAGGCAACTTTTGTGATAACGGACACGTGGCCTTTTGGCACCGAGTCAGGGTTTCCTAAATTTCCCAAAATAAAATATTTAGGTGGCGACTCTGTATCTGGCAAAGCAGTCCATGTTTGGCACTTCTTTCAAAAATCAGTTTTCTCAAAACGATTTGCCGGATTTGGACTCTTTGGTTCAGACTTAGAACCGTGACTAACAAAAAGTCGAGTCCGAGCTGTGGCGAGGTCCCCCGCGGGCTTGTTACATTCGACTTCCCAGAACCATGGCTGAACACGGAGAAGAAGCGCGTGCCTGGTTTCGAAATCTTCTTCGATTTACAATTACCTGGGGATGACGTTGCCGAAGCGCAGACAGACCCACCAACTGAGGTTGATCAGTGTGAAGCAGTAGATTCTGGGAGCACCGAGCTTGAAATGGGGGTAGCACTGGCGAGTCTACTTTTAGATCCTCCGATCGACCAAGAGTGCTTGGGGGATAACTCTTCAGTTTCCATGATTGGAGGTGAAATAGCTGCGGGCTTTCCAGCGCCGATCTTGGATGCATCTATCGCACCTTCTCTCATCTGGCAATATGAATAAGGCTTTTTATCTAGCAGCTCCGGGTCAGGTAGTGAGCCGGAATCTGATTCCACCGAATCTTGTGCGTCGGAATCAGATTCCAGCTCGACTGAGTCTGAGTCTGGTATTCCTGGGGGTGATAACCCGGATGCCACAGTCCTGTCTAGGTCGTCATTTTCATTTTCTTTTGAGTCTGTTGTAACAGAGGAATCTGACGGCTTGGAAATATTTAATGAGAATGATGTGGATATGGTTTCTGAGTATTTTTCTGTGCCTTTGATTTATTGCTTAAATCAGGATTTTCAAAATTTTGATGAAAACAATGAGGAAGAAATTCCTCCAGTTTTGCAACGATTAATTGATCAAGAGCAGGAAAGATTTGTTAAACCTTTAATGGATGAAATCACTACTGTGAATGTTGGTACTGAGAAGGACCCGCGGCTGGTCCAGATCGGGTCCACGTTGTCTTCGGAGGAGCGCGAGCGCTTAGTCGCTTTATTAAAAGATTTCAAAGATGTTTTCGCGTGGTCCTACGAAGACATGCCTGGAATCGATCCTGAGATTGTACAGCACCGGATCCCTCTTGATCCCGAGGCCCGCCCTGTCAAATAGAAACTCAGAAGGATCCGCCCGGACTGGGCCCTCAAGATTAAGGAAGAGGTCACCAAGCAAATTGACGCAGGGTTCCTGCTGGTGTCCGAATACCCAACTTGGTTGGCCAACATTGTTCCGGTGCCAAAGAAGGATGGCAGAATTTGGGTCTGTGTAGACTTTAGAGATTTGAACAGGGCCAGTCCGAAGGACGACTTTCCCTTGCCACACATTGATGAATTGGTGGATTTCACGGCAGGACACGCCTTGCTTTCGTTTATGGATGGTTTCTCAGGCTATAATCAGATAGTAATGGCACCCGAAGACCGGGAGAAGACTGCGTTCACTACCCCGTGGGGTACATATTGTTATAGAGTAATGCCATTTGGGTTGAAGAATGTTGGAGCTACTTATCAACGGGCAGCAACTACAATATTGCATGATATGATCCATAAAGAGGTCGAGGTGTATGTGGATGACATGATTGTCAAGTCCAAAGAAAGAGAAGGCCACTACACCGCCTTACAAAAATTCTTTCAAAGGATCAGAGAGTTTCAGCTGTGATTGAATCCCTAGAAGTGCACGTTTGGTGTTACAGCAGGGAAGATGCTAGGGTTTCTGATTACACAAAGGGGCATCGAGGTCGACCCTTCCAAAATCAAGGCCATCTTAGAAATGCCACCACCAAGGACTGAAAAGGAGGTGCGAGGCTTTCTGGGTAAAGTGCAATTCATAAGACGGTTTATTTCTAAATTAACCTTGACTTGTGAACCACTTTTTGGTCTCCTGAAAAAAGGAAAGAAATTCCAATGGGACGGCCGATGTCAAGCAGCTTTTGAGCAGATCAAAGGATATCTACAGAACCCGCCCGTGTTGTCACCACCAGAGCCGGGGAGACCGTTGATATTGTACCTTTCGGTAACTGAGACTGCCATGGGCTGCATGCTTGCGCAGGAATCAGAAGACAAAGTGGAAAGGGCCATCTACTATCTGAGCAAAAAGATGCTGGATTACGAGACCCGCTATACACCGCTGGAGAAGGCTTGTTTGGCCTTGGTATGGGCAACCAGGAAGCTGCGGCACTACCTATTAGCTCACTCTGTAATGTTGGTTTCACGATTGGATCCCATCAAATATCTTTTCGAGAAACCAGCACTTACGGGTAGGCTAGCTCGTTGGCTGGTGTTGCTCTCCGAATTTGATTTGAAGTATGTAACGCGCAAGTCAGTAAAAGGAAGAGCGGTAGCAGAGTTCCTTGCCGACCACCCGGTTGAGGGGGATGAAGCGGTTGAGTACCTATTCCCAAATGAAGCCATTCTGCACATCGAAAATGAAACTTGGACGATGTACTTTGACGGAGCGTCAAACCAGTATGGGTATGGGATAGGGGTGTTGCTGATAGCGCCTGACGATTCCCGTATCCCTTTAGCATTCAAGCTCCGGTTCAAAGTCTCGAACAATGAAGCAGAGTATGAGGCATGTATTGCTGGCCTGGAAGCAGCCCTAGAACTAGGGGCAAGACGGTTGGACATCATTGGGGACTCAAACCTAGTTGTATCTCAAGGAAAAGGAGATTGGAAAGTCAAGGAGGAAAGGATGATAATTTACCACCAAACCTTGGATTTGTTAATTCCTCGGTTTGAGAAGCTAAATTTCACCCACCTCGTAAGGGAGAACAACAGGTTCGCAGATTCACTAGCAACTCTATCTTCTATGATAGACATCCCGTCCGGAGTCCGGATGCGTCCAGTCATTATTGATCAAAAGTTTGCGCCAGCATACGAGTCGATTTCCGCCATAGATGAGGTTCAAGACGGCAACCCCTGGTATTACGACATCTGGAACTTCTTGGAAAAGGAGACATATCCACTAGGGGCAAATGCCAAGGATAAGAGGGCCATCAGAAGAATGGCTGCTCAGTTCATTATCTGCGGGGGTAAGCTGTACAAAAGGGGTCATCTGGGAATGCATAAGCTCTGTGTAGAAGCTGAAGAGTCGAAACGCCTGATGGAGGCCATCCATGGGGGGGAGTGCGGTGCACACATGAATGGAGTAATGCTGGCCAGAAAGATCCTCAGACAGGGCTACTACTGGTCAACCATGGAGGAGGATTGTATTAGTTTTGTTCGGCGATGCCACAAGTGTCAAATTCATGCAAACCGCATGAACATCCCGCCGTCAAAGCTGTACAACATGACTTCACCATGGCCTTTTTCAGTTTGGGGAATTGATGTGATCGGAGCTGTTACCCCGAAGGGGTCAAAATGGCATGAGTTTATCCTAGTAGCGATAGATTATTTCACAAAGTGGGTCGAGGCCCAATCATACGCGGTGTTGAAGGCGTCGCACGTCGCAAAGTTCATCAGAAACAACATCATCTGTCGCTACGGGGTGCCAAACGAGATAATTTCAGATAATGGTTCCCACTTCAAGAAAGAAGTGATAGACTTGTTGGAAAAATACAATGTGGCTTTCCATAAGTCATCTACATACTGGCCGCAAACCAACGGAGCGGTTGAAGCCGCCAACAAGAATATCAAGCATATACTGTAGAAGATGGTGGGAACCTACCGGGATTGGCCAGACAAGCTGCCATTTGCTCTGTGGGGCTACAGGACTTCAATCAGAACTTCTACTGGAGCAACTCCATATTCATTGGTCTATGGAATGGAGGCTGTTCTACCCATCGAGATTGAGGTTCCGTCATTACGAGTATTGGCTGAATGCCAAATAGCCGAAGCAGATTGGCAGCAAAGCAGATTCGAAGAACTCATGCTCTTTGATGAAAGAAGACTGAAAGCACTGTACCACATCCAAGGCTATCAACGCAGAATTGCCCGGGCTTTCAACAAGAAGGTTAAGTCCAGGAATCTGAAAGAAGGAGATTTGGTGCTCAAAGACAACCGAGCTCCCATCCACGACCCAAGAGGCAAGTTCAAACCCAATTGGACTGGTCCTTACATCATCAAAGCTATCTGGTCAGGTGAAGCTGTGGTTCTGATGGATCTAGATGGCTTGGAGTTCTCACAACCGATCAATATGGACAAGTTGAAGAAATATTACCCTTGAGAGGCTCGCTAGGCCGAAAACCCGAAAGGGCGACCTAGGCAAAAGTCAGAGCACAAAAAATTAGAAAATATAAAAACTGAGCTCGCAAGGTTGAAAACCCGCAAAGGGCGGCCTTGGCAAAAGTTAGAGTGCAAAAGGAGAGTGAAAATACTCGAGTGAACCTCGGACTGAACTACGTAAGGCTTGATTCCCATCTTTGGGATACGTAGGCAACTTCACGTTGAAGTTCAGCCATAAACTTTTCCCCGATCAACTCTGTCCATTTTGATCATCTCAGTCATCTTTATCCATCAGCATTTATCGCGATCTCCGGTACAGTGCTGTTCAGACTAGGGGCAACTTTCCGTTGCCGCGACGGTGCAAAGTTACTCAGACTAGGGGCAACTTTCCGTTGCCATGCAGTGCCGCATTGTTCTTCAGACTAGGGGCAACTTTCCAGTTGCAGGGATCTGGGGTTGTGCATCTCAGTGACAGATCTTCGGCGTGTCCAGTTCTGATCCACATCGAAAATAGTTTTGAAAAGTTTTAATAAAAGTCGACTTTGTTCAAATTAATCTTTTTACGACTAAGACCATTTTTGGACCGAAAGCGAAAAATTTTCAGTCCCACAACCTTCAATTTCATTGATTTCAAAACAGAGTTCTCCTGCTCTTGCATTACAATCGAGGTTGCTTTTTAGTACATTCATAAAGAAAACTTGAAAATGCTAAATAAGCAATAAATTTGGGGCATAGTTGAATCAAGTATCTCTGCGTCCCCTCCCAGAGCTGGACGGAGCATCTGATGCCAAGCTAGGCCCAACCTGTGCCTCCTCGTTAAGCCAATCTAAGCATTCATCGGACAAAGTGCAACTGAAAGTAGAAGCAGGGGCCAGGAGCTCTCTAGTCCTCCATGCTGTGGCATATCGGGCAAGCTGTGCACCCCGGACCGGGAAAGCAGCTGGGTACTCAATCCCCTCCGGTGGGCAGGTTTGATCATGACCAAACTGACGCAGGAACTGGAACGGAAAATAGAATACGCAGTGGGTTAGACCAATCAATTGGATCCCAATCAGCCGGGACATACTATAGCTCATTGCCGGGAGGTCGAGCCAAGGACAACGCCAAGCAATGCGATCTGCAGACAAATTGCACATCCAGTCAAACCACCACCTTTCGTCAAGAGCATTGACTAGGCGCTGCCGAAAGAAGTAGCCTCGAGCTGAATAGGCCGGGCAAGAGTCCACAACCTGCAACTTGTCCATTAACCATACCTGGAGGAGGGATGGAAAATGAGAGAATAAAGAAAAGAGAGATGTACGATGAGAGAAAAGTAAGACAAGGGTTTTGTGAGAAAAACTGAGCCTGAGGGTCGAGTGATGTGAGCAAAATATATCTGTAAGGTTGGGTAGGAAACATTACCTGCAGCAGCAGTGGACTCCCAGCAAACCTAGTCGCCTCCCGGCGATAGACAGAATCTAAACCCATCAGCGTCTCGGCCAAGGTCATAGCGACGCAGCTCTTTCCCTCTCTCAAGCCTTGGGCAACTTCAATCAGGCAAATGCTAGCTCCGCCGAAGCCCGAGGAAAGCAGAAAGTGAGACAACAAACATAAGCAGAGGGCGTGCTGCCGGAAACCCTGCCAATAATGGTTGCTGCGGTCACCGGCATCGGAAAAACGATGGATCAAGCCGAGGATGTCCAGTTCCCCACTGCAGATCAGAGATCGAGCGTCATGCGCCGTGAGCCCACACATCCGCCCTAAAGCCTGAGCATGGCCAAAACGGAGCTGGGGCAAGATCACTTCAGAGCATTCAGACTCCATCAAAACCTGAAAATCTTCGAAAGTGGCACACATCTCTTCGCCGCCAAAGCTAAAAACGTGCGTCACTGGGTTCCAGAACCTTGCCGCAACATGGAGAAAAGGGAGCTGTAGCGGAGTACGGCTCAGCGTGAATAGTGCATTCAAGCCGAAACCCCGGAAGTTCAGCTTTTCCGAGCCATCTAGAGAAGAAATCCAAGATGCGAGATTTTCCACGAGAAACGCCTCCATCTTTGTGTAAAACTAAGATGAAATGAATGTTCCCGAAGTTGAGGCTTTTATAGAGGGAAAAACACTATTCACGGAGACACGTGTCAAAAACCAGGTGGCTGCAGGAATAAGTGGCCGGCCGGCCACCTTTTCTGGCTGGCCGGCCATTCTCTTTTTCAAAATCTGGCCGGCCGGCTCCCACTCTCCACAAAATTGGTCGGCCGGCTCCCAAAGGTGGCCGGCAATGCTCCAGTGTACCTCCTTGGCCCTGTTTTACCCTTCGAGGAAAAGTTTCAAGCATTTCCATGCAACGGGAGAGTCAAAGGCCTTCATTTCCCTCTGTTTCGGATGCGTTCCGGTGTCCAGATCGTCCGAAGTACGCTCTGTTATTGCTGAGTTTTGTTTATCGAGTTGTTGTTTTGATTATCGAGTTGTTGTTGTTTTGCTTATCGAGTTGTTTGTCGAGCGGACGTGTTTCGCGTTTTCGAGTCATTGCTCTCTGATTAAACAATCTTTGTCTAAGTCTTGTTTATTTACGTTGTCAACACTGTTGTATTTTGCTTATTGAGTTGTAAACTTCCTAAGGTTCTGTTATATCTTAGTAAGTTGAGTTGCTTAGTTTGTTGCGTCGGTTCACTACCTGACTTGGTGATTACACAATGCGCATTCCCATTCAATTTCATTTTTATGCGAAATAAAATGATGCGATACGATGCTAAAAGTTAAAGTACAAACACCTTTTCGAAAGCTGTTTTATTCCATCATGTTTTACAACGAACAAAGGTACAAGTTTTACAAAAAATAAAACTACCTAACAATGTGCAAAGTGCTACAAACTACTAGCAAAAAGAGAAATAAAGCAGGAAATAGCAACATCAATGTCCTCGGGAGCGGGAACGAGAAGCACTCCTCAACCTCTTCTGCGGGACAACCTCTGCACCATCATCATCATCCGGGTCGGAGCCGTCATCCTCAGAATCCCCCTCAGCCTCGCCTCTGTTCCCTGAACCAAGACCGGAGCCCCCCTCCTCGGCAGATGTCTCTGACTGGCGGTCGGTAACCTCCTCCTCCTCCTCCTCGGGCTCCGCCTCCACAACGCGTGCCCTACGTCTGCGGGAGGACCCTCCTCGAGCTCCTCGAAAAGGCCTGGATGGCCCAGCTCCTCGGAAAGGCCTAGATGGCCCAGCTCCCTGAGAAGGCCCAGATGGCCCAGCTCCGTAAGAAGGCCCAGATGGCCCAGCTCCCCAATGAGGCCCAGGTGGCCCGGCCCGCGGCGGAGCATATACAGGAGGCATCTGAAAATGAAAAGTTCAGTACATCAGTTCAAATATGAAAATCAGATACGAGTACAGTATGTGAGTGGGGTGTGTGTCGGATGTGCTCTACAATACAGAAGAACACTCAAAACCAGTGTGTCATCAGGAGTGTGATAAATGCAAGGAAAATGAACGGTACCTGCACACCCATAACGGATAAGTGTGTCTCTCTCCGAAGGACCATGCCCTCAAGTGCGGCCATCACCCCGAGAATCTCGTCCACATACTCAGCCGGAGGCTGCAGATGCAAAGGCAAAACTATCAGTAAAGGAATGAATGTCTAAGTACTCGACTGATAAATCAAAGCTATAAATCATACCGGTGGTGAATCAGGATCCCTGACATATCTATGGTCAGGAAGTGGAGGCTCTAGCGGAACCTGGTAAGGAGTCCCAAAACGCCATCCCGTCAACTCGGACGGCATGTCCAGCCATCCAGGATGAGGATAAGTCGGAGGAGTCGGAGGAACCGATCTACCCCCACCTCTCGATGTACCAGCCCTACTAGTAGAAGGGGCGTCAGCAGCCCGAGCCCGGGCCCGGCCCGAGGATGACATACCGGCAGACCTCATCATCGGGGTGCGAGCTCCCGTCAATGGAGGCATCAAATATGTGTGACGGTAAGTGGCGTAGTCCCCCTCCTCAAGATATAGTAAAGCATCACTACCCAGCATGGCGCCGACTACCTCCGAGAAAGAGAGTCTGTCAGCAGTCCGCATACTGACTGGGGGTACTGCGGGAGGATCCTGAGAAAGATACCCCCATACCTGACGCGGAAAGCGTTCCCCTAGAAACCATGCCCTGCCAACAGGTCCTTCGAGCAGGAACCTGTACTGGGAGGTGCCCGATCCTCCGGGATACTGAAATCGGAGACCATCGCCCAAGGGTGCCCAAGGCTGCCATGTGATCTGCGGATAACAAATACATAAGCCAATCAGAAATCGGGAATACACAGAGCAAATCAAAGATGAAAATGAAGAGAACTGAAAGTTCTGAAGTACCTCCGATGGGCGCACAGTGTCAAAATACTGTCGCAGATAAATAAGAGTCTCTCGGGGTCTCGGCCGGTGCGGGCCCTCGAATACCAGTGAATATGGGGTCACAGGGGGCCCTGACACCTCCAACTCTGGGGCTAATGCTGGGAAGTATACGTAGACCCATAGCTGAGAAAAGCAGTGCAGAATGTAAGTACAAAGTGCTGAGAGCAAAATACAGACTGTAAAGTGCGCTGTGTGTGCAATGTACAAGTAATGAAGAGCAGAAATGTAAATCAAGGGGACAGAAAAGTACCTCCCAGGCTCTCCAATAACCGCCAAGTAAGTCTCCCCGCCCGCGGGAGGTGGCGCTCATATAAAAGTAAAGGGTAGCTAGGCCGGCGCCACCCCAGTCGTACCGACTGACCTTTGATAGGTCAACCAGAGCGGTCAGTAGATATAACCCGACTGTGTTCCCTCTATCGGCGAACAGGGTAGTCCCGAAGAGGAACATAAGGAAACCACGGGCGTACTGCTCCGTCTCCTCAGGATTCTCAGGCACCATCTCCGCCCGCCGGAAGTGGGAAGAGAACCAAGTATATCGGACTCTCCCAGAAACCCTGTCAACAGGCGGGCGAGCCCCCAGCAGAAATGTCCAAGCAGCCTCCCACTCGCCCATGTCCTCGTCATAGGGGATGGACCAACCTCCTATGTCTAGGCCGGTCAACACAGTGAAGTCTAGAGGGGTCATAGTCATGTCCCCGGTGGTAGAGAAATGAAAGGAGTTGGTGGTGTCCCACCATCTCTCTACCAAGGCCGCCATCAGTGTCCTCCTGGCAGAACAACGTGACAGCCCAATGCAGAAGGAACCGAACCCTGCCAAGTCTACTAAATCTCGGACACCATCTGGGAGCTCAGCGTACCAGTCCCGCGCGGCGGTGGAACCATACCCCCGTACACTGCGAGAACCAACCTGCATTCAGAATGAATACATGTGTTAATAATTGAGAGTTTAGGCTGTGTGCCGATGAAATGAAATGGGCTGTGTACCGATGAAGAGAAATAAGCTGCATGCAAATAAAATGAATGAGCCGTGTGTTCAGAAGTGAAGTGTACGAACTGTGTGTTCAGTATAAGCTACTTTCAATCAGTGTGGGCTGCGTGTTCACTATTCTAATCTGGGCTGCGTGTTCAACTTTCAATCAGTGTGGGCTGCGTGTTCACTATTCTAATCTGGGCTGCGTGTTCAGAAAATTTAAGCTTGGGCTGCGTGTTCAACTTTCAATCAGTGTGGGTTGCGTGTTCACTATTCTAATCTGGGCTGCGTGTTCAGAAAATTTAAGCTTGGGCTGCGTGCTCAACTTTCAATCAGTGTGGGCTGTGTGTTCACTATTCTAATCTGGGCTGCGTGTTCAGAAAATTTAAGCTTGGGCTGCGTGTTCAACTTTCAATCAGTGTGGGCTACGTGTTCACTATTCTAATCTGGGCTGCGTGTTCAGAAAATTTAAGCTTGGGCTGCGTGTTCAACTTTCAATCAGTGTGGGCTGCGTGTTCACTATTCTAATCTGGACTGCGTGTTCAGAAAATTTAAGCTTGGGCTGCGTGTTCAACTTTCAATCAGTGTGGGTTGCGTGTTCACTATTTTAATCTGGGCTGCGTGTTCAGAAAATTTAAGCTTGGGCTGCGTGTTCAACTTTCAACTAGTGTGGGCTGCGTGTTCACTATTCTAATCTGGGCTGCGTGTTCAGAAAATTGAAGTTTGGGCTGCGTGTTCAACTTTCAATCAGTGTGGGCTGCGTGTTCACTATCAATCTGGGCTGCGTGTTCAGAAAATTTGAAGTTTGGGCTGCGTGTTCACTATTTTAATCTGGGCTGCGTGTTCAGAAAATTTGAAGTTTGGGCTGCGTGTTCAACTTTCAATCAGTGTGGGCTGCGTGTTCACTATTTTAATCTGGACTGCGTGTTCAGAAATTTGAAGTTTGGGCTGCGTGTTCAACTTTCAATCAGTGTGGGCTGCGTGTTCACTATTTTAATCTGGGCTGCGTGTTCAGAAAATTTGAAGTTTGGGCTGCGTGTTCAACTTTCAATCAGTGTGGGCTGCGTGTTCACTATTCTAATCTGGGCTGCGTGTTCAGAAAATTTGAAGTTTGGGCTGCGTGTTCAACTTTCAATCAGTGTGGGCTGCGTGTTCACTATTTTAGTCTGGGCTGTGTGTTCAGAAAATTTGAAGTTTGGGCTGCGTGTTCAACTTTCAATCAGTGTGGGCTGCGTGTTCACTATTCTAATCTAGGCTGTGTGTTCAGAAAATTTAAAGTGTGGGCTGTGTGTTCACTTTTGAATTCGGGCTGTGTGTTCGACAAATCAGTGTTTGAGCCGTGTGTTCACCTCTTAACTAATGTGTACTGTGCGTTCGCAATTAATTAATGAGCCGAGTGTTCAGAAATTCGAGTGTTTAAACTACATGTTCAGGATGCAAGCAAAGTACTATGTCATAAGCTAAACTGCGTGTTCAAGCATGGCAAAGGTGCGAAATGTACGCAAAATGCAGAAAATTAAGTAAATACCTCTCGGGCCTCATGAGAGAGGTGATGCTCTGGCTCTCGGAGAAGCAGATCCCCAGGTGCTCGCTCGTCAAAGTCAGTGAAATGACGAAAAATGGCACGAAGAAGGACATGTGCCGGCGGAGCGTACCTCCCGGGAATAAAAGGCCGGACCCTCAGGGGTAGAGTCATGGGATCAAAATCGTCTCCGGCACCCGGAAAGCCTCCACCATGAGGAGAATTACCCGCCATTTTCAGAAGATCTGCAAAAGGAGCAAAAATGAGCGAAAATGAGCCAAGATTGGAGAAAGTCAACAAAAGTCAACTCTCGGGAAATGAAAAAGTCAACAAAAGTCAACCCCCGAGAAAATCTTCCAAATGTTGAGACAAACTCACCTCAAGTGGCGAAAATGAGAAAAGAAGCTCCGAAACCAAAATTTAATCAGTTCAAAGTGCTTGAAACTGACTATTTTCGCGAAAACAACTTGCGAGGGGCGTTGGAAAACGCGTATGGAACTCAGATCTGAAGAAGAAAATGGTGTAGGAGACAAGAAGAGAGCATTTCTCGGCTGCATTTATAGGCTCAAGGTCTTGGGATGAAGGAGCATGAAGAAAGGAGGTGAAAAAGACCAAAATGCCCCGGATTTTGGAAAATGGCCGGCCGGCCACCTTTTCCAGCCGGCCAGCCAATTCCTTTTTGCAAAAGTGGCCGGTGGCATCCCCTTGGGAAGATAAACGGCTGGTGGTGTCCCCCACATGCCCACCTAGCTCTCTGCAAATTTTGAGGAAGATTGGAGTTCCCGGGACCTGAAAAAAGTTCAAGAAAAGTACACTTCCGGTCGCGAAATTGCTCCGCCGGAACTTCAGCTTCAAGATATGGCATGTGTCTCATCATCATTCATCAAAATCAAAGTGTATCCTTTTTGAATGAATTGTAGCCTTTCCGGGAAGCGGATCGGAGGCCGTGATCGAGTTGCCTTCGCCGAAACACGCATTTCCGTGCTCGTTATTTCATGACAAACGGGCACCCTGATTTATGCTCGTTTTGCACTATCATGCACATAACTTACATTCTCATGAGCATACCTACATTTTTATGCACATTTCTTGATATTGGCATACCTCTATGCTTGAGCATGCGTTGTCACGCATGTCCCACTCTCGCATCACGATGCATTCACTCACCGGCACTGCGTGTGTCAAACTTCCAGAGTCACATTGAATATATGTTGGTAGCATATTATACTTGTTGCAATTTCTCTCTTTTGCAGCCACGATATTGTATGTACGGTTCATTTGAGGCTGGTGCGACCAGACGGATCGCGCAGGTATCGTATCTTCTCCGTGTGAGACGTGGCGAGGATTGAATAATTCTCCGCATTCTTAACTGCATGAAATGTAGTTGTTGCTTTGCATTCTTGCTTAAAACTGTTGCATCTATTTGCGAATACTTGCTTCATTACAGCTTGCTGCATTTGCATGATCATTGAGTTATGTTCGGCTTCTTGCATATCGCTTTGCATTTTGCCCCCCCTGCCTGCGGGCACATCTCTGTTTACTTTGTACGTTTGTCTAAGTCTTCGGCCTTGTCAAAAATGGGTCGTCTCTGGGCTTTGACATTCACTCCCGTCACTTGTGACTTTTGAGTTCTGTCAAAGAGGGGCAACTGTAGACACCCCATTTTTGACCGACCTTAAGACTCAGACATCACCGATTGAGCGCTCGGTGATATTGCATAATGTGCTCGTTCAGAAGTTTCAGAGTCTTGGCCGTGAGCCCTGCCTCCGGACTTCCGGACTCTTTTGTGCCTTGCCTCGGTTTGCGAACCAGACTCGGTTTTCTCTGTTTCTTTTCCTGAGGGGAGGGAGAGGTCCTGTAGACCATCTCTTAGTGGCCATGGGCTACATTTGGTGGCCGTAGGCCATTTTGCCCATTTCGGGGCCCGGTTCCCGGTTTTCGGAGCCGTCAGGCCGTGTGCCTCGATTCGGGACCGCCTAACCATCTCCGTTTGTTCTGATTTTTGGCATACTTCCTTTCTACTCCCTTTTGAGGGACACTGGGGCCTGAGAGACCCACTTCGTGGTCGAACACCACTTTTGGTGCTTAACAACCCATTTTCGGGACCCCGAACTGCGCGTTTTGGCCCCGGAACTTTCGTTTTGCAACGATTTTCGTTCATTTTTGGCAGGTACCTCTGTTTTATCACTGGGAAGGCCGTAGAAGGATGGGAGGCCAGTAATTGTTGCAGCAACCAGTTATATATCCCCCGACGCCCTCCGATGCTCGTTTTTCACACTTCCGGGCTAATGTTGAACACCTTGGGCCCACTTTCTTGAACTTTGAACCACATACTTGTGATGTACACACTTGGGAGGACCCTAAAAGTTGGTGGCCGGCCACTAATGTTACTTGACCCTTTTGAACCCCTCCTTCCGGGCTAATGTTGAACACCTTGGGGCCACTTTCTTGAACTTTGAACCACATACTTGTGATGTACACACTTGGGAGGACCCTAAAAGTTGGTGGCCGGCCACTAATGTTGCTTGACCCTTTTGAACCCCTCCTTCCGAGCCAATGTTGAACACCCTTGAGCCACTTTCTTGGACTTTTAACCACAGGGTTGTGTTGAGGGCACATGGGAGGACACCATTATGTGGTGGCCGGCCACTAAACCAACTTGACCCTTTTGACCCCTAGCCGGCCGGCTAGGGGGTGTGGCCGGCCGGCCACCTGAAACAAAAATACCTGGCCGGCCATGATCCTCACACTGTTCACTTTACAGCTATATAGCTTTATCCCCCATAAAATATCCCAATCCGGGGGATATTTTGTGGGGGAAAACTTGCCTATTTCCCCCCACCTTTTGCCCCTCCTTTACTCCCCCTTTCTTGTCCATATAATCAGCTGGCAACATTGCATACAAGGGTTAGAAAAAATTGTCTTCAAGCCTTGAGACATAACTCCCTCTCCATCTCCCTCATTTCCTTGAAAACCTTCAAGTTCTACACTACCATTTCTTCTACACCACCAAGCTCTACCACCACCACTCCAATCCAACAGCAAGGGGAGGAATTCCAGCAGCTAAGAGGCAACAAATTTGGCCCAAGAAGCAACAAAAGAATTGGTCTTCAAGGGTGAGTTGCAATTTCCCCTTTTTGGCCCATTTCTTGTATCTTTTGCAAGCCATACATGCTTATTGTTTTGAGCTCCGACCAAAACTGAAAAGGTCATTTTTTTGAGCTCATTTTCATGTCTCATTAAGGGCTCAATCCTGTTTGAGCCCTCCATCTTGCACTTGCTTCAATACCCTCTTTGAATGTCAATATTTTGCATGCTTTTTCTAACCTACGTGTGATCTATTTTGGAGTTTCTCATGAACTATAAGTAGGCTTATTTTGAGCCCCTCTTCAACATTGAAGAAGGGCTCATCTTTGTTTGGGACCTCCATGTACCACTTGTCTTTGTATCCTTCTTTGGTCCCCTATTCTTGTATGACTTGGCAGCCTATCTTGGTTCCATTTTTGGTCATTTTACAGAGCTATAAAAGCTCTTATTTTAGCCCATTCTTCATGTTTCATTAAGGGCCTTTCATGGTTTGAGGCATATTTTATACACTTCATGTTATATCTCTCTTTTAATCCCCATTTTTGCATGCTTTGGCAGCCTATCATGCTTCTGTTTTTGGTCTTTTTACAGGCCTATAAATAGTATTATTTTGGCCTATTCTTCATGTTTAATTAAGGATCTTTGGCTGTTTGATGAATATTTTGCATACTTTGTGTTATAGCCACTTTTGAGCCTCATTTTGCATTGCATTTCTAGCATGTTTGTATACTGTTTTGGAGTTTTTACAGTTCTGTAAATAGTCATATTTTTTGTCCCTCTTCAATTTTGTAGAAGGGAATTTTTCATTTTGGGCTTTTCATATACCACTTGCCTCTTTGGCCACCTTTTGGCCCTTTTTCTTGCATGGGAGTGCAGCCATACCTGTGTTTGTTTTTGGGGTTTTTACAGTTCTGGAAAACATCATATTTTGGGCCCCTCTTCAATTTTGTTGAAGGGCCCTAACCTATTTGGAGTTAGAAGCTATGAGTTGCTTCATAATCTCATGTTTAGGGCCATTTTTGCATGCCATTGTTGCCCTATCTTTGCTTGCTGTTTGGCCATGTTTTGAACTGGAAAAATGCTTATCTTGGGATTGTCTTGCTTCTGTATTTTCATTGCATGTCCATATTGTGCATGTTTGGTATAGCTATAGGCCATTTCGGGTGCCAAAATTCATATTTCGGGACTATTCCATCCATCGGGTGTGTTTTCGCCTCGTTTCGGGGCTGTTTTCCCCCACATTTCAATGCTTAGATTCCATGTTGCATTCTATATGCCATTTTCATGCCATTGCATTGCGTATGCCATTGCCTCGGTTTGCGTGCCCGTGTGCACGCATTTCGAGGCACTTCATTTTCATCCATCGGCCTCTTATGTGAGTGTGGCTAAGGCTCTCTCATGTTAGTATAAGTCCATGTTGCATTCTATATGCCATTTTCATGCATTTGCATTGCGTATGTCATTGCCTCGGTTTGCGTGCCCGTGTGCACGCATTTCGAGGCACTTCATTTTCATCTATCGGCCTCTTATGTGAGTGTGGCTGAGGCTCTCTCATGTTAGTATAAGTCCATGTTGCATTCTATATGCCATTCCATGCATTTGCATTGCGTATGCCATTGCCTCGGTTTGCGTGCCCGTGTGCACGCATTTCGAGGCACTTCATTTTCATCTACTGGCCTCTTTTGTGAGCATGGTTGAGGCTCTCTCATGTTAGTATAAGCCTATATCATATTTCCATGTCATTTGCATTGTGTATGTCATTTCCTCAGTTTGCGTGCCCGTGTGCACGTATTTCGAGGCATCTCCTTTTTACAGCATAGTGCATGCTAGGCTGTATCTTAGATCGCATTCATGCATTTCCTCGGTTTGCGTGTCTGCGTGCACGCATTTCGAGACATCTCTTTTTACAGCATAGTGCATGCTAGGTTGTATCTTAGTTGCATTTCATGCATATCATGCATATTGCATCGTGTTCAGAATAGGAGTTAGCCCGGGCACGGGAAACGAGGTGCATTTCGTACTCCGAGTGACGGAATGTGTCTCAATTCCCCAGTCACCGACACTCCGGATCATCCATGATGGAGTTAGGTCTTGTTGTGTTTTCATGTGCATTCATTCTATATTGAGTTGTGCAATTCGACTCTTCGGCCATCATGCCTCGGTATGCGTGATTGGTGGCACGAGGATCGAGGCATGCATATATTTGTGAAAATACATTGCTATGCCCCTTTCCTGCTCTCTGTTGCAGCAAAATGAAGAATCAGCAAACTTCCGGAGTTTGGCGCGCTTTCCAAGAAAAATCACAAAACAGAGGCTAATTGGGGCATCCCAGTGGATTTCCGCGAAGGCAGCCCAGACATGCATCATTCATCAGGAGCAAGGCAGTCCCTGGCTTGCACGCCAGTTTTACAGTTTTCTTATTTAATTTGTTAATTAATTAGGAATTTGTATATTATTCGGACTGTAATATTTGGACTGTACTATTCTTTCATTTGGGACTGTATTATTTATTCGGACCCTCTGCGCGAGGGCACAACTGTAATAAGTGTGCGTGTGTGTGTTGTATGTCTTCCAACCCCATGTCTTTCTCCCTTTTATTTATCCGCTTATGATGTTTAGATTAGGGCATGTTTAAATTAGCATACAGTATGACAGCATGTTTGCATCATTCATCTGTATTGCATGCACCGGGCTCGGCGCATCATACTAACTGCATTGTACTTTCAATTCCAAATTGAATACATGTTAGTTGTAGCATTCCATACGCCATGTTTAGAATAGCCGAGCCTGCTATAGTTGCATTTTGCATGTGTTGCATTGGGCATTTCTGTATACTTAGGATCATGCATGATTTCTAATGTAAACTTCTGTTTTGGCTTGGAGTACTCGGTAAGTTTTATGCTTTAACATCCTTGCATGCATGCGAGTGACTGCCATGAATAGCATGCTTACCATGAGGCTAAATGCTTATGTGATATATCTGCCTGAGTGCCTGTGGGTGAAGGTTGGGTTACTTGGATTGGAATAAATCATCAACTGTTTGTTTTAAGCCCACTAGATAGTTTCAAAACCATCTCTTCTAAGCCCACCTGAGGGTGGCAAAATCTGCATTTTAAGCCTACTTACGAGTAGCAAACCATCTTTCAAAATTAAACATGAAATGTTTTGTTCCAATTCGGGCGACCCAGTCTATACTTATATGCTGTGTACATCACATAGTAACCTAGGCTAATAACCGGAATAAGAACACACAAATTTTTCAAAAATAGATATCATGGTTAGTAGAGGCCGATCTTTGATCGGGCGAGCGGGGGTGCTCACGAAGTGACCTTCCCCAATCGTACCCAAGTTCCCGAGCCGAGACAACTTTGGTGATGACGGACACGTGGCCTTTGGCACCGAGTCAGGGTTTCCTAAATTTCCCAAAACAAAATATTTAGGTGGCGACTCTGTATCTGGCAAAGCAGTCCATGTTTGGCACTTCTTTCAAAAATCTGTTTTCTCAAAACGATTTGCCGGATTTGGACTCTTTGGTTCAGACTTAGAACCGTAACACAAATCGAGTCCGAACTGTAGCGAGGTCCCCCGCGGACTTGTTACAGGCATTGTTTTCCTTCTTCCCTTCTGGGTATTAGTTGCTGGAATCGGCATGTCGTGCAGCGGGTACGGTGACTGCATGACATTGTTTTGCATCATGAAGTTGACGACCGACTGCAGGTCTGCCGACTTATTTGCCAATTCTTTTACTTCTTCATCCCTCCGCATGCACCTATCCGTCCATACCTGGAGGTTATCTTCGGTATAGTACTTGTTTTGGTCTGTCTTCTTTGAAGTGTCGCCCTCCTGGCCGACGTCTTTCTCTTCGTGGCCCTGGTCACGAGTTTCTGGATTGTTGTTGTCTCCTTCAATATCAAGGTCGATAGGTCTGCCACTCCCAGCAGGAGTGTCGTCCCCAATCTTTTCCTTCTGTCCGTTATTGGCCATCTATTCTTCTAATTTCTGACATACGGCGCCAAATTGTGTGAGTAATTTTCTTGACCACACTGCCCGTTTATTAATTAGCTAGAGAGCACCAGCAGAATAGATGGCTTCAGTTAACCTGTAACATAAAGAAAAGGCTCCGGCGGTGGCTCTTCCACCCGGGGCCACTCCGACGATCAAGTCAGTATATCTCTCAAAGATAATCAAGTGTTAAACTCAAAGCATAAATTGCGTACCTTAGACCCACGGGGTGCCTCTCTTTTATAGTTACCTTAATCCTAGTCCCACTAGAAGCTTGACTCCTGTGGACTCCAATTCAGTACTTACCTTGGACTCTTAAAGAGATAAAGATAAACTCTCCAAGAGATTTATCCTTATCTTGGCTAAATCTCCTCTTTATTCTAGGACTCTTGTCCCTTATCCGTTTATCTTGGATTCCGATATCTTCGGGGATAACCTCGGCAACGTCGGGATAACCTCGGCATAATGACCAGGACACGTGGCACCTCGGCTGACACATCGGCGTCACCTTGCCACGTGTTGGTACTCAGAAATATATCCCCACAGGCGGATATACTAAAACCCGGTTATAGAGGTTACGTTACTTGGGCTTGTAGAATTGCAGGCTAGGGATCTTTTCTTGTAGTTGATTCCAATCACAAAATAAAGCCTTTGAATTTCAAAATGAACTCCAAATATGTAGACTGTTTTGTATCATGTTTGAAATTCAGTTATCTATTCTCAAAAATTGATACAAAAAAAAAATAGTTCAGAAAACCGTGTTTTGCAGGAAATTTTTTGAAAACGACCCTTTTTTTAAGAACACTTAGGTGCTGTTTGGTAACACTTACGTTTTCAGTTTTCTGTTTATATTTACAAAAATTTAAAAAACTCAAATAAAAACTTGTTTGGTAAAATTTTTGATTTATAAATCAGTGGTCTCAGTTTATAAATTTGGCCAAAAAATGAAAACACAAAAAATGTGTTTCCATTTTGAGTTTTCAGTTTTTTTTTTTTTTACCACCCAACACTAGCCACCACCCGCCACCATTTTCTACCACCGTCTTCTGCCTCCGCCTCCGCCACCCGCCTCCACCGCCACCACCACTACCACTACCCACCACCCACCACCCACCACCCACCTGCCATCCAACCGCCACCACCCACCACTTGCCATTACCATCCACCGCCCGCCACCACCACTTACCACCACCACCATCCACCACCTGCCACCACTAGCCACCCACCACCACCACCTGCCACTCACCTGCCACCACCACCACCCACCACCACCATCATCCATCACTCACCTGCCACCCACCTACCACCACCACCCACTCGTTACTACCTATCACCCGCCACCGCCACCCACCCACCCACCCACCCACCCACCACCACCACCACCACCACCACCACCACCCGCCACCCACCTGCCACCACCACCCACCACCCGCCGCCACCACCACCCACCACCGTTACCCACACACCCACCATCACCACCCGCCACCATCACCACCACCACCCACTCGTTACCACCCACCACCCGCCGCCGTCACCCACCCATCCACCCACCATCACCACTCGCCACCACCTACCACCACCTGCCATCCGCCGCCCACCTGCCACCACCACCCACTTGCTACCACCCACCACCCGCCACCGTTACCCATCCACTCACCACCACCACCCGCCACCTACCCGCTACCACCACCCGCCACCACCACTACCATCACCCACTCGCTACTACCCGTCACCATCACCCACCCACCCACCCACCACCACCACCACCACCCACCACCCACCGTCACCACTTTCCACCACCGTCTTCCACCGCCACTTGCCACCACTCGCCATTTCTCACTCTTTTTTATATTTTAAATTTTTTTTAAACATTTTGTCAATTACCAAACACGTTTGTAGTTTATGTTTTTCTAAAAATAAACAAAAACCAGTTTATAAAATTTTTGTAAATATAAACTGAAAACGTAAACGTTACCAAACACACCCTTAAGTGTTTTTTTCTTCTAGTGAATTTTCAAATTTATTTTTGCAAAGAAATAAAGAAAAATGACATGAAATAATAAAAACAATGGGTGGTTTTAAAACTTTTGATTGTTTTTGTTTCCAAAAGGATGAAAAACGAAGATATCAAAAATGAAAACGAAACAAACAGACTAGTAGTCTTTTTTGTGCATATATATGTGCATGCAATTCACAAATAAAAAATATATAACAGAGAAATTTCATGGAAATATGTTCGTACAAGTATAGTAACAATTGATCCGAGTCCAGCCACGCAGAACCGACCCAAGTAAGAATCCGAAAGAAAGGCCCCAAAGGTAGGCAAGAATTTGATACTGCATTCCACAGGAACAAAATGCTAGTTCCGGTCACAATAGACAAGTGATACTCATTTTTCAGGTACAAAATCATATTTGCATGAAGCCCCACACTTGCTACCTTCTCAAGTGCCTCATTTGCTGCACAAAAGATCAGTATGAAACAAAAAAAAAAAAAAAATGAGATAATTCTGTCCTTCCATGTTGTGTTCAATTCAAATACGAAATCATAATTTACGAAATAATTGTTAGAATATTTGTCAGCCTAAATTGTACTATATAAAAGGTAAAAAAGTGTTGCAGAAAAACAACTTGGTGTGTCTAAAAATCAGTATGGACAAAAAACATATGAGATGACCTCCATAAAAAATACCTACCTAGTTGGGTTCAATTCTATCCTTCCACATTGCATTCAATTCTCATACAAAATCATGATTTACGAAACACTTTTTAGAATATTTGGCAGTGTAAATTGTACTATAAAAGGGTAAAAAAATGTTGTCGAAAAACAATTTATTGTGTCTAAAAAACATAATGAACCAAAAAAAAAGACATAACCTCCATAAAAAATACCGTACCTATTTGTGTTTAATTCTATCTATCCATGTTGTGTTCAATTCAAATACAAAATTTACAATGAACTTGTTAGAATATTTGGTGTGTCTAAACTAAAAAACTCTGTTTTTCGAACAATATATCACCTATGACAAAAGGCATAGTCGTCAGGCCTCCTTTCCTTCGCAAGACCGGTTGACTGGTCGTCTTCACTGGATCTGCATACCTTTCCTCCATCCTTCCTTTTGATCACAACAATGTTTCTCAGACTATGAGGTTCAAGAGAGACAGAGATAGAGAGAAATATAGAAAGAGAGAGGGCTTAGTGATTCAAGACATAAATGGAGAAAACGAGGAGAGTGTGAGATTTCCTCGTCCTATATCACGTTGGTTTTCACATTGCTAAATGGCTCATTTATACTCTTTGTGATAGATACTTGACAAAACAACAAGCCCAGGCTGCTCTCATGCCATGAGCTACGCATCTGTCAGTTATCAGTAACGCTTCGATTATATCATCAAATGTGTTACTTCTCAAGATTATGATTTTCTCACAACACCACCACATAACCTCAACTAAAGTTTTGGCTTGGAGTGACAAAAATCAGAATCCTATTTGCTTGGTTCTATTTTTTCAAAAACACTTTTCAGAAAATTCTACTTTCTTATTTTTCATTTTTTTTTATTTTTACTGAATTTTTTTAATATTTTAAATAATTTTTTTTACTTTTTAGACACACCTAACATAAATACACCTAAAAAGTAAAAAAATTGTAAAAAAAAAAACTTTTAAAAATTCACTAAATACCAAAAATAAAAAAAATACAAAAATTCAGTATATTTTTTGTATTTCTATGTATTTATTAACTTTTTAAAATATTTTTTCACAATTTTTTTACTTTTTAGATGCATCTAAGTAAGATGCATCTAAAAATGTTTAAAAATTTAAAAATATTCACTAAAAACAAAAAAACACGAAAATCAAAAAACTCAGTTTTCAAAAAATTTAATTCAGAAAACTCAAACCAAACACACTGTTGTCTTTTACTAATATTCCGTGTTTAGATTTATCTCAATGATCACAATCTACCAAAAAAAAAAACCATTTGAAACCATGTAATGATAAATCTTTCTAGTGGCACACGTATCTTAGGCTAAGTTTGGCTACTACAAAATAATTCATCTTTTTATCTTTTTATTTTTTTTTCATCACATCACTTCTCTACTTTTCTGCACATCTTTTTGTAAAAAGACAAAAAATACACTTACAAAGCTAATCATGGTTTTGCCTACAACTATGAGAATATCTTAGAGATAGAAGTATTAAATTTCTCAAAAATATCCTAAGTGAACCTATATAATTAAAACATACTACTAATTTGTACTACTATATTTAAGGGGCTTTTATAAAACTCTAGGTGGCAGTCACCCCTCCCAACTCTGTAATGCCCCAATTTTTATAGGATCCGATTAGCATAAAATAAACCTATATTCACCTTTCTTATTCTGAATCAATATAGTGAAGCTTGTGGAAGCCCAAAGTATCCCGATTTCCTACAATCATCACCATTAAAATGAATCTCTATCCATATATTTCATTTCATTATTATAGACTTACAAAAGTAATCACATGCATTACACATTAATGACTCCTAATGACGGAATCTATAGCATGTATCACGCCCTAGATTTTGTTACTTGCTTACATTACCAAATTCCTTATAAATAATCTATTTTCCAATAATAGTTATAGTAACACCACAAGCTAAATTGAACAAAAGAGGTGAAATACTAAACACAATTAATAATACATGCCCCAAGGGCTTACATTGAGAGTTTCAATTATACACAGTTACATAAAAAGAAACACCTCTCATTTTAGTCTTTCAATCCCTCATTCACGCTATATACCACATGGACTCCTAACAAACAAATAAATTCTTGATATTCAACTGTTGCACCTGACCTTGTTCCTGTAAAATGGTTAAACAATATGGGATGAACATAGGTCCAATAGGGATCTAAAATGATTCATGACAATAAGATCAATAGATATATGTGCTCATGAATGTTAAACGGGTGATACATAAATAAATAATATGCCTTTTATACTCAAAATAAAGTGCACATAAGTAATACCTTCCTTATGAGAATTTCACTGATTTTTCAAAGAAAACTCATTCTTTTATCTTATTACCCTTCTTGTATAATTTCAACCAATTTTCTTAAAAATCCCATTTTAACATTTTATAAGAATCTTAGGTCTATTAACCATGTATTACTAATGATCATACATCATACTCTTTAATTAACAACTAACCATTGGCTGGCCGACCAACTAATTGGCTAGCCGGCCAAAAAAGTTGGTCGTGGCTGGCTATTTTGCATGAAATAGGATGTTTCGACAAAATTATCAACTTTTTCTCTTGTTTCCACATTGTTCTTTGCCCGATTTCCTCAAAAAAGTTTTCATTTTGAAGTTTAAAAGTGTGTCTCGAAACACTACAAAAATATTCAGGTCAAAGTGCGGCAAGAAGGCTTTGAAATAGAGTTTTGACCAAGACTTAAAAAACACTTTGCCAAAACAGGCTTAGGGTTGGGAATGAAGTACAAATTCCAAATTTCTTATTGAGGATTTTGTAAGAAACACATTCTTGTTTTCATTATCGGGTAATCAAAAGAAAGCACCCAAGTCTTATGGCTGGTGAAAATAGGGTGTCTACACACCTATAATCAAGGTGTAAATCCATTCTCGAACCGCCTTCCCGGATTCCCAAACCAACACCACGGTACCCTCTTAACCCAGAGTGAATAGATTAGAAATTAAGGAAAATGAGTCATTCTCGACTCACCGACTATGAGAAATAAGCAATTGGTCAAACAAAAACAGAATCCCCCACAATACACAACTTTAGGAATCTCAAATCTAACAAAGGTTATGACCACCTCCACAAACCAGATAGCTTACCAAGATTCATAGAACTAAAACCTAACAGAAGAATGTCCATACCCGTAAGACACGTCACCCCCACTTCAACAACATACTCCATATCTAATAATCACTGGACAAATAACACCCCGGAGTTCAAGAACAATAATGCACTATAACTTAGAAGCTCTCCCAAAAAAAAAAATAGAGTTCATTAAGGAAAACCCGGTTCAACAGATTTAACAATGTTAACCCACTCAAAACAAAGCACAAAACATTCTAGATAATTGACACTTTAAAACTCAAAGCTAGATTTATAGTCACAACAAAACTCTTATTCAATTCTTCCAATGGAAAGAAATTTGCCCTGGAAACTTGACCCACAAACTGTACCACAACACATGTTTAAACAATACTAGCCCATCAAAACAATACGTTCAATCACCCAGTATCAATCTGTGCTCAATTCATTACTCAAGCCAAATCTACATGATTAAAGAATTTAATTACACCTCATAATAAAGCTATACCTTTGTTTTGAAAACACTTCCTTGAGCACTACATAGTGCATTTAAATTAAGTAGGTTAATAAATAAAAATAAATAAATAAAACAAAATTTTTCAATCCACACAGTAATTCATAAAAATAAAAATAAAAAGTTTTTCATATCCAGTTTTATAAAGTTTACTATTTTATTAAACATTTTTTAAGAACCAAAAGTGAAATTACCACAACCATGTTCTCAATTCCAATGCCAACCGAAGCCATAATATTGGAAAAGTTCATTTCCATTCCCCTTTCTAACATCACTACTAGTGATTCCCAACCGTCACCCAAGACCACCAATCACAACTCATGTGATTTCAACAATTAATCTTAATATCAATCAAAACAACAGTTCATACAAGCAAAAAAATATTACAAGACAATAATGCACAAGTTTGTAATTTCCTCTCATAACATTCATTTTCACCAATTAACAATCACAAGTTATCACGTCACACTTCACATTCCCAAAATCTCATCTCCTATCTGAATAAAAGGATTTTCACACATACACATACTAAATACCGCATCCATACAATCAAGTTTTGACACTTTAAGTGTGTTCCCAAACATTTCTTAACTATACAATTTCTTGCTCAAAACGAAAACAACTTACAAGGTGACAACTTGTCAACCTCTTTCCAATACAAGACAACTGAAACTATTAACCCTCGACACTTAGCACTCAAACACCAATGAGTTCCCAACACGGATTACCCCTACATGGGGTTCAACACCGACATACAACATGACTACCCTCTCTGTTTATTTCTTTCTTGAGATTATACCACCCAACCTCCCCTCCCAATCAACTCCTAATAACCTTTATTCCTATATGAGAATTAGACACTTCACACCACTTCTAGTGACCATTAGGATCACTAACAAAAACCTTTACTCACATGTCATGACCCGAACCCGCCCCTATGGGTTAAGGACATAACCGGCCGGCAATCTTGAGATTACCTACGGCCTCAGACCAAAACAGACATAACTTGTCAGAGTAAAGGGGCCAAACGGAAGCAATAAATAAAAACTTTGTCCATAGAGCCGTGCTTACATGCACAACAACAGACCATATTCAGTTACGTTAATAACCCACATCAAAAGTACGGTTTCACAAAATTCATTACAGACCGGATCAACCAAAACGAGTCAACCTATGACAGACTATTTACAGATATACATAAAGTCCTTGCCGGCAAGACAAAACATAATTACATAGCAAAAAGGCAAGGGTAGGTCTCAAGAGTGAGACGCAAGGCTGACTTCCTCAAAACTCGGATTTTTCCTAGCGGACTTCACTGGGGCTGGGTTTGGACTTCCCTTGGCTCACCTACAAACACATGAATGAGCGTGAGCGATAGCCCAGTGAATAATATCAAATGCAGAAATTACACAACAATGTAGAACAACATGTTCCAAACGGCCTTGGGCCCAATTCATACTTCTATTCATGGCCAAACGGCCTTCGGCCCATTCACTTATGTCGAAACGGCCTTCGGCCCATTCATTTATGTCAAAATGGCCTTCGGCCCATTCATTTATGTCAAAACGGCCTTTGGCCCACTCGTTCATGTCAAAACGACCTTCGGCCTACTCATTCATGTCAAAACGGCCTTTGGCCTACTCGTTCATGTCAAAACGACCTTCGGCCTACTCATTCATGTCAAAACGACCTTCGGTCTACTCATTCATGTCAAAACGACCTTCGGTCTACTCATTCACGTCAAAACGGCCTTTGGTCTACTCGTTCATGTCAAAACGACCTTCGGCCTACTCATTCATGTCAAAACGGCCTTTGGCCTACTCGTTCATGTCAAAACGACCTTCGGCCTACTCATTCATGTCAAAACGACCTTTGGCCTACTCGTTCATGTCAAAACGACCTTCGGCCTACTCATTTATATCAAAACGACCTTTGGTCCATTCATTCATTTATTCCTGTCAGGCTTTTGTCCACAATCCCAATTAACAGCTCGTAAAGTTTATAAGGGAATAAACAATTGGGCATTGACAAGCTTACAGATATTGAGATTACTCACAGTGAACGGTTTGTGGATTCGCCCTGGAGCTTGACCCTACACATTCCACGAACACGGAAGGGTCATTAATAATTCAATCCGTTCTTTAATTCACATATTCCTCTTTAGGCCTTATTCCTATCTCATTAACTCATTGACAATGCTTAACATATGCCTAAGAGTGCTTACAAGTGAAAGAGAACGGAAAACGAAACACAGAACGCATGAACAAAATTCCAGAAAACAGGGTCCCCGCTCGAGCGTCAACTTAGCCGCTCGAGCGTCAACTTAAGGCCTGCAAAAGTACTGGTTGCATGAAAAATGCGCACGAGCGTGGAATAGAGCGCTCGAGCTGAAGGCCCGTCTACAAAACTCCACGCTCGAGCGTGAGGTATCCTGCTCTAGCGGACATCCAACTCTGCAAAAGTGCTGGGAGCACGATTTTCCCGCTCGAGCGGCCGTTACCCCGCTCGAGTGGACATCAAAATTCTGGGTTTCCCAGAATGTGTTCTTGAGCTCCAAATCGGTTTTCCAGCTACATTACTTGCATGCAATGGCTCAAATCTCAATATAATCATACTAACATGGCACCAATGCAAGATTATAACATTATGAAGCTCAATTTCTTGATTTATCCGTATGCATGTCCCAAAATATGTCAAACTCAACATCAATATAACAAATTCATGCATTCAAGCTCATATCTTCTCAATTTGCACATGCATGTGATGAATTAGCCACATTCTCAACTTAGATACCACAAATGGTGATCAAAACATGAATTTCAACTAAAACTCTACATGAATCATGTGTTTCAAGCTCAAACATGCAAATTCAAAGTAATTTCTCACATGCATGAGTTCTAAGACTTCAAACTCAACAAGAATCAACTTATTACATGCTCTTGATCACAAACAACTCTTGAACTCACAAGATTACAAGTTCAATTCATAATTTCAAGAGTCAATGGCTTAGCTAGAAGTCCAATTCTTCAATCTATGGTCCGATTTGAGTTGGACTTCAAGATTCCAAGCCCTCAAGATCAAACACAGATTTTTCTCTCTTCTCTCTCTCTCTAATGGCCGGCCCTCTCCTCTCCTTAGAGTGTATATCAGCCAAGTGAGAATTAGAGAGGGAGTTTAATTGAGTAGTGCTCATATACAACAAGCCCCACTAAGTCACAATATAATAGTAGAGAGTAATTGGGCACCCATTTTACCAACTTAATCTGGTCCAGATCAATTTTTCAATTAAATTTCACCGTAGGCTCTAAAAATTATGCCAATCACAATGGCGTAATCAATTTCGGGTTCTGTGGCCGATAAGGCCCTCGGTTAAATTTCCAAAGTTGATTAGTCAAACAGGTATTCCTACGGTGAACAGATAAAACTTCAAAATCACATATATTCACATAATGGCACATAAAATCATGATAAACACATAATCCTATAAACAAATTAATGGCCAATTAGCATAACACAGAACAGGGGTATCACAGTCTTCCCCCCTTTAGGAAGTTTGGTCCTCCAAACTTAGGTTACCTTCGTCGGGAAACAAATGTGGATAGCGTAGACGCATTTCCTCCTCTTTTTCCCATGTAGCATCTGTCCCATAGTGTTCCTTCCATTCCACTTTCACCATTGGAATGGATTTGTTTCTCAACTCTTTCACTTGTCGGTCAACAATTCTTTCCGGCCATTCAGTATATTGCATATTTTCATCAATAGTAACCCGGTGATAATCAATCACATGCAACGGGTCTCGGAGGTAACCCCTCAACATTGACACATGAAACACATTGTGGATTTGCTCAAATCCCGGTGGCAAAGCGACCCTATAGGCAACTGGACCAAGCCTTTCCAAAATCTGGAACGGCCCAATGTAGCGGGGCGACAACTTGCCCTTTTTCCCAAACCTGACTTGGCCTTTCATTGGAGAAACACGGATGAACACATGGTCGTCGACCTCATACTCAAGAGGTCTTCTCCGGACGTCTGCATAACTCTTCTGTCGGTCTTGAGCTGTTTTGAGCCTTTGCCGAATAGTTTTGATCTTTTCAGAGGTGTCTTGTACAATTTCAGGCCCAAGCAAAGCTCTGTCCCCGACCTCCGTCCAACAAATAGGTGATCTACACCTCCTACCATACAAAGCCTCGTATGGTGCCATACCGATGCTGGAGTGGAAGCTGTTATTATAAGCAAACTCTGCAAGCGGCAAATAGTCTTCCCAACTCCCCTGAAAATCCAAAGCACACATGCGAAACATATCTTCCAAAGTTTGTATCGTTCGTTCTGACTGGCCATCTGTCTGTGGGTGGAATGCAATACTGAACCTTAGTTCTGTTCCCATAGCTTCCTGCAAACTCTTCCACAATCTAGATACAAATTTCGGATCCCTATCCGACACAATGGACACCAGAACTCTGTGTAAACGGACAATTTCATCAACGTAAATAGTAGCCAACCTGTAAGCAGTAAATGTAGTTTTGACAGGCAGAAAATGTGCAGATTTAGTCAGTCTATCAACTACAACCCAAACAGAATTCATACCTCGGGAAGTCCGAGGTAGGCCAACAACGAAATCTATAGTCACATGTTCCCACTTCCATTCAGGAATAGGGAGAGGTTGAAGTAGACCGCCTGGTTTCTGATGTTCAGCCTTAACTTGCTGACACTGAAGGCACTTGGACACATATTCTGCAATCTCTTTCTTCATTTTAGGCCACCAATAGGTTTGTTTCAAATCCCGATACATTTTATTGTTACCCGGATGCATAGCAAATACAGATCTGTGGGCTTCATCTAAAACCCTCTTCCTTAGCTCCGGAATATCTGGGACACATATTCGGTTTCGAAATTTCAACATTCCATTCTCGACACGGAACTCCGCTTTTGGGCTTACTTCAAATTCATCAATTACCTTTCTGAGGAACTCATCTTCTTTCTGTTTCTGCTTGATTTCATCAACAATTGCCGGTTCGGCTGTAATGGCGGCTATCAGTCCGTCCTGTTCACATACCACCACTTCAACTTCAGACTTTTCAAAGTCTCGCAAAATCTCCCTTTGTTCAGTAAGCAAACAAGCCATACTCCCTGTTGATTTTCTGCTCAAGGCATCAGCCACTGTATTAGCTTTCCCGGGATGGTACTGAATCTCTAGGTCGTAGTCTTTTATCAGTTCTAGCCATCTTCTCTGACGCATATTCAACTCTTTCTGCGTGAAGAAGTATTTCAGGCTCTTATGATCCGTGTAGACTTCACACTTTGCCCCATACAAGTAATGCCGCCAGATTTTCAAAGCAAAAACAACTGCGGCCAATTCTAGGTCATGTGTTGGATAATTCTTCTCATGTGGCCTCAACTGTCGGGAGGCGTAAGCAATAACCCTTCCGTTCTGCATTAACACACAACCCAAACCCTTATAAGATGCGTCACTGAAAATCACAAAATTTTCCGTACCTTAAGGTAATGTCAAAATTGGTGCAGTGGTCAATCTTGTCTTCAATTCATGAAAGGCTGATTCTCTTTCACTATTCCACTCAAATGGTTGTCCCTTACGTGTCAATTGGGTAAGAGGGACAGCTAATTTCGAAAAGTCCTTTACAAACCTCCTGTAGTACCCAGCCAAGCCCATGAAACTGCGAACTTCTGTCACATTAGTTGGTGTAGGCCAATTCACAATTGCTTCTATTTTCTGCGGGTCCACTGAAATTCCTTTCTTGTTTGCCCTAAGAAAATAACCTCATCCAACCAAAACTCACATTTCTTTAACTTAGCAAATAGTTTTCTTTCCCGAAGTATTTGTAAAACAGTCCTCAAATGATGTTCATGTTCAAGTCTATCTTTAGAGTAAATCAAAATATCATCGATGAAGAATACAACAAACTCATCAAGGTAGGTTTTAAAAATTCTATTCATTAGGTCCATAAATGCTGCCGGAGCATTAGTCACTCCAAATGGCATAACAAGAAACTCAAAATGACCATACCTCGTTCTGAATGCGGTTTTCTCAACATCCTCTGCTTTAACCTTCAGCTGATGATACCCGGATCTCAAATCAATCTTAGAAAACACCTGTGATCCCTGCAACTGGTCAAATAAGTCATCAATACGGGGTAGGGGGTATTTGTTCTTCACTGTTACCTTGTTCAAGTCCCGATAATCGATGCACAGGCACAAAGTACCATCTTTCTTCTTTACAAACAACACTGGTGCACCCCAAGGTGAAGTGCTAGGCCGGATAAACCCTTTATCAAGAAGGTCCTGCAACTGTTCCTTTAGTTCTTTCATTTCGGCGGTAGCCATTCTGTAGGGAGTTTTAGAAATAGGTTGGGTGCCTGGCACAGTTTCAATGGTAAACTCGATCTCACTGTCTACCAATTCCCCTGGTAATTCATTCGGAAACACATCTGGAAATTCTCTAACAATAGGAATATTATTCAATTCAACATTCTCAGATTGTTCAGACAACACATAGCACAAATAACCCTGGCATCCCTTCCTGATCAATTTACATGCTTTCATTGCAGATATCAAATATGGTGGAGGCACTGCCCCATTACCCACAAACACAATCTCTTTCTGTTCTGGTGGTTTAAACACAACCCTCTTTGTCACACAATCTATAGTGGCACAATATTTGGTCAACCAATCCATGCCCAAAATTACATCGAAGTGTCTAAAGTTTAAGGGCAACAAATCTACATATAGGGTAGCATCCTCAATATGCATGTCACAAAACCGATATATATAGTCACATAGCACAGATTCCCCCGATGGAGCAGACACACATAACAAATACGGCAACAATTCTAGGGGTCTTTTCAGTCTAGATGCAAATGCATATGTCACAAATGAGTTCGTTGATCCAGAATCAATTAACACAAAAGCATCCTGATTACATATTGAGATAGTACCTGAGACAACGGCATTGGCGTTCCGGGTGTCACCCGGAACAAGCGCAAAAACTCTCCCCTGTCTCACTATGTCCCTGGTAACAGTGGATCTCACAGCATTTCCCGGCTTTGGAACCGATGCAGTTGAACTAGCTTCCAGTTTCCCACCGTTCTGATTGCACTCTCGGGCTATGTGCCCTTGTTTCCCACACTTGAAACAGGCTCCCGATGCACGGTAACAGACTCCACGGTGTCTTTTGCTACAAATGTTGCACATGGGAGCTGTGTCTCGGGAAGAACTTGAAGTAGTGGAGGAGCCCGTGTTTTACTTTTTCAAAAATTTCTTCTTCGGAAAGAAGCCTTGTCTTTTGTTGCCTTTCCATTCTGTTGTTGGCTTAGCTTGTCTAGCTATGTTAGCCTCTGATATGATGGCCCGGTCAAGCACCCCGATGTAGGTCTCCAACTTCAGGACATTCACCCGCTCTAGGATGTCACTTCGGAGCCCTCCTTCAAAATGCCTTGCCTTCTTATAATCAGTATCAATTACGTGTGGTGCAAACCTGGCCAACTCAGTAAATTTGGCCTCATACTCAGCTACAGTCATGCTGTCTTGCTTGGGTTCCATGAACTCTGCCACTTTCCTGTCCCGGACGCACTGCGGGAAGTACTTGTCATAGAAGATTTCCAAAAATTTCGCCCAATCCACATCTCTGTGGTTTTCCCTCATCAACATCCACCATCTTCTCGCTTCATCTTCTAGCATAAAGGTAGCTAGAAGCACTTTCTGTGTATCCGAGCACGGAAACACCTCAAACAGTTTTTCGATCCCAAGAACCCAAGCCTCAGCTTTCAAAGGGTCCAGTCCGCCATGGAACTATGGTGGTTTCATTTTCTTGAATTCCTTGGTGAGAGCTATTATCCGGTCATCATTTTGATCATCTGGCACGGGTGGTGCCAGAGGTGGAGGTGGCGGGTGTGGTTGCTGCCACTGTTGTTGCCACTCCTGTTGCTGTCTCAAAGCTTCTGCCATTTCTTGGATCAGTCTTTCCATTCTGTCCAGTTTGGCAGTAGAAGATTCCTCTAACTCATCACCTCTGGTTCTCACCATCTGATTAAACTTACATTATATTTCATACAAAAGGTACACAAGTATGCATGCACTAAGAAGCACATATTTCCAGATAATTTGCAATGCAAGTAGTTCACAACTTACACATATAATTATTCATAACAAAACATTTAAGCATATAATCAATGCTTCCAAACTCGTACTTATCACATGAATGCATCCTAGATCTTATCTAGACGCTTATTGCTCTTTTTGGACAAGTGTGTGAGTTATTAACTCGTGCTCTGATACCACTCTGTCATGACCCGAACCCGCCCTTATGGGTTAAGGACATAACCGGCCGACAATCTTGAGATTACCTACGGCCTCAGACCAAAACAGACATAACTTGTCAGAGTAAAGGGGCCAAACGGAAGCAATAAATAAAAACTTTGTCCATAGAGCCGTGCTTACATGCACAACAACAGACCATATTCAGTTACGTTAATAACCCACATCAAAAGTACGGTTTCACAAAATTCATTACAGACCGGATCAACCAAAACTAGTCAACCTATGACAGACTATTTACAGATATACATAAAGTCCTTGTCGGCAAGACAAAACATAATTACATAGCAAAAAGGCAAGGGTAGGTCTCAAGAGTGAGACACAAGGCTGACTTCCTCAAAACTCGGATTTTTCCTAGCGGACTTCACTGGGGCTGGGTTTGGACTTCCCTTGGCTCACCTACAAACACATGAATGAGCGTGAGCGATAGCCCAGTGAATAATATCAAATGCAGAAATTACACAACAATGTAGAACAACATGTTCCAAACGGCCTTGGGCCCAATTCATACTTCTATTCATGGCCAAACGGCCTTCGGCCCATTCACTTATGTCGAAACGGCCTTCGGCCCATTCATTTCTGTCAAAATGGCCTTCGGCCCATTCATTTATGTCAAAACGGCCTTTGGCCCACTCGTTCATGTCAAAACGACCTTCGGCCTACTCATTCATGTCAAAACGGCCTTTGGCCTACTCGTTCATGTCAAAACGACCTTCGGCCTACTCATTCATGTCAAAACGACCTTCGGTCTACTCATTCATGTCAAAACGGCCTTTGGTCTACTCGTTCATGTCAAAACGACCTTCGGCCTACTCATTCATGTCAAAAGGACCTTTGGCCTACTCGTTCATGTCAAAACGACCTTCGGCCTACTCATTTATATCAAAACGACCTTTGGTCCATTCATTCATTTATTCCTGTCAGGCTTTTGTCCACAATCCCAATTAACAGCTCGTAAAGTTTATAAGGGAATAAACAATTGGGCATTGACAAGCTTACAGATATTGAGATTACTCACAGTGAACGGTTTGTGGATTCGCCCTGGAGCTTGACCCTACACATTCCACGAACACGGAAGGGTCATTAATAATTCAATCCGTTCTTTAATTCACATATTCCTCTTTAGGCCTTATTCCTATCTCATTAACTCATTGACAATGCTTAACATATGCCTAAGAGTGCTTACAAGTGAAAGAGAACGGAAAACGAAACACAGAACGCATGAACAAAATTCCAGAAAACAGGGTCCCCGCTCGAGCGTCAACTTAGCCGCTCGAGCGTCAACTTAAGGCCTGCAAAAGTACTGGTGGCATGAAAAATGCGCTCGAGCGTGGAATAGAGCGCTCGAGCTGAAGGGCCGTCTACAAAACTCCACGCTCGAGCGTGAGGTATCCCGCTCTAGCGGACATCCAAATCTGCAAAAGTGCTGGGAGCATGATTTTCCCGCTCGAGCGGCCGTTACCCCGCTCGAGCGGACATCAAAATTCTGGGTTTCCCAGAATGTGTTCTTGAGCTCCAAATCGGTTTTCCAGCTACATTACTTGCATGCAATGGCTCAAATCTCAATATAATCATACTAACATGGCACCAATGCAAGATTATAACATTATGAAGCTCAATTTCTTGATTTATCCGTATGCATGTCCCAAAATATGTCAAACTCAACATCAATATAACAAATTCATGCATTCAAGCTCATATCTTCTCAATTTGCACATGCATGTGATGAATTAGCCACATTCTCAACTTAGATACCACAAATGGTGATCAAAACATGAATTTCAACTAAAACTCTACATGAATCATGTGTTTCAAGCTCAAACATGCAAATTCAAAGTAATTTCTCACATGCATGAGTTCTAAGACTTCAAACTCAACAAGAATCAACTTATTACATGCTCTTGATCACAAACAACTCTTGAACTCACAAGATTACAAGTTCAATTCATAATTTCAAGAGTCAATGGCTTAGCTAGAAGTCCAATTCTTCAATCTATGGTCCGATTTGAGTTGGACTTCAAGATTCCAAGCCCTCAAGATCAAAGACAGATTTTTCTCTCTTCTCTCTCTCTAATGGCCGGCCCTCTCCTCTCCTTTGAGTGTATATCAGCCAAGTGAGAATTAGAGAGGGAGTTTAATTGAGTAGTGCTCATATACAACAAGCCCCACTAAGTCACAATATAATAGTAGAGAGTAATTGGGCACCCATTTTACCAACTTAATCAACTTAATCTAGTCCAGATCAATTTTTTAATTAAATTTCACCGTAGGCTCTAAAAATTATGCCAATCACAATGGCGTAATCAATTTCGGGTTCTGTGGCCGATAAGGCTCTCGATTAAATTTCCAAAGTTGATTAGTCAAACAGGTATTCCTACGGTGAACAGATAAAACTTCAAAATCACATATATTCACATAATGGCACATAAAATCATGATAAACACATAATCCTATAAACAAATTAAGGGCCAATTAGCATAACACAGAACAGGGGTATCACATCACACTAACTCAAACACATTCCATGACTAACTCTACCATCACTCTCAATAGCTAACCAAGAAATTCTCACTACCTCCATTAAGGCGACTTAGTTCCCAAAGCCCCTTGGACTTACTTGACACCAATACAAAATTATTATTGTTAATAACAACTCTCGATGAAAGAAGACACAAGTCGTTACATACATCAATTTATGAAACACTAGCACATTAGCAATGATACTAATCTTTATCAGTCCCAGCAATAACTTCTCAATTTAAGTAAATTCACAAACATCATAAGTCAAGTTTACTACATTTAAGCCAACAAAATACATAAATACAACATTAGTAGGCACGAGGCCCTTTATTTAATTACATACCCAAAACGCTTTAGTAATCTTCAACAACATTTCAATCCCAAATCTACACTACCGAGACTAGTTCTGACCACGCTGAGGGCAATGACATCTAACATGACCCAATTGATTACACTTGGAGCAAAATGGCGGTCCTCTATTCTGTGACCGATTTGAGGAAGCTTGAGTTTGACTAGACCTCGCGAAGGACGAATTTGAAAACAAAGAAAAGACAAAGATTGAAACTGTGATTGTGATTGGGATTCTACTTTCCTCTGCCTCTTACTAGGCCTAGTGTAAACAATTGGACTCGCCAATATGGCCTCTTTCCCTCCATCCGAGCCGACCTCAAGATTGGTGGCTTCCATATAAGCTGCTGCTTCGACTAGTGTGTGATAATTCCTATGCATGCACCCAATAACTTTCCATCGAATATCATCACATAACCTCTCTTCAAACTCAATGCAATGATGCTCCTCTATTGCTATCAACTATGGAGAAAACCTAGACAAACTGGTAAATCTCGTCTCAAACTGTGCCAAAGGAGTAGTACCTTGGCGCAACTCCACAAATTGTTTCCTTAATCTTTCCTAAGCGGAAGTGCGGAAGTACGAAAGTACTTGGCCAAAAAGGCCTCAATGAATACAACCCAGGTGGTGCCTATGGTAGAGCTTGCATACTTTCACTAATACCTAGCATCTCCCTTTAGTAGAAAACTCATTTATGTCACTCTTAACCCCTCATCCATGATTTTGAGCATATCAAGAGTCTTGGTGATCTGCACTAACCAATTCTATGCCTTTAACGGTTTAGGCCCTCTTGTGAACTCTGGTGGGTTAAAATGAAAGAACTCCTTAGTGATCTTTAGGGCATGAGAATCGTCCCCCTCGTTGCGAGTTAAGGCCTTCCTTATAGCTTTTACAATCTTGCGTGCAATCTCCACACCCACAATCGATGTCATAGGTGCAGGGGTTACTGGACCCGCTGTGACCCTACCGACACTTTTAGTCCCAACTCAACCTCTACTTCCTCGCCCTGACATCCTATCAATGACAACACCAAACTTAGTAAATGAAACTCTAGCCTTTCCCGAAACACTTACTCAACCCACACTAAGTTATAAAATCTACCAAGCATATAGTCACATAGCACATAAACAATTTAAGCACTTGATCACATAATCAAGTCAAGTCTGCAAGGATGACCACCTCTCCCGAAACTCCCAAGGAACTTTCACCAAAAACCACATCGATCAAGTGCGTTTCCAACGAGATCTCAAAGCAAATTGGCCATCTATAAGCGCTATCCCTAAAACTTAACTCCATACCCACACAAATGCAACATATAATTTCCTACACCTCAAACTATCTACATGCAAACATCCTCACCAAACGAAATGAAACCCATTGTGGTAAAAACCACTTCCTACGAGCTCAAAGTTTTCAAACCTGGTTAACTCTAATACCAAGTTATCACACCCCATATTTTGTTACTCGCTTACATTACCAAATTCCTTATAAACAATCCATTTTCTAGTAGTACTTATAGTAACACCACAAGCTAAATTGAATAAAAGAGGTTCTCTCTCGCATAATTACAATGAATGACATGTTGAATACAATTAATAATACATGTCCCAAGGGCTTACATTGAGAGTTTCAATTATGCACAGTTACATAAAAAGAAACACCTCTCATTTTAGTCTTTCAATCCATCATTTACACTATACACTGCATAGACTCCTGACAAACAAATAAATTCTTGATCTTCAACTGTTGCACTTGACTTCATTCCTGTAAAATGATTAAAAACCATGGGATGAACACTAGGTCTAGTAGGGATCTACAATGATTCCGGACAATAAGATCAATAGATATATGTGATCATGAATGTTAAACAGGTGATACATAAATAAATAATGTGTCTTTTATACTTAAAATAAAGTACACATAAGTAATACCTTCCTCATGAGAATTTCACTGATTTTTCAAAGAAAACTCATTCTGTTCTCTTATTACCCTTCTTGTATAATTTCAAACAATTTTTTTAAAAACCCCATTTTAACACTTCATAAGGATCTTAGGTCTATCAACCATGTATTACTAATGATCATACATGATACTCTTTAATTCACAACTAACCGTTACCCTATCATATTCCACATAACTTCAAAATATATATATATATATATATACACACATATATTTCAACACATATCACATAACTAATCCATATAAAACAAAACAATTCATTTCCATTTTTTCTAACTCATACAATTCAATTCTCCAATTCCAATTATCACATTTACGCATACAAATCCCATTATAATTATTCCACAAAAAGTTCACTGTCAATAACTGGCTCTATTACCATGCCCTACTGTAGACACCCCATTTTTGACCGACCTTAAGACTCAGACGTCACCGATTGAGCGCTTGGTGATGTTGCATATCGTACTCGTTCAGAGGTTTCAGAGTCTCGGCTGCGAGCCTTGCCTCCGAACTTACGGACTCTTTCATGCTTTGCCTCGGTTTGCGAACCAGGCTCTGTTTTCTCTATTTTCTCTTCCCGAAGGAAGGGAGAGGTCTCGTAGATCATCTCTCAGTGGCCGTAGGCTACGTTTCGTGGTCATAGGCCATTTTTCCCGTTTGGAGCCCGGTTTTCGATTTTTCAGAGCCGTTGGCCATGTGCCTCGGTTCAGGACCGCTTAACCACCTCCGTTTGCTCCGGTTTTTGGCATGCATCTCATTTACTCCCTTTTGAAGGACACTGCGGTCCGAAAAACCAACTTCGTGGTCGAACACCACATCCGGTGCCTAACAGTCAGTTTTTGGGGCCTCGGGTTGCGCGTTTCGGCCCTCGAACCTCCATTTTGCACCGGTTTGAGTTCATTTTTGGCAGGGACCTCTGTTTCATTGTTAGAAAGGTCGTAGAAGGGTGGGAGGCCAGTAATTGTTCTGACAACCAGTTTTATTCCTCCATCGCCCTCCGTCGCCCGTTTTTCCCACTTGAAGGCCAATGTTGACCACCCTAAGGCCACTTTTTCTTGCCTCAAACCACATATTTGTGTTGTACACACCTGGGAGGCCACCAATATCATATGCCCGGCCAGTAATTCTGTGTGACCCTTTTGAACCCCTCCAAAAAGTGGGTTTTTCTCTCTCCTAGTTTACTTTCTCTAGTTTTTGACCACATGGTTGTGTTGTGCACACATGGGAGGCCACCAATCTGGGGTGGCCGGCCACTAATATTGCTTGAACCTTTTGACCCTTGGCTGGCCGGCCATGGGGAGAGTCGGCCGGCTACCTAAACCCTAGGAAACCGGCCGGCCATGATCCTCTCTCCAGGTACTTTACAGCAATGTATTCTGTTTCCCCCCAGATTTTGTATCCGGGAGGCTGCACTTTTGGGGGGAAACTTGAATTCCTTTCCCCCCTATTTTTCCCCCTTTTCTCCACTCCTTTGCCTATATATCCAGGCCCCCCCAGCTGTGTTTTAGGGGTTACAAAATTTTGCTTTAAGGCTCTTGCATTGTATCTCTCTCTCTCTACACTCCAACCTTCAAAACCTCCCAAACCCTACACCATTTCTACACCACCACCTAGCACCACACCACCACCATCCATTCCAGCCACTTGGAGCTGTTTTCTAGAGCTAAGGAGCCACCAAACTTGATCCAAGAGTTGTCAAAGACTTGGTCTTCAAGGGTAAGTCTTCTCCTCCCTCTTTCTTGCCTTATTTTGCTCAATATATTAGCCATAATTGCTTGCATATCTGGGCTCCGACCCTAACTAAAAATAGCATTATTTTGAGCTCCTTTTCATGTTTGTTTAAGGGCCTCTCCCTGTTTGAGGCTTCCTTTTTACACTTTCTTCTTTACCTCTCTTGTATGTCTCTTTCTTGCATAGTATTTTAGGCCTAATTTTAAACTGTTTTGAGCTTGGTTATAAACTGTAAAGTGGATTATTTTGATCCCTTCTTCCACATTGTTGAAGGGCTCTTCACTGTTTGAGGCTTCCTTTTGTCACTTGCCTCTTTATCCCTCTTTTGGCCTCATTTTTGCATGTTTTGTTAGCCCCTTGTGCTTATATTTTTGGGCTCTGGTCCAAAATGTAAATAGCCTCATTTTGACCCCCTCTTCATGTTTGATCAAGGGACCTTTGCTTTTTGAAGTTCCCTTTTTGCTCTTTGTGTTTAAACCTCTTTTTAGGCCTTATTTTGCATAGTATTTTAAGCTTGCATGTGCACTGTTTTGGGTTTGGTCACTAACTGTAAAACACCATGTTTTGGGCCCCTCTTAAACTTTGTTGAAGGGCCCTCCTCTGTTTGAGGCCAGCAACCATCACTTGCTTCTTTGTCTCCCTTTTGGCCCATTTCTTGCACAATGTTTTAGGCCTGTTTTTGTTTAGATCTGTGGCTTGTTGAAAACTGTAAAGTGTTTCATTTTGAGCCCCTCTTCAACTATGTTGAAGGGCTCTTGTCCATTTGGGGCCAGAATCTGCTACTTGCTTCATTACCTCTCTTACGGGGTCATTTTTGCATGCTAGCTTAGTCCTATTTGTGTCCATTGTTTGGCCTTGCTTAAAACTGTAAATATGCTTATTTTGGGACTGTCTTGATTCTTTCTTCACACTTCATGTTCAAATAATGCATGATTTTCATAGCCATAGGTCATTCCATGTACCTAATTTCATGTTTCGGGTCTCATTCCATGTATCGGGTGCCATGTTTCCATGTTTCGGGGCTGTTTTGCATCATATTTTGGTACTGAAATTTGCATGTTTGCATATCATGTTTCATACCTTGCCATGCTTTGTTAGAGTGGCATTTGTGCCTTAGGTTCGGTCCTCGGTTTGCGTGCACGTGTGCACGCATCTCGAGTGTCTCATTTTTCATCTTATGGCCTCTTATATGAGTGTGGCTGAGGTCCACTCATGTTGGTGTAAGTCCATTGTGCATTGTGTATGCCATTTCATTTCATAGCATTGTGTATGCTAGGTTGTATGTTAGCGCATTGTGTATGCCATGTTACCTCGTGCATCGTGTATGCCATTTCATAGCATTGTGCATGTTAGGTTGTATCTTAGTTGCACTCATGCATGTCATGCATATTGCATTGTGCTTGGGATAGGGGTTAGCCCGAGCACGGGAAACGAGGGACGTTTCGTACTTCGAATGACGGAACGTGTCTCAATTCCCAGTCACCGACACTCCGGATTATCCATGATGGAGTTTAGGTTTTGTTGTGTTTATATGTGCATTCATTTCATATTGAGTCGTGCAATTCGACTCCTCGGCCATCATGCTCCAATATACGTGATTGGTGGCACGAGGATCGAGGACTACACTCCCTGAAGGGTAGTCATGTATACATATGTGAAAATACTTTGCCATGCCCCTTTCTTGCTCTCTGTTACAGCAAATCAAGAGTCAGCAGCCTTCCGGAGCTTGGCACGCATCCCAAGAACAATTACAAACAGAGGCTAATTGGGGCATCGCAATGGATTTCCGCGCAAGGCGACCCGAACATGCATCATCCATCATCCGGATCAGAGTTGAGGCAGTCCCTTGCTTGCATGCCAATTTATCACTTTCCTATTTAATTTGTTAATTAATTAGGGTTTTGTACATATTTGGACTGTAATATTCATTCGGGACTGTATATTATTTATTCGGACCCTCCGCGTGAGGGCAATATTGTAATAAGTGTGCGTGTGTGTGATGTATGTCTTCCAACCCCACGTCTTTCTCCCTTTTATTTACCAGCTTATGATAGTTAGATTAGGGCATATTTCAATTAGCATACAGTATGATAGCATGTTTGCATTCATTCATCTGTTTTGCATGCACCGGGCTCAGCGCATCATACTAACTGCATTGTATTTTCAATTTCAAGTTGAATACATGTTAGCTGTAGCATTTCATATGCCATGTTTAAAATAGCCGAGCCTGCTATAGTTGCATTTTTGCATGTGTTGCATTAGACATTTCTGTATAGTTAGGATCATGCATGAATTTCTAACCTAGCTTCTGTTTTGGCTTGGAGTACTCGGTAAGTTTTACGCTTTAGCATCCTTGCATGCGTGTGAGTGAATGCCATGATAGCATGCTTACCATGAGGCTATGTGGTTATGTGATATAAACTGCCTGAATGCCTGTGGGTGAAGGTTAGGTTATTTGAATTGGAACAATTCATTAATTGTGAGTTTTAAGCTCACTAGATAGTGGCAAAATCATGTTTTCTAAGCCCACCTGAGGGTGGCAAATCCACGTCTTAGCCTACTTGCGAGTAGCACCATCAAACCATTTTCAAACAAACAAATATGAAATGTTTTGTTCCAATTCAGGTGATCCAGTCTATACTTGTATGCTGTGCGCATCACATAGTAAATCTAGGCTAATAACCGGAATAAGAACGCATAATGTTTTCAAAAATAGATATCATGGTTAGTAGAGGCCGATCTTTGATTGGGCGAGCGGGGGTGCTCACGAAGTGACCTTCCCCAATCGTACCCAAGTTCCCGAGCCGAGGCAACTTTGGTGATGACGGACACGTGGCCTTAGGCAAATGAGTCAGGGTTTCCTAAATTTCCCCAAAATAAAATATTTAGGTGGCGACTCTGTATCTGGCAAAGCAGTCCATGTTTGGCACTTCTTTCAAAATCTGTTTTCTCAAAACGATTTGTCAGATTTGGACTCTTTGGTTCAGATTTAGAACCGTGACAAATTGAGAGTCCGAACTGTAGTGAGCCCAATATCGAACGGAACGGGGGGACTCGTTCCTCCCGGGGCGTTCGGGGACGTCTACAGTTTCTGGCGACTCTGCTGGGGAATTTAGAGAACTTGATTCGAACTCATGATATCTAGTTTTGACTACACTTATGTGTTTCTTTGCATTGCATTTGCATTGGTGCGCCTAGGACACCGTGTTTGCCATCTGGTATTCCTGAACGGTTTGCCGGAGGCTTGTGTTGTCAAGGCATGACCATAAGGCTGACCGGTTGTGCGCTCTGCCAGTATGGGAACATAAACCCCGGTTTTACCGAGGCACCCTTTTTGACCATTCGACCTAGTGCATATTCGGAATCCATAGTGACCATTCCAAACTTGGACAGGTTGCTTACCTGTTTATAGGTTGTTTGAAACCACTGCGTGCGTAGTGAAACCCCAACTCCTGACAAAATAGGACAGGGAAAACCCTACCCCAACATAGGGGTGTTTTGGCTCTCAATTATCTATTATGTGCTGTCAGAGTATGTCTCTACAGGGGTTGCATGTATCAGTTTACAAGTCTAGGTATCAGGTCTGCGGGCATCAGAATTTGAAGAATCAGTTTTACCCGAGGGTATCAGATTTGAGGCAGAATTTTGGGGGCAGAATTCAATAGAGGGCACAGTCATCCTACTATGCTCGTATCTGTTTTGGTGAAGTTAGGCTGAGATGCTACATGTTTTCTCTTTTGCTAAGTAGTCTGGGAACCATAGCTTCAGAAGGCTCCGATATCCCCCGAGGTTCATTGAACTTGTGCTGATAGACTTTGTCAGGTCAGAGATTCAGTTCAAGGGCAATCAGTGTTCCTTTGCCAGAGGCAGGGTAAAAAGGCCAATCAAGCACAAATCACCAGTTCAGCAGTTACCAGATCAGTGGCCCTTATCCACCCCACCAGTGAACAGTCAGGCTGAGGTCTCAGTTTCTACTGCGGGGATAAATACCAGCCAGTTAGATGGATCAGCAGAACACATCAGGGATGGAGGCAATGATGCGCCAGATGCAAGAAAGTATGAAACTCATGCAGCAAGATGCTGTCCGCTAAGCTGAATTCGCCAAACAGCAGGCTGCGGTCATGGCCCAACAGGCAGAGCTAATCACCAGATTGCAAAAGCAAAACAGAGCATCTGCTTCGCATCAAGCTCCCCCCCACCAGTAGATCCAATACCCGGGGAGACGCCAAATGTCCAAGAAGGTACAGACATTCCGACAAGGCCAGCTCCGCCCCCAATCTTACCCCAGCTGTCTAAAGCACTAATCAACCCATCGGACTCTCCCTTTGAGTTCGAGGTAGACCATACAACGTTGAAGTTGAGCAAGCTTGAAAAGTTGTTCAAGAAATCCCAGGGGGTAAAGTCCATCCCGGACATTGAGGACGGGTACATCGACGCAGCTGTGACACTACCGAACAGGTTCAAGATGCCTCACATCGACCGTTTTGATGGGTTAGGAGATCCCATGGTCCACCTGAGTTTGTTTTCAGATGTTCTGCGCCCAATGGGCTTGACAAGATTACAGAAGCTTTCCCTTTTTGACAGGACCCTGTCAGGTATTGCGGTCATCTGGTACGCCAAATTGGAGGATTCAGTGAAACGAAGCTGAGAGGAGATGGCCGAGGCCTTCGTCGCACAATATTCATACAATACCCAAATCGAGATTACGACCCATGATCTTGAGACGACGAGACAGGAGCCTAAGAAGAGCTTCTCAGAATTCGTGGCCCGCTGGAGGGCCAAAGCCTCAATGATGACCATTAGGCCAACGGATAAGGATCAAATACGGATGGTTGTGCGCAACCTCCAGCCCAAACTAATGCAGAAAATGATCGTGCTCCCCTTCCCTACCTTTTCAGATTTGCATGAGATGGGAGTACAGATCGAGGATGCTATGAAGCAGGGCCTCATTGACTAGGAGAAGGAGCAGCCCAGGAGGGCGTTTACCCGCAGTTCGAATGCGACCACCAGTGGTGATGCAGCTGCAAGATCTTCTGAAGTGGGCATGGTCACCACCACCACATCAAAAAAAGCTACCCCATTCACCGGTGCGTCTGGAAGTAGCTCACAGACGGCCAAATATCCACCCCAAGTCAAGAGAGTTTTCACCCCATTTTATATGCCTTTGTCAAAGGCTCTAGAGGCCTTAATCCTGAAAGGACATCTGAAACCATTGGAACAACGGCCTTTACCTGATCCTCTCCCTCCAAAGCATGACCATACTAGGTACTATGCGTACCATCAACAAACCGGTCATGACACTAACAATTGCTTTCGTCTGCGCCATGATGTACAAGATCTGTTTGACAACAGGGTCATCCCCGCGCCAGTCCAGCAAAGTCTATCGACACTCGACCAGTGAACCTGTGGGGGATAATGTGATGTGATCGATGGATGAACCACCTGCGGGCGGCGTTCAGTTTGTTCCAGATATAGTGTATGGCATGCACTGTTTTGAGCATTTGCCAATGCTAGCTTTTGTGCTTTCTGACTTGGGTATTGGGTCAGTCTTGTTGTTTTGTTTTGAGTCTGTCTTTTTGTTTCGAGTCAGTCTCTTTTTGTTTTAGGTCTGTCATTGTTGTATCGAGTCAGTCCTGTTGTATAGGAGTCGGGTGATTTTGGGGGGTGTTACCTCAGGCGTCACCATTTTGTTTTGTGTTTATCTTTTCGTTTTGTTTTGAGTCTATTTCTGCTAGGGAACCAGTTGTGCCGACAGATTTTGAATGAAACAGCAGTGCTTTTCACGCTCTCGTATTTGCTTCTGCCTTGTGCCAGTTATGCTGGAAGTTCTGAATGAGATGGCAGTATTTGACTAAGAACTCTGCCTTTTTTGTGCCTTGAAGTCATTGTAATAACCTGAGTTTTTCAAAACTTTTTGAACGTTGCGATGAAAACAAAGAGGGAGGAATTCCTCGGGATCTGCAAAACTTTGATCAAACTGAGAGAAAGGGAGGCGTGCTAAGCCATTAATGAATGAAATCATGCTTGTTAGTGTGAGTACTGAGAAGGACCCTAGCTTTAATCCAGATTGGTTCCACACTATCTTCGGCGCGAGCGATTTGTCGCTTTCTTAAAAACTTTCAAAAACAAAATGTTTTGCGCAGTCTTGTGAAGACTTGTGTGGAATCGCTCTTGAGACTGTGCAACCTAGGATCGCTCTCAGCCTCAAGATTCAATCCATTTGTTTTCGAACCTTGGACCCATTCAGAACGTTAAACGGTCAACCGCCATGTAAGGCCTGCGTGGCCAGATTTGAAGCAGCCCTCAAACAAGAGGCACCCAAAGTCAGGTCAAGAAGATTAGATCTCATCAGAAGAAGCTTGCGAAGCTAGAACAACAGCCATTCTCCTGGATTCAGATAATTTCAGGATCTCAAAACCATTTGGCATGGACTTGTTATACTTTTACCCCTTGAGAGGCTCGCTGGGCCGAAAACCCGGAAGGACGGCCCAGGCAAAAGTTAGAGCAAGAAAAGAAGAAAAAGAACAAAAAAGAAAGATGCAAAGAAAAGAACAAAAAAAAAAAGGAAGAAGAAAATCAAAAAAAGAAAAGAAAAGAAAAGAACACAAAAATTGAGAAAAAGAAAAAAGAAGAACAAAGCTCGCAAGGTCAAAAACCCGCAATGGGCGCCTTGGCAAAAGTTAGAGCCTAAAAAGTGAAGGTTAAATACCCGAGTGTACCTTAACCCCGAACTACGTGAGGCTTGATTCCCATCTTTGGGATATGTAGGCAACTTCATTCTGAAGTCCGGCCGTAAAACACTTCAAATTCGATTGTGTCCATGTGATGGTTTTGGTTATCTTTGTCTTCTCTGTATCTGAGAGTCTGGTTGTGTTCGTCGCTCTGAGGACTGACTATAATGCGCTGCGGTGCTATCCAAACAAGGGGCAACTTTCCGTTGCCATTCAAAACGCCGCAGTGTCATTTCAAACAAGGGGCAACTTTCCGTTGCCATGCAGTATCCTTCAGACAAGGGGCAATTTTCCATTGCTATGGGTCCAAGGTTGTGCATCTCATGAGTAGGTTCCGTGCTCGTTGAGCAGTGGTCGTTTGCAAAAATAGTTTTTGAGAATTTTTACTGAGGTTGACTAATCTTCTCGAAAAGTACTCCATTTTTCAAAACTGAACCATTTCTTGGACCCAAAAAAGGAAAACTCTCAGTGCTCATAGCCTAACTTACATGATTTTAAATTAGAAAATAGAACAAGCGCGTTAATCTAACTCTCATGTTGGTCAAAACTGTTTTAGTAGAAAGCAAAAAAACAAAAAATGGTCAAAATGATTAACTAGGGGCACAGTTGAGTCAGGTGTTCTGTCTTTTCCCTTTTGTCAAAATACTTGCCAGAAACGACACTCTACTTGTCGGAAAGGGCACCATATTCGCTAGAAAAGGGCATAACAAAGGGCAGAAAGCTCTCACATCCTCCAAGCAGCGAGGTATCAAGCCAAGTGTGAAGCACGAACTAGAATGGGGCAAGATATTCCACTCCATCATCTGGACAGATCTTATCACATCCAAACTCCCCAGCAAAGCATCATCAACTGATGTTAGCTGCAGATTTGCTACACACCCAGTTATAGCGCAACCTTTCCGTGGGAGGAATTCACTAGCTGTGAGCGGAAGAAAGAGAATCTAGCAGAATGCTAGGGGCACGAGCCCATAATTTGCTGTTTATCCATCAACCACCCAGGGGAGGGATGAAAAATGAGGGATTGAAGAATAGAGAGATGTGCGATGAGAGGAAAAGTGAGAAGAGAGCTTTTTCAGAAAAACAGAGCTTGAGGGCCGAGTGATGTGAGAACCACAAATGAGAGAGGGTGGGAAACACTACCCGGTGAAGCAGGCTCCCTGTGCACGTCTGAGTGTTGTGTCTTTTTGTTTTATCTCGATTCTTGTTTTGAGTCGTTTCGAGTGTTACTCGATGTGTCTAGGTTGTGTGCCTTTTATTTCCTTGTTGAGTCGTTTTGCTGTGTTCAGTCGTAGGCTCAATACTTGGTCGAAAACTCATCTCTTAATTTCAAAAATAAAATCATTTTTGTGCTCCGAGTGCCGTGCCGTTCTCCACATTTGTACAAAACAAAATTTGTTCTTTCATAAAATCGCAGGACTCAACCCAGGTCATGTGAGAATAGTAGAACCAAGACCTATCTGAAGCCATATATGGTTCCGGACTGCAAAGCAAAAGCAAAAAAGGAAAATGTCGGGTATCTGAGTTTGTTTCAACTTCAGTAAGTTCCAGGACTACATTCCGTGTGTACCTCTTCAGGTCTTGCCAATGCTCCGAAGTATGAATGTACCTTTACCTCAAGCTCAAGATCAAGTCTGCTTCAAGCCAGAATAGGCAATTAGAAATGCTCTCCTTGAGGACCGTTTCGTGCCAGGGACATCTTGGCCGTGTTTGCAATGAGTTCCTAAGAGACCAGCTGCGACGGTGGAAACTAGAGTTCGAATGGCTGATGCCTAGGACATAAAGGTTCGGGATTTCCGGGACTAAAGTCTGGTTTAAATACCCAGGGGTGTATCCCCGGCTTGAAATCTGTATGGAAGCCCCATAGGTTGAGATAGCATGTATGCACCTCAATTCTGGATACTGAACCAACCTAGTCTGTCACCCCGTTGGAGAATAGGGAAAGTTGTGAATGTGGTCAGGAAGAAAAGTGGCATCCCAACTGTTCTACGTGAAGGACCCTTGTTAGCATTTCAGAGCCTTTGTACTGTAAGTTGAAGGTAAGTGTTCGAAGAGCACGAGGGGAGATCCCCGTCAGAATAGAGCGGTTCATCGCCACTCACCTCATGAGATGCTTTCTAAAGCGCCGCTTTGTCCATTTATTGCTTTCCTTAAGCATCATGAATTGTAATGCATTGTACCTATCAAGTTTCTTCCTCATTCATGCACGATATTGTATATACGGTTCATTCAAAAAAGTTTCGTTTGAGATCCTTTATTTAGTGTATCAATCACACTTCATTCAGTTAGTGTATCAATCACACTTCATTTTTTTAGTGTATCAATCACACATCATTCACCCTTAGTGTATCTATCACACTTTCTTCGTTCACTTAGTGTATCAATCACACTTCATTTATTTAGTGTATCAATCACACTTAGTGTATCAATCACACTTCTTTCATTTTGTGTATCTATCACATACATTCTCGTTTTGTGTATCAATCACACTTCACTTCATTCACTTAGTGTATCAATCACACTTCATTCACTTTCGTGTATCTATCACACACATTCTCATTTTGTGTATCTACCATGCACATATTCACTTTTGTGTACCTATCACATACATTCTCGTTTTGTGTATCAATCACACTTCACTTCATTCACTTAGTGTATCAATCACACTTCATTCACTTTCGTGTATCTATCACACACATTCTCATTTTGTGTATCTACCATGCACATATTCACTTTTGTGTATCTATCACATACATTCTCGTTTTGTGTATCAATCACACTTCACTTCATTCACTTAGTGTATCAATCACACTTCATTCACTTTCGTGTATCTATCACACACATTCTCATTTTGTGTATCTACCATGCACATATTCACTTTAGTGTATCTATCACATACATTCTCGTTTAGTGTATGAATCACACTCTGTTCACATAGTGCATCTATCACACTTCGTGTTCACATTTAGTGTATCAATCACACTCTGTTCACATAGTGCATCTATCACACTTTGTGTTCACTTTTAGTGTATCAATCACACTCTATTCACATAGTGCATCTATCACACTTTGTGTTCACTTTTAGTGTATCAATCACACTCTGTTCACTAAGTGCATCTATCACACTTCGTGTTCACATTTAGTGTAGCAACCACACTCTGTTCACATAGTGCATCTATCACACTTTGTGTTCGCTTTTAGTGTATCAATCACACTCTGTTCACATAGTGCATCTATCACACTTTGTGTTCGCTTTTAGTATATCCATCATACTTGTTCACTAAGTGCATCTATCACACTTCATGTTCACATTTAGTGTATCAATCACACTCTGTTCACATAGTGCATCTATCACACTTTGTGTTCGCTTTTAGTGTATCAATCACACTTTGTTCACATAGTGCATCTATCACACTTTGTGTTCGCTTTTATTGTATCAATCACACTCTGTTCACATAGTGCATCTATCACACTTTGTGTTCACTTTTGGTATATCCATCATACTTGTTCACTAAGTGCATCTATCACACTTCGTGTTCACATTTAGTGTATCAATCACATTCTGTTCACATAGTGCATCTATCACACTTTGTGTTCGCTTTTAGTGTATCAATCACGCTCTGTTCACATAGTGCATCTATCACACTTTGTGTTCGCTTTTAGTATATCCATTATACTTGTTCACTAAGTGCATCTATCACACTTTGTGTTCACTTTTAGTGTATCAATCACACTCTATTCACATAGTGCATCTATCACACTTTGTGTTCACTTTTAGTGTATCAATCACACTCTGTTCACATAGTGCATCTATCACACTTTGTGCTCACCTTTTTGTGTATCAATCACAAGCAACCGCACTGTGTATCAATCACACACTCTCGCTTTGTGTATCTATCATACTTGTTCACTTAGTGCATCTATCACACTTTGTGCTCATCTTTTTGTGTATCAATCACATGTTCGCTCTATGTATCTATCGCACATGCACACTGTATTCGCAGTGAGAATTCCATAATTTTCTTACATCCTTTCTGCACGAGGTGTAGTTTGGCTCGAGTTTACTTGCTTGCTTAGCATTCGCTTAAAATGTTGCATTTATTTCGCATAATTACTTCATTACAGCTCTCTTTGCATGATCATGAGTGATGTCCGGCTTCGCGTAGCGTATAAGTCCAATTATCAAACCGGCTTCGTGTAGCGTATAAGTCCAATTTTCAAACCGACTTCGCGTAGCGTATAAGTCCAATTATCAAAATCTTCCTGCATATCATTTTGCATCTTGCCCCCTGCCTGCGGGCATGCCTGCGGGCACATCTTTGTTATCTTGCCTGTTTGTCTAAGTCTTCGGCCTTGTCAAAAATGGGTCGTCTCTAGGCTTTGACATTCATTCCCGTCACTTATGACTTTCGAGTTCTGTCAAAGAGGGGCAACTGTAGACACCCCATTTTTGACCGACCTTAAGACTCAGACGTCACCGATTGAGCGCTTGGTGATGTTGCATATCGTGCTCGTTCAGAGGTTTCAGAGTCTCGGCTGCGAGCCTTGCCTCCGAACTTCCGGACTCTTTCATGCTCTGTCTCGGTTTGCGAACCAGGCTCTGTTTTCTCTATTTTCTCTTCCCGAAGGGAGGGAGCGGTCTCGTAGATCATCTCTCAGTGGCCATAGGCTACGTTTCGTGGTCGTAGGCCATTTTTCCCGTTTGGAGCCCAGTTTCTGATTTTTCAGAGCCGTTGGCCGTGTGCCTCGGTTCGGGACCGCTTAACCACCTCCGTTTGCTTCGATTTTTGGCATGCATCTCATTTACTCCCTTTTGAAGGACACTGCAGTCCGAAAAACCAACTTCGTGGTCGAACACCACTTTCGGTGCCTAACAGTCAGTTTTCGGGGCCTCGGGCTGCACGTTTCGGCCCTCGAACCTCCATTTTGCACCGGTTTGAGTTCATTTTTGGCAGGGACCTCTGTTTCATTGTTAGAAAGGTCGTAGAAGGGTGGGAGGCCAGTAATTGTTCTGACAACCAGTTTTATTCCTCCATCGCCCTCCGTCGCCCGTTTTTCCCACTTGAAGGCCAATGTTGACCACCCTAAGGCCACTTTTTCTTGCCCCAAACCACATATTTGTGTTGCACACATCTGGGAGGCCACCAATATCATATGGCCGGCCATTAATTCTGTGTGACCTTTTTGAACCCCTCCAAAAAGTGGGCTTTTCTCTCTCCTAGTTTACTTTCTCTAGTTTTTGACCACATGGTTGTGTTGTGCACACATGGGAGGCCACCAATCTGGGGTGGCTAGCCACTAATATTGCTTGAACCTTTTGACCCTTGGCCGGCCGGCCATGGGGAGAGCCGGCCAGCCACCTAAACCCTAGGAAACCGGCCGGCCATGATCCTCTCTCCAGGTACTTTACAGAAATGTATTCTGTTTCCCCCCAGATTTTGTATCCGTGGGGCTGCACTTTTGGGGGGAAACTTAAATTCCTTTCCCCCCCATTTTTCCCCCCTTTTCTCCACTCCTTTGCCTATATATCCAGGCCCCCCCAGCTGTGTTTTAGGGGTTACAAAATTTTGCTTTAAGGCTCTTGCATTGTATCTCTCTCTCTCTACACTCCAACTATCAAAACCTCCTAAACCCTACACCATTTCTACACCACCACCTAGCACCACACCACCACCATCCATTCTAGACACTTGGAACTGTTTTCTAGAGCTAAGGAGCCACCAAAATTGGTCCAAGAGTTGTCAAAGACTTGGTCTTCAAGGGTAAGTCTTCTCCTCCCTCTTTCTTGCCTTATTTTGCTCAATATATTAGCCATACTTGCTTGCATATCTGGGCTCCGACCCTAACTAAAAATAGCATTATTTTGAGCTCCGTTTCATGTTTGTTTAAGGGCCTCTCCCTGTTTGAGGCTTCCTTTTTACACTTTCTTCTTTACCTCTCTTGTATGCCTCTTTCTTGCATAGTATTTTAGGCCTATTTTTAAACTGTTTTGAGCTTGGTTATAAATTGTAAAGTGGCTTATTTTGAGCCCTTCTTCAATATTGTTGAAGGGATATTCACTGTTTGAGGCTTCCTTTTGTCACTTGCCTCTTTATCCCTCTTTTGGCCTCATTTTTGCATGGTTTGTTAGCCCCTTGTGCTTATATTTTTGGGCTCTGGTCCAAACTGTAAATAGCCTAATTTTGACCCCCTCTTCATATTTGATCAAGGGACCTTTTCTGTTTGAAGTTTCCTTTTTGCTCTTTGTGTTTAAACCTTTTTTTAGGCCTTATTTTGCATAGTATTTTAAGTTTGCATGTGCATTGTTTTGGATTTGGTCACTAATTGTAAAACACCATGTTTTGGGCCCCTCTTCAACTTTGTTGAAGGGCCCTCCTCTTTTTGAGGCCAGAAACCATCACTTGCTTCTTTGTCTCCCTTTTGGCCCATTTCTTGCACAATGTTTTAGGCCTGTTTTTGTTTAGATCCGTGGCTTGTTTAAAACTGTAAAGTGCTTCATTTTGAGCCCCTCCTCAACTTTGTTGAAGGGCTCTTGTCCATTTGGGGCTCGAATCTGCTACTTGCTTCATTACCTCTCTTACGGGGCCATTTTTGCATGCTAGCTTAGTCCTATTTGTGTCCATTGTTTGGCCTTTCTTAAAACTGTAAATATGCTTGGTTTGGGACTGTCTTGATTCTGTCTTCACACTTCATGTTCAAATAATGCATGATTTTCATAGCCATAGGTCATTCCATGTACCTAATTTCATGTTTCGGGTCTCATTCCATGTATCGGGTGCCATGTTTCCATGTTTCGGGACTGTTTTGCATCATATTTTGGTACTGAAATTTGCATGTTTGCATATCATGTTTCATACCTTGCCATGCTTTGTTAGAGTGGCATTTGTGCCTTAGGTTCGGTCCTCGGTTTGCGTGCACGTGTGCACGCATCTCGAGTGTCTCATTTTTCATCTTATGGCCTCTTATATGAGTGTGGCTGAGGTCCACTCATATTGGTGTAAGTCCATTGTGCATTGTGTATGCCATTTCATTTCATAGCATTGTGTATGCTAGGTTGTATGTTAGCGCATTGTGTATGCCATGTTACCTCGTGCATCGTGTATGCCATTTCATAGCATTGTGCATGTTAGGTTGTATCTTAGTTTCACTCATGCATGTCATGCATATTGCATTGTGCTTGGGATAGGGGTTAGCCCGAGCACGGGAAACGAGGGACGTTTCGTACTTCGAGTGACGGAACGTGTCTCAATTCCCAGTCACCGACACTCCGGATTATCCATGATGGAGTTTAGGTTTTGTTGTGTTTATATGTGCATTCATTTCATATTGAGTCGTGCAATTCGACTCCTCGGCCATCATGCATCGATATACGTGATTGGTGGCACGAGGATCGAGGACTACACTCCCTGAAGGGTAGTCATGCATACATATGTGAAAATACTTTGCCATGCTCCTTTCTTGCTCTCTGTTACAGCAAATTAAGAGTCAGCAGCCTTCCGGAGCTTGGCACGCATCCCAAGAACAATTACAAACAGAGGCTAATTGGGGCATCGCAATGGATTTCCGCGCAAGGCAACCCGAACATGCATCATCCATCATCCGGATCAGAGTTGAGGCAGTCCCTTGCTTGCATGCCAATTTATCACTTTCCTATTTAATTTGTTAATTAATTAGGGTTTTGTACATATTTGGACTGTAATATTCATTCGGGACTGTATATTATTTATTCGGACCCTCCGCGTGAGGGCAATATTGTAATAAGTGTGCATTTGTGTGATGTATGTCTTCCAACCCCACGTCTTTCTCCCTTTTATTTACCAGCTTATGATGGTTAGATTAGGGCATATTTCAATTAGCATACAGTATGATAGCATGTTTGCATTCATTCATCTGTTTTGCATGCACCGGGCTCGGCGCATCATACTAACTGCATTGTATTTTCAATTTCAAGTTGAATACATGTTAGCTGTAGCATTTCATATGCCATGTTTAGAATAGCCGAGCCTGCTATAGTTGCATTTTTGCATGTGTTGCATTAGACATTTCTGTATAGCTAGGATCATGCATGGATTTCTAACCTAGCTTCTGTTTTGGCTTGGAGTACTCGGTAAGTTTTACGCTTTAACATCCTTGCATGCGTGTGAGTGAATGCCATGATAGCATGCTTATCATGAGGCTATGTGGTTATGTGATATAAAATGCCTGAATGCCTGTGGGTGAAGGTTGGGTTATTTGAATTGGAACAATTCATTAATTGTGAGTTTTAAGCCCACTAGATAGTGGCAAAATCATGTTTTCTAAGCCCACCTGAGGGTGGCAAATCCACGTCTTAGCCTACTTGCGAGTAGCACCATCAAACCATTTTCAAACAAACAAACATGAAATGTTTTGTTCCAATTCAGGTGATCCAGTCTATACTTGTATGTTGTGCGCATCACATAGTAAATCTAGGCTAATAACCGGAATAAGAACGCATAATGTTTTCAAAAATAGATATCATGGTTAGTAGAGGCCGATCTTTGATCGGGAGAACGGGGGTGCTCACGAAGTGACCTTCCCCAATCGTACCCAAGTTCCCGAGCCGAGGCAACTTTGGTGATGACGGACACGTGGCCTTAGGCAAACGAGTCAGGGTTTCCTAAATTTTTCCAAAATAAAATATTTAGGTGACGACTCTGTATCTGGCAAAGCAGTCCATGTTTGGCACTTCTTTCAAAATCTGTTTTCTCAAAATGATTTGCCGGATTTGGACTCTTTGGTTCAGATTTAGAACCGTGACAAATTAAGAGTCCGAACTGTAGTGAGCCCAATATCGAACGGAACCGGGGGACTCGTTCCTCCCGGGGCGTTCGGGGACGTCTACACCTACCAACAAACCACACGCTTTTCTGGGTGCTATTCCAGAAGGAGGGCGAAACCTCTATCAAGTGCCACGATTTACCAATCACATGCTGGAAGGAATGTGGAACCTCTCCATATCTCAACAGACCACACGCTTTTTTGGGTGCTACTTCGGAAGGAATGCAAAACCTCTATTGAGCGTCACGCTTTACCGGTCACAAGTCGGAAGGAAACGAACTCTTATTCCAATATCATCATTTATCAATTCATCATATCAATTAATAAATTAAACGAACAACACAATGAATAATAAATGTAAAACTCCGTCTTTAGTATTCAATGCAATTTTTTGTTCACAATATTCCATACATCTCAACATCAATTCCTTTTTATTCAATTTATATATCCCAATTAATTTCATACACTTTCCATAATGCAATGAACCAATTTCCATTATCATTTTCTTTGATATAAGTCTCTTATGTAATAATCATTCTCACAATAATTATTAATCACCCTTCATACTTATTTCAACTCATCATTTAATAAATTCCAAAAATTTAAGGTCAACTGAAATAAATAATCATTTTAAAAATAAAATCCATAACTAGGGTTTGACAAAATCAGGGCTTTTCACTTTAAGGTGGAAAATCAAGTTCCAATTGTCCACAACTTCCATAAATCATAAATTCAACTCCCTTGATTTGGAAAACCCTTACTTCATCTATATGCTTTTTAAGAAAATCCCTCAACATGAGATTTTTATGCAATACAAGCATATCACTCATCTATATATAAGAAAATATTGAAGGAAAGTAAAGAAATCCTTACCTCAAGCTAGGAGAGGAAAAAACCCAAAAATCAAACTTCAGTGAAAACATGATATGCTCAGATGGGTAGAAAGCCCTCGTCGTGCTCTTTGTTTTTAGGAGATTAGCAGAAATAGATGAAAACTAAGCTTTTATGAGCTTGGAACTCAAAAATGGTTGAAAAGAGAGAGATGAGAGAGAAAGAATCTAAAAGAATGAAGAAAAGTGACCCAAAAATGACTTTTTAAAGTGCTGATCCCGAACAAACCGCTCAAGTGAACATTTCACAACTCGAGCGGTAAACGCAATCTCTCAGAAGTTTTGCAGGTCTACAGTGAAAATACTAGGAGTCTCGCATCTCCGCTTGAGCGACCACTTGACCACTTGAGCGGTCACCCTAGACACAGTTAGTCACATATCACAGTTCCTAGGGCACTCCCAGCACATCAACCTTATTTCCATATGTAACCATTTATGTAAATACTTTCATTTAGTCTCTTACATTTATATTTCATTTATTTAACTTTACAATGTAAATAACGAAATAACCCCCATTTGGATTCCAAGAAAAAAACAAAAAAATCAAATTTCAATTAAATCAAAAAGGGACTCTCCCAATTTTAGTACAACATAATTTTCTGACTAAAATTTATAAGTTTGACGTTGAAGTAAAATGATTAATACCTCATAGAAAAATCCCATAAAATCAAATTAGACTATTTAATGTATAAGGAACAATTATCGCCAAATATTATTTTCAAAACTGTAAGTTTTGAAAAATCCAATTTTTTTACACAAAATATTCAGACTAAGTCCAATTTTTGTGACAAAAAACTTTGATCTCGACCCAAAGCATTACAGCATGTGATACCATTTCAAACATATATAAAAGTTCAAAGAAAATGCCCTATAGACTTTAATATTTCCAGGGTTGGAACCCTATTACAAAAAGATGGATCTCTATCCCAAACACATAAAGCTTTACAAAATTAACAAATAAAACAAAGAGCCTTCTTGCTCCAAAATATCACATCGCGTGCCTTTAACAAGGTGGGGGCATCTCATCAATACCTGAATACAGTTTTCCACTAAAGGATAAGTACAATTGCCCAGTATGAACAATGTTAACAATGTATATGAGTTATAATATGTGTATGATCATGAATGTAAGTGATGCCTTTTAATGTAAAAAATGTTTCCATTTCCCATGAAGTAAAATGCAAGTCTTTCCAAAACGACTCAAGTTCCACCATTTTAATAACCAATTATTAAACTGTAAATAATATAGTGGAAATCTCTAGACATGTATCTGCAAGTAGTCTATACAGAACTATAAAAAATTCACATTCTCTAGCTATTAATTATATAAGGGCAATTAGAGACCTGACTCCACACAAGTTTTCGAATTTTCACCGTGGACCTTAGGCCAATTTAATTCAATAATGGGTGTTTTATTTTGAAGTAAGAGAAAAAAATAATGAACTATATTTGTAGCTGATTTTGAACAAGTTTTATTCATCTATTTATATGACATTTCATATCTAATTGAACACTTAAATTGATAATAGACACACAAATATACATCTTCATCTTGGCTTCCCCATCATCATCCCAAACCTCTTGTTGGGTGAGATCACCTTTCAACAACACACCCATGTGATATATCTTTATTCCTTATATTATATTCCTTTAAAAAACTACTTAAGCAATGACAAAAAATTACATTTAGTCCTGTTGGATGAGGTATGGATGGGTTGATTGGATACAAATGATCAACAATGCTAGAAGTATTTAACATTTTACTGACTTCTCATATGCTCTTGGCATTATTTGCATAAAGTAGTTGCGTCCAGATTCAAACCCGCAAATCTCAAGATTGATAGGCTGAATTTTAACCACTGCAAGTAACATATACAATAAATCATACTGACAATACTATGGGGGAATCCTTTGACATGACAATGTCTTCATCTTTCTTGTCTTCCCAATCATCATCCCAAACATTTTGTTCCTCAGAGCCATAAGCCCAACCACAAAGAAGAAAGTAGAAGAAATTAGCCACACTCAAACAAGTTAGGATCCAATAGTAGTAGTCATAGTGACCCCTGTTGAGGTTATTTGATACCCAACTCACATTGCCACCCCTTTTGGTCGCATGAGCCAAAATGCTCACAATGAGACTTCCCAACAAGTTCCCAACCCCCATTCCAAGTGTGAAAAGAGCTATTCCAATGCTTGACATGCTCTTGGGAAACTGAGAATAGTAAAACTGTATCTGCCCAATTGCATTGAAAGCCTCAGATATCCCAACCAAGCAGTGTTGTGGCACTAACCACATTGCTGACATGTTCACCACTGCATCGGGCTGGTCTGCCAGCCCTTCATTGATTGCTCTGGCACGTCGAGTCCTCTCTATCAGCGCTGCCACTGTAGTGGCGATGCAGGAGAGAAAAAGCCCAATCCCCATGCGTTGTTTTAGGCTAAGCCCACGTGGGCGTTTGGTGTACTTTGATAGCCAAGGCACGATTAGTCGGTCATAGATTGCTACCCAAATGGTTAAAGTGAGGATTGAGAAGACGCCATAGGAGCCCGGTGGCATTTTGAAATTTTTGTTGAAGTGTCTGTCCATTGTATAGGCTTGGAGAACTGGGAATGCTTGTTGGCTGATTGTCACCGCGATTATGATCCCAGCAGACCATATGGGGAGGACTTTGATCAGTGCTTTTAGCTCTTCCACTTGTTGAACTGTGCATAGAGTCCATGGATCTAAGGCTGTGCCATCAGGGTTTAAGTCTTTCTCTGGGTTTTTTATGATGCAAGCTTTATTCAAAAACCTGAGAAGAAGAAAAAAAAAATATTGCATTTCCGGTCAACTAATTATCATAACCAAGTATAATGAGTTCTAGCAATGATTATTTGGTTTTTGCATATACTATATGTGCCTATACTGAACTACGTAATCCTTATTTTTGTCTTCCCTGTCATGTATGTAAGTTTTATTTTCTGATTAAGCTTGGTAATGAGCTTCCCTTGTCTTCTGCAAAAAAATTTGTTGTCCGGTTCATTAACTCAAAACTTGACTCAACCCAACAAGCCTTTGGAATTGGGTAGATAGAACCATTTCCTTATTCGATAAAAAAAATAAAAAAATAAAAAAATATGATGAAATGACGTAAAGAGAAACAAAGTTTATGGAACCTCTTAGGAATGCACAAACTAGCATAAATAAGCTAGTTTAATATATAGAAAACAAACAAACAAAATAAAAAAATACCAGATTTTGCATAGAATTTAATAAAGAATACGGGGTTTTGACACTTGGTTTGAGTTCCTGAGTGGTGAACAGGCAATCGGGTTTGTCAGCTAAAAGACTGGGTTTTGACTTGATACGACATTCAAGTGTGGTGGACTTTTTTTTTTTAATAATAAATATTTAATAAAAAATATTGAGATTGGGATTGGGATAGAGAAAGACCAGAGGCGGTTATGTCGATATACATAGGTTATAGCAATTAAAAGGACCATCAAAATGGTGCCAAATTCTAGTATAGAATTATTATGAGTTGAAATGTTAATATGAACAAGTGATTTCACATTTTGCATGTACCTTAGTTTTTCTGCTGGTGCGAGAAGCTTTGAGCCCTTCTTGTGATGATACTGCCCCTCCGAATCCTTTGGTGGGAAATCAAGGTGTTTGTTCTTCCAAGACACGGCCATGACTTGAGCAAAACCGGTGAGCAAGCTCTTGTTCGCCTTTACCTTAACGTAAAGCGGCGATCCCAAGAAAAACATGACAGTAGAGAAAAACATAAGCACCACGGGGACTCCAAATCCAACTGTCCAACCTTCCGCAGTTTGAATATAAACTATAACCGTCACTGAAATCATGATAGAAATCCCCAAGGAAACATAGTACCAATTGAAGAAGGTCTGCAAGACCCTTGTGTTTTTGGGATTGTCTGGCTTGTTAAATTGATCAGCGCCAAAGGCCAAAGAACAAGGCCTAATGCCACCGGCTCCAATGGCCATGAGGACAAATGATGAGAAGAGCAGGGCAAGTTGAGCCGGCTTTGGTGATGCACAATGATCTGTATTCGGGTGGTCACAATGGGGGGGCCTCGCATGTTTAAATATGGCTGTGAACCACAGCACAACTAGTCCCTGTGACAAGAATATAGTCCAGTTTAGACTCAGGGTAAGGTTTCTGTACAGATTATGAGGGCACTACAGCAAAAAATACTTTTCTGGCATTTTTTCATGGCCTTATTAACAAAACTCCACCAATAAATTATTATTCCGAGTGTTTCTTGACATACTCAATAGTTTATATTATCATTCTTAGTATTTTGCAAAAAACTCCGCAAATTTAGAAGTATAATGACGTCGTTATTGTGAATGATGTCGGGAGGTCACCGTTAATTGTAATTTACAACATTTTATTTTCATCATTTACAAAAACACTTTGCAAATTATCAGCTTTACTGGATTTTTTTCAGAAACTCCGTTTTCCAATAAAACAAAAATGATATTGCTTAAAAAACACTGGAAAAATCAATTTTTTTATTTTTTATTTTGCTGTTTTGTGGGGCACATAAAAATTGTTGCAAATGCAAATTCTAATACGATGAATGCTGTGTTCAATAATGTATGTATAAAGTGTAAAATGGAATCAACTTCAAGGAATAATGAATTATGATGTTCCCAAGAATGATGCCACTGTTAAGAAACAAAAAAGTCCAGTCTCTTTTTCAACGTATAGAGAATTGTTTTAAATAATGGTGTGGGACACGTATTAGTATCGGTGATAAGGTCATATATTGGCAGATATGCTTAAAACCCGGTTATAGAGGTTAGGTTACTTGGGCTTGTAGAATTGCAGGCTAGGGATCTTTTCTTGTAGTTGATTCCAATCACAAAATAAAGCCTTTGAATTTCAAAATGAACTCCAAATATGTAGACTGTTTTGTATCATGTTTGAAATTCAGTTATCTATTCTCATAAATTGATACAAAAAACTAGTTCAGAAAACCGTGTTTTGCAGGAAATTTTTTGAAAACGACCCTTTTTTAAGAACACTTCAGTGTTTTTTTCTTCTTGTGAATTTTCAAATTTATTTTTGCAAAGAAATAAAGAAAAATGACATGAAATAATAAAAACAACGGGTGGTTTTAAAACTTTTGATTGTTTTTGTTTCCAAAAGGATGAAAAACGAAGATATCAAAAAATGAAAACGAAACAAACAGACTAGTAGTCTTTTGTGCATACATATGTGCTTGCAATTCATAAATAAAAAATATATAACAGAGAAATTTCATGGAAATATGTTCTTACAAGTAGAGTAACAATTGATCCGAGTCCAACCACGCGGAACCGACCCAAGTAAGAATCTGAAAGAAAGGCCCCAAAGGTAGGCAAGAAATTTGATACTGCATTCCACAGGAACAAAATGCTAGTTCCGGTCACAATAGACAAGTGATACTCATTTTTCAGGTACAAAATCATATTTGCATGAAGCCCCACACTTGCTACCTTCTCAAGTGCCTCATTTGCTGCACAAAAGATCAGTATGAAACAAAAAAAAAAAAAATATGAGATAATTCTGTCCTTCCATGTTGTGTTCAATTCAAATACGAAATCATAATTTACGAAATAATTGTTAGAATATTTGTCAGCATAAATTGTACTATAAAAGGTAAAAAAGTGTTGCAGAAAAACAACTTGGTGTGTCTAAAAATCAGTATGGACAAAAAATATGAGATGACCTCCATAAAAAATACCTACCTATTTGGGTTCAATTCTATCCTTCCACATTGCATTCAATTCTCATACAAAATCATGATTTACGAAACACTTTTTAGAATATTTGGCAGTGTAAATTGTACTATAAAAGGGTAAAAAAATGTTGTAGAAAACAATTTGGTGTGTCTTAAAAACATAATGAACCAACAAAATTTACAATGAACTTGTTAGAATATTTGGTGTGTCTAAACTAAAAAACTCTGTTTTTCTAACAATATATCACCTATGACAAAAGGCATAGTCCTCAGGCCTCCTTTCCTTCTCGAGACCGGTTGACTGGTCGTCTTCACCGGATCTGAAGACCTTTCTTCCATCCTTCCTTTTGATCACAACAATGTTTCTCAGACTATGAGGTTCAAGAGAGATAAGATATTGAGAAATATAGAAAGAGAGAGTGCTTAGTGATTCCAGACATAAATGGAGAAAACGAGGAGAGTGATTTATCCTCGTCCTATATCACGTTGGTTTTGTTGGACAATCTTCACTGTATTTAAAAGGATTTAATTCTGTTGTGTACAAAACAACAACAAGAATAAAAGAAATAGAGAAAAGGAGAGAATATGTTTGATTCCAAAAATCAAACTCGAAATAAAAAATAAATAAATAAAAACAGATTTTATTTTGTTACAAAAACAAAATTAAAATCTGAATAAATAAACAAATAAAAACAACACTGAAAGTAATTAAATAACTTACTTGATTTAATTTCTTCGAATTATATTTCTGATCAAGTCCAGTGTTTAACACTGTGTCCTTAAGACAGATTCGTCCTCTCCACGGTGCTTTCAGAATTCGGACGTCTATCTCCCAGGATGAAATGATCTTCCACAAACAATAGCAGCACTACTAATTGTTTGCCTTACGAACACACTAAGTGTTTACACTCTTTCTTTTGAAAATAAAATGCAGGAAGATGAAGAATAGAAAACAGAAGTGAAATACGAAATTTCTGAATGCCAAATATCAAATGAGGGTGGTCCTATTTATAGATGTGAAGGTGGCTCTTGGATTTGAAATAAACAGGTATGTAGCTCTTGGTTTTGAATTGAACAGGTATCATACCTGTTGGGTTTTGAATTCAAACAGATAGTAAAACGGGAAGGGCCCTGTTTGGGTGTGCATTAATTCCAAAACAGTTTATTTCTGTTTGAAACCGGGAAGGGCCCTGTTTGGATGAACAAAAAATCCAAACTAATTTAATTTGAATTCTGGATTTTATTTTAATAAAAAATAAAATTGAATTCAAATGTTTTTGGCCCAAAAAGATTAGAAGCCCAACCCAACCACACACCCGCGCCTAGGCCCAGCTCGCCCGACCGGACGGCGGCGCGCGTGTGGTGATTTTTGAGTCCAATGGGTCTAGCCCATTTTGCCCATAACCTCTCCCTCTAAAACACTTGGGTACCCCTTGGGGCACACCCCAAGTATCTCACCCTAAGCCTTATAAACCCTTTCAAAACTTCCCACCAAATCAATGTGGGACAAGCCAATTTACAACCTTAAGGAATTTCCACCAAAACTCCATTTCTATGGAGCACACTTTGGCTTCAATTTCCAATTCACTCGGTAATGGTTTTGAGCAACCAAATATACCACGTGAATCACAACGCGGCATAGAACGCGTTACCACTTTGACCCGAGTAAATCGACACTCGGGGCCCACCTAAAAAATAGACCAAACTTGAGGAAAAAATAACCATTTCCAACAGGTTTCACTTTGCAAAATGGCTCATTTATACTCTTTGTGATAGATACTTGACAATACAACAAGCCCAGGCTGCTTTCATGCCATGAGCTATGTCAGTTATCAGTAACGCTTCGATTATATCAACAAATGTGTTCAACTAACGTTTTGGTTTGGAGTGACAAAAATCAGAAACCTATTTGTCTTTTACTAATATTCCGTGGTTGGGTTCATGTGTTTTGCGTGTTGGTAGTTGTTGTTTTGTTTCTGACTGGTTGATCCCTCCTCAGCCTTGTTCTATAGGTGCTGCATATGATTGGGTGAGTACTTTTGTGCCAACTTAGTTGAGATAAATGGCCTTCACTCTGATACTTATAGCACCTACTTATGGTGTGTTTGGTTGGAGGATTTGAGGAGGGATTTGGAAAGGGAAAGGGAAAAGGTGTGTGAAACTATGTGAAATATATACATATTTTATTCACATTTCACCTACTTTTTCCATTTCCCTTTTCAAATCCCTTCTCAAATCCCCCAACCAAACATAGCATTAGGTTATTTGATGAAAGGATTTATCCTTGATTCTTATTCAATAAAATTCTTTTGCCGATCAAAAAAAAAAAAACTATTTGAAACAATGTAATGATAAATCTTTCTAGTGGCATATGTATCTTAATCTATAAGTATGTTTGGACATCAAAAATTTCCTCGATTGGATATTATGTAGCATATACTGGTGGTATCATGACATTTTTTCAAAAGCATCAAATTTAGATGAAACTTTAGGTATATATATTATAAAAACACATCAAAATATTGTATGGATAAAAGTATTTGGAAAATAAAAGGATATTGTGTAGCCTTAGAAGCTTTTTCGTTAGGGAAATCTTGTTTGAGCAAAAATTCAAATTTATTTATTTATTTATTTTTTGTGTGTAACAAACAAATAAGTAATCTATAGATCTAATAATCAAAATCGACTTGACTAAGTGCTAATTTTGTTTATAATGATAAAATAAATGATGTCCATTACCTACTATTTTGGACTAATCAATAGGATTTGAAATTCTTTTTGCTCTTATGATTGGTAGAATAAATTTTTTTGTTTTCACTGAATTCAAAAAAAAAAAAAAAAAAAAAAAAACTTTTCTTTGAAAAAGAATAAACACAAAATGCAAGGATTTAACCTTTCTTTTTAGTATAGATATTTTTTATTTCAAGTTGTTCACTACTACAGCCCTGTTATTTTGTTGGATTTGTTTGTTTAATTTTGTGGCTGTTCTATATTTTTATGGTCAATATCTAGTACTAGATCTTTACTGATAACGCTTTTGATTGACAATTGTTTTCAGGGGCAAATATGAAACAGTAATATATAACCATATCATCAATATGAGTCAAGACAAACAAATGGACAAATATGAAACGGTTAAAGAATATTACATGCACCCAATGTTTTGAAAAACAGTTACGGTCGCCGTAACGGTTGCGGTGACGTGGTAGTGGTTGCAGGGGCAAATATGAAACAGTAATATATAACCATATCATCAATATGAGTCAAGACAAACAAATGGACAAATATGAAACGGTTAAAGAATATTACATGCACCCAATGTTTTGAAAAACAGTTGCGGTCGCCATAACGGTTGCGGTGACATGGTAGTGGTTGCGGTAATCGGAATTGTAATTTTTTTATTTTTTGCACAATTTGAAGAAAACTTACAATACGCATATTTTTTTTATTTTTTCTTTCAGAATCACATTTATTGGGATTTAAAATGAATTTTGATCAATTTTTGTTAATTTTTAAATACGATCCAATATATTTTATATTTTCAAATCATTATAAAATGAGTTTTTTACATTAAACTCATTTTATTTCAATAGTTAATGATTTTAAGAATAATTAATTTTAAATGTCTACAAATTATTTTTTACCAATAATACCTAAACTAATTGAATAAAAAATATTCACAATTATTAAATGAAAGGATTATAAAATAAAAAGTATGCCATAAATTAAAAAAATTATAAAGAAAAAAAATTCATATAAGATTTTTTTCGTTAGGTTTAGATCACTTGAGTATTTATTCTTTTTTTATAAATTTGTTTTTTTTTTTTTGGGAAAAGGAAGCTATTCAGAATATTGTAAAATGGTATAACGGTGTCTAATGGACCGTTACAGCCGTTACGGTACCGCTACGGCTGTTACGTAACACAAAAAATGGCCGTTACACATGTGAATTTCCATTACACCGTTATAGCGGCTGTAACGGGTGGCAGTAACCACTACAACCGTTACGTAATGGTGTTACGTAACGGTTGAGGCCGTTTTCAAAACCTTGCATACACCCATATCTTTGATATGACAAAAAAAACATAGCAACGATGACGATGATCATCATATAGTAGTTCAAAATGATACAAGGAATTTGCTACCAGATTCATACCCAAACAAATCCTAGTACTAGATCTATATTTTTATGGTCAATATATAGTACTAGATCTTTACTGATAATGCTTTTGGTTGACAATTGTTTTCAGGGACAAATATGAAGCAGTAATATATAGCCATATCATCAATATGAGTCATGACAAACAAATGGACAAATATGAGACGGTTAAAGAATATTACATACACCCATATCACTGATATGACAAACAAAACATAACAACGATGACGATGATAATCATATAGTAGGTGAAAATGATATAAGGAATTTGCTATCAGATTCATACCCAAACAAATCCTAGAGGAAACAAAAAGTAGTGCTTTTTATATTTGGTTCTTCTTCTGACTCATTTGAATGGAATAAGGTTTCTCTTAGATTCTGTTTCCACAGTATAAGGTTGTGTTTGGTATCAAAGAATTTACGAGAATATGCCAACAATCCCTGCATTTTGAGCATTCCAAAATCTGCTAAATTAATGGATGATTCTCACTCACATCTGTACAATGATGGAAATTGATTAATTATTTCTCTCATTAATTTCCTAATAGCAGACAGACCTATGTATTTTGCAGAGTAAGGTTGCCTTTTACTTCACTGCGACAACGACATATAAAATTTCAATAATGACAATTTTCACGTACTTTTAATTTGTTTTAAGTGTACTTCAATTTATTTATTTATTTTTTTTTTTTTTTGGGGGGGGGGGGGGGTGGTTATAATATCATGAGTACGCATGAGGGTGCTAACAAATCTGTATTTAATTGGTCTAGGTTGGTATCTTTGGTGTCATTTGATTCATATATTTGTAAATATGGCCTCTGCATAATAACAAAAAGGAAAGAAACATCGCTTTCAACCATATGATATGACTCGAAATTGATGCCTGATTAATTTTAACGGCGATGCCTTACTCTTCACATTGGAGGATTAACAAGTAATTGTGTGTTTTCTAAGAATTAAACCTACACGTCATTATTCTATTGCTTGGAACGTTGGGGATCACTATTGAAATTGTAATTTATTTTTAGGCTAAGCTAAACATGTTCAAATTGTTGCTCAGCCTCGGCTCGTCGACAAACATCAGTAGTCAAACTAGAGTCTCTTGAGATTTGTGTTGGAAAAGACTAAATTGTATGTTCATCACAGTTAATATGCGGTCTGGTTGGCCAAATTAGCTAACAATGAAACAGCCCTCCTCAAGCTTATAATTACTTCTTTTTAATTTATTTATTTTAACATTTACCATCTAAACACTGAAGAATCAGAGGTGAACAATATAAAAACAGCTATACACAACACATGTTTGTTTTGGGGTTCAATTGGTTGGGAGTTATGCCTGCTCTGTGACCCTTGACCAATGGAATTCAAATTCAAAGGACCACTCCAGGAGCCTCCATTCGTCAGCCTAAAAAGAGAAGAGTTCCCTCACTATGAATGTCCCCTGAAGGGACAAGTTTCTAAACTACAAAAAAGCAAATGGTGTACTGATGGATCTATCACCAATATACCAGAAAGAAAAAAAAAAAAAAGTACTAAAATTCAGTTCTCTGTTGATGCTAACCAAATTGTACATTGCATGCTCTCTCTCTCTCTCTCTCTCTGTAGTTTTTCAACTGCACAACTCCATCTTACACAAATTCCAATAACACGAAAATCAAATTAATAAGGAACATGTAATAGAAGATAAAGATTCAATCACTTTCTTTTATTTCTGTGTATATATAAGTCAGTTTCTATACAATGGTACAAAAAGGCATTATAGTTCAATAGAATGTGACTAGAAAGAATAAAGATTGTCAATATTTTGAACTACATACACTTCTCAAAAATATCTCCCCATTGGAGAAGCTTATTTCAAGGATCCAAAGAATGTCAATTGATGATTTAAAGTTTGCAATCGAGCTTTCAAAAATGTGTTATTCATCCTCATTTAGGTCAGTCCCCATGCCTGCACAATGAGAGAAATGCTCCATCAGTTAGTTCAGCATTTATTTATTGTTGTCATCACTGCTTGTTATAATATGAACTCTGTTTAGCAAATACTAAAAAAGCAACATTTTTTTTCCCAATCTATTTTGTATTTGATGAACTTTTTAAAAGTTTTTTCAAGATTTTTTCTTTCCAGGTCCTTCTAGTCTAGAAGTATCCAAAACTAAATTATTATTATTTTTAAATCCCCCCCCCCCCCCCCCCCAAAAAAAAAAAACACTAAAGACAAGAAATGTGATGGATTTTTTCAAACTTTCTTCTTTTTAATATTTAGGGTCTTCTAGTCTAGTAGGACTTAAAAGTGAAATGTATTTTGGAAATGTTTTTGAAAAGTTGACTAAAAACGGAAAAAGTCAACAAAAAACCAATTGCTAAACCAGCTGATGTTGAAACAGTGTCTTTTACATAATATTTTCCGCTAGGAATATTGAGATGAAAGGAACATTTTACCTGAATTTTACCATCAGATGTTCCGATAACCAAGACTTCTTCATCGGCATCAAGGGCCATGCAAAGAACTCTACCATTCGAACCGGTTTGTAGCATTTCTACTCTATTATGCTTCTTTCTACACCAAACTTCCACCGTCCCTCCCTTGCACCCTAAATATATCAGCTCTGAGCTTACCGCCATGGCCCTCACCTCCAATGTCAATGGTAGTGATCCAACCATACTGTAATTTGAAGCATTCCATATCTTTTGCCACGTAAAAAAGCAAATATTATTAGTCATAAAAACGAAAAAAGTTATGAAAGAGATCAGTTTGAAGTTTTATGTACGTGCTGCTGTGAAAACATTCTACTTCTCAGTTAGCTTTAGAATTTGTTCTTTGGGAGGTTACAGAATTTTGTATCTAATCCGTTTTTGTTTTTATGTTTTGAAGATAAACAGTACCTTTACAGCTGCTCCATCCAAGGAAGGGCTAGCCGAATATAGCAACCCATCACGAATGTTCAATGCGTGGATGGGATTTGCTTTCCCCAGTAATTTCCTCGAGCCACTTTGAATTGTATTAAGTGTTCCGGTGGCTAAATCAATCTCCTGGAAGCTCAAGAAAGTTAAATTTTAAAAATTAACACGCAAAAAAGAAAAAGAAAGAACATGAACTGAGGTAACGGATGTAGATAAAATTTTGATACCTGAATGCTATTATCCTGGCATCCACTGTATAACTTCCCATGTAGAAGGGTAATACACTTTGCAGATTTGTTTGGATTTAACAGTTTGGATCCTCCGCCCCATGAGTGCATCTGATAGAAGAATATAGCAAGCTACATAAATCAGTTACATATTCCTGACTTCTTTTGGAAAGCAACTTAGCTCAAAGATGCATGATTTTGTTGAACTTTTACAAACCATATGCAAGAACAAAACAATGTTTCAGTATGGCACTTCAGCCTGTTCATATGAGGAACAACTGCAAGGGCTTCTTGGGTATAATCAAGTGATTCTCCGAACCTATGAAGCGTAAATATGGGAGATGGATACGACACCACATGGACACGTTGATGACGTGGATTCCAAAAATGAAGGACAAAAACACAATTCAACCACGCCACGAATAATTATATCTTAATATTCTCTTATCTAAGAATTTATTATATTGTATAGCTACATATGTACATAATCTAGGAAGCACGGATACGGATACGGGATACGGATACGATACGATACGAATACGGCGATACGACAAAATTTGAAAAATTAGGATACGGGTATGGCGGGGATACGTTTATAAAAAATATTATTTTAACAATTTTTAGTAATGCAGCATACATAAAAATAAAATCTAAAGCAAAAGACAACTTGATAAAGAAGAAAGATTCCTATAAAACTAAGAGTCTTCAAGGTCAATAGCTTCAACTTGTTCCCCTTCATCATTGAATATCACAAGACCTTAGCTAAAACCAAAAAACCATTCTTAAATAAAAATTTCAGCAAATATACTTTTTTAAGTCATCAATGATGGCCTAGGAAGCACGGATACGAATATGGTGATATGGGGATGTGGATATGGCGATATGTCAAAATTTGAAAAAGTACGATACGGGTACAGCGGGGATACATTCATAATTTTTTTTTTTATATAATTTTAATAATGTAATATGCATGAAAATAAAACTTAAAGTAAATTAATAAATAAGGAGAGGGATTCCTATTAACCTAAAAGTGCTTAAACATTCATAAAATATCCAAAACTAAAAGCAAAACCAAATGCAAATGCAAATGCAAATTAAACATCATCCTTACATGCCAACACCAAAAAAAGAATGAGAGCAGAGAGAAGAAACGTGAGAGTGAAAAAGCGAGAGAGAAGTGAGAGAGACAACAAGGATACATCAATTTAACAAATTCTATTACTTTAACTCTCACTATATTCCTCTTATCAAAGAACTAAACAAAATATTATAAGTAATATATAACTTCGAGTATCCGATACTTCAAAATTAAGTATCCGATACTTCAAAATTAATAAAAAATTAATTAAGAAGTATCTGATACTTTTAAGAAGTATCTGATACGTATCCGCGAGTATCCGAGGAGTATCGGTATCCGATAAGTATCCGATACGGATACGTCACCCTTTTTGAAGTATCCGTGCTTCATAGTACATAATATATAGGAATTTTCCATCTCAGATAGAAACAGAAAATTCCAAAAAGTAGGCTATAGACACGGTTAAGACACACCACAAATAATTATATCTTGATATTCTATTATCTAGGAATATATTATATCATATAGCTACATATGTACATAATATATACAAAATAAAAAATTACTTTATACTACATAAATCTTGTATATAATTCTTTTACATGAATTTTTAGACCACTGGACCATAGTAGATAAAAATCAAACAAATTATAGCAAACATATATAATTGCAACATTTCCCTCATCCTTTTAAGTTATCTGCCAATACTTTTATGTATCTTTTTTATTTTCATTAAATTTATGTGAAACTTCTATAGGATTTTTCTTAAGAATTATACATTTTCTAAGAATATAAGAAAATTAACTTTGAAAATCATGTGTTAGAAAATGGTCAAGAAGTGTTGGTCTCATGTTTAGTTGTTACTAATAGACATGGCCAAGAAGTGGCAGACACATCTCAAAATGACTGTCGGACACGTGTCCAAAATTATTTTATTTTAATTATGGACATGGAAAAAAAGAGTATTGGACACATGTCCGAGAGTGTACAAGAAGTGTGTCGTGCACATTGCCTTCTTACAAATATCCGTGCTTATTAGCTCCCAAAAGTTGAATAATTGTGAAAGTCAGAAAACAATAGTAAAAAGTCCAATTATGAAAATGATTGTAAAACCATCCTCCGTTACTCTATTTAGAGGTTTAAATGTAGAAATAGTACAATTAGCAGCAAATGGATGGATAACGGTATATCATACCTTGATGCCGGCTCCTTGTGGAATGAAGCAGGCAACACTATTGGCAACTACTAAATTATGAACTTGATCCTTCATATCATGAACTTGTGTGCAATGCATAACTTCACCGCCAATCGACCAGACCTAGTTACAACAGATAAGAAACTTTGGCAGCCTGTTTGAATTGAGTGATAAGGGGAGAAAAGAAAAGAAAATAAAATCAAGACTTGTTAGCAGGAAGACTATAGCATACCCTCACAGTCTTATCAAGTGAACCGCTGTATAGTTTATCTCCTGACTGTAGAATTGCCAAGCTAGAAACTGCCTTGGTGTGCTTTCGAGTTTCTTGGATAAGATGAAGAATGCTACCTTTACCAGTCCACACCTTCAATGTTTAGTAAAAAGTTTCAATCGGATCAAAATTTAGTGCCTTGTTTTGTAGTGCACTATTGTAACCGTATATCTTGATGCAAATTTGTTTGCCATTCATGAATCTTGTGTTCAAAAAAAAAAAAAAACTTTCTATTGAGGGCTATATGCCCTGTTAAATTAAATAAATTCCTATTATTTCTTACTACCACATCCCATGTGTCTTCTGCAACATATCTGTTTCATTTATAAGCATTTTTCATTCACAATTTAAACCATGAGGATATAAACATAGGTATTTTCTATAATGTAACGCAACCTGTCCAGGATTCTAGGACCCACACACAAGCCTACATATATAAACTGAAACCATGAAATTAGGGTCCATTAAAACAATTATGATTCTGTTTTCGAAAAATGCATTCAAGTTTAACTACCAAAAACAATTTTCAAGAGCAGTTTTTTAAAAACAGAACCAAACGGGCCCTAACAGGCTGGCTCATTTACCTTTATTGTTCCATCTGAATGGCCAGAAAATATCTTGTCTCTGAAGTAAACTACTGACAGAACTTCTCCATTTACGCTGCAATCTTCTTGAACTAAGTCTTTATGATTCCACAGGTCCTGCTGCAAAAGAATGTAATATTGCCCCAGGTTAATTTCTTCTTCTTCAATTTTTTTTTTTTTTTTTTCTTTTCGAAGTAGTTTTTAATGAAGTACAAGAAACTTACAGTACTGGAGTCACGCTCCTCTGCGAAAACTTTGAGCATATCTAAAGCCATCGTGGAGGATTTCTTGAGCTCTCTTAGACCTTTTAAAATATCCTTCATGTGGTAAGTTATATCACGCAGCCCCTCTGGAAGTTACATTGTCAAGTGTGAGAATTGTACTTTTTAGAAAATAGGATCCCAAAACAGATGTAGGTAAAGACATAGGATTATTACAAATAAACCCAGATAAACTCTATCATAAAAAAAATAAAAAATAAAAAGTAAAGAAAAAAGAAAAAGGTTCATTACACTTTAACCCCCAAATAAACCCAGATAAACACTATCAATGAATATCACCTTACCCCCCTCAAAATTGCTTCACTTTCACTCCTCCAAAAAGTTTTTGATAGTTGAGGGGCTCAAATATTCAGTTTTAAAGTTGAGGGGGTGAGGTGATATTCAAATGATAGTTAAAGAAGGAAAGTTTAATTAACCCAATAAAAAATTACGCAGATATCACCTTCACTGTCTAGAACACTGAGGACATAACCTTTTCCTTTTTCTCATTTCTACTTTTCTTCTAATGAACCTCTACTTTTTTGGTACATTCTGTTTTTGCTAATCGACATTTTAGCCCATTTCTACAATCATTTTCTTTTCTTTTTTTTTTTTTTGGATAAATAACTAGACTTTATTAAAAAAGCATCAAGATGATGCAAAGAATACAAAAATGGCTTCAAAATCCCCTAACCAAACTAACAAATCAAATTCTCCACAAAATCTAAAAAAGCCAATACATTCAGATCTACTAAACATGTCACCCAACTATACAAAACTGTAAGAAGCCACCTCTCTAACCAAGGAATGGAGTGAGCCACCCCTTGAAACATCCGCCTATTACGCTCCAACCAGATCAACCAAATTAAACAGTGCGAAGCAAGAATCCAAGCCTTTCAACGCCTCCTCCCAACCCTCCCCTCTACCCAATTGTGCACAACTGCGAACACAAAACCTGGTTGAACCCAAACTAAACCAATAACTGCAACCACAACCATCCAAAGACAAGAAGAGACCGGACAATGAATAAGAAAATGGTCAACCGACTCCACTGCCCTACCGCACAGACAACACCAATTCACCAAAATATGCCCACGACAAATCAAATTATCAATAGTCAAGATACGCCCCAAGCTCACTATCCAAACAAAAAATGCAACTTTGGATGGCGAGCCCGACACACAAACACCTTTCTACAGATAAACAATAGCGACATCATGGGCATACACATCCTGCACAAGCACCCCATAGAATGAAGACACAGTAAAAATACCTTTGGATCTAGGACAATCCCAAACCACAAAATCCTGACCTACCCTTCCAAGATGCAAACCATATAAACAACCCAGAAGTTTCACCAACTGATCTTGCTTCCAATCCTAGACATTGCGACGCAACTGCACATTCCACACCAAAGATTGCCCCTCCCCAACCCTCACAACACCCACCAACACCTCACAATCAGCAGCAATAGCGAAGATCAAAAGGAAATGAAACTCTAAAGACAAGTCACCACACCACCTATCTCGCCAACAACGAACTCTATCCCCCACACCAACTTTCAACCTCACCCTCCTCGAAAACACCTCCCAACCTGTAGAAAATTTAATCTATAAAGAGAAATAGAGAATTGTATTATTGATTGATATTTATATTGATATCTATTACAATGATTCATGATTCCTATATATAGAAGAGGGTGAGTGTGTAGTAGGTAAGGAGTAGGTGAAGTGGAGGTGGTAGTGGTGTAGTGGGTTAGGTTTAGTGGAGTAGGTGAGGTGGTAGTGGTGTAGTGGGTTAGGTTTAGTGGAGTAGGTTTAAGTAGGTTAAGTAGGTGGAGAGTAGGTGGATTTTAACAGCCCCCCGCAAACTCAAGGGGGATAGGAACTAACCAACTTGAGTTTGGAGAGAGTAACAAAACAAGAAAATACATAAAAATAAAAGAGGATAAGAGACACTGTATGGTCGTGTCAGACCATTGGTGAAGACACTCGATGGTGGTGTCATAACGTTGTAGAGGACACTGTATGGGGGTGTCATAACCATGTAGAGGACACTGTATGGTGGTGTCATAATGGTGTAGAGGACACTGGATGACAGTGTCAGACCGATGTCGGGACAGTTTACAGAGTCTTGTCGGACCCATAAAGGAGCTAACCGGAATCAATGTCGGGACAGTTTACAGAGTCTTGTCGGACCCATGAAGGAGCTAACCGGAATCAATGTCGGGACAGTTTACAGAGTCTTGTCGGACCCTTGTAGAAACTAACCGGAATCTATGTCGGGACAGTTTACAGAGTCTTGTCGGACCCTTGTAAAGTCGCACCCTCAAAAGGTGTGCCCAATCTTTCAAAAGGCGTGCCATCAAAAGGCGTGCCCAATCCATAAAAAGGCGTGCCATCAAAAGGCGTGCCCATGTTTTCAAAAGGCGTGCCATCAAAAGGCGTGCCCAATCCATAAAAAGGCGTGCCATCAAAAGGTGCATCAGACACGCGGCGATGCACGTGATCGACAGAACGCGTATCGGCCTCTTTGTCATGGTCTTTATAAACCGAAGCGGAGGCTGAGGCTTGGAAGCAGAGACAAAAACCTGCTAGAAAAACTCTGAAAAACTCTTCGTTTTCTGAGAGAGATTTCTGAGAGAGATACTCTGTAACACTCTGTTTTCTGAGAGAGATACTCTGTAACACTCTGTTGTCTGAGAGAGATTTCTGAGAGAGATACTCTGTAACACTCTGTTTTCTGAGAGAGATTTCTGAGAGAGACACTCTGTAACACTCTGTTGTCCAGAAAATGGCTTCGTCTTCCCGTAGTCTGCTCACTCTCTTTCCAGACCTTAACGAGTCAACAAGAGAGATAACTGGTGCGGGGGCCAGTGAACCTCAACCAAGCGCCCCAGGGTTTGCTCCGTTGAACTTTCCTATGCGGTCTGTTGAGCAAAAAATGGCAGTGCAAATTGACATTGAAGCCAATCAGTATACTTTGAAGTCCTGTGTGGAGACGATGACGGCAGTCACAAACTTGTCGCACCGGCTGCAGAGTAGGACAAATGAGGTGCAACATTTAAACGGCCAATTGGCTCTGCTCCAGCGCATGTATAAGGATGCGCGAGCAGAGATAAGTGTGCTGAAGGCGGAAAACAAGGAGCTGAAGCGGAAGGCTACCGTGATGTTCCGATTTAGAGGTCCACCATATGCTGTAGTGGAGGAGCAGGGTGGAGTGAACGTGCTCGGTGGAGTGGGTAGTATGGAGGCAGCGCCGGTAAGGGACACCCAAGAGAAAAGCAAGAAGAAGAGACCTGCAGCAGAGTAGAGAAGAAAAATCCCACTGTGGGTGCGGGTGTGTTGTGGTGGTTTGTTTGTTTGTTGGTTTTTTTTTTTTTTTTTTTTTTTTGTGTAAAATTGTGATCGGGGTTGATCCCTGAGATGAATAAAATATGATTTAGTGTGCAAAGCTATATGGTATGAAGGGAATTGGAAAAAAGATTAAAAAGAATGTGAAAGAAAAATAAAGAAAAAATAATAAAAATATATTTGAAATCAAAAAATGAAAGATGGAGGAAATAAGGAAAGTGGTTTGGAGAAAATAAATAAAAATAAAAATAATGGAGTTGGAAATCAAACGGAGGAGAGATGAAGATATTTTTTTTTTTTTTTTTAATATAATATAATAAAAAGAGATATATATATATATATATATATATAATAAAGAAAGTGGGGAACAAGAGTGTAAAGAAAAGAAAAAGTATAGGTTGCATCGTGGGTCACATGGGTGAGTAAAAGAAAACAATAAAGAAATGAGTGGGTGCCCCCCATGTGCAAGGATAGTGCTGGCACTTCAATAGGTGGTACAGCCTACTGAGCATCAGCTTTGACAGGAGCTGCCTTTGGACCTTTTCTCTAATAAATGCGTCAAACTGTTGCTGTTGGTGTTATCAAGAATGTGGAGAAGAGGAGGCTTGTCTGATGGCCTCTTGGGCTGTGTAATCATATCGAGGTTGGTGGACCTCTCAATCATGTTGTCACCCTCAAAACCAGAGATGGGGACAAAAGGAATTTTGTCAGGGTTGTAACCAACCTTCTTCAGATAGGAAGAGACTTCCTGCACAATTTCATCATACCTTGCTTTTGAGTACTTAGGAGTGGTAGCATCCATCTTGTTACAGCAGCAAATCATCTGCCTCACTCCAAGAGTAAAAGGAAGGAGAGCATGTTCACGGAAGAGCTTGGGCTCCTTCTCAATCTCCTTGCCAGATCGACGATCAATCTCAGCAAACTTGACAGCAATGTGGGAGGTGTGGCAGTCAAGAACTGGAGCATACCCATTACCAATCTGACCTGGGTGATTCATAATAATAACCTGGGAGGTGAAATTTGCAGCTTCCTTGGCTGGATCATCCTTTGAGTTGGATGCAACAAAACCACGCTTGAGATCCTTCACTGCAACATTGTAGATGAAGACGACCGAGACGGTGGTGTATGGGAGGACAACAGTGAGAGGAGGGGCAATGGTGGTGGACTCGAAGAAATTTCAAGGTATGTGTAGAAAATTCTAGCAGATTAGGTTGAGGTCCGGCGGGCGGCCAAGGCGAGGTTGCCGCCCGCCGGTGAAGCGAAAAATACTAAGTGCTTAACCTTGCTCTGATACCATGTAGAAAATTTAATCTATAAAGAGAAATAGAGAATTGTATTATTGATTGATATTTATATTGATATCTATTACAATGATTCATGATTCCTATATATAGAAGAGGGTGAGTGTGTAGTAGGTAAGGAGTAGGTGAAGTGGAGGTGGTAGTGGTGTAGTGGGTTAGGTTTAGTGGAGTAGGTGAGGTGGTAGTGGTGTAGTGGGTTAGGTTTAGTGGAGTAGGTTTAAGTAGGTTAAGTAGGTGGAGAGTAAGCCACAACCATGAGAATGACCCACCCTTCTTGAACACCACTCCCTCCTTCCCATACCAAACTTAGCAACCACCACCCTCCTCCAAAGTCGCTCCCTCTCCTCCACAAAACACCACACCACTTCCCCAACAAGGCCAAATTGAACAAGACCAACCTCCGAACCCCCAAGCCCCCTCTCTCCTTAGGTAGACAGATCTGATCCCATGACAATAAATGATAATGAGCACCCTCACCCCCACCATTTCTACAATCATTTTCCTTTTTGGAGATAACTCAAGTTTCAGAATGGTTGTTTCCTTAAGGATGTGTTTGAATCATGGATTTGTTTAAGGATTTGTAGAGAAAAAAATAAACGAGAACGGAAAAATGACAAACATTTAGCTTAAATTTTTGTTACTTTTCCCTTCCCATTTACTTCCCCTCCACAAATCCCTACACAACACAACTTTAATGACTCTGCTAACAAATGGTATTGTTGCTTCAAATGGCATGAAAGAAACAGGTATGATCTTAATTCAAATAGTTGTCAAAACACCATCCCTTTAATGCAAGGGAAAAATTATTCAATCCAATAGACTTCCATTAGTATTTCTATATGAATATATTCAACTATCTGACACTAAAATTTTGGAGAATTTTTTTTACTTAATTCCGTAAATTGTTTACCCACCAGGATCATGTACGAAGCTATTCAGAGCAAGCATGGAAAGGACTTTATCTTCAGTGTCCCTTGCAGACTTCAATGTTGATACAAAGCACTTAAGCAAGCAGACACGGGCTGCTCCTCGTAAGCCTGTGTCTGGAAGAACATTGAGCATGTGTACAAGCCACACGGCTGACACAAAGCATGCTGAAGATAACTCAGCATATCTACTCTTTAAGCCTTCCCCTAAAGCTTCAAACACCAGACCAAATTCATGGCTGACAAGAACAAATGCCATTTTTCTTTCCCACTCCTCAGCAGCTTTCTCTTCTTCCTGTAGGTGGAAAATATAAGTATCAAAAAAGACATTAGTAGGAACTAGAAAAGATCTCTCATATAATTATTTAGGAAACACAAACAACATGAATGAAACAATAAAGGATAAGAGAAAATAAAACTAAAATAAAGGGCAAATTACACTGGTAGTCCTTGTAGTTTGCCTCTTGTGTCAATTTGATCCTTATAGTTCTAATTGCAATAATTTTATCCTTGAATTTTTCACATTGTATCAATTTAGTCCAATTTAAAAATTGGACTAAAATCAAAGGGTAAAATAGTCCATTCATACTCTACAAAGTCAATGGGTTAGTGTCCAATTGAAAATCATCCAAGCCTTTTGGATGAACCATTTTGCCCTTCATTTTGTATAATTTCTTAACAGATGTTTTCAATTATACTAAATTGACACAACATTAAAAATCAAGGGGAAAACTGATGCAATTGACCATGGGTATAATTTGCCTTAATATAAAATAACATCTACAAAAATTCTAAAGATTTCAATAGTAAATGGAAGCAAAATGGAATAGTTGAAGCAAACCAATGATTCTTGAATCTCTCCAGACATCGTGCTAAGCTGTTCCTTTCTCATAACATATTTATGACTTTTGTCAACTCCTCCGTGTTTAAGAAGAAAAGCCCGAGCGAGGGGCTTTCCAGAAGAAGAGAATCTTCCTTGGAGGGCCAAAATTGTCTCAGCAGCTGCTATTTGAGCAGCAGGGAAGTCAGAATTTCTTAGGCATGAAATAAGTGTATCTATTGCCTCTTCTCGGTATATGCTCATCTTTCTTGGCTCCTCCTACAAATTGAGAGAGTACTGATTAAATTACTGCTACAAACCATTTTATCAGAGAAAGAGAGAAGGGGAAAGGAGAGAAAAATTCAAACCAGAAGGTCAAGCTGGAGAAGAAGACCAGCTACAATAGGGCATTGATCTTGGAGGGCTGTCTGCAAATATATGAGGAGGGTGTGCATTGTACTTAAAGTACCTTCATCTTTTATGATATGGAGGATTTGCTCGTTAAATGTCCGTCTGAAGAAAATCACAATAGGTCATTCATATTGCTAGAAGTCTATATTATTGGAAGTGATACAAATTGAAGAAAAAAGTACCTATTCAGCTTAACTAATTCAAAGAGAAAATGAACTATCTCAAACCGCTCTCCATCACTAGCCCCCGTGAAACACTCCAAAACAGGAGCCAACTCAGCCTTATCAGCAATGCTGTTCCTGCACTTGCCTTCCGCTTGCATGCATCTCAACAAGATACCAACAGCTGCTATCCTTTCCTCTGCCCAGTCGGATTGCAAGCTTGCAACAATACTCTCAATTACTTTCCCCATAATCACCCTCCTAGTAATTTCAGATAAACTAATCTCCTCTGCACTTCCAAATATTTGTCCCAACAAAAGCACTGCCGCTGTTTTTGGCTTCATACACATTTTAATCATATCATCTTCTTTATTTCTAATCACTGTTAAGAGTGTGTCCACCATGTCCATCTTGATAAGGCTTATGGAGGAGGGTCTTAACAGGTAAATCAGCACAACAGTTTCCAAGAGCCCGTTCGTGAAAAGAGCAACAACACATTCCACATCAGAATCAACTCTGGTCAGTGTCTGAATCACGGCACCGTCTCTCGACCCAAGCTCAGACAGGAGAAAAATTGTTGCAGTTAAGACTTGAGGATCAACAGAATTGAATAGGATCTCCACAAACCCGTTAATAACAGGAGGTTTTGAGAGCATAGCTTGAATCTCAACTTCCATATTGGCTTCCTGCCAGAACCGTTCAATTTGAAGTACTGCCATTTCAGACTCCTTCAAAATTTCTGACATACAAAGGTTAGTAATGACTAGATGCAACTCACTAACTGTGCCATCAATGGTGGCTTGGCTTATAACACTGTTAGGAGAAGTTGACCGCATCATCGAGTTAAAAACTGGTTTGCTTTCTGGTTGTGAATTCTCAGATTGGACGGGAATTGAAGTGGGGTTCTGTTCTTGCCAACTTGCAATGAGACGTTTAAGTACATAATTTGTTTTAGGCAGTTGAGTACTGTGCAGCTTCTGGCGTGTAATTGGGCACGTGCAGTTTCCTCTTTCAAGCCATTCTTGGATTGCTTTACGTTCGTAAGTCTGACCAGTCTCAAGTGTCACAGGATCACCAAATATGTTGCTAGTTATGGGACAGACAAAGTCCTTAGGCGGTGTGTGTTTTTCTCCACCGGGTGGGTTATCAATCTCAGCCATGAGAAGATCTGGAGAACTGATAACATGAAAAATCCAAATATAAGATAGTGCAGAAGGCAACGTAATTTTAATGAGCGTATTTTGTATTACTTACCCACTTGATTCTGCAGAAATGGGCTGCTTTTGTTTTTGGGACGGGCTTTGTCTAGTGTCAAACAATGATGATTTTTTGTTCTTTTCCTATAAGACACATGAGCAACTTATTTGACTTAATGAATGGCATAGGTTTTTCAGTCCGTGGAAGATATCTGATTTTAGTTAGTATCGATTACCTCTATTTCGGCATCAGAATCTGAAGAAGAGTAATCGCTCAAATTGTCGTCAGAAGAAGGCTCGAGTTCGGTGTCAGAATCATCTTTTGGTAACGTTTTTGATTTCCTAGAAGATCTTTGGTTTGTAAAGACTTTTGGAGAGACTCTTTCGGGATAGAAAGATGGAAACTGGGATAGGCTTTTGGCACTACTACGGTTGAATTCAACTGATTTTTCTCCTTCAGCCCACATTGGCTGCAGGAAATCGAAAGAAAGTTAACATTCTTGGGATTGTCAAACTGAATTCAGAGAAACTTCGGTTGACTCTGAAATGTTTTCAATGTTTCTAGTTTACAAAAACATTGAAGATGAGTTAACCAGACCAATTCCCTCATAGCTGTGTCATAAAATGCGAATGCTAGAGGATACAAGAGAAAAGTCAACGAGAAAAACATTGAGGATGAGAAATGGTCAAATGGAAAATTAAGGCCGCGTATGTGGACTTATTTTTTTAGTCAATTCGTCAAAAAGTTACTAAATTAGTCAAAAAGTCAACAACTCATACCAAAAAGTCAAAGATTCTCTTTTCTCTCTACTTTTTGCACATCTTTTCGTAATTAGCCAAAAAGTCATCCCAAACATACAAGTTTTTTTTACCAACCTTTTTAGCTAAATAGCCAAAAAATTACTAAATTAGCTTGTTCCCAAACGAGGCCTAAGCTAACATATTGGAAAGTGATTTGTTCAAAAAAAAGACAAACAATTAAACAATTAGGAATTGTTATACAATATACCTTCTGTGGGCAAAAAAAAATAAATAAATAAATAAAATAAAATAATAATAATAATAATAATAATTGATTATTTAAAATTAAAGTAAAATAAAGTAATTGCTTTTGGATGATTAAAAAATTTATATCATTTGTTTTACATTAAGGAAGTGCCCCATGTTCATAGTGCTGATTGTTTATGGTCAAGTGGATCAAATGAGTACAAATCCAAACAGCTATATGGACCCAATATATTGACTTATTTATATAATGCATTGTGCCAACTGACGTTTGTAATATAGAATCAAAGATGACCTGCTGATCAAATGGTCCAGAAAGGTGTAATGCTGTGCAAGTCATAAATTTCATTGTCAATAAAAAAAAAAACCCATATGATCAATAGCTTTCACAATTTCTCTTGCTTGACAAAGTCAAACTAGAACTTCTCAATGAGCTAAAGCATATGAAAACAATGTCGAATTTCATCATTCAGAGGAAACACGGTTTCTATTCAATGCATTGAAGAAGCCGAACAAACACATAATGTGGACAAAGAAGATTTGAACCTAACTTCAATTGAAAATCAATTATAATAACAATATTGCGTTGAAGAAACTGAACAAAGACACTCACATAACGTGGACAAAGAAGATTTGAACCTAACTCCAATTGAAAATCAATTATAATAACAATATTCCTAATAAAAGCAACAACCCCCTTATGCCATTTCAGAGAATTTCATATTTTAGTACAAAAGTAATAATGATGATAGCCTAAGAAGCACAGTCCTTTCTAAGAAGCTAATGTGTCATGTGAGACACTGACACAATACTCGTTGGATGCTTCCAATACTTAAATATACATAAAACACATTACAAGTTTAAATAAAATAACTTGGAATCCAATAACAAAAACAAAAGATTAATATAAATTTATACCTATTCTCTTACTTTAGACTTTTGACTTAAATTCTCACATATATGACATAATAATTTTTGTCCTCACAAATGGAATATAATAAATATATAAAATTATTCCCTCCTTCCCAAAATATTAGTCACTTTTGTAAAATTCAACTTTTTTTAGTAGTACAATTATTACATTTCAAAAATATTAACTTTTCAAAACTAACTTTTGATAGTATAATTTTTACACTTCAAAAATATTCAGCATGTTTAGTTATCATTTTTCAAAAACACTTTTCAAAAAATTCTACTTTCATATTTTTCGTGTTTTTTTGTTTTTACTGAATTTTTTTAATATTTTGAGCAATTTTTTTAATTTTTAGACATACCTAACATAAATATACCTAAAAAGTAAAAAAAAAAAATTTGAAAAAAACCTTTTAAAAATTCACTAAATACCAAAAATTAAAAAAAAATACGAGAATTCAGTACATTTTTTATATTTTTATGTATTTATTAATTTTTAAAAATATTTTTTCACAAATTTTTTACTTTTTAGATACATCTAAGTAAGGTGCATCTAAAAAAATAAAAATAAAAAATGTTTAAAATTTTAAAAATATTCACTAAAAATTTAAAAAAAAACACGAAAATCAAAAAACTCAATTTTTAAAAAACTTAATTCAAAAAACTCAAACCAAACACATTGATTAATGTTGATGAATTTAAAAGAGAAAAATAAGAAATTCATATTTTTTTGGTCTTTGATTTTTGACATGGATTAATATTTTGGGACGATAAAAAATAAAATAAGAAACTAATATTTTAAAACGAATGGAGTATATATTTTGAACGTATCCCCATATATCATTTCCTACATTTTTTTAAAATTTCTTGTCAAGTCCATGCTGTGCAAAATGAGAACGTTGCATACTGGATTTGCACTTTAAAATTTTAGTCACTTAAAATTATTTTATACACTTCGTTTGTTTGGACAACTTTGCCGAAAAATATTTTTAGTATTTTCTAGTGTTTGGTATAATGAAAAACAAAAATTAACGAAAAATATTTTCCATAATTAACGGAAAACAAACCTATTTGAGCAAAAAATGTTTTTCACTTTTAAAAAGTGGAAATCATTTTCCGGATTACAATCTTACCAATATCACTACAGTATCACTTCCACCACCACACCACCATCACTATGGTCACCGCCACCATCACCGTCGCTATCACCACCTCCACCGCCGTGCCACAACCTCCACCTCCTCTTTCGTTCCGCCACTACTACCACCAAATATAGAAAAATATTTTTTCTGGAAATATTTTTTCTTAGAAAATATTTTTCATTATAAAATATTTTTCGCCCAAACAAACAAAATATTATTAAACAATTTAGGCTGTATGATAAAGAAACAGAGAATTTGAGAAAAGATAGTAACAGTATCTACTAAAGAAAATAAAGCATTACATTATACCGTCCGTTTTTCAATCCAGGTTCTCCAGCTTTGATCTTCTCATCTTTGCTATATTCAGATTTATGGCCTTTTCCAGTCTTTTCCAATACCACAGATGGCGGGTCGATTAACCTATTTCCATCTTTGTTTGCCAAAACCTCTTTAAAATACCCAGCAAAAATCCTGCAATTCTCATCAAGAACCTCCTCATAATCTCTCTCCAACTCTTTCAACTCCGAAGTTTGATCGCCACTCATCTGCGACAACGACCTCGTGCTTGAGAAAACCACCGAGTCATCACATATAGAGCTATCATCACAATTGTAACCAACATTTTGCGATAAAGAAGACAAAATTTTCGATCTATGATCATTGAACCATTGAAAAACAGGAAGAAAATGTATAAGAAACAATTCCTCGAACACAACAGGTGCAACTTCCGATCTAGCTAAAGAAGGGTCAATGTAGAAAACATCGAGTAGGCTAAGTGAAGCATCGATGGGACGGTGACAAAGAGAGTGAATTAGTGATAGAAGGAAAGAGGAAAATGGGTTTTCAGGGAAAGAGACAAGGAGCTTTTCCGCAAGGCGGAGAGAGGAGGATCGAATTGAGGGGTTTGAGGTGGAAATGGCGTTTTCGAGCGTTTCAGCAGCAAGGTGTAGGGGTTTGAGAATGATTTGATTGGAAGATGGGATTTTATTGGTGAAGGCGGAGAAGACGCGGTGGCGGAGGTCGGCTTGTGAGAGTGTTTCGGAGATGAAGGCGGTGGCGTGGTGGATGATTTGGGAAGACGTGGTCGTGGTCGTGGACATGGTGGGGGTGGGGGTGGGGGTGGTGGTGGTGGTGGTGGTGAATGGAATAATTAAGGAAGTTTTGAGATGGGTTTTTGTGTGTTTTTAGAGATTTGGAGGGAAGTGAAGAGAGAGGGTCATGTGGAGGTGATGATAACAGAAATACCTGTTTTTTCCTGCTGGCGCGAATCGTATGGGACGGCCTTATGAAATGACAAATGTAACCTTCCTTTAATTACTCAATTAGAGAGGTGGAAGCAAGGTTTTCAAAAGCAGTTGCGGTCGCCGTAACGGTGGCGGTGGCGCGGTTGCGGTTGCGGGGTGTAAAGACCGTAGTGTAACGGTTGCGGTAACCGGAACCATGAATTTTTTTATTTTTCGCACAATTTGAAAAAAACTTACCGATACACAAATTTTTTTTCCATGATCATATTTATTGGGTTTTAAAATAAATATTGATCAATTTTTATAAATTTTTAAGTTTGATTCAACATATTTCATATTTTTAAATCACTATAAACTGAGTTTTTTACATTTTATTTTAATAATTAATGACTTTATATTTTACAAAAAATAATCACTAACTATTATATATAAGATAAACAATGACAAAAGTAAAAGAATAAATAAAAGTCTAAATATATATATATATATATATATATATATTAATCAAGCCAAATAGATAATGACCACATTTATTATTATTATTATTTTCAAACAATATATAAATAGACACAAACAAACAAAATGTTTGAGTGATAATAGCTGAATAGAATAGCATAGGTCTTACAACTTCAACAAATCAATAACATGTTCTTCATCTTTCATATTCTCTCTCTCTATCTCTTGTTCCTCCATCTTCCCTCTTCTCTCTCTATCTCTCTTCCCCCATTTTCAACTTTTTTTTTTTTGTATTTTTTTTGTATTTTTTTGTGTTTTTTTGAAAGAAGTAATTCGGAACCGTTACGTAACGGTGTGTAACAGGCCGTTACGACCGTTACGACGCCGTTACGACCGCTATAGCAGCCGCTATGGCCGATACACCTGTGAATCTCAATCACACTGCAAAAGCGGCCGTAACGGGTGGCGGTAACTACCACAACCGTTACGTAACGGCGGTTGCGGCCGCTTTTTAAAACCTTGGGTGGAAGTAATTGCAAATAGGCTAAAATTACATTTTTGATCTAATCATAATCTATCTTTCCGCTAACAAAAATTATTATTATTATGTGACCTTCACATTCTTCTCTATTATTCACGATATTTTTTTTCTTGTACTAAATTTTCTAACCGACCCCCATCACCGAAAACCCTTTCTTGATACTCTCACATTCGTTTCTTGACTATCCATGGCTACTACTTGCCTTTTTCCTTCCACTTTTATCATTTCCCAATTGCCTCTCCATTGCCCATCACCATCCCTTACCCTTTGTCTACCAACCTACCATTTTTCACCACCCAATATCACTCCATCCTTTCCCTCTCACCTTACACTACCCTACTCCCTTTTTACTAGAGAAGGGTTGGCAAGTAGACAGTTGGAGAAAACTAAACTTCTTCCATACTTTCACAAAAAAGAGGCGGATATGAGAGGCGGGTGGATACCGGTTGTTAGGGATAGGGGCAGATCAGGACCTTGGAGGTTGGAAGGAAGTGAGGGTGTTTTTAACGTGTTCGTGGATAACCTACCAGCATCTTTGAACCCAAAAGGCCTACATAATCTATTTGCAAAATTTGGAGTGGTAATCGATGTATTTATACCACAGAAGAGGCGTAGGATGACTAACACAAGGTTTGGATTCGTGAGGTTTGGTTGTTCTGTGGCAGCTAACATAGCTGTCCAGAAAGCACATGGGTTATGGGTGGATGATCGAACCTTACAGGTCAAACATGCCGAGTTTGGGAAGGATATGGGTAGGGGTGAAGCTGAAAAGAAGCCATTACGAAATCAACTTCGGGGATCAATAGCCTATGCTGATAAAGAGAAAGATGGACTTCATGGGTGTAGTGGTCTTAGAGATAGACGATCATATGTAGATGCGGTGGTCGGCAAAAGGGGAGAAAGAGGTGAGGGTATCTTGGTGAAGGCAGAAGAGATAGGGAATGGTTGGATGCTTGAGAGTATAATAATCAGATTGAAGGTATCATATGCTAATATTAGTTTGAAGAAAGAGATAGCAGCGATAGGTGTGGAGGATGTAATGGTAAGAGAAAGTGGGGGAAGGGATGTTGTTATAACATTCAATTCAAAGGAGGAAAGGGCACTGAAATTTCCAACTATTAAGGAACTGATTGGTGATTGGTGTGAAGAAATGTACGAAGGAAAACCAGGGCAGGTGTTGGAGCAGGAAAGAAGCGTATGGATCAGCTGTTATGGCATTCCATTGCATTTGTGGAATAGTTCCAACATAACAAAGATAGGTGAGGTATGGGGGAAAGTGTTATGTTTTGAAGGAGATATGAGTGAACCAGTGACATTTGTGTGTGCAAAGGTGAAGATTTCTACCAAAAGCATGGAATCCATAAATTCGGTTGTAAATCTGGAATGCAGGGGGAGGGTCTTTCCAGTAAGGGTGTGTGAAGAGCAGGTGATCAACCTCAAATCTGGAAAATGTCCTTGCAGATGTCATAAAGTTCAACATGAGGTGGAGATTGGCAGTTCGAATGCCATGGATGATCATATCAGGAATGAGGAAGATGAAGATGCTGACGGGGAGGGTGATTCAGCAGATGATATGGCGAATGGGTGTGATGTGGCCCATGTAGGTACGCCAAATGGCGAAAATCGGAGTGAGGAGGTAGACAACAGGGAAGGTCGGAGGAGTATAGAGGAAGACATAGCTGGTACAAGTGTAGGGGCTAACATAGAGGCTGCTGTGGACTGTAACGCAATGATGGATGTGCGAAAACAGAGGAACGGCTCTTCGGAGGAGACAGTAGTTAGTCAGAGTAAGGTTGAGCTGGTTAGTATGCAAGGTTTTGTTAGAAGTATAGACAGACCTAGTATAGAAGGGCCGGGCGTAAATATTGAAGTTATGTTGGGCCAGATTAATACACCAAATCAGGGGAATGGGCCTTGCTTCCCAAGGTGTGGGCTGGGGCAGCAAGGAAATACTTGTAGTAACAAGGTTAGAGAAGTTGGGCCAGTTGAGAGGTTATCAACTCTATCAGAAGCTCATGATAAGGAACCCGGTTGCAGTCTAAGAAGGAATAAAAAAGGGAAACAGAGGATCAAATGTATTAACAAATACAATCCGAATCTACTACTACGAAGGTCAGCCGATCCAAGGAGAAGACATGGGAGCAGAGGTGCGGCAACAAGCTCGGCACGGCCCAAGGCAGCGGATTGGCGAGCAGCAGTGGCGGGATCGTCCTTAAATGCATTTATAGAGGATGGCATGGACAGAGGGAGGGTCGTACTCAATGAGGCTGAAGCAACACTGAAATTGGGGGAACTTCTTGGGATGAAACTAAATGGGAAAAGGGCTGAAGTAGTGGAGAAAATAATGGACCTTGAGTTGAAGGATATGGACCGAAATGCAGGGGGGGTGGGAGTTGGGGAGTAGGTTTACCTGCTGGGGGGAATTCGGTGAAGCAGTGATATCCTAATGAAGATTCTCTCATGGAATGTTAGGGGGTTGGGGAGGAAGGAGAAGAGAAGCAAAATTAAGAAGATTGTGAGGGAGAGACAAGTAGATATTGCCCTGTTCCAAGAGACAAAGAAAGCAGAATTATCTGAGGAAGTTGTCAGATCAGTTTGGGCAAAGGAAAAAATGGAGTATATGGGGGTGGATGCCGAAGGCTCTGCAGGGGGTTTGCTGTGTATCTGGGATCCTGATATATTCCAAATTAAGGAGTGTTGCAGCAACAGAAGGTTCATATTGTTATCAGGTACTATCCTTAACCATTTTCATTGTGCTATTTTGAACATTTATGCTCCTAATGATGTGGGACCTAGAGGGAATATGTGGCAGAGCTTGTTGAAGCTAAAAGCGGAATTTCTGAACCCATGGTGTTTAGGGGGGGATTTTAATGAGATTAAACAGATTGGGGAAAGGAAAGGGTGTTCGAGGAGAGATAGAGGAATGAAAGATTTTAACGAGTTTATTGACAAGTGTGAGGTATCTGAATTACCTTTACTTGGGAGAAGGTTCACGTGGTGCAACTCTAGTCTTGGTGAGAAATGGAGCAAAATAGATAGAATTTTTGTAGACCCAAAATGGATTGAGGTATTTAATTTTAAGCTGTGGGGTCTCCCTAGACTGCTCTCTGATCACTGTCCACTGCTGTTAATGGAGGATGAGAGAGATTGGGGTCCAAAACCCTTTAGGGTATTAAACGCCTGGTTTCTACACAAAGATTTTCGTAAGTTTTGGGAGTTGAGTTGGAGTGAGCCTGGTGTTGTAGGTTGGGCTGGTTTCATTCTGTCTCAAAAATTGAAGAGATTGAAAGGTACACTTAGAAGTTGGAACTGGGAGGTATTTGGCAATGTTCAAAATAAGCTAAAGACAGCAGAGGGTGAACTCCATAATTTTGATATCTTGGCTGAAGATAGAGAACTTGATGGGGCCGAAAAAGTTAGGAGAAGTGAAGTCAGAGCTGAGATGTGGAGGTTGAGTAGGATGGTTGAATGGTTATGGTCACAAAAGTCAAGACTCACCTGGGCAATGAAAGGGGACAAGAATACAAGATTCTTCCATGTGGTTGCAAAAGGCAGAACTAGTAGAAATGAAATAAATTCTATACTAGAAGGGGAGGCGGTGGTGGAAGAACCGGGTCAAGTGAAGTGCAAGGTGTTTGATCATTTTAAAAATCAGTACTCAGAGCATTGGCCATCAAGACCTGTGTTGGGGGGTTGCTTCTCAACAGTGATAGGCAGGGGGAGGACTGGATGGCTAGAATCAGATTTTTCGGAAGCAGAAATTAAATCAGCAGTGATGGATTGTGATGGGAATAAGGCTCCGGGACCGGATGGGTTTAATTTGATGTGTTATCAGAAGTTCTGGAAAGTTATGAAGGGTGATGTGATTCAGTTTGTGAAGGAATTTCAAACCAATGGGAAGTTGGTAAAGGGTTTAAATAGTTCATTTTTAACCCTTATACCTAAGAAAGAAAATCCAATAGGGCTATCGGATTATAGACCTATTAGTTTGGTGAGTTCTATTTATAAGATTTTAGCAAAATTGTTGTCTAATAGACTAAAATCTGTTTTGCCTCATATCATTAGTGAATCTCAGTCTGCGTTCCTGAGTGGGAGGAATATTTTAGATGGTGTGCTAATAGCTAATGAAGTTGTAGACGGATGGAAGAAAGCCAAGAAGAAGGGGTTACTTATCCAGGTGGATTTTGAGAAGGCCTATGATTCAGTTAATTGGGGGTTTCTTTTCTCAATGTTATCTAATTTTGGGTTTGGAGCAAAGTGGATTAAGTGGATTAAGGAGTGTGTAACAACTGCAAGGCTATCGGTGCTTGTTAATGGATCTCCTACGGAGGAGTTTAGCCCACAAAGAGGCTTGCGACAAGGAGATCCTCTGTCCCCTTTCTTGTTTAATATTGTGGCAGAGGGTCTTCATAAGTTGTTAAGCCGTGCGTCCCAGTTGAATTTATTAAAAGGGGTTAAGGTAGGCCATGACGGCGTTCTGTTAACGCATCTTCAGTTTGCAGACGATACATTACTGTTTTGTGAAGCTCAGGTACATGAAGTGCGAAAGTTGAAAAGGGTGCTTAGGTGTTTTGAAATCATGCCAGGACTCAAAATAAACTTCCACAAGAGCGTAGTATGCGGGGTGGGTGTCTCTAAGGAGTTGTTAGATAGCTGTGCTGCAGTGTTGAACTGTAAAACTAAGGCACTACCTCTAAAGTACCTTGGGATGCCATTAGGTGCTAATCCAAGGAAGAAAGCTACATGGAAACCAGTGGTGGATAAAGTCAAAAGCAAGCTGGCTGGTTGGAAGAGAAAGTTGTTGTCATTTGCAGGGCGGTTAACACTTGTCAAATCGGTAACTTCAGCATTGCCAGTGTACTACTTATCTTTGTTCAAGTTGCCTGAAGGGGTAGCTAGAGAATTGGAGAAGATTCAGGCTACATTTTTATGGGGTGGGACTGCCTCGGCTAGAAAAATTCATATGGTGAAGTGGGATGACTTGGCAAACGCAGTGGAAAAAGGTGGGTTGGGTATTAGAAAAGTTAGGGATGTGAATAACTGTTTATTAATTAAATGGTGGTGGAGGTTTGGCTGCGAAAAGGACACTTTGTGGAAAAGAGTAATCTGTAGCAGGTATAGGGTGGAGCTTGATGGATGGATCCCAACTTTTTTCCCATCTAATAGGCACTCGGGAGTTTGGAAAGGGATTATAGCAGTGGCGGAGCAGTGTAGTAGCCTTAAGGAAGTTTACTTCAATAATTTTAAGTTGAAGGTGGGGGATGGGAGGAGAATCAGATTCTGGACTGATTTGTGGTGGCAGACTGTCTGCTTGAAGGATGAATTTCCAACCTTATTTAGGTTGGCTGTGGTTAAAAATGAATCCTTAAGAAGTGTGGTTGATAAGAGAAGTGCAGTGGGTGGATGGGTCTTGGAGTTCAGAAGAGGGCTATATGAGTGGGAAGAGCATGAGGTGTCAAGGCTGTTTGAATATCTGAGGGGGGCTCCTGTTCAGTGCTCAGAGGGAGTTGATAGGCCTTCATGGTTAGGATCATCTAATGGGCTATTCACAGTGGCTGATATGTACAGGAGGGGTGGGGTAAATATGGGTGCTAAGCTGAGCATCACCAAAATGATTTGGCTTAAATATATCCCTCCTAAGGTGCAGGTCTTTGGTTGGTTTGCATGGAAGAAAAGACTTAAGTCTAAGGAATTTTTGCAAAAACTGGGGGTGATCACCTCTAGTGATTCTATTGCTTGTGTGTTTTGTGGCAGTGACACAGAATCAGTGACTCATGTATTAGTATGGTGTCCTTTTGTGTGGAGGGTTTGGTCTGACATGTTGGCATGGTGGGGTATCCAAGCTGCTATTCCAGGATCGGTGGAAAGTTTATTGCTGTGGTGGGCAGGGGAGAAGCTAAAGAGGAAGGAGAGGAAGATCTGGAGGGTGATTCCATTGTCAGTAATGTGGTCTGTGTGGAAGTGCAGGAATGAATGTGTATTTAGAAAATCTATCCCAAATCTGGAGGACCTATGTGATTTAATTAAATATAGGGTTGCATTTTGGTTGAAGCTAGTCTTCAGTGAGTTTAATTTCTCAGTCCAGGACTTTGTGTTTAATCTGAGGCAGGTGAGGGAGTGCTTGGGTGGGTGTGCTGTTATGGTGTCCTGAGCTGAGATGTGCTGTCAGATATTTGGAAGGGTAGGCTGCTTTGAAATACAGTGGACTGGTCTCGATGGGCAGAAGTTTCAGCTGTGTTGCTGGGTGTAAATATACATCGGGTGGGCTGATGTGGGTCACTGTATTGCTCAGTTTTTGGGCTAATAAATTGCACTGAACAAGAGTGCAGGGGTAATGTGGAAGGTCTCTGGTCTGATGAGGAAGTCTCTGGTCATATCAGTTTTTGTTCTTACTGGGCTGTGTGGAGTTAATTGTTTTAATTGGGGATTGCTGATTGGCGGGGCTGATGTGGTGTTATAGTGCTGATTTGTTTATGTGGCTGTCTTCATGGGTCCATGTGGCTGTGTTGCTGATTTGTTTACCTCTGTTTTGGTTTTCTAATATGTTTTTGTTCTCCCTCTCCTTCTATTTTGTTGGTTTCTCACCAACTGGCGCTTGGGTCTGTTCAGGCCTAAGCTCCTCTTTATTGATGTAAACTTCATTCCTTGAATGTTTTGTCAATAAAGATTTTTCTTTGCCGATCAAAAAAAAAAAGTAGACAGTTGGAGAAGGGTGGTGATCCATAGTAGAGAGTGGATGTGGAGGTGGTGAAAAGAGGGTAGGCAGTGGCCATGTGTGGTGCGGGTCACATGAAAACTTTCGTTAAGCAATTTAACATCAAACTACTTAAAATGTTACATTATAACTTGGCAGAATGTGCAAAATGTTAACTATTGTAATTTTTAAATATAATACTAAAGTGGGATTTAATATAAAGTATTGAGATACAAAGTGTAATTTAAACTAATTTCAGCTAGCGAATTTAACACCAAACTAATGAAAATGATCACATTACAACTTGACCTGAAAAATAAGTTATTAAAATGGAATTAAATGTGAAGTACAAAACTACATAGTGTAATTTACCCTTGCAAAAATATAAAATGCAAGTGGGTTTATACTTTGGTGTAAGTAAAATAGTGAACCGACTTATACTAAAATATTAATTCCACTTTCGCTTTTATATGTTTATAATTATTTTTATGGTTATAAGTTGTAATTTCTCCTTGTATCTATCTATTGTAAAAATAAAATAAAATATTTAAAGTAATTTAAAGTTTACATTAAACTCACTTATGTTGTTTACTAAGAAGTTTGATTTTCCTTCTCACTCCGATGTACTTTCTAGCTAAAGTAGGAAGAGGTATTTTGGTAATTTAATGAATTAGAAGTATTTTGTGTGCAAATTCAATCTTAGTGACAGTGATGTGAGTTTCAAGAAAGAGAACCAAGTGTCTGCCAGACCTCGTTGCCGCCCAAGCCGGCTTCACCACCTCCTCTATGCAAAACCGAATTTTATTTTATTTTATTTTATTTTATTTATAGTCTCTTTTGCTTCCGAAATGCTGAGAGCTACATTTTTTTTTTTTTTTAAATTATTATTCCAAAGATTTGATCAACACAAATAAGAGAGTACTTTTTATAATAAGATTTTTTAAATGCAGACTGTTTTTTTGTAATTCTCTACGTGGATGGAGCTATTTGCATCTGGCATTATTTCTGAGAATGATTGTGATTTTTTTACCATTTTGTTTTGGACGAACATTTATAACCCATTAGGATGAGTGATTTGATGAGATGTTTGGTTTATAAATTAAGTAAGAAATGGAGAAAAACAGAATTGTTTTATATTAAATAAGTTCGCTCTATATTATATTTGAGTAAGGGGGATGCACCAATAAATCTCAAATTAATAACTTATGCACTGTTTAGTCCTAAAAGTTTTCTTATAGACTGAAAGGTCCCATTACAATGTTAATAACATCAGATACAATGTTAATAACATCAGAGTCATGTTACAAACATTGGATTTCAAACATCTAATGTTCATCAAATTTCAATAATGTTTGAAAATATAGGATGAAAAACATCTAATGTTCATCAGATTTCAATAAATTTTGAAATTATAGAATGAAACATCAGATCATTTACATCATTTACATCATGTTGATGTAAAAATGGGACTAAATGGAGCATAAGAAAACTTTTAGGACTAAATGGTTCAACGTTTCAAAAACTAGGACTTATGGGTAAATTTTCCTTTGAGTAAATTATAAATATACTTTTTTAGATTTATTTAAAATACGGATGGTTTGAAAAATTACAAATACTTCATAGTTAGAATTTTTTATTTAACAGAATTAACTGAAAAATGAAATTTCTAATTACTCTTCTATGCAATAATAAAATTACCTAAACTATTAATTAAAATAATTTTTTGACATCATTAAAAATTGTTAATTGACTTGATGATTTATTAATAAATAGGGTCAATCGTTATGAAATTCGAAACATTAAGGGGTGGGATGTAATTTTCAAAATCACAGGACATAATTTGTATTTTAAGTAAACCTTAAGGGGTGTATTTATAATTTACCCTATATATATATATATATAGTATAATAACAAAGTTACCCATCAAAATATAAAAGCGAAAAAAGAAATTCCACCCATATTCTTATTTCACATATTTTACTTTTTTAACTATTTAAATATGATAATGAGAAAATATAATAATTATTATTATTTTTTATTTTTTTCCACTAAGATGAGATATTACAGAATTATTTCTAAGCTAATATACCAAACAAAACCTTAAGGAAAGAGGACACAATTGTCTTTTTATTTCTTTACTTTGTATATAGTTGAACAATTTAGACATTATTAATTACGAAATCTATTGGTAACCCGTGCCATGCACGGAATGTCAAAAAATTAATAACATATTTTTATATAAAATTATATAAATAGTTAAATTTTTGTATGCAAATTATAAAAATAAAAAAAATTAAATTTATAATTTAAATTTCACAATTTTACCACAATTTATGTATCAATTTTTAATTTCTCACAATTTTAATTATGTAACTTTCGATCCCTTGGTTAGAGTTGCAAATTTAGGCGAGCTCAACTCAAATAACTTGAATCAAACCTAGAATTTTATAAAAATTGTGCACCATAGTTTTTTTTTTTTTTTTTTTTTTTTTTAGGTGAGAACATATGTAGAAATTCAAATATTTAAATTAAGTAAACTTGGGTAGAGACACCAAATAATCTAAGCAACCGAAACCAAATTGTACATATATAATTATTGCTACTTTATTTTTTTTAAATAATAAATAAAATTAATTAAAATTTTAATATTAATGAACAAAAGTAAAAGCAATATGCCTAAGAATAAGTTGATATTAAAAAAAATTATATTTTATAATGACATAAAATAATTTAAATATTATTTTTCTAGTTATTTTTAATTTAAAAATTACAATAAAATATTTAAATAGAATAAAAATAAATTTCTTGCAAAATAAAAGCATCTAAATAAAAAAAAAAATTAAGAAGAAAATTTAGAATGGTATTCACATTTTATCTGAAAATTCTAGATGAATAATAAATTATCACTTTTAACTCTCATTTTTTTTAATAAAAAAAAAGAAATTTTGCGAACCATCATTTTGAATAGAAAAATAACGTTTCTTTCTATTTTGTTTTAGCAAAAATCACTTTTTAGCAATTTGAGTCAAAAAAATATTTTTATTTTTTATTTTAATTTATTTAATTGACAATTGAAATTAAAAACAAAATTAATAGGATTCATTATGTTTCGCAAGTGCTAAAAAGTTTAGATAAATAATAAATTATCACGTGTAATCCTCATTTTGTTTAATCAACAATTGACATAAATATATATCTATATAATAAGGGAGAGTGGTTTTTGAATTTTGATGGGACTGTTGTCCCTGTGTCAAAATGTGAATCGTTAGATTGAAGCAATCTAATAGCTGAGAAATGTCCAAGAGACATTATATTTCAATGGTGGAGATTCAATCCTACGGTGTTCAAGAGAAGAGTTTCTTTGTTTTGATTCAAGAGGAGATCTCATTCAAGAGCAGATCTCTTCTTCCATCCATCTCTCTCTCTCTCTTTCTCTCTCTCTCTCTCTCTCTCTCTCTCTCTCATTCAAGAGCAGATCGGTGACTTCGCAGATGGAGAGTTTGTTGGGTGCTAGCCTTGCTAGATCGGTAGGTCCAAATCGGCGTCATCGTGGCAACAAATCGGTGAGGTTCACTATATTTGTTCATCTCCAAATTTTTTTGGCGCTTCACATACCATCCTTTTGTTTTCTTTGTGTGTATATATATTGAAGCCACAGAGATCATCCCTTTGTGTATATATATTCTAGAGTTTGTTGAATACTTGAATTTGTTGAATACTTGAACGAGAATGGCATCATTCAAAAAGGCCAATTGAATGACTGGAGCCAGAAATGCTAATGTTGTGGTGTATGATATGATGAAGTGTGTCTGATTTAGTATGATTCTGATGAGTTGTTTTATCCCATGATTGAATCTCTTTTATGTTCAAACCAGAAATATGTTGAAATACTGGGTGGTGTTTCTTTTTCAGTAATGGGATTATTGATTTTGATTATATGAATTTTCATGAAACTTTCTAATTTAGAGTTTAATATGAATAGATTTGATTTTGGAGCTCATTGGGTTTCAGAAGCATTAATTTGTTACAACTGGTGTTATGAATGGGATAGCAGTTTTGCTAAACTACCTATTAAGTTTTGAAAATGCATATTCTTCCAAACATGATTTCCATGGAATAGCTTTACAATTAGTTGCACCGAAAATTTCTCTATTTTGCTTAAGTTTAAAAATGCAAAAACCCAATGTGAATGTTTATGTAATTTTTGTCCCGTCACTAATCTGCATTGAAAGCTTTTATTATCTATATTTAAGTTTCAAACTTCATTTTTGAGTAACGTGTAGTAATATATGGAGAAGTATTAATTTCTGGTAATTGCACTGTAGTGGAATTCAGAAAAAAAATAAAAAAATAATATTCATGAAAAAATTTACAATTTTAATTATTAATATTTATAAAGTTTCTAATTGATTTTGTAATTATTGATTTTGATTTTGATGGAATTATTGATTTTGATTATATAAATGCTAGGGTACATGCTGCTCTATTTGGTGTAGTTTATGGGGTTAATTATAAACTGAAAAAAATATATATATATTGAGAAAGGAAGGAATACTTTATTTTGGTCTCTGTTTTCACCCCTTTGTTTTTTTTCTTTGAAGCCACAGGGATCATCAATTGAAGAGTTGGTTGCACTTTTTATATATTGATTACAGATTTTTACCAATTTTTTTCTTCCTTTTTTTTTCTGTGAGTATTGTTTTTCTTTAATTTTGAGTGCACTTTTATGGGTTTTTGTTTACACACATATATGAAGATTTTTACCTATATAGATAATATATACACACATATATGAAGAGTTGGTTGGGTTTTTGAGTATTGTTTATTTTTATTTTTCTTACTTTGATTTAGTAGGAATTTATGGGTTTTCTAAGTTTAGGCTTAAGCTACAATGATGTTGGTATAGAATTGTTGGTTTTCTAAATTCTATACCTTTCAGATTCTATACGGCATAGAATTGTTAGCAAAATTCTAGAATTGTTGGTTTTCAAATTATATATAATTCTTTTTTTTTTTTTGGACAAATAAACAAACTTTATTAATATGATGTGCATCCTTTTAAGAGTGGACATTATTAATTTCTCCTAATATATGAGAAATCAATACATGATAAATCAATATTTAGCCAAGAGAATGCATTAAAATATATATATATATATATATAGTTCAAATAAACTATGGGTTTGTTGGGTGCTCTGTTCTGCAAAGTAAAAGTAATACTCTCATCTCTTTCTTAATAGATTATTGTGTGTATATATATTAATTACAATTTTTTTTTTCTTTGAAGCCATAGAGACCATCAATTGATCATTAGTGGAATAGAGAAAGAACAATTCCCAAAATCAAATTGAGAGTATTGTTTTTCCTTAATTTTCTATATGCATGTAGGATTTTGGGTATACTTTTATGGGTTTTGTTTTTTTTTTCGTATACATATACTAGTGGATGCCCGTGCCTCAAGGCACGGTGTAAATAATGTTGGTATCACATACTTTACAAAAATTAATTAAAATAAATCAATTCAAAATGGTAGCAATTTCACCACTACACAAATCAACTGTAATAAATTAATTCAAAATGACAACAATTTCATTGCAATATAAAACTTTAGACATAAGTCGAAATAGCATATTACAGTTTTGGCAAATTTCATAATTAAAGTTTAAATTGCAAATTTATAATATAAAAATGTTGTGTACAACATAAACAAAGATATTTATGCCAAAATAACGTATGTACAGTAAATTAAAATGAGGCAACCTTCAATAAAAGAATATGTCTAAATTAGTATTATAACTGAGTGAACATTTTGGTACAAAAGAGTAACCATCCTAGCTTTAAAAAAATAAAAAATAAAAAAGAAGAAAAATTAATCATCCAATTTAAAATGAAAGAGCCAACCATCAACACGCATAGAAAAACAACACAATCCCAATATTTGTAAGGTGGATTAGTCACCTGCAACAAAAATTCACTTTAAAAAATCAATTAAAAAAAATCATAACAGGAACAATCATATCAAAATACATTTGAAAAACAAGTAAACCAATAACAATGAATTACAGGAATTAAACATATGATCAAGCACCTTTCAATTTAGTTCCCAAGTCTCTTGATTAGTGTATATCATAACTTGTGAGTTCACCTGTTGCTGCTTAATGAATATGAATTGCTAAGTATAACTCTTCTTTCTTTTCCTTTTCCAATTGAACATGAAGAATTTAACAATTTCGATAATACATAAAAACAAATGAAAATAAATAATTACATCTAATTTGGAATCCCATTACAGGTAGGCTCATGACATAAAGGCTTGTCCAATTAATTATTATATAACAATTTACTCAAAATTCTCATTATCATTGTTTTTATTCAATATACTCATCACATCAAAAGAATGCGTAATGAAAAACCCAATAAAAAAATTTAAATACAAAGATGTTATCTTCTGCAATATCATGGACAATTGCCACTTTTATACACCTGAAATTTGAAGGAAAAAAAAAATTTAAAAGTTAAAGTCAAAATATATCACTCTAATTGAGTCCCAAGGATTCACACACAACAAAAAAAAAAAAAAAAAAAAACAATTTATGTTAGTGATGAGAAGAGATCGAACAATTTATGTGTAATAAAGTTTTATATTTAGGTAGTGCCTAATGAAACAATTAGAAGGCATTTTTAAATTCAACAATTAGAAGGCTTAACCATAAAGTGAAAATTACCGCCACCTCAATAAGATAAAAAACTGGAATGATTGATGCGATCGTACTTGAGTGCTCAAAGTTGTGATCTAAAACATTCCCTAAAAAAAAACTTAAATGCGGTTTATTTATTTATTTATTTATGAACTTGGAGTGTTATAGGCACAGGTGGTTCTTTTACGATGAAATATTGTTCTTTTACAATGAAATCATGAAACTATCATATTTATACCCAAAAGACAATATAAGTTGATTTTCCTATTTCTCAACACTATCAATTTAACTGAATTGAATCAATCTGACAAAGACATGAGTTATTACACATTCGTCTCCTATGCATTTTGTTAGTTTCTTTAGACCAAGAATCCAACCATCTAATTCAAGCAATCAATCAAAACCACACACAAAATAATATAAAACTCTAAACCTGCCAATATCAATAATATAAAATTTAAGCTAAAGATGCACTGTTTTATATCAATATCAATAACCTGCCAATCAATAATACCAAGAACAAAAAAGAGATTAGATTCCACAATAAACATAGTTAAATAATTACACTACGAAAAAAATAGAATTTTAAAGTAGACTAACAAATAGAAGGCTTCTCTGTTAAACCAACTGATAATGATGAAATTATAAACAATCAATTAGAGGATTCTATGTAAATAAGAAGACTTTTGTTAATGAGATTAATCAAAGATTGAAACACCACGGACCTGTAGTGAAGAAATAACTCATTTAATAGTGCTATAAATAGATTGGGTTTAAATAACAATGGGCTGTACAATGACTATTTGATTACTTAATTGTGCCATAAGTTAAGTACAATGGGCTATTTCTTTCTATAGCGACCCCGGTCTTCTCCCATTTGATTATTGTATCCGGACTTAGGTTCCGTAGATTCTGTCATTGTATAATTGTTGTTGTTGTCCCTTATTTTCTCATTTGGACTTATAGGATGTGTTGGGCAGGTTTGTTTCAGGTTGGTTGGGTTTAGAAACCAAGTGTTGCTGTCCAGAATTTTGGATCTTCGCTCGAGCGAGGAGTTTGTCGCTCGAGCGAGATGTTATTTTTGGTTCTTCGCTCAAGCCGGGATTTGGTAGCTCGAGCGAGAGGTTGCGTTTGATTTGGACCTGTAGCTGTGCATTCTTGGCTCGAGCGAGCTTTTCTTCGCTCGAGCGTGTTAGTTCGTTCTTCGCTCGAGCGATAGTTCCTTCGCTCGAGCGTGTGTCTGGTTACTGACCTGAGGGTTTGAGTTCTTCGCTCGATCGAGTTTTCTTTCGCTCGAGCGAGCTTTTGGGTTGTTGGCTCGAGCAAGGCTTCCTTGGCTCGAGCGTAGCTTCTCTGTGTCTGGTCGCTCGAGCGACCAAGTCTTCGCTCGAGCGAGCCTGTCCAGTTTATATACACAGCAGCGGGTTTTGATCAGTCTTTTTCATCTTCTTTTGATTCCAAACCCTAGGTCCGACTTCTCTCTCTCCCTATTCACCTTCTTTCTTAGATTTGATCTATTTAGAGGGTGTTTCTACCCTAGTTGCTTTATTAAAAATATAGAGGGAGTCGAGGGCTTTCATTTAATCTGAACATTTGGCGATTTGGAGCACATTGGTATTTGGGCACTCATCTCTGTCTTCACCATTTGGGTTGTTTTCTTCGAGGTAGGGATTTCCTACTCCATTTTATAGGCTTTGTCCTAAGTTTTGGTATTTTGATATGTTGGGGATACTTTGGTAAATTTCGGGAAAAAACCCTAGTTGTATTATTAAATTAATTTGTATAATTAATTCATGGAATTGGGAAAAGATGGTTAAATTCATGGAATTGGGGAATTCATTGATTAAATGGCGTAGTTGGATAATTTGAATCATTTGTCTATTGAATTGTTGACATAGTTATTTTCAGTTTAGAAATAACTGTTTTGGGCTATCGGTGGAGGATAGTCGTGATTGTTGTAGACATTGCACGTGGATTAGGAATAACTGAAACTAATCACATTGGTTAAGTCATTAATTTTGACTATTGCATTGATACAGAAAATACGTGTATTGATTGAGCATTGCATTTGCATACATTGTTTTGTGTGGGAGGAGATAGGGGATGTACTCCACGGTTTAGGGGAAGATAGGGGATGGACCTCTAAACCGGATTTTGTTTGGGAGGAGATAGGGGATGGACTCCATTAGCATCACTTTTATGTGTGCTTATTTATATAGAAGTGTTTTATTGATACAGCACTAAAATGTGTATCAATCTGGTAGTATGAAGTGTTTTGATTTGAGCTTGAGTCTCATTTGTTTGTTGATATTGGAAGGATGTGAATATGATATATGTAATTCATTGTTGTAAGTTTGGCCAGGTTCTGAGCCATGTTGATAAAATTGGAAAGTAAAACGTGTCTTAGACAATAGTGTCAGGAGATTGTAAAATGAAGTAATTGATTATCTTGGTTAACCATCTGTTGAATGCTATTGCTTTATTCATTGCTTATATGTGGTTTAGTATATTTCTACTGGGCTGTGGCTCACCCTTTATGGGAACATCATTTTCAGGTTCAGGTAATAAGCTACCTCCAAGGACTTAGCTTGGAAGGACTTGAATTTTGAAGACTATTTTTAGTTATTTGTTTTTCATTGCTAGTACATGTAAACACTCAAGCCTAGGGCTTTATTTATATTTGAGTTAGAACTCATACTTTGTGTCCAAGTGTTGGCTTGGAAAGATGTAAGCTGGTAGGGCATTTACTTTGATGTTACATGTAATGCTTTTGTTTAGTAAGACTCTGATGGATATTATAATGAATTATTAAAGTGTTTTCTTTAAATAATGCATGTCAATGATATATATAATGGGTATTTTTTTGAGGGCGTTATACTTTCTCACTATAATTCTAATTTTTAACAATCAAATAAAAACATAAGATAACAGAACATTACTTTTCATGTTAAAAACGGAAACCCAATTCACACATTTATCAAAACAGTAATCAGGTGACTTCAATCTCATTTATGCTTTATTTGGTTCACTGGAATGAGATGAGATGAAATGAAATGGTTATTCCTTACACTTCAAGCTGATAAGTTAGTTTGGTCTGCCACAAAATCAGGTGACTTCCCAAGATTGCCACTATGGAATAAATATATTATACATATGTGGATATGTACATAACCTGATTAGAATAATAAATATTGTAAATTTAAGTAATAATAAAAAAGTCCCATCAAGAATAAATATTGTAAATTTAAACAAAAGTCCCATCAAGAATCAAAAATAGAGCTTCCTTGGCCAGGGAAAAAGAATAAAAGACATGAAAGAGAATGTGCTCAAACTTCACCATTCAAAAATCCATGCATAACACAATCCTAGTGAAACATAACATGTTAGGGAAAGATAACCTGTTTGTGGGTAAATGTTAGCACCAATTTACGTAACATGTTTGTGGGTAAATGTCATAACACAATCCTAGTGCATAATTAACACCAATTCAAAAATCCTAAGGAAAGAGAATGTTAGCACCAATTCAAAAATCCATGCATAACACCTGTTTGTGGGTAAATTTTAGCAACAATTTACAAAACTCATCCATGCCATAATGGGTATAATTAACCACTAATCAGGGAAAGATCCATGTAAGAATGATTTTGATAGTTAAATTAAACAAAATAGTATAGCAATTTATGTGTGTTACTGAGATAATAAACATGAAAACAATATTTCTAATTAGCCCCCAATAATGACACATCAATGCTAATTGCAGGTATTTCTACAGAGGCCTGTTAAATGCTCAGATATGGAAAAATCTGAGCATTTAAAATCTTTAGGTTCTTTTTCTTAAGGCCCAAGACACTAAATATTGACCAGGGAAAAAGAATAAAAGACATGAAAGAGAATGCGCTCAGACTTCACCATTCAACAATCCACAAATGGTGATCTAATAAAAAACGTGATCTAATAAAAAACCCACAAATGAAACCAAATCAATAGTAGAAAATGCTAGAAAATTTATGATGAAATTCAGTCAACGGTGGCAAGTATTCCAAAACCAAATTTCAATCATCACCACAACATCTCACACCTTCAATTCAACTTAAAAAAATAGCAATTTTCTATTTTGAATTCCACACAAACTGAATCCAAAACCAAACCAGTATAAAAATCAAAAATTAAAAAGCAAATTGAGATTTAGTTGTGAGAATGAGGAAGTGAATCAACAACTATTAACAATTCTATTGAAGCTCTATTCAAAATCACTTAATAACAAGGTTACATGCAAAAACAAAATTAAATGTCCCAAATGAGCAATACTCAACAAAACAGCCCCATCCACAAAAATTTTTAGATCAAACTTCCCAATTTCATTTGATTATTCAAGTAAAAATGATAAAATTTACAATGAAATCACGAAACTGTCCTATTTATACCCAAAAGACAGTATGCATTCATTTTACTATTACCCAATACTATTAATTTAACTAAATTGAATCAATCTGACAAAGATATGAGCTATTGCACTTTGTTTTCCTATGCATTTTGTTAGTTTATTTAGACCAAGAATCAAACATATAATTCAAGCAATCAATTAAAACCACACACATATGCAGATGCCAAACTAATAATATAAAATTCAAGCTAAAGATGCACTGTTTTATGTCAATATCAATAACCTACCAATCAATAATACAAAGAACAAATAGAGATTAGATTCCATAATGAACATAGTTAAAATAGAATTTGCAAATCAAATTGAAAGCAGGCTAACAAATAGAAGGCTTCTCTGTTAAACCAACTAATAATGATGAAATTCTAAACAACCAATTAGAGGATTCTATGTAAATAAGAAGACTTTTGTTAATGAGATTAATAAAAAAATTGAACTGCATGGTATTACAAATCCAAATAATTAAGTTAAGAAATTCAAAACCAATTAACTGGGGAAAAAAAATTCAAATATTAATCATTAACACAACTTCTATAAGTAAATAAAAACTTGAAATTAAGTCATGAATTTGAATAAAAACTTGAAATTAATCATTAATCATGAATTTGAAATCTTAGTAAATAAAAACTCTAACTCAACTTCTATAAGTATAAAACAAATTAAGTCACGAATTTACCTTTAATATCTATAACTCATGCCTCAACTTGAAATTACTTCCGTTGGTAAAGTTTCGAATTCTATGGAAATTGAATACATTTGTACCAATTAAGAAAACCAAAATTGTATTTAGATATAACTGAGATAGGGGGGTGGGAGTGAGTGGGAATCATTCCATTATGAATCTTTAGGCTAAAACAAAATCCAAACACACATGGGCTCAACTGGTGGTGTATGATGAGATTACAAATGTACATTAAATATTGGGGGGGGGGAACAAAGGTGAGAAAGGTTCAAATGAAAACCTCTTTGTACAATAATGCAATAACAACATACTAAAAACCCCCAAAATCCCGTACTAATATACCAATAAAAGTACGAAACAACAACCCATTCACATGAAAAATATATCTAAAAATCTAAGTTTGAATGCTCACCACGAAAAAGTTATTGAACCCATTAATCTTGAGAGAGAGAGAGAGAGAGAGAGAAAATCACCACAAATCAACTATGTAGAGCATGTGTTGGTCTTCAAAATCAAAGAATCATGGAAGTCAAAAATTATTGAAATCAACTTCCAAACTGCCCACAAGGATGCAAGTTTCTCGGAATGTTATTATTACCTTTATCAGTCAAATCATTAGAATGTTATTATTATTATTTTTTGCCAAATACATTAAAATGTTATTATTACCTTTATTATTACCTTGATCACCACTCTTAAAAGGATGCACATCACATTAATAAAGTTTGTTTATTTGTCAAAAAAAGAAAGAAAAAAAAAGAAAAGGATGCACATCATAAGATAGTTATGAATTTTTATGATGAAGATTGCCAATGTTTGTGGTGTGTGTTAAAGTCAATTTGTGTGTGTGTAAATTCCATTGAAACATTTTATCAAACACTTAATAAGCAAGGAAGATAGAATGGTTATCGAACATTTTAGTAACAACTAAACGATAGTAATGGCACAACAAACATTCAATAGAGTAAATCAATACAATAATCCCACAAATTCTTACTAAATCAAAGTAAATGGGTTTTGTGGAACCCAACCAACTCTTCATATATGTGTGTATATATATACATAGATAATATATATGTATAAGAAAAAACACAAAACCCATAAAAGTATACCCAAAATCCTATATGCATATAGAAAATTAAGGAAAAACAATACTCACAATTTGATTTTGGGAATCGTTCTTTCTCTATTCCACTAATGATCAATTGATGTTCTCTATGGCTTCAAAGAAAAAAAACAAAAAAAAAAAATTGTAATTAATATATATACACACAATAATCTATTAAGAAAGAGATGTGAGTATTACTTTTACTTTGCAGAACAGAGCACCCAACAAACCTATAGTTTATTTGCACTATATATATATATATATATATTTTAACGCATTCTCTTGGCTAAATATTGATTTATCATGTATTGATTTCTCATATATTAGGGGAAATTAATAATGTCCACTCTTAAAAGGATGCACATCATATTAATAAAGTTTGTTTATTTGTCCAAAAAAAAAAAGAATAATATATAATTTGAAAACCAACAATTCTAAAATTTTGCTAACAATTCTATGCCGTATAGAATCTAAAAGATATAGAATTTAGAAAACCAACAATTCTATACCAACATCATTGTAGCTTAAGCCTAAACTTAGAAAACCCACAAATTCCTACTAAATCAAAGTAAGAAAAATAAAAATAAACAATACTCAAAAACCTAACCAACTCTTCATATATATGTGTGTATATATTATCTGTATAGGTAAAAATCTTCATATATGTGTGTAAACAAAAACCCATAAAAGTGCACCCAAAATTAAAGAAAAACAATACTCACAGAAAAAAAAAAAACGAAGAAAAAAATTGGTAAAAATCTGTAATCAATATATAAAAAGTGCAACCAACTCTTCAATTGATGATCTTTGTGGCTTCAAAGAAAAAAAAACAAAGGGATGAAAACAGAGACTAAAATAAAGAATCCCTTTCTTTCTCAATATATATATTTTTTTCAGTTTATAATTAACCCCATAAACTGCACCAAATAGAGCAGCATGTACCCTAGCATTTATATAATCAAAATCAATAATCAAAATCAATAATCCCATCAAAATCAAAATCAATAATTACAAAATCAATTAGAAACTTTATAAATATTAATAATTGAAATTGTAAATTTTTTCATGAATATTATTATTTTTTTTTCTAAATTCCACTACAGTGCAATTACCAGAAATTAATACTTCTCCATACATTACTACACGTTACTCAAAAATGAAGTTTGAAACTTAAATATAGATAATAAAAGCTTTCAATGCAGATTAGTGACAGAACAAAAATTACATAAACATTCACATTGGGTTTTTGCGTTTTAAAACTTAAGCAAAATAGAGAAATTTTCGGTGCAACTAATTGTAAAGCTATTCCATGGAAATCATGTTTGGAAGAATATGCATTTTCAAAACTTAATAGGTAGTTTAGCAAAACTGCTATCCCATTCATAACACCAGTTGTAACAAATTAATGCTTCTGAAAGCCAATGAGCTCCAAAATCAAATCTATTCATATTAAACTCTAAATTAGAAAGTTTCATGAAAATTCAGAATATCAGCATACTAAATCGGACACACTTCATCATATCATACACCACAATATCAGCATTTCTGGCTCCAGTCATTCAACTGACCTTTTTGAATGATGCCATTCTCGTTCAAGTATTCAACAAATTCAAGTATTCAACAAACTCTTCAATATATATACACAAAGGGATGATCTCTGTGGCTTCAATATATATACACACAAAGAAAACAAAGGGATGGTATGTGAAGCGCCAAAAAAATTTGGAGATGAACAAATATAGTGAACCTCATCGATTTGTTGCCGTAATGACGCCGATTTGGACCTACCGATCAAGCAAGGCTAGCACCCAACAAACTCTCCATCTGCGAAGTCGCCGATCTGCTCTTGAATGAGAGAGAGAGAGAGAGAGAGAGAGAGAAAGAGAGAGAGATGGATGGAAGGGAAGAAGAGATATGCTCTTGAATCAAAACAAAGAAACTCTTCTCTTGAACACCGTAGGATTGAATCTCCACCATTGAAATACTAGCGTATGCCCGTGCCTGAAGGCACGACGTAAATAATGTTCGATGTAAATAATGTTGGGATTAAAATGTAATTATAATTTCTACATATAATGTTAATTAATTAATTAATTTAATGCATCCTCAACATTTAATTAATCATGAGGAACATGAATATATTAGAAACAGTGTATGCTGCCACCACACATAAGCCAATTTTGTTTGAATAATTGTAGGTATCATTAAAATTTAAGAAAAATTAACCACAAAAAAAAAACTTAAAATTTAATACTTGTAACAAATAAACTATTGAGTCTTTAATTTTATAAATTTAAATATTAAATTTCTGATTTATTTTAAATCTAAACTATTTGCATGTTTTCAATTTAAACAATCTGAGATCTTTTACGTATTTTGCTAAATAATAAATAATAAATAAATACCATTAACAATCCAAGCAATTTGTCGCTAGGAAGTAGCCATCAGTCCTTTGCGGGGTCTGTCTTTCACATATTTTTTTTGCATTCTTATTGAAAAAAATAATAATATATCAACACATTTTGCATTCCTATTGAAAAAAAAAAATATCAACACAATTTGAATAGCACATAAAATAAATAAAGATGTGATAGTGGCCAAGCATTTGAATGCGCAACACAATTAAGAAAACCGACCACTATCTCTTTTCTTACTCTGTTTCTTTTCAATTTCTTCACCATGTCTTCAACAGAGATAAAGAAATAGTCCATGAATCATGAGTGAAAATTTAAATTGGGTTATAGAAATAAAATGAAACAAAAATAATGACCCATGAGAGACATGCGGGTTGAAGAAAAAAAAATAAAAAAGAAAATGTTGAGACCCAAACCAATGTCAACAGCCCCCACAAACCAATGTCAAGACCCTCGCCTGACAACACAAAAAAGAAAAACAAATATATATCAGTTTAAGGTTTAGAAACACTAACCCAAATACATAACATAACTTAACACCAACCCATATAAATTGAAAGATGCATAAATAAAAAAATGAAAAAAGAAACAGAACACAAAAAAAAAAAAAGAAAGAGAAATCCAAATACATATCAGTTTAAGGTTTAAAAACACAAATCCAACACAAACACATCAATTTAAGGTTTAGAAAAACAAATACAAATCCAAATCTTAGAAACACAAACCCAAATTGATGGGTCTCTTTTGTTTTGATTGAAAAGAAACATAATGATTGAAAAGATGAAATTTATTTATTCATTTATTTTGATATTTTCAAACTTTCCATTATTTTTGTTTTTGAAAACAACAATAACATCGAAATTGAAAATGATATCACACTCCTTAAATCACAATCTGTTAGAGTTCTAACTTATTTTGTTAATCGCCTCTCCCCCCAACAGTTATTTTGTTGATGAATATCCCATTCGAGTTTTCAAGAACAACAGACGCGATGAAGTTGGCTTCCCAACACAACCAATGCAACTAATGGCAACTATACGGGACGGAGATAATTGGGCCACGAATGGTGGAAATACTAAAATCATTTGGGCTCATGCACCGTTTATAAGTCACTTTCGGGGCTTTGCCATTGACGGATGCCCCTATGACAGCTCTCACAGAAAATCACGCAATTCTTCCAAGTTCTGGTGGAATGGAAAGAATTACTGGCAACTGTCTCCTGACCAAGAAAGAAGACATCAAGTCATAAAGCACAATTATATGTACTATGATTACTGCAATGACAGAACTAAACACCCAACATATCCCCCAGAATGCCCACAATGATAACAGCCCTTTATTTTCCTATTACATAATCATCTAACGATAAGTGCAGTTTAAAACTATTGAATTCACAATATAATATCATGCTTAATCACTTTCTACTTCTACTAATTCTCAACCTTCTCTCGAACCGAATACATTTTTCAGGACAACCATTCGGGCCTGTCTTTGTAGTTCTAAATACACGAAATATTGTAGAATTGAGCTTCACCATGTACAAAAATATGCATACAAACATTGATGAGCAATCATTAGAATCAATGCTTCATTTGTATATTCTTCTCATTCATAGCATAAGAATCAACTGTGTCAGAACTTCATACAGTATTTCTTGAACACAACCATTTGCCACTATCTCACCATCACAACCCTTCCATCAAATTAAGCAAAGCAGAACACTACACAATAGACTTCAGAGCAAAACAAAATGTTCCCAGACAAAATTCAAAATAAGCATTATTTGCATTGGCTCTATAATAAAAAATCATCAAAATGTATGGAAAGTTACTTCATTCAAAATAGGTCCATTAAAAAATTGCACCTCTGCAATAAATACCAATAATAAAATCATGGGCCCAAAAAGAAAGAAAAAAAAAATAAGATAAGGTCATTCAAGAAAAAACTTATGCAAATGTATTGCAACTTAGGCAATGAAAATTTTAACAAAAACTTATTTTTTGACCCAAAAGAAAGAAAATTCAACAAAAACAGTAAAATTAAAAAAAAAAACGTGTTTAACATATTGTCAAGTAAGGGAAGAGGGTTTTTGAATTTATATAATAAGGGAAAATATAAAATGTAAAATTCAAATATAAAATGACAATATGTGGCCTAAGAATTCAAATATAAAATGTGGCCTAAGAATTTGACTTCCCTCAGCCAGAATTTGACTGGCCTCACTACATGCTTCATATTCGGGAAGTCAAATGCTTAATTCACATACCCCGTGACAAATTCTGTTTACTACATGCTTCATCTAAGTTGAATTTGACTACATGCTTCATCTAAGTCGAATATGAAGCCTCTTCCCTTACTTGACTTCCCATGGCCTAAGAATTTGTCAAGTAATGTGAATTAAGCATGCTTATGTGACTATGTGACGTAGTGAGGTTGAACGGCAAGATGACAATATCCGAGCGTCAAACTCCCTGCTCGAGCGTCACTCACAGACTCCCGCTCGAGCGTCAACAATCCCGCTCGAGCGGCGGATACACACTCCCAGAACTTTTACAGAACCAGGTCTCCGCTCGAGCGTCAAACTTCCCCGCTCGAGCGTCACACACAACATCCCTCTCGAGCGTCAAAACTCCCGCTCGAGCGCACAACACTGCAGAGGAGAAACTGGAAGATGGAAAACTACGCTCGAGCGTCGAAAACCCCACTCGAGCGGACAGACAACAACGAAGGGCCCGCTCGAGCGTCAGAATCCCCGCTCGAGCGTGAAGGCCAAAATCTGGGCAACTACTCTTGGTTTCTAAGTTCAACCAACCTGTTTCAAACTCGCCCAATACAACCCAAGACTCGAATGCAAGGAGTAAAGGATGTAAACAAGACATATAGAACAACTAACTCCACGGAACCCAAGTCCAGACACAACAGTTAAAGAAAAGGGAAATCGGGATCGCTATAGAAAGGGGGGAAAAAAATAAAAATCATGAAACCACCTGAAATAGAAAGAAGTCAGCGAACTACCTGAAATTGCAACCACCAAACAATGCTGAAAAACCATGCAAGGGTCTGTAAAATTAGAAACCTGTGACAGAAAAAAAAAAAAAAAAAAACTAAAACAGAACCCTAAAATAACAAAACATCTATCAAAAACATCTAGATTTTAACAAAACAAAACCAACAAAGAAACAAATTAATTGACAAAAACCCTCAATTAATTGGCACTTGAACCCCCACTCAAAAACTTCATAGTAAAACAATCCAATTCCAGAAAATGTAAACAAATTACATTTTCTGGAGAACCAAAAACAAATAAGGATAGAGAGAAAGGGGGGGGAGCAAAAATCATGAAACCACCTGAAATTGAAAGAAGTCAAGAACTACCTAAAATTGCAACCACCAAACAATGTTGAAAAACCATGAAAGGAACTGTCAAATTAGAAACCTGTGACAAAACAAACAAAAAAAAACCAAAATATAACCCTAAAAACATCTAGATTTTTAACAAAACAGATCCAGCAAAGAAACAAATTAGTTGGGAATAACCCTCAATTAATTGGCACTTGAACCCTACTCAAATTACATACTCTCCAGAAAATGTAATTTGTTTCTAAGAGTATCCAGTTTTGTTTCTAACCCTCCAATTACATACTCTCCAAAAAATTAGGACTAATTAGGATTTTTAACAAAACAGATCCAGCAAAGAAACAAATTAATTGGGAATAACCCTCAATTAATTGGCACTTAAACCCCACTCAAAAGAATTTCAACCATTTGAAGCACCTATATTGACAATTGTGTTTAAGGGACTGAACCTGTGGAATTTACCAGTGGAAGTTCTTCCAACAATAATCTAGATCTGTATGTGTTTGAAAGGTGATGCCAGGAGGTGAAATTGATTCAAGTAGTAGTCTAGTAGACATTTGAAAACTTTTGCCCAAAACAATGCCTAGAACTTCTCAGAAGATTTGAAAGCAAATTAAGATTATGATGGTGGTCCTGTAAGTTGCAAGGGACATTGGCAGAGTAAGGATGGGCCACCCGACAACTTAAATCTGGGGTATCCAGTTGTTTTCAGTTTCCTGCATGCTTATGCCATGGCAGGTTTGAATTCACAGTAATAGTGACTTGTGAGGATAAGAATTTGTAGGTAATAGTGATTTTGCTTGATGTTTTGAGTTGTGTTCTAGAGCTAAAACACTAGAGATAAATGGAAATGGTGAAACGTTCTATACTGTACCAAGTGGTACTTTTGGAAAAGTTGTCATTTAACATTAATTGCTGGATTTACCCCACTACATAAATTTCCTAATTATATTGCATTGGTGTTCCAGGAATCAAGCGCCCAGTTAGCAATGGGAGCAGCCTTTGGAATTGAGCCACCAAAGGAGAAGGTCCTTCCCCTCCGAAAAATATAAAATTATGTCTAATACCATTTAGATGTAAGACAGAACATTACTGTTGCCAACACAATAAGGAAATTAAAATGACAATGACAATGTTTAACCAAAAGCTCATAACTAAAGAGAAGCAGAATTCAAAAGCTCATAACTAAACCAATAATTTCTGCCATAGTTCTAAACAATAAACCATGAACCACAAAACAGGCAACCACCAACAAACGTCGATTTACTTGAAGCATAGAGAAGCATAGAGAGAGAGAGAGAGAGAGAGAGAGAGAGAGAGAGGTACCAGAGAGCTCCCATGGGGGTTCGAAACAGAGAGAGAAAGAGAAGACGGCGGCGTCAATGTAGAATTCGAGGAAGTTGATGATGATGACGGTGGCTATGGTGGTGGAAACCCTAGCCTTCGGTGACCCAAACAGAGAGGGAGAGAGAGATAAAGAGGGAATGAGGAGACGTGGGTAGATGGGAAGTTTAAGGAAGAGAAGGGTTTGGGCGGGAAGTAAATAGATCAGAATCGTCGATATATATTGACGATTGATCTGAACCATTCAAACAAAATGTATCTCACATACATTTTATATATTTTCAAAAACCTTCTTCCCTTATTATATAGATAATGTCTCTTGGACATTTCTCAGTTGTTGGATTGATTCAATCTAACGGTTCACATTTTGACACAGGGACAACAGTCCCATCAAAATTCAAAAACCACCCTCCCTTATTATATAGATATTATCTATGCATATATATACACACATATATGAAGAGTTGGTTGGGTTCCATGAAACCCATTTACTTTGATTTAGTAGGAATTTGTGGGACTATTGTATTGATTTACTCTATTGAATGTTTGTTGTGCCATTACTATCGTTTGGTTGTTACTAAAATGTTCGATAACCATTCTATCTTCCTTGCTTATTAAGTGTTTGATAAAATGTTTCAATGGAATTTACACACACACAAATTGACTTTAATACACACCACAAACATTGGCAATCTTCATCATAAAAATTCATAACTATCTTATGATGTGCATCCGTTTCTTTTTTTTCTTTGTTTTTTGACAAATAAACAAACTTTATTAATGTGATGTGCATCCTTTTAAGAGTGGTGATCAAGGTAATAATAAAGGTAATAATAACATTCTAATGTATTTAGCAAAATAATAATAATAATAATAATAATAATAATAATAATAATAATAACATTCTAATGATTTGACTGATAAAGGTAATAATAACATTCTGATAAACTTGCATCCTTGTGGGCAGTTTGGAAGTTGATTTCAATAATTTTTGACTTCCATGATTCTTTGATTTTGAAGACCAACACATGCTCTACATAGTTGATTTGTGGTGATTTTCTCGCTCTCTCTCTCGCTCTCAAGATTAATGGGTTCAATAACTTTTTCATGGTGAGCACCCAAACTTAGATTTTTAGATATATTTTTCATGTGAATGGGTTGTTGTTTCGTGCTTTTATTGGTATATTACTACGGGATTTTGGGGGTTTTTAGTATGTTGTTATTGCATTATTATATAAAGAGGTTTTCATTTGAACCTTTCTCACCTTTGTTTCCCCCCCCCCCCCAATATTTAATGTACATTTGTAATCTCATCATACACCACCAGTTGAGCCCACGTGTGTTTGGATTTTGTTTTAGGCTGAAGATTCATAATGGAATGATTCCCACTCACTCCCACCCCCTATCTCAGTTATATCTAAATACAATTTTGGTTGTTTTAATTGGTACAAATGTATTCAATTTCCATAGAATTCAAAACTTTACTAACAGAAGCAATTTCAAGTTGACGCATGAGTTATAGATATAAAAGGTAAATTCGTGACTTAATTTGTTTTATACTTATAGAAGTTGAGTTGGAGTTTTTATTTACTAAGATTTCAAATTCATGATTAATGATTAATTTCAAGTTTTTATTCAAATTCAAATTCTTGACTTAATTTCAAGTTTTTATTTACTTATAGAAGTTGTGTTAATGATTAATATTTGAATTTTTTTTTCCAGTTAATTGGTTTTGAATTTCATAACTTAATTATTTGGATTTGTAATACCATCCAGTTCAATTTTTTATTAATCTCATTAACAAAAGTCTTCTTATTTACATAGAATCCTCTAATTGGTTGTTTAGAATTTCATCATTATTAGTTGGTTTAACAGAGAAGCCTTCTATTTGTTAGCCTACTTTCAATTTGATTTGCAAATTCTATTTTAACTATGTTCATTGTGGAATCTAATCTCTATTTGTTCTTTGTATTATTGATTGGTAGGTTATTGATATTGACATAAAACAGTGCATCCTTAGCTTAAATTTTATATTATTAGTTTGGCATCTGCATATGTGTGTTGTTTTAATTGATTGCTTGAATTATATGGTCTGATTCTTAGTCTAAAGAAACTAACAAAATGCATAGGAAAACAAAGTGCAATAGCTCATATCTTTGTCAGATTGATTCAATTCTGTCACGCCCTCAAAATAAACCGATTATATATATATATATATATCATTGACATGCATTATTTAAAGAAAACAATTTATTAATTCATTCATCAGAGTATTACTAAATAAAAGCATTACATGTAACGTCAAATTAAATGCCCTACGGGCTAACATCTTTCCAAGCCAACACTTGGACACAAAAATATGAGTTCTAACTCAATACAAGTAAAGCCCTAGGTTTGAATGTTTACATGCACTAACAAATAGAAACAATTAACTAAAGATAGTCTTCTTCAAATCCAAGAGCCAAATCCTCCCAAGCTAAGTCCTTGGAGGTAGTTTATCACCTGAACTTGAAAATGATGTTCCCATAAAGGGTGAGCCACAGCCCAGTAGAAAAACACTAAACCAAATATAAGCATTGAATAAAGCTGTAGCATTCAATAGATGGTTAACCAAGATAATCAATTATAACTTAATACAGTCTCATGACACTAACGTCGATGACATGTTTCAATTCCCATTATTATCAATAAGGCTCAGAACCTGGCCAAACTTACAACAGTGAACTATATAACATATTCACATTACTTCCAATATCAATAACACAGATGAGACTCAGGCTCATATCAAAACACTTTATACTTCCCGTTTGATACACATTTTAGTGCTGTATCAATAACATGTAAAAACACTTCAATATAATAAGCACACATAATAGTGATGCTAATGGAGTCCATCCCCTATCTCCTCCCAAACAAAATCCGGTTTAGAGGTCCATCCCCTATCTTCCCCTAAACCGTGGAGTACATCCCCTATCTCCTCCCACACAATATGCAAATGCAATGCTCAATCAATACACGTATTTTCTGTATTAATTCAATAGTCAAAATTAATGACTTAACCAATGTGATTAGTTTCAGTTATTCCTAATCCACATGCAATGTCTACAACAATCACGGCTATCCTCCACCGATAGCCCAAAATAGTTATTTCTAGACTGAAAATAAATATATCAACAATTCAATAGGCTAGTGATTTAAATTATCCAACTACACCAATTAATCAATGAACTCCTCAATTCTATGAATTTAATCATATTTTCCCAATTTCCTTAAATTAATTATATAAATTAATTTATTAATACAGCTAGGGTTTTTCCCAAAATTACCAAAGTACCCCCAACATATCAAAATACTAAAACTTAGAACAAAACTTATAAGATGGAGTAGGAAATCCCTACCTCGAAGAAAATAACCCGAATGGAGAAGACGGAGATGAAGACCCAAATTCCAAAGTGCTCCAAACCACCAAACGTTCAGATTAAATGGAAGCCCTCGACTCACTCTATCTTTTTAATAAAGCAACTAGGGTAGAAACACCCTAAAAGGTGATGAAACCTAAGAGAGAAGGTGAGTAGAGGGAGAGAGAACTCGGAACTAGGGTTTTAGGATCAAAATGATGTGAAAAAACGTTTTAAAAACCGCTGCTGCGTATATAAACCCGACAGGCTCGCTCGAGCGAACACTTTGTCGCTCGAGCGACCAGACACACGAAAACCTTGCTCGAGCGAAGAAAATCTCGCTCGAGCCAAGAATGCAATGCTTCAGGTCTGCAACCCAGGAGCACGCTCGAGCGAGGAACTCGAAAAACAAACACCTCGCTCGCTCGAGCGAAGAAAATCTCGCTCGAGCGAAGAAACACTGCCCTCAGGTCTATACTAGACGCAATCTCTCGCTCGAGCGAAGAAAGGCTGGATCGAGCCACCAGACACAAAATACCACCCTTGCTCGAGCGACCAAGCCCTCGCTCGAGCGACCAACCCAAAAACTGGACAGCAACACTTGGTTTACGAACCCAACCAACCTGAAACAAACCTGCCCAACACATCCTATAACTCCAAATGAGAAAATAAAGGACGACAACAACAATTATACAATGACAGAAGATACGGAACCTAAGTCCGGATACAATAATCAAATGGGAAAAGACCGGGGTCGCTATAAATTCCGTTAAATTAATAGTATTGGATAATAGTAAAATGAATGTATACTGTCTTTTGGGTATAAATAGGACAGTTTCATGATTTCATTGTAAATTTTATCATTTTTACTTGAATAATCAAATGAAATTGGGAAGTTTGAACTAAAAATTTTTGTGGATGGGGCTGTTTTGTTGAGTATTGCTCATTTGGGACATTTAATTTTGTTTTTGCATGTAACCTTTGTTATTAAGTGATTTTGAATAGAGCTTCAATAGAATTGTTAATAGTTGTTGATTCACTTCCTCATTCTCTCAACTAAATCTCAATTTGCTTTTTAATTTTTAATTTTTATACTGGTTTGGTTTTGGATTTAGTTTGTGTGTAATTCAAAATAGAAAATTGTTATTTTTTTAAGTTGAATTGAAGGTGTGAGATGTTATGGTGATGATTGAAATTTGGTTTTGGAATACTTGCCACCATTGACTGAATTTCATCATAACTTTTCTAGCATTTTCTACTATTGATCTGGTTTCATTTGTGGGTTTTTGATTAGATCACGTTTTTGATTAGATCACCATTTGTGGATTGTTGAATGGTGAAGTCTGAGCACATTCTCTTTCATGTCTTTTATTCTTTTTCCCTGGCCAATATTTAGTGTCTTGGGCCTTAAGAAAAAGAACCTAAAGATTTTAAATGCTCAGATTTTTCCATATCTGAGCATTTAATAGGCCTCTGTAGAAATACCTGCAATTAGCATTGATGTGTCATTATTGGGGGCTAATTAGAAATATTGTTTTCATGTTTATTATCTCAGTAACACACGTAAATTGCTATACTATTTTGTTTAATTTAACTATCAAAATCATTCTTACATGGATCTTTCCCTGAGTAGTGGTTAATTATACCCATTATGACATGGATGAGTTTTGTAAATTGTTGCTAAAATTTACCCACAAACAGGTGTTATGCATGGATTTTTGAATTGGTGCTAACATTCTCTTTCCTTAGGATTTTTGAATTGGTGTTAATTATGCACTAGGATTGTGTTATGACATTTACCCACAAACATGTTATGTAAATTGGTGCTAACATTTACCCACAAACAGGTTATCTTTCCCTAACGTGTTATGTTTCACTAGGATTGTGTTATGCATGGCTTTTTGAATGGTGAAGTTTGAGCACATTCTCTTTCATGTCTTTTATTCTTTTTCCCTGGCCAAGGAAGCTCTATTTTTTATTCTTGATGGGACTTTTGTTTAAATTTAAAATATTTATTCTTGATGGGACTTTTTCATTATTACTTAAATTTACAATATTTATTATTCTAATCAGGTTATGTACATATCCACATATGTATAATATATTTATTCCATAGTGGCAATCTTGGAAAGTCACCTGATTTTGTGGCAGACCAAACTAACTTATCAGTTTGAAGTGTAAGGAATAACCATTTCATTTCATCTCATCTCATTCCAGTGAACCAAATAAAGCATAAATGAGATTGAAGTCACCTGATTACTGTTTTGATAAATGATTTGGGTAATTTTGATAAATGTGTGAATTGGGTTTCCTTTTTTAACATGAAAAGTAATGTTATGTGATCTTATGTTTTTATTTGATTGTTAAAACTTAGAATTATAGTGAGAAAGAAATAGCCTATTGTACTTAACTTATGGCACAATTAAGTAATCAAATAGTCATTGTACAGCCCACTGTTATTTAAACTCAATCTATTTATAGCACTATTAAATGAGTTATTTCTTCACTACAGGTCTGTGGTGTTTCAATCTTTGATTAATCTCATAAACAAAAGTCTTCTTATTTACATAGAATCCTCTAATTGGTTGTTTATAATTTCATCATTATCAGTTGGTTTAACAGAGAAGCCTTCTATTTGTTAGTCTACTTTAAAATTCTATTTTTTTCATAGTGTAATTATTTAACTATGTTTATTGTGGAATCTAATCTCTTTTTGTTCTTGGTATTATTGATTGGCAGGTTATTGATATTGATATAAAACAGTGCATCTTTAGCATAAATTTTATATTATTGATATTGGCAGGTTTAGAGTTTTATATTATTTTGTGTGTGGTTTTGATTGATTGCTTGAATTAGATGGTTGAATTCTTGGTCTAAAGAAACTAACAAAATGCATAGGAGACAAATGTGTAATAATTCATGTCTTTGTCAGATTGATTCAATTCAGTTAAATTGATAGTGTTGAGAAATAGGAAAATCAACTTATATTGTCTTTTGGGTATAAATATGATAGTTTCATGATTTCATTGTAAAAGAACAATATTTCATCATAAAAGAACCACATGTGCCTATGACACTCCAAGTTTATAAATAAATAAATAAATAAAAAACCGCATTCAAGTTTTTTTTAGGGAATGTTTTAGATCACAACTTTGAGCACTCAAGTACGATCGCATCAATCATTCCAGTTTTTTATCTTATTGAGGTGGTGGTAATTTTCACTTTATGGTTAAGCCTTCTAATTGTTGAATTTAAAAATGCCTTCTAATTGTTTCATTAGGCACTACCTAAATATAAAACTTTATTACACATAAATTGTTCGATCTCTTCTCATCACTAACATAATTTTTTTTTTTTTTTTTTTTTGTGTGAATCCTTGGGACTCAATTAGAGTGGTATATTTTGACTTTGACTTTTAAATTTGTTTTTTCCTTCAAATTTCAGGTGTATAAAAGTGGCAATTGTCCATGATGTTGCAGAAGATAACATCTTTGTATTTAAATTTTTCTATTGGGTTTTTCATTACGCATTCTTTTGCTGTGATGAGTATATTGAAGAAAAACAATGATAATGAGAATTTTGAGTAAATTGTTATATAATAATTAATTGGACAAAACTTTTTGTCATGAGCCTACCTGTAATGGGATTCCAAATTAGATGTAACTATTTATTTTCATTTGTTTTCATGTATTATCTAAATTGTTAAATTCTTCATGTTCAATTGGAAAAGGAAAAGAAAGAAGAGTTATACTTAGCAATTCATATTCATTAAGCAGCAACAGGTGAACTCACAAGTTATGATATACACTAATCAAGAGACTTGGGAACTAAATTGAAAGGTTCTTGATCATATGTTTAATTCCTGTTAATTCATTGTTATTGGTTTATTTGTTTTTCAAAGGTATTTTGATATGATAGTTCCTGTTATGATTTTTTTTAATTGATTTTTTAAAGTGAATTTTTGTTGCAGGTGACTAATCCACCTTACAAATGTTGGGATTGTGTTGTTTTTCTATGCGTGTTGATGGTTGGCTCTTTCATTCTAAATTGGATGATTAATTTTTCTTCTTTTTTATTTTTTATTTTTTTAAAGCTAGGATGGTTACTCTTTTGTACCAAAATGTTCACTCAGTTATAATACTAATTTATACATATTCTTTTATTGAAGGTTGCCTCATTTTAATTCACTGTACATGTGTTATTTTGGCGTAAATATCTTTGTTTATGTTGTACACAACATTTTTATATTATAAATTTGCTATTTAAACTTTAATTATGATGTTTGCCAAAACTGTAATTTGTTATTTCGACTTATGTCTAAAGTTTTATATTGCAATGAAATTGTTGTCATTTTGAATTAATTTATTACAGTTGATTTGTGTAGTAGTGAAATTGTTACCATTTTGAATTGATTTATTTTAATTAATTTTTGTAAAGTATGTGATACCAACATTATTTACACCGTGCCTTTAGGCATGGGCATCCACTAGTATATATATATATATATATAGAGAGAGAGAGAGAGAGAGAGAGAGAGAGAGAGAATCCACCATATTTGGCAAGTGCTAAAAAAGTCATTCATTTTCTTAATATTTTTGTCTTTTGTTAAAAAATGTGTATTTGTATTAAAAAAAATTTATTATTCGAGTCCTTATAGTTTAAAAGGATATAATTTTTTTTAATATAAGATTTAAAACAAAAAAAGACAAAAAAAATAAAAATATAAACTTTTAATAGTGAATATGTAACGCCCTCAAAATTAACCCATTATATATATCATTGACATGCATTATTTAAAGAAGACAATTTATTAATTCATTCATCAGAGTATTACTAAATAAAGCATTACATGTAACATTGAATAAAATGCCTTACAGGCTTACATCTTTCCAAGCCAACACTTGGATACAAAAATATGAGTTCTAACTCAATACAAGAAAAGCCCGAGGCTTGAATGTTTACATGTACTAATAAATAAAGACAATTAACTAAAGGTAGTCTTCTTCAAACCAGAAGTCAAACCCTCCCAAGCTAAGTCCTTGGAGGTAGTTTATCACCTGAACCTAAAAATGATGTTCCCATAAAGGGTGAGCCACAGCCCAGTAGAAATATTCTAAACCACATATAAGCAATGAATAAAGCAATAGCATTCAACAGATGGTTAACCAAGATAATCAATTACTTCATTTTACAGCCTCATGACACTATTGTCTAAGATACATTTTACTTTCCAACTTAATCAACATGGCTCAGAACCTGGCCGAACTTACAACAGTGAATTATATATATCATATTCACATTCTTCCAATATCAACAAACAAATGAGACTCAAGCTCAATTCAAAACACTTCATACTTCCAGATTGATACACATTTTAGTGCTGTATCAATAAAACACTTCTATATAAATAAGCACACATAAAAGTGATGCTAATGGAGTCCATCCCCTATCTCCTCCCAAACAAAAATCCGGTTTAGAGGTCCATCCCCTATCTTCCCCTAAACCGTGGAGTACATCCCCTATCTCCTCCCACACAAAACAATGTATGCAAATGCAATGCTCAAACATTACACGTGTTTTCTGTATCAATGCAATAGTCAAAATTAATGACTTAACCAATGTGATTAGTTTCAGTTATTCCTAATCCACATGCAATGTCTACAACAATCACGACTATCCTCCACCGATAGCCCAAAACAGTTATTTCTAAACTGGAAATAACTATGTCAACAATTCAATAGACAAATAATTCAAATTATCCAACTACGCCATTTAATCAATGAATTCCCCAATTCCATGAATTAAACCATCTTTTCCCAACTCCATGAATTAATTATACAAATTAATTTAATAATACAACTAGGGTTTTTCCCAGAATTTACCAAAGTATCCCCAACATATCAAAATACCAAAACTTAGAACAAAACCTATAAAATGGAGTAGGAAATCCCTACCTCAAAGAAAACAACCCAAATGGTGAAGACAGAGATGAGTGCCCAAATACCAAAATGCTCCAAATCGCCAAATGTTCAGATTAAATGGAAGCCCTCGACTCACTCTATCTTTTTAATGAAGGATCTAGGGTAGAAACACTCCCTAAGTGGATCAAATCTAAGAGAGAAGGTGAGTAGGGAGAGAGAGCAGTCGGACCTAGGGTTTGGAATCAAAAACAAGATGAAAAGGACTGATCAAAACCCGCTGCTGTGTATATAAACTGGACAGGCTCGCTCGAGCGAAGCCTTTGTCGCTCGAGCGACCAGACACAGAAAATCTACGCTCGAGCCAAGGAAACCTTGCTCGAGCCAACAACCCAAAAGCTTGCTCGAGCGAAAGAAAACTCGATCGAGCGAAGAACTCAAATCCTCAGGTCTGTAATCAGACTCACGCTCGAGCGAAGGAACCATCGCTCGAGCGAAGAACAAACTAACTCGCTCGAGCGAAGAAAATCTCACTCGAGCCAAGAATGCAGAGCTACAGGTCAATACTGGACGCCATCTCTCGCTCGAGCGACCAACTCCTCGCTCGAGCGAATAACCAAAAACCTGGACAGCAACACTTGGTTTCTAAACCCAACCAACCTGAAACAAACCTGCCCAACACATCCTATAATTCCAAATGAGAAAATAAAGGACAACAACAACAATTATACAATGACAGAATCTACGGAACCTGAGTCCGGATACAATAATCAAATGGGAAAAGACCGGGGTCGCTATAGAATAATAATTTGAACACGTGTATTTAATAACATATTATCGTTAGACCAATAATATTATGACATATATGACGATTCCGATTTAAACCCGACCTTTTTCATGTTCTTAAATCCAGAATTTCGTATCTTTAATTGTTGTTTATACCCTTTTCATCATGTTGTTTGTTGAGTTTGGTTGTTTGGAGTTGTTGGTTGTATTTGACACAATCACAACACTACTCCTGTCACTACAAGACACAACCCTCTTATTTTCCCAAAAAGCTTGCACTACAATAAATTAAGACTCATACCACTAAGATAAGCCAATATCAACCAAACCGAACATACAGACTGGTATAACTCCACCCTCGCAATGTTCTAATGAGTCATAATAACCCTCAAAATACCCGTCTTCCATAACCAACTCTACCGTCTACCCATTCTAAATCAATTTTAACTAAATACAAATTATTTAACATAACAAACAATCCCTAGTCAAAATAAGGCTCCCTGAACATCACTTTCCAAGGTCAAAACGCAATAGTTCATACCCATCAATATGAAAATTTCCAAATTCCACAATAACTCATCACATTAAGAAAAACTCAAAATCACAACATATCCGACTTATAAAATAAACAGCTCACCATATATACATACATAGACAATAGTCATAATATTTAAACGGTCCACATCGTACCGATTACAAAGCAAAACGATCACAGGTTAGTAAACCACACCTTCAATTGTGTCAAAGGTGTAGTACATTGGCGTAACTCTAGAAATTGTTCCTCAATTCTTCCCGTGTGGAAGGAGGAAAGTCGTCACATCCTCACCTAGACATTCTAATAAAAAACAAGCACAAAAAATTTAGCATACATCTAATGGTGCCCCAACAAAATCTCATACACTCTAGCATTAAACACACAATGCATTCCACATAAGCACTTAGTCACATAATCATACATGAATCATTCCCTGATGATACGATTTGTTCCATGAAACCCCAAGAATTCCTATTAGAACGAACTTTGATCAAGTGTCCTTCTAATAAGATCTCCATGTGTTTAACAGACACAAATCACATCCTAAGGATCCAATTCCATACCCACATGGCCACATAAACATGTTATCATTTAGCATACTGAGCATACAACATCTCTATCAAGCGAAACAAACCCATTTTGGTAAAAATCACTTCTCACGTACCCATAGTATTCAAACCCGGTACGCTATGATACCAAGTTATAACGCCCCAAAAAAATAGACATTCTAGTTCATTATAATGTTGCTAACGTGCGGAACACAACAACAATATGATTATATTTCAACATTGTTTCCAACATATGCCTCAGTGCATTCTTTTAGTTCTACAACTTAAATTCTACCTATAACGAATAAAACTAAATTATTACAAGTTAACGCCTTAAAGGCTATAAATTTCCCAAGGCCTTGCCTGATTATAACAAATGAGTCACAACTCAATACAAAGAAGCCCATGGCTTAAATTACAACAAATAACCATAGGAAACAATAAATACGAGCCTCAAGCTCTAAGATCCTCCTAAGTCATCGCCTTAACGGAGGTACACCAGTTCACTTGAAAGTTTCCCTCGTAGGGTGAGCATAAAACCCAGTAGAAATAAACTTAATGACATATATGAAGTTTAACAATGTCATAAGGTGAATGCAAGTGGAATGATATGATAAAACATGCATTTTCTCTCCTTGAAACAATGTGACGTGAGATTTCCCAAAAATATCTTTCCAAATTAACAATGTTCTTTCAAAACAATCAAGTAGTAAATGTAATGAATAAATCTCTAAGGCCAGCATTCATAATAGTAACTATACAAGTCACTATGCCATTTTTATCAGTACTAGCTGGAAGGCTCAGTACCTACCGCGCAGGTTTGAGGTCTTACACCCTGGACACACATGCCAACTTAATTCTGCTTTGACACCCGCTTATAGCTTCACCATTTTATTTACCCTTTTAATAATACAGTACAAACATTTCAAACGATAGTACGTTTCTCCAAAACATGAAATCTCCAAAACTATGATATGCTCAATGTGATGCATGATTTATAAACGTTTCCATTCCCTAATCCCCATGCATTTTCTACAACAATCAATACAGCCATTCACCAGTTGCCAAAACAATTATCTCTAATTCAAATACAACAACAACAACAAATATATTTCAAAATCATAACCAAACCGGAATCCCAGTGATTCATACAAAATCTCATGATTCCCGACAACATTCACACTCCTTACGAGTCTTGTGAATCTCAACCGAAAATATTCAATTTTCCCAAAACCGTTCGTATAGTTTCCAAAAAAACCATCATTTCAAAAGAGTAAATAATACTTGGCATTTTCTAATAATTCAAAACGTTTCTCAATCAAGCCTTATGTCAACCAAAATCCTACAACTATTTCAAACTCTTTTTCCATAAAAACACCCAAAACCCTAGTTTTTAATTAACTTTTGGAAACCCGTTTAAAACTATTTTTTTTCTTCAAATCCCATAGCACAACACCCACTTGGTTCCCTATAGCGACCCCGGTCTTTTCCCACTTGATTATTGTATCCGGACTTAGGTTCCGTATCTTCTGTCATTGTATAATTGTTGTTGTCGTCCTTTATTTTCTTATTTGGAGTTATAGGATGTGTTGGGCAGGTTTGTTTCAGGTTGGTTGGGTTCGTAAACCAAGTGTTGCTGTCCAGTTTTTGGGTTGGTCGCTCGAGCGAGGGCTTGGTCGCTCGAGCGAGGGTGGTATTTTGTGTCTGGTGGCTCGATCCAGCTTTTCTTCGCTCGAGTGAGCAATTGCGTCTAGTATAGACCTGAGGGCAGTGTTTCTTCACTCGAGCGAGATTTTCTTCGCTCGAGCGAGCGAGGTGTTTGTTTTTCGAGTTCCTCGCTCGAGCGAGCATTCTGTCGCTCGAGCGTGCTCCTGGGTTGCAGACCTGAAGCATTGCATTCTTGGCTCGAGCGAGATTTTCTTCGCTCGAGCGAGGTTTTCGTGTGTCTGGTCGCTCGAGCGACAAAGTGTTCGCTCGAGCGAGCCTGTCGGGTTTATATACGCAGTAGCGGTTTTTAAAACGTTTTTTCACATCATTTTGATCCTAAAACCCTAGTTCCAAGTTCTCTCTCCCTCTACTCACCTTCTCTCTTAGGTTTCATCACCTTTTAGGGTGTTTCTACCCTAGTTGCTTTATTAAAAAGATAGAGTGAGTCGAGGGCTTCCATTTAATCTGAACGTTTGGTGGTTTGGAGCACTTTGGAATTTGGGTCTTCATCTCCGTCTTCTCCATTCGGGTTATTTTCTTCGAGGTAGGGATTTCCTACTCCATCTTATAAGTTTTGTTCTAAGTTTTAGTATTTTGATATGTTGGGGGTACTTTGGTAATTTTAGGAAAAACCCTAGCTGTATTAATAAATTAATTTATATAATTAATTTAAGGAAATTGGGAAAATATGATTAAATTCATAGAATTGAGGAGTTCATTGATTAATTGGTGTAGTTGGATAATTTAAATCACTAGCCTATTGAATTGTTGATATATTTATTTTCAGTCTAGAAATAACTGTTTTGGGCTATCGGTGGAGGATAGCCGTGATTGTTGTAGACATTGCATGTGGATTAGGAATAACTGAAACTAATCACATTGGTTAAGTCATTAATTTTGACTATTGAATTAATACAGAAAATACGTGTATTGATTGAGCATTGCATTTGCATATTGTGTGGGAGGAGATAGGGGATGTACTCCACGGTTTAGGGGAAGATAGGGGATGGACCTCTAAACCGGATTTTGTTTGGGAGGAGATAGGGGATGGACTCCATTAGCATCACTATTATGTGTGCTTATTATATTGAAGTGTTTTTACATGTTATTGATACAGCACTAAAATGTGTATCAAACGGGAAGTATGAAGTGTTTTGATATGAGCCTGAGTCTCATCTGTGTTATTGATATTGGAAGTAATGTGAATATGTTACATAGTTCACTGTTGTAAGTTTGGCCAGGTTCTGAGCCTTATTGATAATAATGGGAATTGAAACATGTCATCGACGTTAGTGTCATGAGACTGTATTAAGTTATAATTGATTATCTTGGTTAACCATCTATTGAATGCTACAGCTTTATTCAATGCTTATATTTGGTTTAGTATTTTTCTACTGGGCTATGGCTCACCCTTTATGGGAACATCATTTTCAGGTTCAGGTGATAAACTACCTCCAAGGACTTAGCTTGGGAGGATTTGGCTCTTGGATTTGAAGAGGACTATCTTTAGTTAATTGTTTCTATTTGTTAGTGCATGTAAACATTCAAGCCTAGGGCTTTACTTGTATTGAGTTAGAACTCATGTTTTTGTGTCCAAGTGTTGGCTTGGAAAGATGTTAGCCCGTAGGGCATTTAATTTGATGTTACATGTAATGCTTTTATTTAGTAATACTCTGATGAATGAATTAATAAATTGTTTTCTTTAAATAATGCATGTCAATGATATATATATATATAATGGGTTTATTTTGAGGGCGTGACAACTTGGTATCAGAGCGTATCGGGTTTGAATACTTTGGGTACGTGGGAAGTGATTAGTATCACAATGGGTTCGTCTCGTTTAATAGAGACTTAGTGTAATGTTATATGCTTACATGATAACATGTTTATGTGACTATGTGGGTATGGAATATAGTTCCTAGGATGTTGATTGGACCCTTGAGTTTCTAGTAGTCTTGTTGGAAAGGCACTCTATCAATGCTGCTTCTAACCGGAACTATAGTAACGCTTCAGGACTATCATCATCCAGGAATGAAATTCATAGGTGCTTATGTGATTATGTGCTTACGTGGAATGAATTATTGTTGTCCAATGCATTAGGACGCGAGTGTTTAGCTTCGGCACATTTATTAATGTGCTAACGTCTTTGTTTCCTTTATTAGGATGTCAGGACGAGGACGAGGACGCGGTAGGCGTGGTAGGCCAGGTAGGCAGGAGGTGCCTGTGCCAGAGGAGATTCCAGCAGTTCAGGAGGGAATTGGCCAGGCCAATATGGCCGAGCCAGTAGGCCAGCAGGCTATGGGCGCTCTAGCCCGAGAGATAGCAGGGGCATTTAGGGAGTTAGTAGGCATTCTCAGAGCTGAGAATCAAGCTCGAGTTGTTGTTGCGGATGCAGGATCTTCCTTTCTGAAGAGGGAGTTCTTCCGGTCTAATCCGGATGAATTTGTGGGTGATCCTAAAGAGCCGCTTAAGGCAGATGAATGGCTCGAACAGACAACGAAGACGTTTGAGATGCTTGGCATCGAAGACAAGGGGTTGAAAGTGACCTTGGCATCTTTCCAGCTGAAGGGGGATGCGGGTCAGTGGTGGAAGTTCACTAAGGGTCGTATAGGAGGTACATGGGAGGCTTTTGTGAATGCTTTCCAGGAGAGGTTCTTATCTCCAGCAGTTAGGGAGAAGCTGAGAGACCAGTTCTGCCAGCTTAAGCAGTCGAGTTCTTCAGTGGCCGAGTTTGCGGCTGCATTTACTAGCTTGTCCAGGTTTGCACCTGAGTTGGTGGCGTCTGAGGAACGCCGTTGTATTGAGTTCGAGAAGAAGTTGAGGCGTGGCCTCAAGCTGAGAGTTGGGGGAACTATAATTTGGGATTATGGGCATATGGTTGATGCTGCAGCCCACATGGAAATCATGATGCAGGAGGAGGAGGAAGGACAGAAGGGCTCCAAGAGGAGTCAGGATGGTTAGAGTGATGGTAAGAGACAGAAGGGTTTTAATCCTCAGCAGTCTCAGGGTAGCTTTTCTAGATCGACTTTTCCCGTGCCGAGTGCTAGTTCGGGGAAAGGCAGTCAGGGAGACATTACCTGTTTCAAGTGTGGCCAGCTGGGCCACAAGTCTCCAGTTTGTCCTCAGAGGGGAGGAGTGCAGAGAGTAGCATCATCTTCGGCTCGATCTCAGAGCCAGAGTCAGGGTAGAGGCCAGCCACTCTCGTGTTATCAGTGTGGTCAGCCAGGGCATATGAAGAGGTATTGCCCGCAGTTGGGTGGCACACCTGGTGCATCTGGTTTGAGGCAGATTCAGGGTCAGCAGCCAGCTCAGTCGGGTCAGGCCTCGAGGGCCAATCAGGGGGCTTTATCGTCCCAGTCGATGCAGCAATCTTATGCTCCTAGGGGTGAGCAGGTTGATCAGAGGTCGTTTGGGCGCGTGTACGCTGTTACCGCGCAGGATCTTGTGCCGGCACCATCAGTTGTGAGAGGTACCTTCTTGTTTTGCAACTCGGTTGCTAGTGTTTTGATTGATACAGGTGCATCTCATTCCTTTGTGTCTGCTGCATTTGCATCTGTTTTGGAGTTGGAGTTAGCACAGTTAGCATCCCCTATTTGTGTAGTGTCACCTCTTGAGGGTGAATTGATCTTCAAACAAGGTGTCAGGGGTTGTGATATAGAGGTCGCCGATCATAGACTTCCGTTTCCTTTTGTAGTTATGCTTATCAAGGGCTTTGATGTTATTTTGGGTATGGACTGGTTATCGTCATATCGGGCAGTTATTGATTGCTACCGCCAAAGGGTCACTTGTTGTACCATGAGCGGGGAGTGTTTTCATTTTCTGGGGGACCGGGTTGGTAGTGTTTTGCCACCGGGGTATAATCTACGAGGGCGGAGTGAGTTTAGTGGTCTACTTGCTAGCTTTGAGAGTGGTGAGTGTAATGAGACCCAGACTGTGTTGCCAAGAGTGGTTTGTGAGTACTCGGACGTCTTTCCCGAGGACCTCGTTGGTTTGCCACCTCACAGAGAGATTGAGTTCTCTATTGACTTAGTGCCCGGCACGGCGCCGATTTCTATGGCACCTTATCGTTTTGCCCCAGCTGAGTTAGTTGAGTTAAAGATCCAACTCCAGGAGTTGCTAGATAAGGGCTATATACGTCCTAGTGTTTCACCATGTGGAGCACCGACCCTCTTTGTTAAAAAGAAAGGTGGTGCTTTGAGACTTTGTATAGATTACCGGAAATTGAATCGGGCTACGGTTAAGAATAAGTACCCTATGCCTCGTATAGATGATATGTTCGATCAGTTGAAGGGTTCCCGTTGTTTCTCGAAGATACACTTGAGATCGGGTTATCATCAGTTAAGAGTCAGGGAGGAGGATATTCCGAAGACGGCATTCCGTACGCGGTATGGCCACTATGAGTTTCTGGTGATGCCATTTGGACTCACCAATGCACCGGCAGTTTTTATGGATTTGATGAATCGGATATTCCGGGAATTTTTAGATCGTTTTATAGTCGTCTTCGTGGACGACATCCTTATCTATTCACTTTCTGAGGAAAAGCACAAGGAACACTTGAGAGTGGTGCTTGAGTTACTTAGAGCCCATAAGCTTTATGCTAAGTTTGGGAAGTGTGAGTTCTGGCTAGAAGAGGTCAAGTTCTTAGGCCATGTAGTTTCTGGGGAAGGAGTGTCTGTTGATACATCCAAGACTGAGGCAGTGCAAGATTGGGCACAGCCTAAGAGTGTGTTTGAGATCCGCAGTTTTCTGGGGTTAGCTGGGTATTATCGCCGGTTTGTGAAGGATTTCTCCAGGTTAGCTTCACCCTTGACTAGATTGACTCGGAAGGGAGTCAAGTTTGTATGGAGTGAGACTTGTGAAAAGTCGTTCCAAGAGTTGAAAGTTAGACTGACCACCGCTCCAGTCTTGATTATTCCGAAGAGAGGGTTGGGTTATGCAGTCTATTGTGACGCCTCACGAGAGGGTCTGGGTTGTGTGTTGATGCAAGAAGGGAAAGTAGTTGCCTATGGCTCACGTCAGTTGAAAATCCACGAGAAGAATTACCCTACGCATGATTTAGAGTTAACAGCTGTGATATTTGCCTTGAAGATTTGGAGGCATTATCTTTATGGTGAGAGGTTTGAGGTATTCTCGGATCATAAGAGTCTGAAATATTTGTTTACACAGAAAGACTTGAACTTGAGGCAGAGGAGGTGGATGGAGTTTATTGAGGATTATGACTTCGAGTTGCATTATCATCCGGGGAAGGCCAATGTGGTGGCCAATGCCCTTAGCAGCAAATCTATTAGTGACATAGCTAGTATAGCCATCCGGGAATGGGAGATGTTGGGTGCACTTGGGGAGTTTGATTTACTTCTGGGCGAATCCGTTGAGGCTGCGGCCTTGTTTTCTGTTGTTGTACAGCCTACACTTGTGACTCGAGTGTTAGAGGCTCAGTGGGGTGACCTTGAGGTAGAATCCCTCCGTGAGAAGATTTTCGGTGGGAAGGTTGAGAAGGGTTTGACGGTGTATCCCGACCTGAGTGTGAGATATCGAGACCGTCTGTTTGTGCCGGAGTCTTGTCGAGAGGAGGTACTCCGAGAGTTTCATCATTCACGCCTTGCGGTGCATCCGGGAGGCACTAAGATGTATCGGGATTTGGGTCGACAGTTTTGGTGGCGGGGTATGAAAAGAGATGTGGCAGCTTTCGTGTCTAAGTGCCTTACTTATCAACAAGTGAAGGCCGAGCATCAGAGGCCAGCGGGTTTGTTACAACCCTTGCCTATTGCTGAGTGGAAGTGGGAGCATGTCACTATAGACTTCGTTGTAGGTCTTTCGAGGACTCAGCGGGGTAGTGATGCTGTTTGGGTGGTTGTAGACCGGTTGACTAAGTCGGCGCACTTTATTCCTATGCGTGTTAGAGATTCAGTCGATCATCTGGCCGACTTATATATTCGAGACATAGTGAGGTTGCACGGGGTGATCGTCTCAGATAGAGATCCTCGTTTTACTGCCAGGTTGTGGCAGAGTTTGCAGAGTGCCTTAGGCACTAAGTTGACCTTTAGCACGGCTTATCATCCTCAGACTGACGGGCAGTCCGAGCGTACTATTCAGATCCTTGAGGATATGCTTCGGGGTTGTGTTCTAGACTTTAGTGGGTCGTGGGAGAGGCACTTGCCGTTGGTGGAGTTTGCCTACAACAACAGTTTTCAGTCTAGTATCGGTATGGCACCGTTTGAGGCCTTGTATGGCCGACCGTGTAGATCTCCTGTTTGTTGCGCCGAGGTGGGTGATGCACCTTTATTGGGTCCGGAGTTGGTGAGGGAAATGACGGAGAAAGTTGAGCTTATCCGTAAGAGGCTTGTTACAGCACAAAGTCGTCAGAAATCTTATGCTGACCGTAGGAGGAGACCTTTGGTGTTTGACATGGGTGATCATGTCTTTCTGAAAATATCACCTAGACGGGGATTGATGAGGTTTGGGAAGAGCGAGAAGTTGTCCCCTCGGTTCATTGGTCCTTTTGAGATCCTTGAGAGGATTGGCGAGGCTGCCTATCGTTTAGCTTTGCCACCGCAGTTGTCCGGAGTACATGACGTGTTTCATGTGAGTATGCTTCGGAAGTATGAGCCGGATCCAACACATGTGTTGGATTGGACTGATTTAGTGGTTGACGAGGATGTCTCGTATGAGGAGAGACCGGTTCGGGTCTTGGATAGGCGGGATCAAGTTTTGCGAGGCAAGACCATCCCTTTGGTAAAAGTTCTGTGGAAACATCACGGAGTGGAGGAAGCCACTTGGGAACGTGAGTTGGAAGTCCGCGAGAAATATCCGGACATGTTTATTAATATATAATCCTGTATTTAGATTTTGTAATATTGTTGGACTTAAGGGCTTTATTTATGTCATAAGTCGGAAAACGTTGATCATGTTTTGGTTTAATGATAGTAGTTTGAAACCTGTCTCATAATGGAAGTAGACTGTAACATTTATATGTTGAATGTGTGGTATACATCATGAAATTGAATATGATATGGAAATGGAAATCACGTATATTGAAATTGTTGAAATTGGAAAGAGAATTGCATATTAATAATGCAGGTTGAGATGTATTTGAGATGCCTCTTGATAAGAGATGAAATGACCAGTATTGGGTCAAGTCGTGTACTATTGAATTGTCATATCATTATAAAAAAAAAACTGTTTTCAAAAACTTACGATTAATTTCGGGGACAAAATTCTTTTAAGGGGGGGAGGTTATAGTGACCCCGGTCTTTTCCCATTTGATTATTGTATCCGGACTTAGGTTCCGTATCTTCTGTCATTGTATAATTGTTGTTGTCGTCCTTTATTTTCTTATTTGGAGTTATAGGATGTGTTGGGCAGGTTTGTTTCAGGTTGGTTGGGTTTGTAAACCAAGTGTTGCTGTCCAGTTTTTGGGTTGGTCGCTCGAGCGAGGGCTTGGTCGCTCGAGCGAGGGTGGTATTTTGTGTCTGGTGGCTCGATCCAGCTTTTCTTCGCTCGAGCGAGCGATTGCGTCTAGTATAGACCTGAGGGCAGTGTTTCTTCGCTCGAGCGAGATTTTCTTCGCTCAAGCGAGCGAGGTGTTTGTTTTTCGAGTTCCTCGCTCGAGCGAGCATTCTGTCGCTCGAGCGTGCTCCTGGGTTGCAGACCTGAAGCATTGCATTCTTGGCTCGAGCGAGATTTTCTTCGCTCGAGCGAGGTTTTCGTGTGTCTAGTCGCTCGAGCGACAAAGTGTTCGCTCGAGCGAGCCTGTCGGGTTTATATACGCAGCAGCGGTTTTTAAAACGTTTTTTCACATCATTTTGATCCTAAAACCCTAGTTCCGAGTTCTCTCTCCCTCTACTCACCTTCTCTCTTAGGTTTCATCACCTTTTAGGGTGTTTCTACCCTAGTTGCTTTATTAAAAAGATAGAGTGAGTCGAGGGCTTCCATTTAATCTGAACGTTTGGTGGTTTGGAGCACTTTGGAATTTGGGTCTTCATCTCCGTCTTCTCCATTCGGGTTATTTTCTTCGAGGTAGGGATTTCCTACTCCATCTTATAAGTTTTGTTCTAAGTTTTAGTATTTTGATATGTTGGGGGTACTTTGGTAATTTTGGGAAAAACCCTAGCTGTATTAATAAATTAATTTATATAATTAATTTAAGGAAATTGGGAAAATATGATTAAATTCATAGAATTGAGGAGTTCATTGATTAATTGGTGTAGTTGGATAATTTAAATCACTCGCCTATTGAATTGTTGATATATTTATTTTCAGTCTAGAAATAACTGTTTTGGGCTATCGGTGGAGGATAGCCATGATTGTTGTAGACATTGCATGTGGATTAGGAATAACTGAAACTAATCACATTGGTTAAGTCATTAATTTTGACTATTGAATTAATACAGAAAATATTTTTATTGATTGAGCATTGCATTTGCATATTGTGTGGGAGGAGATAGGGGATGTACTCCACGGTTTAGGGGAAGATAGGGGATGGACCTCTAAACTGGATTTTGTTTGGGAGGAGATAGGGGATGGACTCCATTAGCATCACTATTATGTGTGCTTATTATATTGAAGTGCTTTTACATGTTATTGATACAGCACTAAAATGTGTATCAAACGGGAAGTATGAAGTGTTTTGATATGAGCCTGAGTCTCATCTGTGTTATTGATATTGGAAGTAATGTGAATATGTTATATAGTTCACTGTTGTAAGTTTGGCCAAGTTCTGAGCCTTATTGATAATAATGGGAATTGAAACATGTCATCGACGTTAGTGTCATGAGACTGTATTAAGTTATAATTGATTATCTTGGTTAACCATCTATTGAATGCTACAACTTTATTCAATGCTTATATTTGGTTTAGTATTTTTCTACTGGGCTGTGGCTCACCCTTTATGGGAACATCATTTTCAGGTTCAGGTGATAAACTACCTCCAAGGACTTAGCTTGGGAGGATTTGGCTCTTGGATTTGAAAAAGACTATCTTTAGTTAATTGTTTCTATTTGTTAGTGCCTGTAAACATTCAAGCCTAGGGCTTTACTTGTATTGAGTTAGAACTCATATTTTTGTGTCCAAGTGTTGGCTTGGAAAGATGTTAGCCCATAGGGCATTTAATTTGATGTTACATGTAATGCTTTTATTTAGTAATACTCTGATGAATGAATTAATAAATTGTTTTCTTTAAATAATGCATGTCAATAATATATATATAATGAGTTTATTTTGAGGGCGTGACATTCACAATCCCAAACCACAGCCAAAACAAGTCTTTTCCCCGAAATTTATACATTAATAAATATAGATCCAAAACTACATTTTTAAAAAAACCCCATAACTACCAAAATAACATACGAAGCTAAACAACATACACATCATTAAGAAAATCCCTACATCAACGTCGGAAGAGAAGAAAACCCCAAACTCAACATCGACGAAAACACAAACTTCTCAGATTAAAACCAAGCTCTCAACGAACTCTACCGTTTCTCGAAAGGACAATGGTGTAAAGATCAAAGGGTGAGAGTGTATTTGAGGTTTAAAGGCGAGTTTTAGAGAGAGAGAGAGAGAGAGAGAGAAAGGGTAGATCTAGGTTTTTGAAATGTTTAGAGAGAGAAAGAAATGAGAAAATGATCCAAAAACTGACTTTTACAGACTAGTATATGCGCAAACCGCTCGAGCGAATAGACACAATAAGTGAGACCGCTTGAGCGAACAATGTACCACTCAAGTGCACAAGGACACCCTCCTAGAAGTTTTACAAACAAAGGTTAACCGCTCGAGCACAAGAAGTACCGCTCGAGTGCAAGAAAAATCGCTCGAGCAAAGAACATTACCTGCCTAGTACTTTTGTAGACCTGCAAATATACTGGAAGTTCTCAAAGATCGCTCGAGCGAACAAAGGACCGCTAGAGCGAACTGACCAAAATCTGGGCAATGACTCCTTTGAAAAAAACGAACTCCCAACCTGCTCCAAACACAACAATAACACTCAAATAACCAAACTCAATGAGGAATAGGATGAATAAAGACATGAACAACCAAATAACACAAGGAACCTCGGGTCCAAAACAACAAACGAGTCAGGTTTGAACTAGAATCGTTATAGTTGTGGACCCATCTTAGTGTGCTGTGGATGTGCAATAGGAACATAAACCGTGCAACCAAGCACTCTAAGATGACTAGCATTTGGTGGTTGACCAAATACAAGTTGTAATAGCGTGTACTTATGATATGTAGTTGATCTGACATGAATCAAAGGTGCTGCATGCAATATAGCATGACCCTATGTTGAAACAAGTAATTTGCTTTTCATAAGCAAAAGCCGAGCAATCAACTGAAGTCTCTCAATAAAATATTCCACTAAACCATTTTGGGTATGAATGGGTGCAACAGGGTATTCAATATCAATGCCAATAGACATGCAATAATTATCAAATGCTCAGAATATAAATTCACTGGCATTATCAAGACGAATTGTCTGATAGGATGGTTTGGAAAATGTTTGCAATCTAATTATTTAAGCAAGGGGTTTGGCAAATGCAACATTACATGTAGAAAGTAAACAAACATGTGACCATCTAATAGATACATCTTTTAAAACCATAAAACAACGAAATGGTCCACAAGAAGGATGTATGGGTCCACATATATCCCCTTGAATTCTTTGCAAAAAAGATAGAGATTCAACAATTACTTTTATGGGTGATGGTGTAGTAACTAATTTCTCTTGTGAATAGGAAGAACATGGATAATCACTCAGTAAAAGAATCTGCTGCTTCTTTAATGGATGTCCATGTGGATCTTTAATTATAGATCCCAGATGCCCGAGTTTGTTATGCCATAGCATAAATGTTTTTAGGTCAGAGCATTTCTGGTACATGACAATATACGACTCAATTATTTTTATTGTCGTATAATATAATCCAGATGAAAATGCTAGAAGTTTTATAGCGACCCCGGTCTTTTCCCATTTGATTATTGTATCCGGACTTAGGTTCCGTAGCTCCTGCCATTGTATTATGATTATTACCGTCCTTTAATTTCCTATTTCTGAGTTGGGAGATGCAATGGGCAGGTTTATAGCAGGTTGGTTGAGCTTGGGAGCAAAGGGTTGTTGCCCAGAATTTTGACCCTTCGCTCGAGCGAGCAGTTCTTAGCTCGAGCGAGCTCTTTGTTTTGGTCCGTCGCTCGAGCCAGGGTTTCTTAGATCGAGCGAGGATTGCGTTTTGTAGTAAGACCTGAGAGCAGAGGTTTTTGGCTCGAGCGAGATTTTCTTCGCTCGAGCGAGTTAGTTCGTTCTTCGCTCGAGCGGGAGTTCCTTCGCTCGAGCGTGTGTCTGGTTACAGACCTGAGGGTTTGAGTTCTTCGCTCGAGCGAGATTTCTTTCGCTCGAGCTAGCTTTTGGGTTGTTGGCTCGAACAAGGCTTCCTTGGCTCGAGCGTAGCTTTTCTGTGTCTGGTCGCTCGAGCGACCAAGTCTTCGCTCGAGCGAACCTGTCCAGTTTAATTAGACAGCAACGGGTTTTTTAATCAGTTTCCATCATCTTTTTAGATTCCAAACCCTAAGGTCCGACTTTTCTCTCTCCCTACTCACCTTCTCTCTTAGGTTTGATCTATTTAGAGTGTGTTTCTACCCTAGTTGCTTTATTAAAAAGATAGAGGGAGTCGAGGGCTTTCATTTAATCTGAACATTTGGCGGTTTAGAGCACATTGGTATTTGGGTATTCATCTCTGTCTTCTCCATTTGGGTTGTTTTCTTCGAGGTATGGATTTCCTACTCCATTTTATAAGTTTTGTTCTAAGTTTTGGTATTTTGATAAGTTGGGGTTACTTTGATAATTTTGGGAAAAACCCTAGTTGTTTAAATTAATTAATTTGTATAATTAATTTAAGGGAATTGGGGAATTTGGTTAAATTCATGAAATTGGGAAATTTATTGCTTAAATGGTGTAGTTGGATAATGTAAATCACTCGCCCATTGAATTGTTGATATATTTATTTCCAGTCTAGAAATAACTGTTTTGGGCTATCGGTGGAGGATAGTCGTGATTGTTGTAGATATTGCATGTGGATTAGGAATAACTGAAACTAATCACATTGGTTAAGTCATTAATTTTGAGTATTGCATTGATACAGAAAATACGTGTATTGATTGAGCATTGCATTTGCATACATTGTTTTGTGTGGGAGGAGATAGGGGATGTACTCCACGGTTTAGGGAAAGATAGGGGATGGACCTCTAAACCGGATTTTGTTTGGGAGGAGATAGGGGATGGACTCCATTAGCATCACTTTTATGTGTGCTTATTTATTTAGAAGTGTTTTATTAATACAGCACTAAAATGTGTATCAATCTGGAAGTATGAAGTGTTTTGATTTGAGCTTGAGTCTCATTTGTTTGTTGATATTGGAAGGATGTGAATATGATATATGTAATTCACTGTTGTAAGTTTGGCCAGGTTCTGAGCCATGTTGATAAAATTGGAAAGTAAAACGTGTCTTAGACAATAGTGTCATGAGACTGTAAAATGAAGTAATTGATTATCTTGGTTAACCATCTGTTGAATGCTATTGCTTTATTCATTGCTTATATGTGGTTTAGTATATTTCTACTGGGCTGTGGCTCACCCTTTATGGGAACATCATTTTCAGGTTCAGGTGATAAGCTACCTCCAAGGACTTAGCTTGGAAGGACTTGGATTTTGAAGACTATTTTTAGTTATTTGTTTTTTTTCATTGTTAGTACATGTAAACACTCAAGCCTAGGGCTTTATTTATATTTGGGTCAGAACTCATACTTTGGGTCCAAGTGTTGGCTTGGAAAGATGTAAGCCGTTAGGTCATTTAATTTGATGTTACATGTAATGCTTTTGTTTAGTAAGACTCTGATGAATAATATAATGAATTATTGAAGTGTTTTCTTTAAATAATGCATGTCATTGATATATATAATGGGTTAATTTTTAGGGCGTTACAAGTTTTTCTCATACTAGTTTCTAGCTAGAATTAGCTAAAGTGATCAATAAATACTCTTCTTGACCTTTATTTATAGTTTTAATATGATAACCATTAAGACGTATATCTTTGAAACTTAACAAATTTCTTCTAGATCTGGTAGAATACAAAGATTCATCAATACAAATTTTTGTTCCATTTGGTAACATAATATTGGTTCTTTTGGAGCCCTCAATTAGGTTTACAAAACTGAAATTGTATTGACATTAGCTTTTCCCATGACGAATTGTATAAAATATTTTCCATCATGTAAGATTGTGTGTGTGGTTGCACAATCCAGTAGACAAATATCATCACCAATCATTTTGGAGTTAGTCAATGTATCAATGAAAGCCGTGCTACAACCACCCAGTAGCTTTGTCTTCTCAGTTGGTTAGAATCTCGTGCTGATAACGTTTTATAATACTAGAGAAAATAAACAAGGAAGAGCCACAATGGAAGAAGAAATAAAAGATCACACATGTAACACACAGTTTTTCTATATCTTCATTACCATGCAAACCCGCCTATTTATAGGTGCTAAAACCTTCACTATACACCACTATTCATCACACCATGTGGTTGACCACATGGCATACCACACTTCCCACATGGTAAGACTTTTCCTTATTTATGTTTTGACCTAAAACTCATTAGAATTTTAATTACATCTCTTTTGATGATTATCCAAATATTTTACAACATAATTTTTATTTGTGAGCAAAGATTATTTACAACACTAAACGATGATATTACAAATGCATCATAATAATTTACACTAATTCCTGGTAGCTCGAGAGATTGAGCCACAATTAATTTGGCTCAAAATCTATCTGGACATTCATTCACCAAACCAAAGCCACCTTAGCAATCCTTGTCATCGATAACTTCCATAAAATTATAAATTGACCAAAAAAAAAAAAACAAACAAATATATATATATATGTAAATAAATAAAAATTACAAAAAGTATACATGGCAAATAAAAATTTTATTTTCAAATGAACTTAGAATTAGTAATTATATGCTTTTAATTACAACACTTAGAGCTGAAACAAAAGATAGTTTAGATTATATTTCTGAATTAGAGAGTGAGTTAAATAGATTAAATTTTCTTTTGGCTATTACCTCAGGACAATCTATAATAAATTATAGCTAAAGAATTGCTAGTATAAAAAGTAAAATATCTTTAGAAAAGGCAAGTGTAAATTATTAACAAAAATTATTACAGGAGTTAATATTAAATTAGAACCAGCAAAACTTAAATTGGTATCAAAGCCCGGTTTCTCGGCCTCGCCAATAACTCTTACATAAGTATTAAATATAGTGAAGAAGCAGAATCTGATAATTTAAATAATAATACTTCTCTACAAATAATAATAGAACAAAATAATACCTTAATTAGGCTATTAAAAGAAATTAACAAAAAACTTATAACTAATCAATTAGAAATAATAAACAAAATTAGACATTTTGTACAAGATCTGAAAAAACAAGTAACTTTTTTTGAAGAAAAACAAAAAGGATTAGACTTATATCCGCATCCATACTATACAAGCACATAAATAATCTTCTCATATAATCCTGTTGATCAAGTTTGCACTCCTCCAAACGTCGTTGCTTTGCCACCTGAAAACACAAATGTGAGCTAGCCGGCGGGTGTGTGCCGGAAACCTCCCAATGCCTAATTCAGCAAATAGACAATAGACCCAAAAGCTCAGTGTATTCTAGAGTGAGAATTGTGATACCTGTACATACGTTCTGTTATGAGCTTTAATAGATTCTGCTTGACACAATCCTAGTAGGACTCTATCTCCCCTCAGCAGAGTCCTACTAGAAATCACACTCTTAAGGATAATATCCATCCTGGTAACACCCTACTCACTACCAACCAAGTAAGATGGATCAAACCTCCTACCTCGGCTCGGTAGCACACTCAACCAAGCTAGCATGGCCTTGCTCTACGCTGGACAAAACTAAGATGGTATTCGACCAAGATAAACCCCAGTTTGGTACACTACAAATTATACCCCGGTCCGAGCTGCTATTTACATCTAGACCATCTGTTCCAGTCCTTAGTCTGATATCTGTACACCTCAAGACCGAGCTACTGAAGCTCTTAGCTCGGCCGGAAACGTGCCACAACGAACTAAGGAGTCTACTTAACTCAGACCAATGCTTAAAATAAATGGACCTAGCTCGATCCAATTTATGCACATATATTACCCTCTTAATTGCCCCTTAATTCCATTTGTGAAGCATGATTAGGATTATTACCTTCAAGCCTCGCTAAAATTTCACCCGAAGTGAAGCACTTTGGCTAGCCGAGCTAAAAAACCCACTTAATTTTCCCCATCTTTGACGTAGTACAGCCCGCTTTCCCACGCAGCTGACACCACGTCCTTACTAGGACATGTGGCTCCTCTTGATTACCTCTACTGCTGTAACAGCAGTTAATCATAACTCCAAAATTTGAATAGTCCCACCGTTTTACCTCTATTTTACATTTATCCCCTTAGTCTTCAAACGTCCATTGTTACTATTTATCTTCTAACCTAAGAACCAAAACAGCTTTCTGAGAGCAAAAACTCTCATTCTTTCTCTGCCCTTATTCAAGCTTTGGTACCTTCACTTCTGTCGCAGGGACGTCATTTTATTGCTCAACGTTTATATCCAAAAACTTGTAAGTTTCACGTTCCTTCTAAACACTCTATATGACTTTTTCTAGGTGTTTGATCCTTTTAGCTTTATAAACCCATTACACTGTTTTTGCAAGAGTATGCATAGTTATTGTTTATGTGCTAAAAATGAGTTTAGAATAAGCTTCCCAGAAACCCCACACCTTAGGAAGAACTCCAGCTTATCTGTAACTGGAATCATATAACCTTTGAATCCAAAATTTACAATGAAACTGAGCTATAACAAGTTTGTGCTCACTTAGATACGCCTTCCCGAACTAAGGAAACGGTGCCTAATCATGACCGAGCTATAGCCTAACTCACTTCATGGACCGAGATAAAATCTCGCCCTCTCCCAAGACCAGGTAAAGACCTTGACTCAATTTTTAGTCGAGCTATACACCATTACGTTTCTCAAGACCGAACAAAATAATTTATACTGATGCCTTAGCCCGATCATTAGCTGGCCATCACACATTCTATGTTCTTCATTGTGCAAACTTTTGACTAGGTTTACACAGGCACACCATTTACTACAAAGTCAGGCTAAGGTGCCAAGCAGATACTTGTAAACAAAAGCTACCCAAAAATAGGCAAATACTGGTTCCTTGTGAGTTCACCTAGTGCTATAGCCGAATTCTGAAGGGATTACCACATCCTTGAAGACATTTAATTTGAACTAGCCGAGCTACACACCACACCTTGGGGAAGATCGAGCTTTGTTCCGTTCACACTGTTGTCCATTGTAGAGGGTGCACTCAAGTTCCCAGTCCAACCTGATAAAGACCTGAACGATGATGATTTTCTCTAGGTGTCTGAAAATTTTAAAGACCACGAAGCCCAAATACTTGGCTATAACATCAACTGGAACAAGGGAACGGTTGGTAAGGATAGCTCAATTTTATCTTCTTTATCATCAAAACAACTACCATGCTAACCCTTGTGTTCTTTGTCCCTTATGCAAATTTGAACCACCTAAAATCAACCTATGCATACGCAAATCAAGCCACACTACGAGCTGCGCTACGCTACTGGCATTGAGATTGGATCGAACTGCTCGACGTGCAACCGACCTACCGCTACAGTGGTAAGAGGAAGACCAAAGTAACCGGTTTCCTTCTAGAGTCTTCACCTGAGCCGGACCCTACTCTTTCCCAAATTAATCTAATTCCCCTCACTGAAGAACAAGAAATGGCAAAAAGGAGGGTCGTGCGAGCTCTTATTACTGAGCAGACCTCTGGCGAAGTTAAAACCAAACTAGCGGCTACCAATCAACTACGTGAAACAGTGGTCGCCCTTCCAACCACAAGGGCAACCACATCTCGACAGCACAAGTGTGCGTGCACTTTGTTCGACCAAACAACCACATTTAGTGGATGAGGAAGAGACTGTGCTCCCTAAGACCGAGCTGTCGAACCCAGATCCTGTTTGATCTGGCCGAGCAGGTCCTTCATTTCCTCCTGTATAGACACCATCCGTTTCTTATAAAAATCGCGTTGTGTCTACCAAAGACTCAGTGGTTGCTAAAAAAGACCACATTTTGGCTTTCAACCTTTCCAAGAGCGTGTGTCTACCAATAGACATGGAACATCACGATCATCTAACCGAGCTCAAAGTCATTCACTCTGCGACCAAGTCAATGGTGCTTATAAGTAGTCCACCAATTTATTTATATCCATACCATGCATCTGACTGATCGGTTCATCCTGACCACTCTTTCTTCACTCACAGGCTCTGCAGAAAAACCATGTGACCCACAAACGTGTGCTAGAACTGCAGAAAACAACACGGTTGATCGTGGCTAATGCAAATGTTAAGGCAGCCGATCTAAAGGAGGCTAATGCCAATCTGACCGAGCTAGAAACTGAGAACGCAAGGCTAGCCAAACTGGTCAACACGGCAAAGGCTGACAAACAAAAAGCCTTAGCCAAGAAAAAAGATCGCTATCTGCGGGAGCTGGCTAAGTTAGAGAAGAAAAAGAATGCTGAGCTTTAAGAGCTAAGAAAGAAGATGGAAGACGTTGAGGATCGAGATTTTAAGGAAGATGAGGAAACCTATATCCAACAGTGTGAAGCACCCAAGGGCATTTTCTTCAAATGTGGGTGGAAGGCTGTGGCTTCCAAGCTCGGTCAAGGGTTTGATTCCGAAATCTTTTTGAACCTTTCCCCTCATTTCATATCGAGCTACATGACGGACTATGCAAACGTGGTCCAAAAAAATTTTCTTCAAGAGGGAGAGGAGGAATAAGAGACCCCTGATGCAAATAATACCCCGTCTGCTAACATTGACCTCGGTCTTCAGCCTTCTCTGCCTACTCGAGTGGATCCGCTCAGCCAACCAGTGCCAAGTACAGTTGAGGGGTGCCTGTAACCGACCTATCCCAGGAAGCAGCCGCTGAAACCGGCCTACGCAGCAGCAAAGTCCGGGTTGACCTGGATACTGATCTTGATGATTTGTTCGCTTCAAAGAAAACCTGTTTTTCTTGTTTGTCGCACTTTTTTCCTTTTGTTTTTATGAAATGTAACCGGGTTATACGCCCCATCTTTTGTACTTAATTTCCAATGAATGAAAAACACTCTTCTTTTTCACATCTTCTTGTTCGGTTACAGCACTTTTCTGCTTTATATTGTATCATTTTTTCTGTAGGCCTAGCCGGCCTAGTTAGCTCGGCCTTTCCTTATCCTGTCCACCTTTTTCGGCCGAGATACTTATCTCGGCTAAAAATAACTTGGGAACCTGCAAAACCTTTGTAATCGAGATTTTTTCCCTGATCATTATCTCGGCTAAAAAATGTTAATCAAACCTGCTAACTTACTTGAGCCTAGATTCTTATCTCAGCTGAAGAACGAACTAAATGTTGGTTAAATCTACCAACTTTCTTGAGCCTAGATCCTTATCTCGACTGAAGAAGAAAAAAGTATTGGTCAAACCTGTCAATTTTCCTAAGCCTAGATCCTTATCTCGGTTTCAGGAAGAATAGTGTTGGCCAAACCTGCCAACCTTCTTGAGTCTAAATCCTTATCTCGACTGAAAAATGAACTAAATGTTGGTCAAACCTACCAACCTTCTTGAGTCTAAATCCTTATCTCGACTGAAAAATGAACTAAATGTTGGTCAAACCTACCAATTTTTCTAAGCCTAGATCCTTATCTCGGCTTCAGGAAGAATAGTGTTGGTCAAACCTGCCAACCTTCTTAAGCCTAAATCCTTATCTCGGCTAAAGAACGAACTAAATGTTGGTCAAACCTGTCAACCTTCTTGAGCCTAGATCCTTATCTTAGTTGAAGAAGAAAATAGTGTTGGTCACACCTGCCAACCTTCCTAAGCCTAGATCCTTATCTTGGCTTGAGGAAGAAAAAAGTGTTGGTCAAACCTGTCAACCTTCTTGATTGCCCCCAGTCGGGTGAACAACTTTTACAAACAGAGGAAAGAATTTTTACCCAAAAAAAAGTCTACTTGTTTTATTGAAAAAGAAAAAATTACAAGCGTTTTAAGAAAAAACTAAAAATAAAATACTTTGAGATTGGCTGTGTTCCATGGCTTGGGAATAGCTTTGTCATTCATATCTTCTAAGTGATATGCCCCTTTTCTCACTAAACCAATCACTTTGTATGGTCCTTCCCAATTAGGTCCTAACTTGTCATCTCCAGGTACCAAAGTGTTGCCTATTACTTTGTGCAGTACCCAATCTCCAATCTTGAATTGCCTTGGGTGCACTGTTTTGTTGTATTTCCTAGACAACTTTTGTTGATATGAGACAATGTGTACCAATGTGTTTTCTCTTCTTTCTTCTGCAAGGTCAAGTTCTAGGGCTATGGCCTCACTATTCAAGTTTGGATCAAAATTTCCGCGTCTCATTTGAGGGAGGCCCACTTCCAGTGGGATTATTGTCTCCATGCCGTAGGCCAAAGAAAAAGGTGTTTCACTAGTTGACCGCCGAGATGTGGTACGGTGGGCCCATAAAACATGGGGAAGCTCCTCAGCCTACTTGCCTTTTGGTTCTTTCCAACCTCTTTGTCAGACCAGCTAAGACTACTTTGTTGGAAGCCTCATCCTGGCCATTAGCTTGGGGGTATGCCAGTGTAGTGTTGAATTCTATCTTGTATTCTTCGCAAAAACCCCTAAAGATTTTGCCATCAAACTAAGTGTCGTTGTCGGATATTAAAGCCTTGGGTATGCCGAACCGCATTATGATGTTCTGCCAAACGAACTTCTTGACGTCTTTTTCTTTTATGGATGTGAGTGCTTCTGCCTCCACCTACTTTGTGGAGTAGTCCGTTGCTGTGAAAAAGAACTTTCTATTGCTTAGTGTGGTTGGGAGTGGTCCCACTATATCCAGGCCCTACATTGCAAAAGGCCACGGGCTGGTTAAAAGAAGGAGCTCTCTGGCTTATTAATGTATTTGATGTGCGAACTTCTGACATTTCTCACACTTCTTGACATATTTCTCTGTATCTGCTTGCATGTACAACCACCAGTACCCTTGTGAAATTGCTCGGTAGGCCAGCGATCTCCCCCCTTGGTCGCTTCCGCAAATGTCTTTGTGTATTTTGAACAAAAATGCCTCGACCTTGTTAGGATGGACACATTTTAAGTAAGGTCTTGTAAAGGATTTTTTGTACAATGTTAGTGATAGGGAGAGCCAAAATCGCTGTGACTTTGCTCTAATTCTGTTCGCTTCTTTCTTTTCTTCAGGTAAGATGCCATCTTTTAAAAACACTATGATGAGATCTATCCAGGAAGGGCTTAGATTGGCGCAACATGCTTCGACTTCTTTTGGCTCTTCAATACTTGGTCTAGGTAGGAAGTCAATTAACAATGGGTGTGAGATAGACGTATCTGCCATTGACGCAAAATCGGCCAGCTTATCTGCTTTACTATTTTCCTCTCGACCGATTTGTTCTATCCAAACTACTTCAAACTTCATGATCTCCTTTCTGACCAACTCTTGGTACTTGGCCATTCTATCAACCTTTGCTTCGTAGTCGCCTGAAATCTGGTTGACTACTAGTTGGGAGTCACTGTATACCATCAACTTGGTGGCCTTCATGCAAAATGCTAACTTCAAACCCGCTAATAATGCTTCATATGTTGCCTCTTTGTTGGATGCTGGAAAGCCAAGGTTGACTGCTTGTTCGATTGTTAGGCCATCTGGTGAGATGAGGACTATGCCAAGTCTTGCACTGTGCCTGTTGGATGCTCCATCCACGAAGAGTTTCCAGATCTCTCAGATGAATAGCTTCCAGCAAGTAGAGGGATCTGATGATGTCTTGGGATCAGGGGCGTTGATGATGCCTTTTTCCAGGTTATTGTCTGTCTTTGGGATTTTCTCCTCACTGCTTAGAACTGGACTTTCAGCCGGGTGTTTGCTTGTCGTATTGCAGGTTGCTCCTTCATCTCTTTCTGAAAGGTTGAACGGTTTGTTATGCAGTTGAGTGCCCTGTTGTGGGGGCTGCGCTATCCCTATGGCACCTTTCCCCCTTTCGCCGGTTAAGTCGATTGGGCAAACCTGATGGCTTCCAAGGGAAAATTCGGCCACGAAATCTGCTAAAGCTTGTGCATTTCTTACGGTTCTTGGCCAAAACTTAATTTCGAACTGCCCTAACTCAACTGCCCATTTCAAAATTCATCCCAAGAAATCCTCCCTCTCAAACAACGCTTTTAATGGGAAGACTGTTAAAACAATCACAGTGTGGGCATGGAAGTAGTGTGTCAATTTTTGGAAACCATCATTAAAGCTAAAGCCAACTTATCCAATGGTAGATACCTTGTTTCAGCACCTAGCAAGGTCTTCCTAACATAAAAGATAGGCAGGTGTTGAATTCCCTCAACACGTACCAACATTACGCTAACTGCATGCTGGGAAACTACTAAGTACAAAAAAAAGTTCCTCCATTGGTATTGAGGTTGCCAACAACAGTGGGGAGGTCATGTATTCATTCAAGCTTTCCAGAGCGCAGTCGCACTCGTCATCCCACTCAAACTTGGCCTTCAGTGCCTGGAAGAACAGTCAACATCTATCTGACGACCGACTTATGAATGGGTTCAGGGCAGCTGCAAGGCCAGTGAGATGTTGAACCTCCTTGACTGTGTTGGGCCTCGCAAGGTCTTGGATGGCTTTGATCTGAGATGGATCACCTTCTATATCTCGGTTGGTCACTAGAAAACCCAAGAATTTTCCTTACCCCACGCCGAACGCACACTTGGATGCGTTCAGTTGCAATTTATGGGACTTCAAAATTTGAAACATCTCATCTAGGTCCTTGAGATGGTTCATTCTTACTTTTGACCACCATATTATCCATGTAAGCTTTCATTATTCTGTCTAACAATGGCTTAAACATTTTGGTGATCATCCGTTGGCATGTTGCCCCCCATATTTTTTAAGCCAAAGGGCATGGCCTTGTAATAATATAATCCCCTAGGAGTTGTAAATGATGTGACCTTCTGGTCCGATTTATACATAGTGATCTGATGATAACCGCAATATGCATTAAGAAAGCTAGGTCGATTATGCCTTGCAGTTAGGTCCACCAGTTGGTCTATTTGCGGTAGAGGAAAGCTATCTTTCGAGTATGCTTGGTTGACTATTTTGTTGTCCACACCATCGCACCATTTTCCATTCTTTTTTGGTTCCACTACTGTGTTAGAAATCCACCTAGGATAGTGTACTTCTCTGATTACCCCTGCTTCCAATAGGTTTTCCATCTGGACATTGAGTTGATGGCAAATGAAGTTAGAGTCAATGCCAAGCATGTTATACTGCGTCCAAGCAAACACTTCGATGTTAGAGGTCAAAAATCCCATGATCTATATTCTCTCGCTGTTGGACAGAGACGAGCCGAGTAAAAAGAACCTCTCTAGGTTTTTCTCATCTATCCTTACCTCTACCAAGTCTTTTACTGCCTTCTGTTCGGCTACTTTGCCGACGTTTGCGAACAGTTCGTTGCTTTCTGGCTCTTCTACCATTTGTACAAACCCTTTTGCAGCCCAGCTGCCGTTTATTGTAACGAAGCACTGCTTGGACATGATTTGGTCTCCCAAGACCTCCTCAATCTTCTGGCTTCATTGGGGAATCGTAATACCTGGTGGTAGGTTGACGCTACCACTCGCATGACATGTAACCATGCTCTTCCCAAGATTATGTTGTAAGTGTAGGGGACTTTCAATACCCAAAATTCTACCTGTTTTGTCATCGTTCCTGTCTTGACTGGCAGAATTATCTTGCCAACCAACCATTCTAGCATTGAGTTGAAGCCGACTAAGGGAGATGTTATGGGTGCCAAGTCTTTGTCCACCAATTTTAGTTGCTTGAAGGTCTCGCAGTATATTATCTCGCATGAGCTCCCCTGGTCAATTAGGATCTGCTTGATGTCGAAATTCTTGATGTGTAGAGTAACCACCAGTGCGTTATTGTGAGGGCTTTGTAATCTTGCTAAGTCTTTGTCAGAATAGGTGATGACGTTAGTTGCCTTTATTTTTTCCCTTTTCACGGTAGGTTATGCACTTTATATCTCTCTTATGTGCTCATTCTTTTTGATCATCCCTCTGAGTTTACATACCTGTTCAGGTTCGATGATCCCATGTGTTACATTGATTATGCCTTGGGGCAGATCGTCGACAGACATCCCATCAATATATTGGTCCAGTCGACCGGCTTGTTGTGGTCCTGGGGGAATGGCTGTGTTCCCCCTTCAATATATTGTTCCAGGTGGCCTACAGCCACTAACTCCTTCAAATGTTGCCTTAATGGCGTATAGTTTCAATTCGGTGCCCCTTTTCATCATGGAACGTGCAACGGTACCTTTCATTGTAGCCCCTCTACGTTTCTCCCAACTTGGCTGGCCACCGAACGAAGGGTTCATTGCGTATCTCGCTAAGAAACCAGTAGATAGGTTTATTGAATACCGTGGTGATGGCAGTGCAGACTCTCAACTTCCTTGCTTGGGGGTCCTCTCTGTTGGCTCGTCTACCTCGCCCATTTTTGTTTGGTTGTTCTTCCCACCCGACTGTGTTAACCCTTGCCGTAGGTTTTTTCTCTTACATTGCCGTTGTACCAGCTTTTGCTTTGGTGCAAGCGACATCTTCTTTTACCCGGATGTACTGATGCACTCTTTCCATTAGGGCCTCCATTGTGAGGGGTGGCGTCATCGTCATTGAATCCCTCAATTTATTGCCAGCCAACAAACCTCGTTTGTATTGTGTGATAGCTAGGTTTGCGGGGCAATCTCCAATCTGATTAAAAGTCTCCCAATACTGGTTATTGTAAGACTTCAATGTTTCTTTCTGGCCCATGTCTATGGAGAGAAGCTGGTCAATTTCCACTGGCGTCTTGGTGCTCGTTCCGAATCTGGTCGCAAATGCCTCCGCTAGTTACGGCCATGAAGCTATGTTATTTTCTAGCAACCTCTCAAACCATGTTAAACCTAGGTTGCCAAAGTTAAAAGGAAACAAGATACACATTAGAACCTCGTTTCGCTAATACACGGCCATAACCTAGCGGAAGTGGCTCAAATGCATGTAGGGGTTTGACTTCCCCTCATAAATAGTGAGTTTGGGCTAGTGGAAGCCTGAGGGTAATGGTGCGTTCTCTATTGCTGAAACGAACAGTGAGCTTTGCAACCTCGCTAACGCTTTGTCTGCTGGTTCGTAGGCAAGGCGTGGTTCTGGCATCCCAACCTCGACACTCCCATGTGTTCTAAAAGCCAACCATTGTAGCGCTGAGACCCTACGGGGGTCGTGAGCCTGAGTGTCTTCTCACCTTCGAGCCGTTTCCTGTAGCACTGTGCGCAAGCCTGCCAACCTAGGCAACTCTATGTGCCTAGATGTCATTTGGTGTGAATGCGAGAAACGATAACTGCTTCCCTCTGTATATGACCTTTCAGTCCTCGTTCTCTCAGACCTGGAGTAATGCGTTCTGGAAGTCCTTGACTGTGTGTCACCTATTCTGAGGCTTTTACTTTTAGCTTGTAACGGTGTGACTTTCCTGTCACACTTTTTTGAGTGGCAAGAGTGCGTGTTGCGTTTGCGCCCTTCTTCTGTTGCCACCCCTTTGCCTTTTATCTAGCGCTTCATCGTCTCCATGTTTGCCACTATTCTCCGTATCAATTCATCTTACTCCCTTATGCAATCCTCCAAAACCTGAGGATCCATCATCCGCCTCTTCTTGTCAGGGCTTTGAGAGCGACGAGGGCTTGAGCCCCGTCTTTCTCGTGTGTCTCTCCATGGGTTCCGTCGCTGGAGATCTAATTCTGCCATAGGTGGAATAAAAGGTAAACCTTCGCACCTCCTTCCGAGGTTTGTTCATCAACAGTAGAATGTGGTAAGTCTTCATTGTACGCCATAGATTTCAACTAAAGAGAAAACTCAATCAAAAGGTTTGTTCTTTCTATGACTTTCCACAGGCAGCGCCAATTGTACGAGCACAGAAATAATCTTCTCGTATAATCCTGTTGATCAAGTTTGCACTCCTCCAAGCATCGTCGCTTTGCCACCTGAAAACACAAACGTGAGCTAGCCGACAGGTGTGTGCTGGAAACCTCTTTGATGCCTAAGTCAGCAAATAGACAATAGACACAAAAGCTCTGTGTATTCTTGAGTGAAAATTGTGATACCTGTACATACGTCCTGTTATGAGCTTTTATAGATTTTTCCTGGCATAATCCTAGTAGGACTCCATCTCTCCTCAGAAGAGTCTTGCTATGGATCACACTCCTAAGGATAATATACATCTTGGTAAGACCATACTCACTACCAACCAAGTGAGATGGATCAAGCCTCCTACCTCGGCTCGGTAGCACACTCAACCGAGCTAGCATGGCCCTGCTCTATGCTAGACAGAACCAAGATGGTATTCGACCGAGATAAACCCCAGTTCGGTACACTATAAATTATACCTTGGTCTGAGCTACTGTTTACATCTAGTCCATCTGTTCCAGTCCTTGGTCTGATATCTGTACACCTCAAGACCGAGCTACTGAAGCTCTTAGCTCGGTCAGAAGCGTGCCTCAACGAACTAAAAGGTCTACTTAGCTCGGCCCCATGCTTAAAACAAATGGACTTAGCTCGGCCCAATTTATGCATATAAATTACCCTCTCACATATAAAGGAAGTAATCTGAAAGAGCCCTTTGAATTAATCTCACCTACAAAACAAAAAGATAATGGAGTTAACTAACTATAGCTTAAAACAATTAGAAGAAATGATTGAAAAAGAAAATGATAATGAAATAAAATACAAAATAATATTATAAATAGCTGAACTATTAGATATGGTAGATGAAGAAATAATAGAAGAAATAAACAATGAAAGAATAGAATTAGAAGAAGATATCTGTAAACAATTAGGATTAATCAGCTTGGGGGAAACGGAACACATTCCCCTTGAAGAATTAGAACAAGTAATGAAAAATAATGACGCAGAAAAAGAAAGAGAAAATAATGTACTAAAAAATTTCGAAGACATACAAAAGATAATGCCTTAGAAGAAGAAACTAATAATGTTAATGATATGGATATGACAGTAGTAAAACAAGAAGGAAGTAGCTCATCTGCCCCACCTAATCCAAATCATCCAAATTTTAGAAATTTTACTAGACAACAACTAGAAAATAATACCAGAAATTATGAATATAGAAGAAGAACGGGACATTATAGTTATCTAAATAGAGGGTCTTTTGCTTGAGGAATATCAAATTATGCTAATTTTACCCCTAGGAAGAAAGTATTCTTACGGGAGGTACCATTAAAGCCAATAAGTAAAACAGGGTATTTATTAGATATTGATTGTGTCATAAACACAAGTGAGGTAATAAAACAATGAAAGAGAGGCATGCACCATGTCTTAAATATCCATAGCAGCAGTTGGAGCGTGCAAAGTTTTCTAAATTGTATTGAACATAGCCTTACGGGTATAGTAGCAAGCTAGTATGACAATTTAAAAGAAAGTCACAAAGAAAAATTAACAACAGAAACTACCCCAGGAGGTATGTTAAACATATTTGTAAAATATATTGAAGAAGAATTTGTAGGAAATGAGTGGGATGAAGATAAAAGAAAAGGAGAATGGGTCAAGAAATTAAGTAATATAGAAATATGTAATATGGAATATATAGAAAATTAGATATGTGAATACTCCTATTATTATTATTATTATCAAATAGGTAGAAATAAAATTTATTTAACCATGTTTTTTCATAAATTACCATATCCTATAAATGTTAATATAGAAGAAAAATATAAAAAATGGTTAAAAGAATTAAGAGATGCCACAAGTGACACCTTGGGCCATAGAATTAAATATCTAAGAGAATGGGTAGAGCAAGAATGCATGGAAATAAAACAAAGAAGAAAAATGAAAAAATAATATTTACATTGCTGGCAAACATCTAATTCATGGGGATGTAAGCCTTCAAGAATAAAAACATACAATAAGAAAAAGAAAATATTTTATAAATGAAAAAGTTTTAACAAGCAAAGAGGAGAAAAATATAAAAGAACATATTATTAAAAAAAAAACCCTATAATTTCAACAAAAGAAGAAGGTTTTTTAGAAAAAATAATTATTGTCCAGAAGGAAAAAAAAAGACCTGTAAGTGTTGGGCATGTGGAAAAATAGACCACTTTTCTAATCAATGTAGAAATAAAAAGAATAATAAAATAATAGAAGTCTTAGGAAGTCTGGATTATGTGGAATTAGAAGAAGAAGAAGAAGCTTTAGAAAATAATAAAGAAATAATAGAATTAATTAAAGAAGAAATAAAAATAGAAGACGGAGGCTATAGCGACACCGAGGAAAAGCCAAATTTTATGATGAAAAAGAAGTAAGTACAAAAAATTTGAGAGGAGAACAAATTGTCATAGAAAATTCTGAAGAAAAAGAAATAGAAAAAGATTGGATATTACCAATAATACGAAAGGACAAAATATATCAGAATCAATATTCAAATTAAAAAGTAAATATATATGTGAAAAGATGAAATAAGATATTGAAATTAAAGACTGTGAATATGAAGTAGGAGAAATAAATTTAATAAATTATGAAAATATATTAAAGAATAATAAAGATAATAAATATAAATATATGCATATAGGGAATGTACAAATACAAATAACACCGTTATTTGACAAAGGACAAGATATAGATATATATGTATTTTTGTGTGATATTAGACAACGGAATTTTAGAAGATTCATAATCAATGGAATAAAAAGTAATCTATGTGGAGGATCATTAGGTTTTAATTGTAGACCAGGATATTATATTAGCTTAAAAGATGGATTTATAAATAAATTTTTAACTCTAAAACTAAAAACCATAGGAATCGATATGCATGAAACCACCTATCCATTAAAGATATTTTGGAAAATAATATACAAGTTAGATAATACCATAGATCTTAAAATGCAGCATAAAATTATAGAAGCGGATAAATTTGAACCTACCAATGGAATACCAATAGATATAATTACACCTAAAAGAATAAATCCTAATGAGATCAAGTTAAATAATCGATGGATATCAAGTTTTAATAATTCTAAAAATATTACAAAAAAGAAAAAATATAATTAAAATCGATAATACTGGAAATATTAAAATAGAAACTCCTATTACAATAGAAAATAATGATGAAATGGATAATGTAAGCACATCGTCAGGAAGACACTCTATAGATAATTCTAGTATACAATTCGGAAGGAGTTCAGTTAGCAAAAGAATAATAGGATATAGAACTACCAGTGTGCTTCTATATGAAGATGAAGAGAATCTTATGGCATGGACAAATGACGATGAAGAAGAGGCACAAAAAGAATACGATACATTTGTAAAGCGATATAATAAAAAGAATGAAGAAAATAAAATGTCATTATCATACACTAATGTTAATAGTATACATATACCAATAAAAATACACATAGAAGGATTTACTATCTACAAACTATGTGCTTACCTAGATAGTGGATGTTTAGTATGTTTTGGAAAAAGAAAACTCTTTACCGAATATATGTGGAAAAAACAAAATCCACCATTAATAGTTCAAATAGCCAACAATAGTACGATGATACATACTAATGTTGGACAATCTTCACTGTATTTAAATAAATAAAATTCTATTGTGTACTAAACAACAACAAGAATATAAAGAAATAAAGGAAATGAGAGAATTTGTTTGATTACAAAAATCAAACTAGAAATAAAAATAAATAAATAAATAACAGATTTTATTTTGTTACAAAAACAAAATTAAAATCTGATTTAAATAAATAATAATAACTCCAAAAATAAATTAAATAACTTACTTGATTAATTCTTGAATAATAATCTAATCAAGTCCAGTGTTTGACACTGTGTCCTTAAGACAGATTCGTCCTCTCCACGGTGCTTTCAGAATGTGGACGTCTATCTCCCAGGATGAAATGATCAACTACAAGCAATAGCAGCACACCAAATTGTTTGCCATACGAACACACTAAGTGTTTACACTCTTTCTTACAAGGAAAAATAATAGAATAAATGCAGCAAAATGCAGAGACGAATTTGCAGCAAGGAAGGACGAAAATTGTTCATGAAAAGCAAGTGAGAGACTTGTCTATTTATAGGTGAAATTATGGCTGTTGGGTTTAAATTAAACAGGTTTTGCTGTTGGGTTTAAATTAAACAGGTGCAAAACCTGTTTGAATAGGTATAAAACCTGTTCAATTTGAATAAACAGAAACAAACCTGTTGGATTCAAATTTGAACAGATAAAAACAAGAACGGCCCTGTAGACACCTCATTTTTGACCGTCCTCAAGACTTGGACGTCACCGTTTGAACACTCGGTGATCATCCATGTTTGTGTTTGTTTGGAGTTCCCGGAGGTCTCGGCTCGCGTGCCTTGCCTCAGGATCTCCGAACTCGACCGTTTAGTGTCTGGTTTCACACCGAACACTTGTGTTTTGCCTTGGAGAGGCAGGGTAGGGCTTGTAGACCATCCCCACCCACCACCGGCAGTGGCTAGAGGCCACTGGCTGGTTTTTGCTGCCACCGGCATTGTTTATTGCCGGCCGGCACTGTTTGTTTCCGGTCAGCACTTTTTAGTGCCGGCCGGCACTCTTTTTGGCCAAGATGGCATTTTTGGCCGGCCGATTACTGTTCATCTGCTTTTGCAGATATTTTTAGACAGCTGTCCTGCTTTTGCATCCCTCCATACACGTGTATGGAGGGATCTCCCTCTTGTAAAGCTTGTCTTGTAAGCTTTACAAGACATATAGAGAGAGGCTCTCTCTTGAGGAAAAGAGGAGAGGACTTAGGTTAGAGTTGAGATATTTTGAGAGCAAAAACAGCCATTGTTGAGCTCTGGTTCTAGGGTTTGAGTGACATACATTTTCTATCTCTCTTTCCCTCTCATTTGTGCACTAGGTGTTTTGTGTCTTACTATTGCACACAAACACCTAGTGTTTCACCTTCCTTTGGCTCTTGAGGTTCTAAAGGACTGGTTTTGAAGTTTTGGTGTGGGATCCAAGCTAAAGGAGGCCATTGGAGCACCATTTGTGAAGGGATCATCAAGGGTAAGAAACTTACACCTTTATTTCCCATTTTTGCATTGATTTTCTACCTATCTTAGAGCTATTTTTGTGCTTATTGTATAACATAAAAAAGTTCTGTTTTTAGGCCCTATTTATTGTTTATTAAGAGTGTTTTGTTGTTTGAGGGTGGTTGACCCCCCTTAGGCCTTGAAAGGCCTCATTTTGAGCCATTTTGTGCTAGCTCCGGGATTTTGGTGTTGAGGTCTCTTCACCACTGAAATCTTGAGGGATTTCAGTGGTGAAGATGATGCTTTGAAGTCCCAAGAAGGAGAGGGCCACCCCCTCTCCTTGTTGTCCTTGAAAAGGGCATGTTTTGGCCTCTTGAGAGAGCCTATGTTTGAGTGTGTGTTGAGCATGTTTAGGTTGTTTTTCATGCTTATATATCCATAATATAACATGATTTCAAGTTGGTTTTGGCACTCCATGCATGCTTAGCATAGTTGCCATGTAATGCCTTGTTTATGCCTTAATGTGTCTTAGGTTGTTAGCCTTTGTTGGAGCATGTTTTAGGCTTAGTCTTGTGAAGATTTTGTGCATGTTTTGCCATGTTCTAGGTCTGTCCTAGGTTTTTTGGGTTGATTTTGGCATGCTTGATATAGCTCCTTTGTATTTGGGCTTGTTGGCCTTGAGCATGTGCATGTGTAGCATGACATCTTTGCATCGATTTGGTGATTTGGGGTCACTTTATATGTTATTTCAGTCCCATTTCCATGCTTGTTTGATTGCCTTGCATGCATCTTTAATGCCTCTTAAGCTTGTGTAGTAATGCTCCATGTTTTGGTGTTTATGCATGTCTTTGATTTTGAGTCACTTAGATGCCATCTAAGTAGTCCTTTAGCTTTGTTTTAACATGCTAAACCTCTGATTTTGGTCCTTCCTTTCATGCCATGTTTGGTCTTACTAAGTGTAGTTCAATGCCCCATTGATTTGCTTTGAACACTTAGGCCATTTGGTGCATGCTTGGCTTGATTTGTTGCTTGGTTTGGAACCATGTATTAGCATGATTTTCAGAGCTTATGTTGCATGCTTTTAGTCCATGAATGCCTCTTTCAAGTGTGCTTGAATGTTGCTTGCTTTGTGCCTAAGTGTTGGGTCTTAACATGTGTATGTGTGCATGTGTGCTTAGCATCCATTTTGGGCATTTTTGGCTACTGTTTTAGGCCTATTTAGAGTTGCCTATTTCATGTTTAAGACCATCTTTGCATCCATTTGCATTGCCATATGTATGCTTGTATGCTTGCATAAGTTAGTCACCATGCCATGTTGCATCCTTAGTTTGTATGCTTAGGTTCCATTGCATCTTGCATGCATGCCTTGTTCCTTGACTTGATGATAGGAATTGGGCCTTGTTTGGTTTGATTTGGTTTGCATGCATTTGAAATCAAAGTTGCATACTTGATTCTTTGGGCCATCATGCATGGAAATGCGTGATTGGTGGTCTGAGAATCGAGGCACATGCCCCTTTGAGTCATTACAATGATAAGGGACATGGTTGGTGCATATATGCCTTGAATTGTGCTGTCATGCTTTGCCTTGCCCTCTGTTGCTGTCATTTACAGATTCTGCAGGAACACTCTGCCGACCGGCAGTGTAAGGTGCCGGCCGGCAACAATTTCTCTGCCGACAGCTTCATTTTGTGCCGATGGCCACACACCACTGCCGGTGGTAATTTCACTCAGCCGGTGGAACTCCCCAGTGTCCAGGGATGCAATCCTGAGGTTTTGACAGCCTCCAGAGGAGTGAAGGAAGGAAAACAGAGGCAGCCTATGCATGGCGGCGCGTTTCCCGAGGCATTTTTTCTGTTTTAATTAATTTATTTAATTCGTTAATTAAATTAATTTGTAATATTAATTAGCTTGCGTCGTTAATTAATCTGTAATATTTATTCGATCCCTCCGAGTGAGGGTAAAGATGTAATAAGTGTGCGTGAGTGTGTGTATGTCTTCCAACCTCACGTCTTTCTTCCCTTTTATTTACCTGCTTATGATGGTAGATTAGGGCACGTTTAATTTAGCATACCTTATGTTATGCATGCGTGCATTCATGCATTTGTACTACATGCATTAGGCTCGGTACATCACGCTAACTGCATTTGTACTTCAAATTCTAAACTGAATATATGATAGTTGTGCATTCTCACATGCCATGTTTAGGATAACCGAGCCTATTCTAGCAACACTTTGTATGCGATGCATTAGGCACTTAACATGGACTTGGATCATGCATGTTTGCTAACGAGTTCTTTGTTTTGGCACGGAGTACGATGTAAGTATTTCCGCTTTAGCATATCGCATGAGTGTGAATGTTGCCATGTCAGCATGCTTAACATGTGGCTAGATGCTTATGTGTTATAAACTGCTTGGATGCCTGTGGGTGAAGGTTGGATTGTTTGAGTTGGAAGAACTCATTGAAATCTGTGTTTTAGCCTACTTGCGAGTAGCAAATCCAAAACATTTTCCAAAACAAACGGATATGCAATGCTTACTTCCAAATTAGGCAATCTAGTCTATACTTGTTTGCTGCGCGCATAACATAGTAATTCTAGGCTAATAATTGGTTTAAGAACACATAAAGTTTTCAAAAACGGATATCACGGTTAGTAGAGGCCGGTCTTCGGACCGGGCGAAAGGGGGTGCTCATAGCTGACCTTCCCCGATCGTACCCAAGCTCCCGAGCCGAGACAACTCCGGTGATGACGGACATGTGGCCTTCGGCACCGAGTCAGGGTTTCCTAAATTTCCCCATTTTAAAAATATTTAGGTGGCGACTCTATATCTGGCAAAGCAGTCCTTGTTTGGCACTACTTTTTCGAAAATCTGTTTCTCAAAACGATTTGCCAAATTTGGACTCTTTGGTTCAGATTAAGAACCGCGACACGAATCGCGAGTCCGAACTATAGTAGCGTGAGGTCCCCCTCCGCGGGCGCGTGCTACAGGCCCTGTTTGGGTGTACAGTAAAGCGCCCAGGCCCAGCCCAGCCCGGCCCGCCCGACCGGACGGACGGCGGCGGCGGCGCGCGCATGTGTGTGGTGATTTTTTAGTCCAATGGGTCTAGCCCATTGTGCCCATAACCTCCCTTTCTAAAACACTTGGGTATCCCTTGGGGCACACCCCAAGTTCCAATCCCATGCCTTATAAACCCATTCAAAACTTCCTACCAAATCAATGTGGGACAAGCCTTATTCAAACCTTTAAGAATTGAAAAAGAAAATGATAATGAAATAAAATACAAAATGATATTATAAATAGCTGAACTATTAGATATGGTAGATGAAGAAATAATAGAAGAAATAAACAATGAAAGAATAGAATTAGAAGAAGATATCTATAAACAATTAGGATTAATCAGCTTGGGGGAAACGGAACACATTCCCCTTGAAGAATTAGAACAAGTAATGAAAAATAATGACGCAGAAAAAGAAAGAGAACATAATGTACTAAAAAATTTCGAAGACATACAAAAGATAATGCCTTAGAAGAAGAAACTAATAATGTTAATGATATGGATATGACAGTAGTAAAACAATAAGGAAGTAGCTCATCTGCCCCACCTAATCCAAATCATCCAAATTTTAGAAATTTTACCAGACAACAACTAGAAAATAATACCAGAAATTATGAATATAGAAGAAGAACGGGACATTATAGTTATCTAAATAGAGGGTCTTTTGCTAGAGGAATATCAAATTATGGTAATTTTACCCCTAGGAAGAAAGTATTCTTACGGGAGGTACCATTAAAGCCAATAAGTAAAACAAGGTATTTATGAGATATTGATTGTGCTATAAACACAAGTGAGGTAATAAAACAATGAAAGAGAGGCATGCACCAGGTCTTAAATATCCATAGCAGCAGTTGGAGCGCGCAAAGTTTTCTAAATTGTATTGAACATAGCCTTACGGGTATAGTAGCAAGCTAGTATGACAATCTAAAAGAAAGTCACAAAGAAAAATTAACAACAGAAACTACCCCAGGAGGTATGTTAAACATATTTGTAAAATATATTGAAGAAGAATTTGTAGGAAATGAGTGGGATGAAGATAAAAGAAAAGGAGAATGGGTCAAGAAATTAAGTAATATAGAAATATGTAATATGGAATATATAGAAAATTAGATATGTGAATACTCCTATTATTATTATTATCAAATAGGTAGAAATAAAATTTATTTAACCATGTTTTTTCATAAATTACCATATCCTATAAATGTTAATATAGAAGAAAAATATGAAAAATGGTTAAAAGAATTAAGAGATGCCACAAGTGACACCTTGGGCCATAGAATTAAATATCTAAGAGAATGGGTAGAGCAAGAATGCATGGAAATAAAACAAAGAAGAAAAATGAAAAAATAATATTTACATTGCTGGCAAACATCTAATTCATGGGGATGTAAGCCTTCAAGAATAAAAACATACAATAAGAAAAAGAAAATATTTTATAAATGAAAAAGTTTTAACAAGCAAAGAGGAGAAAAATATAAAAGAAAATATTATTAAAAAAAAAACCCTATAATTTCAACAAAAGAAGAAGGTTTTTTAGAAAAAATAATTATTGTCCAGAAGGAAAAAAGACCTGTAAGTGTTGGGCATGTGGAAAAATAGACCACTTTTCTAATCAATGTAGAAATAAAAAGAATAATAAAATAATAGAAGTCTTAGGAAGTCTGGATTATGTGGAATTAGAAGAAGAAAAAGAAGCTTTAGAAAATAATAAAGAAATAATAGAATTAATTAAAGAAGAAATAAAAATAGAAGACGGAGGCTATAGCGACACCGAGGAAAAGTCAAATTTTATGATGAAAAAGAAGTAAGTATAAAAAATTTGAGAGGAGAACAAATTGTCATAGAAAATTCTAAAGAAAAAGAAATAGAAAAAGATTGGATATTACCAATAATACGAAAGGATAAAATATATCAGAATCAATATTCAAATTAAAAAGTAAATATATATGTGAAAAGATGAAATAAGATATTGAAATTAAAGACTGTGAATATGAAGTAGGAGAAATAAATTTAATAAATTATGAAAATATATTAAAGAATAATAAAGATAATAAATATAAATATATGCATATAGGGAATGTACAAATACAAATAACACCGTTATTTGACAAAGGACAAGATATAGATATATATGTATTTTTGTGTGATATTAGACAACGAAATTTTAGAAGATTCATAATCAATGGAATAAAAAGTAATCTATGTGGAGGATCATTAGGTTTTAATTGTAGACCAGGATATTATATTAGCTTAAAAGATGGATTTATAAATAAATTTTTAACTCTAAAACTAAAAACCATAGGAATCGATATGCATGAAACCACCTATCCATTAAAGATATTTTGGAAAATAATATACAAGTTAGATAATACCATAGATCTTAAAATGAAGCATAAAATTATAGAAGCGGATAAATTTGAACCTACCAATGGAATACCAATAGATATAATTACACCTGAAAGAATAAATCCTAATGAGATCAAGTTAAATAGTCGATGGATAGCAAGTTTTAATAATCCTAAAAATATTACAAAAAAGAAAAAATATAATTAAAATCGATAATACTGGAAATATTAAAATAGAAACTCCTATGATAATAGAAAATAATGATGAAATGGATAATGTAAGCATATCGTCAGGAAGACACTCTATAGATAATTCTAGTATACAATCCGGAAGGAGTTCAGTTAGCAAAAGAATAATAGGATATAGAACTACCAGTGTGCTTCTATATGAAGATGAAGAGAATCTTATGGCATGGACAAATGACGATGAAGAAGAGGCACAAAAAGAATACCATACATTTGTAAAGCGGTATAATAAAAAGAATGAAGAAAATAAAATGTCATTATCATACACTAATGTTAATAGTATACATATACCAATAAAAATACACATAGAAGGATTTACTATCTACGAACTATGTGCTTACTTAGATAGTGGATGTTTAGTATGTTTTGGAAAAAGAAAACTCTTTACCGAATATAAGTGGAAAAAACAAAATCCACCATTAATAGTTCAAATAGCCAACAATAGTACGATGATACATACTAATGTTGGACAATCTTCACTGTATTTAAATAAATAATATTCTGTTGTGTACTAAACAACAACAAGAATATAAAGAAATAAAGGAAATGAGAGAATTTGTTTGATTACAAAAATCAAACTAGAAATAAAAATAAATAAATAAAAAACAGATTTTATTTTGTTACAAAAACAAAATTAAAATCTGATTTAAATAAATAATAATAACTCCAAAAATAAATTAAATAACTTACTTGATTAATTCTTGAATAATAATCTAATCAAGTCCAGTGTTTGACATTGTGTCCTTAAGACAGATTCGTCCTCTCCACGGTGCTTTCAGAATGTGGACGTCTATCTCCCAGGATGAAATGATCAACTACAAGCAATAACAGCACACCAAATTGTTTGCCATACGAACACACTAAGTGTTTACACTCTTTCTTACAAGGAAAAATAATAGAATAAATGCAGCAAAATGCGGAGACGAATTTGCAGCAATGAAGGACGAAAATTGTTCATGAAAAGCAAGTGAGTGACTTGTCTATTTATAGGTGAAATTATGGCTGTTGGGTTTAAATTAAACAGGTTTTGCTGTTGGGTTTAAATTAAACAGGTGCAAAACCTGTTTGAATAGGTATAAAACCTGTTCAATTTGAATAAACAGAAACAAACCTGTTGGATTCAAATTTGAACAGATAAAAACGAGAAGGTCCCTGTTTGGGTGTACAGTAAAGCGCCCAGGCCCAGCCCGCCCAACCGGACGAACGGCGCCGGCGGCGCGCGCGCGCGTGTGTGGTTATTTTTTAGTCCAATGGGTCTAGCCCATTGTGCCCATAACCTCCCTTTCTAAAACACTTGGGTATCCCTTGGGGCACACACCAAGTTCCAATCCCATGCCTTTTAAACCCATTCAAAACTTCCCACCAAATCAATGTGGGGCAAGCCTTATTCAAACCTTTAAGGATTTTTCACCAATAACTCCATTTCCATGGAGCATACTTTGGCTTCAAATTCCCATTCACTCGGTAATGGTTTTGAGCAACCAAATATACCACGTGAATCACAACGCGGCATAGAACGCATTACCACTTTGACCCGCAACAAACGACGCACGGGGCCCACCTAAAAAATAGACCAAACTTAGGAAAAAATTCTGGTTTTACCCAAAATTTTCCAACCGTTTCTAACAATCCCCACATGAATGGAATTTGATGACAACGGAAATGCAACAATATGCAGACTTTATCGAAAGAGTATAAGTCGAAAATATCTTGCATCAGTATAGCGATCTCGGTTTCCCTTTTCTTTAACTGTTGTGTCCGGACTTGGGTTCCGTGGAGTTGGTTGTTGTATATGTCTTGTTTACATCCTTTACTCCTTGCATTCGAGTCTTGGGTTGTATTGGGCGAGTTTGAAACAGGTTGGTTGAACTTAGAAACCAAGAGTAGTTGCCCAGATTTTGGCCTTTACGCTCGAGCGGGGATTCTGACGCTCGAGCGGGCCCTTCGTTGTTGTCTGTCCGCTCGAGCGAGGTTTTCGACGCTCGAGCGTAGTTTTCCATCATCCAATTTCTCCTCTACAGTGTTGTGCGCTCGAGCGGGAGTTTTGACGCTCGAGCGGGATGTTGTGTGTGACGCTCGAGCGGGGAGGTTTGACGCTCGAGCGGAGACTTGGTTCTGTAAAAGTTCTGGGAGTGTGTATCCGCCGCTCGAGCGGGATTGTTGACGCTCGAGCGGGAGTCTGTGACTGACGCTCGAGCGGGGGTTTGGACGCTCGAGCGGGGCAACTTTTATATAAATCCGAGATCCGACTTTTGGATCACTTTTTCAACTCCTTTTCTCTCTCTTACTTTTCAAAACCTCCATTTGAGAGCTCCTCTCACTAGAACCTCAACTTCTCTCTAGATATTGATCTAGCTAGGGTGTATTCCTCACCTTTGGTCTTTACAAAAGTTGGGTTGATCGTCGAGGGCTTTACATTGATCCGAAAATTTTGAGTTTTGGAGCACGTTGAGTTTCTTTATCTTCACCCCTTGAACTCCGAATTTGAGGTAGGGATTCCTTATGGTCTTTAACATAGATTTTTTGGCGATTTTGATAAAGTGTTGAAGTTGGAAAATTTTGGGACTTAGGGTTTCAAAATGTCAAAGAGTGTTTTATTATTTTGATTCTAAAATGAGTAATTTGGATTTCAAAATAGTGGTATTGATGTTGGTTGTTGATATATGGATCATTGGGTCAATATTGAAAAATGAGGGAAAAAGCCCTAATTCGTTGTGTAAATTCATTTGTATAATTAATTTGGGAAAAGTGTTGGTATTTGGAATTGAGTTGGAAATAATGAAATTGACTCATTATATGGTAGAATAGTGGAGTTGGATTTGTTAATCGCTCACTTTTGAAAACATGATATTTTATCTGTTGGAGCTTTTATTATCTGTTTAGAAATAATTGCTTGGGCTACCGGTGAAGGGTAGTTTTGATTGTTGTAGACAATGCATGATGATTAGGCAAACTAAAACTAATCAATTGGCTATGTCATAAAGTATGAAGATTGGTAGAATACATTAACGTTATGTATTGATTGATTGTGTATATGACCAATGTGTATATACTCTGTGTATGTGTGTGGGAGGAGATAGGGGATGTACTCCACGGTTTAGGGGAAGATAGGGGATGGACCTCTAAACCGGATATTGTTTGAGAGGAGATAGGGGATGGACTCCACTGATACAGCTCATATGCTTGTCAGATTTAAGTGATGATACAGCTCATATGCTTATCTATGGAAGTGATGATACAGCTTGTATGCTTATCTGTTGAGATGTTGATACAACTAATATGTTTATCTATTGAGAAATGGGAAATGTTTAATATGAGTTACTGTCTCATAGAAATGGTTGGCCAGGTTCTAAGCCATTGATATAATTTGCGAAACTGTTAAGAAATGGAAAGTAGAATGAAACATAGTCGCAGTGATTATAAGACGGAAATGGGTTATGAATTGATTTGTGGAAATTGAACATTTATCAATTGCTAATGTCTTAGTTATTGTTCGTACTGTGTTTAGCATATTTCTACTAGGTGTTGGCTCACCCTATATGGGACATTATTTTCAGGTACAGGTAGCATGCCACCTCCAAGGACATAGCTTGGATCATGATGAGAATTGAAGACTCTTTTTGGTTGTTTTATTTGTATTACATGTATAGCAAGCCAAGGGCTTAATTTGTATGGAGTTAGTACTCTTCTTTTGTGTAACCAAGTGTTAACTTGGAAAGCTGTAAGCCTATAGGGCACTTGCTTTTGTTGTTAACATGTAATACTGTTGTAAGAACTACTCTGATGAATAGAAATGGTTAATCTCTTTTGTATATTGCATGTCTATATTGATGGGTTAATGTTATTATTTCGAGGGCGTTACAATCAAGATAGGTAGCTTTCGGCCTTGAACCTTCCCTGGTGATAACCTATCAGACTTACTAGCTAACCAATGGACGCGATGCCTTGAATTGTTCAGCCGTTTGTGTAAGTCAAGACAATAGATTTCACACAAAATATCTTCTAACACGTCATGGTTCTCATTATTGTGTTCATTTTGGCCTTAAACGCTCATGGTTTTCATGAGTGTTTCTAGAGAATTTAGCCTCTTCATTCTCATAGAACCGGCCCCAGTTCAACACTCATATAGGTGATTGTTATTGTGAGTATCTCCTTATACTCGTCTTGATTTTATGCCTTAATCAAGATATAAGTAATCATTAAAAGCAAAAATTATCATTGTGCCCCTGCAGACAACATATGTTGCAAATATCACTCTCACCATAGGAATGGGTAGGGAATTTTAATCCCTTGGTGATTTCTGGCGAGCCATACATAACTTAGTTGTCCCTTTGAACTTAGTTATTGGAATCCCCAGTCATATAAGTAGGGTTACCATTATGACGACTCTTATGTAATAGGCTTTAATCCCATCCCCTTCGATGAACTATACACTAGCTCTTTTGTCAAACCTTTTGTTAACGGATCCGCAATATTCTCTTTAGATTTTATATAATCTATTGAGATTATTCTATTTGACAACAATTGCCTTACAGTATTATGTCGACGACGAATATGTCGTGACTTACCGTTATACATATGATTCTGGGCCCTGCCTATTGCAGATTGACTATCACAATGAATGCAAATAGTTGGCACAGGTTTTGGCCACATTGGAATGTCTTCTAAGAAGTGACGAAGCCATTTAGCTTCTTCTCCTGCTTTGTCTAAAACAATGAACTCGGATTCCATTATAGATCGTGCGATGCATGTTTGTTTCGTGGATTTCCAAGAAACAGCAGCGCCTCCCAGAGTAAAGACATATCCACTTGTGGATTTTGAATCTTTAGTATCTGATATCCAATTTGCATCACAATAACCTTCAAGTACTGCTGGATATCGAGTAAAGTTCAAAACATAATCACAGGTGAATCTTAGATATCTAAGAACTCGAAAGATCGCTTTCCAATGGTCTTCTCCGGGGTTACTAGTGTACCTACTCAATTTACTGATAGCATAAGCTATATCAGGACGAGTACAATTCATTAGGTACATTAGGCTTCCAATGATTTGGGAGTATTTTAACTGAGACACTGCATCACCTTTATTTTTTTATAAATAAAGACTGATGTCTACAGGTGTTCTAGTTACATTCAAATCATCCTTAATAAATTTATCAAGAATTTTCTTAATATAATGAGATTGAGATAATGCATATCCGTCATATGTTTTAGTAATTTTCATTCCTAATATAACATTTGCGACCCCATATCTTTCATATCAAATCTTTTGTTAATCATCTGCTTAGTTGATTTGATCATGTTTTGACTGCTTCCAATGATAAGTATGTCATCCACATAAAGACAAACTATGACATATCCTTGGTCAGTGTTTTTAACATAGACGCATTTGTTACATTTGTTTATCTTAAACCCATTAGTAAGCATTGCATAATCAAATTTTCATGCCATTGCTTAGGTGCTTGTTTTAATCCATAAACGGATTTTACAAGTTGGCAAACTTTCTTTTCTTGCCCTGATACTACAAACCCTTCGGGTTGCTCCATATAGATCTCTTCATTTAGATCACCGTTTAAGAAAGCTGTCTTAACATCCATTTGATGTATTTCTAAATTAAACAACGATGCTATAGAAATAAGCATGCGAATGGATGTTATTCTTGTCACAGGGGAATATGTGTCAAAATAGTCCAAACCTTCCTTTTTGTCTGTAACCTTTTACTACAAGTCTTGCTTTATACTTGTTTATTGAACCATCTACCTTCATTTTTCTCTTGAATATCCACTTATATCCAAGAGGTTTAGAACCTGGTGGAAGATCCACCAATTCCCAAGTATGATTTCGCATAATGGATTCAATTTCATTATTAACAGCCTTTTTCCATAAAGGTGCTTCAGGACCTGTCATTGCTACCTTAAAGCTTTGAGGTTCATTTTCTAACAGGTATGTTAGGAAATCTGGACCAAAGGATTTTGATGTTCTCGCTCTCTTACTTCGTCTTAGTTCATCATTAGTTAAATCCTGTTGGTTGAGACCATTACTAGTCTCTTGTGTTTGATTGTCATTAGTCTCTTGACTTTGTGAACAATCATAAGTTCTTTTCTGTGAACTTAATTCCTATCCTTTCTTATAAGGAAAGACATGTTCAAAAAACACAGCATTCCTTGACTCTATAATAGTGTTCACATTTGTATCAGGTATTTCTAATTTATAAGTCAGAAACCGATATGCACTACTATTCTGAGCATAACCAATAAACACACAATCTACTGTTTTTGGTTCAATCTTAGTCTTTTTAGGAACTGGAACTTCAACTTTTGCCAAACACCCCCACACTTTTAAGTATTTGTACGAAGGCGGTCGACCTTTCCACAATTCATAAGGAGTGTTGTTAGTCTTCTTGTGGAGTATTCTGTTAAGAACATAATTAGTAGACAATATTGCTTACCCCCACAAGTTCTGTGGCAAGGCTGAACTTAGTAACATGGCATTCATCATTTCTTTAAGGGTTCTATTCTTCCTTTCAGCAATTCCATTTTGTTGTGGAGAATAAGGTGCTGTAGTTTGATGAATATTGCCATGTTGTGCACAAAATTCATTTAATGGTGCATCATATTCACCACCCCTATCATTTCTAACCATTTTAATGGTTTTACCAAGTTGGTTTTCAATTTCTATTTTGTAGAGTTTAAACATTTCTAAGGCTTGATCTTTACTTCTAACTAAATAAACATAACAATATCTTGTGCAATCATCGATAAATGTTATGAAATACTTTTTGCCTCCTCTAGTTTGAACAAATTTTAGATCACATACATCAGTATGAATTAATTCTAGAGGTTCGATTTTCCTTTCAACCGATTTAAATGGAGCCTTAGTTAGTTTCGCTTCTACACAAATTTCAAATTTATGATTAGGATTAATTTCAAACTTTGGTATATAATCTAAACCAATTAATCTACGCAAAGCATCAAAATTCACATGTCCTAATCTACTATGCCATAAATTCAACTCAAGAATATAAGCAAAAGATGTGTTATTCTTATTTATAGCAACTTTTGGTACAACTGTCATTACATTTAGTTTAAAGAGACCATCACTCATGTATCCCTTACCAACATACATACCACTCTTTGTTAATACAAATTTATCAGACTAAAAAACAAGCCTAAAACCATTTTTACTTAACAAAGAACCAGAAACTAAATTCTTCCGGATGTCAGGTACATGCAGTACGTTGTTGAGGGTCAGTTCCTTCTCTGATGTCATCTTCAAGATCACTTTCCCTTGTCTAGCCACAGTAAAAGTAGAAGTAGAAGAATTTCTCATGAAAAGTTGTTCACCAATTGCAGCCTCATTGTAGGTAGTGAACATCTTCTTGTCCGCATATATGTGACGAGTTGCTCCAGTGTCAACCCACCACTCTTTGGGATTTCCAACCAAGTTAGCCTCAAACACCACAGCAGAGAGGTTGATGTCATTTACTCTGTCAGAGATGTAATCTACTTCAGTTACATTGGCCTGATTGGTAGTCTTCTTGCTTGTACTTCTATGATCCTTCTTAGGGCGGCGGCAGTCAGAAGCCCGATGTCCAATCTTACCACAGTTATAACATTTTCCTTTGAACTTCTTGTTGCTATCGCCTTGTTTAGGACCATCTCCAGTAAACTTCCTCTTTTTGTTAAGTGGTTTATGAACTTGTTCAACTACATTAGCCTTGGACTCAATGGGATTTTTCACATTCCTCTTTTCAGCCTTTTGGTTATCTTCCTCAATTCTTAGTCTTACAATAAGTTCATCCATGGTCATTTCTTTGCGTTTATGTTTTAAATAATTTTTGAAATCTTTCCAAGCCGGTGGTAACTTTTCCACTAAAGCAGCGACTTGGAAAGACTCGCTAAGAGACATACCTTCTGAATGAATATCATGCAAAATTATCTGAAAACTTTGAACTTGAAAAATTACCGTTTGGGAGTCTACCATAACAAAATCTAGAAATTTACCGATAACAAATTTCTTCGTGCCGACATCCTCTGTCTTGTATTTTTTCTTCAAAGAATCCCACAATTCTTTTGCTGACTTCAGAGGACTGTAAACATTATACAGCATGTTGTCAAGGCCATTGAGGATGTAGTTTCTGCACAAGAAATCTGAATGTTTCCAAGCATCTACAGCGGCAACAACTTGCCGATCATTTTCACCCTCTTTAAGTGCTGGAGCCACTTTATGGAGAAATCGGGCCAAATTCAGAGTTGTAAGATAGAACAACATTTTCTACTGTCATCTCTTAAACTCAGTACCGTTAAACTTTTTCAGTTTTTCTCCATGATTTATTGGTACATGAACATGGTTCTGGATAGGTACCGGTGTTGGTGTAACAATCGGAGTACTACTACCAGTTGCAGTTTCAGTTGTAGTAGCCATAATCTCTTATTACAAAAATCAGAAAAAATTAAAACACAAATTAATTTTCTAGTTACTAAAACCAGAAAATAAATGATAACACAAAATAATTTTATTTTCCTTGTTACTAAAACTAGAAAAATAAAATATCACAATAATTTTCTGTAACACAAATTAATATTCTGCAATTGTTAATGACACCAGTATATTACTACTAGTTGTCAAAGAAAAGAGACAGTATATTACTACTATCTGTCAAATAGCATAAACACTATTTGTTTTCCAACCAGAATATGTCTTTATGAAATCACAGAAAATTAAATACAATGAAGATACCAAAATAGTTCTGTCTTAAGATTGTTGGACAATCTTCACTGTATTTAAATAAATAATATTCTGTTGTGTACTAAACAACAACAAGAATATAAAGAAATAAAGGAAATAAGAGAATTTGTTTGATTACAAAAATCAAACTAGAAATATAAATAAATAAATAAAAAACAGATTTTATTTTGTTACAAAAATAAAATTAAAATCTGATTTAAATAAATAATAATAACTCCAAAAATAAATTAAATAACTTACTTGATTAATTTTTGAATAATAATCTGATCAAGTCCAGTGTTTGACACTTAAGACAGATTTGTCCTCTCCACAGTGCTTTCAGAATGTGGACGTCTATCTCCCAGGATGAAATGATCAACTACAAACAATAGCAGCACTACAAATTGTTTGCCTTATGAACACACTAATTGTTTACACTCTTTCTTACAAGGAAAAATAATAAAATAAATGCAGCAAAATGCAGAGATGAATTTGCAGCAAAGAATGACGAAAATTGTTCATGAAAAACAAATGAGAGATTTGTCTATTTATAGGAGAAATTATGGCTGTTGGGTTTGAATTAAACAGGTGCAAAACCTGTCTGTTTGGGTGTACAGTAAAACCGGACCAGTTTATTTCCGGAATTAATTTGAATTATGGATTTTATTTTACCAGAAAATAAAATTAATTCAAATATTTTTGGCCCAAAAAGATAGGTATTGGGCCGGACAAGCCCAACCCAACCTCACACCCGCGTCCAGCCCGACCGGACGGACGGACGGCGGCGGAGCACGCATGTGGTGATTTTTAAGTCCAATGGGTCTAGCCCATTGCGCCCATAACCTCCCTCTCTAAAACACTTGGGTACCCCTTAGGGCACTTCCCAAGTTCCAATCCCATGTCTTATAAACCCATTCAAAACATCCCACCAAATCAATGTGGGACAAGCCTTGTTCAAACTTTTAAGGATTTTTCACCAAAAACTCCATTTCCATGTAGAATACTTTGGCTTCAATTTCCATTCACTCGCTAATAGTTTTGAGCAACCAAATATACCACGTGAATCACAATGCGAGATAGAACGCGTTACCACTTTGACTTGCGACAAACGACACACGGGGCCCACCTAAAAAATAGACCAAACTTAGGAAAAAATTATGCTTTTACCTAGAATTTTCCAACCATTCTAACAACTAATACTATAGAAAATTTAGTTATCCAAATTAATTCAGTAACCTTTATCACTCCTAAAATTTGGGCAACCGATCAACCATCACATGATGTAATTATAGGCAATAATTTTCAAAGATTATACAACCCTTGTACACAAACATTACACTCTGTTATATTTACAAATAACAATAAGCCAGTTGAAGTCTTAAAACTAAAAGCGGCTATTACACATTACAATATTAACTTTGTACGCAGCAAGCATGGTGATGAGGTAATCTCTTCAACTGGGCGCGAAACTACACTAAGTATTAAAGAAATTAGTATTCAAGAAGAAATTCAAAAAGAACAACTAGAAAGATGTAAAAATTTATATAGTAAAGATCCATTAAAATTTTGGCATAAAGATAAAAGTATAGCTAAAATATACTTAATTGATCCTAATAAAATAATTATAGTAAAACCAATGGTATATACTTGTAATGATATAGAGGAATTCAGAAAAGCAATAGAAGATCTAAAAAAAAGATTAATTAGAGATAATGAAAGTCCACATAGCAATCCAACATTTTATGGTCAGAAATCATATTGAGGTTAAAAAAGGAAAGGCTAGAATGGTAATAAATTACCAAAAAAAATGATAATACTAAAATAGATGGTTATTTTATTCTGAATAAGCAAGTCCTTCTCAACAGAATACAAGACGCCTCCTGGTTCTCCAAAATGGACTGTAAAAGTGGATAATGGCAAATAAAAATGAATAAAGACAGCATCCCACTAACGGCCTTTAGTGCACCACAAGAACAATATGAATGGCTTGTAATGCCATTCGGGTTAAAAAATGCACCTCAAATATTTCAAAGAAGAATGGATAACATCTTTAAAGAATTGAATAATATTTGTCTTGTATATATAGATGATATTTTGAATTTTTCCAGATCCATAGAACAACATAGAATAGATATTAAAATAATAACAGAAAAATGTGAAAAACATGGAATAATATTAGGTGAAAAGGAATGCATATATGCACAAAATGAAATAGAATTTTTAGGACTTGAAATCAAAGGAGGAACAATAAAAATGCAAAGTCATGTTCTCGAGAAAATTAATAAATTTCCTGACAAAATCACGAATAGAAAACAATTAGAAAGATTTTTAGGATGTTTAACATATGCCTCATATTTTATAAAAGACTTAGCCAAAATAATAAAATCTTTATAAAAGAAACTAAAAAAAGATGAGAGTTGGACTTGGAACTCAGCCGACTTCACCTTAGTAAAATTCTTAAAAGAAAACTGTACATATTTACCTACCTTAACTCTTCCTAATAACAATGATGAGCTAGTACTAGAAACTGATGCACGTACCAATCACTGGAGCATAGTTTTAAAAATAAAAGAAAATAATCAATTATGTAAATATTGTAGTGGAAGTTTTAATCAAGCTAAATGTAATTATTCTACCATGGAAAAAGAATTATTAGCCATAGTAAAAGGAATAAAAAAATAATAATAATTTTGGCACCAAAATCGTTTTTAATAAGAATTGATTGCAAAAGCCTACTAGGTTTCATAAATAAAATTTATCTAACATGTAGGCACAATGGAGGCTTTTACAATGACAACTTTAGTTAAAAAATTTACTTTTGATATAGAACATATTAATGGTAATAAAAATAATTTAGCAAATACTCTAACTCGAGAACTTGCAGATGGCATCCACATCCACATCCACATCCATAAAGACTTATACTGCTAGAGAAGGAAACACTCCTTGCAGAAACTCAAGAAGTGCTAGACTTGGTAACACAAGACAATGCTAAAATTATCAGAAAAATGCAGGCTATAGGAAAGAGTCATTCTGTGAACGAGCTTATTAGAACGACCTATTTAGTAACAAAAACCTTTTTAAGATTAGAAGTATTATATTTGTTTGTTCAACTCCCTGCTGACCTCCAAGATAAAATAAAAAGATGTATGTTTCTTAAGTTATTTATGAAATGTTATGAAGAATGTGTCACTTATTTGGGAACTCAGTGGTGCTACTTCAACGGACAAACCACATTGTACAATTATGGAATGTTAAAAGTTTCATTCAATCCAAACAAGGTCATTAGCCCAAAATATCCTTTGGTTTAAATGTGAAAATAGAGAATAATAAATACATTCGACATTCCACCTCACCCACAAAGTACTATGTTCACTCAGCTCACCAAATTCCAACGATTCATGTTCAGAAGAATTTATAAAGTCTCTGAAGAATATCCAAGCATGGCACCCATCACATTTACAATTGCCCAAACAGAAGTAAAGGATGAACATCTAAATGTAGCTCATTATTTGATAAAAGTCAAAGACAAGAAAGATGTAATCCCCTACAAATGTAATTGGTTCCAAGATTGGGACGAACCTTTTATATTAGATCCAACAGAAGCAAGGGCAAGAGGGTTTTTCCTAATATCTCACAAAACCATAGAATTAGCAAGGGTTGGATTCAAATAAGTTCATTATGAAAGAACTACGTTTGCCATAACACCATCCTTGGTAGAAAAATTAATTGTTCTAGGATTGCTTTATGAATCAGTATATGATTAATTGAAACATGTTGAATTGGGGACATATTGTAATAACCCTGACTCCTGATTAACGTAATTCGTGCTTAATTATGCCTAACAATAATTTAGGAAGGATTATTGGGATGTGGTAATGCAACTGAATATGAAAACTGAATGTACATATAAATCAAATGAATTGAAGGAAACGAATAAGATTATGCATGTGTTTATTATCATTTGATGTCTGTATAGTAAGATGGACAATGCAAAGGGAAGTGGTGAAAGTGAATCTTCAGAGGTTCGCATGGGCCGAATGGAACAGATGTTAGCAGCGTTGACTGAAGCCTGGACACAACAACAAAGACAACAACCTTTGCCCCCTCCGCCTCCACCGGTATAATTCTGTAATTATTTTGTAAATATTGGTGTCCTTGACTGGCATGTTTATGTATATATAAATAAGTTTTAAAATGTTCTGTCCCATGTACGTTGTCACAGCTCATTGGACCTTGTCTATTTTGTATTATTGCTTCTGCAGCCCCTTATTACTTGATAATCTGTTTAGAGGCCTTTGGTAATCCACGGATTACTGGCCGGTTACGGTGCTAAACCTATAGGGGCGGGTTTGGGTCGTGACACATATTTATCTGAAAGAGTGTAAAATTCTGGAAAAATATCTTATGGAACAAGATCTAGAAGGATGGAATGAGATGTTTGAAGAGTATGACGAAAACTATGATCTTAGTAATATCATGAGTGATAAAGGGGTGTGGAATCTATACAATACAATGGGTTGACAAAACCATAGGTAGTTTGGCAAACCATGGGCTGAAAACTACACTTCCACGTGACTATCCCACCAGGTGTCTCTTGTTAATAAATAAATCAGCATATAGCCATGCCACCTGCTTGTTTGTCTCTTGTTTGTCTTCTAGTAACAATAAAATATAATATATAACATATTGTATATTTATAGAATAGGTTGAAATCCGGACTTAGAAGTTCATAAGGTGCCTATATGAAGGCCTTGACTGAGAGAAAAATGGGACGGATTACTTAGGGTATACTTGATACTAAGAAAGAAGTCTGGTTCTCAGGCCTTCTTAGAGCAAATAGTACTCTAGCAATCCAATAGTCTACAAACACCCCTTTCCTTGTAAATCTTTGTTCAATAAATAAAAAAGTTTTTCATTTTTAGAAGAGAGTATGTTATTACTGTATGTCAAGTTGCTGATCTTAGGTCTCCTACATAATCAAAGAAGCAATTTTTGAAGTTACAGTCTGAGGTAAGAAATGAAACAGATCTGTGCTGAGCCTAATCTAAGAAAGAAAAGGTTGAGGGTAGCTACCTCTGTAAGCTGGAAGCTTGCCTATGCTAGAGTCCTATGCCGACTACATTCAGGTAACGATCAAAATCTTTAGATATTGTTCTTATTTTGGAAGCATAGTGGGCCTAAATCAAAACATCTAAAACTTTTTCCTTTTTGAGTCTTTATCACCATTTTTATATCCAAGACATGTTACTAGATCGTAATCAAGTAATAATATTAATAGCAAATTGTCACTAACATCGTAAAATTTTACAAAATCAACTAAATACTGGTACTGTTAAAGATATAGAAATTACAAGAAAAAGAATTGATGAAATATCTAAAGAAATTGTATATTATCAAGAACAACTAGGTTTAGTATAAAAAAAATAAAAAAATAATAATAAATAAATAAATAAATATATATATATAATAATTTTTCACATCATCGCCACATCATCAAGCACATCATTTGAGCTAATTTGAGGCACAAAAATTAGAACTACCTAACATCACTTAATAATTTATTTTTGTGGGTCTCAAGTAGACCCAAAGAACCCAACTGGCCAAATCAATCAGGGCTTTAATTGCATTTAAAGGTTTTTTTTAATATCAAACAAATAAAAAAAAAATGATACCAAAGAGTTTATGTATTTATTTATTTTTCAAAAAATAAAGAAAAAATATCAAGTAAATTTTATTTTTTTAATGAAATTTTTATCGAATCATATTAACACCATGTTGAGAGAATTAATTCACGTGTCAATAAAATTTGATGGGAATTTATATAATATTTTTTTCAAAAATAAAAACTATATTATAGCTCGCATAAGGGCTTGATGTGAAAATGAAAGCAACTAACTTCGGTCTATAAGGCCAAGAGTTCAACCAAGAGTTTAGAGTTATGCATATGAAGGGTAACCAAAGTGGAGGTTGGGTTGGGTTTAATTCGTATACCAATCCTCTATTATTGTTAGGCCAAGCCCACCAGCTACTTTACCGGGTTCAATTAGGCTTGGATAGATCTAAGAGGATGGAATCGAAAAATAAAAAAAATTATTTAGTACGGTTAATTTTTTTAGCATTTTTATTAAATTATTTAAAATTATAATTTATTCTCTATTTTTATTATTATTATTATTTTTATTTTTTTACAAATTATTCTTCAATATAAAATCATAATTTGTGATACACCTAAATAACAAACAAATCAATTGAGAGGAGAGATTCTATTGACAAAAATGAAAATTCTATTTTCACAAATTATCCATCTATTGCTATATATTTACAAATTCACTTTCCTTTAAACAATGTTTTTTTAATTTTTTTTTTTAAATTTTAATTTGTGATGGCCCGAAACAGCAAAGGATTTTTTAAATTACTTTTTATTTTTTTAAACAACAAATGATCAAAATTTTTTATTTATTTTGTTTAGCTTTGAAAGGCTGAATCAAGTCACTTTGTTCAGCTTTTCCGAGCTGAACAATGTTGTTTTGTTCAATAGTACACTACCAAAGAAAATAACTTGGTTCAGTTCAAAAAAAAAGAAAATAACTTGGTTTGACTCTAAAAACTTGTGAAAAATCTAGAAATTCCCTAGATGTTGATTTATGATTATGTATCAATTTTAAGCAGAATATAACAATCTCAATCAAACAATCAAGACAAAGAGACACAACGATTTTACGTGGAAAAAACTACAATTGGACACCTCCAACTATGATCAAAAACCACGGGCAACAGCCACAAGAACAATCCACTAAGAAGATTTAAAAGAATTACACAGGTATACTCTCAATTACCTAGCGAATCCACAACGCCTAATTGAACCAACCTCTATGTGCCTCTTCCAACCCGTCTTCACCTTGGAATTGTCTTTACGATGAGCCACCCCGGAATCCACCAAAGCTTCAGGCTCGAATTCTTCAGAATCCACCGAAGAACAACTCTCTCTTTTGTAGAACAAAACACAATCTTTGATGTACTCTCTTTAAACCATGAGTTGAATACTCAATAAAACATCAAAGAAAACTCACAAAGTATCCCCAGATATAAACCCTAAAAACCAAAAAGAAGATCTGGAGCAGTAATCCTAAAATCTGACCCAACACGCGAATTTATAGAATCTGTCCCGCGATCTCCGCTCGAGCGCCCAACAGCCCGCTCGAGCGTCGTCAGCAAAATATGCGCGTCATATAACAGAGGTCCACTCGTGCGCCAGAAAGCCCGCTCGAGCGCGAAATCACACATCTCAGTACTTCTGCAGGCGACCAAAACTGCTGGAACCAGGAATTCTCCGCTCGAGCGGGGGAATGTCCGCTCGAGCGGACAGGCAACTTGGAATGTATTTTTGCATTTTGCTTCGGGGGCGCTGCCCCTCGACCCCGTCGTGGCGCTGCCCCGGACCCGCCAAGGGGCGCTGCCCCCTGGACCCCCGCGAGCTGACCGGGCAGCTCGATCCCGGTCATAATTAGCGAAGTGGCAATCTTGAAAGTATTAGCATCACAAACTTCTCTGAAAAGCACAATTCGGGTTGGATTCGCATCTAAACACTCATAGCCTCACTGAAATAAAAAGTGCGAAAAAAAATACAACTGAAAGGAGTTTTGTCAAACGGGATTGCCAAGAATAAAACCTAACAACTTGGATAGTGTTGACGTAAAACAAGCAAGATATGTGCTTTTAAGGTCAAGTTTGGCATATCCAAAATAATTTATCTTTTTATCTTTTTTCTATCATATCTCTCTCTATTTTTCTGTATATCTTTTCGTAAAAAGACAAAAAGTGCACTTATTTAGGTCATCCCAAACAACCCCTAAGTAAAAAAACACAAAAATCAAGAATTATATTTTGATATTTTCGTGAATACTTGACTTCTCTTTAAGGGATTGCTTCAAAAAACACTTTTGGTTATTATGCTTATTCATTATTTGATTTTGTTTAAATTTTTTTTTTATTTGCAAGTAATTACAACACAATAAGAAACAATAATGTTGATGATAATGGTGAGTTTTGATAAGGTGGATTGGAGTATTAGAGTGAGTAACAAGACGAAAAGAAAATAATTAAAAGTTGAGAAAGAAAATGAAGAGATTTGAATATAAAGAATACATATAAGTGATTAAGGTGTATCATGAGGGAAAAAATTTATTTTAAGATTTAAAATATATTGTCCTTATTAATAAATTTACATCAAGGTATAATAGAAACTAAAATTTTAAAATTTTAGTTGGCGTACTATTTGGGTAAAAATAGAATCACCTGTATATATATATATATATTAAAGAAAATAGAATTTCTAATGAGAAGGCCTTTGTGAAGCTCAAAAATCCTCTCACTATTTTTCTAAAATTCTTGTTTTTTGAATAATTAAAAAAAACTTTTATTGACTACTTTTTTTATCATTTAAAAAAATAGGAATTAATCCATTTATATCCCTTGATTTACGACTTTCAAATGAAAAGTATATTAATCTATTTCAAAATTAAAATTCAAAATAGATAAGATATTTTTCAAATATTTTAAAGATAAAAGATCAGTTTGACTCTAATTCAAAATTCTTTCATTAGATTTATATCCTACCCAAAGATATTTCAAAAAAAAAAAATTAAACTTATAAATCTCAAAACTCAACTTCCATGACAATATGAATTTGCACAAAAAAATTGAAGAAGAGAAGGAATCTTGAATTAAATAAGTGATTTGACCAATTATTCAATATTTTTGGCATTGCAGAGGAATTAAATAAGTGATTTGACCAATTATTCAAGATTTTTGGCATCTTATATGAAAAGAAACACATATTTAAAATCTCATGTTGTGTTTTTTTACTGCCCTTTTCTGTTGCAATTTTTTTTCTTTGTTTTAGTTTTAGTTTTAGTTTTAGTTTGTTGGGTGTATTTATTTAGTTTTTGCTTCATAATCTAAGTTAGTTGTTGAAATTATAATAATGTAGTAGATGCAATTGTGTCTCTAAAATTTATTGTTAATTTTTTTTAAAAGTTTATAAGTACAATGTACAAGAAAATGTAGCAGTGACAATGAAGAGCTAAAAGACCAACACAAAAAAGTGATGTTTTGAGATACAACTCAAGTTCACACATTTTTTTTGAGAAAAATTTTACCTATCAAGAAGAGTATTTAGAACATATTCACGAGTTTGAAGAATGTTTTTGTTCAATCCCATTTATTTTTCATTGTATTTTTTCTTCATTTATATTAATTTTTGTGTTCTATTTTGTTGTAATATATAAGGAGGACACTTGATTTGAATCCAAATATAACTAAACTTAATTATATAACTCTATAATATTTTTGCTTACATTTTTATTTTTTTAGTTGAGATCTTCATGGATTTAAATTTGTTTCTTTGCATATAATCTCTCTTGTAATAAAAAGTCTTTTGTACAAATGAACATTTCTAGTGAATGGATCTCAAATTCCTTAACAAATATACAAATAAAGTACTTTGTTTTCAGCTCATAATAGTCGTTGTATATAACGAAAACCAAAGTGAAAATAAATGAATGATTAAATTATCATATAACACAAAATAAAAATAAAACTAACTAAGATTTTAAAAAGAAAAGTAATGCTATTTGTATTTATTTATTTATTTAGTAGCTTCAAAATGCAAAATTGTTGAAATTTATAGGTTATTGATACAAAACAAAATTAAGAAATAAAAAAGTGATCCATTGACTTTTTAAAAAAAAAATTAAATAGCTTTAGAATACAAAAATTGTTAAAATTTATAAGTAACAGACACAAAATAGAGTTAAAATTTGTATAAATACTTATTTTTTAACTACACAAAATGTAAATTTTAAAAAAATTATAAGTGATATTTAACTCTCATCTAATTTTTAACTTACCACACCTTAGTTCTTATTTTTGAGATTTTTTTTTTATAAATTTAAAAAAATTGTAGGTGGTATTTTACTCTTATCCAATTTTTAAACTACTATTCTCTGCTGTTATTATATTATTAGAGTTATATTAGATTTTTTTTTTCAGGTTTATCTTATTTTATTTTTGAATTTTTAAATTTCAACTTGATTTATTTTTTTCTTTTTTTTTTCAATCTTCGTTTGATACTTACTGAATTTCTCTGTACCTCATTTTTCTAGGATATATTTAATTTCTTTTTCTATATGCTTATAGTTTACCTTCAAATATGAACTTGATTTTTTTTTTTTTATCTTTATCTTGTATTTACAGAATTCACTCTTACTTTTGATTTTCAGTTGAGTTTATTCTTTTTCGAGAATTTATTTAATTTTCTCTCTTTATATTCTTATAGTTTATCTTCAATTTTAAACTTAATTTTTTTTTTTATCTTTATCTTATATTTGTAGAATTTCACTCTTACTATTCTTTTTTAATTGAGTTTATCTGTCTTGCATATCTATGTAAACAAAGTGAAATTACTCAAATCTATCATTTAAATACCTATCTAAATTAATATAATAGCATTTGGTTAATTTTTTTTTTTATCGGCCAATGTTAGTTGTTAATTTTTTTTATTTATTAACATGTTTAATATTATTTATTATATTTTGTTACTTGCCCGTACATAACACAGGTTTTACCCTGGATAAGAGAAAACAAATGAGCAGCTAAGCTGGATCCAGCTTATTATTTGGTTATTTTTTCGGTTGTTTTTATATTTAATAAAATTTGTTTAAAAAAGTTAGATCCGCCTTTTCTAGATAATTCTAAAAATAAATAAAATTTTACTAAAATAAAAATAAGACACAAAATTTTAGGCTCCTGCGACAGAAATAGTTATTTTTGTGTTTATTGGGCTTTTAGTTTTTATTATTATTATTTTTAATTTTAAATCCTCTAATCAAGACAAGTCTAAACAAAAAAAATTTGAAAATAATTTTTTTAAAAAGGTTCAAACACAAGTTAAGCTCAGAAAAATCAACTCTTAAAGGAAGACCGAGTAATCCAAAGCAATCAACCAAACACTGCCTTGGGAGATTAAAAAGTGAACCAATCCATACATGACACGAAATGACATTACATCCATTCAAATATGTCATTATCATACTTATCTAAAAAAATATAAGAAGAAATTACACACAAAAAAATAAAAAAAATAAAAAAATAAATCTAAGGTTTAATCTTAGTTGCAAATTAACCTCTAATTTTTCAATTATTTCAATTTAAGCTTTAAATTTTAAATTAGTATCAATTCTAACCATGTTAGTTATAACTATTAGAGAAGAGGTAATTTAGATATTTAATTTTTTTTTTTTTTGTTTTCCTTTCATTAATCTCAAGACATCTCCTATCTTTAACGTTATCCGTCACCACCCTTGATTTTCTTCAATCCACTACCATTGCTTCATCTTTTTTCTTGATCCACCGCTATTCCTCGCTTCATCCTAATCCACCGCTACTGCAATTTTCCAACATTACTGGCAAAAACTAATTAAATTATCTAAATTGTTCCCTAACTAATAGATGATTAGAATTAACGCCATTTTAAAAATTAAGAATTTAAATTGAAACAATTAAAAATTATAGTATATTTTGTTATTTGGATAAAATCTTATGGATTTCTTTTTATAATTTTGTGAAAATGAAGAAAAATAATAGACAAACACATAAATCACACAATTTATATATATATATATATATATGTATATATATATATAAAATGATGTAATAAATTTGTAATCAATCATTTCAAATTTAAAAGGCCATCAAAATAATATTCTATTACAAAATATCACTATCACTTGATTCACATCATTTTGATAATATGTTTCTTAAACTTTTTAATTTACAAATTAATTTTTCATAATAAAAATGTCAATATCATAGGACATGGACAACAATTGATGCGGTGCACGAGTTATGTGCCAAACAGACAAAAATAAAAATGATTTTTGGGTGGACTATGAAAAATGGGGTCTCATGTTTGGCAGATGTGGGGTTAATTTATGGCCCTCATTCATCATTATTCTTGAATTGCTTTTTATTCACACATCAAAGGCCACGGTTTTCTATATATAAAGAAGTTATTTGGTGCTATTAGGACAATGATTAACCACTTTAGAGTTGTACGATCCCATGAATTTTTTTTTGGGTAATGTTAGGTTTTATGAAAGATTGTCTGCATATGGATTTTATTTTTCGTATATTAATTAGGGTTTTTACTCCTATTTTGGGAGTTTCTTTGTCAAAAAAATTTATATTGTATTTAATTTTCATTATTATGATTGTAATTAATTGTGTTTCATTGTAATATCTTATATGAATCAAATCTTTAAAAAATAAAATAAAAAAATGTTAGGTTTCATGAAACTTTAAGAAATAATCTAGTATTGTAGATAATGAAACAAGAAAAGCGGCTTACTTTAATGTAAATATATTTTAATTTTGAAGTCTCAGTTTACAAATAGTATAAACTTAGTTTTGTTTTATAGTGCTCCGATTGATAGATTGTTAGTGTATGTGATTGCATAACATATAAAAAAAATATCTCAAACTAATCCAAAAATAGAGAATTTTCATCAAATTTTTCCTGATATATATAAATATATTTTTTTAATGATACGTAACATTAATCATTGCTTTTATTTTCTTCTAAAAGCAAGAGTTCACGTGATCAGAGATTAGTCAAAATATATGTTGCGCTAACATTTTATGGAAAAATATTTGAGATTTTAAAATAGTATTCATAATGCTATCTATAATGATGTGATAAAGATATATGTCAATTTTTAATTTGTTACGCACTTAATGATGGTGGACTCAACTCTCATGGCGCATCAATATGGGTGAATTTATGGGTATAGGGTCATACTTGTCTCAAGTCCACTTTGTGGATTGGATAGTGCCATTGGGTATGTGGATTGGATAGTACTGTTGGGTCTGTGGGGCTTGCCATGGGTTCTGTTTCGATAATCCGAACCGTTGAATGTGTAGAGCTCGTCAAGTATTTTATCCTTTAAAAAAATCGCGTTAATCAGATATTGATAATTACTTGATCAGTTTAGATTTTTGTCAACCATTTATGTAAAAAATTATGTTTACTGTTGACAAAAATCTGATCCAATCAAATAGCTATCGATATTCGATCAACTTTTTTTTTTTTGCAAAGATAAAGTACTCGACGATTTCTATATATTGAAATAGTTCGGATCATCGAAACAGTATCCGCAGTGAGCCCCCATGGGCCCAACAAGATGCTTCAATCCAATCTCAGGCTGGAGAGAAACTTGACCCATAGGTATAAATGTATAGGTCTCTAACGTTACTCTGTTTTATGTAGCAAGTATATTATGTGGTTGAATTGATGTATGCTTTTTCATTCATGGTTTGTCAGACAACTGAGACTGGAGTTGGATCTGATCGAGCACCTAGGTGCCGTTTGATAATACTTACGTTTTCAGTTTTCAATTTATATTTACAAAAATTTTAAGAACTCAAATAAAAACTTGTTTGGTAAATTTTTGATTTATAAATCAGTGGTCTCAGTTTATAAATTTAGCCAAAAAATGTGAACTCAAAAAATGTGTTTCCGTTTTGAGTTTTGAGTTTTGAGTTTTTTTTTTTTTTTACCACCTAACACTAGCCACCACCCGCTACCATTTTCCACTACCGTCTTCTGCCACCACCACCCACCACCCACCACCCACCCTCCACCACCACCTGCCACCACCACTCACCACCCATCCTCTACCACCACCTGCCACCACCAGACACCACCACCTACCCCCCGCCGCCACCACCACCACCATTACCCACCACTTACCTGCCACCCACCTGTCACCACCACCTACCACCCACCACCACCACCACCATCACCCACCCGTCACCACCACCCACCACCCGTTACCACCACCACCACCACCACCCACCACTCGCTACCAACATCACCCACCACCCACCCGCCACCACCACCCACTCGCTAGCACCCAGCACCCTTACTGTCACCCACCCACCCACCCACCCACCCACCACCACCAGCACCCGCCACCACCACTCACCACCTGCCATCCACCACCCACCTGTCACCACCATCCACCCACCCGTCACCGCTTTCCACCACCGTCTTCCGCTGCCACCACCCGCCACTTACCACCATTTTCCACCACCGTCTTGTGCCACCATTACTCACCACCTGCCACCATTTTCCACCACCGTCTTCCGCCACCACCACCCGCTATCATTGTCCACCACTGTCTTCCACCGCCACCACTCGTCACCACCCACCACCCGCTACCACTTGCCATTTCTCACTCTTTTTTATATTTTTAAATTTTTTTAAACATTTTGTCTAAACCAAATGCGTTTGTAGTTTATGTTTTTCTAAAAATAAATAAAAATCAATTTATAAAATTTTTATAAATATAAACTAAAAACATAAACGCTACCAAACAGGTTCCTAGCATCACGGGCTGAACACAAAATGACTTTTCAAATCCCACTTTTACCATATAACAAACAACAATGATTCATCCCCCCTTTTCCTCCCACCCCCTTTGACCCCCTCTTTCTCTCATTGTTACATTTTCTTTTTCTTTTTCTTTTTTTCCCTACTACTCCAATCACCACCCGCCACGTGGCAAAGAGGGGTGAGGGGGTGACCCCCAAAAGAGGGTCCCAAGCATTATTCTATAACAAAGTGAGAAGGTACACTATCAATTTGACGACATCCTTATTATATAAAATACTTTCTTAGTTGAGGAGAGCAAGGGGCATCATAGCCTCTACATTCTTCAATTTTGTATTTTTATATATGGAACGTACCCTAATTATTTTATATATTACATATTAGTATTAATTTTATTAATGTGGTATATAATGTCATTTGTCACTTTTCGATTATAATAATCATAAAGACGAATTTTTTAGGATAAATTATTAGCATGTTCTAATAATTAGATTTAATTCTCACTAAGTCCTATCAATTTGTCGCTAAAAGTAGGTATTAATAGAATCGTCACTAAAAATTGACAATTAGTGACTTTTTTGTTACAATTTTCTAAATCTATAGTTAAAAACTGACAATTAGCGATATTTTTCTAAATATGACACTAAAAATTGACAATTAGTGGCATTAGCGTATTACTAAAAATTACATTTAGCGATATTTTTCTATGACAAATTTTCAAACTGTTGCTAAAAACTAACAATTAATTAGTTAGGCTTTCACCTACCTACCCACGTCATCTATTTGTCTGCATGTTATTTATTTGTTTCACAGGTGTTTAACACTAGAGGGGTGTGAATAGTGTCTTTTTGCAAATCCTCAATTCTTATGGTAAAATAAGTGAAAAATAATTTTATGTAATGAAGATAACTAGATAAATTCAAACAATACAAAAATGCAAGTACAAAGTATGTGTAAGAATGTATGAAAAACTTGATGTGCAACATTCAATTATTTAGGAAGACTAATTAAATTGTTTTAAAAAATCTTCAAACATTTGTTATTAAAGAGATGAACAAATAATTAAATATGTAGTAATGGTAAGCAATCTAAAATAAAGTTCAGGAAAAAAAATAATAATAAGAGAGAGAGAGATCAAACACATCGATTTTTACGTGGTTCGGTCTTTGTCTACATCTACGTCTCAAGAGCACCCTTTGAGGATTTTCATAACCCACTAGACTTCTCTTTAAAGGTGTAGAACAGTCTTACAAGTATCTAGAGTCTACAACTCTACAAGGATTTTATTGGCAATAGTGAGCTTTATGATCTACCACTTCATGGAAGGAAATACACTTGGTGTAATGCCCAAGAATCAGAGAAATGGAGCAGAATTGATAGTCTTATTAAGTCCTAAATGGATGCTCAATTTCTCAATAAAATTATAGGGATTACCCCGGTTAATTTCAAACCACTGCCCTTTATTAATGATGGAAGATGCCAGAGATTGGGGGCCAAAGCCTTCCAGGTTCCTAAATGCGTGGACTCTTCACCCCAGCTTTGCTCAATTATTTGCCTCAACATGGTCAGGTACCTCTTTTGCTGGCTAGTCTGGTTATATACTCTCTTAAAAGTTAAAGCACTTGAAGCTAGTTTTAAAATCTTGGAACATTGAGGTGTTTGGCAATATGGCTTCTAAAATTAAGTCTTCAGAAGAAGAGCTACATGTTCTGGATATCACTGCAGAGAAAAGAGCACTGATTGCTTCAGCAAAGGCAAGAAGAAGGGAGGTCAAAGGTGAGCTGTGGAAACTATACAAAATGCTAGAATGGATTTGGCACCAAAAATCCAGATTGAATTGGTCTCTCAATGGGGATAAAAATAGTAGATTTTTTCATGTTATTGCAAGTTCTCGACAGAGTAAAAATCTGATCAATTCTATTTCAGTAAATGGAGTGTCTATTGAGGATCCTATTGGAGTCAGGCACCAAATTCTACTTCACTTTAAGGCTCAATTCTCTGAATCATGGGTTAAGAGGCCTTCTTTGGCAGGGGTGTTCAACACCATTGACCCAGATTATGTCTGTCAACATCTGGTAGCTGAGTTCAGTGCAACTGAGGTACTAGCAGCAATCAAAGATTGTAACAATAACAAAGCTCCAGGCCTTGATGGGTTCAACCTACTGTGTTATCAGAAATTCTGGAAGGTTATGAAGCTAGATATAATGCAATTTTTCAAGGAGTTTCACTCTAACAGTAGGCTTGCGTATGGCATTAATAGCTCATTCATCACCCTTATTCCCAAGGTGGATAATCCTATTGGTGTATCTGATTATAGACCTATTAGTCTTGTGGGATCTATTTACAAAATCTTGACCAAAGTCTTATCATTCAGATTAAAATCAGTGCTTCCCTCAATCATTGGTGAAACACAGATAGCATTTTTGGGAGGGAGAAATATTCCTGATGGAGTGTTTATTGCTAATGAAGTAGTGGATAGTTGGGAGAAGGCCAAAAAGCAAGGGTTGATTCTCAAATTGGATTTCGAGAAAGCTTTTGATTCTGTCAACTGGGAATTCTTATTTTCTTTGATGATCAGTTTTGGCTTAGGGGATAAATGGATCTCTTGGATGAAGGCTTGTGTCTCAACAGTAAGAATCTCCATTCTAGTGAATGGATCACCAATCGAGGAATTTTCACCCCATAAGGGCCTTAGGCAGGGTGATCCGCTTTCACCTTTCCTCTTCAACATAGTGGCGGAAGGCCTTAACATTCTTCTAGTCAGAGCCCTTAATCTTGGCATCCTCAAAGGGGTGGTTGTTGGGTCTAACAATGTTCTTATCTCACATTTGTAATTTGTCGATGGCTCAATTCTCTTTTGTGAAGCTGATTGTAATCAATTGGTATCCATTAAAGGAGTTCTCAGATGCTTTGAAGTATTATCCGGTCTCAAAATTAACTACCATAAGAGTGTTGTGTGTGGTGCTGGTGTGGCTGAAGATTGTCTAAACACTTTTACTTATCTCCTCAATTGCAAGGTGCAAAGTCTCCCATTAAAATTTATGGGACTGCCTTTAGGAGCAAATCCTGGCAAAAAATCTACTTGGAAGCCTGTTATTGATAAAATCAAGTCTAGATTGTCAGGTTGGAAGAGAAAACTGCTGTCCTTTGCTGGTAGAATAACTTTAATCAAGTCTACCCTATCTAGCTTACATGTTTACTTCCTTTCTCTGTTTAAAATGCCCGAAGGAGTGGCTAAAGAAATAGAAAGGTTAGAGGCTACATTCTTATGGAGAAGTAGTGATCTTAAAAGGAAAGTTCATTTAGTGAAATGGGAGGAGGTTACAAAGAGAATTGATCAAGGGCATTAGGCATTAGAAGGGTCAGAGATGTTAATGTTTGTCTCCTTCTCAAATGGTGGTGGAAATTTGGAAACCAAGCCAATGCTCTCTGGAGGTCAATTGTGTGCAACAAATATAATATCAAAAACTCCTGTTGGTTTCCTCCTTTGAGTCCCTCTTATAAGCATTCTAGATTGTGGAGTGACATTTTATCAATTGGGGCTCTTAATAGGCCTATTTTTAACTTCTTTGTGGACAACTGTGTTATCAAGGTTGGGAATGGTATCAGAATCAGATTCTGGCTTGATAGATGGTGTGGTGGCCTTTGTTTGAAATCTTCTTTCCCTCTTCTTTTTAATCTGTCGTCTGATAAGGAAGGTTCTCTCAATCATTATTTTGCAAGGAAATCAAGTTCATCTGCTTGGAACCTTCCCCATAGAAGAGAGCTCTATTCATGGGAATTGGCTGAAGAAGTGAGATTGAATGCTCTTTTATCCTCTGCTCCAACTTTGTGTTTGGATCGTGAAGACTGTCAAGTTTGGTGCACTAATTCAGTGTCTAGTTTCTCTGTTTCTGCTCTATACTCTCACAACTCATCTCTTCTTGGCCCTCATCTTAAGGTAAGCAATTTCGTTTGGAATTCGTCATTGCCCCCGAGAGTTTCATTTTTCTCTTGGCTGGCTTGGAAATCTAGAATCAAATGTTCAGATTTTCTGCTCAAGATTGGTATCCTGGACAGCAATACTTCACCCCTCTGTCATTTTTGCAACTCCGAGTTAGAAACTGCTTCTCAGGTCCTGTTACATTACCCCTTCTCTTGGTCAATCTGGTCTGCAGTTGTTGAGGAATGGGGTCTCAATTGGTGTATTCCTAATTCAGTTGATGGTCTTCTATCTTGGTGGATGAGTGGGAAAATTCATAACTTTGACAGATTAATTTGGAGAGCAATCCCCTTAATTGTACTCTGGTCTATTTGGAAACTCAGAAATGAATGTGTGTTTTCTAATGCACAACCCACCTCTTCAGGTCTTCTAGAACTCATCAAATTCAGATCTGTGGTTTGGCTCAAAGCTTCTATTAAGGATTTCCCATACTCAGTTGATGATCTTGTCTTCAACTAGAGACAGATCAGGGATGGAGTTTAGTGTTTTGGAATCCGTTTTGCAGTTATCTGGGCTGAAGTAGGGTGAAGTATGCTTGTTTAGCTCTGTTAATCTGATGTTGCTATCTGTGGTAATCTGCATTAACTTTGTTAATCTGCCTCTGTCTGATGTTGCTATCTGCTTTGGTCTAAGTTTTGAGCAATGCTCCGCAGTGTTTTGGTAGCAACTCTTGGTTTGTTCAGTGCAGTATTAATGCTCTGCAGTGTTAATCTGCCTTAGGTGGTGGTTCTGCCTCAGTTGAAGTTTTTTGCAATGCTCTGCAATGTTTTTGTAGCAACTAGCTGTGTTCTTGTTTTTTGTTTTGTTTTTTTGTTGGTCTCTCACCAACTAGGAGGTTTGAGTTTCATCTAGCTCATAGCTCCTCTTTATTGATGTTTTCCATTGTACCTTGTACGTGCTTCATCAATAAAGTTTTATTTGCCGATCAAAAAAAAAAAAAACTCTACAAGGATGAAGACAAACCCTCGTCTTCCTTACAAGGGTTACAACCCAACCCTTTGTATATGGTGAGTAATTAAGGATTTTGGAAAACGAAAATAACTCCTTAATGAGTAGATATTACGATAAAAAATTCATAGCATGTATCTCAAAATATGAAACAAATAAGCCTAGAATCGAATGAAATGAGGTGTAGAGATGGAGCAAATTTCACACAGAGAGCTTTAGGATTGTTATTCTTTTCATTGCATTCTACTACAAGAGATGCCTTGTATATATATATATATAGCTATTGGGAGAGAGAGATAGTCCAACTAGCCGTTACTAAATTGCCATTGGAAAAACTAACCGTTATGAATATAAATTCAAAAAGCTAGCGATTGTGAATCTAAATTCAAAACTAACCATTGTGAATTTGAATTCTTTTATTTCTTTCTTGATTTGCCTTGATCCTTTAAGCTCTTTGACATTCACATGGATTCTTTTTCTATAAGCAATATACTTGAGAACAAGTCATTAGTACCATAAAGATATGTTTGTTATGTCAAAACTTATTCACATATATGCATACTAGCCTTAGGGCTAACACTATTTGTGCACATGTTATCTTCCTATTTGTCCATGTGTCATCTAGCTGTCCATATTACCACTACCACTAGTTGCCACTGTTGCCGTTAACCACCTCTGACAACTTTTCTGACAACCAGGTGATGCTAGGATAAAAATGAAAAAAAAAAAAAAAAAAGCATTTCTTTCAAAGCAATAATTTATTCTTTTTACCAAATAATTTCATTAATCATATCCTTATCACAAAAGAAAATTAATCCTTGGACCAAGTGATTAGTAGGGTGGACCTACTAATCACGCATTCCTTTTTCTATGCACATATCATTAAAGAAAATTAATCCTTGGACCAAGTGATTAGTAGGGTGGACCTACTAATCACGCATTCCTTTTTCTATGCTCATATCATTACTCGATTATGACTCAAGAAAATAAGAATGGTTCATGAGAGTGAAAATAAATCACAAAAAAGTCAACTATTTTTGAAGATTGTGGAACAAACTAAGTGTGAAATATATATGTAACCAAAGATTAAAATTTCACGTTTGGAATGATATTTTTGCTTTGTTAAAAATAAAAAAAAAGAAAAGAATGGTTCATTAGAGTGAAAATAAATCACAAAAAAATCAACTATTTTTGAAGATTGTGTGAACAAAATACGTGTGAAATATGTGTAACCAAAGATTAAAATTTCACCTTTGGATTGATATTTTTGCTTTGCTAAATAAAAAAAGAAAGAAAATTAAAAGAAATTGTTTTGATAGGATTGGAGCATAGTTCTAAATATCGGCCGATACGCTATGTATCGGCCGATACGTATCGGAAAAATGGGGTACCGCGACGGATACAGGCCGATATACCACTGAGATTGAAAATCACAGGAGTATCGGCCGAGTCCCGGTACGTATCGGCCTGTAAGCGTTACACAAGCCGTTACACAAGCCGCGACGGGCCGATACTCACCGGTTCGGACCGGTACGGGAAAGAAAAAGTTGAAATACCTTTGAAATGATTTTTAAAATTTCACCACCGCGACACCCGATTCCCGATACGTACCAATCGATACTACCGATACCGATACTCCGCGATCGATACCGTTACGTTACTCGATACCGCGATTTAGAACCTTGGATTGGAGTGGCCCTAGAGATAGCCTTTTTAACATTTATACATTCATTATTTTTTCAAGTTAATCATGAAATACTACATTTGCATGAGTATTTTTTATGTTTTGATTTGTCAAAATTTTATATTCGATTTTCTTTCTTTTTGAAAAATCCCTTAGGTTGTGTTTGATTCAAGAATTTGGAAAATAATTTAGAAAGAAAAAATGTAGGTAAAATGTTAATAAAATATATCCACCTTTCATCTAGTTTCACACATATTTTTTATTTCCGTTTTCAAATCCCTCCCAAATCTATGAATCAAATACAGTCTTAAGACACAATACTAGAAAAATATTTAGAATTACTAAATTTACTATTTTGAGACAAAAATATATTATGTTTCAAAACATATGTCCTAAAGAATAAGTGGCTACGATGTTTGCCTTTTCTGTAACAACGACCATTATACAAAATCACAAAATTAATAAAACCCATTAAGAAAAGGACTCATGCTAAAGATTTAAAAGATTTGAGACAAGCAATTTTGGGTGCTTCCCTTTAATTTGCATAAATCTGCTTCCCAACTCATTGCTCAACAAAATGGAAAATAAATAAATAAAAATAAAAATAAAAATAAAAAGAGGATGATGAAAGTCCATGTCACAACTCCAACCCGCCCCAAACAGGATGATGTTGTGACTGGCCAGTAGTCGTAGACTACCAAAGGCCTATCTTTCAAAAGTCATTATTTTCTTATGTTGTATTCAATTAAAACATCCATTCAGACAGTACATAACTACGTGAAATGAAAGTATACATTTATTTTGGATTACTATCTTGCTATATTATACGGATAATACAACAAAAGTAGAGTACATTACATATGACCAAACTGTACGAATCCAACACAAATATATAAGATCATCTTCTAGCAAACTTCTTTTCATAATCGAGTTCTTCGTCACCTTCATAAATATAAGGGAGAAGGGTGAGCCATTGCCTAGTGAACAATATTATATTAAAGTGGTAAATGAATAAATTCTAATCTCATTTCCAAAGAATAATATCATATCATATTTCCAAAGACATTTGAACATTTCTCATTAGAATATTTCATAATCAAAATATGATGACGTGATACATCTATTAAAGCGAAGTGAAGGAATAACCGGTTTAAACACCAATTAAACAACCCATTCTGAGGTGGCGAAGGAGATTTCAATAATGGCCATGATGTATTTAACTGTCCCCCAATGGCTAGGACTATTTAAAGGATGTCACAATAGATTTATCAAAATATAGATATTCATTCATTCAGAAACAAAATAAGAATTTCACAAAATATGATATATCATCAAGTTTTCAAAACAATTTTCAAACATAACCTTACAATAATATTACTCACAAATAACTTGCGAACAATGAGGTTTTCCTCCCTCCAAGTGCTTGACCAACACAAAGCATAAGGAAGGCGCTGAAAACACTTAAATTAACGAGCTTTTAAATTTACTTCAAGTGTTCTAACTTAACTTACGTTTCTTAATATTTTCTTAGATTATCCATGACTTTTCTAAGCCTAATTTAAATCTAAATCAAGTGTTAAACATGTATCGAATGCATGCCTAGAAGCGCCCTAGGTGATTAAGGCATGAAGAATGTTGAAGTTTGTCAAAGATGTACGTTGAAGGGCCCTAAGTATTTCACATCAGTTTCATATACTATGCATAGAAAAATATTATCTTTAGATATTTAAGGTTTAAGGAAATAGGAAGAAATGAAGGAAAATTAAGTTAGGGGAGGAATTAGAATGAAATTGTTAGGAAGAAAGTCAGCAGGCCTCACTAATTTAAACATACCTTTTTGTATACTTATGGTCTGTTTGGTAACGTTTACGTTTTCAGTTTATATTTACAAAAATTTTATAAACTGGTTTTTGTTTATTTTTTGTTTATTTTTAGAAAAACATAAACTACAAACGCGTTTGGTAATTGACAAACTGTTTAAAAAAATTTAAAAATATAAAAAAGAGTGAGAAATGGCAAGTGGCGACGAAAGACAGTGGTGGAAAGTGGTGACGGTGGGTGGTGAGTAGCGGGTGGTGGTGGTGGTGGGCGGGTGGGTGACGGTGGCGGATGGTGGGTGGTAGCGAGTGGGTGGTGGTGGTGGTGGCGGGTGGTGGTGGCGGGTGGATGACGGATGGCGGGTGGTGGTGGCGAGTAGGTAACGGGGGGTGGTGGTGGGTGGGTGGGTGACGGTGGCGGGTGGTAGCGAGTGGGTGGTGGTGGTGGCCGGTAGTGGTGGTGGCCGGTGGTGGGTGGTGGTGGTGGTGGCCGGTGGTGGGTGGTGGTGGCAGGTGGTGGGTGGTAGTGGCAGGTGGGTGGCGAATGGCGGTGGGTGGGTGTGGGTGGTGGTGGCGGGTGGTGATGATGGGTGAATGGGTGATGGATGGCGGGTGGTGGTGGGTGGTGGTGGCAGGTAGGTGACAGGGGGTGGTGGTGGATAGGTGGGTGACGGTGGCGGGTGGTGGGTGGTAGCGAGTGGGTGGTGGTTATGGTGGTGGCGGGTGGTGGGTGACGGTGGCAGTAGCGGTGGCATGTGGGTGGCGGATGGCGGGTGGTGACGGGTGGTGGTGGTGGTGGTGGTAGGTGGTGGCAGGTGGCTGGTGGTGGCGGGTGGTGGCAGGTGGCTGGTGAGTGGTGGTGGCAAGTAGGTGGCGGGTGGTGGTGGTGGGCGATGGATGGTAGTGGCGGGTGATGGCGGGTGGATGGTAGGTGGGTGGTGGGTGGTGGTGGTGGTGGTGGTGGTGGCGAGGAGTGGGTGGTGGTGGTGGTGGCTGGTGGCTGGTGGATGGTGGTGGCGGGTGTGTGATGAGTGGTGGTGGCGGGTGGCCGGTGGTGGTGGCAGAAGATGGTGGTGGAAAATGGTGGCGGGTGGTAGCTAGTGTTGGATGGTAAAAAAAAAAACTCAAAACTCAAAACGGAAACACCTTTTTTGAGTTTACATTTTTTGGCCAGATTTATAAACTGAGACCACTGATTTATAAATCAAAAGTTTTACCAAACAAGTTTTTATTTGAGTTTTTAAATTTTTTGTAAATATAAACAGAAAACTGAAAACGTAAGTGTTACCAAACGGCACCTTAGAATTTTGATGTAATACCACCGCCATTAGAAATTAGACTTCCAATGCTTGAATTTAGACTCAAGAATTGCCTAAAACCGAGTCTAGATGAGAGATATGCTCATTTGCAAATGCAAGACATAAAAGAAAGTGGGCTAAAATAGGGGTTGGCCACACATGCGCCAGCTTTTGCCGCACGTGCAGTGGCTTGGCCGCTTGAGTGGTGGCTCAGGGAGAGGCATACTTGATTTTGTGCGCTCGTGCGGTCGAAGGTGGCTGCTGAAGCGCCCGACAAGCAGAAAGCTGGTCTGGTGCATGTTCTTGGTGTTCTAACTCATTTTTCTTCATTCTAAAGTCTCAAAACTTGATGTTTGATGTACCAAAACATAAATGAATGATGTATGATCCTTGAAAACTCATTTGAATGCATGATTTCAAGATTAATCCAACAAAAAACATATTTTAATCCAAGAACTTCTCAATCTTAGTTTATTTTCAAACTTCTACTCCTTTTCTTCATTCAAATCTTTCAAAACATGATGTTCAATACTCCAAACCATGAATATATGATGGATATTTTATAGGTGAAAACTTATGTGTCATGAATTCAAGATGAAAACAAATCAAAACATAATTTTTCTTTCAAATCTTGAAACCTACTTCCTTTTTCCAAAACTTCCCTCAAAACTCTAATTTTAATCCTATAATCTTAAATGATTTTCTAACCAGATTAGAACAACAAAACATGAAAAGAGATTGGATTTCTTACCTTATTGTGAATTTCTCTTAATTTCCTGTCTAGAATTTGTTGTTCTTTGATTTTCTCTTCTTTCTCTTCTTTTTCTCCTTCGAGAGTACCAAACTTCTCCAACTATCAAGAACTCTCTCAAAACCTCTCCAAGCTTCTCTTTTGCTGTAGGATTTAATTATCTTAATTACTAATTGCTCCATTAGCTTAGTTAACCAAGCTTAATTCTAATTAATCATGCTTAGGTCCTAATCTTAATTAGCTAATTAATCTTACTTAGCTCTTAATTAATCTTACTTAACTTTTGCTAATTTTGTTTAATTTTCAATTAAGTACTCTCTACTCATTAAACTAAGATCATTAAGTTTCTCACTTAGAGTTTCTTGAATTATCTAAATGTTCAATATTCAACTTCAAGATGAATTCCCTAACTCTTTAATACTTACTAAATCTCTTGGACATATTCACATTCTTCTAGGCACCTTAGGTTTTCTATCAAACACATATATTCCTAAGTTTTCTAGTTAATGTATTCATCTCCTAAGTTGTTGTCCTAACAATTCATATTTTTATTTTCAAAACATTGTAAGGTAATTAAATCTGGGGTATTCTGTGATATGAAATAGTCAATGGAATAGTTATTTTAACCTAAGATATTCAAAGATGGATGATGATAAAATTATAGTACACGGTATTCTTTGCGGTGTCACGGTTCAATCTCTAGTTTGTTAGAAAATTTCAATCCATTTATGAAGCTCAATTAATTTCAAGAACTAAATGCATCTGGTTTCTTGTTGCTTCTGTTTATTTATTTATTTTTATTATTATTATTATTATTTTTTGTTTTTATATGGTTTTGGGGTCTATTTAGTTGCTTTAGTTGGGCCCTTGCCAACCCTCGGTAGTGTGCTTGCAAATGATTGTGTTTGCTCTTCCATGCCAACTTAATTAAGATCGATTTGCATTGCTATGATACTTTTTGCACCTACATTTTCTCTATCTTTATTGATGTAATTTCTTCTTGTACACTGGTTTTATATCAATAAAGTCTCTTCTTTTTTATTGATAAAAAAATATATATATAGTAGAGAGAAAAATAAAATAAAATGATGAGAAAAAGATCAATGCCTAGGAAGCATCAAATGATTAATAATACTAGAATGGCATACACATGAAACCATTGTACTAGCCATAAAAAGGAACAAAGATCATCAAGAACTGAAAACTGAAATTAGATAGTCTTAGTTAGGACTTTCAAGCCCTATATATATATATATATTATGTTACAACACACTTATAAATCCCAATCAAGAATTTTGCATAGCATCATGAGCAATCAGCCTTAATTTGTTTTCAGCAGAGTGACTGCTCATGATGTTATATCATTTCTTGAAGCTCCATTCCAGTGTGCTGTGACAAAATTTGACCTATCGGAAGCCTCCTCCAAGAGCCGGTGCCCAGTAATCCGCACCATTGTCGCTCCCAACTTGCAATGTGCATGATATCGGAACTAGACACAGCCCTCTACTCCTTAAGTCCTTTGACTCTTCATGAGAATCCTAAAGCAATTAAAATAAAATAAAATCATTAATTCAACTTTGTCAATTGAATTATACTGTCGCAAAAAAAAACCCATTTTTAGTGACAAACTAAGCGACATTGTTGCAAAAAGCCCAATTTTTAGCAGTGTGTATGCAAATACAATAAGAACTAATAGTAAAAGTTCACAGAAAAAAAGAGCAATTACATAAATACCATTTTAATTTTGTCAATCAAATTACTAAGGTCCTGTTTGGGGATTATGAATTTTAGTAAAAAAAATTACTATAAATTGTCACATCACTTTCTTTACTTTTTACATATTATTTCATAAAAAATCAAAAATCGAAAATCAAAAATAAAAAATCAACTAAAATAATCAATTCTTAAACGGGGCTTAAATGTGAAATTAAATGGTTGAGAGTCTTCACATCCAAATTGATTAATGGAAGTTGAGTATTTTTATAATTTATCATGAAGACCGGAAGAAAATGAAAGACCAAATACATACCCGATCCCAAAAGTGTGTACCTTTGTTGCATTTTGGACCCAAAATAAGTGTTTTATTGCATTTTAGACCCTAATCTTTTTATTTTGTTTTAAGTTTTGAAAATAATCTCACTTTCATAAATCAATTTAGGGCGTGAGCATTGGGGACCATTGTAATTCACATTTTATAGTTTACAAGCTAAATTGACAAAATCAAGAGAATAAAGATTAAAGTGTAACAGAGTGCATATTTTAGGTATTATTGGTGTAATTAGTCCCAAAAAAAAAAAATTTGAAAAAAAAAGAAGAAAGAAAGAAGTTAAATGGGCATATAATAGGCAAGAAAGTACCTGCTCAGCAGCTCCTTTTTTCTTCATGCAGTTGTCGTTCAACAGCTATTCAAGAAATAAATGAGAAATTTCATTAGTTTATGAGAACTTTTATGGGTCTAATGCATCTAAAATAGTCCTTAATTATTCTTTTTTCTGGCTAACGTCCTTAATTATTCTTTTATTATTTTTAGCGAATGTTAAAGTCAATAAAGCTGGTTGCCTCGTGTTTCTAACACTTTCTTTGCAGAAAAAAGACGAAGATGCAGTAACTAAGTAGCTTTTTTATTTTATTTTATTTTTTATTTTATTTTTTGAAAAATAATACAGACTACTAATTAGTAGTTGCACTAGAAATGTGATAGTAGATCCCACCTACTGTCCTATGTATTTTATGTCTTAATTTTTGTTTGTTTGTTTGTTTTTCTTTTTTAATTACCACATCATTAATAGTAATGTTAATGATAACAATTTAGTGGTTTATAACATTGTTGTTAATTTTTTATTTTGCTGCTTGAGGGTAATGGATCCAATAAAGCATACCTGGCCAGGGTCTTCAGGAAATAAACAATTCCTCTCCCCTTGAACCTAAAAAGAAATTATAATCATTAATCAATTAATGTTTTCGTACTCCTTTTATTTTGTGAAATCAATTTTGAAAATTTTAAAAAGGATAGAGACTCTTTTTGGAGGACGTCACAATCTCTACAGTGATCTACACCATTTATGATGTGTGAGGTACACATCATGAATGGTGTGAATCACTATAGGAGTTGTGGGGTCCTCCAAAAAGGAAGTCTCACTCATTTTAAAATTTTAAAATGGATAAATTATATAAAAGTCCTTGTATTTTATCTCGTTTCATTTTAGTCTTTGTCATTTCAATTAATTTGATTTTGACCCTTCATTCTAAATTTTATGTTAATTTAATCTAATTGATAACGTATATTAAGATTTTTTTTAAAAAAAAAAATGATTACTAGGTTGGTTGAGATTATCTTGCTAAGTTGAACAAGTTAGTAATTTTGCCTATAAATGCTTGACTCATGCTGTTCATGTACATATTTTTCATGAAAAAACACTAGTAATTATAATCAATTAGATCAAATTGAGACAAAATCATAAATTTAAAATCAAAATTAAGCCAATTGAAAGAGACAAAAATAGCACAATGATCAAATCATAAGGCTACCGGTGTAATTTTCTCTTTTAAAAATCTTTTTTTTAAACAATTCACTTTTTTTGAAAAATGAAAACACACTCAAACATGCATTTAGAATTTGGGTTTTTTCTCTTTCTTGGGGGATGGGATCTCCAACTCCAGGAGTGTAAAAACAGCCTGTGGGCTGTGCGCTGCCCGAAGCCTACCCATCACTCAGGGTGGGCCCCGTCTGTTTAGGCCCGTTTGGGCCCAGGCCCGAGCCCAGCCCAAGCCCTAGACCTGGGCTTGGGCCATCATTTTGAAGCCCGATCTATCGGCCTACTCAAGGCCCACTCAAGGTTTATCCCAGCTGAGGCCCAGTGTCTTTTTTTAGTGAAAAATAATATAATTTTTGTAGAAAAAATTAAAAAAAACAAGCCAAAGGCCAAGTCTAAGCCCACCGGGCTAGCCCGAGGCCCAGCCCAGCGGCCCACCCAAGGCCCGAATACTCCTAAGATTAGGCTTGGGTTTAGGTTTAGGCCTAATTTTCTGACCCGTGGCCCGGCCTGACCTGAATTTTGGTGGGAACCCGCAAGGCCCGACATGGATCGAGCCGGGACAGGTTTACACCCCTATTCAAATCTTTCTGCGCCAATGCACTCTCAACTCTAGAATTATATGAAAATCTCGAAAACAAAAGGAAAAAAAAAAATTTGAGAACATATCTAGATATGCAATTAGATTTTAGGTTTTCTTTCTCATTCTTTTGGGTGGTGGGGAGGAGAGGAGAAGAAAGGGCATAGAATTCTCAGTCTAAAAATCTCTCAAACCCGTTACATTCCCATTTGTAGGATCATATGAAAATCTTAAAAATACAAGAATCTTTAGATATCATCTTATGACTGAAAGTTTTTGACGACAAAAAAATAGAAAAATTTAAAAATAGAAAACCCCTTATGAGAGAGAGAGAGAGAGGTTATGCATTAGTGACAAATAAATGTATATGTATGTAGTAAATCTTACCGACTGTTGGTGCTGCCACATGTTTCCTGATCCACTGCCCAAGTACGGCAAGCTGAGAGCCTGCAATATTCAAGGGGGGAGGAGAGAAGAGGGAAGAGGACAGATTTTTAATAACTTCAATAACTAAAGAGAATGTTAAAAAGCACATTGAATGGACGAGATTTTTGTAACCACATATCACTGGTTCATGGTAGTTTGCAAAAACAAAATCAGAGGGAAAAACATCACCTCAATTTGATTCTGAAGGAATCTAATGTACCCAATTGCTTCTAATAAGACAGAAGCTGTGTCAGTCTGCAAAAGAGAAAGAAAAGAAAGCACACCGTTACCCTCCAAAAGGCATGTTCCTCGTTTCCTTTAACAAAAGAGTAATGCATCATCTCTCAATTTTTTTCCCTTAAACTCTCTTCAATGGTGTGATAAACAATTCTGAGGGAAGAGAGAAGAGTTTGAAGATAATTAATTGATTAGTATTATTCGCAACATTAGTAGGGGGAGTGTGTGGGGGAAAAATACTCGTAGTATGAAAACTAAATGCAGAATGAATCACAAATCACAATATGCAATTTCTTGTGATCTATCATATAGTTTAGGTATTAGTAGCATTGCCTTCTTTTTTTTTTTTTTTAAAGCTTTCAGATGATGGGGGTGTTTGGCAACTTAGGTTTAGGCTATTTTTTTGTGAAAATTCACAAAAAGACAAAATAAGTTAAAATAATTAATAAGACAGAATATCACATCAAACTTATAATTATTTTATTTTTTCTCTCACAAACATTACATCCAACTAAAAAAATTCAATCATCTTATCAAACACAAAAATTTTAGCCTACTAAAATAATCAAAAATTAAAATAGCAACTTTTCAAACACCCACAATAAAAAGCTAGAAGGGTATAACAAAAAGGAAAATAATTTACAAATAGAATTTAAAAAAAAAAAAAAAAAAACTCATTTAGAATGATGTACTAGTGATATTCTTAAAATGGGCAATACTACAATCCCATAAAAAAAAAAAAATTAATAATAATAAAAAAATACCCAAAAATACCTAGAATTTAACAACAATGGTCTAGAGATTTACTTAAAGTATGAACCCACAATAGCAACTTCAAATGTGGGCCATATATTTGATATATATATATATATATATATATATATTTGAGTTTGGTTCCCTTTTTGGGGTTATAGAATATTGTTTTGAAATTATAAGTTATAATAATAAGTGTTTTTGACATAAAATGAAAGTAGCACAAATAGTCATATCGTTATGAATAAAAATAAAAAGTCTAGGCATTTAGAAAAGTACATGAATGAATCTTGGCCATTGATTACAAAATTTAGACGAAATTATAATTTTTTTTTTTCTTTTTGGCCAGTAGAATTGCTTGTATAAAAATATTGTTTTTAAAACTCATAAAGAAAACAAAGAAGAAAAAGAACTTTCATATTTGGGACCCAAAAACATCCCTCCGAAGCGTCAAGGGGTTTCCTCATAAAAGTAATGTGTATTATCCTTTATAAATTTTGATACTTTCCATTTTATTTCATTTGCAACATATTATTAAAATTTAAAATTAATAATTTATTAGTGTCACGACATTGTGAGTCTCAAAACTTTTACAAGTCTTCTTAATTGTGTAAGTTTAGATTTTGAAGCATTACCTTGCCAAATGGGGAAACTAGCTGGTGAAGGGCTGTTATTCTATCTCCTAATTTCTCCTTCCTCACCTGTTTTACAAAGAGAAAATAACTGAATAAGTACTTGATTGCAATAATTGTCTCTCCTTTGTAATTGAAGGTTTTTCATTTTTTCCTACTTGTGTGGATGAGATAAGGATAGCTAAAGAATCATCATCCTTCAACAAATAGACAATCAAGAAAGACAACAATAATCATCCAATTTGAATATGAATGAGAGAGAGAGAGAGAGAGAGAGGTGTTAGTTACCTTGAAGGTAGATTGGGTTGAAGAAGGTTGAACCCTAGCTTTCTTTATTACCCCACCAGTGGCAGTGCTGTTACACTACAGGAAAAAGAGAGGAGAAGATGAGAATCTTTATTGACCACCCTTTGACAAATCTAAAGATGATAAATCAAGTCTTTTTCTAAGATATTTTCACAAATAATGGTAGATGGAACAACATAAGAGTCCTTAAATCCACTTTGATCAACAGAATATCAGTGGCTAATCTTCAAATAAGCAAGAATTTAATGGGCCTTAAACCAACATAATATAAATCTTTAAACTCAATATCCAAACTCTAGAAGTTTAAACTTCTCATAATATAAAATAAAATTTCCTCTCATGTAATTTTTTCGGTGTACATCGGAGTTTATAGTCTGAGGAGAGGGAAATCTCAACTGTGGCAAGACCTGAATCTTTGATCTCCTTGTGAGGTACAAAAATTCTGGCCAACTAAATTAGCCCTGGTTAATTTCTCTATCATACCTTTGAACAATACTAATTGTGATAAAATTTAAAAACAATCTGGCTAACCGAACTAGTCCAGTTAATTTCCCTCTCATACCTCTGAGGAACGATCTGGCGGTGGATGCCTCCCATCTAGCTTGTTGCTAGAAAACTCCAACATGTTGCTGCCTAAACTTGTAACACAAGACTTTGGAGAAGAGGCAGGCATGATTTGAGACCAAGTAGGTTTTGCTGCATGGTATTCTCCATTTCCAAGGCCATACACATAGCTGTTTGCTGCAGAATTCTCTTGCTTGATTTCCACAGATGGAGCATTTGAAGCCTGCTGCAATAGTTGTGCTTCCCAATTCTCCAACTTTTTACCTTGAACATGGCTCAAACCAGACTTATCTTCTTCACCCACCAATCCTCCCCTACAAATCCATAAATCCCAACTTAATTTCCATTCACCAATCCACACACAAAAACACTTATTTTTGTATAGATGGGTTAAAGGTATAGCAAGATTAAGTTAGAATTAAAAATCAATTTTTAAATGTCTAAGTTGTATATCAAAAGCAGGGTTTTAATAAATAGTGGTCTGCATCGGGATTTTTAGACTTTCAATAGTTACAAATATATCGGTTGAGACTGTTCAATAGTAGTCGATATATGATTGCATCCGATATGATCCTAATACTAGTATTTAAAACTATAATCAAAAGCTCAAGTACCCTATGTGTGAGAGAGAGAGAGAGAGAGAGAGTGGGAGAGATTTTTATAAAAGTTTTCAATGTTTAGATCACAAGACATGCATCTTAAAAGGTATAAAAATTCCATCAACAAGATGAAAGCATGTATGTAGTATAGGTATGGGAGAGAGAGAATATATTTAGGTTAAAAAAAAAAAAAAAAACCATGCATGTCTGTGTCTATGAGAGAGAGAGAGAGAGAGTTACAAGAAGAATTGGCTCCATGACTCTGGAAGCTCCTGGTTGTTGTCATGCCAAGAGGATGATGACAAAGGAAGCAAAGAAGAAGAAGAAGAGGATGGTGGTGGTGGTGGTGGTGCTGACGGTGGTGTGTACTGAGGGAAGAGATTTGAAGGAGGAATCAAGAAAGGTGAAGATGGTTGGGATGGCGGCCTCATATGATTGATATTCCACCAGTTAGGGCTTCCGGTCAACATCTGTTGCACCGGCAAGCTCTGCAACACCCCTCTATTCATCTCCTCCTCTCCTCAGAAAAACAAAAAAGAAAAATTTTCCCTTTCTCTCTCTCTCACTTTCTCTCTAATCACTTTGTAGTACTAGTACGATACTCTCTTTTCTCTTTTACTTTCTTTTCTCTTGAAGCTCCCAAATAGGGTCTTTGTAAAAACTTTGAGAAGTCTTCCTCCTATGGATTAAGTAGAGAGGAAGCTCTCTCTCTCAAAGTCCAGTTTTTGAGAGAGAGAGAGAGAGAGAGAGAATTTTTGAATCATGGGGCTTTGAGAACCTTTGTCTTTCTTTTCTTTATTAGCTTTCCTTTTTCTTTCTTTCCTTTTTTTTCTTTTTTATGTTTTTCCTTTTCTCTCTTTGCTTTTCTCTTGCTTTTGCTTTGTCTCAGAGTGGGGTAGAAAGAGGGGTAGCAATTAAAAAAAAAAAATGTTTAGATCTTAAATGTGAAGAGTAAAAAGCAAAATAAGAAGGAAAATTGAAGAAGTTATTATTATTTTTTTCCAATTTTCCCTTTCAATCATTTTCGTTTCATGTATGAATTTTTTCTCTCGTCTAAAATCCAAACACAACACAAACCTAATAAAATAGAATAAAAAAACAAGTCCAGATCCAACTTAGATTTAGGCCAAGTTTAGCAAATTGAAAAAAAATTAATAAGTCAAAAAATTATTCAAAAAGTTAAAAAGTTATCACTATTCACCAAAAGTCAAAAATTACTGCTCCACAACTCTCAATCTTAATTTTTTCCTATACACTAATTTATACAATTTTTTAATGTACATTTTTTCATAAAAAGTCAAAAAGTTAACCTAAACATTCATATTTTTTTCCTCAATTTTTTAATCCAAAAAAAACAAAAAGTGCACTTATTTAGGATACCCCAAACAACCCGTTACTGTCATGCAGGTGAAAACCTAAAAAGTCAATTTTTGTTTTTAACTTTTTGATTTTTTTAAGCTACATCACATCTTTATTTTTTATACTAAAAAGTTAAAAAAATAACAAAAAAAGGCTAAGGGTATGTGTAACAACCCTCATACTGTTTACCGATTAATTACTGTTAACCGAGACTGATTTTGACTGATAATTGAACTACCTAAGGTACTGAACTGACTGACTGAAAACTGGAATCGAATTGACTGAGTATGTGTGTGTTAAATTGTGTTCTATCTGTTTGACTGTTTGACTATCTGTTCCTGTTTGTATGTTTAAACTGCTAATTGAAGGCCTTATCGGCGGCCGAATTAGAAATCGACTGGTGTTCCGTGACCCTCATAATTAATGTGATTTTACGGTATATTTACCTGAAAACTGTTTAGGTATGATTAAATTAGATTAAAATAAGCTAATTGAAGTGTTGGACTTAATTACCGTTTTGCCATTGTTAGTGGGCCCTTATTATAACATGTTAGAGCCTTGGTATGCTTGAATCAAACATTTTTCCCAGCTCATTTCTTGCTTTTGCCGACCAAGAGAGGAGAGTTAGAGAGAGAGAGAATTGTTCTTGTTGATTTTGCTGGTAAATTGCTTGGTAATTGAAGAATTGTTGAAGTGATTGCATATTTGAGCTCCCTTCTTGAAATACAAGACTAAAGGTAGCTCCATTGTCTTCTTATTCATGTTTTGAGTGGATTCTTGCATGATTCATGCTTCCTTGTAGAACTAAGTCATGTTTTGGTTCATTGTTGTTGAATTGAAGCTCAATCTTTGCATGCATGTACATATATTGAAGTTTTGAGGTTGTAGTTCATAATGCCTCACATGCATGTCCATCTTTTGGTCATACTCCATGAGTTCATCTTGTTTTTGAAGGTTTGAGCTCTTGAAACAGCATTGAAGCTTTGAAAATGATTTATGATCATGCATGTCATGTTTGAGGATTGTTCTTGGGAAATGGTTTGAAATTGGGTTTGAATAAAACACCCTTGGGCTTTGATTTCTCAAATTGAACCTTGATTCATGTTATTCTATGTGTTTTTAAACGTTTTCCAGAAAATGGGCCCAAGAGGATTGGTTTTGATGCTTTTGAGCTTGGTTTTGGACCTGGAGCTCGAATCTGGGATTTCCAGATTTCAGTCGTCCGCTCGAGCGGGGGAAGTGCCGCTCGAGCGGGAAAATCGAGCTTCCAGCATCTTGCACTGTTTTACAGTCCGCTCGAGCGGAATATTGGGCGCTCGAGCGGAGTCATGTCTCAAGCTCGAGCGGGCGTCGAGCGGGGATTTCACCCATCCAGTACTTTACAGTACGCTCGAGCGGGAAAATTTACGCTCGAGCGTGTACCTTTGTTGCATGACCGCTCGAGCGGGGAAACCTGAGCTCGAGCGGGACTCTGTTTTACTAAAAATTCTGTAACTGTTTTCTGATCGCATTTTTGCATCCTCATCCCATCCTAAGCATTTTTAGGCCTAGTTTAAGACATCTTGATGAGGATATCGATGTAGAACACACCAAGGCAAATTAGGGATTAAGTTATGAGATTTCCCAACTGTGTAGCTTAGTGTGTTCAATCCGTTAACTGTGTAGGGTTGGCGACTGGAGAGACACGCTCTAGCATACCGTAGCCCAGAACTCTGTGAGTAACAATTGTGTAAAGATATGTTCAACTGATTTTCTTTTGAATACTGAACTGAACTGTTTACTGAACTGGTATTATTTACTGAATGAATGTATGTCCTTTATTTCTGAACTGTACTGTGGCATCCTTAGTACCTACGGTTTACTGTTACTGTTATTGTTACAGAGATCTCTGTCGGTTTCCTTGTGGAACCACTACTGTTTATTGACTGATGGCCATCATTACTGTTCGGTCTTTTAAGACCTACTGTTACTGTTATGCTAATGGATGTACCACATATGACTGTTTACTGTACTGAGCAACTGAAATTCTGATTGAAATGAACTGTTTTCATTACTGTAAGGACATTCATTCTAAACCCCTTTACGCTTTATGTTATTCACTGGGCTTTAGCTCACTGCTCATATATATATATGTAGGTGTACAAGCACCAGACCGCAGCTAGAGGCGTCAGGGTTACTCCAGTTTTGTCAAGCCAGCCTTTGTGCCTCACTGCGAGGTTCCGAGTTGCCATGCTATGGCTTGGGGGTGTTTTGTCTGTTTTTCCCCCTTCTGTACTGTTTTACTGTTTTGTATAGACCGTGCTGTTTTGTACAGACGGAATGTTTTCTGTACTGTTCTGTAGGGTTGAGTCCCTAGTTGAATGATTGTAAATATTGTGTATACTGTTCTGCACTGTTTATGTATGAATGCATGGAAAAATCTTTTGCATACAGACTGTCACAGCTCAATGGACACTATTTATTTACTGTATTGGCTTCCGCCAGGCCCTGTACTCTGTCTTACTGTATTACTGTTCCGCAGGCCTTTGGTAATCTCGGATTACTGGCCGGTTACGGTGCTAAACCCATAGGGCCGGGTTTGGGTCGTGACAGTATGTTTGGTAACATTTACGTTTTCAGTTTATATTTATAAAAATTTTATAAACTGGTTTTTGTTTATTTTTTGTTTATTTTTAGAAAAATATAAACTACAAACTTGTGTAGTAATTGACAAAAATTTTAAAAATATAAAAAAAAGTGAGAAATGACAAGTGGCAGCGGAATATGGTGGTGGAAAGTGGTGACGGTGGGTGGTGGATAGCTGGTGGTGAGTGGGTGGGTGACGGTGGCGGGTGGTGGGTGGTAGCGAGTGGGTGGTGGTGGTGGTGGCAGGTGGTGGGTGGTGGTGGCAAGTGGGTGGCGGATAGTGGGTGGGTGAGTGGGTGGGTGACGGTGGCGGGTGGTAGGTGGTGGTGGTGGGTGGTGGTGGTGGCGGCGGCGGGTGGATGACAGGTGGCTGGTGGTGGTGGGTGGCTGGTGGTAGCAGGTGGTGAATGGTGGTGGTAGATTGGTGGTGAGTGGTGGTGGCAAGTAGGTGGCGGGTGGTGGTGGCGGGCGGTGGATGGTAGTGGTGGATGGTAGTGACGGGTGGTGGATGGTAGCGGGTGGATGGCAAGTGGGTGGTGGGTGGTGGTGGTGGCGAGGGGTGGGTGGTGGTGGTGGTGGTGGTGGTGGTGGGTGGGTGGTGAGTGGTGGTGGGTGGTGGTGGCGGATGACGGTGGTGAAAAATGGTGGCTGGTGGTGGCTAGTGTTGAGTGGTAAAAAAAAAAACTGAAAACTGAAAACTGAAAATGGAAACACATTTTTTGTATTTTCAGTTTTTGGCCAAATTTATAAACTGAGACCACTGATTTATAAATCAAAAATTTTACCAAACAAGTTTTTATTTGAGTTTTTAAAATTTTTATAAATATAAACAGAAAACTGAAAACATAAATGTTATCAAACGGTACCTAAAAAACTACTTTTTATCAATTTTTCAAAACACCACTTAGGCCTCGTTTGGGAACAGGCTTTTTTAGTAATTTTTTTACTTTTTAGCTAAAATGTGATGTAAAAAAACTAGTATGTTTAGGATGACTTTTTGACTTTTTACGAAAAATATGCAAAAAGTAGAGAGAAAAGGGAATCTTTGACTTTTTAGTATGAACCGTTGACTTTTTGATTTTTTTAGTAACTTTTTAAATTTTTTATTAAAAAAAGTTACTTGCCAAACGAACCCTTAAATCTATTCATATCTTTGGTGTTTAATTTTTTTTTTTTTTAAAAAAAAAAAATTACAACTCTTCCAAACACAAGAATTGATTACTGTTTTTTTTCTCTCTCAGGGGTTGTCCTGCTTTCAGGATGATTTGCTTTCTCTTTTTCATTGTTTTCTTTTTCCCTCTAAACTCATCCATCTTATTTGACCGTAAAATGATATACTCTATTTTTTAAATTCAATTTTTAGATTTAATGATGGGTAAGTGAGATAATTAGTTGATAATTAGAAGAAAAAAAATATAAGAGAAAGTGTTATTTTAAATATTCTAATTAATTGTCACATTCTTAAGTTTAAAAAGTGACACCTATCATTAATTATGCTAATCGCCTATATATTAGTCCACATGAAATTTTTTATCATCAAATCTTTTGATTCCAAATCATAGCATCATGTTTTGAGATTTCTATATATCAATATTCTCACATAATTCTATTCCTAAAAGAGTATTGGGACCGAAAAACAATTAAATTTGGGAAAGGTTCCTAACCATATTAGCCCTGCTCGGTATCTTACTCGAACTTGAATGGTTTCTGAGGTTGATCACAATTATATTGTTATTTTGCCTATCATATTGAGTTTCTTTGAATTCATTATTTTCATTATATCAGATCTGGAACTTACATTGATTTATATACTGTAAACCTAAACTGACTAACTAACTCATAACAGATTATATACTATAAACCTAAACTGACTAACTAACTCATAACATATTTGCTAACCATTACAACTAATGCTCCTAGAATTACAGAGCTGTGATGATGCAGCTTTAACAAACATTGACAGCTGTCCATGAGCTCTATGAGATGGTGAATGCTGGTGGTGAATGCTGAGCAGAGGAGGATGATACTTCTTCAGCCCCCATCAAGCTGATAGGGGAGGAAACCACTAACAGCTTGTCACGAAGATAATGAAATCTGGAAGGAGGAAGAGGCTTTGTGAAAATATCAGCTACCTGATCCATGGTTGGAATATACTTAAGCTCAATCTGTTTGGCAACCACTTTTTCGCGAATAAAATGACAATCGATTTCTATATGTTTGGACCGTGAATGAAAAACAGGGTTGGATGCTAAGGCCATGGCAGATAAACTATCACACCATAGGACAGGAACAGGAGAAGAAGAAACACAAAAGTCTTTAAGCAATTGTTGAATCCAAGTGAGCTCGGCTGTAGCATGAGCTAAGGCGCGATACTCAGCTTCAGTGGATGATCTAGAAACAGTTGCATGCTTTTTAGCGGACCATGAAATTAAGTTTGAGCCAAGATATACACAGTAGCCTGATGTTGATCTTCGATCAAGGCTATCACTAGCCCAGTTAGAGTCAGAGAAGGCAGAAAGATCAAAAGAACTGGGAGTGAAAAAGAGACCATGATGTAGAGTCCCTTTGACATATCTAAGGAGCCTCTTAACAGCATGAAAATGAGCATTGGTAGGGAGATGCATAAACTGACATGCTTGATTAACAGCAAAGGAGAGATCAGGTCTGGTGATAGTCAAATATTGCAGTCCACCAACCAAACTTCGATATAGTGATGGCTGAGCAAATGGCAGGGAATCTGTTGTAGAACACACAGCTTTAACTATCATAAGAGAGGAGCATGGTTTGCAGTCGGCCATTCCAGCTTTATTCAATAATGCAGCAGCATATTTAGCTTGAGATAAAAAGGAACCATGCTCATCAGACGTAACTGAAATGCCCAGAAAATAAGACAAAGGACTTTCATGGAAAATGACGTGTGCATGTGCTGAAGAAGCAGATTAATGAAAGCAGAATCATCACCAGTTAGTAAGATGTCATCAACATATACCAAGAGCAGAGTGAGGTTTGTAGAAGTTTTTCTAATAAAAAGAGAGGCATCAGACAGACTGTTGGTGAATCCTTGAGAGAGCAAGAAAGTTGAGAAGGTGGAGTACCAAGCCCGAGGGGCTTGCTTGAGACCATACAAGGCCTTCTTGAGTTTGCAAACATGTGTAGAAGATTGTTTAAACCCTGGAGGCTGCAGCATATAGACCTCCTCTTGAAGTGTACCATGAAGAAATGCATTGGAAATGTCAAGCTGTTTGATGGACCATTGAGCTTGAAGAGCAATACTCAAAAAGATGCGAATGGTGGGTTGTTTAGCCACAGGACTAAAGGTCTCATGGAAATCAATTCCTTCTGTTTGCAAAAATCCCTTGGCCACCAATCTAGCTTTATAACGAGCAATGGTACCATTTGAATCTCTTTTAATGCGAAAAACCCATTTACACCCAATGGCAATTTTATGAGAAGGAAGAGGAACAAGGTCCCAAGTGTCTTGTTGTTGAAGAGCTTGATATTCTTCTTGCATGGCTTGAAACCACACAGGAGAGTGAAGAGCATCATGAACAGATGTAGGTTCAGTTTCAAGAAGAGAACTTTTAGCAGAAAAACAGTGGGAAGGCCTATGTTTAGATCGAGTAATCATGGGATGGATGTTAGACACAGAGGAAGAAAGAGAAGGAGGAGGTAAATCAATAGTAATAGAGGAAATAGGAATAGGTTGAGGTAGAGGAAGAGTAGGCTCAGATCTGGAAGAGGGCTCAGAAGAAGCAGGAGAGGAAATAGGAATATGCTGAGGAAGAGGAGGAGTAGGCTCAGATCTGGAAGAATGCTCAGCAGGAGATGAAACAGATGAAGAAGAAGACTGAGTTGGAATGGCAGCTGAAGAACTGAGTGCAGCAGGCCAGAAAAATGATGTAAGGGTAGATAAATCTGAAGTACATGAAGAAGAGGACACTGTGGACTGCTGAGAAAAAGGAAAACATGATTCATTAAAAATAACATGCCTAGAAATGTAGATTTTTCCAGAAAGAGGCTCAAGACATCTATATCCCTTAATAGTAGGATGGTATCCTAAGAAAACACAAGACATGGGTTTTGGTGCTAGCTTGTGTGGAACATAAGGTTTTAACCAAGGGAAACACTGACAGCCAAACACTTTGAAAAGAGAGAAATCAGGTATGGTATGAAATAACATCTCAAAAGGTGTCTTGTGATGTAAAATACTAGAAGGCATTCTGTTAATGAGGAATGTGGATGTGGCAACAGCATCAAACCAAAACTTAATGGGAACAGATGAGTGATGAAGCAATGTGATAGTAGTTTCAATAATGTGTCTCTGTTTGCGTTCAGCTATGCCATTTTGGGCCTGAGAATAAGGACAACTACTTTGATGAACAATGCCATGAGAAGACAGCAAAGTATCAATTCTTTTATTGACAAATTCAGTGCCACAGTCAGTCCTAAGTATTTTAAGAGAAGTCTGAAATTGATTGTCAATATATGCTTTGAATATAAGCAATTTATCATACACCTCACTCTTGTAGTTCAAAGGATAAACCCAAGTAAATCTACTATAGTCATCCACAAACAAAACATAGAAACGAAATGGAGCATCATCTACTGTAAAGGGACTCCATACATCACTATGAACTAAGGCAAAAGGACAATTGGCAAAAGTATTAGACAATGTGAAAGGAAGTCTATGAGATTTAGACATATTACAATCAAGGCAAGACAAGGCCTTATTTAAAGACAATTTATTTGGTAAAACATCAGCCAGATGCTGAAGCTTTAAAGAAGATGGATGGCCTAATCTTTGATGCCACAGCAAATCAGGCACAGATGCTGAATTGCTGGATTGAAACAGAGTTGTTGGAGTGCTATCAGACAGAGGAGCAGTAGTGCTAGATTGAAAAACTTGAGGAGAAGAGCATGGTTCAGATGAAGGAATGAACTGGTAAAGACCATTGATGTTAACACCTCTATGCAGAATCTTGTTCGTGCATTTGTCCTGAATGACAAAAGTATTAGCATCAAAAATAACAAGGCAGTTGAGGTCTTTGGTGAGTTGATGCACAGATAAAAGGTTTGAAGAAATAGCTGGAACATGAAGAAGATTGGAGAGAGGAAAAGAATAATATGGAGTTGGCAAAATACCTTTACCTATATGACTGATTTGTAAGGAAGAGCCATTACCAACTTGAACATGATCCTGACCTTGATAAGGCTGAAATTGTTGCAGATTAGTCAAGTCATTGGTCAGATGATTGGTAGCAGCAGAGTCAACATACCAAGGAGGTATGGAAGGATCAGAAGAGGACTGAGGAACTGAAGCAGTATATGACTGAGGAACTGAAGCAGCATAAGCCTTTGACTGAGAGGAACTGCTGCCAGAGAAAGGCTGAAATGTAGGATCCAGTCGATGCCAGCAATCAAAAGCAGTATGATTCCAACCTCCACAAATCTGGCAGCCAGAGTTAGATCCAGAGTTGAAGGAAAAGGCTCCTCTGGATCTGTTATTATTATGATTGTTATTGTTGTATCTGTTATTGAATCTGCCACCACGAGAAATATTATATCTGCCTCTGAAGCCACGAGAGGAACCTCTGCCCCTTGCAGAGTGAAAACCGCTATTAACAGAATTTGAAGAATCATAACCTGATGAAGATGATCCTTGTGAGGCAGAATAGGCAACATGAAGATCAGTGCCAGGAGACTGTTTAAGTTTCTGTGCAATATGAATGGATTCGGAGCATAATAATGAACACAAATTTTCCATTTTGATAGGCTCAGATCGAGTGCGAATAGAAGTTTTGAAAGCATCATATTCCTCTGGTAGACCATTCAAAGTGAAGAAAACCAGATCTTCATCATCAATTTTTGCAGAAGCTAAAGCCAGCTGTGCTGCAAGATCTTTAATTTGAGAGAGATAGACCTCCATTGAAGATGATTTCTTACGAAGAGTTTGAAGTTTGGTTTTTAGTTGATGGATATGAGAGCGTGAAACTGAAGTAAACTGTTTCTCTAAGAATTGCCATACCTGATCACTTTGAGTCAGATGAAGAACAGATGAATAAATGGATGAAGATAGAGTTGCAGTTAGACAAGTAAGCAAATATGCATCAACCAATTGCCATTGCACATAACTTGGATTTGAAACAGGTTTTCCAGATTCATCAATGAGGTCTGGAGATGGACATGGATGAGATCCATTAACATGATCAAGAAATCCAGATGCTCTAAGCATATTTGTCATCTGAGATTTCCATATGAGGAAATTGTTGGATTCGAGCTTCACTGTAATGAGAGAGTTGAAATTTGAAATTAGTAAACTAAGATTTGATGGCAGGGAAGAATCAGCCATTGGAGACCTGTGGATCTTGCTCACGAGAGCTTCAAAGCTCTGATACCATATTGAGTTTCTTTGAATTCATTATTTTCATTATATCAGATCTGGAACTTACATTGATTTATATACTGTAAACCTAAACTAACTAACTAACTCATAACAGATTATATACTGTAAACCTAAACTGACTAACTAACTCATAACAGATTTGCTAACCATTACAACTAATGCTCCTAGAATTACAGAGCTGTGATGATGCAGCTTTAACAAACATTGACAGCTGTCCATGAGCTCTATGAGATGGTGAATGCTAGTGGTGAATGCTGAGCAGAGGAGGATGATGAGCAGAGGAGGATGATACTTCTTCAGATATAGAAAGTTTATAATTGGTGATCGATATAAGGGTGTCATATGACAATGCCACATAGTACTTTTCATATGCCCAAACAAAACACTAGAAAGTGGAGAAATTATGTGTTTGTAATTATTTTTCATCTTCCATACTAATTTGTAATTTCCCTTCATTTTTTATTTTTTTATTTTCTAAAGAAGACCTTGTTTTCTTTTCTTGTTTATTTTTTTAGACACAAACATATAGAAGAAAAAACAAAATGATTGATATACCGAAATTGAGTTTGTTTGAATTGTCCAAATTTTGTAAGTCGGATGATTGGTCGGTCAATTCTTGTCAATCGCAATTGTCACCATTCTTGCTCCCGAGTGACTGGCTAGACGACTGATATGCACAAATTTAGGCGATTTGCATGTTTCGAATGAGTTAAAATTCAATGAATGTAATAGTACTTAAAAAAAATAATATACTATACTATAATTAAAATAAAAGTGAAAATTTGACAGCTATGGATGCCAAAGTTAACGGTTACAATTTAACTAGTCAAATAATACAGGACCCACCTACTAAAAAATCAGAAGTATTAAGGAAATCACCGTATATATTAATGACGGTACATGAGACCAATAAAGCTGCTTAATACGGGCTTACAAGGCTGTCTATGATGATCATATGATGACGCTGTAAGCAAAAAATAATTTAACTCAATTGTCTGTATAATATTAACAATTGTGGCTATCTTCACCATTAATATATATATATATATACTTAAATGCAGGTGCTATTATTACAATATATTTAAGTTTTATATTTTGATAGTTTTTTTAAAATTAAAATATTATTCTATGAAATTGAATTTCATAGAATAAATCGTTAGGTATATAATAGAATTATGTGGTATGGTATGTATTATTTTTTGATTTGTTATACAACCAATGATGTAAATTCTAATTTTATTATCGTATCATTTTTGGTGAATTTATGAGTCTAACATTTTTTTTGAATTTATAAAAAATAAAAATTATGGTGTGTAACTTTTCTCAACAGATAAATATAAAACAAATATTAAGATAATTCTTTCATCTAAAAAAAACTACTAAGACAATTCACTGCACTAATAAAAAAGCAAAAGAAAATACATATATACAAATAATTAATTTTATTAATACATATAAATTATACTCGCATAACGAATGATCGATTTTATTAATAAGTAAATCATTAAATAAATTAACAATTTGTTGTTGGAAAAAATGATTTTTGGGGACTTTAATTTAATATTAAAGTGTGGTGACTTTAATTAAAGATTAAAGTGAGTCCCAACCATCTATTGTGTTGGGTCCAAGTGGGTCTAGATATTTTGCATTGAGATCTTTACCCCACAGATAGAATAACAAAAAACCATTGAGATTTGAATGATAAATTACCTCATGAAGTTAGCTTCATGGAAAAAAGGTAATGAAGTTTGTAACTCCTGCATTAATGGGGTTTGTAACTCCCGCCTTTATTGCAGAGGTTAATGGTGCATTATGAACAGCCATAAAGGCTGGAGGCTCTTCCTCTCTCCCCTATACATGTATAAATTGAGACCCTCCTGTCAAGTCTCAAACACAGGAATTTTTACTTCCATTTCACAAGTCAGTTTGCCTGAAAGTTCCTACAGTGAGAGAGTGCTGCCACTGTTTTGTTCGCTAAGCTAGACAGAGAGTGCTTCTGCCATAGCTGGTTTTGACCGTCGTATCCTGGGAGACAGACGCCGGGATTCCTCAAGCACTCGACCAGTGAAGCGGCGAAATCTGTTTTAAGGAAACTGCTTCCGTACAGACTTCGGTTTCGTCTCTTTACCCTTTTATTGTTTTGTGTATTTCTGTTGAAATTTAGTTGTAATTATTAGCATGTGTTCTTAGTATATATATAATTTGATTTCTTCATAAATCTATTTATTTAATTTCAAAATTTGAACAACAAGCTCAAAACAGATTTCTCATATATGTTTTTCCTATGAAATTGATCGAATAGATTTATATATAGACATTTGTATAATGTTACTAGGAACTGTTGCGGAATTGCTCCCTATTTCAATGATTGTAAATTATGCAATGTGATTCTCTAATTGTTTAGTTTAATTAGAATGCTCTATCATAATTTGTATACTTAATTGTATTACTCTGATCTTATTTTATGAGTATGGTTCATCATTCCCCTTCTATGATTTGCATGAATTTTAAGGTTATAAAATATAATTTATTGATGTTGCAATTTTGACATGCTAATTCTATTCTATTCTAGGTTTTAATTTGTTACATGCTTATTATTTTCTAGACTAGATTACATGATTTAATCTTTAGAATTTTTGCATGTTAATTGTTGAATGGTTATATACTTGAAGTGCTTGGTTATTAATTTATTACATATAAACAATTCAAATTATTTACATAAACCGCATGCTACTTATTTGGTTTCATCCTATTTGTCTAATGTTGCATATGTATATTTTGATTTTGCGTGCTTCTAGCTTTACTATCTAATTTGCATGTAAAATTGCTTCTAGTTTTCTAGAGTTATACACATAAGTTATTTCCATGAATAGTGTGTGATTTAATTGGATGAATTAAAGTTTGAATTAAATGTAGTTCTTTGGAGTTATAAAATTTGTGTAACTTGCCTATATTTATTTACATGGTTATTGTGAATTAAATTCTTATATCATTTATGGCAATTAATTTTTTAATTTAATGTAGAAGTTATAAGGTTTTGTAACTTGTATAGTATCTTAATTCCTTAGTTATTTTGCTATTCTATGATTTGCTAGAAGGTTAAATAATATTTGATTGTATGTACAATTGCTTTATATTATGTTGTCGTTTTCTACTAACTCTCTTTGTAGGCATACCTAAGCGAAGAAAGGAATTGTATGGACTACTTATAATCCTCAATTGGATTGGTTATTTTTCTTTATGGTTGAAGAAATTTTTTACTTGAGATTTAGTTGGTTTGTTTACCAATTTGTAGTAGCAAGTTTTATTTGCTTATTAGACGCATTTTATATGCATGTATTTGGTTGTAACAATTTTAAATTGTTTGCAAGTTTAAATTGCTTGTAAGTTTGGATTTTGGTTTGGTTTTCTGGAATAGAAATCAAAGTCTTTAGCCTTGGCTAAAAAGGAGGTTTTATTTGTTTAGAAATGGCAACTATCACTGATGCTGCTGCTACTGCTAATGTTGGTGGGGATCTGAACCCCGGAGCAACTGGGTTGCCAACCCCTACTGTTGTGACCTCTGTGGTCAACCATGGCATTACTCCGGCTGTTCCGGGAGGACCGCTCAGTCATCATGAGCGCCCAGAGAAATTTGCTGGCGTGAACTTCAAGAGATGGCAGCAAAAGATGCTGTTCTACTTGACCACGCTACACCTTGCAAAGGTTCTAAGCGAGGATCCTCCAGCCGTGGCAGAGAATGAGCCTGATAGGCAGAAAGTCATGGCGCTTGACACATGGAAGCAGACAGACTATCTTTGCCGGAACTATGTGTTCAACAGCTTGGCAGACTCACTCTATAGTGTGTTTTGTTCCAAGAGCTCAGCATATGAGTTATGGAAAGGCGTTAAGCCTTCGTATAAATTTTTACGAATATGGGGGTGTCTTGCAAAAGTGGCAATTCCTACACCCAAACGGGTTAGGATAGGCCCGAAATCCCTGGATTGTATATTCATTGGTTATGCACATAATAGTAGTGCATATCGATTTCTTGTACATAAGTTTGAAATTCCAGACATACACAGGAATACCATTATGGAGTCAAGGAATGCATGTTTCTTTGAAGACATTTTTCCTTGGTCTTTGGAGAAATTTGATGAGCTTGCTAGTGAGGATGATCATATTGATGATTCAGGTGATGATCAAATTGAGGTTTTAGATGAGCCCAGAAGGAGTAAAAGGGCTAGGATATCCAAATCTTTTGGTCCAGACTTCTTAACTTATATGGTTGAGAACAAACCTCAAACTTTCCACGAAGCTGTGACTTCTCCTGAGAGTCCATTATGGAAAGAAGCAATCAAAAGTGAGATTGACTCCATCTTACAGAACCACACCTGGGAGTTGGTAGATTTACCTCCAGGTTGTAAGCCTTTAGGCTGTAAATGGATTTTTAAAAGAAAGATGAAGGCCGATGGGTCAATTGACAAGTATAAAGCGAGGCTCGTTATCAAAGGGTACAGGCAACGAGAAGGCCTGGATTACTTTGATACGTACTCACCTGTTACTAGGATAACATCCATTCGGATGGTGATTGCGATTGCTGCTTTGCACAATCTAGAAATTCACCAGATGGATGTAAAGACAGCTTTCTTAAATGGATATTTGAATGAAGAAATCTACATGGAGCAACCTGAAGGATTTTCAGCTCCAGGGCAAAGCAGGAAAGTTTGTAAACTTGTCAAATCTTTGTATGGTTTGAAGCAAGCGCCTAAACAATAGCATGAGAAGTTTGACAACGCAATGTTGTCAAATGGGTTTAGAATCAACGAATGTGACAAGTGTATTTATGTCAAAGACATTGACAGAAGTTATGTCATTTTGTGTCTATATGTTGATGATATGCTCATTATAGGTAGTAACGATGAAATGATCAAAACTACCAAGAAGTTGTTAAACTCTAAGTTTGACATGAAGAATATGGGCATTGCAGATGTTATTCTGGGAATTAAGATTACCAGAATCTCTGACGGAATTGTACTATCTCAGACTCATTATGTTGATAAGATACTTGAGAAGTTTAGTGGATTAGATACGAGTGTGTCATCGACACCTGTAGACTTAAGTCTACATTTTACCAAGAATAATAATGAAAGTGTCTCACAGTTAGAATATTCTCGGATAATTGGAAGTTTAATGTATCTGATGAGTTGTACTAGGCCGGATATAGCCTACTCGGTTAGCAGGCTTAGTAGATACACAAGTAATCCCGATGCTTCTCATTGGAAGGCTATTGTGCGGGTGTTAAGGTATTTACGCTACACTCGGGATTATGGGCTGCATTATACTCGATATCCAGCGATGCTTGAAGGCTATAGTGACGCAAATTGGATATCAGATATAAAGGACTCAAAGTCCACTAGTAGATATGTGTTCACTCTTGGTGGAGCAGCGGTGTCTTGGAAATCTTCCAAACAAACGTGTATATCTAGATCAACGATGGAATCAGAGTTTATTGCTTTGGATAAAGCAATGGAAGAAGCTGAATGGCTTTGTCATTTCCTTGAAGATATTCCAAGTTGGTCCAAACCTGTGCCTGCTATTTGTATTTATTGTGATAGTCAATCTGCAATTGGTAGGGCACAGAGTAATATGTATAATGGAAAGTCTAGACATATCCGTCGTAGACATAATTCCATACGACAACTACTCTCAAATGGAGTTGTCTCTATAGACTATGTAAAGTCTAAGGACAACATTGCGGATCCGCTAACCAAAGGGTTAAATCGAGTGTTAGTCGAAACGTCGTCAAAAGGAATGGGGTTGAGGCCTTTGGAAGTTACCGGAATGGAAACCCAACCTAGTTGACTGGAGATCCCAAGATCTAGGTTCAATGGGACAACCTAATTGCGTGTAACGGTGGTATGTCACTGAGGAGGTTAAACCTCCAGCCATTCCTTCTATCAGTGATACCTGCAAGTGTAGAGGTTAAGCTGAGCTTTTAATGACTCTAGTGTGTTAATGTATTGAGCTGAGTATAGCAGGATACTCAAGTAGAGTCACCTATGTGAGTGTGAAGTGGGGCCGCTTCTAGAAGAATTGGGCAGGCCAAGATTCTTTGAAACCACTCGCTGAACCAGGCTAGTGTCCAGGGCCACACAGGGCACACCAGTGAGAACAGAATAGTGGTAGGAGTAATTCCCGTGTGAGATCTATTGTCTCAGTTTACATAAACGGCAGAGCAGTTCAAGATTCCATATTCACTGATCAGCTAGTAAACTCGATAGGTTTTCACTGAGAGAGGTTCAAAGCCAAAAGATACCTTCTCTGATGTCGGGGTTAGTCCGTTGTACTCTCTCTCCGAGTCATTATTGTTGAACGGTGTTCGTTTGTTAAGTCATTCGGTCAATTTTTATTCATGTGGGGGATTGTTGGAAAAAATGATTTTTGGGGACTTTAATTTAATATTAAAGTGTGGTGACTTTAATTAAAGATTAAAGTGGGTCCCAACCATCTATTGTGTTGGGTCCAAGTGGGTCTAGATACTTTGCATTGAGATCTTTACACCACAGATAGAATGGCCAAAAACTATTGAGATTTGAATGAGAAATTACCTCATGAAGTTAGCTTCATGGAAAAAAGGTAATGAAGTTTGTAACTCCTGCATTAATGGGGTTTGTAACTCCCGCCTTTATTGCAGAGGTTAATGGTGCATTATGAACAGCCATAAAGGCTGGAGGCTCTTCCTCTCTCCCCTATACATGTATAAATTGAGACCCTCCTGTCAAGTCTCAAACACAGGAATTTTTACTTCCATTTCACAAGTCAGTTTGCCTGAAAGTTCCTACAGTGAGAGAGTGCTGCCATTGTTTTGTTCGCTAAGCTAGACAGAGAGTGCTTCTGCCGTAGCTGGTTTTGACCGTCGTATCCTGGGAGACAGACGCCGGGATTCCTCAAGCACTCGACCAGTGAAGCGGCGAAATCTGTTTTAAGGAAACTACTTCCGTGCAGGCTTCGGTTTCGTCTCTTTACCCTTTTATTGTTTTGTGTATTTCTGTTGAAATTTAGTTGTAATTATTAGCATGTGTTCTTAGTATATATATAATTTGATTTCTTCATAAATCTATTTATTTAATTTCAAAATTTGAACAACATTTGTAATGATATGAAAAATATTTTTCACTTAACCATTTTGTTAATAAATAAATCATTAAGCCTCCGTTTGGGAAGTGGGTTGGCTTTTTGGCTTTTGGGCTTTTTTGGCTATTTTAGCCTGGGCTTAAAAGCTTGGTCTGGGAAGGGCTTTTTGGCTTTTTGGCTTTTTTGAGTTTTTTTGTGAGAGAAAGAATGTAATGATTATGGATTGGATGTGATGTTTTGTTTGTTATGGCTAAAATAGTCTATTTTGTTTTTTGTGACTAAAATAGCCAAAAAAGTCTGCAAACCCACTTGCCAAACACAGGCTAAGTCAATTAATAACTTTTAATGACATGAGAAATAATTTTCAATAAGCAATTTTGATAATTTATTATTGCATAGGAATTTTTTTTTCCTTGAGTATTGTGTTAAATGAGAATTTATAATAAATGGTAGTTGTAATTTCTAGTACTATAGGATCAATTCTTATTTTAAACAAACCTTATGGGTATATTTGTAATTTGCTAAAAAATAAAAAATTTATGTTTCAAAATTGACCAAGAATATTTGCGTAATTACGAAAAAATTTGTTTCATGATTGACCAAGAATGTTCGTGTAATTACGAAAAAAAACCTGTTACATAATTGACCAAGAATGTTTGCGTAATTATAAAAAAAATATTTACTCAACATATAGGCTACCATTAGTAAAGTATTCAAAATGAAAATGATAAAATCACAAAAAAAAAAAAGAAAAAGACGAATCTCAAACAATTAAGCGATTTTTATATATATAGATATTAAAAATTTTAAAAATTGTGGGTATTATTATCTACATAAAACACTTACTTTTTAAGCATGTGCTATATGAATAATTTTTCAATGCAATGTATGCAAATTACCGGGTGAGCTTTTTATTTTATTTTATTGGGATATATATACACAAATTCTAATTTATAAATTTATATTTTATTAAGTTTTAACTAAGATTTTTGGAACTTTTAAGTCCCATTAAATTTTTAATAATTGGAATTGTCCTTCAAAAAATGATTGTTTATCATTTATGATTATCTATAAAATAAAATGATGATTTGACATTTATTTTGATTTTCAAAACTCTAAAACATTAATTTTCAAATTGAAACAACTAAAAAAAAAAATTATGTGCATAAAAAATAAATAAATAAACTGGAGTATTTTTTTTGGAAAAAATTGAATTAATTGAATTATTTTTTTTTGTGTAAAATTGAAATTTTTGTATCTGTAAAAGAGCATGATGATGGAACATTGATGTTCAAAACTGAAAAAAATAAAAATAAAAAAAACTTAAAAAATAAAAAAAAACTGATAATATTTTCAGTTTTAAAATTGAAAAAAACTGTTAATGTTATCGATTTTGTTAAATAGTTGAATCAAACAAATAAGTAGAAGAACAAAACGTTTAATCTCATACTCTGTTTTTTTTCATCAGTTACTGAAAAAATTATCTGAAATATTACTATACAAAATTGATGATGTTCTTAGTTTTCAAAATTGAGAAAAATTGATAATATTCTCGGTTTTATTAAATAAGTCTTATTGGTTCAAAAAAATCTTAAATAGGACCTGAGTTACCATAACATTTGTAAATAGGACTTTTAGGTATAATTAACTCTATTTTATTTCATTTTATTTTTTAAAATTATGCCTATTTAGTGCAATTTATTAAGATTGTTTATTATTTTTTTTAATTTTAGAAATTTGATTTAGTAACTTTTTAATAATTTGGTATCCGATCCAAATAATCGACTAATCTAGGGCCAATCCTGTTGTCCACTAGCGACGACTCAATTAAGGGATTGTTTGGGATGACCTAAATAAGTAAATTTTTTATCTTTTTACGAAAAGATGTGCAGAAAAGTAGAGAGGTGATGTGATGAAAAAAAAATAAAAAGATAAAAAGATGAATTATTTGAGGTATGCCAAACTTGGCCTAAAACTAAAACAAAGTCCCATGTATAGATTGACTTTAACAAATTATTTATACTTAAGGGAGCATACCCGGAGTCTCTGGCCTTCACCACCAACCATTTATGGTATACAAATAGTTTAATTAAGTTAAAACAAATTGATTATCATGAAAAAGTCGGGGGAGATATTTTTTTAACTTCATTATTGGCTTTCAACTTACAAAATATTACACAAAAGATTCTAAAGTTGAAATCTAATAATCTATAAATACAGTTTGAAATAAAATCTTGAGATAATTTTTTTAAAATTTAAACTATTTAAATTATTTTGAGTGCAGAAGAATTAAAAAATAAAAATAAAAAAATTAAACACTTTATAATTCATAAACAAAAACAACTTATTTAAAAATTCAAAAACAACTTATTTAAATTGTATAAAACAACACAATTAACTCGTGAGGGTACAAAAAAGTCGACCGACACTCACATATCAAGGGGTCAAAAATTAAAACATATAGTATAGGGTTTGGAAATCCCTAACCCTAGCTAAGAGAATGATTACAATTACCAAGAAGCATTACAATGTAATCTTTGCTGATCTTTCTAAAATATTGCAATCCTTAAATTTACATATAATCTAGACTGTGCAAACTCAAAATTGCCCATATTTGCATGGCACATAATCCATATCTCACAAGGGTATTCTTGCCCTTGCATGACAAACCTACCAATTTCCGGGTATGTAAGGTTTGCTATGAGTTTTACGTTAATGATTTAATTCATTCATTTTGTTAATATTAGTGAAAAAATCAAATTAATCTAATAATCACAAACATAATTTCATTATGTTTGTTTATTTATTTAATTTTTTTAAATGAACACACAAGTTCCAAAATTATATTGGCTATTAATATTTTTGAAGATAAATATGATCTAACTATAATTATTCAATCAATCTGATTGTTTTATATATGACATACACACAAAGACTTCAAAAATACTATGATCAAATAATAAAATATGGATGCAATTAGCTCCAGAGACCTGAACAATACCGTCTGGTCAAAATTTAAATTGGAAAAAATCCTTCATCATAATATAACTACCAGTGGAATATAATACAGTATAATTATTCTCCTCACTAGTTTAAGGACATTCTCCATAACATACATTCCCTTGTTAAAAAATAAAAAATAAAAAACAGAAACTCAAATTTTAATAAAAAGAAACAGACAAACAAACCCTTAAATCTCGAGCCTAAACAAGTGTTTGATTATAGGGAGATGTGGAATTATTCTTTTGGGGGTTGGGGAGTGATTAAGTTCCAAGGGTGGGAATGGGATGTTCATGTTTGGTTGGTAGTGCCAAATCTTTGTCGGAGGCTCAATGTCTTTTCTTGTGCTAACCCCCAATTTTATTCTTCTTTCTTATTTTAGTTTATTTTATTCTTTTGTCTCTCTTCCCCTCTCATGCCAAGAACCTTAACTCCTCCTCCTTGTCCTCACGCTCCCCCCTCATATTCCCCTTTATATGCATACACATGTACATCAATTTATATGTATGTATGTATATGTAAATTATGAGGGAATCAGAAATTGAGAAATAATAAAATGAAGAATAAACATATAAGTATATAAAAATACATATTTACAAGTGAAGAATAACAAAGAATATCACTACATGTAGATCATGAGCTGAGAAAATAATATAAATGATTGTAATTTCTCATCATATTTGGATCAACAATAATTAAAAGAAAACACAAATGTCATTTTATTTTATTTACTATTTAGAGGGGTAATTTGGGTATTGTAAATTTTTGTAAAGAGAAATTTTAATTTCTCATCTAATTTCATCGTTTTTTGAGAGAAACAAACTTGAGTTTTAAATGATTTATCTTTTTCACTATTCTCACCTCTTTAATTATTCAAATAAATTATGAAACATCTGTTTCTCTCAATTTATTTTTATTTTTATTTTCTTACCAAATCCTTCAATCCAAATGTAATGTAGATGATACAATCAGTCAACTCTCTTAACACAATTGTCAATCAATCAACTGGGTTAACTTAGTCGGACACCTCTATTCAATTCATCTAGGTGGTCATGGGGGTCAATTTAAATACAAAGATTGATAATTCATTTTTATTTTGGGGCTCTTTGTTGAGTGGTCATGGGGGTCAATGTAAATACAAAGATTGATAATTCATTTTTTTTTTGGGGCACTTTGATGAATTGTTCATTTCTCTCCAATTATGACGCTATTCTTAGACTAGTTTGTTGCGAGTTTGGGGAGACTGCTGCGCACTATACGCATCAGTGACTATTGTGTGACCAATAGGGCCCTTTCCAAGCCTCACTCTGACAATCTGAACCGTTATTTTTTAGAAGGCATCGAGTAAAACATATTTGTAAAAATTCAAATTAATCGGATATCAGTATCCCTTTCATTAAGTCATATTTGTATTTAGATTTATACTTAAAATTAAATTTACCATTCAATTTTTTTAGATACAAGTATGTCTTCATGAAAGCAATGCTGATGTTTTCTATAATTGTTGGATTATGAATATACACATGCAATTTTCTTTATATTATAAATAATTTCTTATCAATTGACCAAAAAAAAATAAAAAATAAAAAATAAAAAATAAAAAAAAAACATACATACATACACAGAGAACATATTTGTCTATTACATTACATAGGCTCTCAAAATTGTAGAACCTTAAAACCCTTAAATAACTTATCTATTATATAAGGAATAGGGTCTTTTTAGTGAGAAGTCTTTTAAGAACTCTAAATCCTTATTATAATTTTCTTGATTTTTTTAATTTTAAATAATTATTTTTATTTGATAATCTTACATCGGAAAAGAAGAAAAAAAATGAGTTGTTTTACTCATATAAAGAGAATTTTATACTCTTATCTCATTTAGTGAGGAGACTTGTGAAAGTTTCAATATCTTATACTAATTTTCTTGATTTTCTTAATTTTAAACAATTAAGAAAATCTCCATTGGCTAACTTTTATTTGATAATCTCGCATCGAGAAAAGAAAGAAAAAGTGAATTGTTTAGGTTGGGATAGTTTAGAGTGAAAGGTTTTGTCATAATTTAATAGTTGATGGTTCACCAAACTGTACAGTAAAAATATGTCTCTCTAATAAAATGCCAACTTGTATAATTTAAAGGCTTTTTTTAAAAAATAATTAATGTTACTATTATTATAATAAAAGAGTTTCGAAATTTGGAGGCCGTCACCTACCTCTCCCAATTGGGTCCATCTTGCTTGCATGACTATAATTAATTATATTTTAAAAATATATTGCTCCAAATGCAATGATGCAAGTTAATTCCACGATTATAACCACATGGATGACAATGTAACGAGGCACATGTCGGAGAGGAGAAAATGTCAGTTGATTGACTATGATTTATTTTTAATTTTTATTAGCAACATTTTGAACAAATTAAAGTTCAATTTACTTTAAGAGAGACTATCATTTATAATCACGTAATTTTATTATATTTAATTTCTAAAAATAAATAATATATATAATTTTATAAATATATCATATATTTTTATTAAAAATAAATACATTGAAATCACATGAACATGACTTTAGAATGAATTTATTATTATTTTTTTTAAATATGCATATAAGTTTATAAAATGATCGAGTATGATAAATTCATCAACCTAAACTATGCATTTCTAATTCCCGTTGGCTAGATTCCATTTATTTTTTATTTTACAATCCCACATCAAAAAAAGAAAGAAAAAGTAAATTGTTTCACTTACATAAAGTGAAACAATTTGATTTTAAACAAAAAGAGATTTTTAGTGGAAAACCCTATGATCAACATCTCATACTCATTTTTTTGATTTTTTTTTTAAATTTTAAACAACTAAGAAAATTCTCATTGGCTAGCTTTTATTTAACTTTTATTTTACAATCCCATATAGTTTTGATTTTAAAAATAATTTTGTATGAAATTTTGAAACTCTCATAATATTTAATTTTAAAATAATTACAATATCACATCGAAAAAATAAAGAAAAAAAAGTAAGTTGTTTCACTTATATAAACTGTTATAATCCCGTATCAGGTAAAGAAAAAAAAAAGTAAGTTGTTTCACTTATATAAAATGAATCTTATAAAAGGAGTTTTAAGGGAAAAATCTTTTATTGAATTTTCTTAATTTTAAACAATTAAGAAAATTCTCATTGGCTACCTTCTATTTACCTTTTATTTTACAATCCTAAATCGGGAAACAAAAAAAGGAAAAAAGTAAATTGTTTCATTTACATAAAGTGAATCTTATGCTCCAATTTATATAAATTATTGAAATATCTTAATTTTAAACAATTAAGAAAATCCCTATTGATTAGCTTTTATTTAATTTTTATTTTACAATCCCACATCGGAAAAAGAATGAAAAAGTAAATTGTTTCACGTATATAAAGTGAATCTTATACTCTCATTTATATAAGCAAAAGAAATTTTTTAATAAGAAGCCCTATAATCAATACCATTTATTTTTTATTTTTTATTTTGATCAGCAAAGAAGATACTTTATTGATGTAAGCACAAAGTACAACAAAACTAACCAAAATACATCAATAAAGACAGGCAAGTGCAAAAGCATCACGATGAGTTAAATCATCATAACTAACTTTTTTTTGATTTTCTTAATTTTAAACTATTAAAAAAATCTCTATTGGTTAGCTTCTATTTAACTTTTGTTGTATAATCTCACATAAACGTTTTGATTTTAAAAATAATTTTGTATGAGATTTTGAAACTCTCATAATATTTAACTTTAAAATAATTATAATCCCACATCGAGAACATAAATAAAAAGTGAGTTGTTTCACTTATATAAAATGAATCTTATACTTTAATTTAATATTATAATATTGTGCATGTTTCAGTTCAAGATGGTTTAAATTTTAAAATAAAATTTAAAGGTTTTAATTAATTAATTTTATTGTAAATTTGTTGGTCTTTTGACTTAGCTAATTAAGCTGAATCGTTTTCGGTTTGACTGATTCACTAGTTTAACCACGGTTTTAGCTGTCTTATCAAAATATATTGCTTAGATTTGTTTGATTTGAAATAAACTAAGATTGACTTTATTAAAAATTAAACGACTGAGTTTGGTTGATTAGAAATGAACTTCCTATCCAAACAATTGATAATTTTTATTTTACAATCCCAAATTAAGAAAATGAGAAAAAAATGAGTTGTTTCACTATATAAATCTTATGCTCCCATTTAATATTGTAGTGTTGTGTATTTTTAGTTCAAGACAGTTTAAATTAATTAATTTTTGTATAAGTTGGTTGGTCCTTCAACCTAGCCGATAGGATGAACTGTTTTTGGTTTGACTAATTTGCTGGTTTAATTGTGATTTTAGCGATTTTATCAAAATATATTGATTAAATTTATTTGATTCGAAATAAATTAAATATTGGCCTAATTAAATATTAAATGGTTAAGATTACTTGATTCGAAATAAACTTTTTACCCATACAATAGTTAATTTTTAATTTTTAATTTTTAAACAATTAGAAAAATTTTTATTGTCTAGTTTTCATTTAATTTTTATTTTATAATCACACATCAAGAAAAGAATGAAAAAGTGAATTGTTTCACTTACATAAAGTGAATTTTATATTCCCATTTATATAAGTAAAATGAGATTTTTTAGTGAGAAGTCTTATGATCAATATCTCATACTAATTTTTTTGAACTTCTTAATTTTAAACAATTAAAAAAATCCTAATTGGTTAATTTTGCATAATATATAAAAATTAAATATAATTATTATAATTTTATTAAATAATATATTATTTTATCTTATGCATAGTATGAGTGATGGACTAGTTATAACCATTCAAATAATGCCAAAACGAGTCAAACTACACCCAAATACAAATACTAGCTGGAATCTCGTGTGCGGGTTGTCAATAAATAGTAAGTATAATTTGAAGTGTATGTATTTTTTCACATGAGAAGTTATAGTGTATGTATTTTTTCACATGAAAAGTTATAATACATTGAAAATTAACTAATTTTATTATTCTCTAAGATGAAGACCTTAATTGCTTTTGTGTATTCACTTTCTAGGTCTTAGTCCGTACATACTAACCCTAGTAGTTTTGTTTTCTTTTATCATTAAAAAAAATCTTAATAAAATTTGATGTGGACACAACTTTGGAATGGTATCATCATTATTTAATTAACATAAATGACTATCAAAATCAATGAACATTATGCTAATAATCCAAATTAACAATGACTAATGAAATGAACATTGTTTGAAATGTGTCCTTTTCTTGTATAAAAATATATATTTGTTGAATATTATTACCCATCAAAGGGTGTGTTTTTTTGGTTTCTTCTTGTTCATGCTTCTTCAATGGATTCCTCATAACATGCTTAAACATTACCTTGAATTTATCCTTTATTCCTCTTGATGATCCCAAGATATGGCTTATTTTACAATCTTCACTAACAAATTTTATTCAACCCCCTAAAACCCTAATGTAGCCTCAGCCTTAAACACTTAAATCCATGCGCTAAATGGAATGGTATAAACATATTTGGTAAAATACCTTGCTAATTTTTGTACTTCCTTTATATCAATTTAGTCTTTACAATTTTAATTGAATTAATTTTATCTATGCAAATTTTTTTTCTTTTTTTTATTTTATTTTATTGAATAGGAATTGTGCACATGAGTCCCGTGTTGCATGTTTTAAGTGATAAAATTATAAATTTTGTTATTGTAAATTGGGTTAATTACATTTACCCTTCTCAATTATTATTGAACATCACCTTAAAATAAAGCAACATTCCCTACAACAAATAACTCATGTTCTATTTGATTCACTAGAATGAGATGTAATGGAATGGTCATTTTTTAGTCTCCTCTATGAAATGATCATTTCCTTATTATGGTGAATAATGATTCAATTTGCAATACATTTTTCATTATTTTTTTAGTCAACCAAACATGAGAATGAATATTTGCCATTCAAAAATTATGTACTATATACATCTTATTACATATTTTTATGATAAATATTACGTAAATCACAAAATATATAACAATATCACAAAATACGTAAAAACACCAAAAAAATGTGCAACTTCATTTTTGAATTGCAAATTGTCATAACTCCTACAAAAAAAAAAAAAAAATGTAACATTTACCATAAAAATACATAACATACACCACAAATTTAAGTAAATAGGGGTATGTGGTACACAACCTTAAAAGGGTGCGCATCATAAAATTTTTCTGAATATTTTGATAAAATGATCATTTTATTTCATTTTATTCCAATAAACTAAATACTACAAGATTACTTCACTTCTATACACTCTCAATTGAGAAGTGAGAGGAAGGCAAATATTGATTTTATTATTATTATTATTATTTATTTATTTTCTATTAGTGTTTTTCCTTCCGAAGAGAGTGCTATTTCTTATTCAACGTGGACCTCTTTCTTGCATTGAATATATATTTTTTTTTTTGACACTTTGCATTGATGTTGCTGATATTGAGCTTATGAGTAAATATGTGTTGTTGGACTCTTTTAAATAGGTGATTATTTAGTTTGATATAATTTTGTTTTATTTATACATAATCTCCTACTAATTGATTAAAAAAAAATAAAATTGGCAAACAATTTTTCAACGTCTAAAGCACGAAGACAACCACACAGAGCACAAAGACAACAACATAGAGAGCTCGTTTGGCATAAAAAATTTTGGGACTTTTTGCAGTGATTGCGTGTAGGTCTGCTCCCTTGTAAAGCGTTGACAGAGGTGCTTAGCTATAACCCTATGTTAAGCACCTAGCTAAGCACGTCTGTCAACGCTTTACAAGGGAACAGACCTACACGCAATCACTGCAACTATGGTCTTCTAACCTATACGTGACTTGGAAGACGTTACACTTAACCTTACTCTGTTCTACCCCTATTAAGCATAAACCCAGGAATATTATCATTTATACTATTAGATTAAATTTAAATTCCTACATACATGGTCTCATGATTTTACTGTTGAGGTGGAGATTGGACAGTGACCGCCCACAGGCAGATCTGCTCCTGGATCTTCTATTGAATTTTGGTTATTTGTTGGTTACAAAATTCTAACTGGTTAAAAAGATACGGCTGTAAATACAGATCGTTAGCTTGAAGCTGTTGTAAATATATATTTCTACTATCAAGATAAAATTCTAAAACATTAGTTAGATCAACAAGTAAATTTATAGGCATACATAATAAAGAAGAAAATACTTACCATTAGAGTCTTCAAAACAACATTGTTTTTCAACACTTAATTTATATATCATAAACTGAGAGATTTTACAAAAGGGAGAGAGAGAGCACACTCAGATATCATACTTGAAACAAATTCTTGAAAGGAATGACTTAAAAAACAAACTCTACCTCAACAAGGGTGAGGGCATCCCTTTTATAGATAAGAAAAAAGAAAAGATAAGATAAGGTGAGGACAGGTGACGTGTCCTCATTTGTGATGCCCTCAAAATATTATCTAAATCAACCATTCACAAAATCAATAGACATAAAGAAATCTTATATTTCCATTCATCAGAGTCTTCTTTACAAAATGTATTCCATGCATTACATCTTCATAAATGTTTATATTGAAACGATAGCATGTGGCTCTAACTGATAATCAACAAAGTAAAATGCCCACGGGCTTACATCATTCTAAGTTATCACTTGGTTATAACAAAAGAAGAGTCCTAATTCTTTTACATAAAAAGCCCTCGGCTTGAATTTACACTTAACACAAAACAAAATAACAAAATGGAGCCTTCAGCCCCTAGACCTCTCAAGCTATACCCTCGGAGGCGGCATGTCACAAGTACCTGAGAATGGTGTCCTACGTAGGGTGAGCCAAAGCCCAGTAGAGATACGTTAAACAATATATGAGAATTAACTAAAATATGAGCATCTGATAAATGTGCAACATTTTTAACCAATACATATTCTTTTCAGGGTCCTTCAATATAAATAGCCAACATCTAAACTCAGTTCCATTCTTCCATTTCGGATAAATCAAACAACCAAATTCATTATTATCAAAGCAACCAATATGAAATTACAATTCAATGGTTCACAATTTAATACATTCGTCAATCCAACACTTCTATTTCTTAACATTTAACGAAACTACGTCCGAGGGAACCAGCACCCATAAATAAATAAGATTTCAGGATTTTCACCCTGGACACTCTGGCCAACTTAATTCTTAATGGAGTCCATCCCTATCTCCTCTCAAACAATGGAGTACATCTCCTATCTCCTCCCAAACAATGATACATATACAATATATTTAAACACTTTGTCATATACAATGACTCATCAATTCAGATATTCAATGGTTTACTCAAACCGTCATATTCAATGACATAATTCAATTGATTAATTTCAATTTTTCCTAATCCTCATGCATTTTCTACAACAATCATAGTTATCCTCCACCGATAGCCCAAAATAAATATTTCTAAATAGATAAATAAATCTATCAACAGATAATTTATCAAATTTTTCATAGATGAGTGATTCATCAATCCAACTATACCATTTAATCACATATTCCCCCAATTTCATAATTCCCAAACCAATTTCATATTTCCACATTGATTTCATTATTTATACAAAATAGTTTATTTAATTCAAATTAGGGCATTTTTCCCCATTTCCCAAATATTGCACCCAAGGCTAACCTTCACCCTTTATACACAAACAACCCTATTTTCAAGACCTCACATACACATATGGAGTCCAAAGTAGAAAACCCATCTTTCACAAATTCAATCCCAAACCCTAACTTCACCCAAACTTCCCAACTCCACCATTTATGCAAAGATGACACACATCTAGGTTAAAACTCATAATAAAGAGTAGAACATCCCTACCTCAAATGGAGAAGCTCAAAGAGGAAGAAGAAGAAGAAGTAACTTGAAGATGCTCCAAACTTGAACTTTTTCGGATCAAAAGAAAGCCCACACCAAACTCCAACTTTTTAACAAAAAGAGTAGAGTAGAAAAACCCTAAATCATGGAGTATTTGAAGAGAGAAAGGGTGTTTTAGAGAGAGAGGTAGCCGGATTAGGGTTTTGAGTGAAGAAAAGGTCAAAAAATGATATAAAATCACGCTGCTGTGAACTGATATTTTTGAGGCTCGCTCGAGTGAAGTAGTTGTCGCTCGAGCGACCAGACACAACAAGTGGCCTCGTTCGAGTGCAAGAAGCGTTGCTCGAGTGCACAATGCAAAGCTTTAGGTCTGCCACCAACGTAAACGCACACTCGAGCGCAAGAGTTCTCACTCGAGCAAAGGAACAAAGAACACACGTTTCGCTCGAGCGCAAAAGTTCTCGCTCGAGCGAAAACCGCGTCTAAGAAAGAAACTTGAAGACTCCCAATCCTCGCTCGAGCGTAAAAAGCCTCATTCAAGCGAAGAAACCAAAACCTGGGCAGCAGCCATTTGCACCAAAAGACAACTAACCTGTTCTAAACACGCCCAACAAGACCCAAAACTCAAATTCAAAGAATTAAAGGGAGGAAACAAGAAATAGACAACAACATACAACCACGGAACCCAAGTCTGGAACACAATAAAGGTCGGGATAAAACTTGGATCGCTATAACCTCCCCCCTTAAAGAATTTCGTACCCAAAATTTTATACAAGTTTCAAAATTGTGATTATTCAATTCCCAACGTGATTACAATTCAACATTCACCATCATGACCTACCCACCGGTCGTTCTATCTCTTCACAAGAGAACAAATCCACAACATGTACAGCTCAACATATATTACCAATATGCATATTTCCATATTTAACAAATTTCAACACACACATCTCATGTTTCCAAAACATATTCAATGTTTATAACAAGTTTGCATTTCCAAAACTTAAATAACATATGCAATGTTCAAAGTTAACTTGTGTTTCCGAAACATACTCAACATTCACAGTATTGTAACAGCGCCCGCGTGGGACCTCGTGCTACTACAGTTCGGACTCGATTTGTGTCACGGTTCTAAATCTGAACCAAAGAGTCCAAATCTGGCAAATCGTTTTGAGAAACAGATTTTTTTTGAAAAAGTAGTGCCAAACATGGACTGCTTTGCCAGATACAGAGTCGCCACCTAAATATTTTTAAAATGGGGAAATTTAGGAAACCCTGACTCGGTGCCGAAGGCCACACGTCCGTCATCACCGGAGTTGTCTCGGCTCGGGAGCTTGGGTACGATCGGGGAAGGTCAGCTATGAGCACCCCCTTTCGCCCGGTCCGAAGACCGGCCTCTACTAACAGTGATATCCGTTTTTGAAAACTTTACGTGTTCTTATTCCATTTATTAGCCTAGAATTACTATGTTATGCGCACAGCAAACAAGTATAGACTAGATTGCCTAATTTGGAAAGAAACATTGCATATCCGTTCATTTCGAAAATGCTTTGGAATTTGCTACTCGCAAGTAGGCTAAAATGCGGATTTCAACGAGTCTTTCCAACTCAAACAATCCAACCTTCACCCACAGGCATTCAAAACAGTTTAACACATAAGCATCTAGCCACATGTTAAGCATGCTGTTATGGCAACATTCACACTCGTGCGATATGCTAAAGCGGAAATACTTACATAGTACTCCGTGCCAAAACAAAGAACTTGTTAGCAAACATGCATGATCCAAGTCCATGTGAAGTGCCTAATGCATCGCATACAAAATGTCGCTAAGATAGGCTCGGCTAATCCTAGACATGTCATGTGAAAATGCACAGTTATCACATATTCAGTTTGGAATTGAAGCATTGATGCAATTAGCGTGATGTACCGAGCCTAATGCATGCAATACAAATGCGTGGATGCACACATGCATAGCATAAGGTATGCTAAATTAGACGTGCCCTAATACTAACCATCAAAGCAGGTAAGTAAAAGGGAAGAAAGAAGTGGGGATTGGAAGACATTCACACCACCCACACACGCTTATTACAGATTTGCCCTCGCTCGGAGGGACCAAATAAATATTACAAATTAATTGACTACGCAAGCTAATTAAATATTACAAATTAATTAATTAACAAATTAACTAATTAATTAAAGCAGGAAAACGCCTCGGGAAGCGTGCCACCATGCGCAAGCTGCCTCTGTTTTCCTCCCTTTCCTCCTCTGGAGCTTGTCAAAACCTCAGGACTACATCCTTGGACAGAGGGGATCACCACCGGCTAGATGAAACTTCCACCGGCAGTGTAGTATGGCCATCGGCACAAAATAGGGTCTGTCGGCAGAGAAAATTGTGCCGGTCGGCACATTACACTGCCGGTCGGCAGAGTATTCCTGCAGAACCTGCAACTCACAGCAACAGAGGGCAAAACAAGGCATGACAGCACAATTCAAGGCATGTATGCACCAAACATGTCTCTTATCATTGTAATGACTCAAAGGGACATGTGCCTCGGTTCTCGGGCCACCAATCACGCATTTCCATGCATGATGGCCCAAGGAACCAAGCATGCAACTTTGGTTTCAAATGCATGCAAACCAATCAAACAAATTAGGCCCAATTCCTATCACCAATTCAAGGAACAAGGCATGCATGCAAGATGCAATGCAACCTAGGCATACAAGCTAAGGATGCAACATGGCATGGCAAAACACTTATGCAAGCATACAAGCATGCATATGGCAATACAAATGAGTGCAAAGATGGACTTAAACATGAATTAGGCGACTCTAAAATAGGCCTAAAACAGTAGCCAAAAGTGCTAAAGAGTGAGAGCTAAATGGCATGCACACACACATGCACATAAGGGCCAACACTTAAGCACAAAACAAGCAACATTCAAGCACACTTGAAAGGAGGGATCATGGACTAATTAGCATGCAACATGAGCCCTAAAATCATGTTATAAAATGATGCCAAATCAAGTTATAAATCAAGCCAAAACATGCAAAGAGTAGTCCAAGTGTTCAAGGCAAATCAATAATGCATTGAACTACACTTATCATGACCAAACATGGCATGCATTAAACAACTAAAAACAGATTTTTAGCATGTTAAAACAAGGCCAAAGGACTCCTTAGATGGCATCTAAGTGGCCCAAATTCAAAGGCATACATCATGACCAAAACATGGAGCATTGCAACACATGCTTCCAAAGCATTAAAGAGGCATGCAAGGCAATCAAACAAGCATGGAAATGGGACTGAAATGACATATAGAATGATCCCAAATCACCAAAACAATGCAAAGATGGCATGCTACACATGCACATACTCAAGGCCAACAAGCCCAAATACAAAGGAGCTATATAATGCATGCTAAAATCAACCCAAATACTTATGGACAGACCTAGAACATGGCAAAATAAGCACATAATCTTCACAAGACTAAGCCTAAAACATGCTCCAACAAAGGCTAACAACCTAGACATGTTAAGGCACAAATATGGCATTACAAGGCAACTATGCTAAACATGCATGGAGTTCCAAAACCAACTTTAAATCATGTTATATCATGGATATATAAGCATGAAAAACAAACCAAATATGCTCAACACACACTCAAGCATAGGCTTCTTTAAGAGGCCAAAATGTGCCCTTTTCAAGGACGACAAGGAGAGGGGGTGGCCCTCTCCTTCTTGGGACTTCAAAGCATCATCTTCACCACTGAAATCCCTCAAGATTTCAGTGGTGAAGAGACCTCAACACCAAAATCCCGGAGCTAGCACAAAATGGCTCAAAATGAGGCCTTTTGAGGCCTAAGGGTGGTCAACAACCCTCAAACAACAAAACACTCTTAATAAACAATAAAGAGGGCTTAAAAATAGAACTTTTTTATGTTATACAATAATCACAAAAACAGCTCTAAGACTAGTAGAAAATCAATGCAAAAAAGGGGAAAAAAAGGACTAGTTTCTCACCCTTGATGCCTTCTTCAACAAAGATGCTCCAATGGCCTCCTTGAGCTTGAATCCAAGACAAAAACTCCAAAACACACTCTTTAGAACCTCAGCTCCTAGAGGAAGGTGAAACACTAGGTGTTTGTGTGCAATAGTAAGGCACAAAACACCTAGTGAACAAAATGAGAAGGAAAGAGAGATAGGTGAGTGTATCTAACCCTAACCCTAGAAAACCAGAGCTCTCCTCTGTCTTTTCTCTCTCTAAAATGTCTAAGCCTCTTTTTTTTTTGCCTTAGAGAGAGCTCTCTCTATAAGCCTCTTGTAAAGCTTACAAGACAAGCTTTGCAAGAGGGAGATCCCTCCATACACGTGTATGGAGGGGAGCAAAAGTTATACAGCTGTCCAAAAATATCTGCAAAAGCAGATGAACAGCAATCGGCCGGCAAAAAATGCCATCTTGGCCAAACAAAGTGCCGACCGGCACAAAAAAGTGCTGACCGGCAACAAATAGTGCCGACCGGCAAACTAAATTGCCGGTGGCAGCAAAAACCAGCCGGTGGCATCTAGCCACTGCCGGTGAAGGGTGGGGATGGTCTACAAGCCCCACTCTGCCTCTCAAAGGCAAGATACAAGTGTTTGGTGTAAAACCAGACACTAAACGGTCGAGTTCGGGGATCCCGAGGCGGGGCGCGCGAGCCGAGACCTTCAGGAACTCCAAACGAACACAAACATGGATAATCACCGAGTGTTCAAACGGTGACGTCCAAGTCTTGAGGACGGTTAAAAATGGGGTGTCTACAGTTGCCCCTCTTTGACAGAACTCGAAAGTCATAACAATGACGGGAGTGAATGTCAAAGCCCAGAGACGACCCATTTTTGACAAGGCCGGAGACTCAGACAATCATGCAAGACAAATAAGGTATGCGCCCGGAGGCAAGGGCAAAATGCAAGACAATGCACGGAGCCGAGCATAACTTATGATCATGCAAAGAAAGCTGTAATGAAGCAAACATGCGACAGTTTTAAGCTATCATACCAAACTACACTACAATGCAGAAAGGATGTAAGAGAATTATGGAATTCTCAAAAAGTCTCACTCGGGAGATACAATACATGTCCGGCTCGTCTGGTTGCACCAGCTTCAAATGAACCGTACATACAATATCGTGCCTGAAAAAGAAAACAAACTTAACAGGTACAATATGGTTAGCAACATGCATGACAATGCAAATGTGGATGCAAAACGATATGCGATATATACAAAACAATGTATAAACAATGCAAATGCAGATGCAATGTAATTGAAACAATGCAAGCTACATGCAAAGCAATTGAATCGTGATCCAATCACGAACGGTTCGAAACCACATCTATGTCAAATAGATTGATGGAGATAACAAGTCTGTCTACCACAGAACGGTCAACTGAACTGTGAGCATTGTAGACAGACGCAAGAACAAGTATTGGGTGGAATTGACATAAGTGGGGAAACAACCCGCTGGAGAAAGGACTACGATCCTAATGCCGGATGCAAAAATTACACTACAATGTAATGGGTGGATATGGCACGCAGGCCAAACCAAATCTTGCCTAGGAAAGGCATGCATACATACAAGCCATGTGTAACACAGAAAAGGTGCCGCAACCCTCAACCAACATATCAACGTGGAATCGGCGCGATACACATACAGAACTGTGTTCTAACATGAAAAGTAAGGGCACATACCAGACCAAGCTCAACATGGAAAGGCGCAAGCCAAAGGCGGAAGGTGATGCAATGAATGCATGCAATCTACAATGCAATATCTACAAATATGCAATGGAATGGATATGGATACAATGGATATGGCACGCAAGCCAAACCAAATCTTGCCTAGGAAAGGCATGCACACGTACGAGCCATGTGTAACACAGAAAAGGTGCCGCAACCCTCAACCAACATATCAACGTGGAATCGGCGCGATACACATACAGAACTGTGTTCTAACATGAAAAGTAAGGGCACATACCAGACCAAGCTCAACATGGAAAGGCGCAAGCCAAAGGCGGAAGGTGATGCAATGAATGCATGCAAACTACAATGCAAATGCATGACAATGCAAATATGCAATGACTATGATTGCAACTTTCCCTATCTTACCAACAGGGTGATATACTAGGTTGGTTCAGTATCCAGAACTGAGGCGTAGACATGCCGCCTCAACCTATGGGGCTTCCATACAGATTTCAAGCCGAGGGTAAACCTCTGGGTATTTAAACCAGACTTTAGTCTCGGAACTCCCGAACCTTTGCGTTCTAGGCATAAGCCGTTCGAACTCTAGTTTCCACCGTCCCAGTTGGTCTTCTAGGAACTCATCGCAAGCACAGACAGGTGGCTTTACCAGACCACTGAAAAGTCGTTCGGGCACGACAAACACCGAAGGAATTGCACCTTCAGAGGATTTAAGGTCTCCTAGACCGGAATGCAAAATGTATGCATGACAATGCATGTTTTTTTTTTGTTTTTTGAAATGCAAATGATGCACGTGATGCATGTTGCATGGAATGCGCGACTACACGCGGCTTCAGATATGTACAAAGCAATAGTGTGCACACCAATGCAATAAAGGTTTTGCACCTTCCAAGGATTTAAGGTCCCCTAGACCGTACGTGTTTAAGGTCTCGCCAGACCATGCGCGTTTAAGGTCTCGCCAGACCAGGGGTATTTACAAGACGCGTGACAATGCGCTGAAGGTTTCGCACCTCCAAAGGATTTAAGGTCTCCTAGACCGTGCGTGTTTAAGGTCTCGCCAGACCGTGTATTGCACGATGGTATGATGCGCAAGATAGCGCAATGCGTTAGGCAACGCGAGTGCACAGGACAGTGCGATGGAATGCATGCAAAATGCAATGAGATGCGCAAAACAGCGCGAACAATTTTGAAATGCACAAAACAGTGCAATGCGCAGAACAGCGCGAGGTTTGAAATGCACAAAACAGTGCAATGCGCAGAACAGCGCGAACAATACAATGCACAAAACAGTGCGATGCGCAGAACAGCGCGAACAATACAATGCACAAAACAGTGCGATGCGCAAAACAGCGCGAACAAAATACAATGCACAAAACAGTGCGATGCGCAAAACAGCGCGAAGGAAATGTAATGCACAAAACAGTGCGATGCGCAAAATAGCGCGAAGAAAATACAATGCACTAACAAGTGCAAGTAAGGTGCGCAAGATAGCGCGAACAAATGCAATGCACTAACAAGTGCAATTGAGGTGCGCAAGATAGCGCGAACAAATGCAATGCACTAACAAGTGCAATTGAGGTGCGCAAGATAGCGCGAACAAATACAATGCACAAAATAGTGCGATGCGCAAAATAGCGCGAAGGAAATGTAATGCACAAAATAGTGCGATGCCAAGTGTGACGTGCATGCCACACGGAGTGTAAATGGGCTTAAATGCGCAACAACGCACGTATTCCGGAATGCATGACAATGCATGGAATGGAAATGCAGTGATGCATGAGAAATGTGCACGACAATGCAAAGGGGTGCGTGTTGCAACGCATGTAACACGTGCACAACAATGCAAATGTGTGGCGCGTGACAGCGCGATGTAATGCACCGAAGTAGTGTGATGAGTTCGTGCAACACACATGGGGCAACTTTTGAATTTAAAAGGATACAAAAAGGATACACCTTGCATGAATTTGAGTGCCACGCACTGGAGACACGGCCTGCGGTCAAAACGGAGGCCGGTTGAACATCGGAGATGCACTTTCTTGCACTTTCTTGAGCTATGAAGACCACAAACTTCTCATATGGCCTAACCAAGGCTGTGGGAACCCCACCGGCAGTAAGGGGAGGCCACCGGCTGGCCATCGGCACAAAAACAATTCCATCGGCACAAAAAAGTGCCGGCCGGCACAAAACATTGCCGACCGGCAAACAGTTGCTGGTGCGGGGCAGTTTTGTCTTTCCACCTCGAGTGTTATAAAATAGGGCTTCATGCCCTATTTCCTCATTTCCTACCGCCGAAAACCTTTCCTTTCTCTCTCTAGAGTGCTCCTCTCTTATTTTTCGCCCGTTTCTTCGCGTTCTACGCCCGTTTCGTCGTCGGATTCGCGATCCTCTTCGCGTTTCGGACATTTTCCACCGATCACATTCTCGTTTCGGTGCCTCGTTCGGCGTTCTCGCCTTTTCGGGGTTTGTTCCCCTCACTTTCCTCTTCGTTTCCGTGCCTTTTCACATTCCGGCCTTCCCGGCCATTTCCGACCCTCTCAGGAGTTGACTTTTCGGTTGACTCTTCGCATTCCGGCTCGGTTTTCCCTTTCCCGGCCATTTTCACACCACGCTCTACATGGCGGACGACATTCCACGTGGCGGGACTCCCCCGGACCACGAGATGGATCCCGGGGTCGAGGTCTTACCACTGAGCGAGCGCCCGTTCGATCCGGCGACCTACCGGCCGGCGATCCACGTTCTGCCCCCAGACGGCCTGCGTCAGTTCCGGAGCTTTGAGAGGTACGCGGCCCCTGAGCTATTACTACGCGAGCCTACCTCCCACCTTTCATTCGGCACTCCCGAGGTAACTCTTCATCTTCTGCTTTACTTTCTGCAATGTAGGATACAGAACTGCCATAGTTAGCTGTATTCTTTAATTGCTGAAATCTGATATGCCGTAGACCATAGTTGACTGTAAACATACATACAACTGATATCTGCTTGAGACTGACACATGCACACACACTGCACTAGCCCTGAATTACTCAAACACACGGCACACACTGTATTCTACTGCACACACACTGGTACCCAGTATCTGTCTGAATCTGTCAAACTTGCATACATGCCACATCTATTCTGAAACACCTAAACACGCTGACACAGCACACGTATTTTACTGTAAGCACACCGGCACCCGATATCTGCCTGAATCTGACAAACTTGCATACATGCCATATCTGTCTTTTCAAAACTGCATTTTGAATGTTGTCTTGCCATTGTCATTTTCTGTTTGCAGGAGGGTTCCCATACCATTCGCGGGTATGGGAATACCGGTGCACGGGAGTGGTATGATGAGCTCCCTGATGCGGTCCAGCGCATCGTGGATCGGGCGGGCTTCGGCACCTTCTGCCGAGGGCTCTCTAGGTTGTCCACCTGCAGACCTCTTCTTGCCGCTCTGGCGGAGAGGTGGTGGGACACCACCGATTCTTTCCACTTTTCTGCTGCAGGGGATATGACGATGACCCCTTATGACTTCTCGATGCTCACAGGCATCGGGGTAGGGGGTGATCCGATCCCCTTCGACACCGACATGGATGAGTGGACCGCCGCTCAGGTCCATCTACTGGGGGAGGCCCCACCACTAGCTCGTCCAGGCTTCGTCCGATACTCTTGGTTCGAGGCACAGTTCAGGGTCCAGCCCGCACTGGGGGAGGAGACTCAGATGACCGAGGAGGACGTGGAGAGGTATGCCCGCGGCTTCCTCATGTTCCTGTTTGGGACTACTATCTTCGCCGATCGGGCGAACACCGTGCCTCTCTGCCTTCTCAGTGCACTGGTGGACGTCCGGGACATTCTGCACTACGACTGGGGCGGCGCTGCTCTGGCCACCCTGTACGGCTATATGAGCTCGGCTTCTCGCGGCAACGGCCAGCTGCTTGGAGGTTACTGGCGGGCTTGGGAGGTACATTCCTTCTCCGCTTTTCATTTCTGTCTCGTACTTTCTGTACTCTGTACACTGCACACACTGTAGTCTGCCTTACACTTGCTGTATACTGTACACACGGCACACACATACATTCTGCTTCACACTGACTGTACACTGCTCACAATACACGGCTCAACACACGGCTCTGCCATTTCTGCTTTATTCTGTATATCCTGCTTTATCTGATGGTCATACTGACATCTGTTTTGCAGTTGTGGGTTTATGCCTACTTCCCTAGGCTTGCACCTGTGCCAGTTGCGGAGCCTCCTCCGGCTGTTCCCTTCTCGAGGCGTTTTGACGGGGGATGCACCCGGCGACCACGGGAGACGTTCGGCTTCTTCCGCTGATATTTCGACACCATCACCCCGGCCGAGGTATGTTTTACTTTCAGTTCGTTTAGCTTCGCTTTCCCACTGCATATTTCAATAACAGTAGATAACAAATTGTCTGTTACTTTCAGATCACATGGCGGCCATGGGCTTCCTTGCCGTCGGCGATGCGGGGTCGGTTCCCTGGTGCTGAGGAGACCTCGCGTTTCCGGATCTTGCTTGAGGGCCCGGTCTGTCGGGCTTGGTACCTGGGGGAGCGTTTTCTACGCCAGACCCGCGGGTTACCTGAGCAGATAGTCCCGGCCCACCCTCCTGCAGAGATGAGGGAGACCGAGGGGCTGACCCCTGAGCAGCTGGATGATTACTCCATCGGCTGGGAGGAGGCCGGCTTCCGAGGCACCGGTGACTATCAGGAGTACGTGCGGACGTACCTGATGCGCCCCTTGAGCGGTCGTCGAGCAGAGGGGGCCAGGCCTGTAGCATCGGCGGCTGGGACCGGAGTGGGAGCAGGGGCTGGATCTTCGAGGAGGGCCCGGGTCCGTGGCAGGGGCGGAGTGCGGGGAGGACGAGGAGCTGGCTGGCCCGCCCTGCCTACTGTACTGACTTTCCAAGGGCAGAGTGGGTCGACCTATCAGCTCCCCTTCGCCCCTCCACCGGCTGGGCATGAGTTCATTGACATCCCCGACCTTCCGCCGGTATGTATCACTGCACTTCGTACAGTTATTTCATTTCAGTTTACTTGATATTCCACAGAATACTAATGCATCTGATACCTTTGCAGGCTTCTTCTGAGTACACTCGTCAGTCGTTGGCGATGAATGCCTCGATGATGGGGATGCTCCAGCGGACATTTGACCTTCTAGCCGTCTACAGCATACCGGTATGTCCCTCTGACACTGGCCTCAAACCATTCATACACTGATTCACATAATCTGATGCACGGCACAACACCCGACATACTGATCTCGCAGCATCTGATACACTGCATACACTGCATTCTGCACTGTACTCTGTACTGATAAACTGCTCACGGCATTCATACACTGTATTCACACACTGCATTCTGCACTCGATAAACTGCTCACGGCATACACACACTGTGTTCATACACTGCATTCTGCACCTTTAAACTGTTCACCGTATACTGATGCATTTCCCTTTATGTACTTTTCAGCCTCCTTTCCAGATTCCCATGGCAGGAGGTGCTCCGGCCAGACCTTCTGTCCCTGCTCGGGGGAGAGATAAGGAGGGTAGGATATTTCCCCGTACCAGGGGAGGGCGTACTCACGTCGGGAGTAGCTCGCGAGCTCCAGTCCCGGATGATGACGACGACGAGGAGTCAGAGGCGGAGGCAGGGTCATCGGAGGAGGAGACCGGAGACGGTTCTAGCTCGGGCTCTGATGACGATGCTGATGATGCTCCTGGACCCTCGTCCAGGAAGAGGACCAGGACAGACTGACGGCCCTTCGGAGTGCTTGACACAGATGCAGATTTTTGCTATCTTTTCTTTCTTTCTTTGTACTTTTCTTTTTGTTGGTAGATAGATTACCTTGTACTGCCGCAGGCAGATTTTTGTTTCCAAAACTTGTACATTTGAAAAGCTAACTAAATGAAACAGACTTTTTATCTGAAAAAGTGTTCGCATTTACACATTTCATGCATTGCATCGCATCGCATCATGTTACACCTCAATGTAAATGGAATTGATTGGTTGTCTGAAAATTGAACACTTGCACTGTAATAATCAGATAACTTAAACAGCCAACAGCAAAATAACCCAAGCAACCCACTGCCTGATTCTTGACACACGGCCCTTACTCTGTTGGGGATTGATCTGCATACAGACCAAAACACAGCATTCGATTCATTCTGCACACGGCAAACTCTGAACAAACGGCCCAATCTGACAGGACGGACCTCAAAGATGGAACCGGTTGGAGTCGAAATGCGTTCAAATGTAGAGAATGGCACAGCATTCTGAGCATAAATGATTTTCGAAATCGAATGAGGGTTTTTCAAACCGGGGTATCGAGCCTACAACTGAACACAACAAGGAGGACTCAAATATAGGTACACGACCTAAACACAACGAGACACGCTTGGGAGAGACTCAAAACAAAAGACGAGACCGTCAAATCAAAGAGACACGACACACAGACGCGTAAGCGAAGATGGGGGACCTCAGATCACGAGGGGCCAGTTTCTCTTGACATTGTTTCCCACCCTTCCTGATTTGTGATCCTCACATCACTCGACTCTCAAGCTCGGATTTTCTCTCAAAACCCTTTTACTCTCTTTTCTCTCAACTCACACCTCTCTATTCTTCATTCTCTCATTTTTCATCCCTCCCCGGGGTGATTGATGGATAAATAGCAAGGTGTGGGTTCACGCCCGATGCCGTTAGCTCACAACTATTCTTCCGGCAGGCAGAGCGCTCTTCTGGCAAGTACGTCGGTAACGGGGGAAAGACAGAACGCCTGGCTCAACTGTGCCCCTAGTTCATCATTTTAACCATTCTTTGTTTTTGCTTTCTACTAAAACGGTTTTGATCAAAACGAGAGTCGGATTAACGTACTTGTTCGACTTTTGATTTGAAAAGCATGCAAGTCAGGCAGCAAGCACTGAAAATTTTCCTTTTGGGTCCAAGACAATGGTCCGGTTTTGGAAAATGAAATAGTTTTCGAGAAAATAGTCAACCTCAGTAAAAATTTTCAAAAACTATTTTTCAAACAGCTGATGCTCAACAAGCATGGAACTTACTCTTCGAGATGTGCAACCTCGGATCGGAGGCAATGGAAAATTGCCCCTGGTTTGAAGGGGGGGGTGCGAGGCAACGGAAAGTTGCCCCTAGTTTGAACGGCGGCTCGCAGCGGCTTATGGCAACGGAAAGTTGTCCTTTGTTTGGGATGGTGCCGCAGCAATCTGTAAACAGTCTTCATTGGCAGTGGTCGAACTCTTGGACACAGAGATGACGAAGACGGTCACAACACATATATGGACACAATCGCCTTTAGGGGGTGTTGGCGGCTGGATTTTGAGATGAAATCGAAACCATTGCATGGACTGAGACGCTTATGAAAGCGCTGGGGGCTGGACTTCATGATGAAGTTGCCTACGTATCCCAAACATGGGAATCAAGCCTTACGTAGTTCCGGTTAAGGTCCACTCGGGTATTTTAACCTTCACTTTGTTTGGCTCTTATTTTTGCCAAGGCGCCCAATGCGGGTTTTCGACCTTGCGAGCTTCTTTTCATTTTCTATTTCTTTTTCATTTCTTTTTCTTTTCTATTTTTTTCTTTTCTTCTTTTTCAATCTTTCTTTTGTATTTTTCTCTTTTTTTGTTGTATTTTTCTCTTGCTCTAACTTTTGCCTGGGTCGCCCTTCCGGGTTTTCGGCCCAGCGAGCCTCTCAAAGGGTAAAAGTGTAGCAAGTCCATGCCAAATGGTTTTTTTTTTTTTTTTGAAATTGAAGCCTCTCTGTGTCTAGGAGGACGGCTGTTGCACTGATTCGCGGAGAATCCATCCCGGTTGCTCTACGAGCTTCTTCCGACGAGATTTACTCCTTCTGATTCGACTTTGGTGCCTCCTGCTCGAGGGCTGTTTCGAAACTGGCCACACGGGCCTCCATGGCGTTTGTCCGTTGAACTTTCTGAACATTCTGAACGGGTTCAAACTCGGAAAACAAATAGGTTGAATCTTGATACTGAGAGCGATCCTAGGCTGCACAATCTCAAGAGTGATTCCACACAGGTCTTCGCAGGGCCGCGTAAAACATTTGCTTTTGAAAGTTTTTAAAAAGGCGACGAATCGCTCGCGCCGAAGATAGTGTGGAACCAATCTGGATCAGGCCAGGGTCCTTCTCAGTACTCACGCCGACAAGCATGATTTCATTCATAAAAAGGCTTAGCACGCCTCTCTTTCTCTCAAAATGATCAAAATTTTGCAAAACCCGAGGAATTCCTTCCTCTTCGTTTTCATCACCGCAGTGTTCAAAAGTTTTTTTTTTGAAAAACTTAGGTTAATGCTATGAGTTTGGCGCGCAGGAGAGCAGGCGAGATGTACTGTCAGCCCATTCAAATTCTCTGGTCCTTATGCTGGAAGCAAGCATGAAGGTTGAGATAGCAACAGCTGTTTCAATCGGCTTTGTTGGTGCAACTGGCCCCTTGGTAGAGACAGACTCAAAACAAAAACAGATAATTACAAAACAAAACGGTGTTCGGGACAACAACCCCAGAATCACCAGGTATTATATACAACGGGGACTGACTCGATACAACAAGACAGACCCTTAAGCAAAAAAGACTGACTCAAGACAAAGAGACAGACTCAAAACAAAAGACCGACTCGATATCCAAGCCAGAATTTACAAAACTCGGTTTTACCGATGCTCAAAAATGCGTGCCAGACGCTTCATCCAAAAATGTACCAAATGTTGCCCGCAGGCGGTTCACTTTACATACTCGCAGTATCTGAGCCCTCGAAATCCAGCAACTGAGTGGTGACGGGCTTGCCCGAGGTGGGTGGTAGGATAACCTTGTTATCAATCAAATCCTGCACTTCATGACGAAGGCGGGAACATCCATCGGTACTGTGACCGGACTGTTGATGGTACGCGCAGTACAAAGTAGCGTCATGGGTGGTGGGGAGATTCTTCGGGAGTGGCCGGGACTCCAAAGGCTTAAGATGCCCATTCTTCGCCAATATCAGCAATGCCCTAGACAAAGGCATGTGGAGGTCGTGAAAGACCCTGCGCCCTCGGGGCAGGTACTTTGCAGTTTGAGGATTCTTGCCAGACGCGCTGGCGAAAGGATCAGCTGGCGCTGCCTTGGCTTTTTGAACCTTCCCCGGTGCAGGATTGGGAACTACTAGAATTGTCTGGGCATGACGGGGCCCATCCCGGTTTTCTGTCTGGCTTGAACTGCCCTTGGTTGGAGCGGGGAAAGCATCATCTACAGCTTTGGTCACTATTGCAGATGTTTGTTGTTTGTTCATCCCTCTGGCCTTCAGAGCCTCGACTGCCCACAGCAGTTGCTCAATGGGGTCGGCGTCTATCTTTACCTTGTCCTTTCCTTTGGCCTCAGCCTGATCGAGGGTCTGGGTTGGTGCTGACATGTCGTGGCTATAGCCGGAAGCCACCTCTGGTTGGCTGAGCTCTATCACAATCCGCCCCAGTAGCGGGGGCTCCTGTGGTACAAAATTCCCGGCGTACGGCGCCGCTGGCGGTGAAGCCGACATTCCATAGGCGAGGTCTGCCACAGACCTTTGGAGATCGCCTATCATCCCTATCAATTCGAAGGTGGTGGGCTCACGAGCCTGGTATAACTGGGGAGCCCAAACCGGGTGCACAACGGGCGACCTGGGCGGGTATGACATACTGATATTGGCCTCACTCTGCGGAGCGGTCCCCTGCTCCGATACAGCTGCCATAACCACAATTTCTTCTGAACTTTGTGCCGCCATAAATCTTGCCTCAGCAAAGGGGGACACTGGCTATTCTGTTTCAACTCTGCGACTCTCTGAACTGAAAGGAAAAACAGACAGCATTTCAGCCCAAACTGATCAACCACGGGTGTAGCTACACAACTGTTCCCTTCTACTGATCACTGTTCCCAGAAATTACTGTTCCCGAAAACTGAACCGATACCCGCGGATAACTGATTCTCACAACTGATACTGATACTGGTGTCCCCAGGTTTGATACTCAAACTTGCAAACTGACATGTGCGTTCCTGTAGAGCAACACTCTAAAAGCACATAGCAAGTAAAGAGAACAAAACACCCCTATATTGGGGGTAGGGTTTCCCTGTCCTATTTTGTCAGGAGCTAGGGTTTCACTACGCACACAGCGGTTTTCAAACAACCTAAGATCGGGTAAGCAACCTGTCCTAACTTGGAATGGTCACTATGGATCCGAATATGAACTAGGTCGAATGGTCAAAAAGGGTGCCCCAGTAAAACCGGGGTTTGTGTTCCCATACTGTCAGAGCCCATAGCCGGTCAGCCTTATGGACATGCCTTGACAAGACAAGCCTCCGGCAAACCGTTCAGGAATGGCAGATGGCAAACACTGTGTTCCTAGGCGCACCAATGCACATGCAATGCAAAGAAACATATAAATGAAGTCAAAACAGGATATCACGAGTTCGAGTCAAACTCTCTAAAAATCCCCAGCAGAGTCGCCAGAAACTGTAACAGCGCCCGCGTGGGACCTCGTGCTACTACAGTTCGGACTCGATTTGTGTCACGGTTCTAAATCTGAACCAAAGAGTCCAAATCTGGCAAATCGTTTTGAGAAACAGATTTTTTTTGAAAAAGTAGTGCCAAACATGGACTGCTTTGCCAGATACAGAGTCGCCACCTAAATATTTTTAAAATGGGGAAATTTAGGAAACCCTGACTCGGTGCCGAAGGCCACACGTCCGTCATCACCGGAGTTGTCTCGGCTCGGGAGCTTGGGTACGATCGGGGAAGGTCAGCTATGAGCACCCCCTTTCGCCCGGTCCGAAGACCGGCCTCTACTAACAGTGATATCCGTTTTTGAAAACTTTACGTGTTCTTATTCCATTTATTAGCCTAGAATTACTATGTTATGCGCACAGCAAACAAGTATAGACTAGATTGCCTAATTTGGAAAGAAACATTGCATATCCGTTCATTTCGAAAATGCTTTGGAATTTGCTACTCGCAAGTAGGCTAAAATGCGGATTTCAACGAGTCTTTCCAACTCAAACAATCCAACCTTCACCCACAGGCATTCAAAACAGTTTAACACATAAGCATCTAGCCACATGTTAAGCATGCTGTTATGGCAACATTCACACTCGTGCGATATGCTAAAGCGGAAATACTTACATAGTACTCCGTGCCAAAACAAAGAACTTGTTAGCAAACATGCATGATCCAAGTCCATGTGAAGTGCCTAATGCATCGCATACAAAATGTCGCTAAGATAGGCTCGGCTAATCCTAGACATGTCATGTGAAAATGCACAGTTATCACATATTCAGTTTGGAATTGAAGCATTGATGCAATTAGCGTGATGTACCGAGCCTAATGCATGCAATACAAATGCGTGGATGCACACATGCATAGCATAAGGTATGCTAAATTAGACGTGCCCTAATACTAACCATCAAAGCAGGTAAGTAAAAGGGAAGAAAGAAGTGGGGATTGGAAGACATTCACACCACCCACACACGCTTATTACAGATTTGCCCTCGCTCGGAGGGACCAAATAAATATTACAAATTAATTGACTACGCAAGCTAATTAAATATTACAAATTAATTAATTAACAAATTAACTAATTAATTAAAGCAGGAAAACGCCTCGGGAAGCGTGCCACCATGCGCAAGCTGCCTCTGTTTTCCTCCCTTTCCTCCTCTGGAGCTTGTCAAAACCTCAGGACTACATCCTTGGACAGAGGGGATCACCACCGGCTAGATGAAACTTCCACCGGCAGTGTAGTATGGCCATCGGCACAAAATAGGGTCTGTCGGCAGAGAAAATTGTGCCGGTCGGCACATTACACTGCCGGTCGGCAGAGTATTCCTGCAGAACCTGCAACTCACAGCAACAGAGGGCAAAACAAGGCATGACAGCACAATTCAAGGCATGTATGCACCAAACATGTCTCTTATCATTGTAATGACTCAAAGGGACATGTGCCTCGGTTCTCGGGCCACCAATCACGCATTTCCATGCATGATGGCCCAAGGAACCAAGCATGCAACTTTGGTTTCAAATGCATGCAAACCAATCAAACAAATTAGGCCCAATTCCTATCACCAATTCAAGGAACAAGGCATGCATGCAAGATGCAATGCAACCTAGGCATACAAGCTAAGGATGCAACATGGCATGGCAAAACACTTATGCAAGCATACAAGCATGCATATGGCAATACAAATGAGTGCAAAGATGGACTTAAACATGAATTAGGCGACTCTAAAATAGGCCTAAAACAGTAGCCAAAAGTGCTAAAGAGTGAGAGCTAAATGGCATGCACACACACATGCACATAAGGGCCAACACTTAAGCACAAAACAAGCAACATTCAAGCACACTTGAAAGGAGGGATCATGGACTAATTAGCATGCAACATGAGCCCTAAAATCATGTTATAAAATGATGCCAAATCAAGTTATAAATCAAGCCAAAACATGCAAAGAGTAGTCCAAGTGTTCAAGGCAAATCAATAATGCATTGAACTACACTTATCATGACCAAACATGGCATGCATTAAACAACTAAAAACAGATTTTTAGCATGTTAAAACAAGGCCAAAGGACTCCTTAGATGGCATCTAAGTGGCCCAAATTCAAAGGCATACATCATGACCAAAACATGGAGCATTGCAACACATGCTTCCAAAGCATTAAAGAGGCATGCAAGGCAATCAAACAAGCATGGAAATGGGACTGAAATGACATATAGAATGATCCCAAATCACCAAAACAATGCAAAGATGGCATGCTACACATGCACATACTCAAGGCCAACAAGCCCAAATACAAAGGAGCTATATAATGCATGCTAAAATCAACCCAAATACTTATGGACAGACCTAGAACATGGCAAAATAAGCACATAATCTTCACAAGACTAAGCCTAAAACATGCTCCAACAAAGGCTAACAACCTAGACATGTTAAGGCACAAATATGGCATTACAAGGCAACTATGCTAAACATGCATGGAGTTCCAAAACCAACTTTAAATCATGTTATATCATGGATATATAAGCATGAAAAACAAACCAAATATGCTCAACACACACTCAAGCATAGGCTTCTTTAAGAGGCCAAAATGTGCCCTTTTCAAGGACGACAAGGAGAGGGGGTGGCCCTCTCCTTCTTGGGACTTCAAAGCATCATCTTCACCACTGAAATCCCTCAAGATTTCAGTGGTGAAGAGACCTCAACACCAAAATCCCGGAGCTAGCACAAAATGGCTCAAAATGAGGCCTTTTGAGGCCTAAGGGTGGTCAACAACCCTCAAACAACAAAACACTCTTAATAAACAATAAAGAGGGCTTAAAAATAGAACTTTTTTATGTTATACAATAATCACAAAAACAGCTCTAAGACTAGTAGAAAATCAATGCAAAAAAGGGGAAAAAAAGGACTAGTTTCTCACCCTTGATGCCTTCTTCAACAAAGATGCTCCAATGGCCTCCTTGAGCTTGAATCCAAGACAAAAACTCCAAAACACACTCTTTAGAACCTCAGCTCCTAGAGGAAGGTGAAACACTAGGTGTTTGTGTGCAATAGTAAGGCACAAAACACCTAGTGAACAAAATGAGAAGGAAAGAGAGATAGGTGAGTGTATCTAACCCTAACCCTAGAAAACCAGAGCTCTCCTCTGTCTTTTCTCTCTCTAAAATGTCTAAGCCTCTTTTTTTTTTGCCTTAGAGAGAGCTCTCTCTATAAGCCTCTTGTAAAGCTTACAAGACAAGCTTTGCAAGAGGGAGATCCCTCCATACACGTGTATGGAGGGGAGCAAAAGTTATACAGCTGTCCAAAAATATCTGCAAAAGCAGATGAACAGCAATCGGCCGGCAAAAAATGCCATCTTGGCCAAACAAAGTGCCGACCGGCACAAAAAAGTGCTGACCGGCAACAAATAGTGCCGACCGGCAAACTAAATTGCCGGTGGCAGCAAAAACCAGCCGGTGGCATCTAGCCACTGCCGGTGAAGGGTGGGGATGGTCTACAAGCCCCACTCTGCCTCTCAAAGGCAAGATACAAGTGTTTGGTGTAAAACCAGACACTAAACGGTCGAGTTCGGGGATCCCGAGGCGGGGCGCGCGAGCCGAGACCTCCGGGAACTCCAAACGAACACAAACATGGATAATCACCGAGTGTTCAAACGGTGACGTCCAAGTCTTGAGGACGGTTAAAAATGGGGTGTCTACAGTTGCCCCTCTTTGACAGAACTCGAAAGTCATAACAATGACGGGAGTGAATGTCAAAGCCCAGAGACGACCCATTTTTGACAAGGCCGGAGACTCAGACAATCATGCAAGACAAATAAGGTATGCGCCCGGAGGCAGGGGCAAAATGCAAGACAATGCACGGAGCCGAGCATAACTTATGATCATGCAAAGAAAGCTGTAATGAAGCAAACATGCGACAATTTTAAGCTATCATACCAAACTACACTACAATGCAGAAAGGATGTAAGAGAATTATGGAATTCTCAAAAAGTCTCACTCGGGAGATACAATACCTGTCCGGCTCGTCTGGTTGCACCAGCTTCAAATGAACCGTACATACAATATCGTGCCTGAAAAAGAAAACAAACTTAACAGGTACAATATGGTTAGCAACATGCATGACAATGCAAATGTGGATGCAAAACGATATGCGATATATACAAAACAATGTATAAACAATGCAAATGCAGATGCAATGTAATTGAAACAATGCAAGCTACATGCAAAGCAATTGAATCGTGATCCAATCACGAACGGTTCGAAACCACATCTATGTCAAATAGATTGATGGAGATAACAAGTCTGTCTACCACAGAACGGTCAACTGAACTGTGAGCATTGTAGACAGACGCAAGAACAAGTATTGGGTGGAATTGACATAAGTGGGGAAACAACCCGCTGGAGAAAGGACTACGATCCTAATGCCGGATGCAAAAATTACACTACAATGTAATGGGTGGATATGGCACGCAGGCCAAACCAAATCTTGCCTAGGAAAGGCATGCATACATACAAGCCATGTGTAACACAGAAAAGGTGCCGCAACCCTCAACCAACATATCAACGTGGAATCGGCGCGATACACATACAGAACTGTGTTCTAACATGAAAAGTAAGGGCACATACCAGACCAAGCTCAACATGGAAAGGCGCAAGCCAAAGGCGGAAGGTGATGCAATGAATGCATGCAATCTACAATGCAATATCTACAAATATGCAATGGAATGGATATGGATACAATGGATATGGCACGCAAGCCAAACCAAATCTTGCCTAGGAAAGGCATGCACACGTACGAGCCATGTGTAACACAGAAAAGGTGCCGCAACCCTCAACCAACATATCAACGTGGAATCGGCGCGATACACATACAGAACTGTGTTCTAACATGAAAAGTAAGGGCACATACCAGACCAAGCTCAACATGGAAAGGCGCAAGCCAAAGGCGGAAGGTGATGCAATGAATGCATGCAAACTACAATGCAAATGCATGACAATGCAAATATGCAATGACTATGATTGCAACTTTCCCTATCTTACCAACAGGGTGATATACTAGGTTGGTTCAGTATCCAGAACTGAGGCGTAGACATGCCGCCTCAACCTATGGGGCTTCCATACAGATTTCAAGCCGAGGGTAAACCTCTGGGTATTTAAACCAGACTTTAGTCTCGGAACTCCCGAACCTTTGCGTTCTAGGCATAAGCCGTTCGAACTCTAGTTTCCACCGTCCCAGTTGGTCTTCTAGGAACTCATCGCAAGCACAGACAGGTGGCTTTACCAGACCACCGAAAAGTCGTTCGGGCACGACAAACACCGAAAGAATTGCACCTTCAGAGGATTTAAGGTCTCCTAGACCGGAATGCAAAATGTATGCATGACAATGCATGTTTTTTTTTTGTTTTTTGAAATGCAAATGATGCACGTGATGCATGTTGCATGGAATGCGCGACTACACGCGGCTTAAGATATGTACAAAGCAATAGTGTGCACACCAATGCAATAAAGGTTTTGCACCTTCCAAGGATTTAAGGTCCCCTAGACCGTACGTGTTTAAGGTCTCGCCAGACCATGCGCGTTTAAGGTCTCGCCAGACCAGGGGTATTTACAAGACGCGTGACAATGCGCTGAAGGTTTCGCACCTCCAAAGGATTTAAGGTCTCCTAGACCGTGCGTGTTTAAGGTCTCGCCAGACCGTGTATTGCACGATGGTATGATGCGCAAGATAGCGCAATGCGTTAGGCAACGCGAGTGCACAGGACAGTGCGATGGAATGCATGCAAAATGCAATGAGATGCGCAAAACAGTGCGAACAATTTTGAAATGCACAAAACAGTGCAATGCGCAGAACAGCGCGAGGTTTGAAATGCACAAAACAGTGCAATGCGCAGAACAGCGCGAACAATACAATGCACAAAACAGTGCGATGCGCAGAACAGCGCGAACAATACAATGCACAAAACAGTGCGATGCGCAAAACAGCGCGAACAAAATACAATGCACAAAACAGTGCGATGCGCAAAACAGCGCGAAGGAAATGTAATGCACAAAACAGTGCGATGCGCAAAATAGCGCGAAGAAAATACAATGCACTAACAAGTGCAAGTAAGGTGCGCAAGATAGCGCGAACAAATGCAATGCACTAACAAGTGCAATTGAGGTGCGCAAGATAGCGCGAACAAATGCAATGCACTAACAAGTGCAATTGAGGTGCGCAAGATAGCGCGAACAAATGCAATGCACAAAATAGTGCGATGCGCAAAATAGCGCGAAGGAAATGTAATGCACAAAATAGTGCGATGCCAAGTGTGACGTGCATGCCACACGGAGTGTAAATGGGCTTAAATGCGCAACAACGCACGTATTCCGGAATGCATGACAATGCATGGAATGGAAATGCAGTGATGCATGAGAAATGTGCACGACAATGCAAAGGGGTGCGTGTTGCAACGCATGTAACACGTGCACAACAATGCAAATGTGTGGCGCGTGACAGCGCGATGTAATGCACCGAAGTAGTGTGATGAGTTCGTGCAACACACATGGGGCAACTTTTGAATTTAAAAGGATACAAAAAGGATACACCTTGCATGAATTTGAGTGCCACGCACTGGAGACACGGCCTGCGGTCAAAACGGAGGCCGGTTGAACATCGGAGATGCACTTTCTTGCACTTTCTTGAGCTATGAAGACCACAAACTTCTCATATGGCCTAACCAAGGCTGTGGGAACCCCACCGGCAGTAAGGGGAGGCCACCGGCTGGCCATCGGCACAAAAACAATTCCATCGGCACAAAAAAGTGCCGGCCGGCACAAAACATTGCCGACCGGCAAACAGTTGCTGGTGCGGGGCAGTTTTGTCTTTCCACCTCGAGTGTTATAAAATAGGGCTTCATGCCCTATTTCCTCATTTCCTACCGCCGAAAACCTTTCCTTTCTCTCTCTAGAGTGCTCCTCTCTTATTTTTCGCCCGTTTCTTCGCGTTCTACGCCCGTTTCGTCGTCGGATTCGCGATCCTCTTCGCGTTTCGGACATTTTCCACCGATCACATTCTCGTTTCGGTGCCTCGTTCGGCGTTCTCGCCTTTTCGGGGTTTGTTCCCCTCACTTTCCTCTTCGTTTCCGTGCCTTTTCACATTCCGGCCTTCCCGGCCATTTCCGACCCTCTCAGGAGTTGACTTTTCGGTTGACTCTTCGCATTCCGGCTCGGTTTTCCCTTTCCCGGCCATTTTCACACCACGCTCTACATGGCGGACGACATTCCACGTGGCGGGACTCCCCCGGACCACGAGATGGATCCCGGGGTCGAGGTCTTACCACTGAGCGAGCGCCCGTTCGATCCGGCGACCTACCGGCCGGCGATCCACGTTCTGCCCCCAGACGGCCTGCGTCAGTTCCGGAGCTTTGAGAGGTACGCGGCCCCTGAGCTATTACTACGCGAGCCTACCTCCCACCTTTCATTCGGCACTCCCGAGGTAACTCTTCATCTTCTGCTTTACTTTCTGCAATGTAGGATACAGAACTGCCATAGTTAGCTGTATTCTTTAATTGCTGAAATCTGATATGCCGTAGACCATAGTTGACTGTAAACATACATACAACTGATATCTGCTTGAGACTGACACATGCACACACACTGCACTAGCCCTGAATTACTCAAACACACGGCACACACTGTATTCTACTGCACACACACTGGTACCCAGTATCTGTCTGAATCTGTCAAACTTGCATACATGCCACATCTATTCTGAAACACCTAAACACGCTGACACAGCACACGTATTTTACTGTAAGCACACCGGCACCCGATATCTGCCTGAATCTGACAAACTTGCATACATGCCATATCTGTCTTTTCAAAACTGCATTTTGAATGTTGTCTTGCCATTGTCATTTTCTGTTTGCAGGAGGGTTCCCATACCATTCGCGGGTATGGGAATACCGGTGCACGGGAGTGGTATGACGAGCTCCCTGATGCGGTCCAGCGCATCGTGGATCGGGCGGGCTTCGGCACCTTCTGCCGAGGGCTCTCTAGGTTGTCCACCTGCAGACCTCTTCTTGCTGCTCTGGCGGAGAGGTGGTGGGACACCACCGATTCTTTCCACTTTTCTGCTGCAGGGGATATGACGATGACCCCTTATGACTTCTCGATGCTCACAGGCATCGGGGTAGGGGGTGATCCGATCCCCTTCGACACCGACATGGATGAGTGGACCGCCGCTCAGGTCCATCTACTGGGGGAGGCCCCACCACTAGCTCGTCCAGGCTTCGTCCGATACTCTTGGTTCGAGGCACAGTTCAGGGTCCAGCCCGCACTGGGGGAGGAGACTCAGATGACCGAGGAGGACGTGGAGAGGTATGCCCGCGGCTTCCTCATGTTCCTGTTTGGGACTACTATCTTCGCCGACCGGGCGAACACCGTGCCTCTCTGCCTTCTCAGTGCACTGGTGGACGTCCGGGACATTCTGCACTACGACTGGGGCGGCGCTGCTCTGGCCACCCTGTACGGCTATATGAGCTCGGCTTCTCGCGGCAACGGCCAGCTGCTTGGAGGTTACTGGCGGGCTTGGGAGGTACATTCCTTCTCCGCTTTTCATTTCTGTCTCGTACTTTCTGTACTCTGTACACTGCACACACTGTAGTCTGCCTTACACTTGCTGTATACTGTACACACGGCACACACATACATTCTGCTTCACACTGACTGTACACTGCTCACAATACACGGCTCAACACACGGCTCTGCCATTTCTGCTTTATTCTGTATATCCTGCTTTATCTGATGGTCATACTGACATCTGTTTTGCAGTTGTGGGTTTATGCCTACTTCCCTAGGCTTGCACCTGTGCCAGTTGCGGAGCCTCCTCCGGCTGTTCCCTTCTCGAGGCGTTTTGACGGGGGATGCACCCGGCGACCACGGGAGACGTTCGGCTTCTTCCGCCGATATTTCGACACCATCACCCCGGCCGAGGTATGTTTTACTTTCAGTTCGTTTAGCTTCGCTTTCACACTGCATATTTCAATAACAGTAGATAACAAATTGTCTGTTACTTTCAGATCACATGGCGGCCATGGGCTTCCTTGCCGTCGGCGATGCGGGGTCGGTTCCCTGGTGCTGAGGAGACCTCGCGTTTCCGGATCTTGCTTGAGGGCCCGGTCTGTCGGGCTTGGTACCTGGGGGAGCGTTTTCTACGCCAGACCCGCGGGTTACCTGAGCAGATAGTCCCGGCCCACCCTCCTGCAGAGATGAGGGAGACCGAGGGGCTGACCCCTGAGCAGCTGGATGATTACTCCATCGGCTGGGAGGAGGCCGGCTTCCGAGGCACCGGCGACTATCAGGAGTACGTGCGGACGTACCTGATGCGCCCCTTGAGCGGTCGTCGAGCAGAGGGGGCCAGGCCTGTAGCATCGGCGGCTGGGACCGGAGTGGGAGCAGGGGCTGGATCTTCGAGGAGGGCCCGGGTCCGTGGCAGGGGCGGAGTGCGGGGAGGACGAGGAGCTGGCTGGCCCGCCCTGCCTACTGTACTGACTTTCCAAGGGCAGAGTGGGTCGACCTATCAGCTCCCCTTCGCCCCTCCACCGGCTGGGCATGAGTTCATTGACATCCCCGACCTTCCGCCGGTATGTATCACTGCACTTCGTACAGTTATTTCATTTCAGTTTACTTGATATTCCACAGAATACTAATGCATCTGATACCTTTGCAGGCTTCTTCTGAGTACACTCGTCAGTCGTTGGCGATGAATGCCTCGATGATGGGGATGCTCCAGCGGACATTTGACCTTCTAGCCGTCTACAGCATACCGGTATGTCCCTCTGACACTGGCCTCAAACCATTCATACACTGATTCACATAATCTGATGCACGGCACAACACCCGACATACTGATCTCGCAGCATCTGATACACTGCATACACTGCATTCTGCACTGTACTCTGTACTGATAAACTGCTCACGGCATTCATACACTGTATTCACACACTGCATTCTGCACTCGATAAACTGCTCACGGCATACACACACTGTGTTCATACACTGCATTCTGCACCTTTAAACTGTTCACCGTATATTGATGCATTTCCCTTTATGTACTTTTCAGCCTCCTTTCCAGATTCCCATGGCAGGAGGTGCTCCGGCCAGACCTTCTGTCCCTGCTCGGGGGAGAGATAAGGAGGGTAGGATATTTCCCCGTACCAGGGGAGGGCGTACTCACGTCGGGAGTAGCTCGCGAGCTCCAGTCCCGGATGATGACGACGACGAGGAGTCAGAGGCGGAGGCAGGGTCATCGGAGGAGGAGACCGGAGACGGTTCTAGCTCGGGCTCTGATGACGATGCTGATGATGCTCCTGGACCCTCGTCCAGGAAGAGGACCAGGACAGACTGACGGCCCTTCGGAGTGCTTGACACAGATGCAGATTTTTGCTATCTTTTCTTTCTTTCTTTGTACTTTTCTTTTTGTTGGTAGATAGATTACCTTGTACTGCCGCAGGCAGATTTTTGTTTCCAAAACTTGTACATTTGAAAAGCTAACTAAATGAAACAGACTTTTTATCTGAAAAAGTGTTCGCATTTACACATTTCATGCATTGCATCGCATCGCATCATGTTACACCTCAATGTAAATGGAATTGATTGGTTGTCTGAAAATTGAACACTTGCACTGTAATAATCAGATAACTTAAACAGCCAACAGCAAAATAACCCAAGCAACCCACTGCCTGATTCTTGACACACGGCCCTTACTCTGTTGGGGATTGATCTGCATACAGACCAAAACACAGCATTCGATTCATTCTGCACACGGTAAACTCTGAACAAACGGCCCAATCTGACAGGACGGACCTCAAAGATGGAACCGGTTGGAGTCGAAATGCGTTCAAATGTAGAGAATGGCACAGCATTCTGAGCATAAATGATTTTCGAAATCGAATGAGGGTTTTTCAAACCGGGGTATCGAGCCTACAACTGAACACAACAAGGAGGACTCAAATATAGGTACACGACCTAAACACAACGAGACAAGCTTGGGAGAGACTCAAAACAAAAGACGAGACCGTCAAATCAAAGAGACACGACACACAGACGCGTAAGCGAAGATGGGGGACCTCAGATCACGAGGGGCCAGTTTCTCTTGACATTGTTTCCCACCCTTCCTGATTTGTGATCCTCACATCACTCGACTCTCAAGCTCGGATTTTCTCTCAAAACCCTTTTACTCTCTTTTCTCTCAACTCACACCTCTCTATTCTTCATTCTCTCATTTTTCATCCCTCCCCGGGGTGATTGATGGATAAATAGCAAGGTGTGGGTTCACGCCCGATGCCGTTAGCTCACAACTATTCTTCCGGCAGGCAGAGCGCTCTTCTGGCAAGTACGTCGGTAACGGGGGAAAGACAGAACGCCTGGCTCAACTGTGCCCCTAGTTCATCATTTTAACCATTCTTTGTTTTTGCTTTCTACTAAAACGGTTTTGATCAAAACGAGAGTCGGATTAACGTACTTGTTCGACTTTTGATTTGAAAAGCATGCAAGTCAGGCAGCAAGCACTGAAAATTTTCCTTTTGGGTCCAAGACAATGGTCCGGTTTTGGAAAATGAAATAGTTTTCGAGAAAATAGTCAACCTCAGTAAAAATTTTCAAAAACTATTTTTCAAACAGCTGATGCTCAACAAGCATGGAACTTACTCTTCGAGATGTGCAACCTCGGATCGGAGGCAATGGAAAATTGCCCCTGGTTTGAAGGGGGGGGGTGCGAGGCAACGGAAAGTTGCCCCTAGTTTGAACGGCGGCTCGCAGCGGCTTATGGCAACGGAAAGTTGTCCTTTGTTTGGGATGGTGCCGCAGTAATCTGTAAGCAGTCTTCATTGGCAGTGGTCGAACTCTTGGACACAGAGATGACGAAGACGGTCACAACACATATATGGACACAATCGCCTTTAGGGGGTGTTGGCGGCTGGATTTTGAGATGAAATCGAAACCATTGCATGGACTGAGACGCTTATGAAAGCGCTGGGGGCTGGACTTCATGATGAAGTTGCCTACGTATCCCAAACATGGGAATCAAGCCTTACGTAGTTCCGGTTAAGGTCCACTCGGGTATTTTAACCTTCACTTTGTTTGGCTCTTATTTTTGCCAAGGCGCCCAATGCGGGTTTTCGACCTTGCGAGCTTCTTTTCATTTTCTATTTCTTTTTCATTTCTTTTTCTTTTCTATTTTTTTCTTTTCTTCTTTTTCAATCTTTCTTTTGTATTTTTCTCTTTTTTTGTTGTATTTTTCTCTTGCTCTAACTTTTGCCTGGGTCGCCCTTCCGGGTTTTCGGCCCAGCGAGCCTCTCAAAGGGTAAAAGTGTAGCAAGTCCATGCCAAATGGTTTTTTTTTTTTTTTTGAAATTGAAGCCTCTCTGTGTCTAGGAGGACGGCTGTTGCACTGATTCGCGGAGAATCCATCCCGGTTGCTCTACGAGCTTCTTCCGACGAGATTTACTCCTTCTGATTCGACTTTGGTGCCTCCTGCTCGAGGGCTGTTTCGAAACTGGCCACACGGGCCTCCATGGCGTTTGTCCGTTGAACTTTCTGAACATTCTAAACGGGTTCAAACTCGGAAAACAAATAGGTTGAATCTTGATACTGAGAGCGATCCTAGGCTGCACAATCTCAAGAGTGATTCCACACAGGTCTTCGCAGGGCCGCGTAAAACATTTGCTTTTGAAAGTTTTTAAAAAGGCGACGAATCGCTCGCGCCGAAGATAGTGTGGAACCAATCTGGATCAGGCCAGGGTCCTTCTCAGTACTCACGCCGACAAGCATGATTTCATTCATAAAAAGGCTTAGCACGCCTCTCTTTCTCTCAAAATGATCAAAATTTTGCAAAACCCGAGGAATTCCTTCCTCTTCGTTTTCATCACCGCAGTGTTCAAAAGTTTTTTTTTTGAAAAACTTAGGTTAATGCTATGAGTTTGGCGCGCAGGAGAGCAGGCGAGATGTACTGTCAGCCCATTCAAATTCTCTGGTCCTTATGCTGGAAGCAAGCATGAAGGTTGAGATAGCAACAGCTGTTTCAATCGGCTTTGTTGGTGCAACTGGCCCCTTGGTAGAGACAGACTCAAAACAAAAACAGATAATTACAAAACAAAACGGTGTTCGGGACAACAACCCCAGAATCACCAGGTATTATATACAACGGGGACTGACTCGATACAACAAGACAGACCCTTAAGCAAAAAAGACTGACTCAAGACAAAGAGACAGACTCAAAACAAAAGACCGACTCGATATCCAAGCCAGAATTTACAAAACTCGGTTTTACCGATGCTCAAAAATGCGTGCCAGACGCTTCATCCAAAAATGTACCAAATGTTGCCCGCAGGCGGTTCACTTTACATACTCGCAGTATCTGAGCCCTCGAAATCCAGCAACTGAGTGGTGACGGGCTTGCCCGAGGTGGGTGGTAGGATAACCTTGTTATCAATCAAATCCTGCACTTCATGACGAAGGCGGGAACATCCATCGGTACTGTGACCGGACTGTTGATGGTACGCGCAGTACAAAGTAGCGTCATGGGTGGTGGGGAGATTCTTCGGGAGTGGCCGGGACTCCAAAGGCTTAAGATGCCCATTCTTCGCCAATATCAGCAATGCCCTAGACAAAGGCATGTGGAGGTCGTGAAAGACCCTGCGCCCTCGGGGTAGGTACTTTGCAGTTTGAGGATTCTTGCCAGACGCGCTGGCGAAAGGATCAGCTGGCGCTGCCTTGGCTTTTTGAACCTTCCCCGGTGCAGGATTGGGAACTACTAGAATTGTCTGGGCATGACGGGGCCCATCCCGGTTTTCTGTCTGGCTTGAACTGCCCTTGGTTGGAGCGGGGAAAGCATCATCTACAGCTTTGGTCACTATTGCAGATGTTTGTTGTTTGTTCATCCCTCTGGCCTTCAGAGCCTCGACTGCCCACAGCAGTTGCTCAATGGGGTCGGCGTCTATCTTTACCTTGTCCTTTCCTTTGGCCTCAGCCTGATCGAGGGTCTGGGTTGGTGCTGACATGTCGTGGCTATAGCCGGAAGCCACCTCTGGTTGGCTGAGCTCTATCACAATCCGCCCCAGTAGCGGGGGCTCCTGTGGTACAAAATTCCCGGCGTACGGCGCCGCTGGCGGTGAAGCCGACATTCCATAGGCGAGGTCTGCCACAGACCTTTGGAGATCGCCTATCATCCCTATCAATTCGAAGGTGGTGGGCTCACGAGCCTGGTATAACTGGGGAGCCCAAACCGGGTGCACAACGGGCGACCTGGGCGGGTATGACATACTGATATTGGCCTCACTCTGCGGAGCGGTCCCCTGCTCCGATACAGCTGCCATAACCACAATTTCTTCTGAACTTTGTGCCGCCATAAATCTTGCCTCAGCAAAGGGGGACACTGGCTATTCTGTTTCAACTCTGCGACTCTCTGAACTGAAAGGAAAAACAGACAGCATTTCAGCCCAAACTGATCAACCACGGGTGTAGCTACACAACTGTTCCCTTCTACTGATCACTGTTCCCAGAAATTACTGTTCCCGAAAACTGAACCGATACCCGCGGATAACTGATTCTCACAACTGATACTGATACTGGTGTCCCCAGGTTTGATACTCAAACTTGCAAACTGACATGTGCGTTCCTGTAGAGCAACACTCTAAAAGCACATAGCAAGTAAAGAGAACAAAACACCCCTATATTGGGGGTAGGGTTTCCCTGTCCTATTTTGTCAGGAGCTAGGGTTTCACTACGCACACAGCGGTTTTCAAACAACCTAAGATCGGGTAAGCAACCTGTCCTAACTTGGAATGGTCACTATGGATCTGAATATGAACTAGGTCGAATGGTCAAAAAGGGTGCCCCAGTAAAACCGGGGTTTGTGTTCCCATACTGTCAGAGCCCATAGCCGGTCAGCCTTATGGACATGCCTTGACAAGACAAGCCTCCGGCAAACCGTTCAGGAATGGCAGATGGCAAACACTGTGTTCCTAGGCGCACCAATGCACATGCAATGCAAAGAAACATATAAATGAAGTCAAAACAGGATATCACGAGTTCGAGTCAAACTCTCTAAAAATCCCCAGCAGAGTCGCCAGAAACTGTAACAGCGCCCGCGTGGGACCTCGTGCTACTACAGTTCGGACTCGATTTGTGTCACGGTTCTAAATCTGAACCAAAGAGTCCAAATCTGGCAAATCGTTTTGAGAAACAGATTTTTTTTGAAAAAGTAGTGCCAAACATGGACTGCTTTGCCAGATACAGAGTCGCCACCTAAATATTTTTAAAATGGGGAAATTTAGGAAACCCTGACTCGGTGCCGAAGGCCACACGTCCGTCATCACCGGAGTTGTCTCGGCTCGGGAGCTTGGGTACGATCGGGGAAGGTCAGCTATGAGCACCCCCTTTCGCCCGGTCCGAAGACCGGCCTCTACTAACAGTGATATCCGTTTTTGAAAACTTTACGTGTTCTTATTCCATTTATTAGCCTAGAATTACTATGTTATGCGCACAGCAAACAAGTATAGACTAGATTGCCTAATTTGGAAAGAAACATTGCATATCCGTTCATTTCGAAAATGCTTTGGAATTTGCTACTCGCAAGTAGGCTAAAATGCGGATTTCAACGAGTCTTTCCAACTCAAACAATCCAACCTTCACCCACAGGCATTCAAAACAGTTTAACACATAAGCATCTAGCCACATGTTAAGCATGCTGTTATGGCAACATTCACACTCGTGCGATATGCTAAAGCGGAAATACTTACATAGTACTCCGTGCCAAAACAAAGAACTTGTTAGCAAACATGCATGATCCAAGTCCATGTGAAGTGCCTAATGCATCGCATACAAAATGTCGCTAAGATAGGCTCGGCTAATCCTAGACATGTCATGTGAAAATGCACAGTTATCACATATTCAGTTTGGAATTGAAGCATTGATGCAATTAGCGTGATGTACCGAGCCTAATGCATGCAATACAAATGCGTGGATGCACACATGCATAGCATAAGGTATGCTAAATTAGACGTGCCCTAATACTAACCATCAAAGCAGGTAAGTAAAAGGGAAGAAAGAAGTGGGGATTGGAAGACATTCACACCACCCACACACGCTTATTACAGATTTGCCCTCGCTCGGAGGGACCAAATAAATATTACAAATTAATTGACTACGCAAGCTAATTAAATATTACAAATTAATTAATTAACAAATTAACTAATTAATTAAAGCAGGAAAACGCCTCGGGAAGCGTGCCACCATGCGCAAGCTGCCTCTGTTTTCCTCCCTTTCCTCCTCTGGAGCTTGTCAAAACCTCAGGACTACATCCTTGGACAGAGGGGATCACCACCGGCTAGATGAAACTTCCACCGGCAGTGTAGTATGGCCATCGGCACAAAATAGGGTCTGTCGGCAGAGAAAATTGTGCCGGTCGGCACATTACACTGCCGGTCGGCAGAGTATTCCTGCAGAACCTGCAACTCACAGCAACAGAGGGCAAAACAAGGCATGACAGCACAATTCAAGGCATGTATGCACCAAACATGTCTCTTATCATTGTAATGACTCAAAGGGACATGTGCCTCGGTTCTCGGGCCACCAATCACGCATTTCCATGCATGATGGCCCAAGGAACCAAGCATGCAACTTTGGTTTCAAATGCATGCAAACCAATCAAACAAATTAGGCCCAATTCCTATCACCAATTCAAGGAACAAGGCATGCATGCAAGATGCAATGCAACCTAGGCATACAAGCTAAGGATGCAACATGGCATGGCAAAACACTTATGCAAGCATACAAGCATGCATATGGCAATACAAATGAGTGCAAAGATGGACTTAAACATGAATTAGGCGACTCTAAAATAGGCCTAAAACAGTAGCCAAAAGTGCTAAAGAGTGAGAGCTAAATGGCATGCACACACACATGCACATAAGGGCCAACACTTAAGCACAAAACAAGCAACATTCAAGCACACTTGAAAGGAGGGATCATGGACTAATTAGCATGCAACATGAGCCCTAAAATCATGTTATAAAATGATGCCAAATCAAGTTATAAATCAAGCCAAAACATGCAAAGAGTAGTCCAAGTGTTCAAGGCAAATCAATAATGCATTGAACTACACTTATCATGACCAAACATGGCATGCATTAAACAACTAAAAACAGATTTTTAGCATGTTAAAACAAGGCCAAAGGACTCCTTAGATGGCATCTAAGTGGCCCAAATTCAAAGGCATACATCATGACCAAAACATGGAGCATTGCAACACATGCTTCCAAAGCATTAAAGAGGCATGCAAGGCAATCAAACAAGCATGGAAATGGGACTGAAATGACATATAGAATGATCCCAAATCACCAAAACAATGCAAAGATGGCATGCTACACATGCACATACTCAAGGCCAACAAGCCCAAATACAAAGGAGCTATATAATGCATGCTAAAATCAACCCAAATACTTATGGACAGACCTAGAACATGGCAAAATAAGCACATAATCTTCACAAGACTAAGCCTAAAACATGCTCCAACAAAGGCTAACAACCTAGACATGTTAAGGCACAAATATGGCATTACAAGGCAACTATGCTAAACATGCATGGAGTTCCAAAACCAACTTTAAATCATGTTATATCATGGATATATAAGCATGAAAAACAAACCAAATATGCTCAACACACACTCAAGCATAGGCTTCTTTAAGAGGCCAAAATGTGCCCTTTTCAAGGACGACAAGGAGAGGGGGTGGCCCTCTCCTTCTTGGGACTTCAAAGCATCATCTTCACCACTGAAATCCCTCAAGATTTCAGTGGTGAAGAGACCTCAACACCAAAATCCCGGAGCTAGCACAAAATGGCTCAAAATGAGGCCTTTTGAGGCCTAAGGGTGGTCAACAACCCTCAAACAACAAAACACTCTTAATAAACAATAAAGAGGGCTTAAAAATAGAACTTTTTTATGTTATACAATAATCACAAAAACAGCTCTAAGACTAGTAGAAAATCAATGCAAAAAAGGGGAAAAAAAGGACTAGTTTCTCACCCTTGATGCCTTCTTCAACAAAGATGCTCCAATGGCCTCCTTGAGCTTGAATCCAAGACAAAAACTCCAAAACACACTCTTTAGAATCTCAGCTCCTAGAGGAAGGTGAAACACTAGGTGTTTGTGTGCAATAGTAAGGCACAAAACACCTAGTGAACAAAATGAGAAGGAAAGAGAGATAGGTGAGTGTATCTAACCCTAACCCTAGAAAACCAGAGCTCTCCTCTGTCTTTTCTCTCTCTAAAATGTCTAAGCCTCTTTTTTTTTTGCCTTAGAGAGAGCTCTCTCTATAAGCCTCTTGTAAAGCTTACAAGACAAGCTTTGCAAGAGGGAGATCCCTCCATACACGTGTATGGAGGGGAGCAAAAGTTATACAGCTGTCCAAAAATATCTGCAAAAGCAGATGAACAGCAATCGGCCGGCAAAAAATGCCATCTTGGCCAAACAAAGTGCCGACCGGCACAAAAAAGTGCTAACCGGCAACAAATAGTGCCGACCGGCAAACTAAATTGCCGGTGGCAGCAAAAACCAGCCGGTGGCATCTAGCCACTGCCGGTGAAGGGTGGGGATGGTCTACAAGCCCCACTCTGCCTCTCAAAGGCAAGATACAAGTGTTTGGTGTAAAACCAGACACTAAACGGTCGAGTTCGGGGATCCCGAGGCGGGGCGCGCGAGCCGAGACCTCCGGGAACTCCAAACGAACACAAACATGGATAATCACCGAGTGTTCAAACGGTGACGTCCAAGTCTTGAGGACGGTAAAAAATGGGGTGTCTACAAGTATGTTACAATCTCAAAACATATATAATGTTTTTATAGTTCTTAAACAAAACTAAAATCTCAACTTATACTCATACATCAACAAACAGGTCCGGATATTTCTCTCAGACCTCCATTTTACGTTCCTAAGTTACTTTCTCAACCCCGTGATGTTTCCACAATACTTTGACCAAGGGAATTGTCTTGCCTAGCAAGACTTGGTCCCCGTCTATCCAAGACTCGCACCGGTTTCTCCTTATATGAGGCATCCTCATCTACCTCTAAGTCAGTCCAATCCAACACATGTGATGGATCCGGCTTATACTTCCGAAGCATACTAACATGAAACACGTCATGCACTCCAGAAAGTTGCAACGGCAATGCTAAACGATAGATAACCTCCCAAATCTGTTCAAGGATCTCAAAAGGGCCAATAAACCGAGGGGACAACTTCCCACTCTTCCCAAACCTCATCAAACCTCGTCTAGGTGATATTTTCAAAAAGACGTGATCACCCACCTCGAATGACAAAGGTCTCCTTCTACGGTTGGCATAACTCTTTTGGCGACTCTGGGCTGTAACCCTCTTCTTACGGATAAGTGCCACATTCTCCGTCGTTTCCCGAACCAACTCTAGACCTAACAGAGGTGCATCACCTACCTCGGCCCAACACACTGGAGATCTACATGGTCGGCCATACAAGGCCTCAAACGGTGTCATGCCAATACTCGATTGGAAACTGTTATTGTAGGCAAACTCCACTAAAAGTAAGTGTCTCTCCCACGACCCATTAAAATCAATGACGTAGCCTCTAAGCATATCCTCAAGAATCTGAATAGTACGCTTGGACTGCCCGTCAGTCTGAGGATGGTAAGCCGTGCTAAAAGTTAATCTAGTGCCCAAGACACTCTACAACTCTGCCACAATCGGGCAGTGAAACGTGGATCTCTATCTAAGACAATCGACACTGGGACCTCGTGCAATCTCACTATGTCTCGAATGTACAAGTTAACAAGGTAATCTACCGAATCTTTTACGTGCATAGGAATAAAGTGTGCCGACTTGGTCAACCGGTCAACTACCACCCAAATAGCATCACTACCCCATTGAGTCCTCGGAAGACCCATAACAAAGTCCATCGTGACATGCTCCCACTTCCACTTAGCTATAGGCAAGGGTTGCAACAAACCCGCTAGCCTTTGGTGCTCAGCTTTCACTTACTGACAAGTAAGACACCTCGATACAAACACTGCCACATCCTTCTTCATACCTCTCCACCAAAACTGGCGATTCGGATTATGATACATCTTTGTGCCTCCCGGATGCACCGCAAGGCGTGAATAGTGAAACTCTTGAAGTACTTCCTCTTGGCAAGACTCCGGCACAAACAAGAGGTCTCGGTATCTCACACTCAGGTCAGGATGCACAGACAAACTCTTCTCTACCTTCCCACTGGAGATCTTCTCCCGGAGGAATTCTACCTCAAAGTCACCTTTCTGTGTTTCTAACACTCGGTTCACAAGTGTAGGTTGTGCAACTATAGAAAGCAAGGCTGCGGACTCAACAAACTCGCCCAGACGCAAGTCAAATTCACCAAGGGCACCCAATATCTCCCATTCCCGAATAGCTATACAAGCTACACTACTGATGGACTTCCTACTCAGGGCATCGGCCACAACATTGGCCTTTCCCAGATGATAGTGCAACTCAAAGTCATAATCCTCTATGAACTTCATCCATCTTCTCTGCTTCAAATTTAAGTCTTTCTGTGTAAACAGATTCTTCAGTCTCTTATGATAAGAAAATACCTCAAACCTCTCACCATACAGATAGTGCCTCCAAATCTTCAAGGTAAAGATTACAGTTGCTAACTCTAAATCATGAGTGAGGTAGTTTCTCTCGTGTGTTTTCAACTGCCGTGAGCCATCGGCTACTACTTTCCCCTCTTGCATCAATACACAACCCAAACCGTCTCGTGAGGCATCACAATACACTGAATAACCCAAACCCCTCTCCAGAATAATCAAGACTGGAATAGTGGTAAGTCTAACCTTAAGTTCTTGGAATGACTTTTCACAAGTCTCTCTCCACACAAATTTGACCCATTTCCGCGTCAATCTAGTCAAAGGCGAAGCTAGTCTGGAGAAATCTTTCATAAACCGACGGTAATACCTGACCAATCTCAGAAAACTATGGATCTCAAAGGCATTCTTAGGCTGTACCCAATCTTGCACTGCCTCAATTTTGGATGAATCTATGATCACCCTTTCTCCAGAAAACTACATGGCCTAGAAACTTCACTTCTTTCAGCCAAAACTCACACTTTCCGAACTCGGCATACAACTTATGGGCTCTAAGCAACTCAAGCACTACTCGCAAGTGTTCCTCGTGCTCCTCCTCAGAGGGTGAGTAAATCAGAATGTCATCCACAAAGACAACCACAAAACGGTCTAAGAACTCTCAGAAGATTCAATTCATCAAGTCCATAAACACAGCTAGGGCATTGGTTAGCCCAAAAGGCATCACCAGAAACTCATAATGGCCATATCGCGTACAGAATGCCGTCTTCGGGATATCCTCCTCCCTGACACTCAATTGATGGTAGCCTGATCTCAAATCTATCTTAGAGAAACAACAGGATCCTTTCAATTGGTCAAACATATCATCTATACGAGGCATAGCGTTCTTGTTCTTAATCGTAACTCGGTTCAATTTTTGATAATCAATGCAAAGTCTCAATGCCCCATCTTTCTTCTTAGCAAAGAGGGCTGGTGCTCCCCAAGGCGATGCACTAGGGTGAATAAAACCCTTATCTAATAATTTCTGGAGCTGAACCTTCAACTCACTCAACTTAGCCGGTGCAAAACGGTATGGTGCCATAGAAATCGGTGCCGTGCTAGGCACTAGATCAATAGAGAACTCGATCTCTCGGTAAAGTGGTAAACTAACAAGATCCTTGGGAAAGACATCCGAGTACTCATAAACCACTCTTGGCAACTCACTCTGGACTTCATCACACTCACTACTCAGAAAGCTAGCAAGAAGATAACTAAGTTCACTCCGCCCTCGCGGATCATACACCAGTGGTAAGACTCTACCAACCCGATCCCCTAAGAAATGAAAACAATCGCCGCTCAAGGTACATACAGTAACCCTCTGGCGGTAACAATCTATAACAGCTTGGTATGACGACAACCAGTCCATACCCAAAATAACATCAAAACCAGTCATATCCATCAATACAAAAGAAAAAGGAAGCTGACGATCGGCGACCTCTATATCACAACCCCGACACCCCTGTTTCAAAATCATCTTACCCCCAACAGGTGATACAACACATAAAGAATATGTTAACTGTGCTAACTCCAACCCCAAAACTGATGCAAAAGCAGAAAATATAAAGGAATGGGATGCACTAGTATCAATCAACATATTAGCAACCGAGTTGCAAAACAAAAAGGTACCTCTCACTACTGATGGAGCCGGTACAAGATCTGGCGCGGTAACAGCATACACATGCCCCGTAGGTCTCTGATCTACCTGCTCACCTCTCGGTGCATAAGACTGCTGCACTATTGAGTCGAAGAGGCTCCCTAATTAGCCCTCGAGGCCTGTGCTGACTGCACTGGCTGGTGACTCTGTGTCTGCCTCGAACTAGACGCACAAGGTATGCCACCCAACTGCGGAAAAAACCATTTCAAGTGCCCCGCCTGCCCACACTGATAACAAGTGAGCGGCTGGCCTCTGCTCTGACTTTGGCCCTGAGAACGAGCTGAAGATGAAGCTGCTCATTGCCCTCCTCCCCTATGTGGGCAAGCTGGAGAGTTGTGGCCCAATTGACCACACTTGTAACAAGTGATGTCTCCCTGATCGCCTTTCCCAGAACCCGAACTTGGTATTGGAAAGATGGATCTCGAATGCACTCCCTGGGACTGCTAAGGGTTAGAACCCCTCTGCCTCTTACCATCCTCCTGACCATCCTGACTCCTTCTGGAGCCCCTCATTCTCTCATCCTCTGCATGCATAATAGTCCCAAGATAGGCTGCAGCCTCCACAAGGCACCCATAATCCCTAATCATGGACCCGACAACTCTGAACATGAGTCCGGTCCTCAGTTTCTTCTCGAACTCTAGGCAACGGCGTTCCTCGGTCACCACTAACTCTGGTGCAAACCTAGACAAGCTAGTGAAGGTGGCCTCAAACTCAGCCACTGGTGTGTTCAACTGTTTGAGCTAAGAAAATTGATCCCTCAGCTTCTCCCTCACTGTAACAACAAAAACTTGTCCTGGAAAGCTTCAACAAAGGCCTCCCAAGTCCCTCTAATGCGCCCTCGCGCATACTTTTACCACTGATCCGCGTCTCCCTTCAGTTGGAAGGACGCCAAGGTCACCCTCAAACCTCCGTCTTCGATGCCGAGCATCTTAAACGTCTTTGTCATCTACTCAAGCCACTCATCAGCCTTCAGTGGCTCCGTAGGATCACCCAAAAATTCATCCAGATTCGATCGGAAGAACTCCCTTTTCAGAAAAGACGGCCTTGCCTCAGCTACTTGGGCCTGGACTTGATTCTCAGCCCTGAGAATGTCCATAGATTCCCACAATGCTCTGGCCATTTCACGGGCTAAGGCGCCCATGGCTTGCTAACCAACTGGTTCAGCCACATTGGCCTGACCAACTCCTTCCTCTTGTGTCGGAATCTCATCCGGCATAGGCATCTCATGCCTCCTAGGCCTATCACGCCTACCACCACCACCTCGTCCAAACATCCTAATAAAGGTAACAAAGAGATTAGCATATTCACAAATGTGCCGAATATATCTCACTCGCGTCCTAATACAATGGACAACTGTAATTCACTCCACATAAGCACATAATCATATAAACACATACGAATTTCATTTCCGATTAATGACCATCCTGTGGCGTCGCTAGAGTTCCAGTTAGAAACGACAGCGATCAAGTGCCTTTCCAACAGGACTCCCAGAAACCCATGGACCCAATCAACATCCTAGAAACTTAATCCATACCCATATAGTCATGTAAGCATGTTATCATATAAGCACATAACATCATACATAAGTCTCTAACAAGTGAGAAACCCATTGTGGTACTAACCACTTCCCACGTACCCAAAGTATTCAAAACCCGATACGCTCTGATACCAAGTTGTGACGCCCTCAAAATATTATCTAAATCAACCATTCACAAAATCAATAGACATAATAAATCTTATATTTTCATTCATCAGAGTCTTCTTTACAAAATGTATTCCATACATTACATCTTCATAAATGTTTATATTGAAACGATAGCATGTGGCTCTAACCGATAATCAACAAAGTAAAATGCCCTACAGGCTTACATCATTCTAAGTTATCACTTGGTTACAACAAAAGAAGAGTCCTAACTCTTTTACATAAAAAGCCCTCGGCTTGAATTTACATTTAACACAAAACAAAATAGCAAAATAGAGCCTTCAGCCCCTAGACTTCCCAAGGTATACCCTTGGAGGCGGCATGTCACAAGTACCTGAAAATGGTGTCCCACGTAGGGTGAGCCAAAGCCCAGTAGAGATACGTTAAACAATATATGAGAATTAACTAAAATATGAGCATCGGATAAATGTGCAACATTCTTAACCAATACATATTCTTTGAAGGGTCCTTCAATATAAATAGCCAACATATAAACTTAGTTCCATTATTTCATTTCAGATAAATCAAATAACCAAATTCATTATTATCAAAGCAACCAATATGAGACTACAATTCAATGGTTCACAATTTAATACATTCATCAATCTAACACTTCTATTTCTTGCTATTTTACGGAACTACGTCCGAGGGAACCGGCATCCATAAATAAATAAGATTTCAGGACTTTTACCCTGGACACTCCGGCCAACTTAATTCTCAATGGAGTCCATCCCCTATCTTCTCCCAAACAATGGAGTACATCTCATATCTAAACACATTTAACAATAGTTAAACACTCTTTTTTAATAGTTGGATAATTTAAAGTAGCTTTGGTCTAATTTCTTGATGTAAATCGTACAAATTCTTCTCGGTGACTGGTAGGATTAACTTGTTTTAAAATTCCTTCATAACCATAATTAGAGGCATCTGTTTTTACAATTTTATGCCATTCTGGATTTGGTAGAGCAAGACAGGGAAGTTGTTTCATTTTAGCCATAATTTTTTGTACGACAGCAGTGTGTGCTTCTGTCTATGGAGACGGATTCTTTTGTAATCTGGTGTAAATGATTGCAGCATCCTGTGATAACTGATGATAGTAGTCTTTAACATAGTTTAGACTACAAAGAAATTGCTGTAATTGAGCTTGATCTTTTATTTCATCAAGAAATTTAAAAGAAAACACAATACTTGTCACAACCCAAACCTGCCCCTATAGGTTTAGTGTCGTAACCGGCCAGTAATTTAAGATTACCAAAGGCCTAACTGAACAGATTAGATAATGGGGCTAGCAGAAGATAGTTATAGAATAAGATTAACCGTCCAATGAGCTGTGAATTCATACATGAGACAAAATGAACTTCACATATATATATATATATATATACACACATAGATTAACATATACACCAAGTCATAAGAATCCCCAGTTTCAACCCATATAAAAGCAAAATGACACTGAACACAACAGAGTAATGATGCGCAAAAAAGTAAACACTGGCCACCTTAAAACTTTGACAAATGGGAACATCACGAAAAGGCATAGATGTTAGCTTGACAAAAACCAAAGCAAGGTCGATGCCACTATGTCCTTTCCTAAACCGGATCACCTACATAATATATCAAAATATGAGCTAGTACCCAGTGAATAACAACTGAGTAAAGGGGTTTTGAATGATGATCATAATGTAAAGCAAATTACATACTGAGCAGGTTCATATTACATATAGAACACATAATGTAATACGTGGTACATCCAAAAGCAATACATACAGTCAGTCTAGAAGACCAAACAGGCGGTCATGAAGACCGAAGATCAAATATGATGGCCATCACTATGGTAAATAGGAGTCCCATGAATTGGAACTAACAGAGATCTCTGTAATCATGTGAACAGATACTACGGATGCCACAATAAATAGTGTAAGCAGAAATAAAATCATCATTCATCAACATAAGAAAACATATAAGAACAAACCATAAGTTTAAAGCAAGAAAAAGACACTTTAAATTAAACATATCTTTACAGCAGCGTTACTCACAGTTGGCTCCGTGGTGTAGGTGACTGAAACATGGCATTTGACCTACACAGGAAAAAATAAGCGTAGTACACTTAGTTGTCATGCAATCAACTAATTAGTTCATTTACTTCAGAATTTGTTGATCTAAGTTCTTTCACTCTCATTTAATACTCATCCAATACAAATGGACGTCAATTATGGATGCAAATCACGCTAACGGAGGCCCGAGAGTAGGGTAAACCAAGCAGAAAAGTGAAATCAAGGCTGCCAAACAGCCGCACGTGCAGAGCCCTTTGGCCGCATGTATGGGACCCTCTCCGCACATATGTCACTAGGTGCTTTTTATGCAGAATACTCTTTAACACCTCCCTTGTTATCCGCACGTGTGGGCTTACCCTCCGCACGTGCGCCAGTGCTTTCCATACGTGCGGGCTCCCCAGCCGCACGTGTAGTTTTAGGTGTTCCAGAACCGAATTTTTGCTCTGCTTTTTGGGCTTTAAATTCCTCAAAATCAAACCCAAATTCGATCAAATTAAAGGCCAAAAGTTAACGAACATGGTGTACAAACAATTTCCAAGTTCAACCCAAGAATAGAACTTTAAATTCAAGCTTGAGATCCACAATCTCATCAACAACTTCAAAAGTAAAGAGAAACAAAAATCTATGCATATGGAAATGCTGTGTTTAAGCAAAATTTAACTTAAATCCATGCAAGACCAAGTAAATGAGCTTGAATAATGCCATTCATGCAAGGATATGAAAGAATTCCTCCTATTAGGATTATAACACAACTTATGTTACTCAACTCCTCGCTCTCTTCCTCAATCCCATGAGTTCAAGATAAAAATTCGCTCTCATGCAAGAAATTATGAAGAACTCTTACCTTAATGTGTTAATTTGATGAAGTTGTTTCAAATTCTCCTCTTCTCCTTTACCTTCCTCTCTTCTCTTCTTGTTCTCTAGAACCCTCTCTCACACTCTCTCAAACTATGTCTCTTTCTTAATTGAGTTCAACACATATATATATATATATAAAGATGTGTATGTATCTATATCTAATTTACTTAATTAGTTCAACTAAATTAGAATTACACCCATTAAATGTTAGCTGGACCCTTCCTTATCTAATTAACGTGAATTAGGCGCTAACCAGCTAGTACACTAGTTAATTCATAACCTTACGATTTGACAAATTATATAGGTTTTTTTCAAAAATGAGCATATCTATCAATGAACATGATACACATAACTCATAAATAAGCATAAAATGCACAGATAAATACATAATTAAGTTTTATCATAAGATTAACAGCTAAGTGAGAGATGGGTGTTACAATACTTCTATCAATTGGTATAATAGTTCTATTATGAATATTATGGCCAAGAAAGCGTACGGTTGTTTTAAAAAGTTTCATTTTTGGTACAGATATTACCAAACCATTTTTGAGAATAACATGCTTAAATATATTAAGATGCTTTATATGCTGATCAATAGATGACCAAAAAAAAAAAAAAAAAAAGAACATCATCAATATAATAGATAGCAAATTCTGTACAAGAAGTAAATATATCATTCATGACATGCTGAAATTCTGATGGAGCATTTTTTAAACCAAATGGCATAACATTCCATTCATAATGCCCAAAGGGTACTGTAAACGCACTTTTGTATCGATCCTGTGCAGCTATTTGCACCTGGCAATATCCTAATTTTAAGTCAAATTTAGAGAATATGACTGCATCCTATAATCAATCAAGTAAATCTTTTTTATTCGGAATTGGATATCTGATTTATTTCAAGACATCATTAAGAGGTTTATAATTAATGACTAATCTTAGCACACTTGTTTCTATTTGTGCATTTTTTTTGACATAAAATGTTGTAAAACTCCATGGAGAATGACTAGTTCTGATTAACTTCTTTTGGAGAAAATTTTGAATCTCTGTTTTGCATATTTCTAAGAGTGTGTTTGGTAACGTTTACGTTTTCAGTTTATATTTACAAAAATTTTATAAACTGATTTTTGTTTATTTTTAGAAAAACATAACCTACAAACACGTTTGGTAATTGACAAAATATTTAAAAAATTTTAAAAATATAAAAAAGAGTGAGAAATGACAAGTGGTGGCAAGTGGTGGCAGAAGACGGTGGTGGAAAGTGGTGACGGTGGGTGGTGGGTAGCTGGTGGGGGTGGGTGGATGGATGACGGTGGCGGGTGGTAGCGAGTGGGTGGTGGTGGCGGGTGGGTGGCGGTGGCGGGTAAGTGGCTGGTAGTGGTGGTGCTGGGTGGGTGGGTGCTGGGTGGTAGCGAGTGGGTGGTAGTGGTGGTGGGTGGCAGACAGCGGGTGGGTGGTAGTGGTGGTGGGTGGCAGACAGCGGATGGTGGCGGGTGGGTGGTGGGTGGTAATGGTGGGTGGGTAGGTGACGATGGCGGGTGGTAGGTGGTGGTGGCAGGTGGGTGGCGGATGGCGGGTGGTGGCGGGTAGGTGGCGGGTGGTGGGTGGATGAGTGATGGTGGCGGGTGGTAGGTGGTAGCGAATGGGTGGTGGTGGTGGTGGGCGGTGGGTGGTGGGTGGTGGTGGTGGCAGGTGGGTGGCAGGTGAGTGATGGGTGATGATGGTGGTGGTGATGGTGGTAGTGGGTGGTGGGTGGTGGTGGGCGGGTGGTGGTAGGTGGCTGGTGGTGGTGGGTGGCTGGTGGTGGGAGGTGGCTGGTGAGGGGTGGTGGTGGCGGGTAGTGGATGGTAGTGGCGGGTGGATGGCAGGTAGGTGGTGGTGGTGGTGGCGGCGGCGAGGGATAGGTGGTGGTGGTGAGTGGGTGACAGGTAGGTGGGGGGTGGTAGTGGCTGGTGGGTGGCTGGTGGTGGAAGGTAGGTGGGGGGTGGGTGGTGGTGGCGGAAGACGGTGGTGAAAAATGGTGGCGGATGGTGGCTAGTGTTGGGTGGTAAAAAAAAAAAAAACTCAAAACTCAAAACGGAAAAACATGTTTTGTGTTTTCATTTTTTGGCCAAATTTATAAACTGAGACCACTGATTTATAAATTAAAAATTTTACCAAACAAGTTTTTATTTGAGTTTTTTAAAATTTTGGTAAATATAAACAGAAAACAGAAAACGTAAGTGTTACCAAACGGCACCTAAATATTCTTTTTTCATTTGACTAGTGTGAGCTCTGGTTGGGATGAATCTTTCATCAAAGTCTGGTTCATAAGGAAGCAAAACTATGTGTTTCTTTCGTTCCCAGAAAGCATCGGGAATATCACTACAAATTGCTATTTGGAATTCTTTTTCAATTATTTTAATTTTGTTCTATAATGATGACTATTGTAATTTTTGCTCAATAATGAGAAAATTGATTTTTGTTTGAAGAAAATTAATTTGTTTTTCTTTAAAGTTGACTAGATCTTTAATTTGATCTAATTCCTTAGTGTAAGGTTCTGTAATAAATTCCCAAATAATGAGTTGATTACTGCTGATTTTGTGAATATCTATGGGGTCTATTTTTGTGATAGGCATAAGTAAACACAAAAATGGTGTTCCTAGAATAATAGTTTGGGATGTATTTCTGATGAGGACAAAAGAAGTTGGAAGACAAATACCCTGATTACAAATTAAAACTTCTGAAAGTTTATACGAACTTTGCATCAAATTACCACTTGCACTGGTTAAAGATTGCATGGTTTTCTGATTCATGTCAGCGCCACTATCAACCAAGGCTACTACATTTTTTTATTAGAAAATCTGGTTTTACAATAAATGTAATTCTGATATACCATTTTTGAAAAGTAACTTGATTCATAAGCATCAAGTATTGATTATCTGTTTGTTCCTGATTCGATTCTTTTTCTGTTACAAGACCTTTATCTTTGGTTGAGTCTTTCTGTTGAAGCTAAGTATTGATCTTCTTGATATCAGCTATGATGGAAAGATTTGCAGTTTGGAGATGTTTAACTTCTGTTTTTAAAACATTAATCTCCATTTTTAAATCTTGGATAGTTACTAGTTTTTCAATGGTTAAAAAGTTTTGAAGACGATTTTATACTTCTTTCATGCTGTAATGTTCTACAGGGAGAACTTCCTTTTTCTGCTTTTGATAACATATTTCTAAAAATTTCAATTTCATTTCTGGATCTTTTATTTGATCGGCCATGCTTAACATGGTCTGTTGGTCAACTGTTAGGACATCAAGACTAGGTCCTCCTATATCAAGACCATTCATTTCAACTATTGCTTTCCAATAGTTGGCTTTGGTTTAAGGATTTATGCTGGATGTTTTACAGGGACAAAGTTCTAGAGAGTCTGATTCTTGATCTGACTCAGAGGGAGAGTAAACTTCAGCTAATCCATCTGCTGAGCTTGTCTCTGTCTCTGTTTCTTCTTCTGAAAGGGCTCGAAGAATCTGTCGTTGGAGATGAACATCAAGTGCCATCTCATTAAGTTTTCGCTAGATTTTGGATCTACAACGATTAGCATAATGCCCTATCTGTCCACATTTATAACAAGTTACTATGGATTTATCCTTCTTTTTATATAAGAATTTTTCTGTTGCGTTTATATGGTTTTTGAGACTGATTCGTCTGATAACTCTGTTTGGGAGCTTTATATTTTCTGGATTTTTTGGAATAGAGTCTATGAGCTTTTCCAAATTTTGGTTTCTTATGTTTGGAAGGCTACTGGATTTTTGTTTCATAAGCAAATTGATCACAAAATTCTCCTAATTCTTTTTTTCCTGTTAAATTATGTTGTTTCATTTGATACTGGAGTTTAAGTTCATTGCATAATGCAAGACCTTCTCCGGTAACAATTCCTATGAGTTGACCATAGGTATAATCTCCATAGGGTATAGACATTCTATTGTGACTATCTCTAAGTTTCTTTCTCATTCTTTCAGCAAAAAAGTTGGGAAGGCCATTGTAGACACCCCATTTTTGACCGACCTTAAGACTCAGACATCACCGATTGAGCGCTCGGTGACGTTGCATATCGTGCTCGTTCAGAAGTCTCAGAGTCGCGGCCGTGAGCCCTGCCTCCGGATTTCCGAACCCTCTTCTGTGCCTTGCCTCGGTTTGCGAACCAGACTCGGTTTTCTCTGTTTCTTTTTCCTGAGGGGAGGGAGAGGTCCCGTAGACCATCTCTCAGTGGCCGTGGGCTACATTTGGTGGCCGTAGGCCATTTTGCCCATTTCGGAGTCCGGTTTCCGATTTTTCGGGACCGTTGGCCGTGTGCCTCGGTTCAGGACCGCCTAACCATCTCCGTTTGCTCTAAATTTTGGCATACACCTTATTTACTCCCTTTCAAGGGACACTGGGTCTGAGAAACCCACTTCGTGGCCGAACGCCACTTTCGGTGCTTAGCAGCTCATTTTCGGGACCCCAAACTGCGTGTTTTGGCCCCCGAGGGTTCGTTTTGCATCAGTTTTCGTTCATTTTTGGCAGATGCCTCTGTTTTATCACCAGGAAGGTCACTGGAGGGTGGGAGGCCAGCAATTATCTTAGCAACCAGTTATATTCCATTTTCGCCCTCTGGCGCCCGTTTTTCGCACTTCCGAGCCAATGTTGAACAACCTGGGCCCTTTTTCTTGAACTTCAAATCACATACTTGTGTTGTACACACATGGGAGGACCCTAAAAGTTGGTGGCTGGCCACTAATTCCACTTGACCCTTTTGAACCCCTCCTTCTGAGCCAATGTTGAACACCCTGGAGCCACTTTCTTGAACTTTGAACCACATATTTGTGTTGTACACACTTGGGAGGACCCTAAAAGTTTATGGCCGGCCATTAATTCCATTTGAACCTTTTGAACCCCTCCTCAAAATGGCTTGTTCTCTCTCCTGTTTTAGAGTTTCCAAATTCAAACCACAGGGTTGTGAAGAGGAGACCTGGGAGGCCACCTTTTTGTGGTGGCCGGCCACTATTCCAACTTGGCCTTTTTGACCCCTAGCCGGCCGGCTAGGGTAGGTGGCCGGCCGGCCACATGGAGCTTTGAAAATGGGTCGGCCATGTTCCTCTCTCTGCACACTTTACAGCTGTATAGCTGTTTCCCCCAGAAAATATCCCAATTCGGGGGATATTTTGTGGGGGAAAACTTGCCTAATTTTCCCCCACCTTTACACCCTCTTTTTGTCCCTTATAGCCAGCTTCCAACACTTGTATGAGGGGTTGGAACAAAATTGTTTTGAAGCTTTACATACAACTCTCCTTCTATCTCTCTCATTTTCTCAAAAATATCCAAGATCTACACTCCATTTCTTCATCATCTTCAAGCTCTACCATCACCACTCCATTTCAGAAGTAAGGGGAGGAACTCCAGCAGCTTAGAGTCATCAAAGTTGGTCCAAGAAGCAACAAAAGCATTGGTCTTCAAGGGTGAGTAGCATTTCCCCCTTTTTGGTCCATTTCTTGCACCATTTCTTAGCCATACATGCTTATTGATTTGAGCTCCGACCAAAACTGAAAAGGTCATTTTTTTGAGCTCATTTTCTTGTTTCATTAAGGGCTCAACCCTGTTTGAGCCCTCCATATTGCACTTGCTTCAATATCCTCATTGAATGCCATTTTCTTGCATGCTTTGGCAGCCTATCATGCTTCTGTTTTTGGTCTTTTTACAGGCCTAGAAATAGTCTTATTTTGACCTTCTTAACATGTTTTATTAAGGGTCTTTTTCTGTTTGGTGAATGCTTTGCATACTTTGTGTTATAGCCACCTTTTGAGCCTCATTTTGCATTGCATTTCTAGCTTGTTTGTATACTGTTTTGGAGTTTTTACAGTTCTGTAAATATGCTTATTTTTGGTCCCTCTTCAATGTTGTAGAAGGGAATTTTTCAGTTTGGGCTGTGCATATACCACTTGCCTCTTTGGCCACCTTTTGGCCCCTTTTCTTGCATAAAAGCTTAGCCATATCTATGTTTGTTTTTAGGGTTTTTACAGTTCTGTAAAGTGGCTTATTTTTGGCCCCTCTTCAATGTTGTTGAAGGGTCCTAACCTATTTGGAGTTAGCAGCTGTGAGTTGCTTCATAATCTCATGTTTAGGGCCATTTTTGCATGCCATTGTTGCCCTGTCTTTGTTTGCTGTTTGGCCATGATTTGTACTGTAAAAATGATTATTTTGAGGCTGCCTTGCTTCTGTCTTTTCATCTCATGTACCAATTATGCATGCTTTGTATAGCTGTAAGCCATTTCGGGTGCCAAAATCCATGTTTCGGGAGGAATTCCATGCATCGGGTGTGTTTTCGCCTCATTTCGGGGCTGTTTTCCCCCACTTTTCAGTGCTTAAATCCCATTAGCATGTTTGCATGCCATCTCCATGCCATTGCATTGCGTATGCCATTGCCTCGGTTTGCGTGCCCGTGTGCACGCATTTCGAGGCACTTCATTTTCATCTATCGGCCTCTTATGTGAGTGTGGCTGAGGCTCTCTCATGTTAGTATAAGTCCATGTTGCATTCTATATGCCATTTTTGCCATATTGCATTACATATGCCATTGCCTCGGTTTGTGTGCCTGTGTGCACGCATTTCGAGGCACTTCATTTTCATTCATCGGCCTCTTATGTGAGTGTGGCTGAGGCTCTCTCATGTTAGTGTAAGCCCATATCATATTTCCATGTCATTTGCATTGCGTATGTCATTTTCTCGGTTTGCGTGCCCGTGTGCACGCATTCCGAGGCATCTCATTTTCACAGCATAGTGCATACTAGGTTGTATCTTAGATCGCATTCATGCATTTTCTCGGTTTGCGTGCCCGTGTGCACGCATTTTGAGGCATCTCATTTTCACAGTATAGTGCATACTAGGTTGTATCTTAGATCGCATTCTGTCATTTTCTCGGTTTGCGTGCCCGTGTGCACGCATTTCGAGACATCTCATTTTCATAGCATTGTGCATGCTAGGCTGTATCTTAGTTGCATTCATGCATGTCATGCATATTGCATCGTGTTCGGGATAGGAGTTAGCCCGGGCACGAGAAACGAGGTGCATTTCGTACTCCGAGTGACGGAACGTGTCTCAATTCCCAGTCACCGACACTCCGGATTACCCATGATGGAGTTAGGTTTTGTTGTGTTTTCATGCACATTCATTCTATATCGAGTTGCACATTTCGACCCCTCTGCCATCATGCATCGATATGCGTGATTGGTGGCACGAGGATCGAGGCATGCATATATCTGTGAAAATACATTGCTATGCCCCTTTCCTGCTCTTTGTTGCAGCAAAATGAAGAATCAGTAACTTTTCAGAGTTTGGCACGCTTTTCAAGAATAACTGCCAAACAGAGGCTAATTGGGACATCCCAGTGGATTTCCGCGCAAGGCAGCCCAGACATGCATCATTCATCAGAAGCAAGGCAGTCCCTGGCTTGCGCACCAGTTTTGCCAGTTTTCTTAGTTAATTTGATTAATTAATTAGGAATTTGTATATTATTTGGACTGTAATATTTGGACTGTAATATTCTTTTATTTGGGACTGTATATTTATTTCGGACCCTCTGCGCGGGGGCATAATTGTAATAAGTGTGGGTGAGTGTGATGTATGTCTTCCAACCCCACGTCTTTCTTCCCTTTTATTTACCTGCTTATGATGGTTAGATTAGGGCATGTTTCAATTAGCATACAGTATGACAGCATGTTTGCATCATTCATCTGTTTTGCATGCACCGGGCTCGGCGCATCATACTAACTGCATTTGTATTTCAATTTCAAAGTTGAATACATGTTAGCTGTAGCATTTCATATGCCATCTTAGAATAGCCGAGCCTGCCATAGTTGCATTTTGCATGTGTTGCATTAAGCATTTCTGTATACATAGGATCATGCATGATTTCTAATAAAGTCTCTGTTTTGGCTTGGAGTACTCGGTGAGTTTCATGCTTTAGCATCCTTGCATGCGTGTGAGTGACTGCCATGAATAGCATGCTTACCATGAGGCTACTATGCTTACGTGATATAACTGCCTGAATGCCTGTGGGTGAAGGTTGGGTTACTTGGATTAGAATAAATCATCAACTGTTTGTTTTAAGCCCACTAGATAGTGGCAAAACCATCTTTTCTAAAGCCCACCTGAGGGTGGCAAAATCTGCATTTTAAGCCTACTTGCGAGTAGCAAACCACCTTTCAAATAAACAAACACGAGATGTTTTGTTCCAATCCAGGCGACCTGGTCTATACTTGTATGCTGTGCGCATCACATAGTAACCTAGGCTAATAACCGGAATAAGAACTCACAATGTTTTCAAAAATAGATATCATGGTTAGTAGAGGCCGATCTTTGATCGGGCGAGCGGGGGTGCTCACGAAGTGACCTTCCCCAATCGGACCCAAGTTCCCGAGCTGAGGCAACTTTGGTGATGACGGACACGTGGCCTTTGGCACCGAGTCAGGGTTTCCTAAATTTCCCATTAATAAAATATTTAGGTGGCGACTCTGTATCTGGCAAAGCAGTCCATGTTTGGCACTTCTTTCAAAAAAATCTGTTTTCTCAAAACGATTTGCCGGATTTGGACTCTTTGCTTCAGATTAAGAACCGTGGCACAAATTGAGTCCGAACTGTAGCGAGGTCCCCTGCGGACTTATTACAGCCATAAATGAATTTGACTTTCCAATGTTCGCTATTAGCGTTTGATCTCTGTATGAATTTCACTAGAAAAACATCTTTATACCATCTAAAATGGGTTAAAGATGGGCATCTAAGATTTTGTAAAAGCTCATGACTTCTATCACTGGCGGCTCCATCTGATCTTATATAATGATGTATGATAGTATGGGCAAGAGTATAAACAACATCTTCCCTGTGAGTAGTTGTTCCTATTATAGGATCTATATCAATTTTAAAAGAATTTAATATTTTATTCTATTGGGTGGATGTGAGGATATTATCTCACCATCCTTTAAGGACACCTGTAAAGCTGTTTACAATAAGTCTTCAGTTTGTTCGTCTGTATTATCATTCTGTTTACACACAGTTGCATACATCAAAATTTGATGTATGAATTCAAAGAGTCGGTAATCGATATAACCATCTATATTCCATTCATAAATGGTTTTTCCATGATAGGCTTTCTGAGTATGCTGGAAGTCTTCTTCATAAAGAATGTCCTGTGGAGTAGGTCGCGGGTAGTAATACCTGGTTGGTCCTGCTAATGCCATTCTACTGGGGTTTTTGGTGTAATGAATTTTATTTACAGATGGCATATTTATCTCTTGGAAATTATTCTGGATTTCTAGAATTTGTGAGGGTGATAATTCAATATCACTTTCTTCTTGATTATTGGGAGGTTGACTGGACAACATCTTAATTTGAGAGGATGACCCTATCTTAATTTCTTTGATTTTCTGGATTAGGGTATCCATAAATTTATCATGCTGTTTATGTGACTTAAGGTTAAACTTAGTCATTTCTAATGTTGGTTTTACATTAACTGGTAAATAGGTTCGGCCTTTGGATGGCTTTTATAATTGTCCTTAATATTTGTGACAATTTCTTCAATCTTGGTTAATTGCTTTCCCACCGTTTGATAGTGAAGATTGGTATAATTGTTTTGTTTTATGATGGGTATAATATCTTTTACCTGGACGATATCTTTTTGAGACAATCATGCTAGAGTGTCAACAAAGGCTGTTATTACTAAAGGCTGGCTGGATGAGGAAGCACTGGGTGCTAACTCTAACGATTGTGGTGGAGGATGTACAGATGTGATATGTTGACCATTGGCAGTAATCCATGTCTTTTGGATATCTTCTAAGACATTGATTTGGATGCAGGAATGGTGGCATTTTCTATATACCATTGAGGAAAAGATTGCAATTTCTGGTTATTCTCCAAATGAGAATAATACTGATGTTTGAGCTGTTGTAACTACAAAGGACTACGATGCTTAAAATATCGTGCCCTAGAATTCTGGTATTTATCTTGTAAGAAATCCTGATTCAGGATCTTCCTATTTTCACTTCCTGGTGTAAAATCCATTTATACTTCAAAATTCATATCACTGGCCGTTAGACTGTAAGGCCTTCTGGATTCATACACTCCATGAGGTATTTGGTTTTTTGATACTTGGATCCCCTGAACAACTAGATCTATAGGGTTATCTGGTAATGTATCACTTGGTGACCTGGATGGCATTCCTTGTGATACAGATTCAATGGGTTCTGATGTTGACTGTCTAGATGACTCCGGCAGATCTACTCTGTAAAAGGGAGCAGTTCTAAAACTGGCACTAGACATGCTTCTGGATAAGGGTTTGGAAGGTCGGTTAAATGTGAGGTATACATTTCCTCCTTGGGTCTGAACAACATCATCAATAGTTTGCCTGATGATTGGTCTAATGGGTACAACATTGGGAATTTGCCAACGTTTAGGAAAAGTAATGTTTTGCCAAGGTATCATTCTAGGCACAACTACTTGGCTACTGAAGAGGTTTGTGTCAATTAGAACTGTATGTCCTAATTTACTTTGTTTTCTAGTATAAGGATTCAAGGTGGTCAGCACTTTCAACTGAATCCTAGAAATTACTATAAAAAGTGGTGATCCTAGTAAATACTGATAACCATATGACATAACTCTAAGTTCTAAAACTTGTGACAGATTAGGGTCAATAAGTGCTATGCTTAGATTTGGGTATATGTTGAAATATACTGGACCATGGGAGAGACTGGTTTCTATGGCTCCCATGAGTGATTCTTTCCAATCTAAGCATCTCCCATCTCTCAGGGTACACTGGATACTGGTATTTTGCCCAAGCAAGGTCAACGATTTGAATGCTATCTGGACAAGTCCTATATAGACATACTTATACTTTTGTAAGAATGGCTATAAGTTCTGTATGTGAAGGTGATATATTATTTCATCATTATTCTGTATAGGTATTGCATGTTTAAATGTTTTGATTATTTTTCTACTGGAAAAGTCAAAGGTTTCTATCTTATAGATAATTTTTGGTTTGACTTTCGGGATAGTCCATTTATCTAAGGCTTCCCTTACATCTTGGTAAGCAACTAGTTCTGCTACTTCTGATGTAGAAGCTGTTGTATTGGCTACTGTTGTTATATTTGAAGGTTCGGTGTAATTTACCTTAAGAGTACTGAGTGCTCAATTGTGATTTTTTTATAGTTACTTCGCGAACAGAAAAAAAAAAAAAAGAAAAGAAGCTTTATTGCAATTGAACTAAATGTATTGACAGTGAACAGACAATATGAGTTATGAATTGTCTCATGAACTGATTACAAAGTAATACGTATTGAGAACCGGCTAATACACAAGTGATTTTCATTCGAATTGATACACCGGGTTGTGTCAATTTTAAAAGCATGGTTTAATCACAAGATTAGGGGTTGTTGCTTTGAGGCTTCATATAAGCATATTTTGAACATATTTTAATGATCCGAATTGTCATATATTATAAAGTTTGTCAAGCATGTAATCTATAAAAAAAGATCAACTTAATCGGATAACTGTTAGATGGTAATCAAACACTTATTTTTTTTTTAAAAAAAAAAAAAATCTTGTGATGGGCCTATGGATATTTGATTAATCTAATTTGTTTCATAAATGATTTACATGACAAATAGTATAATATAAATTATTTAGATTATCAAAATAAGTTAAGATTATTATAAAAATAACCTCTCAGATCCCATATCCTGAATCACACGGTAGAAAGATGTTGAAAAAGCTTGGATTATTATAAAAATTCAAAGATTGCGTGTAGCATGGGCAAGTACCAAAATTTCTACTAAATTGACTGTCTAAGTCAAAATTCAACAAATAAAATATCATCATCTTTAAATTTTATTTTCTGGTCAATATATACAAAATTGAAATGATTCAATCGGATTAAAAAAGACTCACATTTTAGTTTTTCTCATTCTTCGGTAATTTTTATTTATTTTTTTCTTTTGGCCAGTTTGAATTGCTCACCTTTTTAAAGTTGAGACAAGTAGTAGATCTTCACATTTATTTTAAAGTTTATGCTTTAAAAATTTTTAAAAACAGATTTTGAGTTTTTAATTTGTATATTTTGTTTTTAATGATTTTTTTTCATATTTTAATCAAAACTTTCATTTTTTAAATCCACTTAATTTAGATACTTAAAAATATATAATTTATTAAAAATTATTTTACTAAATAAAAAATATATAAAAATTTAATACATTTTCATATATATCTATATAATAAGGGAAGATGGTTTTTGAAAATGTATACAAATGTCTCAAAGATACATTTAATTTGGACGACTGAGATGATTTGTTTTTATTTTTTAAAGGCTGAGATGCTTTGTGACATTTTCGCATTCCCGCCCAAAACAAATCCCTCTCTCGCTCTCTCTGCAACGTCCCACCCACCCACCCACCCACGACAAACCCAAACATTATTTACACTTCTCTCTCTCTCTCTCTCTCTCTCTCTCTCTCCAACTTCTTAGAACTCTCTCTCTTCCTCTCCCTCTCACTCCTTTCCACTGCCGCTTCGCTTCTACCGTTGTGCCGCCTCCGAACTCCACCGACAGCAACTCTTCATCTTTTCTCCCTCCCATATCGAACCCTACGTCTTTGAAACCCCACTGAATTTTCTTTGAATCTCATACATCTTCTCTTTCGATTTGTTTATCCATACCCTATGCAACCTCTCTAGGTTTTTAATTCCTCATTTCGATCCATACCCACTTTCCCTTTCTTTTCTCTCTCTCTCTCTAGCGATGTCTCTCTCTAAAATTTTGGCAGAGGAGTCTCTTCCGGTTGGGTACCGATTTCGCCCTACTGACGAAGAACTCATCAATCGCTATCTGAAGTTGAAGATCAACGGCGATGAGAAGCAAGTCAGTGTTATTCGAGAGATCGATGTTTGCAAATGCGAACCCTGGGATTTGCCTGGTAAAACTACCCACATAAAAAATTTAAAAAATTAAAATTTTGGATTTTTTGCTTTGATTATTGATATATACTTGATTAAAAAGCCCTAATTTTGGGGTTGCTTTGATCTATTTTTATGCAGATAAATCGGCGATAAAGATGGCTAATGAAGAGTGGTTCTTTTTCTGTCCTAAAGATCGCAAGTATCAGAATGGGCAGCGATTGAACAGAGCGACTCTGGCTGGGTACTGGTGATTTTTTCTCTCTATCTAATTTTTTGGCTTGCTAATCAAACAGCTTCTATGAACTGGTTGTTGGCCTAGGTGTCTCAACCTGCTACGGTGCCTCCGTCCTCCACCGTCGAGTTAGCCACCATGTCTTCCCACCATGTCTGGTTAAAATATACACCTTTTGATGAGTTAGCCCCCATGTCTTTCCAAAGCAAACGTAGAGAATCCCCAATTTGATGAAACTGTAAATCTTCAATTTTTTTTCTAACACTGTTGGCAACAGATGACGTCTATGGTCTCCAAATTTTGCATCATTTCTACCACATACTATGCTGATTATGAACAAATAAATAAATAGTTAGCCAAAATAAAAATGTATTAACTTGGTCTCAATAGCATTCCTAGATACGATGAAATAAAATAAATGTTGTCCTAATTCAAAAATTGGGAGAATGGGGAAAAGAAAAACCAAAAAAAAAAAAGGTATTGTCCATTGCCCACACCAAATGTCAACATAAATTGGTATGAATTGTAGAATTATGAAGTGTAAAGATGAAAAATGAAAAATAAATTAATAAATAATGTTGGATGATGAACTGCATATCATTCATTTGGTTCTTCTGACTATCGATGAATCTCACAGATACTTGGCTAACCAGGGTAGCTCCTTGCTGTCTTTCAATGCAAAAGCCACATCATCGCTACCATAAAACATGTTGCAAAAAAGATCAGAATACTGAATTCACTTTCTGATGCTACTATATTTTTAGTTCAGCTCAGATAGTAGTTAGCGATGTGATTTTAGTTGGGGCTTTTAACCAGAAGAAGATCATGTTATTAGATGGAAATAAAAATTGCAACTCATGGAATGAATGCACACCACTCAGATAAACAAATGCAAGTGAAGTGAACTATTAGAAATGAAAGCTGAAAAGGATGGCCTCAGATTGCTTACAAATTCTCACATTGTTTAGTGCAACTTCTGTTTATAACTTAAGTTGGATGCGATGACAGCATATCATTCCATTTTTGTCATATGGCATTTAGACAACATGTCTCCTATTAAAATAGAATTGCATGCACTCATGCGCAAGCAGACATGGGGTCATCACCAAAATGACTAAAAGATTATTTTGAAAGCTACAAATTAGCTGTGCTTTTAAAGTGGTAAGAAAGGAATCATATTTATCCCAAGTACCACCGAAGGCAAAAGATATCAAATATTAGAGAAGCAAACAGAACATAAATGGGTCTGTATAGGACATAAGGTATGTTACACTTGAATAAGCTTGAGCAAATCCTGATTCAGGATAAGTTAGACCATACAAACCCTCCTAAGATGTGCAAAAAATGATTTAACTGGGAAGACTGCAAGAAATTTAGTTAAAATTTGAAGTATATTTCCACTATATTTTGCGAAAAAGGGATTGTAATCTTTTCAATTTATTATAGATATGCAGGGCTAAGGATGCTAAACCTCAGAAATGGGAATTTGTAGCACCATTGAAAGGGTTAGTGAATAGAATCTTCACAGAATTGATTTGTTTCAAAGAGCCCTGCTAGGATTCGTTCTCAGTTATTAAAATAAAATAAAAAATAAAAAGAAGAAGAAGAAGAAGAAGAAGAAGAAGAAAAGTTTACATAGTTCTGGACAATATTAGACACCTTTATTGGATGTAGTCTAAGTATTGTAACATGCTTTTTGTGATTATGCACTGAAGTTACATGAAAGAGGCCATATATTACATTTAGCTACTAGCCTACTACAATTTGATGTAGAATGAATATTTTACTATATTATTAGTATTTTCTAACTTTCAGAGCATTTATATTGTAGAATGAATATTTTACTATATTTTTCGTTCAAATTTTAATTTATTGTTTTATTGTTTTTTTTTTTTAATTGTTGGGTTTTGATTGTTGTGAAATAGTAAATCTCCAATTTTTTTTTGTTCCATATAATTTATTATTTTTTTGTTTTTTTTTAATTGTTGGGTTTTTTTACAGTTTATTTGTTACTATAATTTTTTTCATAATTTTGCTATTCAAATTTGGTACCGCTGTTTAATTTCATGATTTTACTGTTTTACTATGAAGTTGAGGGCTTAGTTGAAGTGCTCTGTTTCTAAAATAAATGGGGTTTTTTAGGCTGTGTTGACTTGTAAATTATGGAGGAATTAATTTAGTTAGAGTTTGTTGTTGAATTACCAAGCGAAGAGTTTGTTATTCTCTGCTTCTTTTCTTTTTTTCATTACCAAGATGAGTTCAATTTGGTTGTTAATTTAGATTTTGTTTTTTCCTTTTTTTCCGTTGGTGCGCTTTTTTATTTTTATTTTTTTGAAGTACATTAGTTAATGACAGGGCTTTTTTTTTTTTCCTTTGATTTGATGTCCAATTCTAAATTTAGGACTTATTTGTTCTATTTTTTTTATTTTTTATTTTAATACTAATACAATTTGTTATTGAAGTGATTAATTATTGAAGTGATGAATATGAGCATGGAGAGAAGCCTACAGATCACCACCACAGGTGGTGATGGTGTAGTTGGTGGTGGTGGTGGTTTGTTGGTGAAGAAGAGAGGGAGGCCAATAAAGTATGACTCAGATGGTAACTTGAGACTACCATCTACATCACCACCACCACCAGGTTTTTCTTTCTCACCTCCTTTTCCATCATTATTTACACCGTGCCTTCAAGCATGGGCATACCACCTGGTTCTGGTAACTGCCAGCTGCTTGAGATGAATAGGTGAGTTCATCAAATCAATCCTTCAAATCAACCTTTTCCCTTGCTGCAATTCAAGACTTCCTTCATCAAACACATTGAAAACAGTAGGTATGGTTTAACTTGATTTTTATTTTTTTGAAGTACATTAGTTAGTGTTATTGCACATGGTTAAATCGGAATGGAAGTGTTTATTCATTCTCTTCATGGGCTTTAGGTTCATTGAAGCGTATGTGGAAATAATTCGACAACCTTATGTATGGGGTGGAGAGCCTGAGTTGCTGATGGCATCCCATGTTCTCAAGTGAGTTCTATTCACTGTTTCAGTGAAGCATTTATGTTGTCAGTATGAAGCAATTTATGTGCAAAAAAAATATCATGGTGTTCATCAAAATGTTTTTGCATATTGCCTCATATACAATGGCATTTGTCTATTTAATAGTTTGACAGAAGGGTTTGTTTCTGGAAAGTTATATTTGACACTGTTAGTTGAATTGGATGGGAATACATAGGGACATGTGAATATGGAATTTCTGGGTTTTTGGCCATTGGTTTATCTAAATACAAATTTACCTCTTATGGTTTGTGAGATTTTGTTCGTTCTTGGGTTTGAATCACGCTTCAAATTTTTAAGTGGTTTGTTTTAACTGTTATGATGCTAAAAATTATGGTTCTGTCTTAACTGTTATGATGCTGAAAATTATCTCCAATGGTAGTGTCGTTTTCTTTAATTTCAATATTTTATGATGGTGAAAATGCTATTTGGTGCAAGTATGTCATATTCTGCCATTGATTAAACTCTAAGCTATTAGTTCACAATTGGTGGCTTGCTGCAACTGAAAATGCTATTTGGTGCAAGTATGTCATATTTTGCCATTGAATAAATTCAGCGAACTCTTTGAGCTACATTATTATTGAAGTATTAGGAAATTGATGAGTATCTATATAATAAAGCATGACAGTTTTTGAAAATATTTGGCATGTTTTTATTATTTATGTTAAAACCCAAACTTCAATTGTTCTTTCAAGTTTAATGCCCTACAACTCAACAAGATTATATTGCCTGTCTATTGTTATTTCAAGTTCAATGCCCTTTTTCCATTGTTGATTATGAAAACTTACAGGGCACTTAATTGCACTTAATTGCATTTGTTGATTATGCCCTTTTTTCACATGTACTGAATCAAGTAAGTTTTTACTTCTCCTGTTGGCACACTTGGGCTCCAACTAATTGAAGTTTCTTCCTAATCTTTAAGAAAGGAAAGGTGAACACGGGTTGTTTTTTCTGACCTCCCATTTGATTGTTTAAGCTTTATATATATAATCCAACCCCCAGTTGATAGACTGGAAGAAACCGTATGAATTAGGCTTGATGATTATATTTTATGATGTTTGATTATTGCATTGAAGTGCATGACTGGTTTGACTTTTATCTTGCAGTATTTACCGTTATGTAATTTTGAAACTTGAAAAACATTTTTGGTTTCTTTTGCTAAGTCCTCAAACCCAACTTCCCAAACATAGGCTATATAATTTATATTAGATTTGCAGCTCTTTTCCAATAAGTTTGCCTTATTATACTGAGTGCTTAATACATGCACTATTTTTGATCCATTATTTGTAGGTCTCCATGATGGATTAATGAAGAAATTAATTGTTGTAAACAAAGGTAGTGCCATAGACTTTTAGTAATTCAGTGAAGGGGAAATTGCACCAATGATAGCTATTCATCATTATTTACGTCGTGCCTTCAGGCACGGGCATAGGCTAGTATATATATATTTTATATTCATTGAATTCTTTTTAAATTTCTGCACAAATAACTTTTTTTTTAAGGACAAATTACACTAACAGTCCATATAATTTGGGACTCGTGTTATTTTGATCCCTGAATTTTCAATTGTGACAAATTATTTGACTCTAAAATTTGAATCTTGTTCCAAATAAGGACAATTAAAGATACCATTGCTTAATTTCAAGGACAAAATTGTCAATTTGCTAAAATATAAACTAATTTGACAAAAATAAATGTCAAAAAAATATTTTTAATTTTTTAAAAAATTATTTCTACACACCAAAGATAAAATTATATAAAATTGATAAATTTTTTAGACATTTATTTTTTTTTTACCAAATTAATTTTTTTATGTGTTTGGATGATAATCATGTAATGGGTGAGTGTTAGGATTTTAATGTGTAATCGATATATTTAATATATGAAATGTTTTTATTTGTTTGATTTAATAGATTGGTTTAATAATGATATCAAAATTGTCACCATATTTGACTTTTGAAAAAATAGGAACTAATTTAATGAAAATAAAAATAATCACCCATTATATGATCATCATCCAAACACATAATTAAAATTAATTTGGTAAAAGAAAAAATGTCTAAAAGATTTATTAATTTTACATAATTTTATCTTTAGTGAGAAGAAATAATTTTTAAAAATTCAAAAATATTTTTTTGACATTTATTTTTGTCAAATTAATATATATTTTATCAAATTAACGATTTTGCCATTGAAATTAAGCAATAGTATCTTCAATTATTTTTATTTGGAACAACATTCAAAATTCAGGATTAAATATGTCACAATTGAAAAGTTAGAAACTGCAATAATACAAATCTCAAACTATGGAGACTATTAGTTTAATTTGTTTGTTTATTTGTTTGTTTTTTTTTCTTTTAAATTATGTTTAGACTAGGTACATTTAAAAAAAAAATTCACTAAAAAAAATTAATTTTGAAAACTCAAAAGCAAGCTTTGTGAATGAATCAAGCCAATCACCGGAAACCGTTTTTGCTTTTCCTTTTTTGGAAAATTTACCCATAAGTCTTAGTTTTTGAAACGTTGAACCATTTAGTCCTAAAAGTTTTCTTATGCTCCATTTAGTCCCATTTTTACATCAACATGATGTGAATGATGTAAATGATCTGATGTTTCATTCTATAATTTCAAAATTTATTGAAATTTGATGAACATTAGATGTTTTTCATCATATATTTTCAAACATTATTGAAATTTGATGAACATTAGATGTTTAAAATCCAATGTTTGTAACATGACTCTGATGTTATTAACATTGTATCTGATGTTATTAACATTGTATCTGATGTTATTAACATTGTAATGGGACCTTTCAGTCTATAAGAAAACTTTTAGGACTAAACAGTGCATAAGTTATTAATTTGGGATTTATTGGTGCATCTCCCTTCCTTTTTTCTTTCTTTAAATATTTTCATTTTTTAGTTATAATAGAAATTCTAGATGCGCAAAATTATTACACGATAACTGCATAATTCAAATTGGTCGTAAATATGGTGTGTGCGACACTTAAAAAATAAAGGATGATTTTTTGATAAATCTCATTCTGAAGTGTTTTATTCCATCTAACTAAAATTATTTTTGACTATTCCAATAGGTTCCATACCTAGCTTTTTGTCCAAAACACCCCTGTTACTTTTTTGAATGTCTCTTGCCATTCAAACCAACATAATCTGAAAATATAGGAGTTCTCCCAAGCAAAGCGGAAACAATCTCGCAAAAATCCTATATTTCATACCTGTGAAATCATCTCATCATATCATCGTTTCATTGCCTCAACTCCTTTATCGTCTTCTCTATGTCGTCGGCCGCCGGAATCACCATTCTCATGCTTCGTTTATGCTGTGAATCTTCACAATGATTATCTGTGACAATCCAACCATCTCATAATGGGTACCAAACGTAATTGATTTCACTCATTTTGTATATAAATCCTAAACCCTAACTATTTTTTGCCCCAATGCGAACTTCCACACATCTCCGTGATTATATTGATATGATTTTGGTCTTTATTGTTCATATTATTGTTGTTATTTTTCCTTTCTTGCAGTTGTTGTTAGTATTGATGATATCCGTGAATGAATGTAAATCCCCTAAAGTTTTTGCTTTTTTTTTTCAGATTTTTTTTATTCTTAATTGTTGTTGTTGCTATTCCCATGGTGTAAACATTCACATAAAAATCATGGCGTGCATAAAATTGTTACATGATTGTTGTGGACCAATTCATTTGTATGTTACATTGTGAAGATTTACATCAAGCTAATACCTATGAAAAATCTCCTTTCTAGGACTTGTTATGTGATATATGGATAAAACTATTATTTTCTAATGTTGACATTCATACCAATGTGAATATTAACAATATGTTTTGATTCCCACAAAAATTGTGGTGGGTGGTTAATGTATTACTAATGCTATCATGTTTTTGTACTTTGTAAGCTATAAATGTGAACATTCCCATCATTATTATATTCAAAACAAGGCTTGTTTTTGTAGTTGTGTAATATGATGCAATGTTAATGTCAATCTCCACATTAACATTGTGAATTAACATTTTTATGTGAATATAATGTGAAAAATACCATTGACAATTATCCATTCTCACTTAATGTTGTCCATGTTTGTCAATTTAATATTCACATCATGTTTGGGTATGATGCAAAACTTTATAGAGTTTAGTTGATGAATTGGTGATATTGTCATGGTGTTTGGTAGTATGTAGTTATTATGAATATTCACATTACTCCCCCCCTCTCTTTTTTGTTCAATGTGAATTCCAAAACAACTATTTGATATTATCGTTATTGCGTTTCCCCTTCACGTTTGATTGTAACGAATTGATGTGAAATGCATGCTAACACAAATATATAATTCATCCCCAATCCATTCAATCATTTATCATATGTAAATGTTTACATCATTCTCCATAGATACGAACATTCACATCAATGCCCAAAGATGTGAATGTTCACACTTGTGCTTAGATATGTGAATGTTCACATCAGTATTTCAAATGTTCGCATTAGTGTTTTCATTGTAGGAAATAGCAGATTCAATTGATTTTTTGAATGTTCACACCATGTATTTGACTTTTATTGTTTTATCTTATGTTGTATTGTGTTCATGTGAATATTCACATCATGGTTTTGCTCAATGCAACCATGGTCACATCATTCCACTATTTACAACACATATAGTTTGTACTTACTATCATTTACCATTTGTGACCATTAACAGTAAATTTGTTTCTAATTGAACAAACAGATGTTGTTGATAGATTTCATGGCAAAATTTAAAGAGAACAATTTCACGTCAAAGACAAACTTAAACAAATAGCCAGCCCTTCCTCCCCTGAAAAGTGAAAATGAAAAAGGTCAACTACTGATCTAACATCATTGGGTTAGTGCAAACTAATGATGAGTACCAGATTCTCGGATTTTCAGCTGGATTGTTTGAAGGAAACGTCATTTTGATAGTTGTTTAATATGTTGAGGATCGGTAAAGTTGACCTCAATAAATGTATGAAGTTCAATGATGTCATCATATGCGTGCTACAGACATACAAGGCATCCAAAGACACATTTTACGTCGGTGAGAAAAATATGAATATGAATTCCACATCCTTTGTGATTTTGTAAATATTAGAATACATTAGACAAAAGAACCATAATTAGTTATTTTGATTGTACTTAATAAGACACAATTGTATGTTGTCATAATATTTGCTACTAGAAAGTCAATGTTAATATTCATATTGGTTTATGTTATTCTATAATTATGTACACATAACCATTGGCTTAATGTGACTAAATTAATTCATTTGATGTTTTATTCGTTATGTTAACATTCACATCAATAATCTGATTGTGCATAAACATACACTTCATGTTTGTGTACACACAAAAATGATGGTTTATACTTAATGCAATGTTGATGTAGTTATATTTTTAGAGATTAAAAAATCAATCTGAACCTTTACATTGTTGTCAGCTGCTTTACAATTGTGTACACATAATCATTGGTTTAATATGATTTGTGGGCAATGCAATTTTGATGTGAACTTTAATATCATCATTCCATACCAGTAATTAACACTTTGAAACCATAGTGTCTTCATCTATATTCCAGAATTCATGTGAACCTTCACATTCGTATATTTTAGTGTGAATATTCACATTATATTTGTATTCAAAATGAAAGTTGAGGTTTGTCGTTGTGTAAGTTGATGCAATGTTGATGTGAACTTTCACATCACCTTGTCACAGTGGTAATGAACACAGTGAAAACATATTCACCATTCAATATTATATTGGTGTGTGAATAATATTAACACCAATTGATAACATGATGACAAATTTTCAATTCAAATTAATGTGAATGTTAGCACTGATCACATCATGCAAAAGAAATAGCTAAGTCTATATTTTGCATCAGTAATCCCAAAACCGAATACTTTATAAACATTCACATTGTTCATGCGATGTGAATATTCACCACATTCAAAAATTTAAATCAAAACTCAAACACATGATCAACCAAAACCAACAACCCCATACAACCAACCAACCAAAATTTAATCTAGATAATAATGTTAAAAGGAAAAAAAAGAGCATACAATCCTTCATATATATTCACATTCTCCATGCGATATGAATATTCACCACATTCGAAAAGCAGAGCTATATTTCAACCACATAACCAGCCAAAACCCATAACCCCATTCAACCAAATAAAACTTGCATGTCCATCAATTCCAGAAAATGAAGTTCGAAAAAAGAGTTTAACAAAATATACTGGATACAAAAATAGTTGCAATTCAAATCCATCTCCTCTTTTCCTTTGATTCAATCCAGTTGAATGTGGGTTTCAATCAATCTACTGAACAAGTTTGTAATCCATCATCTCTGTTCCTTCGATTCAAATCCTCTTCTCTTCCTTTGATTTTTGGATGAAATCATAACTATGGCAAGAAAAAAAAAAAAAAAAAAAAAAGCAGAGCACAAACTTTGAATCGTCATCTTCTTTCCTACAGGAATGAAACCCTACCGTAACGAAATATTACCGCGAACTCTGTGTCATCGTCTTCTCTCCTATAGGAACGAAATCCTACCACAACAAAAACAGATGGAAACGTGTACATCATTCTTGTATATAATATATATCAATAATAGACATAAGGGTATAATAGTCTAACAAAAAATATAAATCAGGAAAAAAAAGATCTTATGAAATAAAAGTATAAACACATTGGACTAATTAGGTTACAATTTTTCTTTGTGGACTTATTGGGATAAATTTATCAATAAAAAATCCAAAAATAAATATCAATGTATTTTTCTTTCTTTTTTTTGAATAATAAAAAAATCTCAATGTATTTTTTGTGCTATATTGTATGTCATAATTATGTGCACATTTTTTTTTTATTTTTAAAATAGGGGAAGGCATATTTGCAGTTAATTTTGTCAATTGGAAGTGTTGTTGGGCTCTCGCGGGTTCACAACAAAGACTATCTGCATATTCGAATAGTTTATATTATTGGACTTACTGGAAAGATTATCTTCATCAAAAATTAGATTATTTGGAGAAATAATAATCATATAATTAGATTACATTTGTTATAAAAAATAAAAAATAAAAATGAGAGATTTATTAGAATTTTTTTTTTTCAAGTAATTGTATTTCAATTAGTCCATAAGATATTCTTGTATTTCAACAAGTCTTATTATTTGAACATTTGATCTACTAAATCCCAATTCTCATATTTAAAGTATTTTATGAATATTTCTACCCTTACAAATATTTTTTGAATGATTAGCAATTTGGTGATGTGAACATTAATATTTTACATTGTGAATATTCACATTGACGTGTGAATGTTCACATTGACAGTGTGAACGTTCACATCGATATGTTAGCATTCATATTAATGGTGTGAACATTCACATTGACGGTATGAACATTCACATTGTAAATGTAAATATTATTGGGAATATTTTAATAATTATGTCACTCATAGAACTTATTGGAATATAAAAAAATAATGTGGATTAAATAAAAAATAAATAGATGAAAAGAGATATATGAAAAAGTACCCCAATAAAAATAGACAGTAATTGTAATTTAGAAAATAAATTATTTATTATTTTGAAGATAAATATAATATAATAATACATTTATAATTATTCGATCAATCTTATTTTTTATAAAAATAACTTCTTTTACAAATTTTATAGTAATATAAACAATTTAAATCATGAAAATAATCATAATTGTGAGTCCAAGACAACCCAACAACACCTCTATTTAACTTTCACAACTGGAAAGGCTTGTTTTTTAATAGTTCTTCGAAGAATGACTAACTAGTTTGGAATTTTGTATTCTCACACTACCAATCATGACATCTACAAGTTGATGGTTTCACATAAGCTACCTTGTGTTTGATGATCACCATGTGACATCATAAGGTGCTCATATAAGGAGTATACATATTAAAGACCACATGTCTAGATAGGGAAAAACTATGTATATTTTATTATATTTTAACAGAAATAATATAAATCTATTTTTTTTTAACCTTCACAGACACATATCAACTAAAGATTGGAAGAAAAAAAATAAATAAATAAAAAATAAAAAATTGACCAATTATAACATATTAGGAGTAGTGGAGTTTTCCAAAAAGAGATCCCAACTTTTTTTTCTTTTTTTTTTTTTAATTTAATCAACCAGTAGGGTGGTGGTGCATGTAGCTAGTGGAATATTAGAGAGCCTAGACATTGTTTCACTCATCCGGCCAAGCATGAAGGTATCATCACTTATCCTCTAGCTCAGCTAACTGCACAGAATATGCACACAAGAGATTACATGTAAGAAAACCTTCCCTCCAGCTGTCAGTTGTGGATTGGATTGTGCATTTGAACCCTTCCGTCTATTACAATTATCATTTTTATGATTCAAATTATTCATTTTTAGAGGAGCCCTCTAGTCACTGTTTTGAATTGGACAAAGTTATTTCAGCTCATAAGACTCATTATAAACTCCGTTTTAATAATTTAAATCGTTCATTTTATTGGGTATTTCGTAGATTTTATTCAAAAATAAATAAATAAATAAATAAAATTAAGTCAATCCAATAATTATAACTAATTCAATTTATTGTATTTGTCATCAAAAAAATATATGATTTATTTTTTTTGTAGTCTATTTTTTTTTTGGTGAAAAATACGATAAATTGAATTAGTTACAGTTATCAGATTGACCTAATTTTTTGTATAGATAAAATACATAAAATACTCGACAAAATAAATAATTTAAATTATCAAAATAGAACCCGTAATAAGCTCCACAAACCGGAATAGTCTCGGCCAGTCCAAAACAGTGACTAGGGGTTCCCTCCATTTTATAAGTATTTGTACATAGATTATGCATTAACAAAAAAAAAAAAAAAAAAAAAGATTGATTCTATAATTGTGAACACATTACTTCATCACATTTGCATGTAAAAAATGGACAAGTATGAATTTTATAATAAACCCTCTTTGATTTATTTTTTATGCATAATCTATGTACAAATATTTATAAAATGAATAATTTAAATAAATGGTTCTAATAATGATCTCGGTTTGGATTTTCTAAAATCATTTTTTAAAAAATTCTACTTTCTTGTTTTTTATATTTTTTTTTGTTTTTTACTTAATTTTTAGACACACTTAACATGAGTACATTTAAGAAGTATAATTTTTATGAAAAAAATCTTTAAAAACTTCACTAAATACCAAAAATATAAAAATTCAATATATTTTTCGTATTTTTGTGTATTTATAAATTTTTTAAAATATTTTTTCACAAATATTTTACTTTTTAGATATATCTAAGTAAGGTGCATTTAAAAAAGTAGAAAAAAAAATGCTTGAAATTTTAAAAGTATTTACTAAAAACAAAAAAAAAAAGAAAATATAAAAAATTCAATTTTCAAAAAACTGAATTCAGAAAACTAAAATCAAACACACTGAATAGAGCTCGTAACGGGTCCAGAGGACTAGACACGACAGTCTAGAAAAGAAAATGTTTGGGACTGCCTTTGGGGATGACCCCTACACTCTTAAAGTGATCTTGGCCCTTCATGTATATATGAGCTCACTCATATATGTGTAAAATTCATATCATAGATGAGAGTCTTCTAAAAATCTTGTGAGAGTCTTATAAGAATGGTGTAGTCCCAATCATTACTCGGAAAAGCCATTCTCCACAAGAAAGAATACACGAAACTCTTGATCGGGTCTACACGTATGTGAGTGTTCTGCATATTTTTCTCTGATTGTGATTAGTTTTTGGAACGCAACTTCTGTCCAATCCTCTTGGAGGACAAGATGGTGTAGTTTAGGCCTCTGGGCGTATCACATATTTCACTTTAATGATTTAATTCGTTAATTTTCAAGCTTTTATAGACATATTATTTATATTAAAAAAAATCATATTAATTCCATAGGTATAATAACTTGATTTAATTGATCAAATTAAAAAATAAAATGATCCAATCTATTATATGAATTGATCCAGTCTATTATATGAATTTGAGACGAGTCTGTCCATAATTTTTGTGTATGTAGAATTGATACACACACACACACACACACACACGTAGAAAGAGGTTCCCTTTCAGTTCAGATTTTTGATTGGAGGGTGCTGTTTGGGTTTATAAGGCCTACTACGGGTCCCATTTTAATGATTCGAACAATTCATTTTATTGGGTATTTTGTGTATTTCGTTCACAAAAAAAATTAAGTTGATCCTATAACTGTAACTTGTTTAATTTATTACGTTTATCACTAAAAAAATATATGGTTTATTTTTAAAAATACAATGATTGTATATTTTTTTAGTGAAAAATTGAACAAGTTACAATTATCGAATTGACTTAATTTTTTTTGTGAACAAAATATATGAAACGTTCGATAAAATGAACAATTTAAACCATTAAAACAGGACTCGCAATCGACTCTACAGACCTAAGCCCTCCGGTCCAAAATTTGGATCGAAGGAATCCTCTCCATACACATATATTTGTGGCTAATGCAATTTAAATTTGAGAAGCCAAAAAGATAACCCAAGTTGTGAGAGTCTCTTTTACCAGACTTAAGGTTCGAATTTCGAGTCTCAATCCCATCCTCTCCGGTTATGATATATCTTTCAATTGTAAATAGATCACATTTCTCGAAAATAAAAAATAAAAGACATGAAGAACAAATTGGAAGGCTGATGAAGCAACAGGGACTTGTACAATATAATGGAAGAGTAGTCAAGACACAACTAACTAGACTTGATTACTTATTGGTGATTAACTTAGACATGCTTTTTTTTTTTTGGATGCGAACTTAGACATACAGCGACATCAAAACAGTGATTGAACCCTGTAACCGTATAAAATGCTCATATAATCTTTGTTTGTTTCATTGAAAAATTCAGAAAATATTTTATGCAGAATTTGTTTTTTGATAGAAAAATATTTTCTGTATTGTGCGGGGAGCAAATATTCAGACAAGTCCGGACTCCTTTCTTCCAAGCTCCTGCCTGTCCGATCGACCTGCGAGTACAACGGCGGTGAGTTACCCAGCAGTGTGTGGCCGGAAAACCCCTCCGACAATCAAGTTAGACACACACACAGGGATAGAGAGAGAGAGAGGACTGAGTTGTGTTTAGTATTTTTCTCACCAAATTGTGTCATCCCCCAAGCATGGGGGGCGCAAACATGCTTATATACCTTCTGCGCCCCAAATCTACTTTCAGTGATCTCTCGACACGTGGTATTGCTATTCCATCTGTCAGCACAAATCTTGCTGAATATCACCTAACCCGACTGGCAGCCCACTCTACTGGGAGCTCGGCCGCCAGGCTGCAACATCTCGGCTGTCAACGGCTGTGTTGTGCAGTTGGCCAGAGCGCTCCGCCCGCCGCGCTCCGTTTCGACCGAGCTCGGTTGCATCTCAGCATTGCCGAGCTCGGGACAGCTCACGCTGGTTTACCATCGGCCTTCCTGCCGAGTTAACTCTTGGACCGTGGAACAACCACGCGTCGCCTGGCGTCGGACATCCCGCTTGATCGGCTTCTAAATCGTGAAGCCAAACAGCCCGGTCCAACCACGACTTCCTTTATCTGAGCAGAACCTCTAAGGATGGGGCCGTGTTACCGCGGCCCAACCTTGTTCGGCCAAATCCGTCAGGCCCAAATCTGTCTGGCCATTATCACGGCCCAAACCAGATCATAAATTTCCCTCTCAATTGCCCCTTAATTCCGTCCGCGCAAGCGTGACTGGGATTACCTGTTCTGACCGGGTTAACTCTTCCTCGGTCTTTAGTTTTGCGAGAGGTCAACCGGGATACTTTACTTGCTTGGTTCCCTGACTTGCTCGGTCGTCGCTTCATCTGACCAACCTATCCCCTCAACTCTGTTGCCGCCATTAATGAGGGCACGTGTCATGCGCTGATTGGTCCTCGAGCGGCCAACCAACGCGTCCCTTAGCATTCAAATTTTTGGCGATTTTTCCACCTTAAAAGCATGCCCAGCTTCCTTCATCCTACTCTTCTTGCCTCTCCATTTTCTTCGACGACCCAGAGCTCGTGCCATTCTTCTATTGCCATTTCTGAGCTTGTGTTTGAAAGAGGAGCCACTGCCTTCAACTGGTAAGTCCTTCAAGCCCCCCTTTTTACTATTTCACTTGGTATTGCACATATTAGGGCATAAATCTATAGATTTTAGGACGTACCCTACCCCAAATCCTCACCTGGCCCTTATTCGCGTCGCTGTTCTTGCTGTTCTTCATTTTCCCTGATAAACACTGAAGATCTGGGGCGGACCGGGCTCCAGGTCTTCTTTTGATCCAAAAAATCGTTCACACCGAGCAAATAACCAGTCTGTCAAAACCTTAGGAGAAATCGGGTAGGCAGAGAACTCGGTCGCTAGACCGGGCTAAAATCTGGTCCGCTTGAGCGACTGAGCTCCTTGACTCACCCTATCGACCGAGGTGGTTGGCACCCTCTACGACCGAGCTAAAGTCAAGCTCGTTTTGCGCGACCGCGCTCACACTTACAATTGCCATCCTTTTCTTGCTGAGTCCAAGGGGACCACTGACCAAATATTGAGGCTCGCAAAGACCGAGCAGCCATCCAGACACCAGTCTTTGCCAAACCACCTCAGCCGAGCTAAACCAGCCGGCTACACATGGGGCGCTTCCACTTCCTCGTTGACACCCCGGCTGCCTTGGCCGTATTCCGGGAAGACTACGGTATCCCGGCAGATGTTCACCTAGAGCTCGCCGAGATCAAGACAACCCCTTGGGGCAATTAGACCAGTGCCCCTTCACCGTTCTTTCCATTGTTGAAGGAGGCCTCCGCTTCCCGGTCAACCCCCTGCTGACCGAATTCCTACGCCGTACCGGGCTAGCACCCACACAAGTATCAACCAACACCTACCGAATAATTAACGGCATTCACGAGCTAAATAACCAGCTAGAGACCAACTTAGGTTTAGCCGAGGTACTGCAACAGTACACACTTGGGCACATGGGCGACGGCCTCGCCTATTACTTAAAAATTCGACCGGGCAAAGAAAAGATAGTGATCGGCACCCTAGACAAGGACTTACACGATGACGACTTTTTTTAGGTATCTGGTAACTATGAAACGGCCGACGTACTGGGCTGGTTCATCAGCAAGAATTTCGATTCCACATGTAAGCCGTGACAACTTGCTCGGTCAATTGCCTTTGTTCCATATTCTGTATTTTAGCACTTCTTCTTTGCTTTGCAGCAATCCAAACCTTACAAGCCAACTACCACTATCCCAACGAAGAAGCCATCAGGGTCGTGCTTCGTTATAGCAACCGGGATTGCAACAAGCTGCTCGGCTACACCCCAACCTACCGGTACTCTGCTCCACGCAGGAGTAAAGTCACAGACTTTCTCTGTGCTCTATCACCTCCTCCAGACCCAACATTGCCGGACGTGCCCCTAATCCGGTTAACCGAGGCGGAAGAGATGGCAAAGAGAAGCCGCATCAAGAAACTGCTCACAGCAACTTCTACCGAGATCCCGAGCATCCAAACCCACCCAACTGCTGCCGATCAATCTAGTGGGGGCCGTGGTTGCCTTGGCTTCTCCGGCTGTCAATCAAGCCAGCGGCGAGACACGCCGTGCTGGCAAAAGACCACGTGCGGACCCTTCTGCCGAGCTGGTGATCGAGTTCAGCACCGAGTAACCTGCCATCACCGTCGACCCAACACCGGCATGGAGGCCCCAACTCAAACACCGGGGTAAAGACATCTCGACAACCGCTTCCGTCAAGGGTGACAAAGAGCATCTGCTCGCCTTTGACCTTTTGAAAGCACTCCTGCTACCGAGCGACGTGGTTGGCAGTGACCACGTGCCAGACACCCGGTTGGTGAAATCCGCAGTGAAGTCCATGACCAGGGTAAGTCCCAACTTATACTTAAATTTTCACAAGTGTTTGCACGGTTTCTTCTCTGATCAAGCTTTCTTCCCGCAGGCCATCCAGAAGCAACACTTGGTCAGGGAGAGAATTCATCGATTGCGGCAGAAGGCAAACGACACTGCCAGCCAAGTCCAAAGTCTTCAAATCGAGCTCGACTGAGCAAAGTCTTCATTGTAGATTGCCAACGCTGACAACACCAAGTTACTCGGCCAGCTTGGCGATGCCGAGAAAAAGAGGGATTCGCTCCAGGCCGAGCTGGACGCACTCAAAGAGTCAAGGGAGAAGGAGTGTGAAGATGCCAACAACACCGGCTTTAAGGAGGCCGATGACAGCTATAAGAAGCAGGTCTTCGCCACCCAAGACATCTATTTCAAAGCGGGTTGGAAGTCTGCTTGCGAACAGCTCGGTCAAGGTCCTGATACCGACGTGTTTTCCTCTCTGCCAGCTGTCTTCCTACCGACCTATCTCGTGTCATATGCCAACGACGTCTTTAGCGCGTTGGAGGCTGAGGCCGAGGAAGGACTTGAAGGAGCGGCCGAGGCAGATGTTGAGGAAGAGAACCGCCAAGAGCAGGAGCAGCCCGGCCGAACAGAAACCGGTGTCCAAGACAAATCTCCAACGGTCAACTTGGAGGAATCCGATGATGAATTCACCAACCTATCCCCCTTAGCCTAGTTTTCTCTCTTCTTTTTTTTTTTTTTTTTTTTTTTTGAACATGTAACTAGGCTAAATTCCCCACCTTTTGTATTTACTTTCACATCAATGAAAAAGCTCTAATTTCATCAAGTGTTTGTGTGGTCTTCAAGCTGTATAACTTCAGCCGAACAAAATACCTCGGCAAGACAAATGAAATTAATTAACTGATATAACCGGAAAAGACATCTCGGTTTGAATCATAGTTGAACAAGTCATCAACTATTTCGACCGGAATAAGCATCTCGGTTGAGACTAACCAAGTTGAGTAAAACATCAACTTTTTCAACCGGAATAAATATCTCGGTTGAGAATCACAGTTGAACAAATCATCAACTCTTTCAACCAGAATAAGCACCTCGGTTGAGAACACCTAAGTTGAGCAAAACATCAACTCTCTCAACCGGAGTAAACATCTCGGTTTGAATCATAGTTGAACAAATCACCAACTCTTTCAACCAGAATAAGCACCTCGGTTGAGAACACCTAAGTTGAGCAAAACATCAACTCTTTCAACCGGAGTAAACATCTCGGTTTGAATCATAGTTGAACAAATCATCAACTCTTTCAACCGGAATAAGCACCTCGGTTGAGAACACCTAAGTTGAGCAAAACATCAACTCTTTCAACCGGAGTAAACATCTCGGTTGAGAATAACTAAGTTGAGCAAAACATCAACTCTTTCAACCGAAATAAGCACCTCGGTTGAAAATGACTAAGCACAAAGCAACAATAAAAATGCCAAGGCAAAGATGTGACACTTCTATATATTGACAAAAAGAATATTACATCTTGAAGTGTAAGGCAAAAAGTTCTTTTGCACAAAAAGAAAGCAAAAGCTAGAAATAATACAGTTTGAGGTTGGCCGCATTCCATGGCCGGGGTATTCCTCTACCATTCAAGTCTTCCAAGTGGTATGCCCTCTTGCCCGCCAGACTGGTTATCTTGTAGGTCCTTCCCAATTTGCCCCTAGTTTGCCTTCACCTGGCACCAGGGTATTGCCCATGACTTTCCTCAAGACCCAATCACCTACTTTGAACAGTCTGAGGTGCACCATTTTGTTGTATTTCCTTGAGAGCTCTTGTTGGTAGGCGGCCACATGGATGAGAGCCTTTTCTCGGCGTTCGTCCACGAGGTCCAATTCCAGGGCAATAGCTTCGGCGTTCAGCTCAGGCTCAAAACTTTCACTTCTGAGGGTGGGCATTCCAACTTCCAAATGTATGACCGCCTCCATGCCATATACCAAAGCAAAAGGAGTTTCCCCGATAGATTACCGCGGGGTTGTTTGGTATGCCCAAAGGACGCTGGGGAGTTCCTCAGCCCACTTTCCCTTTGCCTTCTCCAGCCTTTTCTTTAACCCATCAAGTATGATCTTGTTCGACGCCTTGGCTTGGCCATTGGACTGTGGATAAGCCGGAGTAGAGTTGTAGAATTCAATCTTTTAATCTTCACAAAACACTCTGAATAGGCGACCGTCAAACTGGGTGCCGTTATCAGAGATTAGAATTTTGGGGACGCCAAACCGCGTGACGACGTTCTGCCAGACAAACCGCTTCACGTCTTTCTTTTTGATTATTGCCAAAGGCTTCGCTTTAACCCATTTGGTGAAGTAGTCTGTAGCCGCGATGAAGAACTTCCAGTTGTCTGGTGCTGTTGGGAGCGGCCTCACTATATCTAGCCCCCACATCGCAAAGGGCCAAGGGCTGGTGAAGGAAAGAAGTTCCCTAGCTGGCTGGTGGATCTGGTAGGCAAACTTCTGGCATTTCTCACACTTGCGAACATATTTCTGGGCGTCGGCTTGCATGCACGCCCACCAATAGCCTTGCGAAATAGCTCGGTAGGCCAAGGACCTGCCCCCTATATGACTGCCACAGATGCCTTCGTGAATTTCGTAAAGGAAGACTTCCACGCTGCTCGGATGCACACACTTCAGGTAGGGACCGGTGAAAGACTTCTTGTATAAAGCGCCTAATGGAGAGAGACAAAACCGTTCTGACTTCACTTGCACTTTATGTGCTTCCTTCTTGTCGACTGGGAGGGTCCGCTCTCTGAGAAAAAGGATGATAGGGTCCATCCAAGAAGGACCTAGCTCAACGCTGAGTACTTCTATCTGCCTGGTTTCCTCAATGCTGGGTCTCGGAAGGAATTCAATCAAAAGAGGGTTAGGGGATGCGCTGTCGACCATAGAAGCAAGGTCGGCCAACTCATTTGCTCGCCCGTTTTCTTCTCGGCCGATCTGTTGGACCCCAATCGCTTGAAATCGCTTGATGTGGTCCCTGACCAGAGCTTGGTACTTCATCATTCGGTAATCCTTTGCTTCGTAAACCCCAGAAACTTGGTTAACCACAAGCTGGGAATCACTGTAAACCATTAGCTAGGATGCTTGCACCTGAAGTGAGCTCTTGAGCCCGCCAAGAGCGCCTCGTACTCGGCCTCATTTGTTGGATGCTGGGAAGCCAAGGGTGATAGAATGTTCAATAGTCAGTCCGTCTGGCGAAATCAGAACTATGCCCAGTCCGGCACCGTGACGGTTCGAGGCTCCATCAACAAAAAGTTTCCACATTTCGCCAACAAAGAGCTTCCAACACTCTGAGGGGTCCTGAGAGGTTTGAAAGTTGATGGGATCATGGTTGCTCGACTGTTCGGCTTCCAGTTCCGTGCTGAGCGGTTCCACTTGAGCCCCCCTTGGTGATTCGGCGCCAGACTTAGCAAGTTGATCCATAATGCCTAAGTCCGTAGGCGAATCGCCAGGTTGCGGTATTATGCCGGCCGCAGGCTCTGTGCTGAGCGGTTCCATTTCTTCCCCCCTCGGTAATGCGGTACCGGACAGAGCAGGTTGGTCGGGCTGTGGTATCGTATTAACTGAAGGTGCCTCGGCGGGGCGCGCAAGTTTCGCGTTGCCAACACCGCCAAGCTGTGGTATTTCGGTCAGGCTTGCATTCACCTCTTCATCTGCAGCGGCAATATCGACGGGGCATAACGGATGAGTTCCGGGTGAGAATTTAGCAACGAAGTCGGCCAAAGTCTGGGCTTTTATGGTAGTGCGCGGCTGGAACTTGACGTCAAATTGTCCCAATTCAGCTGCCCACTTAAGAATCCGACCGGAGAAGTCTTCCCGTTCGAACAAAGCTTTGAGAGGGAACTCGGTCAAGACGATGATGGAATGGGCATGGAAATAGTGTGCCAACTTCCTTGAAGCCATCATCAAAGCTAACGCAAGTTTTTCCAGCGGCAAGTACCTCGACTCTACCGGTAGCAATTTTTTGCTGACGTAAAAGATGGGTTGATGTTTGATTCCTTCCGACCGGACAAGCACCGCACTGACTGCATGCTGCGATACGGCCAGATAAAGGTAGAGTTCTTCTCCAGTCTCCGGTGTGACCAATAACGGCGCTGAAGACAAATACTCCTTGAGCTCGGCCAAAGCCCGGTCACACTCTTCATCCCATGAGAACTTTGATTTCAAGGCTTGAAAGAAAGGGCGGCAGCGATCTGATGACCGGCTTATAAAACAATTAAGCGCGGTGGCCATTCCGGCCAGATGCTGCACATCCTTAGCTGAGCTAGGCTGTTTTAACTCTTACACGGCTCGGATTTGTGTAGGGTCTGCTTCAATACCTCGGTTCGTGACTAGGAAACCCAAAAATTTTCCGGATCCCACGCCGAAGGCACACTTAGATGCATTCAAGTGGAGCTTGTGCTTTTTGAGAATGGCGAACATCTCGGCCAAATCGGACAAATGGTCTGCTTGATGCCGGCTCTTAACCACCATATCATCAATATAAGCCTCCATTGTCCGCCCTAGCAGAGGAGTGAACATCTTGGTCACCATCCTTTGAAAAGTTCCCCCGGCGTTCTTCAAACCAAAAGGCATGACTCGGCAGCAGAAGTGTCCCCTTGGTGTAGTAAACGAGGTGATCTCTCGGTCGGGCCCATACATGGCAATCTGATGGTAGCCGCGGTAGGCGTCCAAGAAACTGAGCCTGTTATGTCCAGCCGTTAAGTCCACAAGCTGGTCTATTCTAGGCAGAGGGAAGCTGTCTTTCGGACAAGCTCGGTTGACGGTCTTGTAGTCAATGCAAACTCGCCACTTCCCATTCTTCTTGGGCACCACGACCGTGTTTGAAATCCACCGAGGGTAGTGCACTTCCTGAATTGCTCGCGCCTCAAGAAAGTTCTTCACTTCCTTCGCAACTACCTCGGCGTGATGCAGCGCCGATCTCCTTGTTCGTTGAATGACCAGCTTGGCTCTGGGAAAGACATTGAGATGATGGCATATAAAACTCGGATCGAGACCGGGCATGTCGTAAGGTGACCATGCGAAGACTTCGATGTTGGCCATCAAAAACTCAACTATGTCGGTCCTTTCTTGGGCTGTAAGGCTTGAGCCGAGCAAGAAGCACTTGTCCGAATACTCTGTATCAATGCGCACTTCCACCAATTCCTCGACCGATTTGTCCTCGGCCCTGGTGCCCATATCGTCAAGGACTCCCCGGTCTTCCGGCCCTTCAATCATTTGAACGAAGCCTTTGGCAGCTCGGCTCCCGTTGACCGCCACGAAGCATTACTTCGACATGACTTGATCGCCCCAAATCTCCTCTATTGCCCCCATAACCGAGGGGAATCTCATTACCTGATGATAGGTCGACGCTACGGCTTGCATAGCGTGAAGCCATCCTCTTCCAAGGATCAAATTGTAAGAGGACGACACTTGTAACACCCAGAACTCCACTTGTTTGACCACGGATCCCGCTTTGACCGGCAGGATAATCTTTCCCAAAGGCCACTCCGGTTGTGAGTTGAAACCAACCAGTGCCGAAGTTGCCGGGGCCAAATCTGTATCCCGGAGCTTGAGCTGTTTGAAAGCGTCGTAGTACATGATCTCGACTGAGCTTTCCTAATCGATCAAGATCCGTTTGACATCAAATTCTTTGACGCGGAGTGTAATCACTAGGGCATCATTGTGCGGCGTCTGAATGCGCTCTAGGTCTCTTGAGGAGAAACTGATCACATCTTTCTCTTCGGTCTTTCCTCTCTTGATCGCAGGCTGAACCGATAAAACTTCCCTTATATGTTTTGCCTTCTTGATCATACCTCGGAGTTCGCATACACGTGCTGGTTCCACTATGCCGTGGATGACATTAACAACCCCTTGTGGAGGCGCATCTCGGTCATCCGGTCCGCGCGGGTCAACTGGAGCTTGATTGGCCTTCACGCCCCCATCAATGTAAAGGTCCAGGTGTCCGGCTACGACTAGCTCCTCCAAGTGTTGCCTCAAAGGCAAACAGTCCTCTGTCCAATGGCCTCGCTTCTGGTGAAACGTGCAATGGTACCGCGGATTGAAGCCCTTCTGTCCGTCGCCCAACTTAGTAGGAAACCGGACATACTCCTCGTCATGGATTTCACTAAGTATGCGATAGATTGGAATCTTAAAGACCGTGGTGATACCTGTCCTGGCCTTCAACCTTCTGTTTGCATCGGCTACGTTATCTCGGTGGTAGTCATCCCGGTCATTCCGACGTCCCCTACCCCGATTTTTGCGATTTGAACCATGGTCCGATTCCTCAGCGCGATCATTTGAACTGCTGGACTCTTGTCAGACCGTGTGCACTTTGCTAGCCGACCTCTTGTCTACTGCTACCGGAGTTGCCTTCGCGGTAGATGCCGACGCATTATCCTCCACTCGGATGTGCTCATTGATGCGCTGCATTAGCTGGCCCATGGATGTCGGCTGTTGCATGGTAAGCGAGTCCCGCAGTCTATGTCCGACTGGGAGGCCACGCTTGTATTGTGTGATTGCAAAGTTGACCGGGCAATCCAAGATCTCGTTGAAGTTCTCCCAATATCTGGAGTTGTATGCCTTCAATGTGTCGCTCGGTTCCATCTTGACACTCAGTAGGTGGTCAACTTCCTTCGGTGGTTTGGTGTTTGTTTTGAAGCGCGTCACAAAGGCTTCGGCCAACTGATGCCACCTTTCTATGCTCCCCTCCAGCAACCTCTCAAACCATTTTAAGCTCAACTCGCCCAAGCTTGACGGGAAGATTAGGCACATAAGGGCGTCATTTCACTTGTGTCCGGTCATGACCTATCGGAAGTGACTTTTATGCATATAAGGATCGGTTTTACCGTCGTAGAGCGTGAACTTTGGCTGGTGGAACCCTGCCAGAAGCGGCGTTGTTTCTATCTCTAAGAAGAAAGGAGTGACGCTCAGCCTAGCCAAGTCTGTGTCTAAAGGGAGAGGGGCAACTAGGCGGGGTGGAGGCATTCCGACCTCTTCACTGGGATGAACCCCCTAGGATAGCCGCTGGAATGCCGGCACCCACTGAGCCTCTCACTAGCGAGCCCGTTCCTTCAAGACTGCCCGCAAATCCTCTGAATGAGCGGAATAAGAATACCTCGATGTCGTCGCCGGACGTGAGGGGTCGGTAAGTGCTGTCTTGCGTACTGGACTTCGTTTCGTGTGCGTCAGAATGTCCAACCTTGTAACTTCTGGTGATTGAGATGGACGGAGTATGCCGTTGGCTCTGGCTTCCTGAACGGCGTGGTTGGGTGCGCTCTCTGTGGTCGCCCACTCCAGCTATACCCTTTCCTTTGACACGCCGATTAAGATCCTCCATCTCCGCCGCCATTCGCCAGATGACGGCGTCTTGGTCCCTTAGCTTGTGTTCCAGTCGTCTGGCGTGCGATTCTCTCCGCCGCCGATGACCGTCTGGACTCCGTGAATGACCAAAGCTTCTTCCGTGCTTATCCCGCGCATCTATTAAATGTCCTCTTGGACAAGTCTCCAGGTCCGCCATCGGAGGGATGATGGCGGGATGCCCTTCTCTCTGTTTGCGTGACTCCGGGGTAACTCCGTCGATGGCAGACAACGGAATCTCGTCGTTGTTCGCCATGGACGGCGATCAGATGAGCCTGGAAGACAAGGTTTTGTATGTCAAGATTTCCCACAGACGGCGCCAATTGTGCGGGGAGCAAATATTCAGGCAAGCCCGCACTCCTTTCTTCCAAGCTCCTGCTTGTTCGATCGACCTGCGAGCACAACGGCGGTGAGCTACCTGGCGGTGTGTGGCCGGAAAACCCCTCCGACGATCAAGTTAGACACACACACAGGGATAGAGAGAGAGAGAGAGGACTGAGTTGTGTTTAGTGTTTTTCTCACAAAATTGTGTCATCCCCCAAGCATGGGGGGCGCAAACATGCTTATATACCTTCTGCGCCCCAAATCTACTCCCAGTGATCTCTCGACACGTGGTACTGCTATCCCATTTGTCAGCACAAATCTTGCTGAATATCACCTAACTCGAGTGCCAGCCCACCCTACTGGGAGCTCGGCAGCCGGGCTGCAGCATCTTAGCTGTCAACGGTTGTGTTGTGCAGTTGGCCAGAGCGCTCCGCCCGCCGCGCTCCGTTTCGACCGAGCTCGGTTGCATCCCGGCATTGCCGAGCTCGGGACAGCTCACGCTGGTTTACCATCGGCCTTCCTGCCGAGTTAACTCTTGCACCGTGGAACAACCACGCGTCGCCTGGCGCCGGACATCCCGCTTGACCGGCTTCTAAATCGTGAAGCCAAGTAGCCCGGTCCAACCACGCCTTCCCTTATCCGAGTAGAACCTCTAAGGATGGGGCCGTGTTACCGCGGTCCAACCTTGTTCGGCCAAATCCGTCCGGCCCAAATCTGTCTGGCCATTATCACGGCCCAAACCAGATCATAAATCTCCCTCTCATGTATAAAATGTTTTTATATGTGTGCGTACCGAATACCGCACTAGATGATTCTGGATCGGAACTTCGCACTTGATTGGACTATTCAGGAATCGAGACCTTGCAACAATAAGCACCGTTAGAGCTGCCCGGCCAGGGTTGGCCGGATAACCCCTCCGGCGTGGGAATGAGTAATCGGAGAAGATTAGAGGTACTCTGTAGATGTAGAGTGTTATGTTTAGGTGAGTGCGGCACATCTTAGGTCAGTTACCTTCAGTGTAAAGTTAGCATAGTTTATATAGAACTCCTTACTTGTTGCCCAAGATGGTTTCATGAAGCTCTGGTGCTGCAAAGTTTCCTTTAGCATTCCTCAAGGTCGAGGACCATCTGTTAGTTGACAAGGGGTGTATATACTCATTGTAAGCATGCTTGTAACAGATCACATTCCTTTGATCAACTGTTTCCGTGATTCCAGGGGAAGGGGACCAGCTGAGGTGGCACCCTCCATGTGCGTGCATTCATAGCTTCCATGTTTCTCTGTTAGGTTCTGCTGGCTCGGTATCGTCGTGCCTCGGCTCGGCCCTCTTATGAGATTGTTTGTAGAAATGGGCTGGCCCAGTAGGATATCTTTATATGGGCTCGGACCTTTTTAGGTTTGGTCTAAGAATCAGATCCTGCAGCTCAGCCCAGTCTAGTATCGTGGCTAAACTGACCTTTTCACTACAGGTTGAGCCCAAATGCTTGAGGACTTGAGTGGGTTACTGATGATGTAACTGGGCTAATCTAACTGGCCCACTTATTTACCTTGCTCCTCAGGACTTGAGTCTAATGGATTGGGCTGGACCAAAGCTTGGATCTGACCCATTTTATATTTAGTCCATTCAATATGTTTGATTGTGACATTAAAAATAACGTGTCAAGTCGTTGTATTAGCAGTAGTGATAGAGAGGCAACGGTGATAGTCATAGTAGTAGTAGTAACAGTAATGATAGGGAATTAGTGATAACAATAATGGTAACTGTGGTGATGATAAGATAATAGTGTTCAGGTATAAATCTAGATTCCGTTATCTAGGGGCATAACAAACTCACTGGGGCCAATTTTATTAAAGGAACAATTCTATTTGTACCAAAACATTCAAACAAATTATTAGAAAAATTACGTGGTAACACCATTTTTGTAAATGACACTACGCCAAAATTGGGTTTTAGTGGCGGTTTTTTACCGCCGTTAAAGGCTGTAAAACCGCCGTTAAAGCCTTTAACGACGATATTAACGGCGGTTTTGTTACCGCCGTTTATGCGCGTGTCGGAAAAAGTACAACCGTCGTAAAAAGGTAAATTACCGTCGTTAAAAGTCAACCAAAAACGGCGGTTTTTTACCACCGTAAATAGGTTCAAATTTTTCAAAAAATAATTCTTTCTTCTTGCACTCCCCAAAGTCTTGAACCCTCAACCTCTTATCCACCCACACTAACCACTCTACCATAGCCACTCTTCATGAAATATATTCCCTAAATAAATATTTAAACATTACTTTTACTTTATTGTAGATAGTTTCGCCGGAGCTCGCCGGAGTTTCGCCGGAGCACGCCGGAGTTTCGCCGGCAAAGACCGCCGTCATTAACGGCGGTTTTGTTACCGCTGTTAAAAGTGGGCATTAACGGCGATTTTTTAACGGCGGTAACAAAACCGCCGTTAATGATACCTTTAACGACGGTTTTCGTTACCGCCGTTAATAGTACCTTTAACGACGGTTTTCGTTACCGCCGTTAAAAAAACGGCCGTTAATGCCCTGTTTTGGCGTAGTGTAAGTGTCATCTTTATGGACGTTTTGTTTTTAAGTACATGAATCACATTGAGTCACATTATTATTTTGTATAAAAATTCCGTATACTTTTTATTTATTTATTTATATATAACAAACAAAAAAGTAATTAATTTCTATGAGCATTGGTGAACCTAAGCACATAAGTGAATTATGTAACATCGTTTGATTCAGGACAATACCATTTTCAAATGTCATAATATCATAATCTAAGGGTTATTTTAGGAATTAAATTTTCTAGTGATTTTTTTAAAAAAAAATTTCACTTAAAGAAATTCAAAAAAATAAAGAGAATAGTTGACATTTTTATAGTGATTCTTTTCTTTTTTTGACTTCTCATAATAGGCTTAAATACTTAATTATTCTTAATTCTCTACAGGTGTGTGTAGCCATCATTAAAGCACATAGGAGAAAATGATGTTTAGGAATTGTATGTATGCAACAATGACACTGCTCTCATTAGAATGAAGATACATTTTATTAAGAAGTCAAGTGTTAAAGTTGTAACACCTTTTTGAATTTTAGAATGAAAATATCACAAATTTTCGTTTTTCTTTTTGAATCAAACCAGTAAGAGACTTGATGAACAAGGATCTCATGGTATACCAAATAGGTGGTGGTGGTGGAAAGCTATATGCTTGGTTTGAGAAGTGAGTTGATTTTTTAATTTTTTGACTTTTTTAGTTATTTTAGTCTGGGATTAAAAATTTTGGTTTGTGAAAAGCTTTTGGTTTTTTTGATTTTTTTTGATTTTTTTATGAGAAAAGAATGTAATGATTATGAGTTGGATGTGATATTTTGTCTTATTGAGACTAAAAAGTTTGTTTATTTTTTATGACTATTTTAACCCCAAACTCACTTCCCAAACATTGGCAAAAGAAAACAAAAGTAACAGAGAAAAGGATTCGACTTAAATATTTTGGGAAACAAAAAAAAAAGTCAACTTTTAATTTTTTACCCATTTTGGGTCATATCACCTCTCATATATTTTATTTATAAAAAGACAAAATAGACTAAAAAAATTTAAAAATAATTTTTTACCAACTTTTCAAAACATCACTCTATTTCGTGTATTGTTTTTCCCATATTAATCCAAACGTAGTGTATTTCTAGATATTTTACATGGCGAAGCAAAAGCGAAAGAGAGTTTAGAACAATATGAAAAATAATTAAGGAGTGGTAAATGTTATTTCAATAAAGTTTTTGGGATATGGGCAATTCAAAAAAAAAAATTCATATGAATGAGAATGTGAACACATGGAAAATAAAAACAATATTAGAAATAATTAAAACATGGTAAGCGTCCGGACACCCAGTCATTCAAAAAAGAAAAAAAAGTGCCACTTCAATAAAGTTTTGGAGCATTACCAATCAGAACGGTTATGTATTGTTTGGTGTAATTTATTTAACTTGTATCCTTTTGTAATTTAAAAAATTTGTATTAGAGTGTTTGGTACAACTTTCCTTCTAACTTATGTGGTAAAAATAATTTGAATATATTGATTGTTGAGACTCAATGAAAGTTGGTGTTTTAGCTTCAACTCCTTGGTTATTAGCTTTTAGCTTGGTTCGACGGCCGGTTTTTCCGATTCTTTTAAAATAGGCCGGTTTTTCACTATGATCGGTTCAGTGGGTGTATCCGTGCCGGAACCCCGACCGGTCAGCGGTTTAACTGGTTAAATCGGCCGGTCTGGTCTCGTTTTTAAAACCATGAGGGGAACAAAAAGAATAAAAGTTATATCAAATAATTTGGCATAGATTAGAAAAAAAAAAGAAAAAAAAAAAAGAAAGAAAGAAAAAAAGAGCAATCCAAAAGTTGTACCAAACAACCCCATCAATCCTATTTGGTGTAACTTATTAGGTTGGTTATAGAATTTAAAAAAAAAAAAAATATATATATATATATGTGCACAAGTATTTGATGCAGTTTTTACATACATCTGATAATATACAAATAGATTAAATAAACTAAAAACACTTGATTATTGAGAAGTAAATGAAATGGGGGTGCTTTTATCTTATTATCAAATTTTAACTTGATAAAAGTTGTACCAAAGAAGTCTATGTCTAGTTGAGTGTAGTTTTTTTTTTTTAATTAACAAAAAAAAATGGCAAATTTGGCTTTTCTACCTCCATTAATCCTGACTCACCACACACCATATTTATGCAAAGTTTAGACACCAGAATTGTGTCCTAACACGTACCGTATGATCAAAACTATAGGATTCGGCCCGAATTTTACTTTGATCATTGTTCCAAAAACTCAAAATTAATCCTACTTTATTTTTATTTTATTTTTTTTAAACCCAAATTAATCCTACTTTGATCATTTGTTATTAATCAACAAATTGTTTACTTATTCCATCATGTGATTTATATTATGTGATGTCTGAATTCATTGTTTATCATTGTGGGATTCAAGTTATCCTATTTGTTCTCATATAGATGCAATATCTATATAATAAAGTAGGATGATTTTTGAATTTATCTTACACATATTTGTCCTATTAGGACATTTGGATGGTTTAGATCTATTCAAATTATAAAACAACGGCTGAAATATGTTTTTCAAAAAATATCTTATATGTACATTTCCTATTTTCTCGCTTCTCTCTCTTATTTTTCTATTTTCTCACCCATCTTTCTATGATCCCATGATCTCACATTCATCTCTCTGTTCTTTTTATTTTTTTTATTTTCTCATATTTTTATTTTTCTCTCTATTTGTTTAATTTTTTAATTTTCTCATTTTTGTTCACTTATTTTTATTCATATTATATGGAAAAGTCTGCGATTCCATAATTAGGAGCTAGGTTTTACTGTGTGTAGTGGATATTAAATTAATGAATTTTATAGTTCACGAATTAAATGAATTTGAACAATTAATTATTATTTTTAAATATATTGAATACTTGATAGACTTCGTAAATTTAGACCTCATATGAATCTTCAACATCTATATAATAAAGTATGATGGCTTTTAAATTTGTCCTACACACATTTGTCCAACTAGGACATTTGGACGGCTTAGATCTATTCAAATTATAAAATAACGACTGAGATATATTTTCCAAAAAATATTTTATATGTACATTTTCTATTTTTCTACTTCTCTCTCTTATTTTTTCTTTTTCTCACCCATCTTTCTATGATCCCATGATCCCACCTTCATCTCTCTGTTTTTTTTTGTTTTTTTTATTTTCTCCTATTTTTATTTTTCTCTCTATTTGTTTATTTTTTTTGTTTTCTCCTTTTTGTTAACTTATTTTTATTCATATTATATGAAAAAATCTACGATCCCACAATTATGAACTAGGTTTTACTGTGTGTAGTGGAGATTAAATTAATGAATTTTATAGTCCACGAATTAAATGAATTTGAACAATTAATTATTATTTTTAAATATATTGAATACCTGATGAACTTTATAAATTTAGACCTTATATGAATCTTCAACATCTATATAATAAAGTAGGATGATTTTTAAATTTGTCCTACACACATTTGTCCTACTAAGACATTTGGATGGCTGAGATCTATTCAAATTATAAAACAACGGCCTTGATATATTTTTTAAAAAATATCCTACATGTACATTTTTATTTTCTCGCTTCTCTCTCTTACTTTTTCCTTTTCTCACATATCCTTCTATGATCCTATGATCCCACCTTCAACTCTCTTATTTATTTATTTTTTATTATTTTCTCCCATTTTTATTTTTCTCTCAATTTGTTTATTTTTTTTTCATTTTCTCCTTTTTGTTCACTAATTTTTATTCATATTATATAGAAAAGTTTGTGAACTTAGAATTTGGAGCCAGATTTTACTGTGTGTAATGGAAATTAAATTAATGAATCTTATAGTCCACAAATTAAATGAATTTGAACAATTAATTATTATATTTAAATATATTGAATTCCTGATAGACATCGCAAATTTAGACCTTATATGAATATTCAACATATTTTAATAAAGTAGGATGATTTTTGAATCTTCAACATATTTTTGTCCTATTAGGACATTTGGATGGCTCATATTTGTTCAAATTATAAAACAATGGCTAAGATATATTTTTCAAAAAATATTCTACATATACATTTTTTACTTTCTTGTTTCTCTCTCTCTAGAGAACTTTTTTCCTTAATGTAGGGGTTTCTTTACTTCCTTTTAATACCTCATTATAGATAGACATCTGTAGAGTGACAAGAATTAAGCTCAAAATTAAGTATGGATCTAAGTGTTGAGGCCGCTTAAAAAATGATTAAAGGGGAATGGGTTAAAGCCCAAGGGAAGTGGGTTAACAGTGGGTCAGAACAGGTCTGACCCGCCAGAGGTCCGAACAAGCTCCATGAAAAAAAAAGGCTAAGTCAAGTTACAGAGGCAACGCTTGCACGGTCAAGTTGCTGAGGCACTTTGTTTCAGCACTGCCATCCCAAATATTGTCAGCATCGCCACTTGTGTCGCGGTAAACAATTGCCGCAACAACTACAACCACTGCATCTAACTTATAGAGGGAGGACTCTACTAGGGTGATAACTACCTTTGAAAAAGGCTTCTTCTCCACAAGTATAGACTAATGCTTGGCGCTAATAGTAGGCCCCAAGGCATTATCAGCCTAGGGCTGATAGCAGGCCCTAAAATCATTATTAGCTCAGTGTTGATAGCGTGCCCTGAAGCTCACTAGCTTGGCGCTGATAGCAAGCCCCAAAGCTAACTAGTTGAAGCTGATAGCAGGCCTAGAGATACTAGTATACCGTAGTAATCCTGGGAGGATGGGATGAGGAGAGCCCAAGCGTAAGGGACTCCTTTTCCATTACTCAGGTTATGGACATACCTTGGTTGCATAGGCAAGAACAAGGAAGCCCCATTGGGCTTGGTACTAAGGCACATCATGGTTGACAGTAGGCTTAACTGTGGCCTTTGCCTTAAGAAGTTGGGAAGTTTGTAGCTAGGTGGTTAAAGGTGGAGGTGTCGCTGAGGTAAACATGAACATGGTTGATAGCAGGCTATGAAGTCCTAAGCACGCATGTCTTGGCTAAACCAAACTGAGAAGACAAGTGCAACGACAAACGCTACAGCTGCAAATGCACTTGCTAAGGTTGAAAAATGTAGTTATGGAGGCACTTGTGCCAAATAGATAGTAGATAGTACATTAGAGGAACACGTGGCACTTTTAGCTTGGTGGTCTAAGGCAGAATATTTTATGTGATTCTTCGGGACACATGTCCTCACCTTATTTGGCTACTTGGTATCTTTTGGTACCAAGGAAAAACTTATAAATAGGACCCATTTCTAGAGCTCCAAGAGGAGGATTTTCTTAGGATTTAGGGAGGTGCTGCCCATTTGTGCCCTGTCATTCTTTTTTTCTTGAATCACTTCCTCCACCCTCACCCAGCCGTTCATTCTCCAGCTAACTCAAATTCGTTGGACCATTGGTATAGTTTTTCCTTTTTAATCACTCTCTTAATCACTTTTACTTCAAACCCCCTACATTTTTTGGTGACTCCATTGGGGAGACTGCTTTGTTGATGGTCTATACTTGTAGTAGCTTGCATATTTTGATGAAAGGAGATATGCCCATTTGAAATCGGGCCTAAAAACAGATTTTTGTGGCAGTGGTGAAAATTTTGACCTTTTTTTGAGTAGATTGACCCACTTTTGGAGGGGTGCCGCCCACTAATGTGTTTTTCCGTCCATTATTGATGGCTTGCCGACCACAAGTGTCAAAAAATAGATTTTTTTGCAAATATTTTCCTCCAGCTATTTCCACAAAGCTCCACGTGTCTCTATATAGATATTTCAACCTGGGGCTCTTGTTTTCTATATATAGAGGACCTTCTCTCTTGGTTTAAAGGTTAGAAAACATTAGAGGTGAAGAAATATTTTGGAAAATATCTTCTCTCTCTACAATTCTCTCTCTATCTTACAACTTGCATAGCCATTGCCAAACACTCTAAACCAAACCTAGAGAACTTCTTGCTAAGATGATTTGAGCTTGAATTTGAACTCTTGAAGCACTTGAGAGTGTGAAATTGGTGGTTTATGACTTAAGGGTTTATTCCTCTCCAAGAGGTATACATTTTCTTGCTTTTGCACTATCTCTACACCATTTGTTTTCCATGTTTTCTTGCTTTTTTTAAGCTCTTTAAAACCTATTTTTATGGGCTGCAGTTTCTGGTTTAAGGCTATTAAAGGTAGAAAGGTTAATCACCATTTTTTGAACCTTGTTCTCTAAGCCTTTCCACTTGTGTTTCCTATTCTTTTCTCAATTTTTTTTGGAGCGTTTTACCACTGATTTTCAGAGGTTTTCAAAGGCAAAAAAAGTGGTTTTGAAGTCCTAAAAATGGAGGTGTTAGCCACCCCTCCTTTGGCTTGTTTACTTGCTTGAATTGCTCCATTCTAGCACATTTTTGTACTGTTTTTGGGCTGTCTTTGAACTGTAAAAACTCTTCATTTTTGGGCTAAAACTTGGGTTTTAGGGCCATTAAAGGTTGATGGGTTGATAGCCCTTCTTCGTACCTTGTTTTAGAGGCCTTTGCCCTTGTATTTCCCACTCTTTTACTATATTTTCCCAAGCTTTTAAACATTGATTTTTAGAGCTTTTTCAGTGGCTAAAATCATGTTTTGAAGTCCAAATTTGGAGGGGTTAGCCACCCCTCATTGTATCTTGTTTGCTAACCTAGTTAGCTCTATGTGTTAGCTTAGTTTTCTAAGCTTGTGCAGCTTAATTCCAGCATGTTTTAAGCTATATTTTAGTCTGTTTTAACTCTGTTTTTGGCTGTTTATTGCATTTGAGTCTTGTATTGCATGCCTTTAGTATAATAGTCCTCACAAGTTTGGTGTTTTAAGCCTTTAGACACCCCTTGTTTGAGTTGATTGCCATGTTTTAGAGCTTTTCTTACTCCATATCAGCACTTATAATCTCTGCAATCTTCCTCATTTCTTCACTTTTTATTTGCTTTGAGAGTTATTTCAACCTTAGGATAGTTTAAGCTTGAATTAAGATTCATTTCTTAATGGTTTAATCCTCTTTTGGGGGTTCATTACCAACGGTAGGACACCTTTCTTTTTCCTTAAACTACCCCTTGTTTGACACTTCCTTCCCTTTAGAAGACTTCTCACCAATGGACTTAATTGGTTAAAGAATGGGTTGGTAAATTAAATTGAGTAACTAAAAGTTGCAACTAAAATGGTGCAAGATAAGAAATTGGTTGTGTCTTGTTGTGCTTAAAATCTGACGTTAATTTGAACACAAGGAAAAGTGAGACATTTCATACTCAAAGTGATGAAATGTGTCAACTTTCCTAGGTCTTCATTGCCCTTGATCATGCATGATAAGGTGATGGTCTTTTTGGGGCCTTGTTTGTGCGTTTATTAACTTGTACACATTGGTTCCTTAGCTATCATGCAATGAAATTTCTTGATTGATGGTTTGAGGACCAAGTGTATCACTTCTTTGAGATGTTTTGATGGTAAGGAGGGATACATAGTATAAACAACCTGTGAGAATACCCTCTTTTTGCTCTGTTTGCTCTCTATTACAGCAAGAGAAATGATGTGTCATTAGTGGCCGGTCGACCACTGTTACTGGCCTGCAGGCCACTAGTGTTGGACGACAACCCCCCAATAGTGGCCAGCCGGCCACCACTTCTGGCCTGTTGGCCACCAATGAATTTTGAGCAGAATGTTTGTGAAGCATAGCAGAGTTGATCTAGAAGAGGAAATCAGTGCAAGGGTTATGGAACAGAGGCTTTCAGGAGCAAACAACGGATGTTCTTCAGGTGAAAACCAAGCATGCATGGGCCTCTATTGCTTCCTGGGACTAGTTAGCTAGTTAATTAGTTTAATTAACAATTAATCATTTAGTTGTTGTAATTAATTAGTTGTAGCTAATTAGTTTATGTTGTAATATTTTAATTAGCTTAATTAGTTATAGCTAATTAGTTTGTATTGTAATATTTAATTAGCTTAGATAGTTAGTTAATTATTCATTCAAGTTTTGTAATAATTAGCTTAAGTAGTTTAGCTTAGCTAGTTTATTCGTTTGGACTCTTCTTCGTGAGAGCGTGTTGTAATAATGTGTATGTCTTTCAACCCCACGTCTTGCTTCCTTTTATTTATACACTTTTGATGGTCAGATTAAGGACATGTTTCAATTAGCATACCTTATGCTTGAATCTATTCATCTTGTATTGCGTGCACCGGGGCTCGGCACATCATTCTAGATGCATTGTCGTTTAAATACTTATTTGAATACGTGCTTAGACCACATGCTATTTAAATTGATTCATATGCCATATTAGTAGCCGAGCCTAGTAATTACATATCGCATGTGTTGCATTAGTCATATCGCATAGTTAGGAATCATGTATTTTTCTAACTAGTTTCTCTTTTAGCTTGGAGTACTAGCAAAGTTTTTAATGATTTAGCATACTTGCATGAGTGTGAGTGGTTGCCATGTCTAGCATGCTTGCCATGAGGCTAAATGTTTACTTGTTAAACTGCTTGAATGCCTGTGGATGAAGGCTTGTTGTTTGAATTAGAATGATTCAATAAATGTACATTTTAAGCCCATTATGTCTAGTGGCAAATTCGCAAAATTTAAGCCCACTTGAGGTGGCAAAATTCAAACCCTTTTTGGAAAACAAACATGAATTGAATTATTCCAATTTGGGCAAACTAGTCTATACTTTCTTGTGCGCATCACGTAGTAATGCTAGCCTAATAACGGGAACAAGAGCACATAATGTTGATAAGAATCATATCATGATTAGTAGAGGCCGATCTTTGATCCGGCAAGGAGGGGTACTCAATTCATGACCTTCCTTTTTCGTACCTAAGTTCCCAAGCTGAGGCAACTTTGGTGATGACGGACACATGGCCTTTGGCACGAGTCATGGGTTCCTAAACTTTTTCAAAATAAAATATTTAGGTGGCGACTCTGTATCTGGCGAAGCAGTCCAATTTTGGCATTTTTGATCCTAAAATCAAATTTTCAAAAGATTTGTCAGATTTGGACTCTTTAGTGTTTATCAATTTCACACTGCACTAGTGAGATTACATTCAGAATCGCGAGAGTCTGAACTGTAGACTTTTTTTGAACCTTCCGAAAGGGGGGCGCAAAAAAGTCGAGCTACAGTTACATCAGTTGAAAAGTTAATGGTGTTGAGTCATGGTGTAGACACCCCATTTTTTACGGCCCTTAAGACTTGAGCGCCATTTATTGATCACTCAATGATGAATGTGTGCTTGCCAAATGCTTGACTTCCTCAGCAGAAAACCTCAGTGTTTAACCTACAAACCTTGTGCCTTGTTTTGGACTAAAATAGTGGTTTTTCAGGCCTGTGCCTCCTGGGACTTGCTGTCCACTAGTGCAAAAAACTAGATATTTTCTGCAAGCTATCCCTCCATGTGCATGCACCATTCCAGCTGTATGTATATAGATATTTTCGAGATAGACACATGGTTTTCCATATATAGATGACCTCCCCTTTTGGTTTCAAGGTTGGAAAAATTGAGGAGTGAGAAAATACTTTTGGAAGAGCAAAATTCTCTCTCTCTACAATTCTCTCTCTCTCTCTCTCTCTCTCTCTCTCTCTCTCTTATAACTTACATAGCCTTTGCTCAAACATTCTAAACCAAACCTAGAGAGTTCCTTGTTGAGCTGATTTGGGCTTGAATTTTAGCTCTTGAGGCACTTGAGTGTGTGAAATTGGTGGTTTGTAACTTAAGGGTTCATTCATCTTCAAAAGGTATACCTTATTGTGCTTTTTATACCATCTTTACACTACTTGTTTTCTATCATTTCTTGTTATTTTTGAGCTATTTATTAACTGTGTTTTTGGGCTGAAACTTGTGGTTTAAGGCCATTAAAGTTAGAGCGGTTGATAACTCTACTTTGACCCTTGCTTCTAAGGCCTTTTCTCTTGTGTTTCCCACCTTTTCATCACCTTTTTTTTGAGCTTTTTACCACTAATTTTTAGAGATTTTTCAAAGGCAAAAATCATGTTTTGAAGTCCTAAAAGTGGAGGGGTTAGCCTCCCCTCCTTGTGCTTGTGTGCTCGTTTTAATACCTCAATATTTTAGCTAGTTGTTTTAGTTGTTTTTGTCTTAGTTCCAGTACTTTTTTGGACTATTTTTGTGAGCTAGCTTCATTTATGCTTTGTATTATAGGCTTGTAGTGTAACAGTCCTTATAGGTTTGGTGGTTTTGGCCTTAGCCACCAACCTATTTGAGTTGATAGTGTTTGTTTCTTGCTTTCTATACTTGTATTCATCTCTAATCATCTCTGCAAGCTCCCTCATTTCTTGAATTTTTCTTTGTTTTGAAAGTTATTTCCAACTAATTGATTGTTTAAGCTTGAGATAGAGGTATCGTGCTTAATGGTTTAATCCCTTTGGGGGTTCATTACCAATGGCATGGTGTCTCTCTCATGCCCAAAACAACTCTTTGTTTGATGCTCCTTTCCATTAGAGGACTTAAAGCTCATTGTTGGACTTAAATGAATTAAGGAACGGAAGGTAATTAAAAAATGAAATAATAAAATTGGGATTAAAAGTGATGCAAGATAATAAGGTTTTGTGTTCAATCAGACGTTAATTGAACACATGGAAACTTAGGTTATTTCATATTTGCTAGTGATGAAATGGTTCAAGTTTCCAAGATCAACCACTTCCCTTGATCAATCCATGATAGAGAGGAGGTTTTATTGGTCTTTTGTTATCTATTTATTGAAAACTGTGTCCCTTGATTCATAAGTCATCACGCAATGAGATTGTGTCGATTGATGGCTTGCGAATCAAGCCTGCCCTTCCTTTGATTAGTTTGCTGATAAGGAGAGGTAGGGTGGACAAAAATCTCCTAAAATACTTTGGTTTGTGCTCTGTTTGTCCTCTATTGTTGTAGGAAAGAACAAACATTAGTGGCCGGTAGGCCACTTTTATTGGATGGCAATCCACTTTTAGTGGGTGGCCGGCCACTACTTCTGGGTTGCCGGCCACTTTTTCTAGGCGGGCAGTGTCCTTTTTCCAGCAGAGCAAAGCAGAAGCTAAGATGGAAAAATAGTGCAATTTTCTAATTGTGCAACAATTGTGCAACAAAGGCATTCCAATAGCAAAATAGAGAGCATTATCGGGTGGAAATCCACATTCATGCATGAGCTATCCCTCGATTTTCAGGATCCGTGAAATGATGTTGTAATATTAGCATGTTGTGCTTGGAGTAGCGGATTTGTAATTAATTAGTTAGAATAATTAGTTAGTTGTGTTGTACTTTTTTAATTAGCTAGAGTAGTTAGTTAATTTGTTATTGTAATAATTAATTAATTAGCTAGTGTGGTTAATTTATTTCATTTGATTTTTAATAGTTAGTTAATTAGGTAATTAATTAGCTAATCCATTTATTCGGACCCTCTTGTGCGAGAGCCAAACTTGTAATAATGTGTATGTCTTCCAACCCAACATCTTTCTTCCTTTTATTTGCTTGCTTATGATGGGTAGTTTAGGACATCATGTTTCTTTAAGCATTCCTCATGTTTGCAACCATTTGTTTTGCATCAATCAAGGCTCGGTTCATCATTCTAACAACCATTGCAGTTTACATTACTTCATTGAATACGTGTTTAAACCACATGCTTTCAAATTGATTCACATGTCATAATTAGTAGTCGAGCCTATTAATTACATCTTGTATGTGTTGCATTAGTCATGTTGCATTAGTTAGGGGCATGCATGATTTCTAACTCTTTTGTTTATTTTGGCTCGCCTCGGAGTACTAGGTGATCATTTTATTTGCTTTAGCATGTCGCATTAGTGTGATTGTTGTCATGTTTGGCATGCTTGCCATGAGGCTAATTACTTAATTGATAAATTGTTTGAATGCCTGTGGATGGAGGCTAATTGCTTGAATTGGAATAATTTGAGTAATGTTCATATGTGATCACTTTTTCAAGTGGTACATATTCAAACACTTTTCAAAATAAACACGAAATCAAAGTGTTCCAATTTTTGCAAATTAGTCTATACTTGTGTGCGCATTACATAGTAAAATTAGTCTAATAATCGGAACAAGAGTATATAATGTAAATAAGAATCATATTATGATTAGTAGAGGCCGGTCTTTGATTGGGCGAGTGGGGTGCGTAATTCACGACCTTTCCTTTTCGTACTTAAGTTCCCGAGCTGAGACAATCTTGGTGATGACAGACACGTGGCCTTTGGCACGAGGCATGCGTTTCTTAAATTTCCTAAAAATATTTAGGTGGCGACTCTGTATCTGGCAAAGCAGTCCATTTTTGGCATTTTTGATTCAAAATCGATTTTTCAAAAGATTTGCTAGATTTGGACTCTATTGTGTTTTTCTATTTTACATTGCACTTGGGGAATCAGATTCAGAACCACAGAAGTTCGAACTGTAGGGCTAGTCGTATCCGAAAGGAGCACGAAAAGTCGAGCTACACATGGTATGCTCCAATTGAAAGGCATTTCTTGGCCTAATCTTCACAGTACAAAAGTTGCGCTATTATTTTTTGGCATATCCGATCCAGGTTGTGACCAAGAGTGATCCAGTCCATTACCTACTGAGCAAGCCGCTCTAACTGGGAGAATGATGAGATGACTATTGGCCTTGGTAGAATATGACATCACTTGCATTATGCCAAGGGCTATCAAGAGCCAAGCACTTGCAGATCTGCTATCACAATTCCTATCTGGTGAACATGAACTTGCGGAGGTATCTTTACTTGGTGAGGTTTACATATCAGCAACAAAAGTTGAGACTTACTAGGACTTGAAATTTAATGGAGCCTCCAGGGCTGGAAAAGGTGATATTGGCATAATACTAACAAGTTAAGTTGGAGAGAAGTTTCACTTATAATACAAGCTTGACTTTGAATATTTGAATAACGAGGCTGAGTATAAGGCATTGATACTGGGCCTGATTGCTGCTCAAAAGAAAAGGCCTTTGCAAGTTGAAAATTTAGGCGACTCTAAGTTGGTCGTAACGCAAACACTTGGTGATTTCACCTTGAAGGAGTCTCTTATGGCCCCTTATTGCACCATAGTTTAGAAGTTGCTTACTCAATTTAATGATGTCCAGATTCAGCATGCCTCTCGAGCACACAACCATTTCCATGATGCCCTAGCTTCACTAGGGGCAAAAGTGGATATACCTGATGATAGTATAGCCATTATCATCTAGAAAAGAACAACACCAACAGTGTTAACTGAGGGACATACAAATCAAGATGCTGAGGGATAGAAATAAGACATAGTTCAATAGTTGAAAACAGGCCAATGAGTGATTAGACTAGCAGAACTTGCATCATTCCCGCTCCTCAGAGGTGAGTTATACTTTTGTAGCCCCAACAATCTGTTAGCAAGATGCGTTGGTAGGTAAGAGGCAAATTACAGACTTAAGCAGATTCATACTAAGTAAAGTTTATTATTGGCTAGAGATGGATAATGAAAGCATTGAGTTGCAGAGGCAATGTACAAAGTGTCAATCTTATCCTAAAGAATAAGAACCCATTTCTTAAGCAGTGAGGAATGGAGACAACCACACATTGACTTTCTCAAAAAGGGCACACTCCCTGAGAACAAAGCTGACGCAATCTGAGTCAAGAGGTAGGCCCTCAATTTCTTTCTTGACAAAGGAAAGTTGTATTGCCAAAGCTTTGAAGGGGCACCCTTACCATGTATGTCCAAAGATGAGGCAAATGAAGTATTGAGAGAAACCCACAAAGTAAAGCATCAAGGAGGGCAGTGACTGTATGAGCACCTTATTCACCTCGGCTATTACTGCCAACAATGGAGGGGGATACTAAAAACTTTGTAAGGAGGTGTCAGTCTTGTCAAAAGTTTGGGAATCTGATACATGCGTCGTCAGTTGAGTTGCACAATGTCAAGACACCCTACCAATTTCATACTTGGGCATTCGACTTGATAGGCCCCATAGCACAACAGTCCAAGGGCTATCGATGGATACTTACAGTGACTGAAGTTAGTATCAAATGGATAGAGGTCATACCAATGAGAATGGAAGGTGGCGCGAGAGTGGCTAACATCATCAAAGAAAACATTATTTGTAGGTTCAGCATACCCGAAGTGGTGTTATCCAACAATGGAACTCCATTTGTAACCCGCCGTGTGGAAAAACTACTAGACACTTATCGAATCAAACACCACAAGTCCACTCCATGTTACCCCCAAGGGAACGGATAAGCCGAGGCAACTAACAAGACCCTTATCCGAATATTAAGCAAGATGATGGATGAAGTTGGAGGCACTTGGTCTGAACAGATCTCCATAGCACTTTGGGCATACAAAACATCGAAGAGGAAGCCAACCTAGGCAACCCCATTCTTTTTTCGTGTATGGGTTCGAAGCCCTACTATCGGTTGAGCTGACAGTACCCTCAACAAGAGTGGCTATGTCAGCACACTTGGTTCTAAATACCAAAAGAAGTGACATAAAAGCAACCAAAAAAAAAAAAGTGATTGGGCCTTGTGAGTAATGAAAAAATACTATCAATCCATAGCCCGCGCCTACAATTAATCTATCCAGAATAGAGAATTCAAATAGGGGGATCTCGTGTGGAAAACAGTGGATGCAATCATATTGGGGCAGTCAATTTGTAAGTTCTCATCAAGATGAGAAGGCCCTTATAAAGTTGCTGAGGCAAGTAGCAGCGGGTACTACAAGTTGGTGAGGGTAGATGATGGGTTTAGAACTGGCATCGTAAATGCCAAGTATGTAAAGGAATACTTCCCTTAGCTTAATAAACAATTTTAAGTCTTTGTCAATATTTCCCAACACTAGTATGAAAAAAGTTTTCATACGTAGTGAAATTTTATCCATGTAAAGACTTAGTCATGTTGAAGTTTTATCTATGGCAAGCGTTTTTCTTATCTTTTCTTTAGAAGCTATGTAAAAGCAATTTAAATAAAGTAATGAAATGAAATGAAACTCAGAAGTACTACCAAACATCCATACTTTTCATAAAAGTCAAACTTCTAGAACATGATTACAATGCTGGAAAAGAAGTTGTGACAAAGAAAAAAGAAAAAAACAAAAAGAAAACTACATCATATCAAACCCTGTATCAAGGAGTCTGCCAAACTAATATCCTAGGGCAGTTGGGTAATAAGAGCAGAATTATTTTTCCTTGAACCGAGCCAGGTTCTGGCAATGTTGCTCTAGGGCACACTCATAATCTTTAATGGTTTCCTCCAAAGAAGCAATCATGACTATGTTGTCGGCGTGCTCAAGAAACCTATCAGCCACGTGAAGCTTGGCCTTCATTCAACGCAAGTTCAGGCTAGTTATCTCAAACCCACTGAGGTTTGCCTCAGTACCTTCCACAAACTTGCCTGAAGTTGTTAGAACCTTCTTAATGCCAAGATCACGAACAAAACCAACAAAAGGCTCCAGCAACACTATTTGCACCATTGAGCCTGGAACATTAAAAGCAGTGAAGGTTTTGGGATGTAGCTCTTGGAAGCGGACAAATATAGGGGCACCCTTAGCCAAAACCCAGTAGTTCAGGAAGGAGACCCTTACTAAAGGCCTTGGAGATTCTACCATGAAACCACTGGCTTGGGTGATAGAAGGAAGGCTCGCAGAATGATGAAAAGTCTGAGGCCGACGAACCTCCCCTAAAGAAGACTATCTAGCATTTGTAGTGACATTGGAGTGAATAGATACTGGAAGGTGACTAGGCGAACTAAGCTCACGAGATAAGCCAAAGTTACAACGACTACCTTGCCGGTCTAAAAAAAGATCGTTGGCGTGATAATCCCCAACGTTCAAATATGGGATTACGGTACTGTCCATCCTTGGAAAGAAGTCATGTGACCTCCCAAGGTTAGCCGACACTTCAGGGAAATATGTGGAGTAAAGATCAGCAAGTGCTCCAAAGTTACTGAGGCCATGAGATTAGAGGTACCCACAGTGGTAGTAATAGTAGCGGTCGCCAAGTTAATAACCACCTCCGCATGATAGGCTAAGCGCCGAGGCTCCATGCTGGGAATAGCCATTGCAACTTTATCTCCCTTAGCAACTAGGACTCAGCAGAGTGAGATGAATCCCCAAAAGCGAATTTTACTTAGGGTGGCTCAACTTCAAGTGGTTAATTCGTTGCATGTCTCTCTTTAGGAGTCTTAGGGACAAAGTCTTCACTACCAATGAAAGAATGGTCAGAATGAACAGAAGGGTCTAGAACCCTTGGATCCTCAGAACCCTTAGTAGTTACGCCGCCCCTGTAACTTGCATAGTAATTTGGATTTGTTCACTCTCAACAGAAAAAGTCAGTGCGGTCTACTTCCATATCTTGAGCCTCAGTAATTGGCTCTTCCTCTGTGTTAGGAAGTACTAGCTTGCGGCTCTTGGCCTAATGACCTATGAAGCAATGGGAAAATCATCATCGTCCCCGTCTAAGGAAATTCCAACAACTATTATGAGCCCCCTAGACTTGAGGGCGGAATGACAAAGACATTGCCACTTTCCTAGACAAGTAAGCCTTGGAAAAACGGAAAAAAAAAAATTATACAACTGTCAGAACAATGATGGAAACCAAAGAAAATATAAAATACAAAAATTATTCCAAGTGTTGGTACCTTGCGCAGTCTTTTTCTAGTTAGTGAGACACGAGCCTTCGTAACAGCAACCGTTGCTTCTTAAGACACCCTTAGCCTTGAGCGGGTCATACGAACTGTTGTGCCTGCAGGTGGAAGAGATGCCTGGAGGGGTTGAATAGCTATTGCACTAGATAGGTGAGGCTCCTCTGAAATGGGCGAGAACAAAAGTTTAAAATGGTAGAAGAGGCTGGTTTACTTTCCACAGCTAGAGGGTTGGCGTAGAGACAAGTTCGTCTATGGAATAGGTTCTACGACAGGGACAACATGATCACTGTTACAGAAGTTGAAGAAAGAGTTAAGATTGTGGTAATAACAGAGCCTGTTGTTAGGGATAAAGACACACTTCCTTCCAATCGAATTTAACTCCATAGTGGTGAAACCTTCTGCAAGTAAGTAGGTATGGTTGCGAATAAATCGCAAGAAACTCTAGTGGAAGTTTGTTTGAGGTGGAGGGACTCTAGGAACACCCTAATCCATGTCAAATTTCCTAAGGACCCTATTAGGGTGGTAGATCATGCTTGACATGCCCTCCTTGCATCATGCTTGCAGGTACCCGAGGCGAATCATGGCAGTCACTAGAAATGAATTGGCATGAATATTATCAAGGGAAAAGTCTAGATGGCAAGCCTCTAAGAAGTAAAAGGGAACGGTCGAAACACCGGTGAAAGTCTAGGAATAAGGACAAAAGATGCACTCTTCTATGTGATCAATGTAGTCTAAAAATGCCCTATTGGAACCCATGCCAAACCATCAAGCAATCCAACGAAGAGCATTTTTTATTTGCCTTGTGATTGCTTGCCCCTTTGCATCTAGAACAGAGTTACTGTGAGGCCTTGATCTTTGCATTATTTTCTTTAACCCTTATTTTTAAATTATTTCTTTATAGTCCCTCAATTTCTTAATTAATTTCAATTTTAACCCTAGAATAAAAAACATGCGCTAACCAGAACTCGCAAACCCTAAATTGAACCCAAAAACTCAAGAACCATTTCTAAAACCCTAATAGTAATTAAATTAATTTTCTAAGCATATTTTCCATACAGAAACCCTAGGTTTTTGGTTCTCAGTACGATTTGCTATTTAATTCAAAAAAAAGAAGCTTTAACTAAATTAAAATTTTAGACCTTAAATATATTAAATACTACACTTAATTAAATGTTCAAATTCATAAATTAAAGCCAAAGCCCTCACATTTTAATCAAATTACAAATTGACCCCAAGTTAGTACTTATATATATATATATATATACTTGTACCTTTAAACTTATTTAATAAATTGTACACAATATCTTGAAGTAATTATCAAATAATACACGAAAATAAAAAAGGAAAATCTTCCCAAAATCACCATCAATGACTGGCCACCCTTGGGAATAGAAATTGATGCATTCTTCTCAAACATAATCTATGAATTTGTGGACAAAGTATTCTAGTACACCCCAAAACATGGAACCTTGTTTCTACCTCAAGTTTCATTCCAACTAAAGCCTAACTAGATCATGATTAATTGCATACTTAAGGCCTCTAATCATCCATTATTCCATTGAATTCAGACTAAATCTAAAATATCCAATCAATTTCCAACCAATGGGCAATTTGGACCTTTTATACCAGATTTGTTAAATAAAACCTCTCCCTTAGTATTTTGCACACTAGAGGCTGAGAGAATAAGGAAGGGAAAGAGAGTGAGCTTGGTGGAGGAAAGGAGAGAAAGAGAAGGTTTTGTTAGCAATTCAACCTAACTTCAAGTAAAGCATAACACAACTCTCTCTTTTATTTTCCTTTTTCAAATACATGTTATTAGAGGTTCAAAATTAATATTTTTAGATGTGTTTTAATGTTTTTCTTGTGTTAAATTGAAAAGAATTGAGCCTTATTGCACCCTTACCTGTGTTTTCTCTGAATCATTGCAAAACTATCTTTTTCTACACCTATCTCTCATAATTTCTAAAGGAACACATTCAAGCTAAATTTATGAGTTTAATATATACTATTTAGCATGTTTTTATTATAAAAAAAAAAAAGTGAAAAATTATCCTTGGTTACCCTCTTTTCTTACATTCTCCCTTATTTCAAGTTTTGTGCTCCAATAACCAGTTTTTCAGTCAACTTCTAAAATTCTAGAAAAATGTAGAAAAATTTCCTTGGACTCATTTTTTATGTCAAAAAATTCCTTAATGGGTTAGCTTTCAAGTAAAATTGGTTTCATTGAAAAAGAGTGAGCGGTTTGAAAGAAAATCCGATTTTTGTAACGATCAACGAATCTGAATATCGCTGGAGTGTTTCTTAAATAAATAAAACTCTAGGAAAGCTATGAAACTTCTAAACGATGTTCTGAACACTAGACAAAATTCTCTATGAACCATAGGAAAGCCAAGCTTATGGGGGGGGGAGAAATCTGAAAATGCCTTTTTGTTTACAATCTTTATGACAATGCAAATCTGGAAATTTACATTCTTGTGTGATATTATTCTCTTAACTTCATGAATATGCCTAGAACTATTGTGAATATTTTTCTATGTTAATCTCATGTGTTGTAACTTTATTTCCTTCCATTTGTGCTATGAAGTTGTTCATACTTATGCAATAGATGTTGTTTCATGATCATGTTCTAACTCTGACTTAAATTATCTAACGGTAAACTTAATGGGTGCTATTGGGTTTACGAACTGCTGGACAAGTTATTGAGTTATTGATTGGTTGACGGGATGTGTTCCCTATTTGAAGTAAAATCTTGCGCAAGTGGTTGTTTTGGAACCTTTGAATGGAGCAGTTGTATTTGGACCCTGGGTCGTTTTGGTATGAGGAGGGAATGGGCAAGGCCCTTATTTTACGGTCTCTTTTGAGGCCCTGCAGTTGGTGCTACATGGTATATAACCGTTGGTAGGTATCTGAGGTAAGGTCTGCAATAAAGCAGCGAAAGAGGGGGTATACCGAATAATCTGCGTTCGGTCTTTGTGATTGGGAGGATGAAATCTCTTTGGGGGATTTCTAGACTCCTAACAACTAACCTTATAACCCTTGTTATTTACTTGAATATCATGTTTCTTTCCCCTATTGTTGCATATGCTATTGTATATTAGATTGGAAAAAAGGGGACAGGGTGTATGCGCGTTTACTGGGCATTCAAAGCTCAAAGCTTATGGCGTTTCATGCCAAGTATTGAAGAAACATACGAGGCTGACGAAGAGGTAGAGACATTTGAAGACTTGTGTCTATTTTAGAGAAAGTTAGAAGCCATTTTGCTTATGAGTCTATTCGTGTTTTTATTTTTGGATTGTAATAGTAATGGAACTCATTTTGTAATTTAAGATTTGAAACACTGTAATTATTATTTGCTTTTGTAATCCTATGCCTATCTCTGCATTACTTATGAGAACTTGTGTTAGCATTTCTTAAAATCTATTAAAAAGATAGCTTGCTATCTAAGGTGGTTGGACTTAGAAGGGAGGCTATATTGACTCCTTCGACCCTCCTAGGATCTTACTTGGCTATTGACTAAAGAACTCTTTAATGACGTTACCCTAACCCATAGAGTAGAAATTGGGGAGTCATAGTTACCCTCTGCATCACAAACTTCATCAGTGAAGGAGGCCTTGAATTCTTTGGAGAAGAGGCCCATGGTAAGGAACTGCTCGTAAAAGAAGGCAGTCAAGAACTGAGTATGCACAAAACTGCATATGTCGTAGCAGTCCATGGACGTTTATATGTCCGAATGAATCAGATCAAGAGAGAAATACAAATTCCCCAAGAAGAAGGGAGCTAGAGGGATAGGGATGTCGCTATAAAGCTTGACGACTGAAGGGAACACCAAAGGGTTTATAGTTTTTGCAGGATTACTGGGAAGAACAAAGAACGAAAGGAAATAACTTACAAAAGCAACCAAATATACGTTATCGCAGTAACTCGAGCTAACTATGGAGTTACGGTTTTCTTCAGTCACTTTACCGACCACTGGTTGGATGTCCTTGAAGAAATGTTTTAACTAAGAGGTGTAAGTAGTCTCTCTTCGGCCTCTTCGCCAACAACTCACTAGTTTTTAGGTTGTACCAAGACCCATGCTTTCTCGCCTCATGAAAGGCATTTTGGAGAGCAATGATGGCAATCTGTTCTTCTACAAGCAATGAGTTGGGGTTGAATGTGTGCTCCCCGTAAATACTGAAGTAGCAAAACTAAGACATCCTCAAGGGTAGGGGTGACTTCACCCAAAGCAAGAGAAAAGGTATAAGTATCGTTGCTCCAGTGGGAAACTACTACATCTATGTTGGTTTACACTTTACGTATGTAAAGCTCTCTCAAAATCAAGATAGCATTAAGCGTTGTTTGAAGGCATCATCCTCTATGATGTCATCTATACAAAGGGGCCAATCAACCAAAAGGCCCAAGTGAGTGTGGTAATAGATGTAAGAATGAGGAAAGACACCACGAACAACTCAAAATCGTAGCACATAGGTAGGGTTAACCATGTTAGCGTCGCCCAAACAGGCCTTTCCAAAAGGGAATAAAAGCTCTTCCAAGGCGGGAACATCAAGGCAAAGAGCTTCAACGGTTGTCCAGAATGGGTCGACAAGCCCCCCAAAGTATGAAGCTCGCCTTCATTCGGCACGAGGGGGGATAGACATGTTTGCTACGAATCTTGTAGTTTCCATGTGAAAGGTATGGAGAAAAGGGAGAAAAGACTTTGGGAAAGACAAAGAAATCTGTAAGAAAATGAAGGTTTGGGAGACAAGAAGACAAGAAAAAGGAGTTTAATGAGAAGTGGGGGTCTAGTGGACCCAAAGAGCCCTATTTATAAAGAAATGAAAGAGGAAGAACCTCTACATCTCCCAGAACCATCATGACCCATCGATATCAACATGTTTTTTCAGAACCATCATGACTCCACAAAAGGCCGATACAACTTTTGAAAAAAAATCGCTAAGTAAAGTTGCAGAGGTAACACTTGTAGCGATCAAGTTGTTGAGGCACTTTGTCTTAATGCCGTCGTTCCTAGTATTATCGGTGCCGCCATCCCAAATATTGTCGGTGTCGCCACTTGAACTTGCCGCGGAAAACAGCCGTCACAGCAACTATAACCGCTGCAACTAACTTGTAGAGGGAAAACTTTACCAGGGTGATAAGAGCCTTTGAAATAGGCTTTCCCTCCACAAGTAGAGACTAATGCTTGGCGTTGATAGCAGGCCCCAAGGCATTACCAGCCTAAGGCTGATAGTAGGCCTTAAAGTCATTATTAGCTCGGCATTGATAGCAGGCCTCGAAGCTCACTAGCTTGGCACTAAAAGTAGGCACCAAAGCTTACTAATTGAAGCTAATAGCAGGTCTAGAGATACCAATATACCTTGGCAACCCCACGAGGATGAGAGCAAGGCAGCTCGAGCATAAGGGACTCCTTTCCATTACCCATGTCATGAACCTGCCTTGGTTATACAGACAAGACTAAGGAAGCCCCCTTGGGCTTGGTACTGAAGCACAACATAGCTGACAATAGGCTTAGCTGTGGCCTTTGTCTTTGAAAGCTAGGGAGTTTGTGGTTAGATGGCTAAGAGTGGAGATGTTGCTAAGGTGAACATGAACATAACTAATAGCAGGCTATGAAGTCCTGAGAATGCATGTCTTGGCCAAATCGAACTGAGAAGGTAAGTGCAGCGGAAAACATTACCACCGCAAGTGCACTTGCTGTGGTTCAAAAATGTAGTTGTGAAGGCACTTGTGCCAAACAGATAGTACATAGTACATGTAGAGGAACACATAACACTTTTAGCTTGGTGGTCCAAGGCAGAATATTCCATGTGATTCTTAGGGACAGATGTCCTCACCTTATTTGGCACTTAGTATCCTTTGGTACCAAGGAAAAGCCTATAAATAGGACCCACTATTTCCAAAGGTGTGAGAGGAGGATTTTCTTGGGATTTGGGGAAGTACTACCCATTTGTGCACTGCCATTCTTTTCTTTTTGAACCACTTGCTCCACCCTCACCCAGCCACTCATTCCCCAACCAACTCGGATTTGTTGGATTATTGACACAATTTAATCTCTCTAATCACTCTCTTAATCACTATTCACTTTGAACCCTCCTGTAACACGTGGTAGTTTTTATCGCATTAAAAGCATGATTTGTAATAGGATTTTGGAAAGACATGAAGGGGGTTTGGGGTTTTGAATTTTTAGAATTAAATAATCATGTTTTGGGTTGATTTCGATAAATTGCGAGGTAGTTAATCATGTTTTCATTGATAGTGGTGAAAAACCCTATTTTGTAATTAAAAGATTGATAAAATGAAAGGAATTAAAGTTGAGTAATTGTTGGGCTATGTGTTTACATTAATGAATTAGAGTTGTAGTTGCTAAAAAGAAATTAACTGGGTCTTGTGATTATTTAGTGAATGCTATGTTGTATTGGGTTGTGGTTGTGTATCAACAAATTGAGATTTTGATGAAGGGGTTTCGGCTAATAGTTGTGAGTATTGGAGATTTGGGAGAACAACTTTGGTTTTGAAAACAATATGACATTTGTAATTCTTTTGTGAAATAAAATGGAAAATGGAAAGTAAGTAGGGAAAATGGTTGTTTTGAAATGATTTCATTAAAAACATTCTAAACTTGAATTGGTGGAATCAGTTGTGGATTTGAATTACGAGAGTCGTGTATTTAATTGTTAGAGGTTTTGTCTTTGGTCATCGGCAGAGGATAACATTGTTGTTGTAGAATAGAATATATGCATGTGCTATATTTCTAGATTACTGATGTAATCTAGATTGTAGTGATATAGATTGGGGGTCTGTTTCCCGAAGGGTTAGGCTAGTAAAGTGTGGTGCCTTAACAAATGGTTCCTCTCCCTTCCGATTTGCACCCGGTAAAGTGTGAATTGAGGTTTTTTACCCTCCAGTGGGACTGGTTAAGTGTGCCGCCTTGAGACAGGTTCCTCTTTTTTTCGATTTGCACCCGATAAAGTGTGACCTGCGGGTCGTTCCCGTTAGGGTGAGGCCAATAAAGCATGTTGTATTATGTGCATTGTCTCATTAGCCATCTGTGCTTTAGGTTGGTAAAAATAGAAGTATGTGTTGTTTTTCATTATTCACATTTAGATATATACATATATGTATATTGTTGTGGGTGTTCCTTTGCCCTTATGCTTAAGACTAGGGAAGGTGGTGGATGTGTTGGTGGGTATGTGTGTGTAATGAGTTGTGATGTAAGACTGGATTATGACTAGAATATGTGAATGTGTTCTCAAAACAAATGTTGATATGGAATTCTTTTGAATTAACATAGAAGGTTACAGAGAGAAAGAAATGGTTTTACACCTTGTTGTGTTAAATATGAAGATTTTGGGAAAATGTATTTATATAAGTATATTTTGGATATAAAACTGTCACAATACTTATATAGTATGATATAGTGCATTCATGATCATAACTATTTGTATGTTGCTATAGTTTTAGACTATTTTGGGATCTCTACTTGACTTTATGTTTATCCCACGTTGCTAATCATTTTTCAGGTATACATCGAGAAGTGGTTCAATGTTGATGGATCTTCTTAAATTGTTGGCCAAGGAGCCTTTTGATTTGTTGGCAGGAGACGATTGTTGTAAAACGGTTAAGCCCTTTCTTTTTGTATAATAATGTAAGCTTACTGTGTGAGTAATTTTCTTACCACACTGCCTGCCTAGTAATCAGCTGGAGAACACCGGCAGAATAGATGGCTCCAGTAACCTGTAACAGAAAGAAAGGGCTCCGGCGGTGGCTCCTCCACCCGGGGGCACTCCGACGATCAAGTCAGTATATCTCTCAAAGATAATCAAGTTCTAAACTCATAAGCTTGAGTATAAAACTACGTACCTTAGACCCATGGGGGTGCCTCTCTTTTATAGTTAACTCAATCCAAGTCCTACTAGAAGCATGACTTCTATAGACTTCAATTTAGTGATTACTTAGGATTTCTCAAGAGATAAAGATAAACTCCCTAAGAGCTTTATCCTTATCTTGGCTAAGTCCCTTCTTTGTCCTAGGACTCTTGTCCCTTATCCGCTTATCTCAGATTCCGATATCTTCGGAGACAACCTCGGCAACTCCAAGATCACCTCGGCGTAATTTCCATGACACGTGGTACCTTGGCCAAATACGTCGGCGTCGTCATGCCACGTGTTGGTACCCAAGAAATATATCCCCACAACTGCCCCCTAGGTTCTATTACCTCGGCATCCTGAGGTGATGGAACCTACATCGATATTTCTTTCTGCATAATGGCTCAAAAACTGTTTGGCCGAAATAATTTATTTTTAAGCCGATGTGTTCTCTTTGGAGAATAAGAATTCAAATGTACTCTATCACGCGCATGAGCTGTCATGCACATCTAACCGTTCCTTTCACGTGCTTTGTCTTTATTGGCCCATGTCTGTGACGTGCCTACAAGCTGTCTTTTATTCGTCTGCGCCGTCTGACGTATCCGGTGCTCCAGGCGCAATAAATGCCCTGGTTTTAAGTTTTTTACAAACCCTTTCTTTCCCTTTTCTTTTCTTCACTTTTTGCATTTCTGATTTCTTGTTTTCTCTTTCTCTAAAAGCTCTAGCATTCTTCGAATCCGCCATTGTTCTGAGTCCCAAATTCTGTGATCATCCTTACTCTTCCATTTCCGTGAAGCTTTCGCTACTGTTACAACTGTCGTCTGGTCTCGGCGAATATTGCTTTGGCTTCAGTTTATCCGGTAAGCAACTGGCCCCCTTACCCTCTTTTTCGAATTCTTGATTGTTTCTGAAGTTTCTTGCCATTGCTATTCTGTTTAAGTGTTATTCGTGAATCTTTCACCTGAATGCGTTCTATTTCATGATTTTATGAACACTTGCATTGTTTCACTACTGTTCTTGGCCCTTAAGCCTTTGTATTCTTCGTGTTCTTGATAGCCCATCCCTGTTCTTGTCTCTGAAATTTCGCTTTTGTTCGCTGTTTTTTTTTTGTTTTTTTTTGTTTTTTTTTTGTTTTTACCAGATCTGTGCCCCCGATCTTCATCTTTATAATTTTAGGTTTGGGATTTGTCTGTAGAACCTTCAATCTTTTAGGAAAAACTGAAACAAACTTTACCAGCCCTTTCCCAAGTTTTGAATCCGAGGTTCTAGCAACCCTTTTGAAACACCTATTTTCTAAAACACAGCTTTCTGAACTTAGGCCGACGTCATGGGTATGTGGAGACATCGAGTAAATTCCCCAACAAAACTTGAATACTTTAGGCAAGAGTTCTCCATCCCAGCCGATGTTCACCTTAGGCTAGCTGGGAATGGTGATTCCATCATGCCCACAGATCATACAATGCCCTTTCCTATTGTAGCCTTTACTGAATGTGGACTCCGGCTTCCACTCAATCCCCTTTTTCGCGAGGTTCTCCACTTCTATAGGTTGAACCCTATGCAACTTACCATCAACTCTTATCGAGTGATTAATGGTATCATAGCCCTGGCTAGGCAAGAGAACGTTAGGATCACCCTTGCCGATATCCAATTTTGTTATACCATGTGCCCCCTTAACCTGAAGGAAAGAGGTTATGTCTACTACCTCAAGCCGAGGTCTACCGAGTTCAAAATTGTAGCCAACCTCCCGGATTCCAACAAGGGAGCCGGGGATGACTTTGTCATTGCTTCGGGAAATTGGAAATTTGGCCCAGATGAAGATGTTCACCTCTACCCTCTTCCTCGAACAGTTAAAGAGGGCAAGGGTAAGAGCCCAGTGTCAATACTTAGTTGTTTCTTTTCCAAGTTTCTAAAAACTCTGTCTGTTTCTAATGTTGGTTTTGCTTGTCTTGCAGATCTTCATCAGCCACCCAAAAACTTTCGTCAATCTTTCTTCCCTGGAAAAGATTTAAAGAAGCTTCTAGAACTTCCAATTCACAAGCGCAAGGCTCCCCTGTTACTAAACTTTATCCCGACATACAAATCCACATTGCCCGACGTCCCGAAGAAAAAGAAGAAGAGCCTCTCTCCACCTACTACCATAACTATAACCGCTTCTTCATCCCGAACAGATCAAGAGTCCACATCTGACCCAATCACTCAACCATCCACTTCGGCCCCATACTTGATCCCAATACCAGAGAGAAAACGCCGGCGACGTCTTGTAAAAAATGCCGAAATGGGTCGTGCAAAGCCAATTGCCCAAAATCTCCTTGCCGACCTTCCGACTGATGCTGACGCTGTACCATCCCAATCAATGCCCCCCCCCCGGAAGCCGAAAAGAATCAAGAAGGCCCAGCCTAAGGCCAGAGCTGTTGAGACTGAAGATAGCCTGCTTATCTCCAAACTGGCTGATAGTAAGAAGACTTCTTCTGCTCCTGCAAAAGGGTCTGCCGAGACCCAGCCCTCTGAGTCCACCCAATCAAAGAGGCCGAGGTCTGCCTCAGCTACAACTTCGGGGTCCAAGAAATCCGATGTCCCGTGGGCACCAAAGTTGACTTTGGAGGATAGGCCAATTATGTCAACTGAGAGTGCTGACGACATTAATGTCGGTGTCGCCCACAATACTGCTCTTCTCCTTCCAAGTGATTTGGAGCGAAATGCTGGGTATAGCGAGTACGAAAACTACGCGCTAATGCTCCAGCACTCCGTTCAAGTAAGTGTTTCTGGTTTTGTTTTTTCTTTCTGCTTCATACTTAGAAGAGTTTCTAACACTTCTGTTTTCGTTCAGGCCATCCAGCACGCCCATTCATTTTCGATGCAATCTTTTGAAAATCGGCAAAGAGTGGTTGACATGAAGAGGGAGATTTCTGCCCTTAAAAAGGACAGTAAATCTTTTGAATCGAAGATGAAGAAATTGGAAGATCAGGCCGAGGCCGCTACTATGGCTCAGCAAATAGCCGAAGAAAAAGCGGAGTCTGCTGAGGCTATTAGAAAAGTTGCTGAAGCTGAAAAGGAGGAGTTTAAATCGAAGATGGCTCAGGCTGAGAAAGAGCTTCAAAAGGCTCTGGCCACAAAAAAAGCCGAAATTGAAGAAGCTGATGAGAAGGCCTATGCCCAGGGCACGGCCGACGTCACTGAGGACTACAAACTTCAAGTTAAGCAGGCATGCAACAGGGGCTTCTCCCTTGGTTGGATGGCCCTTGCCAAAAAACTCAACATCCTAGATGACTCGCCGTTCCGCAATGCTGAAGCTGTTCCTCTCCCATTTCCTCCAAATCAGGCTGAAGAAGAATCTGAGTCTGAGCCTGAAGCCGAAGATAACGATGACGGTGATGCTCTAGTAAGGAAGCCCAAGGACGCTGGTGAGATCCAATCTCTTCCTCAGGATGATCAAATCCTAGACCTGACTCACGAAGAGGATGAGGAGGTTATGAAGGAGGTTACTCCTGAACAAGCATCATCTGACGTCCCTCCTATCGATGATAATCTTAATCAAACACTTGCCGAAATTGATGCCGAGATCATGGCCGAGAAGGCTGCCGAAGTAGTTTTTCAAGAACCTGCCGAGGTTCAAGTTCAAATTGCTCCTGATGCTGAAGAAGCATAACTCCCATGTCTTTTGTACTTTTTTTTTGTTTGTTTGGCAATATAGGTTTCTTTGTATGGCCGATGTGCCTTTTTCTGAACAATTTTTCTTATGGATGCCTCAATCTGTTAATGTCTTTTCGATTTGCTTCTGCATTTTGCTACCTTTGTGCAATCTCCTCGGGGTTACATACCTCGGGTATAATAACTACAAAACTTTTACTTCGGAAAAATACTGACCTGCAAACTTTTCATAAGTCTCAACAAGTGTAAAACATATACTATTCAATATCAATTTTGTAAACTTTTTTCCAAGTTTCAACAAGTATTTAAACAGTGATCTTGGTCTAACCAACTTGTAAATTGCTACAAATTTCAACAAGTGTTAATCATATACTGAAAATTTTTCTTAAGTTATAACAATGATCTACTTGTAAATTGCTACAAATTTCAACAAGTGTTTAAACAATATACTTAGTTTTTACCTCAACCTGTAAATTGCTGCAAATTTCAGCAGATGATCACATATCGGCTTAACATTATCTTGTAAATTGCTATAAATTTCAACAAGTTTTAAGCATCTTCTTTGGTTGGATCAACCTGTAGATTGCTATATGTGTGCAAACTATAACCTTGGCTTTATTTCGACTTGTAAATTGCTACAAATTTCAACAAGTGAAGAGAAACCGTAATTTCGGCTTAATTTCAACTTGTAAATTGCTACAAATTTCAAGAAGTGAAGAGAAACAGTAATCTCGACTTAGCTTCAACTTGTAAATTGCTACAAATTTCAACAAGTGAAGATAAGGAATCAGCTTGACTCCAACTTGTAAATTGCTACAAATTTCAACAAGTGAAGACAAGGAATCAGCTTAATTCCAACTTGTAAATTGCTACAAATTTCAACAAGTGAATTAAGGAATCAGCCTGACTTCAACTTGTAAATTGCTACAAATTTCAACAAGTGAAGGCAAGGAATCAGCTTGACTCCAACTTGTAAATTGCTACAAATTTCAACAAGTGGAGACAAGGAATCAGCTTAATTCCAACTTGTAAATTGCTACAAATTTCAACAAGTGAATTAAGGAATTATCTCGGCTTAACTTCGGTTAAGCATTATCTTGGTCTAATTTCAGTTTTAAACATTATCTTGGTTTAACCAACTTGTAAATTGCTACAAATTTCAACAAGTGGTAAACGCATTCTTCTTCTTTCTGCCCTCAATGTGAACCTGAGTTCTACTTGGGTTCTCATTATTCATGTCTCCAGAAAACATCAGTTTGTAATTTTATCAGTCATATGTGTTTGAAAGAATTTTTGAAAAGACTTTATTGATGATATCGGCTAAAGAATGATGCACATCTAATGATAAAAAAATTTCAAATTACAAGTATTCCAAGGTCTGGGCAATGCTTTGCCCTCATTGTCCTCAAGCCGATAAGCTCCATTGCCTAATACTGAAGTAATTCTGTAGGGTCCTTCCCAGTTTGGGCCAAGCTTGCCCTCTCTGGGATCTTTTTTGTTGCCGACGACTTTTCTCAAAACTAGGTCGCCGACTTGAAAATCTCTTGGATTGACCATTTTGTTGTAAGTTCTAGCAAGCTGCTGCTAGTATATTGCTAGCTGAATTGCAGCCTTTTCTCTTCGTTCTTCCAAGAGGTCCAGATCTCGGGCTAAGACTATGTCATTAGTGCCATTCTCTACTCCCTGGGTTCTGATCCCTGGGATGCCGATCTCTAATGGGATGACAGCTTCTGTGCCATAAGCCATGGCAAAGGGGGATTCCCCTGTTGATCTTCTCGGCGTAGTTCGATATGCCCAAAGCACGTTGGGCAACTCGTCTACCCACTTTCCTTTTGCTGCCTGCACCCTCTTCTTTATTCCATCCAAAATTACTTTGTTGGATGCTTCTGCTTGACCATTACTTTGGGGGAAGCTTAGTGTTGAAAAGTAGTTCTTGATCTTGAATTTGGCACAGAAGTTCTTGATGAGTTTGCTGTCAAACTGTGTTCCGTTGTCGGCGACGATTGCTCTTGGAATGCCAAATCTGGTGATGATGTTTCTCCATATAAAGTTCTTGATGTCCACATCTCAGATTTTGGCAAGAGGTTCTGCCTCTATCCACTTTGTAAAGTAGTCTGTTGCTACCAGCAAGTATTTTCTTTGCCCAGTTGCCTGGGGAAGTTGCCCAACCAGATCCATGCCCCATTGGACGAACGACCAGGGGCTGGATACTGGGTTCAGGTCAGTAGCTGGCTGATGTATCAAAGGTGCAAACCTTTGGCATTGTTCACACTTCTTCACGTAGGCTTCAGCATCCTTTTGCATGTAGGGCCACCAATACCCCTGGGTAATGACCCTGTGGGCTAATGATCTGCCCCCAGCGTGGCTTCCACAAATTCCTTCATGGATTTCATAGAGGAAATCTTCGACCTGTAAAAGGTGTACGCACCTTAAAAGGGGTCCAGTGAAGGATCTTCTGTAAACATGTCCATCTTCTGTCAGACAGAATCTTGCAGATTTCAATCTAGTTTTGTGTGCTTTCTTACGATCTTCTGGCAATTTTCCTTCTTTTAGGAATGCGATAATTGCATCCATCCAGCTCGGCCCCATGTCCACACACATTGCTTGCTGCTTTGTGCTCTCTGGTCCTATGCTCGGGCCCGACATGTAGTCGATCATAATTGTTCTTGTTTTTCCAGTCTGAATTGAACTTGCCAGGTAAGCCAACGCGTCGGCGTGGGTGTTGTCATCTCGGCTAACCTGGAGTAGTCGGCAGTTCTGAAATAGAGTTGCTAATCTAATGACTTCTTTTGCATATGCCGACATCCTTTCGTCCCTGGCTGTGAATTCACCTGTTGACTGGTTAACAATAAGTTGTGAATCACAAAAAACTATTACCTCATCTGCTTCTGCTGCTGCTGCCAGTTTTAGCCCTGCAATTAATGCTTCGTACTCCGCTTCATTGTTTGAGGCCTTGAACCCCAAACGGATGGACTGTTCTGTTATTTCTCTATCAGGAGATATCAGTAGTACTCCTGCCCCTGCTCCTTGACGGTTTGAACTTCCATCGACGAAAAGTCTGAATGAGTCGCCGATGTAGATGCTGCAGGGTTTAAGTTTTTCCTTCCTTTGTTCTTTTGCCTTTGGCTGTGTTTCTCCTTGCTTGCTGGGATGCTGCTCATCTCGGCTCAACGGAGCCCGATGTTCCATGGTTTCTGGGGTGAATTCTGCCACGAAGTCGGCCAAAACTTGGCCCTTTATTGCTGTTCTCAGCCTGAACTCCAGGTCATATTGGCCCAGGGCCACTGCCCATCTTGCTATCCTTCCTGTTAAGTCTCCTTGCTGTAACAAGGACTTCAGTGGGTGCTCTGTTAGGACCACAATCTTGTGTGCCTGAAAATAATGGTTCAACTTCTTTGAGGCCATTACTAAGGCCAGCATTAATTTTTCTAGCGGCAGATACCCTGTTTCTGCACTGGCCAAGGTTTTACTTACATAATAAACCGCTTTTTGCTCCACTTTTTCTTCTCGGATGAGTACTGCACTTATTGCGTGTTCTGAAACTGCCATGTACAAAAACAGTTCTTTCCCTGGTTCTGGATTGGAAAGAACCGGAGTTGTGGTCAAGTACTTCTTTACGTTGGCTAGAGCGGTTTCGCATTCTTCTGTCCGCAGAAAGTCTGTGGCTTTTTTCACCAAGTTGAAGAAGGGTCTGCATTTATCTAAGCTTCTGCTGATGAATCTGTTTAGGGCTGCGGCCCTTCCAGTGAGCATCTGAACCTGTTTCGCCGACGTCGGGCTCTGCAGCTCTAGGATGGCCTTGATTTGGTCTGGGCTGGCCTCTATGCCCTTTCTTGTTACCAGATATCCTAGAAACTTACCTGATCCAACTCCAAACGCGCACTTTGATGCGTTGAGTCGGAGCCGGTATGTTTTGAGTATATCAAAAATCTCTTTTAGGTCGGCAAGATGTCCCTTAGATTCTTTGGTCTTCACGACCATGTCATCGATGTAGACTTCTACTGTTTTGCCAATTAGGTGCTTGAACATTTTTGTTACTAACCTTTGATAAGTTGCTCCTGCATTTTTCAGCCCAAAAGGCATTACCTTGTAACAGTACAAGCCTTTAGAGGTGATGAACGCAGTCTTCTCCTCGTCTGGACGGTACATGGCAATCTGGTGGTATCCCCTGTATGCATCCAAAAAACTCATCCTTTCGTGCCCTGAAGTTGCATCTACTAACTGGTCAATCTTGGGCAGAGGAAAGCTGTCTTTGGGGCAGGCTTTGTTGAGGCTGGTAAAGTCTACACAGACTCTCCATTTACTGTTCTTCTTTTTCACTACTACTGTGTTGGACAGCCATGTCGGATAGTGAACTTCGCGGATGGCCTTGGCCTCCAGAAGTTTGTCTACTTCTTCTTCTACTGCTTCGACGTGCATCAACGTCGGTCTTCTGGCTCGTTGAATCACAGGTTTGGCCGACCTGTCGACATTCAGTCTGTGGCAAGTGACCTCGGGGTCAATGCCAGGCATTTCATAAGGTGTCCAGGTGAACACTTCAATGTTGGCTCTTAAAAAATCTTCCAGTTCTTTTTCTTCTTCTTCGGCTAAACCTGAACCAAGAAGAAAGAAACGTTCCTCGTTGCCCTCCTGGACTAGGATTTTCTTTAGTGTCTCTTCACTCTTTTCGGTTGGCTCCTTGCCGACATCATCTAGGACTTTTATATCCTCGTCTTCAATCTCTGCCTCTTTTGGTTCTCGAATGTTGCAAGTGGACTTTGTTGCTGCCATAGAACAACTTTTTGCTTGTAGTTGATCTCCTCTGATTTCTTCAATTCCGTGCTCTGTGGGGAACCGGAGTAGTTGATGTAATGTTGAGGGAACTGCCCCCATTGCATGCAACCATGGTCTTCCCAAGATGATGTTATATGGTGAGGGTGTGTTAATTACCATAAATTCTGTTTTGATCTTCTTAGTACCGGCTTGTACTTCCACGCTTGCTGCGCCCAGTGGCCATGTCGGCGTTCCATTGAAGCCGACCATAGGGTTGTTGGATTCTTCCAGGTCGTCAGGATGAAGGCCTAGCTCCTTATAACATCTGATATACATTATGTCACAAGAGCTGCCTTGATCTATTAGGATGCGTTTTACTTGGCATTCCCCAATCTGGAGGGATACTACCAAGGCATCATTATGCGGATGCTGGACCATTTCTAGGTCGGCTTCAGTGAAGGTTATCATTGGTCCTTGGCTTTCTTCAGGCCGAGGTCTTTTTTCCCCGATTTGGTGGACATGCTGTAAATGTCTTACCCTCTGGGTTTCTCCTCTGACTTCGTTCTCGTTGACCCTTGAGTGGATCACATTAACCACCCTTGGCCCTCCTGCCTGTGGTTGCTGTGCTGGAGGTGGTGGAGCTGCTGGTGCTTGAGGCAATCTTGCCTGTTCTTCTCTGGTCCTGGCCTCATCAACGAGGTCCCTCAGATGACCTTGCCTTACCAAGTCTTCTAAGTGTGCTTTTAGGGCTCTGCAACCCTGGGTTGGGTGCCCTTCTTCATTGTGGTATGCACAACGCCTTCCCATGTTTCTTCCCAAGAATTCCCCTGGTGCTCTTGCTGGAGGTCTGAAATAGGGTTGGTTTCGTATTTGATCCAGGACTTTATGGATGGGGATTCGGAACACCGTCGTCACTGCTTGTTTGCCCTTCAATTCCGTTTCTTGTTTGGGTGGTCCGTTGTTACCTCGGCCTCGCTTCGGCGAGCCGTTTGCTTTCTCCTGCTTTATTTCTTTGTTTCCCGATGTGTCTTCATCGGCTCTAGCGTATTTCTCAATTCTTGCCATGAGTTCTTCCATGCTTTTTTGCAGTGTTTTTGCCAAAGACTTCCGTAGTGGGCAGTCATCTTTCAGGCCGTTCTTGAAAGATACGACCGCCACTTCTTGGTTGCATTCGGGTATTCGGTTGAACACCTCGTAGTATCTCTTCGCATAGGCCCTAAGGCCTTCTTCCTTGGTGATTCTTAAAGCCATCAGGGCGTCGACCCTTAGGGGCTGTAATTTGTTCGTCACAAACCTGGCTACAAACATCTCGGCCAGGCCTTCCCACGTCTTTACGCTTCCCTTTGGCAGCTTATGGAACCAATCGGATGTAATTTCCCCAAAGGATAAGGGAAATACTTTGCAGAGCAATGGCTCGTTCCCACTGTATAATGCCATTGAATTCAGGTATAATCCAACATGAAAGTTGGGATCTAACTTACCATCATAAATTTGGAACCTCGGCATACTGAATCTTTTTGGTGCTTCAAATTTATCCAGTTCCACCGAGAATGGTGTTCTCGGCTTAACTTTAGAAGTCACCTTGGTTTCAACATTCTGCTGCCTCTTTTTGAAGTAGTCCCTCAAGTCTTCTTTACTCCTACCTGGAGCTCGGCTATCTCTGGACTTCAATCCTTTCGGCACACTACTTTCAGCCTCATGGTGGGCCCGTTTCGATCTTTCTCCATGGGTTGTGTCAAAGCAGAGCGCTTGCCCTGGAACATGCCGATGTTCTTTGGGCCCTGGATCCTTCATGCGATATGCCCTTCGGGACTCTTCTTGCCTTGGTTCCTCTCGTCCGACTTCCCTGGAACGTCGGTGAGAGTGGCTTGCACTCCTGGTGTGCTGAGGGGCTTCGGGGATTGGTTTTCTTCCTCCCTTCTGGGTATTAACTGCTGGCATCGGTGTGTCTTGTAGCGGGTACGATGGCTGCATAACATTGTTTTGCATCATGAAGTTGACCACGGACTGTAAGTCTGCCAGCTTGTTCGCCAAGTCTTTTACTTCCTCATCCCTTCGTAAGCACCTATCCCTCCAAATCTGAAGGTCATCTTCATTGTAGTACTTGCTTTGGTTTGTCCTTTTTGTAGCGTCGTCCTCCTGGCTGACGTCTTTTTGTCCGTGGCCTTGGTCATGATTCTCTGTACTGTGGTTGTCTCCTTCAACGTCAAGGTCGATTGGTCTTCCACTCCCAGCAGGAGTTTCGCCCCCAATGTTTTCTCCTTGTCCGTCACTGGCCATCTATTCTTCTAAGATTCCCACAGACGGCGCCAAATTGTGTGAGTAATTTTCTTACCACACTGCCCGCCTAGTAATCAGCTGGAGAACACCGGCAGAATAGATGGCTCCAGTAACCTGTAACAGAAAGAAAGGGCTCCGGTGGTGGCTCCTCCACCCGGGGGCACTCCGACGATCAAGTCAGTATATCTCTCAAAGATAATCAAGTTCTAAACTCACAAGCTTGAGTATAAAACTACGTATCTTAGACCCATGGGGGTGCCTCTCTTTTATAGTTAACTCAATCAAAGTCCTACTAGAAGCATGACTTCTATAGACTTCAATTTAGTGATTACTTAGGATTTCTCAAGAGATAAAGATAAACTCCCTAAGAGCTTTATTCTTATCTTGGCTAAGTCCCCTCTTTGTCCTAGGACTCTTATCCCTTATCCGCTTATCTCGGATTCCGATATCTTCGGAGACAACCTCGGCAACTCCAAGATCACCTCGGCGTAATTTCCATGACACATGGTACCTCGGCCAAATACGTCGGCATCGTTATGCCACGTGTTGGTACCCAAGAAATATATCCCCACACTTACGAGCATTTCTTTAATTGTAAATCATTTTGCATCCAATGTATATACAAATGAGAGAATCTCTATCTATTTATGAATGTGAATGTATATAGCTTCCGCATGTTATTAATGAAATTGGGTTATAATAATGGATGTGATAATATTATTCGAGTAATAAATAATGGGTCATAACATAAAAAATATAATATTCTTACAAAAATATAAAAAATGTTCATTAAGAACAAAAATAAAAAATAAAAACCAACATATTTCTGTTTTTTTTTTTTTTTTACCCTTTAGTGAACTCTTTTAAAAATTTCTTTCATATACATCCACCAAAAAAAGGACTAAAATATAAAAAAATTACTAAAACAAAAATAAATAAATAACTCATAAATAATTTTCAAAAACTAATATCAATTGTTAATTTAACTTTATTCTTAATTAAAATATAAGGCTAATGTAATGAAACTCATTATAAAAGGAAAAAGGGAAAAATTCTTGGCAGACAAGCTGAAGACCATATCTTAGTTTGATATAAAAACAAATCCATCAATCATTTTCATTATGAAGAAAAATAATTAAATTTCTCTTTATTTATTCCAAATCCAAATTATATACTGATCCCAATACTCCCCACCATATCATTCTTTTTTATTTAATAATTCTTAATTTTTGTCTTGTTGCATATGATATCGGCAAAAAATTCTCTCTTTCTAGTTTTTTTATTTGTTTATTCATTTTATTTTTTTTATCTTCACTCATTCAATTATATACTTTTCCTAAGCTTATAGTAATCAATAGAGAAAAATTATTTGTATTTTATGCCTCATATTACCTTAAGAAAAAAAAAACCTTAATTACACAAAAATAAAAACAAAAAAAATTCAAATAAGAGAGACAAAAAGATGTGTGTAACTTTCTCATGTGTGAAACTTTGATGTTTAATTTATCTGCACATAGCGCAACTATTAACATTATTATCCTGAAAGTCAAATGAGAGAGAAAACACTTGATCAATGATTTATGCGAATAGGATTCATCATATTGTTGCTTTAAACAACTTTAGGAGGGAAAATAGTTTTAAAATAAAAAGAAAAATTCTTGAAGAGCATAAAAAAGTAGTTCAATTAAAGTAGAAAATTTTCTATGTTACTTCCATGTGGAAAATGTAGACTCAAGAAGCAAGACCCCATCTATCAGCTTAATTAAATCCAAATTGAAATTGGGGTATATAATGTTATGGAAAAGTAAAAGATGACTAATAGGGATAAAATCCAAGTTAGATCCAAATCAAATAAGCAAATTCCTTTTGTGGAATATGAGTAGATGTCAATAGAGTTATTGAGTCGCCATGCTGGAATCAGCTGATTTCAAATATTTTTTTTTTTTTTTTTTTTTTTTTTTTTCAATCATAAAAGTTGCAAAACATAGGAATTATGTTTATTTAGTTTAGTTTCATTTGGTCGTTTCTATCGAAAACTTTGGTATAGTTGTAATCTAACTCAAGTACCATGGGCATACTTTCGATTTAATGTTGGTCCTTCTTTTTTTTTTTTTTTTTTCTTCCAATTTTGACTAATTATTTAGTCTTTTAAAAACTTTACAATGACATTGTATCTATCCAATAATATACGGGTATGTACTTATGTGGACTTAAAAAATAAGAATATATTGGAAAAACTTAAAACATAATTTGATTAATTTCTGCTCGTTTGGGAGTTGTACATATTTATAATTAATATACTTATTGATGTATGTTTCTCTAATTGTACAGCTCTGGTATCTATAAATATTGGGTATCATAGTGAATTTTTTTTTTTTTTTTGGTGATAAATAAGGAAAATGCATAGATTTAGTAGAGTTAGACAAGAGTCTGGGGTAAACAACTCCTCTAGCATCATCAAACAGTTCTTAACAAAGAAAATAGGAACAAAAATATAAGGATGCAGTTCTTCTCCTATCTTGTTGCCTTTGTTCGTCAACAGATCCGCACAAGCGTTTGCTTCTTTGTAAATATGCTTAATCTCCATGACTTCGAACTGGGCCATGAGGTACTTGCAATTACAAACGAGGTTGCTAAGATGTACGATCGGTTATCATCCCCATCACTACCTCCCTAATCAATTTTGCATCAATCTCCACATCCAAATTTCGAATATTAAGATTGAGAGCCAACTATGGACCATCCCTTAGAGCCTAGAGTCCTGTTGCAACACTGGTTGTGACACCAATGTATGTTGCGACTGTACCCCTTAATCCACTAGCCAAACCAAATTCTATGTAAACCTCTGGTAGAGGCAGGTGTAGACACCCCATTTTTTACCGTTCTCAAGACTTGGACGTCATCGTTTGAACACTCGATGATCATCCATGCTCGTGTTTGTTTTGAGTTCCCGAAGGTCTTGGCTGCGCGCCTTGCCTTAAGATCTCTCAACTTGTTTGTTTTGTGTTTGGTTGTGGACCAAGGACTTGTGGCTTTGTTTCTGAGGGAAGAGGGTGGCTTGTTGGCCATCCCTGTAACCCATCGGCTAAGGCATTGTGCCATCGGCCATGTTTTCTTGCCATCGACCATAAGTGTTGGCCGATCGGCACTCTTTTTGGTCGATCGGCCATATTTTTGAGCCGAGACCTTTCCATCTGCTTTTTGCAGATACTTTGTGCCAGCTGTGACAGCTAGTGAGCACAATTCTCTCCCTCCATACACGTGTATGGAGGGATTGCATTCAAGACTCAAGCTTGTTCAACAAGCTTGAAAATTGCAATTCTATAAGAAGGGAGGCCCTTCTCCCTTTCCAGAGGTTCTGAGAATTTGATATACAAGTTCTATATATCTCTCTCTCTCTATATTTTACCTCTCTCTCTTGTTTGGCCCTTGTTTATGCCCAAAAGTGTAAAATCTTCACACTATTGCACACAAACACCTACTAGAACACCATCCTTTTGTTGCTGAGATACTGAGGAGTTGGTTTTAGTGTTCTTGGACTGGTTTTAGCTCAGAAAAGCTGCTGGAATTCTGTTCTTGAAGGTGTTCTTCAAGGGTGAGTCAACTACCTTTTAATCCCTTGTTTTGGCTTAAGCTTTTAGACCTATTTACATGCTGATTTAAGCTTAACTTTCTATTGTAAAAAGTTCTGATTTTTTATGCTTGTGATGTTTATTTAAGGTCACTTTTGTGTTGGGGGTAGTCTACCCCTTCTTAGGCCTTGTTTTGTGCCTTTCTTTTTGAGCTTTGGGACCACCTTGTTTTGGCCTTCTCACCACTGCAGAGGATTTTCAATGGTGAAAATGTGGTTTTGGAGTCTTAAATAGGAGAGGGACAACCCTTCTCCTTGTGTCTCATATGCTAGTAAAAATGGCTCATAGTAGTAGCATGTTTGCTTAGTATGTTTTGGTTCCATTTCAGCAACTTTTTGGTGTTATTTTAGCATGCTATACCTCTGTCTAAGGTTGGTTTGATAGCCTCTTACATGCATCATGCACTTGTAGTGTAATCCTCTCTATTGCCTTAACATGCATCTTGCATTTGGATCATCATTCTTGCATGTTTTGGCTCAACTTAAAGAAGCTTTTAGTCATATTTTACCATGCTTGAGCTCTGTTTCATGTTGTTTTAGTAATGCATGCACTGTTTTGTATAGCCTTGGTTCAATCTAGCTTGTTGGCTTTGAGTGTCCAAGTCATTAGCATGCATTGCTTAGACCATTTTCATGATCTGGCATCATTTCATATGTGATTTCAGTCCAGGTAGTGTAGCCATACACTTGCATTTGCCACCCTTTTGATGTTTTGAAGGTTTGGTGTTTTATGCCTTGAGAATGGATCATTGTGCATGCCTTCATGCTTAGGCCTTTAGGCTGCCATCTTAGTGGGTTTTGGGGCTTATTTTGACATGCCATAACTTTGATTTTTATTGGTTAAGTCATGCCATGTTTGGGTTTGATAAGTGTAGTGTAACACCCCTTTGTTAGCCTTGCATGCTTCATGCTTTTCGTCTTTTGTTCTAGCTTGTGTTGGCTAGGTTCAAGCATGTTTTTGGTCTTGGATTGACCTGCCTTAGGACTTTTTTGGTTGCCCTTGGCCCTTTGAGGCTTGCTTTGCATGGCCATGGTTTAATTCCCTTTGTTAACCTTGAGCTTTGAGCCTCTTAATATGCTATATTTGCTTTATTTGGTTGATTTGGCATCATTCCATGCTTAATTTCAGGACCTATAGTATTGTCACTTGTCCACACTTTTCACTCTTTAAGTACTCTTAAGAGTTGGTGTCTTCATGCCTTAATTCTTGGGCCAATTGGCATGCATGCTTGTCTTGCATTTCATGTCGTCAATTCATCACTTTGGCCACTGATTTGGGCATGGCTGAGGTCTGCCCATTTTGGTTTAAGTCCATCTTTGCATGTTGTTGCATGCTTGTCACATTGCATGTTGTTGCATGCTTGCTAGTTTGCATGTTGTTGCATGGCAGTCCATTTTTGCATGTTGTTGCATACTTATCCATCTTGCATGTTATTGCATACTTGTTAGATTGCATGTTGTCGCATGCTTGTTGATGGCATTGTTATTGCATGCTTATTACATTACATGTTTGCATGTTGCATATTACATTACATGTTTGCATGTTGCTTATTACATTACATGTTTGCATGTTTTAGGTTGCATTGCATTGCGCATGCTTGAGTCACATTGCATTTGGCATGCTTATGTTGTATTGCATAGCTTCTCCATGTTGCATGCATGGCATTGTGTTTGGTTTGGGTGTTGAACCAAACACGAGGAACGAGGGACGTTTCATACTTGAAGTGATGAAACGTGCCTTAATCTTCGGTCGCCGACCCTCTTGATCAAACATGATAGAGTTTAAGGCAATTATGTGTTTTTGTGCATTTCGTTCACATTGAATTGTGCAACTCGGCCTCTTTGGCCATCATGCATCGAAATGCGTAATTGATGGCTCGAGAGTCGAACACTACACTCCTTTAAGTTTCAAACATGATAAGGGGTATAGTTGCACAACATTTTCTTGCAAATGTATTGCCATGCCTCTATTTGTACTATACTGCAGCGAAAAGAGCACTCGGCAGGAAGAGATGGCAGATTGGCTATCTGGAGTGCCGATCGGCTAACAATTTTTGGCCGATGGACTCAAAAGTAGTTGATTACCCTTTTCCCTTGGCCGATGGCCATGTCTTTTGGTCGATGGCCTCTCAGGATGTCCATGAGGTGGTTCAGAAGCATCACAAAGATTTGTACAGTTTTTAGAGGTGCAGAACAGTGCAAACAAAGGCAACATGAGGCATGGCAACGGATTTCCGAGCGAGGCCGACCGAGCTTGCATGTGTCCCTCTTCTCGAGGTCGTTTTAACTGCTTTGTATAGTTAGTTAATTTGTAATTAATTAGTTAATGTGTTAGTTAATTCAATTCATTGTTGTAAATTTTTAATTAGCTTGTTAGTTAATTAGTTTTGGTGCTGTAATAATTAGTCTAAGTAGATTATTAGATTAGTTAGAATAGCTTAGCGTAGCTAGCTTGTATTATTCATTCGGACCCTCTGTCGAGAGGGCGGATTTTGTAATAAGTGTGCATGAGTGTGTGAATGTGTTCCAATCTCACGTCTTTCTCCCTTTTACTTAACCGCTTACGATGGTTAGTTTAGGACATATTTCAATTAGCATTCCTATGCTCGCATGTTTGCATCCATTCATCTGTATTGCATGCACTGGGCTCGGCGCATCATACTAATTGCATTGTATTTCAATTCCTACTTGAATACATTATTATCAATTTGCATCTCATATGCCGTCTTAGAATAGCCGAGCCTATTTCTAGTTGCATTTTGCATGTGTTGCATTAGCCATCTTTACATAAACTAGGATCATGTATTGATTACTAACTAGCTATTGTTTTGGCTCAGAGTACTAGGTAAGCTTTTATGCTTTAGCATCTTGCATGAGTGTGAGTGTTGCCATGATAGCATGCTTGCCATGAGGCTAACTGCTTATGTGTTTAACTGCCTGAATGCCTGTGGATGAAAGTTGGATTACTTGAATTGGAACAATTCATTGAAATGCGAGTTTTAAGCCCACTTGAGAGTGGCAAAATCATGTTTTCTTAAGCCTACTTGAAGGCAAAATCCACATCTTAGCCTACTTGTGAGTAGCACCTTCAAACCATTTTCAAACAAACATGAGATGTTTTGTACCAACTTAGGCGATCTAGTCTATACTTGTATGCTGTGTGCATCACGTAGTAAGCTAGCTAACAAATCGGAATAAGAACAAATGAGCTTTCAAAAACAAACTCTCATGCTTAGTACAGGCCGATCTTTGATCGTACGAGCAGGGGTGCTCATTGCATGACCATCCCCTCTCGTACCCAAGTTCCCGAGCCGAGGCAACTTTGGTGATAACGGACACGTGGCCTTAGGCACGAGTCAGGGTTTCCTAAATTCTCCTAAAATAAAATATTTAGGTGGCGACTCTGTATCTGGCAAAGCAGTCCATGTTTGACACTTCTTTATTAAAATCAGTTTTCCTAAACGAATTGTCGGATTTGGACTCTTTGGTGATTTATCAATCTTGCATTGCACTTTGCAAGATTAGATTTAGAATCGTGACATTGAGTTCGAACTGTAGTAGCTAATGAACAAAACAGATTTCGCGCCATTTTGTGCGCGGTACCGGGACGTTCGGGCACGTCTACAGTTTCTGCCGACTTTGCTAGGGATTTAGAGAACTTGACTCGAACTCATGATATCTTGTTTTGTCTACACTTATGTGTTTCTTTGCATTGCATTTACATTGGTGCGCCTAGGACACCGTATTTGCCGTATGCTATTCCTGAACGGTTTACCGGAGGCTTGCTTTGAGAAGCGTGCCATAAGGCTGACCAGTTGCGGGCTCTGCCACGACGGGAACACAAATCCCGATTTTTACTGGGGCACCCTTTTTGACCATTCGACCTAGTGCATATCGAAAACTGTAGTGACTATTCCAAACTAGGACAAGTTGCTTACCCGATTATAGGTTGTCTGAAACCGCTGTGTGCGTAGTGAAACCCTAGCTCCTGACAATAGGACAGGGAAACCCTACCCCCTCCATAGGGGTGTTTTGGCTCTCACTTGCTTGTTATGTGCTTTTAGAGTTGGCCTTTACAGGAATGCATGTATCAGTTTGCAATTCTGGGTATCAGGCCTGCAGGCATCAGTATTTGGGGAATCAGTTTCACCTATGGGTATCAGATTCAGATTTGGGGCAGTGATTTGGGAACAGTGATCAGTGCTTGAGAACAGTTCTTTCAGCTTGTGTTTGCCAACCGTGTGTTGTCTTTGTTTAAGCTGTTATGCTGTCTGTTTTTCTGGTTATTTGTTTCCTTATTATGCTTTATTTATCTTTTTGCAAGGTAGTTTAGCACCATTGCATCCGACCAGGCAGATATTTCCCGAGCATTGAAGATTAGAGGTCGTAGACTTAATCGATCCAGGGATCTGATAAACAGACAAGCGGTGTTGCTTTCTTTACCCCCGGTTACCAGACGAAGGTCAAAAAGGCGCAGTGTATCAGTACAGCGGTCGCCAGATCAGTGGTCTACCCCACCAGTGAACAGTCAGGCTGAGGTCTCAGTTTCTACTACAGGGACAGATATACCGGTTGTTCAGATAGAACAGCATAATTTGGCAGGCATAGAGGAGATGATGCGTCAGCTCTAGGAGAGTATGAAAGCTATGCAGCAGGATGCAGCTCGTCAAGCAGAATTTGCCGCACACCAAGCCGAGGTTATGGCCCAACAAGCAGAGTTGATTGCTAGACTTCAGCAACAACAACCACCACAGCAAGCCGGAGCATCTGCTTCACACCCAGCTTTTCCTCCATTAAGAGTTCCAATACTCGGGGAGACCGCTAATGTCCAGGAGAATACGGACGTTCCGATAGGGCCGGTTCCGCCCCCAATCCTACCCCAATTATCCAAAGCGCCGACCCATATAGTGGACACACTGTTTGAGTTTAAGGTGGATCTCACAGGGCTAAAAATGAGCAAGCTTGAAAAGCTGTTCAAGAAGTCTCAAGGCGTGAAATCCATTCTGGATATTGAGGATGGGTACACCGACTCGGCCGTGACTCTGCCGGACCGATTTAAAATGCTGCACATAGACCGTTTTGACGGGTCTGAAGATCCTATGGTGCATTTGCAGTTGTTCTCGGATATCTTAAGGTCGATGGGCCTCTCCAGATTGCAGAAGCTTTCCTTGTTTGGCTGGACCCTGCCGGGTGTAGCAGTTATTTGGTATGCAAAACTGGAGGACTCCGTTAAGAGGAACTGGGAGGAGATGGATGAGACTTTTGTAGCCCAATACTCCTATAATACACAGATCGAGGTCACAACTCATGATCTCGAGACAACTAGGCAAGAGCCGAAGGAGAACTTCTCTGATTTTGTGACTCGGTGGAGGGCTAAAGCCTCGATGATGACCATCAGGCTTGTTGACAAGGAGCAAATACGGATGGTTGTGCGCAACCTCCAACCCTAGCTCATGCAGAAGATGATCGTCCTCCCCCTCCCCACCATTGCAGATCTACATGAGATAGGGGTACAGATTGAGGATGTGATGAAACAGGGCCTCATTGATCATGAAAGAGAACAGCCCAAGAGGGCATTCAACCGCAGTACGAATGCAGGCACAAGCAGTGCTGCAGCTGCTAGGACTTCAGACGTGGGCATGGTCACCACCACCACCACCAACCCAAGAACCCTTACAGCTACGCCATTCACTGGTGCGTCTGGAAGTAGCTCGCAAATAGCCAAATTCCCACCCCGAGGCCAAAGAACCTTCACCCCACTATACATGTCTTTGTCCAAGGCTTTGGGGGTTTTGATCAGGAAAGGGCACTTGAAGCCCCTAGAGCAGCGGCCATTGCTAGAAAAACATCCCCCCTCCCATAACCCGGCGAAGTACTGCGCTTTTCACCAACAGCATAGTCATGACACCAACCAGTGCTATCGATTGCGTCACGAGATTCAGGATCTCGTTGACAATAGGGTGATCGTACCTCCGGAGAAACTGAATGTCACAACCAACCCTCTCCCACCGCATAACCAAGCTATACCTCCCAAACGCATCAATTTGATCCAAACTGGGGTTGTGCCATACGACCCTAGTATATATATCACCCCTTCTCACCTACCCAAGCCAGAGGTGTTCATTCCTGACAGCACTAACTTGTGCATGTTGGACATCTCCCAAACCCAACCTAAAACGGTAGGGGTGACTATCGAACATAGAATTGGGTCGACTGTGGAGGCAGATGAGAATGATTATACAGAGCCTGAAGGGTCTGCGAGCTTCATGTACAACCCGAGCGGTTACATTACATCAGCAGGCCAGGCTAGGCTGAATGTGGAATTATCAGTGGGCAGAGATTTGTGTAGTCTGGGAGGATAGACCTAATCAGGGGCCAGATGACCTAGCGAATTTGGAAAAGGACATTGTAAACCTTCAATTTTTCAATGAACAAGACTCAAGGGACGTGACTGTCAACTGGTTTGGTTTGGAAGGGTCAGCGGAAGCTACTGGGTGGCTTAGCGACGAGCCGGACGTTGTTGAGCAACCTCAGCTAGAACAGGGTCCGTTAGAGACAGGGACATCAGCTGTGGCCGGAAGGGCTGGGAATCAGTTTGCATCGCTGGAGAGCGACGGTGTTAAGAATTTTGCTCAGGATCCAGGCAATTTGAATATAGGAGATGTTGAACAACAAGCTGCTCTGAAGCAGTTTGAGCCGGAAATGATCGAAGATTCTAAGAGGATCAGAAAGGCTAAAGCCCCTACGGGGACAGAACGTGTTGTGTGCACAGGAATGGAGCATGCTGCGAGCACAGGAACGCAAGGTGCTGCGGGCACAGGAATAGTTGTAACGGAGCCAGACAGGTGTCTGTCGGCTGCCGATGGCATGTGGTGGGAAGATGACGACTTATGTCTCGCCCACACCGATAAAGACTAGGGGTAAAGCCAGTCAGATGATACCTGGTATGTAGGCGAAGTTGACCACATGACTAGAAGTGGGCGGTATTTCAAGCTCCACACTTAAATTAACCAGAGGCGTCCAGAAAGGACAAGGAGGCAGAGAAGCAAAAAGATAAGCTGCTCGAGGAGGAGGCTGTGCTGACATAGCTTAAGAAGATACAAGCAGACATCTCCATCTAGGGACTATTTATGGCCTCAAGAGTTCACTGACAAACTGTCCTTTCTACAATGGACAAGGCCAAACTTTCAATAGATACCACGCCTGAACAGCTGGTAGGACTGGTGTTTCCGGGAGGAGCTTCCCCGACATTGACCTTCACTGACAAGGAGCTGCCACCTGAGGGCGCAAACCATAACAAACCTCTTTACATCTCTGTCGAGTGTAGAGAAAAATGGATACTGGTAGTTCTTGTCGATACGGGATTCGCCATTAACGTGTGCCCGTCGAGGACAACATATGCAATCGGGTTGAAGCTTGCGGATTGTGTGCCAACTGCCCAGGTGATAAGGGCCTATGACAATACTAGCAGAGAAGTGATGGGGACCGTGCAGATTCGAACCCAGGTTGATCCAGGACAACAAGATATTGACTTTCATGTCTTAGACGTTCCCACAACCTTTAATTTACTCCTAGGGCGGCCGTGGCTGCACCAGGTGAAGGCGGTCTCTTCCACCCTACATCAAATGTTGAAATACCCCCACGGGAAGGGGGTGGCTATAGTTTATGGGAATTCTTCAATCCATCCGCCGCCGGAGGTGTCTACACCGGTATTGGAAATCGAGCATGGCACGGAGAATGTGTTCCTATCAAGATTTACCCTAGCTGAGGCCCGGGTCGTACAGAACATTTTAGCTGTTGATGAGGGGTTATATGTTAGTACATACTCTGTGTACCTCATGAACAAGCTCCAGCACATCCCTAGGATAGGACTAGGAAAAAGTGGCCGAAAAGGCATTGCAGTATCGGCCGAAGTGCTGTACAACCCGTATACCTTTGGCTTAGGTTATCTGCCCACCAAAGAGGACTGGGTGAGGAAAGGCAATGAAATGGCCGGGAGAGCCAGAGCCAGAGCCAAGCAGGCCGGGAGGCATTTTGAGTTGATGCATCGGCCTATTCAGGACACCCTGAACGGACGCTTTGTCTGGGAGGGGGAAGACTTCCTGTTCTGCGTCTTCCCAGAGCCATGGCTGAACGCAGAAAAGGGGCATCTGCCAAGGTTCGAGCTATTCTTTGACTTGCAGTTGTTTGGGGATGATGTTGCCGAAGAGCAGACAAACCCACCAGCTGAGGCTGAGCAGTGTAAGGAAGAGGTTTCCGAGAGCACCGAGACTGAAATGGGGGTAGCACTGGCTTGTCTACTTTCAGATCCTCCGATCGTACATGAGTGTTTGGAGGATAACTCAGTGTCCATGATTGGGAATGAAACGGCTGCGAACCCACCTTCAAACATTCTGGATGCGTCCATCGCACCCTCCCTCGTCTGGCAGTACGAGGAGGGATTCTTATCGAGCAGCACCGGGTCAGGTAGTGAGCCGGAATATGATTCCACCGAGTCTGTGGAGTCAGAAATAGGTTCCAGCTCGTCTGAGTCTGAGTTCGGTATTCCTAGGGGTGACAACCCGGATGCCACAGTCCTGTCTAGGTCGTCTTTTTCTTTTTCCTTTGAGTCTGTTATAACAGAGGAATCAGGCGACTTGGAAGTGATTAATGAGAATGAAATGGCTGTGGCCTTCAAGTTTTTTTTCTATGCCCTTGATTTATTGCATTAATTCAGACTTTCAAAATTTTGATGAAAACGACAAGAAAGAAATTCCTCCGGTTTTGAAATATTTGCTAGAACAAGAGCATGAGAGGTTTGTAAAACTGCTGGTTGATGAAATCACCCAAATTAATGTTAGTACTGAGAAGGACCCGCGGCTGGTCCAGATCGGGTCCACGTTGTCTTCGGAGGAGCACAAGCGCTTAGTCGCTTTATTAAAAGATTTCAAAGATGTTTTCGCGTGGTCCTACGAAGACATGCCTGGAATCGATCCTGAGATTGTACAGCACCGGATCCCTCTTGACCCAGAGGCCCGACCTGTTAAGCAGAAGCTCAGAAGGATCCACTTGGACTGGGCTCTCAAAATCAAAGAAGAGGTCACCAAGCAAATTGACGTAGGGTTCCTGCTGGTATCTGAATACCCAACTTGGTTGGCCAACATAGTTCCAGTGCCGAAGAAGGACGGTAGAATTCGGGTATGTGTGGACTTCAGGAATTTGAACAAAGCCAGTCCGAATGACGACTTTCCTCTGCCGTATATCGATGAATTAGTGGACTTCACTGCTGGGCATGCGTTGCTCTCATTCATAGATGGCTTTTTAGGCTACAATCAAATTTTGATGGCACCCGAAGACCAGGAGAAGACTGCTTTCACCACCCTGTGAGGGACCTATTGTTATACGGTGATGCCGTTTGGGCTGAAGAATGTTGGAGCTACATATCAACAGGCTGCAACCACAATATTGCACGATATGATCCACAAAGAGGCTGAGGTGTACATGGATGACATGATTGTCAAATCCAAAGAAAGAGAGGGCCACTACATCGCCTTGCAGAAATTCTTTCAACGGATCAGAGAGTTTCGGTTGTAGCTGAATCCTTAGAAGTGTACGTTTGGTGTTACAGCAGGGAAAATGCTGGGGCTCTTGATCACACAAAGGGGCATCGAAGTCGACCCTTTCAAAATCAAGGCCATCTTAGAAATGCCACCACCAAGGACTGAAAAGGAGGTGCAAGGCTTTCTGGGTAAAGTGCAATTCATAAGACGGTTTATTACTAAATTAACCTTGACTTGTGAACCACTCTTTGGTCTCCTGAAGAAAGGAAAGAAATTCCAATGGGACGGCCGATGCCAAGCTGCTTTTGAACAGATCAAGCAATATTTACAGAACCCACCTGTGTTGTCACTGCCTGAGCCAGGGGAAACCGTTGATTCTATACCATTCAGTGACTGAAACTACAATAGGCTGCATGCTTGCACAGGAGTCTGAGGACAAAGCGGAAAGAGCTATCTACTACCTAAGTAAGAAAATGTTGGATTATGAGACCCGCTACACTCCACTGGAGAAGGCTTGCTTAGCCTTGGTATAGGCTACCAGGAAGCTGCAACACTACCTGTTAGCTCACTCTGTAATACTGGTTTCGAGATTAGATCCCATCAATTATCTCTTCGAGAAACCAGCACTCACGGGTAGGCTAGCCTGTTGGTTGCTTCTGTTTTTCGAATTTGATCTTAAGTATGTGAGGTGCAAGTCAGTAAAAGGGAGAGTGGTAGCGGAGTTCCTAGCCGATCACCCAGTGGAAGGGGATGAAGCAGTTGAGTATCTGTTCCCAGACGAGGCCATTCTGCATGTTGAAGAAGAGACCTGGACGATGTACTTTGACGGAGCGTCAAACCAATACGGGTATGGGATAGGAGTGTTGCTGATAGCACCCGACAATTCCCTCATACCTTTAGCATTCAAACTCTGGTTCAAAGTATCGAACAATGAAGCAGAGTATGAGGCATGTATCACCAGACTAGAAGCCACCCTAGAACTAGGGGCAAAACGGTTGGATGTCATCGGGGACTCGAACCTTGTTGTATCTCAAGCTAAAGGAGATTGGAAAGTTAAAGAAGAAAAGATGAGAATCTACCACTAGATCTTGGACATGCTGATTCCTTGGTTTGAGAAACTGAACTTCGCTCATATGTTAAGAGAGAACAACAGGTTCGTAGATTCACTAGCAACTCTATCTTCTGTAATAGACATCCCTTTTGGAGTTCGGATGCGTCCGATCATCATTGAACAGAAATTTGTGCCAGCCTACGAGCTGATTGCTGCCATAGATGAGGTACAAGATGACAACCCTTGGTATTACGATGTCTGGAACTTCTTGGAAAAAGAGGCGTATCCACCAGGGGCAAATGCCAAAGATAAGAGGGCAATTTGAAGAAAGGCTGCTTAGTTTATCGTCTGCGGATGAAAACTGTACAAGAGAGGTCATCTCGGGATACATAAGTTGTGTGTTGATGCTGAAGAATCGAAGTGCCTGATGGAGGCCATCCATTGAGGAGAGTGTGGAGCGCATATGAATGGGGTGATGCTAGCCCGGAAGATCCTTAGACAGGGTTACTACTGGTCCACCATGGAGGAGGATTGTATTGCCTTTGTCCAACGATGCCACAAATGTCATATCCATGCAAACCGCATGAATATTTCGCCGTCAAAGCTGTACAACATGACTTCGCCATGGCCGTTTTCAGTCTGGGGGATTGATGTGATCGGGGCTATCACTTCGAAGGGGTCCAATGGGCATTAGTTCATTCTGGTCGCGATAGACTATTTCAAGAAGTGGGTTGAGGCCCAATCTTATGTGGTGTTGAAGGCATCGCACGTTGCAAAGTTCATTAGGAACAACATCATCTGTCGCTACGGGGTCCTGAACGAGATTATTTCAGATAATGGTTCCCACTTCAAGAAGGAAGTGATCGACTTGTTGGACAAGTACAACGTGGCTTTTCATAAGTCATCTACCTATCGGCCACAAACCAACGGAGCTGTTGAGGCCGCCAACAAGAACATCAAGCACATTCTGTAGAAGATGGTGGAAACCTACCGGGACTGGCCAGATAAGCGGCCATTTGCTTTGTGGGGCTACCGAACTTCAATTTGAACTTCTATTGGGGCAACTCCGTATTCCTTGGTTTATGGGATAGAGGCTGTTCTGCCTATCGAAGTTGAGGTTCCGTCATTACGAGTACTGGTTGAGTGTTAGATAGTTGAGGCAGATTAGCAGCAAAGCAGGTTCAAAGAACTCATGCTCTTTGATGAAAGAAGGCTGAAAGCACTGTACCATGTTCGGGGTTATCAACGACGAATTGCTAGGGCTTTCAACAAGAAGGTTAAGTCCAGGAATTTGAAAGAAGGAGATTTGGTGCTCAAAGACAATCGAGCTCCCATCCACGACCCTAGGGGCAAGGTCAGACCCAATTGGACTGGTCCTTACATCATTAAGTCTATCTGGTTGGGTGGAGCTATCGTCCTGATGGACCTAGATGGCCTAGAGTTCTCCCAACCAATCAACATGGACATGTTGAAGAAATACTTTCCCTGAGTGGCTCGTTAGGCCGAAAACCCAAAAGGGTGACCTATGCAAAAGTTAGAGCATGGAAAATTTAAAATAATAAAAACTGAGCTCGCAAGGTTGAAAACCCAGAAAGGGTGGCCTTGGCAAAAGTTAGAGCGCAAAAGGAGAGAGTTAATACACGAGCGAACCCGAGCTAAACTACGTAAGGCTTGATTTCCATCTTTGGGATACGTAGGCAACTTCGTCCGGAAGTCCAGCCATAAACACCGTGTAGACACCCCATTTTTGACCGACCTTAAGACTCAGACGTCACCAGTTGAGCGCTCGGTGATGTTGCATTTTGTGCTCGATCTGAGGTTTCAGAGTCTCGGCTGAGAGCCTTGCCTCCGGACTTTGAGGCTTTTTTTTTTGTGCTTTACCTCGGTTTACGAACCAGGTCCTATTTTCTCTGTTTTCTCTTCCCAAAGGGAGGGAGAAGTCTCGTAGACCATCTCTCAGTGGCCGTAGGTTATGTTTCGTGGTCGTAGGCCATTTTTCCAACCGGTTTTCGATTTTCGGAGCCGTCGGCCGTGTGCCTCGGTTCGAGACCGCCTAACTACCTCCGTTTTCTCCGGTTTTTGGCACACACCTTATTTCCTCCCTTTAGAGAGACACTGTGGCTCGGGAGACCACCTTCGTGGTCGTACGCCATTTCCGGTGCCTAACAGCCTGCTTTCGGGGCCCCGATCCACACGTTTTGGCCCCGAACCTTCGTTTTGCATCCGTTTTGGTCCATTTTTGGTAGAGACCCTATTTTCATTGTTAGGAAGGTGGTAGGATGGTGGCCAGCCACCTTTTCCCCTGAAAAACCAGTTTTCTCACTTTCTCTCTCTAAAAGCCGATTTTTCTGACAGAAAGCTGGTTTTTCTCACTTTTGAGCCACATTTTCTGGCTTTTCATACCACCATTGTGTTGTGCTCATCTGGGAGGCCACCAATATGGGTAGGCCAGCCAGAAATTCATCTTGACCCTTTTGAACCTTGCTTAAAAGCTAACTTTTCTCTCTCTTGGGTCACATTTTCTTGTTTTTCTCTACATAGCTGTGTTGCACTCATCTGGGAAGCCACCTTTCTGGGGTGGCCGGCCAGAAAATTTTGTTGACCCTTTTGACCCCTGGTTGGCCGACCAGGGGGGGTGGCCAGCCGGCCACTTGAACTAGCCGGCCTGCTTCTTGCTTTTTGCTTTTTCTAAGTATAGTCCAGCTGTGCCAGCTGGAGGCCATTCGGTGTATCCTCCATACACGTGTATGGAGGATACTTAGGGACCTTTTTGGATATTTTGGAGCCTCTCCTCTATAAAGGAGAGGCTTGGCTTCATATCAGAGGGTTGAACAAAAATTGACTAAGGCATATAACCTCCCTCCTCCATTGTCACTATTCCAAGCTCCAAAACCCTAATTTTCTTGGTCCATTTGCACTACAACCCTTAGCACCACACCTCCATCATCCATTCTAGCACCTTGGAAGTCATTTGAAGAGGTTGAAAGCTCACCAACTTGGTCCAAAAGCTACTGGAGGTCGGCTCTTCAATGGTAAGTGTCTATTTCCCTTAAACTTGCATTTTTTTGCTTCATTACTTAGCTTCACTTGAAAGTATTTTTGGGCTTTGTCATAAACTAGAAAGTGTCATATTTTGAGCTCCTCTTCAACTTTGTTTAAGGGCATTTTGCTGTTTGAGGTCATCTACTTCCCCTTACCATCTATCTCTCTTTTAGGGCTATTTTTGCATCATACTTTAGCCTTACTTGTGAACATTTTCGAGATTTATTATAAACTGAAAAAAGCCTTGTTTTGACCTCCTCTTTAAGTTTTCTTGAGGTCAATTTTTTTTTTGGAGTCATCTCCTTCCTTGCATGCTTCATTCCTTCATATTTAGGGCTATGCATTAGAGCATTTGCATTGGACTTATTTTGGCCTCTTAGCCACTGAAATCCAGGGGATTTTCAGTGGCTTTGATGAGGTTTTGAGCTTTGAAATCATAGAGGGGTGACCCTCTCACCCCTCATTTTCTTTACTAGCATCATTGGCTTTCTGAAGGGGCTTTATTTTGCATGCATTGAAGTCACTTTTTGGGCCCAATTTTGTGAGTTTTAAGGTTTGCCTTAGGTCTGTCCGGGGCTCTTTTGATCATATTTTATGTCTATAGTGCATGTGTAGAACAATTCCATTCAAGGCCTTTTGAGGGGGCCTTTCATCGTATGCTTCCTTGACTGATTTCAGGGCCAATTTTGTGAGTTTTAGAGCTTTCATAACTCATTTCCAGAGTTGGTTTGGTCATGCTAAGTGTCTATCTTATATGTGCTTAACAACCCCTTGAATGGCCTTCCAAAGAAGCCCCTCATTTTTGCATGCGTTGGCTGCATTTCAGTGATTATTTGGGCATATTTTCGCATGATTTATTCACTGTTTTTGGCTGGTTTGATGAGTTCTCATTTTCTTCATATACATGCCATGTAAACCATGCTTGCTAGCCAATGTTGCATGCTATTTTAGTCCATCATGTTAGCATCTTTTGGCCATGATCTAAACTAGAAATGTGCATGTTTTGGGACTGCCTTGGCTCTGTCTTTTGACTTGATGATCAAATAATGCTTGATTTGTATACTTGTGGTTTAATGCATGTGCCTAGTATTGAGTTTCGGGGCTTATTCCAAGCATCGGGTGCCATATTTCCATGCTTCGGGATCATTTAGCCTCATATTTTAGTGCTGGAAATTACATGTTCATAGGCCATCTTTCATCCCTTGCCATGCTTTGGTAGAGTGGCATTTGATGCCTTAGGTTCGGTCCTCGGTATGCGTGCATGTGTGTACGCATTTCGGTTGTCTCATTTTCATCTAATGGCCACTAATGTGAGTGTGGCTGAGGTCCACTCATGTTGGTGTAAGTCCATTATGCATTGTGTATACTTTTTCAATTCATAGCATTGCGTATGCTAGGTAGCCTGTTAGAGCTTTGTGTATGCCATGTTACATCGAGCATTGTGTATGCCATTTCATAGCATTGCGTATGCTAGGTTGTATGTTAGTCGCATTGTGTATGTCATCTCATTTGCATTGTGTTTGGGATAGGAGTTAGCCCGAGCACGGGAAACAAGGGACGTTTCGTACTCCGAGTGACGGAACGTGTCTCAATTCCCTATCGCCGACACTCTGGATTACCCATGATGGAGCTTAGGTCTTGTTGTGTTTTCAAGTTCATTCATCTCATATTGAGTCGTGCAATTCGACTCCTCGACCATCATGTATCGATATGCGTGATTGGTGGCACGAGGATCGAGGACTACACTCCATGAAGAGTAGTCATGTATACATATGTGAAATACTTTGCCATGCCCCTTTGTTGCTCTCTGTTGCAGTAAATCAGAAATCAACGGCCTTCTGGAGCGTTGCGTAATCTTCCGAAAACAATTGCAAACAGAGGCAAACCGGGGCATTGTAATAGATTTCTGCGCAAGGCAACTTGAGCATGCATCATTCATCATTTGGAATAGAGCTGAGGCGGTCCATGGATTTACGTGCCAATTTACCTGCTTTCCTAGATTAATTTGTTAATTAATTAGGATTTTCTATTTATTTGGACTATATTATTCATTCGGACTGTATTATTTATTCGGACCCTCCGAGCGAGGGCAATGTTGTAATAAGTGTGCGTGTGTGTGATGTATGTCTTCCAACCCCACGTCTTTCTCCCTTTTATTTACCTGCTTATGATGGTTAGAATAGGGCATGTTTCAATTAGCATACTTATGATAGCATGTCTGCATTCATTCATCTGTCTTACATGCACCGGGCTCGGCGCACCATACTAACTGCATTTGTATTTCAATTCCAAATTTAATACTTGTTAGTTTTAGCATTTCATATGCCATCTTTAGAATAGCCGAGCCTATCTTAGTTGCATTTTGCATGTGTTGCATTAGACATTTCTGTATAGTTAGGATCATGCATGGATTTCTAACATAGCTTCTGTTTTGGCTTGGAGTACTCGGTAAGTTTTATGCTTTAGCATCCTTGCATGCGTGTGAGTGACTGCCATGATAGCATGCTTACCATGAGGCTATTTGCTTATATGATATACTTGCCTGAATGCCTGTGGGTGAAGGTTGGGTTATTTGGATTGGAACAATTCATTAAATGTGAGTTTTAAGCCCACTTGAGAGCGGCAAAACCATGTTTCCTAAGCCCACCCGAGGGTGGCAAATCCACATTTTAGCCTACTTGCGGGTAGCACCATCAAACCATTTTCAAAATAAACAAACATGAAATGTTTTATTCCAATTCAAGCGATCCAGTCTATACTTGTATGCTGTGCGCATCACATAGTAAATCTAGGCTAATAACCGGAATAAGAACGCATAGTGTTTTCAAAACCCGATATCATGGTTAGTAGAGGCCGATCTTTGATCGAGCGAGCAGGGGTGCTCACGAAGTGACCTTCCCCACTCGTACCCAAGTTCCCGAGCTGAGGCAACTTTGGTGATGATGGACACGTGGCCTTAGGCAACGAGTCAGGGTTTCCTAAATTTTCCAAAATAAAATATTTAGGTGGCGACTCTGTATCTGGCAAAGCAGTCCATGTTTGGCACTTCTTTCAAAAAAATCTGTTTTCAAAAACGATTTGTCGGATTTGGACTCTTTGATGATTTCATCGGTCTTGCATTGCACTCTGCGAGATTAGATACAGGACCGTGACATTGAATCCTCAACTGTAGTGAGCCCAATGAACAAAACGGGGGGGATTTCCTCCCGGGACGTTCGGGAACGTCTACAGTTTCTGGCGACTTTGCTGCAGAATTAGAGAACTTGACTCGAACTCATGATATCTTGTTTTGATTACACTTATGTGTTTCTTTGCATTTCATTTGCATTGGTGCGCCTAGGACACTGTGTTTGCCATATGCTATTCCTGAACGGTTTGCCGGAGGCTCGCTTTACGAAGCGGCCATAAGGCTGACCGGTTGCGGGCTCTGCCACTACGGGAACACAAACCCCGATTTTACCGGGGCACCCTTTTTGACCATTCGACCTAGTGCATATCGGAATCCATAGTGACCATTCCAAATTAGGATAGGTTGCTTACCTGATCATAGGTTGTTTGAAACCGCTGCGTACGTAGTAAAACCCTAGCTCCTGACAAAATAGGACAGGGAAACCCTACCCCAACATAGGGGTGTTTTGGCTCTCACTTGCTTGCTATGTGCTTTTAGGGTGTGTCCCTACAGGAATGCATGTAACAGTTTGCAAGTCTGGGTATCAGGCCTGTGGGCATCAGTATCTGGGAATCAGTTTTACCTGAGGGTATCAGTTCACCGGCAGAATTTTGGGCAGAATTCAGTAGAGAGCACACTCATTCAACTATGCTCATATCTGTTCAAGTGAAATCAGGCTGAGATGCTGTCTATTTTCTCTTTTGCTAGGTAGTCTTGGAACCATAGCTTCAGAAGGCTACAATATCCCCCGGGTACACCGAACTTGTGTTAATAGACTTTGTTGGGTCAGAAATTCAATTCAAGGGCAATCAGTGTTCCTTTACCAGAGGAAGGGTGAAAAGGTCGGTCAGGCACAGACCACCGGTACAACCGCTACCAGCTCAGTGGTCTTTGAACAGCCAGGTTGAGATTTCGAGTCTACTGCAGAGATAGATATACTGGTGGTTCAATCAGATCAGGACAATATGTCAGGCTTAGAAGAGATGGTGCGCCAGTTGCAGGATAATATGAAAGCCATGCAGCAAGATGCTGCCCGTCAAACGGAATTCGCCAAGCAACAAGCCGTGGTCATAGCCCAAGAGGCAGAGGCAATTGCCAGGTTAGAGCAGCAAACTGGTGTATCTACTTCACACCAGGCTCCTCCCCCACCAAGAGTTCCCATACTCGGGGAGGCAACCCACGTTCAGGATGATACAGACATTCCAGGTGGGCCAGCTCCCCCCCCCAGTTCTACCCTAATTATCTAAAACACTCACCAACCTACCAGACTCCCCCCCCTTTGAGTTCGAGACGGACCCCACAGCATTGAAAGTGAGCAAGCTTGAGAAATTATTCAAAAAGTCTCAGGGGGCCCACTCTATTCCTGATATAGAGGATGGTTATACCGACTCAGTGGTGACCTTGCCAGAGCGGTTTAAAATGCCACATATCGATCAGTTCGATGGCTCTGAAGACCCAATGGTGCACCTCCAACTGTTTTCTAATATCTTGAGGCCAATAGGTTTGACCACTGCCCAGAAATTGTCACTATTCGGCCGAACCCTATCTGGGATAGCCGCAATCTAGTATGCAAAATTGGAGAACTCTGTGAAACAGAACTGGGAAGAGCTGGCTGAGGCCTTTATTGCTCAATACTCCTACAACACACAGATTGAGGTCACAACTCGTGATCTTGAAGTCACCCCCCAAGAGCCAAAGGAGGGTTTCTTAGAGTTCATGACGAGATGGAGAGCAAAGGCCTCAATGATGACTACAAGGCTTTCCGACAAAGATCAGATCAGGATGATTGTTCGGAATCTGCATGGCAAGTTGCTGCAAAAGATGGTCGTTCTACCTCTGTTTGCCTTTCCAGCCCTTCATAAAATGGGGGTTCAAATCAAGGATGTCATCAAACAAGGGATCTTGGCAGAAGATAATGAGCCTTTGAAGAGGAATGTTGCTCGCAGTTCCAATGCTACTACTGATGGTAGCACAGCTGCGAAATGCTCAGAAGTAGACACTAGCACTACTTCCCTCAATGGCCAAAAACCAACCCTTTCAACTCGGCCCCAAGCCCGAAAATTCCATCCTCTTTACATGAGTCTCTCTCAAGCTTTGGAAAAGCTGCGAGAAGAAGGGCACCTAGAACTTCTAGAATCCCAACCCATTCCAAACCCTCTTCCACCAAGATATGACCCAGCTAAATACTGTGCCTATCATCAACAACACGGTCATGATACGAACCGTTGCATCCGCCTCCGTCATAAGATTCAGGATCTTATTGACGAAGAGACCCTAGCTCCACCAAAAGGGCCTCAGGTTAGTACTGACCCGTCACCTCTACATCTCAACCTCATCCATATACTGCCGTCCACCTACGACCCCAGCGTATACATCACCCTGACCCATCTACCCAAGCCTGAGGTGTTTATCTCGGAAAGCATGGACTTATGCATGATGGGTGCATCTGAACCCCAATCATCCCAAACCCATGAACCCACTACTTCTGAGCTGATGAGGATGATCGAAAATCTTCAAAGAACTGTGGCAGATTTGGCCTTTGGAGTCTTGTCTCCGTCATCAACCACATCACATACCAGGGAGTTTATGTCAAAAGGCTCCCCAGTCTTGGAACGGGCTGCATTTAAGGAATGCCAATCCCTTGGCAAAGTAGAGGCGAGTGGAAAGAACAAGGTAGGGGTAGACATTAATCCCCATGAACACCTCATGTGGGCTATTGAGGCTTTGAAAGCCGAAGGACTGAACAAAGAGCAAGTGCTCGCAGTTGTTGCGAAAACTGTGGATGACACTTTCGCTACTCAAGTTGGGGGCAGTTTGAATCAAGGGGCAAGCCGGGAGAAGGGCCGTTGTACCAAGAATGTTCCTTTCAGCTCTAATCCCGTGCTCGGAAGAAATCAGCAAACCCAATCAACACCTGCCAATCCCTTTACTGGTACGTCCAGCAAAAATCCACAAACCTCGAAGTATCTACCCCAAGGACAGAGGGTCTTCCATGCCCTCTATATGCCTTTGTCCAAAGCTCTCCAAATCCTTGTTGAACAAGGCCATCTCAAACCCCTTGAGCCTCAGCCTCTCCTGAACCCTCTTTCGACTACGCATGATGCTACCCAGTACTGCGCGTACCATCAGCAAACTGGCCGTACTACCGACAACTGCTTCCGTCTTTACCATGAAGTACAGGATCTATTTGACAACGGGGTCATCCTCCCGCTGAGCTCAGCAAAGTCTATCGGCACTGGAACTGTGAACTTGGGGGATAATGTGATGTGATCGGGGGATGAACCAGCTGCGGGTGGCGCTCGATTAACTCCAAACGTAGGGATGGCACGCACTGTTCTGAGCAATATGCAAACACCAGTTTTTGTGCTTTCTGACTTGGGTATTGAGTCAGTCTTGTTGTTTTGTATAGTGTCAGTCTTTTCTTACTGAGTCAGTTGGGTCTGTCTTGTTGTACCGAGTCAGTCCTGTTTTGTTGGAGTCTGGTGATTTTGGGGGTCTTACCTCAGACATCACTTACTTGTTTTGTGTTTGTCTTTTTGTTTTCTTTTGAGTCTGTTTCTGCCGAGGAGCCAGTTGTGCCAACAGATCTGAATGAAACAACAGTAAATTTTCGCACTCTTGGGGTTTGCTTCTGTCGTGTGCTAGTTGTGCCGGGATTTAAATGAAACGATAATGCATTCCACCTGCTCTCTTTGTGCCCTGAAATTATTGCATTGACCTAAGTTTTTCAAAACTTTTTGAACACTGCGGTGAAAAGAAAGAGGGAAAAATTTATCGGGTTTTGCAAAATTTGATCAACTGAGAGGAAGAGAGGCATGCTAAGCCCTTAATAAATGAAATCATGTTTGTTAACGTGAGTACTGAGAAGGATCCTGGCTTGATCCAGATTGGTCTCACACTGTCTTTAGCGCGAGCGATTAGTCGCTTTCTTAAAAGATTTCAAAAAATGTTTTGCGCGGTCCTACGAAGATCTGTGTGGAATCGCTCTCGAGATTGTGCAGCTTAGGATCGCTCTCAGCCTCGAGACTCAACCCCTCATTTTCAAACCTTGGACTAGAACTCAGAAAGTTTAAAGGTCAACTACAATGTGAGGCCTGTGTGGCCAGATTCGAAGAAGCCCTCGACCTAGAGGCAGAAAAATGTCCGATTGTGCTCGAAGAGCCGAAGATGGATCATTCTGCAAATCAATGAAGATCGGCAAGAATGTCAAATCCCAGAAAGGAGGAAAGAAGAAAATACTGTTGAAGGACAATTGAGTTCCTATCCACAACACTAGGGGCAAATTCAGCCCCCATTGGATGGACTCCTACATCGTCAGCGAACAGCAGCCATTCTCCTAGATTCAGATGACTTCAGGATCTCGAAACCATTTGACATGGACAAAGCTACACTTTTACCCTTGAGAGGCTCGCTGGGCCGAAAACCCGGAAGGGCGATCCAGGCAAAAGTTCGAGCAAGAAAAAAAAGAAAAAGAACAAAAAAAATGAAAAAAATGAAGAAAAAGAGAAAAATAAGAAAAAAGATCAAAAAAAAATGAAAAGAATTGAAAAGAAAAGAAAAATAGAGCTCGCAAGGTTGAAAACCCGGAAGGGCGGCCTTGGCAAAAGTTAGAGCGCAAAAGGAGAAGTTAAATACCCGAGTGTACCTTCACCCCGAACTATGTAAGGCTTTATTCTCATGTTTGGGATATGTAGGCAACTTCATTCTGAAGTCCAGCCATAAAACACTTCAAATTCAACTGTGTCCATGTGATGGTTCTGGTCATCTTTGTCTTCTCTGTATCTGAGAGTTTGGTTGTGATCGTCACTCTGAAGACTGATTACAATGCATTGTGGTGCCATTCAAACAAGGGGCAACTTTCTGTTGCCATGCAGCTCTCTTCGAGCAAGGGGCAATTTTCCTTCAGATCCGAGGTTCTGCATCTCAAGAGTAGGTTCCGTGCTTGTTAAGCATTGGCCGTTTGCAAAAATAGTTTTTGAGAATTTTTACTAAGGTTGACTAATTTTCTCGAAAATTATTCCATTTTTTCCAAAACTGAACCTTTTTCTTGGACCCAAAAAAGGAAAATTTTCAGTGCTCATAACCTAACTTGCATGATTTTAAATCAGAAAGTTGAACAAGCATGTTAATTAAACTCTTATGCGGATCAAAATTGTTTTAGTAGAAAACCAAAACAAAAAATGGTCAAAATGATGAACTAGGGGCACAGTTGAGTCAGGCTTCCTGTCTTTTCCTTGTTGTCAATGCATTTGCCAGAAAGGGCACCATACTTGCCAAGAAGGACACTCTACTTGCCAGAAAGGGCACTCTACTTGCCGGAAAGGGCACTGTATTCGCCAGAAAGGGCACAGCGAAAGCTGACCGCAAAATGGCAAAAAGCTCTCACATCCTCCAAGCAACGAGGTATCAAGCCAAGTGCGAAGCACGAGCTGGAATGAGGCAAGATATTACACTCCCTCATCTAGACAGATCTGATCACGTCCAAACTCCCCAGCAGGGCATCATTAACCGATGTCAGCTGCAGATTTTCTACACACCCAGCTGTAGCGCAATTCCTCTGTGGGAGGAATTCACTAGCTGTGCGCAGAAGAAAGAGAATCTAGCAGAATGGTAGGGGCAAGAGCCCACAACTTCTTGTTTATCCATCAACCACCCAGGGGAGGGATGAAAAAAAAAATGAGAGATTAAAGAATAGAGAGATGTGCGCTGAGAGAAAAAGTGAGGAAAAGGGTTTTGTGAGAAAAGCCGAGCCTGAGGGCCAAGTGATATGAGAATCACAAATAAGAAAGGGTGGGAAACAATACTCGGAGAAACTAGCTCCTCGTGCACCAAGAGGTATCTTGCCTTTATAACACAGCTGAGTGTTGTGTCTGTGTGTTTTGTTTGTCTCGATTCTTGTTTTGAGTCGTATGAGTGTCAACAGATGTTTAGGTCATTTTACCTTGTTTTTCCTTTGTTGAGTTGTGTTTAGATTGTTTTACCTTTGTTTTCCATTGTTGAGTCGTTTTGGCTGTGGTCAGTTGTAGACTCAATACCCGGTTGAGAACCCTTTTCTCATTTCAAATTCAAAAATCGTTTTGTGCTCAAAGTGCCGTGCCGTTCTCCACATTTATGCAAAACAAGATTTTGTTCTTTCAAAAGCCGCAGGGTTTAACCCGGGTCATGTGGGAACAGTAAAACTAGGACCTATCTGAAGCTATATGGGTTCCAGACTGCAAAGCAAAAGAAAAGAGGGAAAATTTGGAGCATCCGAGTTTGTTTCAACTTCTACAGGTTCCGTTTTTGCATCCCGTCTTTTCAGATCGAACTGTCTGTTCAGACTGAGCTGTGTGCCGAGTAAACCGAATACTGTGTTATGAGCTGCGTGTTCAGAATGAGCAGTGTGGTAATACAAGCTGTGCGTTCAAAGTGAATAGAATACTGTGTTGACTGTTTCACTGTTTCAAGCCAGAATGGCGATCAGAAGTACTCTCCTTGAATACCATTCCCCGTCAGAGTAAAGCGGTTTACCGCCACTCACTCCATGAGGTGCTTTCTAAAGTGCCACTTTGTTTGTTTATTGCATTCCCTAAATGTCATGCTCTACTCGCTTGTAACATGTACTGTATCATCGCACTTATTGCATTCATTTGTATCTTGTATTATCTCTTATTGTTTATCCTTTTACGCCGGGCAGCGTTTAGGATCGTGGTCCCCCGGGGACTTAACTTAGGATGCGTGGAACGCGCTCCTGAGTTACCTGACCTCTTCTCACGATTTTAGCGTGGTTAGAGTGTTCTTTTCCTCACACGATTTCAGCGTGTTTGGAATTTATCCCAGGTTGCGTTGTAGACGCGCTGGGCGGGTTGTTGGACCTCCTCTCATGATTTCAGCGTGGTTTGAGTGTCCCGTTCCTCACACGATTTCAGCGTGTTTGGATCTATCTCAGGTTGCATTGTGTACGCACCTGAGCGGTTGCTTTCAAACCTCTTCTCACGATTTCAGCGTGGTTAGAGTGTTCTTTTCCTCACACGATTTCAGCGTGTTTGGAATTTATCTTAGGTTGCATTGTGTACGCACCTGGGCGGTTATTTTCGGACCTCTTCTCACGATTTCAGCGTGGTTTGAGTGCCCGTTTCCTCACACGATTTCAGCGTGTTTGGAATTTATCCCAGGTTGCGTTGTAGACGCGCTGGGCGGGTTGTTGGACCTCCTCTCACGATTTCAGCGTGGTTTGAGTGTCCCGTTCCTCACACGATTTTAGCGTGTTTGGATCTTATCTCAGGTTGCGTTGTGCGCGCACTTGAGTGGTTATTTTCAGACCTCTTCTCACGATTTCAACGTGGTTAGAGTGTTCTTTTCCTCACACGATTTCAGCGTGTTTGGAATTTATCCCAGGTTGCGTTGTAGACACGCTGGGCTGGTTGTTGGACCTCCTCTCACGATTTCAGTGTGGTTTGAGTGTCTCGTTCCTGACACGATTTCAGCGTGTTTGGATCTTATCTCAAGTTGCGTTGTGCGCCCACTTGAGCGGTTGTTTTCAGACCTCTTCTCACGATTTCAGCATGGTTAGAGTGTTCTTTTCCTTACACGATTTCAGCGTGTTTGGAATTTATCCCAGGTTGCGTTGTAGACGCGCTGGGCGGGTTGTTTTTGGACCTCCTCTCACGAGTTCAGCGTGATTGGAGCCTCCTCTTCCTCACACGATTTCAGCGTGTTTGGAATTTATCTTAGGTTGCGTGGAACGTGCTTCTGATTGATTTTCTTTGTTCTTCCTCCACTCACGAGTCCAACGTGGTTGGAGTGTGTTCACCCTTTGCCTCTATTGTACTCTCTGTTGCATCGCATCTATTATCTATTGCATCACATCTATTGCATCGTATCTGTTTTATCGTCTGGTCTAGGAGACCTTAAATCCCGCATCTTCATTCGCACTGTCTTTTGCACTCTCTGGTCTAGGAGACCTTAAATCCTCTAAAGGTGCAATTCCTTTGGTGTTTGTCGTGCCCGAACGACTTCTGGTGGTCTGGTATAGCCACCTGCCTGTGTTAGCGGTGAGTTCCTAGGAGACCAATTGAGACGGTGGAAATTAGAGTTCGAATGGCTCATGCCTAGAACGCAAAGGTTTGGAATTTTCGAGACTAAAGTCTGGTTTAAATACCCAGGGGTATATCCTCGGCTTGAAATCTGTATGGCAGCCCCATAAATTGAGATAGCATATGTATGCGCCTCAATTCTGGATATCGAATCAACCTAGTCTATCACCCTGTTGGAGAATAGGGAAAGCTGCAACCATAGTCAGGGAGAAAAGTAGTACCTGTGGTTCAACTGAGAAGAAGAAGAAGATTCCCACATCAGCATGAGGTAGGACATTGCCGAGGTAAGTCATTGCCAATTGCCCCTATAAGGTACCTCCTTTTTCCTAGCTATCACATTGCATTTTAGTCATTACAGTGCATCGCATAAATCCTGAATTTTCAAACCGGCTTTGCGTAGCGTATAAGTCCAATTTTCAAACCGGTTTCGTGTAGCGTATAAGTCCAATTTTCAAACTGGCTTCGCGTAGCGTATAAATCCAATTTTCAAACCGACTTCGCGTAGCGTAAAAGTCCAATTATCAAAATCTTTCTATATATCATTTTGCATCCTGCCCCTGAACTACGCTGGTTTGATTCCTTGCAAAGGGATACGTAGGTAGCCTGCGGGCACAACCATTTATTTATCTATATTTTGTTTGTTTGTCCAAGTCTTCGGCCTTATCAAAAATGGGTCGTCTCTAGGCTTTGACATTCGCTCCCGTCATGTATGACTTTCAAGTTCTGTCAAAGAGGGGCAACTGTAGACACCCCATTTTTGACCGACCTTAAGACTCAGACGTCACCAGTTGAGCGCTCGGTGATGTTGCATTTTGTGCTCAATCTGAGGTTTCAAAGTCTCGGCTGAGAGCCTTGCCTCCGGACTTCGAGGTTTTTTTTTTGTGTTTTGCCTCGGTTTGTGAACCAGGTCCTGTTTTCTCTGTTTTCTCTTTCCAAAGGAAGGGAGAGGTCTCGTAGACCATCTCTCAATGGCCGTAGGCTACGTTTCGTGGTGGTAGGCCATTTTTCCCGTTTGGAGCCCGGTTTCTGGTTTTCGGAGCCGTCAGCCGTGTGCCTCGGTTTGGGACCGCTTAACTACCTCTGTTTGCTCCAGTTTTTGGTACACACCTTATTTCCTCCCTTTAGAGAGACACTGTGGCCCGGGAGACCACCTTCGTGGTCGTACGCCACTTCTAGTGCCTAACAGCCTGCTTTCGGGGCCTCGAACCGCGCGTTTTGGCCCCCGAACCTTCGTTTTGCATCTGTTTTGGTCCATTTTTGGTAGAGACCCTATTTCATTGTTAGGAAGGTGGTAGGATGGTGGCCGGCCACCTTTTCCCCTGAAAAACTAGTTTTCTCATTTTCTCTCTCCAAAAGTCGATTTTTCTGACAGAAAGCTGGTTTTTCTCACTTTTGAGCCACATTTTCTGGCTTTTCATACCACCATTGTGTTGTGCTCATTTGGGAGGCCACCAATATGGGTAGGCCGGCCAGAAATTCATCATGACCCTTTTGAACCTTGCTTAAAAGCTAACTTTTCTCTCTCCTGGGTCACATTTTCTGGTTTTTCTCTACATAGTTGTGTTGCACTCATCTGGGAGGCCACCTTTCTGGGGTGGCCGGCCAGAAAATTTTGTTGACCCTTTTGACCCCTGGTCGGCCGACCAGGGGGGGTGGCCGGCCGGCCACTTGAACTGGCCGGCCAGCTTCTTGCTTTTTGCTTTTTCTAAGTGTAGTCCAGCTGTGCTAGTTGGAGGCCATTTGGTGTATCCTCCATACACGTGTATGGAGGATACTTGGGAACCTTTTTGGATATTTTGGAGTCTCTCCTCTATAAAGGAGAGGCTTGGCTTCATATCAGAGGGTTGAACAAAAATTGACTAAGGCATATAACCTCCCTCCTCCATTGTCACTATTCCAAGCTCCAAAACCCTAATTTTCTTGGTCCATTTGCACTACAACCCTTAGCACCACACCTTCATCATCCATTCCAGCACCTTAGAAGTCATTTGCAGAGGTTGAAAGCTCACCAACTTGGTCCAAAAGCTGCTGGAGGTCGGCTCTTCAAGGGTAAGTGTCTATTTCTCTTAAACTTGCATTTTTTTGCTTCATTACTTAGCTTCACTTCAAAGTATTTCTGAGCTTTGTCATAAACTAGAAAGTGTCATATTTTGAGCTCCTCTTCAACTTTGTTTAAGGGCACTTTGCTGTTTGAGGTCATCTACTTCCCCTTACCCTCTATCTCTCTTTTAGGGCTATTTTTGCATCATACTTTAGCCTTACTTGTGAACATTTTTGACATTTATTATAAACTGGAAAAAGCCTTTTTTTAACCTCCTCTTTAAGTTTTCTTGAGGTTACTTTTCTTTTTGGAGTCATCTCCTTCCTTGCATGCTTCATTCCTTCATATTTAGGGCTATGCATTAGAGCATTTGCATTGGACTTGTTTTGGCCTCTTAGCCACTGAAATCCAAAGGATTTTTAGTGGCTTTGATGAGGTTTTGAGCTTTGAAATCATAGAGGGGTGACCCTCTCACCCCTCATTTTCTTTACTAGCATCATTGGCTTTCTGAAGGGGCTTTATTTTGCATGCATTGAAGTCACTTTTTGGGCCCAATTTTGTGGGTTTTAAGGTTTGCCTTAGGTCTGTCCGGGGCCCTTTTGATCATATTTTATGTCTATAGTGCATGTGTAGAACAATTCCATTCAAGGCCTTTTGAGGGGGCCTTTCATCGTATGCTTCCTTGACTGATTTCAGGGCCAATTTTGTGAGTTTTAGAGCTTTCATAACTCATTTCCAGAGTTGGTTTGGTCATGCTAAGTGTCTATCTTATATGTGCTTAACAACCCCTTGAATGGCCTTCCAAAGAAGCCCCTCATTTTTGCATGCGTTGGCTGCATTTCAGTGATTATTTGGGCATATTTTCGCATGATTTATTCACTGTTTTTGGCTGGTTTGATGAGTTCTCATTTTCTTCATATACATGCCATGTAAACCATGCTTGCTAGCCAATGTTGCATGCTATTTTAGTCCATCATGTTAGCATCTTTTGGCCATGATCTAAACTAGAAATGTGCATGTTTTGGGACTGCCTTGGCTCTGCCTTTTGACTTCATGATCAAATAATGCTTGATTTGTATACTTGTGGTTCAATGCATGTGCCTAGTATTGAGTTTCGGGGCTTATTCCAAGCATCGGGTGCCATATTTCCATATTTCGGGATCATTTAGCATCATATTTTAGTGCTGGAAATTACATGTTCATAGGCCATCTTTCATCCCTTGCCATGCTTTGATAGAGTGGCATTTGATGCTTTAGGTTCGGTCCTCGGTATGCGTGCATGTGTGCATGCATTTCGGTTGTCTCATTTTCATCTAATGGCCACTGATGTGAGTGTGGCTGAGGTCCACTCACGTTGGTGTAAGTCCATTATGCATTATGTATGCCTTTTCAATTCATAGCATTGCGTATGCTAGGTTGCCTGTTAGAGCTTTGTGTATGCCATGTTACATCGAGCATTGTGTATGCCATTTCATAGCATTGCGTATGCTAGGTTGTATGTTAGTCGCATTGTGTATGCCATCTCATTTGCATTGTGTTTGGGATAGGAGTTAGCCCGAGCACGGGAAACGAGTGACGTTTCATACTCCAAGTGACGGAACGTGTCTTAATTCCCTGTCGCCGACACTCTGGATTACCCATGATGGAGCTTAGGTCTTGTTGTGTTTTCATGTGCATTCATCTCATATTGAGTCGTGCAATTCGGCTCCTCGGCCATCATGCATCGATATGCGTGATTGGTGGCACGAGGATCGAGTACTACACTCCCTGAAGAGTAGTCATGCATACATATGTGAAATACTTTGCTATGCCCCTTTATTGCTCTCTGTTGCAGTAAATCAGAAATCAGCGGCCTTCTGGAGCGTTGCGCAATCTTCTGAAAACAATTGCAAACAGAGGCAAACCGGGACATCGTAATGGATTTCTGCGCAAGGCAACTCGAGCATGCATCATTCATCATTTGGAACAGAGCTGAGGCGGTCCATGGATTTGCGTGCCAATTTACCTGCTTTCCTAGATTAATTTGTTAATTAATTAGGATTTTCTATTTATTCGGACTGTATTATTCATTTGGACTGTATTATTTATTCGGACCCTCCGAGTGAGGGCAATGTTGTAATAAGTGTGCGTGTGTGTGATGTATGTCTTCCAACCCCAAATCTTTCTCCCTTTTATTTACCTGCTTATGATGGTTAGAATAGGGCATGTTTCAATTAGCATACTTATGATAGCATGTCTGCATTCATTCATCTGTCTTACATGCACCGGGCTCGGCACACCATACTAACTGCATTTGTATTTCAATTCTAAATTGAATACTTGTTAGTTTTAGCATTTCATATGCCATCTTTAGAATAGCCGAGCCTATCTTAGTTGCATTTTGCATGTGTTGCATTAGACATTTCTGTATAGTTAGGATCATGCATGGATTTCTAACATAGCTTCTGTTTTGGCTTGGAGTACTTGGTAAGTTTTATGCTTTAGCATCCTTGCATGCGTGTGAGTGACTGCCATGATAGCATGCTTACCATGAGGCTATTTGCTTATATGATATACCTGCCAGAATGTCTGTGGGTGAAGGTTGGGTTATTTGGATTGGAACAATTCATTAAATGTGAGTTTTAAGCCCACTTGAGAGTGGCAAAACCATGTTTCCTAAGCCCACCCGAGGGTGACAAATCCACATTTTAGCCTACTTACGGGTAGCACCATCAAACCATTTTCAAAATAAACAAACATGAAATGTTTTATTCCAATTCAGGCGATCCAGTCTATACTTGTATGCTATGCGCATCACATAGTAAATCTAGGCTAATAACCGGAATAAGAACGCATAGTGTTTTCAAAACCCGATATCATGGTTAGTAGAGGCCGATCTTTGATCAGGCGAGCAGGGTTGCTCACGAAGTGACCTTCCCCAGTCGTACCCAAGTTCCCGAGCCGAGGCAACTTTGGTGATGACGGACACGTGGCCTTAGGCAACGAGTCAGGGTTTCCTAAATTTTCCAAAATAAAATATTGAGGTGGCGACTCTGTATCTGGCAAAGCAGTCCATGTTTGGCACTTCTTTCAAAAAAATCTGTTTTCAAAAACTATTTGCCAGATTTGGACTCTTTGATGATTTCATCGGTCTTGCATTGCACTCTGCGAGATTAGATACAGGACCGTGACATTGAGTCCTGAACTGTAGTGAGACCAATGAACAAAATAGGGAGAATTTCCTCCCAGGACGTTCGGGGACGTCTACCCATCGCCCCGATCAACTTTGTCCATGTGAACATGTTTGGTCATCTTCGTCTATTTTGCATTCAAGATGCTCAGTTATGATCTCCGGTACAATGCTATTTAGACTAGGGGCAACTTTCCAGTTGCTGGGATCCAGGGTTTGTACATCTCAGTGATAGATCTCCGGTGTGTCCAGTTCTGATCCATATCAAAAATGGTTTTTGAAAAGTTTTAATAAAAGTTGGTTTTGCTCAAATTAATCTTTTTACAACTTAGACCATTTTTGGACCAAACGGAAAATTTTCAGTACCCACAACTTTCAATTACATTAATTTCAGTACAGAGTTCTCCTACTCTTGAATACAAATTGAAGTTGCTTTTTATCACATTCATAAAGAAAACTTGAAAGTACTGATTAAAGCAAATAAATTCGGGGCATAGTCAGGTGTTCCTGCGTCTTCTCCCAGATCTTGTAGAAGCCTCTGATGCCAAAGTGGGCCCGATCTATGCCTCCTTATCAAGCTGAGCTGTGTAATCATCAGAGAGTGTGCAATTGAAAATGGAAGCGGCGGCCAAAAGCTCTCTCGTCCTCCATACTGTGGCATACCGAGCTAGCTGTGCGCTTCGGACCGGAAGTGCAACAGGGTACTCTATCCCCTTTTCCGGGAAAATTTGATCATGTCCGAGTTGGTGCCGGAATCGAAACGGGAAATAAAAGACACAGTGTGTCAAGCCAATCAACTGAATCCCGGCCTGGCGGGTCATGCTGTAGCTCATCGCCGGTAGATTAAGCCAGGGGCAGCGCCAAGCAATGTCTAGAGCAGACAAACTGTGCATCCATTCACACCACCATCCCTCATCAGGGGCATCAACTAGACGTCGTTGGAAGAAATAGCTGCGAGCTGAATATGCTGGGCATGAGTCCACAACCTTCAATTTATCCATCAACCATACCTGGGGAGGGATGAAAAATGAGAGATTAAAGAATAGAGAGGTGTACGTTGAGAGAAAAAGTGAGAAAAAGGGTTTTGAGAGAAAAATCGAGCCCGAGGGCCGAGTGATGTGAGCAATATATGTGAGATGGGGTGGGAAACATTACCTGCAGTAGTAGTGGACTCCCCGCGAATCTAGTTGTCTCTCGGCGACGAAGAGCGTCCAAACCCATCAATGGCTCAGCTAGCGTCATGGCGATGCAGCTCTTGCCCTCTTTTAAGCCCTCGGCAACTTCAATCATACGAGCGCTAAACCCTCTAGAGCCTGGGGCAAGCAAGAAATGAGACAGCATGCATAAGCAAAGTGCATGTCGCCGATAACCCTGCCAATGATGATCACCGCGGTCACCGGCATCAGAAAATCGACGAATCAAGCTCGAAATGTCCAGCTCTCTATCGTGAATCAATGACCGAGCATCATGCAAAGTAAGGCCGCACATTCGTCCCAGGGCTTGGACGTAGCCGATGCGGAATTGAGGCAAGATTTCTTCATCGCGCTCGGATTCCATTAAATCTTGGAAATCCTCGAAAGTAGGACACATCTCTTGTCCGCCAAAGCTAAAGACGTGTGTTACCGGGTTCTAAAACCTTGCTGTGGCATGAAGGAACAGAAAATGCAGCGGGGTGCGACTCAACGTGAATAGTGCATTTATGTCAAAGCCCTAAAAATTCAGCTTTTCCGAGCCATCCAAGTTGGCAATCCAATTTGTGAGATTTTGGACAAGAAATGCTTCCATTTGGTGTAAAAACTGAGCTGAAATGGAGAAAACTACGATGCTGAGGCTTTTGTAGAAGATAAGGTGTTGAGTGGAAGACAGGTGGCAGCATTCTGGAGGTGCTTGCCATTTTTGGCCGATCGGCCAAAAAGAGTGCCGACCGACCATCTTTTTTGGCCGATCGGCTGGTAATGTTGGTCGATGGCCATTTCTTGTGGCCGATGGCCTCTCACTTTGGCCGATGGCCTCTCCTCATGTTTTCTAAGCTGTCTATGTGTTGAAGATGTTGAGAACTTGTGACTGGTTCCACTTTCAATGCCTTTCGGTGATGATTTTGCGAAGTCGCGCCTGTGTTACTTCAATTTGTTTATCGAGTTGTTGTACTTTTGTTTATCGAGTTGTATTTTGTATCTTTAAGTCTGTTTTGCTTATCGAGTTGTATTTACATTTGGTTAGCTTGTCAAATTCTTTGTTTTGCTTATCAAGTTGTTTTGTTGTTAGTTGGCTCACTACCTGATTTATGCAATTCGAGTGTTTAGTTTTCAAAACAAAGTTCAATCTCATTTACATTGTTATGTAATGTGATGCGATGAGATGCAATGCTTAGAATGTACAAATGCAACACTTTTTCAACAAAAAAGCTGTTTCATTTCATCATATTCTTTTTTGCATAGTACATAGTTTTGAAGAAAAATAAAATCTGCCTGACGCAGTACAATGTGCAAAACTACTAGGAAAAAGAAAAATAAAGCAAAATAGAAGAAAAGCCGCAAAATGTCTGGATCGGCGCTAGTAGCCTCAAGTGCGGGAGTCCGTCCTGGTCCTCTTCCTAGACGAAGGTCCAGGATCTCCACCGTTAGAGTCTGAATCTGACCCATCCCCGGCCTCATCCTGAGACGACGCTGCCTCCTCATTAGACTTATCATCTGGGGTAGGCTCACGTGAGCTGCTCTCAGTAAGAGCACACCTATGTCTACCTCGGCTGTGTATCGTCATCCCCCGTCTGGCTCCTCCTGCTACTCTGGGAGGTACTGATGGTCCTGCTAGGGCACCCCCTGTAGCCGGTATCTGGAATGGGGTCTGAAAAGAACAATTGGCGAACGCATTAGTTATGCTATGCAAAGTCGAGTATGAATACCGAATACAGTGTATGAGTACAGTGTATGAATGCTGTGAGCAGTGTATCAATGCTGTGAGCAGTGTATCAATGCCGTGAGCAGTATACGAGTTACAGTGTATCAGTGCCGTGAGTGGTATGTGGGTGCATTGTATCAAGTGCCGTATTGATAATGTGATGTATCAGATCAGTATGAAACAGATGTGCAAAGTTTTGGGACTGAGGTTGAAAGAACTCACCGGGATACCATAGATACTGAGCAGGTCTATGCTCCTCTACAACACCCCCATCATTGAGGCTGACAGCTGCAGAGCTTGCCTAGTATACTCGATAGAAGCCTGCAAAAGTGTTGAAGTCATTAGTATTCTACGGGATATCAAATGAAATGAAATGACTGTACAGAATGCAAAATATAGCACATACCGGGGTCGAGCCGCGAACTCGGACGAGCTCATGATCAGCCTGAGGAGGAGCGATGGGTATCTGATAAGTCTCCCCACCCTGTCCTCGGCATGTCATGGTGGTGGGCAGTGCTGGCCACTCAACTCCCTGTCCCCTCCGGGAGCCACTCCTGTCACGGGCTTGAGTCACCCTCGGTGCTCTTGCTCCTGCTACTGGCACTGCAGGCCTCTCCTTCTCGACTCGGCAAGCACCGGTCAAAGGTCGCATGAGATAAGTCTGGATGAACTCAGTGTAGTCGCCCTCATCTTTAAAAAAGTCTGAGTCCCAGCCGATCGTGTAATCCATCATCTCCTCTGGGGTGTACCTCTCGGTGACCCTCATATGGGTAGGAGGTGGCCTTGGGACTATCTGCTCAGGCAAGTCGAGGGTCTGCCGCAAGAAACGCTCTCGAAAATACCATGCCCGGTAGACTGGACCCTCCAGCAAAATCCAGAATCGAGCAGTCTCCCGAGTGCCCGCGTACTGGTTCCTCACCGCATCCGGTAACACAGCCCAGGGCTGCCAGGTGATCTGCAAATGACAAGATGCACAGTTTGTTATCTGTTGTTGAAAGTACAATGTAAAGTGAAGCTTAAATAAACTGTAATGTTTGAAATACCTCTACGGCGGTAATGGTGTCGAAGTATCTGCGGAAGAACAGGAAAGACTCCCGCGGCCTCCGCTCGCACCTCACATCGTATCGATGAGAATATGGAACCGTGGGGGGCGTCTCTACATCCGGCACTGGGGCAAGCCTCAGAAAGTAGGCATACACCCACAACTACAGAGTGTAACAGGGTAAGAATGAGTATGCTTATCAGTAAGGCAGTATGCAGATAAAGCAGAAATTAGAGAATGGTGTGCAGCGTATTGCGCAGTGTGTGCAGTGTATTGTGCAGTGTGTGCAGATTGCATGTATGCAATGTGTGTGGTGTACCGATAGTGTAAAGTAGAACTATAAGACAAAAAAGGAAAATGTACCTTCCAGGCTCGCCAATAGCCTCCGAGCAGATGTACGCTGCGGCGGGATGAAGAGCTCATGTATCCGTAGAGCATGGCCAAGCCTGCGCCACCCCAGTTGTAGCGCCGGATCCGTGTCACATCCGCTAGCGCGCTCAGCAAATAGAGGGCAACAGTGTTCGCCCGGTCGGTGAATAAGGTGGTGCCTAGCAAGAACATGATGAATCCTCGGGCGTATTGCTCCACCTCTTCATGGGTCGTAGGCAGTATCTGAAACTGGTCCTCAAACCAAGAATACCTCACGAACCCTGGCCGGGAGAGAGGTGGCCGAGCATCGAGCAAGTAGATCTGGGTAGCGTCCCACTCGCCCATGTCGGTGTCGAAGGGAATCGGATCACCCCCTACTCGATGCATGTGAGCATGGAGAAGTTGAAGTGAGTTATCGTCATCTCCCCTGCAGTAGAAAGGTGGAAGGAATTGGTGGTGCCCCACCACCTCTCCACCAACGCACCTAGAAGGGGCCTACTCGCAATGAGGCGCGAGAGTCCCATGCAGAAAGTGCCGAAGCCGGCCTGATCGACGATATGGCGAACCGCATCGGGCAACTCCATGTACCATCCTCGGGCAATGGAGTTCCCATACCTCCGGAAGGCATGGGAATCTCTCTGTGTTCAAAGACAAACAGATGCGAAGCAGTGTCAGAAATACAGTGTTTGAATGCGTTCAGAATTGATAAAATACAGTGTGTGTGCATGTGTTCGAGTTTACACAAATATCGTATATGATTGTGCTCAAGGTGAACTAAGCATGTGATGTATCAGTGTTTTTGGGTTGTTCAGTTAAAGAACAGTATCAACTATCGAAGTTATACGTCCAACATTGCAGAAAGTAAAAAAGGGGAAGAGTATACCTCAGCGGCGCCGTAGGAAAGGTGTGACTCCGGCTCGCATAGCAGGAGCTCCAATGGTGCGCCTCGTGCGTAGCTCCTGAACTGGCGGATGCTATCGGGAGGCAGTATGTGTATCGCCGGCCGGTATGTCGCCGAGTCGAATGGTCGAACGCTAAGAGGCAGGAGCTTGACCTCAGGATCGGTATCCATCTCTGGGGGAGTCCCACCCCGTGGAATATCGCCCGTCATCTCGAGAAAGGTGCAAAAGTGGTCGAGGGTATGGAAAATGGGTAAAAATGCAAAAAGTCAACTGAAAGTCAACCTCGAGGGGTGAAAAACGAAGGAAAATGACGAGGCTCGGAAGAGGGCATGGAAGTTAAGGTACACGCGGGGGAAACAAACCCCAAGTGGTGGAAATCGAGAATGTGGCACCGAAATCGTGTTTTGTTCAGTTCAAAGTGTTTGGAACGAAGAAGTTTTCGCGAATCGGAAGTTGCAGAAGGTTCGAAAACAAAGGAAAAGCTCGGATCTAAGGGCGGGAAATGACCTAGAGAGAGAGCAAGGATTTTCGGCAAGAGAGAATTTAAAGACCCGAAGCAAAATGTCAAAACTACCCCCGAATCTGTCACTTTTGGCCAATCGGCCAAATTGTTAGTCGATCGGCTAAATTGTTGACCGATAAGCCCATTTTATGGCCAATGGATGGCTGATGGCCTCCCCTTGTGGTCGATGCACCTCCAATACCCTTGTTTGGGTCAGTTATGTTGATTGGTACCCTCATATTTCAAGAAAGTGCAAGAAAATACACTTTTGAAGCTTCAGCGGCTTTCGTGTTGACCTCGAACCGTGTCTTCCGTATGCGGCACTCGAAATGCACGAGGTGTATCCCTTTTTTTTCGTATCCTTTTGTATGTGGAAAAATTCAAGAATTTCTCGAGAATTGCTTTTGAATATCATGCCTAACGAATGATTCGTCACGCTTGTAAAGCGCGCATTGGTTATACGTCTTTTCGCTCTTGCATGGAGCATGCCTCGTCTTGTTTTAAAGCTGCATCTTAACATCGTGAATAGCATGCCTTTACCATGCTTCCGTTGAATATATACCTCTCTTTGTTGTTGCATTGTTATACACATTGCTTGCGTTGTCGCGCATGCTTTACTTACATGTGTTTATGCACCCGTTCTTGCATTGTTACACACATTGCTTGCGTTGTCATGCATGCTTTACTTACATGTGTTTATGCACCCGTTCTCGCATTGTTACACACATTGCTTGCGTTGTCATGCATGCTTTACTTACATGTGTTTATGCACCCGTTCTCGCATTGTTACACACATTGCTTGCGTTGTTGCGCATGCTTTACTTACATGTGTTTATGCACCCGTTCTTGCATTGTTACACATATTGCTTGCGTTGTCGCACATGCTTTACTTACATGTGTTTATGCACCCGTTCTCGCATTGTTACACACATTACTTGCGTTGTCCCGCATGCTTTACTTACATGTGTTTATGCACCCGTTCTCGCATTGTTACACACATTGCTTGCGTTGTCGCGCATGCTTTACTTACATGTGTTTATGTATCCTTCTCGCATTGTTACACACATTGCTTGCATTGTCGTGCATGCTTTACTTACATGTATTTATGCACCATTTCCTTGCATTGTTACACACATTGCTTGCGTTGTCGCGCATGCTTTACTTACATGTGTTTATGCATCCTTTCCTTACATGTGTTGTCATGCTTTTCCTCGCATTATTATGCGTACACTTAGGTTGCATTATCATGCACCCCTTACTTGCGTTGTCACGCATGTTTTACTTGCATTATCATGCTTGTTTTAGTTGCATTGCTATGCACCACCTTGTGTTGTCGCTCACACTTGTTGCATTGTCATGTACCTCTTTACTTGCGTTGTCACGCACGTCGTGCTCACATTGTTATGCGTACACTTAGGTTGCACTGTTATGTACCCCTTGCTTGCGTTGTCGCGCATGCCTTTACTTGCATTGTTATGCTCGTTTTACTTGGATTGTTATGCCCTACTTTCATTGTTATGCTCGTGTTTATCTCATATTGAAATGATTTCTTCATCTAACGATTGAACATGTGTTTCTACTATATTGTACCTGTTGAATTTCTTTCTTTTGCAGGCACAATATTGTATGTATGGTTCATTCAAGGGAAGTCCCGGTTCAGTTTAGCTGTTACCCTTCTCCACTCGCATTTGGCATGCGTTTGGATGTATCTCTCTCCTCTCGCGTTTGGTAAGCATTTGGTAAGCGTTTGGGTGACTGCGCTTGCTTGCACAGTCCTTTCCTCTCCTGCGTATGATACGCTGAGAGATGTTGTGCTTGAGACTCCGAGTGTCCTCGGTAGTCGTTTTTAGTATTCTCCGCGTGAAATGCAGTGAGAATTGCATAATTTTCTTACATCCTTTCTGTTGGAATGTGTAAGACTGCTCTTTCTTATTCACTTGCTTAAACTATTGTATTTATTTTGCATAAATGCTTCATTACAGCTCTCTTTGCATGATCATAAGTTATGTTCGGCACTGTGCATGTCATTTGCATCTTGCCCCTGCCTGCGGGCGCATCTCTTTGTTATCTTGTATGCTTGTTTAAGTCTTCGGCCTTGTTAAAAATGGGTCGTCTATGGGCTTTGACATTCACTCCCGTCATCTTATAACTTTTGAGTTCTGTCAAAGAGGGACAACTGTAGACACCCCATTTTTGACCGTCCTCAAGACTTGGATGTCATCATTTGAACACTCGATGATCATCTATGCTCGTGTTCGTTTTGAGTTCCCGAAGGTCTCGGCTACGCGCCTTGCCTTAAGATCTCTCAACTTGTTTGTTTTGTGCTTGGTTGTGGACCAAGAACTCGTGGTTTTGTTTCTAAGGGAAAAGGGTGGCTTGTTGGCCATCCCTGCAACCCATCGGCTGAGGCATTGCGCTATCGGCCATGTTTTCTTGCCATCGGCCATAAGTGTTGGCCGATCAGCACTCTTTTTGGTCGATTGGCCATATTTTTGAGCCGAGACCTTTCCATCTGCTTTTTGCAAATATTTTGTGCCAACTGTGACAGCTAGTGAGCACAATTCTCTTCCTCCATACACGTGTATAAAGGGATTGTATTCAAGACTCAAGCTTGTTAAGCTTGAGAATTGAAATTCTATAAGAAGAGAGGCCCTTCTCCCTTTCCAGAGGTTCTAAGAATTTGATATACAAGTTCTATATCTCTCTCTCTATATATATTTTACCTTTCTCTCTTGTTTAGCCCTTGTTTGTGCCGAAACGTGTAAAATCTTCACACTATTGCACATAAACACCTACTAGAACACCATCCTTTTGTTGCTGAGTTATTGAGGAGTTGGTTTTAGTGTTCTTGGACTGGTTTTAGCTCAGAAAAGCTGCTGGAATTGTGTTCTTGAAGGTGTTCTTCAAGAGTGAGTCAACTACCTTTTAATCCCTTGTTTTGGCTTAAGCTTTTAGACCTATTTGCATGCTGATTTAAGCTTAACTTTCTACTGTAAAAAGTTCTGATTTTTCATGCTTGTGATGTTTGTTTAAGGTCACTTTTGTGTTGGGGGTAGTCTACCCCCTTTTAGGCCTTGTTCGGCCTTGTTTTGTGCCTTTCTTTTTGAGCTTTGGGACCACCTTGTTTTGGCCTTCTCACCACTGAAATCCAAAGAATTTTTAGTGGTGGAAAGGTGGTTTTGGAGTCTTAAATAGGAGAGGGACACCCCCCCTCTCCTTGTGTCTCATATGCTAGTATAAATGGCTCATAATAGTAGCATGTTTGCTTAGCATGTTTTGGTTCCATTTTAGCAACTTTTGGTGTTATTTTAGCATGCTATACCTCTGTCTAAGGTTGGTTTGATAGCCTCTTACATGCATCATGCACTTGTAGTGTAATACTCTCTATTGCCTTAACATGCATCTTGCATTTGGATGATCATTCGTGCATGTTTTGGCTCAACTCAAAGAAGCTTTTAGTCATGTTTTGCCATGCTTGAGCTCTGTTTCATGTTGTTTTAGTCATGCATGCACTGTTTTGTATAGCCTTGGTTCAATCTAGCTTGTTAGTTTTGAGTGTCCAAGTCATTAGCATGCACTGCTTAGACCATTTTCATGATTTGGCATCATTTCATATGTGATTTTAGTCCATGTAGTGTAGCCATACACTTGCATTTTCCACCCTTTTGATGTTTTGAAGGTTTGGTGTTTTATGTCTTGAGAATGGATCATTGTGCATGCCTCCATGCTTAGGCCTTTGGGTTGCCATCTCAGTGGGTTTTTGGGCTTATTTTGATATGCCATAACTCTTATTTTTATTGGTTAAGTCATGCCATGTTTGGGTTTGATAGATGTAGTGTAGCACCCCTTTGTTAGCCTTGCATGCTTCATGTTTTTCGTCTTTTGTTCTAGCTTGTGTTGGCTAGGTTCAAGCATGTTTTTGGTCTTGTATTGACCTGCCTTGGGACTATTTTGGTTGCCCTTCGCCCTTTGAGGCTTGCTTTGCATGGCCATGGTTTAAATCCCTTTGCTAACCTTGAGCTTTGAGCCTCTTAATATGCTATACTTGCATTGTTTGGTTGATTTGGCATCATTCCATGCTTAATTTCAGGGCTTATAGTATTGTCACGTGCTCTTAAGAGTTGGTGTCTTCATGCCTTAATTCTTGGGCCAATTGGCATGCAAGCTTGTCTTGCATTTCATGTCATCAATTCATCACTTTGGCCACTGATTTGGGCATGGCTGAGGTCTGCCCATTTGGTTTAAGTCCATCTTTGCATGTTGTTGCATGCTTGCTAGTTTGATGTTGTTGCATGCTAGTCCATCTTTGCATGTTGTTGCATGCTTGCTAGTTTGATGTTGTTGCATGCTAGTCCATCTTTGCATGTTGTTGCATGCTTATCTATCTTGCATGTTATTGCATACTTGTTAGATTGCATGTTGTCGCATGCTTGTTGTTGGCATTGTTGTTGCATGCTTATTACATTACATGTTTGCATGTTGCTTATTACATTACATGTTTGCAAGTTTTAGGTTGCATTGCATTGCTCATGCTTGAGTCACATTGCATTTGGCATGCTTATGTTGTATTGCATAGCTTTTCCATGTTGCATGCATGGCATTGTGTTTGGTTTGGGTGTTGAACCAAACACAAGGAACGAGGGACGTTTCATACTTGAAGTGATTAAATGTGCCTCAATCCTCGGTCCCCGACCCTCTTGATCAAACATGATAAAGTTTAAGGTAATTATGTGTTTTTGTGCATTTCATTCACATTGAATTGTGCAACTCGGCCTCTTTGGCCATTATGCATCGAAATGCGTGATTGATGGCTCGAGAGTCGAACACTACACTCCTTTGAGTTTCAAACATGATAAGGGGTATAGTTGCACAACATTTTCTTACAAATGTATTGCCATGTCTCTGTTTGTACTCTACTACAGCAAAAGGAGCAATCTGCAGGAAGAGATGGCTGATCGGCTATCTGGAGTGCTGATCGGCTAACAATTTTTTGCCGATGAACTCAAAAGTGGTCGATTACCCTTTTCATTTGGCCGATGGCCTCTCAAGATGTCCATGAGGTGGTTCAGAAGCATCACAGAGATTTGTACAGTTTTTAGAGGTGCAGAACAGTGCAAACAGAGGCAACATGAGGCATGGCAACGGATTTCCGAGTGAGGCCGACCGAGCACGCATGTGTCCCTCTTCTCGAGGCCGTTTTAACTACTTTGTATAGTTAGTTAATTTGTAATTAATTAGTTAATGTGTTAGCTAATTCAATTCATTGTTGTAAATTTTTAATTAGCTTGTTTGTTAATTAGTTTTGGTGTTGTAATAATTAGTCTAAGTAGATTATTAAATTAGTTAGAATAGCTTAGCGTAGCTAGCTTGTATTATTCATTCAGACCCTCTGTCGAGAGGGCGAATTGTGTAATAAGTGTGTGTGAGTGTGTGAATGTCTTCCAATCCCACGTCTTTCTCCCTTTTACTTAACCGCTTACGATGGCTAGTTTAGGACATATTTCAATTAGCATTCCTATGCTCGCATGTTTGTATCCATTCATCTGTATTGCATGCACCGGGCTTGGCACATCATACTAACTACATTGTATTTCAATTCCTACTTGAATACATGATTATCAATTTGCATCTCATACGCCATCTTAGAATAGCCAAGCTTATTTCTAGTTGCATATTGCATGTGTTGCATTAGCCATCTTTACATAAACTAGGATCATGCATTGATCACTAACTAGCTATTGTTTTAGCTCAGAGTACTAGGTAAGCTTTTATGCTTTAGCATCTTGCATGAGTATGAGTGTTGCCATGATAGCATGCTTGCCATGAGGCTAACTGCTTATGTGTTTAACTTCCTGAATGCCTGTGGGTGAAGGTTGGATTACTTGAATTGGAACAATTCATTGAAATGTGAGTTTTAAGCCCACTTGCGAGTGGCAAAATCATGTTTTCTTAAGCCCACTTAAGGGTGGCAAAATCCACGTCTTAGCCTATTTGCGAGTAGCACCTTCAAACAATTTTCAAACAAACATGAGATATTTTGTTCCAACTTAGGCGATCTAGTCTATACTTGTATGCTGTGCGCATCACGTAGTAAGCTAGCTAACAAACTGAAATAAGAACACATGGGCTTTCAAAAACAAAATATCATGCTTAGTACAGGCCGATCTTTGATCAGGCGAGCGGGGGTGCTCATTGCATGACCTTCCCCTCTCGTACCCAAGTTCCCGAGCCGAGGCAACTTTGGTGATGACGGACACGTGGCCTTAGGCACGAGTCAGGGTTTCCTAAATTTCCCTAAAATAAAATATTTAGGTGGCGACTATATATCTGGCAAAGCAGTCCATGTTTGGCACTTCTTTATTAAAATCAGTTTTCCAAAACGATTTGCCGGATTTGGACTCTTTGGTGATTTATCAATCTTGCATTGTACTTTGCAAGATTAGATTCAGAACCGTGACATTGTGTCCGAACTGTAGTCGCTAATGAACAAAACGGATTTCGCGCCATTTCGTGCGCGGAGCCGGGACGTTCGGGCACGTCTACAGCAGGCACTGGGTTTTCTTTCACAACTCCATCTGTGTTGAGTTTGGTTCTTCCAGCTTCAGGAGGTTTCCAACATGTATGGAACCAAGAACGGATCCTAAGGCCAAGGGGAAAGTTGGATATAAATTTCCATTCGAGTGTTTTGGCCACGACAAAACTGTGGTTTAAGAGAGAAGGGGATAGGATCAAAACAGGAGTTTTTTTGTTTCGAAAAGGACCAACATGCTAAACGAAAAAAGGCTAGCCAAGTACATGAAAAAGGTTGATGTGGCTGTTGATTTCCAACCTCACAACCAAACTAGATCTGCTAGCCAAGATCTAAGGAACTTTGTCGTAGAGTACATGGAAGAATAGATTAAACCCAACACCTACACACAAGAAAACAACAAACACCGGTGACTCGTCCACCAAGGGGCACTCCAATCATTAAGTCAGTCAACTTATCTCTCAAAGATAACAATTCAAGTGAATAATCCCCAAGCAAAAAGCATGCCTTAGACTCACGGGGGTGTCTCACTTTTATAGCCAGCAGTGCCCTCGTCCTCTAAAAGTATCACTTCACAGGATTCTATCCCTTAAGGATAACCTCTATCTCGGACTCCTCCAATCCAGATTAGGATGAACTCTCTTAAGAGTCTTATCTCTATCCAAATAGAGAGCCTCAAACCATCCAGGCAAGGTCTTAAAAACCAGAACTGACCAATCGGTTCAACTAGTTGAACCACTGGCCGGTCCAAGTTTCGGCCCGGTTAGCCACCTTGAACTGTTCAAAGATGAAAACTGTTCTATTTAGTGAGAACCATTCAAACTGACGGTTTAACTGGCGAACCAATTGACTCGTGAACGGGTCAAGAAAACCGGAGCAATTTGCATATAATGTATATATATATATAAAATCCCCAAATCCTACGTTTCTTTTCTTTGCTTTTTTTCACTGTTGAAGCCGATTTAGATCTAGGGCTTTCGAAGTTCGACATATGAAACTCTCTCCTTTTGTCTTATTGCTCATATTCATCCACCATCACCATTAACAAATACCAAATAAAGCATGAGACTAAAACTTAGTTGAGCCCCCTGCTCAAGTTCTTCAACTCTTCTTTGCATCATTCTTGCCGACAAAGACCGAAACGCAGATTTCAAAACTTTCTGTGTTTTACAATTTTCAGTTTTATTTTACCTTTCTTAGTTTTTATTTTCTAACTTTTATATTTTATTGTTGTGTTTTTAATTTCTATTAACCCTATAGTTCATGTTATTTTTTAAATTATGAAATTATGATTGATTATATTTAGGATTTTTTTGTTTGAAAATATAAAAAAAAAATTACTAAAAACATTTAAAATTAAAAAAAATCTTTAAAATTTAATATCTATATTGTTAATTTATAAGTTTTTGAAAAATTATTTATGACATCACGGTTCAATCCACACTGCGGGGAATTTAGCTTTCAGCAGCATTTTAAGTGCCAAAAACGTCACTAATTCTTTTTGTGACGCTTAGCACCAAACACCAAGGACACGGCTGTCGTTGTAGCATTGTGGCGCTTTAGAAATATCATTAATTTGTTATTAAAACACCGCTAAATGTGGTACATAACGGCAAGGTGACGCCATAACAATTTTTAGAGATGTTTCAAAAATGTCGTCATAGCTTTTTTTAAAAAAAAATTTAAAAAACCAATTGTTAGGTATATAGTGGCGTTTTGAAAAATGCCATTATATCTTTATTTTTTTAATTATTTTTTTGAATTGTGCTAATTCTATGTGGTTGAACTAAAAAAATACTTGTAATAAAATTGAAAAGTAGCACTAATATGAAACAATAACTCTCATTTCCATTCAAATGAACATTTGTCAAAAGATAAGCCAATTATATGAAAAGCTGTCAAGTAGCAAATATAACATTAATTCACTTTCTCATTCAATTTAATATCCAATCACCATTAATTACGAAAACATATCCACAAATCATGTTTTAACATTTGCCAAAAAATAATAGAAAAAACATCAAGACAAACCCCATGAGTTATGATTTAATTTAATGTCTTGTCCTTGTTACTAAATTCACTGAACTCAGCTGATATAGCATAGAATTTGTAGTCTTCACTAGTCTGGATACCTGCATCTGAACATGGAAGCCAAATCAGGTAAAGTGCATAAATCAATAACAGTAGAAGTGTTACAACTATAAAACATAAGATCTACATTACAACTCACCATCTGTGAAGAAGGTTTTGTACCTGGAAGAACAATTTAAACAAATCAGTCATTTCTAAGGCTTTGAAACAGCAAAAAAAAAAAAAAAAAGAGAGAGAAGAAAGACAAATATAAATTTTTTTTTTTTACCACGCTTCTATCATAAAGAGCAGCTTTTTTTTTTTTTTTCAACAATCTTTTTTCTTACATACAATAAAACAAAAGATTATGTACAGTGGGATGAGCTTTATCAATCAAGAGCTGACATGCACATCCAAGGAGATACAAAATTGAATAAAGAAAGCCAATTCTCAAGCAAGTTATATCTATGTATGTATTATGCATTTGAACTAAGGAGTTGTCAAAATAAGAGCCGAACAAATCCAAATGTCTAAAGTATGCTTCATATCACCAGAAAAATATCATCTCACCATGGCTAGATGAAAGCCACAGAGGTACAAAAATTCTTTTAGGGAGGACCACATATCACGTGACTTATAAAAACTATCATATCAGTATTGCTTTGGTTTGGATCTTTAGAATCTTGTCCATCTTGTAAGAAAAATCAGTGAGATAATTGCATAACATGTCACAAAAACTTTAGTTGATATGAACAACTATAGGAACAGATAAACATATCAACTAAATTGTTCTGTGCCGTAAAACGAACAAATCACTATTTTAAAAAAATTGAACTTGCAGCTACTCTAGGGAAACATATGAAGACTAACCAATAAATTGTTCTACATTAATAAAATACTCCAACAGGAATGGATGATCCAAAATATCACCCTCTAATTTCTGAAGTTCCATGACCCAAATTGGATTCCAATTCTCCATGGAAATTGTAACAACCCCAACCCGTGATTAACTATTAATTCGTGATTATATGTAATTCAGAAGAAATCATGTGTTAAATGCATGAATTATATGTTAATTGTATTTATATCTGTCTATCGTAGAAGTACCTATTTGTGTCTCTATTTGGTTCAGTGAATTGAAGGCCTTATCGACATCCGATCATGAAATTGACTTGATTTATGTGTTATTTGAAATTTTTAGAATTTTATGGTAGGTTGAATTGAAATTCGATTTGGAACCAAAATAATTAGAATAAACTGATTCCAATTAGTTATCTTTAACACAAATTAATTAAGTTTCATTAATTGAGCCTATATAAGGCTAATTTGATTCCATGAGTTCATTTTGCACCTTCATTTGAACCTCTTTGAGCTCCAAACACGAGGGTGAGTGAAAAGAGTGACCTTAAATTTATTTTGGAAAGGAATTAAGCTCAAGTGAAGGGAATGGCTAGGAAGTGAAGGCATTGGACTTAGAGACTCAAGAATTAAGTCTTTAGCTCTCACTTTGAAAAGCCTAGGTAAGAATTCAACCCTTAGATTGTACAATTATGATGTTTACGACATGAATTCTAGAGAATTAAGTTGTGTAATACAAAAATTGAGCTAATAAGTTGGTAGGAAGATCATATCTTGCATGCATGTTCATTTCACCACAATTTGAGTATGATTTCTTTGAACAAGAGAATTCTTTCAAAGAATTCAACATGTTCTTGTGCGTAACACCTCATTTGAACAAGGTTTAAAGCTTTGAAGCCAAGAACCTTCACATGTTATGTTCATGAAACATCAAGTTTGATTTCACACAATTGACATGCTTTTGGGGCTTGATTTTTGCGAAATGATCTTCAATTCATGATATTCTATAAATTTCCAAATGTTTTCTTGAGTTTTGGCCCAAGAGGATGAGTTTTGATGTGTTAAATTCGAGTTTTGAGCTTGGGAGTGCAATCTAAAAATTCCAAAATTCTGCTCCTCCGCTCGAGCGACAGATTCTGTGCTCGAGTGACCACCTTTATTTTTTTGCACCTCCGTTTGAGCGACCAAAAGTTGGCTCGAGCGTAAATTGCATGCTCCTAGAAATTTTCATGTTTTGCAGACCGCTCGAGCAACAAGAGTTGCGCTTAAGAGAAAACCTCAATCTTACGCTCGAGCGACCATCGAGCATGCATCGAGAAAAAAAATCAAGTAACTAGTATTTTTGCAAAGTTTACAGACCGCTCGAGCGACCTCTCATATGTTTAAACGTCCGCTCAAGCGAAGGAAGTTGCGCTCGAGCAAGGCCCCTGTTTTTAGCATAATTGACTAAGTGTTTTCAAGTATATTTTAGCATCCTCATTGCATCCTAGGCATTCCTAGGCCAAGATTAAGGAATAATAATGAGGATAAGACTTACAAACACACGAAGAATGAAATGAAATAAGTTAAGTACGATTCGAGCGTGTGTTTCAGTATGTGTATTTATTATGTTTGTGTAAGTCACGCGTCGTGAACTGTTGATCCATTGGTTGCTATCAAGCTATCTGTGCAACTATCAGTGAGTGATAACGTAGTAAAGCTATGTTTGATATGAAGTACTTTCTAGACATTATGATATGACATGAACTGTTTTTAAATGATACAAAATGCTATTTTGTGATTCCATGAATGATGATCTATATCTTTGACAAGTATTTGTGGTATCCTTAGTAGAGGCCCTCGCCTAGGGGACATAATACTGAGGCATATGGTCATGAGGCCTTCGCTCAGGGGAAAGAATACCGTGGCCCATGTATGAGATATGTTACCCAGTACCGGAGGTTCCATTATGGAACTTGTTATGCTTGACCAAAGTGATATATTAATGCTAATGGAAGTACCACACATGATTTGAATATGATTATGAACATGACTCTATTTTATTACGACCATGCTTATCTCTCTGACTGATATGATATGAAACTGGACATCATTCATTAAAATCTTTACTCTATTATTGTTCACTGAGTTTTTGCTCACTATATATGTATCATGTATGTAGGTGACCAGGCGCATGACCAGACTCAAAGTTGATGACCTAAAGTCTCTGTTTGTCGACCAACCATTGTGCTTCCCGAGGAGGTTCCAAAAAGAGTTTTGTGGTCGAGTTTTGCGAACTTTTGTTGTTTTGTAAATAGTTCTTTTGCCTTACTTTGTATTATGACGATGGAGAATGGATAAGTAAATGATGTCATACGTGGGTTTATCTATATCAGTTTTAAATGTTTTTATCTTATGTATGTTTCTACATTTGCTTTTTCTAGCCCCTTATAGTTTGTTATTCAGGTCAGAGGCCTTCGATAATCCGAGGATTACTGGTTGGTATGACGCTAAACTTTAAGGGACGGGTTTGGGTCGTGACAAAGTGGTATCAGAGCACATATTATACCGTACACACAAGTCCATATGAGTTATAGGATGTCCTAGAAAAGAATTACGGACATTTCATTTGCATGTGTCAATGTGTGTGTTAATTCTGAAACTGAATCTGAACATAAACACATGAAATTGAAACGAATGATTTGCTCATCATATGTTGGATACGGACTATAAGAAGGCTCAAAAATTTGAGAGGGGATTAGATTTGGATGTGTTTGATCGAGTAGGCATCCTGAAGTTGCCTACTTATGTGGAAGTATTTGATAGAGCATTGATGGCAGAGGCCACTCTAGCAGCAAAGAAACAAGTTAAAGCTCTAACAACGGAATGGAGAGGAAAGAGACGCGGCTTCAATTTCAGAAAGGGTCGGTCATTTTCAAAGAAGCAAAACACGAGATCCTCCAGTAGCTCGAGTCAGAGTAATGGAACTATTCCAGTTTGCCCTGATTGTAGAAGAAAGCATAAAGGAGTGTGTTACCATGCATCAGGAGCCTGTTACCGGTGTGGCAAGGTTGGCTATATAATGAAAGATTGTCCACTTGGGACCGAGAATGCCAATCACCCCGCAGAAAGTTTGGCCAGATCTGCTTCTGTAACAAGGTCAAATGTTAGAACTAATGTCAGAGGTAACACTGGAAATGTGACGTTAAGGCAATGGAGAGTATTCGCACTGGTGCCTGGAGACGTACAGAACACCGAGTCTGTGGTGTCAGGTATAATTTCCATCTATCCTCAAAATGCGTATGTCTTGATAGATTCTGGTTCTTCACATTCGTTTGTGTCGCGTGCCTTTTCTCGAAAACTGACTAGACCTTTAGAACCCATGAATTATTTATTGTTTGTATCTATGCCATTCTGGGGCTCTATGGTATGCGCTTATGTTTATCTAGCATGTGATATTGTGATTGGTGATATGATATTGTATGTTGATTTATTACCTTTGGGAATTGATCATTTTGACTACATATTGGGTATGAATTGGTTAACGAAGTATTGTGCATTGATTGTGTGAATAAATCTATTGTATTTCGTCCATCTGGTTTACCTGAATTTGTATTTGTTATGAATAGCGTAGTTCCTCCCCCGTATTTGATTTCTGCCATGAAAGCTATTAAACTGCTTAGGAAGGGGTGTATGGGCTATATGTGTTATGTTTTGACTGAGACTTCTGATTGTTCTAATGTGGAAACTATTCTTGTTGCTTGTGAATTTTCTAATGTGTTCCCGACAGAATTGCCTGGAGACTTAATTGATAAAGAAATTGAATTCACCATCGATGTACTACCTGGAACACAACCAATATCCGGAACCCATACAGAATGTCAACTTCTGAATTGAAAAAATTAAAAGCTCAACTTCAAGAATTTTTAGACAAGAAGTTTATCTGCCCGAGCACGTCACATTTGGGTGCTCCAGTTTTGTTTGTCAAGAAGAAAGATGGATCTTTAAGGCTGCGTATAGACTATTGGGAATTGAACCAAGTGACTATCAAGAACAAATACTCATTACCTCGAATAGATGACCTATTTGACTAACTCTAGGGGACACAAGTGTTCTCCAAGGCCCCGTTTGTTTTAGGAGATAGAGGTGGGATTGAGATAGAGATAGAGGTGGGACCCACTATATGTTGTGTTTGTTTTGGGAGATGGAAAGGGAATTCATAATCCCATGGGATTAGGATGGGCCTTGGTGTTGGGATTGAGATGGAGGAGGTGGAGATAGTATTAGGAAATTAGTTCCTTGGGATTAGGTTTTTTTTATTTTTTATTTTTTTATTTACATGTTGGGCATTTTTTTTAAACATTAATGTTTAATGTTTTTGTATTTTTTTGTTAAGTAAAAATCATAATTTTATTTGTTTTCATATTTTATATTTCTTTTATAGGGTAATAATTTAACAATTCCCGCATTAACAACTACCATCAAAACAAACACAATTTTACTTAATCCCCTTATTATCAATCCCCTCACTAACAATCCCCTCACTAACAATCCCCTCACTATCAATCTCCTCCATTCTACCTCTGAAAACAAACGGGGCCCAAGATAGACCTTAGATCCGGGTATCACCAGCTAAAAGTTAAAGCAGATGACGTAGAGAAAACTGCATTCAGAACCAGATATGGACACTATGAATTTGTGGTAATGCCATTTGGGGTAACAAATACACCTGCAGCGTTTATGGACCTAATGAATAGGGTTTTCAAACAATTTGTTGATAAATTTATCGTTGTATTTATTGATGATATACTGATTTACTCCAAAAGTAGGAAAGAACATGAAAATTACCTGAGAACTGCCTCGCAGCTTTTGAGAGAAAAGAAGTTATATGCAAAATTTTCTAAATGTGAATTCTAGCTTGACAGTGTAGCATTTCTAGGACATGTGATCAACAATGATGGTGTATCAGTGGACCCACAAAAACTTGAAGCCATTATAGACTGGCCAAGGCCGACCAATGTGTCAGAAATTAGAAAATTTTTGGGGCTTGCTAGCTATTATCATAGATTTGTGAGAGACTTCTCTAAGCTTACTATGCCATTAACACAGTTGACACAGAAAAATGTACCATTTGACTGGACTGATCAGCGGGAATTAGCCTTCCAAGAACTGAAAACTAGATTAGTAACTGCACCAATTCTAACATTGCCTAATGGAACCGATGGATTTCAGATTTATAGTGATGCTTCCTACAAAGGCTTGGGGTGTGTATTAATCTAGAATGGGAAGGTAATTGCATATGCTTCTCGGCAACTCCGATCGCATGAAAAGAATTACCCAACTCATGACCTTGAATTAGCAGTTGTGGTCTTTGCATTAAAGATTTGGCGCCATTATCTATATGGAGTGACTTGTGAGGTGTACACTGATCATAAAAGCTTGAAATATTTCTTTACGCAGAAAGAATTGAACATGAAACAGAGACGGTGGCTTGAATTAATAAAAGACTATGATTTGCAGATTCTGTATCATCTAGGAAAGGCAAATACAGTTGGAGATGCTTTGAGCCGGAAATCCATTGCCAATTTGTCATGTTTGCTCACCAGTTAGAAAGAACTGTTATGTGACTTGGAAAAAGATGGAATCGAAATTGTGTTGCGTGAACAAGGTGGAGTCTTAGCTGCTATTTATGCCCAACCTACAATTATTGAAGTGATTAGAGAGAAACAACTGCAAGATGAATTTTTGAAGAAGATTGTGGATGAAATTGACTCAAAACCAAGGTTGGGATTTGTGTTTGATAATAATGTGTTGAAATTTCAGAACTGACTTTGTGTACCGGAATGTTTTGATTTGAGGAAACGAATTATGGTCGAAGCCCACAATTTGAAATTTTCTATGCATCCGGGTAATACGAGAATGTACAAAGATTTGAAGCAAAACTTCTGGTGGCCTGGAATGAAGAAAAGTATTGTTGACTATGTAGCTAGATGTCTGCATTGCCAACAAGTTAAAGTCGAGCATCAGTAACCCGTTGGATTGCTTTAGCTGCTTCCGATAACGGAGTGGAAATGGGAGCATATTACCATGGACATCATTGTAGGATTACTTCGCTCTTCTCAAGGTCTGGATCTATTTGGGTAATTGTTGATCGTTTGACTAAATTCGTACATTTCTTACCTGTCAAAACTTTTTATAATGCAGATAAACTGGCTAACATGTATATGAATGAGATTGTGAAATTACACGATGTGCCAGTGTCTATTGTATCTGACAGAGATCCGAAGTTCGATTCAATATTCTAGTAGAGTCTACAGCAAGCTTTGGGAACTGGGTTAAGACTGAGCAATGCATATCACCCATAGATAAATGATCAATCAAATAGAATGATAATGAATTTAGAAAATATGCTCAGAATGTGTGTCCTAGATTTCCAAGGCAATTGGGAGACCTACTTACCACTGGTTAAATTTGTATATAACAACAGCTACCATTCAAGTGTCAGTATGACTCCTTATGAAGCTTTGTATGATAGAAAATGCCGTTCTCCAATCTGTTGGGCTAAGGTAGGTGACAGACCTTTATTGGGACAAGAACTTTTGCAAGAAACAATAGAAAATGTGAAATTGATTTAACAAAGATTGAAAACTGCACAGAGCCGCCAAAGAGTTATGCAGATGTTCGAAGAAGAGATAGAGAATATGAAGTCGGGGATCACATTTTTATCAAAGTTACTCCAATGAAAGGGCAAACTTGGTTTGCTGTGAAAAGAAAACTGGCACCGAGATATGTTGGGCCATATGAAATTCTTGAGAAGATCAATCCAGTGACATGTCAGGTAGCTTTACCGCCGGTTATGGAACATATGCATAATATTTTCATGTTTCGATGCTTCGGGACTATTTACGAGATCCACTTCATATGATTGAGTCAACCCGTGTGCTTCTGAAACATGACTATACGTACGAAGAGAGGCCAATTCAAATTGTGAATCGCAGAATCAGAAGGTTGAGGAACAAAGAAATACCATTAGTAAAAGTTAATTGGCAAAATCATGGAGGAACATATGCAACATGGGAGATGGAAGAGGATATGATTAAGAGATACCTTGATTTGTTCCCTTTGGATCCGGTATTCTTCTAAAACGAAAGTAATTCGAGTTTGGAGGACCAAACTCTTTAAGGGAGGAAGACTGTAACAACCCCAACCCGTGATTAACTATTAATCCATGATTGTGCATAATTCATAGGAAATCATGTGTTAAGTGCATCAATTATATGTTAATTGCATTTATATTGGTCTATCGTAGAAGTACATGTTTGTGTCTCTGTTTGGTTTTGTGAATTGAAGGCTTATCGACATTCGATCATGAAATTGACTTGATTTATGTGTTATTTAGAATTTTTTGAATTTTATGGTAGGTTGAATTGAAATTCAATTTGAAACCAAATAATTAGAATAAACTGATTCCAATTAGTTATCTTTAACACAAATTAATTATATTTCATTAATTGAGCCTATATAAGGCTAATTTGACTCTATGAGTTCATTTTGCACCTTCATTTCAACCTCTTTGAGCTCCAAACGTGAGAGTGAGTGAGAAGAGTGAGCTTAGAGTCATTTTGGAAAGGAATTAAGCCCAAGTAAAGGGAATGGCTAGGAAGTGAAGACATTAGACTTAGAGACTCAAGAATTAAGCCTCTAGCTCTCACTTTGGAAAGCCTAGGTAAGAATTCAACCCTTAGATTGTACAATTATGATATTTAGGACATGAATTCTAGAGAATTAAGTTGTGTAATACAAGAATTGAGCTAATAAGTTGGTAGGAAGATCATATCATGCATGCATGTTCATTTCACCATAATTTGAGTTTGATTTTAAAGAATTCTCACATGCATGTGCTTCTCTTGCTTTTGTTTTAAGAATTCAATATGTTTTTGTGCTTAACACCTCATTTGAATAAGGATTAAAGCTTTGAAGCCAAGAACCTTCACACATGTTATGTTTATGAAACATCAAATTTGATTTCACACAATTGACATGCTTTTGGGCCTTGATATTTGCGAAATGATCTTCAATTCATGATATTTTATAAATTTCCAAATGTCTTCTTGAGTTTTGGCCCAAGAGGATGAGTTTTGATGTGTTAAATTCGAGTTTTGAACTTGGGAGTGCAATCTAGAAATTCCAGAATTCTGCTCCTCCGTTCGAGCGACAGATCCTACGCTCGAGTGACCACCTTTATTTTTTTGCACCTCCGCTCGAGCGACCAAAAGTTTGCTCAAGTGTAAATTGCATGCTCCTAGAAGTTTTTATGTTTTGCAAACCACTCAAGCGACAAGAGTTGCGCTCGAGCAAAGACCTTAGTCTCATGCTCGAGCAACCGTTGAGCATGTGTCGAGTGAAAAAATTAAGCAACCAGTACTTTTGCAAAGTTTACAGACCGCTCGAGCAACCAGAATTGTGCTCGAGCGACCTCTCACATTTTTGAACGTCCACTCAAGCGAATGAAGTTACGCTCAAGCAAGGCCCTTGTTTTTAGCATAATTGACTAAGTGTTTTCAAGTGCATTTTAGCATCCTCATTGCATCCTAGGCATTCCTAGGCCAAGATTAAGGAATAATAATGAGGATAAGACTTACAAACACACAAAGAACGAAATAAAATAAGTTATGTACAATCCAAGCGTGTGTTTCACTATGTGTATCTGTTATGTTGGTGTAGGTCGCGCCCTGAGGTGTTGATCCATTGGTTGCTATCAAGCTATCTGTGCAACTATCAGTGAGTGATAACGTAGTAAAGCTATGTTTGATATGAAGTACTTTCTGGACACTATGATATGATATGAACCGTTTCTAAATGATACAAAAGGCTATTTTGTGATTCCATGAATGATGATCCATATCTTTGACAAGTATTTGTGGTATCCTTAGTAGATGCCCTCGCTGATGGGACATAATATTAAGGCTTATGGTCATGAGGCCCTCGCTTAAGGGAAAGAATATCATGGCCAGGCCCTCGCCCGGGGTAAACAATATCGTGGCCCATGTATGAGATATGTTACTCGGTACCAGAGGTTCCATTATGGAACTTGTTATGCTTGGCCAAAGTGATATGTTAATGCTAATGGAAGTACTACACATGATTTGAATACGATTATGAACATGATTCTGTTTTTTATACGACTATGCTTATCTCTCTGATTGATATGATATGAAGCTGGACATCATTCATTAAAATCTTTACTCTGTTATTGTTCACTGAGCTTTTGCTCACTATATATATAATGTATATAGGTGACCAGGCGCGTGACCAGACTTAGAGTTCATGACCTGGAGTCTCAGTTTGTCGACCAACCATTGTGTCTCCCGAGGAGGTTCCAAAAAGAGTTTAGTGGTCAAGGTTTGCGAACTTTTGTTGTTTTGTAAATAGTTCTTTTGCCTTACTTTGTATTATGACGATGAGGAATGGATATGTAAATGATGTCATACATGGGTTTATGTATATAAGTTTTAAATGTTTTTGTCCTATGTATGTCTACATAGCTCTATGGACTATATATGTTTCTACATTTGCTTCCGCTAGCCCCTTATAGTTTGTTATTCAGGTCAGAGGCCGTCGGTAATCCAAGGATTACTGGCCGGTTACAATGCTAAACCTTAAGGGGTGGGTTTGGGTTGTGACTGAAATTTTCAAGTATCAGGTTATGAGCAGGTAGTTGCAATGTTACAGCATTGGCACAGTATGTTTAGGTGATTTAGTTTTGGTTGATTTGTGGAAATCATAAAACAATTAAAAGAAAAAGAATTGGTAATTATTCAAATTCAGATTATCACAAGATTCATGTACATTCATAAATTATACTATCTTATCATGAAATATGATCTGAAAATGTTCCACCGTAATATCATCAAAATAACTAATTTCTAGTCATTAACTAGAAATAAGCTATGCCCCACATTTGGCACTATAAAAGCATGTAAATTTTCTTTCTTTATACATTCATGTAACTTTTTTCATACGCTGACAACAAATTTCCAGCATTGCATAGGAGTATTAATATAGTTCAAAAGTCATATTACACCAATCCTATTGCAACTCAGTAATTACACTGACTGAAGCAATAGGAATTAAAGCCTATGCAATAGTAATCATATTGTTTATGATAATAACCCTATGCATGTGAGTGATACGACATTTATGCAATCTTAACATCCAACAAATTTGGCAAATTATATGGAACTGTGTTTTTATATTAACAAATTTTATTACAACAAACTAGAGCAAAAAGAAAAACAATAATATACATACGCTAGATTTGCCAACGTTTCAAATTTAATCACAGCCTTTCCTTCCGGGAGTTTAAGGGAAGAAAAATGCATTACCATTTCCTTCAAAGTCTGCTTTGTGCTTTTCACATCATTATTCCATAAGATGCTCTGTAATCGAAGCGTAGAAACTGTTTTATTTACAGGTCAAATTGTAAAAACTAAGGTCAAGCAAAAGCTGAATCTAACACAGATTCTCATATGACATGATATAAAAATAACATTTCTTGTCACAGGAGAGTTTTACATGTAAAACATGTGCAGAAGAGGGTAGCTAGTCATCAATGGTCAAATACCTTCCTAACATATTGTCTTTTCACCTCTTCCCAGGGTACTTTGCCTTTAGGAAAGAAGATTGAAGCATTCCAAAGGGCTCCTCTAGCAGCCATCATAGCTGAGGCACCTTAAAAAAGAAAAAGAAAAGAGAGGATGATCACTTAAATTGCAAATATCATTATATATATATATATATAGAGAGAGAGAGAGAGAGAGAGAGAGAAAGAGAGAGAGAAATAGACGCATAAAAAAAAGGGTAAGAACAAATCAGTCACTAACCATCATTTGCAAGATAGGAAAAATATCCAACATAGATACATCATTTAAAGAATTGATTGGAGATCTTTTACTTACCAGTTGCCAATTTAATGACAAAATATCTTCATATTCGAAGACATAACCATTTGCTATGATGTGAATAGATAGTGTGGTTACAACATCAGTAATCTCACTCCATTTGGCAAGATCTCTTGGCCTATTTGCAACTCTTCTGCAATTCACTCAACAAAAAACATACAGCCATTAGTTAAGCAATTAAAATAAAAGTCTTGATGAAAGTTAACTATGGTCCGAAACTAATGCACCCTTCCATTTGAAATAGCATAACAACAAAAGAATTACGCTTTAAAAGAAAAAAAAAACTAATCATTTCCAGAGACAACAAATCTAAAGAATCATTTCTTACAGGGTTCTTTCATACAGAGAGAGTTTCTGAGGCTTAGTCAAACCCATAGGTTTCAAGACATCCAAGAAAAGTCGAATATGTACCATAGGATCTCCAGACTTGTCGAAACGGGCAATGTGTGGCATTTTGAATTAGTTTGGAAGTCTTATGGCAGCCTCGATATACCCATCCTCAATGTCAGGAATGGAGTTAAATCCCTGTGCCTTTTTGAATTGCTTCTCAAGGTTAGCAATTTTTAACAAGGTCGAGGCGAGATCATTAATATTAAGGGGATAAAGCCCCTTATTAGGCTACATCAGGGGTCTAAAAACTCGAGCTTAAGCCAACCTATTTCGAGGATCTGGACCCTCCAAGCCTTCAGCTGGCAGAGGTGGGCCAAAGTTCGGCTGGGGGCTCGGGGCTGGATGTGTGGTAGATGCCTAGATGGGCATTGCATTTCAGCATTAGTCTCATCTCGTATGGCAATTCCCTGGTTTAGGGTCGTTGTCAAGGCCACAACTTCTTCTAGACTCTGTGCCATCACAGATCTGCTGATTTGACAATCGAGGAAATGGATGGGTGTAAGCTGAGAGCTGACTGACAAGGATTTTGACCTGGTTATACATGATGTATCTAAACTCGATTAATCTTGACAAGTTTGGCTAGATTGGGCTTTTTAGAATGGGTCTTTTGGCATTAGACGGATCTTTTGGGATTGGATCTTTTCTGATCTAGCTTTTTGAGATCAAAAGAACTGGACCTGGACCTTTGCTGAGTGGGTTTTTTCTAAAATTGGATGGACTGTGATGGGTTAAGGCGGGTACTGCTCCTTCTCTGGCGCAGACAAACGTGGCATTGACAACAAATGACTAATTAGATCAGGATACCGGGTATGCTAGTCAAAGCAATGCAAGATACAATTTTGTAGCCTTGGTTCTGGTTTTGCTGAACATTTAACCATATCAAGCACAAACCCTTGGATTTTGACCCAAATTTTGATTCTGATATGACCACTTAGTTGTGAAAAGAATCGCCTCAAGATTAAGACTCTCCCAGGATTACAACACACATTTCCGAATATTTCACATTTTGCACAAAAGCATTCAAAACAACCCTATGAGAGGTTTAGGGTTTCCCTGTCCTAGCTTTGGAGTGATCTGCAACTTTACTACTGAAACAACCAGTATCACATCATCCTGCATATGGGAGAGTATCCTATCCTTAGTTGGAACAATCACTATGGCTTTACTATATGCATCTAGGTCGATTGGTCAAAAGGGTACTTCAGCTAGATTACCTAGTATACCTCTCACACCTAACACCGAGAAGTAAAAGGAGGATCAAATGGTACAGCGGTAGTCCAGATCCAAGGGTTGTGTTCCTAACGTGGCAGAGCCCACTACTGGTCAGCCTTTTAGCAAGCTTTTGGGCAAGCCTCCGGCAAACTATCCAAGAATAGCAGATAGCAAACACAGTGACTTAAGCACACCAATACAAATGCAATGTAAAGAACATATAAGTGTAGATAAAATTTCACATCATGAAGTTCAAGTCAATTTCTCTAAATCCCCAGCAGAGTCGCCAGAAACTGTAGCTCGACTTTTCGTGCTCCTTTCGGATACGACTAGCCCTACAATTCGGACTATTGAGGTTCTAAATCTGATCTCATAAGTACAATGTGAAATAGAAAAACACAAAAGACTCCAAATCCGAAAATTCTTTTGGAAAATCGATTTTGAATCAAAATGCCAAAAATGGATTGCTTTGCCAGATACAGAGTCGTCACCTAAATATTTTTGAAAAATTTAGGAAACCCATGACTCATTCCAAAGGCCACTTATCCGTCATCACCAAAGTGTCTCGGCTCAGGAACTTAGGTACGAAAGGGGAAGGTCGTGAATTGAGCACCCCACTGACCCGATTAAAGATCGGCCTCTACTAAGCACGATGTGATTCTTATTTACGTTTTATGCACTTGATCTGGTCATTAGGCTAACATTACTATGTGTTGCACACAAGTATAGACTAATTTGCAAAAATTGGAACACTTTGATTTCATGTTTGTTTTGAAGAAAAAAAAAGGGTTTAAATACGTACCACTTGAAAAATGTGAGTTTGTATGTGCATTAATCAATGTATTCTAATTCAAGCAATTAGCCTTCATCCATATGCATTCAAATAGATATAGCACTTATGCAGTTAGCCTCAAGGCAAACATGCTAGACATGACAACACAATCACACTAATGCAATATGTAAAAGCAATAAAGCTTACCCCAATTCCCAAGGCAAACCAAAAGAGAGAAAATACTTAGAAAAATGCATGATCCTAACTAATGCAATATGCCTAATGCAACACATGCAATATGCAATTAATAGGCTCGGCTACTAGTATTGCGGGTGAATTAATTTGATAGCATGCAATTTAAGCACGTTTTCAAAGAAGTAATAAATAACAATGCTTTGTTAGAATGATGAACCGAGCCTCGATTCATGCAAGACAAATGGATGTAAATCAGGGAATATGCTAAATGAAACATGATGTTATATTCTATCCATCATAAGTAAGTAAATAAAGGGGAGAAAGACGTGGGGTTAACAGACATACACATTATTACAAGTTTGCCCTCACGCAGAAGGGTCTGAATGAATGTCTTAGCTAATTAATTACCTAAGTAACTAACTATTACAATACCCAAATGAAATAAATTAACTATACTAGCTAATTAACTAATTATTACAACAACAAATTTAACTAACTATTCTAGCTAATTAAATAATTACAACACAAAACTAACTAGCTATTCTAACTAATTAGTTACAAGTTCGCTACTCCAAGTACAACATACTAACATTACAACATCATTTTAACGAATCCCGAGAATCGAGGGATGACTCATGCATGAATGTGGATTTCCACCTGACAATGCTCTCCATTTTGCTACCGGAATTCCTCTGTTGGACAATTAGAAAATTGCATTGTTCTTTCACCCCAGCCTCTGCTCTGCTCTGTTGAAAAAAGGACACTGTTTGTCTGGAAAAATTGGCCAGCAACCCAGAAGTAGTGGCCGGCAGTCCACTAATAGTGGCTTGTCGTCCAGGAAAAATGGCCTGTCGGCCACTAATGTTGGTTCTTTCCTGCAGCAATAAAGAGCAAACAGAACACAAACCAAAGTATTCTTAGGAGATGTTTGCCCACACTTCCTCTCCTTCTCAACAAATTAGTCAAAGAATGGGTAGGCTTGCTTCGCAAGCCATCAATCGACTCAATTTGATTATATGATGACTTATGAACTAAGGGATACAATTTCAAGAAATGGTAAGGAAAGACCCACAAAACCTCCTCCCTATCATGGATTGATCAAGGGAAGTGGTTGACCTTGGAAATTTGAATCATTTCATCACTAGCAAGTATGAAATGACTCAAGTCTCCATGTGTTCAATTAACGTCCGATTGAACACCAAACTACGTTATTATCTTGTTTCATTTTAGTCCAAGTTTTATTACTTCATTTTAATTACCTTCCATTCCTTAATTCATGTAGCCCAAAAATGAAGATTAAGTCCTTTAATGGAAAAAAGTGTCAAACAAAGGGTTGTTTTAGGCATGAGAGAGATGTCATGCTGTTGGTAATGAATCTTAAAAGAAATTAAACCATTAAGCACAACAACCTCAATCTCAAGCTTAAACAATCCATCGGTTGAAACAACTCTAAAAGAGAATGAAAAATCAAGAAATGAGGGAGGTTGCAGAGATACTTAGAGGTGAACACAAGTATGGAAAGCAAGAAATAAAGGCTATCAACTCAAATAGGTTGGTGGTTAAGGCCTAAACCACCAAGCCTATGAGGACCATTACACTACAAGCATACTATACAAAGCATGAATGAAGCTAACTCACAAAAACAATCCTAAAATAGTCCAAAAAGTGTTGAATTAAGAAAAAAAACAACTACAACAACTAGCTAAAATATTGAGGGATTAAAACTAGCACACAAGCACAAGGATGGGAGGCTAACCCCTCCACTTTTGGGACTTCAAAACATGATTTTTGCCTTTGAAAATCAGTGGTAAAAAGCTCAAAAAAAGTTGATGAAAAGGTGGGAAACACAAAGGTAAAGGCCTTAGAAGTAAGGTTCAAAAAAGGGTTATCAACCCCTCTACCTTTAATGGCCTTAAACCACAAGTTTCAGCCCAAAAAGAAAGGTTATAAACAACTCAAAAACAGCAAGAAAAGATAGAAAACAAGTAGTGTAAAGATAGTAAAAAGCACTAGAATGTATACCTCTTGAAGAGGAATGATCCTTTGAGTTACAAACCACTAATTCACACTCTTAAGTTCCTCGAGAGGTAAAATGCAAGCTTAAATCACCTCAGCAAGGAACTCTCTAGGTTTGGTTTAGAGAGTTTAGGCAAAGGTTATGTAAGTTGAAAGAGAATTAGAGAATTATAAAGAGAGAAATTTTTCAAAATTTTTCTCTCCAAAGTTTTCTAAATTCCAAAATTTTTCTAACCTCTCTAACAAAAGAGAGGGTCATCTATATATAGAAATATATGAGAGACCCTCGAAAATATCCTTACAAACACAACTGGAATGGTGCATGCATCTGTAGAGACAGCTGGCAGAAAATATTTAGTTTTTTGCACTAGTGGCGGGCAGGCTACATTAGTGGGCGACATGCCATACTAGTGGGTCTGCAGGTCCCTGGATGCTCAGGTTTGAAAAACCACTTTTTGGTCCAAAACAAGGCGCAAGGTTTGTAAGTTCAAAACTGAGATTTCCTATTGAGGAAGTCAAGCATTTGACACGCGTACACATTCATCATTGAGTGATCAATCAGTGGTGCCCAAGTCTTAAGGACCATCAAAAATGGGGTGTCTACAGTTGCCCCTCTTTGACAGAACTCGAGGTCATGAAATGACATGAGTCAATGTCAAAGTCCGAAGACGACCCATTTTAACAATACCGTAAGACTTGGGCAAACAAACAAAATGCAGATGCAGTTGATTGAAACCAAGGGTTGCCTACGTATCCCGTTGCAAGGAATCAAACCAGCGTAGTTTAGGGGCGGAATACAAATAATACACAGTGCAATGCAATAATATAATCAAACCACAAGCAGTGATTACCACACAAATATCATAAAGGAATGGAGATGCAAAATCAAACTACGTTTTATATAGAAAAGAAGTGGGCACAGCCAAACGATGCCTAACACAGGCTTGCCTACACCCTCAATACTGGCCTCAGCGCAGCATAGAAGCTTACACATAACAGAATCATGTTTCAACGTAAAAGGGGTGTGAGCACATGCAAGACTATTTTTTTCACAGAAAAAGAAAGAGTACAAGTAACTGGGTAGTATGATATAAGTGATGAACGATCTGCTAGGAAAGATAATGATCCTAAATGTTGAATGCAACAAGACAAAGTACGATGCAATGGATGCAGTCAATAAGGCGTAGGTCGAACCACATTTTACCTAGAAAAGGCATGGACACAACACAAATCACGTCTAACATAGAAAAGGTGTTGACACCCTCAATACTGGCCTCAGCGCAGCATGGGTACTTGCACATGAAAGAACCATATTTTAATGAGAGAAAGGTATGAGCCCATACTAGACTGAGCTTAACATGGAAAGGATGCAGGTCATAAAATGGATAATGCAATAGATGCATGCAACAAATTCTATATGCAATGTGATAGATGTAATAGATAATAATGAATATGATGTAGCAGCTAGGAAGTGGTGCCTTAGAAAGTACCTGGTAGGGGCAATTGGCAATGATTCACCTCATGCTACTGGGGATCTTCCACTTCTTCTTGGTTTCAAGACTTTGTCTTTCATCTTGTGCTTCCAAACCACGGGTACTACTTTTCTCCTTGACTATGTTCGCAACTTTTCCTATTCTCCAACACGGTAACAGACTAGGTTGGTTCATTATCCAAAATTGAGGTGCATACAGGCTACCTCAACCTATGGGGTTGCCATATAGATTTCAAGTCGACGATACACCCCTGGGTATTTAAACCAGACTTTAGTCTCAGAAATTCCAAACCTTTGCGTTCTAGGCCTTGGCCACTCGAATTCTAGTTTCCACCATTTTAGTTGGTCTCCTAGGAACTCACTACAAACACAGTCAAGTGGCTATACCAGATCGCTTGAAGTCGTTCGGGCACGACAAACACCAAATGAATTGCACTTTAGAGGATTTAAGGTCTCCTAGACCCAGTGAGTACACAAGACAGTGTGGGTGAGGTGCACAAAACAGTGCGATATAAAATGAATGCACAAAACAGTGTTATGTGGGTGCACAAAATAGTGCAATACAAGTTTGCACAAGATAGTGCGATACTGGTGCACAGGACAATGCAATAAAAAGGTGAATGCACAAACAATGCAATGCAAGGTGCATAAAATAGTGCGTGGTGAGTGCACAAGACAATGCGATGCAAGTTAATGCATAGGACAGTGTTGTGGAAGGTGCAATGTAGGCTGAATGCAAAAAATAGTGCGATGCATGGGTGCACAAGATAGTACGATACAAGGTGAATGCATAAAACAGTGCGATGCAAGTGCACAAGACAGTGCAATACAAGGTCCACTAAACAGTACTATGTAGGTGCACAAAACAATGTGATGCAGGTGCACAAGACAGTGCGATATAGGGTGCACAAAATAGTGTTGTGCAAGTGCATAAAATAATGCGACATACGGTGCACAAGATAGTGCGATACAAGGTGAGTGCACAAAACAATGCGATGCAAGGTACACAAAATAGTGCGATACAAGGTAGAATGCACAAGATAGTGCAATGCAGGATAAATGCACAAAGTAGTGTTATGCAAGGTGAGAGATGCATGGTATGCAGAGGGAACAGAGCAGTACTCAGAGTAATGCGTCATGTACCCTATGAAATGAGTGCAGGGCAACTTGCCACAACTCATTGAAATGAAACACAAAAGGAAGCAACTCGACAAAACTCTGTTAAGTGCAGAACAAAGTCAAGAGCAAGAGCAACCAATCACGCAGTTCAAATTAACCGGAGTATATGAGCATGCATGCATAATCCAAAACACATGTATTAATCAGAGGGAAGATGGCAATCCCGAGAGAGTTTTGAAATGGTGGGAGACAACTTTTGAAAGTTGAATCAAATCAGAATCATCATGGGGGTGAGCCCACCCTAATCCAGGGGAAAGTGCCCAACAAATGGCTTTGAGCGGATGGAGAGAAAGATTGGGTTCATCCTCTTGTTCAATTGATGACCCGATCAGATGCACTGAAAATTGACCCTAGTGTCCAGTCATTGACCACCGTTTTCAACATTATGCAGGCACATGTAATGGGGATCATCAGATCCTAGAACGGGTGCCAACCAATCAGACTCATCTTTCTCTTCTATCTCGGCATGTTGAGAACTTACTCTAGTCTCCCCCAAAGCAGTGACGGATTCCTCATATACACCGATCATGAATGCATTGCCCCTTGTATGGGCACTGTCAGTTTGTTTATGAATTCCACACATGGACTTGTTTTCAAGTTTAGAGCGAACATTTGTGTATGAAATTTTGATCATGCCACTCTGTTGAACTTTGAGCGACAGACTCGGCAGGATGACTCAATGAAGAACGTTTTTGAGCGACAAACACGTTATGGTGACTCAATGAAGAGGGTAGACCAAGACAAATACCAGGCGTGACATAATAGAACTCACAATTGACCCGAAAGCATAAAAAGACTCAAGGTAACTAATCATTCATAGTGCCCCTAGTATTATTTATGCTCTCTTTAAAACTCAATTTCGATTCCTTTTTTTGCTCACGTTAGAGATTCTACTAATAAGTTCGAGTATTGAAAATTGCTCCACTTGTTGATTGAAGCTAGTTCCTTCTTACCCAACCCAAGTATATGATATGCACAACAATCGGTGTAGCTCGTGGATTGATACGAAGTTGACAACGTGAATTGGGCAAGGTGATTGGGTTGAGACGAATAAGATGGATATGATTAAGACCTAACTTCAGGATAAAGTTGCCTACGTATCCCAAGAATGGGAATCAGGTCAACATAGTTCATGGTTAAGGTTCACTCGGGTGTTGACACTCTCCTTTTGCCCTCTAACTTTTGCCAAAGTCACCATTTCGGGGTTTTCAACCTTGCGAGCTATATTTATTTATTTCTCATTTTTCATGCTCTAACTTTTGCCTAGGTCGCCCTTTCAGGTTTTCGGCCTAATGAGCCTCTCAAGGATAGCATTACAACTTTCGTGGTGAATTTGATCAATAGCCATCTTTGCCCTAACACTGAAACTAGCTCCGCCTTGATTTAAGCTTGGTTTTCCATTCTCTTATGCATTCCTTCTTCCTTTCTTTTCGCTCCATGTTCAGAGTTGGTTCTTCTCACAATGTGGTACTTCCTCGCATTGGCTTTCCTGAATTCAAACAAAAGTTCCTTTCCTCATGGTTGATTGAATTTCATTCCAATGGATGCCCCTAGCTTGATGGTTGACTTTTTTTTCTTTTTTCCTTTCTTCTTTTGATTCTTCCTTTTTTTTCCATTCTTTTAGGTTTCTTTTATCCTTTTCTCTTTGAAATAATGAAAACACCAGGGGAGACATTCTATGATTTGTGAGGTTTAAAAGCCGCCTTGTACTTGTAGGTCAGAAAGCCTTGTGCTTGCCAAAATGATCGCCTAACGGCGAAAAGAATCCCTAGGACAATGTAGAATACCACGTACAATTCGAAACCTATCTTCGCAAGTCTGAAAAAAAAATAGCTTAAAATTTCTGAAATCATGAATAACTTTGCGCCGTTAAGTCAGACTTCACTCGAACCATTCGGGGGATCCTTCTCAACACTCGAGCTTATTAACAGAATCTCATTCAAAAAACAAATTCAAAGCCTTTTTCTATTTGTAAAAGGTCACACATGCATCACTACAGGCATAAAAAAAAATGATTAGAAACTTGACTCCCACTTTCTTATAAAGATGAAAACCTGAGGGTACATGAGAGCGACTCAAAGGAAAATACTCAACTACTGCAACAACGCAAGAAAAGACAAAGAAAATAAAACTCACAACATAACTATTTGCAGGACACAACTCAAAACAAAATAAGCATTTCTGAGACAAAATGGGGGTTTTCTTCTCTAAGTCCATCTGCAAAATGTCAAAAACAACTTCAAATAGTCCACGAGAAGGTCTAGACTTGCCTTCAATTCAGCAATACGAACATCCACACCCAGAATGATTGATTTCTAACTTTCAAATTGAGTCTTTTAGATTGAACCTCATAATTACGTTGTCTCCACCGAAATAATTGCTTTTTCACACCATGCCCCTAGTTCAGAAGGTCCTTTCCAACTGTTTTCAATAATTTCCTTAGCTAAGACTGAGGTTCATCATTCCAACCACCAGTGCTGGCATCTCTAGAGAGTCCACTGCTTCACCAGGCTTGAACTCAGCAAGATCGAGTAAACTTTCCATCTCTTCAAAGATTTTGTTCATTTTGCTCAAATCGGAATCAGAAGGTTCAGGAACGAACACAATGGGTTTGGGTTCATTGGCGAGTATGATGTGTTGGCTAGGGTAATGGTTGGTTGTGGGCAAGCCGTGGGTGGGTTTTATGTTATGGAATGGCAATCTATTGCGGTCAGGGAGAGGGTTATTGACAGCTTTAGGATTTTCAGGTGGGGTGATGACCTTATTATCAATCAGGTCTTGAATTTCATGGTGAAGGCAAATGCAACGGTCAGTATGGTGACCGCACTGCTGATGAAATGTGCAATATTGGGTAGGGTCTTGTGTAGGTGGGAGAGGATTAGAGAGAGGTTAAGGATTGAGTGGTTTGAGATACCCTTTCTCTATCAGTGCCTTCATTGCATAGGTTAGGCTCATATGGAGTTGGGTGAAAGTTCGTTTCTGGGAAGAAGAAGCATTAGGTTTAGAAACATTGGTAAATGAGTTAGCGGGTGTTGGTTGGGTATTCATAGGCTTGGGACTAGAATCAGGATGGGTGTTTTGGGTAAAGCATTCATTTTGATTGTTTGCCCCCTGATTCAAAATGCTTTCAACTTGAGCGATAAAAGTGTCATCCACAGTCTTTGCAACAACTTCGAGCACTTGCTACTTGTTTAACCCTTTGACCTTTAAAGTCTCAATAGCCTACCAAATATGTGCATATGGATCCATACTTGTCCCGTCCTTGTTCTTGCCGCTTGCTTCAGCTTGGCCAAGGGATTGGATGGCTATATCGAAACGAGACCCATTTGTTGTTGATCTATCATCACCTAGACTTGAGATAGTTTCGGGTTGACCCTTGTCAACAGCAGCTCGCTCCAAGATTGGGGAGCTTTTTGACGGGATCGAAACTCCAAATGTTAAATCTACCACCATTCCTTGAAGGTCTTCAATCATTCCCAACATCTCAGTGTAGACACCCTATTTCTGACCGACCTTAAGACTCAGACGTCACCGATTGAGCGCTTGGTGATATTGCATATCGTGCTCGTCCAGAGGTTTCAGAGTCTCGGCTGCGAGCCTTGCCTCTGGACTTCCGGACTCTTTCACGTTTTGCCTCGGTTTGCGAACCAGGCTCGGTTTTCTCTGTTTTCTCTTCGCAAAAGGAGGGAGAGGTCTCGTAGATCATCTCTCAGTGGCCGTAGGCTACGTTTTGTGGTCGTAGGCCATTTTGCCCGTTTGGAGTCCGGTTTTCGATTTTTCGGAGCTGTTGGCCGTGTGCCTCGGTTCGCGACCGCTTAACCATCTCCGTTTGCTCCGGTCTTTGGCATACATCTTATTTACTCCCTTTTGAGGGACACTGTGGTCCGAGAGACCAACTTCGTGGTCGAACACCACTTCCGGTGCCTAACAGTCAGTTTTCGGGGCCTCGGGCTGCGCGTTTCGGCCCCCGAACCTTCATTTTGCATCGGTTTGGGCTCATTTTTGGTGGAGACCTTATTTTCACTGTTAGAAAGCTTGTAGGAGGGTGGGAGGCCAGCAATTTTGCTGAAAAGCCAACTTCTTTTTGGTCAAAAGTGGTTCAGCATGAATCCGGGAAGGAGAAAAATCTGCGCGGCTTCACCGAAACGGGCGTAACTCTTTCTACAGGAGGAATTTTAATGCAAGGTTTGCGTCATTGGAAAGCTAACTTCTGGGGCTTCATCCTAGGAGGTGACCGGCCACTTTTCCCCTTTGACCTGGCCGGCCGGCCACTTTTTCTGGCCGGCCGGCCACTTACCTGGTGGATGACTTTTTTTCCCCTTTAAACTGGCCGGCCATTTTTGCCCCTGTGAGTGCATTCCAGCCATGTATTTCTTTTTACACTTCACCCATGTCCGAGGGTTTGGCACTTTTGGAGGGAAACTTGACCCATTTTCTCTCCATTTTTCCCGCCCTTTTTCCCCCTCTTTGGCCTATATATCAGCAGCTCCAGCTGCTGGTTTAGGGTTACAAAATTCCCCCCTAAGCCCTTGCCTTGTATCTCTCTTCCTCTATACTCCCAAGCTCAAAACCTTCAAGTCCAACACCCTTCTCTACACCACCACCTAGCACCATACCTCCAACCTCCATTGCAGCCACTTGAAGCTGATTTCCAGAGCTAAGGAGGCATCTTTTCTCAAGCCAAGAAGTGTTGAAGTTTGGTCTACAAGGGTGACCAACATTTCCCCTCTTTTTAAGCTTATTTTTGCATCCTATCTAAGCCATTCTTGCTTGGATGTTTCGGGCTCCGACCCTAACTGGAACTAGGCTTATTTTGAGCCATTTTTCATGTTTGTTTAAGGGCCTCACACTGTTTGAGGCCTCCTTGTTGCACTTGCTTCATTATCCCTCTTGTATGCCTATTCTTTGTGTAGTATTTTTGGCCTACGTGTAGACTGTTTTGAGGCATGTCATAAACTGTAAAGTTGCTTATTTTGAGCCCTTATTCAACATTGTTTAAGGGATCATCACTGTTTGTGGCCTCCATTTTCTACTTGCCTTTATATCTCTCTTTTGGCCATATTTTTGCATGATTTATTAGCCTCTTTTTCTTCTGTTTTTGGACTGTGGTCCGAACTTAAAATGACCTTATTTTGACCCCCTCTTCATGTTTCATTAAGGATCTTTCATGTTTTGAGGCATCCTTTATACACTTTGTGTTATATCTCTCTTTTTGGCCTCATTTTGCATAGTATATTAGGCTTGCATGCATACTGTTTTGGGTCCGGCCATCAACTGTAAAGTGAAATATTTTTGGCCCCTCTTAAACATTTTTGAAGGGCCCCTTTGTGTTTGAGGCCAGCAACTGCCACTTGCGTTTTTGCCCCTCTTTTGGCCCATTTCTTGCATGAGAGCTTAGCCATACCTGTGCTGGTTTTTGTGGTTTTCCATAAACTGTAAAAGGTCATATTTTGGGTCCCTCTTCAACATTGTTGAAGGGCCCTAATCTGTTTGGGGTCAGCAGCTGTGAGTTGCTTCTTTATCTCACATTTAGGGCCATTTTTGCATGCTAGTTTTTCCCTATTTGTGTTTGCTGTTTGGCCTTGCTTAAAACTGTAAATGTGCTTATTTTTGGACTTCCTTGAATCTGTATTCATATGTCATAAGCAAATAGTGCATGTTTTGTATAGCTATAGGCCAATGCATAGGCCTAGTTTTGCATTTCGGTTTCATTTCATGCATCGGGTGTCATTTTGCCATCTTTCGGGGCTCTTTTGCATCACTTATTGCCTCTGAAATTTGTATGCTTGTATGCCATATTCCATGCCTTGCCATGTCTTGTTAGAGTGGCATTTGTGCCTTAGGGTCCTCGGTTTGCGTGCATGTGTGCACGCATTTCGAGTGTCTCATTTTCATCTCATGGCCTCTTATGCGAGTGTGGCTGAGGTCCACTCATGTTGGTGTAAGTCCATTGTGCATTGTGTATGCCATTTCATTTCATAGCATTGTGTATGCTAGGTTGTATGTTAGAGCATTGTGTATGCCATGTTACCTCGTGCATCGTGTATGCCATTTCATAGCATTGTGCATGCTAGGTTGTATATTAGTTGCATTCATGCATGTCATGCATATTGCATTGTGTTTGGGATAGGAGTTAGCCCGAGCATGGGAAACGAGGGACGTTTCGTACTTCGAGTGACGGAACGTGTCTCAATTCCCAATCACCGACACTCCGGATTATCCATGATGGAGTTTAGGTTTTGTTGTGTTTATATGTGCATTCATTTCATATTGAGTCGTGCAATTCGACTCCTCGGCCATCATGCATCAAGATGCGTGATTGGTGGCACGAGGATCGAGGCATGCATACATTTGTGAAAATACATTGCCATGCCATTTTCCTGCTCTCTGTTATAGCAAATCAAGAATTAGCAGTCTTCCGGGGCTTGGCGTGCTTTCTGAGAAATCAATCGCAAACGGAGGCTAATTAGGGCATCGCAGTGGATTTCCGCGCAAGGCAACCCGAACATGCATCATTCATCATCCAGATCAGAATTGAGGCAGTCCCTGGCTTGCATGCCAATTTATTACTTTCTTAGTTAAATTTGTAATTTAATTAGGATTTTGTAATTACTTGGACTGTAATATTTATTCGGGACTGTATATTATTTATTTGGACCCTCTGTGCGAGGGAAATGTTGTAATAAGTGTGCGTGTGTATGTTGTATGTCTTCCAACCCCACGTCTTTCTCCCTTTTATTTACCAGCTTATAATGGTTAGATTAGGGCATGTTTCAATTAGCGTACAGTATGACAGCATGTTTGCATCATTCATCTGCTTTGCATGCACCGGGCTCGGCGCATCATACTAACTGCATTTGTATTTCAATTTCAAAGTTGAATACTTGTTAGCTGTTGCATCTCATATGCCATGTTTAGAATAGCCGAGCCTGCTATAGTTGCATTTTGCATGTGTTGCATTAGGCATTTCTATATAATTAGGATCATGCATGGATTTCTAATTAGCTTCTGTTTTGGCTTGGAGTACTCGGTGAGTTTTATGCTTTAGCATCCTTGCATGCGTGTGAGTGCTGCCATGAATAGCATGCTTACCATGAGGCTATTTGCTTATGTGATATAACTGCCTGAATGCCTGTGGGTGAAGGTTGGGTTATTTGGATTGGAACAATTCATCAAATGTGTGTTTTAAGCCCACTAGATAGTGGCAAAATCATATTTTTATAAGCCCACCCGAGGGTGGCAAATCCACGTCTTAGCCTACTTGCGGGTAGCACCATCAAACCATTTTCAAATAAACAAACATGAAATGTTTTGTTCCAATTCAGGCGATCCAGTCTATACTTGTATGCTGTGCGCATCACATAGTAAATCTAGGCTAATAACCGGAATAAGAACGCATAATGTTTTCAAAAATAGATATCATGGTTAGTAGAGGCTGATCTTTGATCGGGCGAGCGGGGGTGCTCACGAAGTAACCTTCCCCAATTGTACCCAAGTTCTCGAGCCGAGGCAACTTTAGTGATGACGGACACGTAGCCTTAGGCAAACGAGTCAGGGTTTCCTAAATTTCCCCAAAATAAAATATTTAGGTGGCGACTCTGTATCTGGCAAAGCAGTCCATGTTTGGCACTTCTTTCAAAATCTATTTTCTCAAAATGATTTGCCGAATTTGGACTCTTTGGTTCAGATTTAGAACCATGACAATTTTAGAGTCCTGAACTGTAGTGAGCCCAATATCAAACGAAACGGGAGCTCGTTCCTCTCCCGGGGCATTCGGGGGACGTCTACACTCAGCAGTAGTGGGTTCGGCCATTTGGCGTTCTTGGCGTACCCGAACCGAATTGGGTGCATCCATCATGCACAAATCAGTACTTTCTGGAATGAACACCTCAAGCTTGGGTAAATGGGCCGAGGTGATGTATATGCTAGGGCTGAAGGTATGAAGTAGTGTATTGATGAGGTTAAGGTGAGGAGGAGATACTTGGTCTTGGATGGAAAATGGGTTGGCGGTAACATTAGGTTCTTGAGGTAAAGTTGTCGTTTGGTTGTTGATGAGATTCTGAACCTCATGACGAAGCGGTAGCAACGATCAGTGCCATGACCGTGCTGCTGATGATACGTACAGTATTTAGTGGGGTTATGTCTAGCAGGGAGTGAGTCAGGAAGGGGTTGAGGATAAAGGGGTTTGAGATATCCATTTTCCATCAGGACTTTTAGTGCATTGATTAGGCTCATATAAAAGAGGGTGAACGTTCTGCCTTGAGCTCGGGTTAGGCCGGCTGTTTGTGGGTTGGCATGGCCAAAAGGGTTAGCAGTTTTGGGATTAGTGGTGACGGTATTGATTTTAGTGGGTTTGGGAATAGTGCTACTACTAGCATTGGTACTCTCAGAAAACACCCTCTTTATTGATTCGTTTGCTCTAGGAATAATGCCTCTGTTAAATGCACTCTCAATCTGAACCCCAAATTCATGCAAATTTTTGAAAGTGAATGGTGGAGCAACTATTAACTTTTGTAACATATCAGGTTCAAGGTTCTGCACCACTATCCGCACTTGGTCCCTCTCAAAAGTCAATTTGTTATTTGTGCTGCATTTGCTCTCTACCTTGCAACAAATTCCACAAAGGTTTTGTAGGATTCTGATGGGTTTCTTCAAGCTCTTGGGTGGTCATTTCAATTTGGGTATTGTAAGAATATTTATTAACAAATGCCTCAGCCAACTCTTCCCAATTCTGCTTCACTTTATCCTCCAACTTGGCGTACCAAGTGGTCGCTATACCTGACAGGGTTCTTCTATACAAAGAGAGTTTCGGAGGCTTAATCAGACCCATCGGTTTCAGGACATCCAAGAAAATTAGATACATACCATTGGATCTCCAAACTCGTCGAAACGGTCAATATGTGGCATTTTGAAGTTGTCTAGGAGCCTTACAGCAGCCTCGATGTACCCATCCTCAATGTCGGGAATGGAGTTAAATCCCTATGCCTTTTTGAATTGCATCTCAAGGTTACCAATTTTTACCAAGGTCGGGTCGAGATCATTAATATTAAGGAGATAAAGCCCCTCATTAGGCTGCATCAGGGATCAAAAAACTCAAGCTTGAGCCAACCCTTCTCGAGGATCTGGACCCTGCAAACCTTCAGCTGGCGAAAGTGGGCCAAAGCTCGGCTAGGGGCCCGGGGTTGGATGTGTGGTAGATGCCTTAAATGAGCATTGCATTTCAGCATTGGTCTCATCCTGTATGGCAATTCCCTGGTTTAGGGCCGTTATCATGGCCACAACTTCTTCTAGACTTTGTGCCATTACGGGTTTACTGAGTTAACAATCGAGGAAATAGATGGATGTAAGCTAAGAGCTGACTGACAAGGATGGGATCTTTTGGGATTGGATCTTTTCTGAGCTGGCTTTTTGAGATCTCAAGGACTGGACCTTTGCTAAGTGGGTTTTTTCTAAAATCGGATGGACTGTGATGGGTTAAGGCAGGTACTGCTCCTTCTCTGGCTCAAACAAACTTGGCATTGAAAACAAATGCCTCATCAGATCAGGATACCGGATATGCCAATCAAAGCAAAGCAATATACAATTTTTTGGCCCTGGTTCTGGTTTTGCTAAACATTCACCCATATCAAACACAAACTCCTGGATTTTGACCCAAATTCTGATTCTAAGATGACCTTTAAGTTGTGAAAGGAATCGCCTCAAGATTAAGACTCTCCCAGGATCGCATCACACATTTCCAAAGATTTCACATTTTGCACAAAAGCATTCAAAACACCCCTATGAGAGGTTTAGGGTTTCCCTGTCCTAGCTTTGGAGTGATCTATAGCTTTACTACTCAAACAAGCGGTATCACATCATCCTGCATATGGGAGAGTATCCTGTCCTAAGTTAGAACAGTCACTATGGGTTTACTAGATGCAGCTAGGCCGATTGGTCAAAAGGGTACATGGGCAAGATTACCTAATATACCTCTCACACCTAACACCGAGAAGTGAAAGGAGGATCAAACGATACAATGGTAGTCCAAATCCAAGGGTTGTGTTCCCAATATGGCAGAGCCCATAACCGGTCAGCCTTTTAGCAAGCTTTTGGGCAAGCCTCCGGCAAACCGTCCAGGAATAGTAGATGGCAAATACAGTGACTTAAGCGCACCAATGCAAATGCAATGCAAAGAACATATAAGTGTAGATAAAATTTTACATCATGAAGTTCAAGTCAAGCTCTCTAAATCCCCAACAGAGTCGCCAGAAACTGTAGCTCAACTTTTTGTGCTCCTTTCAGATACGACTAGCCCTACAGTTCAGACTCTCGTGGTTTTGAATCTGATCTCATAAGTGCAATGTGAAATAGAAAAACACAAAAGACTCCAAATCCGGCAAATCTTTTGGAAAATCAATTTTGAATCAAAATGCCAAAAAATGGACTGCTTTGCTAGAAACAAAGCCACCACCTAAATATTTTTAAGAAATTTAGAAAACCCATGACTCGTCCCACAAGCCACTTATCCGTCATTACCAAAGTGTCTCGGTTCGAGAAATTAGGTACATGAGGGGAAGGTCATGAATTGAGCACCCTAATCGCCTGATCAAAGATCGACCTTGACTAAGGCCAAGTTTGACATGTCTAAAAAAATACAAAAAGTTACTCAAAAAATTAAAAAGTTATCACTATTCACCAAAAAAAATATTAAAAAATTAATTTTACACACAAAATTACAACTCATCAATCTGAAGACCAGTTCAGATCTCTGCTGCATTTTTTAAGAAAAATTGCATAGTTGGGGGGCAATTTTAACACACTGTTGTTCGGCTCGTGGGGGCCCATCACAGGTCCTGTTTTGATAATCTGAACCGTTCAATGTGTAGAACTCATCGAGTACTATATGTCTGTAATCGGATATCGATAACTACATGATCAAATCAGTTTTGTATAAAAAAAAAATGAATGGTGTTATAATTAACGGTTGAAAAAAAAAATTCGATCACTCGATATCCGATCAACGTAATTTTTTGCAGGCATATAGTACTCGACGAGTTCTATGCATTAAACAGTTTAGATTATCAAAACGGGACCCGTGATGGCCCCCACGAGCCGAACAATATTGTCCAGTGCAATGCCCAAAAAGTAGACAATTACTTTTTAGCATCTATTCAACCTGCACAGATAGGACAGTCGTACACCTCACACTCCTAATCTTCTCCTACAGACTAATTTATATAATTTTTTAATACACATTTTTCCATAAAAAGTCAAAAAGTTAACCCAAACAACCATATTTTTTTCCTCAACTTTTTAGTCCAAAAAGTCAAAAAGTGCACTTATTTAGGACACCCCAAACAACCCCTAAGTATGATGTGATTCTTATTTACGTTATATGCTCTTGATCCGGTTAATAGGCTAACATTACTATTTGTTGCACACAAGTATAGACTAATTTGCAAAAATTGGAACACTTTGATTTCATGTTTGTTTTGAAAATACGTACCACTTGAAAAATGTGAGTTTGTATGTGCATTAATCAATGTATTCTAATTCAAGCAATTAGCCTTCATTCACATGCATTCAAACAGATATAGCTCTTAAGCAGTTAACCTCATGGCAAGCATGTTAGACATAGCAACAATCACACTCATGCAATATGCTAAAGCAATAAAGCTTACCCCAATTCCCAAGGCGAGCCAAAAGAGAGAAAATAGTTAGAAAAATACATGATCCTAACTAATGCAACATGCCTCATGCAACATATACAATATACAATTAATAGGCTAGGCTACTAGTATGGCAGGTGAATCAATTTGATAGCATGCAATTTAAGCACGTTTTCAAAGAAGTAATAAATAACAATGCTTTGTTAGAATGATGAACCCAGCCTCGATTCATGCAAGACAAATGGATGCAAATCATAGAATATGCTAAATGAAACACCATGTTATATTCTATCCATCATAAGCAAGTAAATAAAAGGGAGAAAGACATGGGGTTAGAAGACATACACATTATTACAAGTTTGCCTTCGCGCATGAGGGTCTGAATGAATGCCCTAGCTAATTAATTACCTAATTAACTAACTATTACATTACCCAAATGAAATAAATCAACTACAGTAGCTAATTAACTAATTATTACAACAACAAATTTAACTAACTATTCTAGCTAATTAAATAATTACAACACAAAACTAACTAGCTATTCTAACTAATGAGTTACAAGTCCGCTACTCCAAGCACAACATACTAATATTACAACATCATTTTAACGGATCCCGAGAATCGAGGGATGACTCATGCATGGATGTGGATTTCCACCCGATAATGCTTTCCGTTTTGCTACCGGAATACCTCTGTTGCACAATTAGAAAATTGCATTGTTTTTCCACCGCAGCCTCTACTCTGCTCTGCTTTGCTGAAAAAAGAACACTGCTTGTTTGGAAAAAGTGGCCGGCAAACCAGAAGTAGTGGCCGGGCAGCAACAAAGAACAAATAAAGCACAAACTAGAGTATTCTCAGGGGATGTTTGTCTACCCTGTCTCTCCTTATCAACAAACAGGTCAAATGAGGGGTAGGCTTGCTTCACAAGCCATCAATCAACGCAATTTCATTGCGTGATGACTTATGAACCAAGGGATACAATTTTAACAAATGGTAAGGAAAGACCCATAAAACCTCCTCCCCATCATGGATTGATGAAGAGAAACTGTTGACCTTGGAAATTTGAACCATTTCATCACTAACAAGTATGAAATAACTCAAGTCTCCATGTGTTCAATTAACGTCCGATTGAACACCAAATTACCTTATTATCTTGTTCCATTTAGTCCAAGTTTTATTACTTCATTTTAATTACCTTTCATTCCTTAATTCATTTAGTCCAAAAATGAAGATTAAGTCCTCTAATGGAAAGAAGTGTCAAACAAAGGGTTGTTTTAGGCATGAGAGAGATGTCATGCAGATAGTAATGAACCTCCGAAGAGATTAAACCATTAAGCACAAGGACCTCAATCTCAAGTTTAAACAATCCATTGGTTGAAACAACTCTCAAAGAGAATGAAAAATCAAGAAATAAGGAAGGTTACAGAGATGCTTAGAGGTGAACACAAGTATGGAAAACAAGAAATAAAGGCTATCAACTCAAATAGGTTGGTGGTTAAGGCCTAAACCACCAAGCCTATGAGGACCATTACACTACAAGCATACTATACAAAGCATGAATGAAGCTAACTCACAAAAACAGTCCCAAAACAGTCCAAAAAAGTGCTGGAAGTAACAAAAAAAACAGCTACAACAACTAGCTAACATATTGAGGGATTAAAACTAGCACAAAAGCACAAGGAAGGGAGGCTAACCCCTCTACTTTTGAGACTTCAAAATATGATTTTTGCCTCTGAAAAACCTCTAAAAATCAGTTGTAAAAAGCTCAAAAAAAGTTGATGAGAAGGTGGTAAACACAAGGGCAAAGGCCTTAGAAGCAAGATTCAAAGAAGGGTTATCAATCCCTCTACTTTTAATGACCTTAAACCACAAGTTTCAACCCAAAAAGCATATTATAAATAACTCCAAAACAGCAAGAAAAGATAGAAAACAAGTAGTGTAGAGATAATACAAAAGCACTAGAATGTATACCTCTTAAAGAGGAATGATCCTTTGAGTTACAAACCACTAATTCACACTTTCAAGTGCCTTAAGAGCTAAAATGCAAGCTTAAATCACCTTAGCAAGGAACTCTTTAGGTTTGGTTTAGAGTGTTTAGGCAAAGGTTATGTAAGTTGCAAGAGAGTGAGAGAGAATTGTAAAGAGAAATTTTCCAAAATTTTGCTGTCTAAAATTTTCTAAATTCCAAAATTTTTCTAACCTCTCTAACAAAATAGAGGGTCATCTATATATAGAAATATATGAGAGACCCTCGAAAATATCCTTACAAACACAACTAGAATGGTGCATGCATCTGTAGAGACAGTTGGCAGAAAATATATGGTTTTTTGCACTAGTGGCCGACAGGCCACATTAGTGGGCGACATGCCACACTAGTGGGTCTGCAGGTCCCTAGATGGTCAGGCCTAAAAAACCACTGTTTTGGACCAAAACAAGGCACAAGGTTTGTAAGTTCAACACTAAGGTTTCCTGCTAGGGAAGTCAAGCATTTGACACGCTTACACATTCATCGTTGAGTGATCAATCAGTGGCGCCCAAGTCTTAAAGGCCGTAAAAAATGGAGTATCTACACTATCTAATCTGAACAATGCTAATTGAACGAGACATAATGCAATTTCAAATGCAAATAAAGCTAATTGTGTAACAATAAGCTTCAATAGAGTGCACTAACCAAATTTCAGTACTCCAAAAATAAATAAATAAAATATTTAGTGCTATGCTAGAGTTTAGAAATACCCCAGACCATCAATCACCCAAATTACACATTACCTTTCATGGACAGCTAGAGCAGAAACACCAGTTTTCTCGATTCTCCATGCTAATTCTACCATAACTTGGGATGATTTTAGAAGTTGAATCTTACATGTTACTGGTGTAACCAAATTTCACTTTAATGTCGTCAATATTTGGATCAACAGAGAAACAACATAAGGGTTAAAGCATTTAGTTCAAACAATGAACAAAGAAGGAAAAAGAAAAATAGAACTCCATGAATGCCATATACCTCATACATCATGAATAAGCTCCGGCTTAGTCAATAATGCAGCGCCCATTCCGCCACTAGTAGAGAATGATTTTGGGTAACCCATGTCGATATCTACTGCGGGAACATCTTTGCATCTGAAAGAGCAATTACCAAGACAAAACTCTAGATTAAAGGTGGCAAAAAAATAGGCAGTTGCTATTTTGTATAACCATACATACATCTCAGTCCAAATCCATATCTAACCAAATTGTTAGGTTAGACTGTCATGACCCAAACCCGTCCCTATAGGTTTGTTGTTGCCATAACTAGCCAGTAATCCTGGGATTACCAAAGGCATCTGAACAAAACAAACAAAATACAGGGGCTAACGGAAGCAAATACAAATATACAACGTCCATAAAGCTGTGTAGACACACATGAGACAAAAAAATTAGAACTTATATTTACAAACATATGTGACGTCATCAGAGTGTCAGTCTTACATCACCATAAATACAGATAAATGCAAAGAAACTATCCAAACAAACAAAAGAAAATAACTTAAACTTGCATCATGTTCACAAAACTCGATCACAAAACATTTCAAAACCTCTTCGGGAGGCACACCGGATGGCTGACTCAAACAGATCTCCAGGCAAACCTCATTGAGTCTGGTCTCGCGCCTGATCACCTACATACATAAATAATACTGTGAGTTGGAACCCAGTGAATAACAACAGAGTAAAGGGGTTTATGAATAATGTCCAAATAATTTCAAAAATTAGAGTTCATATCAAAAACAGATTCAGATTCATATACATAACCAAAAGTCATAAGTAGTTATATATGGTACATTCATTAGCTATCATATCATCTTGGTCCTGGGACCCATATGCGTAGTCGATACTGACGACCCCAAAGGTTCATATCTTGGGCACAAATAGCCATAGTATTGTTTCCCCCAGGCAAAAGCCATGTATAAACCACGGTATTGTTTCCCCTGAGTACGGGCCATATGATCATAAGCCACAATATTGTTTTCCCTACGCGAGGGCCATATAAACATATGCCATGGTATTGTTTCCCCCTAGTCGAGGGCCATGTGAATTAAGGATGCCACAAATACAATTCAGAAAATTGGACACTCATTCACTATTCATAAAATAGCATTTCATAAAACAGATCATATCTTAACATTCTGAAAATATTTATAATCAAACATAGCTTTACAGAGTTGTTACGCACAGATAGCTCCAATAACATAAGAGTCAAAATAATCGGATCAACGATCTATCGTGCATGACCTACACAAATACATAACTGATACACATTGAAACACATGCTCGAAAAACATTTAGCTCATTCTTTTCTATCTTGGTGTGTTTCTAATCCTTGTCCTCAATATTGTGTCTTAATTAAGGTTTAGGAATGCCTAAGATACAATGAGGATGCCAAAATGTGAGTTGAAACACTTAGACAAATTTTCAGAAACAGGGCAGTCCACTCAAGCGCAACCCTGGTCACTCAAGCGGTCTGCAAAAGTGTTGTTTGCATGATTTTTCAGCTCAACAGATGCTCGACAATCGCTCGAGCACAAGACTAGGTAAAAAGGGTCTCCGCTCAAGCGAAACTTCTTACGCTCGAGCAGTCTGCAAAAGTCTGTAAAACTTCTGCGAGCTCCTATTCTATACTTGAGCGTAACTTCGGTCGCTCGAGCAGAGGGTCAAAAATAAGGATGGTTGCTTTAACACAAGTTCCCCCACTCAAACTAACCCCCAAACTCTGCAAAAGTACTGGGAACTCGCATTCTCTGCTCGAGTGCAGACTCCATCGCTCTAGCGGAGGGTACAAATTTTGGAATTTCTAGATTGCAGTTCTAAGTTCAAAACTCAACTTCAAGACTTCAAAACATGTCCTTTTGGGCCCAAAACTTGAGGAAACATATGTAAACTTGTAAAACACTGTGAATTCAAAATCATTTCGCAAAATCAAAGCCCAAAAGCATGCCAATTGTGCAAAATCAAACTTGGAACTTAAAGAACATAACATGAAAATAACATGCATGAATTGCCTTGGCTTCAAAGCTTTTAAAACATGATCAGATGAGGTATTTAACTCAAAACATGTTGAATTCTTAGAACAAAGCCAAAATGAGGACATGCAAGACGAAATTCTTTGGAAAACAACTTTAAAATGCCATAAAATATGCATGCATGCATGGCTTGAGTTTTAATTCTCCAATTTTAGCTTAATTCTTGTGATTCAACTCTTAATCCACTTGAATCCTAGCATTGACCAACTCAATTATATAACTAAAGGGTTGCATTCTTACCTTAGCTAATCAAGTGTGCTCTAGTTAGTTAATTATTTGAGTCTCTAAGTCCAAAACTTTGAATTCTCTACAAATCTCTTTCCTCTTCTTTAGTTTCTAAGCTAAACACTTGATCTCCCCCTCTCTCACGTTTGATACTCAAATGATGAAGATGATATCTCTCTAAGGTGTTATATAAGCCTTATATAGGCTAATTAAGGGACTTAATTAAAATTGGTTTAGGACTAATCAAGTAACATTATTTTATTCTAATTAATTCGTTCCAAACCGAATTTCAATTAAACCTACCACAAAATTCTAAAAATCCTAAATAACACATAAATCAAGTCAATTTCGTGATCAGATGCTGATAAGGCCTTCAATTCGCATAATGAATCAGAAATACAGAACGATCTTTCTACGCCAAACAGATATAAACACATATGACAAAATACACAGGCAATTAATGTAGAATTTTCTCTTAATCACTCATTAGGCATTCGCCAAAAAGCCAACAACCCATATCAAAAAGCCAAAGATTCTCTTTTCTCTCTACTTTTTGCACATCTTTTCGTAAAAAGTCAAAAAGTCATCCCAAACATACTAGTTTTTTTTAGCTCATATTTTAGCCAAATAGCCAAAAAGTTACTAAATTAGCCTATTCCCAAACAAGGCCTTAATCATGGTTTAACAATTAATCACAGGTCAGGGTTATTACAGTCTTCTCCCCCTAGAGAGTTTGGTCCTCCAAACTCGAGTTACCTTTATTTTGGAGGAATATCGGATCCAGAGGGAACAAGTCAGGGTATATCTTCGTCATATTTTCTTCGATCTCCCATGTCGCATACGTCCCTCCATGATTTTTCCAATCAACCTTCACCAACGAAATTTCTTTACTTCTCAATCTCTTGATTCTGCGGTTTACAATCTGGATTGGTCGTTCGTCATATGTATAATCATCTTTCAATAACACATGTGTGGCTCAATCATGTATAATGGAGCTCTTAAATAATCCCAAAGCATTGAAATATAAAAGCCATTATGCATTTGCTCCATGATCGGCGGTAAGGCCACTCGATATGTTACTGAGTTGATTTTCTCTAGAATCTTGTACGGACCAATATACCTTGGAGCCAGTTTTTCATTCAATCCAAATCGTGTTTGCCCTTTCATAGGAGTTACTTTGATAAACACATGATCTCCAACTTCATATTCTCTGTCTCTTCTTCGAATATCTACATAACTCTTTTGGCGACTTTGTGCATTTTCAATCGTTGTTGAATCAATTTCATGTTTTCAGTTGTTTATTGCACAAGTTCTGATCCCAACAAAGGTCTATCACCTACCTCGGCCCAACAAATAAGAGAACGACATTTCTTACCATATAAAGCTTCATAAGGAGCCATATTGATATTCGAATGATAACTGTTGTTGTACACAAATTCAGCCAGTGGCAAGTAGGTCCCCCAATTTCCTTGGAAATCTAACACACACATTCTGAGCATATCTTCCAAGGTTTGAATGGTTCGTTCAAATTGGCCATCTGTCTATGGGTGATAAGCACTACTTAACTACAATTTAATTCCCAAAGCCTTTTGCAAACTTTGCCAAAATCTTGAAGTGAATTTGGAACTCTTGTCAGATATAATGGATACTGGCATCCCGTGTAGTCTCACAATCTCATTCACATAGATGTTAGCCAATTTATCCGCATTATAAAAAGTTTTGACATGTAAGAAATGTGCGAATTTAGTCAAACGATCAACAATTACCCTGATAGAGTCCATACCTCTAGAAGAACGAGGTAATCCAATAATTAAAGTCCATTGTAATGTGCTCTCATTTCCATTTCGGTATTGGAAGCAGCTGCAGTAATCCAGGGGGTCGTTGATATTCGGCTTTCACTTGTTGACAGTGCAAACATCTAGCTACAAAGTCTGCAATGCATTTCTTCATACCAGGCCACTAGAAATTCTGTTTCAAATCTATGTACATTTTTGTATTTCCGGGATGCATAGCAAATTTGGAGCTATGACCTTCGGTCATGATGCGCTTTCTTAGTTCAAAACAATTCGGTACACAAAGTCTTCCTTGAAATTTTAGACAATTGTTTGCGAACACAAATCCAGGCCTCAGTTTTGAACCAATCTCATCAACAATTTTTTTCAGAAATTCATCTTGTAATTACTTTTCTTTAACTTCCTCAACTATGGCTAGTTATGCAGAGATGGCAGCTAAAACTCCACCCTGTTCATGCAAAACCACTTTAATTTCATTTCTTTCTAGATCACACAACAATTCCTTCTGGCCAATGAGCAAACATGACAAATTTCCAATAGACTTTCGACTCAAAGCATCTGCAACTGTTTTTGCCTTTCCTGGATGATACAGAATTTGCAAGTCATAGTCTTTTATTAACTCAAGCCATCGTCTCTGTCTCATATTTAATTCTTTTTTAGTAAATAAATATTTGAGGCTTTGTGATCAATGTACATTTCACAGATGATGTCGCCAAATTTTCAAAGCAAACACTACAGTTGTTAGTTCAAGATCATGAGTTGGGTAGTTCTTTTCATGAGGTCAGAGTTAGCGTGAAGCATAGGCAATCACTTTTCCATTTTGCATAAACATACACCCCAGACCCTTATATGAAGCATCACTATAAATCTGGAATCCATCTTGACTATTAGGCAAAGTCAAAATTAGTGCAGTCACTAATATGGTCTTCAACTCTTGGAAAGTAGATCCTCTTTGGTCGTTCCAATCAAATGGCATATTTTTCTGCGTTAGTTGTGTCAAGGGCATAGCAAGTTTGGAGAAGTCCTTTACAAATCTGCAGAAGTAACCAGTAAGCCCCAAAAGGCTTCTGACTTCGGACACATTAGTTGGTTTTGGCTAGTCCACAATAGCTTCGATTTTCTGTGGGTCAATATAGATGCCATCTTTATTGATTACATATCCCAGAAATGTTACACAGTCAAGCCAAAACTAGCATTTGGACAATTTTGCATACAATTTATTTTCTCTCAAGATCTGTAAGGTAATTCTTAGATGACGTTCATATTCTTCCCTGCTTTTAGAATATATCAGAATATCATTGATAAACACAACTATAAATTCATCAAGAAATTGTTTGAACACCCTATTCATTTAATCCATGAACATTGCAGGTGCATTAGTTACCCCAAATGGCATCACCAAGAATTTATAGTGCCCGTATCTAGTTCTGAATGCAGTTTTCTCTATGTCTTCTATCTTGACCTTTAACTGGTGATACCCGGATCTATGGTCTATCTTAGAGAGCATTTGTGCTCCCTGAAGTTGGTCAGACAGGTCATCTATTCAGGGTAATGGATATTTGTTCTTCACAGTTACTTTATTCAATTCACGGTAGTCAATACATAACCTCAAAGACCCATCTTTCGTTTTGACAAATAGAACTTGAGCACCCTAAGGTGAAGTTCTCGAGCAAATAAACTTCTTGTATAGCAATTCTTGCAGTTGGACTTTCAGTTCTTTTAATTTAGAGGTTGACATTCTATAACGCGTTTTGGAGATTGGTTGTGTTACAGGCACTACATCAATGGTGAACTCAATTTCTCTATCAATTAGGTCCCCATGTAAATCATTAGGAAACACATCAGGGAATTCATTCACTATAGGGATAGTTTCCACATTAGGGCTATCATAAGTCACATCTAAAACACTGCACAAACAACCCTCACATCCCTTTCGAAACAATTTGATGGCTTTTAAAAAAGAAATCATATACGGAGGTGGAACTATTCCATTCCTAGCAAACACAAATTCAGACAGACCAGGTGGTGGAAGACAACAGAGTTATTCACACAATCAATAGTTGCACGATACTCAGTCAACCAATCCATACCCAATATGCAATCAAAATGAACAATATCCAATGGTAGCAAATCAACATATAATAACACATCCCCAATCATGATGTCACACACAAGATACACATAAGCACACATCATAGAATCCCCAGAAGGTGTAGATATAGATAACAAATAGTTCATAGGTTCTAGTGGTTTAGTCAACTTGCAAGAAAATGAATGTGACACGAATGAATGTGTAGAACCAAAATCTATCAGTACGTATGCATTTTTAGCACAAATAGGAAGTATACCTGACACCACAGATTCGGTGTTCTGGACGTCGCCATGCGCTAGTGCAAACACTCGACCTTGTCTTAAAGTTTCTCTCCCAGCATTGGTTCTCGCATTTGATCTTGGTGCAAAAGCGGATCCGACCAAACTTACCATAGGACGGTTAGCATTTTCAGCTATGAGCGGGCAATCTTTCATCATGCAGCCAATCTTGCCACACCGGAAGCAAGCACCAGATGCACAATAGCAAACACCCTTATGTTTCCTTCCATATTCTGAACAAACAGGTGTAAATCCACTACTCTAACTTGAGCTGCTAGTAGATCCTATGTTTTGCTTCTTTGAAAATGACCGACCCCTTTTGAAATTAAATCCAGACCTCTTAACTCTTGATTCGGTTGTTAGAGCCTTAGTCAGTTTCATTGCAGCCAAGTTGGCTTCAACCATCAGGGCTCCATCAAGCACATCCACATATTTGGGCAGTTTCAACACACCAACCCGATCAAACACTTCTAACATCTCCTTCAAATTTTTTAGCCTTTTTGTAATCAATATCCACCATGTGTGGAGCAAACCGGGCTAATTTGGTAAACTTGGTTTCATACTCTGCTATTGACATATTGGCTTGCTTGAGTTCTTGGAATTCTGACACTTTTCTATCTTGGAAACATTAAGGGAAGTATTTCTCATAGAAGATCTCTTTGAATTGATTCCAAGTTAAAGCCCCATTAGTGTCTGGGATAAGCGTCCACTAACGTCGAGCTTCATCTTTCAAAGTATAGATTGCCAGCAAAACTTTCTAAACTTCAGAACATGGAAAAACTTCAAATAGCTTTTTGGCCTCTAGCATCCATGTCTCAACCTTTACAGGTTCAATACCACCCAGAAAAGTCAGTGGCTTCATCTTGTTAAATTTCTGAGTCAAACTGAGAATGTCATTGTTGACCGGCTCTACTTGGATCGAAGGGGGCGAAGGAGACAAAGGTTGTTGCCTTTGTTGTTGAATCATTGCTTCTGTCAAGGTTCAAGCATTCATTCCATTCGGTTCATTCAGGTCTCAGAAGATTCAGCAGTACCATCACTTCTTGGATTTTCCATTTGGTATAGGTAAACAGATCACTAATAAACATAGGCAAATAATACTGCCTACAATGTTCAATTTCAGTTCATTTCATTTCAGTGCCAATGTAAATTGGTTCAGATATGTTCACTTGATATCACACACTCACATATATAGATGTAATGTCCCTAATTCTTACTAGAACATCCTATGGCTCATATGGACTCGTGGGTGTGGTAGAACACGTGCTCTGATACCACTTTGTCACGATCCAAACCCGGCCCTAGAGGTTTAATACCGTAACCAGCCAGTAATCCTGGGATTACCAAAGGCCTCTGAACAAAACAAACAAAATACAGGGGCTAGCGGAAGCAAATACAAACATACAATGCCCATAGAGTTGTGTAGACATGCATGGGACAAAAAATTTAGAACTTATATTTACAAACATATGTGACATCATCAGAGTTTCAGTCTTACATCACCATAGATACAGAAAAACACAAAGAAACTGACCAAACAAACAAACAAAAGAAAATAACATGAACTTGCATCATGTTCACAAAACTTGATCACAAAACATTTTGGAACCTCCTCGGGAGGCACACCAAATCGCTGACTCAAATAGATCTCCAGGCAAACCTCACTAAGCCTGGTCCCGCACCTAATCACCTACATACATAAATAATACGGTGAGTTAGAGCCTAGTGAATAACAACAAAGTAAAGAGGTTTATAAATGATGTCCAAACAGTTTCAAAAATCAGAGTTCATATCAGAAACAGATTCAGATTCATATACGTAACCAAAAGTCATAAGCAGTTATATGTGGTACATCCATTAGCTATCATATTATCTTGGTCCTGGGACCTATATGCATAGTCGGTACCGATGACCCTAAAGGTCCATATGTTGTGCACAAGTAACTATGGTATTGTTTTCCCCAAGTAAGGGCCATATATAAACTACGGTATTGTTTCCCCAGGGTAAGGGCTAAATGATCATAAGCCACAGTATTATTTCCCTCAGACGAGGGCCATATAAACAAATGCCACGGTGTTGTTTCCCCTGAGCAAGGGCCCTGTGAACTAAGGATACCACAAATACATTTCAAAAAATTGGACACTCATTTGCTATTCATAAAATAGCATTTCATAAAACAGATCATATCTTAACATTCTGAAAATATTTATAATCAAACATAATTTTACAGAGTTGTTACTCACAGATGGCTCCAATAGCAGAAGAGTCAAAACAGTCGGATTAACGATCTATGGCTCATGACCTACACAAATACATAACGAATACACATTGAAACACACGCTTGGAAAACACTTAATTCATTCTTTTCTATCTTGGTGTGTTTCTAATCCTTGTCCTCATTATTTTGTCTTAATTAAGGCTTAGGAGTGCCTAAGATGCAATGAGGATGCCAAAATGTGAGTTGAAACACTTATTCAAATTTTCAAAAACAGGACAGTCCGCTCGAGCGCAACATTGGTTGCTCGAGCGGTCTGCAAAATCTGCAAAAGTATTGGTTCCATGATTTTTCCACTCAATGGAAGCTCGACAGTCGCTCGAGTGCAAGACTAGGTAACAAGGGTCTCCGCTCAAGCGTAACTTCCTACGCTCGAACAGTCTGCAAAAGTCTGTAAAACTTCTGGGAGCTCTCATTCTACGCTTAAGCGTTACTTCGGTCACTTGAGCGGAGGGTCAAAAATAAGGGTGGTCGCTCAAGCGCAAGTTCTGCCGCTCGAGCTAACCCCCAAACTCTGCAAAAGTACTGGGAGCTTACATTCTCCGCTCGAGCACAGGGTGTAAATTATGAAATTTCTAGATTGTAGTTCTAAGTTCAAAACTCAACTTCAAGACTTCAAAACACATCTTTTTGGCCCAAAACTTGAGGAAACATATGTAAACTTGTAAAACATTGTGAATTCAAAATCATTTCACAAAATCAGAGCCCAAAAGCATGCCAATTGTGGAAAATCAAACTTAGAACTTAAAGAACATAACATGAAAATAACATGCATGAATTGTCTTGGCTTCAAAGCTTTTAAAACATGATCAGATGAAGTGTTTAACTCAAAACATGTTGAATTCTTAGAACAAAGCCATAATGAGGACATGCAAGAGGAAATTCTTTGGAAAACAAATTTAAAATGCTATGAAATATGCATGCATGCATGGCTTGAGTTTTAATTCTCCAATCTTAGCTTAATTCTTGTGATTCAACTCTTAATCCACTTGATTCCTAGCATTAACCAAATTCAATTATATAACTAAAGGGTTGAGTTCTTACCTTAGCTTCTCCACTGTGCTCTAGTTGGCTAATTGTTTGAGTCTCTAAGTCCAAAACCTTGAATTCTCTACAAATCTCCTTCCTCTCCTTTGGTTTCCAAGCTAAACACTTAATCTCCCTCTCTGTCACATTTGATAGTCAAATGATGAAGATTATATCTCTCTAAGGTGTTGTATAAGCCTTATATAGGCTAATTAAGGGACCTAATTAAAATTGGTTTAGGATTAGTCAAGTAACATTATTTTATTCTAATTACTTCGTTCCAAGTCAAATTTCAATTAAACCTACCATAAAATTCTAAAAATCCTAAATAACACATAAACCAAGTCAATTTCGTGATCAGATGTCGATAAGGCCTTCAATTTGCATAATGAAACAGAAAGGGTAAATTACACTTTGCACCCCTACACTTTACACAAAATCTCACTTTAGTCCCTACACATCAAATTGTGACACTTAACCCCCTGCACTTTTGGTCAAGTGTCATATTGGCCCTTCTGTTAATAGTGAGGCTAATAGAAATTATCCTTTAGGGAGCTAAGTGTCACAATTTTGACGTTTAGGAACTAAAGTGGGATTTTGTGTAAAGTGCAGAGGTGCAAAGTGTAATTTATTCTCACATATTTTTCATGTGACTAACATCTATTAACAATGAGACTAGCAGAAGGGTCAAAGTGACACTTGACCAAAAGTGCAAGGGGTTAAGTGTCACAATTTGATGTGTAGGGGCCAAAGTGGGATTTGATATAAAGTGCATGGGGTGCAAAGTGTAATTTACCCAAACAGAAACATAGACAGATCTTCTTACGCCAAACAGATATAAACACATGTGACACAATACACATGCAATTAATGTGGAATTTTCTCTTAATCACTCATTAGGAATTCTTAATATGGTTTAACAGTTAATCACAAGTCAGGGTTGTTACATTGACCTAGTTAGACAACAGATCCATTAGAGGGTATAAAAATCTTGAGACCAAACTGAATTGATGTTTATACCACATAGCAGCAGACCTTATCAAGGATGTCATTCATATACGCAAAAGATCGAGTAATCGGATTCCCTAACAAATCAACAATCAAAAGCCTAAGCAGAAAGAAGGTTATACCCAAAAAAAATTCTAGCAAGTCTTCAAATCTCAAATGAATAAAAACTCTCAAATCTGAAACATGTACTTTCGAATGAAAATCTCATATCTAAACGAATATTGTTTCGAATGAAAATTTTTAATGAAGAAAGACTATATATTTTCAAATAAGAAATCTCAAACAAATATTTTTGAATGTGAAATTTCAAATCTTAAACATATATTTTTGAATGAAAAATCTCAAATCTGAAACATATGTTTTTGAATAAGAAATTTCAAATCTCAAACATATTTTTGAATGAGAAATCTCATATCTGAAACATATGTTTTTAAATAAGAAATTTTGATAATATGAAAACATTGGTGCTTCAAACTTCAAATCTTACCTTCTTGAGGGGAAAAAAGAGATGATCTAGTCTCAATAACTATACCTAGGTTCAGATGTAGGAGTATAGACGATATTGCTTTCAAGGAACAAGAAAAAAAACCCCAAAACACAACAATCTAGGGTGTCTCCTTCACCGTTCAAACTCAGATCTAGAAAGTTTTCAAGATCAGAGAGAATTTACCGCTTGAAATGCAAGGGGCAAGTCAGGCAAAAGGAACCCTAGAAGGAGACTCAAGATTGTAAACCCTAAGAGAAGAATCGACGGAAGGAAGAGCTTGAGAGAGAAGGGGAGAGAGAGAGAGAGAGAATACGAAATTGAGATTGTAAACCTTAGTCGATGATGCAGATGGTGGTGGCAGTGGAGCTTCGAAATCGAGAGAGAGAGAGAGAACTTCAAAATCGAAATCATTCTGAGATTGGGTCTAAGATGAATCACCGAGCTAAAGAAGGTTGAATCGTAATCTCTGAGACTAAAGGGTTTAGGGAAAGAGCAAGCGATCGAGTGAGTGAGATATTTGAGGGCTCAGTTTCTCTGAGACTATAGGGCTTCACAAATTTAAAATAAGGGTTTGAATAGAGAGAGAGAGAGAGAGAGAGAGAGAGAGAGGGGTTCTAATTCTCACAGAGCTAAGAGAGAGAGAGAGAGAGAGAGAGAGGGGGGGGAAACATTGTAACACATTTGAAGGCGTTTAAAAAACAACTTCTATTAGTTAAATGGTACCGTTTTGATTAAAATAAAATGCAACGTTTATAAAATGTCGTTAAATATTAAAAAAAATGGCGTTTAAAAAAACGCCATCAAAACCCATATTTCCTGTAGTGCCGATTCAACCCGATGGTTGAATTGATGAGCCGTCCGCCCGATCTCTTTTCCAGTTCACTCACCAGTTCGGTTTTTAAAACATTGCATCCAAGACTCTTTTCCTCTATTCGAATATCTCGGATTCCGATATGATTGTATCGTATCTCGGTAACTTGGTTCATCCACGTGACACTTTGGCTAACAACCTCGATCATGTGGACAACCCTAAAAATATGTCCCCACAGGTGGGTAGAAGAAGAAGAGCAGTTAACAAGGAATCAACTTGGGATATCCAGGCTGATGGTGTGCTTAAGTCAGGGATGCTTAATCTAAACCAAAGGTCCTATGATCTATCAGGGGCACCACCTCTCAAAACATGGCTAACATATTCCTCTTGGGAGCAGCACCTGGGGCAGAGGTTGTTAGGAGTGATGTTACGAGAGAATCATTGACTAATAGAAGGGTATAATTGTGATACCATATAGTAGAATCATTGACTAATAGAAAATTTCTTGAGTTATAAATAAAAAAATATTCAATATTTATGGAATATCACGTGACTCTTCAAAATATGTTGTTCCTTGCTCTCTCTCTCCACGTCCCTAATATAAAATTGCAAGTTCACTATATGCATCAATCATAATCTCTATAGGCCGTGTTTGTTTGGGTGGACATGAGTTTGGGATTGGACTAATAGTCTAATAAAATTATTAATTCGATATTTGGTTAAACAATTGAAGTACGGACTAATTATTTTAAACTTGACTATTAGTTAAGATAGGATACATAATCCAACGGATTCGTAGTCCTAGGACTATTAGTTATGGGAATGCTAATCCAGTCCGCCCAAACAAACATGGCCATAGGGTAATATTGGACTATGATGAAGAGAATTACCCAAAAAAGACTGATGAAGAGCATAGAGTAACTGCTCCTCAAACAGGTGATGAAGCTGATGCAGATAATGAAGAGGGTAGTATGCAAATCAGATGGTGACAAATAATTCAATTCAGGTTAGTTAACATTTGGAGCAGTACAAGTACATTTGGAAAAAAAGACATTGCCTAAATACCAAAAAAAAAACTACCATTATTGTAGTTCAAAAAAAAAAAAAAATCTCTTAAATGATGTTTTCTGATCAACCATTCAGACAAAAGGAAAGAAAATAAAAATAAAAAATTCTGATCAAGAAGAAAACTACCCAGAGGTCACATGCCAGAGCACGTGACTGACAGCACATTGAAGCCTCAACTTTATGCTCATGGTCGAATCCAAAGCACCAGAAGACGAAAACCCAAAGGGCCAGACGGCCCACATGCTGCCACACGTGTAAAGTTATTCTTTTATTTTTTATTTTTTATTTTGTTAAAGAAGTCGTTAGTATGTTAGTAAATGAAGGGTTCGCTGCTGCTCTGTCAATTTTAATTACACCTTACCATATAGTTATTAGACCATTAAATTACACCTCAATGTCTCTCGTGTAAAGTTATTCATTATCTAATATATTCGAAATAATTACTCATATGTCATGTTATATGGACATGTGCATAACCAAATCCAAATAATGTTTGTATAATTCATAGTCTTATCAATTGGTCGTCGAAAATTGATTCTGTCAGAATTGTTCCTAAAAAAGACCTTTTGTGACGATTTTATGAATTCGTTGCTAAAAATTGACAATTAATAATTTGTGTGACGAATTTTTCGATTGTCGCTAAAAACCAATAACTGGTGACATTTTTTATGAAAACACTGCTAAAAATAAAAATTAGAATTTGTGATAACAATTAAAAGTGAATAAGATTTTTAGTGTCAAAAAGTTAAGAGGACTTATTAGTGTACCCATCGTCCTAATAAGACTTTTCAATCATTCCCCTATTATACTCCCTTGAAATTTGAAAAATATATAGTTAGTCATACACTTTTTACTTAACTATACTATTTTAATTCATACAACAGTTAAATTATTTTTCGTTAGTAATTCATTAATTGTATTAATAGAAAAAAATAATGTTGTTATATGTTTTCTACTTTTGTATATATATACATGTATATATATACATGTATGTATCATTAATTATTTTAATTTGTCTTTATTATTTACATTAATTTTATTAAAATAAAAATTAATATAATTATATCAAAATATTCCACTTATTGCATTTTTATAAATATCAGACAAGGCGAGTATAATTTGCCTTTTCAAGATGTTGTGTTGAGAAGATTCAACTCTCCCACGTGTGAAAACCACAATCCAATCATGTCAATTAAAATTTTTACAGCTGGATTGAGTCATTTTCAAAAATAATATTTCCCTTCCTTTATTTTTTTTCTATTTTTTTTGGGCATTCAATGAAACTAAAAATGTAATTTCTCTATATCAGTGAAATGAGTTGCGAAATACATAAATAAATTTAATGAAATTTTACTAAACTGATTGATTACCCCAAAAAAAAAAAAATCAATAAAGCTACTTTGTCATGTTAGTGAAATTAGTATTATGAAATGCATAAATAAACCTAATGGTATTTGATTGAACTGATTAATTAATTTAGAACTCAAAGAAATTTTATTAAAACAACTCATGAAAAAAAGAAAAGAAATATACAATGGAGCTCAGTACAAACTCTTTAGGGGCACAAGCATAAGGTAAGGGCATCTCGTTAACAAAAAAAAACCAACGATTTACATACCAAAATTTAATTAAAACACAACTTGAAATCCTATGTCAAAAATAAAAAATCTTCCCAAAATCAAGATGATAAGGTAAATTAAGCAATCTTGATACCTTCTTTCTTTCGAGCTAGTTTAAAGTTGTGAATTTTCTCTTTTATTTTCTTTTTATTCTCAGCCTGAGAGGTGTGTGACTTTCTAGTCTTATCTTCACCTTCAAACATGGAGAGGCACAAGACCTAAGCAAATACAATAGTGACGGTTTTGAAGTTAAGATCCATAATGATGAGACTTACTGTTTTAAAGTAATAGAAACATATCTATAATGTGGGTACATAATTTTTGTCTTGTCCACGTGGCGGGGCCTTAGACCGAGGTGCCACATGGCAAAGTACGATTGATTGAAGTGTCGGAACAATTTACATCTAGTTGGACATGAGTCCTTCTAGAAGAATGACTCCTAGGTTGGGTGATTAAGGACTATTCTAAGAGACTAATCCTAATCCAATTAGATGATATGTTATTCCTGAAGGGCCTGTTTGATTTCAGTATAAAAATAAAGGTTTGGATTGTTAACCCTATCAAATTCTTATTTTTGTGTTTGGATCACACAAATGGCATCCAACTTAGTAATACCTATGATTCTTAATCCTACAAAAATTATAATATATTTAATATCAAAGGAGGATAGCTATTAACAATACTACACATAATTATCCCATGAAATTATTAATGCCATAAGATTGTTAATCCCATCACTAATACTCTAACTAATCAAATAGGGTCAAAGGGAATTAGTGTTTGATGAGAATATAGTCTTTAGGAGAAGCCATGACACTCTATATAAAGACAGACACCCTATGTGTATGAGGTATGTGAGATTTTGTATTTATTATTACTCTACAGAATTGTGTTTCAAGAGTTGATTACTGACTTTATCATCGAAGTGCCTTACCCTTCTGGTTGATAAGCAACTGGGTTAGTTATTTTTTCGGTGTTTCAAGCATGGATGTTGGCAGCAATCAAGTGCTTATCAACTTTGGTTAAGTTGGTCCCAAATATCAAGAGGAATATCGTAACATTGAGTGTGTGGTTAAATTTTAGCGTGCACGCATAAAAAAATTCATAAAATGATGGAATGTGGGTGAATCACAACATTATTTTATTTAAGTGTCATACAAAAATTTTAGCAGGAACGATATACATGAATTCTAAGATTAGTCGAGCTGCACGTAAATTAACCCAGACATTCGGTTGTTAAAAAAAAATAAAAATAAAATAAAAAAAACAACAGAATCATAACAAGCTTTATAAAAATGACTCCTCCAGAATTAACCATTATTTATCTCCTTTTAAGATAAATCTCTACGTGATGTTATTGTTAAGTACTGCCTGAATTTTTCTCACTAGGATGAAAATACTTGACAAATAGATCATCCCCTTTATGTTCACATTTCTTTATCTCTCTGTCTCCCTATTTTTCATTATTTCTTACACACTATATCTGAAATTCTTCAATAGTTATTTTCATAAGGTCCATCTTACATCAATTAATTGAAATTTTGTTGAGATGATGAAGGTTTGTTTTTTGTTTCTGAACAATCAGTAGGAGGAGAACATGAGAGGAACAAATTGAGTTGTTAAACTCGAATCCTAGTATCACCGTAAATGAGTACAGATTAGCCAACCCTTAATCTTGGTCATTTGTATCTCTAAAAAGCCTCAAGTGTTCAATTTTGGAATTCATTAGAAACAAATACAAAGACCAGTGGGTCATGTTCTGTATCTAGATAGTAGAGTTTTGACAAATGATTAGCAAATCAAGATCCTCACAAGATTGCATACAACTTTAGCGATGTATTGAAAAAAAAAAAAAAAACTCGTTTAAAATTTTGTTTTTTTTCATTTTATTTTCAAAAATCAGTTCAATTTGATTTAAAGAAATTTAATCTTTTGGTTCCTCAAACATTTTTACGAAACAAATTAAAATTACTCTAATAGCCTTTTTTTTTTTTCAACGTAACCAAAATATTCAATAGTATTGAATTTTAGTATATACGCGATTTTCATAATGAGATAGATCAAATAAAAGTCTCATATTTTAACAAAATATTAATCTTAACTAAATAATACTAAATCACATGGCTATACATGTCATGTCTATGATTACAATAAAACTATGTCCGGTCAAAATAACATCATATGTGAAAAGTAATAAAAGTATAAAAGTGTAGAGAATCAAACCTTTAAAAAAAAGTTTGTCCTTTCAATGTTTGTAGATATAAGGTAACGTAAATGCTTTTGCTCAAGTACCTTTACAATCAAGTAAAAGATTATCATTAAAATAGCTTAGGAGGCATGCTTATTTAAAAGGTCAACCTCTTGTTGGTTCAAACTAGGTCTCTTAAGCTTTGCCTTATATCATTTCAGTTGAATAATCAAATTTTTGTCCTTCATTATGAACAGTAATGCACAATTATTTGTTGGTTGTGCAGGTAAAACTATGCATGACATGAAATTCAATATGGTAAAAAAAATTGAGGTAAGATCAAAAGGAGGAAATTTGGACAAAATAATAATCATAGATAAGTATCAGATCCATTGAAATTAGCTAGCCGCTCCAATTATTTGAGCATAAAATACTTTTTTTGTTTAAATTTTGCAGAAATAAATAAAGCGTTAGTCGGGAATTGAGTCGTAAGATCTCCTTCCCCCATCTTTCTTTCCTCTTCCAACCCAAAAAATAATAATGAGGAGAACAACATTGAACAATTCTTTGGGTGAAATCATTGTGAAAATTTGGATAACTCTAAAATGCTTTAAAAATTTTGAAAAACAAGAACTAAGCTATTGTTTAAAAATTTCCAAAATTAAGTATGCAAATAGGTAATTGTGTTATTTTGATTGGCAACTCCATTTTTGGCTGGAAATAGACATCTCCATTTTAATACATAAAAATTATACACATTATCATTGCTCAGATTTAACTATCTATAAGTTGTTGTCTTATTATAAATTTTTAAATTTTTCATGAGTTTGATATAAATATTTGATGGTTTGATTCTTTCACAAGTTTAATTTTTTATTTTTTCATAGCCATTTTTTTAAAAGAAAATTTAACTTCTATCCAGTTAAAATCAGATTGTCTAATTCACACCTTACTTCAATAATTTGATCCATACTAGGACTCTCATCATGTGTAGATTAGTCATGCAAAAATCAAATTGATTCGATAATTGAAGCCACTTAATCATATTTTTCTTCAAATAAATGAACGATCTTTTTTATAAAATTATACTTATCATTGATTTTTGTAAAGAAAAATGTAATAAAATTATGTGGCTACAGTTATAAATTAGTACGATATTTTCTATGAATAATCTACATACTAAGACTTAAAGTTCAACGAATCAGATTATTATAATAAGTCCTGTCGACCTGTAGGTCCAAACTGAATCAATACAATCCATATAGTTCATGTTTGTTTGGATAAAAATGGTTTTCTGATTAGATTAATAATTTAATAAAATATATAATTCGAGATTTTTTTAAGAAAATAAGATTCAGATTAATAGTATATCTGGACATAGTATCCACTGAATAGGGGATAATTGAATCCCAAATGGAAAGTAGGGGGTGGGAATTACTAAATTGTTAGAATTTTATTATCCCTTCTCATAATCCTGAGGCAATTCAAACATGAGATAATATATATAATTCAAATAAATTGATAATTTGAAGACTAATTTTATATAATTTAGTTTATCCAAACCTACATAGCCATAATTGGCTAGAGGGTTGTTTTGAATATAATTTATAAGTTGATTTTTTTATTTATTACGGAAAAATATTCAAAAAAAAAATAAAAAGATAATAAGATAGAAATAAATTAATAAACTAATGAGCAATTTATTTATGACTTAAATTGAAATTAATGGATGATTTGAAAATATCTATAAAAAAAAAAAAAGATAAAAAGCAACTTATTTGCTTATATTGGTTGTCATCAAAACAACCCCTAATTGACCTGTGAAATGTTTAAAGTGTAAAGGTATGGAGCCAGAGGGGCGGTTTGTGGGCCCAACTTGGCTGAAGTCTTTGATTGACTCTTACTAGGCTTTGAAAGTGACATTCAGTTTTGGACTCTATCACTAGTGGGATGGGCCCCCACTACATCCCCTTTTGCCTCCCCTTTGGTCCCTTTGTAATGTAGACACTGACCCCTAACAAACAAAACAACCTCTCTCTCTCTCTCTCTCTCTCTCTCTCTCTCTCTCTCTACTTATTTTAATCTTTTCTGCCTAAAATCAACTATGAGCCCACACTGTAATTATTTCTCTACATTTTTTTTTTCTCTTTTTTTTAAAATATACCCCTCTTCCTCCTCTTTTTTTTTTAATTATTTTTATAGGTATGTATATATATATTACAACATCATCTAAACGTCATATATGACCTGTTGTGTTTGGTTTCGTCGCTTTCTGACCCGACCCAAATATTTTATTCATGATTGATTATTGACGGAATGAATTTGGATCGGGTCAAACCGTGGAGGGAATTTTAATCTTTGTGGTAATGGACCAAAATATAATTTTACTAACGCTATGTTTAGTTTGGAAATTTAAGAAGGAATTTTGAAAAAGAAAAAAAAAAGTGTGTGAAATTATATAAAATATAAATGTATTTTATTTATATTTTACTTATTTTTTTTCTTATCATTTTAATTTGGAGATTTATGAAAGAATTTTTTAAAAAAAAAATGTGTAAAATCATATAAAATATAAATATATTTTATTTATATTTCACTTATCTTTTTTCTTTTTCTGTCTAAATTCTTTTTTCAAATTTTCTAACTCAGAACAACGTAAAGTGGGATTGTATGTCAAATCTTATCCTACTTTATACCTAATCTTCAGATAGTATTAGTTATCCAGTTCAAATAATTTTCACAAATTTTATCCAACTGAACATGAGAATGTGTGAACTCGTTTAGAATTTTATTTAGCTAACAAACAAAAATTTTAGTGACAAGGAAGTAATGCTTTCCAAGGGATTTTATTTTATTTTAAAAAAATTGTGTGTTTACAACAGTGTTTAGGACATCAATTCAATTAATCCTCTTACATTTCTTATTGCATGTAACTATGCCGTCCCATATATCTATATATATTAAGTAATTCCTAAGGTTTCTTTTGGGATGTGGGTTAGTTTTTGACTTTTTAACTTTTTGTAACATGGGTTAAAAAATCTCGTTTGGGATAGATTTTTTTACTTTTGATAAGTAATTCAATTCATATTTTTTTTTATGCATTGATAAAAACACTGTAAATATTAAGGTGCCGTTTGGTAACACTTACGTCTCCAATTTTCTATTTATATTCACAAAAATTTTAAAAACTCAAATAAAAATTAGTTTGGTAAAATTTTTGATTTATAAATCAGTGGTCTCAGTTTATAAATTTTGCCAAAAAATGAAAATAAAAAAAATGTGTTTCCGTTTTGAGTTTGAGTTTTTTTTTTTTTTTTTACCACCCAACACTAACTACCACCCGCCATCATTTTCCACCATCGTCTTCCGTTACCACCACCCACCCCCCACCACCACCTGCCACCACCACTCACCACCCACCACCCACCAGCCACCGACTAGCCACCACCACCCACCTGCCACCCACTCGCCACCACTACCCACCCTTCGCCGCCACCACCACCACCACCACTCACCACCCACCTGCCATCCACCCGCTACTACCCACCACCCGTCACCTGCTTGCCGCCACCACCACTCACCACCCACCTACCACCACCATACACCACCAGCCACCCACCACCACCACCCACTACCCACCACCACCACCACCACCATCACCCACCATCCACCTGCCACCACCACCACCACCACTATCACCGCCCACTCACTACCACCTACCACCTGCCACCGTCACCTACCCACCCATCCACCCACCACCACCTACCACCATCCGCCATCCGCCACCCACCTGCCACCACCACCACCACCCACTACCCGCCGCCACCACCACCACCACTCACTCGCTGCCACCCACCACTCGCCACCGTCACCCACCTACCCGCCATCACCACCCACCACCATTACCACCACCACCACCCACTCGTTACCACCCACCACTCGTCACCGTTACCCACCCACCCACCACCACCATCCGCCACCACCACCACCCACCCGCCACCACCCGCCATCCGCCACCCACTTATCACCACCACCCACTTGTCACCACCACCCGCCACCCACCTGTCACGACCACCCACTCGCTACCACCCACCACCCGCCACCGTCACCCAACCGCCACCCACCCACCTGCCACCACCCGCCATCCGCCATCCACCTGCCACCACCACCCACCACCGTCACCCACCCACCCATTCACCACCACCCGCTACCACCACCACCACCCACCTGCCACCACCTACCACCACCCGCCATTCGCCACCCACCTGCCACCACCACCATCACCACCCACTCGCTACCACCCACCACCCACCCGCTACCATCACCCACCCACCTGCCACCAGCTACCCACCACCCACCGTCACCACTTTCCACTGCCGTCTTCCGCCGCCACTTGCCACTACTTGCCATTTCTCACTCTTTTTTATATTTTTAAATATTTTGTCAATTACCAAACGCGTTTGTAGTTTATGTTTTTCTAAAAATAAACAAAAATCAGTTCATAAAATTTTTGTAAATATAAACTGAAAACGTAAACGTTACCAAACACACCCTAAGATTGTTTATTTTTTTATGATATTGAGTTATTAAAATATGATGTAATATAGGCTTCAACCAAGAATTGGTGGAAATTTTTTTGACTCAAATTAGATTTTCTAGGTTAATTTTAAATATTTAATCAACTATTAAAATCCCCAAACTAACTCATACGGGTCACGAACTGATAAAGATAATTTTTAATGATTAGGTGAATGTCACATTAGCATAAATATTAGGTCGAGTAGGTTCTAAATCACTTCTAATATTTAGTCTAACACCACAAGTTATTCTTAGTCAATTTTCACATAAAAGTTACGACATACTATAATTTACAATTTTGAATAGACATATTTTTAGTCTTTATAAAAATAAGAAGAAATTAATATATTAACAAATATAATTTACTACTATCATATGGTAAATTAAAATTATGAAACTTATAAAATGAAATGTATTTATATTTTATCATAAATATAACTGTAATTTATTCTTTAATTTTTACCAATTAATTATGACATATGATTTTTTATTAAGAATTTAGAATACACAATTAATGATATCAGAATAAAAAATCTTCTCTTATGTGTAACTCTGATAAAAATAAATAAAACTTAATTAATTTTAAATAATTTTTATTACATATTTTAAATAAATTTTATATTATTATTTTAATTTAAAAACTAATTTTTGACTATTTGTTTATATCCTAACACGGGTAATATATCATTTTGAGTATAAAGCAAGTTGTTATCAATTTTTTATTTCAAGTAATCATAGCACCTTTGTCATTATTAGTATTTCTTGCCCAAATATATTTAATTAGATGGCTTCCTTAAAGAAATGTCATTTAGTGGACTCTATAATTTCCATTTTTCACTCTACTTTTCATTATTTAAAAACTTAAATCATTATCTTGCTATTATTTTGTATCACTAAATTATATAATAAGATATAATTTGATTTCTTTAATTACTTAATAATTATTTTAAAATAAAATAAAAATCAATCATTAGTATTGTATAAGAAATCGTATAAAATAATGATAAATTAAACAGTAGCATATCGCATTCCAATTAATATTGCTTTCAATCTTCAAAATAAATAAATTCCTATACTTTATGCTGTTTTATTTATTTATTTTTTTGATAGTAGTTGAAGACCTTTTTGACTTGAGATGAATTATTTTCAAACCCATTCGATGAGTCCAAAGCTAATTATTCAAGTTTTATAACCGAAGGAAGCAGATATACTGTTGAAAGTACTTATAAAAGAAAAAATAACTTTGTGTGTTGTTCAATTAAAGTTGGGAGATGTATGTTGAGAGACTCATTGACCATGTCTAAGCTTTTTTGGCATGATAAATAATAAATTAATAAATATATGTAATTCAAAAGGTCACCTACCTCAAACATGTGAGACAGTACACGTTTGGTGCCCCATCATTTTAGAATAAACATTCACTATGTGACATTAGGAAATTCTCTCATGTGTAATACACGCCATATATAATCTTATGATAAAATTACGTAAATTTTTATGAATTTATATAAGTAATCTCACAAAAATATATAAGTTGAATATGTAAACATAAATTTCAGAACATAAACCTTACACTTTGGATCATTTACCATGTGTATTATCAAGAAATCAAGACAAAATGACATACCTAAATCCATTGATGAACAGTTAAACGGAAGCATAATTATCAATGAACTCTTTGTTATTGATTATGTTATTGCCTTCTAATCATTTCCCCTCTGGTGCCTTATGTTTCTCCTTGAGAGGATTTAGGAAAAAAAATGGCAGTGTTCTTATTTCCACCTAGGAAGGAATAGGGACCATAACCTTTTAAATGTTGTAATTGGTTTTCAAAACTGAAAAGTTGTGTAAGTTCAAAAGGAATGAAAACCAACTTTAACCATTATTGGTTTTAATTTCTATTTATTGGTTTTCAAAACTGAAAGGTTGTGGAAGTTCAAAAGGAATGAAAACCAACTTTAACCAATATGTTTTAATTTCTATTTCTGCCCCTCATAGAAATAGAAATTATACAACTAGTATCTACACATTAGGTCCATAACACATATACCCTTAAGCCTATTAACTAAATTGAATCACTTAAATTGTAGGTTTCTTATAAATAATAACACCACATTTAATTATGTGGTCCCATTGAGACATTATCTAACAGAATATAAATTCGCATAAGTGTATTTGTAAAAGTGAACATACGCAAATTTGTATTCAACTTACGCATTTTTGAGATATCACTTATATAAATTAGTGATAACTTATGTAATTTTGTGATAAAGTTATGTACGGTATGGATTACACACCGAAGCATTTGTCATAACATTATGTTTTAGAGTGTTTTAAGTTTTCAACCATAATTTTTAAATTTTTTATTTTTGGTGTTTTGTTATTTTTAGTAAAAAAAAGATTTATATATATTTTAGCTAAATATTTTGATTTTTTCAAAAGCACCCAACTCAAATGCATTTCAAAAGTAAATATTTATTGAGAAATCTAAAAAAATAATAATAAATAGAAAAAATAGAAAAATGTTTTGAATTTTTGTATTTGTTTTGTATTTTCTTTTTTCATTTAGTAAAAAAAAAATTCACAAATAAGTTTAGAATAATTTGGTGAAAAATCCTATTGTATAGACTTGTAACCTAATTGATAATGTTTAAATTGTTATATCTCAATTAGTCTTTACGGTTTGAAAGAGTTCACTCAATATATCTCATATGGGTGATTCTACACACTATTAATATTTCAGTACATATTATTAATAGGTTAAATTATATTCTAATAATATCCTACAATGAAATGACCATTAAAGACAATATGGGTGTATACTACCCATTCAAAAATTTCATATTTAAAAACACAAAATATTTTTCACACATCATCATTTCTGTAGGGTTTAGGATTTTAACATATAAACATTGTATTTTTCATCAACTTTACCATTAATATACACTAATGATATCAATAATTACCAATTAGCTCACTTCATTATTCTCGATTATACTTATTTTTCAAACTCAAAACATTATTGCTTTAAAGATTAACATTGACATTAATTAGTTTTGAAGATTTGCACACCATGGATGACACTGAGATGGTTGGTTCCGATATAAACATTGAAAACATTGATTTGAATGTTGAAAATGTTAGTTTATGACTTGACTTTTTGATTAAATATTTATCTCGTTCATATGTTCGGAAGATGAGTTTATTCGTCATATTCGCATAACAAGAGTTGAACTTTTAGATAATGTTCGATTATTTATATTTGAAGAAAATAATTTTGTTCAAATTATTAAGATTGATCAAATATTAAGTGTTCATACATAAAAAATTGAACATTTTAAGTTAATTCGGTAAAAAATAAATTAAACTTTTATTCGTTGTTCGGATATAAATTTTTAAACACATTAAATTTGTTAAACTTCAACAATGAAGATCAACATCGGCGAAGATAGAAGCCAGATGAAACACTCAACTGGTGATCTGAAATGACAAGACGACAAAATGAGACACGACGAGAGTTCAACACCAACTATAGAGATCAACACCAGCAAAGATGGAGGCTGAATGAAACCTCCGCTGACGATGGATGTCAAAAACCGACAAAAATGGTCTATGTTTTGAAGTTTGTTTGGGGGGGGGTTGTTGTGTGTAGTGGTGAAGATGAAAAGTTTTTTGTATGCGTAATGGTGTATATTCAAATAGTTAGTGGTGTGTTAATATAGGGTTATTAGTCAAAAGTTAAGGTGTGAATCCTAAAAATTATTTTGTGTGTGTACTAAGTAACGGTGAATACTAAGAGTATTAATAGTGTGTAAATAGAATCACCTATCTTTTATCCTATATTTAATGATTTGAATACCGCTGTTGGGTTTGGTATTTATTTTATTTCCATGTTGATATATACAATATAACATATAAGTATGTAGAATTGTATTTGCATTAAGTAATTTGTTACACACAAATCATAATCTACTCATTGGTTTGTGTAGTCGCTAATATTGTGTAATTTATTTGTTAGTATTTTGTCAGCGTTGATTATATACAAATTTTATTCATTAGTAATTTTGCTAGTTGATATAATATTTTAATACAAATTTTTTTCATAAAAATTCAAAAAGTTATCACAAACATTCATCTTTTTTTCCTCTACTTTTTTAGTCAAAAAGTGTACTTATATAGTTCATCGCAAACAACCCCTTAATATCAATCTTATCTTTGTGTTTTTTTGTAACCATTGTATGTGCTCAAAGATTATGCAATTTTTCTATGGGCTTAAATGAACCTGGTTTTATGTTTTTTCCGAGGTGTTTGTTTGGTGGGATATAATTATGGGATTAGATTTCATATCCAACGGAATAATTAGTCCAACATTTTGATAGAAAAATGAGGTCGGGCTAATAGTCTCCTATATGTTGGACAACTCTATCCTATGAGGGTTGTGAGATAGAAATGAGCGGATTGAACCAGCCTCCGGATTAGTTAGTTAAAAGACAAAATTGACCCCTTAATATATAACATTTCTTTCTTTTATTTTTTTAAATATGTATAAATTAATCACATGATATATATATATATATATTTGCTTTTTGGTATTAGCAAAATAATAAATGGAAATATACTTTCAATATTTAAAAGGCAAAGAATATATAACATATTTTTTCATCATTTTTTTAAACATGTTGATTTTTTTTTTTTAAACATACATAAATTAATCTTGCGATATGTAATTGTCGTCTCTTCCCCCCCCCCTTTTTATTAGCAAAATTATAAATGAGAATATACTTCTAATGTTGCATTTAAATAAAATTAATAGTGGTCTAACTAAAAATAAAATAAATAACTATACTTTAAATTTAGCATTGTCATTGTAAACAATTCAAAAAGACAAAATAATCTTATCATTTTTCATAATTTTCTAATTAGATATGAGATTCAATAAAATAGTTATCTCCATACATCTAATCATATGACAAAACAAATATGGGATATACATTATTTCAGCCAAATAGTCTAGGGACTATTTATCAAAGACTAATAGTCCGTTAGATTCCAATCCTCCATTATTTAGTCTATCCAAACAAACATGATCTTTGTTCATTGTAAATATTCATATTGTATTTTAATATTTATTTATTTTTTTTTAAATAAAAAAAAAAACTAGTTGTATGTTGGTTATTTATTACGAATATTCACATTATATTTTGTTTTTTTTTTTAATTTTTTGTTGTGTGATTTTATATTTTCATATTATGAAAAAGTGCGAACGTTCATAATATGATAATTTTCATAATATGAATATTCATACTTTTTATTTGATAATTTATATAATTTAAATTAAAAAAGTGTGAATGTTTATAGTTTTTATTGAATGATTTAAAGGTTTATAATATTTTAATAAATTTATTTATTGAAACTATAAAGTTTTTGTGACGACCGGCTATGTCATTCATCTCGTTCTTCTTCGTTTAGCCTTGGGTTTGCCTTTGTTGAAGTGACGGGTTTAGCCGGGAGTCTTGTTAACGGTTTGGAATTGTTATATTTGGAAGCTTATTTTCAGAGTCCTTGCTTTAATTTATTTATGTGTCCAGTTTCTTATGTTTCGGAAGGTACGAGGTTGGGTTCGAAGTGTTTTTGCATTGAGCTGAAAAATTTCCTGGCTAGAGGACAGAGCCGCACGTGCATGATGGGGGGGCGCAGGTATGGGAGGTGAGGCCGCAAGTGCGAGAAACAGGGGAAGTCCTGGGTTGGCCACTGCATTAAATGCAGGTGCGGGGTAGGGGTGCCACACGTGCGGGGGTGAGTGCCGCACGTGTGGGAGGCACGCTCCGCACTTGCGAGGATGGGTGCCACACGTGTGGGACTCCGCTGAGTCCAAAAAATTATTTCTTTTCTCTCTTTGGGGCTGAGTAGATAACACTTTTTCATTATATCTCTCTCTAAAAACCCTTTTCTCTCCCTTCTCTATACATTTCCTACACCAAATTAGATCAAAATCTTGATTTCTTTAAATCCGTTGAAATTTTGACCCTAAATCCTTCATTAAAGTTGGATAATTTCTCGAGGGCTTCGTAGTGTGTGGTGAAGATCGGGTTTCGTCACATTTGGATTTGGGGCATTCATCACTTTCCTCCTCCAAAACTTGGGTAGAGATTTTCTTAGAGTGATATATATATATATATATATATATATTTTTGCAAGATATAGTTGGTTTTGAAACCTCCTTTGATAGTATCAAAATTTTGATTTTTGATTTAAGAATGTGAGTAATTTTGAAAGTGGGTTTACTCCTTGTTTCATTGAAATAATATCTTGAGGGTTTTGAACTACATTGATTGAGAAAAGATGTTTTTGAAGAAATTCTTTCAAATGATTTGGGTGTGTTTAGTTGTGGTGAGAAAACCTAGAAATTTGGGAGTTTTGAAAAAATGTTGAGAATCCATGGATGACATTGTCACTATTAGAATTCTTATGTGCCAAAATGAATGAATGATTGAAAATTTTCTTATTTTTATACACAAATGATGAATTTCATAGAATACAAGAATTTTGATCTTGGGAGTTGTTGTCCAAATGTTGATATAGTCTTGTGATGACTAAATTGTTGAGGAAAGTACAAAATATAGAAATGTTGCTATTTATTGATAGAATTAAATGAATATGTGGCTATTTTGTGAAATAGCATTGAAAGGAAAAATGGAAATTTTCATTCTTATGGAATTATTGTTTGAGATATTTGAAAGTGAAGAAATATGTTATGTAGCATTGGTAATTGTTATACATTGCATATTCATTCAATTGGTTATTACATATTTTGAATTGAGTTTGAAAACTTTTGCATTGAGAAAAGAATGTTAGTAAATGAATTTTCATGGAATTGCTTTGGGGTAAATACGTTGGTAAGTCCGGATAGGGGGTGTACATGAAATTTATTAAGTTGGCCTGAGTGTCTGGGGTGAAAGATCGAAAACACGCACGGAGAAGGTACCACTTCCCTTCCGGTTAGCAACCGGTAAAGTGGGGTTTTGGTAGAGCTAGTTATGCCTACTTGTAGATACCAACCTAGGGATTAACTGAGTCGTATTTACTGCCCATTGAGTTAAATTGATAAATTTTGAATTGCTGAAATTTTAAGACATCATTGAGCGTGATGATTTTCAAAAGATGAAGTTATGGTTTTCTTTGAAAAAAAAGTATAGCATGTCATGTGTATATCATCTCTTTAGACTTGTATAAAATGTATATACTTGTTAAGAATTTTTCTACTGGACTTTATGCTCACCCTATGTGATTTTAGTGCAGGAAAAGATGTGATGATTCCGCCGAATTAGGGTGTGGATGTATATGTTGAGAGTATAAGACTCTCGTTTTGTTGTGGTATCTTGTGCTGGCCAAGGGCTATAATTGTATGGGTTCGAGAAATCATTTTTGTGTTACTGGGCTTAAGCCTAGAAATTTGTAAGCCCATGAGGGCATTAATTTATTTGTGGATTTTATATTTTACATGCTATAGATTCATGTATTAGAAATCATTGAATGTATACTCGCATGTGAAACTATTTTGTGTAAACTCCTTGATTATGTAATGCAGTGTTGGGGGTTTATTCCAGGTTATCATAAAGAACCATGGTATTTGTTTTATCATTATGCATATTTTTTTTGGGGGGCACCACAGTTTTTAACACTTATTTTTTATATCACAGTTTTGAATGTAAATACAGCTTTCATTCTAAAATTATAAATTATTTAATTTATTGTATGCATGAAACTATATTTATAATGGTTTAATCTTTATTGTGTATATATTTTTGTAAAAAATAGTTTATATTTTTCAAAACAAATTCAAAAAATAGTCAAAATTAAACCAAATAGGGTGTTTTTCATCTCTCTCTCTCTCTCTCTCTCTCTCGAAGCTCTCTTTTTTTCTCTTAAAAAATATCTTCATTGTCAATGAAGTGATTTAGGTTATTTTCTAATTTTTTTAGTGGAAAAAAGGGACATGATATTCACAGGAGAATGTGAATATCATTTTTAAAAAAAACTTTTAAAAACCCTAATTGCTTTTGTTTTTTTTATAAAGTGGACTTTCATAGATCAAGAAAAGATCAGTGCGCATGGTCCGGTTTAAATTAGTTTGTGATGAATTTATAATCAACTTATTATTTATGGTTTTATAAAAATTGAAACCATGTCAAACCATTAAAATTAGGAAAATGTCTCGTAACTCAAATTTTGTGGCTCAAAAGTGGCTCAAATGGCCAAAACGACGTCGCATTGTCGTTAAAATTATGGAATTAATCCGAATCAAATTATTTAAACACAATTCGGTTTGGTTTGGAAGAATGGTTTCACACTGTTCACAAGAAAACTCATATAACATTTTCAAAAAAATTCAATTTATCATAAATTTTAAAATTAATAATAACATGGATATTAAACAATCTACTCTCATAATATTCGCCAATTATACAAAACATAATATTAAGCAAATATATTGTTCAATATTAATATGGTTGGATCATGTGTGGAAATAGAGTTTTACATCGGATAAAGAGTAAAAGAGATGTATCTTAATAGACATTAGATGAGCTCTCTACTTATGAGTTAAATTTTTAAGTAAGAGTTCCTTAGACCATCTCCAACGGTGAACCAAACCCAGCATCAGATTTAAATTTTGATGAAAAATCCACTTTTTCACGCTCCAACGGTTGCACCAAAGTCATACCAAAATGAGAATTCAGCAAACAAGACATCAAACTGAGATCAAGACACAGATTTTACCAAATCACTGTTACTGACCGTTGAAAATGGTACACCGGTCGACCAACCGGTTGCCCGGCCGGTTGACCAACCGGTCAACCAGTAAAAGATTCAAACAGTTCAGGAAAAAAAGTTCAAACCGTTAAAAAAAAAAAAAAAAAAAAAATTTTGCCTAACCGGTCAACCGGCCGGTCGACCACCCCGGTTGTCCTGAAAAAAGTTCAGAAAGTTCAAAAAAAGTTCAGACAATTCGCAAAAAAAAAAAAAAAAAAAAAAAAATTTTTGGCCTAACCCGTCAACCGGCCGTTCGACCACCCGGTTGTCCCGGGATAGATTTGGTGAAGGTGAACCGTTGGAGCCTGAAGTATCAAATTCAGGAAATGGCCATTTTTTAACTCAGATTTGGTGAAATTTTTGATTCACCGTTGGAGATGCTCTTATGATGTATGTTAGGCTCTAGTATTAGATATGTGGACTCGAAAGTTTTCTTTGACAAATTGGGCCGGTATTTCAGTGCACTTCTGCCCTCCTCAATTCCCCAACAAATTTGTCGTAATTTTTCAAAATATAAACTTTAAAATAATAAACATGCCAATTGTTCAACCATTAACTTAAACAAACATAACATCTAGGAAATAAACATATTGTTCAACATCTAGTAAATATAAAACTCTCATCAAACAAATATTTTGTAGTGTCAATAACAATATTTTGACGGTGTTTTTGGGACTTATAGCCGCGTTTTTTAAACGCCTCTAAAACCCCTATTTCTAGCAGTGAATTACAAAGCTAAAACTATTTTAAATAACAGCAATCTACAAATAAACATATTATTCAACATCTTGCAAATATAAAATTTCCATCAAACAAATATTATGTGGTGACAACAACAATTACAAAATTAAAATTATTCTAAATAATTAGAAAACAGCAACAATAAGTTAGGTATATGGTTTAAATTATACAATTCGATTTGGTTTACATCCAGAATCGTGGACTTAAATTTGGAACCAATCCGCTAACACCGGTTTCCCAATTTTTCAAACTGAACCAAATCACGAATTAAAAAAACCAAACCAAATCTACCGAATTGGTCTGGACCGATTAAGTTAGCATTTTTTTAGTTTTCTTGCTTAGCCCTAAAAAGTTCTATCATACCGAGCCTACTCTAATTTACGCCAACTTTTGGCTTGAGATATTTTTATCATGTGCTCCTCTTTGGCCCTTAAGTTCAAAACCTCTTAGATGTTATCAATCTTTGGGCTAATTTATACAAAACTTTACTCTGGCTTTAATTGGGCCCCCGCTAGTGGACGGTGGGATTAATCCCTCAAAGATTAATCGAGATGCGTACAAGCTGGCTCGGATGCCCTAAATTATCAAATATATATATATATATATTATCTTGTAAATTTTTTTTATAAAGATACATGTGTGATATGGTTTATAATAATTATTTCCTTAAAATCTATAAAAATAAATGAAAATGCTTACACTAGTATTACCAAAATAGCTTTTGACTGCTTTCTTGTTTGTTTAATTTTGAAAAATTCTTTTTGAATTTTTATTTTTCATATTATTATTTTTATTTTTAGTGTACTTTTTGAAAAATTCTTGTCGCCAATTTTTTTTAACCTTATTTGTGAAAAATCTAAGATATAAATTATTAAAAAGAAAAGAAATGTGCAAGGTTTTATTTTTTATTTTTTAATGTCTTAATGAACCTTTTTTAAAGATTATTTAACAATTTTTTTTTTCACTATTCAGGTGCATTTAGATTATGTGCATCTAAAAATTAAAAAATAAAAATAAAAATTGATTACAGTATGAAAAACAAATAACTTTAAAACTGTTCTTGAATTTGAAAGCCCAACACATGAAAGGAGTAAAAAGAAAACAAAAAAATTAAAAAAAAAATTTAAAAATGGTAAAATGACATTCCGATGTTGAGTTGATTTAGCACACTTGGTATTGAATTTGAAGTCCTTTTTGTATTATTGAATATATAAAAAATAAACAATACTAAAAGAAAACGATTTTGATCTTTGTGTTTTCAAAACTATTTTTGACAAAATTTCAGAAAAAAAAAAAATATATATATATATATATATATATATGAAAATAATTTCAAAACATTTTAAAAATAAAATTTGATGAGAAAATGAGAACCAAACAAACAATATTTTCATTTTAACATTGTAAATTTAGGGCATTCAAACTATAAATCCAAATTTCAAACTTTTCAAGGAGGCAGTGGCTTTGGTCCAGTCCAAGATCGGACTGGACCGTGCTGTTGGGCTAGTGGAGGCCCACCACAGGTTCCGTTTTGATAATCTGAACCGTTCAATGTGTAGAACTCGTCGAGTACTATATGCCTATAAAAAATCACATTGATCGAATATCGATAGCTATGTGAACAAAATAGTTTTTTTTATCAACCGTTAATTGTTTAACCATCCATTTTTTTTATACAAAACTGATTTGATCACATAACTATTGATATCCGATTAAAGTGATTTTTTATAAATATATAGTACTCGACGAGTTTTACACATTGAACGATTTGGATTATCAAAACTGGCCCAAACTTTGAAAAACTCTATTATTTTTTAAAAGACATTACTCCTACTCTCTGTCTATTTGTCCACATATTTGTTCTCTTTTTTGCCTACATGTTCACTTGTCCATCTTCGGTCATTGATTGCTAGCAACTTTTCTAGTGAATCGGCATCGTCGGCGATTGACAGTAGTGTGCAAAAATAAAGAGAAAGTAGATAAATTTTTTTTAAAAAAAAGTACAATAATAAAAATGGAAAACAAATGTTATTTAAAACAATGATTTGCACTTTTATCTAATTTTTCCTAAATTTTATACATATTTATGCAAGTCAAGTTCCTACATAGTAAAGGTCATTTTCAATTTGGGCTTTTGAAAGAAAACAAAATTACTAACTAAAGACTCTGTATGGGCCTATCTTATTAATGATGGACCAGGCCTTCGTAAAGTCCGTGGACAATCATTTTATATTTTAATTCAAAATTAAACTTACTTCTTCAGAGATTTATGTTTAATACAATTTCTTTCAAGATTCTGAAAATTATATTTTTCTTTTTGAGATTTGTAATCTCATTATAAATCATTGCCTCCAATTAAGTGGACGTTAAGAACTAAATAAAAATTACTAATGTTATACTCTAAATTTTTTTAAATGGTCATCTTGTCATTTTCTTATCATTTCTTCTTCATATCATCATGTTTATATTATATAATTTTTCATCATTAAATCGTACATGAACATATTCTTATCGAGTGATGGTATACAAACATAAATTTTACAAAGAATTTTCAAACATAATGCTATAGTTTAATGGTGATCTTTCACTTTAAAGTAAAACACTAATAAAGATGATTTATATTTATTTATAACAATATCACTATTACATCAATTTTATGATATTTTTTGTATAAATTTTTATATATAAATATAATTTTTTATTTTTATTTCCACTATCATTTTTTTTTCTCGTTTATTCTTTCGCATTTATTACAATATTACCAAACCCCACCATTCACGCAAAATCTAACCAACCACCCAATCAAATTTGAAAGCACAAAAATACAATGCATATATATATATATATGTTTATACAAAAACAAATCAACAAAAATGTACTCTACATCCTCATGGAGTTTTTAGAAATAATTTTATGAGTGTAAATTTGTATTTTTATATTTTTAAAAATATTTTAATCAATTTTTTTTTTTAGATCCATTTAATTTAGACCCACTTAAAAAGTATAAAATTTATATAGAAACTTTAAAAAATTCATTAAATATAACAAAATACGATGACATACTAAATTTTTGTACAATTATATATATATATATATATATTTTTTTGAATTTAGTGAATTTAAATAATATTCTTTTTTAAATATATCTAGATTAGGTGTATCTAAAAAATAAAAAAATTGAATAAAATATTTTAAAAATTTAGTGCAAATAAAAAAAAAAAAAAAAACTCAGGTAGCATTTGGTAGAGTTTTGTAAATGTGATTTGAGAGTATGAGTTGTATTTTGAGTTTGTGTGTTGTGGAATTATGATTTGAGTGTAGAAAATTTGTTTCGTAAGTTTTTAAATAGAGTGTTGAAATGTGTTTTGAAGATGTATTTTGAATTAAGTTTTGAAAATTTGATGTGACATGTGAAATAAGAAAATTTGTTTGGTGATGTGTTTTGGAAATAGTTTTCAAAACTTAATTCAATCAATAATTTATAATCAAACACACAACTCATATATCGATATCCATATTTTTTATCAACAGTAATAACCAAACTATTTTTAAAATACTGAAATTAAAAATTGATTTTTTTTTCAATTAATTTTTTTCAGTAATTTTTTTTGAATAATTTTTTTTTCAAATTTTTTTTTTCATTTAAACATAAATCTATGTCAATTATTTTTTGTCAATTAAATTTTCTATCAATTCATTTTTTACGCCTGTACAAACATCTTCTACAATACGTTTTATATATATTTTTAAAATTTTGTTAAAGTCAACAACTTTTAAGAATACATATTAATAAAAATTAACATAAATACACTAAGTGTAATATTATAAAGTACAAATCATAATGTAAACCTTACAAAACATTATCAATTTTTTTTCTCATTTATTACACGTTATTAATTTAGTAATTCCGTATACGGATGTAATATTATTAAAAAATTATTAATATTATAAAAAAATAATAGATAAGAAATAAAAAGTAAAAATAAAAAAATAAAAAACAACTTGAACCTTCTAAACCTCAGCCTTTCTATAAAAAAAAAAATAACAATAACCTGAACCTTCTAAAGCTTAGCTTCAGATAATCGAAGAGCAAGAAGTCGGATCGGGACAACCGGGAGGTCAACCGGCCGATCATCCCATCTCACACCTCCCACTCAGTTTCCTATCAGACAGTCGAAACTTCCATGTCTGATGTTTGATATAAAGAAGAAATATGCGGTTCATGCGAAATTTTCAGATACGATAGAGAAAGATATGGAAGCTTTTCAGATCAAAAGAGAGAGAAAGACGAGAGTCACGGGAAATTTTCAGAGACGATGGAGAAGGAAGGGAAAGCTTTTCAGAGCAAAAGAGGAAGAAGACAGACACGTTGAAAGTGGAGAAATGAACTACGAGATGCCAAACGGATTTTCAAACCGTAATTTGAATTAACACGCAGAATCATATTTTCAGTGTCCTATCCAAACGTCAAGCGGGAATTCACCTGTTGAAAGTTAATTTGAAAATACAACCAAACACAGCCTCAAATTTTTTGAGAAGCAAGTTAAATCAAATAAGATGATTGTTATTTTACTTGAAATGACATGAGTAAAATATTTACATAATTCTATTATTTTATATATAAAAAGGCTAACAGCCAAATATATCATTTTAATCCAAAAGTGAACACCATCAATATAATTATACTGACGGAGAATTAGTATAATTTTTCAAATATAAAAAAAAAATTTACATTAAATATAAATATTAGAAGGTGTCAGTATGATTTATTTTTTAATTTTTAAATATTAAAAAAATGACAAGAGGATAAACCATCAAAAGGATTGATAATCACCAGACTCAAATCCTTTGAATGCTAATCTCATCTATTCATGTTGGCCCAAACAACACATGGCTTAGGCGAAGCCGTCACTAGAATGTTCGTCCCTTTCAAAAACAATTTTTCTCTTCCGCTTTCGGTGTTGGTAAAAGTGGTTTTAATATATGATTTTTATCTTATTTCAACTTTATTTATTATTCCTAATCCAAAAATAACCTTTTCTTTAGCACGAAAGCTGTTATTATTTCCATTTAATTTATTATATAGTTTTGCACATTTACTACTTTTATAACATGGTTCATATGATGTTTCTCCCTTTTTGAAATCATTTTGCTAGCAAATGATTAGATTTACTTTTTAATACCGATTTAATAGGATCATATAGTGGTGCTTTGATATTTTTTGCATTTCTTCTCTTTATTGATATATTTATCTATCGTATTATAATCTGACTTTTATCAATAAAAATTCTTCTTCATTTGCCGATGAAAAAAAATGTTGGTATGATAACTCCAAGATATTCAGCAAGCGAAGCTCATTTTGAAGCCTAAAATCTTAACCCAAACCAAATTAAGCCCGACCCGCATATGGTGTGGCTTAGCTGAACCACTTTACCATGTTTGTCTTGAAAAATTCAATTTGCAACCCTATGGCTCATCAATGTTTATGAAACATTCATGATAAAGTATAGATGTGCAAAAGTTTTAAATGCCAACCTTTTGATAGTTTCTTTATTTGAAGAGATTTCTTTACTAATATCCTAGTTTTTTTTTTAAATTAGGGATTTTTTTAAGGGTGATTAACCAATAAGTTTTATATTTTGAACTTGTAATTCATATAGTCCCATATTTTTTCTTGTGATTCATTTGGTCTTTTTGGATGTGTAATGACTCATTTGCCCGCCACATTAGAGTCATATTTGGGAAAAGTACACTAAAGAGTTTTTTAGTGTTACATCATACCTGTTACGTTAGAGTATCACATTTGAGAAAAGTATATTAAAGAGTTTTTAATTTTTTTAGAGTGTCACATTATACTCGTCACGTTGGAGTTTCATATGTCACGTTTGGAAAAAGTACACTAAGGAGTTTTTAATTTTTTTTAGAATGTCACATCATACCCGTCACGTTGTCACATTTGAGAAAAGTACACAAATGAGTTTTTATTTTTTTTGAAGTATCACGTCATACCTGCCACGTTGTCACATTAGGAAAAAGTAACTAAATAGCGTTTATTTTTTTTGAAGTGTCACATTATACCCGTCACGTTGCCACAATAGAGAAAAGTACATTAAAGAATTTTTATTTTTTTGGAGTAAAAGTTTTGAAGTGTCACATCATACTCGTCAAGCTGTCACATTTAGAAAAAGCACATTAAGGAGTTTCTAATTTTTTGGAGTATTACATCATTGGCATGTCACATTAATATATGTCACATTGTAGTATCACATCATACTTGTTACATTAATAAGATGATATAGCCGTTCACAAAAACACTACCAAAATAAAAAATAGAACCACAAGGAAAAAATTTATCCACTAATAGGACTTAATAGATCAATAGAAAAAACTTAGGACTAATTAGAGTACTAGTTTGTGATATGGGATTTGGTAAATATCTATTTTTTTAATTGCAAGCCCACATTATTGAAATGGGAGGGAAGGGAGGGAGGGAAGGGAGGGAGGGAGAGAGAGAGAGAGTTGCAGACATGGGTGCTCTAGACGACTTCTTGCTAAGAACACCATGGAGGTAACTTCTCACATTCAACATTAATGCGTTTTTCTTTTGGAGAATTTGTATAAATATTGTAGCTCTGTTACAATACCTAGTCTTATAGTGAGAGGTTTAAAGCTGAAGCCAAGTCTTACAGGTTTTAAATCTTTCCATTGTTGTTGATTTATCCTTGATAGCAATTGGTTTGTGATTTCTCTCCATTTCCCCAATTTGTTTGCTAAAAATGGGTAAGAAATTAATAAACAAGAGAGCTAGCTCATTCAAAATCTATCTCAAAGAATTTTATTCTAGCTTGGTGAAAAAGAAATTGGGCCTTAATAGCTCAAATCAAGCCAATGATAAAAACCAGAATAATATAGACTATATGCAAAAATAATTAGAACTTGAGTTTGAACATGGTAATTTTGACATTGAAGAGACTTATTGTGATTCCTATGAAGCTTACAATGCCATGGTGGGTTCTAGTATTTGCCATGACTCTTCATCAGAACAAGACCTGGGCAAAACAACTATCCCCAAACTAATGGGGGATATCGAGACAGCAACAAAGGGAAGTATCCCAACCACAAATATGCAGGATTGCAATGAGGCAAAAGAGCATGCTCAAGTTCAAATGTCATGTGTAGAGGGGTTAGTGGGTGTGGCTTCTATGAACCCATCTGATCAAACTGAAGCAGAAATGGTCCAAACCCATAGTTCCAATAGGTTGGGTAAGTCTTCTTCGCATTATGTTAGCTCTGTGCCTTGGAGTGATTTATTTAAATCTTTGATTGCTAAGAAGAAAGTAGTTAAAAGCCTCAAGAGATACTCGATGGGTTATGAGAATGATCACCTTCAAATCCCATTGGAAATCTCTAAAATTGGGTTTAAGCAATGGGAACATGCTCTTGTGGGTTACTTTATTGATAGAAAATTGTTTTTCTTCCAAGTGAAGACTTGGGCCTACAAGTTGTGGAAGGAAAATCTTGAAGAAGTTGTAACCTTAGATAACAGCTACTCTGTATTCAATATTAAAAATAAAGAAGCTTTAAAGTCCATTCTTGATGAGGGGCCTTATTATATTGGGAGCAAATTGATTGTTATCAAGAAATGGCATCTCGGTATGACCCTTACTAAAAATGTCTTTTCAAGTGTGCCGATATGGATAAAATTTTTCAATGTACCGCTTGAACTTTGAACTGAGGAGGGATTGAGTTGCATAGCAAGTTTTATCAATAATCTGTTGTACCTTGATGAATCTACTCAAAGCCATGGCCGGTTAACATTTAATAGAATTTGTATTAAGATAGAAGCTACCAAGGAGATTCCACCCTCCTTTATTGTAAACTTAGGATATGGAGAACTGTTCGAAATCAAAGTGGAAGTTCCTTGAAAACCCTAAGTGTGTGGAGAATGCAAAATATTTGGTCATGCTACAAGTGTGTGTCCAAGTAAACTGAAAACTCAAGCTCCTAGTAAACTCAAACAAGAGTGGAAGGCCAAAGAAGTAGCCGAGATGAAGAAGAGAGGCAAGCCAAGTGAATGGGTTAAAGTAAAAAAGAAAAAAGGCAAGGACGTCATTGATGCTCCTATGGTTAACTATGTTCCTACACCTCTTCCATCTTCTTCGAATGCGTTTGATATTCTTAATACTTGTGTAGCCAATAAGGTGGTTTCTTTTTGTGCAGATCTTAAGAGCATGCTTAATGCAAATTGCTCCTCTTTGAAAGTGAGTAACCCCTCAAAAGATATTCCGAATGAAAAGGCTTCAAAGAAAGAGAAAGCAATTGTCGAGAATGTAGGTAATATAAATGGGTTAGCCCCTAGAAGATCTTCACGTCCCAAAGGAGCTCCTCAATCCTTTTTAGATGGAACATTCGTTGTCCCATAGACAAACCCATCTTCAAAAGTGGAAAACAAGAAAAAACTTCTTGAAAGATTTGCCAATCTTAAACTTGCTCAAAATGTTAGTCTCTCTATCAAGTCTAAGAAATCAAGTTGTAAGACTCCTATAAAATCGTAGGTGTGTCCGTTGATTGTTGATTAGCCTAGCTTTTGGATTCTCCTTGTATGTTAATCTACTTGTTAGATTTTGTGTAGAAGTTAGGCATGTTTTCTCCCTCCTTGAAGGGTGTGTTGCCTCTAGGCGTATAATAAGTCTTATTGTAACATTTATTTTTTGGTATAAAACTTATGACCTACTTACGGAAAAAAATCTTAGTTTTTGTGAATGGTTCAATGTACCAAAACATCTTTACCAATTATTAGATGTGGTGTGGGAAATTATGTTTAGGCCATAAAGCAATTGCTTAATTGAGAAGACTAGAGAACTTGAACCTTCTTTTGACATGACTCTAGTCAATTCAATTAGGCATTTACCATTTTGTGTAGTTATTCAAGACCATCACATCTTAACTAGTTCTTGCACTAAACCATGACTGTCATATGTGGCTTTGTAATACAGAAGCACTTGGCATCTATGAGTTGCTTGCAGTTAGCGAGTGACATTACATAAGATAGTATCACTGTTGCACTCAATATGTACTTCATATTAAGAATTTAATTCCTTAAATAGATGGCTAAAGTGGCATTGCCAATTAAGAAGCATTCAACCACTATTCCATATTCAAAGTTGCGATCAATACATTTTTTATGTGCCCATAGGTGCTATATTGTATATGTTGGCACGAAAATTTTCAAAAACAACCATGACACAACATGTGGCAGACGAATGCAAAATGTAAGGTCTTATCTATTTATTATATGTTGTTTATATGAATATTGATAATAATAATTTATTTTTATTTTTATTTTTTTTTAAAAAAGGAGAGTAACGTAACACTGATTCTTAAAGTCTAAATGGTGAGAAATTAATAGGCATAAATTTACATTGTTTTACTTTTATTATTAAATCTCAAGTTATTTTCTTAATTTATAATGTGCTTTATGTGTGTCTAGATTGACATGTGTGTTTCCTAAGTATTTGAAGCGTGTTTTGGTCTTAAAAAATTAAACAAAAAATAATATGATACATTTGGGATATTCTTCATAAGCTATCATGTTTTCATCTTGAGTACAGTTAGGAATAATAAATAGTGTACTAACACATCAACGAAATACAATATTAGTTGGGATCCATGTTAAGTGGTAGAATCCACATATATGTCTTATGTCTCAGTTGGTGTGTTAGGGTCTGTTTGGAAACTTGGTTATTTTTACTTGACTTTTTAGCTATTTTATGAGATGGAAAAAAAATTGTGTTTGTGATGATTTATGATTTTTTTATTTATTTGTATTTTTTTATAGTAGAATAGATGGTTGTAAGAGAAAAACTGATTGATTGATTGGTAAGATGTAACATTGTCTTATTGGCTATTTTAGCATTTTTTTAAAATCTTTATTGGCTATTTTAACTGAGAAAGCTAGTCCCCAAACAAGGCCTTAGTTGGTATACTAATTGGTATTTGTAACATTACTCTTTTATCTTGGACCATTTTTGTTGATGTGATTTGATTATACTGCTTGTACATCTTTATTCATCAATAAATTTTTTATTTGACCGATTAAAAAAAAAAAAATAGAGATAAGAAGAAGAATTATCTGATGAGTGTCTATGTCCAACACATATCGAATATGAATGCGACACCTTTTTTAAGATGTATGTGCTTGTTACTTAGGCATGCAACTTTTATTATTCTAATTACCTATTCAAAAATACTCTATGCATTATAGCAACTAAGTAAATATTGTGTCAACGAATTTTAATCTACTGGGAGAGATGGTAAAATTACGTGATCCGATTGTATTTGTTCCAAACCGATTTTAATAAAAGAAATATTTGGGAGAGCATTTATAGGGTATGGCAAATTATAGGAGTAAGAAGGTCAAAATTTTCAGAATTAGAATAAAATGTTCAATTATATCACTAAAATAATTGAATTTAAAATTAAGAATTCGCCACAAAACTCAAAAAAACCTGACCCATTGCCATTTGGGCAACAATATTTTCCCTTTACTAATGGCAGGTTCTATGCTGCTACATGTGCGTGGTAACTAGGAGTTTTTGCAGTCAAATGGTTGCCTTGCTTATAAAAATTAAGGGGAATTAATTGAGTGTAAATCTTTATAAAAAATTATAGGGGCTTTTTTTTTAAGGTCCCTAATATTATGATTTTATAGCATAAAGGACACCAAATATTTTCATAATGTCTAAGGTCCCTCAACCTTGATCTAGAGAAATTTCAGTCCAGAGAAATTTCAGTCCAGAGAAAATTCATCTAGAGAAATTCTGGCCCAGAGAAATTTTGGACCAAATTTCTCTGGAAAGTCTACAGCAATTCTGAATTTCTCAGAATTTCTCTGGCCCAATTCTTCCTACAATTTCTCAGCATTTCTCTAATGCATTGGCTGAGTCCAGAGAAATTTTGAATTTCTCTGGTCTAATTCTCTTCAAATTTCTCTGATTTGCAAATTTCTTTAGTTTTCTCCCAGAGAAATTTAAAATTTCTCTGGACTCCAAACCAAAGAAAAACAATGCACACACAAACAAATTAAATAGAGAAAGAGAGAGAGGGTCAATCCAATCCTCAAACAATAGAGGATCAATCCAATCCTCAAACATCACATTAATGTTGCTTCTGTTAGATCCCCGAACGTAAATCAACCCAAATTTCAGGGTAAATCTGGATTTGTATTCTTATTTCTTGTGAAAACTAGAGAATTTCTCTGACATTTCCAGAATTTCTCTGGAGAGAAATTCTCTAGGAAGTCCAGAGAAATTCTGTAGATGGAATTTTCTTTGGAGAGAAATCCTCATCATGAGCAACTACATCTTTTTCCTCTTGCCTAAAACAAAGCAAGTTCCAATTGAAGAGATACATTTTTTGTTTCAAAACCATTGGTTCTGGAAGACATATGTTGGAACTGATACTGATGAGAATCCCAGGCATGTGTGAATTCCCAAAAATGTTGTAGAAAATCGATGATTCATCAACAATTGTGTTACGAAATAACTTGTAGTTCGGTTAATATTCAGAAAAATACAGTGTTTTGTTTGAGCAAAATTTAAGCTTTGGAAAAATGTGAATTCTCCTCAAGTGATTTTCCAAATAACTTGGGGAATTGTGAAAATTGTAGAAATTGTTTGCAATATGGGATGTTCTTGCTGATTACGGACCTGATTGTCATCATGAACAACTTTATCTTCATCCTTCTACATGTTTTCTTCACCACGACCCCAAACCATTTCTCTCTCTCTCTCTCTCTCTCTCTCTCTCTGTATATATATATATATATATATTTACAACCTCATTGGAGCTCTGTTGAATCGTCTAATCTGCAGAGAGGCTGACTTTTATTTGGTGTGTGAAATGGAATCTGATTTGATTAATCTCAATCTATCAGCTTCATTGTGCCACAATTCCGATCAGAGACGATGCTTCTCCCCCTCTTCTTGGGGGCTTTCTGCTGCTGCTGCGACTGCGGCTCTAGGATTGGAGTAACAAAGGACAATCCGAATCAGAATGAGAATGCTCTGATCATACTCCCACCACGCACCTCATTCGACTCCATCTTCGCCGGTGTTAAACCCTAGCTTCCATTGATGAGTAGCAGAATAGATAGAATACGATGAAGAGGAGAGAAAAAGAGCACGAGATCGTAGAGCCGCCCAATCAAATCACACCCACAATATATATATAGATCATAAAGCTCAATCGGCTGGAGAATGAAGTCAGGGGTGAGGAACAAGAGTTGATCTGGACAGATCTGAGAATGGAGAAGTTTAGAGAGAGAGAGAGACATGAGTTTTGATTTGGTAAGGTTAAATTTCTCTGTGATATGTTCAGGGATCTTAGACATCAAAAAATAATTTTGTGGATCTCTTCCATTATGAAAAGTGGAAGAGGGACCCTTCACTAATTTCCCCAAAATTATACACATGTGGTAAACTTTGTATACATTAATAATTAAATTTATAAAAATTTTCATGATTCTGTAATAATTTTCTGCTAGTTGAATTGATAAGTAATTTCCCTAAAAATTACCAATCATTGGCCTCTCACCTAGAAGATAACAAAATGTTTATCTCATCAACAAATGATTTAATTATCAACTAGTCACGAACTTAAATGCTTACAAGTTTTAGGGTAAATTATGTAAATAGTCCTTATATTTTACATGATATATCAATTTGGTCCATCTAGTTTCAATTTGCTTGATTTTATCTCTTAATTTAACGGATTGTGTCATTTTAGTCCAATAAATAACGGTTGTTAAATTAATTTAACGGAATGTCATTTAATGTGTCAATTTGATCATTGTACTTTACACGATATGTCAATTTGGTCTCTGTAATTTTAATTTTCTCGATTTTGACAAGGACTAAATTGACACATTGTGTAAAATACAGGGACCAAATTGACACATTGTTTGACTTTCCGTTAAATTAACTTAACAACTGTTATTTATTGAACTAAAATGACACAATCCGTTAAATTAAGGAGCAAAATCAAGCAAATTGAAACTACAGGGACCAAATTAACACATCGTGTAAAATACAAAGACTATTTGCATAATTTTCCCTAAGTTTTATTAACTTTTTGAATGTACCAATAAATCTTATAATACCTATGTTGTCCTCTTTAAATTTATTACACCACACCCATGTAAGACATTTGGTAGAATTTTTAGAGTCTCTAACATTTTTGTTCTCTCTCTCTCTCTCTCTATATATATATATATATATATATATATTATTTTTTGAAAGAGCTTCACACCACCACCGTCTACCGCCACCATCACCACGTCGTCACCGTCACCATGTCATCACCGTCCACCGCCATCGTCGCTACACCACCACAATCTATCGATATCGTGGCCATACCACCACTGTCGTCATGTCGTCCACCCACTACTGTCATCGCTCAATCGCTACCACCGCTATTCAATCACCTATACCATTGCCGATCTAAATTCCATCGTCGCCGATCTACAGAAGACCACCTTCCTCCGTCATCATCAACGACATACACTTCTCACCATCGTCTTCTTCCTTTGTTGCCATCACTGATGACTTTTATATCTAGCCATTTTCAACTCCGATCTTCACCGGTGAAATCATATCTAGCAATTTTTGGATGTTGATCTAACCATGACACGGTCACCGAAGCTCCTACTAATGAGATTGGGTCTCTCTTTCTCTCGCCCCCCTTCCCCTTCTTCTTCCTTCCTCTTTCTCTCTATGTGTGTGTATGTGTATATATATTGATGGATCCCCATCAATCTGTTTGTGAAGATTTGGTCAAACCATATCTATTGTTTGTAAAATCTAAATATTAATGAATAAATTTACTGTGATAAATTTATCAGCCTTACTTTCTTCTTCTTTATATATATATTTAAGTGTGTTGGTGTGTTTTGTGAATGAATAAGCGAGTGAATGTGTAAGTCAATATGAGTGTAGAGTGAGAGGGAGTAATTGATTAAATGGTATGGAAAAAATTGATGAATTATCACTGATACTGTTGGCTTGTTTTTCGTACGAAGGAAAATATCATTAATGTGAGCGTGCCAGTAAGGATTGAAAAATCCTTACAGATTAAATTCAAGTCAATTATCAAGCGATTGCGTTGATGGTTCTTTTGCCTCAACAAAGAGGACTTCAAAATTGCCAAGTGTAGAAAAAAGAAAAATTAAAAGAAGAAAGAGAGAGACGGAGAAAGACGATTGAGTGAACAATCAAAATAATCATTACTTACCTCTACTTCTATACTTCGAAAAGGAAGTGCTGAAAATAAATACTTCGAAGCATAAATCTACGTTAAACTACTCTTAAGAGAAGGAAAATGACAAGAAATATTGAAATCAATTATTTTTTATTTGAATTCTGGATCCTTACAATGTAGCTATTACTGGCTATTTATAGAGGAAAAAATACAGCAATAACTACTTAGTAACTATCCATTTCTTCCATCTTCATTCTTGTTTTGCCATGTGTCCTTCCACTCATCCATTTTGTCCTTCATATTCTCCATCATCTCCATAACTTCTTTTTAACTTCCAAATGAATAAAAGGATGCCACGTGTCTTGAAAAGAATAATAATAAAATAATATTTTATGGTGGCAACATTACCCCCCGCGGCCCTAAAAAATGATGTTTATTTAAATTTTTGAAGGGCCGAACCAAGCACATGACTAATCCAAACTCATCAAAACAATACTTAAAGATGATTGTTTTATTAGCCATTTCATCAAAACTAAATTTTGATGTGAACCACAATCCAAAAAGGATTTTGAACACCAAAAGTCATAGTATAGTGTGACCATGAAAATTCATACTTTTTGACATTTTGAAAAATGTCAAAAATTTTGAATGCATGAACAGTGGCTTGTTCATTATTCTTGACCATGTTTGTTTTAAAAACATGACTTTTGTCGAATTGATTTTCATAATTATTTGGCAAAGTGAGTTGTTTTTCCATGTTAGCCATTAATGGCTTATGAAAATCACCCATAGATATGTTGTTTTCATGACTTGATCCTCTAAAAATTGATTTTTGGATCCCCCGAGCCATGCATGGAACATCGTTTTTAGCCAAATTTGGCTCAAGAACATGCTCTTTCATTATGTTAATTTCATAATTTGGCTCTTTAAAAACGGGCTCTTGAACCCCTCGAGCTATTGATGAAATTAACTCTTTACTTTTGCTATTTTTAACCATGAAAAAATTCTGAAAAAATTCACCAATTCCGGCCATTAAAGCCACAGTCAAAGACTTGGTAGTGAGAGTTGATAACTCATCATTCCATTGGCGAATTTCTATATCAATTTGATGAATTTCTCCAATTAAATGGTGTCTTTTTTCTTCCACCAAATAATATTGTAAGGGATGAAAGTTTATTTCATCAAGAAAATGAATCTCTTCTTGAAAATCCAAGAAAGACAATTGAGTGAACAATCAAAGTAATCATTACTTACCTCTACTCCTATGCTTTGAAAAGGAAGTGCTGAAAATAAATATTTCGAAGTATAAATCTATGTTAAACTACTCCTAAGATAAGGAAAATGACAATTGAAACCAATTGTCTTTGATTTGAATTCTGGATCCTTACAATGTAGTCATTAATGGCTATTTATAGAGGAAAAAATACAGCAATAACTACTTAGTAACTACCCATTTCTTCCATTTTCATTCTTGTCTTGACATGTGTCCTTCTACTCATCTACTTTGTCCTTCCACTCATCCACTTTGTCCTTCATATTCTCCATCATCTCTATAACTTCTTTTAACTTCCAAATGAATAAGAGGATGCCACGTGTCTTAATAATAATAATAATAATAATAATAATAATATTTTATGGTGCCAACAGATACTTATTATTTTCTTTCTGTTCCTTTCTTTCTCTTGTCACCATTAGATTTAAGGAGGTAGTGGAAGAAGGCAATGTTTTTCCTCAAGAAAGTGGTCAAATAATTGTTGAAATATTGCCAGAATAATATCATTGGAGGTCGGAGATGGTTACCAGTGGTTGGAGACTGCAGCCAGTGGTTAGAGATAGTGGCCGAAAATGATCGTCGGCGATCAAAGATAGCAGCCGGAGATGGTTGTTGCTTGGATGGAAGGATGTGTGGCAATATTGATAATTGGGGATGAAGAAATGAGGGGGAGGACATTGTGGGTATATTGATAAGCGAAAAAAGAAGCTAAGACTTATAAGTTTGATGAATAGGACTAGCCCGTAGGTACCTTATTTATTTATTTCTTTTGTACATCGCACTCTCATATTTAGTAATTTGTTTCGTGATAATGCACATAATGATACAAGCATAATTAAAATTTAATATATAGGTCAAAGTTTTCATATAATTGAAAGTATCAATGGTTCACATCAAGATAGTTGTATTGACCAGAGTTCTTTTCTTTTTCTTTCTTTTTTTTCCTTTCTTTTTTTTTTCCAGAGTATATGCCTCTCGTTGATCATCATTCCTCTATACATAATGCATTCATTTGTTTCTTTACTTTCTCTTTACCATTCTTCCATCCAATGTGGCACTTATTTTTTTATTTTTTTATTTTTTTCCTCGGAGGATTCCTCTTTCAATTTTCTTGTTTTCTTTTGATGACTTGTAAAAGCATCTGCATCAGTCTCAACAAATTTTGAACCAAATTATAACCTAAAATCCACTTTTGTATTTTAGCTAGCCTCTTTTTTATGTACACATTCCATCAAACTCTCTATTCTAAAATTTTATTTCATTAAAATATTATAAACAAGCAAGCATAAATAAGGCCCAAGACAGCAACAGGTCAACACTAGAGCAATAGTAGAGCAATAGCAATACAGGAGGGCCGAACCCACTAAGAGGCGGTCGATCGATCAGGCCAAATTTGAGCATTTTCCTTCTTTGTTACAGGGCACTCACGAGACATCCGGGAGGACATCCGTGGGGGACATCCCGGTGGACGACTAGCCATGGCCTTTTGGCCCAACTTCACTCCAGAAAATATAATAAAAAATAGATTACTGTATAAACAATGCCTGAACAAATCAAGTGAGGCACTGTAGCAAAGTCAAAATGAATATAAAAAGTCTGATGGAGCTGATATTTTGTTCTCTACAATAACTTCAAAGCCATTATAAAGAGGCTGATGCAGATACTCTAACATCTCTTTTTCCCAATGCCACTACAAGTTGCTTCTTACTTTTTAGATGATTTAATCATATTACAAGGCTTTTGAATTTGAAAATGTATTGTCTATGAGAAAAAAATATCAGTTTGACAAATACTTTTTGGTGTAGTAGTTAATTGAATGCAAAGTCAAATCCCACCCATGTTTTTCTTTGCCAAGCACTTTGTAAAGCTGCTATCTTGAAGGTGATCAGCTAATGCAAAGTCTTCTAATATATGTAGACTTATTGTGCATTGCATCATGAGAAATTTGATTTGATTTATTTATTTATTTATTTTTAACTCTAAGACTCCTAATTTCACATAGCATGTCACCTTTTGTGCCAAAAGATTTCATCAAATACTGTCCACTATGATTGCTAAGTTTAGATAGGTTTTTTCTAGCTGTTTTAGGAAAATGGTTCTTTTCTCCTTCGTTTGTTTACAAGAAAGAAACAATATATGTAGCTGATCTTTTACATTACTGCTTACGCGGAGACTTTATAACTGGTTTCTTATTTAAAAATAATCATCAAATAAATAACGAAGGCGAATAATACCGTGTCAACTACCATAATCACAAAATAAAACATACCTTAGACTCAAGAGAGTGTCTTCTTTTTATAATGAATAGTATTCTGTCTCCTAGAAATCTTATTTCATAGGGCTCTATTCTTTAAGGGGATATCAGTTATCAAGAACTCCTCCAATTTGGAATATGATTAACTCTCTCAAGAGTCTTGACCTATCCAAACAGAGAATCTGCAATCATCTTGGACTCTAGTCCCTCATCCCAACATCTCATATTCAAATATGGTTTGACCACACCTCGACCAATCAGAATAGAATCACCCATGTGGCATCTCAACTAACCACCTAGACTACGAGGACATCTCAAAATTAGGTCCCCACAATTGTCCTTAGATCTTATTACCTCGCTCATACTGAGGTAATGGGACCTATAGTGCCCAATCTCTCAACGTTTTCAGTTGTACAACATGTTGGAGGGTGCTCCTCTAACCAAGATCATGACTCATCGTTGCCGACATATTGATCGTGCATGATGTCGGCCGTCTATTTGACTAAGTTCCCACATACGGCGCTAAATCGTGGATGTTGAAATCTGACTTTACAACCAATCAAATCTCGTCGTTGAGATTCAGGGAACAAAGTCGAAAAGCAAGTGACAGAAATAGAGAAGTCCAACACCTGCACATAAAAAGACAACAAACACTAATGGCTCGTCCACCTGAGGGCACTCTGATAATTAAGTCAGTCAACTTATCTCCCAAAGATAACAACTCAATCACAATACTCACAAACTAAAACATACCTTAAACCCAAGAGAGTGCCTCATTTTTATAATGAATAGTGTCATCGTCTCCTAAAACTCTCACTTCATGGGACTCTATCTCTTACAAGTATATCACTTATCTATGACTCCTCCCACTTACATGAGAATAGACTCTCTCAAGAGTTCATCCTTACCCAAACAAGCAGTGCAACATCACTAGGACTCTTGCCCCTTGTCCGCATATTTCGGACTCCGATATGGTCGCACCATATCTCGGCATTCCAAGACCACCCACGTGACACCTCAGCTAATCACCTAGGCCATGTGGATGATCCAAAAATATGTCCCACACTATGAAAAGGTTTTGGTCTCCAATGGTGATATAAACCAACTTTCAAAGATTTTGTGAAATTTTTAATAGTCTTTTAATTTTGTGTTGCTTTCAACCGCACTGCCCCGGGGGTAATTTTCAGTGACTCCCTTCAATTACCGATTACCACAGTCGGCATTGCAGAATTACCTCAAATAACAACAACAATACGTACAGCTAGATTTTGGGAAGCTGAGATTCAACAATGATGGGCTACATGAATTGGTTGGTTGTGTTACTGTTTTATGTTTTCTTTTTTCATTTTTAAGAAAACAAAGAAAACATGTTAGGCAAACCGTTTCTGAATTTTTTTTTTTTTTTTTTAGAGGAAATAAAAATTATGCAAACAGCATAGATTTTAGAAAATTTCAAGTTGTTTTTGAAAGTTTTAGGGGGGAAAAAAACGATGGACTTTTAACCCCCCAAAAAAAAAAATGAAAATGAAAAAAATGAAAACACAGCAGAGGTCAGAGGCTAGTGTGGATCATATTAATAACATTATCAGGCCATTATAATAACTTGAAATTTGAATTAATCTTAATTTATCAACTGAAGATGATTGATAGGACATATAGCATCTACTTCCAACCCACTTGCTAATACTATTGAATTCATCACAAAGTTAAATAGCATTCTTCTAATCCTCACAACTGGCTCCATTCTAGGGTTTTCTACGCAACTGTGGTACTATTTTTGAACTCATTACACCCAAACACATTCCATCACTTCATGATCTATTTGGTGTCATTGCATTTCAGTCATTATCTGTTATTTTTACATTGTCTTTTCGATATAGTGTGTTGGTAGAGGTGTCCTTTCACTCAAGCTATCATATGTGGAAGTTCATGCACCCAACCAACTGAATTCTTGCTTTCTTGTATTTTTATACAAAAATAAATATATATATATATATATATATAAAATTAGGTAGAATGGAAATAGGAGAGGGTAAGTTGTATGATGTAGTGACAAGACTTGAATCCAGACATCACATCGAGTGACAAATTAAAAATTATGTGAAAGTGGGGCGAAATTAAAAGTACTAGATTTTGGAGGGGCCAAAGTACACAGATGTTGTGAAAGTTGACAATGCCGAGCTAAAATTATATAAATTTTGGAGGACTAAAATACTAATATTTTTTTTATATAAATATTTAAAATTACATGGGATTAATAAAGATTTTGTGAAATTTTGGGGGGAGTAGCCCCGTATGCTACCATTAATCACATCCTGGAAGAGAGTAACTCATCTATTAAGTTAATCCTTAATCGTCTCACTTTCTTGTTTATAATTGAGATAATTTTGAAACAGAAAATGATTTGTCCACCTAAAAAACCCCCCCCTAATCCCGCTAATGTCCAAAACGACGTCGTTTTGGGCTTTTTTTTTTTTTTTTTTTTGCCTTGGTTTGAAATTTAGGAGAATTAGGGGGCCAAAAATTAGGGGATGTAGCAAGGTCCTTTTGAAACCACTTATAACCTTTGAAAGCATGCCTAAAGAAATCTTTAAAGAAGATTTATGTCTAATTATATCAAATTTATATTTATATCAAATTATATCAAATCTTTAAAGAAAATCTCACCTAAATTTCTTGTAACATGGTTGATGGTTATTACCTAACCATTTTTATTTATTATTACTAAATAGTAGTTCTTCTTTATTTCTTTGTCCAGTTTCACAAGGAAGAAGGTATTTTTGCTGTTTGAGAGAACTAAAAGGGGACTCTTTTGGAAGTTGAGTACAGTGTTCTTCGAATTTACATACCGAAGTAATACATCTAAATTCTATCCTTTTTACCATGATGGTATTTTCGCATCACAATTCACAGAAGTAGAAAATTATTAGGTGCTTTGGAGCGCCACGTGTTCATACTTCTTCAATAATTATCATACGTCATACTCTCTCATGTTCTTCAACCAGCCAATTCAAAATCATGAGTCCTCCAAGAGCAACCAATAACTTGCCCACCGAAGGTACTATTATTTAGTAGTCTTGTAGTATTACCATGACATGTTCCCGAATAATTCTACAAAAGGAAATTGATGGGACCGATTTGTTTCTCACACACTTGACTAACGTGGATCAGGTCGGTTCTATCTATCTCATGACTATTGTTTTTATTGATTCGAGAATACCATATCAACATATCGAGTTAGTGTTCAGAACTACTAAATAATTATCCGAGATCTGATACCCGAACTTCCAATAATTCAAGATCATTTCCGGGACCCAAGAATAGAAGCAAGTGGGTACCTTGTTGCCTGCAGGATTTTGGTGGATTCCACTTGCTACCAATCTGTGCTAACGAATCAACAAGCTTGAATTCTTGTTTTCACATGGCAATTCCATCTTTGAAGACCATGGTACAATCAATTGGTACGAAAAGGCTATTCTCTGGTTACGAAATACTAGTGAGAATTTGAGAATGTAATTGAGGAGGAGGGGGGGAAAAAATAGTGAAAATGATTGAAACAGAAGTAATTTTTTTTTTTGGTCACCTTTTCCTTCTTTTTCTTTTTCTGCCACAAATTTCTTCTAAAATCCTACATCCAAACATAGCCTTAGAAAAATTTCATTCACAAATTATTTACTTGAATGCGTAGCAGATGAACGAAACCAGCTCTAGTTATAAATTGTACCGTTTTACACTGTATTCTTATTTTTGCTAGATAAAAAAGGATGCAATGCATGACAATTCTTCGTGCGTGTTAGGAACCGGCTTGGCCATCTCTCTAGATCGGATGATCCATTTTGTCTACAGAGATGATCTCCTAACTCGATTCAAGTTTAGACAAATTATTTCGGTAGTCCCTATATTTTATCTCTTATATCATTTTGGTATTTAGAATTTTAACTGACTCAATTTTGAACCTTTTTTTTTTCGGTTGGATTAGCAAAAAGCTTTTTTGATAAACATTAAAGTACAAAGGACAATTAGACAAACATCAATAAAGAAAAATGAATGCATAAAACATCAAAATGAAACTAAACAATCTCAACTAAGTTGGCACCGAGTAGCAAAGCTCAATCATCAAATTTGACTATTAATTTTAAATTTTGTGTCAATTTGATTCAATTGATAAATTATTGCAAAATTTTTGATAAATACTCTTACAAAATTTTTGATCATTACCATTTTTATTTTTCTATTAGTAGTATCAGAGCAGTGTTATATTATTGCGTAAGAATGTTGAATTGTAGTTGGGTAAAAAAAGAATTTTCAAAATTTATTTTGGAAAAAATTCAAATCACCATTGACAAACAAGTGCGTGGATTGATTACATCGATTCGTTTGTTTGACTATTACCAACGTATTGTAAACCCTCTAGCGCATTCGAAAGAATTGGTGATTGAAGGAAACGATAATCATAATCTTGATGAAATTGAGTCCGAGTATTATTGATAGAGAATTTTCTACAAATCACTTTTCGAACATCAATCCGATTCATTGTCACCGTCATTTTGCTCATCGCACAAGTTTAGGCATGACGATATTTTACCCAGTGAAAAAGGTCAAAAAATAAGCCCAAAAGAACCTTGTTTCAACCTTTGGGTGACCACCTCTCATACCTTCAATATACATACGAATTTATGAATTTAATTTTCTTTTTCACTAAACAATTTGTTGATGTACTTGTGGGACTCTGGTGGTTATACAAATTACTTTCAAAGTTGTATTTGGACTAAAATATTTGAAAAATGATTTATGGAGAAAACAAGGAAAGGGAAGGCAGAGGACAAGGTTTTAAATACTAAAATTGGTTTACATTTCACTCTTCTTCTTTTTTTCCTTTTCTCTCTTTTTACAAATTTTTACTCAAATTTTTTATCGAAATACTGCCTAAAATAAGTTAGAGAATCATAATGTCAAAGGTTTCCTGGGCACACACCTTATTGGCTGGGTTATTTTCAAGGTTTTGAAAAGTTAGTAGAAAAGCTATTTGTTACTCCTGATGCACTCAAAATCATACGATCACCTGACACCCGCTCTTAAATACCAGAGATCACGTGATCATGTGGCTTTGTGACATTGGGACAATGCCGCAGGAGCACACAACAATTTTTCCTCCCACCTGCCTTTTGTTGGTAGAGTTTAGGGTACTTTTTTTTTTTTTTTTTTTTTTTTTTTTTTTTTTTTTGAACAGAGAAAGAAAAGAATACTCTAAGGTGTTATCACTGTATTTGTGTACTCAGGTCCTGAGATAATCTGTTGTTGGTTTGATTAGACCCAACCCTTTGGAAGGAACCTACTATCGAGATATCAATGAAGTTCAGTCACACGTCACAGACGAGTCCAAGTTTGGATGTAGAGAGCCAACTACAAAGCAATAAATTCACCCTCTCAAGATTCGAACCTGGAGTGGAGAGAAATCTCTTCTCCACTAGACTACCACTCCTGATAATGGTTGAGTTTAGGGTACTTTGTTTGCACTGTCAATGTGACGAGTTCTCTATCTAATGATTATACATTTTACATGATATTCAGTTTTCAGTAATCTTATATTAGGGACCAAAGATCCAAACAGAGAAAAGTATTTAAAAAAATAATATATAGTCGAAATTTATTTTAAGTGTGAGTTTCACAATTTAAGAGTTGAAATTGTACCACATATTACTTTCCCATATTTTTCTCTATTTGAATTGTTAATTTCTAACATTACTCTAGATCCATTTTGGATAAATTATAAAATATATTCTGTGAGATTTATTTAAAACCTAGATTATTCTCTATGATTTTAAAAATTACAATCAGAATTGTTATTTAACGGAGTTAACTAGAAAATATAAAATTCCTAATTATCTTTCTATATAACAATAAAATTACTAAAATTGTTAAATTGATATATATTAAAAATTGTTAATTAATTTAATGGTTAATTAATAAAAAAATTAAAAAAATAAAATGCAATTTCTAAAATTACAAAAATAATTAATATTTTAAACAAAATTAAAGAGAGTATTTTTAATTGGGGGAAATTACATGCAGTGAATGGTATGATGACATGTGTACACTTGTAGTGATCTGTTTTTGATTTTTAATCCACTATATGTTACCACGCTATAGGGGCAGGCCTTTGCTTATGGTTTGAGCGGGTTTTTTCTCTCCCAATAATGGTTCTAATCTTTTATGTTTGAAGAGTGTTATTCATACTTCCACTTCAGTTTTTGTCTTATTCTCCATTTAACTTTTTAAAATTACTACAATGTCTCCTTTTATTTGATTGTGGGGTGTGCCGACTTTAAATATCATGTAAAAAAACAAGAACATTGTTGTAATCTAACCAAAATACACTGAGAAAGGGCAAAAAGTGGAATCAACCCTTTAAAACGGAAAATTCTATTTTTACACATTTTTTTTTATCATTGTGTACATAATTTCTCAATGCACACGTTTGTGAAATTGATTTTATGTTTTTGTTTTCAGTTCGCACTTCACATGTTCCAACTATACCTTAAATTAACATCCTTGTACACACATCACTTAAACCATTTGTTTCACAGAAAATCAATATGTATACCCATTTTTTATTCCACCTACCTTCAAAACACAGCAATATCTTTTACAAGAAATCCCTCAGCAAATCGCTCCATGAATCTTCAGATTATACAACAAACTACCTTCTTTGATTTCCAGTTACATCATCAAATTGATTCCTTCAATCAACAATCTAGTCAACATTGAAAAAGTCATTAATTGGTATCGACTGGTATCAACATAGATCTTAAAACAATATCGTTTTGTATCAAACTCCATTGAAGACGTAGAGCTCCATCTATCTCTTATTTTTCATAAACTCTCATTTTTTTTTGGAAGCAATTCGATTTTGCTTATTACTGGTTATCCGAATGAAAAAAGTTTATTCGATTTTTAACTTTCGGAACATGTAAAAAAAATTAGGAACTTGGTTTCCGAAATAAATTCTTAAATTCGACAGTTGAGTTCCGAATTTGGTTTATATCCAAATTTGGAACTTGATTTTCGAATAGAATTAATAATTTCGACTATTGACATCTGAGAAAAATAACATGTTTCGGCACTGGTTTACCAAAGTAAAATTGTGAAGAAAAAAAAAATTGCACAAAAAAACTTACATTTTCATAACTACTTTTGTTGTAACCAAGCATATTGTTATTTGAATTTGAATTTCTATTGATTTGCAACTCTTCTATCACAAAAATCAAGAATTATGATGGGTTCTAATGACATAACTGTAATACCCAAGTTTTAAATATGATTATTTTATTGGATAGATTAGTAATTAAATTAATTTATATGGGTCATTTATTAATATCAAAGAATTAGTTATGAGATGGCATTATATTTCCTATTACTTAGATGGGTAATTTTGTAACTTTGCGAAATTAGGTTAATAAGCCCACCTATTGTGGCTTTAAGTCTTGGAGAACAAACAAAACAGAGGCTGTGAATTGCTCCATAGGCGGCTAGGGTTTGAGAAGGTAAAAGAAAAAAAGAAAAGAAAAAGAGAAGAGAGGCTTGTGCTGCAGAAAGGGTTTGGAAGAGTTGAAGGTGAAGGCAGCAAGCAAGGGTTTGGAAAAGTTTAAAATTAAAGAAAAGAAACCCAAACCAAGGAAGAGGGAGGATTCATAAGAGTGGTGGCTTTGCTTTATTCATCACTTAGGTAAGATTTATTTTATTGTATTCCTATCTATGATTTTAGTGTTAATATATCGATAGATGATTTTATGGGCATATATGATTAAATAGATATATTGATATAGTCTATGTTGGGAGTCTCAATTTTGCTCAATTTTAGAGTGTATTTTGCATCCCATTTGGGTGGTTCATATTTTGAGATTGATATGTGATGGGTTAAGTTTAATGGTGGTGTATTTGTGGGATACACGATTGACTACAAGTAATTACAAATTGTTACGTGTATATAAACAACAATAGAATAATATGGGTTGAGAATTTCCGAAACCGTAATGGCTTTGTTTTGATGCTAAATTGTGGGAGTTCCTAATAGACTATTGGGTTAATTTATTCTATTGTTGTTACAAGAAGAGATGGATGGATGCACATAATAATTGTTTATGCGGTGTAATATTTTATTAGGTTTGTGAGATTGAGGTGGATCTTGGTAAATTGAGATTAGCTTGGAAAATATTATTTTAGCTGTTTGAAGGTAAGTAACCCTCTATCACTGTTGGTTCATTTTTATTTCTATCGAATCGTTTAAAATTATAAATATTTATTTATAGCCTTCGTGTTCTCTTAAAATAAAATATGGGTCAAGTATAAGACAACATCGAATACTATTATGAAAATTATTTGAATATTTGGTGAAACTATTCTGAAAATTGTACTAAACGTTTATTCTAAAAATATCGAATGTTTTATTTAAAAGTTGTGTATTGTTTGAATTTTGAACATCACTCTAGTCTGACTATGATTTGGACCCTAGCCAATGGGGGTTATTTATTGGCACAGAAACTAGTTTCTTTTGGGGCTTTACCACCGGCCTATGTGTGGTTCTGGGCCTTGTCACGGGCTATGTGACCGTAGTCAATAAGACTTGGGTTTTGTGAATCAAATCATCGAACCATCTGAATATCAAACCATCGATTTGAACAACGAATTACTTTGAATTATCTTGTTGGCTTTTCATTTAAAATGTATTGTACATTGTTTATTTTTAGCTATAAAACCACCTTACAAATAATTGTTCATTTATTGAACTATAGAAAAAAATTATATATATTGGTTATCGATTTATTTATTTATTTTTGTATACTTGATCCAGCTAGCAGTGATGGTTGGTTATTTACTGGGCTATCTAGCTTACCCTTATTTTTTTTTTCCAGATTCTGAAGAGTAGAGCTGCGTGGGATCTTTTTTTTACATGTGGGAGTGCCGAGAGTAGGACCATGATTTAAGTACTTGGATTATTGTTTTGTTAGTGGATTAAATTAGTGGATTTGGTGGGCATTTTCATATGAGAACTATTTATTTTTATGGATTCTGGCATTATGACAATTAAGGATTTAATTTGAGTATTTTATTTTATGGGTTATGTGATTGGATTCTTAGCCTTGCATGCTCACTTATATGAGTGTGCGGCGTTGTCACAGAGCTTGGGGCGTGACAATTTTATGGTATCAGAGCCAGGTTGTAATTTTAAAAGTTGGTATAAAATAGTGGTGAGATTGGGTAGATGTAGTATTGGGAACGCTTATAATTTGATATAATATTAATTTTATTTACATGTTATAGGGACTTGAGAATAGAATAAGATGGGGTTTTATTATTGATGCATATAAGTTGCAATGAAACATGAGGAGACATTGGCAAATATGGCTAGGAATACACACCAGGGTTAAATGAATCGACGGACTGGTAATAATAATCGGTGAAGGAATGTGACTAATATTGGTAGTGGTTCTCAAGCAGTCGAAGAAAATCAGGGGCAAGAGTTGAAGGAACAATTACAAGAGTTACTAGATAAGGGCTTTATTAGGTCTAGTGTTTCTCCTTGTGGTGTGCCCGTTTTATTTGTGAAAAAGAAGGATGGTAGTTTTCACCTTTGCATTGATTATCAAGAGTTAAACAAGGTGACAATTCGAAATAAATATCCTTTGCCTAGGATAAATGACCTATTTGATCAATTGCAAGGAGCACAGGTCTTTTCTAAGATTGACCTTCGTTCTAGATATCATCAGTTGAAGGTTAAGGTGGAAGATATACCTAAGACAGCCTTTCGAACTAGGTATGGGCATTATGAATTTTTAGTGATGTCGTTAGGGTTGACCAATACGCCTGTAACTTTTATGGATTTAATGAACAAGGTATTTAAACCCTTCTTAGATCAGTTTGTGGTAGTTTTTATTGATGACATTCTTGTGTACTCAAAGAGTAAAGAGCAGCACGAAGAACATCTGAGAATAGTGTTGTAGTTATTAAGGGAGAATAAATTATTTGCTAAATTAAGGAAGTGTGAATTTTGGCTGGAGAGTGTATCATTTTTGAGTTATGTGATATCTAAAGACGGGGTGTCTCTTGACCCCAAGAAAGTGAGGCGGTGGTAGAGTGGAATAGGCCTACTAGTGTCACTGAAATTCGTAGTTTCTTGGGTTTAGCAGGATATTATAGAAGGTTTATTGAGGGATTTTCCCGAATTTCTATGCCTTTGACTCGTTTAACACAAAAAAGGGTTAAATTTGAATGGTCTGATGATTGTGAGAAGAGTTTTCAGGATCTAAAGAGTCGATTAGTGTGTGCTCTAGTACTTATAGTTCCGCCCAGAGATGAAGGTTTTACCATCTATAGTGATACATCGAAGATGGGCTTGGGTTGTGTCCTGATGCAGAACGATAAGGTAGTGGAATATGTATCTAGGCAGTTGAAGCCATATGAGCAGATTATCCTACGCATGATTCGGAGTTGGCTACAGTGGTGGTTGCATTGAAAATCTGGAGGCACTAACTGTATGGGGCGAAATGTGAGATATTCACTGATCATAAAAGTCTGAAGTATATTTTCACTCAAAAAGAATTGAATATGAGGCAAAGGCGATGGTTGGAGCTATTAAAGGACTATGATTTGACTATCAATTATCACCCAGGAAAAGCCAATGCAGTGGCCAATGCCTTGAGTAGAAAGACGCCAAGTAATTTAGCTACCTTGATCACTAACCAAAAGAATATCTTGGAGGACTTGCGAAGGTTAAATATCGAGATTAAATGGCATAACCATGGAGTGCAGTTGGCAAACCTTTGAGTTCAACCCACATTGATTGATAGAATTAAAGATGCTCAGGGAAAAGATCCTCAGTTGCAAAAACTTAAGGCTGAAATGGAAATAGGGCTACAGATGGAATTTTGTATGCATAAAGATAGAACCTTGAGATTTGGAGAGAGGTTATGTGTGCCTAATGATTTAGAGCTCAAGAGAGAAATCCCGAGAAAAGCTCACAGTTCAGGGTATACTGTACATCCAGGGAGCACTAAAATGTATAAAGACTTGAAGAGGAACTTTTGGTAGAATAATATGAAGAGGGAAATTGCTCAGTATGTTGCTCAATGTTTGGTATGTCAACAAGTGAAAGTTGAACATCAGAGACCTGCAGGTAAGTTACAACCCCTTCCTATTTCCCGAGTGGGAGTGGGAACATATTACCATGGATTTTGTGACAGGGTTGCCTAGGACCCAAGGTGGTAACAATGCTATTTGGGTTATCGTCGATCGATTGACCAAATCCGCTCACTTTCTAGCTTTTAAGGTAGGGTTCTCCTTAGAGAAGTTTGCAAAATTGTATATCAAGGAGATTGTGAAGTTGCATGGTATTCCGGTGACCATAGTGTCTGATAGAAATAACAGATTTGTATCTATGTTTTGGAGGAGTTTGCATATAGCTTTGGGCACTAGTTTGAATTTTAGCACTGCCTTTCATCCTCAAACTGATGGACAGTTAGAGAGAACTATTCAAACCTTGGAAGACATGTTGAGGGCCTGTATTAATGATCTTGGAGGTTCTTGGGATGAGCATTTGGCCTTAGTGGAATTCTCTTATAATAATAGTTATCATGCGAGCTTTCAGATGGCACCATATGAGGCTTTATATGGACGAAAGTGTAGATCACCTATTTATTGGGATGATGTGGGCAAAAGGAAGTTGTTAGGGCCTGAGATTGTGCAACAAATAGTGGACAAGATCAATCTTATTAGAGAGCAACTTCGCATTGCACAGAGTAGACAGAAAAGTTATGCAGATAACAGGAGACGCGATTTGGTGTTTGGGGTTGGAGACCATATGTTCCTTAAGGTGTCTCCTATGAAAAGAGTAATGAGGTTTGGTGTTCGTGGTAAATTGAGTCCTAGATTTATTGGACCACTTGAGGTTTTAGATCAAATGGGAGAGGTAGCTTCCAGACTTGCCCTACCACCTTCACTAGTTAGAGTTCATAATGTCTTCCATGTTTCGATGTTGAGGAAGTATATACCGAATCCCAATCATGTGATTGATTATGCACCGTTGCAGAGGATTTGACCTATGAAGAACACCCTGTAAGAATTGTTGATAAGAAGGAGTAGGTTTTGAGGCGTCGAGTCATCCACTACGTTACGGTTTAAATCACTCGGAAAGAGAAGCTACTTGGGAACTTGAGGATGAAATGAGACAAAAGTATCCACAACTTTTTGAGACTACAGGTATGTCAAATTTCGAGGACGAAATTTCTTTTAAGGAGGGAAGGATGTAATACCCAAGTTTTAAATATGATTATTTTATTGGATAGATTAGTAATTAAATTAATTTATATGGGTCATTTATTAATATCAAAGAATTAGTTATGAGATGGCATTATATTTCCTATTACTTAGATGGGTAATTTTGTAACTTTGCGAAATTAGGTTAATAAGCCCACCTATTGTGGCTTTAAGTCTTGGAGAACAAACAAAACAGAGGCTGTGAATTGCTCCATAGGCGGCTAGGGTTTGAGAAGGTAAAAGAAAAAAAGAAAAGAAAAAGAGAAGAGAGGCTTGTGCTGCAGAAAGGGTTTGGAAGAGTTGAAGGTGAAGGCAGCAAGCAAGGGTTTGGAAAAGTTTAAAATTAAAGAAAAGAAACCCAAACCAAGGAAGAGGGAGGATTCATAAGAGTGGTGGCTTTGCTTTATTCATCACTTAGGTAAGATTTATTTTATTGTATTCCTATCTATGATTTTAGTGTTAATATATCGATAGATGATTTTATGGGCATATATGATTAAATAGATATATTGATATAGTCTATGTTGGGAGTCTCAATTTTGCTCAATTTTAGAGTGTATTTTGCATCCCATTTGGGTGGTTCATATTTTGAGATTGATATGTGATGGGTTAAGTTTAATGGTGGTGTATTTGTGGGATACACGATTGACTACAAGTAATTACAAATTGTTACGTGTATATAAACAACAATAGAATAATATGGGTTGAGAATTTCCGAAACCGTAATGGCTTTGTTTTGATGCTAAATTGTGGGAGTTCCTAATAGACTATTGGGTTAATTTATTCTATTGTTGTTACAAGAAGAGATGGATGGATGCACATAATAATTGTTTATGCGGTGTAATATTTTATTAGGTTTGTGAGATTGAGGTGGATCTTGGTAAATTGAGATTAGCTTGGAAAATATTATTTTAGCTGTTTGAAGGTAAGTAACCCTCTATCACTGTTGGTTCATTTTTATTTCTATCGAATCGTTTAAAATTATAAATATTTATTTATAGCCTTCGTGTTCTCTTAAAATAAAATATGGGTCAAGTATAAGACAACATCGAATACTATTATGAAAATTATTTGAATATTTGGTGAAACTATTCTGAAAATTGTACTAAACGTTTATTCTAAAAATATCGAATGTTTTATTTAAAAGTTGTGTATTGTTTGAATTTTGAACATCACTCTAGTCTGACTATGATTTGGATCCTAGCCAATGGGGGTTATTTATTGGCACAGAAACTAGTTTCTTTTGGGGCTTTACCACCGGCCTATGTGTGGTTCTGGGCCTTGTCACGGGCTATGTGACCGTAGTCAATAAGACTTGGGTTTTGTGAATCAAATCATCGAACCATCTGAATATCAAACCATCGATTTGAACAACGAATTACTTTGAATTATCTTGTTGGCTTTTCATTTAAAATGTATTGTACATTGTTTATTTTTAGCTATAAAACCACCTTACAAATAATTGTTCATTTATTGAACTATAGAAAAAAATTATATATATTGGTTATCGATTTATTTATTTATTTTTGTATACTTGATCCAGCTAGCAGTGATGGTTGGTTATTTACTGGGCTATCTAGCTTACCCTTATTTTTTTTTTTCCAGATTCTGAAGAGTAGAGCTGCGTGGGATCTTTTTTTTACATGTGGGAGTGCCGAGAGTAGGACCATGATTTAAGTACTTGGATTATTGTTTTGTTAGTGGATTAAATTAGTGGATTTGGTGGGCATTTTCATATGAGAACTATTTATTTTTATGGATTCTGGCATTATGACAATTACGGATTTAATTTGAGTATTTTATTTTATGGGTTATGTGATTGGATTCTTAGCCTTGCATGCTCACTTATATGAGTGTGCGGCGTTGTCACAGAGCTTGGGGCGTGACAATTTTATGGTATCAGAGCCAGGTTGTAATTTTAAAAGTTGGTATAAAATAGTGGTGAGATTGGGTAGATGTAGTATTGGGAACGCTTATAATTTGATATAATATTAATTTTATTTACATGTTATAGGGACTTGAGAATAGAATAAGATGGGGTTTTATTATTGATGCATATAAGTTGCAATGAAACATGAGGAGACATTGGCAAATATGGCTAGGAATACACACCAGGGTTAAACGAATCGACGGACTGGTAATAATAATCGGTGAAGGAATGTGACTAATATTGGTAGTGGTTCTCAAGCAGTCGAAGAAAATCAGGGGCAAGAGTTGAAGGAACAATTACAAGAGTTACTAGATAAGGGCTTTATTAGGTCTAGTGTTTCTCCTTGTGGTGTGCCCGTTTTATTTGTGAAAAAGAAGGATGGTAGTTTTCACCTTTGCATTGATTATCAAGAGTTAAACAAGGTGACAATTCGAAATAAATATCCTTTGCCTAGGATAAATGACCTATTTGATCAATTGCAAGGAGCACAGGTCTTTTCTAAGATTGACCTTCGTTCTAGATATCATCAGTTGAAGGTTAAGGTGGAAGATATACCTAAGACAGCCTTTCGAACTAGGTATGGGCATTATGAATTTTTAGTGATGTCGTTAGGGTTGACCAATACGCCTGTAACTTTTATGGATTTAATGAACAAGGTATTTAAACCCTTCTTAGATCAGTTTGTGGTAGTTTTTATTGATGACATTCTTGTGTACTCAAAGAGTAAAGAGCAGCACGAAGAACATCTGAGAATAGTGTTGTAGTTATTAAGGGAGAATAAATTATTTGCTAAATTAAGGAAGTGTGAATTTTGGCTGGAGAGTGTATCATTTTTGAGTTATGTGATATCTAAAGACGGGGTGTCTCTTGACCCCAAGAAAGTGAGGCGGTGGTAGAGTGGAATAGGCCTACTAGTGTCACTGAAATTCGTAGTTTCTTGGGTTTAGCAGGATATTATAGAAGGTTTATTGAGGGATTTTCCCGAATTTCTATGCCTTTGACTCGTTTAACACAAAAAAGGGTTAAATTTGAATGGTCTGATGATTGTGAGAAGAGTTTTCAGGATCTAAAGAGTCGATTAGTGTGTGCTCTAGTACTTATAGTTCCGCCCAGAGATGAAGGTTTTACCATCTATAGTGATACATCGAAGATGGGCTTGGGTTGTGTCCTGATGCAGAACGATAAGGTAGTGGAATATGTATCTAGGCAGTTGAAGCCATATGAGCAGATTATCCTACGCATGATTCGGAGTTGGCTACAGTGGTGGTTGCATTGAAAATCTGGAGGCACTAACTGTATGGGGCGAAATGTGAGATATTCACTGATCATAAAAGTCTGAAGTATATTTTCACTCAAAAAGAATTGAATATGAGGCAAAGGCGATGGTTGGAGCTATTAAAGGACTATGATTTGACTATCAATTATCACCCAGGAAAAGCCAATGCAGTGGCCAATGCCTTGAGTAGAAAGACGCCAAGTAATTTAGCTACCTTGATCACTAACCAAAAGAATATCTTGGAGGACTTGCGAAGGTTAAATATCGAGATTAAATGGCATAACCATGGAGTGCAGTTGGCAAACCTTTGAGTTCAACCCACATTGATTGATAGAATTAAAGATGCTCAGGGAAAAGATCCTCAGTTGCAAAAACTTAAGGCTGAAATGGAAATAGGGCTACAGATGGAATTTTGTATGCATAAAGATAGAACCTTGAGATTTGGAGAGAGGTTATGTGTGCCTAATGATTTAGAGCTCAAGAGAGAAATCCCGAGAAAAGCTCACAGTTCAGGGTATACTGTACATCCAGGGAGCACTAAAATGTATAAAGACTTGAAGAGGAACTTTTGGTAGAATAATATGAAGAGGGAAATTGCTCAGTATGTTGCTCAATGTTTGGTATGTCAACAAGTGAAAGTTGAACATCAGAGACCTGCAGGTAAGTTACAACCCCTTCCTATTTCCCGAGTGGGAGTGGGAACATATTACCATGGATTTTGTGACAGGGTTGCCTAGGACCCAAGGTGGTAACAATGCTATTTGGGTTATCGTCGATCGATTGACCAAATCCGCTCACTTTCTAGCTTTTAAGGTAGGGTTCTCCTTAGAGAAGTTTGCAAAATTGTATATCAAGGAGATTGTGAAGTTGCATGGTATTCCGGTGACCATAGTGTCTGATAGAAATAACAGATTTGTATCTATGTTTTGGAGGAGTTTGCATATAGCTTTGGGCACTAGTTTGAATTTTAGCACTGCCTTTCATCCTCAAACTGATGGACAGTTAGAGAGAACTATTCAAACCTTGGAAGACATGTTGAGGGCCTGTATTAATGATCTTGGAGGTTCTTGGGATGAGCATTTGGCCTTAGTGGAATTCTCTTATAATAATAGTTATCATGCGAGCTTTCAGATGGCACCATATGAGGCTTTATATGGACGAAAGTGTAGATCACCTATTTATTGGGATGATGTGGGCAAAAGGAAGTTGTTAGGGCCTGAGATTGTGCAACAAATAGTGGACAAGATCAATCTTATTAGAGAGCAACTTCGCATTGCACAGAGTAGACAGAAAAGTTATGCAGATAACAGGAGACGCGATTTGGTGTTTGGGGTTGGAGACCATATGTTCCTTAAGGTGTCTCCTATGAAAAGAGTAATGAGGTTTGGTGTTCGTGGTAAATTGAGTCCTAGATTTATTGGACCACTTGAGGTTTTAGATCAAATGGGAGAGGTAGCTTCCAGACTTGCCCTACCACCTTCACTAGTTAGAGTTCATAATGTCTTCCATGTTTCGATGTTGAGGAAGTATATACCGAATCCCAATCATGTGATTGATTATGCACCGTTGCAGAGGATTTGACCTATGAAGAACACCCTGTAAGAATTGTTGATAAGAAGGAGTAGGTTTTGAGGCGTCGAGTCATCCACTACGTTACGGTTTAAATCACTCGGAAAGAGAAGCTACTTGGGAACTTGAGGATGAAATGAGACAAAAGTATCCACAACTTTTTGAGACTACAGGTATGTCAAATTTCGAGGACGAAATTTCTTTTAAGGAGGGAAGGATGTAATACCCAAGTTTTAAATATGATTATTTTATTGGATAGATTAGTAATTAAATTAATTTATATGGGTCATTTATTAATATCAAAGAATTATTTATGAGATGGCATTATATTTCCTATTACTTAGATGGGTAATTTTGTAACTTTGCGAAATTAGGTTAATAAGCCCACCTATTGTGGCTTTAAGTCTTGGAGAACAAACAAAACAGAGGCTGTGAATTGCTCCATAGGCGGCTAGGGTTTGAGAAGGTAAAAGAAAAAAAGAAAAGAAAAAGAGAAGAGAGGCTTGTGCTGCAGAAAGGGTTTGGAAGAGTTGAAGGTGAAGGCAGCAAGCAAGGGTTTGGAAAAGTTTAAAATTAAAGAAAAGAAACCCAAACCAAGGAAGAGGGAGGATTCATAAGAGTGGTGGCTTTGCTTTATTCATCACTTAGGTAAGATTTATTTTATTGTATTCCTATCTATGATTTTAGTGTTAATATATCGATAGATGATTTTATGGGCATATATGATTAAATAGATATATTGATATAGTCTATGTTGGGAGTCTCAATTTTGCTCAATTTTAGAGTGTATTTTGCATCCCATTTGGGTGGTTCATATTTTGAGATTGATATGTGATGGGTTAAGTTTAATGGTGGTGTATTTGTGGGATACACGATTGACTACAAGTAATTACAAATTGTTACGTGTATATAAACAACAATAGAATAATATGGGTTGAGAATTTCCGAAACCGTAATGGCTTTGTTTTGATGCTAAATTGTGGGAGTTCCTAATAGACTATTGGGTTAATTTATTCTATTGTTGTTACAAGAAGAGATGGATGGATGCACATAATAATTGTTTATGCGGTGTAATATTTTATTAGGTTTGTGAGATTGAGGTGGATCTTGGTAAATTGAGATTAGCTTGGAAAATATTATTTTAGCTGTTTGAAGGTAAGTAACCCTCTATCACTGTTGGTTCATTTTTATTTCTATCGAATCGTTTAAAATTATAAATATTTATTTATAGCCTTCGTGTTCTCTTAAAATAAAATATGGGTCAAGTATAAGACAACATCGAATACTATTATGAAAATTATTTGAATATTTGGTGAAACTATTCTGAAAATTGTACTAAACGTTTATTCTAAAAATATCGAATGTTTTATTTAAAAGTTGTGTATTGTTTGAATTTTGAACATCACTCTAGTCTGACTATGATTTGGACCCTAGCCAATGGGGGTTATTTATTGGCACAGAAACTAGTTTCTTTTGGGGCTTTACCACCGGCCTATGTGTGGTTCTGGGCCTTGTCACGGGCTATGTGACCGTAGTCAATAAGACTTGGGTTTTGTGAATCAAATCATCGAACCATCTGAATATCAAACCATCGATTTGAACAACGAATTACTTTGAATTATCTTGTTGGCTTTTCATTTAAAATGTATTGTACATTGTTTATTTTTAGCTATAAAACCACCTTACAAATAATTGTTCATTTATTGAACTATAGAAAAAAATTATATATATTGGTTATCGATTTATTTATTTATTTTTGTATACTTGATCCAGCTAGCAGTGATGGTTGGTTATTTACTGGGCTATCTAGCTTACCCTTATTTTTTTTTTCCAGATTCTGAAGAGTAGAGCTGCGTGGGATCTTTTTTTTACATGTGGGAGTGCCGAGAGTAGGACCATGATTTAAGTACTTGGATTATTGTTTTGTTAGTGGATTAAATTAGTGGATTTGGTGGGCATTTTCATATGAGAACTATTTATTTTTATGGATTCTGGCATTATGACAATTAAGGATTTAATTTGAGTATTTTATTTTATGGGTTATGTGATTGGATTCTTAGCCTTGCATGCTCACTTATATGAGTGTGCGGCGTTGTCACAGAGCTTGGGGCGTGACAATAACGATATAATCAATGGAGTATAAACTTAGAGAGTAAAGTATTGCTTTGCAAACAATATGAAAGTATTGCTTTGCAAGCAATAGATAACTATAGAGTGTGTAGCAAACAATGATCAATAGAATAAGTGAACAACAATGGAGGAAGTGAGAAACAACGGAGAAACTAGGGTTTAGTTTTTTTTTACTTAAAAAATGTGCACTGAGATTTTTATCTTTATTTTTAAATGATGTGTACCAAAAAAAAAAAAAACTTTGATTTAATGTTAATGGTGTGTTTTGATGTCTATTATGGCCATTTTACTTCAAGGTAAAATTATCATTAAAATAATATTTCATTAAGTGTATACACAGAGATAAATAGGTGTGTAGAAATAGAATTTTCTCTCTAAAACCTTAAGCTTTCAACCATTTATTCATAAATCAGTTATTTCTTTGGATAATTTATTTTTGGGTAAATTACACTGACACCTTGGAGATTTTAATACATATCACCCCTTAAGGTTTGGGAAATTACATTCTCATCTCTCTGGTTGATAGTCTCATTACACAAACCCCCTACTTATATAAAGGACAATAACTCCTGGTAGAAAAATAGAGAAAATTACATTGAAAAAAAAAGTAAAGCAAAAAAAAAAAAAAAAAAAAAAAAAATAGAAGAAGTAAAGCAAAACTAGAAAAGAGAGTGTATGAATTCAATGTCTTTTTAATACCAACGTTAATTCTGTCTAAATAATTACAATGACAGGGGGTTAGTGTAATTTTTCAAACATCAGGGGGTGATATGTATTAAACCCAAACCTTAGGGGGTGTAAGTGTAATTTACCTTTTATTTTTACATACTAATTTCTCTCAATTCACATACTTTATGAAATTTTTTCATAATAGAATTTTGTCATAAAATAAAAATATGGGAGACTTACGTGTAGCTCCTAATAGGTGAACTTATTGTTCAATAGGTCCTATTAGAATTAATGGCATTTTTCATCAAACACTATTACAAAAATGTTTCTAATTGTTAATTTTCAGTGACAGCTTGAAAATTTTGTCACAAAAATGTCACTAATTATTAATATTAGAGAAAGTTCAAAAAAATCACTAATTTTCAACTTGCAGTAACAGTTTGAAAAATTCGTCACAGAAAAACATCATTAATTGTAAGTTTTAGTGATAATTTATAAAAATCATGATAAAAAAGTCACTAATTGTCAATTTTTAACGACATAAAAAAAATCATCACAAAATTATTTTTAGCGACGATTTCATCAAGACTTATTTTTAATAGGATTTGATGGGAATAAAATCCAACTATTAGGATTTATTGGTAGTTTACCCTAAAAATATCATATACCCATATCTTCTTCCACCCAAACTCTAATTTTAAAACACCACAACCATTCTTCATTGTCAGTGCCACCTCTCATCTCTCTCATCTCCTCTCGTCGCCTCTTTTCCTCTCTACCTGTGACCACTTTCTGCCATGAACCACACATTCCCACAAGCCTCCGCCACGAATCATCCATTTTCAAGGTTGACTATAGAGGTCTAGAATGGAACAAGATGAGCTAGGAATGGCGGTGGCAGTGACGATGAAGGGTTGAAAGTGGCGGCAACATCAGCGGATGAGGAATGGGTGAATGGAAAAAACATTAGAGACTGTTTGATTTGGTTTTCGAAAATGTTTTTTAAAAAAAAACAAAAAAATTAATTTAATAATAATAAATAAATAAACTCATTATTTTCATATGGTTTTATCTTTGTAGGGGCAAAAATTAAATATTTTTTGATATTAATTTTTGTCAAACTAATTAATATTTTTTTTTAGAAAAATTTTAAAAAACTAATTTAAAAATTGAAACCAAATATAGCCTTAGGGTTTTAAAATTTCAAATGAAAGTGTTATTGGAATAAAGAGATAAGTATAGAGAATTTTTATTTTTTTGACATGTGTACTGAGAAGGTGTTCATTAAAATGTGTACATTGAAGAAAATTATTGTGTGGAAATAGATTTTTGTGTGTGTGTGTGTGTGTGTGTGTGTGACTATGTTTGATTCACATAGGGTAAGGATATGACTACTTTATTCTTATTTGATAGTATTTTCTTCCACAGGAAGTGCAACAACTTATCTTAGATAATAATTTTGTTCACTATATTTGACTCATCTTTTTTGTGAATCAATTGTGGCCTTAAATTTTTTTTTAAGTATGTTATGAATTTACTTGATTGAGAATGTGGATTATGAATAGGGTTACAAACGAATCAAATTGTTTATGAATAGTTTGAGCTTGACTCATTTAAGCTCGATTTTTAAACTCATTTAGTAATCGAACTGGACTAGAGTAGACCCATGCTTGACTTAGTAAGGCTCGTGAAAACACACAAAAGTTAATATTTACATTTGGTATTTGTATAATTTTACATATTTGATTGATAAAAGGAAAATTTAGTTATACATTCCTCTATGTATTTGGGTATGAGTTTTTGGACCTAGAAAGTTGGTTGGCTACTCAAAATCCCTAGAATTTGAAATTCTAAAAAGATAAAGACAAATTTAAAACCCTTAACTTTTCTCCATTTTGTTTTAATCTCTCTCTCTCTCTCTCTCTCTCCCTCTCTTATATTTCAGTTTTCTTCTTCTTTATCACTGTCGTTGTTGTTAGAGCCTCCATTTTCATCGACAACACCGCCCCAATGCATCAATCATCACCGCTTCCACTTCTATTGTCATCACCATGTCCACCAACATCATCCCACCACCATTCGTCGTATCTTTCTCTACCATCAACAACTAATCCAATACCATTCACACATATTTGGTCCATATCTGGTTGATTTCATCATTTGCTCTTTTTCTCTCCCTTCAATACCATTCATCCACTGTTGTTCGGACATTTTCATTTCAGATCTGATTGATTTTATTTCTTTTCTCTCTCTCTCTCTCTCTCTCTCTCTCTCTCTCTCTCTCTCTTCCCAGCATTGTTATTCTTGTTCATATGTTGATTTTGAGAATATATTAAGTTTATTTGTATATTGTTAATTGATAGATATTTTGTTATATTGTTTGATTTGTATTTTTCTTTTAGGTTCACTAATTTCAAATTTTTCATTGGAATTAGTCAATCAAATTTCACTGACCTATGCAATTACACTGGCTTCTGTTAGTGGGCTTCGGTCAGTGAAATTTCACTGACTTAGATTCTGACATTCATTGATTCAGAGAGAGTTCATTGTGTATTAATTAAAAAAAAATTATGCTTTGAAAAAAAATATAAATTTCACTCACTTAGTATAGTGAAATTTCACTTCACCAAAAAGTTGCCAAAAATTATCACAGAGAAATTTCACTGAGCTAAGTCAATGAAATTTTACTCTGCCGGAGAGTCACTAGAAAATTATCACTAGAAAAATAGATCGGCAGTGATCACCAAAAAGTTGCCACTGATGACCTAAGGTGGCAGTGGAGGTGGCAATCGGAGATAGTGGAGTAATGAAACTATAGTCAAGGTAATTTTGTGAGGAAAATTTTCAATGTTCTTAAACGAACACATTTATTTGCATAGTCCTTAAATTAATACAATTTTTTTTTTCTAAGGAGTTGAATAAAAAAACCCTTGATAATTTTTTTCATTAATATAAGAATTTTTAATTTTTACTAATAATTTTTTTCCTTTTAATACCCAAATTATTTTAAATTTTTCTTTTCAAACTTGACTCAAATAAACGAGCCGAGTTCAAGCTTAATTTTTTAAACTCGGCTCATGTTCAAGCTAAAATTCAACTAATTCTTAGAAAATTGAACTCAAAACACCCAAAAGTTTGGCTAGATTTATTTACAGCCCTAATTATGAATGGCTATAATGTGCAAATATGGTTTCAAATGCATACCTCAAATGCATACCACTGTAAATTATAATTTATAAGCATGTAGTTTATATTGTGTAAAGATTGAAGTAGATTTGTGGCATCATGAAGTTGTGATCACGTGGGATCATCACCTTGATTTTGAGTAAGGAAAATGTTTGAAACCCTCAAAAAAAAATATTCATAATGTTATCTATAATGATATGTCAGAATATATAAATCTTAATTTTTAATTTGTTACACATCCCATCATGCATCTTCTAAATAAGCCTAGTTATCTATTTTAGTGGGCTTCACAACAATAACCATAACCATAATCCTCCATCATCTCATCATGTGTGTCGATGTGTTGATATGGCAATGTTCGTAGTGTATGATTGTCCATTGTTTGGGACTAAAAAAGTTTTGTGATTCCTCTTGTTTAATCAAATCTTGCATGGGGTAAGGTTTTGCTGTTTCAAGATTCATACTGTCCCCTCCCATACTAGAAAGTCTTTTGGACTGATTATGACTTCCATTACATTACATGCTTGACATAATTTAAGGGATTGTTTGGTTATTTTCAATGATTTCTCACTTTCCAACAGCTGTAATTAGGTTTCATCCAAGTATGATGTTCCTCTTTTTGTCAATAAATAAAGAATAGGTTAATTACATCAAAAAAATTCTTTTAATTATTAGTGAATATCATCTTATCTCCGACATTTATAAAGATAGTCTGAAGGATGTAATAGTAACATTTTTAAAGTTAAAATAGTCAAAATGTACAGATTTATAGATGATGAGAATAAATTGATATTCACTAATAGATTATCTTAATAGATTATTTTTAAAGTTGAGAGGGTCTTGATGTAATTATCTTGATAGCTTACACGAATTTTTTTTTTTTTTTTTTCATGTCATGATTGTTTTATGGCCTATATTTGTATTGCAAGACATTTTTACATTGTTTTTCAATAAAAATATAAATAAATAAATAAACTGTCATACATTATTGAATCACGAGTATGATTTCATTTTCATAATATTTTTAAATTATCTTCCACCAATTAAAAAGAAAAGTTGGCGTTTCATAATGGTTCCTTCACTCCATCACCCTATCTCAAATTGAACTCCTTTCAATTCTATGATAAGATCCAATGCTTGAAAATTAGAAAAATTCTTGGTATACATCTTCAAAGATTTGTGTTGTCGTCATAAATTTTGTTGCTTCTTAGTTATAAGATTTTGCAGTGGTTAAATTTGTGATAAATTTGATTATATGAGACTTTGTAGTGATTAAATATAAGTCTTTTGTGGTATATTTTATTATGATCCAATTTGATTTGAGTTATGAGATTTTGTGGTGTTTGGTAAAATCAATGTAGCCTTAATTATGAGATTTTGTTATGAATTGAAGTGGGCTTTGTGATATATATCCACATGTTCACCTGTTTGCCAGCCGTCGATGGATTTTCCAGTGACTTTTCCTCTGTCGACCTGTTTTTTTGATGATTTTTCGGTGAATCGCCACCGATAATCGAGAGCGGCCGGTGATGGTGACTAGCAATTGATAATAGTGTACGAGAAAGAAAGAAAGTACAGATGGGAAAAAAAAATAAGGATAAAAATAGGGAAAAAAATGTTCTTTAAAATATTAATTTGTATTTCTCATCAATATATGTCATTAATCATATTCTTATAACTAAAACAAATCACCATTTGCTCTTGGAAAATGATATACAAGTCCATTTTTTATACCCATTTTATAAATCCAATGATGTGTAAGTGATAAGATTGATTGATGATTAGAAAAAATATGATAGAGAGTATTACCTTTGATATCCTAATTGATTGCCACATCACTGGGCTTGAATTTATTGGAACAATTTTCTATGTAAAATAAAATACGTGAAACAAATCAAACAAATAAATTAATTAATTTACAGAATTTATTTATTAGGAAACAAACAGAAAGCTTATGATCAAGCCAAGTGTGTAACACTATATTCTTAAAACAGATTTGTCGTCGTACAAGTACTTACGGATTAATGATGTTTATCTCCCAGGATACAATGATCAAGAACGCAAATTGTAGTAACACTACAAAAAAATCTGCCCAGCGAACCAAAACCTAAGTTCTGCAACTCTCTTAAATCTCTCTAAAACTTATGCGAAGAATAAATGCAAAAAAGAAGAAAAAACCAAAAACAATTGAATGAATTGAACTTGTTGGAACGATCTGTATTTATAGGCATAGTAGTGGCTATTCTGAAAGGTAAAAACCCCTCCAAACAAGTGCAAGTTTGAATTGTTGGAGAAGAAGAAGAGAGGTGATTACAGAAGGCACTATTTCAAAAAGAATTCGAATTCGAAAATTTTCCCGCAAATTTTTAAATTAATTAGTTTCAGAAATTTAAATTTTCCAACAAGAATTTGAAAAAATTTAAATGACTTTTATCCAAAAAATTAAAGGTGGGACCCGACCCGACCCACACCACGACTTGTGCCCAACCTAGTTGGCCGGTCAAACAGTGGTGGAGCGGTGGCGCTAGCGTGTGGTGTTTGAATGCAAAGCATGCTTGATTCGTAACTCCCCCTTCCACAAAACTTAGGTGCTCCTTGGGGAGTGTGCCAACTTAGAGTTTATATACTCATATATACTCTCTCCTTATTTCAATGTGGGATAACCAAAATAGAGCAACCCACATTTGTAGGAATGAAAATTTGAACCCGACCCGACGGGGACTCGGTCCCCCGACCCTGATTAGAACGGTTTTTCCCCGAAAAGTACCCCCGACGGGCCGGGGATGGTATTCGAAAATAAATCCCCGACAATTTTCGGGCCAAGGACGGTGATACATTTCCCAACCCCAGCCCCAACTCTTCCCCATCCCAATCCCCATTTTCTCTCGAATTGAAATTACTATTATACCCTTATATATATACATGTTTCTTTATTTTTTGGACTCATTTTAGGGTTAGGTTCACACATCGCATTCTCTGCTCACACGGCTGCTACCGTCGCTCACTCCTCCCTCACCATCGACATCGTTCCTCCATCACCAGCATCTTCATTCTCCCTCACCAGCTCGCCTCTCTCCTGTAACGACATTGGTTTGAATTCGACCGGTTAATGTTTTGGATCTAGGTTTCATTGCCTATTTGGTTGTCATGTCTTGCTTCCACTCATTATTTATTAGGTTCGGTTATCGAAGTGTCTTGGTTGCGTTAGTAATAGGTTGGTGACTTGTTTCCCAAGCTATTGTTGCCCATAATTTTTCCTTCTACGTTTGAGCGACACGTTTTGCACTCGAGCAGTCATTGTAAGCTTCCAGCACTTTTGTAGGTCTGCAAAGATACTGGGAGTTGTCATTTTTCGCTCGAGCGGCCATTCTTGCTCTCAAGTGGCACTTCTTGTGCTTGAGCAGTGGTTACTTGTCTGTAAAACTTCTAAAAGTTTGTATTCTATACTCGAGCGACACTTCTTGCGTTCGAGCGGTCACACTTTTTGTATCTCTACGCTCGAGCGTCACTTCTTGCACTCGAGCAGACTGCGCGTCTATATAAGGCTGTAGTGCGTTGAAAAAGTCACTTTTTGTTTTTCTCTCTCTCTCATTTCTTCCTATTTTCGCCATTTTAGGGTTCCTTGGACCTAAAAGCTTGGGTTTCATCTAGTTACACCCGTTTTCTACCTCTAGTCCTATAGATCAAAATGTAGAGGGCCGCGAGGACTTCAATTTAATCTGAGCAGATCATGTTTTCATCGCCGATGGATTTTTGGCTTTTCTCCTCTTCGCTTCAAGAGATAGGGATTCTTGAGCTTCTTTCAATACCTTGCTATAGACAGACTTATGGTATTTTTACTACATTTAAAAGCTTAATTTATGGTTGATTTTGTTAAAAAGCATATGGTTTGATTTGGGTTTAATTGGTGGATTTATGGGTTGTGTTTATTATTCATTGTGCATTGTAAAAGCATGTTTGGGATATGGGATTGGAAGGGTTTGGTGTTCTATTCGTAAATTTTAGAACGTTGGAGGAAAGCTTGATGTTAATTGGAAATTGGGGTTATGTTTTGGTTGTTTACCAAATTGGGATTTTTGGGTTAATGATAGTGGATTTTGGTTATTGTTGCGTGTGTTGTGGATTGGAGTAGAGGAGTTCTATCTTTATAAAACAAATTGGGATTAACTACCTTTTTATAAAACATAGGAGTTTGTAATGAACAAGAATTTGGAATCACCTAAGGGTGTATTTATTATTTTGAATTATGTAATTGGTGTCTAGAGTTTTGTCATTGGCCATCGGTGGAGGATGGTATTGCTTATTGCCAGATATAGACTATGAGTACTTTGACCGGATGTTAATGTGACGTTGGATGGTATGTTAATGATGATAAATGAACATTGTGAATAGACAATTCCATTGTTAAGTTATGGACTATGTTGTTAAAGAGGAAATTAGAACGTTTATAAATGTTGTTTCTATTATAAGACTGTTATTGAATAGTTATTGTTTTAAGGTGTAATACTCCATGATGTGTTTTGAGAATGTTTGAAATAAAGGAAAACCCGTGTAGAACAATGGTTCACGAAGTATATTTTAAAAGAAATGAGGTGATGCAATTAACGGATTTTGGCGATTATGGTGATAATTGAACTAGGTGTATGTATTACACCCGTGTAGTATTCTGTCAATTAACTCTTTATGCTTTTAATGTGATATTGTTTGGTGGTCCATTTCCCGCCGTATTGTAGCCGGCAAAGCGTGGCGCCTTGATAGAGGTTTCCATATCCTTTCCAGTTTACGCCTAGTACAGTGTGAAATTGAGGTCTGTTTCCCGCCGTATCTTAGCCGGCAAAGCGTGGTGTCTTGTGATAGGTTCTTCGTTCCCTTCCGGTTTGCGCCCGGTAAAGTATGCCCTAAGGAGCACCTCCTTTCGGGTGAGACCAGTAAAGTATTTTGTGTTTTAGGTATTATTGGATCTATCATCCATGCTGTAGGCCGATGAAGAGGAGATTGGTAGTATCTATTACTTTAGTTATCTCGTTTGGATTTTAATGTGTTGTCGGTCTTCATATTGTAGAGGTGAGATTGGTAGTATGTATTACTTCAGTTATCTCGTTTGAATGTATAAATGTGTTAACGGTTTTCATACTGGTCATCTTTTTAAATCCTTAGGCCTATAGTCAGGGAAGGTTGTAGATATGTATATTTGGTTGTAAATGCTTATGGCGTATTAAAAAGTAGGATGAGGATTATGATTTGCATATCGGGTTATATTTTTAGAACGGTTGTTTAAGTGAGATTCCTTAAGGTTAACGTGAGAAGTTTTATCAAAGAAACAATGAGGTTTTAAAATATTTTCTTTTGGAAAAAATAACGGGAATGTGAAAATGAAGAAATCATTTTATACTGAATTGTGTCAAAGGGAATGTTTTGAGAATAGTTATATGAGTATATTTTGGATATTAAATGTCACACTATTTATATGGTATGTCATGATGCATTCATGATCATTTTTGTCTATATATTGTGATTGGTTAGGATCTTTGGGATCTCTACTAGGCTTAGTGCTCATCCCACGTGTTGATAAACTTTTTCATGTTTAAGGCTGGAGGAATCATGTACGACTTGAAGTCTCCTAATTGTTGGCCACGGGGCCCTTTACTCGTTGGTCATGTGCCATATATTGTACAAGGATAAATCCCTTTTTTTTTTTTTTAATGTATTGTTATTCAATGTAAGCCTAATGGCATTATACCATGTCTTATTTATATCATCATTGTTGCCGTGAGAGAATGTTATTATTTATTCTTATTTATGTTCTCAACTAAATAGAATTATTATAATGAATTTGGTAATGGATTCAGTTAATAAAAGTCGGGGCGTGACATCTCCCTACTCCCTCATTGAGAGTTAGGGTTTGTATTTCAAATCGATGTATGAAGACAAACCAAAGTTCGAATCAGTTTTCACCCCCCAATCGACAGTCTCTCTGGTATGATTTTCCTTTCTCCTCCATCAAATCTTCGATTGCCTTGTTTTCATTCTGATCGATCATATTTTCGCTGGAGATGAACAATAGTGCAGTGAAGAAAGGGAGTGAGATGGGTCTTTGATTCGGCATCTGGGATGGGAAGTGTATCAGAGAGAAAGAAATGGGTTTTTTATTTTTTCTTTTTTGCATTTAGAGAGAGAGAGAGAAAGAGAGTAGTTTGGGTGATGTAGAAAAATGAAGATGATTTTTTTTCTCTGGTACTCAATTGGAGTTTTTGGGTTTAGTGTTGGTGTTTTTTGTGCTTTTTACACATAGGAGAGAGAGAGAGAGAGAGAGAGAGAGAGAGAGAGAGATGGTTTTTTTAAAGAGTTTGAGAGAGTGTCAAATGGGTGATCCAAAAATATCAAATGATTTTTTTTTTCTTGGAATTCAACTGGGTTTCAATGGTTTAATGCTGGTATTCTTGATGCTCACACAGAAGAGGGAGAGAGAATGTGTTTTAGAGATAAGAAAAAGATGGCATTTTTAGAGAGAGAGAGAGAGAGAGAGAAAGAAAGGAAGAGTGTGGGTTTTAGAGAGAGAAAGATGACATTTTTTTAGCTCTTTCTGGTTCAATTACATTGTAAAACCTTCATAACAAATGGCACGACAGGTGATTTGGTTTGTTTAACTTTTACTATATGCATATATTCATAAAGATACACATGCAATACATAGATTGTGTTTGCAATTGAATGATGAAGAGTATGAATGAATATATAAGAAAGCAAAATTCAAAAAAAAAAAAAAAAAAAAAAGGTCAGGGATTTTTCAGGGTCGAGAAAACCCGATCCCCGTTAGGGGGCAAGGGTGGGGGGGGTGATGGGTTCCCCGCTGGGCATCGAGGGCAGGGACGGGGATTTTTTTACTTTCAAGGATCAAGGACGGGGAGTGTAATCCCCGGCTCTGCCTCGGCCCGTTGCCATTCCTACACATTTGTCTCTTTAACTTCCAATTTCTCGACACCGAAAATGACATCAACTTCCCATTCATCCATAAATGGTTTTGTTGAACCGATTTTAACATGTGACTTACCATGCGGCAAGGAATACGTCAACAATCGAACCCACCTCAAAACACGTGTGGGTCCTGCTTAAATTTGGACTCAAAGTTAGCCTAAAATAAGCCTATAAAACTAATTTTTCTAACAATCCCCCACATAAATGGAATTGACGGAAAAGAAATTCAATAATATGATGATTCTATAGAGAGTGCAGAAATCAGAGATATTTTGTATAGGATAGGCAACTTTTGGCTTTGAACCTTTCCTTGTGAGACACTATCGGATTTACTAGCTAATCAGTGAATATGATGTCTTGAACTGTTCAGCCGTTTGTAAAAACCAAGACAATAGGATTCACACAACATACTTCCAAACACAGTTTGGTTCTCACGATTGTGTTCATTTTGGCTCTGAACAACTTAGTACTTCACAAGTGCTCTAGAGAATTGCAGCCCTAACAATTCTCATAGAATCGATCCAGTTCACACTCATATATGTGATTCATATGTAAAGTATCCTGCCATACTCCACTACGTATTCTTAGATATAAGAATCATTAAAAGCATTGTTCACCCTAACACGCTGTAGATATCTCTATTCATCATGGAAATGGGTAGGAGTTTGACTTGTTAGTGATTTTTATGAATCACGCACAACTCGGTTGTCCTTTTGAACCTAAATCTTGGGATCTTCAGTCAACTAAGTTGGATTTCCATTATGGTAACTCTTATTTAATAGGCTTAAGTCTCATTCCCGTCGATGAATTTTCAACTAACTCTCTTGCTAACCCTTTGGTTAGTAGATCCACTATGTTGTCCATAGACTTTACATATTCAATGGAAATTATTCCATTAGAGAGTAGTTGTCTCACAGTGTTATGTTGACGACGAATGTGTCGTGAATTACCATTATACATATGACTCTGTGCTTTATCTATTGCCGATTGACTATCACAATGTATGCATATAGCAGACACAAGTTTTGGCTACATTGAAATATCTTCAAGAAAGTGACGAAACCATTCTACTTCTTCTCCATTCTTATCTAAGGCTATAAACTCTGATTTCATAATAGACCTAGCGATGCAAGTCTGTTTGGAAGAATTCCAAGATACAGCCACACCACCTAGAGTAAAGACATACTTACTAGTATATTTTGAGTCTATTGTATCTGATATCTAGTCTGTATCACAATATCCTTCAAGTACTACTGGATATCAAGTATAGTTTAGCCCAATATTACGAGTAAATCTAAAATATCTCAAAACTCTTATAATAGCTTTTCAGTGCTCTACTCTTGGATTACTCGTATATCTACTTAATTTACTTATTATGTAGGCTATATCTAGGCAAGTACAGTTCATCAAGTACATCAAGCTTCTAATAATCTGGGCATACTCCAATTGAAAAATACTTTCCTGAACATTCTTAAAAAGGAATAGATTAACATCTACAGATATTCTAGTAAGTTGATCATCATCTTTGCTAAATTTCTCAAGTATTTTCTCAATATAATGTGATTTTGACAAAGCATATCCTTTTGATGCTTTGGTGATTTTCATACCAAGAATTACATTAGCAATTTGCATATCCTTCATATCAAAATGTTTATTCAACACTTTCTTGGTTGCTTTAATCATGTCATTATTGTTTCATATGATGAGCATGTCATCAACATAAAAGCATACTATGACATACCCTTTGTATGTGTTCGTAATATAATCACATTTGTCATATGCATTGATCTCAAAACCATTTGACTTCATTTCATTATCAAACTTCCCATGCCACTCCTACGACGCTTGTTTTAAACCATATAATGATGTAATCAATTTACACACTTTCTTTTCTTTCCTTGGAACAGAAAATCCTTCTGGTTGTTCCACGTAAATTTCTTCATTTAATTCACCATTTAAAAAATTTGTTTATGCTCTCATATTCATTTGATAAATTTCAAGATTATACAATGATGCAATGGCAATTAGCATTCTAATGAATTTTATTTTAGTAATTGGTGAGTATGTGTCAAAATAATCAAGACTTTTTTTTTCTCTGTACCCTTTGACCACAAGTCTTGCCTTGTATTTTACAATTGATCCATTTGCTTTCATTTTTCTTTTGAAAATCCACTTGTATCCGAGAGGTTTACATACTGGTGGCAAATCCACCAATTCGCATATGTGGTTTTGCAAGACGGGTTCAATTTTGCTATTTAATAAAGGAGCCTCAAGACTGGACATTAGTTGAAAGCTCATTTTCTGACAAAAAAGTTAGAAAATATGGAGGTTTTAGCACGTTTACTATGCCTAGGTTCATCTTCTTCATTTTGATCTAACTTTTGCTCTTGTACTCGATCACTACTAACAATAGAATCATAAGATCTTTTGTTAGTACTAGTCTCTTGTCTAGTCTTGTTAGGAAACACATTCAAAAAACGATGCATTCCTAGACTCAATAATAGTATGTACATGCATTTCTAAGTGTTCTGATTTATGAATCAAGAACTAATAGACACTACTATTATTGACATAACAGATGAATATGTAATTAATGATATTCAATTGACTAGCTACCTTAGCCAAACGCCCACACTTTTAAGTATTTGTAGGATGATACTCTCCTATGCCACATTTCATAAGGCATTATTTAAGAACATAATTAGCAAAAAGTATTGCTTCCCTCCACAAGTTTTGAAGTAATTCAGAACTTATTAACATGACATTCGTTATTTATTTTAAAGTCCTATTTTCCTTTCAACAATGCCATTTTGCTGAGGTGAGTAAAGAGCGGTAATTTGAAAAATTATACCATGTTATTGACAAAAATTATCAAAAGGTGATTCATCTTCACCACCTTTATCACTTCTTAGAATTTTAATCTTCTTACCAAGTTGATTTTCAATTTCATTCTTATATTGAATCAAAGTTTCCAAAGCTTCATCCATGGTACGAATTGAATAAATATAACCATATCTAGTATAACATATTTTCTCCCACCTCTAGTCTAAATTGATTTGAAATCACAAATGTCACTATAAATTAATACAAGTGGTTCTGTATTTTCATTCAATTGAATGAAACAAAGTTTTAGTTAATTTTGTCTCAACACAAATTTTATATTTATGATTTGGATCACTTTCAAATTTAGGTAAACATTCTGTACTAATTAATCTACGCAAAGATCCATAATTAACATGTCCTAGTCTACCATGCCATAAATTTGAAGACTCAAGCACGTAAGAAGAAGATGTATTCTTATTAATAATAAAAGGTACAATAGTCATTACATTCATTTTGAAAAAGCATTACACATGTAATATTTTCCTAAATACATCCCGTTTTTGGTAAGTACAAATTTGTCACTCTAAAAAACTAGCCTAAATCCATATTGCTCAATAGAGATCCAGAAACAATATTCTTGCGAATTTCCGCCACATGCAACACATTGCTGAGCATGAGTTTCTTTCCAAATGTCATCTTCTAAATAACCTTTCATTGTCCTTTGACTTTAAAAGTTGAGGAATTGCCCATGAACAACTATTCTTCGTTGTCCACCATAGAATAGGAGGTGAACATCTTTTTGTCAGTACATATGTGACGAGTGGCTCAAGTGTCCAGCCACCATTCTTTAAGATTTCCGACGAGGTTTGCCTCGGAGACAGTTGTCAAAATGTTTATATCATCAACATCACTGGAGATTCTTTCCATTTCGGTGACATTGGGTTAAGTAGGTTTCTCGCTTGAACTTCCTTTGCCTGTGCACTTGCTACGACAATCTTTGGCCCGATATCCCTCTTTGTCACAGACGTAGCATTGAACTTCTTTGTGTCCCCTCCTTTAGAGCCTTATGAGGAACTTTCTCCGACAAATTTATGTTTCTTTGCTTTTGGCGCATGTTCCACCATATTAGCCTTTGACTCCATAGGATGCTTTCCAACCCGCTTTTCAGAAGTTTGGTTGTCTTTCTCAACCCTCAATCACACAATCAATTCCATCAAAGTCATTTTTTTGCATTTGTGCTTGAGATTTTTCTTGAATTTCTTCCAGCCTTGTGGTAATTTTTCAATTAAAGCAAAACTTGAAAGGATTCACTTAGCGACATGCCTTCTACATGAATGTCATGCATAATAAGTTGGAGATCCTGAACTTGGTTGATCATGGTCTTTGACTCAACCATCACAAAATCCAGAAATTTGTCCACCACGAATTTCTTTGAACCAGCATCTTTTGTTTTGTATTTTTTTCTCCAAGGACTCCTACAGTTTATTTGCAGATTTGATAGGGCCATAAATGTTGTACAATGTATTATCAAGCCCATTCAAGATGTAGTTTCGGCCACAGAAATCCGCATGTTTCCCAGCATTGACCGCAACAACCACTTGTCAGTCTATTTCATCATCTTTTAAAATAGGAGCATCCTCGCAAAGGAAACAAGGCAAATTTAAAGTAGTAAGATATAACAATATTTTTTGTTTCCATCTTTTAAAGTCAATTCCTAAAAACTTTTTTAGCTTTTTCTCGTGATTCACTGGTAATGTCACAATAGCATAAGAGGTTGGGGCAGTAGTCGTACCCGTAATAACACTGGTTTGAACATTGGTTTGAGTAGTTTTAGTAGCCATGAATTCCAACTTATAAAACAAAATTAGAATTAAAAATTTATACTACATAGAAAATTATAAACATAAACCACAAAATATAAATTCCATCAAAATTAAAAGAAACAAAATTGTAATTTTTATTTTACTCAAATTTATTTGAAAACAAAATAAAATTTTATTTAAACGAATTAATTCCATACAGAATATTACTTCTGTAAAATTCAAATATTATAATACTAAAAATCAAAATTTTAATTAATGAGGACCCATAATTTTATTTCTAAAAATTCAAAATTTTATTTCTAGAAAAACTCGCACAGAAAATAATTTCTATAAAAAGAAAAAGATTTGCAAAGGAAACAAACGAAAAATTCTATATAGACAGAATAATTCGAATATGTTTTAAGATTATTGGAACAATCTTCTGTTTAAAGAAAAATACATGAAACAAATCAAACAAATAAATAAATTAACTTATAGAATTTATTTACTGGAAGACGAACAGAAAGTGTATGATCAAGTTGAGTGTATGACACTCTGTCCTTAAGACAGATTCGCCGCCGCACATAGGGCTGAGCAAGGAATCCGTAAAATCCGTAATCCAATCTAGTCCAATCCAATCCGATACGTTTGGATTAATTTTTTGAATCCGTGATTCAGTTTCAAATTGAAAAATTAAAAATTCGTAGTTTACGGATTGATTTCAGATTGAACCCCATGGTTCCGAATTGGAATCGATCCGGGCCGTATATAAATAACCTATATTTATATTATACACCCTCCCGCATAGTATCTTCTCTTATTCTATATAAAACCTAAACTCGTATAGTATATTCTTTTATTACTTTTATTTGTTGGTTTTTAGTTTTAATTTGTAATTGTCTAAATACATATGTGGAATCAATTTTCTTATGATTGCTTAAATTCTAGAACAGTATGTCGCTATTATAGAAAGACATGTTGCTATTGTGAAACTAATGTGATGCTATGTTTATGTTTTTATGAAATTAAAATCTTCTATATATATATTTTTTGTTATTTAATTATGTGAATCCATGGTCCTAAACCGATTCAATCCGTGTTTAAATGGATTTGTTCGGATTGGTTCCATGATTTAAACGGATTGGATTGGTTCCAATTTTTCAAGAACTATAGATAACGGATTGGTTTAGGTTTCATCCTAATCCGAACCAATTCAGACCATGCTCACTCCTAGCCGCACAGGTGCTCACAGATTACTAGCGTCTATCTCCTAAGATACAATAATCAATAACACAAATTGTAGTAGCACTACAAACAATCGGCCTAGTGAACCAGAACCTGAGTTTTGCAACTCTCTTAAATCTCTCTAATACTTATATGAAGAATAAATGTAGAAGAGAAGAAAAAAAAAGAAGCAATTGATTGAATTGAACTTACTGAAGGGATTTGTATTTGTAGAAATAGTAGTGGTTGTTCGGAAGTGTAAAAAACCCTCAGAATAGGTGCAAGTTTCAATCGCCGAAGAAGAAGGGAGGTGATCGGAGAAGGCACTGTTTCAGAAAAAAATTAGAATTCAAAAATTTTCCATAATTTTTTGAATTAATTCAAAAATTGAAATTTTCTTGCAAGAATTTTAAAATATTCAAACGAATTTTGTCCAAAAATTAAATGTAGGACCCAACTGTAGCTTGCTTTTCGTGCTCCTTTCGGATATGATAGCCTCACAGTTCAGACTCCCGTGGTTTTGAATCTGATTCCGCAAGTACAATGTGAAATAGATAAACACAAACGAGTCCAAATCCAGCAAATCTTTTGAAAAATTGATTTTGAATAAAAAATGCCAAAAATAGACTATTTTGCCAGATTACAGAGTCACCACCTAAATGTTTTTGGAAGATTTAGAAAACCCAAGACTCGTGGCAAAGGCCACTTATCCATCAACGCCAAAGTGTCTCGGCTCAGGAACTTAGGTACGAAAGGGGAAGGTCATGAATTGAGCACCCCACTCACTCGATCAAAGATCGGCCTCTACTAATCATGATGTGATTCTTATTTACATTATATGCTCTTATTCTGATTATTATGTGTTGCACACAAGTATAGACTAATTTACAAAAGTTGGAACATTTTGATTTCATGTTTGATTTAAAAAGTGTTTTGAGTATGTACCACTTAAAAAAACGATATCACATGTACATTAATCAAAATTCTCCCAATTTAAGCAATCAGCCTTCATCCACAGGCATCCAAACAAGTATATCAATTAAGCACTTAGCCTCATGGTAAATATGCTGAATATGGCAATAATCACACGCACGCAGTATGCTAAAGCAATAAGTGCTCACATTGTACTCCAAGGCAAGCTGAAAGAAACAAAAGAGTTAGAAAACATGCATGCCCCTAACTATGCAAATGACTAGTGCAACACATGCAATATGCAACTTAAATAGGCTCAGCTACTAACATGGCATGTGAATCAATTTGATAGCATGCGATTTAAGCACGTTTGCAAAGAAGTAATAAATAATAATGTTTGTTAGAATGATGAGCCGAACTCTATGCATGCGAGACAAATGGATGCAAATCATAGAAAATGCTACGTAAACATGATGTTCTATACTATCCATCGTAAGGAAGTAAATAAAAGGAAGAAAGAAATGGGGGTTGGACGACATACACATTATTACAATTTTCCATCGCGTATGAGCGTCCGAATGAATGTCCTAGCTAATTACTACGAATTAACTAACTAATACAAACCAAATGAAATAATTAGCTAATTATTACAAATTGGCCCTTGCATAAGAGGGCCCGAATAAATGAATTAGCTAAGCTACTTAACTAACTTTTACAACGTCGAATTTAACTAACTATTCGAGCTAATTAAATAATTACAACACAAAATTAATTACTCTAACTAATTAATTACAACACAAAGTTAATTAGCTATTCTAACTAAATATTTAAATAGTACAAGTCCACAAGTTAACGGGCCCCGAGAAATGAGGGAATGGCTTATGCATGCACATGGTTTTCTCCCCCGATAATGCCTTTGCTTTGCTGCCAAAAGAGTTCTGTTTTGTGGTCAGAAAATTGCACTATTTTCACCTCCATCTCTGTTCTGTTCTGTAAGGAAAATGGTACTGCCTGGCTGAAAAAGGTGGCTGGCCGACCAGAAATGGTGGACGACCGTACAATATAAGTGGTCGACCGGCCACTAAGTTTGGGTTTCTCTTACTGCAACAGAAAACAAATAGAACACAAACAGAGCATTCTTAGGGGATGTTTATCCACCTTGCCTCTCCTTATCATCAAACAGATCAAAAGAGGAGTAGGCTTGATTCGCAAACCATCAATCGATGCAAATTCATTGCATGATAGCCCAAGAACCAAAGGATACAGTTTCAATAAATGATAATGAAAGACTCGCAAACCTCCTCCCTATTATTGATTTGACTAAGAGAAGTGGTTAACATTGACTCTTGGACCGTTTTCAACATTAACAAGTATGAAATGACTCAAGACTCAATTGGTTCAATTTACGTCCGACGAACCCAAACCAATTTTATTATCTTGTTCCATTTTAGTCCAAGTTTTATTGCCTCTTTTAATTACCTTTCCATTCATTAGTCATTTTAGTCCAAGAATGAGCATTAAGTCCACTAATGGAGAGAAGTGTCAAGCCATGGATTGTTTTAGGCATGAGAGGGAAATTATGCCGTTGGTAATGAACATCCGAAGAGATTAAACCATTAAGCACAAGGTCACCTCTCAAGCTTAAACAACACTCATTTTGGAGCAACTCTCAAAATAATAAGAAAAAGCCAAGAAATGAGAGAGGGTGCAAAGGTGATTAGAGGTGAACACAAGTATGAAAAGCTTGAAATAAATGCTATCAACTTAAATAAGTTGGTGGTTATGGCCTAAAACACCAAACCTATGATCATTACACTACAAGCATGCTATACAAGGTATAGATGAAATAAACAACCTAAAACATTCCTAAAACAGTCAAAAGTAGGACTGAAATTCACATGGAAAAGCTTGAAAAAGTTAGCTACAATATTGAGGAATTTAAGCTAGTAAACAAGCATAAGGAGGGGTGGCTAACCCCTTTATTTTTGGGACATCAAAACAACATTTTTAGCCTCTGAAAACTTCAGAAAATCAGTGGTAAAAAGCTCAAAAAAATTTGAGAAAGAGATGGGAAACACAAGTGTAAAGGCTTTTGAGACAAGGGTCAAAGAAGAGTGATTAACCCCTCTACCTTTAATAGCCTTAAACCACAAGCTTTAGCCCATAACAACAATTGAAAAAGAACCCAAAAACAGAAAGTAAAGATAGAAAAGAAGTAGTGTAAAGATAGTCAAAGTTATACCTCTTGAAGTATAATAACTCTTTTGTTAACAAACCAACAAGTTTTCACTTTCAAGGGCTAAGATTTGAGCTCAAGAACCTCATCAAGAAGAGCTAAATTTTTGGTTTAGGAAGTGTAAAGAGAGAGAGTGTAGGTTGCAAAATAGAGAGAGAAAGAGAGTGCTATGCAAGTTTTGGAGTTTTTGGAATTTTTTCTAACCTAAAACCAAGAGGGAAGGTCCCCTATGTATAGAAAAACATGTTACTTAGTCAGAAATATCTGCATATAGACAGCTGGAGCAGTGCATGCACCTGTGGGAATAGTTGGCAACAAAATATCTGTTTTTGACACAATTGTGTAGACACCCCATTTTTGACTGCCCTTACGACTTGGGTATCACTGCTTGCGCACCCTATGATGAATTCGTATATGCTTGCCAAGTGCTCGAAGTCCTCAACAAAATGCCAAAGCTTTGAGCCTTCAAACCTTACACACCTTTTGTCTTGTTTTAGACCAAGATAACAGTTTTTTCTTCAAGCCTGAAAACCCTAGGACCTGCCAGCCCCCTTGTGTGGGTTGTCGGCCACCTATGTAGGCTGCCGGCCATTTGTGTGGCCTACAAGCCAACACTGGTGGCCTGTCGGCCACTTGTGTATTTTTGCAGATATTTTGGCTAGCTATGCTAACTATTTTCACAGATACATGCACTTGCTTACACATGTATGTATGGATATTTCTGAGTGAGTTTCATGTTTTTCTATACATAGAAGGCCTTTTATTCCATTTTTGAGAGTTGAAATTTTTGGAGCAAAATTATCTATCTCTCTCTCTCTCTCTCTCTACAATTCTCTCTCTCTTGCAAATTCTTAAGATTTTATCTATACACTCTAAACCAAACATTGTGGTATTTGAGTTAAGGTACTTTTGAGCTCTTAAGGGTGTGTAAGTGTTGATTTGTGACTTAGAAAGGGTTCTGCTCTTCAAGAGGTATAAGTCTTGGCTAATTTCTTTGCTTTGTTTGTTATTTTGCCTACCATTTTTGGACTATTTTTGGGCTGTTTATACTCTACATTTTTGGGCTGAAACTTGAGGTTTAAGGCCATTAGGGGTGGAGGGGTGGATCACCCTTCTTTGTACCTCATTTCTTAGGCCTTTGCCCTTGTGTTTTCCACCTCTTTGTCAACTTTTTTTGAGCTTTTTAATACTGAATCTTAGAGCTTTTTCAGTGGCTAAAAACATGTTTTGAAGTCCTAAAAATGGAGGGGGTAGCCTCCCTTCCTTGTGCTTGTTTATTAGCTTAACTTGCTCCACATTTTAACTTATTGTTCTAGCTATTTTGTCTTAATTTTAGCATGTTTTGGGATTGATTTAGCACTATTTTAGAACTATTTTTAGTTGTTCATTGCATTTGAGCTTTGTATAGCATGCTTGTACCGTAATTGTCCTCATAGGCTTGGTGGTTTAGGCCTTAGCCACCAACCTATTTGAGTTGATAGTGTTTATTTCTTACTTTATATACTTGTTTACACCTTTAATCACCTCTGAAACTTCCTCATTTCTTGGCTTTTTCTTTGTTTTGAAAGTTGTTTCAAACTACTTGCTTGTTTAAGCATGAGATTGAGGTGTTGTACTTAATGGTTTAATCCCTTTGGGGGGGTTCATTACCAACGGCATGACACTTCTTACATGCCTAAAACAACTCTTGGTTTGGTACTCCTTTCCATTAGAGGACCTAAAGCTTACTTTTGGACTTAATTGACCAAGGAATGGTTGGTAATTAAGACGGAGTAACAAAATTGGGACTAAAAATGATGCAAGATAATAAGCAATTGGTGTTCAATCGGACAGTAATTGAACACATGAAAACTTGAGGCATTTCATACTTGCTAGTGATGAAATGGTTCAAGCTTCCAACGTCAACCACTTCCCTTGATCAATCCATGATATGGTGGAGGTTTAAGAGTCTTTTATGTTACATTTATTAAAATTGTACACCTTGGTTCATAGGCCATCATGCAATGAAATTGCATCGATTGATGGCTTGTGAATTGAGCTTGCCACTTCTTTGAGTTGTTTGATGATAAGGAGAGGCAGGGTGTACAAACATACCTTGAGAATACCCTGTTTGTGCTCTGTATGCTTTCTGTTGCAGTAGGAGCAACCAGGCTTTTGTGGCTGGCAAGCCACTATTTCTGGACGGTAGGCTACCATTTGTAGCCGGCCACTACTTCTGGTCCGCCGGCCACTTTTGTCAAATTGAGCAGCAACTTTTCGAAACAGAACAGAGTAGAGGCTGAGGTGAAAAGATGTTCTACTGTGCAATAGAAGCATTCTGGCAGCAGAACAATGGGTTTTTCGAGTGGAAATCCATGCATACATGAGCATTCCTCGCTTCCCGGGACTGATTAGTTAGCTTAGTTACTTATTTCATGTTGTAATTAATTAGTTAATTCTAATTTGTAATTAATTAATTAGTGTAATTAATTAGTTAGTTCCAATTTGTAATAATTAGCTAGAATAGTTAAATTCGGTGTTGTAATAATTAGCTAGTGTAGTTAGTTTATTCGGACCCTCTTGCACGAGGGCACAGTTGTGATAATGTGTATGTCTTCTAACCCCACGTCTTTCTCCCTTTCATTTACCTGCTTACAATGGTTAGTTTTGGGCATCATGTTTTATTTAGCATCTCTTATGCCTTGCATCCATTGTCTTGCATACATTGAGGCTCGGCACATCATTCTAACTTGTATTGTTAGTTAATATTCTTTGAATACGTGTTTAGATCGCATGCTATCAAGTTGATTCATATGCCATATTAGTAGTCGAGCCTAGTAATTGCATATCGCATGCATTGCATTAGTCATATTGCATAGTTAGGATCACGTATTTTTTCTAACTCTGTTATCTTTTTTGGCTTGAAGTACTCAGTGAGCTTTTATTTGCTTTAGCATATTGCATGAGTGTGATTGTTGTCATGTCAAAGCATGTTCACCATGAGACTAAGTGCTTAAGTGATAAACTGTTTGAATGCCTGTGGATGAAGGCTAGTTGCTTGAATTGGGATAGTTTGATTAAATGTACATTTGAGCCCACTTTTTCAAGTGGCACATTCATAAACCCTTTTCAAAAATAAACATGAAATCAAATGTTCCAATTTTGAAAAATTAGTCTATACTTGTGTGGGTATCACATAATAAAGTTAGTCTAATAACCGGAACAAGAGCATATAACGTAAATAAGATTCACATCATGATTAGTAAAGGCCGATCTTTGATCGGGCGAGCAGGGGTGCTCAATTCATGACCTTCCCCTTTCGTACCTAAGTTCCCGAGCCGAGACAATCTTGGTGATGACGGACACGTGGCCTTTGGCACGAGTCATGGGTTTCCTAAATTTTTCAAAAATATTTAGATAGCGACTCTGTATCTGGCAAAGCAGTCCATATTTGGCATTTTGATTCAAAATCGATTTTTCAAAAGATTTGCCAGATTTGGACTCTTTGGTGTTTATCTATTTCACATTGCACTTGTGAGATCAGATTCAAACCCGCGGGAGTCCAAACTGTAGGGCTAGTCGTATCCAAAAAGAACACGAAAAGTTGAGCTACAGTTTCTGGCGACTCTGCTGGGGAAATTAAAGAACTTGACTTGAACTGCATGATGTGAAATTTTATCTACACTTTTATGTTCGTTTGCATTGTATTTGCATTGGTGCGCTTAAGTTACTATATTTGCCATATGCTATTCCTGAATAGTTTGCTAGAGGCTTGCCTAAAAGCTTGCCAAAAGGCTGACCGGTCGTGGGCTCTGCCATAATAGGAACACAATCCTTAGATTTGGACTACCGCTGTACCGTTTGATCCTCCTTTCACTTCTCAGTGTTAGGTGTGAGAGGTATATTAAGTAGTCTTGCTGAGGTACCCTCTTTGACTATTTGACCTAGCTACATATAGTAAAGCCTTAGTGACTGATCCAAACTAAGATAGGATGCTCACCCGAAATACAGGATTGCGTGAAACCCTAATTCCTGACAAAACTAGGACAGGCTAACCTTACCCCCTTATAGGGTTGTTTTGTCTCTCTTAACTGGTATGTGCTTTACAGTGAAACAATACATGAATGTGCATAGTAGTTGCAAATTTGGTATCCATTTTGGGGGCATAAATCAGTATGGAGTACAGTTCTACAGCTTTGATCATGTCTGTGCTGATAACGTCTTAGCTGAGGTGTTGTGTGGTTTCTGATTACTATTTTCTTTTTGCTTTATTTCTTTTGCTAGGTAGTTTAAAGCCATAGCTTCAGAAAGTTTGAATATCCCCCAAGTACTCTAGACTCGAGTCAGAAGACTTTGTAAAGTCGGGAATCTTGTTTGGGGACAACCCGTGTTTACTTCACTCTCACTAATTACAAGACGGAGGAGAATCAGGTAGAGTTCACTGGTTCAGTTTTGACAGCAGTCACCCCTCAACTCACCTGCGTCCAGTCAGGTTCGGGAACAGTCATCTACTTCTAGCCCAGCACGACGTCAATCTCCCATTCCAATGACATAGTATCCCCCAGTCAATATGGAAGAATTGATACATCATCTGCAGTAGACAGTTGAAATCCTACAGTAAGATGCGGCCCGTCAAGCCGAGGTCACGGCCCGTCAGGACGAAGTTATAAATAGGCTACAACAATAACAATCACAGCTGGCTGTGGCCTTTGCATCCTATACACCTGTCGTGGTTATCCCAGCACCCGGAGCCACTGCTCATACTACCAATGTCCAAGAAAACCAGGGCAATCCAACAGAGCCAATCCCAGCACAAGCCTCCAAAACCCCTGTTTATCAGCCCAAGGCTCCGTTTGAGTTTGAGGTTGACCCAACTATACTCAAGGTCAATAAAGTGGAAAAGTTATTCAAAGGAGCACAAGGGGTTAACTCCATTAACCATCCCAGACATAGAGGACGGGTATACCGATTTTGCAGTGGCATTGCCAGATCGGTTTAAAATGCCGCACATTGACCGTTTTCACGGTTCTGAAGATCCGATGGTTCACCTATGGCTGTTTTTAGATATCTTGTAGCCGATGGGCCTGACTAGACTACAGAAGCGGTCCCTTTTTGGCCATACCATGTCAGGTATATCGGCCATATGGTATGCTAAGTTGGAAGACTTTGTCAAGCGGAATTGGGAGGAGATAACCAAGGCCTTCATTGTGCAGTATTCATACAATACTCAAATCAAGGTCACAACTCGTGATCTCGAGACAACATGCCAAGACCCGAAGGAGGGCTTCTCTGAATTTGTGACAAGGTGGAGAGCTAAAGCTTTGATGATGACCACGAGGCCTTCTAAAAAGGATCAGATCAGGATGGTTGTCCAGAATCTACACCTTTCATTTATTTCCACTTTGTCCTTACTCGATTTACCAAAAGTGTAATATTTTAAAGAAAATGCGAGTCTCGGAACATCGTAGAAACATTTGGAAAAATATTTTGGAAAAGAGGGTTTCAAGGTGTAAAATAATTTTGGTCAAAAATGGGTTGTAAGGTTAGGATTTAGAAGCTCTTCTTGCTGAAAAAATCAAACGATTGTACACCGTAACTTTACGTTATTGAGTGATCAACCTGAGATGCCCAAATCTTAAGCGCGGTAAAAAATGGGGTGTCTACACCAACCTGACCCATGCAACCGTGCACGTGTATGGTGTTTGAATGCAAAGCATGATTGGTCAATAACTCCCCCTTCACAAAACTTGGGTGCCCATTGGAACCCATTCCAAGTATGCTAACTTAGAGTTTATATACTCATATAAACTCTCTCTTTATTTCAATGTGGGTGTAACTTGCTTTTCGTGCTCCTTTTGGATACAATTGGCCCTGTAGTTCGGGCTCTCGTAGTTCTGAATCTGGTTTCACAAGTGCAATGTGAAACGGAGAAACACAAAAGAGTCCAAATGCGACAAACCTTTTTAGAAAATAAATTTGAATCAAATATGCCAAAAATGGACTGCAATGCCAAATTTCAGAGTTGCCACCTAAATATTTTTGGAAAATTTAGAAAACCCGTGACTCGTGCCAAAGGCCACTTGTCCGTCATCACTAAAGTGTCTTGGCTCGGGAACTTAGGTATGAGAGGGGAAGGTCATGAATTGAGCACCCCACTCACTAGATCAAAGATCGGCTTCTACTAATCATAATGTGATTCTTATTTACATTATATGCTCTTGTTTTGGTTATTAGGCTAATTTTACTAGGTGATGCACACAAGTATAGACCAATTCACAAAATTTGGAATGCATTGATTTTATATTTGTTTTGAAAAAGTATTTTGAATATGTGTTACTTGAAAAAGCGAGCTCGCATTTACATTAATCAAATTATTCCAACTTAAGTAAAAAGACCTTCATGCACAGGCATTCAAGAGATATATCAAATAAGCACTTAGCCTCATGGTAATCATGCTTGATATAGCAACACTAACACTCATACAATATGCTAAAGAAAAAAAATGCTCACCTAGTATTCCAAGGCAAGCCAAAGAAAACTAAAATAATTAGAAAAACTGCATGATCCTAAACAATGCGAGATGACTAATGTAACGCGTACAACATGCAATAGGTTCGGCTACTAGCATGGCATGTAATTCAAATCAAGGCATACGACAAAGCACGTATTCAATTAAGGAAGTTTGAAATTGACGTTTGTTAGAATGATGAGCCGAACCCTTATGCGTGCAAGACGAACGGATGCAAGTCATGAAAAATGCTAAGTAAATATGATGCTACCATTATAAGCAGGTAAATAAAATGGAGAAAGAAATAGGGGTTGGAAGACATACACAATTATTACATATTTACCCTCGCGCAGGAGGGTACGAATGTCCAAATAAACTACTTATTACAAATTTGAATGAATAAACAAATAACTAGCTATCTAATTTATTACAACAAAGACATTAAAGACATTATAACAATAATAATTACAATCATAATTACAACAATATAATATTACAACAATAAGATGAACAATAATATAAACATTGATACTACAACATTAATATAAAAAAATGCACAAGGATCGCATGCGTGTCAATGAAGACGGTTTTCAGAAGTTGCTTTGTCTGCCTTCTGTGGGATTGCTCTATTTCACCCTCAGCCATTTTCAGAAGCTGCTTTGTCTGCCTTCTGTGGGATTGCTTTATTTCACCCTCAGCCATTGCCTTTTGTTTCTGTCAAAAGGATTCTGTTTACCAAACATTGGAGCTTAGTCGGCCCCTAATGAGGCCCGGTCGGGTCCAAAAAAGGCCAGTCATGCCCTATTTTCTTGCAGAAAAATGTTTTTATGCTATGAGGTGAAAACAGTGCAGAAAGAGTAGTTTTAAATCATGGTTGTCCCTTATGCTCTTCTCTATCATGGAGAAACTCAAGAGAAGAACGAATTCGGGTCCAAAACCATCAATAGGCGCAAGTTGATTGCTCGATGATTTTGAACACAATTGGACAAAAAAATTAATAAATGTAATGAAAGACGACCACCCCTCCCTCCTATCATGAAGTTAGCTCAAGGAGGAAGGTAGACATGCCTCAAGAGTCATCAAGCATCACAAATTAGTATGCGATGACTCTTGACGTGATGAACTCGGCATAACATCCGGCCGAATTCAACTAATTTTATTAATCTTCTTTATGTCGATTTGCTCGATTTAAGCTGATTTTGTTATTCTTTTTCAACTTACTTTTCCATTTATTTAGTCATTTTGTCTAAAGGTAAGAGTTATGTCCATTAATGAAGAGAAGCGTCAAACAAGAAGTTGTTTTTGACATGAGAGAGATGTAATGCCCTGGTAATGAACCTCTGAAGAGAGTAAACCATTAAGCATGGAAGGTTTCTTTCTCATGCTTAAACAACTATCGTTTGAAACAACTCTTACAAAAAAATAAAGGAAACTAAAAAATGAGAGAGGTTGCAGAAATGATTATGCAAAGTTGAATATTACAAAATGAGACTTTTTAAATGGAATTAAGTAAGAAAAGCTATCAACTTGAATGACTCAATATCTAAAACCTAACAACTGAAGCCATGAGGACTTACAACACTGCAAACATAATATTCAAAGCATAAATTTAAAAGACATTAAAACAGCCCACAAATACCACACACACACACACAAAAACAATGGTAAAAGCAAGAGAAGGTAAGTAAAAAGAGTTGAGAAAAAGTTATGGAACAAAGCCTAAGGAGGGGTGGCTAACCCCTCCACTTTTTGCAATTTTAAATCAAATATTCCAGCCCCAAAACAGTTCCAAAACAGTCCAAAAATAGTGGCTCTTAAAAAGAGCAAGCTTTGGTTGTTGACCAAACTTGATTCCAAACACCCTCAAGTTTATGAAATATGATTTGAAACTTCAACCAAAAGCTTCAAGAATAAGCTCTAATGGTGTATATATTGTGTATGTATTGTTCAAGAAGATTTGAAGATCAAAGGAGTAAGAAGGATGGTTTTAGCTCTCAATATCCTTCAAAGCCCTTAATTCTAAAGCAGGAGGTCTATTTATAGAATTTGAGCTAATTTGGTCGAAAATATCTTCAAAAAACAACAATTAGCGAATTCCCACCAATTGCCCTGTTTCTTGCTAATGAGACACGACCGAGCCCAAAAACACACGGCCGGACCAAATAATGCAAGGCCAGGTCTAAAATGGCACTCTAGACAAGTTTTCATTGAAGCCCGGCCGGGTCTAAATAAGCCACGGTCGGATCTAAAAAAACCCCGACTAGGTCCAAAAGACTGCTTTCAAGCCCAACTTCAAACGGGTATATCTCCCTCATCCGGACTCGATTTTAGGTGATTCTTGAGTCTAAATTGAAGCCCTGAAATTATAATTTCCAGTGGTGGTAGCCTCACATCTAAATTCTAAGTGTATAAAGAGATATTCCTAATTTAGTGAAGGCTACTCATTTCTTTCTTAACGGTTTGATGCTCAACCTTTTTCCCAACTAGTTTTCTTACATCCCCTCCTATTTCCTTCAACTTCAAACCTATAAATAAAATGTTTTTAAAGATTTTTCAAAAAGTTCACCTCCCTTCCATTTATTTCCACTTTGTCCTTACTCGATTTATTGAAAAGTGCAATATTTTAATCGAAATGCGAGTCTCGGAACATCGTTGAAATATTTAGAAAAATATTTTGAAATGAGGGTTTTAAGGTCTAAAATAGTTTGGCCAAAATGGGGTGTAAGGTTTGGGGTTAGAGCTTGAATCCAAATTTCTTTTCGCTGAGAAATCAGAAGATTGCACGGTATAACTTTCATCATGGGGTGTTTGGAATAAAGCAATCAAGTCTTAGAGGCGGTCAAAATGGGATGTTAATAGTGAGACCCAAAATAGAACAACCCAAATTTGTTTCTTCGACTTCTAACTTCATTAAGCCGAAAATGACCTCAACTACCCATTCATTTATAAATGGTTTTGATAAATCGACTTACCATGCGACAAGGAACACATATCACTCAGACCCACCTCAAAAGACATGTGGGTCCAGCTTGAATTTGAGTTCAAAATTAGCCTAAAATAAACCTATAAAACCAAATTTTTCAACAGAAAATTAGGTCTAATTTTGATCTTGAATAACAATACTCTTAACTCTTATGTCATATATATACATATATATATATATATATTCATAAAAGTAAACTTTTCATCAATGAACCTAAATTATAAGTCATTGTGATTAAATTCTAATATATATATCATGTGCACCTTTTGGGTTGTGTGTAGTAACAATTCCCTAAATGTGTTTACATTTCTTTTTTGAGCCCAAATTTGGCATCAGACCTTGGATGCAAATCTATCAGTAGTGATCTTTTATTTTGGCTAGAGCCAAAGGAAGATTTGAAATAATTATTTTTTGTTTTGGTTTGTTTTGTCATCTTTCTATGTACATGGCACATGGCCTGTATAATTACTTAAAGGGTTGTAAACGTCATGAGGTGTATGAGAATTTTCACTGTTTTGTTACTTTTAGAGTTGGTCCATCAAATTTTGGATGCAACTACTAGCCAAAAGGAAATCTCGATTTGTCCGCACCATATCACATTATCTACATCAATAATGATTCAGATTTTATTTTTTAAAAAATCTCACAATTCTCTTTAAATATCTATCATTAGTGGTATGGCTCCATATATACATGAATGGATCCTACACATACATCAATAGTAGAGATCCAAGGGGATTGTGAGGATCTCTAAAAATAGGGGTCTCAAGTATTTTTCTATCTCTATAGTACTCTAAGTGCTCGTTTGGCTAATATTTTGGAACTAAAAAAAGTACAAAAAGACAAAATAAACTATAAGTCAATAAGACAAAATATCACTTTTTACCCATAGTCATTATATTTTTTTTTTCACAAAAGTCAAAGAACTCTTAAAACAAAAACCAAACAAGACTAAAAAACTGAGGTTAAAAAAGTCTCAAACTAAAAAAGTTGGTTATAATAGCCAATGCCAAACGACCCCTAAATTAATAACGTTTTGAAAAAATTTATGAATAGAAAATATTAAATTATTTTTATTAAATAATTAAAAGATAAAAGATGACATATTTCGTATGTGCTGCAAATTTTTATTAATTAGAAGTATAATATAAATAATATCACCTGATATTTTAAAAATATCTAATAATTTTTTGAAATGATTGGATATTAGCATTTAGAATGGTTAATGGTGCTCATGTGTGTAGTTAAAGCCCAAGGTAATGGTTATTAGAATCTATACTATATATTAAGTAAACGGGGGTTTTTAACCCCAAGTTTTATGGGAGTTCCAATTTCTCAATCTAAATTTTTTAATTTTTTGATTTAAAAAAACAAAAAAAAACATAAGCATTTATTAACTTCTCCCCACCCCTAAGTTTTATCCTTATAATAACAATTTAATGCATTAAAAACAAGTATAAAAAAAATTCTTTGAAACCCAACACATGAATTCCTTGAAAAATCCCAACACATATGATCATTATCCCTCGTAATAACACTTTAATGCATTAAGAACAAACATAAAAAAAATTTCTTGAAAAATCCAACACATATGATTATTATCAAAATATTAAACTTTAATATAATATAATAAAAAAAAGACATTTAATTTCTTGAGAAGTCTAACACATATGATTATAATAAACTTTAATATAATATAAAAAAGGAAAAAAAATGAGACATTTAAAAAAAAATATTTAAAAATCACAATTCATATATATAGATAATTATAAGCACAATCCGTGCATAGCACGGGTGATATGCTAGTTATCATTTAAGGAAATGGTCAATCTATAGGTGAGTTTAAGAAATAGGCAAATTATACTAATAGTTTATACATTTTGTTTTTTGTATTCCATTTCAAAAATATTTTACTCATTTTTCATTATTTAGTTGAACAAAAAGCAAGTAAAATATTTTTTAAGAAAAATATTTTTGCATTATTTTCTCAAAATGATTTAACTTTAAAAATTTTGTAAGTCAATTTTTACAAAGTTGACTGTCACTTAATAAATATCTTAGTTCACTGAAAAGACATAAATGACACTTTCTTAAATCAAAATTTCTCTTTTAGGCAATAAAATATTTTTGTTTCAAGTGTCAACCAAACTCCGAAAAATAAAAATAAAAATAAAAATATTTTTCTGTGTAAAATTAATTTACAAAAAAAAATATTTTTTGTGTAAAATATTTTATGTCGAAACAAACCGATTCTTAATTTTAAATTTTGTGTTAATTTAATCTAATTGATAATGTCATTAGTGTTTTTTATGGAAAATAATCACTAAATTGGTTGAGTAAAACTCACAGTGTTTAGTAAATTTATAATTTTACTCTAAAAAAATAACATATGCCACTTATATGCAAATTTTCATTAAAAAAAATGCTAAGAGTTATAATCAGTTGGACCAAATTAAAATAAAATTATAAATTTAAGGTTAAAATGGAGTCAATTAAAATTATAGGAACCAAAATGACAAAAAGACCAAAGAACAAGAACTACTATTTTGCCTTTAAGAAATAATTTCATTTTAGTAAATTAAATAGAGCACAATTTTTTTATTTTTACAATTACAATTTGGAGCACTGTTTTTTGGGTGAATAAATTTGGAGCACTGTTAGTTTGGATAAATTAAGACGGTTGTGAATTTGGTTTTTCTTTTTCTTTTTTTTTCATTTGATCCTTTATCACACGAGGCCAAAATACTTTTAAGATGGAATGTCAAACCAATGAATAAATAACCGCGTTATTTGGAAGGTTGACTATTTGGTTTTTTTTTTTTTAATATTTTAATTTGATTAAAATAATTGTGTTTGAAAAGTTAGTTAATTTTTTTTATAATTAATTTGATGATTGTAAAAGAAAAAATAAAATAATTATGAATTAGATATGAAATTTTATCTTATTAATTATTTTGGCTTATTTTATCTTTTAATGAATTATTTTAATCCAATTCACCTCTCAAACACCCCCAAAATATTTATAAAATGAGTTTACCAAAAATGACAAGGATTGTAAGATGGGTGTGTGGTATGGGCATCAAATATATTAAAAAAATAAAAATAAAATAGGGCAAATTACATTAACGATTTTTGTAATTTAGAACTTATGTCATTTTGGTCATCAACCTTTTAATTGTAATACATTTGACCTTAAATATTGAATTCTCGTTCCAAAGAAAGATAATTGAAAACAGTGATGCTTAGTTCAAAAAGTTGCCAATTTGAAAAAATATAAACTAATTTGACAAAAAATAAAAATGTCAAAAATTTATTTCACCCACTAAAGATAAAATTAAATAAAAATGATAAATCTTTTATATTTTTATTTTTTTAATTTTTTACCAAATTAATTTTTAGTATGTGTTTAGATGATGATCATGTAATGAGTGGTTGTTTTTGTTGATAATTTTTTATGGCTATCATATAATAAATAGTTGTAAATAGTTGTATTTGTTGTTACCATATATTTTTAGATGGTTATCCTATAATTAATGGTTATTAGACTTTTAATCTATAATCAATATGTTTATCACATGAAATATTTTTAGTTTGAGATTTTTTGATTTAATAGATTAGTTTAATAATGATATCAAAGTTGTGATTATGTTTGACTTTTGAAAAATAGAAACTATTTTAACGAAAATAAATATAAAAAAATTATTTTAAAAAATTATCTCGACCATCTCAAAAGATAAAATTATATAAAAATGATATACTTTTAATTTTTTTTTCGCCAATTTAATTTTTAGTTTCTTAAAAAAAATTATAAAAATAAATTCTAAAAACCAAACCAAACAGAACTTCATCACCAAGAAAGTTTTAACATTATTCATTTAAAAAAAAGGTCATTACATTTTAAACAACATATAAGTTAACTAATACAAAATAAGTTGTATGACGACTTTGCTTTTAAAATGAACCGTTTACATAGTAAACATATTTGATTGTCCTTATTTTGGAATAAGATTCAAAATTCAATGTCAAATGTATCACAATTGAAAAGTCAGGGACCAAAGTGATACAAGCCCCAAACTACAAGGACTGTTAGTTTAATTCGCCTCAAAAAAATTGAGACTTTTAAGATGTCTCACATATTTTATGTAGTAGTCATGCTACATCCCCACAAAAATCTCCCACAAAAATATCCAATCTATAAAGGGATGTTTTTGTGGGAGATTTTTATAGGGATGGATCATCTTTCCTTTATGTATAACTAACCACATAACATATTACATGTTAATTTTTAATCTCAAGATGTTAGCTTGGTAATCAAGGTTTGATATACAAGGGTGTGCTTCCTTTACGGTCTAAGATTCGAAATATCCTAGGTGCAAATAATTTCTTGAAATCAGTCCATATAGATTTTTCTCCGACTTTAATTAGGTCTCCTTTTAGTAGACAATCAGAATGATTCCCTGGATTAGTCGATCCTTAGGGTCAAATACCAAGTTATTAAAACAAAATGTTACATGTTAATGTTTAATTTAATACAAAATCAACCATGTAAGGTCAGAATTTGGGTGATTGTTGTGTGCCATACATAGCAGATATTGTTGTGTAACCAACAGCGCTCATTTCGAGTTTTATTTCAATTTCGAACTGTTCACTTTTTACAGTAGATCGAACGAACATACTTGTGAAAATTCAAATTGATCGGATATCGATAGTTCTTTCATCAAATCACATTTGAATTCAGTTCGTCAAAGTAGAATCCAGAAAGAGCCCATCAGCTGCACAATAATAGTAGTTATGCATGGCTCACAGCAACAACTATGGTTCTTGTAAAGCCTTCCCTTACTATGTCACTGTGGGTGAGTTTGGAGATTTAAATTCTAGTTTTCTTGTTGTAAAAATTATATTTGTAAAATGATAGATGTAACACTAATTGAATATAGATTTAAAGATAATAGATTATGATGCTTTGATTACAATAATGACTCATAGATCAATGGTAAAATATATATATATATATATATTGATATGATTATTGTAAAAAATTGTACTGTTGTATCTATACCTGTTCGTATTATCTGACGGTTATAGAAAGTAAGGGTTTGGATGTTCTTAATAGGCCTCACAGCTCATGGATTTTATTTTCTTGGCACTGAATGCCAAGTTCTAAAGAATTCACCGGCGATGAAGACTTTGTGGAGGAGCTCGGGAAGCTATGGTGGGCATGGACTGACGTCGAATTCTCAAACTCACTATTGTACTTTTATTAAGGGCACTCGGTTCAAAAGTCCAAATTCGAATTTCTTTTGCCCTAAGGTCTAGGTGTAAAATCATTATGTCCATATAGACATACTTTTGCACAATGACCAAACTACACTTGTACATCTTTATCAACTTTTTACACAAAGTAATAGAGAGAGAGATATTTCACGGAGCAAGAGAAAAAAAGAGAGAGAGGAGAGAGAGAGAGAGATTCAAGACGTGCGAGGGAGAGATTCAAAACCATAGATCGCTCGCTGCCATCTGAGAGTTACGATCCACGAATAGATCGTCACTACAGTCTAGCTACGCCACCACTACGGCCTTCAGATCTCTTTCATTCTCTCTCTCTCTCTCTCTCTCTCTCTCTCTCTATCTCTCTACAGTCGCTATTGTAGCATGGATCAAATGGCTATAACTTGCAGCGATCAAGCACATCGGAGATATAGTCAAACACAACAGAGATCTGGCTGCGGTGATCAATCACAAACCAAAAACACCGCCACCACCCACTCTTACCATCAATCTCTCTCTCTCTCTCTCTCTCTCTCTCTCTCTCTCTCTGTGGCTCTTTCTCTTGTTGAAAAAATACATATTTATTTATTTGTTTATTTTTTGTTGTTGTTGTTATTGATCAGAGAAAATGCTCTAATGACAAGAATGTTGTAATTGTTGTTTTCTCTTTGTTTGTTTATATTTTTTTTTCTTATTTTTTGTTGTTGTTGTTGTTATTGTTGTTGTTGTTGTTGTTGTTGATGATGATGATGATGAAGATTGCAACAAATAAAAAACAAATTTGACAAGACAAATTTGTTCAAAATTTGAACACACGCGTGCGTGCGCGCGCACATACACACACACATACACACCGAAATAAAGAGAGAAATAGAGATAAAAGATATGTAAAAATTCAACAGATAGAGAAAGAAAAGAGAAGTGGAGTAAGGAACAGATAGAAAGAAAGTTTGAAAATTATTTGAATTTGAACAGATACAAAAAATAGGTTATAAAAATTCAATAGATAAAAAAAAATCAAAATATAGGTTAAAAATTCAATAGATAAAAAAATATTTGAACAGATAGAAAAAAATTTGAACATATAGACAAAAAAATTTGAACAAATAGATATAAATTTGAACAGATAGTCAACAAAAGTCAACAGATGATAAAAAAAGTCAATAGATAAATTAAAGAGTAAAATTAGAAGCGAAATGTCCTTCAAAACAAACAAAAGGACTTCTCACCAAACTATTTCACAAAGGGTGAACTTCTTACCAGTAAAAAATATCTACTGAATCTAATATCTTATACCCTCCTTAGCTTGAATTTATCGCCAACTCTTTTATTTTTACTTGTAATTTGTAAAACTGTGGCAATGTTGTCTGTAATATATTAAACTCTATTGTATTATTATTTATCTTTGGATGTAAAACCCTAATAAAATCTTGTGTTTCTTTGTTATTATATCCTTTGATATAACTAATTTATTGAAATTCACATAATTTTTTGAAATTCATCGTAATATCAATATATTATAATTAAAATATTGGTTAATTACCTACAAGTTCTGTTTATATATGCCTTGCTAGGCTACGTTACATAAACATTTTTGACCCATGTTGTCCCAAGCTGTGTTTCTTTGCTAACAGCCGCAGCAGGTGTGGACGGTCTTCTTTCTAGGGATAAGGTTTGATGATGTCACTACGGATCTTGTCCCGGGTAAAGATTCAAAAGAGAGAGAGAAAAAAAAAAGATATGAAAGTTAAGAGAGAGAGAGAAAAAAAAAAGAGATATGAAAGTTGAGAGAGAGAGAGAGATAGAGTTGAAGTTGACTGAAAGAAAGAGAGAGATAGAGAGAGTGCGAGAGAGAAAAAAAAGGTTTGAAAAGAGACAAAAGGTTTAATGAAATGGGCCAACAGATAGGTTCCCACCCATCAATTTCAACATATTCGTGTATGCAGAAGAATTGGTACATTTCGCAGAAATTTATCCATATAAATCTAATATTTTAGCGCATGGACCTTTGAAAAAAGAAAATTCAAATTTAGACTTATTGCCGGAGTGCCCTACTAGTTATTTATTTTTTAGAGAGCGTACAAAACAATTACATACTGGAAATGGAAATGGGTTTGTAAAGCATTGAAACCTAGTGAGTGATAGGTCTCTAACTATTGCGATTTCACAAACCGCTTGACGTATTGTTAATGATGAAAATATAATACTATACGCACAACGGAAAATAATATGGATTCAGACAAACCTTGTTAGTAAACAGATTGCACAATGAATCCAGTTTAGAAGGTGAATCACGTACTCTTGGATAATCTCCACAGCAATGGAGTAAAACTACTAGAGTTTTACCCACACCAATCACAGTACAAAGGCAGAATGGTTAATGGGAAGAGAGAATGTATGTTTTTTTTGTTATATCAAAATACAGAACCCAAGGTCTGTCTATATAGGAGAGTTAGGAGACCCATAGGATAGATATATTATCCCAGATAATATCTATCTCATATCTATAATATCTAATCAATAATTATCATCTATTATATTGACAATTATCCCATATCAAGATTATTCCATATCTTGATATATAATCTATTACTGATATTTGGATCTCTCCTAATTGGGTCATGCCACTATGGGCGACCCAATTGAGTCCATGTGCTAAACCCGACCCAATTTCCAACATCTTCCATTCAAACATGCGCTGGCATGACACCGCGCCTTTTATATCTCAATCTACCCAATAAACACAATCATACTTAGCCAATGGACTGTGCGATCGCTGAGGATACCTGCATATGAGAGCTCTACACTAGAAACTCGTCACGAGCCAACATAGAGGCATCAACCCAAAGATCAAATCTCATATTCCCTAGATCCATCTAGTTACACCAAGTCAAGCATCTCTGATCCCTCAATGAGCAAACATTACTCCTCCAATCATGCTATGTATTCAAACCAATCTGTGTCTCATAGAGGGCGATGTGAGTTGTCGACAGTGAATATAGAGCAGAGGTGTAATTCTAGACAATCTTCCTTTCGCCCTCATGTCACTTAGTTTGAAGTCAATTGCTTTCCTAGACATGTTCCTCAAAGTTTAATCATACTTGACCACGGGCAACATACCAAAGTAGCTAACATTGACTTCTTACTTTATGACATAGTCTGAAAGTTGCTAAGGGTATAGTATAAATGTCAAAATTTAAAGCATATTTTGGACGTATTTAGACTAACACAATGAGGAAAAATTGGGATCCTTTCTCTCACCTCACTAATTGGTCTCCAAGCACTGTGGGCTCGACTTTTTCGCGCCCCCCTTTCAGAGAGCTCGAATTGGTCCTACAGTTCGAACTCCTGTCACGGTTCTGAATCTAATCTCACAAAGTGCAATGTGAAACTGATAAACACCAAAGAGTCCAATCCGGCAAATCATTTGGGAAAATCGATTTTGAATCAAATAATGCCAAAACTGGATTGCTTTGCCAGATTACAGAGTCGCCACCTAAATATTTTATTTTTGGAAAATTTAGGAAACCCTGACTCATGCCAAAGGTCACGTGTCCATCATCACCAAAGTTGCATCGGCTCAAGAACTTGGGTACGAGAGTGGAAAGTCCTGAAATGAGCACCCCCGCTCGCCCGATCAAAGATCGGCCTCTACTATCATGATATGTTCTTTTATAAACATTATGTGTTCTTATTCCGGTTATTAGCTAACTTTACTATGTGACACACACAAGCAAGTATAGACTAAGTCGCAAGAATTGGAACAAATCAACTCATGTTTGTTTTCGAAAATGGTTTGAATTTGCCACCCTCAAGTGGGCTAAAACACGGATTTTCCATCAAACAAGATGGGCTTAAAACATGATTTGCCACTTCGCAAAGTAGGATTAAAACTCATATTCATTGAATTATTCCAATCCAAGCAACAAAGCCTGCATCCACAGGCATTCATGTAGTTTAGCATTTAAGCACATAGCCTTATGGCAAGCATGCGAAGCATGGCAATATGGCAATCATACTCATGTAAATATGGTAAAGCATAAAACTTACCGAGTACTCCGAGCCAAAACAAAAGCTAGTTAGAAAAATGCATGATCCTAACTATACAAGATGCCTAATGCAACACATGCGATAATGCAATTAATAAGCTTGGCTACCTTATATGGCATATGATACAATTTGATAACATGCTTTGAAATACGTATTCAAAGAAGTATTGAATTCACAATGCAGTTTGAATGATACGCCGAGTCTCGGTGCATGCAAGACAAATGAATGGATGCAATCATGCAAGCATGAGGTATGCTAATCAAAACGTGTCCCTAATCTAACCATCGAAAGTGGATAAATAAAAGGGAGAAAGACGTGGAGTTGGAAGACATGCACACACGCACGCACACTTATTAAAACATTACGCCCTCGCGAAGGAGGGTCCGAATGAATAAGCTAACTAACTACACTAATTAAGCTAATTATTACAAACTAAAACTAATTAACTATCTTATTCTAAGGTAATTAATATTACAAACCGAAATTGAAGAATTAGTTACACTAACTAATTAAGGACAACATTTGAATTGAATAATTAGCTACACTAACTAGTTAAAGCAATTAAATGGCCTCAAGGGCGAGAAAAGCGTGCATGCTCAGTTGGTTTCCTCCCGAAAATCCACCGCCTTGCCATCGGATACCTCTGTTTGCATTTGTTTTGACCATTGAAAATTCCATCAACTTCCAGCACACCTCTGCTCCACCTTAGGAACACATTGAACAAACTTTTCATTGATGACCGGTCGGCTACAATTGGTGGCTATCGGCCACTGTTGGTGGCCAATCGGCCACCCCTTTCTTGAACTTCTCTTTTTTGCTGCAGCAGGGAGCAAACAGAGGCAAAGCAGTGTATTCTCAAGGAGTATGTGTACTATTACCCTCCTTATCATTACACAAGGTCAAAGGAGTGTAATTCTTGGCTCCAAAACCACCAACCAAGCATTTTCAATGCATTATGGCCAAAGAACCAAGAAGTACAATTTCATTGTATGCAAAAACAAGACTTGAGACCATCACCTTATCATGTGTGATCAAAGGTAATGGAGACCAAGGAGATTAGCTCAGTTCATCACTTTGAGTATGAAATGCTCCAATCTTCCTTGTGTTTAATATAACGTCCGATTGAATACATACAATGCAGCACAACATGCTTATCTTGCTCAAGTTTTACTTGTTCATTCTTGTTTACTCATTTTATATTATCAAACCATTCTTTAATTGATTTAGTCCATTGGTGAGAGAGTCCTCTAAAGAGAAAGAAATTTCAACCAAGGGATGATGTACGGCAAGAGAGAGTTCATGCCGTTGGTTAGTAGAAACATTCAAAAGAGGATTAAAACCATTAAACACAAACTCTATCTCAAGCATAAAAGATCCTAAACTTGAAACCACTCTCAAAAGCAATTGAAAGAGTAGAACAAATGAGTATGTGAAAAAGATTATGATGCTGAGGTTACATGCAAAATAATACTACAACATGCAAGCAACTCAAGCATTTCATGCTTAAAGCAAACAATGAGCTAGCGAAGACCATTACACTATAGGCATACAAGACAAAGCTCAAAAGATACAAACACTTCGTAACAATCCTAAGACAGCCTAAAAGGAGTCCTAAAACATGCTTGAATTAAGCTAAAGATAGCTAGAATAAGAGGCCAAAACATAGCACAAGCTAGACTATGAAGCACAATTGCACTACAAGCATACAAAACAAGCCTCAAGTGCTCCAACTAGCCCAAAACAGAGCTAAAACATGCCAACATAGAGCTTGAAACATGCTTGAATAAAGCTAAGTTAAGCTGAAAAATCAAGCTAACATGTGAAACAACCTAGGCATGGAAGTAAGACACAAGGAGGGGAGGCTAACCCCTCCTATTTTGGACTTCAAAAGTTGATTTTTACCACTGAAATAACTCTGATTTTCAGTGGTTAAAAGGGCCAAAAATTTTGATTTAAGGGTGGTAAGAAATGGCACAAAAGGCTTCACAAGCCAAAGAGCAAAAAAAGAAGACAACCCCTTTAACTCACCAAGACTTAAACTACCATTTTCAAACCTCAAAAACAGTTTTTTGTAGTTGAAAAACCAAGTCAAAATAGTACAAAAATATGGTAACTCAAGTTATGCAAAACAAATTTAAAGAGTAAGTCTTATACCTTTTGAAGCATAAGACAATTTCAAGCAAAAACTCAAGCTCAAAGCCCTTTCTAAGGCTCCAAGAAAGCATCCTAGAACCTCAGCTCCAAGGTAGTCAAGATTGATCAAGGGTCTATGTGCAAAAGTGTAGAGAAAGGTAACTACAAAGCACAAAATAAGAAGAGAGAGAGAGAATTCTAGAGAGAGAGAATTTTGTTCCAAATTGTCCAACCTCTTCAAATGGTGGAGAGAGACCCCCCCTATATATAGAAAAACAAGCTTAGAGCTTGTATTCATCCCTCCATACACGTGTATGGAGATGCACTTCAGTGAACAATAGCTGGCAAACAAATATTTGAAAAAAGAGAAAAATGGTCGTCGGCCACCACCAATGGCCGGCAGGCACAAGCCATAGCCAATGGACTGTGGGGATAGCTGACAGGCCACCCTCTCCTCCAGACTTGAAGCAACAAGCTCTTGGTCCACAACCAAGCACAAAACAAACAAGTTGAGAGGCTCAAAGGCAAGGCGCTCGACCGAGAACTTCAGGCACTCAAAACAAACACAAGCATACAAAACCATCGAGTATTCAAACGATGACGTCCAAGTCTTGAGGACGGTCAAAAATGGGGTGCCTACAGTTGCCCCTCTTTGACAGAACTCGGAAGTCATGAAATGACGGAAATGAGTGTCAAAGCCCAGGGATGACCCTTTTTTTACAAGGCCGAAGACTTGGACAAACAAGCAAGCAAAACAAAGAACGGTTGCGCCCGCAAGCTGCCTACGTATTCCTTTGCAAGGAATCAAACTAGCGTAGTTCTGGGGCAAAATGCAAATGACATGCACGATGCAGAACATAAGTTATGATCATGCAATGAGGGCTATAATGAAACATCTAGACGCAAATGTTATGCAAAGAAATGTTACAACAAACTCATACATATGCAAGTAAACATGAACCAAACCTCATTTCAAGGAGAAAGGATATAAGAAAATTATGCAATCTTAACTGCGCATTACGCAGGAAAGGCAAAGAACAATGCAACCCTCGGGCGCACTGGAGGCGTGAATCAAAATCCTAATGCGTAGCACACGCGTGGACAGAGATGGTGTCAACCCAGGGACACACCCTAATGTTCTAAACCAAAGAGAACAGTGATAACAAATTAAACACGTCCGCATACTATTTACCAAAACAAAGAGCAGTATAAGCATTGGAATCCGTCCGAATGCTTTTAACCAAAGCATCCTAACACATCACGCGCAAGAGGGAAAAGAGAGCGGTGCAAACACTAGAGGGCGGTATAAACATCGGAGCACGTCCCAATGTTTCTAACTAAAACAAGGTGGTATAAGCATCGGAACACGTTCCAAACACTTCTAACCGGGAGGGGTGGTATAAACATCGGGAACACGCCCCAATGTTTCTAACTAAAGCAAGGTGGTATAAGCATCGGAACATGTTCCAAATGCTTCTAACTAGGAGGTGGTATAAACATCGAAGCACATCCCAATGTTTCTAACCAAAACAAGGTGGTATAAACACCAGGCGTACCTGAATGTTTCTAACCAACAAGGGTGTGGTGTAAACACCGGCCGTACCCGAGTGTTTCTAACCAACAAGGGTGTGGTGTAAACACAGGGCGTACCTGAATGTTTCTAACCAGAATAGGGTATGGTGTAAACACCGGGCGTACCTGAATGTTTCTAACCAACGAGGGTGTGGTGTAAACACCAGGCGTACCCGAGTGTTTCTAACCAAAACAAGGTGTGGTGTAAACACCTTGCGTACCCGAGTGTTTCTAACCAACAAAGGTGTGGTGTAAACACCGGGCATACTCGAGTGTTTCTAACCAAAACAAGGTGTAGTGTAAACACCGGGCGTTCCCGAATGTTTCTAACCAACGAGGGTGTGGTGTATACACCGGGCGTACCCTAGTGTTTCTAACCAACAAGGGTGTGGTGTAAACACCGGGCGTACCCGAATATTTCTAACCAGAACAAGGTGTGGTGTAAACACCGGGCGTTCGCGAATGTTTCTAACCAGTGCAAGGTATTCAAGGGACAGGACTGATCTTACCCGGAGTTCCTCTAAATAAACCGTACATACAATATCATCTGGTTACACCAACTTTAAATGAACTGTACATACAATATCGTCAAGTTGCACCAGCTTTAAATGAACCGTATATACAATATCTTGCCTACACAAGAAAGAAATTTAGCAGGTACAATACAATGAGAATGCATATTCTATGCAAGACGAATAACCGTGACACAATGCTAGAGGCATGTTTCATGCACGACATGCAAGGAACAAAACAGAAGCATGTTCTATGCAGCGCAAGCGAGAGCATGTTCTATGCAATAGACAGAGTAATGCATATACATGGTCGATACAACAGGTACGAACATTTTCTATGCGAATGTAAGGGCATGTACAAGGTGATACAACGCAATATGCGTATCCCATGCAAACATGAGAGCATGCATAATGCAACATAACAACCATACATATTCGATGCGAAATAACAACAACGCATATTCTATACGAAATAACAACAATGCATATTCAATGCAACATGCATATTTGATGCAAACATGAGAGCAGTGCATCTTCAATGCAACATGCATATTCGATGCGAAACATGAGAGCAATACATCTTCAATGTAACATGCATATTCGATGCAAACATGAGAGCAATGCATCTTCAATGCAACAAGCATATTCTATGAAAAATAACAACAATGCATCTTCAATGCAACATTAGTGAATGCGTGTTCCATGCGAGAGTAACAAATGTATGTTCCATGCGAGAGTAACAAATGTATGCTCCATGCGAGACACCAAATGCATGTTCAATCAAATGCGTGACGCACGCCTTACATACGTGACGAAAATACTCTAATGCAACATGTTCAAGAAGCACCTCTTCGATCTTGCGATATACAAAAGGATACAAAAAGGATACTCTTCGTCCAGTAAGAGGCAAACAAGGGTCATCAAGAACACAATTCGAGTCTTTGCAAAGAAAACTCAAGCTTAACAATAACTTTTCCTTGCATTTCTCAAGAAACAAGGACCAAATCATTGGAAAGACACCATAATAGGAACATTGGGGACTGGAAGACCACCAAGGAGGGGTGTCGGCCACCCATCGGCCACTCCTAGGCACCATCGGCCACAAGAGGAAGCTATCGGCCACCAATGGTAGCCGGTCGGCCACCGATGGTAGATTTAGGGCAAAATGGGGAATTCAACTTGGGCCTTTATATTTACACCCTCACACCTCATTTCCACACAACCCTAAGCCCGAAAATCATCCTTCCCCCTCTCTAGACCTTCATCCTCCTTAGATCCAAGTGATACACGCATTTTCCAACGCTCCATAAACACTTCCTTTGCTAAACCCTCGTAGTTTACCCCGTTTTAAACTGGTCGAAAGTTGATTTCGGGGTTTCCTTCGTGGATTTCACCGCTCGGGGTTTGTTTTCCCCAAGTTTCTCCTGGATTCGGTGCCCTTTCTCGGACTCCATCCTTTTCTTCTATTTTCTCCTTCCGAGAGTTGACTTTTGTTAAATTTTGGCATTCCTCGCCCATTTTTCACATTTTCGACCACTTTCTCATCTTCCCTTGAGATGGCGGACAACATTCCACATAATGGAGCTTCTCCAGAGATGAAGGCGAATTCGGAGTTTGAGCCACTGTCACTTACCGATTGACGTTTTGATCCGGCAACGTATCATCCCGAGATACACATGTTACCGTCCGATAGCATCCGTTAGTTCAGGGGGTTTGCACGAGTGTAGAAACCCCATTTTTGACCGTCCTCAAGACTTGGATGTCACCATTGGAACACTTGGTGATTACCCTTGTTTGTGTTCGTCTTGAGTTCCCGGAGGTCTCGGTTGCGCGCCTTGCCTCAGGATCTCTCGACTCGACCGTTTTGTGTCTGGTTTTGCACCAAACACTTGTGTTTTGCCTTGGAGGGGTAGGGAATGCCTTGTGAGGCATCCCCACACATCACCGGCCATGGCTTGAGTCCACCGGCCAGTGATTCTATGCCATCGGTAATATATATTGCAGGTCGGCACTCTTTGTTGCCGGTCGGCCATTTATTTTGTCAAAGTGGCAATTTTGGATGGCCGACCACTGTTCATCTACTTTTAGTAGATATTTTGTGCCAGCTGTGATAGCTGGCACCCACTCTGTTCCACTCCATACACGTGTATGGAGGGATTTCCCTCTTGGATGGCTTGTTTTGGAAGCCTTACAAGAGGGAGTTGCCTATAAGAAGAGGGCTCTGCTCTTGGCATTAGGGTTAGACAACATTTTTAGAGAGCTTTGACATTAGGGTTAGGAATTTGCATCTATTCCATCTCTATATTTCCCTCTCTTGTTAGTTTAGTGTGTGTTTGGTCTTACTTTTGCACACAAACACCCACCATTATACCTTTCCTTGGTTATTGAGGGCCAAAGGAGTGTTCTTGGAGTTCTTGGAGCTGGTTTGGAGCTAAAGAAGCTGCTGGAGCTTCATTTGTGAAGGAAGTCTTCAAGGGTAACAACTTTCCCCTTTTTTACCCCTTTCTTGCATAGCCTTTTAGCTTACCTTGCAACTGTATTTGAGCTTTGTGTATAACATAAAAAAGTTCTGTTTTTAGGTCCTCTAAATAGTTGTTTAAGGTTGTTTCAAGTTTTGGGGTTGTTTGACCCCTCTTAAACCTTGTAAGGCTCCATTTTGTGTCATTTTGGGAGAGCTCCGAGACCTCGGTGTTTGGGCCTCCTCACCACTGAAATCTTGAGGGATTTCAGAGGTGAGGATGGTACCTTGAGGTCCCAAGAAGGAGAGGGCCACCCCCTCTCCTTGTTGTCCTTGAAAATGGCACTTTTTGCCTCTTGAGGGAGCACCTAGCTTAGGCTCTTGTTGACCATACCTTAGCTGTTATTTATGCTTATTTTGCCATGGAATAGCATTTTTTTAAGTTGGTTTAGACACACCATGCTTGCTATGCATACTTGTCTTGTAATGCCATGAATTGCCTTAACATGTGCTTAGCATTTAGACCACTATGCTTACTTGTTTTGGCTTAGCTTTGTGAAGCTTTTATGCATGTTTTAGTGTGCTTGAGGTCTGTTTTTGGTCATTTGGGTCATCCATGCTTTGCTTTGTATAGCTACCATGCAATCTCCCCTGTAGGCCTTGAGTGTTGACCCTTCTAGCATGCTTTACTTGCTTTGTTTCAGTGGTTTGGAACCACTTATCATGTCATTTCAGTCCTTATAGCATGCTTGTATGCTTGCATTTGATGCTCCTTTAATTCTTTAAGAGGTTGGTATCTTATGCTCCATATTTGGCCCCTTTTGTATGCTTCCTTGTATAGGCCATTTAGATGCCATCTAGGTGTGTCTTTGACCATAATTTGGCATGATTTGGGACTGTTTTGATTCACTTTGATCATTTCCTTCGTGTGTTACATGATCATAATTTAAGTCCTTGGGCTTGGATGCATGCTTTGCTTGCATTGGTAGGTTGATTTGGCATCATCTTCTACATGTTTTTCAAAGCTTATCATGTATGCTATGTGCCAATGTTTGCCCCTTTTAAGTGTGCTTGAAAGTTTCTTCTATATGCTTAGGTATTCAACCATGTTTGCATGCATGTTTGTATGCTTAGGTACTTGGCTCATGACATTTTGTTGCATGTTTAAATGGTATTGCATTTGGCATGCATTTCTTGCTAAGTTTCCTAACATGTTACATGCCTTGCATGTGTGCATGGTTAAGATTACACTTTGCATGTTTGCTAACTTGCGTACTTGTCCTCATGTTCATGTTGCATACTTAGCTTCCATGCCTAGGTTGCATTGCATAGAGCATGCATGCTTTGCCTCTTGAATTGAGTATGATAGAGGTTGGGCTTTATGTGTTTAATTGGTTTGCATGTCATTTGAAATCAAAATGCATAATTTGGCCTCTTGGGCCATCACGCATTGAAATGCGCGATGGATGGTCCGAGAACCAAGGACCATGTCCCTTTGAGTAATAAACATGATAAGGGATATGGTTGGTGCATACATTGCTTGAATTGCATTGCCATGCAAAGCTCTGTCCTCTGCTGCTGTCAAACAAATTCTGCAAGAACTTTCTGCCGATCGACTGCACATAGTGCCGACCGGCAATCTATCCGTGGCCGATAGCTTCATCAACAGCCGATGATCACATCTTACTGCCGGTGGCCATTCTCCTCAGCCGGTGGTGTCCCCCAATGTCCAGGGAAGCAATTCTGAGACTTTAGAAGTTTTCAGAGGGGCAAAGCAGGGAAAACAGAGGCAGCTTGCGCATGGCAGTGGACTTCCGAGCGACACCCGAGCACGCATGCATTGAGCCCTCTTCCCGAGGCCCTTTTTCCTTGCTTTCTTAAGTTGATTAATTTGTTTAATTAATTTAGTTGGTCTGTAATAATTAATTAGCTAGGTTAGTTAATTCATTATTCGAATTGTATTATTCTTTTGGTCCCTCCGAGCGAGGGCGAATTTGTAATAAGTGTGGGTGAGTGTGTGCATGTCTTCCAACCCCCACTTCTTTCTCCTTTTTACTTACCTGCTTTGATGGTTAGTAATAGGTCATGTTTAATTTAGCATACCTTATGCTATGCATGTGTGCATCCACACATTTGTCTTGCATGCACCGGGCTCAGCGCATCATGCTAACTGCATTACTATTTCAAATCTAACTTGAATACATGCTACTTGTGCATTTTCACATGTCATTCATAGAATAGCCGAGCCTACTCTAGTGACATTCCGTATGCGTTGCATTAGACATTTAAACATGGACTTGGATCATGCATTGATTGCTAACGAGTTCTTTGTTTTGGCACGGAGTACGATGTAAGTATTTACGCTTTAGCATCCTTGCATGCGTGTGAGTGTTGCCATGATAGCATGATTACCATAAGGCTAGCTGCTTATGTGATATAACTACTTGAGTGCCTGTGGGTGAAGGTTGGATTGTCTGAGTTGGAATAGCTCATTGAAATCCGTGTTTTAGCCTACTTGCGAGTAGCAAATTCCAAAACATTTTTCCAAAACAAACGGATATGCAATGCTTATTCCCAAATTAGGCAATCTAGTCTATACTTTTGTGCTGTGCGCATAACATAGTAATTCTAGGCTAATAATCAGGATAAGAATACATAACGTTTTCAAAATTAGATATCACGGTTAGTAGAGGCCGATCTTCGGATCGGGCGAGAGGGGGTGCTCATAGATGACCTTCCCCAATCGTACCTAAGTTCCCGAGCCGAGGCAACTTTGGTGATGACGGACACGTGGCCTTTGGCACCGAGTCAGGGTTTCCAAAATTCCCCCAAAATAAATATTTAGGTGGCGACTCTGTATCTGGCAAAGCAGTCCATGTTTGGCACTTCTTTTCAAAAATCTGTTTCTCAAAACGATTTGCCAGATTTGGACTCTTTGGTTCAGATTAAGAACCGTGACACAAATCGAGTCCGAACTGTAGCGGGGTCCCTCGCAGACGTGTTACAACGAGGCGCGCTGGAGGACCTCTTACTGTGTGAGCCGAAGTCACATTTATCTCATGGCGCCTCTGAGGTATACACTTCTTCTTTATTTTCCGCAATGTATGTTGCATTTCTTGCATGGCTCACACTGTCTTTCATCTGTTCATCGCAAATACATTTATGCACTACCTTATATCTGCTTTTTCCGAACATACTTTTGCACTGTATTTCTTACGTTACATTTTATCTGTTTGTCTTGATCACAGGGGGATTCACGCGTCATCCGAGGATATGGGACCACCTCCTCGAAGGAGTGGTACATGGAGCTTCCTGACGACGTTCGCCACATCATTAATGAGGCTGGCTTCGGCTCATTCTGCATGGGGCTCTCACGCTTCATAGCGAGCCGGCCTTTATTGGGCACTTTGGTAGAGAGGTGGTGGGATACCACCGATTCCTTTCACTTCTCTACCGCAGGGGAGATGACGATGACTCCCTTTGACTTCTCTATGCTCACCGACATCGAGGTGGGGGTCATCCGATTCGTTATGACACTAATATGGGCTAATGAGAGGCCGCTCAGATTTACCTACTGGGGATTTGCCCACCTATCTCTCGATCAGGGATGGTTCGCTACTCCTGGTTCGCAGATCACTACAAAGAGACGGCACCTGCGACTCGAGAGGAGACCGAGCAGTATGCGCGAGGTTTCCTGATGTTCCTGTTTGGCACTACCCTATTTGCCGACCGGGCGAACACCGTCGGGTTATACCTCATGAGTGCCCTGGTGGACCTATCTCGTGCCCGACTCTACGATTGGGGCTGCGTCGACTTGGCCACCTTATACGGGTACATGAGCTCGACCTCTCACAGGAGCGGACATCTGATAGGAGGTTACTGAAGGGCCTGGGAGGTATACTTTACTTCTCTGTTTTGCATTCCCTATTGCGATTTCCGCTTAGCATTCTCTGTACACTGTACACCATACACACACAATCTGCTTCCTGCTTTGCATACTCTGTACACTGCACACACTGCACACCATATACACACAATCTGCTTCCAGCTTTGCATACTTTGTACACTGCACACCATACACTCACAATCTGCTTCCTGCTTTGCATACTATGTACACTCACTGTTGCCTTTTCGCTTCCTACAGCTATGGGTGTACGCCTACTTTCCGAGACTTGCCCCAAAGCCAGAGGTGGAGATGCCGCCTATTGTGCCGCACTCTTAGCGATATGACGGGAGGTGCTAGCGGAGATCCCGGGAGTCCTTTCCCTTCTTCCGTCGATACTTCGTTACCGTGACCACGGTTGAGGTAACTCAAGCTTCTTTGTTTATTTCCGTTTTCCTTCGATTCTGACTCATATTGCAATATCTGATGATAGCTAACAATCTGCACATTTTTCATTTACAGATCACTTGGCAACCCTGGGCGACGATGCTTGAGGGAGTCAAGGATCAATTCACTGGTGCCCGAGAGGCTTCGCGCTTCTGGATCCTACTCGAGGGCCCGGTTTGTCGAGCGTGGTTCTTAGGGGAGCGATTCTTTCGCCAGACCATCGGCTCACCCAAGCCAGTAGTTCCGATGCCGCCTCCAACGTACATGAAAGCCACAGAGAAATACACTATGCAGGAGATGATCGACTTCACTAGAGGTTGGGACGCCGACTTCTACCGAGTTAATGGTGATTACACAGCCTTTATCTAGACATACCTCATGCCACCCCTGACCGGGGCTGTAGACGCGCCCATGGGCCCCGCTACAGTTCGGACTCAATTTGTGTCACGGTCCTTAATCTGAACCAATGAGTCCAAATCCGGCAAATCGTTTTGAGAAACAGATTTTGAAAAGAAGTGCCAAACATGGACTGCTTTGCCAGATACAGAGTCGCCACCTAAATATTTTTTTATGGGGGGATTTAGGAAACCCTGACTCGGTGCCAAAGGCCACGTGTCCGTCATCACCAAAGTTGCCTCGGCTCGGGAGCTTGGGTACGATTGGGGAAGGTCAGCTATGAGCACCCCCTCTCGCCCGATCCGAAGATCAGCCTCTACTAACCATGATATCCATTTTTGAAAACGTTATGTTTTCTTATTCCATTTATTAGCCTAGAATTACTATGTTATGCGCGCAGCAAACAAGTATAGACCAAATCGCCTAAATTGGAACAAAACATTGCATGTTCGTTTTGGAGATGGTTTGCTACTCGCAAGTAGACTAAAATGCAGGTTTTTCCACCCTCAAGTGGGCTTTTGAAAAAGATGGTTTTGCCACTATCTAGTGGGCTTAAAACTCACAGTTTTAATGGATTATTCCAATTTAGGTAATTCAACCTCCATCCACAGGCATTCGAGCAGTTATATCACATAAGCAGCTAACCTCATGGTAATCATGCTATTATGGCAACACTCACACGCATGCGGTATGCTAAAGCATAAATGCTTACCTAGTATTCCGAGCCAAAACAAAAGCTAGTTAGTAATCAATGCATGATCCTAGCTCATGTTACGATGGCTAATGCAACACATACAAGATGCAACTACAATAGGCTCGGCTATTCTAAGATGGCATATGATGATACTACAACTAGCATGTATTCAACTTTGAAATTGAAATACAAATGCAGTTAGTATGATGCGCCAAGCCCGGTGCATGTAAGACAAATGTATGGATGCACGCATGCTATCATAAGGTATGCTAATTTAAATATGCCATAGTCTACCATCATAAGCAGGTAAATAAAAGGGAAGAAAGACGTGGGGTTGGAAGACATACACACACTCACGCACACTTATTACACAATTGCCCTCGCTCGGAGGGTCCGAATAAATATTACAGTCCGAATAAATAATACTAAATTAATTATTACAGAATTTCTAATTAATTAACAAATTAAACGTAGCATTAAAGTGGCCACAGCCCCCGCCTCGAAATGCGTGGATGATGCATGCTTGACTCATCTTGCCCGAAAATCCGTACCATGCCACTGTTGCCTCTGTTTACACTGCCTTGCCCCTCTGAGGACTGCCAAAGTCCAAGGGCATGCTCTCTGGATGTTGGGGAATACCACCGACCAAGTAGAAACACCACCGGCCTAGTAGGATGATCACCGGCCACTGAATAAGCTATTGGCCAAACATATTTTGCCGGTCAGCACCCAACACTGCCGGCCGGCCAATTCTTCCTGCTGAAACCTGTAGCTGGCAACAGCAGAGGGCAAGCAATGTATGGCATGAAATTTTCAAACAAATGTGAGCATGGACACACTCCCCATCATGCAATGGACTCAAGGGAGCATGGCCCTCGACCCTCGGGCCATCAATCACGCATTTCAATGCATGATGGCCCAAAAGCCAAGTGTGCAACTTCGATATCAAATGAAATGCAAGCACAAAACACATCAAAGGGCCCTAACCCCTATCATGATTGATCAAGAGGCAAGGGATGCATGCTCAATGAAATGCAACCTAGGCATGGAGGCTAAGTATGCAACATGTACATGCAAATGAGCAATGTATACTAGGCACGCAACCTAAACATGTAAGCAAACATGGCATGCAACAACATGCGATGATGGACTTAAACTAACATGGATAGCTCGCAAGCATGCCAAAATCAGTGGCTAAAGTGCTCAAACATGAGGACCAATACAAACACACACATGCACATGTTAATGGGCCGACATTTAAACATCAAAAGGCAACTCTCAAGCACGCTTGGAAGAGACTAAACATGGACTAAGGGCATGCAATGTAAGCTCTGAAAACCATGTTAAGATGATGCCAAATCCAACTATCAATGCAAGCAAGGCATGCAATCAAGCCCAATGACTTAAACTATGGCTAAATGATTCATGAAGCAAATGACCAAAGTGGACCAAAACAGTCCCAAATCATATTAAGACAAGTCCTAAAAACCACCTAGATAGCATCTAAATGATCTATACATGGGGGCATGCATGAATGCTTAAACATGGAGCATACAACACCACCTCTTAGAGGCATCAAAGAGGCATCAAAGACAAGCATACAAGCATGTTATAAGGACTGAAATAACATGGAAGGTGGTTCCAAACCACTGAAACGCTGCAAGTAATGCATGCTACACACTCACACAACCAAGGCTAACGAGCCAAAATGCAAGGTGGTTATACTAAGCATGTGATGATCGACCAAAACAAGCAAAAACAAAGCTTAAGCATGCTAAAACAAACATAAAAGCTTCACAAAGCTTGGCCAAAATCATGCTAGAACAAGGACAAAAAGCTAAAGCATGTTAAGACCTAAACATGGCATTACAAGGCATGTATGCTAAGCAAGCATGGTGTTCCAAAACCAACATACAACAATGCTATATTATGACATAATAAGCATGAAAATTAGTCAAGGCATGGTCAATACACACTCAAACTATATGTTCCCTCAAGAGGCTAAAAATGACCCTTTTCAAGGACAACAAGGAGAGGGGGTGGCCCTCTCTTTCCTAGGACCTCAAGGCACCATCCTCACCTCTGAAATCCCTCAAGATTTCAGTGGTGAGGAGGCCCAAACACAATGGTCCCGGAGCTCAACCGAAATGGCACAAAACAAAGGCCAAACAAGCCTTAAGAGGGGTCAAACAACCCCAAAGCTTAAAACACCCTTAACAAACTCTTTAGAGCACTCAAAAACAAGACTTTTCTATGTTATATGTTAAGCTCAAAAATAGTTGCAAATATGGCAAAACAAGCAATGAAAACAAGGCTTAAAAGAGGTAAAAGCTCACCCTTGAAGCACAGCAGCAAATCAGCAACTTTTGGCCCAAGAAAAGGCTCTTAACCTCTGAAAATGGCCTCCAAGAAACTAGAATGGATGATGGTGGTGTGGTGCTATGGGTTGTAGTGGAAATGGTGCAAGAATCTTAGGGTTTGGAGGGTTGAATGAGAGATATAGAGGGTGTATGTATCAATGCCTTAGCTGGTTTTTGTAACCCTTGAAAATGGAGGTGAAGGGCTTCCTTTATAGAGCCAAGAGACTAAAGCTTCTCTTAGAAGCTTCAAACCATGAGCAAAGATCCTCCATACACGTGTATGGAGGATCCAGTTTGTGCCCTCCAGCTGGCACAGCTGGCATCCATTCAATCTGTCGAATACACCGGAAGGTCGTCGGCCAGCAAAATTGGTCAGTCGGCTATTTTAAATGGTCGGTCGGCCATCTATTTGGCCGGTCGGCTAAATTGATGGCCGGTGGTGGCTTCCAAGGCCAAAAAGTGGCCGGTGGGTGTCCAGATTGAAGCCCCGGAAGTTAGCTTTCCAATGGCATAAACCTTGCATTAAAATTCCTCCTATAGAAAAAGTTATGCCCATTTTGGTGAAGCCGCGCAGATTCGGTCCAACCGGAGTGATGCCCTACTTCAATCAACGATATCTCCCCCACCCGGAGTTGGTTTTAGGAGATTCTTGAGTGCAAAATGAAGCCCCGGAAGTAAGCTTTCCAACGGTGGTGGCCTCATAGCTAAAATCCAAGTATGCAAATGAATAAGCCCGATTTAGCGAGGGCTGCTCAACTCTCTCTTACCCGAATTCATGCCGAACTTCTCCCAAACTAGTTTTCTCCTCTCCTTTCCTCTTTTCTTCAAATCCAAACCCCTAAACAAAGTGTTTTGAAAGATTTTTTCAAAGATTTCATCTCTCTTTCATTCATCTCCAACTTGTCCTTGCTCGGTTTATCGAAAAGCGCAACATTTACCGAAATGTGAGCGTCGGAACATCGTAGGAATTTTATTTTCAAAACATTTTGAAAGAGAGGATTTTAAGATATAAAATCTTTTGATCAAGATTGTTTTGGTCCAAAAGGGGTATGAAGTTGGGATTTGACTCTCTCATTGCTGACGAATTTGAACCTTTGCCCTGCACACCTTTTACCACCAAGTAAACCATCAGTAACACCCAAGTCTTAAGGGCGGTCAAAAATGGGGTGTCTACGGGGCCCGTGGAGATGAGAGAGCAAGGGCTCCAGCTGCGGGAGAGAGAGGCAGAGAGGCCGGGGCGACTAGGACCTATAGCAGAAGAGGCTCTAGTACGGGACGGAGGACTAGGTGGCCAGAGCTGCCTACCACACTCACTTACTGGCAACATACCGGGGAGGCTTGCCATATTCCCATTGAGCCCGCACCAGCCAGGCATGAGCTTGTCGGGGTTCAAAGCCCAACTCCAGTATGTACCATACTTTACATTCTGCATATTTACTTCAATTCAGTTATGCTTTATAGAACACTAATCCTCTCAACGCACTTGCAGGCACCCATAGAGTACACCAGGTAGGCCTTCGAGCTAATGGCTTCCCTGATGGAGATGGTACAGAGGAGTATAAACCTGCTCAGCCTCTACAAGATTCCGGTAATTTCCTTCAATTCACACTTTATGCCATGAAACTCCCTACCAATACATCAGCATTTCAAACATAATTTGTTCCACACTGCACTGTTCTGACACAATGTACTCAAACACTGCACTTAATATTGCACTCAAACACCGCATTTGATATACACCACAACTAATATATTTGACAAACTGCCTTTTTTAGATCCCAGGCACATTGGACGTTCCAGCGAGAGCTGCAGCAGGACTATCAGCACCTTCTCTAGCGACAAGGAAAGAGAAACGAGAGGTTCCAGCTTGTAGCCGAAGCAGAAGTAGGGGCACCCGTGACGAGAGTGGCCCTTCAGAGCCCGTTCTGGACGAGGATGATGATGAGACGAGTGAGGACGAGGAGGCAGCGAGTCCACAGTCAGAGTCATCTGAGGACGGAGAGGGCGATGTTGGCTCCGATTCTGAGAGTGGAGATAATGCTGAGGCTGGTTCAGCAGCTAACTCGTACACGGGGGCCTCTGACAGTGGCGCTGATAGTGATAGCTTTGAATCCATGCCCAGGAAGAGGACGAAGAGGGCCTCTCGATCCTTAGGTGGATGGCACTGATCTAGATGTTTTTTGCTTAGTCTCTTTTGCTTCTTTCTTTTAAGCTAGTAGTGTTAGCACATTGTACAGTTTTATTTTCTTAAAAACTTGTACCCTTTTGTAAAAAGAAACAGTGATTGAAATGAAAAATCAACTTTTGATGAAAAAGTGTTATGTTTTATATTCTGAGCATCGCATTGCACCATTTTACACAAAACCAAGATTTGATGAAAATTGAATATTGTACATTGTATTGGCAATTTCTTGATCAGGCAATGAACCGACCATCACATAACAACAGAGTAAGACAACTCAATGAACAACTAATGCAACAACTCGATAAACAAAACAACAACTCGATAAGAAAAACAACATCACTACAACTCAATAAGCAACAACAAAACAACTCGATAAACCAAGAGAAACAACATAAAAAGCGACTCAACAAAACTCTTTAAACAAGACGGCAAAATGCACCAAGAGTAAAACAAAACTCAGGTTCTTAGCACTCCCAACACATAGAAAAGTCATAAGAATCATGTCGGCTATAGGCAGAGGTCGTCGGCCACCAAAAAATGACTGTCGGCCACTAGTACTGGCTGGTCGGCTAAAAAAGTGGCCGGTTGGGCACCAACACTGGCCGGTCGCCCACTAATGCAGGGAACCTCCAAATTGCTGCCACCTGTCTTCCACTCAGCACCTTATCTTCTACAAAAGTTGGGACTTTGTAGTTTCTTCATTCTAGCTCTGTTTTTGCCACAAATGGAGCCATTCTTAACTGAAAAACTCTCAATTTGGATTACAACTCTGGATGGCTCGGAAAAAGTGAACTTTCGGGGTTTCGGGATAAATGCACTATTCCCGTTGAGTCGTACCCCGCTGTGTTTTCCATTCCTTCAAGCCACGGCTAGATGTTGGAACTTGATTACACATGTTTTCAACTTCAGGGGGCAAAAACTATGCCCTGCAGTTGAAGACTTCCAACTTTTGATGGAATCCCAGCGTGATGAGGAAATCTTGTCCCAGTTCCGTTTTAGTCACATCCAGGTTTAGAACGGATGTGTGGGCTCACTTTACATGATGCTCGATCTTTAGTTCACAATGGAGAACTAGAAATTCCCAATTTGATTCATCAATTTTCTGATGCCAGCGACCGCGACGACCGTCTTAGGCAAAGCTTTCGGCAACATGCCCTTTGCTTGTCTATGTTGGCCCATTTCCTGTTTGCCCTTGGCTTCGAAGGGTCTAGCATTCGCTTGATCGAAGTAGCTTAAGGCTTGAAAAAGGGCAAGAGCTGCATTGACCTGACACTAGCCGAGACTTTGATGGGCTTGGATGCTTTCCATCACCAGGAAACAACCAAGTTCGCAGGAAGTCCACTACTCTTGCAGGTAATGTTTCCCACCTTGCTCACATGTGTTTCTCACATCACTCATCCCTCAAGCTCTATTTTTCTCTCTAAAACCCTTTCTCACTTTTTCTCTCCACATACATCTCTCTATTCTTTAATCTCTCTTATTTTTCATCCCTCCCCAGATGTGGCTCATGGATAGGTTGAAAGTAGTGGACTCTTGCCCTGCATATTCAGCACGCGGCTATTTCTTTCACCGAAGGCTAGTTGATTTCCCGAACGAGGGGTGGTTGTGCCATTGGATGTGCAACAGGTCTGCTATTGATATCGCTTGGCATTGCCCTTGGTTTGACTTGGCTAAGATGAGCTACCGTATGTTTAGACAGGCTGGTATTTAGTTGATTAGCTTGACACACTGTGTCTTTTACTTTTCATTCCGGTTTAGGCGTCAGTTCAGACACGATCAGACTTGCCTAGAAGAGGGGGTAGAGTACCTGGCTCCATTTCCAATCCGAGGTTCACAACTAGCTCGATATCCCACTGCATGGAGGACAAGAAAACTTCTGGCTCCCGCTCTCAATTTCAGTTGCGCCGTTTCTAGCGAATGCATAGCTTTGCTTGAGGATGAAGCGTAAATCGAGCCTACTTTAGCATCTGAAACTTCCACAAGCTCTAGGAGGGAACGCAGGAACACCTGACTCATCGACTCATCGATGCCCCAAGTTTAGTGCTTTGATCTAACTTTCAAGTTTTCCTTTTGAATGTAATAAAAAGCAACTTTGATTTGTATCGAGAGTTGGAGAACTTTGTATTGAAATCAATGAAATTGAAGTTGTGGGCACTGAAAATTTTCCTTTTGGTCCAAAAATGGTCTAAGTTGTAAAAAGATTAATTTGAACAAAATCAACTTTTATTAAAACTTTTCAAAATCATTTTTGATAAGGATCACAACTGGACACACCCAGAATCTATCCTCGAGATGTACATCCCCGAATCCACAAACGAAAAGTTGCCCCTTGTCTGAATAGCACTGCACTGCACTGCACTGCACTGTAACCAGCTTTCATAGTGAAGACCACAACAGAACTCCTGGATGTAGAAAAGACAAAGATGACCAAAACAATCTCATGGACACAGTTGATTTGGAAGTGTTTATGGCTGGACTTCATAATGAAGTTGCCTACGTATCCCAAAGATGGGAATCAAGCCTTACGTAGTTCGGTTCTAGTTCACTTGGGTATTAACACTCTCATTTTGCGCTCTAACTTTTGCCAAGGCCGCCCTTTCTGGGTTTTCAACCTTACGAGCTTAGTTTTTATTTCTTCTAATTTTTTTGTGCTATAACTTTTGCCTAGGTCGCCTTTCTGGATTTTCGGCCTAGCGAGCCACTCAAGGATAGTATTTCTTGAACTTGTCCATGTTGATTGGTTGGGAGAATTCAAGTCCATCTAGGTCCATAAGAATGACAGCTCCACCCGACCAAATTGATTTGATGATGTAAGGACTAGTCCAATTAGGTCTGAACTTGCCCCTAGGGTTATGGATGGGAGCTCGGTTGTCTTTGAGCACCAAATCCCCTTCTTTAAGATTCTTGGACTTAACTTTCTTGTTGAAAGCCCTGGCGATTCTGCGTTAATAACTTTGGACGAGGTATAGTGCTTTCAGCCTCCTCTCGTCGAACAGCAGTAGTTCCTCAAACCTGCTCTGCTGCCAATCCGCCTCTACTATCTGGCACTCAGCTGTAACCCGCAGTGATGGAACTTCAACTTCAATTGGCAGAATAGCCTTCATCCCATAAACCAGAGAATACAGAGTTGCCCCAGTAGATGTTCGGATTGATGTCCTGTAGCCCCAGAGAGCAAATGGCAACTTGTTTGGCCAGTCCTTGTAGGTTTCCACCATCTTCTGTAGAATGTGTTTGATGTTCTTGTTGGCGGCCTCAGCAGCTCCGTTGGTTTGCGGTCGATATGTGGATGACTTATGAAAATTCACATTGTATTTTTCCAACAAGTCGATCACTTCTTTCTTGAAGTGGGAACCATTGTCCGAGATGATTTCATTCGAGACCCCATAACGACAGATGATGTTATTCCTGATGAACTTGGCTACGTGCGACGCTTTCAGCACTGCGTAGGATTGAGCCTTGACCCACTTTGTAAAGTAGTCTATTGCCAGCAGGATGTACTCATGCCCATTTGACCCCTTCGGAGTAACTACCCCAATAACATCAATTCCCCAGACTGAAAATGGCCATAGTGAAGTCATATTGTACAGCTTCGACGGCGGGATGTTCATGCGATTTCCATGAATTTGGCATTTGTGGCATCGCCGAACAAAACCGATACAATCCTTCTCCATGCTTGACCAGTAACAACACTGCCTGAGAATCTTCCGAGCTAGCTTACCCCGCTCATGTACGATCCGCACTCTCCTTCGTGGATGGCCTCCATTAGGCGCTTCGACTCTTCTGCATCGACACATGGTTTATGCATTCCCAGATGGCCTCGTTTGTACAATTTACCCCCACAGATGATAAACTGAGCAGCCATTCACCGTATCGCCCTTTTATCTTTGGCATTTGCCCCTAGTGAATAAACCTCATTTTCTAAAAAGTTCCAGATGTCATGATACCAGGGGTTCTGATCTTGTACTTCTTCTATCGTGGCAGTTAACTCGTATGCCGGTACATACCTCTACTCAATAATGATCGGACGCATCCGGACTCCCAAAGAGATGTCTATTATGGAAGATATTGTTGATAAAGCATCTGCGAACCTGTTGTTCTCTCTTAACAGATGCGTAAAGGTTAGCTTCTCAAACCTGGGAATCAGAACATCTAGGGTTTGGTGATAGATTTTCATCCTTTCTTCCTTAACCTTCCAGTCTCTTTTTTCTTGAGACACAACCAGGTTCGAGTCCCCAATGACGTCCAACCGTTTTGCCCCTAGTTTCAAGGCGGCTTCTAAGCTAGCGATACATACCTCGTATTCTACTTCATTGTTTGATACCTTGAATCAGAGTTTGAAAGCTAAAGGTATGTGGGAATTGTCGAGGTGCTATCAGCAACACCCCTATCCCATAACCGTACTGGTTAGACACTCTGTCAAATTGCATGGTCCAAATCTCTTCTTCGACCTACAGAATGGCCTCATCCGGGAATAGATACTCTACTGCTTCGTCTCCTTCCACTGGATGATCGGCTAGGAACTCTGCTACCACTCTCCCCTTCACGGACTTGCGAATCATATACTTCAAATCAAATTTGGAGAGAAGAAGCAGCCAACGAGCTAGCCTACCTGTAAGTGTTGGTTTCTCGAAGAGATATTTGATGGGATCCAATCTCAAAACCAGAATTACGAAGTGAGCTGGCAGGTAGTGCCTCAACTTCCTGGTAGCCCATACTAAGGCCAAGCATGCCTTCTCGAGTGGAGTGTAACGGGTCTTATATTCCAGTATCTTCTTGCTCAGGTAATAGATGGCTTTCTCTACTCTATCTTCAGATTCCTTTGCAAGCATGTAGCCCATTGTCTTGTCGGTTACTGACAAATACAAAATCAATGGCTTCCCCGGCTCTGGCGGTGACAGCACAGGTGGGTTCTGTAGGTACTGCTTGATCTGCTCAAAAGTAACCTGGCATCGGTCATCTTATTGGAATTTCTTTCCTTTCTTTAGGAGACCAAATAGTGGTTCACAAGTCAAGGTTAATTCTGCAATAAACCGTCTTATGAATTGCACTTTTTCTAGAAAGTCTCGTACCTCCTTTTCAGTCCTTGGTGGTGGCATTTCTAGTATGGCCTTGATTTTGGAAAGATCGACTTCGATGCCCCTCTGTGTGATCAAGAACCCCAGTATTTTCCCTGCTGTGACACCAAAAGTGCATTTTTGTGGATTCAACCTCAACTGATATTCTCTGATCCTTTGGAAAAATTTCTTCAATACGGTATAGTGGCCTTCTCTTTCCTTGGACTTGACAATCATCTCATCCACATACACCTTAACCTTTTTGTAGATCATATCATGCAAGATCGTGGTTGCAGCCCGTTGATAAGTAGCCCCAGCATTTTTCAAACCGAAGGCATCACCCTATAGCGGTAGGTTCCCCACGATGTGGTGAAGGTAGTCTTCTCCCTATCCTCAGGTGCCATCAAGATCTAGTTATACCCGAAAAACCCATCCATAAAGGAGAGCAACGCATGGCCTGCGGTGAAGTCCACCAATTCGTCGATATGCGGTAGAGGGAAGTTGTCCTTCGAACTAGCTTTGTTCAGATCTCTGAAATCCACACATACCCGAATTCTGTCATCTTTCTTCGGCACCGAAACAATGTTGGCCAACCAAGTAGGACACTCATATACTAACAAGAACCCTGCATCTATCTGCTTGGTGACCTCTTCCTTGATTTTCAGAGCCTAGTCCGGGCGTATTCTCTGAAGCTTCTGCTTAACGAGTCGGGCCTCAGGGTTAAGAGGGATTCGGTGCTGTACAATCTCAGGATCGATTCCAGGCATGTCTTCGTAGGACCACACGAAAACATCTTTGAAATCTTTTAATAAAGCGACTAAGCACTCACGTTCCTCCGGAGACAACATGGACTCGATCTGGACCAGACGCGGATCCTTCTCAGTACCTACATTAATTGCAACGATTTCATCAACAAGAGGTTTTACAAACCTCTCCTCCTCTCGATCAATCAAATGTTTCAAAACCAGAGGAATTCCTTCCTCGTCGTTTTTATCAAAATTTTGAAAGTCATGATCAATGCAATATACAAGTAACACAGAAAAGTACTCAAAACAGCAGTGGTACCATTCTTATTCACAACTTCCAGCTCGTCCAATTCCTCGGTTACAACCGACTCAAAAGAAAAGGAAAAAAACGACCTAAACAAAATAACGGCATCTAGGTTATCAACCCCAAGAATACCGGACTCCAACTCAGAAGAACTGGAATCTAATTCTGACTCCACAGACTCTGTGGAATTAGATTCTAGTTCACTACCTGATTCAGAACTGCTGGACAAAAAGCCCTCCTCGAACTGCCAAACGAAGGAGGGTGCGATAGATGCATCCAGAATGCCACCAGAAGGGTCCACAACCGATTGATCTCCAATCATGGAAACTGTGAAGTCATCCCCCAAGCTCTCCGATTTGATCTGAGGATCCGAAAGGAGACAAGACAGCACTGCTCCTATCTCAAGTTCTATGCCATCGGATTCATCCTCTGTACACTGTTCAGTCTCAGCTGGTAGGTCAGTCTGTTCCTCTGCAACTTCATCCCCTTGCAGCTGTAGGTCTAAGAAGATCTCAAAGCCGGGCAAACGCCGCTTCTCAGAGTTCAGCCATGGCTTAGGAAAGCCACAAAATGGGAAATCTTCCCTCTCCCAGACAAAGCGGCCGTTCAGGGTTCCTTGAATGGGTCTATGCACCAGCTCATAGTGCTTTCCACTTTGCTTAGCTTTGGCTCTTCCTGCCATTTCCTTTCCTTTTCTCACCCAATCCTCTCTGGTAGTCGTGTAACCTGAGCCAAAGGTATGAAGGTTATGTGGCACTTCGGCGAACGCAACAACGCCCTTCCGACCGCTCCTTCCCAATCCCATTCCGAGTACATGCTGTAACTTATTCATGAGGTAAACTGATTGAGCACTGATGTACAACCCTTCATCAATAGCTAGGATATCTTGCACCACCCGGGCCTTAGCCAAGGTGAACCCAGACAAAAAGACATCCTCATCGCCGTGTACAATTTCCAGGACCGGTGTAGTGACTTCCGGCGGAGGATGTATGGGAGAATTTCCAAAAACAATAGCTACCCCCTTCCCATGGGGGTACTTCAGTATCTGATGCAGAATGGAAGAGACAGCTCTCACTTGGTGCAACCACGGCCATCCAAGGAGTAAGTTAAAAGTGGCTGGAACATCCAAGACATGAAACTCAATGTCCTGTTACGCCGGGCCAACCTGGGTTCTAATCCGAACTGTCCTCGTCATTTCCCAACTTGAATTATCATAAGCCCGAATCGCGTGGGCCGTTGGTACAAAGTCTGTTGGCTTCAAGCCAATACCATAGGCCGTGCGCGGCAGTCACATGTTAATTGCAGACCCGGTATCAACCAAGATGACTGGTATCCACTTCTCTTTACATTCAACAGAGATGTATAATGGCTTGTTGTGCTCAGGGCCCTCAGGTGACAATTCCTTATCTGTGAAAGTCAAAGTCGGTGAAGCCCCTCCTGGGGAAGACCAGTCCTACTAACTGCTCAGGGGTTGTGTTAATTGAGAGCTTAGCCTTATCCATTGCTGATAGGATGGCTTGTCTGTGCACCTGTGAGGCCATGTGCAATTCCCAAATGGATATGTCTACCTGAATCTTTTTTAGCTGCTTCAGTACAGCTTCTTCTTCTAGCAGTTTATCTTTTTGTTTCTCTGCCTCCTTATCCTTCCCCGATGTTTCTGGTTGGTCTAGGTGTGGGGGCTTAAAATACTGTCCGCTCCGAGTCATGTGATCGACTTCCTCGGAATACGATGTATCATCTGGTACATTCTGTCCCCAATCTTCATCTGTGTGGGCAAGATGCAAATCATCATCTTCCCACCACATTCCTCTGGAAACCGACAAGCAACTGTCTGATTCCGTTGTACATATTCCTGTATCCACAACACAGTCAGTCCCCGTAGGGCCTTTGGCTTTTCTGGCCTTCTGATCATTTTCAATTCTTTCATGCTCGAACCGCTTCAATGCGGCCTCCTGTTCTGTATCGGCTATACTAACACTACTTAATTCCTGAGCAAAATTCTTAGTACCGGTGCTCTCCGGCAACTTTCCCTCATCGTCGACTATTCCGACTATTGCAGTAGTTCCCATTTCCAGCTGTTCCTACTTTGGTTGAGCCCCCTCATCCACATCTGGTTCATCGCCGAGCCACCCCGTATTATTCGTCGATCCGTTCACATCAAACCAGTCAATCTGTACACTCCCCAGATCTTGTTCATCGAAGAACTGCAGATTACTGATCTCCTTCTCGAGCTCGGCTATGTCATCTAGTCCCTAGCTTGGTCCATCCTCTCGGACTACACTAACCGCCATTCCCGTCGGCAATTTCACCCCTGGTCTGGCCTAACTTGTTGGCACAATGTAGCGGCACAGGTTGTATGCCTCTTCAGTTAAGCTCACGGAGCCCTCAAGCATGCCTTCTTCTACCACAACCACCACCACAGGTTCGGATTGGGATATGGATGCGCTCATCATGCACAAGTCTATACTTTTCGGGATGAACAGCTCCGGCTTAGGTAGGTGGGAGGGGGTGATGTATATACTGGGGTCGTATGGGACGACTAGTGTTTGGATAAGGTTTACTTGCCTAGGTGGAGGGACTTGGTTATGTGGTGAGAGAGGATTTGTAGTGATGTTGGGCTTTTGAGAAGGCGTTATCACTTTGTTATCAATGAGATCCTGAATCTCATGACGCAATCTAAAGCATAGGTTGGTATCATGACCATACTGCTAGTAGAAGGCGCAATACTTGGCCGGGTTGTGTGTAAAAGAGAGGGAATTAGGCAATGGGCACGACTCTAGGGGCTTTAGATGCCCCTTTTTGATCAGGACCCTCAAGACCGCAGATAGAGACATGTAGAGTGGGGTGAAAACCCTTTGGCCTCGGGGTTGGTGCTTTGCAGGTTGTGAGGTAGTTTCGGATGTACCAGAAAAGGGGATGGCTGTTTTCGGTGTGGTGGTGACCATACCAACATCAGAGGTCTTGAATCCGCATTACTACTTACAGCCGCATTAGAACCGCGTGTAAAAGCCCTCTTGGGCTACTCTTTCTCATGATTTAACAGACCATGTTTCATCGTGTCCTCTATCTGCACCCCTATCTCATGAAGGTCAACAAATGTAGGTAGAGGTAAGACTATCATCTTTTGTAGTAGCCTCGGTTGCAGATTACGGACGACCATTCTGATCTGGTCCTTTTCAGCTGGCCGGGCGGTCATCATGGTGGCTTTGGCCCTCCATCGAGTGACAAAATCAGAAAAGCCCTCCTTCGGCTCTTGACGAGTTGCTTTGAGATCACGAGTTGTGACCTCGATTTGAGTGTTATAGGAATTGGGCAATAAAGACCTCAGCCATCTCTTTCCAGCTCCTTTTCACAGAATCTTCCAGCTTAGCATACCAAATGGCTGTGATAACAGACAAGGTCCGACTGAAGAGGGATAACTTCTGCAGTCTAGTTAGGCCCATCGACCGTAGAATATCTAAAAATAACCGCAAGTGGACCATTAGATCACCTGAGCCATCAAAGCGGTCTATATGTGACATTTTAAACCTATCTGGCAAGGTCACCGCTGCATCGGTATAGCCATCCTCTATATCTAGGATCGAATTGACACCCTAAGCTCGTTTGAAAAGCTTATCAAGCCTACTCACTTTTAGCGCGGTAGGGTCGACCTCAAACTCAAACAGTGCCTCCATTGGGTAAACCGACGCTTTGGAAGTCTGGGGTGGAACCAAATCCACTGGGATGTCCGCATTTTCCTGGACATTGGCTATGGGAGCAGGAGCTTTGGGTATTGGAATGTTTGCGGGAGGTGGATAGGATGCAGAAGTCGTTACTTGTTGCGGCTATTGCTGTTGTAGTCTAGCAATCAACTCAGCCTGCTGGGCTACAATTTCTGCTTGGCGGGCAGTATCCAACTGCATATTCTTGATAGTCTGTTGAAGTTGGCGCATCATATCCTTCATGTTGCCTGAGGGGTGCTGATCTATCAGAACTGGTGTGTAACCTTTTTCGAAGTGGAAGCAGATGATTGGGTTCGACTGATCACAGGTGAAGTAGTCAAAAACTGCTGAATTGGAGACTGCTCAACCGGTGAGCTATGCCTAACTCTCCTCCGTCTGGTAACTGAGGGTAACGAAGCAAACACTGTTTTTCCTCCAATAAGTAAATCTGCCTTACTCGAGTCCAGAGTGCTCGGAGGGTAATTGTATCGTCTGAAGCAATTGTGAAACACTACCTTGCAAAAAGGAAAATAAAGCAAAAAGAAACAAAAATCAGAAAACGTACAGCACCTCGGCTTAGACAAAGAAAACACGCAGTTGAAATCATAAGCTGAACGACTGTACTTAAACACTGATTTATGTCCCAAATTTCTACCTCAAAACTGATAGCCTCAAACTGATACCCAGACTTGTAACTGATACATACATTCCTACAGAGTTACACTCTAAAAGCACATATCAAGCAAATAAGAGCCAAAACACCCCTATGACGGGGTTGGGTTACCCTGTCCTAATCTCGTTAGGAGCTAGGGATTCACTACGCAAATAAACGGTTTCAAACAATCCTGCATTCAGGTAAGCAACTTGTCCTACTCTAAGGCTTCTAGTATGCAACTAGGTCGATTGGTCAAAAAGGGTACCTCAGCAAGACTGCCTAATATACCTCTCACACCTAACACCGAGAAGTGAAAGGAGGATCAAACGGTACAGCGATAGTTCAGATCCAAGGGTTGTATTCTCATCGTGGCGGAGCCCGCAACCGGTCAGCCTTTTGGCAAGCTTTTCCAAGCGAGCCTCCAGCAAACCGTTCAGGAATAGTATATGGCAAACACTATGACTTAGGTGCACCAATGCAAAGAAACACATAAGTGTAGATAAAATGACATATCATGAGTTCGAGTCAAGTTCTCTAAGTCCTCAGCAGAGTCGCCAAAAACTGTGGGCTCGACTTTTTCGCACCCCCTTTTCGAAGAGCTCGAATTGGTCCTACAGTTTAGACTCCTGTCACGGTTCTGAATCTAATCTCACAAAGTGCAATGTGAAACTAATAAACACCAAAGAGTCTAATCCGGCAAATCATTTTAGAAAATCGATTTTAAATCAAATAATACCAAAATTGGACTATTTTGCCAGATTACAGAATCGTTACCTAAATATTTTATTTTTGGGAAATTTAGGAAACCCTGACTCGTGCCAAAGGCCACGTGTCTGTCATCACCAAAGTTGCCTCGGCTCGGGAACTTGGATACGAGAGGGAAGGTCCTGAAATGGGCACCCCCGCTCGCCCGATCAAAGATCGGCTTCTACTATCATGATATGTTCTTTTATAAACATTATGTGTTCTTATTCCGGTTATTAGCTAACTTTACTATGTGGCGCACACAAGCAAGTATAGACTAAGTAGCAAGAATTAGAACAAATCAACTCATGTTTGTTTTTTAAAATGATTTGAATTTGCCACCCTCAAGTGGGCTAAAACGCGGATTTGCCATCAAACAATATGGGCTTAAAACATGATTTGCCACTTCCAAAGTGGCCTTAAAACTCACATTCATTGAATTATTCCAATTCAAGTAACAAAGCTTTCATCCACAGGCATTCATGCAGTTTAGCATTTAAGCACATAGCCTCATGGCAAGCATGCGAAGCATGGCAATATGGCAATCACACTCATGTAAGTATGCTAAAGCATAAAACTCACCGAATACTCCGAGCCAAAACAAAAGCTAGTTAGAAAATGCCTAACTATATAAGATGCCAAATGCAACACATGCGATAATGCAATTAATAGGCTCGGCTACCTAATATGGCATATGATACAATTTGATAACATGCTTTGAAACACGTATTCAAAGAAGTATTGAACTGACAATGCAGTTTGAACGATGTGTCGAGCCTCGGTGCATGCAAGACAAATGAATGGATGCAATCATGTCCCTAATCTAACCATCAAAAGTGGATAAATAAAAGGGAGAAAGACGTGGGGTTGGAAGACATGCACACACGCACGCACACTTATTACAATATTACGCCCTCGCGAAGGAGGGTCCGAATGAATAAGCTAACTAACTACACTAATTAAGCTAATTATTACAAACTAAAACTAATTAACTATCTTATTCTAAGGTAATTAATATTACAAACCGAAATTGAAGAATTAGTTACACTAACTAATTAAGGACAACATTTGAATTGAATAATTAGCTACACTAACTAATTAAAGCAATTAAATTGCCTCGAGGACGAGGGAGGCATGCATGCTCGGTTGGTTTCTTCCCGAAAATCCACCGCCTTGCCATCGGATACCTCTGTTTGCATTTGTTTTGACTGCTGAAAATTCCATCAACTTCCAGCACACCTCTGCTCCACCTCAGGAACATATTGAACAAACTTTTCATTGATGGCCGGTCGGTTACAATTGGTGGCTGTCGGCCATTGCTAGTGGTCTGTCGGCCACTATTAGTGGTTGTTGGCCATTACTAGTGGCCGGTCGGCCACCCCTTTCTTGAACTTCTCTTTTTTGCTACAACAGAGAGCAAACAGAGGCAAAGCAGTGTATTCTCAAGGAGTATGTATACTATTATCCTCCTTATCATTACACAAGGTTAAAGAAGTGCAATTCTTGGCTCCAAAACCACCAACCAAGCATTTTCAATGCATGATGGCCAAAGAACCAAGAAGTACAATTTCATCGTATGCAAAAACAAGACTCGAGACCATCACCTTATCATGTGTGATCAAAGGCAATGGAGACCGAGGAGATTAGCTCATTTCATCACTTTGAGTATGAAATGCTCCAATCTTCCTTGTGTTTAATATAACGTCCTATTGAATACATGTAATGCAGCATAACATGCTTATCTTGCTCAAGTTTTACTTGTTCATTCTTATTTACTCATTTTATATTATCAAACCATTCTTTAATTGATTTAGTCCATTGGCGAGAGAGTCCTCTAAAGAGAAAGAAATTTCAACCAAGGGATGATGTAAGGCAAGAGAGAGTTCATGCTGTTGGTTAGTAGAAACTCTCAAAAGCGGATTAAAACCATTAAGCACAAACTCTATCTCAAGCTTAAAAGATCCCAAACTTGAAACAACTCTCAAAAGCAATTGAAAGAGTAGAACAAATGAGTATGTGAAAAAGATTATGATGCTGAGATTACATGCAAAATAATACTACAACATGCAAGCAACTCAAGCATTTCATGCTTAAAGCAAACAATGAGCTAGTGAAGACCATTACACTATAGGCATACAAGACAAAGCTCAAAAGATACAAACACTTCAAAACAATCCTAAGATAGCCTAAAAGGGGTCCTAAAACATGCTTGAATTAAGCTAAAGATAGCTAGAATAAGAGGCCAAAACATAGCACAAGCTAGACTATGAAGCACAATTGCACTACAAGCATACAAAGCAAGCCTCAAGTGCTCCAACTAGCCTAAAATAAAGCTAAAACATGCCAAAATAGAGCCTGAAACATACTTTAATAAGGCTAAGTTAAGCTGAAAAATCAAGCTAACATGTAAAGCAACCTAGGCATAGAAGTAAGACACAAGGAGGGGAGGCCAACCCCTCCTATTTTGGACTTCAAAAGTTGATTTTTACCACTGAAATAACTCTGATTTTCAGTGGTTAAAATGGCCAAAGATTTTGATTTAAGGGTGGTATGAAATGGCACAAAAGGCTTCACAAGCCTAAGAGCAAAAAAGGAAGACAACCCCTTAACTCACTAAGACTTAAACTACCATTTTCAAACCTCAAAAATAGAGTTTTTTGTAGTTGAAAAACTAGGTCAAATAGTACAAAAAGATGGTAACTCAAGTTATGCAAGACAAGCTTAAAGAGTAAGTCTTATACCTTTTGAAACACAAGACAATTTCAAGCAAAAACTCAAGCTCAAAGCCCTTTCCAAGGCTCCAAGAAAACCTCCTAGAACCTCAGCTCCAAGGTAGTCAAGATTGATCAAGGATCTATGTGCAAAAGTTTAGAGAAAGCTATCTACAAAACACAAAACAAGAAGAGAGAGAGAGAGAGAGAGAGAGAGAGAGAGAGAATTTTGTTCCAAATTGTCCAACCTCGTCAAATGGGGGAGAGACCCCCTATATATAGAAAAACAAGATTAGAGCTTGTATTCATCCCTCCATACATGTGTATGGAAATGTACTTCAGTGAACAACAGCTAGCACAACTGCCAAACAAATATCTGAAAAATGAGAAAAATGGTCTTCGGCTACCACCAGTGGCCGACCGGCCATCAATGTGGCCGACCGGCCACCCCTGATGGCCGGCAGGCACAAGCCATAGCTGATAGACTGTGAGGATGGCTGATAGGCCACCCTCTCCTCCAGACTTGAAGCAACAAGCTCTTGGTCCACAATCAAACACAAAACAGAAAAGTTGAGAGGCTCAAAGACAAGGCGCTCAGCTGAGAACTTCTGGCAATCAAAATGAACACAAGCATACAAAACCATCGAGTATTCAAACGATGACGTCCAAGTCTTGAGGACGATCAAACATAGGGTGTCTACAAGCACATGTAGTATGAATACATGCTACGATGGAGTTACTCTTCTAAAGAGTGATGTCATCCTCCAAACACCGTATAGATCTTAGTTCAGTCACTAACTAGCACACATGTCGTTTTTCAAGTGCGTAACTCGAGTTCTTTATTCACCCGCTATACAAGTGCTAAAATGAGATCTCGCATCTGGCCATCATCTATAGGCACATCATGGAAAGTACAAATTTCTATCCATGGTCAGTCAAGTAACATGACCTCATCTTGGTAAACCAATGCGACTTTAGCTGTGGATGATCTAAGTTAGAAACAACTCCCACTATGATCTAACAACCATATGTCTCATTTTTTCTCGCTCCATCTAGTGCCAAAAGTGATTGCTCGTGTGAGTGAGCCAATCTTGCTTATTAACATCAATCAACAAATTTGTATGTGCTTTTTCCAAGCCATATCCAAACAAAAAAAAAAAAAAAATGAATAGAAGAAGCATAAATACTGATTGCATAAATAATATCCCAAACATTGCAAAGTACAAAAGTAATCATCCAAGTGAAAAAACACATAAGCATCACTACTATCTATGTAAACCCAAAGACCTAACATGAGTACAATGAGCATCTCTCGAAATGGGTTTGGTCAGTGGGTCCGCAACTATGCGACTAGTAGAAATGTGTTTTAAGACAACTTGCTTCTGTGCCACTACTTCTCTGATGAAGTTAAACTTTATGTCTATATGTTTGGTTCTTCCATGATACTTAGGATCTTTAGCATAGGCGAGTGCAGCCATGCTGTCACAATGAATAGTGATAGGATCTGAGGCTTCTGAGACTACTCCCAAATGCTGTAAGAACCTTCGTAACCAAACAGCCTCCTATATGGCAGTTGAGCATGCCACAAACTCTACCTCCATGATACATAGGGAAATACATGATTGCTTCTTACTACTCTAGGTAATGGCTCCACCACCGAGCAGGAAAGCATATCCAGATGTGGACTTTCGCTCATTTATATCACCACCTCAATCAGCATCACTGTAGCCAACTAGGCGTAAATTTGTACTCTGGTAGCAAAGCATATAATCTGCAGTCCCTTTGAGGTAACATAATATCCTCTTGACTGTATTCCAATGAGCAGGTCTTGGATCAGACTGGTAACAACTTGCCAATCCCACTACATAACATATATCTAGCTAAGTACACATCATAGTGTACATCAAGCTTCCAACTGCATTAGCATAGGGTACTTGGGCCATCCTTTCTTTTTCTTCTGAAATCTTAGGTCTCATATTAAGGCTTCAACTCTCATCTTTAGCTAAAGGAGTGTTGACAGGTTTGTAGCTTTGCATTCAAAATCACTCTAAGATATTCTTAATGTAAGTCTCTTGAGACAACCGAGAAGTCTCTTAGAGCAATCTCTCATGATCTTAACCCCGAGCACATAGCTAGCTTTACCTATGTTCTTCATCTCAAAGGTTGAGGACAACCACCCTTTGGTGGCGCCAATCATCTCCTTATCATTTTCGCCCAATAGTATATCATCAACATATAATGACAGAATCAAAAAACTGTTCTTGGATTATTTGACATACACACAGTGGTCTTCATCAATCATCGTAAACCCATCGGTGATAATTGCTCGATGAAATCTCATATACCATTGTCTAGATTACTTTAAACCATAAATAGATCTTTGAAGCTTGCAAACCTTGCGCTTCATCCCAGCTGCTATAAAGCCCTCTGGCTGATCCATATAGATTTCTTTATCCAATTTTCCATTGAGAAATGCAGTTTTAACATCCATCTGACATAGCTCAAGGTCCAACTAAGCTACTATTGCTAGAATAAGGCGAATAGAGGCAGACGTTACTATTGGAGAAAAATTTTCCTCATAGTCTACGCCCTCTAATTGGGTGTAACCTTTCGCCACTAGGTGAGCTTTATGCCTTTCTATGGAACCATTTGCCTTGCGTTTGATCTTGAGAACCCATTTGTTCCCAATGGTCTTGCACCCAGGTGGCAGATCAACCAAGTCCCAGACATAGTTCTTTCTCATAGACTCCATCTCATCAAGCATTGCAACTTTCCACTCATTACCCGTAAGAGATGCTAGAGCCTCTTTTACTGTTTTTGGCTCAGCAATGTCACTTGGAGTAATCATGAATGCTTCCCTCTCAATCTCAAAACAACAACGAGGAATGGATCTATGCTCGCTTCTACGACGTTGAGGTTCTTGCGAATCCACATTTGCTGGACCTAGTCCATCAATGTCACTCCCACTGTCCCTAGGAGCTTGAGGGATGTCCTCATTCTCAACTAAGCTACTTGATGCGCCATGTTGTGGTTCCTCTATCTCATAGAGATCTACGTCTCTACTTACCTCACATCTTCTAGGAAAGTCTCCTTCTAGGAAATTCACATCACGCGACTCAATTTCAGTCACACTCTCGTCCAAATGCTCTCCAATGAACACATAGCCCTTAGAATGCTCACAATAGCGAATGAAGATACACTTCTTTCCTCTAGGGCCTAACTTCTCATACTTATGAGAAGTGTTGTGTATGAAAGCTGCTGAACCCCATGGCCACAATTTGTCCAAATTTGGTTTTTCGCCAGTCCATAATTCATAAGGGATGGAAGGTACTGATTTAGAAGGCACACGATTAAGGATATAGGCCACAATTAACAAAGCATCTCCCCAATAGGAAATAGGAAGATTGGATTACGCCATCATCGACCTAACCATATCCAACAGTGTTCGATTCCTTCTTTCCAGTACATCATTTTGTTGCGGAGTGGCAGGAATTGTCAACTGTCTAATTATTCTTTTCTCTTCACAAAGTTTTTTGAATAGCTCAGTCTGTCCTTAAAGCCTTAATGCTTTTGTTTAATTGATTCTCAACCTCTAAAACATATCGTCGAAAGCAATCCAATGCTTCTAACTTATGAGAGATCAAATAGACATAACCAAAATGCGTATAGTAATCTATAAATGTGATAAAGTAAGAAGCTCTATTCCTTGCCTTAACATTCATTGGTCCACATATGTCAGACTGAATTAGCTGTAATGGAAAAGATGCCCTTTTGGCTTTTCCAAATGGTTTTCTAGTTGCCTTGCCAGCAAGGCAATGCCAACAAGTGGTAGATTGACCCTAGCAAGTGGGCCTAAAAGGCCGTCTCTAGCTAACCTGATCATTCTGTCTTTCCCAATGTAGCCTAATCTAGCATGCCATTTAATAGAATCATTATTAGCGTCACAATTAGACGTAATATATGAAATAGAGTCATTGGCATCATTCAAAGTAGAATTATTAACATCCAGAACTAAAAAATCATCAAAAATAAAACCACTACCATAATAAATTGTACCCAAAAAAATGCTAACTTGTCTACTCTCAAACTAAAAATTAAAACCAAGACTCATCATGCTAATAACTGATAATAAGTTTCGTCGAAGCTGTGGAGCATAGAGTACGTCATGAAGATATAGAGTGCGCCCACGTCGCATTTCCATCTTGTAAATGCCAATTCCACGCACCTTTATGCTAGATTCATTCCCCATGTATACTTGTTTGCTACCAGCTAGAACTCGATGACACTCAACAAACCCAACTCTGTCCCTCACTACATGACAGGATGCTCCTGAGTCTACAACCCACAAATGAAGAGAGTGAGCAACTAAAACTTGACTTGAAACACAATAGTCAAAGTGAGAAAATAAGTTAGGGAGTACCTTCTTTGGTTCAGGGTAATCCTGAACGAATTGTCCTTCCTTCTTGCTAATAAGGCATGCCATGTTAGCCTTAGCTTTCTTGCCAACCCTCTTACCTCTTTTGTGCTTAAAAGTGCTAGCGCGCTTTGGCCCAAGGTCAACCCCATCTTTCTTTTTGGGACTCTCCTTAGCCCCTTCGCACCTAGGGCCAAATATCCGACTCGAGTTAGACTCAGCAACAAGAGTAGTGCCATCAGGTTTAGCGGCCTTTAGGCGCTCAGTTTCAAGCTCCAAATGACGTGATATGTTCTCAAATGTTTTAACATTATCATTGCGCGTCATGTGACGCTTCATTTCTTTCCAAGAATGAGGAAATGAGAAAATCGCTACTTAAACTTGTTGCTCTTGTGTCAGATTATGATCTGCTGCTGCCAACTCGCCTATCATAGTTGACATCACCCTTAGATGCTGCTTCATTGAATGATGTACCTTTTTCTTATAAAAATCAAATTTCATGGTCAATTTGCGCAACTTAGCCAAAAAGGTGATGCTGAATTTCTATTTAAGAGCCTCTCACATTTCAAAAGTAGTCAAGGAACCTTTAAACTCTGCTATCAAGTCGTTATGCATGCTGCTTAACATCGTAAAGCGCGCTATTTTTTATAGGCCTCAAGGTCACGACGATGTTGAGCTGTAGTGTCTTGCTCAAGTCATCACTTGCTCAAGAGTCTCTAAGACCTCTTGCTCATTCAGGAGATACTGGATCTTACAACGCCAAATATTATAGTTATCGCCATCCAGCGTTTCTCTCTTAGTCAAATCAACTACAATGCATTTTGTTGCCATAGTTAACTATATCTAGAGAAAAAATGCACAAGGGATAAAATTTTAGCACGATACAGAATAATTTTGTTTTATAAATTCAAATTAAATATTAATAAAAAAAATATACATGTCGCAAGATCGAAAATTCACTAATCTTATAATCATCTCTTGCGCCTCTGGTGATTTTTATCAAACATTCAATTTGATTTAATGCGCAAAAAAAATAAAATAAAATAAATTAATAGATTTATTAAAAGAATAATCCTCCAGTTCATATGACATGTAAGAAGCATGATTTGGAAAAAATTCACGTATGAGCATCTCAATATGATAATACTATCCAAAAAATGATAAATAATATTTTATCATAAAATTCTAAGTAACATTAATCATGCTTTGTGGATAACAACATGAGTTCTATCATGAAAAATTAATCATGATATTCCTAACATTAAGAATATTCATAAACTGCAGAAAATAATTTTCAGAATTTTTTTGAAATTTTCAGGAATTTTCCGTGATTTCTTTAATAAAATAATACACAGAAAATATAAATAAATATTTCAGAAGCTGAAACAGTATAAATTCTATACCAGTAATAGCATATGATTTCAGTATACTTCTATAAAACATTCAAGTCCAAAAAATTAATTATGCATGCACAGAAGCATTTAACGTAAAAAATACTGAATTAATAACTCAGAAAAATACTGTTTTCGTTTCAAAAAAATATGAAATTTAAACAGATCGTAGGCAAAGTAATTATAAGACTAGCCATACATGCCATGCTGAAAACAGAATTATAGCGAATATTTTATGAGCAATTAATGTGGTTTTTTAAAGTAAAACAAACAAATAGAGCCTTAGAAATACTAATCCCACACCACACCTGCCTCAGGTGCGTGTAACAACGCAAGTGCTGACGCTTGTGTCAGCACTGATGTCAGCGTACGCAGTGCGACAATCCCGATTTCACATGCCTCACTTTCATTAATATCTGATAATTTTGAACAACAATGATTCATCTTACTAAAAGCATCACTACTTATAGCACTAATACATTAAAAAAGTAAAAAATAAAATAAAAAAATACAACTCCAAGACCAAAATATCACATCATTAATGATGGGACCCACTGCCACCTAATTAGTGGGAGCACTAATTAGTGCTCCTAAGCATTTTTCAATTTTGAAACATAAAATTACCAATGATAATTTATTATTTATTAATGTAATTTTACATGTGAATGTTCATAAAAAATATAAACAGAATAAAAAAAAACTGATAAAATTATTTTGACCAAACATCAGTATTTTATACAAACAAAAATAATATATATACATATATTATTATAAAATATTAATTTCATGGATATTTAATAGTACTAAATCTGATACCAATGATGAAAATATAATATTATATACACAGTGAAAAATAATATGAATTCAGACAAACCTTATTAGTAAACATATTGCATAATGAATCTAGTTTAAAAGGTGAATCACATACTCTTAGATAATCTCTACAGCAATTGAGTAAAATTAGTAGAGTTTTACCCACATCAATCATAATATAAAGACATAATGGTTTATAAGAAGAGAGAACATATATATATATATATATATATATATATATTTTTGTTATATCAAAATACAGAACCCAAGGTCTATTTATATAAGAAAGTTAGGAGACCCATCGGATAAATATATTATCTAATATCTATCCTATATCTATAATATCTAATCAATAATTATCATATATCATATTAACAATTATCCAATTATCCTATATCTTGATATATAATATATTACTGATATTTAAATCTCTCCTAATTGGGTTGTGCCATCATGAACGACCCAGTTGAGTCCGAGTTCTAAACCCAACCCAGTTTCTAACCGTTAAAATAATCTCAGTATAATTTATCATAAAATGATATAATTATTAATTTAACTTCAATTAGATTAACTTAAACTCCTATTGTACTTGAGATTGACATGTCATGTAAATGAATAACATCGAATGAGGTTCTTAATGACTTTATTTTAATAGGTCAAAACTATGCCACATATAATGTTGATCTTGTCTCTAATTGAGCTGATTATTTCAGTTTGGCCTCATCCTATAAAGTTAAAGAATATGCATATTTGAGTTACCAATACGGCTTACAGATGCAAAATGGATGCCTAGCCAGAGTGCAAGAATAAAAAGGGGGTTAATAGAATCATTTCTTTCTTTTTTTTTAGTGGGTCAAAAGCATAAACTTATCCTCATTATCTTGATAACTGCCACATAGGGTTACTGGAATATAAGTGTAATGCATGTGGGACCCCACATATGCCACCACAAAACCTAGGGCTGGTTGGAACATAGTTGAACTTGGCCAAACATCACTCAAATCGAAAACGAAAACGAAAACAATATTTATAGTATATAATCTTTAATAAAAAAAATAATATGATGATTATATTTTGAAAAATATAAACCATATTTATGAATCTTTTTCTTTAAAAATGATAAAATTTAAAGTTAATTATATTATTTTATATTAATTTTATGCATAATTTTTGTGTTTATATATTACTACTCAAGTGAGGAAAAAAAAAATAGAGAAAGAAAGTAAGGCCTCGTTTGTTTTTAGAAGTAGAATAGAGAGGATTAATAGTGAGGGGATTAATAATGATTGAATTAAGTAAAATTGTATTTGTTTTGATGATAATTTTTAGTGTGGGGATTATTAAATTATTATTCTATAAAAGAAATATAAAATATTAAAAAAAATTATAATTTTTACTTAACAAAAAATATAAAAATATTAAACATTACTGTTAAAAAATGCCCAACGTGTAAAATAAATAAAAAATAAGTATTAAAAAAAAAAACTAATCCAGATGACTAATTTCCTAATACCACCTCTACCTCTTCCATCTCAATCCTAATACCAAGACACATCCTAATCTGATAGGATTATAAATTCCTTTTTCATCTTCCAAAATAAATATAAAATATAATAAGTCTCACTTCCATCTCAATAAGGGGTGGGCACGGGTTGGTTGCGGCCACGAAACCTTCAATCCGCCATCCGTCCGCTAGATTGGCGGATTGGAGAAAATCAATCCGCATCCGTCCACCAATCCGACGGATGTGGATTGAGCGGATTGGCGATTTGACAGATGGATGCGAATCAGTTTGGCGGTTTAAAATTTTATTAGTTTTCAACATAATTCAACTTGTGCACTTTTTCAAAAAAAAAAAATATTACAGTCAATGACTTAAAAAAGTATTACAATCACTGTATCCCTTATCTAAAAAAAAAAAATTTAAAACTTTAGAATATCACGATCACTGCATGCCTCATTTATATATTACAATCATAGCATGATTCATCCACATAAAGTATTACAATCTATGGTTCTTAAAATATAATAACAATTCAAACCATCAAAATCATGAACAAAGCAGTAGTAGAGATTGTATGTCTCTGTATTGTTACATCTATATATGTTTTTGAAAATAAAAACCAACCAGCATATATCATATTTTCTATTTATTATTTTTAGAGTTAGATTTAAAAACCAAAAAATATAGATAAATAATACGTTTATTTTTTTCAATTCAAAAAATATATTCAAGTTGAAAACTTTTTTTTAACAGAATATTTAAACTCTTTTTCAATTGAAAACACAAACATAATATTTAAACAAATTGAAAACACAAACTCTTATAAATTACTAGGGGTGCTCGCGGTTTGGCAGTTCGGTTGCGGCCAAAGAAATCTCAAATCCGCCATCCGTCCGTCAAATTGACGGATTGGAAAAAATCAATCCGCAACCGTCCGCTCGTCATCACGCAACTGTCCAAAATACAATAGATCGGCTCAATTCGATTAATTTTAACAGATCAATATATCCACTGCTCACCCCTAATCTCAACCTCATTCCCATTTCTATTTTCCAAAACAGACGGAGCATAAGAGATGTGCCCTATTTATTGGAGAAAGTGGGGTGACGACGCTCCTTTGAAACACTGCTGGTTGACACTACTGCCGTTTTGGGACCCACCATCAAGGGGCAAGATTTTGCCAACTGGACCCACCTCCTCATTATGGGACCCATGACTTCTTCAGGTGGCTTCTCTTCATTATTATTATTATTATTTTAATTACACCATCTAATTATGGAAGTAATTGAGAATAATAGCTATTAGATGTTAATTTTACAAACTGAACGTGACATCTATTTAATTTGTCACAAACCCTATCAATGAAGAGTAGTCTTCCTTCTTTGCAAAGTGGTAAGAGGACACAATGTTTTTGTTACATTGTTCTACTAGAGTTTATGTATTTTCTCAAACAAAAAGGAAAATAATTATATATTTTTTGTTGGAGATATCAAATAAATGAAAATTAAAAAATAATTATAAATCACTGAAAATTGTGTCTGATACAAATAAAAATTGTGTTTCAATATAAATATATAATGAGTTCGATGCAAGTAAAAAATGTTCAGTGCAACTAATTATAAAATTTTGACTCATTTATAATTAATTTTCCAATTTTTCATTTATACGAAAATCCCCCTAAATGTTTTCATATCAAACCATTTTGGTTAAATTTTAAATCAAACTTAAGGTATCTAGTAAAATTCAAGAATATTATTATGAAAGCATGAAATTAGAGTTTCTTAAATTATAAGTCTGAATTGTAACAATCCCCACTTTAGGATAAACAAATATATGTCTAGATAAACATATAACATATAGTAGAATCTGATAAAATGAAACGAGAGTCTCATTTGGCAAAGATATATGTACATAATTAATATATAGAAATATAGTTAATAAAATAACAGTTTGTTCAAAGTTAACTCTTATATAATAGAACACACATTTTTAATGAATCTGATCTATACATTAAAATTTTAAAATATTTTTTGGTGTACAAATTTTATATTCATAACATTACCCATTTGCAAAAGCAAGGACACAATGCAAAACCCTCATTCCATGCTTTTGTGACCCTACATAAACAGTCTGTCACAATCTAAAATATGGTATCATTATCAACAATTTTATCAAAAAATTGCCACTGAAAGTGACCCTATGGTTACAACATTCATCATTAGTAACAACAAAAAAAAGGATTAAGTATAATTAAGGTGCCCATTGAATCTTGAAAAAGTATGTTCTCATTCTCAAACAAACAATAATTTCGTGGTAATTAATTGTTATTAAAAACAGCTTTGTTGTTAGGCGGGATATCAGTAAATAAGGTAATTAATTTACTGCCGTAAATTGTACTGACATTAGGCAATTTTTTGTCCCCTAATAGCCCCATTTTTGGGTTCAAAGTCTTGTTTTTAATTCAATTGTTTAAAGTAAATTAGTTGTAATCTTGTTTGACTTAAGTTATGATTAATCCAATAGCATCCGCTTTGTTTTTTTTTTTTTTTTCCCCGCTCTTTTTTTATTTTTTATTTTAAATGGAAATTGCCTCCATTGCCTTGGCTGTTAATTATAGGATTTTTGCTCTCTGTGAATGTCTTCCTTGAATTGGTGAATGCTAGTTTTTTGCTATAATATTTATTTATGTTTTAAAATTTTGACCTCATAAAAATCGAAATTCTGTTCCTTACAAAGAAACCTAAAGGTGAAGATCTCTCTTATTCTAGCAAAAAATTTAATTTCAAATGAAGCAATTTAAATCCAAAGGACATCTAAATAGGTCTGTCTTTCTTTCTTCCTTTTTGATTTTGTTTTGTTAACTAGCAATTTGGAAAATTGAACATTATAGTTGGATTTATCATAGCTTAAATTATTGTCAAGGTCAAGACATTAAGGTCATGTTTGTTTGGATGGACATGGGCTTAGGATTGGACTAATAGTCCAAGAAAATTATTAATCCGTTGTTTGGTTAAAAAATTAAAATACGGATTAACAATCCTTTCGGATATGATGTCCCCCATTTGATGGATTATTCAATCCCACAAAAAGGTGTAGGATATAAATTGGGAGATTAGCCAAAATCAGGACTAACTCATCAAATGACCAAATTAACCCTCACTATATATCATATTTGTTAATTATTTTATTCTACAACCTTCACTTCTTCCACGTTGCTGTGATGAGATGAGAGTCTTCAAAGTTCATCGCCGAGCTTGAGCCACTAATCACTGATTTGGAGATCTGGAGCAACTGTTCATCGATTTGGATCCACCATTTGTTGATTCGTTGATCTCAACAAGGCAACTATTCATCGATTTGGATCCACTATTTGTTGATTCACTGATCTCAACAAATTTCAGTGAGTAATTCTTTTTTTTTTTTGTTCCATTGATGTTCGGTTTGAATTAAGGTGCTATTACGTGGTTTGATTTGCTATGAATCTTTGTTTTACATTGGTGTTGTTATAGTGATTGCTCTTTCTCTCTCTTCATCTTCATAGATCCATATCTAGGGTTATGAGTTTTTCACTCACATTGAAATCGCAGATTTGTTGATTGTGAGTTCATAAATGGATTAATTTATCTTCAACACGATTATACGATACTACCATCTCCAAGTTTTTCCAGCAAATGAAAAGCTCTGATCCCTGCTTTGTAGCTACGTCCCTTCCTCAATTGCACTCTCTTTTAGTCGTCGTGTTGTCGTGTTGAATCAGGTTCGTCTCTTCAAGTTGGGTTTGTGTTTTGTGACTTGTTTAATTTTTTTTTGATTGATCAATAATTGCCTACTTCGTTATGGTTTGCACTTCAATTCACGAACTCTTTAAAAGCTATTTACGATCCGTACATGTAATCCTGTAATTCTCATCTTCTGGAAGGAGAATAGGGTAGTTAGGTGATTTTGGGTTGATGATACATATATATATATATATATATATATATATATATATATATATATATATATATATATATATATATATATATATATATGTTAACTCTTAGAAAAGACAAACATAGAAAGATGTATAATTGTATTTGTAATTTTTAAAATCCAATTACTCTAGTGGATTTTGATTTCAGAATATGTTTTCTAATCTTTTCTGAATCGCACCGAATCATACGATTTACTCATTTTCCGATTCAGCAGAACAATTTGTATGTGTCTTCTCTTCCTCCCATTTAGAGGTATCAAACAATTTTTAAAGAATTAAAATAGCTTTTTTTTGTGAATTCATGATGTAATAAGATATTTTCCTGAAATATCTTATTACAGATATGGTGAGAGTGAAAAGTTTCAGGTCAGATATGAGAGAAAGGACATTCTCTAAAAATGTTCAGAGGTTTCTTGTCTTCTCATGAGCTGAAATCTTATATATATGATGTGCATGCATTTATTTAGGACTTACAGAAAAGAAATGTAGCCTGTTTCTGTACATTTGGAAGTTTGATCAAGAAAGAATTAAACCTCTTGTCATTGGCTTGCAATCAATGATGATGTAGTGGAAGGGTTGTCCATGATTGCTAACAAGTTGGGTGAGGTATTTTCTGCCACCAATGAAAAGCTGGATTTCATTGGTCGAAGAATGGGCTATGAACATGATCTCGCATCTAAACGGGCAAGTTTGAATGATGAACTCATTAAGTTGCCAATTGCTCTTGATGAAAGACTAGATGCTTGTGAGATCATATCACAAAGTGCTCAAAAGCTTGACATGTTCTTCAGCTTGACACATGATGACAAACTATGGTGGGTGATGAGGTTGCTACGTAGGAGTGCTCCATGATAGACTCGTGGCTCTTTTATGTCCTTCTACGTACTTAGTTTTTTTTATTACTCTAATGCATGTAATAAGGACTTGACTTTTGGTTTTTTTTTTTTTGTTGAACTACTCATATTTTGCTACTTCATATTGCAATATGCTACTTGGAATGGTTATTTTGAAATGATGAATGGTAGATTTATATTTCTACAATTTCATAGTTGAATGATTTTTGATATTTTTTTTGTTCAAAAAAAAAGATAGTTAAATTTTGTTTAAATAAATGCCTTTTTGAATTTGGGCAATGAATGGTTGGATGATTAAAATAACAGGGCATATTTTTTAATGATTGTTTGTGTATATATAAATTTTATACTTGAATGGTTTTTGATTTTTTCTATTAAAAAATAAGTGGGGGTTAAATTTTGTTTAAATAAATACTTTTTTGAATTTGAGCAATAAATAATTAGATGATTAAAATAACAGTGTATTTTTTAAAATGGCTCCTTAAGGTATATATAAATTTTATAGTTGAATTATTTTTTATTTTTTCTATTAAAAAAAAATGGGTTAAATTTTGTTCAAATGAATCGAAATGGATGTGGAGCAATAATATGAAAATTTGCTTTTTAAAAATTATAGCTCATTTTAGTGCAAAATTTTACATTAATTATAACATGGGTATTATGGTCAATATATTGGATGTCTCATATCTTGTCATGTCCTATTCATTCAAATCTCCTTAAACAAACATTGGATTGGATAATATTTTATTAATCCCCCTTATAATCCTAACTCAATCCAAACATAGGATAAGATACACAATCCAAAGGATTCATAGTCCTAGGACTATTAGTCATTGGAATGCTAATCCAACCTAATCCAGTCCGCCCAAACAAACATAGCCTAAAGGGTTAAATTCTCTTAAGTGGTGTGGGCAAAGCCTAAATATCAAAGAGTTGGAATTCTCTTCAATGGAATAAGGATCTTAGTTATACGGTTAAGCCATGTTTGTTTGGGTGGACTTGAGCTCGGGATTGGACTAATAGTCCAATAAAATTATTAATCTGATGTTTGGTTAAACAATTGAAGTAGGGACTAATTATTTTAAACTTGACTATTAGTTAAGATAGGATACATAATCTAACGGATTTGTAATCCTAGGACTATTAGTCATGGAAATGCTAATCCAGTCTGCCCAAACAAACATAGCCTTAATCTTATACGGTCACCCATTTTCACAGACAATAGTATTGTTTGAACTATCTAATCTAGTGGGAAAAAAATAAGAAGGAAAAAGTTAATATGTTTTCGACAAAAATAATGCTGAAGATTGTTTCTTAATTAACAAGCTCCAAGATGCTAATAGTTTGTACCCTATTTTTTTTTTTGGTTGTTGTTGTAGTAGTAGTTGCAGTTTTTACTATATGTAGATTTGGCTACCCTCTAATAAAAGGTTTTAGCAAGATCAATTACTCAACTAAAATAAAATGTTAATTATACTTAGGTGTTTAGGAAGTTGTTATTTTAGTAGGTTTTTTTAGTTTTTGATTATTTTTGGAGGAAAAAATTTGTGTTTGGGAAGATAGTTGAATTTTTTTGTAGTTGAATGTGATGTGTGTGAGATAAAAAATGAAATGATTATGGGCTGAATGTGATATTTTGTCTGAATTTGTTTTTTTTTTTTTAACCTATTTTGTCTTTTAGCAAAAAACTATCAAAAAAAAAAAAAACTCTTCCCAAACACCGCCTAAAAGTGAAGATCATTTCTCTACTACACTTGTGATCTCAGATTCAAATAACTAGAAATAAGGCTTGAATCCCCTCTCCAACATATCGTAATATTCATTTATTCTTTTACTAAAAGAATAATAATTTTTGTAGGAAATTTTTTTCCACTAACAAGTACTCCTAACACTCCCATCTAAAAAACAAAAAAACACAAAATCAAAATATATATATATTGTATACATTTTACCGATTGCAAAATATTTTTTATGATATCATTTGGATGTTTTTAGTTGACAAGCCTACAACTTCTATGTGAAAAATTATGGTTTTGAACCTTAACAATATAGAAAATATATTAAAAATTTTATTCCAATATTTAGGCTAAGTAATTATGTATGTAATGGAGACTATATGAAATTAGTCAAGATGAGCTCCAAACACCCTACTAAGAAATTACAATTTTTTTTATGCCTATTTACTTATTTCCTATTCATCCAAATTGCAATATCCCAAGAATATTAGTTAACATTTACTTCTCCATTTTGTTTTTCAAAAATAAAAATAAAAAATGAATTTTAACCAAATCACAAATGCTCATTTACAATTTTTTCACAAAATGAAATATAAATGTGAGACAAAAGATGAACCTCATATTTGAGTTGATTGGAGCATCTATAATCTAGAATAGATGCTTTATCAATTTGATGAAAAGAGCCAAATGAGGCATTCCAACCCTTTCACTAAATTCATATCAAATAGAGATAAAATCAAAACTTTCATCAAAAGACGAGAGTCTTTAATCTTTCATCAAATTTAAATTTATCGTTGGGTCAGACATCCTTCTGGATGTCCACCAAGAACAATTTTAATAGCTTTTTTGTTCATGTCCAGACGACCTCTAGGACATCCGTCTGGACATCCTTATAGACAATCGAGAATGTGAAAAACTCTGATAAAATTCTAATTTTAGTATTGGAGTGAACGGTATCAAATTAAAATTTTTATTTAAATTTAATAAAATTTTTGATTCACTGTTAGAGATGGTTTCATAATATAAATTTGCCGTTTATCTCACATGAATAAAAAAAAAAAATAATTTTTTAATAGTGACTTTTTTACTAAAATAAATATTTTCCAAACATGCTCTCAAACTGTTTTTGGTTACCGCTGGGGTGGTGATAATGTGGATAACAGACCTGCTTTCCACACAGAAGAGTAGAATTTGATACTAGAGGGATTCGTTCATCGGAGTTGGTATTGTACTCATATTGTTAGACTTTTGTCACCTATTGTAAAGTATCAGTGAAGTCTATTGTTACCCCCCAATGGTGAATCTCTTTTTTTAAATTAGATTAATTTAACTGTCAATCAACTATTTCGAACAGAGCACACATGCAATGATACCAGTATCTTTTCTTATGATAACGAAAAGAAAAAAAAACTGTTTTTGGTTACATCTGTAATGGTAAATTTTTTTTTTCATTAAATTTGAGAAAAAAAAATGACGATTTTCTCAATTTGATACGAGACGCTTTAACAATGAGCATCAAAGTAGAATTGAGGGAAGTGGTCGACCGGTAAAAGTAAATTTTTTTTTTACCTGTTTGAATCTTTTTTGACTGGTTTGAACCTATTTATTTGAAAGAGAACCGGTCAACCGGTTGGTCAACCGGCCGGACAATCAGCTGGTTGACCGGTTCAGCTCTCTTAACGGTCAAGAACAATAATTTGGTAAAATCAGTACCTTATTCTCAGTTTAATGATTTTTTTGTTAAATTTTTATTTTGATATCAATTTGGTAAAACGGTTGAAGTATCAAAAAGTATTTTTTTTTTTACTAAAATTTGAATATGATATCAAGTTTGATTTATCGTTAGAGATGATCTTAATTATTATATTATTTTTATGTCTCTGTTTTTGTTACACTTATCATAATCAATAGTTATTCTTTCTTTTGGATTTTAACCCAATAACAATCCTGTTTTTTTTTGGTTACTTTTTACACTATCTTTTGTTAACATCATCATATTCCGTAATTATTTTCATCACATTCTTACTTACAGTTGAGACAGAGAGAGATGATTATAGAGAGATAAATATTTTAGGAGCTACAGAAAGGCCAAAGAAACTTTTCTTTCCTTTTCTCTTCAACCAAACACCACTTCATTTTCTGTTTTACTCCTGAATTTCAGTTATATAGGATTACTTCCACTTCACACCCAGGTCCCTTTTTCATGCCCTTTCTTCAAAATCGTTGATGTCTATGCCCTTTGAAGAACATGATTACATAGGCTTATCAGAGCTTCCTTCAATGGAAAACTCTGAGAAACTCACTACTATTTCCTCAGAAGACCATCATCATAATAATAATAGGAACAACAATAACAAAGGTTTGAATTTGAAGGCCACTGAGCTGAGACTTGGCTTGCCTGGTTCTGAATCACCAGAGAGAAAAAATGTTGTTGGACATGGTGGGTTGGAGGAGAAGAAAAATGGGTACCCAGTTGGTGCCGTGAAAGGTTTGGTCTCGGGGGCCAAGAGAGGCTTCTCAGACACCATTGATGGTGGTTCGGGGAAGTGGGTTTTCTCTGGGAGTGGTGGATCTGATGTTGATTTGGGGAAAAATGGTGGTTTGTTCTCTCCCAGAGGTGTCAATGGTGGTGGGAAGACTCATGGCGTGCCTGAGATTAATACTCAGCAGTCTTCCATGGCTTCCATTGGTGTGAAAGACGCTGTTCCGCTGTCGCCGAAGCCGGTGACGCCCGAGAAGAAGCCCCTGATTCCTGCTGGCAACGCCCATGGGACTGCTCCAGCTGCTAAGTAATTTTCTATCACTTTTCTCTCTCTCTCTCTCTCTCTCTCTCTCTCTCTCTCTCTTTCTCTCTCCTGAGAAAGTTACTGCAAATAAGGCTTTTAACGTGGTCACCCAATTCTTCAATACATTATTTTTTGTTTAATTTTCTTGGTGGGTGGTTTGTTTGTTTTGTGTGTGTGTGTGTGTGTGTGTGTGTGTGTGTGTGTGGTCATTCCCATGTTATTGTGAGTCTTGTTATTGAGGGTAATTGTTTTGCAGCTTCTTTTCAGTGATAGCATATGGTGGTGGATTGTTGTATTTTGTTGTTCACAAAATTTGGGTTTCCCCAATTTGTAAATTTTGCAATCTCCTGATGTTCTGGATACGTTGTATTTTATTATCTTTCTACCACTTTTCTCTTTTTGACTGCAAGTAAGACTGGTAGCATGGTCACCCAATTCTTCAAAACATTTTTGGTTTAATTTTCTTGGTGTTTTTTTTTTTTTTTAAAAATTTTCATTCCCATGCTGTTTTGAATTATTGGGGGTAACTGCTTTGGAGTTTCTTTTCAGGATTAAAATATGGTGGTGAATTTTCTGTAGTTTGTTAATAACTTGTTTACAAATTGGGTTTTCCCCCAATTTGTAAATTTTGCAATGTCCTGATGTTCTGGATAAGTTGTATTTTATTTTTTTATATTTTTGTTTTGAGAGCTATATGTTTTGTGTTTGTTTTCAATGTTTCTATATCAGAGATGAAAAGAAAGGGGTAGCTTGAGATTTTTCTTCTTCATCTTATTCTTTCCTCTGATATGTGGTACAATATGGCACAAGATTTTCTGCCCCTCAAAATTGCAGTTCTTCTGTCCCAATTCGCTCCCTGTATGATCATGCCTCAAGATTTTGTTTCGAAATTATCACCAAAATTGTATGATCGCGTCTTGAGATTATGTGATTCGAGATTCTAACCAAATTGTATGATAGTGCCTTGAGATTCTGTGTTTCGAAATTATCACCAAATCGTATGGTTGGGAGTGCTTTGGAACAAAGCTGAAAAGAAAGAAGTAGCTTGAGTTTTATCTTTATCTTTTTCTTTTTGTGATATATTATGTGGTACAATATGGCATGAGATTTTCTGTTCACCCCAAATTGCAGTTTTTTCTGTACTGATGAACTCCCCATATGATTGTGCCTCAAGATTCTGCGTATCAATATTCTCATCAAATCTTATGGTCGTTCCTCGAGATTCTGTGTTACGAGATTCTCACCGAATCGTATGGCTGGGAGTGGTTTGAGGCAGAGAGACAGGAGGATCCCGGGCTGATACAATATTTATGTCTATGCTCTGTTGATCTTTTATCAGATCTCTTTATTCTTTTAGGATTTTCAGTTGCATTAGTCATGAAAAAAAGTTGGTTCAGGTCCTTTTGCATTTGAGCCACATTAATCACAAAGTTCTCATGTTTGTGTGACAGGACACAGGTTGTAGGATGGCCACCAATTCGATCTTTCCGGAAGAATTCGATGGCTAGCAACCATCCTAAAAATGATGAAAATGGGGATGCAAAGTTGGGTTCGGGTTGTCTCTATGTCAAAGTCAGTATGGATGGTGCCCCGTACCTGAGGAAAGTTGATCTCAAAACCTATGGAAGCTATACAGAACTGTCTTCGGCACTGGAAAAGATGTTCAGCTGCTTTACAATCGGTAACCTCTCTATGAATCCCAAACCCTCCTATGTTTTTATCAGCGATAAGATTGTTGATTTGGCTCTTGAAGTCCCAGATCTGTCTATTATGAAATATGTGTTAAGAAAAAAATTGTTGTCCTGGACCTTACCCTGAAGTAAATCATCAATCTTACTGTCCAACCAATTAAAAGATAGTCGATAGATTCCTTTTTGGGATCAATTCATAAGTTGGCAGAAACAAAGGCATTTCATGTTAGTTCCTATGGGAAAAACATTGGAATGTTTCAACTTCCATGGGATGCCAAATAGCCCATTTTCGGTACCCAGAACATCTTTTGTTTACCCATTCTTTTACATGCACAAAATTTGATTACAAAACCGAACACTTGGGGTGTGACCCACCTCATGTGAAAGGGTTGTGTTTGGTTTTGTGATCAGATTTTGTGCATTTAGAATTTTCCTTAGTGATCTTTTGTTATGGGAAATTGAAAAGAAATGAATTGTTACCACAAAAGGGAAAAAAATAAAAAGAAATGAAGAAGTTAGTTAAGAATTTATTAACTCGCAATGATCTGGTTGTCACAAGAAGTAGCATTTTGGGTCTTTTAATGATGTGATAATTGTGTCAAGACACAAAATGACTATTCCGTTTATAGTTTCCTAAAAACCACAATTGTTCTAAGCCAAAGGGTTTTGCATGATGGTTTCTACTTCATTCAAAGTAACAATGTTGATTTTATCATCGGCTCGTATTGTTCAAAAAGATTACCTTTGTTTGGTATCCAATGGGCTGGGATCCTGAGTCCCAAAACTTCTCATCCAAAACACGAGATATGAGGAATAGGGGGGCATGAACCTTTTTGGAATGGAGAATCCCATGCCGGTATATGGATGTTTGGTATCACTTTTGAATAACAATAATATTTCCATTTGACTTTCATAAAGAATCCTAGAGTTTTAGAGATATAAGGAACTTTTAATTCCTTAATCTTACTTTTCTTTTCTTTTTTTATAAAAAATAAAATAAAAATCTCATTTTCTGGTGTAAATGTGATGAATTACATGTGGGGTGTATCCCTCCCCTTAACCAAGATTCGCGGCAATCCAAAGAAGGCAGGATTTGATCCTGTGTGCCAAGAGACTTTAATCAACTAAAGTAGCATGAAAGCGATTCCTAGGCTGAAAACAATTCCTTTATTTTACTTTTCAAAGTTGTCATTGTTTTTATAGACATGAAATGCTACAAAAGCATGTGTATGCTCTCTCTCTCTCTCAAGGTCAAAATTTTCTTTTGAATTGTGAATGATTGGATCAGGGCAATGTGGTTCTCATGGAGTTCCAAGCACTGATGGACTGAGTGAGAGCCGGTTGATGGATCTTCTCCACGGTTCTGAATATGTGCTTACCTATGAGGACAAGGATGGTGATTGGATGCTTGTTGGCGATGTTCCATGGGAGTAAGTGTGACTCTGATTCCATATTCTGTGAATCTTCTTATCACATTTTTAGAAGCATATAGTTTGGATGAACTCAATAATAATGACTACATTAAATCCATTTAATCAGAATTTGAGCCTGTTCCTATATGATTCCTCAAACAAATTGAATAAAACAGCCTAAATCTGTAATAGCAATATTCACTTGTTTTGTCTATATTCTTATCAAATACATGAACCAAGTTTTGCAGAAAAGGATGTCATTGGTCAGAACCATGGTACAGTGCTTATTCGGTTGCACTTTCGTTTTCATATTTTTTGGAAACATAATAATAAAAAGTTCAAAAACACCAATTGTCTTCAAATTCATTTTTATGCAAAAACAGCATTCAAAAATTGAAACAACTTTTTGGTGTTTCTGAAAAATGTGTGGTGTTTCAGGAAAAAATTTAAAAAATAATTTTCAAAAGCAGTTCCCCAAAGAAGTTTGTATTTTCCAAAAAAATGAAAACAGGAAACAAAAACATAACCAAACATTTTTTTCTTTTCTAGTTTATGAGTTGGAATTGTAGTATAGAAAGTTTTTAAAAGGCTATATTGAGGATTGCCTTGAAGTGAGGCTAAGACAAAACGCAAGCCTCGAAGAGATGCTAATTCAAAACGCACCAACGCTCTAATTTTTAAGCAACTTGTTAAACTTAGTTCATGGTTTAAACATTAATAAAGATAAACCTCTGTTTTAGCAATAGTTTATGGGAAATATCAACCAAGAAAAAAATATGAAGTTAAGTATCAAGTGGGAAGCTCGATAACTTAAGTTAATAATACAGATTTCACTTTTGATAAAGGCAAACTTCTTTCTCTGTAGTCAAATTTTCGATACCTTGAGGATAAAGTATTTACACTATATATTTAATTTTTAATATTGTTTTACTCCTTCAAATATTTTTATTAAATATAAAAATTCAAAATGCTTACGACTTGACACCTTGAGGTTTTATCCCAGTCCTATTTTGATAATTCGAACTTTCATATTGTAGAGTTTGTGGAATATATTATCTATGAAAAAAATCAAGTTTATCGGACATTCATAGCCCATGATCAAATCTTAATTATTTTTTAAAAAAATTATCCAAATTATTTAACCATTTATTTCTTAAAAATAAATGTGATTTCATTATGGGGCTATATATGTCCAATTAATTTGATTTTTTTTAATAGATGATTTAGTCGATAAACTCTATAATATGAACGATTCAGATTATCGAAACAAGTCCAGAATAAGTCTCCACCAAGTGCACAGCGGGCTGCTTTGTGAGGGTAAAACACCTTGTGTAATGCATTTGCCTTTTAAAAACTTTGCTTGTATAATACTGAGATCTTTTATCATTTTGTTACCTCATCATTCACTGCATGCATCCTCTATTTTCTTACCATATAACCAAGATGTATAATAGAGGGGTATTTCTGTCCTGATCTGCTAGTATTTGTTTCTGCAGAATGTTCACAGACTCTTGCAAAAGGTTGAGGATCATGAAAAGTTCAGATGCAATTGGTCTAGGTATGAACTAAAATTGATCATATATGTTCATTTATTGATTACTCTCATACTCAAAATCCCATAATTTGAACATAGCTGACTCTAGCAGACCTGTTATTACAATCATCGTGTTCAATTTTTTTTTTTATCAGCGAAAGTCAGTTGTTAGTAGTTGGATTAGCACCTATGGGAGTTAGCCTCCCCCCCTTGCAAAGCACCTAGTATTTGTCTCCTAATTCAACTTCCTTCTTGAGACTAAGCCCTTAAAAAGTCATGGTGGCCAACTAGGCTAGGCCTAGTTGGTTCAGTCATCGTGTTCAATACATGCTTTGCATGCATATCCATCGCTTTCATATTTTTCTAAATATGCCTTTAACCTTTAAACTTTTAAAATATCAAAATTACTAGTCAACATCTGATGTATGGAATGAACGAAAATATCAGCAAAAATAAGAAAAAAGTGAAATAGAGATTTTTGTGGGGGTGTTTTTATTAAACTTAATTAATGAGCGACTAGCCGCAACAACTTACAACCCTGTAAGTAGGGGGAAGACGCAATGATTACAGAAAATCAAATAGTTACCCAAAAAAAAAAAAAAAATAGCAAATTTGAATTAAGCTCAGTTTTGGAATATTGACTCAGAAAGAACTTCGTGAAAAATAAAAAATAAAAAATCTAAACTCAAAACTCAAAACGGATTTAACTAAAACTCTAAATCAAGTAGTCATTTTTTTTATTTTTTATTTTCAAATTTAAAGGCTTAAATAAAATAATTTGGCCAAAATTCAGTGTTGTGGTAAGTTGGCTGTTTCAGATTGAATCTGGGTCGTTTGGAATGATCCGACAACCTTGAAAAATCTCCCAGATTACGATAAATGGTCAAATGGCTCTATGAACGTGCTATGTAACCACTTTACATCATAATTCTCATAACATTTTATCATAAATGTTTTTGAATCTGGTTCTTGCAGCCCCAAGAGCCATGGAGAAGTGCAAAAGTCGTAACTAGAGTGGTACTGTTTCTCCGAAGGGATCGATTTCTCGATGAGAAAAAGAAGGTTAAGGATTGTAACTCTAATTGCCGGAAGAAGCCTTGAGGATTTGAGATGATGTGCATGCTGTTTATTATTTGTGTGTTCTAAAGAAGTCTTTTTTTAGCCTTGTTGTGTGTATGTACTGGGAAAAACATTCTAGTAGCAGAAGAGATGTTGACAGCCTAGTAGTTTTTGTTAGGTAATGCTTGTTTTTCTGTCTCTTTCAGTCTCATGTATTTTGAGTAGTGCTTGCTGCTCAAGGTTTGAAATACTCTACATATGTAAATGGTTTGTTGTAGCATTGTAGCATATCTCTCTCTCTCTCTCTCTCTCTCTCTCTATATATATATATATATATATGTATATATATAATGCGCACACATTTTGATGACAACTTCAGATGCCATGAAAGAAAAAGGTCTAGTGATTTAGGAACACAAAAATAACCACATTTTTTTTCGAATTTTTTGTCTTCAGTATTTTTCTTTAAAATTATGTCTTTTTTTTTTTTTTTTTTTAACTTTTATGGTCCATTTAGTGCGGAGGAATCTAAAAAGTAGAATATTTTTGAAAAAATTCAAAACAAATTAAAAAAAAAAAAAAAGTCAAAATAAGCCCAAAAAAATCATTCAGTGTGTTTGGTTTGAGTTTTTTGAATTAAGTTTTTTGAAAATTGAGTTTTTTGGTTTTCGTGTTTTTTTTGTTTTAGTGAATATTTTTTAAATTTTAATTTTTTTTTTATTTTTTTAGATGCACCTTCTTTAGATGTATCTAAAAAGTAAAAAAATTGTAAAAAAATATTTTTTTAAATTAATAAATACATAAAAATATAAAAAATGTACCGAATTATCGTATTTTTTTGTATTTTTGGTATTTAGTGAACTTTTTAAAAGGTTTTTTTCAATTTTTTTTGACTTTTTAGGTATATTTATGTTAGGTATGTCTAAAAATTAAAAAAAAATTGCTCAAAATATTAAAAAAAATTCAATAAAAACAAAAAAAACACGAAAAATAAGAAAGTAGAATTTTTTAAAAAATATTTTTAAAAAATGATAACCAAGCATTATTTTTTGGCTTATTTTTGTATTTTCTGAACTTTTTTTGAAATTTATTTTAAATTTTTTAATTTTTTTGGTTCATCTTGTCTAATAGAATCTAAAAGTTTAAAGTTTTTTTAAAAAAAAATAAAAAATACTAAAAAAATGGGGGGGGGGGGGGGCGGACATTACGCAAAATTAGGGAAATTTTTTGTTGTTTTTTCTTTTTCTGTTTTTTTTTTTTTTGGAAAACAAAAAACATGTTTGACAAGAAATCCTTGTTTGGTTATGTTTTTGTTTTCGTGTTTTTGTTAACAAAAACGTTGAAAATTTAAAAATGTTTTCATTTTTGAATTTTTTTTTAAGATCCTTGATATTAAAATTTTATAAAATAAAAGGTATATAACATTTTCATAATAGTTGGGGTCTCTCAATATTTTCATACTGAAAATTCAACACAGAAAAATTTTGTTCGACAAAGAGATATTTTAATTTTTATAGTGAAATTTCTCTGATATGATCACAAAGAAATTTTGAAATTTCTCTAGTATGATCATATAGAAATTTCATCAATGGACCTTAGTTTAAAAAAATAAAAAATAAAAAAAATAAAAATAAAAAAGAGAGAAAGACTTACATATATATCCAAATAGGTGAACTTAATAGGTCCTATGATAATTAATAGTATTTTTTATCAAACAATATTAAAAAAAGGTCATTAATTGTTAATTTTCAGTGACAGTTTGAAAATTTTGTCACAAAAAATGTTAGTAAGTTTTAGCGACAGTTTAAACAAATTATCACAAAAAAAGTTATTAATTTTTAACTTTTAGCAACAGTTAGAAAATTTCGTCACAAAAAAACGTTACTAATTGTAAAATACAATTTATAAAAATCATGACAAAAAAATCACTAATTGTGAATTTTTAACGACATACAAGAAAAATTATTTTGAGTCACAATTTTATTAAGACTTATTTTCAATAAAACTTTATGGGAATTAAATTCAACTATTATGACCAATTGGTACTTTACCTTTGGAGACACCTCATTTTTTACAACCCTTATGACTTGGACACCATTGTATGCACACCCGATAATGAGTTTATTTGCTCGTCAAGTACTCGAAATCCTCAGCGGAATGCCACAATTTTAAGCCTTTCAAACCCTGCGCCCTTGCTGCCTCAGTTTTGGACCAAGCCTTGGTTCTTCAAGCCTGCAGCTTTTGGTAGCCTGCCAGCCACTTTTAAAAGCCGCCAGCCGCCAGCCATCACTTTTGGGTTGCCGGCCACCGATGTAACTTGCCTGCCACCAGTGTATTTTGCAGATATTTTATTCCAGCTGTTTGCACAAATGAATGCATCTATCCCCACGTGTAGGGCTGCATCTCCTTGAGGGAATTTCATGTTTTCTATATATATATGAGGCCCTTCTCTCATGTTTTAAGGTTAGAAAATTTTGAGATCAAAAATTTTCTTCTCTCTCTCTACCAAATCTCTACACTTTTACTTATAAATCTTCAACCTTTTCCTATACACCCATAACCAAATCTCACCATCTCTAAACTGAGGTACTTTTGAGCTTGGTTTGAGCTCTAAAGGGTGTGTTTACTTGATTTTGTTACATGGAATTGCTTCTTCTCTTCAAGAAGTATAAGGCTTTACCTATTTGTTTGCTTTCTCTACTATTTTTTCTACTGTTTTTCCATTGTTTTGGGCTGTCAAAACTCTGTGTTTTTTGGGCTGAAGCTTGGGTTTAAGGCCATTAAAGGTTGAGGGGTTGATAACCCTTCTTTATACCTTGTTTTGGAGGTCTTTGCCCTTATGTTTCCCACCCTTTTACTATCTTTTTTTTAGTTTTAAAACACTGATTTTTAGAGCTTTTTTAGTAGCCAAAAGCATGTTTTGAAGTTCAAATTTAGAGGGGTTAACCTCCCCTCCTTGTGTCTTGCCTACTAGCCTAGTTGGTGCCATGTTTTAACATTTTAATCTAATGATTTTTAGCTTAATTTCAGTATGTTTTATGACTTATTTTAGCATTGTTGTTTGCATTTGAGCATTGTTTTGGATTGTTGTTTGCATTTGAGCTTTGTTTTGCATGCTTATAGTGTAATAGTCCTCATGAGTTTGGTGCTCTAGGTCTTAGACACCATCTTGTTTGAGTTTATAGCATTTATTTATGTTTTTCTCACTCATTTTCAGCACTTAATCATCTCTACAACCTCACTCCTTTCTTGGTTTTTTATTTTGCTTTGAAAGTGGTTCAAACTATTTGTTTGTTTAAAGCATAAGATTAAGATGTCATGCTTAATGGTTTAATCTTTTAGTGGGGTTCATTACCAACGGTATGATATCTCTTTCATGCCTACAACAACTTTTGGTTTGAGTCTTCTTTCCATTCGAGGACTTAAACTCACCCTTGGACTTAATTAAATTAAAGGATGGAAAGGTAACTAAAAGAAAGTAATTAAAACTTAGAATTAAAAGTGAGCAAGATAATAATTTGGTTGTGTTTAGTTGGACGTTAATTGAACACATGGAAACTTAAACCATTTCATACTCATTAGTGATGAAATGATTCAAGGTTCCAAGGAATTTGGTTGTATTCAGTCGGGCGTTAATTGAACACATGGAAACTTGAACCATTTCATACTCATTAGTGATGAAATGATTCAAGGTTCCAAGGTCACCACTTCCCTTGATCATTCATGAAATGTGAAAGGTTTGTGTCTTGTTTTGCATTTATTGAACTTGCACACTTGGTTTCATAAGCCATTGTGCAATGAAATTACATCCATTAATGGTTTGTGAACCGAACTTGCTACTCTTTGGATTGGCTCATGAAAAGGAGGGGTGAGTTGTGCAAACAAACCCTTGAAATACTCTGTATATGCTCTATTTTTCCTCTATTGCTACAAGATGAACCTGTGCATCAGTGGCCGGCAAGCCACTTTCAATGGCCAGCAGGTGGCCGACAACCTTTATCACTGGCTAGCCGGCCACTGATAAAAAATTGAGCAATGTGCTTTTGAGGCAGCGCAGAGTTATTCTGGAAGTGGGCAATAGTGTTGGTGTTCAACTATGTAAACAGAGGCATTCAGAAGCAAAATAGTGGCTTTTTGGGTGAAAACCGAGCATGTGCATGAACATCCCTCATTTCTCAGGACGTAGTAGTTAGTTGTTTAGTTTAATTACTTATTTTAATTGCACTTGTGTTGTAATTATTTAATTAGTTAGTTAACTAGAATAATTAGTTAATTCAAGTGCTGTAATAATTAGTTAAGTAGTTTAGCTAGTTATTCATTCGGTTTTGTAATAATTAGCTTAATTAGCTTAGCCTCAATTAGTGAGCTAGTTAGCTTAGTTAATTCATTCGGACTCTCCTTCGTGAGAGCGCAATGTAATAATGTGTATATCTCCCAACCCTATATCTTTCTCCCTTTTATTTACTAGCTTATAATGGTCAGTTCAGGGACATCACGTTTCAATTAGCATTCTCCATGTTTGCATCCATTTGAATTGTATACACCGTGACTCGGTTCATCATTCTAACTATATTGTTAGTTCAATACTTTTTTTTTTTTTTGAATACGTGCTTAGACCGCATACTATTTCATTGATTCATATGCCATATTAATAGCCGAGCCTATTAGTTGCATTGTTGCATTTGTTGCATTAATCATATTGCATAAAGTTAGAATCATGCATCTTTCTAACTTTATCATCTTTTTGGCTTGGAGTACTAGGTGAGCCTTTACTCGCTTTAGCATAATTACATGAGTATTCTTGTTGTCATATCTAGCATGTTTGCCATGAGGCTAAATGCTTAATTAATAAACTACTTGTATGCCTGTAGATGAAGGCTTATTGCTTGAATTGAGGTAATTTGAATAATGTTTATATGTGATCACTTTTTCAAGTGATACATATTTCGAAACAATTTTCAAAACAAACATGACTCGAAATGTTCCAATTCTTGCAAATTAGTCTATACTTTTGTGTGTGTATGTGTGTGTGTGTGTGTGCGCGCGCGTATGTGTGTGTGTGTGCGCATCACATAGTAATGCTAGCCTAATAACCGGAACAAGAGCATGCAATGTAGATAAAAATCATATCATGATTAGTAGAGGCTGATCTCTAATCGGGCGAGCGGGGGTGCTTAATTCATGACATTCCCCTCTCATACTTAAGTTCCCAAGCTGAGACAATCTCGGTGATGACAGACACGTGGCTTTTGGCACAAGTCATAAGTTTCTTAAATTTCTCAAAATAAAATATTTAAGTGGCGACTATGTAACTGGCAAAACAGTCCATTTTTGGCAATTTGATTCAAAATCGATTTTCCAAAAGATTTGTCGGATTTGGATTCTTTGGTGTTTATCAATTTTACATTGCACTTGTGAAATTAGATTCAAAACTGCGAGAGTTCGGACTGTAGGGCTTATATTTCGAACTTCCGAAAGAGGGCGCGAAAAAGTCGAGCTACAACCTTAAAAAAATAGGACTGCTATTAGCACCTATCTAATGTCTTTGGACTCTCCGATTCCTACTTTTTTCTTTATTACAATTATACTCTGAAGTAAAATTACATTAAAGGATAATCTTTAATGAAACACCCACCCACCAAATAAAAATGATTAGAATGACACTCTACAATATTATATACCCACCTCCCCCGCCTAAACATGTTCCCCACTAACCTAAATACAACATATTCCTCTTCATCACCTTCTTAAACCCTAAACGTAATCTTCATCATCACCATCCTAAACCCTGAACCAGAAATCAGTAATTAAAGTTCAACGTTCAAGTCGTTTCAAAATGCTGCACTATTCATATCACATATCCGTTATTTCACCATTCGTTGATACTTATAAAGCAATGGAGGACGATTACAACAACTCTTATGAGGTCGACGTTGTAATGGTAAGTTTATCTATCTTGCATTAACGATTCTCAATAGTTACTGTTTTGTTTGAGTTTGATCGGTACTTGATTGCCGATTATTAAAGTTTTGTTTGGTAACATAGTGCTGAACATAAACATTTAGTTCATAAAATGGGTTTCGAACAGTAATATAACCAATCGGTGGATGTGTTTCGAACAAAACTTGATAAGAGATTTTCGATGAGTGAAAGAGATTTTCGTCGATTGAGAGGTTACAACGTCGTTCACTGACCGTCATTGTTCACTCCATTGTCGTTCACTGGCTTCGAAGGATTGTTGTCGTTCACTGGTTTTGAGGGACCATTATCGACTCCTCATTCTTCAATAAGAGAGGATACATTTAGGTGGGTGTGATGATATTATAAATACGAGTAAATTTGATATTAAGTGGGGTGTTAGAAAAAATCTTTTTAAAATTTAGGATTTAGGGAGAGGGTTCAAAGAGATGAGGGGTCCAAAGAAATTAGGCAGATGCTAATAGCAGCCCTGAAAAATCCATATTAAAACTCTCCTATTATCCAAAATTTGAGAGTGATATTTCATTAATTTTTCCTTCATTTTTATGCAAAAATATATTCAAAAGCAACTTTGAGTTCCCTAAAAAGTGGGTATGAAAACGATAACGGAAAAACAAAAATACAACCAAATGGGAAGGATTATGTTATGAAAAAAACAAGAAAAAATAAATCTACTTTTTAGGAAACATTAAAAAGCTGTCTTTGAATTTTTAAAAGCTAAATTTGCAAATATTTTTGGTTCATAAGTTTTTAAAAATAGTTTTCAAATTTTTAATTTGTATTTTTTGATTTTAGTGAATTTTTTAAACTTTTTCCCTTTTTAAATTCACTTAATCTAGATACAACTAAAAAGTACAAAATTTAGGGAAATTTTTTTTAAGGTCCCTAATAATAACAATTTAGAGGATAAAGGACACACAAAAAGATAGTGATGCATCACGTCCCTGAAACAACTTGGCGCGCGTTTTTAATTATTTTGTGGACCAAAATACCCTCGCCAAAATCAACACAGAAACAAACTCATTCCGACGTCTCAGTTACATTCCAAACATCCAGCATCTTCACGAACAGGAGAACAGCAGAATTAGGGTTTCAACATCATCTGCACCATCGACATTAGAGCTTCGTTATCTTCTCCAAAAATCATTCACATTCCTTCCTCACAAATTTCTCTGACCTAGGTTAAAGCTTCGTTTTCACTGCTCATCATCATCTCAGTTCATCTTCGTCGCGTCGCATCTTCATCGCGGGCCATATCAGCTCGTCATTCAAGTTTCATCCTAACTCTGGTGAGTTTTTCTACAATACAACTAGATTTTCTCTGGAAACACAGTTAATAGCATTTTATAATAACCTTTCATAAATTAGGGTTTCAATTTTGTAATAAAAAGCTACCTGAATTTGAAAAAATTTATTTCTGTGTATTTTGAACTTATTCTTCAACATGTTTGTGTGATTTTATCTGTAAATTTCTCTGGCATTTGAATTTCTCTGATTTTTTATTAATGTACGTTTCTTCTTTCAATTTTCTCGGGCATGTTTATTTTCACAACAATTTTTTGTGTTTTTATCTTATTCTTGAACATGTTTCTGTAATTTTGCCTATAAATTTTCCTGCTCCGTAAATTTCTCTGTAATATGTATTTTTAATTGCAATGTCTTTCTTAATCTAGAATGTCTATTGCTTTCTTGCCTCTGTCTTAAGTTTCTCTTGTATTTATAATTTTCTCTGACCACATCACATCACTTTCCTCCCTTGTGTCTTTGTCATTTTTAATTTTCTCTGGAATTTTAATATTATGGACTGGAATGAATGTTTCTTCTTTGAATTTTCTCTGCCATATGCACTTTGAGAAAAAAGTTATTTCTCTGAATTTTGATCTTATTCTTGAACATGTTTCTGTCATTTTGTCTCTGAATTTCTCTGCTTTGTAAATTTCTCTGGAATATGTATCTTTCTCTGCAATGTCTATTACACTCTTGCCCCTGTCTAAGTTTCTCTGGTATTTATAATTTTCTCTGACCACATCGCACCACTTTCCTCCCTTGAGTATCTCTATCATGGTTAATTTTCTCTGGTTCTGTATGTAAATTTCTCTTGCATTTTAATATTATGAATTGAAATTTTCTCTGGAATGGAAATTTCCTCAAGAATGTGTAATTTTCTCCAGAATGTGCATTTTTCTCTGGTATGTTTATTTTGTTCAATTCTCGATTTCAATATGGTGTACTTCTCAGTGGCATGTTTACATTACTTTGTTTATTTTATCTTTGCTAATTGTGGAATGGAAATTTTCTTTCACTTGCCATGTTTACTTTTTTCTATCATTCATTTTCTCTGGTATGTTTACTTCTATCTGTAATTTAAACAATTATTGAAAATTTCTCTCCCATGTTTATGATGCTGTGTTGATTTTCTCTGACATTTAATTTTTAATGTCCAATTTTCTCTGGCATGTCAAATTTTCTGTAATTTTCCCTTATCTGTAATTTTCTCTGGCATCTCCAATTTTCTCCCTTATCTGTAATTTTCTCTGACATGTCCATTTTTCTCTGGGATTTAATGTTGACATCTTTATGCTTTAATCATTGTCTAGAAATGGCAAAACGTAAAAGCAGCGAAACACCGGAAACACCAAGCAAAAAACAGAAACTCTCTCAGTCTTCTTATGGACTAGGATAAAAAACCAGCAGCAAAACACTAGAAACACCAAGCAAGAAAGAACAACTCTCTCAGTCCTCTTATCATCTAAGATCAAAAATCAGCACTAAAACACCACAAACTCCTTCCCAAAACACACAAGTCCAAGCTGATGAAGCAACTAGCATCCAGATGAGTACCCCAACTTCAAAAGACTCAAGCTCAAGGGGGAAAAAACCTGTTAAACTCCACAGAAAGAGAGCTCACTACAGCATTCAATTCCGATCCAACCTCTCATCTGTCGTCTCCTTATTTCAAACACTTAAATTCAGTTCAAAACATCTTCTAGAGCTTCAAAAGACCCCATTCTGGTATTTGATCCAAGCTCTAACCACTGGAAGGATGGATCCAAAGAAATCTAGGAAATCCGATGATGATGCAGTTGCCATAATCCAATGTTACAATGAAAAAACAAAAGCATTCACAGTTGGGAAGAAGAACCTGACCTTTACAACAAATGACATGACCTTGATTTTTGGTTTGGAAGGAGGTAAAGGAGCCATGTCATTAAGATACTCTAAAAAGCCAAAATCTGCATTCCTCAGGAGAAGATTCCAAAAGAACACAAGGCTCACTGGTCCTGTTCTTAAAAATGCCTTGATCAAAGCAATGAAAGGCAAGCAACCAACTGACTTCAAAGATGTAGCAATCATTGTTACATTGTACTTGTGTCTCACCCTATTTTTTGCAACAAGTGGGAATTCAATAGGTTGGGTTTTTATAAAGTATGTGGAACCTCTTGAATCAATGAAACAGTATGATTGGCCGGAAGCAATCACATCAACATTGATTGATTCTATCATGGCATTGCACAGAACTCCAGAAAAAGTTACAGGGTGTGTCATTGCATTGCTGGTAAGTATAATATCCATTCAAATTTGCAGTTATCATACTTACAAATTTGTGCGTTTACAAAATTTTATTTACTTTCATTTTCATCACAGTATTGGCTATGTGAACATGTAACTATCATTGACTCGGAAGACAGTAACACAACAGACTTCCCAAGATGTGCCAAGTGGAACCTTCAAACCTTGACGAAACAGCTCCAGAAGACACCAGTCCACTCTCTTGCACCTCGACAAGTTAGATTCCTATTGCTACTGAAATCTCAGTGAAATTCTAAAATTTCTCTGACCACTGCTTTGTTTCCCTCCTTGTGCATTGATTGATTAAGATTAATTTTCTCTGAAATATCAATTTATGTTTTCTTCTTTGCTTACCACTGGTCTATTTCTGCCATTGTAATCAATTTTCTCTGCCATCCAAATTTCTCTGGCCACAATTGTAACACATTAACTTATATGGCCTGATTGATTTTCTCTAATATCTGAATTATGTTGTTTGTTACATTAATTTCTCTGGCCCATCAAATTTTATCTCCTTGTGTGTAATTTTCTCTGCCCATAACTTGTGTGCCTTGCATCTTTGATAAACACTGTTTATTTCTACCCTTCTAATGAATTTTCACTGGAATTCAAATTTCTCTGACACAAATATAGTAAAACATTAACTTATATGCCTTGATTGATTTTCTCTGATATCTAAATTATGTTGCTTGTTTCATAATTTTCTCTGCCCCATAAAATTAACTCCATGTCTCTAATTTTCTCTGGCCCAATACAATTTTCTCTGAAGTTTGTTTCCCATTAGTATCATTTAGATGAATTTTATTTTCCTTATTTGAATTTTTTCTCTCAGTGAATTTTGTAACATTTCTCTAATAAAACAGTCTCCTGTTACAGATTGATAACAAGCAGCTAGTCAAAAACCCATCTGAGGAGTTCTGTCTTGGCAAAAAGACGAAGAAAGAATTAAAAAAGGCAATTGTCATATTCAAGGAGACATTACAAGATCCATCTGAAGATAGAGGGAATGAACAAGCATAAGGCAACGCAGAAGAATACGAAGCCAGCAATGGACAAGAACATCAAGCAAGCAGCACAGAAGAAGAAACCAGCAAAGAAAGTGAAGAAATAGAACCAGAAGACAAAGAACAAAATGAACAGAAAGAAGAAGACAGTGAACAAGAAGATGAAGATGAAGATGAACAAGAAGAAGAGAACAAGGATGAAAGTGATGAAGAAGAAAATAATGAGCCGATGGACCAACAACATGATGGCATTTGTGGCTCAACAATGCATCAGCCTGAAGAATTTGAGGAATCAAAGGATGCCCAAATTGCTGATCTACGTCAAAGACTGAAGGCATTGTCTCAATCTAAAAAAGAAGAAGACAGAAATTGGATTGAATTACTTGCTGAAAAGGATATTTCAATAAGAATCCTGACATCACATAACTCAGAACTTCAAGAAAAAGAAAGCACAATCCGAATGAAACTAAGGATGTTGGAGGTTGAAAAAGCAGACGATACAAAAACAATTCAACAATTGAGGTGTTCAAATTCGGAGCTTGAAACTGAAAATGCTAAATTGCATGAACAAGTTCAAGAACTATCCGTCCAACTAGCAACACAACCATACCGAACACCAACACAACTTCAACCACAAGGTCAGTGAAAATCTTGAGCCACAAAAAGTTATGTCCTTGTGCCATCATAACTTAGAGAAATTTCTATTTATTATAATTTTCTCTGTCATTGGTAATTTTCTCTGGAAGTTATATCTCTCTGAACACATTAGTTATATTTCTACTGCTCATTTCATTTCTCTGTATATTTTCTTATTCCATTTTTGGGGCTTGTTTGATTTTCACTGTGTATAGTTGGAATGCAAGTGGAGCAACAACCAACAACCCAACAAGAGCAAATGCCACACAAACAACAACCAAAACAAAAGAAGAAACTCTATGGTAACTGCAAAATATTGAATTAAAATAAATTTACATATTGAAATATCATCTGTTGCTTGAGAGAAATTTCACTTTTCCTAATATTTTCACTGTCTAAAGTCAAAAAAGATCCGACCTCAATGATAAAAAATTTAAAGGCAAAAGAAAGGAAGGAAAAGCAGCATGATCCAGAATTCCAATATCCGAAAGTTGCGAAAGTGACTAGAGCTTCAAAACAAGCTGCAAAACAAGCTGAGCAAAGCACGAAGGACAAAGAAGTGCTTGATGCTGATGCATACGTCTTGCCTCAACCTATAAACATCAGAAAATCTTGGGTCTTTCCACAAACTCTTCCCATTTCAAGATTGATAAAAGATCATATAAAAGACATCTTGCAGCACATATCAAATGTGTCTGGGCTTGAGTAAGTACAACAAACAAAATAGAACATAACAAACAACAAATTACAAACTTATGTTGCATTAACAACAATTCAATCCCTTCTTTGTCATCTTGTAGAGCTTTAATTTGGACAAGTGAGTTGAATATCATTACCTTTGAAGACATTGGAAACCTAATGAAGCAAAAAGAAATTGCCAACAATGTAAGTCTTTCCCTTTCATCAACATTTCTCTGCAATGTTCCATCAGCCTTTATAAAACAATATTACAATTATAAATCATATTTTTCAGGTCATTGATGGCTATGGAGAGATCCTTTTGGCTGACCAAATGAGAGAGAAACAACAACCAACCTCATTTTTTTTCACATCTATGTGCTTAGTATGTTACTACTATTTTATTTGATTTTCTCTGGAATTTACTTTCTACTTTCTCTTCTTAATATACTTCTTGAAGTCAGTTGTGTCACTAGTCATAACAAAACCATTTTTTGATTTTCTCTGAGCACAGAATTTCATCAAGATGACAGAAAATCAAACTTTTCGAGTGTCCTTATTTGACAAGCATATTGAAACAGCATGGAGGAACTATAGGTTCCTCCATTTCCCAATAAATACTAGAGGTAATGAGAAGTCCACACATGGAAATCACTGGACCTTGCTTGTCCTGGACAAACAAGACAATTTATGGAGGTTCTACAACTCACTGAGGCCAAGGAGGGATGATGCAGAAGACAAATGTGTCAAAGATGCAAAACAATTGGTAACGAGTGCAAATTTCTCTGATCCATCATCATCTTTATGTGATGATAATTTTCATAGAATCCCATTGACTTGTCCGTAAATTTCTCTGTTATATAAAAATTATTTTTTTGCAGCAAGATTACGTGGAGAATTTTTTGAAATCTTGCCTTGAAAGAGACGCTCAATCACAACCCTCTTTCAAATTAATAAACTCACAAAACACAAGTTATGACTTTGAGTATGTCAACAATGCTCCACAACAAGAAAGCGATTCGTAAGTTTCATACATCTATAAATAAGATAATTTGAATTGCATGTTTCTTAAAACTAACCATACCTATAATTTGTATGCAGTCTGGATTGTGGCCTCTTTGTTTGCTATATAATGAAACAATATAGCAAGCATGAACCTATCAGCTCCAAATTGTCCACACAAGAGATAAGGTTGATGAGGGCAGAACTCATAGAGAGATTTGTGACCGAAGTTGGCCGGTCATGGACTGAACCAATTGAAATACCCCCAGAAGAACCACAAATGTAATTGTGAAACTAGTGAAAGGAAGACAATGTACATATCCACACAGAGAAAATTGTCTCACATATATGTATATATCCTTTCTTGTTGATACATTGAAGGAATGATGATCCTTGACATATATGTATATATCCTTTCTTGACTAATCTAAATTCCATTTTTTTTTATTTCGACTAATGTAAATTTCATACCTATCGATGGTTATATATATATATATATATATTATTGTCATTCACAGAGAAAATTGTCTGCCAGAGAAAATTGTCTGCAGAAATTTCTCTGGTATAAACTACCAGAAATTCACAGAGAAATTTAACTTGTATCGTCCCAAGGGGATGCCTATATGATCATGTAATCTGTAATACTTTGTGTTGGTACAAAACAATCATCAAACTCAACAAAACACAAAGCACACAGTAATTTTATCTGCCACTGGAAAATTTCATTGCATGAACTTCAAATTTCAGAACACAATGCCCAGATAGTTTTCTCTGATGGTGAAAAATTTCTCTGGATGAATTTGAGAGAAAATAGAATTTCTGAGTTATGAATTTCTCTGGGTTGAGTGATTTGGAGAGGAGGGATTTCTCCGAGTTGGTGAGGAAAATTTCTCTGGCTTTGACACAAATTTCTGAGTTGAAGTGAGTCCAGAGAAATTCTTCCCTGGTCCAGAGAAATTCTCAACTCAGAGAAATTCCAAAAGGGCTTGATTTTTTTTCTTGGTTGTACAATAATTTTTTGTATGCTCTGTCTGCTGTGCACATTTCTTGAAATGACTGATATGAAGCTACCAGAAATTTACAGATAAATTTAACTCATATCTCACCAAAGAAGGTGCCTATATGATCATTCAATCTCTAATGCACTGTGTTAGTACAAAACAATTATCAAATTCAAAAAACACAATCCACACAGTACTTTAGTCTGCCATTGTCAAATTTATGTGGATGAATATGAAGCTTCAAAACACAACACACAGAATTTTCTCTGCCATAGGAAAATTTCTCTGGATGAATTTGACATGTACTACAAACCCACTGTCTATAGTATATATCAACAAACACACTTTAACTAATATTGAAAAATTTCTCTAGATGAATTTGATTGATATTATTATATACACTGTCTAAAAAATACATTTCACAAAACAAAATACACAAAGTAATCATCAAATGTATTATTCCATCAATAAAATGTATAATCCTCAACTATTTAACAAAGGTTCCTTGCATGTCCTCTTATTATGGTGACCAATACTCTCACAACGACTACACTTAATCACCCTTTTAAACTCTCCAGTAGAAGCAATTCTGTTCTTCTTCGGCCTCCCAGCAGGTCTCTTGCTCAATGGAGGTAAAATCATAGCATCTTCAATGCTACACACAGGTTTTTCAACAGTTAGAACTGGGCCAATCGAAAACGAGTATGCTTGACGATACATATCAGCATGAAAAAATGGTTCAACAAATGAATTCAAATTCTTTCCACTCCTAAAAATTGCAGCAACAGCATGTTGACATGGATACCCATTTATTTCCCATTTTCGACATGAACAAGTTCTCAACCCAAGATCAACCATAACCGAAGGAAAACAATGCACTTCAAAGACATTATCAGATGATAAACTCACATTCCATGTCCTCCCGTCCAAAAAAGACTTCTCCAACACACTATCCATACGAGGACACAAAATTTTATTCCATTTACTAGAGAGCAGCCTCCTATCAGACCTCATATTCATGATTTGCAACCGTATCATGTCCACCAAATTTGTTATTGGCAAGTGCCGAGCTTCTCGTATCCATGAATTGAATGACTCAGCAACATTTGAATACATCTCACCATAATGTTTCCCTGCAAAATATGCATCACTTCAATTTTCATATGGTAAACTTCTCAAGAAAACACTCACAATGTCTCCTCCCTCACTTTTTAACTCATTTAACTTGAAATGAAATGATGCCTTTGTTGGAGCATATGCACATTCTGAAAACTTGGACACAATCGTCTCCCTAACCAAATTTGTGTTTCCACATGACAACTTATCCCTCAAATTTCTCTTTAGATGTTCCAGACAAAATCCATGAAAGCAGTTAGGGAAAAACCTAGCAATTCCCTCCATAATTCCACAATGTCGATCTGATATGAAACTTATCACCCTTTCTGATCCTAATACTCCATATAAATGTTCAAGAAACCAACACCAATTGTCTTTATTCTTAGCATCAACAACAGCAAAAGCTACAGGAAAAAAACCTACAAAACAAATAGGAACAAGCATATTAGATACACACATGCAGAGAAAAATAGAACAATAAACAACCAGAGAAGTTTGACACTGCCAACATCCAGAGAAAATTCACACATTGGCAACATCCAGAGAAAATTGAATAAGTGACCAGCTACAGAGAAAATTCACACAATCATAATATACAAAGAAAATTCACTTAGTGACCACCTACAAAACAAATAGGAACAAGCATATTAGATACACACATGCAGAGAAAAATAGAACAATAAACAACCAGAGAAGTTTGACACTGCCAACATCTAGAGAAAATTCACACATTGGCAACATCCAGAGAAAATTGACTTAGTGACCAGCTACAGAAAAAATTCACACAATCATAATATACAGAGAAAATTCACTTAGTGACCACCTACAGATACAATTCACACAATGACAACATCCAGAGAAAATTCATACACTGACCAAAATCCATTGAAAATTCTCACAGTGGCCACAACAATAGAAAATCCACACAGTGGCCAAAACTAGAGAAAATTCACATTCACTCAATTCCTACATGTATAGAAAATTCACATACTTAGATAAAAATAGATATATTTACAATTACCTTCATTCCCATCTTTCCCCGTTGCAGCAAGCATAACTCCTTTGTATCGTCCTTTCAAAAATGTTCCATCAAGAAAAAGCAATGACCGACAATATTTGAAACCAGCAATGCATGCATGAAAAGCCACAAACACTCTTTTGAAACGCTTGTTATCTTCAAAATCTAACTCAAAACGACTCCCTGGATTGTTCTTCAATGCCTCATCAAAATACCACCGTAATTGATCAAATGACAAACAAGAATCCCCATATGTACTACATTTTTCTTTTTCAACACTCAACCAACCACAGTTATAACTAATTGAGACCCTATACTTGTCTTTCATTTCTTTCACAACATGCACTGGACGAGTTAAAGGTTTTGCACTTACCTCTTCAAGTATCAGCCCAGAAACCAAGCTGGAAGTCATCCTCGAATGTTTACTCGTACGAACCGCCACACCACACGTATGTTCATTGTTCAAAGTCCTTATGTAGAAGAACCCATTTGTTTTTTCAACAGAAGCATGTACACGCCACATACATCCCCTTGATTCCTTATATGCACATTCTGCCGTAACCCTCAGCTTGTCATTTTTAACATACGTAAACTGAAAACCAACCTCAATAGCATACTTGCATAAAAAAGTACGGAACTCAACCACACCACCCTCAAACTTTTGTCCAACACTCGTAATATTATTCCACCAACTAGCCGACAATAACACCTTTTCTTGGTGAGAACAAAACTTAGAGAGTGAATTCCTTTCAACATCCACCAGCCTATCACACTCACCATCCACAACATCTACCCAATTAGACCCCACTTCATCCTCTTCATCAGAAGTACTACATCTACTAACTGAAACATCAACTATATCAACACCGCGTGCACAAACAACCCTCAACATATTCAGAAAATCAATATTATATCGAACCATACAATTCAGATGGCCCAAAATAGAATATGAAATACACATAGTCTCAGGTTTCAAATTCTCCCATGTTTTACACAAAATGCCAACCAATTCCTCAAAATTCAATTCGCATGAAACATTAATGACAATAGTATCATTCCCATATTTGCACAGCAACAACACTGCACTGTCCATTGAAACTGAAACAAAAAACAACAAAAAAAATCACAGAAACACTTCACAAGAACAACATAAATGTCTAGAGAAATTTCTAAAAATTATAATTTTCTCTGAACTTAAAATAAAACTCCAAAGATATCTACAAACTGATATTCACCTTCAAGATGATAAAAAACAAAATCACAGAAACTTAATGAATCACAGAGAAATTTACTGCTAACTATTAAACACAATTATATAAAAAAAATCACATAGAATACAAGTCCAGAGAAATACTTTTCTCTGAACTACAAACTGAAAGTGAGTAACAAACTTACAATTTTCTCTGAACTACAAATACAAGTCCAGAGAAATTTATGAACTTACATTCACTTTCTCATATTCTATCTCCATTACAAACTTCTAATAATATGTCCATATGCACTTATAATTTCCTCTGGACTACACAAACAATAGTGCAGAAAATGAAATTTCTCTGGTTTGAAAAAACATAGAACAAAACTTATCATTCATCAGCATGTTGATAAAAAACAGAGCACCAAAAATGAACTCTAAACATCAAAATCACCTACACTGTCAAGCTGGCCTCTCTCTAAACAAAAATCAAAATCCATTTGGAATCTAAATCGAAAACAAACCTAATTCAACTCAACTCAAAAACCTACGCGATCAACACACTGTCAACACTCTTTCAAATTGATTAAAAAACAAATAATAAAAAATTAATTCCAAAAATAAAAATCAACTCTATCAAGCTGGCCTCTCTCTAAACAAAAATTCAAAACAAAAATCAAAATGCATGTGGTATCTCCATCGAAAACAAACCTGATTCAACTCCACTGAAAATCTACGCGATCAACACACTATAACACCACTGAAATCTCCGACGAAATCTCCACCATAAAATCTCCACTGAAATCTCCGACGAAAACTCCGACAAAATCTCCACTTCAAATTCGGTTTCCAAAATCTATCAGTTAAGTCAACAATATAATATTCAAACAAATTTATGTTATAAAGGAAGGGTAATTTAGGTACTTTATAACCTAAAATAAATTTGAGGGACCTTAGCCATCAAAACATATTATAAAGGACCTCTCCTCATATCAAAAGTAGAGGAGGGACCTTAGGCCAATTTTCCCCAAAATTTATCATATTTTTGAAAAAAAATTGCTGCATACAAAAAAATAAAAATAAACATTCTGTATATTTCATATTTTTTTTGTATTTATTAATTTTTTTAGATTTCTTTACAAAAACTTTATGTCTTAAGTATATTTAAATAATGTGTATCTAAAAAATGATTAAAATACCAAAAAAAAATTCACTAAAAATGAAAAAATATGCAATAAAAAATTTAAAAACTCAAAAAATATTTTTAAAAATTCAAAATGAAATAATAGTTGGTTTTTAAAACTTTTTTTATTTTTTTTTTTTGGTGATCATTCTTTTACCAGGGTCATAGTTGCCATGATTCACTACAAGAAAAGTGGGTATATGAGACGAAACTATTTGCGACGGCACACTTGCCGTCTCAAAAAGTCACTTTTTGCGATGACAGAAAATGCTGTCTCAAAAAAGCAGAGTATTTGCGACGGCACCATTTACCGTCTCAAAAAAACAGAGCATTTGCGACGGCACAATTTGCCATCTCAAAAAATGAGAGCATTTGCGACGGTATTTTCTGCCGTCGCAAATACTCTGCTTTTTTGAGACGGCAAATGGTGCTGTCACAAATACTCTGCTTTTTTAGACGGTATTTTCTGCCGTCGCAAAAAGTGACTTTTGTGTTTTTTTTTTAATTTTTAGTGAATACTTTTAAAATTTTAAATATTTTTTTTAGATACACCTTACTTAGATGTATCTAAAAAAATAAATTATGAAAAAATATTTTTAAAAATTAATAAATACATAAAAATACAAAAAAATGTATTGAATTATTGTATTTTTGGTATTTAGTGAATTTTTAAAAGATTTTTTTTACAATTTTTTTAAATTTTAGATGTATTTATGTTAGGTGTGTCTAAAAATTTAAAAAAATACTTAAAATATTAAAAAAATTCAGTAAAAACAATATAACACGGAAACAAGAAAGTATAATTTTCTCAAAAGAGTTTTTGCAAAACTCTAACCTAGCATAGTGATTGTGGTTTTGAGACAGCTTCATACATATACAGTCACAAAATTCTATCGCAAAATTTTTTTTAAAAAAAATGTCTTCTTACTCTTTTAATATAACATTTCTCTTTTCATTCATTTTTTCATCTTCATGTCTCTCTGTCTCTATCTCTCTCTCTTCTCTTTATCTCTTTCACTCATCACTCTTCTTTCTCTATCTGTCTGTTTCTCTCTCTCATTTTCTCTCTGTGTCTCTCACCTATCTCTCTTCTCTCTATCTCTCTCATCTGTTTTCTCTCGCTCATCTCTCTTCTCTCTATCTCTCTCATTTCTTTTCTCTCTCTCTCTTATCTTTCTATCTCTCTCTATCTCTCTCGCTTATTTCTCTTCTCTCTCTGTCTCTCTCTTTTTCTGTGTCTCTCTCTCACTCATCTCTTTTTGTCTATCTCTCGCTCACCTCTTGTTTCTCTCTCTTTTTTTATCTTTCTCTCTATCTCTATCTCTATCTCTCTCTCTCTTTCTCTTTTCTGTCTCTCTCTCTCTCTCCTTATCTCTCTCTCACGCACCACCCTTCTCTCTCTCTCTACTTGTTTATTTGTCTGGTTCTCCCTCACTATGTTCGCCTTGCTCACTCTCTTACTCCCATCTTCTCTATTTATCGAGCTCCTTCTCGATTTATCGATCCACTATAAACGACGTCGTCTTACTCTTTTGAACATTTCTCTTTTCACCCATTTTTTCAGCTTCCTATCTCTCTGTCTCTGTCTATCTTCTCTTTCCCTCTCTTACTCATCACTCTTCTCTGTCTGTCTGTCTCTCCCTTTCTCTATATGTCTCTGTCTCTCTCTCACTCATCACTCTTCTCTGTCTGTCCGTCTCTCTCTTTCTCTCTATGTCTCTGTCTCTCTTCTCTTTCTCTTTCTTATTCATCATTCTTCTCTGTCCGTCTGTCTATCTCTCTCTCTCTCTTTCTCTGTGTCTCTCGTCTATCTCTATTCTTTCTATCTCTTTCATCTATCTTCTCTCTCTGTCTTTCTTCTCTGTCTCTTCTTTTTTTCTCTCTCGCTTTCTCGCTCATCTCTTTCTGTCTCTCTCTCGTTTATCTCTTTTCGCTCTTTTTTTTCTCTTTCTCTGTCTCTGTCTATTTTTTTTAATTTTATTTTTAAATTTCTTTCATATTTGGAAATGAACTTAACTGAAGTGCACTGTTGTATAAATCTGTTTAATCAATGATTTCGAATCAAATCTTTTGATTTGATTTAAATATCTTGAATATTCTTTTTTTTTTCTTTTTTTTTTTTAACTTTCTAGTCAGCGGATGTTGATTTTGTCTGGTAATCATGTTTGTTTAATTCCATTCTTGTTCCACTGTGTAGTTAATAGAGATATTTATAGTTTTAGGCTAGAAACATTCAATTTTGATGTACATGTGATCACGTATATCAGACATGATGGTGATGACTAATGAATGCTATCTTCCCCCAACCTTTGTGGTGTGGGTGCAAGTAAGTGAATCACTAATCAGTATCACCATTAGTGATTAGTGAATCACTAATCAGTATCACCATGAGGCTTGATGGTAGAAAAGATTGGAACAAACGAAAGGGAAAAAAAAACCAAACAATGGCAAAAGTCAAGTCAAGTCAAGTCTGATAAATCCATTACAGAAAGTCTGGTAGGCAGTGCATTGGATAAGGCTTGATGGTAGAAAAGATTGGAACAAACGAAAGGGGAAAAAAAAACTAAACAATGGCAAAAGTCAAGTCAAGTCTAATAAATCCATTACAGAAAGTCATAGTTATATGTACCACAGTACCAACTTTTGTTTGTCTCTTTGTGTAGATCATACTGCCATGCCATGTTAGGCTTCTTTCTTAGTCTATTGACATATTTGTGGAAGAATAAGGGTAAACCACAAAAAAATAAAAATGCACTTAGTTTATGAATTATGATTGTTTGTCTCAGGTTTCTTCACCAACTCTCATTGTCGAGAGAGCAGGGTCTTATGCTTGGACACACAAAAGCTGGAGAGTTCGGGAAGAGTTTGCACGTACAGTCACATCAGCAATCGGTCTTTTTGCATCTACTGAGCTCCCGCTTCAATGTGCTATTCTTCCTCCTGTATGGTCATTTATTATGTTTTGAGCGTAGAATAGATACCTTTGGTATGCAGTAATTTCACTTATTCTACATTAAAAAGAGAGAGAAACTTACTAGGTTTTTTTGGATTATCAGATTTTGCAGATGTTGAATGATCCAAATCATGGTGTAAGGGAAACGGCTATATCATGTATTGAGGTTTGTAAAACTTATGGTGGAATTGTTTTTATTGTGTACACTACTGACTACTCGTCTAAACCTGAACTGTATTTCCCATTGGTCTTGATAAATATGAACTTTGTTATATTTTCTACAGTAACGGAGTTGCAAAAACTTTATTGCTCTTTTCAGGAATTTAATTTTTTTTTGTGTGTGTGTGTGTGTGTGTGTGTGTGTGTGTGTGTGTGTTGGGGGTTGCTTGAAAAGGGAAATTAGTTTTAATAATGGTGCTCTTGAGGGAGTTATCTGAGCCTCCAAGATTCCAATTTTGTTTTACGGGGTGGCAGTTTTTTTACTATTGATTCCTCTGCGCAAGATGGCTTGAAGGGGTTTCTATGACCAGACAGCAATGAATGAGTAATTTGATGAGACATGAGAGGCTATGCAACAAATCAAATCTGCGGTAGAAGCTACCCTAAACATTGGACATTTAGCTCAAACTGTTCACTCTTTGTTCTGACGACGAGATGCTGCTTTAATGCTTCTTTGAATTATTAATGAACCATTTCCATTGTCTTCTAATTATAAATTTGATAATTAAGCCCCAGTCAAATCAACCTCTGCTTCTTCAATGGTAGAAGGATATCGAGCACCTTTCATTCCTAAGGCTTTCCTATAACTTGAGCTGAAACTTAGTAGAAGGATATATGCAAAGTTTGAACATCATATTATGCATTTAAAACGACTTTGTTAGTAGTGGTATGTGTTGTATACATAGGGTGCTTATAAAGAATATTCTATGAGAAGTTGTTTGGAAGAATGAGGAGGTAATAAGATAGTATGTAGAGAAGATTGCATCTTTTATTTTTAATCTGGATAATGAATGAGAGTTTCTGAATTTTTCTGCTCAATTATTCAAGTTTGTTTTGTTAGGGAATTTATCTGATTTTTGTTCCCTTCTCAGGAGATGTATACTCAGGCTGGGCCTCAGTTTCGTGATGAACTTCAGCGTCATCATCTTCCCACATGTGCAAAATTTATATAATCGTTGCTCATGCATGAATTTACAACATATAGCATATATTTGATGAGATCACATTGTTAGTTTAGTGCCTTGGAGCTGAATGATACATGAAACTAAGTATACCTTAATCTATAATTGAATGATAATAATTGATGATGATGTGATAGTGAAATATTGGTGTTAACTTTGGTTTGTTCTTTGTGATGTTCAGGAGATAGTGATGTCACAGAAAAACCAGTAAACCCGATTAAAGTTTACTCTAAGAGATATGCAATTGTTCCTGATGACAACGTAAGTGTTCTTTCCACAGTTTTCATTGTCTTCATTACTGGTGTTTAAATAGTTGGTTTCTCCAAAAGATTATAATTTACAACTGTTATCTATTTATTTGTAGGTCAAAAGGATAAATTTTGCCGAGGGGAAGATCTGATTCTAGAAGTAAGGAATTTGCAGCTTGATTTTTGAAATAGGCTCAAAATTGAGATCTTGTTGGAAATTTTTTATTTTTTTATTTTTTGTAAGAGCATTTAAATATCCAATGTGCTGATTGGTGAATTTTATATTTTATTTTATTATTTTATTTTTTTTAGGATTTGAGTGAATTTTATAATTTAAATATGCTTTTATGAACATGTACAGTTTAATTATTCTTTGTAAAATATTGAATTTGATGGTTTGATCAATTTTTATTTTTATTTTCTGTTATGATGTTTTTGTGAATGGAATGTAAATAATCAGCTCTTAGAGAGTGAGAGACGGCACCACCGTCGGAAAAAATAAAATTTTTAATATTTTTATTAATTTTGTTATAGGTTTTACTTTTTGCGACGACATTATATTGTCGCAAAAAATAGAAATTTTATTATTTAAAATAAAAATTTTATTATTTTTTAATATTTTTTGCGACGACATTATACTGTCGTAAAAATAGAAAATTTCGTATTTTTTATACTTTTTGCGACGGCACCACACCGTCGCAAAAACAGTGTTTTTTTTTTAAAAAAAAAGACTATTAGCGACGGTATTTTTTGCCGTCTCAAATAACATTTTTAGCGACGGTAAAATAGGGCCGTCGCAAAAAAGTCAAGAAATTTCAAACGTTATTAGCGACTGCACGGTGCCGTCGCAAAAAGGTAAAAAATGCCGTCGCAAAACATTAGCGACGGCACTTATCGTCGCAAAAACTCTTTTGCAACCCCTGCAGTTGTGACCCCCTCTTGCCGTCGTAAAAAGTCATTTTGCCGTCGCAAAAAGTATTAGCGACGGCATTAGGAGTATTAGCGACGGTATTTTACCGTCGCAAAAAGTCAATTTTTTTGTAGCGATTGCACTCTGAGAGATTATAAAAATAATTATTTGTTATGTAAGTAAATATTATATTGATAAATAAGTAAAATTAATAAAATTTAATACTAATTTAACATTAAAAAAAATAAACTAAATTTAAATTAGATCTGTGTTACATTTTAGATGATTTGATATGAATTTTTATATTTTTTTAATTTCAACCCTTAAGGTTCCAAATATTATATTGTGACCCCTGAAATTAATTTTGAAAAATCAAATAAGATTCGGTAGTGTCCCAAATTGTGTCCATGTGCTGTTTTGGAAACCTATCAAAAAGTAGAGTTCTTGATGCATTTGGCTTAACGCTGGAAGTGTCAAAAAAGCTGAACCACCATTTGGAAAGATCCAAAAAAGCAACACTCAAATTTACCAAATTATTCTCTGCAACATTTTAATTAATTAATTCAAAAATCAAAAAGTAAGGATATTTTGGTCATTTTGGAGTGATGTGACACTTTTAAAAAATATTAAACTAAAAATCAAAAAAGTCAACTTTTTACTAACTTCTCAAATCACTTCCAAAAAAATCAAAAAGTTTGATAAAAAGTCAAAAGTCAATTTTTTACGAACTTCTCAAAACACCGCAAGTATGTCCTCGTCATGTCTCTTAAAAAAATTATTTTAAAAATCGACACGTCATTTGAAGTGTCTTATAAATGTCCATATCCCATATAATATTTTAAAAATAAATAAAAATATAAGTATGTTTGATAAGTTATCAATGGTGGTACCCAATGGTGAAGGATGAACAGATGTTATGACTGTCAATGGGGCTGGCCAGAGGCGGCCACTGTAGCCGGTAGTCGAAATGTCACCAAAATTCATGGAGTGGCCAGAGAGGGCCACTAAAAGATGGCCTAATGGTGATTGTTAGCAGTGGGAGAGAGAGAAGAGTGAAAATTTCCTTTTGAAAATAAATGTTTTATTTTTGTTTTCAAAAATTAAAAAAATTGCAATTAATTTTTTTAAAAGGTAAAATTGTAATTAATTTGAACATAAAAACGATATACCAAATAAATTTTCATTTCCAGTTTAATAAAGAATGAAAATGAAAATAGAAAACAAAAATGAAATGTGTTTTATGCTTTTGTTTTATTATAATTATTATTTTTTTGAAAATTGAAAATGAAACTTTTTTGGTATATTGTTTTTATTATAAATAAAAAATTAAAAAAGCAAATTGATTCTAAAATGTTTAAATTTTTGGGGAAAAAAATAAAAAAATGATGATATTCACTTATTTTGAAAACTGACAACTCTGACCACTATTCACCATCGATGAGTAGGGGTGTAATTTTGGCCCGGCTCGGGCTCATGTCGAGCCTTGCGGGCTCCCGCCAAAAATCGAACTGGGCCGGGCCAACCCACGGGCTAGAAAACTAGGCCCAGGCCCAAGTCCAAGTCTAGGCCCAAGGTATTCGGGCTTTGTGCGGGCCAGTGGGGCGGGCCCCTGGGCTCGGGTCCTGGGCTTGGGCTTTGGGCGGGCCTAAACAATTTATTTTTTTTATTTTTTCCACCAAAAATTTATTATTTTCCATTAAAAATAACACTTGGCCTTGGGTGGGCCGGGCGGGCTAGCCCTCAGGCCAAGCTTTTGGGTAGGCCTTGAGCCGGCCAATGGATCGGGCCGATGGATCGGGCCACGAGCTGGGCCAAGCGGGCCGGGCCAGGCTTCAAAACAATGGCACAGGCCCTAGCCCAAGGCCTCAGGCTAGGCTTGGGTCCGGGCCTTAATGGGCCAGGCCCACCTCGGTTACGGGCCGATTTTGGGCCGCCCGCGGGTCACGAGCCAAAATTACACCCCTATCGATGAGCTTTTCCCAACTAGCTATCAACAACCTTTAGCTAACCCTAGAAAAAAAATTTATCAAGTTTTGGCCACCTTTTGATGACTATTTGGTAATTAGCCTGTCATCATCATAACCTCTACCCATCTTAACCTCTACCCATCTTTCGATGACACTCTAATCATCTTGAAATCTTTGCCAACACAAGCTTTGGCAACCACCTCTGACCATCACCCACCGTTGACCACCACATCCGGCACCTCAGCAACATATTTTTCTATTTTTGTTTTCATTTTATTTTCAAAATAAATTTTTTACACCAACCATTTTTTTAATTGTTTTTAAATAATTAAAAAACGCAAATTAAATGAGATTAACAAATGACCCTAACAAAATCAATGCCGACTCTAGCCAAGGCGAGCAAGGCGCCTTGGACCCTCAAATTTTGTCAAATTTTTTAGGCCCCACAAATAATTTTGACTTTTATGGTATTAGTTGGTTTAAAAATAAAAACTCAAACCAATCAATTTAACTTTGCAATCTAAATTAAAATTCATTAGAGCATCTCTAACCTTTCATTACTTTATTTATTTAATTTGATTCTAAATTTGAGTAAAAAAACTCAATTTAAAGTAAACTACTCCAACTCTTTCAACAAAATTTAATTAAAATCTTTTAAAAATTCCTCTCTTATCTCAATTTTTTTTCCATCAAATTTAATAAGAAAAAAATAATCTAATTCTGTATCGGTACTAGTAAAAGAATTATAACTACTTACCATTTTATTCATAAATATTTATAATTTTTTATGATTATGTATACAATAATGCTATATATCCTTAAAAATTACCTCAAAAAAATATTTTTATAAATCATATTCATTTCGAATAACTTACATTATACTAATTTTGAATTTATATTATGCACATCAAAAAAACTAGGGTCCCATATTTACTAGAATAGATATGTGTGGTGGAGATTAAATTGATGGAATGTGAGGTCTATGGGTGAAATTAATTTGAACCATTGATTCGTATTTTTAAATTAATTTTAAGTAGATAATTCTGAATTTTTGTATACACATTTGAAGTAAAATTTTAAATAATTTTTTATCAGTAATGCTGCAAATCTATAATAACCCAAAAATTATTCAAAATTTCACATCAATGACTTAGATTTATTTCACATGTGTACTGTACATTTCATCAATTCAATCTTCATCACCCAAACCCATTTCTGAGTACATTATGGGTCTTAAATTCTGGGACCCTAACTTTTTTGTATTTTTATTATTATTTTTGGGGCATTTATTCATAAATCTCAATTCACCTACTTATATTTCACTTAATTTAAATTATTTTCTTATGTTCCAATAAGTCCTATGGGTGAATTGCACATTAATGTTCATATTGATAATATGAATCTTCCATGATGTGAACATTCACATTATCAATATGAACATTCACATTGTTAAATTTATTACAAAATATTCAAAATAATCGAAAATAGTGCACACCAAATTAGTAAGGGCTCAAAAAATATTTATAAGGAAAAAATTATTCATAAATATCTCAAATATATTAATTAGAATTTGATGAATTAAATGTCTAAAATAATGGTTATAATATAAAAATCTATATAATATGGCAGGACGAATTTTGAATTTGTCCTAGACACATTTGTCCTACTAGGACATTTGAACGGTTAGAATTCATTTCTGTCTGGGATGAACAGCAAAGATGAGACTCTTCTCTCTCACTCTACTTCGACTTCCTCCCCATCCATCCTCCCTCTTTTCTCTCTCAAGTCTCACTTTACTTTCCCAAATTTCAAATTTCAAAACACTTACTCACTCTCTTCCCCCAAGAAGAGAGACCACGCTCATCATACTCTCTCTATAAACTCTTATCTCTTTGTCTCTCAGCCTCACTTCCCAATTCGTTTCTCTCTCTCTCTTTTTTGTTTCTCAGCCCCACCTCTTACCATACCACTGGCATATCTCTTTTCGACAACTCTCTCGCGACCCAACCATGGTGCTTCTCATCACCTCCTCCAATCATCACCACCATTGTTGCTCAGTACCACCGCCGCTGCTCATCATCGTCGTCGCCACGCTATAATAACTCCGTGACTCTCCACCACCATTCAAGAGGAAGATTGAACAAATGAGATAGGGTTTGTTATTTGATCGAAGAGAGGATGAGATGAGAGAATGAGAAAAGAGAAAGAGACCAAGTTTTTGGAGAGATAAGAGAGAGTAGGTGTACGAGCACGAAATAATTCTTCTCGTATGATCCTGTTGATCATGCTTGTGCTCCTCGAAACGTCGTCGCTTTGCCACCTGAGAATACAAACGTGAGCTAACCGGTGGGTGTGTGCCGGAAACCCCTCCGATGCCTAAGTCAGCACAATAGACAATAGACACAAAAGTTCTGTGAATTCAGGAATCAAAGTTGTGTTACCTCTCTATAGGTGATGTTATGAGCTTTTATAGGTTCCGCGTGGCACAATCCTAGTTGGACTCTTATTCCTCCATACAGAGTCCTCCTAGGAATCACACTCCTGAAAGATAATGCTTATCCTTCAACACCCCCCTCACTGCTTAAACCAAGTGAGATGGTTTTACCCCGATTGGATGACAGTACGACTGAATTAACCTAGCTCAGATCTTCCCTTCAGTGCCTGTATCCTAGTTAGGCATACTCCAACCAGGCTGTTACCTTAAGACTGAGCTAATCAAGTTAGGTGTTCCAATGCACAGCGCCAAGCTAGCTCGGCTCTCGTTTAGTTGTACCTCGGTTGCCTGTTGAAACCGGGCTAATCTACGGCAAGTTACGAACGCGCTAACCAGAGCGAGGTCCACCGTGAGAAGCCACCATACCTCGGCTCCAAACACTAAGACCGAGCTAACACCACTCTAACCTTGGTGATTGTCATTCCACTTGGACCGTGCTAACACTACGGTCCACTTGCCAAGCCCTTTTCTACCGCGGCCCATAAAACGGCCCATTACTCAGCTTGGCCCAATTTACTTATAAATTACCCTCTCAATTGTCCCTTAATTCCATCTGCGCAACATGATTGGGATTACCTATTTCCAGCCGAGCTAAAACTTTTAGCCTTTCAACCGAGATAAAATGCCACGGGGCTACGGATTGGTTCGGTCAAATTAAGTCTTTTTAGTCACGCTGTCATCTGAACCGTTTCCCATTCTAAGGACACGTGGCAAACTGTCATTGGTCCAGCGTAGCTGTCACGCTGTCTTCGTACTCCGAAATTTTTGAACAGTCCCGCCTTTTCTTTGCTTTATTCGTAAAACCTCCATTTTGAATTAAAGACACCCCTGTTCACCTTCTCTCTCTTTCTCTCCATTTCTCCTCAACCTTACATTTGCAGAGCTCGTGCTTCTTGCTGTTGCTACTTCCATCTTCAGTGCCTTCATCTTGAACTGGTAAGTGGTTCAAATCTACTTCCTCTCCGTCGATTTCGCACATGTTTTGCAACACATAACACGTTTATTTGTATGTTTTTTCAAAGCACATTCCATTCTTGCTTCCCTTTTTCTGGACAAAAATCCACGTAATAGAACTATCGTACTTATGAACAATCTGAAGAACGATGTATTTGATCCAAAATCACACTCCAACCGAATTAGGAAGTTGTTTGTATTAGGTGCAAGCTTAGCCAAACCAAACAACCGAACTAAAACCTCACGCCGTACTTGTAGTTTCAATAAGTCTCAGTACCTTTTGCATAATTTAACCGAACTAGCGAACCGTACTAGGTTTGCGCAATGCCGTACTAGAAAGCCTCAACCACTGACCGAGCTATAACTTGGGGGCTAAACCAGCTCCCTGACTTAGTCAAAACCAAACTAAAAATGTTGCACCATAAGCTACAACCAGGCTACGAACGTCTCATTAACTTAACCAGGCTAAATCTCCAGCTCAAACCGAGTTAAGAACGGATATTATTCTACGTAACCGAGCTAATACAACATTTATTTTACCTTTTGTTTAATTTTAGCACAGTCCACTGGTCTGTGCTTAACACTTTTCCCTTTTACCTTGCAGACTTAGGCTGGCCAGGCACTCCCTTGAACGCTTCAGCCGAGATATTCCATATCATCTCAGCACCGAGCTAACACTTGAGTTTAATTTATACATAATTTAAATCCATATGGGAAAGTATAGGTTCTTAGTAAACTCATCAGGTGCTATGGCCGAGTTCCGAAGGGACTACCATATCCCTGATGATGTCCATCTTACCTTAGCCGAACTAGATGCCACACCCTGGGGAAATCCTGGCTTCGTTCCTTTTACCCTTCTTTCCATTGTAGAAACCGGACTCTGATTCCCTGTACAGCCTCTCCTTTGTGAATTCCTCAGACAAACTAACCTTTGCCCTACCCAGCTTAGCACCAATTCATATAGGATAATAAACAGCATTGCCGAACTAAATCGCCACCTTGGCCTGAACCTCGGTTTAGCCGAGCTATTTCACCAGTACTCTTTAGGCCAGAACAAAGATGGCTGGGTTTATTATTTAAGAATAAGATGCTGTCGAGAGAAAATAATAAAAAATACCCCAGACAAAGATGTAAACGATGACGATTTCTTCTGGGTTTCGGGCAATTTTGAAGACCAAAAAGCCTAGATCCCGGGTGACCGAATTAACTGGAACAAAGGGGTCGCCGGTATGATTACCTCAGCTTAGTTTTATGCTTTCTTTACTTCAATTGTAAGCTTTGAACCGCACTAACGGTTGTAATTTTCCCTTATGCAGATTTAAACTTTTTAAAGTCGCAGTTAGTTACCCAAACCTTGCCACCCTCCACGCCGCGCTAAGTTATCCCAATCGAAGTTGGGCCGAGCTACTCAACTTTGAGCCGACGTATAGATACAGCAACAAGAGGAAAACCAGAGTGACAGACTTCCTCCTGGAGCCTTCTCCTGAACCTGATCTTGATCCAACCTTGCCTCAAATCAACCGGATCCCATTAACTGTTGAACAAGAGATGGCGAAGAAGAGAACAGTGAGGGCCCTAATCACCGAGACAAACCAGCCCGAGGTGCCATAATCCGGTCAGACTCAGGAGACCGTGGTAGCCTTACCACCCCATCAACCTTCATCATCCCGCCCAAGCAAGCGTGCTCGGACCTCCACAATCGAGCTACGCCTTGTTGATGAGGATGAGACCGTGCTGCCGCAAACCACCCCACCAAGCCCCCAGCCTGAGCACTCAGACCGAGCTAGCTCTTCCAAGTGGGCACCCAAGATCACTTTCTAGAACCGTGCTATCCGTGACTCCGACTCAGTGGTCGCGAAAAAAGACCATTTGATGGCATTCAACCTTGCCAAGAGCGTTTGCCTTCCAGCCGACATGGAGCATCACGACCATCTCACCGGGCTGAAGGCCATCCGTTCGACAAGTAAATCAATGGTGCTGGTAAGTTGCCTATTTGCTTGTCTTTCCAATTTGTACGTCTTTCTACTCAACTTTACTAAAAAGTTTCTTACCACCCTTTTGCAGGCCATGCAGAAAAACCACGTCGCTCACAAGCGCGTATTGGAGCTTCGAAAAACTACAAGGCAAGCCATGGCGGAGGCCAATGCCAAATCGGCAGAGCTGGACGAGGCAAAGAAGCAAAACGCCGAGCTATAGGCCGAGGTGGCCCGCCTGACCGGTCTTGTCAAATCATCTGAAGCAGATAAGCAGAAGGCTGCGGCCGTGTTGAAGGATAAATATCTACGTGAGCTGGTCAAGCTTGAGGACAAGAAAAACACGGAGATTACCATGCTGGAGAAGAAGGTTGAGGACGCGGAGGACCACGGTTACAAGGAGAGGGAGGCCACTTATATCAAACAATGCGAAGCTGCTAAAGACATATTCTTTAAATGTGGGTGGAAGGCCGCCGTGGTGCAGCTCGGTCATAGCCCAGAGACCGAGGTCTTCCTCAACCCCCCTCAACATTTCATACCGAGCTATATGGCGGAGTACGCTGCTGCCATTTAGCAAAAATTTCTACAAGAAATGGAGGATGAAGATTCTGCTTCTGAAGACAACACCCAGCCCGATCATCAGTCTACCTCTTCCACTCCAGTGGTCTTCATCCCACCTTCACCTGTTGCAACTGTTGTAGCGCCATCGACCGAGCTTAACATGGATGTGCTTGCCATAACCGAGCTACCTTTGGGTGAAGACTTGGACGCCGACTTAGACGGCCTCTTCTCCTGATTTTTTTTTCTTTGTTTAACAAAGGAGTATGTAACTGGGCTGAGGCCCCATCTTTTGTACTTCTGATTTGCACTATCAATGAAATCTTCTCTTGTTTCAACTGTTAGTTCGGTTAATTGCCATGCCATGCTTGTATTTACTTTTCAATTGTAATCTTTAATGTAGTGTAACATTTTCTTGCCGAGATGCCTATCTCGGTCTTAACCTTGAAATCTCCAATAATACCTACCAACCTCTTCAGCCTAGGTTTTTACTTTGGCTGAAGATTACCAAAAGTTGTTTCACTCCAACCAACCATTCTTCAACCTGGATCCTTATCTTGGCTGAAGAGTAGTAAGAGTTGGTTATTCCAGCCAATCCACTCTTCAGCCTAGATTCTTATCTCAGCTGAAGAGCTACAAGTGTTGGTTTTTTCAGCCAACCACTCTTCAGCCTAAATCTTTATCTCGGCTGAAGAGCAATAAGTGCTGATTTTTGCAGCTAACCACTCTTCAGCCTAAATCCTTATCTCGGCTGAAGAGCGATAAGTGTTGGTTTTTCCAGCCAACCACTCTTCAGCCTAGATCCTTATCTCGGCTAAAGAGCAACAAGTGTTGGTTTTTCCAGCCAACCTCTTCAGCCTAGATCCTTATCTTAGTTGAAGAGAGCTCAAAGTTGGTTATTCCTGCCAACTTAGAGTGACGTGTTTGGTTTTTCTAGCCAAACGTCCTGCAGCCTGGATCCTTATCCTCGGCTTAGGAGAGGTGTTGGTTTTTCCAGCCAACTTCTTTGGCCCAGATCCTTATCTTAGCTGAAGGAAGCTCCAGGTTGGTTATTCCGGCCAACGTAGAGGGAAGTGTTTGGTTTTTCCAGCCAAACGTCCTGCAGCCTGGATCCTTATCCTCGGCTTATGAGAGGTGTTGGTTTTTCCAGCCAACCTCTTCAGCCCAGATCCTTATCTTAGCTGAAGAGAGCTTAAGGTTGGTTATTCCGGCCAACGTAAAGTGAAGTGTTTGGTTTTTCCAGCCAAACGTCCTGTAGCCTGGATCCATATCCTCAGCTTAGGAGAGGTGTTGGTTTTTTCAGCCAACCTCTTCAACCCAGATCCTAATCTTAGCTGAAGAGAGTGCAAAGTTGGTTATTCCGGCCAACTCTGCTTACAATGCCCCTAGCTTACTAAAACAGATTTTACAGTGGACAACGATTGTGCTGAAAAGAAACTACTTGTTTTATTGAAAAAAGAAAAATTACATGTACTTAAAAGAAAAACTTAAAAGTAAAATAGTTTGAGATTGGCAGTGTTCCACGGCCTGGGAATGGCTTTGCTATCTTCATCCTCCAAGTGGTATGCCTCTTTGCCAGCTAATCCAACCACTTTGTAAGGTCCTTCCCAATTGGGCCCTAACTTGCCATCTTCGGGTACTAGGGTGTTTCCCATTACTTTGCGCAGTATCCAATCTCCAATCTTGAATTGCCTTGGATGTACTGTCTTGTTATATTTTTTAGATAACTCTTGCTGGTATGAGGCGATGTGAACCAGTGCTCTTTTTCTCCTTTCTTCGGCCAGGTCGAGTTCCAAGGCTATGGCTTCTCCATTTAAGTCTTGGTCAAAATTTTCGCTTTTGATGGTGGGGAGGCTAATTTCCAGTGGGATTACTGCTTCCATGCCGTAGGCTAAGGAGAATGGCATTTCTCTAGTTGATCGTCGAGGTGTGGTACGGTAAGCCCATAAAACATGAGAAAGCTCCTCAGCCCACTTTCCTTTTGCTTTCTCTAACCTTTTCTTCAATCCATCCAAGACAACTTTGTTTGATGCTTCTGCCTGGCCATTTGCTTGGGGGTATGCCGGTGTAGAGTTGTAGAATTCTATCTTGTATTCTTCGCTAAAACCTCTAAAAATTTTGTCATCGAACTGAGTGCCGTTGTCTGATATTAGAGCTTTGGGTATGCCGAATCGAGTGATGATATTCTACTAAACGAACTTCTTCACATCTTTCTCCTTTATTGATGCGAGTGCTTCTGCCTCCACCCACTTTGTGAAGTAGTTTATTGCTGCAAGAAAGAACTTTCTGTTACCGGGTGCCGTTGGAAGTGGCCCTACTATGTCTAAGCCCTACATTGCGAAGGGCCATGGGCTAGTTAAAGGTAGAAGCTCTCTAGTTGGCTAATGTATTTAGCGTGCGAACTTCTGACATTTCTCACACTTTTTGACACACTTTTCTGAATCTGCTTGCATGTAAGGCCACCAATATCCCTGCGAAATTGCTCTGTAAGCCAAAGATCTCCCCTCTTGGTGGCTTCCGCATATGCCTTCGTGTATCTCGAACAAGAATGCCTCAACCTTGCTGGGATGGACGTATTTCAAGTAAGGTCCTATAAAGGATTTTTTGTACAAGGCCATTGATGGGGAGAGCCAAAATCGCTGCGACTTTGCTCTTATTTTGTTGGCCTCTTTCTTCTCTTCAGGTAAGATGGCGCCCTTTAAGAACACTATAATGGGATCCATCCATAAAGGGCCTAATTCGACGCAACATACCTCTTCTACCTCGGGTTCTTCAATGCTTGGTCTTGGTAGGTAGTCAATTCACAACGGATGTGGGATGGGTGTATCTGCCATCGAAGCAAAACCTGCTAGTTCGTCTACTCTGCTGTTTTCTTCTCGGCCAATCTGCTCTATCCGCACTACTTTGAACTTCATGATCTCTTTTCTGACTAACTCTTGGTACTTAGCTATCCTTTCATCCTTTGCTTCGTAGTCGCCTGAAATTTCGTTTACCACCAGCTGTGAGTCACTGTAAACCATTAGCTCAGTAACCTTCATGTAGAGTGCTGATTTTAGTCCTGCCAGAAGCGCTTCATACTCCGCTTCGTTGTTTGATGCTGGGAAGCCAAGGTTGACTGCCTGTTTTGCTACTAGGCCATCTGGTGAGATGAGGACTATGCCGAGTCCTGCACCATGCCTATTGGACGTTCCATCCACGAAGAGCTTCCACATCTCTCCAACGAACAACTTCCAGCAAATAGAGGGATCGGATGATGCCTTAGGGTCATGAGTGGTGCTGGTATTTTCTTCCAAGTCCACGCTTACTGTTTGCCCCTCACAATCTGATTGTGCCAAGTTTTTGTTTGTTGATGAGTCTTTGCCTGGTGTAGCATGTTTTCGCCTCTTCCAGCTTGTCATTACTCTGATTTGTTTAGGGGTGTGGCTGGGCATCCAGATTTAGGGGTTGCGCGCTTCCTGCGGCGCTTTCCATCCCCATTTCGGTTGCACCAGTCAAGTCAACTGGGCAGATGTGATGGCTTCCTGGGGTGAATTCTGCCACAAAGTCTGCCAATGCTTGGGCTTTTATTGCGGTTCTGGGTTGAAACTTGATATCATACTGTCCCAGTTCCACCGCCCACTTCAAGATTCGTCTAGAAAAGTTCGCCCTCTCAAACAAAGCTTTTAATGGAAAAGCTGTGAGGACGATTATGGTATGGGCGTAAAAGTAATGTGACAACTTCCTTGATGCCATCATCAAGGCTAAGGTCAGTTTTTCCAATGGCAAGTACCTGGTTTCTGCGCCCAGCATGGTCTTGCTGACATAAAAGATGGTCAAGTGTTGGATTCCTTCCGCTCGGACCAACACTGCACTAATTGCGTGCTGTGAAACTGCCAGGTACAAAAAGAACTCTTCTCCAGGTATTGGGGTTACTAGCAATGGTGGAGAAGACATGTATTCTTTCAAACTCTCTAGGGCGCGGTCGCATTCTTCATCCCACTCAAACTTGGCCTTTAGTGCTTGGAAAAATGGTCGACATCTGTTTGACGACCAACTTATGAATCGGTTGAGCGCAACTGCCATGCCAGTGAGATGCTGCATTTCTTTTACTGAGTTAGGCCTCTCTAGATCCTAAATTGCTTTGATCTAAAAGGGGTCTGCTTCTATACCTCGGTTGGTCACCAAGAAGCCTAGGAATTTGCCAGATCCTACGCCGAATGCACACTTGGATGCATTAAGGCGCAACTTGTTCTTCTTCAGGATCTGGAACATCTCATCTAGGTCCCTGGGATGGTCCTTCTCATCCTTGCTCTTGACCACCATGTCGTTGATGTAAGCCTCCATTGTTTTGCCTAACAATGGTTCAAACATCTTGGTGACCATCCGTTGGAATGTTGCCCCTGCGTTTTTTAGGCCAAAGGGCATGACCTTGTAGCAATATAGTCCTCTTGGCGTTGTAAAGGATGTGACCTCCTGATCTGGTTCATGCATAGCGATCTGATGGTAACCTCTATATACATCAAGAAAGCTAAGTCGGTTGTGCCCTGCTGTAAGGTCTACCAGTTGGTCTATCCTACGTAAAAGAAAGCTATCTTTTGGGCATGCCTTGTTGACTGTTTTGTAGTCTACGCAGACACGCCATTTCCCATTCTTCTTTGGCACCACCACTGTGATGGATATCCACTTGGGGTAGTGCACTTCTCTAATAGCTCTCGCCTCTAGAAGGTTTCCCACTTCTTCCACCACTATCTCGGCGTGGTGGAGTGCTGATCTGTGAGTGCACTGTATAATTGGTCTGGCATTTGGGTGGACGTTTAATTGGTGACAGATGAAGTTTGGGTCAATGCTAGGCATGTCATACGGCATCCAGGGGAACACTTCGATGTTAGAGGTTAGGAATTCCACCACCTCTATTCTCTCAGTGCTGGACAAAGACGAGCCGAGCAGAAAGAACTTTTCTGGGTCTTTTTCATCTATCCTTACGTGTACCATGTCTTCCACTGCCTTCTGTTCAGCGGCCTTGTCAACATCTACAAACAGTTCATTGCTCTCAGGTTCTTCCACCATCTGTACATACCCTTTGGCAGCGCGGCTGCCATTTACTATGATGAAGCATTATTTGGACATGATCTGGTCTCCAAAGACCTCTTTAATTACTCCGGCTTCGTTGGGGAATCGTATTACTTGATGGTAGGTTGACGCTACCGATCGCATGGCATGCAGCCATGTCCTTCCCAAGATTATGTTGTAAGTGGAAGGGACTTTTAATACCCAGAATTTCACTTGTTTCGTCATGCTTCCTGCTCTGACTAGGAGGATTATCTTGCCAACTGGCCATTCTGGCATTGAGTTGAATCTGATCAGGGGAGATACAGCAAGTGCCAAGTCTTTATCCTCCAGTTTCAATTGTTTGAAAGTTTCGTAATACATAATTTCACATGAGCTCCCTTGGTCAATCAAAATCCTTTCGACGTCGAAATCCTTGACGCGTAGAGTAACGACTAGAGCATCATTGTGAGGGCTATATATCCTTGCCAAGTCTTTGTTTGAAAAGGATATCACATTCGTGGCCTCTGTTCTCCCCTTCTTGATGACACGTTGTGCACTTAATACCTCCCTTAAGTGCTCAGCCTTTTTGATCGTTCATCTGAGCTCGCATATTCGCTCAGGTTCAAATACTCCATGTATTACGTTAATCACGCCTTGAGGTGGAGCGTCGACTGGCATCCCATCTGGGATGTTGTGGTTCTGGGGGGCTGGCTGTGTCCCTCCTTCTAGGGGTGAGTATGGTCCGGATTGGACTGGATTGGAGTAAAACCAGGACCAATCCGTTATCTACGGATCCTAAAAAATTGGAACCAATCCAATCTGTTTAAATCGTGAAACCAATCCGAACCAATCCATTTAAATACGGATTGGATTGATTTAGAACCACGGATTTATATAATTAAATAACAAAAATATATATAACACTTTATTTTCATGAAAATATAAATATAGCACCATATTAGTTTCACAATAGCAACATGTCTTTTCATAATAGCGACAAACTGTTCTAGAATTTAAACAACCATAAAGAAACTAGTTCCACCATAAGTATTTAGACCATTACAAATTAACACTAAAAATCAGCAAATAAAAGTAATAAAAGAAGATACTATGCAAGTTTAGGTTTGGATTTAAGTTTTATATGAAATAAGAGAAGATACTATGCAGGAGGGTGTATAATAAAAATATAGACTATTTGTATACAGTCCGGATCGGTTCCAATCCGGAACTGTGAGATTCAATCCGGAACCAATCCGTGAACTACGGATTTTTAATTTTTCAATCCGAAACCGAACCACGGATTCAAAAAACCAATCCAAACCTACTGGATTGGACTGGACTGGATCGGATTACGGATTTCACGGATTCCTTACTCAGCCCTACCTCCTTCTATGTATTGGTCCAGATGCCCAGCCGCCACTAGCTCCTTCAAATGTTGCCTTAATGGCGTGTAATTTTCAATGCGGTCCCCCTTTTCATCATGAAAGGTGCACCGGGACCTCTCATTGTAGTCTTTTTGTGCTTCTCCTAACTTAGTTGGCCATTTGATGACAGGTTCATCACGTATTTCACTGAGAATTCGGTAGATCAATTTTTTGAACACCGTGGTGATGGCAGTGCGGATTCTTAGCCACCTTTTGTCTGAGTCCTCTCTGTTGGCCCGCCTGCCTCTCTCATTCCTGCTTGGGCGTTCTACCGTGTTGACTTTTGTTGTAGTCTTTTTATCTGGCATTGCTGTTGTGCCAGATTTTGCTTTAGCACGGGTGCCGTTCTTCTCTACCCGAATATGCTGGTGTACTCTTTCCATCACGGCCTCTATCGTGGGGAGGGGCGTCATTGTGATTAAGTCCCTTAACTTGTTTCCGACTGGTAGCCCTCTTTTGTACAGCGCGATGGCAAGATTGGTGGGGCAGTCTCCTACTTGGTTGAAGGTCTCCCAGTAACGACTGTTGTAGGATCTCAGCGTCTCCTTGGTGCCCATGTCAATAGAGAGTAGCTGATCGATCTCCACTGGCGTTTTGGTGTTCATTCAGAGCCTAGTCACGAACGCCTCCGCTAATTGCGCCCAGGAGGCTATGCTGCCTTCTGGTAGCCTTTCGAACTAGGTTAAACCTAGGTCGCCAAGGCTGGATGGGAATAGGATGTACATCAAAGCCTCGTTCCGTCAGTATACTGCCATGACCTAGCGAAAGTGACTTAGGTGCATGTAGGGTTCTGTCTTCCCCTCGTAAGTCGTAAATTTAGGCTGGATGAAGCATGAAGGTAATGGTGCGTTCTCAATCACCGGAATGAACGGCGAGCTATGTAGCCTTGCCAATGCTTTATCTGTTGGTTCATAGGCAGGGTGCGGTATTGGCATTCCTACCTCGATGCTCCCATGCGTCCGAGGAGCCAACAGCTAAAGGGCTGAAACTCTGCGCGGGTCGCGTGCCCTGGCATCCTCCTTCCATCGTGCCCTTTCTTTAAGCATAGTTCGCAAATCGGACGACCTAGGCAGCTCTGTCTGCCTGGATGACGTCTGGTGCGTGCGCGAGGGCTGATAGGTGCTTCCTTCAGTATATGACTTCTCAATCCTCGTTCTCTCAGACTTGGAGTAATGAGTCCTGGCAGTCCTTGATTGAGTGTCGCCTGTCCTGAGGCTCCTACTTGCTGCTTATGACGGTGTGGTATGCCTACCACGATCTTCCGAGTGGCAATGAGGCATATTGTTTTTGCGCCCCTCTCCTATCGCCACCCCCTTCCCTTTTATCTGGCGCTTCATCAATTCCATGTCTGTCGTCATCTTCATGATTAACTCGTCCTACTCCTTTACCCGATCCTCCAAAACTTGAGGGTCGATCCTCCGCCTCTGCCTATCAGGACTTGATGAGCGACGGGGGTTGTTACCCCGTTTCCCCCTTGCATCCCTCCGGGGGTTCTGTCGCTAGGGCTCTAAATTTGCCATGGGAGGGATGGAAGGCAAACCTTCGCACCTCCCACCACCCTCTGGGGTTTGTCCGTCAATGGCGGACTGCGGCAAATCTTCATTGTGCGCCATTGCGTCTAATCTAGCGAGGAAAACTTTGATCAAGAAGTTTTTGTTCTTTCTGTGATTCCCACAGACGGCGCCAATTGTACGAGCACGAAATAATTCTTCTCGTATGATCCTGTTGATCAAACTTGCGCTCCTCGAAACGTCGTCGCTTTGCCACCTGAGAACACAAACGTGAGCTAACCGGCGGGTGTGTGCCGGAAACCCTTCTGATGCCTAAGTCAGCACAGTAGACAATAGACACAAAAGCTCTGTGAATTCAAGAATCAAAGTTGTGTTACCTCTCTATAGGTGATGTTATGAGCTTTTATAGGTTCCGCGTGGCACAATCCTAGTTGGACTCTTATTCCTCCATGCAGAGTCCTCCTAGGAATCACACTCCTAAAAGATAACGCTTATCCTTCAACACCCCCCTCACTGCTTAAACCAAGTGAGATGGTTTTATCCCGGTTGGGTGACAGTACGACTGAGCTAACCCAGCTTAGATCTTCCCTTCAGTGCCTGTATCCTGGTTAGGCATACTCCAACCGGGCTGTTACCTGAAGCTAATCAAGCTAGGTGTTCCAATGCACAACGCCAAGCTAGCTCGGCTCTCGTTTAGTTGTACCTCGATTGCCTGTTGAAATCGGACTAATCTACGACAAGTTACGACCGCGCTAATCAGAGCGAGGTCCACCGTGAGAAGCCACCATACCTCGGCTCCAAATACTAAGACCGAGCTAACTCCACTCTGACCGTGGTGATTGTCATTCCACTTGGATCGTCCTAACACTACAATCCACTTGCCAAGCCCTTTTCTACCGCGGCCCATAAAACGGCCCATAACTCAGCTCGGCCCAATTTACTTATAAATTACCCTCTCAGTAGGGAATATGTATCTCATAGGTAGAGAGAGAATGAGTGGGAGAAGATGGGAAATAATAGGTAAAGAGAGAATGAGTGTATTTATTTATGTTTTTATTGCAATCTGTTATAAGCTTTAAAGAGGAGGGGAAAATGAGATTAAAAGGAAACTAAAAAAATTGTAGAGATTTGATTTTGTTTTTTGATTTCATAAATAAAATAAAAAATTCACAAATTTGTTGTATTCAAAAATATTAAGAGACATTGACTCGTTGGAGAAAGAAAGACTGTTGCTCGAAAGGAAAAGCTGAACTTAAGAATGACAACGAGCTGAGGCGGGGTCAGGGATCACACTCCTCGTCCCCAATCCCCGATAATGGAAATACATCTATCCCCGGCCCTGATCCCCGACGGGGAACCTATCACCGCTCCTGTCCCTGTCCCCGTCCCCTAACGGGGATCAAGTTTTCCCGACCCCGAAAATTCCCCGGCCAAAAGAAAAAAAAAAAAAACCAGCTCTACACATTTACAAGAATTCATCAACAACAAATCTAACACATTTATCAACAACAGGTTGATTTGTATCTTCATTTTCTTGATCTTCATTAACACATTTACAACAGATCAACAAATCAAAAAGAGGGAGAGAGATTTTCAACAACATATTTTCATTTTCTTGATCTTCATCAACAAACAAATCAACAAATCTAACACATTTATCAATAACAGACTTTCATCAACAATATCTTCATCTTCATCATTTTCAGATCTAAACAGCAAAAAACAGAGAGAGAGAGAGAGAGAGAGAGAGAGAGAGAGAGAAGGAGGAGATACCGTGAGAGAGAGAGACAAGGAGATACCGTGAGAGGGGGAGAAGGAGAAGGAGAAGTAGCCAGTTAGGGAGAGAAGAGGAGCTGTGGTGAGGAGTGGTGATGAGGGAGGAGCTGCTGCCGACCAAACCGGTGAGGGAAAGAGAGAAGAGAAGATACCTTGAAAAAGAGACAAGGAGATACCGTGAGAGAGAAAGAAGGAGAAGTAGCCAGTGAAGGAGAGATGAGGAGCTACGGTAAGGGAGGAGCTGCCGCTGACCAAACCGGTGAAAGAGCGGTAGTGAGGAATGGCTGTCGCGTGTGTGAGAGAGAGAAAGGGAGGCGATGTTTGTGTGTCAAGTGGTCAACCAAACCCAAACACTAACACACACATATTTATAAATAAAGGGGGTCGGGGCCTAAACGGGGCGGGGCCGGGGTTGGGAAATGTATCACCGTCCTTGGCCCGAATATCATCGGGGATTCATTTTTAAATACCATCCCCGGCCCCGTCGAGGGTATTTTTCAGGAAAAAATCGCTCAATTTGGGGTCGAGATGTCAGGTCCCCGTCGGGCCGTATTCAAATTTCCATCCCTAGCTGGACTTGCTCTCTCTAGAAGTTAGAGAGAGAGAGGGGTGTAGAGGGAAAGAGTGATAAAAAAAAATAGGAAAATAAATAATAATAATAAAAATAATGACTCAACTGGGGAATTGATGGGCAACCCCATGTGGGTTCTGTCCCATGCTTTCCTGAACAACTAAAAATATTAAGAGACATTGACACAACTAGAACCCATTTCCTGAACAACCAATCATGTTTTTTTGTTTTGTTTTTTTATTTTTTGGTGTGAGTTTACTGGACTCAAACCAATTACGATCATTACACATGTGTTTGATAGAATGACCCAATAAGTCATGTATTGCAAGTCTTTGATAGAATGACCCAATAAGTCATATTATATTTATATACACCCCAAAAGCTTTTTAACGATATGCATTTATAATCACAGTAGTTCATAATCTTAAAAAAATATCATAAATCCTCATAACTAAGGCCACTTAAATTTATAATTAAACATCACAAAATTTTATAACCAAAACCACCATGGGTTATAACCATAAACACTACAAAGTTCATCATAAATTTGAACATCACAAAATCTTATAACTAAGTGCCACAAATCATTAGAATTCTGGTGCATGTTACACATTTTTTCAATGTTTATTTTATAACCAAAACCACCATGTGTATCAAAGAATTTTTCAATGTTCGATAACCATTCTACTAAAATGTTTGATAACCAAACTTTATTAATAAAATGTTCTGATTGTTGATTTTATCAAACATTTTATGAAACTTTTTATCAAATATTTTATCAAACTTTTTCACTGTGAGTATTGTTTTTCTTTAATTTTTTAGATGCATGTAGGATTTTGGGTATACTTATGTGGGTTTTGTTGATTTTTCTTATTCATACATATTATCTATGTATATATACACACATATATATGAAGAGTTGGTTGGGTTCCACAAAGCCCATTTACTTTGATTTAGTAGGAATTTGTGGGACTATTGTATTGAGTTACTCTATTGAATGGTTGTTGTGCCATTACTATTGTTTGGTTGTTACAAAAATGTTTGATAACCATTCTATCTTCCTTACTTATTAAGTGTTTGATAAAATGTTTCGATGGAATTTACACACACACACAATTGACTTTAACACACACCACACACATTAGTAACCAAGAGGAGTTTGGCTGATGGAATTGCCTAATTTTAATTTTGGTGTCATTTTGAAAGGAAAAATGAGTAATACTGAATTTTCAAATTACTTTCCAATTAACTTTTTAGTTTTCTTTTAATCTCATTTTCTATCGGCTTTGATTTGTTGAGCATATTTTTATCTATTTTGTGTTTGAGTGATCTAATGAAAATTACTGTTTTTGTTTAGGACCGCTTAATTGAGCATAGTCTGTTGATTGCCTTTTTTTAGCAATTACAGTATTAATTTTTAATCATAATTGTTTTCGAACACATAACCCATTTGATATATTTATTTGAAATCATACAAACAATTCATGAGATACGGTATGCAAGAATTGATAGAAAGCATGCTCAGATATTTTTTTTTTCCTTTCCTTTTGGAATGTTTTTAGGCACAAGTCATTCGCTAATTGTCTTATATGAAAATGAATTAAAATAGCGAATGACCCGTGCTTGATTGGGGATAAAAGGATCTTAGTATCTTTGTAGAATTTTCACCAAGATTGCTTACAAAAATTACACGGTAAGTCATTTTTTTTTTATATTTTTATTTCTTCGCATCTTGATTGTAACTCATTAAGTATTTTCTATCCGTGACACTTAATTACTGGAATTAATTTAGGAAAAATTGCAAATCAATGGTAAGACCAAAAAAAATTACAAAATCATGGGAAACTTTATCACTTAAATTATTAAAGTTGATAAGTCTTACTATTGATTTGCAATTTTCCTATTAATTTTTAGATTTTATTATTGATTTTGCTATCAATGGTTTTATTTCGAAAAGTGGAGAGACGAGTTGACTTTTTGCTATTCGTTTTAAATTCTCAAAAGATGTACAAGTGATTTAGAAAAAAAACATTTGACTGCTATGTATGGTTGCTACTTTTTTGTAAGGTTGTTATTTTTTGTACAAGCGATTTAATATTTTTCATGGATGTACAAGTGATTTAGTATTTTCATGGATGTACAAGTGATTTAGTATTACTCAAAAAATGTACAAGTGATTTAGTATTAATCAAAAAATATTGTTAATTGCTCAATGACTCAATGTCTAGTTTTATATTGAACTGCCTAGGTATATTAGTTGTTTCTCAACTTAATTAGTTATATCTGAAAGTTTTCATAATATTTGTAGGTTTTTGGTTGATGTCAGGTTGTGTTGGGAGTACATTTTTCCTAGATTTTTCTCACGTAGTTTCAGGTTTATAATTTGCAAAGAACTATTACAATGTGATTTGCAGCAGTAACACCAGCAGGTGTACATTGCTTGGTATTTAAATTAATTTTTTTAGATTGCAGAGCACTGGTTGGTATGCATTTCAATTTTAATTTTCTTAGATTGCAGAGCAATAGCTGGTGTGCGTTGGTTGGTATTTAATTTTAATTTGTTTTTTTTTTTTTTTTGAATTGCAAAATACTGGTTGGTGTGCATTGTTTGGTGTAATTTTTTTGAATTATGGAGTGTTAACAAATGTACAATACCTTGGTTTGTATGTTTTGTTTTGTCTTTACAATTTTTTATTAACTTGCATAGCAAGGGTGCTTTTATTTTTAGATGTTTGCATTGATATGAAATTTATACTTTAGAGTCATAAAGTTTTTTTAATAAAAATGAAATGTTTATGATTGCGTTACTTGCTGTAGTTTAAATAGTTGATTGGGAAATATTTATTTTCAAAATATACAACCAAAAATATTTTCAAACTTTTTTAATAAAAAATCTTTTCAAAACTAACCAGACCCTCATTCATATTTTGACTTCAAATTTTTAGCAACAAATGAGATAAATTACCTTTTAACCCAATAATTTTATATTTAATTACATTTTGATCTCATCATTATTTGCACCGTGCCTTTAGGCACGAGCATACACTAGTTTATATATAAAGAGGGTCGGGGCCTAAACGGGGCGGGGCCGGGGTTGGGAAATGTATCACCGTCCTCGGCCCGAATATCATTGGGGATTCATTTTTAAATACCATCCCCGGCCCCGTCGGGGGTATTTTTTAGGAAAAAATCGCTCAATTTGGGGTTGAGGGGTTAGGTCCCCGTCGGGTCGTATTCAAATTGCCATCCCTAGCTGGACTTGCTCTCTCTAGAAGTTAGAGAGAGAGAGGGGTGTAGGGGGAAAGAGTGATAAAAAAAAAATAGGAAAATAAATAATAATCATAAAAATAATGACTCAACTGGGGAATTGATGGGCAACCCTATATGGGTTCTGTCCCATGCTAACCACTCAACATAACACCCTAAAAAATATATATTTTTTATTATATATATATATATACATATACTTTTTTGGGGACATATTCACCTATGCACACATATATCTATGTATATATACCTACATAAATAATATCACACAGATTAGATAATTTTTTTAGTTCATCTATCTTATTGGAAAAATATTTTTTGAAAAAAAAAAAAAAAAAAAAAAGTGGAGAGAAGAACTTTTTTTTAAAAATACTATCAAATAGTCAGGTAGGACAATAATGTCTAATATTTTATGTTGGGCTTGGCTTCCATCCAGTCTTAGATTGGACTAGAGGGTGTTGTTGGGCTCGTGGGGTTCCACCACGGGTCCCATTTTGATAATTCGAATCGTTCAATGTGTAAAACTCGTCCATTTATGTTTTTACTGTCTATTTTTTTATATAAAATTGATTTGATCACGTAGCTATTCATATCCGATCAACGTGATTTTTTACAGGTCTGTCCATTTTTTTTATACAAAACTAATTTGATTACGTAGTTATCGATATCTGACCAACGTGATTTTTTATAGGCATATAGTACTCTACGAGTTCCACACATTGAACGGTTCGGATTATCACAACAAGATTTGTGGTGGACCCCCACGGGCCCAACAGCACCCTCCAATCCAATCTGGAACTAGAGGGAAGCCAGTGCCTTTTATGTTTGGGGGAGAAAATAAGAATCAACGTGTTTGGTTCTGGTTTTCTAAAATTATTTTTTTTTTGAAAATTTTAGAGTATTTGTTTGGTTAATTCCAAAAATAAAAATAAAAAAGTTTTCAATTTTTTTTTTCCAGATGCACACTTGGAAACAAAGATGTGATTGATGTGACTTGTTCTTTTTTGTTTTCTTTCTACTTTTTGATGTGACTTATTCACTTTTGTTTTGCTTTGTTTTTTTTGTTTTGTGTTTTTTTTTTTTTTTTTTTTGGTGTTGCTGAATAGTTCTAACAAGTTGACTGAAAGTCCAATGTGGTGAGATTTTGAATTTTACATTGACACAATATTCAATGTGGAGGGATTTTAAATTTAAAAACAAAAAAAATTCAAAAATACTTTTGTATTTGATGTTATAAAAGTTTGTAAGTTGATTACTTAATTTTTTTTTATGCCAATTTGTGATTAAATTACGTATTTTGTGGTATCATGAAATTTTCTGAAAAAGTCATAAATTTAATGATAGGGTATGCATCCATAAAGGAGTACATACTAAATTATTTTTTGGTACATATACAGTATGTACATATATATACATAAAACAAATATGGTAGTACTTTTGATGTGACAATAAATTTCAATTTATTGTTGAATACATCATTTTGGTTGTCCTCTCTCTCTTTCTCTCTCTCTATCTCTCTCTGTGTGTAAAGGAAAATTTGAATTTCTTTGCAATAGTCAATTTTTTAGAAACCAAACACATATCTATTTTCAACAAATAGTTTTCAAATCACTTTCTTGAAAAATAACTCAAAAAATTAAAACCAAACAAAGTAAATTTCGTCCCCGAAATTATAAATCAAACGTTAAAATCATATTTAGACCAATTACAACAATGATAATCAATCAATTCTAATATCATGACCTATCCACCGGTCACTCATTCTCATCAACATGATAAACAAGTTCTCAATATTGAATATATAATTCACATTTCCAAAACATATACAATGTTTATATTAATTCAACATAGCAAAAGTCTCAGTACATGTTCAAACATTGGCAAATAGGTCTGGATACTTCTCACGGACTTCCAACTCACGTTCCCAAGTTGTTTCCTCAACTCCGTGATGTTGCCACAATACTTTTACCAAAGGAATTATCTTGCCTCGCAAGACTCGGTCTTGAGTATCCAAGACTCTCACCGGTCTATCTTTATACGAGGCATCCTTATCTACCTCTAAGTCGGTCCAATCCAACAAGTGCAATGGATCCAGCTCATACTTTCGAAGCATACAAATATAAAACACATCATGGACTTCGGAAAGCTGTGACAGTAAAGCCAAACGATAAGCTACCTCTCCAATCCGCTCAAGGATCTCAAAAGGTCCAATAAATCTAGGGGACAACTTCCCATCCTTCCCAAACCTTATCAAACCCCGCCTAGGTGATATCTTCAAGAAAACATGATCTCCTACCTCAAAAGACAAAGGTCTCCTCCTACGATCGGCATAACTTTTTTGGTGACTCTGGGTAGTAGCCAACCTCTTACCAATAAGAGCGACTTTCTCAGTCGTTTCCCGAACCAATTCAAGACCTTTCAAAGGTGCATCACCCACATCGGCCCAACACACAAGGGATCTACACGGTCGGCTATACAAGGCCTTAAACGGTGCCATGCAAATACTCAACTGGAAGCTATTATTATAGGCAAACTCCACCAAGGGCATGTGACTTTCACACGATTCTTTAAAGTCAAGAACACAACCTCGAAGCATATTCTCTAAAATCTGAATGGTGCACTCTGGTTACCCATCAGTCTGAGGATGATACGCGGCACTAAAAGTTAATTTAGTACCTAAGGCACTTTGTAGGCTCTGCTACAACCGAGACATGAAATGTAGAGCTCTATCCGAAATAATCATTACAGGGATCCCGTGCAACCTCACTATGTCCCTAATTTAAGGGTCAGCAGGATAATCTACCGAGTCACTTACGCACATAGGTATAAAATGCGCCGACTTGGTTAACCGGTCAATTACCACCCAAATTTCATCACTACCCCGTTGAGTCCTCAGAAAACCCACAACGAAATCCATCGTGACATGCTCCCACTTCCATTCGGATATAGGTAAGGGTTACAACAAACCCGCTGGCCTTTGATGTTCGACCTTCACTTGTTGACAAGTAAGGCACCTTGATACAAACACAGCCACATCCTTCTTTATTCCCCTCTTTCAAAACTGCCAACTAAGGTCGTGATACATCTTTGTGCCTCCCGAATGCACCGCAAGGTGTGAATGGTAAAACTCTTTGAGTGCTTCCTCTCGGCAAGACCCCGGCATGAAAAGACGGTCACAAAATCTAACACTCAAATTGGGATACACATTCAAGCCTTTCTCTACCTTCCCACTGGAGATATTCTCCTGGAGGGATTCTACCTCAAGGTCACCTCTCTGTGCTTATATCACTCGGTTTACAAGTGTAGGTTATGCAACTACTGAAAATAAGGCTACACACTCCACGGACTCGCCAAGATGCAAATCAAACTCACCAATAGCACCCAACATCTCCCATTCCCGAATGACAATGCTAGCCACACTACCAATGGATTTTCTACTTAAAGCATTGGCCACAAAATTGGCCTTCCATGGATGATAATGCAACTCAAAGTCATAATTTTCTATAAACTCCATGCACCTCCTCTGCTTCAGATTCAAGTCTTTCTGTGTAAACAAATATTTCAGACTCTTGCGATCAGAAAATACTTCAAACTTCTCACTATACAGATAATGCCTCCAAATCTTTAAGGCAAAGATCACGGCCGCTAACTCTAGGTCATGAGTAGGGTAGTTCCTTTCATGTGTTTTCAACTACAGTGAGCCATAAGCTACTACCTTCCCATCTTGTATCAAAACACAACCCAAATCTTCTCGTGAAGCATTACAATACACTGAATAGCCCAAACCCCTCTCCAGAATAATCAACATAAGAGCAGTAGTAAGTCTAACCGTAGGCTCTTGAAATGACTTCTCACAAGTCTCACTCCACACAAACTTGATTCATTTCCTCATCAATCTAGTCAATGGTGAGACTAATCTAGAGAAATCTTTCACAAATCGTCGATAATACCCGGCCAACCCCAGGAAACTACGGATCTTAAAAGCATTCTTAGGTTGTTCCCAATCTTGTACTGCCTCTATCTTGGATGAATCTACAGTCACCCCTCTCCCAGATACCACATGGCCTAAGAACTTCACTTCTCCCAACTAGAATTCATACTTCCCAAACTTAGCATATAGTTTGTGGGCTCTAAGTAACTCAAGCACTACCCGTAAGTGTTCTTCATGTTCTTTCTCAGAGGGTAAGTAAATCAGGATGTTATCTACAAAGACGACTACCAAGCGGTCTAAGAACTCACGGAAGATTCGGTTCATCAAATCCATAAACACAGCTAGTGTATTGGTTAGCCAAAAAGGCATCACTAGAAACTCATAATGGACGTACCACATATGGAATGCCGTCTTTTGGATATCTTCCTCCATTACCCTCAACTGGTCATAACCCAATCTTAGGTCTATCTTGGAAAAACAACAAGACCCTTTCAATTGATCAAACAGATCATCTATACGAGGCATTGGGTACTTGTTCTTAACACTTACCTAGTTCAACTTCCGATAATCAATACAAAATCGCAACGCACCATATTTCTTTTTGGCAAAAAGAGTCGGTACTCTCCAAGGTGAAGTACTAGGGTGAATGAAACCCTTATCTAACAATTCTTGGAGTTGAATCTTCAACTCACTCAACTCAGTAGGTGCAAACCTATACGGTGCCATAGAAATCGGTGTCGTGCTAGACACTAAGTTGATAGAGAACTCAATCTCACGACGAGGTGGTAAACTAGTGAGATCCTTAGGAAAAACATCTAAGTATTCACAAACTACCGTTGGCAACTCAACTTAGACTTCATCACACTCACTACCCAAGAAGTTGGCAAAAAGGCAATTAAGCTCACTCCGCCTACGCAGATCATACATCGGTGATAAGACTCTATCAACCTGGTCCCCCAAGAAATAAAAGCAATCACCGCTCAAGGTATATACAGTAACCCTTTGACGGTAACAATCTATGACAGCTAGATACGATGATAACCAGTCCATACCCAATATAGTATCAAAACTCGACATGTTAATCACCACAAATGCAAAAGGAAGTCAGCAACTGGCAACCTCTATGTCACAATCCCGACACCCCTGTTCCAAAACAATCTCACCACCAATAGGTGACTCTATACTGAGTGGAGATGCTAATCGAGCCAATTCTAACCCCAAAGCCGATGCAAATGCAAACGAGATAAATGAATGGGATGCACCCGTATCAATCAACACATTAGAAATAGAATTGCTTAACAAGAAATTACCTCTCACTACTTAAGGTGTTAATACTAGATTTGGCGTGGTAACAATATACACGTGCCCTGTAGGTCTCTATTCTACCTGCTCACCCCTCGAAGCATAAGCCTGATTCACTGACTGAGCCGAAGAGGCTCCCTGATTGGCCCTCGAGGCCTGAGCTGACTGTGTAGGCTGGTGGCTTTGTGTCTGCCTCGAGCCAAACACACCAGGTGTGCCACCCAACTGAGGGAAAAAAATCTCTTTATATGCCCTGCCTGCCTATACTAATAACAAGTGAGCGGCTGCCCTCTCCCCTGACTTTGGCCTTGAGAACGAGCTAAAGATAATGTGAACTGCTGCCCTTCTCCTCCTTGCAAGCAAGCTGGGGACTTGTGGCCCAACTGGCCACACTTAAAGTAGGTGAAATCTCCCTAACCATCTCTCCCAGAACCTGAACTCCATACTGGAGAAGTGAACCTTGACTGTGCTCTCTGGGATTGCTGTGGAGTACAACCCATCTGCCTCTTACTGTCCATTTTGAACATCCTGACTCCTCCTGGAGCCCCTCATCCGTTCATCCTCCATTTGTATCACTGTCTCAAGATGAGCCGCCGACTCTACAAGTTGCCCGTAATCTCTAATCATTGAATCGACTACCTTGAAAAGAAGCCCCGTCCTTAACCTTTTCTCAAACTCCACACAGCGGCGTTCCTCTGTCGCCACTAACTCTGGTGCAAACCTAGATAGACTAATAAATGCAGCCTCAAACTCGACCACTGGTTTGTTCAACTGCTTGAGCCATGAGAACTTCTCCATAACAGTAGGAGGTAAAAACTTGTCTTGGAAGGCGTCGACGAAAGCCTCCCAAGTCACTCCAATGTGCCCATGCGCATACTTCTATCATTGACCTACATCTCTCTTTAGTTGAAAGGATGCCAAGGTTACTCTCAAACCATCGTCTTCGATGCCGAGCATCTCAAACGTCTTCACTATTTGTTCGAGCCATTTATCAACTTTCAAAGGCTCTTTAGGATCGCCCAAAAACTCGTCCAGGTTGGACTGAAAAAACTCTCGCTTTAGAAAAGATAACCCAATGTAGACACCTGATTTTTAACCATCCGCAAGACTAAAACCCTGTTTGGTAGAACTGTGGGAAAGTGATTATAGATTATAGCTTAACAGATTATAGCTTACAACTATAAGCATAAGCTGATAACCTGTTTGGTGTAGCTGTAGGATTATATATTTAAGTTGCAGAATAGTGTTTGGTAAATAAGCTGTAAAATAGCTTTTTCTGTATAATTGACTTTTTTGCCCTTATATGATATAAAAATGATAATTTCGTCATTTTTTTTAAATTTTAATTTTAAAAAATTATTTCAGCAATAAAAGTTAATATAATAGTATTAATTAGTATAAACTAATATAAAAAAATTGATACACGTGATAAAAATGTAATAGTAGTATTATTGTAATAATTTTTTTCTATTATAAATTAATTAGTATATTTAATTTCTTAATTAGTATCAATTAATACTAAAATTATTAATTAGTATCAATTAATGGCTTAATTAGTCGGAATTACTACTAAAATTATTAATTAGTATCAATTAATATTAATAATTAATTTTTATTAGTATCAAATAATATTAATAATCAACAATTTTTATTACAATTAATAATATAACAATTGTTATTTCTTTAATTTATTATTCTTTTTCATTACAATTAAATTGTGTAATTTATTTACTCGATATAAATTGCACAATTTATTTCAATATTAATAAATTATTTTAATTATTATTTTGATTAATTTATTTTTTTTAGTTTTATTTCAATTTATTTTGTTCAATATTATTTTTATTATTTTGTTTTCAATTTATTTCGTTTAATTCAGTTTAATTATTACAATTAAGTCTGTGATGGCATTACATATTATTTTAATTAATGTTGTAATATCAATATATTTCAATTAATTCTATAATGTTGTATCAATTTATTTCAATTAACGTTGTGATGTCATTGCATATTATTTTATTTCAATTAATTTTGTATTAATTCAATGTAATGTTGTAATATCAATTTAAATTAATTCTGTTTTTATTAAAAAAAATTCATTACAATTATTTTATTTTATTTTGTAATAAATTGTTTTTCATTTTATTTTGAAAAGTAAATATTAATTCTGAAAAGTAATTTTTTCTTTTTTAATTAACATTAATATTGATTTTTTTCTTTTTTTTTTTCAATTTATTTTCTAGGGTTTGAAAACCCTAGCTCCGGTAGCACAGATCGACGGCGGTTTGACAGATCGCGATGGCGGCTTCGCGATGGTTCAGACAGATCGACGACGGCTTCGCAATGGTTCAAACAGAGCTTCGCGATGGCGACGACAGCGTTGAGAGATCGCGATGGTCCAGATCGACGACGGCGTTGAGAGATCGCGATGAACTAAGGCTTCGCGATGGTTCAGACAGAACTTCAGGCGGAGCTTCGCGATCGCGACGGCGACGGCGACGACGGCGTTGACAGATCGCGACGGTTCAGACAGAGAGACAGAGAGATAACAGAGCTTCGTCGGAGGGAGAGAGAGAGAGAGAGAGAGAGAGAGAAAAGAACAACTGTTCACCGGGAATCGCCTGGGTTCGCCGGAAATCGCCTGGGTTCTCCGGAAATCGCCTGGGCTGTTTGTGTGAAAGAGAAAAAATGAGTGATTTTGGTTAATATACCTGGCACACTTGTAATTAGATTCAAATGGGAAGGACATTTAAGTCATTTTGGCCCAAGATTGATCAGCTGCGCGCATAAGCTGAATTCATAAGCTCCCTTGAGTTGCTTCGAATTTAAGCGGAAATTTGGCTTAAATAAAGCCATAAGCTATCCTCAAAAGTTGTATCAAACACACCAAAACAACTTAATTTAAGCTAAAAGTTACTTTAAGTTGAAATTAAGTTTTACCAAATAAGACGCTTCGTTCAATGCACTTAATGATGAAAGCTGAATTGTGAATTCGCAGCGATTCGGAATCAGTCAGGCTTCCGAAATAACCTCATATTGTCAACATTTACCCTGTTTGAATCCTTGGGTTTCATTTTTGGACCATTTCTCACCCTGAGCTGAGTTTGAACCAAAAAAAATAGAGGAGGCCATCGAGGCCCGGCCATGCATTAGTGATGGCCGGCTGTGGCTATGAATGGCCGGCCGGCCTTCGATGGCGATAAACACTGCTCTGGGCAGGAGGCCGTCAGCTATCCATTTTTGAAGATATTTATCACCTTTTCAACTTGAATTCTATAAAACCGAAGCTCTGGGATTGTTTTGAGGGTTGAAAAAAAATATTAAGAAGAGATATATACACCTTGAAGCCCCTTCACACCTCCTTCTTCCATTGCAAGTTACCTTGAGGCCAACCTAGCTTGCTTACACCACCACTACACACCATATACAACCTTGTCTTACCACCCTAAAGCCTTGGTTGATCTTGAGGAAGTGTAATTCAAGCTTGAGATTACATTGAAACCAAGTTTGAGACTTCAAGAACAAGCTTGCTCTCTCTTTTCTTGCTTTCATTTCTATCCTTTACTTCATTATTCTTGCTGTTTTGGTTGTTTTTAAGTTTGTTTGAAGTGTTGGGGTTGGGTTTGAAGAGTTACCAAAAGGGTAGAGAGAGCTTGCTCTTTCTAAACCTTTATTCATAACTCAAACTCTTCTCTCTTTTTCCTTGGTTTTCATATTGATTTTCAAAGGTTTAAAAAGGCTTAAAACCATGTTTTGAAGCTTAAAAAATGAAGGGGTTAGCCACCCCTCCTCACCCTTGTTTACTAGCCTTAATGCTTATCTTTGTTGTCTAGCTTTTTAACCCTTTTTCATGCATGTTTCACCTCTGATTTGCATGTATTTTGGACTGTTTTGAGGTTGTCTAAGCTTTTCCAATTGGTTCATACCTTGTTGAGGTCTCATAGTTGGCATACTTGTTGTTTAATATGCTTTCTTGGTTCATTTTACATGCTTTGGGGCTTAAATTTGCTAATCAATCAATCAATCCATATCTTTCATTCATGAGAATGGTTTCAACCAATTGAGGTTGCTCAATGCATGTAAGGGAGACCTACACTTAATGGCTTAATCTCTTCAGAGATTCATCGTCAACGGTGTAGTCTCCTTCTCATGTTTTGGGAGGACCTCTTGTTTGACATCACTTCTTGTTTAGAGGACTTAACATCACATTTGGACAAATGGATTAATGAATGGCAAGGCCTAGAACAATTGGTTTAAAATTTGGATCAACACACTTAAAGAAAAAAATGGTTTAAATAACTTGAACTTGGCCGGACGTTATGCCAAGTTCCTTGTGTCAAGGGTCATCAAGCATTAATTCATGGTGTTTTTGATGTCCTTGAAGTGTTAAAACTTTCTTTTTTTTAGTTCATTCCATGGAGGGGTGGTCCATTTGCATTACATTCATTAACTTTTGTCCAAAAGTGACATTTGAGATCATTAAGCGATCATATCGCTCATTGATGGTTTTTGAATCAATCCTAACATTCTCTTGAGGTTTTTCTGTGACAGAGAAGGAAAGAAGGACAAACAGAGCTTGAAAATGCTCTATCTGCACTGATTTCACATCAGAGCACAGAAGCAGAGTTTGCACCAAATCAATGCACGGCCGGTCCTATGTAGGCCCAGCCGGCCATCAGTAATGCACGGCCGGCCCTTGGTGTGTGGCCAGCAGTCCAGTTTTGCAGAAGCAGAGTTTGCACCAAATTAATTCACGGCCGGCCCTCTGTAGGCCTGACCGGCCATCAGTAAGGCACGGCCGACCCTTGGTGTGTGGCCAGCAATGCAGTTTTGTAGAAATAGAGGCAGTGGCTGAAGGTGAAACAGAGGCAGTCTGGGGTAGACAGAGCAGTGTTCAGGCGATGCACATGCAACCTCCATCCATCTTCCTTGACATCCATATCAAATGCATTGTTATTTAATTGTTTCATTAGCATAGCAAATTGTATTGTAATATTTAATTAGTCTAATTAGTTGTAGCTAATTAGTTGATGTTGTAATATTTAATTAGCTTAGATAGTTACTATTCATTTCAAGTGTTGTAATACATTAGTTAGTTAGCTTAAATAGCTTAGCATAGCTAGTTGGTTAGCTTTTATTCATTTGGACCCTCATTCGCGAGGGCGTAATATTGTAATAAGTGTGCGTGCGTGTGTGTATGTCTTTCAACCCCATGTCTTTCTCCCTTTTATTTAATCACTTTTGATGGTTAGATTAGGGACATGTTTTAATTAGCATATTGCATGCTTGCATCCATTCATCTTGTCTTGTATGCACCGAGGCTCGTCACATCATTTCAAACTGCATTGTCATTTCCAATACTTCATTGAATATGTGTTCAACCGCATGTTATTTAATTGAATCATATGCCATATTAGTAGTTGAGCCTATTAATTGCATTCTTTGCATGTGTTGCATTAGGCATTTTTGCATAGTTAGGAATCATGCATTTTTCTAACTCTCATGTTTTCCTAGTTTGGAGTACGGGGTGAGTTTTTACGCTTTATCATACTTGCATAAGTGTGAATATTGTCATGATTAGCATGCTTGCCAGGAGGCTAAGTGCTTAAATGATAAACTGCTTGAATGCCTGTGGATGAAGGCTTGTTGTTTGAATCGGAACGATTCAACGAATAAAAGTTTTAAGCCCACTTTGTTGAGTGGCAAATCATGTTTTAAGCCCACTATGTTTGGTGGCAAAACCGCAATCTTTAAGCCCACTTGAGGTGGCAAATTCAAACCATTTTTACAAACAAACATGAGTTAAATTGTTTCAAATTTAGTAAACTAGTCTATACTTGCTTGCGCGCATCACATAGTAAAGCTAGCTTAATAACCAGAATAAGAACATATAATGTTTGTAAAATATCATATCATGATTAGTAGAGGCCGATCTTTGATCAGGTGAGCGGGGATGCTCAATTCATTACCTTCCCCTCTCGTACCCAAGTTCCCGAGTCGAGGTAACTTTAGTGATGACGGACACGTGGCCTTGGCACGAGTCATAGGTTTCCTAAATTTTTTCAAAATAAAATATTTAGGTGGCGACTTTGTATCTGACAAAGCAGTCCAATTTTGGTATTTTTTGATTCAAAATCAATTTTTCAAAACGAATTGCCGAATTTGGACTCTTTGGTGTTTATCAGTTTCACATTGCACCTGTGAGATTAGATTCAGAACTACGGGAGTCCGAACTGTAGGGATTTTCTTTTAAACCTTCCGAGAGGGGGTGCGAAAAAGCCGAGCTACAGTTTCTAGCGATTCTGCTGGGGAGTTAGAGAACTTGACTCGAACTCATGATATGACTTTTTGTCTACACTTATGTATTTCTTTGCGTTACATTTGCATTAGTGCACTTATGTTACAGTGTTTGCCTCCTACTATTCCTGAGCGATTTGCCGGAGGCTTGCTTGGAAAAGCTCGCCAAAAGGCTGACCGGTTGCGGGCTTTGCCACGATGGGAACACAACCCTTGGATCTAGACTACCGCTGTACCGTTTGATCCTCCTTTCATTTCTCAGTGTTAGGTGCAAGAGGTATATTAGGTAGTCTTGCTGAGGTACCATTTTTGACCAATCAGCCTAGTTGCATATCGGAAGCCATAGTGACTGTTCCAAACTAGGACAGGATGCTTACCCGAATTCAGGATTGTGTGAAACACTTTGCTTGAGTAGTTAACCCTAGATCCCGACGAAACTAGGACATGGTAACTTTACCCCATCATAGGGGTGTTTTGGCTCTCACTTGACTCTTATGTGCTTTTAGCGTGAAACTCTACATGAATGTATGTATCAGTTGCAAGTCTGGGTATCAATTTTTGGGAGGCAGAATTCAGTATTGAGCATGGTTCTACAGCTTTGATTACATCAGTGTACTGATTAGAATTTGAGCAGAGGTGCTGTGCAGTTTTTGATTTTTTGATTTTTGCTTTATTTCCTTTTGCAAGTTAGTTTGCACCATTGCTTCGGACGATCCTGTTACCCCCAAACACTCTGGACCCATGTGAGAAGGATTTGCAGATCCAGGGATCTAGTCAGGAGACAGCCAGTGTTTGTTTCGCTCTCACCGATTACCAGATGGAGGAGGATCAGACAGAATTCACCGATTCAGCAGTCACCTTTTGCTTCGCCTGTGCCCAGTCAGGCCCAGTCTTCTACTTCTACTCCAAAAAGAGGGTATTCACTAGTTCCGGTAGCTCAAAATCCTCCAGTCAGCATGGAAGATATGCTTCATCAACTCCAGCAGACCATTGAGACTATGCAGTTAGATGCTGCCTGCCAAGCTAAGGTCACAGCCTGCCAGGCTGAGATCGCAGCCCGCCAAGCAGAATTGATAGATAGGCTTCAGCAACAGCAACCACAATCGGCAGTAGCCTCTGCATCCCATGCACCCCCAGCAGGAATTACGGCACCCGAGGTCACAATCAATGTCCAAGAGAATATGGGCATCTCGGCGGATTCGATCCCACCTCAGACCTCCAAGGCACCAGTTTACCAAATGGAGGCGTCGTTTGAATTCGAGGTTAACCCCACTGCATTGAAGGTCAACAAGTTCGAAAATCTTTTCAAATGGGGCATAGGGTGTGAATTCAATCCTTGATATTGAGGATAGATACACTGACTCGGCAGTGGCTCTGCCGGATAGATTCAAAATGCCGCATATAGACTATCCGGCCTCTATGATGACTATCTGGCCGTCTAAAAAGGACCAAATCAGAATGGTGGTCCGTAACCTGCAAGGGAAATTATTATAGAAGATGATAGTCTTGCCTTTGTTTACATTTGCTGAGCTCCATGAAATAGGGGTTCAAATTGAGGATGCGATAAAGTAGGGGCAGATAGACCATGAGAAGGAACAGCCCAATAGGCCCTTTACATGTAGCTCCAATGCGAACACGAGCGGTAGCACATCGGTACGACCTTCGGATGTGAGCATGGTCACCACCACACCCAAAACTGCCAACCCGTTCGCCAACACCTCTAACACAACTCCACAAACCTCAATTAGCCAGGCCCAATCTCAAAGGGTCTTTACCCCGCTCTATATGTCTTTATCCAAAGCCCTAGGGGTCCTGATCAGAAAGGGGCATCTCAAACCACTAGAGCCTAACCCTCTACCCGATCCTCTCTCTCCGAGACACAACCTGGCCAAATACTGCGTTTTTCACCAATAGTACGGTCATGACACCAACCAGTACTATAGGTTATGTCACGAGATTCAAGATCTTGTTGACAATAAAGTGATAGCACCTCCTGAAAAACCCAATATCATTTCAAATCCTCTCCCACCACATAATCAAGTCCCTCCACCTCGGCATATAAACCTCATCCATACACTGGCCGTCCCTTATGACCCCAATATATACATCACCCTCTCCCACCCACCTAAGCCGGCGTTGTTCGTCCCTAATAACACGAACTTGTGCATAACGAACACGTCCATACTCAAACCCGAACTGGTGGTGGTGATAGCGGAAGATGAAGGGAGGTTAGCCTTGGTGAAAAATACCAGTCTGTTGCCCGAGGGTTTTGAGGACTTATCCGATGAGGTGTACAACCCGAGCTGCTATATTGTGTCAATCGATCAAGCTAAGCCGAAAGTGGTGTTGTCAGCTACGATGGAGGTCAGTGTGGTTCGAGAAGATGGACCAAGTCAGAGATTAGATGATCTAGCCGACTTTGAGGAGGATATAGAAAATATGTAATTCTTTGATGAGCAAGATCAAGGAGACATGCATATTGATTGGTTTGATCTAAACGGGTCAACAGACAATTCTGGGTGGCTAAGTGATGAACCCGATATAGATAAGGGAATTGAATCAAAGCTGGAAGAACAGAAAGTGAGAATCGCAATAATGGCTGGAATGGTCGATGGGAAGGGCAAACTACCAAAAAACACCGGTGAAGAAAAATTTGCTTAGGAACTGGGCAATGTTAACACTGTACATACAGAACAAGAAGCAGCGCTGAAGCGGTTTGGGCAAGAAATGAGTGAAAATGACCAGAAAGCTAGAACAGCTTAACACCCCGCGGGGAATGTTTCTGCTTAGAGAACACTTAGATCGGAACCAGACAATTGTTTGTTGGTTGTCGGAGGTATGTGGTGGGACGATGATGATCTGCATCTTGCCCACACCGATGAGGATTAGGGTGAAGGCCTTCCTGACAATACTTGGTATGTGGAAGAAGTCGACCACATGAAAAGAAGTGGCCGATATTTCAAACCACCGTATCTAGACCAACCCGAGACATCAGGAAAGGACAAAGAGGTAGAGAACTAAAAGGAAAGGCAGTTAGGAGAAGAGGCTGTGCTAAAACAGTTGAAAAAGATTCAAGCTGACATATTTATTTGGGGGTTGCTTATGGCTTCACAAGTACACAGACAGGCTGTACTATCAGCAATGGATAAAGCCAAGTTATCCATTGAGACTACCCCGGAACAACTGGTGGGATTAGTCTTCCCGGGAGGCGCTGTGCCAACTCTAACATTTTCAGATAAGGAATTATAACCAGAAGGCTTTGCACACAACAAACCTCTATACAAATCCGTAGAGTGCCAAGAAAAGTGGATACATGTGGTATTGGTCGACACCGGGTCAGCAATCAACGTTTGTCCATGCTATACGGCTTATGCTATTGGCCTGAAACTGGCAGATTTTGTGCCTACGGCCCAGGTGATCCGGGCGTACGACAATACAAGCAGAGAGGTGATGGGAATAGCACAGATCAGAGTACAGGTGGGCCCGACTCAACAGAATATTGAGTTCCACGTCCTAGATGTTCCGGCCACTTTTAACCTACTACTTGGGCGACCCTAGTTGCATCAAGTAAGAGCTGTCTCTTCCACCCTCCACCAAATGCTGAAGTACCCCCATGGAAAAGGGGTGGCCATAGTCTTCGGGAGTTCATCTATACATCCTTTGCTAAAGGTCACTACGCCTATGCAGGGGATTGTGCATGGCGAAGAGGATGTCTTCCTTTCGAGGTTTACCTTGGTTGTGGCCCGGGTAGTGCAGAGTATCCTAGCTATCGATGAGGGCTTGTATGTCAGCGCCCAATCCGTATACTTCATGAGTAAACTCCAACACATACCAGGAATGGAATTAGAAGAAGTGGCCAGAAAGGCGTCGCTACATTAGCCGATGTGCCACATAACCCACATGCCTTTGGTCTTGGCTATACGCCCACCAAAGAGGACTAGGTGAGAAAAGGGAAAGAAATGGCCGGAATGGCCAGAGTTAAGTAGATTGGAAAGCATTACGAGCTTGTGCACTGACCAATCTGGGGAACCCTGAATGGCTATTTTGTTCGGGAGGGTGAAGACTTCCCGTTCTGTGGTTTCCCTGAACCCTGGTTCAACTCTGAGAAGTAGCTAGTTCCCGGCTTTGAGATTTTCTTCGACTTGCAGCTGCAAGAGAGTGACACAGAGGAACAAAATGAACCAACTGCTAAGGTTGCAAAGGGCACATAAAGTGATTCCAATAGCAGTGAACTTGAGGTAGGAGCAGCACTGGTATGTCTCCTTTTGGATCCTCAGATTAACTCAGAGAGCTTGGGGGATGACCTAATCGTATGACCGGAGACCAACCAGGTGTGAACCCTTCTAATGGAATTCTAGATACATCTGACGCACTATCCCTCACTTGGCAACTGGAGGAGGGCTACCTGTCTAGCAGTTCCGAGTCGGGTAGTGAACCAGAATCTGATTCTACAGAGTCTGTGGAGTCAGAATTAGATTTTGGTTCTTCTGAGTCTGGGTCTGGTATTCCTAGGGCTGATAACCCCGATGCCGTGCTTTTTTCCAGGTCGTCTTTTTTCTTTTCTTTTAAGTCAGTTGTAACCGAGGAATCGGATAAGCTGGACCTTTTGAATGAGAATGCCACTGCATATTCTGAGTACTTCTCTATGCCTCTTGTTTATTACATTGATCATGATTTTCAAAATTTTGATGAAAACGATGAGGAAGGAATTCCTCTGGTTTTGAAACATTTGATTTATCGAGAGGATGAGAGGTTTGTAAAACCCTTTGTTGATGAAATCATTCCAATTAATATGGGTACTGAGAAGGATCTGCGTCTGGTCCAGATCGGGTCCACGTTGTCTTCGGAGGAGCGTGAGCGCTTAGTCACTTTATTAAAAGATTTCAAAGATGTTTTCGCGTGGTCCTACGAAGACATGCCTGGAATTGATCCTGAGATTGTATAGCATAGGATCCCTCTTGACCCTAGGGCCCGACCTATCAAGTAGAAGTTGCGAAGAATACGCCCGGATTGGGCTTTGAAGATTAAGGAGGAGGTCACCAAGCAAATAGACGCAGGATTCTCGCTAGTTTCTAAGTATCCGACGTGGTTGGCTAACATTGTCCTAGTACTGAAGAAAGATGACAGAATTCGAGTGTGCGTGAATTTCAGAGATCTGAATAAGGTCAATCCGAAGGACAACTTTCCTTTACCGCACATTGATGAATTAGTGGACTTTACTGCGGACCATGCATCGCTCTCCTTCATGGATAGATTTTTCGGGTATAACTAGATTTTGATGGCACCCAAAGATAGAGAGAAAACCGCCTTCACTACGCCGTGGGGAACCTACTACTATAGGGTGATGCCGTTTAGGCTGAAGAATGTCGGGGTAACCTATCAAAAAGCTGCAACCACAATTTTGCATGACATGATCCATAAAGAGGTCGAGGTGTACGTGGACGACATGATTGTCAAGTCCAAGGAAAGAGCGGGCCACATACCGTCTTGAAGAAATTCTTTCAATGGATCAAAGAGTACAGATTGAGGTTGAATCCACAGAAATGTACTTTCGGTGTAACAGCAGGGAAAATGCAGGGTTTTTTGATCACACAAAAGGGCATCGAGGTAGATCCTTCCGAAATCAAAGCCATCTTAGAAATGCCACCACCAAGGACTAAAAAAGAGGTGCGAGGATTTCTGGGTAAAGTGCAATTCATAAGACGGTTTATTTCTAAATTAACCTTGACTTGTGAAACACTATTTGGTCTCTTGAAGAAATGAAAGAATTCCAATGAGATGACCGATGTCAATTCGCTTTCGAGCAGATCAAGCAGTACCTTTAGAACCCACCCGTGTTGTCGGCGCCAGTGCCGGGGAAGTCCTTGATTCTATATCTATCAGTAACAGACACAACAATGGGATGCATGCTTACTCAGGAATCTGAGGATATGGTGAAGAAAGCCATCTACTATTCGAGCAAGAAAATGCTGGACTATGAGATCCATTACACCCCCGCTGGAGAAGGCTTGCTTAGCCTTGGTATGGGTTACTAGGAAGTTGAGGCATTACTTGTTAGCTCACTCTGTAATTCTGGTTTCGAGATTAGATCCTATCAAATATCTCTTTGAGAAACCAACGCTTACGGGTAGGCTAGCCCGTTGGTTGCTTCTCATCTCCAAATTTGATCTAAAGTATGTCACTCGCAAGTCTGTTAAGAGGAGAGCGGTAGCTGAGTTTCTGGCAGATTACCCAGTGGCAGGGAATGAAGCAGTAGAATACCTATTCCCAGATGAAGCGATTCTGCAAATCGAGGAAGAGATTTGGACAATGTACTTTGATGGAGCGTCTAACAAGTATGGGTGTGGGATAGGGGTGTTGCTGATAACACCCGACAATTCCCGTATACCTTTAGCCTTCAAACTCCGGTTCAAGGTATCTAACAACAAAGCAGAATACGAGGCGTGTATCGCTAGTTTGGAAGCCGCCCTGGAACTAGGGGCAAAAAGGTTGGATTTCATCGGGGACTCGAACCTAGTTGTGTCTCAAGCAAAAGGAGACTGGAAGGTCAAAGAAGAAAAGATGAAGATCTATCACCAAACTCTAGATGTTCTGATTCCTAGGTTTGAGAAGCTAACCTTCACTCATCTACTAAGAGAGAACAATAGGTTTGCTGACGCCTTATCAACTCTATCTTTTATGATAAACATCCTGTTAGGAGTCCAGATGCGTCCGATCATCATTGAACAGAGATATACGCCGGCCTACGAGTCTATCACTGCAATAGATGAAGTGTAAGATCAAAACCCCTGGTATTATGATATCTGGAACTTCTTGAAAAATGAGGTTTATCCATCGGGGGCAAATGCCAAAGATAAGAGGGCAATACAATGAATGGCCACTCAATTTATCATCTAAGGAGGTAAACTGTACAAGAGGGGTTATCTGGGGATGCACAAGTTATGTGTCTATCTAAAAGAATCAAAGCGCCTAATGGAGGCCATCCATGGAGGAGAGTGTGAAGCACACATGAGCAGAGTAATGTTAGCCCAGAAGATTCTCAGGCAAGGTGTTCCTGTGTCCCTCGCTTGTACTTGTGGAAACTTCTGATGCTAAAGTGGGTCCAGATTGCGCCTCATCTTCAAGCCAAGTCAAGCACTCGTTAGAAAGGGCACAGTTGAAACTAGGGGCAGGAGCCAGATGCTCTCTTGTCCTCCAAGCTGTGAGATACGTAGCCAAATGTGAGCCTCGGACGAGGAATGAAACTGGGTATTCTATCCCCTCTTCTGGGCAAGTTTGATCATGTCGAAACTGATGCTTGAACCGGAACGGAAAGTAGAATACACAGTGTGTCAGGAAAATTAACTCAATGCCAAGTTGCCGAGCCATGTTGTAGCTCATTTCGGTCAGATTAAGCCAGGGGCAACGCCAAGCAATGTCAGCAGCAGACTTGTTGCACATTCAGTGGCACCACCATCCTTCATTCGAAAAATCAACTGGGCTAAGTATACGGGACAAGAGTCCACTACCTTCAGCTTGTCCATAAGCCATATCTAGGGTGGGATGAAAGAAAAGAGAGATTAAAAAATAGAGAGATGTATGTTGAGAGAAAAGTGAGAAAAAGGTCTTTGAGAGAAAAATAAAGCATGAGTGCTGAGTGGTGTGCGAAACATATATAAGAAAGAGTGGGAAACATTACCTGAAGAAGCAGTGGACTCCTTGCAAATTTGGTAGTCTCTCGCCGATGGAAGGCATCTAAGCCCATCAATGTCTCGGCCAACGCCAAACCAATGCAACTCTTGCCTTCTTTCAAACCTTCGGCTACTTCGATGAGTCGAATGCTAGATCTGCCAAAACTAGGGGCAAGAAGGAAATGTGCTAGCATGCACAAACAAAGGGCGTGTTGCCAAAAACCCCGCCAAAGAAGATCATCTCGGTCGCCAATTTCATAAAATCGATGAATCAGGCTGGAAACATCCAGTTCTCCATTATGAACCAATGATCGAACCCCATGTAAAGTGAGCCAACACATCTGTCCCAAAGCTTGGATGTGGCCAAAACAGGGCTGGGGTGTAAGTTCCTCATCGCGCCGGGATTCCAAAAGTGCTTGAAATTCTTCGATTGTTAGACATATCTCTTGCCCCCCAAAATTAAAAACATGTGTGATTGGATTCCAACATCTAGCCACAGCATGAAGGAATGAAAAACAAAGACGAGTGTGGCTCAAAGAAAAAAGGGCATTGAAGCCGAAACTACAAAAATTCACTTTTTCCAAGCCATCCAAAGTAACTATCCAGTCTCGAAGTCTGTTGACGAATGGTGGCTTCACTTTTAAGAGCAAAATATCAAGAACTTGTGATTTGTGCCAGAAAAGTAGTATGGGAGCATTATTTATAGAGTTTGGGAAGAAGTTGAGAATGACACCTCGATAGCATTGATCGACATCACACTGATGGCCGGCTGTGCATCAGTGATAGCCGACCACACATCAGCGAGGCCTGGCCGGGTCTTGGTGCTGGCCTAGTGCAAGTCTGTGGCTGTGAAGCCTGGCCTTTGCGCAGATGAATTGCAATTGTACTTTTGAGTTTTGCTTTGTTTATACCAAGTGTTTTATCAGTTTTTTTGAGTTGTTTTCATTTTATTTTCCATTATCGAGTTGTATTTTGTGTTTTGATCAGTTGTAAGTTATTGTCCGGTTCATGAATCAATCCGAGAGCAATGCATTTACTGTTCCAAAGATTGCAAAAGCAAAGGTAATGCAAAGATCATATTGCACAGAGATCATTCAACAAAACTTGGTCTTTCATAACTGGTGGGCCCAACCCCGATCATTGTTTTATACAACCAAATAAAAGAAAGCTTTTGAAAAAAATAAAAAGGACAATCCAAAGCTGGTTTTATAACTACATAACAAAATGGAAACAAAAGCAAAGTAAAACGAAGTCAGCATCGCTGTCATCGCTAGGGCTACTTGACTGCAGGTCCGTCTCCTCTCCCTCATTCTCAGGGGTGGTAGACCCATCAAAAGACTCCTCGGAAGGCGAGTACTGCCTCACCTGACCTCTCCCTCTATCAGCACCTCTTTGGCCTCTCACTGGGCCCCGTCTCCACCTACTGGCTGCGGAAGGTCCTGTAGGCACTGCTGGCACTGGCTCAAGCTAAAAAAGATATGAGATATCAGATAAAGTGATCGAGAGTGTACAATATAGGAATGATAGTAAGCTACACATAGAATGTTGCATGTACAGTTCATTTAGAGAAATTTTAGGTGAAGTCACTCGCGCCCTTCGAATCGTATCGTATTCACTTTCTCCTCTCGCGTGAGACGCTTTTGGACGTGTTCACTTTCTCCTCTCGTGTGAGACGTGTTTGGACATATTCACTTTCTCCTCTCGTGTGAAACGCGTTTGGACGTGTTCACTTTCTCCTCTCACGTGAGACGCGTTTGGACGTATTCTTTTTCTTCTCTCGCATGAGACGCGTTTGGACGTATTCACTTTCTCCTCTCGCGTGAGACGCGTTTAGACGCATTCTCTTTCTCCTCTCACGTGAGACGCATTTGGACATATTCACCTTTCTCCTCTCGTATGAGACGCGTTTGGGCGTATTCCCTTTCTCTTCTCGCATAAGATGCTTTTGGATGTGTTCACTTTCTCCTCTCACGTGAGACGCGTTTGGACGTATTCACTTTCTCCTCTCGCATGAGACGCGCTTGGGCATATTCTCTTTCTCCTCTCACATGAGACACGTTTGGATGTGTTCACTTTCTTCTCTCGTGTGAGACGTATTTGGACGTATTCTCTTCATCTTCTCGCGTAAGATGCATTTGGACGTATTCTGTTTCTCCTCTCTCGTGAGACGCATTTGGACGTATTCACCTTTCTCCTCTCATGTGAGACGCGTTTGGACGTATTAACTTCATCTTCTCACATGAGACACGTTTGGATTTATCCACTTTCTCCTTTAGTGGAGAACGCATTTGGATTTATTCATTTTATCTTCTCGTGTGAGATGCGTTTGGATTTGTTTATCTTTCTCCTATCGCACGAGACACGTTAGGATTGTTTGCTTTTGTTATAAAAAAAATATTCGGGTACGCCCGATGTTTACATCGCTTTCGCTCCTCTGGCGTGCGACGTGTTAGGAACTCGGTTGAAACCTTGAGTGAGCCCAATGGTTATGTTGCTTTTCGCCTTTTTTTGCGCGCCGCGTAGTTAAGCTTGCATAATTTTCTCACATCCTTTCTGCATGAAATGTGGTTTGGCTCATGATTCTCACGCGTGGCGTGTTCATTCATTTATTTCTTTTCATGTTTGGGATATTGTACCTTGTTTCTGTTTGTTTAAATTGCGACATTTTCTTTGCATTGCAGCTGCATTTAAAATGTTTCACTGCACAGCTTCATTGCATGATCATAAGTTATATTCTTGCATCGTGCATATCATTTGCATCTTGCCCCAGAACTACACTGGTTTGATTCCTTGTAAGGGGGATACGTAGGCAGTCTGTGGGTGCAACCAATTTATTTTTGTCTTGCTTTCTTGTCCAAGTCTTACGGCCTTGTCAAAATGGGTCGTCTCTGGGCTTTGACATTTACTCAGGTCATTTTATGACTTTGAGCTCTGTCATAGAGGGGCAACTGTAGATATCCCATTTTTGACCGTCCGCAAGACTCAGACGCTTGGTTCAACGCACTCAATGATAAAAGTTGAATTGTGAATTCGCAGCGATTCAGAATCAGTCAGGCTTCCGAAACAACCTCACATTGTCAACATTTACCTTGTTTGAACCCTTGGGTTTATTTTTGGACCATTTCTCACCCTGAGATGAGTTTGAACCAAAAAAGATAGAGGAGGCCATCGAGGCCCGGCCGTGCATTGGTGATGGCCGGTCGTGGCTATGAATGGCTGGCCGGCCTTCGATGGCGATAAACACTACTCTGGGCAGGAGGCCGTCAGCTGTCCATTTTTGAAGATATTTATCACCTTTTCAACTTGAATTCTATAAAACCGAAGCTCTGGGATTGTTTTGAGGGTTGAAAAAAATATTAAGAAGAGATATATACACCTTGAAGCCCCTTCACACCTCCTTCTTCCATTGCAAGTTACCTTGAGGCCAACCTAGCTTGCTTACACCACCACTACACACCATATACAACCTTGTCTTACCACCCTAAAGCCTTGGTTGATCTTGAGGAAGTGTAATTCAAGCTTGAGATTACATTGAAACCAAGTTTGAGACTTCAAGAACAAGCTTGCTCTCTCTTTTCTTGCTTTCATTTCTATCCTTTACTTCATTATTCTTGCTGTTTTGGTTGTTTTTAAGTTTGTTTGAAGTGTTGGGGTTGGGTTTGAAGAGTTACCAAAAGGATAGAGAGAGCTTGCTCTTTCTACACCTTTATTCATAACTCAAACTCTTCTCATTTTCACTCTTTTTCCTTGGTATTCATACTGATTTTCAGAGGTTTAAAAAGGCTTAAAACCATGTTTTGAAGCTTAAAAAATGGAGGGGTTAGCCACCCCTCCCCACCCTTGTTTACTAGCCTTAATGCTCATCTTTATTGTCTAGCTTTTTAACCCCTTTTCATACATGTTTCACCTTTGATTTGCATGTATTTTGGACTGTTTTGAGGTTGTCTTAGCTTTTCCAATTGGTTCATACCTTGTTAGATACACTTGAGGTCTCATAGTTGGCATACTTGTTGTTTAATATGCTTTCTTGGTTCATTTTACATGCTTTGGGGATTAAATGTGCTAATCAATCAATCAATCCATATCTTTCATTCATGAAAATGGTTTCAACCAATTGAGGTTACTCAATGCATGTAAGGGAGACCTACACTTAATGGCTTAATCTCTTTAGAGATTCATCATCAACGGTGTAGTCTCTTTCTCATGTTTTGGGAGGACCTCTTGTTTGACATCACTTCTTGTTTAGAGGACTTAACATCACATTTGGACAAATGGATTAATGAATGGCAAGGCCTGAAACAATTGGTTTAAAATTTGGATCAACACACTTAAAAAAAAAATGGTTTAAATAACTTGAACTTGGCCGGACGTTATGCCAAGTTCCTTGTGTCAAGGGTTATCAAGCATTAATTCATGGTGTTTTTGATGTCCTTGAAGCGTTGAAACTTCCCTTTTTTGAGTTCATTTCATAACAAAAGGGTGGGGGTGGTCCATTTCCATTACATTCATTGACTTTTGTCCAAAAGTGACATTTGAGATCATCAAGCGATCATATCGCTCATTGATGGTTTTTGAATCAATCCTAACCTTCTCTTGAGGTTTTCCTGTGACAGAGAAGGAAGGAAGGACAAACAGAGCTTGAAAATGCTCTATTTGCACTGATTTCACCTCAGAGCACAGAAGCAAAATTTGCACCAAATCAATGCACGGCCGGCCCTCTGTAGGCCTGGCTGGCCATCAATAATGCACGGCCGGCCCTTGGTGTGTGGCCAGCAGTCCAGTTTTGCAGAAGCAGAGTTTGCACCAAATCAATGCACGGCCAACCCTCTGTAGGCCCGACTGGCCATCAGTAAGGCACGACCAGCCCTTGGTGTGTGGTCAGCAGTGCAGTTTTGCAGAAACAGAGGCAGTGGCTGAAGGTGAAACAGAGGCAGTCTGGGGTAGACAGAGCAGCGTTTAGTCGATGCACATGCAACCTCCATCCATCTTCCTTGACATCCACATCAAATGCGTTGTTATTTAATTGTTTCATTAGCATAGCAAATTGTGTTGTAATATTTAATTAGTCTAATTAGTTGTAGCTAATTAGTTGATGTTGTAATATTTAATTAGCTTAGCCTAGTTAATTTATTTTAATTAGCTTAGATAGTTAGTATTTATTTCAAGTGCTGTAATACATTAGTTAGTTAGCTTAAATAGCTTAGCATAGCTAGTTGGTTAGCTTTTATTCATTCGGACCCTTATTTGCAAGGGCGTAATGTTGTAATAAGTGTGCGTGCATGTGTGTATGTCTTCCAACCCCACGTCTTTCTCCCTTTTATTTAATCGCTTTTGATGGTTAGATTAGAGACATGTTTTAATTAGCATATCGCATGCTTGCATCCATTCATCTTGTCTTGCATGCACCAAGGCTCGGCGCATCATTTCAAACTGCATTGTCATTTCAATACTTCATTAAATATGTGTTTAACCGCATGTTATTTAATTAAATCATATGCCATATTAATAGCCGAGCCTATTAATTGCATTCTTTGAATGTGTTGCATTAGGCATTTTTGCATAGTTAGGAATCATACATTTTTCTAACTCTTATGTTTTCTAGCTTGGAGTACGAGGTGAGTTTTTACACTTTAGAATACTTGCATAAGTGTGAATGTTGCTATGATTAGCATGATTGCCATGCGGCTATGTGCTTTTATGCTAAACTGCTTGAATGCCTGTGGATGAAGGCTTGTTGTTTGAATTGGAACGATTCAACGAATGAATGTTTTAAGCCCACTTTGTTGAGTGGTAGATCATGTTTTAAGCCCACTATGTTTGGTGGCAAAACCGCAATCTTTAAGCCCACTTGAGGTGGCAAATTCAAACCATTTTCACGAACAAACATGAGTTGAATTATTTCAAATTTAGCAAACTAGTCTATACTTGCTTGTGCGTATCACATAGTAAAACTAGCTTAATAACCGGAATAAGAACACATAATGTTTATAAAATATCGTATCATGATTAGTAGAGGCCGATCTTTGATCGGGCGAGCAGGGGTGCTCAATTCATAACCTTCCCCTCTCGTACCCAAGTTCCCGAGCCGAGGCAACTTTGGTGATGACGGACACGTGGCCTTTGGCACGAGTCATAGTGTACACCGCCCGAACTCTCTCCGCGCATCCCCCTTTCGGAGAGGGCGCGGATTTGGGTTCATGCTACTACAGTTCAGACTCCTGTCACGGTTCTGAATTTAATCTCACAAAGTGCAATGTAAGACTGATAAATCACCAAAGAGTCCAAATCCGGCAAATCATTTTGGAAAATCAATTTTAATCAAAAAGCGCCAAACATGGACTACTTTACCAGATTTCAGAGTCGCCACCTAAATATTTTATTTTGGGAAATTTAGGAAATCCTGACTTGTGCCTAAGGCCACGTGTCCATCATCACCAAAGTTACCTTGGCTCGGGAACTTGGGTACGAAAGGGGAAGGTCCTGAAATGAGCACCCCCGCTCGCCCGATCAAAGATCGGCCTCTACTAACATGATATGTTATTTTTGAAAACACATGTGTTCTTATTCTGCTTATTTAGCTAACTTACTACGTGATGCGCGCAGCATATAAGTATAGACTAAATCACAAGAATTGGAACAAAACAATTCATGTTTGTTTTCGAAAATGGTTTGAAAGTGCTACTCGCAAGTAGGCTAAAGCGTGGATTTTGCCACCCTCAAGTAAGCTTAAAACAACATGATTTTGCCACCTCAAGCGGGCTTAAAACTCACATTTGTTGAATTGTTCCAATTCAAGCAATAAAGCCTTCATCCATAGGCATTCATGCAGTTAATCATTTAAGCGCATAGCCTCATGGCAAGCATGCTATCATGGCAGTCACTTACACACATGCAAGGATGCTAAAGTGGAAACACTTACAGTGTACTCCGAGCCAAAACATAAAACTAGTTAGAAATCAATGCCTGATCCTAGCTATGTTAAGATGCCTAATGCAACACATGCAAAATGTAACTAAGTAGGCTCGGCTATCTAAGATGGCATATGAATGCAACTTGACAACATGCTTTGAAACACGTATTCAAGTAAGTGTATTGAAATACAATGCAGTTTGTATGATACGCCGAGCCCGGTGCATGCAAGACAAATGAATGATGCACGCATGCAAGCATAAGGATGCTAATTGAAAATGTCCCTAAACTAACCATCAAAAGCTGATAAGTAAAAGGGAGAAAGAAGTGGGGGTTGGAAAACATGCACACACACACGCACCCTTATTACAACATTGTACCCTCGCGACAGAGGGTCCAAATGAACAAGCTAAGCTAATCTAAGCTAAGCTAATCAACTAATCTAATTAAGCTAATTAGACTAATTATTACAAATCAAATTGAATAACAAGTAAACTACTTACTAATTATTACAACAATCAACTAATTAGCACACTAATTAATTAAATTACAAAACCAAATGTACATCAAATAAACAAATAAAATGCTAACTCCACTGCCTCAGCACTGCTTTAAGAAGTTGAACATGCATGCATTCGGTTCCCGCCCCGAAACGCCTTCTGATTTGCTCTTGAGAGGCTCTGTTTGCAGGGTTTTTTTAGAAACTTTCTGTTTCACCTTACCAAACCAACTCTGAGGAATCCACCAGTGGCCTGCCGGCCATGAGGAGTTGCTGTCGGCCACCTGCCGGCCAAGGGTGTGCACTGTCGGCCAAGGATGAAGCAGTGCTGGCCATCTGTGAAGCACTGCCGGCCACTGGTGTGCTGTGACACCAAACTGCAGCAGAGCACCAAATAAAGAAAATAGAGAGTCTCCCAAGGACATGTGTGTACTGTGCCACTCCTTATCATCTCAAAACATCAAAGGAGAGGCACCATTGGATCCAAAACCATCAACCAAGCATGCAATGCATAATGGCCAAGGATCCAACTTCCACAAATTCAATGAATACACAACAAACAAGACACTAAGACCACTACCTTATCAAGGGTGATCAAAGGCAATGGAGACAAAGGGAATTGGCCCATTTTCATCACTTTGAGTATGAAATGGACCGATTCACCTTGTGTTCAATATGACGTCCGATTGAACACAATGCAATGCAAATGCAATACATGTTTATCTTGGCATGTTTTACTTAGCTCAATTCTTGTTTACACATTTTAAGTTACGAAACCACTCCTTAATTGGTTTGTCTGATATAAAAGTCCTCTAATGGGAAAAATGGCCTCAGCCACAAGCACCTTTAGCATGAAAGAAGCCTCATGCTTTTGGTTAGCAGAAACCTTCAAGAGAAGGCTAAAACCATTAGGCATGAGAGTCTCAATTCCATGCTCAAGCCAACAAGGGGCTTAAGACCACTTTCAAAGCAAATGAAAGAGTGAAGCATGAAGGAAGATTGCAGAAATTTCAGCACTGAAATAGCATGCAAAAGACACTAAATCATGCAAGCAATGCATGCAAGGCATGCTAAAAGGCCAAAAGCACCAAAGCCAGTGAAGAGCAATACACAAGAGGCATGCAATACATAGCACAAATGACCAAACCAACTCTGGACAGAGCTCAATCATGCCAAAATAATGGTCTAAACATGCTGAAATGGGAGCTCGAAATGCTAGAAGAACATGCACACATGTTGGCCTATAAGCAAGGCATAATACACAACCCTCAAAAGGTATGAAGAAGTGAAGTATATGAGAGTGTGAATACACTATATGCACTAAAATTACATCCTAAATGGTACCATACCATGCAAACATCACATGCATAACATGTTAAAGGTCTCAAAACTCAAACCTAGTCAAGTTCCTTTACACTACAACCATACTAAGCAATGCTCAAATGACCTTGACCATTCAAAACAGACCTAAGGTAGGTCGAAATAGTAGTAAAAACATGCTAGACTTGCAGCATAGATGGCAAGAAAGATATGCTCACGTATTGGCTCACAAACAAGTCACAAAGCATACCTCTCAAAAGCAATGAAAGAGTGGAATATGTGAGAGTGTGACAATGATATATGCTCTGAAATCACATGCTAAATGATGCCATGTCATGCAAACATCACAAGCAAAGCATGCTAGAGGCCCTAAAACTCAAAGCTAGTTAAGGCACCTGCACTATAGCTATACAAAGCAAACCTTAAAAGGCCAAGACCACTCAAAATAGTCCTAAAGCATGCTAAATCAGAGCCAAAAACATGCTGGAGTGGAGCATAGACATGCTAGATTAATAGGCAAAACCATCAAGTACACTAGGCTAGTGAGCAAATTTACACTACAAGTGCAAGATGTAAGCAATGAGTGGCCAAACTAGCTAAAAACAGAGTTTAAACATGTTAAAATATAGCCAAGAACATACTCAAACTAAGCTAAGACAAGTCACAAAGACATATCATTTTGCAAGGCTAACTAGGCATAGCATGGAGAGACAAGGAGAGGAGGCCACCCCCCTCATATTTGGGACCTCAAACCAAGTTTTCTACCACTGAAATTCCTTTGGAATTCAATGGTTAAAGGGCCAAAAAAAAGGTTGTTTGAAATGCTTTAAAAGATGGCTTAACACTTAGCAAATAAGTAACAAAGGAGGGTGAACCACCCCTAACTTCAAAGAGGCCTCAAACCATCATTTTAAACACTTAAAAACAGAGGTTTTTGTAGTTGACAACTAGGTTAAAATCAGCATGCAAAGGTGGCCAAGATTGTGTACAAAAATAAGCTTAAAAGAGGGAGATGCTCACCCTTGAAGCACAACACAAGAACAACCACTTTTCTTGAGCCAAAACCACCTTTTGGAACTCAAACAAAGTCCCAAGCTACCTCAGCCCAAAGATGATCCACTCTTGTTAAGGGTTGATAGGTTGAAGATGGTTGTATGCAAGCTTCTAGCACAAAAGCTTAAGAGAGAGAGAAAACTAGAGAGAGGTTTTAGAGAGAGAGGCTCCCAAACCTTTTGCTAAATTGTTCCCCCCTTATAAACCCATAGAGAAGGCTCTCATATATAGCAAAACACAAGCTTTGGTCGAAATATCCCCAAGAGGGACAATTGTACCAGCTGGACAACAAATATCTGCCAAAAACTGTTTTCTGCCTTCAATGGCCGGCACTTGATCACTGTTGGCCGGCACTTTATCATTGTTGGCCGGCATGGGGTCACCTCTGGATGGCAGGGGGCCGGCATTGGCCATTCATGGCCGGCACATGGCCAAACAATTCCATTCATGGTCATAAACTTCCATCTCTGGTTGGACAGAAAAATCTACTTTTTGGGCCCGACTTCAACCGGATATAACTCCTTCATCTGGACTCATTTTCAGGTCATTCTTGGGCCTAAATTGTAGCCCTATAAGTCTTCTTTCCAATGGTGGCAACTTTACTTCAAAATTCCAACTGTGAAAAAAGTTATGCCACTTTGAGTGAAGACTGCTAAGTTTCGATCCTACCGGGATTCATGCCGAACTTCTTCTCCAACTTGTTTTCTTCCCTCCCTCCTCTTTTTTTCACCTCTAAACACCTAAACAAGGTATTTTGAAAGATTTTTCAAAAGAGTTCATCTCTCCTTCATTCATTTCCACTTTGTCCTTTGCTTGGTTTACCGAAAAGCGCAACATTTAACAAAATGCGAGTGTCGGAACATCGTAGGAACTTTTTCAAAAACTATTTTGAAAGAGAGGGTTTCAAGGTCTAAAATCTTTTGATCAAGATTGTTTTCGTCCAAAAAGGGGTATGAAGTTGGGATTTGACTCTCCTTTTGCCGAAGAAATCGAACCCTTGTACTGCACAACTTTCACCACCAAGTAAACCATCAATAGCGCCCAAGTCTTAAGGGCGATAAAAAATGGGGTGTCTACACATGGGTTTCCTAAATTTCTCCAAAATAAAATATTTAGGTGACGACTTTGTATCTGGCAAAGCAGTCTAATTTTGACATTTTTTTGATTCAAAATCAATTTTCCAAAACGAATTGTCGGATTTGGACTCTTTGGTGTTTATCAGTTTAACATTGCACTTGTGAGATTAGATTCAGAACTGCGGGAGTCCGAACTGTAGGGCTTTTCTTTCAAACCTTTCGAAAGGGGGCGCGAAAAAGCCGAGCTACACCCTGTCTCAGCAACATGGGCCTGGACTTGATTTCAGCCTTGAGAATGTCTATGGATTCCCGCAATGCTCCATCCATTTCGTGGGCCAAAGCACTTATGGTTTGCTGGCCAACTAGTTTAGGCACATTAGCTTGACCAACTCCTTCTTCTTGCTTTGGAATGTCATCTGGTAAAGGCACCTCATGCCTTCTAGGCCTACCACACTTACCACCACCATGTCCACGTCCTAACATCCTAATGAAGGTAACAAAAGAGATTAGCACATTTACAAATGTGCCGAAGCTAACTCACTCATGTTCTAGTAATTCACTCCACATAAGCATGTAGTCACATAAACACATACGAATTTCTTTCCTGGATAATGATTGTCCCGCGGCGTTACTAGAGTTCCAATTAGAAATAGCAGTGATCAAGTACTCTTCTAATAGGATTTCTAGAAACCTGTAGGCCTATTTAGTATCCTAGAAATTAAATTACATACCCATATAATCACATAAGTATGTTATCACATAAGCATACCATGCATACAAACATCTTTGTTAAGTGAGACAAACCCATTGTGGCAATAGCCACTTCCTACGTACCCAAAGTATTCAAACCCAGTACGCTCTGATGCCAAGTTGTGACGTCCCGAAATAAATACATTAAACCATCCACGACGATAAGTTAATAACAATATGAATCAGAGTATAATGTCTTTCTATTACATAAGACTTAGTTGTACAAAAGGGTGACACATGCAAATATATATTCATAAGTCCTAATCCTGAATTTATAGCATGTGACAACAACAAAGATATGAAATAGAAGTTAAACAGATAATATAAATGCCCTAAAGGCTATAACTTTCCAAGACTGTACTTGGTTACATCAAAGTATATTTAAATCTAATATAGGTAAAGCAGTAGGCTTGTACAAAACAATTATAACAAATAAACAAAATGAAGCTCTTGCTCCAATCCTCCTAAGCTACTGCCTTGGCGAAAGCATCTCACCAACACTTGAAAATGGTTTTCCTATATAGGGTGAGCCAAAGCCCAGTAGAAATAATCTAACACAATATATGAATCTTAACAAATATATAAAGATGAAATGCATATGCAATGCTTATGACCAATACGTTTTACATTCCTTTCTCAAAAAACATGCCGTGCTCAGCTTATATCACAATTCTCAAATCATGCCCTTTACAATAGAAAACAAGGGGGAATTATTAAACCGATACAACCTTTCACGGATATTTCGTCCGTAGGAAACTGTCAAACGACACCTATGTAAACGTAGCCTATACAAGAGCTACTATTGCCATTTTATAGATATTTCGTTCGCGGGAATCGGCACCCATGTTTACGAGCGTTTTTCGAGACTTTCACTCTGGACACACAGGCCAACTTAATTTGGTGATACACACCTCTTTCCAACTTTCACTTATTTTTCTCAAAATCACATACATTTGCAATGTATTAAATGAGCAATAATAATCAATGCACATGGATGAGAAATTAGTTTTGATTCACCTAATCCTCATGCAATTTCTACAATAATCATAGCTATCCTCCACCGATAGCCCAAAACAGATATTTCTAAATAGATATAAAATCTCCAATGCAAATAAACTTTCCAAATTTCAAGGTAAGTGATAATACATATCAAACTCCACCATCTATGTCAATATCTATCCAATTTCACATTTCCAACATCAATTCCATTTATTTATACAAAATAAATATTTGAGCCATTTAGGATAAAACCCATTTTTCTTCCAAAATCCATTCCAAGTATCAAAATCAATGGTTTGCTCACAACTCAACCTCATTTCCAACGCTACAACTATTTTTTTATACATTCATTTGAAAACCCTTCTTTTGATTTTAAACCAAAACCCTAGGTTTGATCAAAATCCTAAAAGATCACAAGATTGTTTCATAAAAACAAATAGATAAGTTAAAAATCATAAAAGAGTGCAGAAAATCCCTACCTCAAAGCTAGAAGACAAGAAAAGCATGGATGAAACTCGAATGAAGCCGGAACCCAACTCTATTCGGATAAAAATGAGGCTCTAGGTGAGCTCTACCTTTTTAACAAAGGGAATATGGTGGAAAAATGAATAGATCTTGGTGTATTTGTAAAGAAAGAGTAAGTTCTAGAGAGAAAAGCTTTAGATTTTGGGTTTTCAAATGTTTAGAGAGATAGAAATGAAAAAGTGACATAAAAAGTTACTTTTACGAACTGATATACGCACAGTTCGCTCGAGCGCAAGAAGTGACGTTCAAGCATCCAGACATAACAATAGTTATCACTCGAGCTCAAGAAGTGATACTCGAGCGCCATGACACAATAAAAAAGGATGTCATCGCTCGAGCACAGGAAGTGACGCTCGAGCGTAGAATGCACACTCTTAGTAGTTTTATAAACAGATGCCTATCGTTCAAGCTCAAGAAGAGTCGCTTGAGTGCACGACCACTTGAGTGGAGAATACACTCTCCCAGTAGTTTTGCAGATTTGTAAAAGTACTGAGAGTTCATAAAGGCTGCTTGAGCGCAAGAAGTGATGCTCGAGCATAGAGGCAAAATTTTGGACAACAAGGGTTTTGAAAAGTAAGGTACCGACTTGTTCCAAACACAACCAACACAACCCAATAGCCAAACTCAAGGAGGAAAAGAGAAATAAGACATGAACAACAATACAAAACCATGAAACCTGAATCCAGAATATCAAATAGGTCGGGTCTAAACCAGAATCGCTATACTGAAAGTTCAATGTGGTGGGATTTTGAATTTTACATTGACACAATACTCAATGTTGATGGATTTTAAATTACAAAACAAAACAAAATTCAAAAATACTTTTGTATTTGATGTTATAAAAGTTTGTAAGTTGGTTACTTAATTTTTTTTTATGCCAATTTGTGATTAAATTACGTATTTTGTGGTTTATATCATGAAATTTTCTGAAAAAGTCACATATTTAATGATAGGGTTTGCACTCAAAAAAGAGTACATACTAAATTATTTTTTGATACATATACAGTATGTACATATATATACATAAAAATAAATATGGTAGTACTTTTGATGTGACAATAAATTATTTTTTTTTTCAATTTTTTGTTGAATACATCATTTAGGCTGCCGTCTCTTTATCTATTTATCTGTGTGTGTGTGTGGAGGGAAATTTGAATTTCTTTGTAATAGTCAATTTTTTAGAAACCAAACACATATCTATTTTCAAAACATAGTTTTCAAATCACTTTTTTGAAAAATAACTCAAAAAACTAAAACCAAACAAAGTGAATTGTTTTAGAAAGTAAATTAAAAGTTGATTTTTTTCACTTTTTATTTTTATTTCTTTGAAAAAACATATAAAAAAATAGAGAGATAATATGATTTAAAAAAGTTAAAAAGTGAAAAAAATGACTTTTAGCTGAATTGTTAAAAACAAATCTAAGTGTAAATAAGTAAAGTATTTTAAAAATGGAATTGTGAATGTGATTATGTTAAGAAATGTTTTTGGAAAATATAAATAAATAAGGTTGTTTATTAAGAAATATAACATTAAAAAAAAAAAGTGGTTTAAATGTTGTTTTTTAAAACTCACTTTTTTTGGAAAATGTTGGTTTTTTTTGTTGAACAAATTTCAACTTAAAATTTAAATTGAGTTTAAATTGAGCTTTGTTATAAAAAAAAAAAAATTGTGATAAAAGTGGTTTATATTTTACTACTACCAATCTTTTTACAAGACAAGTAAGAAAGAGAGAGACGAGAGAGATAATGAGAGTGGTGTAATTTATTTAAAGACTGAGAATAAATTTTTTTTTTTAACAGAACTTTATTATCCACCTCGATAACAAAGCCCACGACGCAAACACTATGTGTATTTATGTGTAGATAATTTTACAAAATTTATTTGAAAGTCGAAATTAATCGGACTTGTTTTATATTTTGACCACAAATTTTTAACAATCAATTTAATAAAATATATTTTCACTCAATAATTTTATAACAATTATATTTTAATTTCTTCATCACTTACACGTGCCTAAAAAAATTTTCTTATTCATTTTTCATTATTATTTTTTTTAAAACATAAAAGTCCCGAAGATCCCAGGACGACCGTGAACACTGAACAAACCACCCCAACAAAACCATATTGCGATTAAAAGCAGAGTAAACACGTCGGTTTGAGAGCACCTATATATAGATATATATATTCGAAACTAGGGCTTTTTCTTTGTCGTTCATTCTCGATTTCTCTATTCTCTCTTCAGCCGCTTCGCTTCAGCTACAGCCCACGAAGCTTTTTCTCAGGCTCCGGCAGCTCCAGGTACCCCAACTACTCTCCCTCAGAAAAGTTTACATACCATGAAAATTTATACAATGTCTAATCTAACCATGCTAGAAGATTAACTATTGGCAACAACAACAACAACAACAACCAATGATATATCTATATATATATATATTTTGTGAAAGGGCTTTCTTTGATTAAGTTGTATGAAATCAAGATTCAGTTTGCCCCTGTTTGTGCAAAAAATACCAAAATATAATTTTTGACTAAAACTAGGAGGTTTTGGATGAGTTGCGGGCATGCCAAGGCAACAGTGCTTAAGTTGTGATAATACTTTTAGAAAAATCTGACTTCTGAAAAACAGGAGGTTATGTGAGGCTCAAAGGGAAAGAGAGGATTTAAAATCTCCATGGAGTTTTGAATCTCAAAAAGAGAGATAAATAGACAGGAATAAACACCTGAAAATAAACTTTTATATATTCATGGGATTGAACGCATGAAAGTATGAAAATAAGTTTGAAAACATGAAATTGAGTTGCAAAATGAATGTAAACACAATTTAAGTCTCAAAACAATTCCTATGAACGCCAAAAACAATTAATTTGACACGGGTGTTTTGAAAACTAGGAAATTAAGGCTAAAACTATGGCAAAGATGCATTTCAGGTCTACTCCTAAGTTGAACTACGGCCAAACTAAGGATAAATAGCACTAGGCTATGTACTAAGTTGTGTTGAATGTTGGATTGATTCGGGTTTGCTCCATCTTCATTTCTTGTATTTATATATGCTGAAGCCTCCTGAAAATTGTGATTGCCTCCTGGAAATTAGCAACAGCCTCCCGAGAATCTCTCATGATCTCCTAAAAGTGGGGCACTAGATAGCCTCCTGGAATGACATCTGTCCCAACTCCTTTTTCTCAACGGGTGGTTGGGTAGTTCCTCATGAATAGGGTTGATTAGATCCTCCTGTAAACATGAGCCATTGGATGGTGAGTGGGGTTCTTGGATGGCTGCCACCTGTCTTGACTTGGTCAACACATGCCTCCTTTGTAGGAACCGTTGCACATTTTGAAATAGAACCGTTGGATTGCTTCTGGTAGTGGATATGGTAGCCATTGGATCAAAGTCCCGTGTCCTGTTGAACTGTTTGAACCTTACCAATATCCAAATATATTTAATATATAAATATTAACATATATCCTAGTATATCCTTTAAGAGAGAGAGAAGGGAGTGTGTAGAACTTAGGGATTTGTTCCAATCACATCAGCACCATGATTGCATCTCCTTCCCAACTCTGCCACCACATAAACCTGCTAAAGTCCCTTACGTTGCCTCACCACATGCACACATGGTACGCTACAATTGGCTGGTTATTTTTGGTACAAACAACCCCAAAGGCATAAACACATATAAAAAGGAAAAAGAATATACAACCAGATCAAATGAACCATGTTCTCATATTGTTAGCAATGGGTGTGGATGCAATAGGTTTATTTAACCATTATTATACATTTAAATTTTTGTGCAGTTTGATGAATGATGAAACCATTTACCAGCTTTTGTATGAGGAAACCTGTTAGTAGTTTTGGACAATTTGACAAATGAGAAAAACTATTTAGCATTATAGAATGTCATAGTTATTGAAAGCAGGGGGTATTTTTGAAAAAAAGAAAAAACATGAAAGTGTTCTTTGGGGTGTACATTTTATATAAAAGAATAGATCGTATTTTTTGTGCTTTGGATTGTTATAACCTACGTGACATTCTTTTAAATTTACCCTTCAAGTTATATTGTTAATTTGTGATTTTGTTGTGTATTTATAATACTTTTTAACATACTCCTGTATTTGTTTTTTTGTATTCTTTTTGTTGGGTTAACCAGACACTGTTTTGTTTCTACATCTTTGTTTCTGCATGATGCCAAACAAGCTAATGATTTAGGACAGTTTTTTTTTTTTATTTAATTTTTTTAAGTACTGTGTAGTTGATATGCTCTGTTGGAAAACTTGATCAGCAAATCAACATGTCTACTTCAGACGAAGAAATCACAAGGCTATACAGAATCCGTAGAACGGTGATGCAAATGCTGATGGACAGGGGATATGTGGTGGTAGATTCCGATTTAGAGACAAAACCTCAGTTCGTTCATAGATTTGGCGAGAACATGAAAAGGGAAGACCTTGTTATCAAAAAAGTCAAGCGCGATGATAGCTCCGAGGTGTGTTACCATTTATTTCTGAGCTTCAGTACCATCTTCAATAATAGAAGAAGTGATGAATCTTGTAGCAGCAAGTGGCTTGCTTTAGTTTGAAAAGAAAGGAAATTTAATCTACTAGTACTACTACATGATCTACATTCGATCATTCTGGTGGGGCTCCTAATTGGGGTGGAGCAAGGATTTTTGTTTAGGAAAAATCTTTAAATTATATTTATCAAAAAAAAAAAAATCTTGACATTACATGAAATTTTTCCTAAATAACAATCTAATTCTTCACAACCCCCCCCCCCCCCCTCTCCAAAAAAAAAAGTAAATAAATAAAAATAAATAAATAAATAAAAAATTCATCCCTTACATAAACAAAATTTATAATTATCTAATCTGTTAATTCAATGATGATTTAAGTTAATTATGATAATTTTAGAGAATACCAAGATTAGGGAATGATTGTGATATCATCCCCTTTTTATATTAATGAAGATTAATAATTATAAGGGAGCCCTAAGGCATAGAATAATTACAATTGAATAATAACCCAACTAATAATAATAATAACTATTTTTAACACTCTCCCTCAAGTTGGTGTGAGGATATCTCTCATGTCCAGCTTGCCTGGGATGTCATGCAATGGTTTACTCTCAACTCCCTTGGTGAGGATGTCAGCGAGTTGTTCACTAGTCTGCACAAATGGAGTACAGATTTTGTCACTAGTGAGTTTCTTCTTAATGAAATGGCGATCAATCTCAACATGTTTTGTCTTGTCATGTTGAACCGGATTGATGGCGGCCTTATTATCATAGTATAAACGCATGGAGTTTGTCTGATCAATACCTAGATCACTCAACAATAACTTGAATAATAAGAGCTCACATACCCCTTGTGCCATAACTCTAAACTTAGCTTCAGCACTTAACCTGTCAATCACATTCTGTTTCTTACTCCTCCAAGTAACGAGGTTGCCTCCAATAAAGGTGCAATACCCTGACGTCGACCTCCTATCAGTTACTGATCCAGTTTAGTCAGTATCTGTATAGGCTTTCACATGAAGATGATTATGCTTTAAAACATAAAGACCCTTACCAGGAGCAGACTTCAAGTACCTCAAAATTCTTATAACAGCCTCGAAGTGAATCTGATGAGGAGCATGCATAAACTGGTTAACCACACTGACATCAACAGCAATATCAGGACGAGAGTGAGATAGATAGATGAACTTACCACTAATCGCTGATAGTTTCCTCCATCAATAGCTGCTCCTTCTTTATCATTTCCCAGTTTCTGATTGGGTTCCAGTGGAGTGTCACAGGCCTTGCAGCCAAGCATTCTAGTTTCCTTCAACAGGTCAAGCACATACTTTCTCTATGAGATAAATATCCCAGACTTGGAGCGAGTAACTTCAGTTCTCAGAAAATACTTCAAACTCCCCAAGTCTTTGATTTCAAACTCACTTGCTAAATATTTCTTCAACAGAGGTATTTCCTCACTATCATCGCCTGTAAGAACTGTCATCCACATAAACAATGAGCGCTGTAGTCTTACCATGTGAGGAATGTTTCACCAATAAGGTGTGATCTGCCTGACTCTGTTTGAAGCCATATTTAAGCATAACCTGAGTGAATCTCTCAAACCAAGTCCTTGGAGACTGTTTGAGACCATATAAGGACTTCCGAAGCCGGCATACTTTACCCTCTGTCTAATGATCCTCAAAACTAGGAAGAATGTCCATATATACCTCTTCTTTTAGGGCACCATAGAAAAAAGCATTCTTTACATCAAACTGATGAAGTGGCCAATCTAGATTAGCTGTTAGAGAGAGAAGTACTATGACTGAATTCATCTTAGCCACGGGTGTAGAGGTCTCTTGATAGTCAACGTCATATGCCTGAGTGAACTCTTTTGCCACTAGTCTAGCCTTGTAACGCTCAATATAACCATCGACTTTGTGTTTCATAGTATACACCCATTTGCATCCCACAGGTCGTTTGCCCTTAAGTAACTCAGTCAATTCCTAAGTACCATTCTTTTTAAGTGCTTTCATTTCCTCAATCATAGCAAATTTCCACTCAGAGGTATCAAGAGCATCCTGAAAATGGTTAGAAATGCTAACAGAGGAAATATTTGACAAAAAAGCTCTATATGAGGACGACAAATGAGAGTAAGACACAAAATTTGAGATAGGATATTGAGTACAAGATCTCGCACCATTTCTCTTGGCAATAACAACATTAAGACCAATAGGAGTATAAAAATCAGTGGACTCAGGAGATTCAAAGTTACCTGGACCCTCATTAGAAGTAGGAGATGGCAGTGGGTGAGCAGAAGTGATCTCTTGTATCCAGATAACTTTTTATCTGTCTTTGTCCTGGACATAAACTTGCCTTTTTCCATTCTTGGTGACATTGGGTTCTGTAGTGCCAATAAGAGGTGGTGGTGTAAGATCAACAGGTTCCTCCATAAGAATCACAGGAATCACTTCACACCAAGGCTCCCCTTGAAGGGAGGACTGTGACACCGGAGAGGACAAGAAATAGGATTGAGACTCAAAGAAGGTGATATCAATGGACACAAACCACTTACGAGGAGGAGGGTGACAATACTTATACCCTTTTTGAGTAGGAAAGTACCTAAGGAAAACACATTTGAGGGAGCGAGGGTCCAATTTATCACGAGTAAGAGAGTGATTGTGGACAAAACAGACACAACCAAATATTTTGGGAGAAATAGAAAACAAGGACTCGTAACCTAGGAGGACTTGAAGGGGAGTTTGTTTTTGCAAGACCTGAGTAGGAAGATGATTAATAAAATGGCCAGCGGTGAGAAAAGCGTCGCCCTAGAAGGACCGAGACACACTTATAGAAAAATACATGCACTGAGCCATGTCAATAAAATGATGATTCTTGCGTTCCGCCACCCCATTTTGTTGAGGAGTATTGGTGCAAGAGGTCTGATGGATAATGCCACGAGCAGAAAAATATTGCTCCAACCCAGAATCTATGTATTCACTCCCATTATCAGAATGGAAGATTTTGACAGTGACCGCAAATTGAGTACAAATCATCTAATGAAAATTGCGAAACACAGAGAAAGCCTCACTCTTGTCTTTCATGAGGTACACTCAAGTAGTACGAGAAAAATCATCAATAAATGTAACTAACTATCGATGACTTTTCACAGACACAACACAAGATAGACCCCAGACGTCAGAATGGATTAATGAAAAAGGAATTAAATTTTTATTAAAATTGGAAGCAAAAGAAGATCTTTGTTTTCCAAGTTGACAAGACTCATAAAGAAACTCAGACACATTATTGTTTGCAAAAACATATGAAAATAAATGCGTAAGTAAATAAAAGGAAGGATGTCCAATACGCCGATGCCACAACCATAAATCATCTTTGGTAGTAAGACTTGTGGTGGGAGAATAAGCAAGCTTTTTGAGTTGATCCAGGAAGCAGAGATCATTTTCTGCACTATCACTGCCAATCGTCCTCCTCATGACAAGGTCTTGAAAAAGACAATGATTAGGAAAAAAAAGTCACATTACAATTCAAATCCTTTGTAATACGGCTCAAGGATAACAGGTTAACAGAAAAATTGGGGACATGGAGAACAGAAGATAAAGGGATGATAGGAGTGACATGGACCAAACCTTTCCCAGAAATAGAAGAAAATTGCCATCTGCAATCCTAATTTTGTCGTGACCTAAAGATGACTTATAGGCAGAGAAAAGGTTAGAGTATCCAAACATATGATCTGAGGCACCAGAATCAATAATCCAGGATAGAGACTTTTGAGAAAGAAAAACACGAGGAGAAGAGGCTAAGTTACCTAAGCGGGCAAACGATGAGAAAGATGTACTGAGAGCAGTAGAAGACTGGCGGTCTAGCAGGTGACGCAAAATATCCTCAAGCTCATGAGTTGTCATGCCAGAGAGACCATCAGAAGCCTGGCCAACGGAAGCGGAAGTAGAATCAAGTATATCAACAACACTAGACTGATGAGCCTGTGAATGAGAGCTACATCCTCTAGATTGGCTTGACCGACCTCCTCTAGACCCAAACCGATCACCTCGGCCCTTGAATGGAGTCCCATGAAGCTTCTAACATGTCTCACGAGTATGCAGCGGCTTGCGATAGTAATCACAGAATACAGACTGCTTGGTGGCAGATGAAGGGATGGGAGTCAGGCTGATGCCATCTTTAGGGGTAGACAATAATGCTAAGCGGTCAGTAGAGACAGGTGACATCATAGCAGACCAGCAACTCTCCTCATTCTGTGCATACACAAATGCCTTATGAAGTGAAGGAAGAGTGTCCATTCTCAGAATTCAACTTCGAACTGGATTATACTCCACATTGAGACATGCCTGAAACTTGAAGATCCTTTCCTATGCAATGAACTTCTTGTACTCGACTGAATCAGCAGTGCAAACAGGCTTATAGTGCTGTAGGTGATCAAGGCGTTTCCAGCCGTTGATGAGGAAGGTGAAGTACTGAAGAATTGTCTGCTCTTCCTGAACCAAGCTCTTCATAGAGCGGCTCAACTCAAATGCCTGTGAGAAATTTTCTTGGTGGGAATAGGTGGTAATCACAACATCCCAAACATCCTGGGCAGTCTCCATATACAAGTAGCCCTCGCCAATTTCTAGTACCATTGAATGAGTAAGCCAACCCATAATCAAAGAGTTGGTAATCTCTCATTGGTCATAACTCGGGTCAGTGGTGCTGGGTGCCTGTATCCTGCCATCAACATACCCCATCTTTCTTCTGCTCAGTCATAGTAGTAGGCATAGTAAAACTCTCACTCCTAGGTATCTGAGAAGTAGTGAACAAACTGATTGAATTTGCCATGGATACTGTACTACCGAACCCTCAACAAAACTAGTGTCAATCACAAACCCGGAAGATGGTGGTGTAAGGGAAAAACAACATAAAGAATTAAGAACTCATAGAGATATTTTTTTTTTCTCTTTTTTTTTGTTTTTATTTATTTATTTATTATTTTTTTTAGAAGAGAAACGAAGAAACAAGACATTGTTCAAAGGAGTAGTCCAAGAGTGTTCAATATCTTATGACCAAGTCAACAACAAACACAAAAATAGGGTACACACACAAACGACAGTAAAGGGAGAGAAGGACGACAATAGAGAGAGAGACGATACCACTAGAGGTGTCGCATGGAGCCAAATAAGGCATAGGGGCTGTCGGTGGCAGTCGGCCAGGCAAGGGGAGCCTGTACCAGTGGTCGACTAGGCTAGGAGGCCTATCTACAACGACCAACGAGAGACTAGGATGGCCTTTGGCACTGATTTCGACCAAACCAGGTGATTTTCGAACCTTAGGGTGACCTTTGACACTGATTTCAACCAACCAGGGTGATTTTCGAACCCTAGAGTGACATCAACATAGCCGAAACAACCTGGGTCCTTGTTAGCTGCTGAAGTGGGTTGTCTCCGGTTGGTGGCTCTGGTGGGTAACAGAATTGTGTGGGTAGATGGGTTTAGGTTTTAGGGTTAGGCTCTAATACCATGATAATTTTAGAGAATACCAAGATTAGGGAATAATTGTGATATCATTCCTTTTTTATCAAGGTTGTTAAAATCGGGATTTTATGTTAGATCGTTGGAGGTGTTTACAGGATCGGATCGTAGAATCAGATCGAGAATCGTAAGATCCTATTGGAACAGACAAATTACATAATAATTTAATTTAAATAAATATTTCTTAAAAAGTATATACAAAATGAGCCTATATTCTATTAAAAAGAAGTGAAGATATTGTGAAAAATATAATATTTCATGTAAAATGTACATATAATATTATACAATAAAAAACTCGATGGTAAAAGTTTAGTATTTCATCAAAAAAGAAGGTGAAGAAGAAGAATTCTATAACAAAATACTTTACAATCTACAATAATGCATAAAAAGTGAAGAGAGATTATTTAACGAAGTTGGAAATGAAAATAGATTAAGATCTCAAAAGAGCAGTTTAACCGAATGATAAGGTTTGCCGTTAACATCCCTCGTGGAGCGGATTCGAGTCACAAAAATAATCTTTCCAAAAATTGGGATAAAATTGCAATCATTTTACCCTTCTTAGACTCCGCTAAAGTTAAGTTTGCTTTTCCAACTAGTTAATTTTCTTAAATTACCACAATATTTGAATGTTTGTTTTCTAGTTTGTTTTTCTTAGTCTATTTGATTCATACTACTTAATTTTTTTATTTATTTTGACCACATAAATTGGTATTTAGACAACAAATATAAAATTTACAATAAAATATGTCATACAATACAAAACAAGGCTTGTAAATAGGATTGGATAGGATTGGATTTGGATTTGGATTTGGATCGGGATTCCACAATCCTATAAGATCCCATTACCAAGATCGAAAAATCCTATTACTAAGATCGAAAGATCCTACCTATAAGGAATTTTTTATACGATCTGGATCGATTGTATTCAAATGGATTATAAGATTATAGGATCGTAAGATTCGGATTGGGATTCTGACAACCATGCTTTTTATATTAATGAATATTAATAATTACAAGGGAGTCCTAAGGCATAGAATAATTACAATTGAATGATAACCCAACTAATAATAATAATAACTATTTTTAACAAATTATACAATTTAGTTAGAGAGAGAGACTAGTAGGTGGGATGAGGGAAAAAACAAACTCAATGGGTGCAAATTCTATAAAGAGTGTATTTTATTTAACAAAGCATATATCACAGTATAAAACAATATTTTGTTCAAATATGAGTGAGGGCAATTGCACCTGTTGCTGCCATGTAAATCGGCCCATTCATCCCAACTCAATAAACTTGACCCGGTCTTTGTTTAGGAATTAGAGGATTGCTTAATAATAATATCCATGCACTGTATTTATATGGTCATCAATCAATTTAGTTTTCCATGGTACAATTTATGATGCAATATTTTGTATGTATTTAATTAGCCTAAAGCAATTTTTGATGTAGATGTTCGTTGACATTACCTCATGATTATGCAACTAATCCCAAAACAGATGACAACTACACCATTTTAGCTAACACTACTTGATTAATTACTTTTTTCCTGTTTCGACGTGGATATTATATTTGGAGGGAAGGTATTCCTATGCTCCTTGCTTGTTAGCACTGCATCTATTATTTGTGTGATTGTTGGTTTTCTTTGGACCAGATTTATGTTTTCTTTCCTGAGGAGCCGAAGGTTGGTGTCAAAACAATGAAGACTTATACCAATCGCATGAAATCAGATAATGTTTTCCGAGCAATATTGGTTGTTCAACAGAATCTCACACCCTTTGCGAAACAATGCATAAATGAAATAGCAGCAAAATTCCATTTGGAGGTTTTCCAGGTGATTCTTGATGCTTTTCACATTGATCTCTTTTCATTTGAAGATTTTCCCTAATTTAATCTATCAGTCTTGCATTTCTTGAGAAATCAGTAATGTCCATTAATTTTGCTGCATGCCATTATTGTCTATTTGGTTGATATAGGAGGCAGAGTTGTTGGTCAACATTAAAGAACATGTTCTTGTACCTGAGCACCAGCTCCTGACAAAAGAGGAAAAGAAAACTTTGCTGGACAGATACACCGTTAAAGAAACACAGGTCAGTTATCTGGAATTTCAATAATGCACTTGCTAGATTAAAAAAAGATCAATATGATTTAGCTTCACAAACTTTGTATTAGTATGCCATGCCATATGTAACAAGCAATTCAACTTCATAACTGCTGGAGATGTTACTGTTTCCAGAAGTTATGATAATTATTTCCAAATTCAAATTTGAATGTCAAACTTGGTATAGAAAACAAGGAAAATTGGGCTCCAGTTGGCACCTATTTTAGGGGGAGAATGTTACTACTTGCATTGAAGGCAATGAATGTCTGTGATTTAGTAGTATTTATATAAGGGCAGTGATTGAGCTTGGGGAAAATGCTTGCATAGTTTAATTTGTTCGTGCTTATGAAGTTTGGCTTGGGCTTCACTTTTTTCTGTTCTAGGGATGGATTTCCTCACCTTGTTTTAAGTTTGCCAAGCAAAACAGTTGCTAGTGTTACCACAGGGCGTATTGTGCATAAATTAAAGTCTTTAATGGCCAACACTCCAAATTGAAGTCATAATGTCACATTGAGTCATGGTTGTTAGAATCTTATTATTCACAATTTGATTCATACGTTTCATGTAAGAAATAATGTATAGAGAAAGAGAGAGAATAAATTGTATGTATTATTATTGATTGATATATTGATAATTGTTGAATTATTGAATGCTACAATGATTCCTATATATAGAAGAGTAGGTGGTAGTAGGTGGTAGATGGAGTAGGTAAAGTGGAGGTGGTAGGTGGAGTAGGTGAAGTGGAGGTGGTAGTGGTGTAGTGGGTTTAGTGGAGTAGGTGAGGTGGTAGTGGTGTAGTGGGTTAGGTTTAGTGGAGTAGGTGAGGTGGTAGTGGTGTAGTGGGTTAGGTTTAGTGGGTGAAGTAGGTGATAGGTTTTAACAGCCCCCCGCAAACTCAAGGGGATAGGAACTAACCAACTTGAGTTTGGAGAGAGTAACAAAACAAGAAAATACATAAAAAATAAAAGAGGATAGGAGACACTGTATGGTCGTGTCAGACCGTTGTAGAAGACCGATGTAGAAGACACTGGCTCGTGTCGGACCGATGTAGAAGACAGTTTATGGGGTCATGTCGGACCGTTGTAGAAGACAGTTTACGGAGTCTTGCTGGACCCTTGTAGAAACTAACCGGAATCAATGTCGGGACAGTTTACAGAGTCTTGTCGGACCCTTGTAGAAACTAACCGGAATCTATGTCGGGACAGTTTACAGAGTCTTGTCGGACCCTTGTAGAAACTAACCGGAATCTATGTCGGGACAGTTTACAGAGTCTTGTCGGACCCATAAAGGAGCTAATCGAAATTAATGTCGGGACAGTTTATAGGGTCATGTCGGACCGTTGTAGAAGTTGCACCCTCAAAAGGTGTGCCCAATTTTGTCAAAAGGCGTGCCATCAAAAGGCGTGCCCAATTCATCAAAAGGTGTGCCGGACATGATGGCGAGGCACGTGGGCGCCTTGGCTTGCACGCCCGTTTTGTCCTCTGGTGGCAAGAGGCACGCGATACGCGTGGCTGCCTCGCTATTTAACCAAGGTTGATGCTGAGGCTGAGGCAGACAAAAAAACTTCTGAAAATCCTCTGAAAACAACTCTTCCTTTGCTGAGAAAGAAACTCTGTAATACTCTGTAACCAACCCGTCTCTGAAACACTCAGCAACATGGCCTCTTCTTCCCGTCCAGCTACCCAGAACATGGCCTCCTCTTCCCGTGGTCTGCTCACGCTCTTTCCAGAACTGAACGAGTCCACAAGAGAAATAACTGGTGCGGTGGCCAGTGAACCTCAACCAAACACCTCTGGTTTTGCTCCGTTGAACTTTCCGATGCGGTCGGTGGAGCAAAAAATGGCGGTGCAGTCGGATGTGGAGGCCAATCAGTATACCTTGAAGTCATGTGTGGAAACCATGGCTGCGGTTACAAATTTGTCGAACCGGCTGCAGAGTAGGACGAATGAGGTGCAGCAGTTAAACGCCCAACTGGCTCTGCTCCAACGCATGTATAAGGATGCGCGAGCAGAGATAAGTGTGCTAAAGGCGGAAAACAAGGAGCTGAAGCGGAAGGCCAGTTTTATGTTCCGATTTGGAGGGCCGCCATATGCTGCAGTGGAGGAGCAGGGAGTAGTGATCATGCCCAGTGGAGTGGGAAACACGGAGGCAACACCGGCAAGGGCCGCCCAAGACGGTGGCAAGAAGAAAAGACCGGCGGAATAGGCGAGAAGAAAAATCCCACTGTTCCGATTTGTATTGGTTGTGTTTTGTTTTGTTTTGTGTTTTTTTATTTTTATTTTTTTTATTTTTATTTTTATTTTTTTTTATGGTGTAAAATGCTGATCGGGGTTGATCCCCGGCATGAAGAAATGACAAGTTTGTAAAATGTTGTTTTTTTTTTTTTTTTTTTTTTTTTTTTGGGGAGTGTTTTGTTGAAAAAATAAAAATAAAATGAAAGAAAACAAGGGAGAAAGAAAATAGATAAAAAATATTTATAGATGGATTATATGAAAAACATCAGTGCGATTGTTTCAAAAATAAAGTGGGGTATTTAAAAAAGAGGAAAAGTGACTTGGAAAAAATAAATAAAAATAAGTGATTTTTGAAATCAAATGGAGGAGAGAGAGGGACAAACCCATGTGATAAAGTGGAGAGAGAGTCGGTGAGTGGGGTGCAAAAGGTGAAGGAGAAATGATGGATTGAAAATGGTTTGGGTCAAAAGTGGACACTGTTAGTGGGGAACATGAGTGCATTGATTATTTGATATAATAATAAAAATAAAAAGTTAGAACAGTTGGAGAGAATGAGTGGAGTATGGTAAGGGTTTCATCCAAAGCCAAAATTCCTGCAGCGAATCACTTCGCAAATCCTAGCATGAGCTTTTTCTCTTTCCAGGCTTATTCATGAATTTCCTGGTGATTTCAAGAGCTCTGGTGGCATTGTGGCAGAGAACACCCCAACCTGGATTTTGGGTGGCAGCAACTGAGAACACCCCAACCTGGATTTTGGGTGGCAGCAACTGGAAAATATCATAGATCTGATTTTTAAAAACCTTGTGACAGCATTTCATCAGCTTCATCCAAGACAAACATTTTGATGTAAACAGGGCGAAGTGATTGTCTCCGCAACATGTCAAACACACGACCAGGAGTACCAACAACAACATGAACCCCACTGGAGAGAATGCGCTGATCTTCGCGCACACTAGTCCCTCCAACACAAGCATGAACCTTCACACTTTGCTGGGCAAGTTCAAGAGTGGGTGGAAGAACCAAAGCTTGGCACTCAACCAAGCTATAATCTAGCTGCTGCAGAATTCCAGAGCAGAATGTTGCAGTGTTTCCAATTCCAGACTGTTTCGTCATATGAGGTGAAGAATTCTTCTCCATCAGCCTCACACATGACTACAGTTGCACAAATCTTTGTTGATTTTATCAGCGGAATAGGTTGAGGTCCGACGGGCGGCTAAGGTGAGGTTGCCGCCCGCCGGGGAAGCGAAAATACTAGGTTTTAAACCAGCTCTGATACCATGTAAGAAATAATGTATAGAGAAAGAGAGAGAATAAATTGTATGTATTATTATTGATTGATATATTGATAATTGTTGAATTATTGAATGCTACAATGATTCCTATATATAGAAGAGTAGGTGGTAGTAGGTGGTAGATGGAGTAGGTAAAGTGGAGGTGGTAGGTGGAGTAGGTGAAGTGGAGGTGGTAGTGGTGTAGTGGGTTTAGTGGAGTAGGTGAGGTGGTAGTGGTGTAGTGGGTTAGGTTTAGTGGAGTAGGTGAGGTGGTAGTGGTGTAGTGGGTTAGGTTTAGTGGGTGAAGTAGGTGATAGGTTTTAACATTTCAATACGAGTTAAAAATGATTCATTTTGTTCTGTTGAATCTTAAATTGTGAATTTTATGATTCAATTGTGATTCACTATGATTCATTGCTATTCATACATGAAATGACATCGTTTTATCAAAATAAGAGAAAGATCAATTAATTGTAATAATGAAGTTATATTTACAATTATACAATTTAGTTATATTATATTTATTTCATTTTAATATATTATGATAAATAAAGTGAATCATACCATTCATGATTCATTATTTTAACAAAACAATTCATGGTTTGATCTCAATGCATTTAAGGAATGAATTAATGAGAAACACCCTCAGTCTGTTTATATCCTCTTCACTGACTTTTTATTTGGATATTGATTGTTGTTATAGACTCATACGAATGTCTACATCATCTATTTGTAATTCAGTTTGTTTTTGTTTTTCCGATTCCACCAGATTTAATTTTTTGTTTGTTTGTTTGTTTAAACTGTTTGGAGTCCAGCTACCTCGAATTCAGGTGACTGATCCAGTTGCCAGATACTATGGGATGAAGCGTGGGGAAGTTGTGAAAATTATTCGACCAAGTGAGACTGCAGGCCGTTATGTCACGTACCGCTATGTTGTCTAAATTTCTTCCAGCATCCTAACTAGTGGAGTAGAATTCTGAAGCCTTGTTCTGGTTGAAAGCATTCTGGTTTTGTTTCACTTGATGAATCAAGCAACTAGCAGACGAGTAATTTAGAACCTAATCAAATTTTGAACTTAATTTTTCTGTTGCCTATTAGCCTAATTTGGTTAGCTTATATGTATACATATCTTGGTTAGCTTATATATATATACATATAAAGACAGTTATTTGTTTCGAACCCTAGTAATGGACGTTGTGATGTTCTCATATAAACATTTTGTATTGTTCTCGGCATTTACATTCCATTTTGGCAATGCATGTGATTTATTCATCTACTGACATTTGTGTTGCAAAATGGTATGTTCTCTGAACTCTGGCTCCTTGGCGACAATTGTATTGCTCTACTTGTGGAATCTTTCTTTTTATCATTTTTCCTTTGTCATGAATGAGAGAAGAGTATTGAATGGTTTTAGTATTGCACAGAAAGTTCTTGCAGGTTATATATACTTGCTTGTATGCAGAGTCTGAACAATTACTACAGCTTTAATTTATAGATGAATGATTTCTGATTGCCTTCAAGGCAGTGAATGGTTAAGAAACAACCTACTTGACATAAGAGACGCTAACAAGTAAAAATCAATGTATAATTCTCAGCCACTAGATTTAGATAACAGAAATTTAGTCATTGATTAGTAATTAGTAAAGCAAAACACACACACACACACACACAAAAAAAAAAAAAAGACTCCTCGGCACTGATCACGGAGACTGGATTATGGGCATTTGACATTACATTGGTAAGTCATCAGTGCTTGTTGCTGAACTTTAGCCCTTGTGGATTGGCCTCCAACCAGCTTGGGAGGAAGGATTACAAGGTCACTCAAGCTATCAATGGATTGAATAGAGTGGACCCTAATTTTAATCTTTGTCAAGGAATCAGGGATCTCCTTGCGTGGGATTGGCAATGTCACCTTCAAAGGATTAGGCGCGAAGCTAATGCCTGCACTGATTGTTTGGCCAAACAAGCTAGATACCATGTGACTCCCTGACCAGTTCTTCGAGCTCCTCCAACCTCTATCATTCCCTTGATAGATTTAGATCGGCAGGGACTTAGATCCCTTTGCCTAATTTCTTTATCATTCTTTTTCTTTTGGGGCCTCGGCTCCCATTTTATAACCAAAAGAAAAAAATAGTTGCTTAGGCCAAAATGGTCATGCTACACAATATATAATTAAGAAATTCTTACTCATGCTTCACTTTTAAAATACAAGATGAATTGTGAAAAGTAACATATAAATATCAGTTCTCTATGTTAGGGGCAAGTTGGGCAATTGACTTTTAAATAATTTTTATTTTATTTTATTTTAAAACATCTACAATGGATATCCAAAAAATGATGAAAGTATAATTTTGATGTTGCATAGGATATGTTAGTATGTGTTTTAGTACAAGACATAGCAAAAAAGATGTGAGATTTGAAGGAGTTTGTTAATTATGAAGAGGCTTCTAACAAGGTGGAGTGAAAAAGAGGAGTGAAAGAGAAAGAAGTAAGAGAGAGAACAACTCTTGTTACAACACACTAGATATTTTAATAGATATATATTATTCTTAACACATATTTTAATATTTTCAATATTTTCATTGTAACACCCTTGTACACTCACTAAATTAACAGATGTTAACATATAAAATTTGACTTCACTTTTATTAGTTTTGTCATATAACATACATTGATACACAAATTTAACATCTATATTGGAGAAGCCCTTAGGATAAAATTATTGTTAAAAGAACTTATGTATTTAGTAAATGCTAGGAACTTATTTTTTGAGTAAATTACACTCTTGTCTTATAAGGTTTAAGAAAAATATATAGTCTTTTCTTTTCTTTTCTTTCTTTCTTTCTTTTGCTTTTTTTGTTTTTTTTTTTTGTTTTTTTGTTTTTTTTTTTTAAATTTTAAGTATAGCTTTCCATCTAAAAAAAAGAAAAGAAAAATATGACTAGTCTCAAACTTTCAATATAATTACATCGATAATTTATGTAACACTCGGACAATTTTTCTTCAATAATTCATTATTTGTATAAATAAAATCATAATGTTATCATATATTTTTTTCGAAAATATATATTTATTTTTGCTTAGTTCAATGTCTAATAGGGAGATGACACATGGATATATAGGTAACATGTAGACATATAGGTGACATGTACATATAAACGGACAAATAGATAAATAAATAGGCATAATAGGGTCTTTCAATTTATTATTGTCCTTTTGATCTTAGAAGAATATGATTTGAAATTATTACCTCAAAAGTTTTGAAATTTGATCTATAACAGGAGTAATCTATTTTTTCTTAGCAGAAAGGTTGAATTGTTCTTATTTTTATGTTTATTTTTTCATTTTTAGCCTTTTTTTAGCTAAAAAACAATTAAAACCAAACTGAAACAACCTAAGTCATTACTCTAAAATTAAAAAAAAAAAAAAAAAAGGGTTCACTTTGCTTGGTTTCTCTTTTCCAAAAATACTTTTTAGAAAATTCTACTTTCTTATTTTTTGTATTTTTTTGTTTTTACTAAATTTTTTTAATATTTTAAACAATTTTACTGAATTTTAGAAAATTCTAGCTTTTTTTTTTTAAATTTAATTTTAAACTTTTTAAAAGATATATATATCTCTTTTCTTTGTGAAAAAACAGTTTGCTTGGTTACACTTTTTCAAAAATACTTTTTAAAAAATTTTACTTTCTTATTTTTCGTGTTCTTTTGTTTTTATTGAATTTTTTAATATTTTAAGTAAATTTTTTTAATTTTTAGACATACCTAACATAAATATACTTAAAAAATAAAAAATTCGTGAATTTTTTTTTTTAAAATTCACTAAATACCAAAAATACAAAAACAATACTAGAATTCAATATATTTTTTGTATTTTTATGTATTTATTAATTTTTTAAAATATTTTTTCACAAAATTTTTATTTTTTAAATACATCTAAGTAAGATACATCTAAAAAAGTAAAAAAAATATTTAAAATTTAAAAAACATTTACTAAAAATAAAAAAAAATCAAAAAACTCAATTTTTAAAAAAACTTAATCTAGAAAGTTCAAACCAAACCTTCTGATTATATTATATTATATTTTTATTTTTTTATTTTTTTCAAAACAGAAGCATATTTCATATGTTTAGTCCAATGAAAAATGTTTGGGAGTATTAATTAATGCTCCCACTAATTAGGTGGCAGTGGGTCTCGCCATTAATGATGTGATGTTAGTCCAATAAATGGATGATCCGTACATACATACATATTCGATATTCCATTCCAGTATATACACACATTCTAGGGTTTTACAAATAAATTTCTCACCTTTTTTTTGACTGAGAATCTGAATCTCTCTCAATCGAGGATTCTCCCACTAGAAGATGAAGCTCAAGCAATTGGAAGGTCATCTTGGATCCCTTCAACAATTCTCCAACCCAAAGGTCTCTCTCTCTCTCTCTCTCTATATATATATATATATTGAAATTCTGTGACTGAAGTGAATGCCATGCTCTGCTTCTGCTGCAGATTGAACTAGAACAATACCCAACTGGATCCCATATCGCTTCTCGGATGTTATACACTGTATACTCTTCTTTCTCCTCTAGCTTTTCTATCTTCAAAGTTTTCTATTTTTGTTTTTTTTCTTGGGTTTGTGTTTTTATAAATTGTTGTTTTGTAAAAACATGTTTTTGGAAACCCATTAGGCAGAGAATTCATTTGGGGATGTGTCCAACAAGGTAGTGGCAGATTTTGGTTGTGGGTGTGGTACATTGGGTATTGCAGCTGCTCTCTTGGGTGCAGAGTGAGTTGTTTATCTATCTTCCTTCTTCTTTGTTTCTGCTTTTCAAATTGGTCTGGTTGTTAACTTTCAGTTGGAGGTTTGAAAATTAGGTTTTGTAAAGTAATTGTATGATTTTGATGTTTGTGCTAGTGATGTAGGGCCCAATCAAGAATGAGAGAGAATTTAGAGAGACAAATATCTCAATCAATCAATATTCATATCTAAAAGTTAGTTACAAAGTGGTTATCCTCTTCTAGATATAGTCTACAATTTTCCCTCCACTAACTACCACATGTTATGCACATGCTATCCTACATCATACTCTCATACTCAAAAGAACTTGTCCTCAAGTGAAGACAATAGAACACAATTAACGCACTAGAAATGAAACCAAAACTAGAAGATACAATCCAATCAAATCCCAAAGCGAAGAACTAATCTGCAATGATGTTGGCACGGGAATCATCCGGCAAATAAGGTACAAGGTGTTGCACATTAAAAGTGTTGGAGATGCTCAAATGAGGCGGCAATTTGACTTGATAAGCATTGTCGTTGACTTTGTGCAACACAAGGACCCACCTTTCTATCACTTAACTTGGTGTAAGCACCATGAGAATACCTTTCTTTGCTCAACACAAGCCATGCAAGATCTCCCACTTTAAACAACACTTTCTGTTTATGCACATCGACGGCCAATTTGTATTTGGCATTGGACTTGTCAATTTGGGCCCTAACTTGAGCATGAACATTCTTCATGAATGTGGCCATGTCCTCCGCTTAAACATTTCCCTTCCTTGAGATAGGCAAAGGAGCCAAGTCCATAACACTTGAAGGTTTCATTCCATAAACTACTTCAAAGGGAGAAGTATTTATGGTGCAATTGATCGATGAATTGTAAGCAAACTTGGCCAAAGGAATAATATCATCCCAACTGTTGGGATGATCTCCCGCAAGACACCTCAACAAGTTACCAAGATTTCGATTCACTACCTCCGTTTGGCCATCGGTTTGTAGATAAAATGTAGTGCTAAAGTTCAAGTCCGTGCCAATTTTCTTCTACGAAGTTCTCCGACAGTAAGAAGGGAACTTAGTATTTCTATTGGACACAATAGAGGTAGGTACCCCATGCAACTTATAGACTTTCTTGAAGAAGAGATTAGCAATATTTGTAGCATCCATAGTCTTCTTGCAAGGTATGAAATGTGCCATCTAAGAGAAATGGTCCACCACCATTATAATAGAATCACTTCTCCTTTGTGTAGGAGGTAAACCCAACACAAAGTCCATAATAATGCATTGCCAAGGAGCATCCGGCACCGGTAAAGGCATATATAATCCAGCATTAGTTGCAATCCCTTTGCTTCTTTGACAAATTTGACACCGCATCACATAGTTGCCCACATCCTTGGTCATACCTGACCAATAGTAAGCATCTTGAAGTAACCCAAGGGTCTTGTCTTTACCAAATATCCCAATTTGTGATGCTCAACCAACAAATGCATCCTCAAAGAATAACTAGGCACACACAACTTAAGGCCATGGAAAAGGAAACCATCCCTAATCATGTAGCTTGGATAAACAGCCCTATCCCCTCTTTGCAAAGTATCAAAAATCTTGAAAAAATAAGGATCACTTGTATAGAAGGTGTGAAACTCATCAAAACCCACAACTTTATTCTTCATCTCAACCAAAGAGTCGTTTGCCTACTCAAATCGTCGGCCACTTTATTAAGAACCCCTGATTTATGTTGCAAAGAAAATGTAAATTGTTGCAAGTAAGCGACCCATTTGGCATGTCTCTTGTTGAGATGGGATTGGCTATTGATGTACTTGAGGGTCTCATGGTTGGTGTTAAGCACAAATTCCTTATAAGCAAGGTAGTAGCTCCAATGTTTGATGGCTTGGATAATGGCATAAAATTCCAAGTCATAAGTAGAATACTTGAGTTTGCCCCATACAACTTTTCACTAAAGAAGGCAATTGGCTGCCCTTCTTGGCTAAGGACGCCCCCAATGCCCAATCCCGAGGCATCACAATCAAGTTTAAAGGTTTTGTCAAAGTCCGGTAGTGCCAAAATTGGAGCTTCGGTAAGTGCCTTCTTCAAAAGTTGGAAGCTATCGGCGGCTTTTTTTGTTCCATTCAAAAGTCTTAAGCTTGAGAATATTAGTTAAAGGAGCTGTGAGACTACTCAACATCTTGATAAACCGCCTATAGAAGGTAGCCAACTCATGAAAATTTCGCACTTCTTAAATACTAGGAGTAGGCCAATCCACAATCGCCTTGACATTCTCCGTATCCATAAGCATCCCACGAGAAGACACAACATGACCCAAAAAAATAACTTGATCCACGGCCAGTGTTTTTAAAGGCTCAAGGCGCACTAAGGCGCTGAAGGTCTCTCGGGGCCTAGGCGCAAGGCGCAAGGCGAGGCGCGAGCTTTATTGAAATAAGGCGCACAGTCTTCGTAAAAAATAGAAAAATTAATATAGAGTGTTTTTAAACAATTTCAGTATAATGTTTAAATTAAATAACAATTTTGGTATAATTATTTAATTCATACATACATAAATAAAAAAAATAGATACATAAATTAATTAATTATTATGATTATTACATACATAAATAAATAAATAAATTAATTCATACATACATAAATAAAAAAATAATTAATTCATAAATAAAAATTATTATGATTATATGATTATACAATTAATTCAAAAAATAAAAATAATTAAAGGCGTGCCCAATCCATAAAAAGGTGTGCCCAATCTTTCAAAAGGCGTGCCATCAAAAGGCGTGCCCAATCTTTCAAAAGGCGTGCCATCAAAAGGCGTGCCCAATCTTTCCAAAGGCGTGCCATCAAAAGGCGTGCCATCAAAAGGCGTGCCCAATCTTTCAAAAGGCGTGTCGTCTGGCGTCAAGTATCTGCGTTGGCTATTTAACCGAGGCTGAGGCAGAGGCTGCCTTGGCTAAAAAACTCTCTGTAATACGCTTCGTTTTCGGAGAGAGATAAAAAACTCTGAAAAAACTCTGCCTTGGCTAAAAAACTCTGAAAAACGTTTCGTTTTCGGAGAGAGATACTCGGTAACACTCTGTAATACGCTGTTGCCCAGAAAATGGCCTCGTCTTCCCGTGGTCTGCTCACTCTCTTTCCCGACCTCAATGAGTCAACAAGAGAGATAACTGGTGCGGTGGCCCGTGAACCTCAACCAAACACCTCTGATTTTGCTCCGTTGAACTTTCCGATGCGGTCTGTGGAGCAAAAAATGGCAGTGCAAACGGATATTGAGGCCAATCAGTATACATTGAAGTCATGTGTGGAGACCATGACGGCGGTCACAAACTTGTCGCACCGGCTTCAGAGTAGGACAAATGAGGTGCAGCAGTTAAACGCCCAACTGGCTCTGCTCCAGCGCATGTATAAGGATGCGCGAGCAGAGATAAGTGTGCTAAAGACGGAAAATAAGGAGCTGAAACGGAAGGCTACCGTGATGTTTCGATTTGGAGGTCCGCCATATGCTGCAGTGGAGGAGCAGGGGGGAGTGAATGTGCTTGGTGGATTAGGAAGCACAGAGGCAGCACCGTCAAGGACCGCCCAGGACAGAGGCAAAAAGAAGAGACCGGCGGCAGAGTAGGTCGATGGGTGGCCGTCGGCAGAAAAGAAAACAAATCAGTTGTGGTGGTGATGGTGATCTTGTGTGGTTTTTTTTTGTTTTTTTTGTTTTTTTTTTTGTTTTTTTTTGTTTTTTTTTTGTGTGGTTGTGGTGTAAAATGTGGATCGGGGTGAATCTCGGAGATGAATAAATTATGGTTTGTTGTGCAAATTGGAAAATGGTTTTGGGTTTTTTTATTTTTTTTATTTTTTTTTTATGTGGATCATTAATTTTTTTTATAAATATTTTTATTTTGAAACATATATATAATTTATTTTAAAACATATATATAATTTATAAAGGTATATATATAATATATAAATAAAAACATATCATATATATAAATATAATTTATAAAAACATAAATAAAAATATATAATAAAAATAAAAAATAAAAAATAAAAAGTTATAATAATATAATATAAATTATAATTTATACTATACATATATCTATATATATATATATAGAAACAGAGTCGAAGAGAGAGAGAGAAAAGAGAGAAACAGGCAAAGTGAGAGAGAGAGAAGGCGAAGGGGAAGGTCGATCGAAGCTCGTCGGAGGTCGTCGGAGCTCGTCGAAGGTTGATCGAAGCTCGTCGGAGGTCGATCGAAGGTCGAAGGTTGTCAATCGACTGTCGAAGCTTCAAACTCGACTGGTTAGGGCAAACTCGACTGGTCGGAGCTTCAAACCCAGTACTCCTCTCTTCTCTCTTTCTTCTCTCCTGTGTCCCTTGCCGTGTCCCATACCTGCACAAAAAAACAAAGGGACACGCCGAATGGGTATCCACTCAGAAAGCCGAGGCGCACAAGGCGCTCGCCTTGCACTTCGTAATAAGGCGATCACCTCATCGCCTAGGCAGCGCTTCACCTATGTCGCCTCGCCTCACCATGCCTGAGGCGCAAAGCTGCGCCTTGCCTCGCCTTGAGCTTAGGCGTGCGCCTAAGCGCGCTTTTTAAAACACTGTCCACGGCAAATGTACACTTCTTAGTGTTGCCATGGAACTTTTCTCGCCTCAAAAGCTCAAAGACTTGCTGAAGATGGCACAAATGCTCTTCCAAGCTTCGATTATAGATCAAGATATCATCAAAATAAACCACTACACAAACACCAAAAAGTGGTTTAATATTTGTGTCGTCGCTCTCATAAAAGTGTTTGGAACGTTGGTAAGTCCAAATGGCATCACAAGCCACTCAAATAGTCCATGAGGTGTTTAAAAGCCGTTTTCCAATCATCACCCTTCGTAATGCGGATTTGATGATAATCGCTTCTAAGATCAATCTTAGAAAACACCTTTGACCCGGTAAAGCAATCCAATGTATCATCCAATCTTGGAATTGGAAAGTGATATTTGATGATAATTTTATTGATGGCACGACTATCCACACACATGCGCCATGACCCATCCTTCTTGGGTGTTAAAAGAGCCGGAACACCACAAGGACTAAGGCTAGGCCGTATATATCCTTTAACCAAAAGCTCGTCTACTTGCCGTTGCAACTCCTCTTTCTCCTTTGGTGATATGCAATAGGCCGGTTTATTTAGAAGTGCCGACCCGGGTACCAATTCAATACGATGTTGGATGTCATGCATGGGAGGTAGATTGGGAGGAAGTTCTTGGGGAAGACATCGGCATACTTTTCCAAAAGAGTAGTCACATCAACCTTTTCCTTAGTAGTATACGTGTGCACATTGGAACCAAGGCCAATATAACCCCAAAATCCCGAGTTTCTTCCAAAAATTCCTTGGAGGCAAGCAAGGTGGTAGAACTAGAAGATGGTTTAGAAGTAACTTTCTCCTTCATTGGAAGCAAGGTAAGATGGCTTTCATTCTTGAGAACGGTGTAAGTGTTCTTTTTGTCATCATGCAAAGATTGCCGGTCATATTGCTAAGGACGCCCAAGTAAAATGTGACACGCATCCATAGGCACGACATCACACCATAACTCATCAAAGTACTTCTTCCGAATAGAAAACGCAGTCAAACACCGTTTGGTCACCTTGATCTCATTGCCTTCCTTGAACCAAGATAGGGAATAAGGATGTGGATGGTCCTCCATCGGAAGGTTAAGTTTAGCCACCACCTCTTGAGAAACCACGTTCTCACAACTTCCACTATTAATGATCATGTTATAAACACATCCACCAATATTGCAAGTGTTAAAGAAGATATTGGTATGCAAACAATCTTCTTGGCTCTCTAGCTTCGGTGATAGAAGCGTCTTCTTCAACATAAGAGCAAGACCATCTTCTTCATCACTATCTCCACCGATTTCAATATTGTCTGAAGTGTCATAAATTGGAGCCCTCTCATAGTCATCGTGTTCCTCAACTTCTTCAATAAGAAGTGCCTTGTTCCGATTAGTACCCATATTCTTGCGGCACTTGAAAAATCTATGGCCCGGTTCTCCACATTTGAAGCACTTGAAAGTTTCACCTTGGGGTGGATTTTGGCTTCTGGAGGCACCATTAGAACGAGGAGCTTGAGAGGAAGAAGCACCCTTGTCCGTAAAGTTGGAAGGAAGACTAGCTTTGCCAAAGTTAGGAGGAGAAGGACTTGGCCTAGAACAACCTCGAAACCCTCCTTGGGAGTATTGTCCCATTTGAGAGACACGACGACTTTGTTGCTTTTCCACGGCTAAGGCTCGATTATAGACTTCGGAAACATTACAACATGTATGCTAGGCAAGAACATTTTGGATCGAAGACTTCAAGCCGCTCACATAACGAGCCACCCGTTGCTCTTCACTCTTATTTAAATCAACTTGAGCAATGAGTTGATAGAAAGACTTTATGTACTCACCCACACTCTCAACTTGCTTGAGAACATGAAGTGCTTGATAGACACTTTGAAGGTAGTTGAACCCTTCAACTTCTTCATTTTCTCACAATCACGAATTTTTTCCTTGCCACATTGCCGACTATTAAGTTGAAGTTGTTCCCACCAAGCGGAAGCTCTTCTTTTTAATCGAATGGCAACAAGCTTGGCCTTCTTATCATCGGAAACCTCACCATAATCAAAGATCCGCTCGATGGTGTTGAGCCAATCAATGAATTCGTCAAGATTAAGGCTTCCATGAATGTCGGGAAACTCAATCTTGATGTTGTTCTCTCATTTGTGTTCCATCCTACCCACATCCGTTCGACGCCTTCGAGGAGCCCAAAAGATATTATCAAAAGAATGATGAATACCACCTTCGGTATCATCGGAACCATCACTACCATCAATAGAATGAGGAAGGAGACGTTGCACCGTCTCGATTAGAATGGCAATTTGCCGTCTCATTTCAGCAATTTCATCTCTTGGATATGGAACCTCATTACCCTTGGTATCATTACCCAAATTTGAGGTATAACGCCCTATGTTACATGGACTCCGCACTTTGGGGCGAAGTACCCTTGTCAACACGACATAACACGACACGACACGGGTGCGGGTGTGGGATCTATGTCGGATTCGCCTCTTCTCTCTCGGATACGGCAAATCAAAAAGGAAGAAGAAGGTTGAGATACTTACATTGATGTATGGGTTCAAGATCTTGATCGTGTCTTTCGATCTTCTTTGTCTCGATCTCCTTTTCTCTCTTTATCACGATCTCCTTCTCTCCCTCGATGTCTCTCTCGATCGTGTTGTGCGTGTGTGAGAGAAGAGAAGAGAAGAGACAGACCCATCGTGTTGCTGTGGTGTGAGAGAGAAGCGAAGAGGAGAATGATAGACTCATCGTGCTGCTGCTGCTGCTTTTGTTTGTATCAAACCCTAATGGGTTGGACCAAATAAATAAATAAAAAGCTTGCTAGTATAAATACTAATGGGCTGGACCCAAACAAATAAATAGAAAGTTTGGGCACTGGTTTGTATCATAATAATTAATATTATAAACTATAATGGGCTGGACCAAAAAAAATAAAGAAAAAATTTGAACCTATTGGCTGGTTTGTATAATAATAAACCCTAATGGGTTGGATCCAAATAAATAAATAAATAAAATATGTGGGTCTATTTATAAACTCTATTCAATAATAACATGGGTTATTCTATGACTTATCTATATGTTTGATTCTATTTATAAAAAAAATTATTGGGTCAACCTTTTTTAAACTTATCTTCATATAATAAATATATTTAAAAAATAACTATTTAACTCATTTTTATATAATAAATATATTTTAAAAATAACTATATAACGTATCCCCATACCCATATCCACATTTGGATCCATATCTATGTATTTTCAATTTTTAATTTTTAAGTGTCTGACCTCCATATACGCACCTGCATTCGATACCCACACTCGAGTCCGTGTAACATAGATAACCCCTACCATGAGCAACCCTACGACCTCGACCTTGACCTCAACCCCGGTTAGCCATAACAACAACCCAATATGTTCCCAAAGTTGTTTAGATATACAGATTTCAGACCCAATTCACAAATTAGGATAACTCAGTGTAACTATCAACTCATAGCAGTATGAAGTCTCAAATATTCAAGGGTCAACAACATGACTATAATATCACGAATTGATTCAAACAGCTTGTATAAGGAATTTGAACAGCCTATGAATTGAAAACAAAGGTTGAAAGTACCTGTGTAGAACCAGAGTCCAATTACAGATTAAGAATCGAAGTCCCAAATTCAAAAGCATCCTAGTCGTAAGTCATAGTGAGCCTTGAATCCACGAAGTCGCACTACGGCATTGGATTGAATCACGAAATCGACTGTATGGATGTCAAATCGAAATCGATCTGCCCACTAATGTTCTTGAGACGAACTCCCAGTGAAGAACCCAGGCGAAGATTCAATCAGCGAACTTGAATCGAAAGTTCCAACACTTGATCGACAGTGAATCAAAAAAACCAAATTCAGAGTTGAACCAACAACTCGAATCATGATGATGAATCAAAATCTTGACTGGGTATCGATCTTAGTTTCTGAATGAACTTAGGTTCCGCGACATTCGTTTCTGAGAGCTAACTCCAATGGCAGTTCCATTCGAAGCAAGAATGAACCAATCTCTGAATTGCCAATCAAATTAGGGCTACAATTCGATCTATAATGATGATTCCAGAGATCAATTCATGAATCTAACTCATATTGGGGTTTTGAAGATCAGGCTAATTTCGAGGTAATGGTCTGTGATAATCAGTAGGTTAGGATCTAACTCTTGATGCTTTGATACCAAATGATGAAGAGCCCAATCAAGAATGAGAGAGAATTTAGAGAGAGGGAATTTGGAGAGAGAAATATCTCAATCTATCAATATTCATATCCAAAGTTGGTTACAAAGTGGTTATCTTCTTCTAGATATAGGCTACAATTTTCCCTCCACTTACTATCACATGTTATGCACATCGTATCCTACATCAGCTAGTAAGATGTTACTGGGATTTTTAGTATATGGTTTTCCATTGATATATTTTGATGCATATATATTCATTTGGATTTGAACTCATTATTGGTTTGAACAGACATGTCATTGGCCTTGATGTTGATGCTCAGTCAATTGAAATTGCATCCATAAATTCAGAAGATCTTGAGGTACTTACTGTTTTTGATTAGTACCAGTGCTTAAGTCCATAATGGTTTCTTTTATTTGTTTGTTTAGGCTGTATTTTGATCTTGGATTTGGAGAATTGTTTGTGGAGGGAAAAGAAAAGTAAAGTGAAACATTAGATTTTTTTTTTTCCCACACTAATCTTCTCTTTTCCTTTCCCATGAAAAATCGCTCCCCAAATCCAAGATTCAAACACAGCTGTGTGAACTAGATTTCCCTATACAAAGAAGTATAATGTAGTTGTCTTTACGAAACTGGCTGATCGATGTGATTTTGGAGGTGCATTCAATACTTGGGTCATTTTGTTTTTTAATGCAGTTGACTGACGTAGTATTGCTTTGTATTGATCAAAAATGCAGTTAGATGTGGACTTTGTTCAAAGTGATGTGAGGAATTTACGATGGAGAGGTAAATCTCTTTATCTCGCTTTCAGTTGCACAAACTTTCACAACGAGAATTCCCCTAGGCTCTCCATCTTCCTTCTTTTTCCAAGCCTCCAGCCAAATTAGGCACTCTCTGTTTTTGGTTTTTTTTTTAATTTTTTATTTTTGTTTTTACTAATTTGCACATCACACATTTACAGACAAAATACAGTGGATGGGCAAAAGCAAAACTCTCTCTCTCTAACATGGTCGCACAATAGAAGTTCAGTATGCTTTTGTCATTAGTAATTATGTGTTTGTGTGTGTGGTGCATTCCTTAACTCAAATAGCACATAGAATGTCAAAATCGAGCATCAAAGAAGTTATACCACAGAATTTTATCCAGGGAAGTGCTGGATTTGGATTGGCTTGGAGAGAAGTGTTTGTTTTCTTGAAGACATTACAAACTATTCTTTAAGAGATGTGTTGATAGCTAGTTTATCTTTTTGGATATTTCCGTAGAAATATTGTTGTATAGCATTTGGGTCTGTTGGTATTGAGTTGCAATTTGCGTAACATGATATATTTGCTTAATATATTTCTTTTGGAGATGCTAAGCGTACTATAGTATTCGTTCATTTACCAAAGTAGTGATCTTGCTTTCATGTGTAGGTCCAATTGTTGATACCGTTGTTATGAATCCTCCGTTCGGAACCCGGAAAAAGGGAGCTGATATGGACTTTCTTTTTGCGGCTTTGAAGGTAAAGAGGCTAGGACTACTTTTTGACGCATTGAATGCACTTGTCCGTTCTTTCTTGTTCTAATTAGTTTGTGTTGTAAATTGCTAATCAGATTGCTTCACAAGCAGTTTATTCCTTGCATAAGACCACGACAAGAGATGTAAGTAGCTTGGTCTCAAGTTATTGTTTTAAGAATTGAAACTTTTTGAAGTAGATGGATTGGAGCTATTTTTCCATATTATCTATGACAACGTGGCAATGGATATGTGACAAGTTTGTGGCTGAGGAAGCCATAAAAGGATGGCCATTAGTAGTTTTGATGTCAATTCTGAAAATATTCATCAACTAATTTTGGTTATGTGGTATACTCTTCCAAACATTTTCCTTCAAGTTTAAAATCATCTAGATATCTTTGTTGTCACCAGTTCTTTTCTGGCTTCTAGATTTTATTCTTGTTCCCTCTTGAGGTAGTGTTCTTAGTGAACTCTTTCTGTCGCGGCATACACTTGATTGTGTTTCGTCATTGTAGCTTGATTGTTTTCAGAGCTTCAAAACTCTCTCTTTGACGAAAATGAATGTTGTTCACCTCTTATATTATTCATTTAGAAAGATTCCTTCCAATGAATGGTTTGGAAAGATTTTTGTCATGACCATGGTTGTTAGACTTGTTTGACGAATCTATTCATTCAATTTGATCCAAGTTTCAACCAAAACAATTTGATTTGTGCTGTTGAATATTAAATTGAATGAATTGTACGATTCAGTTGCAATTCACTAAGATTCATTGCTTTTTTTTTACTGTTATTCAGTCCTGTTTGCATAATGCATGAAACGACATTGTTTTGAAAATGAAATAAAAACAAATCAATCAATTATATCAATATACATGATTATATATATGTATAATTTACTTTCTGATTTCAGCATGTGAAAAGAGCAGCATTGAGGGATTACAATGCTAAAAGTGCTGAGGTATTATGTGAGGTACACAATTTATCTGGCTCCTTCCAGGAATAGAATATACATACTCTGATTCAACGTAGTTGTTAGAATCTTGCTTCCATGCTGTTTTACTTTATTTTGTGTTTAAGAACACGTAATGAGTAAGTACACAATTTGTGAATGCTCAATTATTGTAGATTTGTTACCTGGTTTCTTACGTTTTCCTCCAGCTTCGATATGACGTGCCACAACTATACAAATTTCACAAGAAAAAGGAAGTGGATATTGCCGTGGACCTTTGGAGATTTGTTCCTCAGAGAATTCAGGGAAAGGGTTTTTAACAACTCATTCAAGACAATGCATCCAGTTTTTCAAGAGATGAACATGTGTGAGATTTAGAGAAATGTGATGGTATCTTTTGTGAAAAACAGAATGTGTGTTCTGCGTACCCAATATTATGAGGGGCTCCATAGCTGCAGTGGCCCATTTGTAACGGATGTGAGATTTAGAGTATTTTCTTGACCCATTCATATTTGTTATCGGAACTGAATAATTAGACAGGATTTTCCATACATTAAAGATTGAGGCCTCGAATGTGTGGAGCGCGAATGGCGCGAATAGTACGGAAAATATTATCTTACCGGTAAGAGAATAAAAAAAACCCTTAAAACGACGTCGTTTTGAGATTTCGAGCCATTCGCGCCTTTAATATTTCGAGGTACGTAGCATTCTTCTTTTCCATAATTTTTATATATTTTATACCCTCATCAAGAAATAATGTGTGTATTTATCATACATTAGTAAAATATTATCTATTTTATTAGTTCTCTGACAAATCCATTTTGCAGCAATCCTGTCAAAATAGAGCAGATACTCTTCGGAGGAAGAAAGGAAAAGTGTTGACCTAAACCGGATGGCTGAAATTCCAAAGAATATGTGTCTACTTCCTTCCCATAAGAAATGGAGTGCATGTTTTGAAATCGCACTTTCGTGCCCTCTTATATCACAAATTTGGTCGTACCACACTTGCCTGTAAATACATGGAAATTGGTTTTTGCTTCCGAGCTACACTACATATTCCAAATAACAGTTCCATGGTGAGTTAATTCTCAAAGGAAAATTATTCAATGGTCAGTACCATCATGGCAATTGTTGTGGTGCTTCTGACCAATGAAGCTATACAAAGGGGGTGTTTGTTTTAGTTTTTCAGAGTCAACTTATGGCTTTTAGTAGGGATGGCAATTTAAACCCGGTCCGACGGGGACCCGACCCCCCGACCCCGATTTGAATGGTTTTTTTCCGAAAAATATCCTCAACGGGGAGGGGATGGTATTCAAAAATTAATCCCCGATCAGTTTCGGACTGGGGACGGGAATAAGTGTCTCAGCCTCGTACCCGGCCCGTCCCCGGCCCCGGCCCCGGCCTCATCTCCGGCCCTGTCCCCGTTCTCCGGCCCCGTTTCCCGATATAAAATTACTATTCTATCCCTATATATATATATATATATATCAAACCCTAAAACGCATAACCTCTCATCTCACTGTGAGTCACACCGCCCCTCTCTGTCTCTCTCCCCGCCAAGCTCCCTCGTCTCCCTGTCGATCTCGCCGATCTCCCTCCTCTCTCTCTCCCTGCCGATCTCCCTTCTCTACCCGCAGATCTCTCGCCGATCTCCCTCTTCCTCTTCCTCAGTTCGACCGGCGAACGAGACCCTCCCTCCTCTCCAAACACTGTTGCAACCACAGCCCTAAGAGGCTGGCCACGACGGCTCTGTTCGGGCTCCCCGCCGATCTCCTTCCTCCTCTCTCTCTCCCCGCCGATGTCATGCTTGTGTTTGTTCTCTCCCTCTCTCTCTCTCTCTCTCTCTCTCCCTCTCTCTCTGTGTGAATGTTTCTGATTTTTTATTTTTATTTTTTACATCTGATTTCCCATCTGTACGATTTGTTGGGTTTTGGATCTGTATTAATTTTTCCTATCTGTGCGATCTGTGAATGTTGTTGTTGATGATGAAAATCTATGTTTCAGATCTGTGAATGTTTCAGATCTATGTATGGGTGCGACTTGTGTGAATGTTTCAGATCTATGTTGAATTTTTTTTTTTTTTTTTTTGATCAGGGAATCTTCGGGGTCGGGGATCCCCAATCCCAGTTAGGGGGCGGGGGTGGTAATAGGCTCCCCGTCGGGGATCGGGGGCGGGGCCGAGGAAATTTTGACCATCGGGGATCGGGGACAGGGAGTGTGATCCACGGCCCCGCCCCGCCCCGTTGCCATTCCTAACTTTTAGTTTTAAAAAAGTTATTTTGGACTGTTTGGTTAAACTTATTTCAATATTCTAACAGTTTATTTTAACTCAAAAAAGCTGATTCTAAGAAGCTGCTCACCCCTTGCTTCTGATTATCAACTTCTGCTGTGGACATGTTAATTTATGGTTATACTCTTAAATTTTTTTTATTTTTTATTTTTTTAAAAATAGAAAAAGACTCAAATGAACTATAGATTATTATTATTATTTTTTATGAGAAATGTAGACAAACAAAAAATAAAAATTAATTGAAAAAGTTATTTCACAGCTTATTTAACAAACACTACTCAGCAACTTAAATCTATAATCCAACAGTTACACCAAACAGATTAACAACTTCTGATTAAAGTCATAATCTATAATCTGTTAAGCTATAATCTATAAGCTGTTTTAACAGTTACACCAAACGGGCCCAAAAGAGAATGGATGAGATCGACATTGTTTCCAGCTCAACTAAGTGAGGTTAAGTTGACTCTACCCATTTATATCGACGACTCTTATTGGTTTAGAAGCATTATGTAAGCGTGTTGGGTTGGTACTCCCGAAATTATTGACTGCAATCCACTAACGACATGCAAAATTGACGTAAGTGCAATAAATGCAGGAATTCCGACTTGAATCTGTGTGTTGAATCTTCAGAGATGAAGAGCAATTTTATCACCAAACAGTCATGAAAGCACTAACTTTCATCCCATTTACTGCATTTAAAAGATAGGTTTCTATCCTGTAAAAAAGTTTATTTCTACACTTTACCCTTTTTGTTAGACATTATTCACAGCTAACAAGCAAATGAATCCCAATTACCCCACAAATTTGTTACTTTCATATAAACCCACCCTAGCATGATAATGCATGGTAAGTGCCATCATGTAATACACAGACACACTTTAAACGAGTGTAGTGTCGGTGCCCAACATGTATCAAATATTGACGTGTAACACCGATATTTTTACAGACTTGCATGTCTATTTTTTAATTATTAATTTTTGTAACACGTTGAAGACATTTCACCAACATACCCGTCCTGTGTTAGGAAACAATAACAAAAAAGGCAGAAAGTGAAAAAAAATAAAAATTCACACGTTTTATCACCTATATCTATGTACCATAAATTTATATACATAACAAATAAAATTATATATATATAAAAAAAATTCTATATCACCACTGTGTTCATATTTTATTTTTTCAAAATCATTTGTCCCTTGGTCTCTGTGTTAGTGCTTCTTTGATGGTGTACAATTCAAAACTGTATTTGCATATTTGTACTTCTAGCTTTCTATATTAGAAAGAATAACATATATAGATATGCTTCTCCATCTCTCTCAGAAGTAAAAGCAAAATGTAGTTAGTAATAATATGTAACATGCATCAGTGCTAACCACATAAAATGGATTTCCTTTCATCACAACAAAAATAATCTGACAATACTTTAATCTAACAATACTTTAAAACCTCAACAAACTTACCATTCTCAGTATTTCCAAGTGAAAAAAAAGAAAAGAAAAGAAAAGAAAAAAGAATCATATCAAAAAGCTCCCTCAGATTCGATTCTATGCATCCACTCACATTTTCACTTCTTTTTCACAGCATCTCATGCTTCATTCTCTGTTTTTGCAGTTTCATTCATCTCTCCAAGCGTAAATCGAACAAACCTCCTAACTTTTATGTTCTCCCCTAGAGCAGCAACGGTCTGCTTCACCAAATCCTTCACCAAAATGCTATCGTCTTTAATGAAAGGCTGTTCTAAAAGTGCAAGCTCTCCAAGCCTTTTGGAGATTCTCCCCTCAACAATTCTCTCTCTTATGTTCTCGGGTTTCGACAAAAGGTCCTCTCTCTGCATCTCCAGTTCCTTTTCCTTGATCCTAACACTCTCAGGAATATCTTCTATAGATACAAATTGCACTTGTGGGCAAGCCACAACTTGCATTGCTAGATCATCAACCAACTCCTTGAACTTTTCACTTCTTCCCACAAAATCAGTTTCACAGTTGACTTCAATTAGTACTCCAATGCGAGCATCATGAATGTAGGATCCGATCCTTCCTTCGGCCGCGAGCCGACTGGATTTCTTGTCAGCAGCTGAGAGACCCTTTTTTCTAAGGTACTCTTGTGCCTTTTCGAGGTCCCCTCCAGTTTCAGAAAGAGCTTTCTTGCAGTCCATCATGCCTGCACCGGTTTCTTCACGCAGTTGTTTAACCAATGCAGCTGAAATTGTTGCTTTCGGTGGCCTGGAATAGGGCTTGAGCATATTAATTACCAGCAAGTCTTAATGGTAATATTAGTAACAAAAGAACATGCATGCATTCAAGCACAAAATTTTGTCTGACACACGCACACTAAAACAAACAAAATATATTTGTTTTAGAATTTAATTCATCAAATTCATGACAAAGTGGCTTAAAGGAAAACGAGCTGATGTTTTAGATTTCTTTATAATTTCATTGTCTACTGCTATGATCTAAGAAGCACAATGTCATGTCGGACACGACACTTTGTAGACACTTCAAAAATCCACCACTTTTTTCAATATGTCTTAATTAAATAAATTTAATTCATAATATTAAACATTTTGCAGACACTTTGGTGATGTAATGAATCTCTTCATAATAACAATCTTCATAATGCAATTTGTGCACCCTAAATATGTTTTGAAACATTTATAACGTGAATACATTATATGAATTTTAATGTTCTATAATTGCTTTGTATTCTTTAGAATGCAATTGTTATGTAGATGATATCTTGATGCTTAAATTATGAAACTTGACTTTTTAATTCTAATTTGGGTTATGTTGCTTTTTTCATTATCTTTGAATAAACTATTCATATATTTGACATATAATAAATTTATAAACATTTAAACTTTTAACGTGTCCCAGGTGTATGTATTGTGTCTTGCATTTTTCGAAAATCATCATATCAATATATCTGTGCTTCTTATGGATAAATTAGTACAGGGCATGACCTGTCTGAAAAAGTTGACATTTAAAACATGTTTGCTGTCATTTGCACCTGTTTATGCGGGTCCTCAAAAAACACTACAAGATTTCAAACCTCGGCTACGTGCTGCCTAATTTATCCTCAATTCACAGAAAATCTCTGTTTGATTTTATTTTCAGAATATGTTTTAGAAAAATACTAAAAGTTAATGTACTGAAAAGTTAGTGAAAAATTTAAAAACGCTAATCGTCTTCATATAATTTTTTCTTTTTTGTATAAAAATGGTTTTTGAAAATTCAAAAACATCTTTTTGGTGTCTATTTTCAACAAATTAGTTTCTAGTGTTTTTTAGAAAACAAATTCTGAAAACGAAACTAGATAGAATCTCAACAATATACCATAGTTCAACAGAAAGTCACCACTTACGTATCAACAGTTCCCTTGGCTTCAGCCACGGCCGGCTGCTCTTTCCCCGGTGAAGCCACCTGTTTTGCAGCTGTTTGGGCAGCCACCTCTGCTGCAAAATCCTGACTTTTCTTTTCCAAGCCTTCTCCAAGGTTGTAACGCACAAATCTCTTCACCTTAATATTTTCCCCAATGGTTGCAATGGTCTGCTTCACCCAGTCCTTAACCACCATCTTATCATTCTTAATGTACGGTTGCTCAAGCAATGCCAGCTCCTCAAGCCTCTTTCTAATCCTCCCTTCAACAATCTTTGACCTAATCTGCTCGGGTTTTGACAAGAGATCTTCTTTCTGCATTTCAATTTCTCTTTCCTTGTCGACAGTTTCTTTGGGAACGTCTTCCGTAACAAGATGCTGTACTTGAGGGCATGCAGCCGCTTGCATAGCTAGATCATCGACCAATTCCTTAAAAATGTCACCTCGAGATACAAAATCTGTCTCACAGTTCACCTCTATAAGGATACCAATTCTACTATCATGAATGTACGAACCGATTCTTCCTTCAGCAGTGGCTCTACTGGCTTTCTTATCTGCGCTTGCTAACCCTTTCTTCCTGAGAAACTCCTGAGCTTTTTCCAAGTCACCTCCAGTTTCTGAAAGAGCTTTCTTGCAGTCCATCATTCCTGCTCCTGTTTCTTCGCGCAGCTGCTTTACAAGAGCTGGTGATATGGCTGCTGTAAAACACACGAGAGAATTAATTAGAGAAAACAATATTATAACTCAGCTAGAATATCTTTTCTAGAGTTAAAAGAAGCAATTAAACAATCAAGTCATGCAATATGTCTGCACCAAGCATCAACATTGTGGATTGACAGATTGATGAAACTTAACTCCTTTTGCATGTGGCTCAATATTTTGATATCAACTCCATTGATGATGTTTTTCAAGGTTGTGTTTGAATCATGGATTTGGATAGGGATTTGGAAGGGGACAGGAAAAGGCAATAGAAATGGAGAAAAAAATTTAGCATATATTTCATATCTTCACCCAAATCCATGAAATAAACGCAGCAAAAAGAATGAAATTGTTTTAATAGTGAATCTTGGTAGAGAAGGGAGACGAAGTAAGAAAGGGAAGATCTCGAGAAGAAAAAAACAGGAAATGAGGAAGAACAAAAAAGACTAAGGCCCGCCAATAACGCAATCATTTAGGCTGTGTTTGGATTAAGGATTTGTGGAGGGAAAGGAAAAAAGAAGGGAAAAAGTGAATAAAATATAAGTTAAATTTTGTTCACTTTTTCATTTCCCTTTCCTTTCCCACCACTCCACAAATCCCACTCAAATCCTTGATCTAAACACGGGTGGCATAAAGTTCCCTAACAGTTTGCTCAAAGGTCAAATTCCTCTTACTACCAATGGCAATATTAGCAGTGCCTGGAATGATGAAAATGTCCTCTATTAGAGGTCATGGTCTATTTATCATGTACTTGTATATATAGTCTAGAAAGTCAACGTGGTTCACTAATCCAACCTTACATAGAAAGAAGCAACATTAGTAAAGAGGCTGACAATGACCGTAGTTTACTTCTTCTGCAGTTCCATAATTTTTATTACTATGATGACATGTTATTATGTTAATATCTTGTTGAATGCTTTCTAATAAAGGACTCCTGTAGGTTGGATTATCTTAGAAGATTTAGGCATTCACCTAAGACAACATTTCATTTAATAAAGCAGATACAGATTGGATTGCAGGAGAAATAATACAAATATCAATACATGCTGGACGAGGCGCTTCTATTCTTGGGGAAAGTGTTGCAAAAAGAGACTGTAAAATGAGTGTACAAAACCACATATTCAACAAATACAAGGCGCACGCCATTTTCATTATACTTTCATACGTCCAGTGTGTTACAGGAGCAACCATAAAATGTCTGAAACTACATTATTGACTAGTATTAGGAATGCATTCATTAGTTCTAGTATGTGACCAACATAATCATCTTCAGCCCATTTTAGAACAGAAAATTAAAAACTTAATAAAGGATAATTAATTAATTAATTAATTTTTTAAAATCTTAAATCAAAATTTGACTCTTATTTAATGCACTTAAGCCCACTATAGACTTCAGCTGAACCAATTATATCTCTATACGGATTCATCGAGTCACAAACTATATTACCCTCAAATGATCACTATTTCAGAATACTACAAACATGTACATAAAAGAACAATGTAAAACATACATAAAAAAGTACATTAAATCAGATCTGAGACGTGATTATTAATCATTTCTTGTATTTAAGCACTAAGTTATCAGTCATGGTGAATGTGTCAAAGAAAGTGATTGGTTTCAGTTTTTTTATTTTTTATTTTTTTAATTTTTAATTTTTACATGTCCTCTATACCATTATTTCAAATACACACCTACACATGTACATGTTTGTTAAAAAAAAAAAACTTTAGCTTTATATTCATTATAATGTTTTTCCGCCATGCCACCCAGTTCTAATATACATTTGGTAAATATAATCTTAGAATGAACATGATTTGCAGTTTTCCTAAACACATTCCAGACAAGAAACAGTAGTTTACCATTGGTTGTGCTTTCCTTTGGGGAAGAGGTACCATTTTGGCCATTTGAATTGATAGCAGTGCCATTTTTCTCAGGGACAGATCCCACCTTCTCATTACCAACTGGTGTGGCAGAAGGAATTTCATTGTCTGCAGCAGAAGTTTCATTTTTCAGTTCATCCTTCGCCTTAGAGTTGTCAACTCCATTCTTCACTTCTTCATTGACCTTCTCATCTTCAACTAGTGCGGCAGAAGGAATTTCATTGTCTGCAGCAGGAGTTTCTTTTTTCAGTTCATCCTTCACTTTGGAGTTGTCAATTTCATTCTTTCCTTCTTCATTGACCTTATCATCTTCAACTAGTGCGGCAGAAGGAATCTCATTTTCTGCAGCAGGAGTTTCATTTTTCAGTTCATCATTTGCTTTAGAGTTGTCAATTTCATTCTTTACTTTTTCATTAACGTTCTCATCTTCGACTAGTGCAGCAGAAAAAAATTCATTTTCTGCAGCAGCAGTTTCATTCTTCAGTTCAATTTCATCCTCTGCTTTAGAGTTCTTAATTTCATTCTCTACTTCATTGAACTGACTTTCTGGAGATGAATTGATCGTTAGCCATTCCACCAGATACTTTGGTCAGATTTTACATCTTTTCTGTAAGCTTTGCCACGGTTACAAACTAAACTACCAACTATTTTACCAACCACTCACATGTGTGTGAGACTGACGCACGTGGGTCCCATGTAAAATAACTGGTAATTTAGTTTGTATCTTTATCTTTTTTTGATTTTCAATCCATCTATGTGTACATGTATACAATTTTCACTTTCATAAACAAATAAATAATGCCTTCTAAAAAACTTGAGGAGTGAGCATACTGTACATTCCTATAGGTATATTTTCATAGGCAGGTAGGAGAAAGCAAACTATAATGGCATTAATCACTTCACTTTTATGAAGACATAGTATGACCAAACTGCATATACATGAGAATAATTGGTGGTTAATAGCATATTTTTGTTACATTAATTAGCTTTCCTTCTGACTAAATTACCTAAAAAAGAAAAAAAAAAAGAAAAAAGAGAGAGGATAAACTGTGGCATTAATTATTTGGAGAACAATTACATAGGGAACACATTTATAGGACAAAATCTTGTCCTAAACCAACAAAAACAACCAACCTCTTGAGAAATTGGGGTAAGGCTGCATACATCTTGCTCTATCCATACCTTGCTTTAGCAGGAGTCTCATGCACTGGGTCGCTATTTTTTAATCTTGTCCCTCTTTTTCCTTTTTCCCTTTTTTTTAATTTATTATTAAGTACTAAATCCATATTGCATTCTTAACTACCACCTATGTTATATGGACTTGTGTATGGGTGTCGGGTGCGGGTATGTATCTAGATGTCAGACTCATTAAACTATAAATTTAAGAGTACATAGACTCGGCAAAAAAATATCATATTTTTATATTTTTAATCCAATATGTGAAATAAAATTGTACTATATGTAACTTACAGTGTCAAAAAGATATTTATAGCAATTATACAATAATATGTACATATAATAATAGTGTTATATACAATTATTTTTTTTGATAAAAAAACAAATATTATTAAAAAAGCATCAAAGAGAGGCAACAAATACAAACGGCCGCCTCAATTAGGGGAAAACAGAAAAACAAGCACTAACCAATCACATAGTGTTATATACAATTATATAAGAAGTATCCGTTGAAAAGTATCTGACACATATCCCATACCCTTATCTGAGTGTCGGGTGTCCGACACGGATATTTGATTTATTTTGAAGAGTCCGTTTAACATACACTACCACTAATATTATCAAATAATCAAGGTGTTTTATTATTAGACCATGGTATTTGATTTGCCAAATACATCATTATTGTATACTCTTTCATATATAAGATGCAACGTGACGTGATTCTCATCCCTATAGGCTGCTACAACTATTCAAAAAGATACTTGAAACTAGAATGATATTCATCATAAATATTATATTGTGTAATGCAGTTCGGTTGACACCTTTAGCATGGACCCCTAGGGGAGTGGGGATTGAAGGTTAGGTCTCTACCGAATCCAACCATCCTTTAAAATCTTGTTAAAATTTCAAACATATAGTGCAGATGCTGCATTAGGTTTTGGATAGTCATTTTGAGGAGTTAACACTAGAGTTTCCCCAATAGAAAATACAAATGACACTAGCAAAAAGAGTTATTACAGACCTTCGTTGATGCTTTGCTGCACTTCAGGAATATCAATTTGTCCATTTGAGCTGGTAACACTTCCATTTTTATCCGGGTTAATTCCCACCTTTTCATCTTCAGCTATTGTGGCAGAAAGAATTTCATTTGCTGCATTAGGGGTTGTTATCTCTACATCTTTCGCTATGGTTTCACCAGCTCCACTCTCTTTAACTTCTTTACTAATTTCACTTTCTGACATGATAGGATCAGTTATTTTCCCAGATAAGTCAGATTTTTTATCATTTGTAGAAACCTCCCCAGTAGCAAACACACCCTCTTCAGCGGACAATATTTCAGAACTAACCTGCACACTATCAATTTCTGGAGCTTTCTCAGTTAGCTGATCTGAAGTAGATATACTTTCTTCAGGAGCCAATATTTCAGAACTTGCATCAGCTTTTTCCTCCATGCTCTGGATCGCCCCGTCTATTGCATCTGATAAATCGGAGACTATGTTTTCTGGGTCCCTATTATCATCGGCAATTTCATTTGAGGCATCTTGTACTGTGCCTCCTTCCACATCCACTTGCTTTGAAGAAATTTCATCATCTTCGACTGTCTTATCAACTGCAGAAAGGGCACCGGCCAGTCCCTCACTGCTGCTTTCTTGTTCACCCTGCACTTCAGTGAGCTCAGTTTGAGTTTGACCTACCTCTCCACCCATCTCATCAGATGTTTTTGGAATTCCTGAACTTTCAGCTTCTTCTGCCTCTTTTTCCTTCTCATCAAGCAATGTTCCAGACTCATTTACCTTTCCTTCTACCTTGTCAGACACACCACTGCTTGTTAGTTGTTCCTGCACTTCATCGAGCTTGGTTTCAGTTTGACTTAAATTTCCTCCAATCTCATCAGAGGTTTGTGGAATTCTTGAATTTTCAGCTTCTTCTGCCTCTTTTTCCCTCTCATCAAGCAACGATCTAGATTCATTTACCTTTGCTTCTACCTTCTCAGATACACCGCTGCTTGTTAGTTGTTCCTGAACTTCATTGAGCTCAGTTTCAGTTTGACTTACCTTTCCACCCATCTCATCAGACGTGTGTGGAATTCCCGAACTTTCAGCCAGTTCTACCTCTTTCTCCCTCTCATCCAAAAACGCTCCAATATCCTTATTTTTACGGAAAGCCAACAGGAAGGGGTTTGTTGCCGTGTGGACAACCCCTTGGAGCTTCGAGTCCAACTCTCCAGCAGCTTCTTCTTTTTTCATTGTCAAGGTAACCTGTCCTCGTGTGATGCGCAACACACGGACACTGACTTCTTGACCAACCTGCAACGACGACCCCCCCATCATGTTCACAAACCCTTCATCCAATTCCTCCGATGTTGGCAAGAATCCTTCCTCTCCCTCAGGAAGAGATATAAAAGCACCGGATCTTGTTAAATTCTTTACCGTGCCCTCAAGATCTTGTCCCTTGGCAAACTTTGACGCTTTCTTCACCTCATTTCTCTTCTGGTTGGTCCTTGGTGGGCCCTTTCTGGGGGGTCTTGATTTATCAGTACTTGAAGGAGCATCGGTTCTTTGCTGCAGCTTACTAATGTCATCGCTTTCACGCATAGTAAGAGATATACGTCCCGTCTCCATGTTCGCTTCCACTAATCTCACCTTGACCTCTTGTCCGACAGAAACAATGTTTCCAACATCCTTAACAAAGCTATCACTCAACCGGGAAACATGTACAAGTCCATCGGTAAAAGCTCCAAAATCAACAAAAGCTCCAAATGGTTGGATTGACCTCACTTTCCCGTTAAATGCTGCACCGGGAACAAGTTCCTCGGGCTTTACTGGTGGCATGTCACTCTTCCTAGTAGGTCTCGGACGTTTGCTTTGAGCTGGAGCGGCACTGGCATCTGATTTGACAGAGGATGATTCATCACTTGTTCCAACTGCATCTGATGGAATTTCTTGGCCCGCACCAGAATCTTCATTGGCAACTGGAGAATCTGCTTCCTCTACAGCTAAATCAGCACCGGTGGCTGATGTTATATGGATTCTTGACTTGTGATTTAAAGAAAATCCACTTCTGAATTGTGGAAATAATCTAACAGATGTTGACAATGGTAAGACATCTTTTTGCGAGAACCATGTTTGTTTGGCAGAGTTCCTTAAAATATTGCATCTTTTTAAACATTCATTCTTCCTTGTTGTAAAGGGGGTTCCGGGAATAAGTGGAATGTTGTTTATGGAATTTGGAATTACAGGCATCATGTTTTCACTAAGTGCAGAAGTTGGGAGGTACAGTCAACAGCTAGAATAATATATTCATTACCTCACCTGTAATATAGACAAAAATCATGATGAAAAGTAGACAAAACAAATCTCCCTTGAGATAGAAAAATACATAATATTAGTGGGAACTAGGAAGCAAATTCTATAAGATATGGACTAATAGTTCTCTAAGAAACACACAAACAAGTCATGGCTTGGTTCAGCAAAGCTTCACTCTGGTTGCAAGCTACAATATGAAAGATGAAATATAACAATCTCACGTGTTTAGGGAGATTTGCTCAACAATGCTACACGTACCATCTTTTTATACAACATTTGGAAATAGACTATTTTAGTAACTTTTTGGCTTATTTGGCTAAAATATGAGGTAAAAAAATTAGTAAGTTTGAGATGATTTTTTGGATTTTTATGAAAAAGCGTACAAAAAGTAGAAAAAAAAAGAAAAGAAAAGAAAAAGGAATCATAGTTGTTTGGCTTTTTGGCCATTTTAGTGACTTTTTGCCTTTTTTAGTTCTTCCCAAACCAAGCCTTAATTTACCATCTCATATGTCATCACAACATTGGTTTAATGGATCCCACCACCTGTATCAGTTTACCAATATAGTAATCACACATGAGATGATAAACAAAATATAGTATAAAAATGTGGTCATCATAGCAATATTGACAAAATAAATTGCTCTCAAATTAGTTCCGACTTCATTTACACTACTACGCACATATACTTCTCTAAGAAACACATAAACAAGTCATCAGTCTTGGTTCAGCAAAGCTGCACTTTGGCTGGAAGCAGCTAACGTGAAAGATATCATAGACTGCTCCTGCTGAGTTCAACGTTAAAAACACCATGTTTCATCTACAAACAATTAGTAGCAGTATGCATATAAAGGGAGTGACTTGCATCAAAATTCTCATGAAAATATCTAGCGATTCAAATGCCACAGAAACACATATTCTCCATGGTTAAGTTGTCCATTTAGATATTCATAAAATGGATAGTTTTTTTTTTTTTTTTTTTTTTTTTTTTTTTTTTTTTTTTTGGGGGTGAGTAAATGGATAGTTTTCCTATATTGCTAATCCAGATTATGGAGTGACAGGTCATATAAGAAATCTGTGTCGAATATAAGGAGAGGAAGTTCATAAGCATGTTCCTTTAGCATTGAAAATCTAACAATGCTCAATCTTTTCGCATCATATTATTATCTTCCCAAGATATGAGAATGACTCTACCATTAAATTTGGACCAAAATAGTGCCCAAAATCTAAACAACCTAAATCTTGTAAGCCAAAATTGAGAACGATTGCTTTAACTATGAAATTAAAGGGCCATCGGAAAAGCATACCACATGCATATATTTAGCAAAAAATAAACAGGTAATTGACAACCTGCATTCAATCATAATTTAAAAAGAAACCATTTCTAAAGAAAGCTTATTAGTCCAATGGTACTTGTCAAGGTTCTTCGAAGGTAGTAACACTAGAATCCACAGTTTTAGTAGTTGAATGAATTCCAACTACTAATAACCATGTTGCAACCCTTGGTTTTTAATCAGAAAATTTAAATTATCCTTTATTTATTTATTTATTTGGTTGGAAACCCAATTTCCAACTTGTCTAGGTAGTAAAAATTCCTGTACATATTTGTCTTCTCAGTCCAGATTTAGAGAATTTTTAGGAAAAACTAATGCGGCAGAACGTTTCACATCCAAGGGTTCTTCCAAATTCAGTTTGAGCCCTCTTTTTGGAAATTCACCTCAGCTGAAGCTTATACACTGAACATATGACTTGAGAACATTAAAATAAAAACAAACAAATAAATAAAAAAAACTGCAAGATCATTCTGTATAAGTAACTCATATCATCAGGTAAAAAATCCTCTCTTTGGATTTAAAACATAAAAAACAGAGAAGGAAATTGAGCAATACTTACAAACAAGTGCATTGCAAACCAAACCAAAGCAAATAAACACTTTAAACTAACACAATTATCCCCAATTCTGGGTTTTTACACATATTCCACACATCAAAGAAGTCATTCCAAAGACCTCTAAATGGAAAAGCCATAACAACTTCCCAAACCAACAATTCATGGGGGGCAAAGAAACAGAGCGAACTCAGAGTAGAAGAAGAGAAATAGAAAACCAAAAAATTGATGGAACCCATTAATGGGAAGCTAGAATTAGAGTAAAAAGTGAATGACCCAATAGAGTATTATGCAATAGAAATCATACCTTCTGACTATTTGAAGAACCCAACAACGGTTCTTGTGTGTGCGTGCATGTGAAGCTCTGTGGGTCTTTGTGAGTGAATGGTGAAAGAAAGAGGGAAATGAAATGTGGGGCTTTAAATCCTTATCTCATCATCAATATATCGCTCTTTTATCAACAAAACATCCGTTTTTGTTCCTTCGGCTAAGAGAGAGAATATCATATGTATTAATTCTTTTGTTACACTAGAGGGGAGAGAATATGTATTAAAAATAGAAGGGTAAATTTTAATTAGGGTGAATTATATTTATGATCTCTATAGTTTAATTAGGGTGAATTATATTTATCGTCTTTATAATTTGAGATTTGTGTTATTTTAATTTTTAATTTTTTAATTGTGACGTATTTGACTCATAATTTTGAATCAAGTTTTAAATATGGATAATTGAAGATACTATTACTCAATTTCAAGGGAAAAATTATCAATTTGATAAAATATAAGCTAGTTTAACAAAAATAAATATCAAAAAAATATTTTTAAATTTTTAAAAATTATTTATACCCACCAAAGATAAAATTATATCAAATTGATAAATCTTTTACATATTTATTTATTTATTGATTTTTACCAAATTAATTTTTAGTATATGTTTAGATGATCATGTAATGGGTAGTTGTTTTTACTTTTATTAAATTAGTTTCAATTTTTTCAAAAGTCAAATATGGCGATAACTTTGATACCATTATTAAGCCAATCCATTAAATCAAAAAATCCAAAACTAAAAACATTTCATATATTAAATATATCGATTACACATTAAAAACCTAACAGTCACCCATTATCATCCAAACACATAATAAAAATTAATTTGGTAAAATAAATAAATAAATGTGTAAAAAATTTCTCAATTTTACATAATTTTATCTTTGGTAGGCAGAAATAATTTTTAGAATTCAAAAATATTTTTTTGAAATTTATTTTTGTCAAATTAATTTATAATTTATTAAATTGACGACTTTGCCCTTAAAATTGAGTAATGGCATATATAGCGATTCTGGTTTATACCCAACACATTTATTGTTTTGGATCCAGATTTTCTTATCTTGATGGTTGTTCATGTCTTCTTTCATTTTATTCCTTGTTGAGTTTGACGATTGGAGTGTCTTTGTTGTGTTTGAAACAGGTTGGGAGTTAGTCTTTTCAAAAACTGTTCTGCCCAGATTTTAGCCTATTTGCTTGAACGAACTTTCTTGCGCTTGAGCGAATTTTGAGAACTTCCACTACTTATGTAGGTCTGCAAAACTACTGGGAGTATGATATTCTTCGTTCGGGCGGTCTTTTGGAACTCTCAGTACTTTTACAAGCCTGCAAAAGTACTGGGAGGGTAGTGTTCTTCGCTCGAGTGGTCACTTTGTTCGCTCGAGCGGTCTTTCTTGTTGTGTTTGGTCACTCGAGGGACCATTTATGTACTCGAGTGGTCTGCGCGTATATCAGGTTATAAAAGTCACTTTTTGGATCACTTTTTCACTTCTCTCTCTCTAAATCTCAGATCTACACATTCTCTCTCTAGAAACCATCTCTAAACTTCAAATGTACCTTGATCCATCAATCTCTACACCCTAGTCCCTTCGATAAAAGAGAGAGCACGTCGAGGGTTTCATTCTAATCGGAGAAGTTTGTGTTTTCAGCTTCGTTGAGTTCTACCCACCTCTGCTTTGAGTCTTCTTCTTTAAGGTAGAGATTACTTTGACACTTTGTATGGTTTTTAACTCATTTATTTGATTTTCTAAGCTATGTTGTGATTTGGAAATTTCTAAACAAAAATCTAGGGTTTTAGTTTAAAAATTCAAAAGAGGGGTTTTTAAAATAGGTTCTTGTATATGATTATGGTTTTGTAAAAATGGTTGGGTTGCGATAAATGATAGATTTTATTCTTAGGAAATGATTTTTAAAGAAAGGTAGTTTTGCCTTAAATTGTGAACATTTGATGGTTGTAAAGAGGAAATGGAATTGATGCGATTTTTATGGAATTGGAATGATGATGATGATGATGATGGTGGTGGAGTTGGATATGAATTATTACTCCTATTTGAAAATATTGGACTAACAAGGGTTGGTTCAGCTGGTAAGGCTCATTCCCTTCACCCATTTGGTTTAGGTTCGAGTCCCGCTGCTGTAGACACCCCATTTTTGACCGACCTTAAGACTCAGACGTCACCGATTGAGCGCTTGGTGATGTTGCATAATGTGCTTGTTTAGAAGCTTCAGAGTTGCGGCCGTGAGCCCTGCCTCCGGACTTCCGAACCCTCTTCTGTGCCTTGTCTCGGTGTGCGAACCAGACTCGGTTTTCTCTGTTTCTTTTCCTGAGGGGAGGGAGAGGTCCCGTAGACCATCTCTCAATGTCCGTAGGCTACATTTGGTGGCCGTAGGCCATTTTGCCCATTTCGGAGTCCGGTTCCCGGTTTTCGGGACCGTTGGCCGTGCGCCTCGGTTCGGGACCGCTTAACCATCTCCTATTGCTCTGATTTTTGGCATACATCTTATTTGCTCCCTTTTGAGGGACACTGGGGTCTGACAAACCCACTTCGTGGCCGATTGCCATTTTCGGTGCTTAACAGCCCATTTTCGGGACCCCGAACTGCGTGTTTTGGCCCCGGAACGTTCATTTTGCAACGGTTTTTGTTCATTTTTGGCAGGTACATCTGTTTTATCACAAGGAAGGTCACTGAAGGGTGGGAGGCTAGTAATTGTTGCAGAAACCAGTTATCTCTCCTCCGGAGCCTCCCGACGCCCGTTTTTCCAACTTCCGGGCCAATGTTGAATACCTTGGAGCTAATGTTGCCAACTTTCAACCACATACCTGTGATGTACACACCTGAGAGGCCCCTAAAAGTTGGTGGCCGGCCATTAAGGTCACCTGACCCTTTTGACCCCTTTCTTCCGGGCTAATGTTGAACCCCTTGGACCTTTTTTCTTGAACTTTCAACCACATATCTGTGATGTACACACCTGAGAGGCCCCTAAAAGTTCATGGCCGGCCAGTAATTCAACTTGACCCTTTTGAACCCCTCTTTCCGAGCCAATGTTGAACCCCTTGGACCCACTTTCTCGGAATTTTAACCACATAGTTGTGTTGTACACACATAGGGGTACCTCTCCAGTATCTGGCCGGCCAGAAAATCTCATTGACCCTTTTGACCCCTAGCCGGCCGGCTAGGGGGTGTGGCCGGCCGGCCACCTCCAGAAAAAGTAACAGGCCGGCCTGCTTCCTTGCACTGTGCCCTTTACAGCTGTGGGGCAATATCCCCCAGATATTTTCTATATCCGGGGGATATTTTGTGGGGGAGTTTTACCCTCCTTTTCCCCCACCTTTACACCCCCTTTTTTGATCCATATAACCAGCTGGTGGCCTTCTTTGTTTAGGTTAGAAAAAATTCTCTTCAAGTCTCCATAGCCATCTCCATCTTCTTCCTTCTCAATTCTTCAAAAAACCCTAAGTCCCTAACCTTCATTCCTTCTACACCACCAAGCTCTACCACCACCATCTCATTTCCAGCAACAAGGAAGGATTCTTGAAGGCTAAAGAAGCTGCAAATCCATCCAAGAAGCAACAAAAGTTCGAATCTTCAAGGGTAAGTTACACTTTTACCCTTTTGACCCTTTTTCTTGATCTATTTCTAAGCCCCTCTTGCTTTTTGTTTCAAGCTCCGGCCCTAACTGAAAAGGGCCATTTTTTGAGCTCATCTTCACTTCTCATTAAGGGCTCAACCCTGTTTGAGCCCTCCATAATACACTTGCTTCATTGACCATCTTGTATGTCATAGTTTTGCATGCTATTTTTGACCCATGAGCAATTTATTTTCGAGCATGTTGTAAACTGATATTAGGCTTATTTTGAGCCCCTATTCAACATTGGAGAAGGGCTCAACCTTGTTTGGTGTCTCCATGTGTCACTTGTAGTTCAATCCCTTATTTGGCCTCATTTTTGCATAAGTTGATAGCCCTCTTTGCTTCTGTTTTTGGACCTTGGTCCGAACTGAAAGTGGCCTTGTTTTGGCCTATACTTCATGTTTCATTCACACTTTTTTTCTGTTTGGTGATTATTTTGTATACTTCATGTTTTAGCACCTTTTGAGCCTTATTTTGCATCGTATTTTTAGCATGTTTGTATACTGATTTTGAGGCTGCTACATACTGTAAATGTTCATATTTTTGGTCCATATTCAGTGTTGTAGAAGGAAATTTTTCAGTTTGGGTTTAGCTTATATCACTTGCTTCATTACCCCTATCTTGGCCCCTATTCTTGTATGCTATTTTTGCCATACCTGTATTTTCTGTTTGGCCATGCTATAAACTGGAAAAGTGCTTATTTTGGGACTGTCTAGCTTCTGTCTTTGCATTTCATGTCCATATTGTGCATGTTTGGCATGGCTATAGGCCATTTCGGGTGCCTATTGTTGCATTTCGGGACATTTCCTTGCATTTCATGTCATTTCGCTTCATTTCGGGACTGTTTTCCCCCATATTTTGTTGCTGAAATTCCATTGGCATGCTTGCATATCATTTTTGCCATGTTTCATCACATTCTGTCATTGCCTCGGTTTGCGTGCCCGTGTGCACGCATTTCGAGGCACTCCTTTTTTATCCGATCGGCATCCTATGTGAGTGTGGCTGAGGCTCACTCATGTTGGTATAAGTCCATTTGTCATTTCCATGTCATTCCATTGCATTTTGTCATTGCCTCGGTTTGCGTGCCCGTGTGCACGCATTTCGAGGCACCCCATTTTCATCCGTCGGCATCCGATGTGAGTGTGGCTGAGGCTCACTCATGTTGGTATAAGTCCATTTGTCATTTCCATGTCATTTCATCACATTTTACCATTGCCTCGGTTTGTGTGCCCGTGTGCACGCATTTCGAGGCACCTCATTTTCATCCGTCGGCATCCGATGTGAGTGTGGCTGAGGCTCACTCATGATTGGTATAAGCCCATTCGTCATTTCTATGTCATTTCATCACATTTTACCATTGCCTCGGTTTGCATGCCCGTGTGCACGCATTTCGAGGCACCCCTTTTTTATCCACCGGCATCCGATGTGAGTGTGGCTGAGACCCACTCATGTTGGTATAAGCCCATTTGTCATTTCCATCTCATTTTCATTGCATCTGTTATTGCCTCGATTTGCGTGCCTGTGTGCACGTACTTCGAGGCATCTCATTTTCATTGCATTTATCATCGCCTCGGTTTGCGTGCCCGTGTGCACGCATTTCGAGACACATATCATCGCCTCGGTTTGCGTGCCCGTGTGCACGCATTTTGAGACACATATCATCGCCTCGGTTTGCGTGCCCGCGTGCACGCATTTCGAGGCATCTCATTTTCATGGCATTGTGTATGTTAAGATTGCATCTTAGTTGCATCTCATGCATATCATGCATGTTGCATTGTGCTCGGAATAGGAGTTAGCCCGGGCACGGGAAACGAGGTACATTTCGTACTCTGAGTGACGAAATGTGTCTCAATTCCCCAGTCACCGACACTCCGGATTATCCATGATGGAGTTAGGTTTTAGCTGTAGTTTCATGTGCATTCATCCTATATTGAGTTGTGCATTTCGACTCCTCGGCCATCATGCCTCGATATGCGTGATTGGTGGTACGAGGATCGAGACATGCATATATTTGTGCAAATACATTGCTATGCCCCTTTTCTGCTCTCTGTTGCAGCAAAATGAGGAATCAGCAATTTTCCGGGACTTGGCACGCATTTCGAGAATAGGTGTAAACAGAGGCTAATTGGGGCATTCCGGTGGATTTCCACGCAAGACAACCCGGACATGCATCATCCATCAGAAGGAAGGCAGTCCCTGGCTTGCACGCCAGCTTTATTTGCTTTCTTAGTTAATTTGTTAATTAATTAGAATTCTGTAATATTATTTCGGACTGTAATACTCTTTTATTCGGGATTGTAATATTTGGACTGTATTATTTATTCGGACCCTCCGAGTGAGGGCACAACTGTAATAAGTGTGGGTGAGTGTGATGTATGTCTTCCAACCCCACGTCTTTCTCCCTTTTATTTATCCGCTTATGATGGTTAGATTAGGGCATGTTTAAATTAGCATACAGTATGACAGCATGTTTGCATTCATTCATCTGTATTGCATGCACCGGGCTCGGCACACCATACTAACTGCAGTGCATTTTCAATTCCAAGTTGAATACATGGTAGTCGTAGCATTTCATATACCATCTTAGAATAGCCGAGCCTGCCATAGTTGCATTTTGCATGTGTTGCATTAGGCATTTCTGTATGTTTAGGACCATGCATGATTTCTAACATAGTTTTTGTTTTGGCTTGGAGTACTCGGTAAGTTTTATGCTTTAGCATCCTTGCATGCGTGTGAGTGTTGCCATGAATAGCATGCTTACCATGAGGCTATGTGCTTATCTGATATAACTGCCTGAATGCCTGTGGGTGAAGGTTGGGTTATTCGGATTAGAGTAAATCATCAAATGTTTCAAGCCTACCTGAGGGTAGCAAAACCTCTTTTCAAACAAACAAGCATGAAATGTTTTGTTCCAATTCGGGCGACCCGGTCTATACTTATATGCTGTGCGCATCACATAGTAACCTAGGCTAATAAACCGGAATAAGAACTCACAATGTTTTCAAAAATTGATATCATGGTTAGTAGAGGCCGGTCTATGACCGGGCGAGCGGGGGTGCTCACGAAGTGACCTTCCCCAATCGTACCCAAGTTCCCGAGCCGAGGCAACTTTGGTGATGACGGACACGTGGCCTTTTGGCACCGAGTCAGGGTTTCCTAAATTTCTCAAAATAAAATATTTAGGTGGCGACTCTGTATCTGGCAAAGCAGTTCATGTTTGGCACTACTTTTTCAAAAATCAGTTTTCCTAAAACGATTTGCCGGATTTGGACTCTTTGGTTCAGACTTAGAACCGTGACTACGAAAAGTCGAGTCCGAGCTGTAGCGAGGTCCCCCCGCGGGCTTGTTACAGCTGTCGGCAGTCCTTTGTTGGAGGGAGATATTATGTAACACTTTTCCTGGCCTTGGAGTGAGGGTAGCCTCCCCTCCTCCTAAACTTTTTTATGAATCAAAAAAAAAAAAAAAATTAAATGTTGGAAAGTATATTTGTGCTGAAAATTAAATTATCTGTTTAGAGATATCTGTTTTAGGCTATCGGTGGAGGATAACTATGATTATTGTAGAAATTGCATGAGAATTAGGTGAATTGAAACTAATTTCACATCCATTGCATATAGCATGGTAACATATTTAACACATTGAAAATAGTTATCGTTTTAAGAAAAATGGGTGAATATCTTAGTGAATCTGGATAGGAGTGTAGTTGTGGTATTATATTAGCCTGTGTGTTCTTGGTGAAAGTTTAGAAACCCACGTGGATAGGTACCGAGCCTTCTGGTTAGTACCAGTAAAAATGGCAATTGGTAGTGCTTGTAGCCTACTTGCAGACACATCCTAGAGATTCCCAATGTTGTATCCACTGCCTTGTTTTTTATTGTGAAGAAAGTGATTTCATGAATTGAGATATAACCTAGCATTACATGATTTTTGGAAAGACATATAAAATATTTTTGGCATGAGCGTTGTATATACATTCACTTTATGACTCTGTTAAGATTCATATACTGTGTTAGAGTATCTTTACTGGGCTTTGGCTCAACCTATGTGGGAAGCCATTTTCAAGTACTAATGATATGTCTTCGCAAAGGCAATAACTTATGAGAACTTGGAGCCAAGAGCTTCTATTTTTTTTTTTTGGTTATTGTTGTATTTATTTTGTACAAGTATAGGGCTATATTTGTATGGAGTTTAAACTTATTTTTATTGTAACCAAGCACCGTTTTGGAAAGTTGTAGCCAATAGGGCATTATTATATCTGTTTAACTCTTATTTCATATCTTTTGCTATGACACATGCTATAGATTCAAGGTTAGAACTTATGAATGTGTTACTGCATGCACTATACTTTTGTAAAGAAATGAAACCCTATGAATTGGAGAACATTATATTCAGACACCTATTATTATTTAATATCTGTCGTGGGATGATCTTATTGTAATTATTTGGGGGCGTTACAACTTGGTATCAGAGCTGTCTGGTTTGAATACTTTGGGATCGTGGGAAATGGTTATTACTACAATGGGTCCCTTGCTAGATGATATTAGGAATAAACTTGGTATGCTATGTGATAACATGCTTATGTGATTAAGTGGGTATGGGATTTAATTTCTGAGATATTGATTGGTCTACAAGTTTCTAGAAGTCATATTAGAAGAGCACTTGATCGTTGCTATTTCTAATTGGAACTCTAGCAACATCGTGGGACGATCATTATGTAGAAAGGAAATTAGTATGTGTTTATGTAACTATGTGCTTATGTGGAGTGAATTAATTGTTGTACACCGCATTAGGATGCAAGTGAGTTAGCTTCGATAGATTTGTATATAGCGATTCTGGTTTAAGACCTGACTGATTTGAATTTTTGAATTCAGGTTTCATGGTTTTGTATTGCTATTCATGTCTTATTCCTCTTTTCTCTTTTTGAGTTTGGCTATTGGGATGTGTTGGTGGTGTTTGGAATAGGTTGGTACCTTGTTTTTAAAAAACCTTGTTGCCTAGAATTTTGCCTCTATGCTCGAGCGTTACTTCTTGCGCTCGAGCAGCCTTTGTGAACTCTCAGTACTTTTGCAAGTCTACAAACTACTAGGAGAGTGTATTCTACGCTCGAATGGTACTTCTTGGGCTCGAGCTGTTGTGCGCTGGAGCGACTCTTTTTGAGCTCGAGCGTTGGCCTCCTGTCTGCAAAACTACTAGGAGTGTGTATTCTTGTAGCGATCCTAGTTTTAAATCGTCTCTTTGTAGTATTCCGAGCTCGGGTTGGTATGGTTTTGAACGGTGTTACATATCTTAGTTTTCCTGTATTTTCCTTATTTTGGTTATCGGGTTGTAGCGGTGTGTTTGGAACAGGTAATATCTCCAAACCTTTAGATGCGAATACAACCCGAATTGTGCCTTGCAGAGTTGTATCAGAAGTTAATTCTTTTATGTTTTGCCATTTCATTGAGTATGTCGGGGATTGAGCTACTCAGTCAACTCGCGGGGATCCAGGGGGTAATGCTCCTTGGCTAGTTCGGGGCAACGCCCCCGAAGCAAAAATGCAAAATGCATTCGAAGTTGCTTGTCCGCTCGAATGGCCGTTTATGCGCTCGAGCGGAGAATGTTTGGTTCCAGAAGTTTAATCTGTTTGCAAAAGTACTGGGAAAGTGTATTTGACGCTTGGGCAGGGCTTTCTACGCTTGAGCGGACCGTGTTATATCAGTTCGTGAATATGATATTTCAAATCACTTTTTCAGTCATCTCTCTCTCTCTAAAACTCTCCAGAATTTCAGATCTGGAGCTTCACTCTCTAGAAGTCATCTTCTCTCTTTGATTTTTCTAAATCCATTGCGATTTAGACCTAAGTTCTTCACCAAAATTGGTTATCATCTCAAGAGTTTCGTTGTGTGTGGTGAAGATCGAGTTTAGGCATCGTTGATTTTGGTGCTTTATCTCAATTCTTCTTCAATACTTGAGGTAGGGATTTTCTTAGAGTTATATATATATTTTTGCAAGGTCTAGATGATTTTCGAAATCATCTTTCGATAGCTTTGAAAATTGATTGTTGATTCAAGAAGTTGAACGATTTTGAAAGTGGTTTTGTCTCTTGTTCTTTTAAAATGATCTTATGGGTTTTGATCTTCGTTGATTGAAGAAAAGATGATTTTGGAAAGTTTTCTTTCAAAAGATTTGAGTTGTACAGTTTTGGTGAGAAAATCTAGAGATTAGGGATTTTTAAAAGAGATTGAAAATCCATAAATGATATTGTTATATTTATTTTGTGTGTCAAAATAAATGGTTGTTTGGAAAATTTCTTATTTATATTTATATAAATGATGAATTTCATGGAATATGAGAATTGTTGTTCATTTTGGAAATTATTATTCAAAACGTTGAAATAGTCTTGAAATGACTAATTATTGAGGATACTTGAGAAGAAGGAATTGTGTTATTCCTTGGATGATGAATTGGAATAAAAGTATTTATATTCATCTTGTGAAATTGGCATATCAATTCATTTGATTACATTAAACTTTGAAAGTTGATTTGAAAACTTGCATTGAGAAATGAATTTTGAGAATCAAGTTTTCATGGAATGGTTTTGAGGTAAATATGTTGGTAAGTCTTGATAGGTAGTGTAGATGATATTGAATAAGTTGGCCTGAGAGTCCGGGGTGAAAGACCGAAAACTCGCACGGATAGGTGTCGAGCCTTCCGGTTAATACCGGTAAAAATGACAATTTGGTAGTACTCGTGTAGTCTACTTGCAGACACCGACCTAGGGATTACCAGAGTTGTATTTACCGCCCCTTGAATTAAATTGTTAAGTTTTGAACAATGGATATTTCATAGCATCATTGAGCATGATGGTTTTCAAAAGATGAAGATATATGATTTATTTGCAAAAAGACATAGCATGTCATGTGCATTCATTTCTTGAAACTTGTATAAAATGTATATATTTTGTTAAGGATTTCCTACTGGGCTTTATGTTCACCATACGGGATTTTTGTGTAGGAAAAGATGTGGTGATTCCGCCTAACTAAAGGCGAGGAATTATGTGTTAAGAGTACAAGGCTCTCATTTTGCTACAACTTTGTTTGTAAGCCAATGGCTGTATTTGTGTGGGTTTGAATAACCATTTTGTGTAACCAGTCCTAAGCCTTGGAAATTTGTAAACCCTTGGGGATATCTATTTGTTTATGTTATTTTGATTTGAAATGAATGTATTATTGCCTGAAGACTATTTGTATCATATAATGCAAGTGTGAGGATTTATTTTCAGTTTTATTTTAAAGAACCATGGTTATCATATTATCATTTGGGTATAAAAATTGAGATGTTACAATTCTATGCTCGAGCGGTAACTATTTTTGTATCTGGATGCTCAAGTGTCACTTCTTGCGCTTGAGTGGACTGTGTGTATATCAGTTCGTAAATGTCACTTTTTATATCATTTTTTATCTCTTTCTCTCTCTAAACATTTCAAAACCCTAAATCTAGAACTCCTGTCTCTAGAACTTAAGGGTTGTTTAGGGTGTCCTAAATAAGTGTACTTTTTCTCTTCTTGGACTAAAAAGTTGAAGAAAAAAATATGAATGTTTGGGTTAACTTTTTGACTTTTTACGGAAAAATGTGTATTAAAAAATTGTATAAATTAGTGTGAAGGGAAAAATTAGGATTGAGAGTTGTGCAGCCGTAATTTTTTACTTTTAGTGAATAGTGATAACTTTTTAACTTTTTGAGTAACTTTTTAGCTTTTTGACTTTTTTTCAACTTGCCAAACTTGGCCTTACTCTCTCTCTACAAATATTATAAGATCTACTCATTTTTCCACCCTACTCCCATTGTTAAAAAAGTAGAGCTCACGTAAAGCTTCGTTTTTATCCAAATAGAGTTGGATTTCGACTTCTTTGAGATTTCTCCACTCTTTTCTTGGTCTTCTAGCTTTTAGGTAGGGATTCTCTATACTCTTTTATGATTTTTAACTTAGTTATTTGTTTTTATAAAACAATCTTGTGATTTTGGAGGATTTTGAACAAACCTAAGGTTTTGATTTAAAATCGAAAGAGGGATTTTTAAATGAATGTATTGAAAATGGTAGTGGGATTGGAAATAAGGTTGAGTTGTGATAGAATTGTTGAATTGATACTTGAAATGGGTTTTGGAAGAAAAAGGAGTTTGGCTCTAAATATCTCAAATATTTATTTTGTATAAATAAATAGATTGATGTTGGAAATGTGTAACAACCTAAATTTTTAATTATTCTGTAAAATTTATACTAATATTATTTAATCACAGTTGAGAAAATATACAATTTATTTTGTATTATTATGTGTAATTTTATAAAATAATATAATTATTAAGAATTTAGGGGTCAAAGTATAAATAAGTAACTAATCTATACTTATCTATTTTTGAGGGATAAGATTTAAACCTATAAATGATGATGGCAGTTACATATAGAGGGGTTATGTGGCATGGCCACATGCACCTGAAGCTTGTTGAGCAAGCATTTCACCTTGTATAAAAGGAGTGATGGTACTATGAATGGAACAACGAAAGGAAACGAAGAAAAGGGAAAGAAAATAATGGAAGTCAAAAAGGTCTTTGGTAGTGGAAAGAAAGAGTAAGGTATTACTTTTAGGGTAAGTTATATTATACCTTGAGTCACCATAATATATTTTACATATGTTTTGGATTATCATAAATTATTTTACGCAATCTCTATTTTATAAATTACATTAATATTTTGATTACGTTAATTATTTTCTGAACTCTATTTTGCTTAAATTGAAACTCATGGATATTTTGTTTAAATCTTATTAATTATTTGACACTATTTTTATAAGTAATTATTTTTTGTAAGTACCACCACGGGAGTCCCATGCCTTAGGGGACTTAAATAACCATTGGTTCTCTGATTAGTCACTTTGTGACCCTCTATCTGTCATAGATCTACTAACACTCTGATTTTTGGTGTGGAGCAAAGTGCTGTATGGAGCTAAGTGCTATACTATTATGGGAGCCACCTCTAGAATTCATACAAGCCACCTCTTGAGTCCATACATCTGTTCTGTTCCGTTCTGTACCATGGTTATGATTATTTTGTGTTATATGTTAAATGATTTCCGTATTATATATTCTGTATTTTAATATCAAGCTCTGTTTAGCCAATAATTATCCATGGTGAATTTTAGGCCCTTATGCTCTTAGTATAATATTTCTCACTCTGCCATGTGCTTATAGTTGTTTACCACTTTCAGGTGATACGTCAGGGCCATTTGAAACCGGCTCGACGGGGACCTGCTATCCCGACCCCGATTAGAGTGAGTTTTTCCCAAAAAATACCCACAACAAGCGTGGTATTCGAAATTAAATCCCCAATGATTTTTAGGTCGGGGATGGTGATATGTTTTTCAGCCCCAGCCCCAACCCCATTCCTATCTCCATTCCCCCTGAAGTAAAATTACTATCATACCCCTCAATCGTCCATTCATATATATATAGCCTCAAGGCTGTATTACACTTAACTGAACCCCTCATGTCTTTTTTTTTTCTCTCTCTCTCTCTCTCTCCCATCTACTCTCTCTCACTCTCGCACCTCTTCTCCTCACCACCGCTGTCCACGACGCTGGAGTTGCCGTCCAGCTTGCACCTGCGCTTCACCTCCATCGACTCTGCACCTCAGTCCACCTCGTCACTCTCACACCTCTCCTCCACCTCTGTCCACCTCGCACCACCGCTCCACCTCCTCTGTTGTCCATCGTCGCCGATCTGCGATCTGTTGTTGCCGCTCCACCTCCTCCGTCGTCTATCACTACGAATATGAGATTTGTTGATGTTGATATTTTGTTGATGATTTTGTTAATCTGAGATATGTTGATGTTGATGATGATGATTTGTGTTGTTGTTGCTTCTTTTTTTTTTTGGGGGGGGGGGAGTTTTCGGGATTGGGGAAACCCGATCCCCGTTAGGGGATGGGGACGGTGATGGAGATAGATGGATATTGATATGGATGGTGGAGTCGGATATGTATTATCGCTCACATCTTAAGTTTTGAAAAGTTTATCAGTATTGGAGATTTTATATCTATTTAGAAATATCTATTTTGGGTTATCGGTAGGGGATAGCTATGATTGTTGTAGAAACTGCATAAGACTTAGGTGAATTGAAACTAATTTCTCATTCATGTGCATTGAACATTGTTACTTATTTAATACATTGCAAATGTATATAATTTTGAGAAAAATAGGTAAACGTGGGAAAGAGGTGTGTATCACCAAATCAAGTTGGCCTGTGTGTCCAAGGTGAAAGTCCCGAAAAATGTGCGTATATATGGGTGCCGATTCCCGCAGACGAAATATTCGTAAAATGGAAATAGCAGTGCTTGTAAAAACTATGTTTACATGGGTGTCATTTGACGGCTTCCCATAGACGAAATATTTGTGAAAAGTTGTGCTGGTTGAGATTTTCCCCGCTTGTTTTCTATTGTAAAGAACATGATTTGAGAATTGTGATATAAACTGAGCATGACATGGTTTTGGAAAAGAAAGGTAAAACATTTTGACATGAACATTGCATATGCATTTCACCGTTATAGTGCATGCCATCCACCATATCTGGAGTAAACTGAGCGCTGCCCGCAGGTGGTTCATCCCCCCAATCATATCACATTATCCCCCAAGTTCATTGATCAAGTGCCGATAGACTTTGCAGGACCTGGTGCGGGGATGACCCCGTTGTCGATCAGATCTTGTATTTCGTGGCGGAGACGAAAGCACATGTTAGTGTCATGGCCAGCTCGCTGATGGAAGGCACAGTAGTCGGCTGGGTTGTGCGAGAGAGGGAGGTTCTTTGGTAATGGCTGCGGTTCCAGGGGCTTCAGATGCCCTTTCTTGATCAAAGCCCCTAGAGCCTTTGACAAAGGCATATAAAGTGGGGTGAAAACCTTCTTGGCTTGGGGTGGATATTTTGCTGCTTGCGAGCTACTCCCGAATGCACCGGTGAATGGGGTGGTTGTTTTTGGTGCGGTGGCGGTGACCATGCCCACTTCGGAAGATCTTGCAGCTGCGTCACTGCTGGTGGTCGCATTCGAACTGCGGGTATACGCCCTCCTGGCCTGTTCCTTCTCTTGGTCAAAGAGGCCCTGCTTCATAGCATCCTCGATCTGCACTCCCATCTCATGCAAGTCTGGAAAGGTAGGGAAGGGGATCACTATCATTTTCTGCATTAGCTTGGGCTGGAGATTGCGCACAATCATCCGAATTTGATCTTTTTCAGTGGGCCTAAGGGTCATCATTGAGGCCTTGGTCCTCCAGCGGGTCACGAATTTTGAGAAGCTCTCCTTCGGTTCCTGTCTCATCGTCTCAAGATCACGGGTAGTAATCTCGATTTGGGTATTGTATGAATATTGTGCGACGAAGGCCTCGGCCATCTCCTCCCAGCTTTGTTTCACTGAATCCTCCAATTTGGCATACCAGATGACCGCAGTACCCGACAGGGTCCTGCCAAAAAGGGAGAGCTTCTGTAATCTTGTCAAGCCCATCGGGCGCAGAACGTCTGAAAACAAACTCAGGTAGACCATGGGATCTCCTGACCCATCAAAACGGTCGATGTGAGGCATCTTGAACCTGTCCGGCAGAGTTACAGCTGCGTCGGTGTACCCGTCCTCAATGCCCGGGATGGACTTTACCCCCTGGGATTTCTTGAACAACTTTTCAAGCTTGCTCAACTTCAACGCTGTGGGGTCGACCTCGAATTTGAAGGGAGAGTTCGGTAGATTGGTAGGTGTTTTGGATAGTTGGGGTAAAATTGGGGGTGGATCCGGCCCTACCGGAATGTCCGTACCTTCCTAGACATTTGGCGTCTCCCCAGGTGCTGGAGCTCCTGTTGGGGGAGGAACTTGTTGTGAAGCGGACGCGCCGCTTTGTTGTTGGAGCTTGATGATGAGCTCGGCCTGCTGAGCCATGATCGCAGCCTGCTGTTTGGCAAATTCCTCCTGACGGGCAGCATCCTGCTGCATGAGTTTCATACTTTCTTGCATCTGGCGCATCATTGCCTCCATCCCTGACGTGTTCTGTTGATCCATCTGACTGAGTGGTATCTATCCCTGCAGTAGAAATTGAGACCTCAGCCTGACTGTTTACTGGTGGGGTGGATAAGGTCCACTGATCTGGTAACTGCTGAACTGGTGATTTGTGCCCGACCAGCCCTTTTACCCTGCCGCTGGCAAAGGAACACTGATTGCCCTTGAACTGAATCTCTGACCTGACAAAGTCTATCAGCACAAGTTCAATGAACCTCGGGGGATATCGGAGCCTTCTGAAGCTATGGTTCCCAGGCTACCCTGGCAAAAGAGAAAACAGACAGCATCTCAGCCTGATTCCATCTGAACAGGTACGAGCATAGTTGAATGAGTGTGCCCTCTACTGAATTTTGTCCCAAAATTCTGCCCCAAATCTGATACCCTCGGGTAAAACTGATTCTCAGATACTGATGCCCGCAGGCCTGATACCCACGATACTGAACTGATGCCCGCAGGCCTGATGCCCAAACTTGCAAACTGATACATGCATTCCTGTAGAGACGCACTCTAAAGCACATAGCAGACAAGTGAGAGCCAAAACACCCCTATGTTGGGGTAGGGTTTCCCTGTCCTATTTTGTCAGGAGCTAGGGTTTCACTACGCACGCAGCGATTTCAAACAACCTATAAACGGGTAAGCAACCTGTCCTAGTTTGGAATGGTCACTATGGATCCGAATATGCACTAGGTCGAATGGTCAAAAAGGGTGCCCCGGTAAAACCGGGGTTTGTGTTCCCATACTGGCAGAGCCCACAACCGGTCAGCCTTATGGTCATGCCTTGACAAGACAAGCCTCCGGCAAACCGTTCAGGAATAGCAGATGGCAAACACGGTGTCCTAGGCGCACCAATGCAAATGCAATGCAAAGAAGCACACAAGTGTAGTCAAAAACAGATATCATGAGTTCGAGTCAAGTTCTCTAAATCCCCAGCAGAGTCGCTAGAAACTGTAGACAAGCCCGCGGGGGACCTCGCTACAGCTTGGACTCGATTTGTAGTCACGGTTCTAAATCTTGAACCAAAGAGTCCAAATCCGGCAAATCGTTTTGAGAAAACAGATTTTTGAAAAGAAGTGTCAAACATGGACTGCTTTGCCAGATACAGAGTTGCCATCTAAATATTTTATTTTTGGGAAATTTAGGAAACCCTGACTCGTTGCCAAAGGCCACGTGTCCGTCATCACCAAAGTTGCTTCGGCTCGGGAACTTGGGTACGATTGAGGAAGGTCACTTCGTGAGCACCCCCGCTCGCCCGGTCAGAGACCGGCCTCTACTAACCATGATATCTATTTTTGAAAACATTGTGTGTTCTTATTCCGGTTATTAGCCTAGGTTACTATGTGATGCACACAGCATACAAGTATAGACTGGATCGCCTGAATTGGAACAAAACATTTTATGTTCGCTTTTTTGAAAATGGTTTGCTACCCGCAGGTAGGCTTAAAATGCAGATTTTGCCACCCGCAGGTGGGCTTAGAAAAGACGGTTTTGCCACTATCTAGTGGGCTTAAAACAAACAGTTGATGATTTATCCCAATCCAAGTAACCCAACCTTCACCCACAGGCATTCAGGCAATTATATCACATAAGCAATTAGCCTCATGGTAAGCATGCTATTCATGGCAGTCACTCACACACATGCAAGGATGCTAAAGCATAAAACTCACCGAGTACTCCAAGCCAAAATAGAAACTACATTAGAAATCATGCATGATCCTAAGTATACAGAAATGCCTAATGCAACACATGCAAAAGTGCAACTATAGCAGGCTCGGCTATTCTAGACATGGCATATGAAATGCTACAGCTAACACGTATTCAACTTTGAAATTGAAATACAATGCAGCTAGTATGATGCGCCGAGCCCGGTGCATGCAAAACAGATGAATGATGCAAACATGCTGTCATACTGTATGCTAATTAAAATATGCCCTAATCTAACCATCATAAGCGGGTAAATAAAAGGGAGAAAGACGTGGGGTTGGAAGACATACAACACACACACGCACACTTATTACAGTTATGCCCTCGCACAGAGGGTCCGAATAAATAATACAGCCCCAAATGAAAGAATAGTACAGTCCAAATATTACAGTCCAAAAAATGTACAAATTCCTAATTAATTTACAAAGTAACTAAGAAAGCTGTAAACTGGCATGCAAGCCAGGGACTGCCTTGACTCTGATGAATGATGTATGCCCGGGTTGTCTTTGCGCGGAAATCCATGACGATGCCCCAATTAGCCTCTATTTGCGCCTGTTCTTGAAATGGGTGCCAAGCCTCGGAAGACAGCTGATTCTTGATTTGCTGCAACAGAGAGCAGGAAAGGGACATAGCAATGTATTTTCACAGATATATGCATGCCTCGATCCTCGTGCCACCAATCACGCATATCGATGCATGATGGCCGAGGGGTCGAAATGTGCAATTCAATGTGTGTCGGTGACTCGGAATTGAGACACGTTCCGTCACTCGGAGTACGAAACGTACCTCGTTTCCCGTGCCCAGGCTAACTCCTATCCCGAACACGATGCAATATGCATGACATGCATGAAATGCAACTAAGATACAATCCTAACATGCACAATGTTATGGAATGGCATACACGCTGCACGAGGTAATACACAACCGGGCATACACAATGCTATGGATGGAATGGCATACGCAATGCAATAATGGGCTTACACCAACATGAGAGAGCCTCAGCCACACTCACAAAGGAGGCCATCAGATGAAAATAAGACAACTCGAAATGCGTGCACGCGTGCACGCAAACCGAGGACCGACCCTCAGGCACCGAAATGCCACTCTAATGAGACATGGCAAAGACATGGAAAATGATATGCAAACATGCAATTTTCAGTAACAAAATGAGGGGTAAAACAGCCCCGAAACGAGGCGAAATGACACCCGATGCATGGAATTTCTCCCGAAATGCAAAACTAGGTACATGAAATGGCTTACAGCTATACAAAGCATGCATAACATGGACATGCAATGAAAAGACAGAAGCAAGGCAGTCCCAAAATAAGCACTTTTTCAGTTCAAAGCATGGCCAAAAAGCAAACAAAAACAGGGCAAAACTAGCATGCAAGAAATGGCCCTAAACATGAGATTAAGAAGCAACTCACAGCTGCTGCCCTCAAACAGATTAGGGCCCTTCAACAAAGTTGAAGAGGGGCCAAAAACATGATCTTTTACAGTTCTGAAAATAGCCCAAAAACAAACATAGGTATGGCTAAGCTTTCATGCAAGAAATGAGCCAAAAGATGGCCAAAGAAGGAAGTGGTAGATGCAAAGCCCAAACAGAAATAGACTCTTCTACAATAATGATGAGGGACCAAAAATAAGGCATTTTACAGTTGAGGGTCGGACCCAAAACAGTATGAAAATATGTCAAAAATGCTATGCAAAATGAGGTCCAAAAGAGAGATATAACATGAAGTGTATAAAAGATGCCTCAAATCATGAAAGGCCCTTAATAAAACATGAAGAATGGGACAAAATAAGACTTTTTCTAGCTCTGTAAAATGACCAAAAACAGAAGCACAAGGGGCTTCCAAGTCATGCAAAAATGGGGACCAAAAGAGAGATACAACACAAAGTATAGGAAGGGTGCCTCAAACAGTGAAGGACCCTTAATGAAACATGAAGAATGGGCCAAAATAAGACCTTTTCTAGCTCTGTAAAATGACCAAAAACAGAAGCACAAGGGGCTTCCAAGTCATGCAAAAATGGGGACCAAAGATGGATATAATGACAAGTGGTACATGGAGGTCCCAAACAGTGGTGAGCCTTTATTCAATGTTGAAGAGGGGCTCAAAATAATCCTACTTACAGTTTACATCATGCTCCAAAACAGATCACATATAGACTAAAAATATCATGCAAGAAAATGGCATTCAAGAAGGATATTGAAGCAAGTGCAAGATGGGGGGCTCAAACAGGGTTGAGCCCTTAAGAAAAAGTGAAAAGGAGCTCAAAATAAGGCCACTTTCAGTTAGGGCCGGAGCTCAAAACAGTAAGCATGTATGGCTTACAAAAGATACAAGAAATGGACCAAAAAGGGGAAAATGCAACTCACTCTTGAAGACAAGCCTTTAGCAACTCTCGGCTTGAGTTTGTAGCACCCTTAGGCCTTGGAGAACACCTTCAAACTTCTAGAATGGAGGATGTAAGGGTGGGGGGTGGTGGTGTAGAAGAAATGGTGGTGTAGGACTTGGAGGGTTTCAAGGAAATGAGAGAAATGGAGGAGGATTTTTGTATACAAGCTTGAAGACCAATTTTTCTCACCCTTCAAACAAAGGTTGGCAGCTGGTTATATGGACAAAAAAGGGGGAGCAAAGGAGGGGCAAAGGTGGGGGAAAAGGAGGCAAGTTTTCCCCCACAAAATATCCCCCGGATTGGTATATTTTCTGGGGGAAACAGCTATACAGCTGTAAAGTGCAAATTGAGAGGATCATGGCCGGCTAGTTTAAAAGGAAAAAAAAGTCATCCACCAGGTAAGTGGCCGGCCGGACAGAAAAAGGGAAAAAAGTGGCCGTCCACCCCCTAGGATGAAGCCCCAGAAGTTAGCTTTCCAATGGCGCAAACCTTGCATTAAAATTCCTCCTGTAGAAAAAGTTATGCCCTTTTCCGTGAAGCCGCGCAGATTCGGTCCAACCAGACTTCAACCAACCACATCTCTCCTCCCCCGGACTTGGACTTGGGAGATTCTTGAGTGCAAAATGAAGCCCCGGAAGTAAGTTTTCCAATGGTGGTGGCCTCATATCTTAATTCCTCTTGTGAAAAGAGTTACGCTCGTTTCGGTGAAGCCGCGTAGATTTTTCTCCTTCCCGGATTCATGCCGAACCACTTTTGACCAAAAAGAAGTTGGCTTTTCAGCAAAATTGCTGGCCTCCCACCCTCCTACAAGCTTTCTAATAGTGAAAATAAGGTCTCCACCAAAAATGAGCCCAAATCGATGCAAAATGAAGGTTCGGGGGCCAAAACGCGCAGCCCGAGGCCCCGAAAACTGGCTGTTAGGCACCGGGAGTGGTGTTCGACCACGAAGTGGGTCTCTCAGACCTCAGTGTCCCTCAAAAGGGAGTAATTAAGATGCATGCCAAAATTTAGAGCAAACGGAGATGGTTAAGCGGTCCCGAACCGAGGCACACGGCCAACGGTTCCGAAAAATCGGAAACCGGGCTCTGAAATGGGCAAAATGGCCTACAGCCACAAAACGTAGCCTACGGTCACTGAGAGATGGTCTACAAGACCTCTCCCTCCCCTCAGGAAAAGAAACAGAGAAAACCGGGTCTGGTTCGCAAACCGAGGCAAGGCAAAGAAGAGGGTTCGGAAGTCCGGAGGCAGGGCTCACGGCCGCGACTCTGAGACTTCTGAACGAGCGCGATATGCAACATCACCAAGCGCTCAATCGGTGACGTCTGAGTCTTAAGGTCGGTCAAAAATGGGGTGTCTACAGATGCCTCCTCCAAGGCAATAGGTTGGGAGGGTTGGAGCAAAGGCGTCATTTTTTTCATTTGTTATTATCTTGTACAAGCTTAGGGCTTTATATGTATTGAATTTAAATCCATTTTGATGTAACCAAGTATAGTCTTAGAAAGTTGTAGTGTTTAGGGCATTCGTATTATTTGTTTAACTTATATTTCATATTTTTTTGTTGGCACATGCTATAGATTCAGGGTTAGGACTTATGAATGTATATTTGCATGTGCCACATCTTTTGTACAACTGAGTTTTGTGTAATGAAAGGATATTATACTCTGATTCGCATTATTATTTACTTATCGTAATGGATAGTTTATTGTATTTATTTCGAGGCGTTACATGGTAAATGTGCTAATCTCTTGTGTTACTTTCATTAGGATGTCAGGATGTGGACGTGGTGGTGGTAGGCGTGATAGGCCTAGACGGCAGGAGGTGCCATTACCAGATGATATTTCGGCGCAGGAGGAAGAGGTTGGTCAGGCTAATGTGGCCAAATTGGTTGGTCAGCAGGCCATGGGTGCTTTGGCCTGTGGAATGGCCGGAGTTTTGCAGGAATCTATGGACATTCTCAGAGTTGAGAATTAAGTCCAGGCCCATGTTGTTGAGACATGGCTGTCGTTTTTGAAGAAAGAGTTCTTCCAGTCAAACCCAGACGAGTTTTTGAAGGATTCGAAGGAGTCGTTGAAGGCAGATGAGTGGTTGGACCAAATGGTGAAGACGTTCGAGATGCTTGGCATCGAGGACAATAGGTTGAGAATGACCTTAGCATCTTTCCAGCTGAAGGGAGATACAGGCCAATGGTGGAAGTTTGTGCATGGGCGCATTGGGGTGACATGAGAGGCTTTTATCAACGACTTCCAGGACAAGTTTTTGCCTCCCATGGTTAGGGAAAAGTTGATGGAGAAGTTGATGGAGCAGTTTTTGAAGCTTAAGTAGCTTAACACACTGGTGACCGAGTTTGAAGCTGCCTTCATTAGTCTGTCGAGGTTTGCACCAGAGCTTGTAGCGACAGAAGAACGCTGTTGCTTGGAGTTTGAGAAGAGGTTGGGGACTGGACTCCTTTTCAAGGTGGCCGCGTCCATGATTAGGGATTACGGTCGTCTTGTGGAGGTGACGGCTCACTTACAGATTCATGATTCAGACTAAGAAGGAGTGGATGAAGGACTGCAAGCAGATGAGTCATGAGGCTTATGAGAAGACCTAGGATAGTAAGAAGAAGAGGGGTTCCAACCCACAGTAGTCCTAGAGAGCACAATCTAGGTCCACTTTCCCAGTACCGAGTTCTAGTTCTGAGAGAGGTGGTCAGGGAGGGATCACTTGCTTTAAGTAAGGTCAGTTGGGCCACAAGTATGTAGTTTGCCCACTGAAGGGAGAAGGGCAATAGTCTGCACCGTCTTCTGTTTGTTCTCAGAGCTAGAGTTAGGGGAGTGGGCAGCCGCCTACCTATTATCAGTGTGGGCAGTTAGGGCACCTAAGGAGGTTTTGTCCTCAGGTAGGTGGCATATCTGGGGGTTCTGGTTCGAGGCAGACACAGAGCTATCAGCTTATACCATCAGCACAGGCCTCGAGGGCCAATCAGGGAGCCTCTTCGGCTCAGTCAGTGTTTCAGACTTATGCTTCAAGGGGTGAGCAGGTAGAGCAGAGACCTATAGGGCGCGTGTGTGTTGTTACCACGCTAGATTTGTTGCTAGTACATTCAGTAGTGAGAGGTAACTTCTTATTGTGTAATTCTATTGCCAATGAGTTGATTGATACTAGTGCATCGCATTCTTTCATTTCTTCTGCATTCGCATTAGCATTGGGGTTAGAAGTGGCTCAATTAGCATCTCCACTTACGGTAGAGTCACCTGTTATTAGTGAGGTTGTGTTGGACCAAGTGTGTCGGGGTTATGACATAAAGGTTGCTAGTCACCGACTTTCTTTTGCTTTTGTGTTGATTGATATTTCTAGTTTTGATGTCATTTTGGGCATGGATTGGTTGTCATCCTATCAGGCCATTATAGATTGTTACCGTTAGAGAGTTACAGTGTACACCTTAAGTGGTGACTATTTTTATCTCCTGGGAGACTGAGTTGATAGGGCCTTGTTGCCAGTGTGTGATCCGTGTGGTCGAGGCAAGATTAGTCTCATTCTCGCTACATTCTTGGGTGTTGAGAGTGATGTGGTTCGAGTTGAGTTGCCAAGGGTAGTTTGTGATACCTGGACATCTTTTCCAAGGATCTCATTAGTTTACCACCTCATCAAGAGATTGAGTTCTTTATTAAATTAGTACCTGGCACGACACCAATCTCTATGGCATTGTATAGATTTGCACCCACCAAGTTAAGTGAGTTGAAGATTCAACTCCAAGAATTTCTAGATAAGGGTCTTATCTGCCCTAGTACTTCTCCTTGGAGAGCACCGGCTCTTTTTGCCAAGAAGAAGGATGACACAGTGCGACTTTGTATTGATTACCGGAAGTTGAACTAGGTAACTATTAAGGGGTCTTGTTACTTCTCTAAGATAGACTTGAGTTCGGGTTATCACCAGTTGAGAGTAAAGGAGGAGGATATCCAGAAGACGCTAATTCGTACTCGGTATGGCCATTATGAGTTCCTAGTGATGCCTTTTGGGTTAACCAACGCACCAACCTTGTTTATGGATTTGATGAATCGGATCTTTTGTGAGTTTTTATACCGTTTTATAGAGTTTTTAGACCGTTTTGTAGTTGTCTTTGTGGATGACATATTGATCTACTCACCCTTTGAGGAGAAACATGAAGAACACTTGCGGGTTGTACTTGAGTTGCTTCAAGCCCACAAATTGTATGCTAAGTTCGGAAAGTGTGAGTTCTGGTTAAAAGAGGTGAAATTCTTAGGACATGTGGTATCCGAGGGAAGGGGTGACTGTTGATTCCTCTAAGATCGAGACAGTGCAAGATTGGGAACAACTTAAGAATGCCTTTGAGATATGAAGTTTCTTGGGGTTAGCTGGGTATTACCGACGTTTTGTAAAGGATTTCTCTAGATTGGCCTCACCGTTGACTAGACTGACGAGATAGGGAATTAAGTTTGTATGGAGTGAGACTTGTGAGAAATCATTTCAAGAGCTTAAAGTTAGACATACCACTGCTCCAGTGTTGATTATTTCGGAGAAAGGTCTGGGCTGTTCTGCGTATTGTGATGCGTCTTAGGAAAGTTTAGGTTATGTCTTGATGCAGGAGGGAAAGGTAGTAGCTTATGGCTCACGACAGTTGGAAACACATGAGAGAAACTATCTTACTCATGACTTAAAGCTAGCATCTGTGATCTTTGCCTTGAAGATTTGGAGACATTATCTGTATGGTGAGAGGTTTGAGGTATTCTCCAATCACAAGAGTCTGAAGTATCTGTTTTCACAGAAGAATTGAATTTCAGGCAGAGAAGGCGGATGGAATTTATAGAGAATTACAACTTTGAGTTGCAATATCATCCGGGGAAGGCCAATGTAGTGGCTGATGCTTTAAGTATGAAATCCATTAGCAACGTAGCTAGTATTGCCATCTAGGAATGAGAGATATTGGGCACTGTTGGCGAGTTCGAATTGCATCTTGGCAAGTCCGTTGAGTCAGCAACTTTGTTTACTATAGTTGCACAACCTACGCTTGTGAGTTGAGTTATAGAAGCACAATGGGGTGATCACAAGGTAGAGTCTATCCGGGAGAAAATATCTAGTGGGAAGGTAGAGAAGGGCCTGAACGTGTATTCTAACTCGAGTGTTAGAAATCTTGACCATCTTTTCGTGCCAGAATCTTGTAGGGAGGAGGTGCTCTGAGAGTTCCACCATTTGCACCTTGCAGTATATCCGGGAGGCACCAAGATGTATCACGACCTTAGTCGCCAGTTTTGGTGGAGGGGAATGAAGAGAGACGTAGCCTTGTTTGTATCGAGGTGCCTTACTTGTTAACAAGTGAAGACTGAGCATCAGAAGCCAGCTGGTTTGTTGCAACCCTTGCCTATAGCCGAATGGAAGTGGTAGCATATCACGATAGATTTTGTTGTGGGTCTTTCGAGGACTTGACGGGGTAATGATGCCATGTGATAGTTGATCGGTTAACCAAGTCGGCACACTTTGTACCTATGCACACGAGTGACTCGGTAGATTATCTTGCTGACCTTTATGTTAGGGACATAGTGCCATTTCATGGGGTTCCTACGACTATTGTTTCGGATAGAGATCCACGTTTCACGGCTCGGTTGTGGTAGAGTCTATAGAATGCCTTGGGCACTAGATTGACATTTAGTACCGCTTATTATCCTCAGACTGACGGGCAGTCAGAGCGTACCATTCAGATCCTAGAGGATGTGCTTCGGGGTTATGTTCTTGACTTCAAAGGGTCGTGGGAAAGACATGCCTTTAGTGGGGTTTGCCTATAACAATAGCTTTCAGGCAAGTATTGGCATGACACTATTTGAGGCCTTGTATGGCCGACCGTGTAGATCTCCTGTGTGTTGAGCCGAGGTGGGTGACGCACTTATGTTAGGTCCCGAGTTAGTCCGGGAAACGATAGAGAAGGTTGCACTTATTTGTAAGAGGTTGGTTTTGGGTCAGAGTCGTCAGAATAGTTATGCCGACCGTAGGAGGAGACCGTTATCATTTGAGGTAGGAGATCATGTTTTCTTAAAAATATCACCTAGACCGGGTTTGATGTGGTTTAGGAAGAGTGGGAAGTTGTTTCCTAGATTTATTGGGCCTTTTGAGATCTTAGAGCGCATTGGGGAGGTAGCTTATCGTTTGGCCTTATCGCTACAACTTTTTGGGGTTCATGACGTGTTCCATATCTATATGCTTCAGAAGTATGAGCCAGATCTGTCACATGTGTTGGATTGGACTGAGTTGGAGGTAGATGAGAATGTCTCGCATGAGGAGAGACCGATTAGAGTTTTAGATATATAGGACCAAGTCTTGCGAGGCAAGAATTCCATTGTGTAGCTTGCTTTTTGTGCTCCGTTTGGATACGATTAGCCTTACAGTTTGGACTTTCGTGGTTTTGAATCTGATTTCACAAGTGCAATTTGAAACAATGAAAACACAAAAAGAGTTCAAATTCGGCAATTCTTTTTGGAAAATCTATGTTTGAATCAAATGCCAAAAATGGACGGCTTTGCCAGATTTCAGAGTCCCTACCTAAATATTTTTAAAATCTTAGGAAACCCATGACTCGTGCCAAAGGCCATTAGTCCGTCATCACCAAAGTGTCTCGGCTCGGGAACTTAGGTACGAGAGGGAAAGGTCATGAATTGAGCACCCCACTCGCCCAATCAAAGATTGGCCTCTACTAATCATGACGTAATTTTTATGTACATTATATGCTCTTGTTTCGATTATTTAGGCTAACATTACTAGGTGTTGCATACAAGTATAGACTAAATTTCAAAAGTTGGAACGCTTTGATTTCATGTTTGTTTGAAAATTGGTTCAAACACGTGTCACTTGAAAAGGTGAGTTTGTATGTACATTAATCAATTTATCCCAATTTAAGCAATTAACCTTTATCCACCGGCCTTCAAACAAGTATATTATTTAAGCAAATAGCCCTATGGAAAGCATGCTTGATACGGAAACAATCACATATATGTGGTATGCTAAAACAATAAAATGCTCACCTAGTAAGGTAAGCCAAACAAAGGTAAATAATTAGAAAACATGCATGCTCTTAAACGATGCAATATGACTAATGTGACACACACATTATGTAATTTTTAATAGGCTCGGCTATGAGCATGGTATGTGATTCAATTCAAGACATGTGATAAATCACGTATTTAAACAATGACGTTGAAATTGACATTGGTTAGTATGATGAGCCAAACCCAAATGTATCTGCGAGACAAGTGTATGCAAACATGAGAGATGCTAAAGAAACATGATGCTCTATACTATTATTATAAGCGGGTAAATAAAAGGGAGAAAGAAATGGGGGTTAGAAGACATACATGTTTATTACATATTTTTGCCCTCGCGCCGAAGGGTGCAAATAAGTGCCGAAACATCAGAATTAACTAACTATTACAAATTCGAATAAATGAATTAAACAACTAGCTAAGCTAATTGACTTTTAAGGGGGCACTAAGCTAACTACCTAATTTATTACAACAGAGGCATTATATCAATTATAATTGCAATAAAGACAATAAGAATTATTTACAACAATTACAACAATACTAATGAGAATAGTAATCTAAGCAACCATGAGACACAATGATCGTTTGAATAGTGCCCAGAAGTTGCTTTGTCTACCCAGACTGCTCTACCTTACCTTCAGCCACTGCCCTCTATTTCTGCCAACAGCTCATTGCTTACCAAACATTGGGAGCCAGCCAATCCCAAATGAGCTCCGGCTGGACCCAAAAGTGCCGGCCGGCTCTATATTTTATGCAAAAAAAGTTTTGTGCTCTAAGGTGAGAATAGTGCAGACAGAGCCTTTCTAGGCCCTATTTGTCCCTCCTGTCCCTCTCTGTCATGGGAAACTCAAGAGAAGAACGATTTCGAATCTGAAACCACTAACAAACACAATTTGATGGCTTGATGATTTCAAACACGTTTGAAAAAAATTGAATAAATGAAATGAAAAACCACCCCTCCCTCTTATCATGAAGGCTCAAAGAGAGAAGTAGATATACTCTAAGTCCTATCAACGTATCATGGATTGATACGTGACAATTCTCGGAACGATGGACTCGGCATAACGTCCGGCTGAATCTAACCAACTCTAAGCATTTTCTTTATGTCAGTTTAGTTCATTTTAAGCCGATTTTATTAGTCCTTTCCATTCTTTAATCAATTTATCCAAAGTGATGTTTAAGTCCACTAAATGAGAAAAAATGTCAAACAAGAAGTGATTCCAAGCATGAAACAAAGCCTATGCCTTGACGATGAACCTTCGTAGAGATTAAGCCATTAAGCATAGGTTTCTTTCTTGTGCTTCGAATAACTGTCGATCGGTTGAAGCAACTCTCAAAACAAAACAACAAAAGGAAAAAACAAAATAGGGAGGTGGCAGAAATGACTTATGCAAGATTGATTATTTAGAATGGGACTTTTGACATGAGAATTAACCAAAGAAAGACTATTAAAGCATGGGTGACGCAACACAACTAGTTAGATATGAAGACTTGCAACATAATAAACTAGATATTCAAGGCATACACTAATTAAATAAATTAGGACAATCCTAAAACAGCCCCTAATATGCTAAAACAGTAGCCAAAAAAACCATGTTAAGAGCATAAAAAAGGTAAGAAAGAACAAAGAAATACAAAGCTAATGAACAAGAGCAAGGAGAGGTGGCTAACCCCTCTATTTTTGAAACCTCAAACCATGTTTGTTATCCTTTATTAAACTCTGATAATTAGTTTCAAAGTCAAAGAAAAGAGTGCAAAAGGGTGTGAGCTATGAAGTAGAGTGCAAGAAAGGGTGTTAGCCCTCTCTACCCTTTGGTAGCTATTCAAACCCAAGTTCTAACAATTAAAATAGAATCAAAACAATACAAAAACACAAGAAATAAACAAAGAAAGACAGAAATGAAAGCAATACAAAAGTGGTAAGCTTATACCTCTTGAAGAAGGTAAGCTCTTGTTTGTGAACCAAACTTGGTCCAAGCACACTCTCAAGCTTGAATTGTCACTCACAAAGCTCAACCAAGGTTCTAAGTTGTGGCTCCAAGGTTGTGTATGGTATATAGATATAGTATAAGGATGCTCAAATATCTCAAAGTTGGCTTGCACAAGAAGAAGGAGCTCTCAAGGGTTAGCTTGCTTCTTTGAAAATTTTCCAACCTCTAACACTGAGATATATGCTCGTATTTATAGAATTTGAGCAAAATAGGTCATAAATATCTTCAAAAATGGACAATTGGCTCATTCTTGCCCAGAACAGTGTTTCTCACTATCGAGAGCCGGCCGGCTCCCAATAGCTACGGCTGGCCCCTAATGTGGTATGGCCGGCCCCCAATGTTCTCCCCTGTTCCACTGTTTTAAACTCAGTGTAGGGTGGCACAATGGTCAAAAATGAATTTCTGGGGTAAGAATAGTATAAATATGAAAGGTTTGGAATTGGTTTTGGAGCGCAAGCTTATGTTCCTTTGTTGAGAACTCGAATCACAATTAACACGACTTCATCATTGAGTGCATAGGAAAAGCGTCCAAGTCTTGCAGGCGGTCAAAAATGGGGTGTCTACACATTGGTAAAGGTGTTGTGGAGACACCATGGAGTTGAGGAGGTGACTTAGAAATGTGAGGCGGAAGTCCATGAGAAGTATCCGGATCTTTTTGTTAATGTTTGAGACTTGTAATGAAAATTTTGTTTTGTTGATTAAATGTAAAACATTGTATATGTTTTGGAAAAAGTGAATTGTGTATTCAATGTTGAGAACCTTGTTTATTGTTTTTATGAGAATGAATGACCGGTGGATGGGTCATGGTTATGAGGATGGTTGGATCTTTGTTATGTTGATTTAAATACAAGGGTTATTATGTTGATTTCAAAATTTCAGGGACGAAATTCCTTAAGGGGGGAGGTTATAGTGATTCTGGTTTAAACCCGACCCGTTCATTGTTTTGGAATATGAGTTTTCTTGTCTTGATGGTTGTTCATGTCTTCTTTCATCTTATTCTTTGTTGAGTTTGGCTATTAGAGTGTCTTGGTTGTGTTTGAAACAGGTTAGGAGTTAGTTTTTCAAAAACTGTGATGCCCCATATTTTGGCCTATTCGCTCGAGTGAACTTTGAGAACTTCCAGTACGTTTTCAGGTCTGCAAAACTACTGGGAGTATCGCATTCTTCACTCGAGTGGTGTTTCTTGTGCTTGAGCGGTGTTGACTCGAGCGGTCTTTTGGAACTCTCAGTACTTTTGCAGGCCTGCAAAAGCACTGGAGAGTGGCGTTCTTCGCTCAAGCGGTCACTTTGTTGGCTTGAGTGGTCCCTCTTATTATGTCTGGTCGCTTGAGTGACCATTCTTGTGCTTGAGCGATCTACGCGTATATCAGGTTGTAAAAGTCATTTTTTAGATCACTTTTTCACTTCTCTCTCTCTCTCTAAATCTCAGATCTACACACTCTCTCTCTAGAAACTATCTCTAAACTCCAAATACACCTTGATCCATCAATCTCTACACCCTAGTCCCTTTGATAAAAAAGAGAGAGCAGGTCGAGGGTTTTGTTCTAATTGGAGAAGTTTGTGTTTTCGGCTTCGTTGAGTTCTACCCACCTCTCCTTTGAGTTTTTTTTTCTTTGAAGTAGGGATTACTTTGACACTTTGTATGATTTTTAACTTAGTTATTTGATTTTCTACGCTATGTTGTGATTTGGAAATTTTTAAACAAAAATCTAGGGTTTTGATTGAAAATTTCCAAAAAAGGGTTTTCAAAGTGGGTTCTTGTATATGATTGTGGCTTTGTAAAAATGGTTAGGTTGTGACAAATGGTAGATTTTGTCATTGGGAAATGATTTTTAAAGAAGGGGGGGTTTTGCCTTAAATTGTGAACATTTGATGGTTGTAAAGAGGAAATGGAATTGATGTTGTTTTTATGGAATTGGAACAATGATGATGATGATAGTGGAGCTGGACATGAATTATCACTCTTATTTGAAAATGTTGGAAAGTATATCTGCGTTGAAAATTAAATTATCTATTTAGTGATATCTATTTTGGGCTATCGGTGGAGGATAGCTATGATTATTGTAGAAATTACATGAGAATTAGGTGAATTGAAACTAATTTCTCATCCATTGCATTGAGCATTGTAACATATTTAACGCATTGAAAATGGTTATCGTTTTGAGAAAAAAAGGGTGAATACCTTGGTGAATCTAGGTAGGAGTGTAGTTGTAGTATTTTGTTAGCCTGTGTGTCTTTGGTGAAAGTCTAGAAACTTGCGCGCATAAGTGCCGAGCCTTCCGATTAGTACCTGTAAAAATGACAATTGGTAGTGCTTGTAGTCTACTTGCAGACATATCCTACAGATTCCAGTGTTGTATACACTGTCTTGTTTTCTATTATAAAGAAAGTGATTTCATGAATTGAGATATAACCTAGCATTACATGTTTTTGGAAAGAGATATAAAATATTTTTGGTATGAGCATTGCTTATGCATTCACCTTACGACTCTGTTAAGATTTATATACTGTGTTAGAGTATCTTTACTGGGCTTTGGCTTACCTTATGTGAGAAACCATTTTCAGGTGCAGATGATATGCCTTTGCCAAGGCAATAGTTTGGGAGGACTTGGAGCCAAGAGCTCTTTTTTGTTGTTGTTATTGTTGTATTTATTTTGTACAAGCTAGGACTTTATTTGTATTGAGTTTAAACTCACTTTTATTGTAACCAAGCACCGTCTTGGAAAGTTGTAGCCAATAGGGCATTATTATATATGTTTAACTCTTATTTCATATCTTTTGCTATGACACATGCTATAGATTTAAGGTTAGAACTTATGAATGTATTACTGCATGTGCTACACTTTTGTAAAGAAATGAAACCATATGAATTGGAGAACATTATATTCATACACCTGTTATTATTTAGTATCTGTCATGAGATAATCTTATTGTAATTATTTCGGGGCATTACAGTATATTTGAAACAAGATTCAAAATTGATTGTCAAATGTGTCACAATTGAAAGCCAGGGACCAAAGTGACACGAACCCAATCTATAGAGATTGTTAGTGTAATTCGCCCTTTTATTATTTTAGTTTTCCAAAGTAGATTTTGATTATATTTTTTTATTTTTAGTGAATTTTTTAAATATTTAAATTTTTTTATATGCATTTGATCTAGATGTACTCAAAAATTAAAATATTTGTCAAGAATTCTTTAAAAAATTCACTAAATACTATAAAATACAAATATATATATATATACAAAGTCAATACATTTTCATATTTTTCTGTATTTATTAATTTTTTTAAAGTTTTTTTCACAAATATTTTACTTTTTGAATACATCTAAATTAGATGCATGTAAAAAAAAGAAAAAAAAAAAAAGTGCTCAGGTCATAGGTCCGTTTTACAAACTTTTAAGGACATAGATCTAATGGCCTTTTTGTTTGGGTTCATAGGAACAGTCCTCTTTTTGTTTAGGTCCATAAATACGCTCCTTTGAATTTATTTAGATCCACGCATGTTATCCATCTCACAATTAGCCACCACACTCTCTCTATAGTCCCCATCACTTTTGCTCTACATTAGTTTTATCATCAGTATCTAAGAAAAAGTCTTCGAACTTTCTCTCTATCTCTCTATCTTTCTCTCGCTCTGTTTTTGTGTTTCTATTCTTCATCTAATTGTTTGAATCATTAATGCCTAAGAGAGTTAATGCAACACTCAATTCTGATATGGGTTCAAGTGGTTCAAATGGGTTTGAAAAAGAGTGATTAAAATAGACGCTAGAACTTCACGATATGTTTGAGAAGAGAGTGAATTGAAAGTTTTGAAACCCTAAATTTTGTGTTGTGGTTCGTGATTTGGAATGAGTTTTTGTTGATTGTGTTTGTGAGTTTTATTATGTGTTATGTTGCAGTGGCAACAACAAAAGGTATTTTGAAGGCAATGGGGATTCTAGCGACTTTTCCGGCCAATAAGCTTATTGAATTTTAAGAGATAGAAAAAATAATGTGGGGATGTGATTCTGGAAATACTCTTTGGATACAATGGGGCACTCAAGATCCTCAGCTAGTAACCTGAAAAGGAATGAACACTCCGATCGGGGGTGCCGGAATTATCACTCTGACAGATGAGTCAGTATATACTCTCTCGATTGCTTGTATCTTAAGTTAAGCGTAGTAGTTCTCACATACCTCTCTTTGGTTGTTGTTCTTCTATTTACATACGCCCCTGGTCCTCAGGATATGGCCCACTATTAATCTGTCATGTGACTGCTCACTCGGCCCTTCTTTCATCGTATTCCAACTTTCAATCGGCTCCTCGTTCAATTGACTTTATGGCCGAATAATTTATTCGGCATCTAGAATGCACTAAACGGAGGCGAGTATAATATATACCGATTGACCAAATATGTACTCGGCCTATTTGTGTCCCCTTTTATCCGGCTCCCACAATTGCCCCCCAAACACCCCACTAGCACTAGTTAGTCGGCGTGTTTGGTTCCGAACTTGAAAAGTCAAAAATTCAGCGGTTAACCTCATTCCAACGTGCGTTAGAACGCACACATTTTCTGGTCATCATTACAAATTCCCGCTTCTTCGTACGCGTTCTCCATTTAATGTGATTTAAAACTTTGTCTCTTCGAATGTATACTTTGAATACTCAAAGTTTCTGGCTTGCCTTCTAGTTTAACTCTTTCACTTCGCGACCTCTGCAATTTCCTCCTTTTTCTCATTATACCTTCTCCTTCCTATAGGTTTTGTTCTCCTTCACTCCCAATACCATTTCCTTGTTTACTTTCAGTTTTGCATAATCCTTAGACTGTCTACGATGGCAAAAAATTTGAAAGAGCTCCTTTCGGCGGATCAAATTTCCGGCTTCCGACACCATTATTCCGTCCCCAACGACGTCCATCTATCACTCGTGGCAGACAACACCACTGATATGGAGAGGACCGATGAGAGTACAATCATCTTTTCTCTCCTATCGATTGCTGAGGGCGGAGTTCGTTTTCCACTTCACCCATTTTTAAGAGCCGTCCTTCAACACTGGGGTCTAATTCCTTCCCAGCCTAACGTGAATTTTTTCCAAATCATAATGGGGATTATAGAGTTGAACCGTCGTCTTAGGATTAACTTAGGTATACCTGCAATTCGGCATTGTTATGCCATAGCCAAGCCTACTAGCCGGCTGGGACGTTATTTCCTCAGGGCCAAGGATACCGATCATCACCTAGTGTCTATGCTTGCCAGCTCTGGCAAGCGTGTTGACAACGTGATGGTCGTTGTCCGAGGTAACTGGGAATTCGGCGAAGGTGAAGATCGCCGAGATCCCGTGCCAAGGCGAAAAGGCGAACCAGGTGGCCGTATAGCTCACTCTAGTTTCTTTGACTACCTTATTTGTATTCGGCTTTCCTTCCATGTGTTTACCGTTTTGTTTATGCAGGTAGCAATTTGAAGAAAGTGTTAGTTTCAGCTGACGACATTGTACTTGTAGACATTAAAGTCGCTCTACAGTTCGTTGGCCATCCAAACCTACAGAAATAAGGGACGGCGGCCCACATTCTTTTGCGATACGCGGCGTCTTACTCTACGTTTTCGGCGGCAGAAAATATTCCAATTCCGAGTGGTGAAGATCATCTTACTGCCCTTATCTTCCCAAGCTTCAAAAACATAAAGGAGGTTGTTATAGAAGCCTCTGATTCGGAACAAGAGAAAGAACAAGCAGCCGATCCGATCGCCGAGGACCCGAACCAGTCGGAAGCCGAGATAGACGAAGCACTTAATTCGGCTTTTGAGAAAGCCGGCTTCAATTCGTTTGACCCTCTGCCCACCTCAGGCCAAGGGGACTTTTTCGAAGACATTTTTACAAACTTAGGGGACTTGCCCGGCTCTTACCCTGATAACATGGCTGGCGAGTCGCTCAGCCAATTGGCCAAACAGAGAAACGCCGAGAGGATGGCTACCCGAAGAAGGGCTGAAGCCGAGCGAAACCAACCTCCGCCCCCTCTACCTGATGCCAGGGAAGAAACTCCACCCTTTCCTGTTGAAGAGGTGGTTCAGAATGAAATGGCCGAAACGGAAACTGTTGTCGATTAACAAGAGGGTCAAGTGACGGAGTACAGGGGCGAAAAGCGCCCAGCCGATCGCGAAGCCGTTTATTTGGAAGACCCAATGGACAAACGGCCACGCTTGGAAGAATCGGGCTTGGTTGTGCCGTTCGTAGTACAACGTAAGATAAAAAAACATGTCGGTTGGCTCCGATTCATCAGCTATAAGAGACGCGGCTGTGGCCTTAAGCTTGGCTTCGGCCATTTCTCTGTCGGTTGACAAAGCAACTTTTAGGGCGAAGGCCGATTTGCCGGCTATTGCATTAGCCGCTTAATCGGCAATATTGGTACGTAGTCCTTTGCAGCTTTGTAAGGCTAAACAAGAGTTTTTATATTAGCTTACTAGTCCTTTCTTTTGCAGGCGGCGAGGAGAATAGCCAAGATTAGACGTCGCCAACACGACGCAATCGAACAGATCGGCTTTTTTAGAGCCGAATTGGAAAAGGAGAAGGGGGAGCAGTTGAGGCCTCTCTCCGAGCTCAATCTGAGGCCGCGAAAGAGGCAGGAGAGAGAGCTAGGGCCAATGTAGAAGCAAATGAGGCCAGGACTGCTGTCGCATTGAAAGTGGCCACTGAGGAAAAAGGCGAAAGCGAATGAAGAAGCGCTCAGACTGGCCAACAAGATGATTGCCAAGCTGGAGGCCGACCTGGAAGAGTCGAGGCGGGTGAAGGCAAACACCGAGTTTGCGTTTTTCGAGTCGTTCCAGGATGGCAAGAATGCGGCCTTGGTGGACTACATCGAAGAAGTGCCGAAGTTTGAAAATAGGGGGTTCAAACATGGCTGGCTCAAAGCCTTGGATGCCGCTAACGTGATATCGGAACAGCCGATTCCGTACGAGCAAGTGGACGTTGAGCCACTGGAGTCTGACCCCGAAGACACTGAAGACAGTTGAATATTTTCCATTTTGCTTTTGGTATTAGGCGTATGTAGATTTTGCTGTATGTATTAGGTTTTTGTTTTTGATTGTTCATTTTTGTGAGAAGCTGATATAGGGTAGTTTTCATTTGTAAAATGAATTCTATTCGTGCTCAATTTACGATTGAAAATTATTTTTGCTATTAAGAATGGAAATTATTTTTGCCTTTTGTGCTCGATGAATGTGCTTGTTAGCAGCGAAGTAAGATGTAAAATCATGAAATGAATGAAACAGGCTGCCGCATTAAAAATAACTGTAGAGTGTTGCAGCTTAGCCGAATATATTAGTGAATGTGCCCTTGCCGCAGCAAGTTAATGAACCAGTCAGACTAATGAACCAAGATAGTCTGAAAACGGCAGTTTAGGAATTTGCTGGGGTACAATGGAAATTTGGCTGAGCTCTGATAGTTATGCCGAATAGATTGATGAATCTGCCCCTGCCCTAGCAAGTTGATGAACCAAGACAGACTGAACACAGTAGTTTAGGAATTTGCTGGGGCACAATGGAAATTTGGCTGAGCTTTGATAGTTATGCTGAATAGATTAATGAATTTGCCCTTGCCCCAGCAAATTTATGAACCAAGACAGACTGAAAACGGCAGTTCAGGAATTTAATGGGGCACAATGGAAATTCGGCTGAGCTCTGATAGTTATGTCGAATAGATTGATGAATCTGCCCTTGCCCCAGCAAGTTGATGAACCAAGACAGACTGAACACGGCAGTTCAGGAATTTGCTAGGGCACAATGGTAACTCGGTTGAGCTCTGATAGTTATGCCGAATAGATTGATGAATTTGCCCTTGCCCCGGCAAGTTTATGAACCAAGACAGACTGAACACAGCAGTTCAAGAATTTGCAGGGGCACAATGGTAACTCGGTTGAGCTCTGATAGTTATGTCGAATAGATTGATGAATCTGTCCTTGCCCCAGCAAGTTAATGAACCAAGACAGACTGAAAACGGCAGTTTAGGAATTTGCTGGGGCGCAATGGAAATTCTACAGAGCTCTGATAGTTATGCCGAATAGATTGATGAATCTGCCCTTGCCCCAGCCAGCACTTGAACTGGGACACCGAAAACAATTAATGGCATGAGGCTTTTGAAGTTTAGCATCAATGATATCGCCTCGAGGGTGCTGCACCCATAAGGAATAAATGGGCTGCTTCGTGCTCGTAAATTCTATTAACGTGCTTAGACTCGACAACTCAGACCAATCTGTTGAGGAAGGTTAGACAAGCGAGAATGTCAAACAGACTATACTTCAACAGTAGAGGAGAGGGAGGACATTGGCTGAGCTGGAAGGAGAGATGAATCGAAGTGGTGAACCTATGCGCACGGGCAGTAGGACTTCGAGGGAGCGGGAGAGACGCCAGTCTCCACGTCGTTGAAGTAGGTCACTCAGGAGGGAAAAATAGCAATGGGGCAAATCCCTTCAGTCCCGCTCCGGAAGAGAATCCGATACAACACCGCGCCCATTGAGTTTTGCGATTTTTGTGGGGAATAAACCTATGACGGAAGCGGATTCAATCGTTAATGACCCAAATGTGGCAGTTGAGTTCGCTCGATAGATTTTTCCACCTGAAGTCCAGCAGTCGATGGTCGGTCGACAGGACTTCGAAGTGTTTCAGGAAGGCGTTCATAGGGTGGTGAAGGGGCTGTACACCGCCTATGAAATCGGCATGCGCCTTCGTGCCGTATGGCGGGTTATAAAGCAGAGAGACGAACGCATCCGAAGCTTAGAAGCTCGTGCGGAGAAGGCTGAGCATGAACTAAGGAAGGTCAAGACTGCCGAGTTACAATCGGCCGGCCATCCTAACCCGGTCGTGGAGGAAAGGGTGACCCAGCGGCTAATAAGTCATGCGATTGCCAATCGAGATATGGCTAGTGTAGACACCCTATTTTTGACCGCCTTTAAGACTTGGGCGCTACTGATAGTTTACTTGGTGATGTCAGATGTGCAGGGCAAAGGTTCGATTTCTTCGGTAAAAAGAGAGACAAATTGCAACCTCACACCCCTTTTTGGACCAAAACTATTTTGACCAAAAGATTTTGAGACCTTAAAACCCTCGCTTTCAAAATATTTTTGAAACAAAGTTCCTACGATGTTCCGAGGCTCGCATCTTGTTAAATGTTGTGCTTTTCGGTAAACCGAGCAAGGACAAAGTGGAAATAAATGGAAGAGAGGTGAACTCTTTGAAAAAATCTTTCAAAACACCTTGTTTAGGGGTTTGGAGTTGAAGAAAAGAGGAAAGGAGAGAAGAAACCAAGTTTGGGAGAAGTTTGGCATGAATCCGGGTAGGATCGAAACTGAGCGGCTTCACTAAAATGAGCATGACTTTTTTCACACTTGGAATTTTGACGTGAGGCTGCCACTATTGGAAAGCTTACTTCCGGGGCTTCAATTTGGACACAAGAATGACCTGAAAAATGAGTTCAGATGAAGGAGATATGCCCATTTGAAGTTTGACCTGCTGAGCGGATTTTTGCTGTCGGCCAGAAAAGTAACTGGTCGGCCGGTTGAGGTAGCCTGCTGGCCAGTTATGTCCCAAACTCAAATTTTTTGCAGATATTTCTCCTTCAGCTGTTTTCATAATGTGCCAGTTGTCCTAGCTCAAATATTTCGACCAAGGCTCCTCTTTTTGCTATATATTGAAGCCATATCTCATATATTGGAGGGTTGACAAGTTTGGGAGCCTTTCTCTCTAAATCTCTCTCTCTCTCTCTCTTTCTATAATTTTGTGAGCAAAATTCCAGCCTCTCTCTTTTCCTATATTGTGCTTAGAAGTCAGAATTTCCTACACTCTTGCAAAGAGACCCTAGACCAAACACCTCTACCTTGTTGCTGAGGTTCTTGGAGGTCCTATTTGAGCTCTCAAAGCTGGTTTTGGCTCAGATTTTCACCTGTTTTGTTGCTGTGCTTCAAGGGTAAGCACTTTTCCTTTTAAAGCTTTGTTTTAGTCACTTGTTTTGCCACCTTTGCAAACTGTTTTTAGGCTGGTTTTCAACTGAAAAAAACTTTGTTTTTCAGTCCTTAAAATGGCGGTTTAAAGCCATTTTGTGCTAAGGGGTTGTATCCCCCTTCTTGTTGCCTATTTGTATGTGCCTTGCATCATCTCTTAGCATGTAAAAGTCAAACTTTTTGGGCCTTTTAACCACTGAAAATCAGGGGTATTTCAGTGGTAGAAACCTTGTTTTGAAGTCCAAAAATGGAGGGGGTAGCCTCTCCTCCTTGTGTTTTGTCTACTAGCTTAACATGCTCCATGTTTTAGCTTATTTTTCTAGCTTTTGTTAGCTTGATTCAAGCATGTTTTAGGGCTGCTTCAGACTTGTTTTAAGACTGTTTTTAAGTGTTTGTTGTGTTTGAGCTTTGTTTTGCATAGTTGTAGTGTAAGTGCCTTAACTAGCTTTGAGTTTTAGGGCCTCTAGCATGCTTTGCTTGGGTTGTTTGCATGATATGGCATCATTTAGTATGTGATTTTAGAGCATATACCTCTGTCACACTCTCACATGCATCACTCTTTAATTACTTTTGGAGAGTTGTGCTTTGTGCCTTGTTTGTGAGCCAACACATGAGCCTGTTTTTCTTGCCATCTATGCTTCAATTCCAACATGTTTTAGCTACTGATTTGGCATGATTAAGCTCTGTTTTGAGCTGGTTTGATCACATGAGCTTTGCTTTGTATGCTTGTAGTGCAATTGTGCTAAATTGCCTAGCATGTGCTATTGTTTTGGTCTCTTAATATAGCTATTTTAGCTTATTTCAGCTTATTTCAAGCATGTTTTAGAACTCTATTTAGGGTGTTTTAGGACTGTTTTGGACTGTTGGTCCCTTTTGAGCTTTGTATTGCATGCTCATAGTGTAATGCTTGTCACTAGTCACCATGCCTTTGGCCCTTAACATGTTGTGCATGCGTTGCTTGCTTAGTTTAGTATCTTTGTCATGCCATATCAGCACTAAATATCTGCCATCTCCCTCCATTCTTCATCTTTCAATTTGCTTTTGAAAGTGGTCTTGAGCCCCTTGATGGCTTGAATGTGAAATTGAGGTTCGCATGCCTAATGGTTTTAATCCTCCCTTGAGGATTTCTACTAACCAACAGCATGAAACCTCTTTCATGCTCAAGGCACTTGTGGCTTAGACCATCTTTCCAATTAGTGAACTTTTCACATTGGACTTAACCAGTTAATGAATGGCTTGGTAATGTAAAATGTGTAAACAAGAATTGAACTAAGTAAAACATGTAAGATAAGCATTTGTATTGTATTGCATGTGTTTGGATCGGACGTTAATCCAAACACAAGAAATGTGGAACGTTTTATACTCAAAGTGATGAAATGTGTCACATTTCTTGGTCGCCGACACCCTTGATCATGCATGATAGGATGGAGGCATTTTGTGTATTGTTTGTGCATTCACTAAGCTTGTGCAGGCTTGGTTTTCGGGCCATCATGCATTGAAATGCTTGGTTGGTGGTTTGAGAGCCGAGTGCCACTCTCCTTTGAGCTTGAGACATGATGAGGAGGGTGGTAGTACACACATTTCTTGCCAAATACATTGTCTTGGCTCTATTGCTCTCTATTACAGCAAAGGCAGAATTCTGGAAAGAGAAGTGGTTGGCCGGCCACTTGCACTAGCCTACCGACCACTTATACTGGCCAATCGGCCAGTTGAGGTAGCCTACTGACCAGTTGAGGTAGTCGCCCGGCCACCTGCAGTAGAAATTGTCCAAAATGTTCCTGTGTTGGGGGCAGATGCAATCTGGAAGTTCATATGATGTTCCGAGATCATCGCGAGTGCAAACAGAGGCAACTCATGGCAAGGCAATGTATTTTCGGGCGAAGCAAACTGAGCATGCATGTCTCCCTCCCCTTGAGGCCATTTTTACTACTTTACTTAGCTAGTTAATTTACCGATTTTGTAATTAATTAGTTAATGTGCTTAGCTAATTTAATTGATCTCTGTAATATTCTAATTAGCTTAGCATAGCTAGTTTCAATTCGGTTTGTAATAATTAATTAGCTAGATTAGTTAATTAGTTAGTTTGTAATAGTTAGCTTAATTAGCATAGCTAGTTGGCTTGTTTATTTGGACCCTCCTTTGAGAGGGAGAATTAATGTTGTAATAAGCGTGTGTGTGTGTGTGCATGTCTTCCAACCTCACTTCTTTCTCCCTTTTACTTAACCGCTTTCGATGGTTAGTTTTAGGGCATTTTTCAATTAGCATACCTTATGCTTGCATCATTCATTTATCTTGCATGCACCAGGCTCGGTGTATCATTCAAACTGCATCGTATTTCAAAACACTTTCTTAAATACGTGTTTCAAAGCATGTTATCAAGTGTTACATTCATATGCCATCTTAGATAGTCGAGCCTATTTTAGTTGCATTTTTGCATGTGTTGCATTAGGTATCGTAACATAGCTAAGATCATGCATAATTTCTAACTAGTTTTCTGTTTTAGCTTGGAGTACACTGTAAGTGTTTACGCTTTAGCATCCTTGCATGAGTGTGAGTGTTGCCATGATAGCATGCTTGCCATGAGGCTATGTGCTTATGTGTTTAAACCGCATGAATGTTTGTGGATGAAGGCTTTGTTACTTGAATTGGGACAATTTATCGATTGTGAGTTTTAAGCTCACTTTGCGAAGTGGCAAATCATATTTTAAAGCCCACTTGAGGGTGGCAAATCCGCGCTTTAGCTTGCTTACGAGTAGCACTTTCAAACCATTTTCAAAAACAAACACGAGTTGTTTTGTTCCAATTCTCATGATTGAGTCTATACTTGTATGCTGTGCGTATCACATAGTAAGTTAGTTAATAACCAAAATAAGAACATATGTGTTTATAAAACAACATATCATGCTTAGTAGAGGCCGATCTTTGATCGGGCGAGCGGGGGTGCTCATTTCAGGACCTTCCCCTCCGTACCCAAGTTCCCGAGCCAAGGCAACTTTGGTGATGATGGACATGTGGGCTTTGGCACGAGTCAGGGTTTCCTAAATTTCCTCCAAACAAAACATTTAGGTGGCGACTCTGTAATCTGGCAAAGCAGTCAATGTTTGGCGCTTTTTGATTCAAAATTGATTTTTCAAAACCAATTGCCAGATTTGAACTCTTTGGTGATTTATCAGTCTCGTATTGCACTTTGTGAGATTAGACTCAGAACCATGACGGGAGTCCGAACTGTAGGACGACCAATTCGCGCCCTCACCGAAAGGGGGGGCGCGCGGAGAAAGTTGGGTCCACAACTAGCATGTTTGTAATTGAGATTGCCAAGACTAGGGCTTATGAAAAAGGCTTTCATGACGACCGAAAGGTCGGGATAGACAAGACCCGGGAAAAACTTGCTGAGGAGGTCTGCCGATGCGAAAATCGTGGATTTAAGCACGGTTGGATCAGGGCACTTCAAGCTGCGGACGCTCTTTGAGCAGCAGGCGTTGATTCGGCGTCGCCGCTATATCAGGGTCATCATTTTCCTTTTTCCGCCTTCGAAGTCGAGAAGAGTGATGATGAGGGAGATGCTGAATAAAAGTAGATATTGTAATGCTTAAACGCAGACTGAGTGCAAATTATGTAATTATTGGTTAATTTAATAAAACACGCTATTTTAAATGTTTGCATGTTTCAACTTATGTTTATACACTTTGTGCCAATCGATCAATTTAATGAAACATTTCATTTTGAATGTTTGCATGTTTCAACTTTCGCCGTGTATCGAGATAGCCACGTAGGGCGCTTCGAATCCGGAGTCTTATTTGGCTCAGGCATGACCTGATCGGATGGGGCTCCAAATTCGGAGGCTTCTTTATCTTGGCCAATCGTGAGATCCACGAAGGGCGCTTCGAATCTGAAGTATTTATTCGGCCCAAACGTTACATGCTCGGATGGGGTTCTGAATTTGGAGGCTTCTTTATCTTGGCTAATCGTGAGATCCACGAAGGGTCCAGAGTCTGTTTCAGCCCAAACGTGATCTACACGGATGGGGCTCCGAATTTGGAGGCTTAACTCGGCCAATCGCGATATCCATGAAGGGCGCTCCGAATCCGGAGTCTTTTTTCGGCCCAAACATGACTTGCACGGATGGGGTTCCGAATTCGGAGGCTTAACTTGGCCAGTCGCGATATCCATGAAGGGCGCTCCGAATACAGAGGTTTATTCGGCCCAAACGGGATCTGCACGGATGGGGCTCCGAATTCGGAAGCTTCTTGGCCAATCGTGAGATCCACGAAGGGCACCCCGAATCTGGAGCCTTTTTTTGGCCCAAACGTGACCTGCACGAATGGGGCTCCGAATTCAGAGGCTTAACTTGTCCAATCGCGATATCCACGAAGGGTGCTCCGAATCTAGAGGCTTATTTGGCCCAAACGTGACCTGCACGGATGGGGCTCCGAATTCGGAGGCTTAACTTGGTCAATCGTGATATCCATGAAGAGCGCTCCGAATCTGAAGGCTTATTCGTCCCAAACGTGACTTGCACGGATGGGGCTCCGAATTTGGAGGCTTCTTTATCTTGGCCAATCGTGAGATCCACGAAGGGCGCTCCGAATCTGGAGTCTTTTTTCGACCCAAACGTAACCTGCACGGATGGGGCTCTGAATTCGGAGGCTTCTTTATCTTGGCCAATCGTGAAATCCATGAAGGGCGCTCCGAATCCGGAGTCTTTATTCGGCAGACTTTTGAACTGAGTTTCATAATGAGAAAATAGGAAACTTTGCATTGCAAAAGTAAAATATGTACATGGTGAACCATTCAAAACAAGTATCATGCCCCACAGGTCGGGTTTAATGATAGAATTTACGCAAGTGCGTTGAATTCCAAGGCCATGGCAGACTCCTCCCAGTCATGTCTTTGAGCCGATATGCCCCTACTCCCGCGATTAAGTTGATTTTATAAGGGCCGTCCCAATTAGGACCCAATTTTCCATCAGCCGGCTTCTTGGCAGCTGGAAGCACTTTCTTCAGGACCAACTCTCCTGGTGTATAGCGGCGTAGCTGAACACGTTGATTATACGACTTAGCAAGCTGCTGTTGGTACCATGCCATGGATGCAAGGACACGGTCTCTTCATTCTTTAATCAGAGTCAAATCCAAGGCCAGCATCATGTCATTTCGGCCCATATCAAAAACTTTTGATTTCAAGGCTGGGAGGCCGATCTCCAAGGGGATGATTGCCTGCGTTCCGAAGCACAAAGCGAACGGCGTCTCTCCAGTGGACTGCCTCGGAGTAGTGCGATGAGCCCATAACATACTCGGCAATTCTTTGATCCATCTGCCTTTAGCTTTCTCCAGCCTCTTCTTGATGCCGTCTAAAATAGATTTGTTGGAGGCTTCAGCTCGGCCGTTACGCTATGGATAAGCCAGGGTGGAAAAATAGGGCCGAATACCATCTTGCTGCACAGTTCTCAGTAGACACCGCAATCAAACTGGGTGCCGTTGCCTGAAATAAGTGCTCTTGGAATGCCGAATCGCATTATGATATTTCTCCATACAAAAGCCTTCACATCAGTATCTTGAATATGCGTTAGTGCCTCCGCTTCCACCTATTTTGTGAAATAATCTGTTACGACAATCAAAAATTGCTTGTTGCCCGGGTGTAGACACCCCATTTTTGACCGACCTTAAGACTCAGACGTCACCAATTGAGCGCTTGGTGATGTTGCATATCGTGCTCGTTCAGAGGTTTCAAAGTCTCGGCTGCGAGCCTTGCTTCCAGACTTCCGGACTCTTTCGTGTTTTGCCACGGTTTGTGAACCAGGCTCTGTTTTCTCTGTTTTCTCTTCCCGAAGGGAGGGAGAGGTCTCGTAGATCATCTCTCAGTGGCCGTAGGCGACGTTTCGTGATCGTAGGCCATTTTGCCCATTTGGAGTCCGATTTTTGATTTTTCGGAGCCGTTGGCCGTGTGCCTCGGTTCGGGACCGCTTAACCACCTCCGTTTGCTTTGGTTTTTGGCATACATCTTATTTGCTCCCTTTTGAGGGACACTGTGGCTTGAAAAACCAACTTCGTGATCGAACACCACTTCCGGTGCCTAACAGTCAGTTTTTAGGGCCCCAGGCTGCGCGTTTCGGGCCTCGAACCTCCATTTTGCATTGGTTTGGGTTCCTTTTTGGTAGGGATCTCTGTTTCATTGTTAGGAAGGTCATAGAGGGGTGGGAGGCCAATGATTGTTCTGACAACCAGTTTTATTCCTCCATCGCCCTCCGTCGCCCGTTTTTCTCACTTGAAAGCCAATGTTGACCACCCTAAGGCCACTTTTTCTTGCCCCAAACCACATATTTGTGTTGCACACACCTGGAAGGCCACCAATATCATATGGCCGGCCAGTAATTCTGTGTGACCCTTTTGAACCCCTCCTAAAAGTGGCATTTTCTCTCTCCTGGTTCATTCTCTCTAGTTTTTGACCACATGGTTGTGTTGTGCACACATGGGAGGCCACCAATCTGGGGTGGCCGGCCACTAATCATAATTGACCCTTTTGACCCTTGGTCGGCCGGCCATGGGGAGGGCCGGCCGGCCACCTGCAACTTAGATACCCGGCCGGCCATGATCCTCTCCTCTGGTACATTACAAATATGTATTTTGTTTCCCCCGAGATTTTGTATCCGGGGGGCTGCACTTTTGGGGGGAAACTTGAATTCATTTGCCCCCCTTTTTTCCCCCCTCTTTTACCTATATATCCAAGCCATTCCAGTAGCTTCAAGGGTTAGAAAATTGCTTTGAGGCTCTTGCATTGATCCTCCCTCTCCTTCTCTTCCAAGCACCAAAACCTCTCAAGTCCTACACCATTTACCCTACACCCCTTAGCACAAGGCCTCCACCCTCCATTCCAGTAGCTTCAAGGCCATTTCCAGAGGTCAAGGGCTCCCAAACTTGGTCCAAGAGTTGTTGAAGACATAGGTTACAAGGGTAAGTCTCCTTCTCCCTCTTTCTTGCCTATTTTTGCTCAATATATTAGCCATACTTGCTTGCATATTTGGGCTCCGACCCTAACTGAAAATATAATTATTTTGAGCTCATTTTCATGTTTGTTTAAGGGCCTCTCCCTGTTTGAGGCTTCCTTTTAACACTTGCTTCTTTACCTCTCTTGTATGCCTCTTTCTTGCATAGAATTTTTGGCCTATTTGTAAACTGTTTTGAGCTTGGTTATAAACTGTGAAGTGGCTTATTTTGAGCCTTTCTTCAACATTGTTGAAGGGCTCTTCACTATTTGAGGCTTCCTTTTGTCACTTGCCTCTTTATCCCTCTTTTGGCCTCATTTTTGCATGTTTTGTTAGCCCCTTGTGCTTATATTTTTGGGCTCTGGTCTGAACTATAAATAGCCTCATTTTGACCCCCGCTTCATGTTTGATCAAGGGACCTTTTCTTTTTGAAGTTCCCTTTTTGCTCTTTGTGTTTAAACCTCTTTTTAGGCCTTATTTCGCATAGTATTTTAAGCTTGCATGTGCACTGTTTTGGGTTTGGTCACTAACTGTAAAATATCATGTTTTGGGCCCCTCTTCAACTTTGTTGAAGGGCCCTCCTCTGTTTGAGGCCAGAAACCATCACTTGCTTCTTTGTCTCCCTTTTGGCCCATTTCTTGCACAATATTTTAGGCCTGTTTGTGTTTAGATCTGTGGCTTGTTGAAAACTATAAAGTGCTTCATTTTGAGCCCCTCTTCAACTTTTTTGAAGGGATCTTGGCCATTTAGGTCCAGAAGCTTCTACTTGCTTCATTACCTCTCTTACGGGGCCATTTTTGCATGCTAGCTTAGTCCTCTTTGTGTTCATTGTTTGACCTTGCTTAAAACTGTAAATATTCTTTTTTTGGGGCTTCCTTGAATCTGTCTTCACACTTCATGTTCGAATAATGCATGCTTTGCATAGCCATAGGTCATTCCATGTGCCTATTTTCATGTTTCGGGTCTCATTCCATGCATCGGGTGCCATGTTTCCATGTTTCGGGGCTGTTTTGTGTCATATTTTAGCGCTGAAATTTGCATGTTTGCATACCATGTTCCATGCCTTGCCATGCTTTGGTAGAGTGGCATTCGTGCCTTAGGTTCGGTCCTCGGTTTGCGTGCATGTGTGCACGCATTTCGAGTTGTCTCATTTTTCAACTCATGGCCTCTTATGTGAGTGTGGCTAAGGTCCACTCATGTTGGTGTAAGTCCATTATGCATTGTGTATGCCATTTCATTTCATAGCATTGCGTATGCTAGGTTGCATGTTAGCGCATTGTGTATGCCATGTTATCTCGTGCATCGTGTATGCCATTTCATAGCATTGTGTATGTTAGGTTGTATCTTAGTTGCATTTCATGCATATCATGCATATTGCATCGTGCTTGGGATAGGAGTTAGCCCGAGCACGGGAAACGAGGGACGTTTCGTACTTCGAGTGACGGGACGTGTCTCAATTCCCTGTCACCGACACTCTGGATTGCCCATGATGGAGTTAGGTCTTGTTGTGTTTTCATATGCATTCATTCTATATTGAGTTGCACAATTCGACTCCTCGGCCATCATGCATCGAGATACGTGATTGGTGGCACGAGGATCGAGACATGCATACATTTGTGAAAATACATTGCCATGCCCTTTTCCTGCTCTCTGTTGCAGCAAATCAAGAATCGGTAGCCTTTCAAAGGCCTTGCACAGCATTCCGGCATCAATCGCAAACAGAAGCTAATTGGGGCATCGCTGTGGATTTCCGTGCCAAGCAACCCGAGCATGCACCATTCATCATCCGGAGCGGAGTCGAGGCAGTCCCTAGCTTGCATGCTAGTTTACAGCTTTCTTAGTTTAATTTGTTAATTAATTAGGGTTTTGTAATTATTTGGACTGTATTATTTATTCATTTGGGACTATATTATTCTTTCGGACCCTCTGCGCGAGGGTACAACTGTAATAAGTGTGCGTGTGTGTGATGTATGTCTTCCAACCCCACGTCTTTCTCCCTTTTATTTACCCGCTTATGATGGTTAGATTAGGGCATGTTTTAATTAGCATACAGTATGATAGCATGTTTGCATTCATTCATCTGTTTTGCATGCACCGGGCTCGGCGCATCATACTAACTGCATTGTATTTTCAATTCCAAGTTGAATACATGTTAGCTGTAGCATTTCATATGCCATGTTTAGAATAGCCGAGCCTGCTATAGTTGCATTTTTGCATGTGTTGCATTAGGCATTTCTGTATAGTTAGGATCATGCATGGATTTCTAACATAGCTTCTGTTTTGGCTTGGAGTACTCGGTAAGTTTTATGCTTTAGCATCCTTGCATGCGTGTGAGTGACTGCCATGAATAGCATGCTTACCATGAGGCTATGTGCTTATATGATATAACTGCCTGAATGCCTGTGGGTGAAGGTTGGGTTATTTGAATTGGAACAATTCATCAAATGTGTGTTTTAAGCCCACTAGATAGTGGCAAAATCATGTTTTCTAAGCCCACCTGAGGATGGCAAATCCATGTCGTAGCCTACTTGCGAGTAGCACTATCAAACCATTTTCAAACAAACAAACATGAAATGTTTTGTTCCAATTCAGGCGATCCAGTCTATACTTGTATGCTGTGCGCATCACATAGTAAATCTAGGCTAATAACCGGAATAAGAACGCATAATGTTTTCAAAAATAGATATCATGGTTAGTAGAGGCCGATCTTTGATCGGGCGAGCGGGGGTGCTCACGAAGTGACCTTCCCCAATCGTACCCAAGTTCCCGAGCCGAGGCAACTTTGGTGATGACGGACACGTGGCCTTAGGCAAACGATTTAGGGTTTCCTAAATTTCCCCAAAATAAAATATTTAGGTGGCGACTCTGTATCTGGCAAAGCAGTCCATGTTTGGCACTTCTTTCAAAATCTGTTTTCTCAAAACGATTTGCCGGATTTGGACTCTTTGGTTCAGATTTAGAACCGTGACAAATTGAGAGTCCGAACTGTAGTGAGCCCAATATCGAATGGAACGGGGGACTTGTTCCTCCCGGGGTGTTCGGGGGACGTTTACACCGGGGCGTGAGGCAATGGTCCGACGATGTCAAGTCCCCATTGGGCGAACGACCAATGACTAGTTATAGAGCTTAACTCTTCAGCAGACAGATGGGTTAAGGGAGAAAACTTCTGGCACTGTTCACATTTCTTCACATAACATTCGACACCAGTTCTCATTGTTGGCCAATAATACTCTTGCGTCACAGCTCGATGGGCCAAAGAGCGCCCGCCAGAATGGGCACCACAGCTACCTTCATGTATTTCAGTCAGGAGTTCCTCGACTTTTTCCGGATGAACACATTCTAGGTATGGGCTAGAAAGTGATTTTTTGTAAAGCTTTCCTTGCGGATCCAAGTAGTATCGCAGGGCTTTGTTTCGCAGCTTGTGTGCTTCTTTCTTATCCGACGGGAGCTGTTCGGAAGATAGGAATACAGCAATAGAGTCCATCCAACTCGGACCTGACTCTATGACATTGATCTGGACTTCCTTTGAAGGGCCAATGCTCGGCTTAGGGATGAAACCCACTTCAATTGTCCGTTTAATCTCCGTGTTAATGGCGGAGGCTAGGCAAGCTAGGGCGTCTACATGTGTGTTCTGATCACGGGTTATTTGGTTCAATTCATGATGATCAAATTTTGCCAGCAAGGAATTTGCCGTTTTCATGTAAGCAACCATACGGTCGTTTTTGGCCGCGTACTCCCCCCTTAGTTGATTGATCACAAGTTTTGAATCACAAAATATAAGCAAATGCCGAGCACCCAGGAGATGTGCGTTTCGCAAACCGGTTAGCAGGGCTTCGTATTTGGCCTCATTATTCGATGCTTCGAAGCCGAGTTTGACAGTCTGCTCAATTATTGCTCCGCCGGGAGCCATGATCACTACTCTGGCTCCCTTGCCGCGTTGATTGGACGATCCATCACAGTACAACTGCCAAATGTCCCCAACATAAATTCTCCAGTTCAGTTTAGGTTGAATTTGATCAGACTTCAAGTGGGCAAGACCCCTAGTGAATTTGGCAACAAAGTCAGCAAGTACTTGACCCTTGATTGAGGTTCTAGGTAGAAACTGAATATCGTACTGGCCGAGTTCAAGAGCCCACTTTGAAACGCGCCCTAACGCTTCTGCATTGGTGAGTACTGCTCGGAGGGGGTAGTCCGTTAGTACCCCGATGGTATGCCCCTAAAAGTAGTGCATCAGTTTTCTTGTTGCCATGACAAGGGCTAGGATGAGTTTTTCCAAAGGAAGGTAACGTGTTTCGGCGTCAACCATTACCTTGCTCACATAATACATTGGCCGTTGCTCCCTAAGCTTTTCCTTTAATAGTACAGTGACGGCCCGGTCGGAGACTGCCAGATATAAAATGAGTGGGTCACCTGCCGAAGGTGTTGTCAAGAGTGGAACTGATCAGAGGTAGGTCTTCAGACCGTTGAAAGCGGCTTTGCACTGAGAGGTCCATTCAAAAGCCTTATCTTGCCATAGGGTATGAAAGAATTGTCGGCAGCGATCTGTGGAACGACTGATGAACCTGTTGAGTGCGGCGACCATCCCCATCAACTTTTGAACCTCCTTCACCGATCGAGGGGAGCCGAGTTCCAAGATTGCTGTGATTTGCCTCGGGTTGGCTTCGATTCTTTGGTGGTTGACAATATAGCCTAGGAATTTGCCGGATCTGATCTCAAATGTACACTTGGAAGCGTTCAGCTTCATTTTGTACTTGCGTAAAATGCCGAATGTCTCCTCCAGATCGGCTAGATGAGTTTGCTCTTCTTTGGACTTAACCACCATATCATCAATGTACACTTCCATAGTACGGCCGAGTTGTTCCTTGAACATGGCGGTGACTAGTCTTTGGTAAGTTGCCCTTGCATTCTTCAGCCCAAAAGGCATAACCTTATAGCAATGAGTTCCTCTTGGGGTGAGGAATGCAGTTTTGTCTTGGTCCTCCGGATGCATGGCGATCTGATGGTAGCTTCGGTAGGCGTCGAGGGAGCTCATACGTTGATGACGTGCCGTGGCGTCTACGAGTTGGTCAATTTTGGAGAGAGGAAAACAATCCTTGGGGCAAGCTTTATTTAAATTGGTGAAGTCCACACAGGCACGCCAAGTCCCATTTTTCTTCTTTACCACCACAGTATTCGACAGCCATGTAGGATAGGTCACTTCCCGGATTGCCCTGGCATCAAGTAACCTGTTAATTTCTTCGACAACGGCAGCACTGTGTTCTGCGGCTAACTACTGACTTTTCTGAATAATCGGCTTACATTTGGGGTCAACATTTAAACGGTGCTGAGAAACATATGGATCTACCCTCGGCATCTCATACGGCGACCATGCGAATACATCAAGGTTGTCGAGTAAGAAGGTAATTAGCTGATGCCTATCAGTTTTATTCAAGGAGGCGCCGACCATGAAGAATCTGTCGGGTCCCCGTCAATTTCAACCCGATCCAGGGCTTCTGTGGCCTTTTCACTTGGGAGCCGTCCAACATCGTCGAGGCTCTCGCGATCTGGTACCTCAATAGAATTCACCTCCAGCTCTCTTGGTGTCTTTGTGGCGAGAAGATAACATGCTTGTGCCAATTTCTGGGAACCACAGATTTGTTCAATGCCGCGTTCAATCAGGAAGCGGAGCAGTTGATGATAGGTGCTTGGCATGGCATGCATGGCATGCAGCCAAGTTCATTCCATGATAAGATTATATGGCGAAGGTAGCTTGAGGACCAAGAATTTCACAACCACTGTTCAGGAGCCCGCTCGAACTGGTAGTGTGATTTTGCTCAACGAGTATTCTGGATTAGCGTTGAAGCCGAATAATGGATAGGAGTCGGAGATAGGACCGACTCGGTGAATCCGAGTTTGATGAAGGTCTTGTAATACATAACCTTCGAAGTACTCCCCTGGTTTATGAGAACGCGTTCAACAGTGAATTGGTTTACACGTAGTTCAATGACCAATGGATCAATGTGGGGGAGTGTTACGCCGATCAAATCAGAATCGTCGAAGGTAATATTCACAGCTTTATAGGGCTGTTTTACTGGCATGATTTGCTTTTGGAGGCCTGGATGGGACTGAATTGCATGCACGATGGGGGCTGTCGGCAGGCTGTATATCATATGGATGACTCCGAGCGGAGGTGAATCCTGCCGTAGGGCAACTATTTTGGTTGGGTTGTTCTTTCGGACGTGTTGCTGGAGCTGACCATCTTGTACCAACTCCTCAACGTGATCTTTCAAAGCATAGCAACTGTCGGTATCATGACCGTGATCTTTGTGATATTCGCACCGCCTATCCCGTCTCTTCGTGTCGGGAGGTCCCACTATTTTTGATGGCCATTTGAAGAACGGAAGGTGTTGAACCTTAGCCATAACCACACTGATCGGCTCCGATAACTTTGTGTATTTCTTGTCGGCACGCCTTGTGTGCCTACTATCCACTTGAAGCTGCTCATTAGCTCGGTGTAGGCATTGGTCGTTTGATCGACGTGAATCCCGCATTCTATCTCGTTTAGCCCGATTCCGTGATTCAGGGCTCCATGGTGGTACAACGTTTATCGGCTGCACGACTTCAGGCGGGGCCAACTTAGTGGCTTTATGCCCGTCTTTGACCCGGAGGGCATTGTCTTCTACTTTGCAGTATTCCTTAACTTTTTTCATCAACGACCAGACCGTTTTCGGGGGTCGTCTGGTCAAAGAGCTGCGGAGGGCAGTGATGGCCATGGAGTCATTGCAGGTATCATCTACTAGATTAAAACATTCCTAATACCGCGCCGCATATGCACGAAGGGTTTCCCCCGGTTGAATTTGCATTGCCCACAGAGAATCGGTTTGCTTCGGTTGGACCTCATTAGTGATGAACCTTGCCTTGAAGGATTTTTGGAGTTGGTGGAAGCTATTGATCGATGCCAGCTCAAGCTTATAATACCACTTGACAGCTAGTGGTCTCAAATTGCTCGGAAATATTCGACACATGAGGGCCTCATCGTCTGCATGAAGCATCATGGCTTGCTTATAATGGTGAATGTGATCTGTGGGGTCTGATTTACCATCATACTAGGTGAATGATGGTGCTTTGAACTTTTTTGGGTAGCACTGCCCTTGCAATCCGTCGTACAAAGGGGTCATGCTGATCCTCTTCATCTGAATCATTTCTGCTTCGCTTCTTCCGTGCACGTGGACTTACCTCAGAAGAACTGGAGATGTTGGCTCGTCCTTTCTTTGTAGATTCTGGGGATGACGAGTCAAAGCCACTGCCACTATCATGTCTCCGAATTCGAGATCGTCGACCATCCTTTCTCAGAGGTCGTTCCAGGTCTTGGTGCACGGCTTGTTGGGATTTTGCCACTTCCAAGGCCAAATCTTGTCGAAGGTGCTCATTCTTAGCCATCATGTTTTCCAACCTCTGTTCGTTTTGCTTCGCTTGCTCCATAATCGCTTGCATTGCCTCATGTGCTGATGTCGAGGGTGAATCGAAGTTCAAGACCCTTTTTGCGGTAATATTCTCTGGCCCAAGCATGTTGCTTGGAGTGGTTTCGTTTTGTGGCGTAGGGTCGCCAGCGACTACCGAAGGATCTTCCGTCACGCCCGCCATGGATGTGCTTGAGTATTCCCACAGACGGCGCCAATTGTGGGGAAATGATTCTAAAAATACTCTTTGGATCCAATGGGGCACTCGAGATCCTCAGCTAGTAACCTGAAAAAGAATGAACACTCCGGTCGGGGGTGCCAGAATTAGTACTCCGACGGATAAGTCAGTATATACTCTCTCGATTGCTTATATCTTAAGTTAAGCGTACTAGTTCTCACATACCTCACTTTGGTTGTTGTTCTTCTATTTATATATGCCCCTGGTCCTCAGGATAGGGCCCACTATTAATCCGTCATGTGACTGCTCACTCGGCCATTCTTTCATCGTATTCCAACTTTCAATCGACTCCTCATTCAACTGACTTTATGGCCGAATAATTTATTCAGCATCTAGAACGCACTAAACGGAGGCGAGTATAATATATACCGATTGACCAAATATGTACTCGGCCTATTTGTGTCCCCTTTTATCCGGCTCCCACAAATAATCTTAGTGAATTTCTAAGGATATGAAAAATAAGTTTGGTGAATTTCAACAGATAGTGGAAATATGCTTGGTGAATTTTAATAGATAGATAAAAATTTGAACAGATTGGTTCAAAAAATCAAACAGATAAAAATAAAAATTTGAATAAATAGGTTAAAATAAAATTTTCAACAGATAGGTGGATGATGAATGCATTACTCACATTGAGTTACTTAAAAGGCCAACCAAATTATGCAACCAAAGAGAGAATAAGTCGGATTGTTGTTGGTTTAACAACATGATTAAAAATTTCATCAAAGTCCAACCCTACTTCTTAATGACAGCTTTTAGCCACAAGACAGGCTTTGTACCTTGCAATACTGCCATCAGGATTGTATTTCAATTTGTATACCTATTTACAGCCCATAATATTTTTGTTAAGAGGCGGAGAAACAAGGAACTAGGTACCTTGTTTCTTCAAAGCAGTAAATTCTTCAGCCATAGCACAATGCCAACATTCAAATTTGATAGCAGCAGAGAAAGTAGTAGGCTTAATTTGAGAAGTGGAAACATTAAAACAATGTTTAGGTTTAAAAATGCCAGACTTAGATTTGGAAGGAAAAGGCATTGAAATAGGTGGAGAAGGAGGAAGAGGATCAGAAGGCACAATAGAAACATAAAGAGAATTAGATGGTGGAGCAGGAGGAAGAGGATCAAAAGGTGTGTCTAAAAGATTAAGAGAATTGGACAGTGGGAAAGAAGAAAGCACAACAAATGTTTGTAAGTCCCCAATAGAACCACCCTTATCCTTAATGATATATAGGGGTGGTAATATGGATTTATAAAGGATTTTTCCCACAAAAAAAAAAAAAAAAAAGAAAAAAAAGAAAAAAAAAGGACCAAAATATTAAAAAAAATTCACTAAAAATAAATAAAATACGAATTGAAAACTTAAAATTTGATTTTGAAAACTAGATAACCCAATAGAGTGTATAATTTTCACTCTCAAAATTTTGTTTTGGTTCTTTATATTTTAATTACAATAATCAAGTCATCAAATTTTAACTCAGTATGATCTTTCATCCACTTACCTTTAAGAATTTACAAATATAAACACATTTTAGGAGCAAAAATATTACTTAATAGTCATATTTTATTTTCAAGATTATTTCTAGGTTGTAACCTAGAAGGCAACCTAAGAGGAGGTGAATTGAGTTTCTAAATAAATTGTTAAATTAAAATTTTAGCCCAAATAAATAAATAGATAAATAAATATAAATAATAATATATATGAGAGTAATAAAAAATAAAATGAGTAAAGGGAAGAGTTCTCTACTATTCTTTAAATAGTAATAACACCACTAGCTTCACGGGTGCCAATGAACCTTTACAACAAGTGATCAACCCTAATCATTCCAACCAAGTGATTTTATCTAAAAAATCACTTACAAAAATTATCATTTTTTTTTACAAGAATAAGAATAAGGGATATAAGACCATTTTACAATAAAAGATCAAAATCTCAACAGATTTTCTCTCAATAGAAATAATTAATCATTGAAAGCACACAACACAATATTTGGGAATACTTCAATATCACAAAATTTTTTGTTCAACACTTGTATTTTTATCCGAGCACAATGCCCCATTCATAGCACAAAATCTACCCATTGGGAGGAGAGACACTTCTCTTGTGATATCACGAATCACGTGGGCACACTCATTTTTTTGACTTGGTGACGCTTAAAATTGCAGCTTGGATTCACGTAGAGAACACGCCAAGTTTGAAACAATTGGCCAAACGTCACTTTCGATAAATAGTAATACAATTTTTTCAAACATTTCTCCTAAAAAACAAAGAGTGCACAATAACTACATAATAATTTTTTTGTTAAAATATTTGAATACACAGTAAATTTTCTATTAAAATATTTATATGCATAATAAAATCTCTTTAAAATAACATTTATAATATATATGAAAATATATACCCCTTTTAAAATTTTTATAGTTGTTGTAGAGATTTTAAATACACTCTAATAAAAAATAACTCACCACCCCACGTGGGTATATCAAATTTGTCAAAAGAAGATAACTCACCAATACCAAATTTGTCAAAAGATGACAACTAATCAATATCAAATTTGTCAAAAGATGAATAATAATTGGCAGGATTTTTCAAAACGTGAATAGTGAAATCTTCAAAACATTTATATAGCACAGTAACTTCCATTTAAATAATATTTAACACAGATACATCTTACAACATATAATTTAAACAAATAATATTTTGTGTCAAATAATGTAAAATATGTATACTAAAAATCATGACAAATCTAATGTATTTTAGACATCATCAAAATCAAACAGCATGATTAACAATCTCCCTATTTTTTGTGATGGCAATATATGCATGAATTTGACACAAATTTTTACATGAATAAATGTACCGTGAAAATATTTAACAATCATAATACTGACATTCATTTTCATTATATTTTCTCCACCAATATTAACAAATTCTTTGTGAAATAATTTATATATAAATCAAATTTCTTTTTCCCCTTTGACATCATCAAAATAAAAGGTTAATACGGGTAAAGAAAATTATTTATCTTTTGAAATAAATGCAACAAGAAATATTTAACAATAATGATGCAAGCATTTATCAAAATATAGAAAACTCCCCCTGAATTAATACACATGATCAGAAAATAATTTTAAGAAAACTCCCCATGACGTTATGACGCTACATAAAAAAAATTATGGAATAGTTTCCTAATCAATAGTACCAAGGGCCATTAAGATCCATCCAAATACAACTGCACCGAGTGTACTAGCAAAAAAAAAAAAGAAGAGAAAAGACACATGAAACTAGATGCTTCATACCAAGTAGAAGCAATAGTAATACAATAACAATGAGATTGTAGTACATGCAACCACAAAAGAAGTATTACAAATTGCAAAAATAATTTTAACATTTTCATATGGGAACAATGTTAGTGGATTCGAGGACCGACGATGAATATCGATGAGGATGTAGATTGGCGGTGATGGTGATGACAGGAGTTTTTGGGGATGGATTTTTTGTAGATCGGATATAGATCTTGGTAGATCGGTAATGGATCTTGGTGAATCGGTAACGGATCTTGGTGGATTGAAAATGATGGCGAAGATCAGTGATGAAGGTTTTGTGTAGATCGGTGATGGATCTTAGTAAAGTAGTAATGGATTGATGTAGATTTGTGATGAATTTTGGTAGATTGGTGATTGATGTGGGTGGATGATGGTGGTGATGAAGTCAGAGAGTGAGAGTGGACGCGAGAGAAAGAGAGAGAGCTAGAGCGGGTGAGAAAGAGAGAAGGAATTTATATATAAAAAAATGCTAGAGTTTATTTCTACATTAAAATCATCACTACTTCATATTAAATTTAATAATCTACGATTTATAAACAGAACATAGAATCCATAATATATATATATATATATATATATATATATATATATAGATTTTTGTTAAAACGGATTAGACATTCCAAGTTCTTTTCTTATAAAGCAAAATTGAATTTTGTTTAGGAGTTTTGTAAAAATATCCGCCAATTGCTTGACGGTGTTTATAAATCAATATCCTCTTTTTGAACATGATCTCGTATAAAATGATGTCTAATCTCAATATGTTTAGTTCAAGAATGTTGAACTGGATTCTTAATCAAATTTATTGCACTTGTATTATCACATTTAATAGGCATATGATCATAATATAAATTAAAATCCTCTAATTGCTGTTTTGTCCATAATAATTGAGCACAACAACTTCCAACTGCTATATATTCAGCTTCAGCGGTGGATAAACACAACTGAATTTTGTTTCTTGCTAAACCAAGACACTAAAGCAAGTCCAAGAAATTGAAGTACCACTAGTACTCTTTCGGTCTACTAAACCACCAGCATAGTTGACATCTGAGAACCCGATTAAATCAAATGAGACACCTTTAGGATAAAATAATCCCAAGTTTTGAGTACCGACAAGATATCTAAAAGTTCATTTAATGGTAGATAAATGTGATTTTTTTGGATTAGATTGAAATCTAGCACACATGCATACACTAAACATTATATCCAGCCTACTTGCCGTAAGATAGAGTAAGGATCCAATCATACCTCGATATTTTTTCTCTTCTACAGGCTTACCGTTTTCATTTTTGTTGAACTTTGTTGACGGATGCATTGGAGTTCCCATTGGATTTGAATTTTCCAATCCATATTTCTTAAGTAATTTGATTGTATATTTGGATTGGTTAATGAAAATCACATCCTTTGTTTGCTTGATTTGAAGTGCAAGAAAATATTTTAGTTCACCCATTATGCTCATTTCGCATGCACTTAGCAAATTCCTCACACAAATTTTCATTAGTAGCTCCAAATATAATATCATCTACATATATTCGTACAATAAAAAGATTATCATTTTTAGTTTTAACAAAAATGTGTTATGTCAATCTTTTCTCTATTAAAACCATTTTCAATAAAAAAATTTGCTTAAGCGTTCATACCATGCGTGAGGTGCTTGTTTCAAGCCATATAGAGCTTTTAAGAGTTTAAGAATATGATTTGGAAATTCATGATTATCAAAGCCATGAGGTTGTTTTACATAAACTTCTTCTGAAATGTAACCATTAAGAAAAGTGCTTTTTACACCCATTTGATATAGTTTAAAATCTTTAAAACATACAAATGCTAAAAGCATACGAATGGCTTCTAATCTTGCTATGGGTGCAAATGTTTTATCAAAATCAGTACCTTCTTTTTGATTATATCCTTGTGCAACTAACCTAGCTTTGTTTTTAATAATAATACCGGATTCATCAAGTTTGTTCCGAAAATCCCATTTTGTACCAATGATAGAGTGGTTTTAAGGTCGAGGAACTAAAGTCCAAACTTGGTTTCTTTCAAATTGGTTTAATTCTTCTTACATTGCTAAAATCCAATTTTCATTATTTTCGGCTTCAGAAAAAGTTTTTGGTTCAATTTGAGAAATGAAAGCTAAATTACCATAAATATTTCTAAGAGAGTTTCGAGTTAAAGGATCACCTATAATTTGATCCATGAGATGATTCCGTATGGATTTCCATTCTCTCGGCAAATCTGGATTATCACCACATTGATCTTGATGAAGTTCTTTCAATTAATCTTTTTGAGATTCATCAATTTTCTTAGAGATATCTAAGTTTTCTGTTTCTTGCTCAATATCTACATCATTATTGCTCACAATATTCTTGAAAATATAAAAGTTAGATTCTTCAAATATAACACGTATTGATTCTTCTACAACTAAAATTCATTTGTTAAATACACGATATGCTTTACTTGTTGGAGAATAACGAAGAAAAATAGCTTCATCGGATTTAGAATCAAATTTTCCCAAGTTATCTTTGCCATTGTTCAAAACAAAACATTTACACCCGAAGGCGTGAAAATGACTTACATTTGGTTTTCTTCCTTTTCATAGCTCATATAGGGTTTTCTTTAAAATGGGTCTAATCATAACCTGATTAACAATGCAGCAAACAGTATGAACGGTTTCGGCCCAAAAATATTTTGGTAGAGAGTTTTCACAAAGTATGGTTCTAGCCATCTCTTCTAGAGTCCTATTCTTTCTCTCAACTACACCATTTTGTTGAGTTCTAGGAGCCGAAACATTATGGTCTATTACATTTCATTACAAAATTTTTCAAAAGAATCCTTTTCAAGTTCTCTACCATGGTCTATCCGTATACTTGAAATAATAAAACCTTTTTCATTTTGAAGCTTCCTACATGATCTTAAAAAGTTTTGAAAAGCTTCATCCTTATGAGCTAGGAACTTAACCCATATAAATCTAGAGAAATCATCAACTACAACAAGAATGTATTGTTTACCACCAAGACTAAGTGTCCTTGAAAGACCGATCAAATCCATGTGTACTAGTTATAGTGGTCTAGAAGTTGAAATAATATTTTTTGATTTAATTGATATTCTAGTTGGTTTACCTTGTTGACATATATCACATAATTTTTCTTTTTTTTTAAAAAAAAAATTTAGGAAGTCCAATGACTAAATCCTTTTTAGAAAGTTTTGAAATTAAATCCATGTGAGCATAACCAAGTCTTCTATGCCACAACCAACTATTATCACTAAGTGCAGAAAGGCATGTAATGTTAAAAGATAATAAATTAGAAAAATTAAAAACATAAACATTTTCATGTTGGTGGCCAACAAATACAGTCTTGTTATCTTTGAGATTTTCTATTTTGCAAAAAGATTTTTCAAAGAAACGCTATTTCCCTTGTCACACAATTGACTAATACTAAGTAAATTTTGTTTCAATCCATCAACAAGTAAAAAAATTTCAATAAAAAAGAGAGGGACTTTTACCAATACTACCCACACTGATGATTTTTTCTTTATTGTTGTCTCCAAATATTACATGTCCACCATCTTTTGGAGATAAGGCAGTGAACATAGATTTGTCTCCGGTCATGTGTCTTGAACACCCACTATCCAAGTACTATTTTCCTTTTCCGGATTTTGCCTTGTAGCAAACCTATAAAAGAAATCAACTATTTGATTTTGGTACCCATATCTTTTTGGGTCTGTGATTGTTAGTTTGTGAATTACTAGATTTTGGAACCCATCTTATATTTGTTCCTAATAAATTTTTCCTGTAAGGACATGATGAAATTGAGTGCCCTTTTCTAAAGCAATAATGACAAGTAATATTTGGGCTATTAGATGAGTAAGTTTTAACAAAGAATTTTTTATAAAAGTTTGTTTATTGTGAGGTTTGTGTCCAATACTTGCTTTGTCGAAAACACATCTTTGATTTTCAAGTAATTTGTTTAAATTTTATTTTCCTTGGGTAAATTTGAAAATTATTTTATTTAAATCTTCGATTTTTTTTTTCTTCTAAAGAATTATTTTCAATTTTCAAATCATTTGAAGAATTTTTTAAAGAATAATTTTCCTTTTTCAAACTTTAATTTTTGTTGATAAGCAAAACATTTGATTTTTTAAGAGCAGAATGTTTTGAAAATCTTCATGAAGTTCCTCAACAATATCTATTAATTCTTCATAGGAAAGAGAGTTCTCGATTACCTCATCATCTTCAATCCCCATGAAGCAAAGATTTGCCACTTCAAAGCCGCTTGATATGCTATCTGAGCTACTGCAATCACTTTCTCCCCATGCTGCGATAGCCCTTCTTTTGCTCTTCTTCTTTTCTTTCAACTTTTTTAGGTTGGGACAATCATATTTAATGTGACTTGATTTCTTACATTCATAACAGATTATTTGATCTTTCTTTTCTTCTTCATCTTTATTAAATGATTTTTTGTGAAATCTTCTTTTAAATTGTTTATCTATTTTTAATAAATTCTTGAATTTTTTTGCGATCATTGCTGTACGGGAAAGAAATAAACCTTCTCGTATAATCCTGTTGATCAAGTCTGCGCTCCTCCGTACGACGTCGCTTTACTCCTTGAAAACACAAACGTGAGCTAGCCGGCTGGTGTGTGCTGGAAACCCCTCCGATGCCTAAGTCAGAAAAACAGACAAGTAGACAAGAAGCTCTGTGAATTTGAGAATCAAAGTTGTGTGTTACCTCTCCAAAGGTGATGTTTGTGAGCTTTTATAGGTTTTGCGTGGCACAATCCTGGTAGGACTTTTACTCCTCCATGCAGAGTCCTCCTAGGATTCATACTCCTGAAGGATAATGCTTATCCTTCAACCCCCCCTCACTGCTTAAACCAAGTGAGATGGTTCTTCCATGGCCGACCTACCATACGACCGAAGTAATCACGACTATGCTTAGCCGAACCATACCTAGTTCGGTTCTTTGTCCATAGTTTTCAACAAACCATGTATGCCCAAAACCGAACTATCTTTTACCAAGGTTTAGACCAACCTTGTTTCACTGCGCCATGACTGGTAGAAGTTCAAAGCATCCTTAAACCGGTCGAACTACAAAGCGTCCTTCGAACGGACTAACATCAAGAGTCCCTCGGACCGGTCTACCTTCTGGGCTTGAGACCGGGCTAACTTTAAGCCTCTTCAAGACCGGAGTAACCTTATGACCTCTTTACTCAGCCTTTCGTACTGAGGCCCATAAAGGCCCAGCTCGGCCCAATTCGTATATAAATTACCCTCTCAATTGCCCCTTAATTCCATATGCGTAGCATGATAGGGATTACTTGTCTATAAACCGGGCTAAAGTTTTACCTTTTCAGCCGAGCTAAAAAACCCTTTAGCCTTTCCAGCCGAGCTAAAACTCTGAAGCCTTTAAAGCCGAGCTATATAACCCTCCCAGCCGAGCTAAACTTAAGCTGAGTTGTGCTTGTCCGGTCACAACGTCCCTTCAATCACAGAAACTGAATCGATTCTTATCCCTATGACACGTGGCATGCTGGTATTGGCTTACGGCAGCTGTCGCGCCGTCCTCGTACTCCGTAAAATTTGAACAGTCCCGCGCTTTTTCGTCCTTCCTATCTTCCAAAACACCTCTTTTGAATCTCCCACATCAGTCATTTTATTGTTCAAGCTCTTTCTCTCTTCTGGGGCTCTTTTCGTTCTTCATTTTGCACTTTGAAGAAGCTCATGCTTGCTGCTTTTTTCTACTTCCATTTCCTTCTCTTCACCTGGTAAGTTTTTCAAACCTGTTTTGTTTTTGTGGTCTTTGCACACTATTTCTGTTTTTGCAAAACATATTTTCTTGCTCTACCTTGTGTTTTTTGGGAAAAACTTCATAAGAACCCCATGAACTTCATGAAGCAGTCTGCAGAACACTTGGTTTGATCCATAATTACCATATAACCGAACTAAAAAGTAGTTTGTAGTCGATGTCATTCTATCAGACTACTTAACCGAACTAGCACTCCATGTTGGTACCAGTAGTTTCAATAAGTCAAACCACTTCTTGATAGACCTTAGCTGAGGTATCCAACCGAACTAAGTCTGCACTTAGCATACTATAAAACCTTAATTTTCGACCGAGCTAGGTCTTTGGGGCTAAGCCATCTTTCTAAGTTTTTAGACTGAACTCAGAAAGCTGCCCCTAGAGGCTCAACTGGTCTAACAGAGCCTTCTCTTTAACCGAGATAACGAATCGCTCGCCAAGACCGAGCTATCGAACCCCCTGCTTAATCCGAGCTACCAAGCATCTTGTTGAAACCGAGACAGAACCTATAGCATCCCACATAGCCGAAGTAGGACTCTTATTCTTGCTTTTATTTTGTAGCACGGTCCAATGATCTGTGCTTAACCTCTCTTTTTTTTCACTTTGCAGACTTAGGTTGCCCCGGCACTCCACTGCGCGCTCAACTGAGCTACTGAGCACAATTTTGCGACCGAACTAATTTATCCATAACTTAAAAAATAAATGGGGAAGTATAGGTTTTTGGTAGAAACCCCTGGCGGCCTGGCCGAATTCCGAAGGGATTACAACATCCCTGACGACGTCCAACTTATTCTGGCCGAACAAGATATCGTTCCATGGGGAAAAGAGGGCTATGTACCTTTCACCCTCCTATCAATAATAGAAACCGGGCTAAGATTCCCCGTTCAACCCTTGATTTGTGAATTCCTAAGACAAACCAGAATATGCCCAACTCAGCTTTCCACCAATTCTTACCGTATAATAATGGGAATAGCCGAACTAAACCGCCGAGCCGGTCTTAACCTCGGTCTAGCAGAAATATTCCACCAATACTCCATTGGCTCCAAAGATGACGGCTGGGTCTACTACCTTAGGATACGCCGTTGCAAAGAAAAAATAATAAAAGATATGTTGGATAAGGATTTAAACGATGACAATTTTTTCTGGGTATCTGGAAATTTTGAAGACCACCAAGCCCAGATCCCAGGCCGAAGTATAAACTGGAAAAAAGGAACACCTGGTATAATTACTTCGGTTGGTCCACATGCTTTGTTTTTATTTCGGTTACCTTCTCCTGAACCGAACTAACAATTAGTTTTCTTAATGCAGATTCATCCCATCTTCAATCTTTGTATAGTTACCCCAACCTGAACATACTTCGCGCCACACTACGTTTTCCAGAAAGAAATTGGGCCAAACTTCTTAATTTTGAGCCGACATACCGTTACAGCGGTCGCCGAAAAGCCAGAGTAACAGACTTTCTGCTTGAGGACGCCTCCGAACCAGACCCAACCTTGCCACAAATTAGACTAATCCCACTGACCGCTGAAGAAGAGATGGCCAAGAGAAATAGAGTCAGGGCTCTCTTGATCGAAACCAACAGACCCGAAGTACCGCCACCAAGCCAAACGCAACAGGCCGTTGTGGCCCTTCCTTCTCAACAGCCTTCTTCATCACGCCCATCCAAGCGCGCCCGGTCTACCTCAACCGAGCAGCGTCTAGCGGATGAGGACGAAACCACCCCTCCACCGAGCCACCCACCTATTCCATAACCGGCGCCTTCTGACCGGGCTGGCTCCTCCAAGTGTGTACCGAAGTTGAAATTTAAGAACCGAGATATCCAGGATACCGATTCGGCGGTTGCTGAGAAGGATCACTTGATGGCATTCAACCTTGCCAAGAGTGTTTGCCTTCCAGCAGACATGGAACACCACCAGAACCTGACCGAGCTAAGGGCCATCCGATCGGCCACCAAATCCATGATCCTGGTAAGATGCCCCTCGTCTCTCAAATTTTTCGAACTTTCAGTTCGGTTTTGTCATTGATTTCTTTCCATTCATTTCAGTCTCTTCAGAAGAGCCAAATTGCCCATCAAAAGGTATTAGAGCTCAGGAAAACGGCTAGGCAGGCCATGGCAGAGGTGGAAGAAAGAAAAACTGAACTGAAAGAATCACAACAAAGAACGACCGAGCTAGTGGCTGAGGTAGCTCGTCTAACCGGACTAGTTACCTCGGCTGAAGCTGACAAACAGAAGTCGTTGATCGTGATGAAAGATAAGTACCTTCGTGAGCTAGTCAAGCTCGAAGGGAAAAAGGACGCCGAAATCGCTGAACCGAAGAAGAAGGTGGATGGTGCCAACATCGAAGGTTTCAAGGAGGCGAAGGGCCTCTACATTCCATAATGTGAGGGAGCGAAGGACTTATTTTTCAAGTGCGGCTGGAGAAGTGCTGTGAAGCAGCCTGGCTGTGGGCCCGAAACCGAGGTCTACAATGCTCCTCAGTATTTCATTTCGGCCTCACTAGCGGAGTATGCTGCTTCTGTCTAACAACAATTTTTGCAGGGTTCAGATGATGAAGATGAAGAAAATGAGCCAACTGTTACTCCGGTAGTCAACGAGCAAGGCAATGATCAATCAGCTCGGTTGGAGCCAACGGTTGAAGACCTAACTGTTGAGCCGCCGACTGACACCGTTCTACCAGTTGCTACTGAGGTTGATCTTCCATCTGCAACCGGTGTTCAAGTTGATATTGAAGCCGATCTTGAAGACCTTTTTACTTGATTCTGTACTTTCTTTGTTGCTTTTGGCTCTTGTAACCGGGCTATGGCCCCCCCTTTGTAATCGCTTTGAATCTTGATTAATGAGAATTATCTTCTTTTTTGTTCAACTTTTATTTCGGTTTGATCTGTATGCTTGTAACTGTAATGACTTTTCAATGACTTCTTTTGTTCTAACTGTTATCTCGGTTTGTTTTCCTGTTTGTGCTTGCTTTCTAGCTGCAACTTGAACGAAACACAATATTTTTCGGCCGAGATACTTTATTCTGGTCTTAGCTGAGTAATCTGACTGAGCTTACTAGCCAACCACTCTTTAGCCGATATACGTACTTCGGCTGAAGAGTACCAAGAGTGGTTTAATCCAGTCAACCTTTCTTCAGCTTATACCTTTACTTCGGCTGAAGAGTAATAAGAGTTTAATCCAGCCAACCACTCTTTTAGCCGATGTCCTTACTTCGGCTAAAGAGTACTAAGAGTTGGTTTAATCCAGTCAACCACTCTTTAGCCGATGTCCTTACTTCGGCTAAAGAGTACTAAGAGTTGGTTTAATCCAGCCAACCATTCTTTTAGCCGATGTCCTTACTTCGGCTAAAGAGTACTAAGAGTTGGTTTAATCCAGCCAACCACTCTTTAGCCGATGTCCTTACTTCGGTTGAAGAGTACTAAGAGTTTGGTTATTTCGACCAAACGTCCTGCAGCCTGGATCCTTATCCTGGGCTTAGGAAGGGTGTTGGTTTTTCCAACCAACCTTTAGTTTGGTTTTTTCAGCCAACCTAAAGTAAAGTGTTTGGTTATTCCGACCAAACGTTCTATAGCCTGGATCCTTATCCTGGGCTTAGGAAGGGTGTTGGTTTAATCCAACCAACCTTTAGATTGGTTTTTCCAGCCAACCTAAAGTAAAGTGTTTGGTTATTCCGACCAAACGTCCTGCAGCCTGGATCCTTATCCTAGGGTTAGGAGGGGTGTTGATTTAATCCAGCCAACCTTTAGATTGGTTTTTCCAGCCAACCTAAAGTAAAGTGTTTGGTTATTCCGACCAAACGTCCTGCAGCCTGGATCCTTATCCTGGGCTTAGGAGGGGTGTTGGTTTAATCCAGCCAACCTCTAAGTTGGTTTTTCCATCCAGCTTAGAATAAAATGTTTGTAATGTTCCTAACGTCACTAAAACTAACTTTTTACAGAAAATAACTATGCTGAAAAGAATCGGCTTGTTTTATTGAGGAAAGAAAAAATTACACATGTTTGAAAGAGGAAAGCTAAAAATAAAATAACTTGAGATTGGCGGTGTTCCATGGCCTAGGGATTGCTTTGCCGTCCTTGTCTTCTAGGTGGTATGCCCCTTTGCTTGCTAACCCAACCACTTTGTAAGGACCTTCCCAATTAGGCCCTAGCTTGCCATCTCCTAGCACCAGGGTGTTTCCCATCACTTTGCACAGCACCCAATCTCCGATCTTGAATTGCCTTGGATGTACTGTTTTGTTGTATTTCCTGGATAACTCTTGTTGATATGAGGCAATGTGGACTAGTGCTTTTTCTCTTCTTTCTTCGGCGAGGTCGAGCTCCAATGCTACGGCTTCTCCATTCAAGTCTAGATCAAAATTTTCGCTTCGAATTGTGGGGAGGCCAACTTCCAGTGGGATTACTGTTTCCATGCCGTAGGCTAAGGAGAATGGTGTTTCTCCTGTTGATCGTCGAGGTGTGGTACGGTAAGCCCATAAAACATGTGGAAGTTCCTCCGCCCACTTACTTTTTGCCTTCTCTAGCCTTTTCTTCAGTCCATCCAAGACAACCTTGTTTGATGCTTCTGCTTGGCCATTTGCTTGAGGATATATTGGTGTAGAATTGTAGAACTCTATCTTGTATTCTTCACAAAAGCTTCTAAAGATTTTGCCATCAAACTGGGTGCCGTTGTCTGATATGAGGGCTTTAGGTATGCCGAATCGAGTAATGATATTTTGCCAGACGAACTTCTTCACATCTTTTTCCTTGATTGATGCCAATGCTTCTACTTCCACCCACTTTGTGAAGTAGTCTGTTGCTGCGAGAAAGAACTTCCTGTTTCCGGGCGCTGTTAGAAGTGGTCTTACTATGTCCAAGCCCCACATTGCAAAGGGCCATGGGCTGGTCAATGGTAGGAGTTCTCTGGCCGGCTGATGTATTTGATGTGCGAACTTCTGACATTTCTCGCACTTCTTCACATACTTTTCAAAGTCTGCTCGCATGTATGGCCACAAGTATCCTTGTGAAATGGCTCTGTAAGCTAATGATCTTCCTCCTTGGTGGCTTCCGCACACCCCCTCATGTATTTCGAACAAGAATGCTTCTACTTTACTGGAGTGGACACACTTTAGATAAGGTCCTGAGAAGGATTTTTTGTACAATGCCATAGATGGGGAGAGCCAAAATCGCTGCGACTTTGCTCTAATTTTGTTGGCTTCTTTCTTTTCTTCCGATAAGACGCCATCTTTTAAGAACAATATGATGGGATCCATCCATGAGGGGCCTAGCTCGGCGCAACATACCTCTTCTGCTTCGGGGTCTTCAATGCTTGGTCTTGGTAAGTAGTCGATGAGCAACGAATGAGGGATGGAAGTATCTGCCATTGAAGCGAAGCCTGCTAGTTCGTCTGCTCTGCTGTTTCCCTCACTGCCAATCTGTTCTATCCTTACTACTTCAAATTTCTTGATCTCTATTCTGACCAGTTCTTGGTACTTGGCCATCCTATTATCCTTTGCTTCATAGTCGCCAGAAATTTGGTTTACTACCAGCTGTGAGTCATTATAGACCATTAATTCGGTGGCCTTCATGTAGAACGCTGATTTGAGTCCTGCAAGAAGTGCTTCATACTCCGCTTCATTGTTTGATGCTGGAAAGCCAAGGTTGATTGCTTGCTCCACAACCAGGCCGTCTGGTGAGATGAGGACTATGCCAAGTCCTGCACCATGCCGGTTGGATGCTCCATCCACAAAGAGCTTCCACATCTCACCAACGAATAACTTCCAGCAAGTGGAGGGGTCAGATGATGTTGTGGGGTCAAGAATGTTGCTGGTGTTTTCTTCAAGGTCCGTGCTTGCTGTCTGCCCCTCGCTATCTGATTGTACCAAGTCTTTATTTGTTGGTGAGTCTTGGCTTGCTTATTCCTTGCTGTCTTTACTCTGGTCTGCCATAGGGTCTGACTGAATATCCTGCACCAGGGGTTGCGCTATTCCGGCGTCAATTTCTTTTCCTGGTTTGGTTGTATCAGTCAGGTCGACTGGGCAGATATGATGACTTCCTGGGGTGAATTCTGCGACAAAGTCTACCAAAACTTGGGCCTTTATCGCGGTTCTAGGTTGAAACTTGGTGTCGAATTGTTCCAACTCAACTGCCCATTTCAAGATTCGCCCAGAAAAGTTTGCCCTCTCAAACAGAGCTTTTAATGGGAAAGCTGTGAGGACAACTATAGTGTGGGCGTGAAAGTAGTGCGACAACTTCCTTGAGGCCATCATCAAGGCCAATGCCTGTTTTTCCAGTGGCAAATACCTTGTTTCGGCACCCAGCAATGTCTTGCTGACATAATAGATGGACAGATGTTGAATTCCTTCTGCACGGACCAATACTGCGCTAATTGCGTGTTGAGAAACTGCCAAGTACAGGAAGAGTTCTTCTCCGAGTATTGGGGTGACCAGCAATGGTGGAGAAGACATGTATTTGTTTAGGCTTTCCAGAGCTTGGTCGTATTCTTCGTCCTATTCGAACTTGGCTTTTAGTGCATGGAAGAATGGTCATAGTCTGTCCGATGACCGGCTTATGAACCGATTGAGCACAGCTGCCATGCCGGTGAGATGCTGCACTTCTTTTACTGAGTTTGGTCTCTCCAAATCCTGGATTGCTTTGATCTGGGAGGGGTCTGCTTCTATACCCCGGTTGGTCACAAGGAAGCCCAGGAATTTGCCAGATCCTACTCCGAATGCACACTTGGATGCATTGAGGCGCAACTTGTGCTTCTTCAGGATCTCAAACATCCCGCCTAGGTCCTTGAGATGGTCATTCTCATCCTTGCTCTTGACCACCATGTCGTCGATGTAAGCCTCCATTGTTCTGCCTAACAATGGTTCAGACATCTTGGTGACCATCCATTGGAATGTTGCCCCTGCGTTCTTTAGGCCAAAGGGCATGACTTTGTAACAGTATAGTCCTCTTGGAGTTGTAAAGGATGTGACCTCCTGGTCTGGTTCATGCATGGCGATTTGATGGTAGCCTCTATATGCATCCAGAAAGCTAAGTCGGTTGTGCCCCACCGTTAGGTCGACCAGTTGATCTATCTGTGGTAGAGAAAAGCTGTCTTTCGGACATGCCTTGTTGACTGTTTTGTAGTCGACACAGACACGCCACTTGCCATTCTTCTTTGGCACCACGACTGTGTTGGAGATCCATCTTGGGTAGTGCACCTCTCTAATTGCTTCTGCCTCTAGCAGGTTTCTTACTTCTTCTGCCACTATCTCGGCATAGTGGAGTGCCGATCTACGGGTGCGTTGAATGATTGGTCTGGCGGATGGGTGGACATTGAGTTGGTGACAGATGAAGTTGGGATCAATGCCTGGCATGTCGTATGGCGTCCAGGCAAACACTTCGATATTAGAGGTCAAAAATTCCAAGACCTCTAATCTCTCAGTGCTGGACAACGATGAACCGAGCAAAAAGAACTTATCCGGGTTCTTTTCATCTATTCTTAACTCTACCAAGTCTTCCACCGCTTTCTGATTAGCTGCTTTGCCTACATCTGTGAACAGTTCATTGCTCTCAGATTCTTCCACCGAATGAACGTATCCTTTGGCAGCGCGACTGCCATTCACCGTGATAAAGCATTGCTTGGACATAATCTGATCTCCATAGACCTCTTCAATTACGTCGGTATCATTGGGGAACCGCATTACTTGGTGGTAGGATGACGCCACCGATCGCATGGCATGCAGCCATGTTCTGCCCAAGATGATGTTATAAGTGGAGGGGACCTTTAATACCCAGAACTCCACTTGTTTCGTCACGCTTCCTGCCTTGACTGGGAGGATTATTTTGCCAACGGGCCATTCTAGCATGGAGTTGAATCCAATCAGGGGAGATATCGCAAGTGCCAAGTCTTTATCTTGTAACTTCAACTGTTTAAAGGTGTCGTAGTACATTATTTCACATGAACTGCCTTGGTCTATCAAAATCCGCTTGACATCAAAATCCTTGACTCGGAGAGTGACAACCAAGGCATCATTGTGAGGGCAATATATCCTTGCCAAGTCCTTATCCGAAAAAGACACGACGTTCGTGGCCTCTGTCTTCCCCTTCTTGATGGCAGGTTGGGCACTTTGTACCTCTCTTAAATGCTCAGCCTTTTTGATTGATCCTCTGAGCTTGCATACACGCTCAGGTTCGAAAACTCCATGTATCACATTGATAACGCCGTGAGGTGGGGCATCAATTGGCATTCCGTTGGGGTTATTACGGTCCTGGGGGGCTGGTTGGGCCCCTCCTTCAATGTATTTATCCAGGTGACCTGCTGCCACCAACTCCTCCAGGTGCTGTCTCAATGGCGTGCAATTTTCAGTGCGGTGCCCCTTTTCTTTGTGGAAGGTGCACCGTGATCTTTCGTCATAGTCCTTCTGAGCTTCCCCAAGCTTAGCTGGCCATCTGACGAAAAGCTCGTCCCGTATTTCACTTTGAATTCGGTAGATCGGTTTCTTAAAGACCGTGGTTATGGCAGTGCGGACTCTCAACCATCTTTTATCCTGGTCCTCTTCATTGTCTCGTCTGCCTCGTCCGTTTTTGCTTGGACGGTTTATCGCGTTGACCTTTGCTGAGGCCTTCTTCTCTGGTACTGTGGTCGTGCCAGATTTTGTTTTGGCACATGCGCCATCCTCTTCTACCCTGATATGCTGATGCACTCTTTCCATCAAGGCTTCCATGGTGAGGGGTGGTGTCATAGTGATTGAGTCCCTTAGTCTATTCCTGACTGGAAGGCCTCTTTTATACTGTGCAATGGCGAGATTGGTGGGCAGTCCCCAATCTGGTTGAATGTCTCCCAGTAGCGACTATTGTAGGACCTTAGCGTCTCTTTTTCACCCATGTCGATGGAGAGTAATTGGTCAATCTCCACCGGGATTTTGGTGTTTGTTCTGAACCTTGTGACAAACGCCTCTGCCAATTGCACCCAGGAGGCTATGCTGCCTTCTGGAAGTTTTTCAAACCAAGTCAAGCCTAGATCGCCAAGGCTTGACGGGAAGAGGATGCACATTAGAGCCTCGTTTCGCCGATATACCGCCATAACCTGGCGGAAGTGGCTTAGGTGAATGTAGGGGTCCGTTTTCCCCTCGTACGTAGTGAATTTGGGCTGAAGGAAGCCTGTAGGTAGGGGCGCGTTTTCAATTGCCGGAACGAACGGCGAGGTCTGCAGCCTTGCTAATGCTTTGTCCGTCGGTTCGTAGGCAGGGCGTGGTAATGGCATTCCAACCTCAATGCTTCCATGCAATTGAGGAGCCAATCGTTGAAGGGTAGAAACTCTGCGAGGGTCGCGCGCCCTGGTGTCCTTCTTCCATCGTGCCTTTTCTTCCAGCATGATCCGCAAATCGGATGATCTGGGCAACTCCGTCTGTTTGGATGATGTTTGGTGCGAGTGTGAGGGTCGGTAGGTACTTCCCTCTGTGTAAGACCTCAATGATCTCGTTTTCTCAGACCTGGAGTAACGAGTTTTGGAGGTTCTAGACTGAGTATCGCCTGTCCTGAGGCTTCTACTCTCTGCTTGTGATGGTGTGGAATGCCTTCCATGGTCTTCTGAGCGGCGAGGGGGCGTCTTGTTTTTGCGCCCCTCTCCCGTCACCACTCCTTTTCCCTTCATCTGGCGCTTCAAGGCCTCCATGTCCGCCGCCATCTTCCTTATTAATTCGTCTTGCTCCTTCACGCGGTCCTCCAGAACTTGAGGATCAATCCTCCGCCTTTGCCTGTCAAGACTTTGTGAATGAGAGTGACGGGGGCTGTTAGTCTGCCTCTCCCTAGTATCCCTCCTGGAGTTATATCGTTGGGGCTCCAAGTCCGCCATGGGAGGGATAGAAGGTAGTCCTTCGCGCCTTGCACCCCCATCTGGTGTTTGCTCGTCGATGGCGGATTGTGGTAAATCTTCATTGTGTGCCATTGTTCCTAAAGAGGTAAAGCTTGATCAAGAGGTTTTGTCCTGTCTGTTTTTCCCACAGACGGCGCCAATTGTACGGGAAAGAAATAAACCTTCTCGTATAATCCTGTTGATCAAGTCTGCGCTCCTCCGTACGACGTCGCTTTACTCCCTGAAAACACAAACGTGAGCTAGCCGGCGGGTGTGTGCCGGAAACCCCTCCGATGCCTAAGTCAGAAAAACAGACAAGTAGACAAGAAGCTCTGTGAATTCGAGAATCAAAGTTGTGTGTTACCTCTCCATAGGTGATGTTTGTGAGCTTTTATAGGTTTTGCGTGGCACAATCCTAGTAGGACTTTTACTCCTCTGTGTAGAGTCCTCCTAGGATTCATACTCCTGAAGGATAATGCTTATCCTTCAACCCCCCCTCACTGCTTAAACCAAGTGAGATGGTTCTTTCATGGCCGACCTACCATACGACTGAAGTAATCACGACTATGCTTAGCCGAACCATACCTAGTTCGGTTCTCTGTCCATAGTTTTCAACAAACCATGTATGCCCAAAACCGAACTATCTTTTACTAAGGTTTAGACCAACTTTGTTTCACTGCGCCATGACCGGTATAAGTTCAAAGCATCCTTAAACCGGTCTAACTACAAAGCGTCCTTCGAACGGACTAACATCAAGAGTCCCTCGGACCGGTCTACCTTCTGGGCTTGAGACCGGGCTAACTTTAAGCCTCTTCAAGACCGGAGTAACCTTATGACCTCTTTACTCAGCCCTTCGTACTGAGGCCCATAAAGGCCCAGCTTGACCCAATTCGTATATAAATTACCCTCTCAATTGCGATGTCACCGTCCTCATCACTTGAGCTGTTGTCGTCTTCATCTTTTTCTTGAGTTTTCGTTTTGAATGCAATACCTTTCTTTTTCTTCTTGTCATTGTTATCATCGTCGATTTCATCAAAATTTCATGAGTCATTAATGACCCAAGAAGTTCATCTAAATCGAGTGTGTTGACATCCTTGGCTTCTTGGATTATCGTCACTTTCAATTCCCAATACATTATTAGACACCTTAGAATTTTCCTTACCATTTGACTTCACTGTTAGTATAAACTTTATCAAGATTTTTCAAGGAATTTGTAATATTAGTAAATCTAGTAAACATTTCAGAAATAGATTCATTAGATTTCATTTTGAACAATTCATAATTATGAATAAGTATACTAATACGTGACTCTTTAACTTGATTTGTGCCTTCATACGTGACTTCTAATTTATCCTAAATTTCTTTGGCAATGTCACATGCAGAAATTCTATTAAATTCATTTGGATCAAGTGCACAATATAAAACATGTTTGGCTTTAGCATTTTCTTGAATATTCTTAAAATCATTTTTATCCCATTTATCTTATGTTTTAGGGACTTTCTTTGAGTCAACAATTTTGAAGGGAATAGTTGAACCATTTTTAATAATACTTCATACCTTGTAGTATGTCCCTTGAATATATATCATCATTCTATTTTTCCAATAATTATAATTACTACCACTAAAATATGGAGGGTTGGAAGGTGAGTGATCATCAAAAATTTGTTTTCTTATAATGGTTGCCATCAGGGATGGACCTAGGATTTGATCATCGGGGGCCGGGGGGGGGGGGCAAAAAATAAATAAATAAAGAACGATGGGAAGACAAGTAGGGTTGGATTTAAGGGCAATGGATTTTCATACAATTAACACTTGTGATTTTTCATGCTATTAGTATTAATTGGAAATGGATAAACTTTTAAATATTTGATATAACAGTAATATCACTAATCAATAAGAGTTCTTACATTACAGTAGTGAGAAATAATGATTGGCTTAGTGACAAAAATTGTCTATCTAATTTTATTAATCATTTTTTATCGGCTAAGATACTACTATTCTCATTTAAGCCTTCTATGTTTTATAAAGTGAATAATATAATTACAAATATATTTTAGAACATAATATGTTAGGGAGTTGTTATGGTGTGTGTTGGAAAATTTGGTTGGTTTATAAGGCTTATTTCGGGCCAACTTTGAGCCCAAAATTGAGTGGGCCCCAAACGTCTTTTGGGATGGGTCCGAAGAGGTGATGTATTCCTTGCTGCATGGTAAGTCACACGATGAAGGCGGTTTGTCAAAATCATTTATGAGTGAACGGGAAGTTGACATCATTTTTGTATTTGTGAAATGGACAATTAAAGAAGTAAATACGGGTTTCCTTGAAATGGTTGTCCCACATTGAAATTTTAAAAGAGCTTTGTTGGGTATATAAGCTCTTTGTGTACTAACTTGGGTTGGGCCCCAAGGGGCATCCCAAGTTTGAAGAAGGGAGGAGTTATGGACAAATGGAACCTTGGCTCGAACCACCACACGCGCGCACGTCGCCGCCGTCCAATCGTGCCGTACGCAATTGTGGGTTGGATCGGTTCTTATATTAATTTTTTTCAGAAATTCTTAATGATATTAAATTCAAATTATGCCAAAATTGAATTTAATTTTCTGTCCAATTTTTTACCTCCTTTAATCCGAAATTTCAACAGATTAACTACTCAAAACTGCCCAGCAGTTCCAGATCCGAAACTGCACTGTTTTGACAGATTCAAACTGTTCAGGCAGATCTTACAAATCTGCAGATCTGTTGAAATATGAACTGCAATTGTTCATTTCGAATTCACACCTGTTCAGTTTGAAAATCAAACCTGTTCAGTCCTATAAATTCCAGATCTGTTCCAGCATTTGATCTAATCTGAAAATCAGACTGAAATTTATATTTCTTTGTTGTCCAATTTTCTGCTCCTTTGCATTATTTATTCTTCATTCTAGTTTTAGAGAAAATTAGAGAGAGTATAGAACACAAAGTTCTAGTTCGCCGGACAAATTTGTTTGGAGTGCTACTACAAATTTGTGAAGATCATTGTATCCTGTGAGATAGACGCCACTTAACCATAAGTACCATAGCGGGGCGAATTTGTCTTAAGGATAGAGTGTCACACACTCAACTTGGTCTTTAATTATACATTAGATTTGGTAAAAATAAATTCGGTATGTAATTTATGCTATTTGTTTTATTTGTTTCAATTTATTTATTTTACACAGAATATTGTTCCAATAGTGTGCACTCTTAAAGTGCATTCCGTATACACATTATCACAATATATGTAATAAAACCATAACAAATTGTAAATTTTTTCACCAAATAGTTCGTAACAATTTGCACCACAATGGTTGTAACATTTACACTATACCATCCATAACATAACTACAATAATTCATAACTTTCACTTTAGAGATGCCCACTATAAATTCAACTCTACCACAAAATAATACTACAAATATTTTAACTTTCATTGCAAAAATTTATGTAGCATTCTTCTATTATATTATAGAGAGATGTTAAAAAAAAATATTAAAAACATGAGAATTAAATGGGAGGAAGGCCCACGTAGGAGAAGAAGTTGCTGGTGTTGAACCAATTCTATACATAACAAACAAGCTTCTTGCACAAAGCGAGGGGACCACAGCTCCTATAGGCCTACACTAAGTTCCGTCCCTGGTTGCCATTGATCAACTCTAAAACTGTTAAGTCAAAAATAATACTAGAGCCCTTGCTCTAATACCAATTGCAACCCAGAAGGCAACCTAAGAGGGGGGTGAATTGGGTTTCTAAATAAATTGTTAAATTAAAATTTTAACCCAAATAAATAAATAGGTAAATGAATATACAGAACAATATATATGAAAGTACTAAAAAATAAAATGAGTAAAGAGAAAAGAAAGCAAACTCGGCGATTTATTTTGGTTCGGCACAATCGGGCCTACGTCCACTCCTCAAGTTCCTATTTGAGAGTTCTCTATTATTCTTCAAATAGTAACAATACCACTAGCTTCACCGGTGCTAGTGAACCTTTACAATAAGTGATCAACCCCAATCACTCACAAAAATTATCACTTTTTTTTACAAGAACAAGAATAAGAATAAGAGATATAAGACCCTTTTACAATAAAAGCTCAAAATCTCAACATATTTTCTCTCAATAGAAATAATTAATCACTGAAAGAACACAACACAGTATTTGGGAGCACTTCAATATCACAGAATTTTTTTTTAACACTTGTATTTTTCTCCGAGCAAAATACCCCTTTTATAAAACAAAATCTACCGGTTAGGAGGAGAGACGCTTCTCTTCTGACATCACGGATCACGTGGGCACACTCTTCTTTTTGACATGGTGTCACTTCATATTGCAGTTCGGATTCACGCAGAGAACACGCTAAGATTGAAACAATTAGCCAAACGTCGCTTTCGATAAATGGTAATACAAATTTTTCAAACATTTCTTGTAAAAAACAAAGAGTGCACAGTAATTACATAGCAACTTTTTTATTAAAATATTTGAATACATAGTAAAATCTCTATTAAAATATTTATATGCATAGTAAAATCTCTTTAAAATAACATTTATAATAGATATGAAAATATATACTCCTTTTAAAATTTTTGTAGTTATTGTAAAGATTTTAAATACACTCTAATAAAAAATAACTTACTACCCCACGTGGGTATATCAAATTTGTCAAAAGAAGTAACTCATTAATATCAAATTTTTCAAAAGATGAATAGTGATCGGCCAGATTTTTCAAAACGTGAATAGTGAAATTTTCAAAATATTTATATAGCATAGTAACTTCCATTTAAATAATATTTAATACAAATACATCTTACAACATATATTTTAAACAGATAATATTTTGTGTCAAATAATGTAAAAATGTATACTAAAAATCATGACAAATATAATGTATTTTAGATATCATCAAAATCAAATAACATGATTAACATGGGTCTATCAAATTTTATTGTGGACAAATAAATATTATTATTTTTTACATAAAATGTTTCAAAAAAGTTTAATTCTTTATAACGGTGAATTTTATTCCAATTGAACTATTCTCATTTAATATAAATAACAATTTAATAAATAATTTAAATAATTATTTATTAAATTGTTATTTATATTAAACAAAAAAATAAACAATAATCGGATCGAAAGAACTATGGCATAAAATTTGTCATTTTTTTTTTTATATTTGAAATTATGAATTTTTATGATAAACAATCCAAAAAGACAAAATTTTATTGAAAAGCTTTCTTGAACTAAGGATTCTAAACTTGAATTTTGAACTCAAAAATTGGATCTTGAACTTAAATCTTGGATGGGAAATAATGTGAGAGAATGGGGTTCATATAGGCTCTTGGAGGACTGATTTTTTAACTAAAAAAATGATGTGAGATTCACAAAAACGAATTGAGATCAAATCGATTGTGCAGTCGAAAGCAAAATAGGAAAATGAACCACCGTAGCCGAAACCAACACAACACAACACAAAAGAGCCAGTCTGACCATCTTTTGGCTTGAAAAAAGTGATTAATGGCCGGTTCGGTCATGTGGGGCTGCACACTATTTTTTTTAATTTTTTTTTTTTTGTGTGTGTTTTTTTTTTTTTTTTTTTTTTTTTTTTTTGCTAACACCAAGGGGAGAAAAGGTGTTCCATAACGGATTTTAGGCTTGAACCACATATTGTTTTGAAAATTGGTCCAATTTAAATAATAAAATAGTCCCAAAAGAAAATAGAAAAAACTCTATCCAAGTCTAGTCTTTAAATTTTGTGAAAAGACTATTTTGCTATTGTTTGTTGAAAATCAATGTAAGAGGAGCTAATTTCAGTCTGTTAAATTAATTAGGCCTAATAGTCTAAGGTTGGTGGGTCCGAATTTATCGCCATCAAATGAGCTGAATCACTCTAAGCCTCGAAAGGGTTCGGATCTACGAACTTAGAGACTTACTCAAGTTCGGACTCGAAAGGGTTTGGATCCACGAACCTAGAGATCCGAAGCACCGGGCTTCGAATGGATTCAAACGCAATCTAGAAGTCGCTCCGTTAATGAGTCCCAGAACACTTGCGGGCTCGGAGCTTTCCGGGATCTACGCACCAGAACCATGGGCGTAGTGGAGTTCGAACAAAGGACCCGATCCCGAGGACGGTGAGTGGAGATAAATTCACTCTTCGGTTAAACTATCCTATACCCAGGTCGAGGTGGCACGACTCTGGGGGGTCCATGAGACTCGGCAATATTTAGCGGCAGGACGTCTTCTGGGACTACCCCTGACCCTTTGGGATGGTTAGGGATCATTGGTTAGGTGTGGCTAAGAAGAAGGGTTCGCCGAGAGGTTGCTCTCTTTTTCGGGGTTTTCCTCATCCTCGGAGAGGTCACCTCCTCGGACAAGGTGGTTAGAGAGAATATTCCCCATGTGCCTTGCACATGGGCTCCATCTTACATCATGAGGTGCCTATAAATAGCACGCATCCATGGCTTTACAAGGGATGGATTTTGGAGATTTTTAACTCTTGGGAAAGAACTAATTTCCCTTCTCCATTATCAACCTTGAGAGTGAAAGTGGGAGATCCATGGGAGAGCATTGCCATTATTCTTTCTTTAGCCATTTTGCCTTCTTCTTCATCCAATCTCTTATCTCCATCATCTCCTTTGTTTTTGTGTTCCTAAGTTGAGATTATTGAAGAATCTAAGCCTCTCATCATATTCTAGAGAATTTGAAGTTGTTCTTCAAGGATCTTCGAAGATCTTCGAATTTCCCAACTCCTTTCTTGAACTCTCTCATACATTTTGGCGACTTCACTGGAGAGGCAGATTGGTTAATGGTCTCAACGAGATCTGGAATCCACACAACTCCAACAAGGATGGCGAGAGAAGATGAAGTTCACCAGCAAGGATCCTCTAATGGTGGTGATGACAGGACCATGGCTCCAGATCAACCACTTTTTCTTGAAGCCATTCAAGGACTTCAAAATACTCAGCATGAGATTCTTACCACTCTTCAGAATCTCACTCACACCATGCTGGTGATGAGTTCTAATTTTTCACCGGCGCCAAACGAAAATCAAACGGGTGGTGGAGTTATTCCCGCCGGAGCACAAAACCAAATCCAAGGAGAAGTAGGCCCCAATCAGCCTCTGGCTCATGGCAACACGGCCACAGTAACACATGCTCAAATCGCAGTAGGCGGCAGCAGTTTGCCCATGTCCGGGCTCCATAGCGTGCCAAGCCAAGACCCAATGGTGACTAGGGGAGTTTCTGGTGTAATGAATGGTGCCCCGGCGACTGTTGGTGTCCAGGAAAACATGAGGAGCATGATGGCGCAAAAGGGAGCTCTGCCCGTACCTAATCTTGTTACGCCACCAGTAAATGTTACTCAAGTACCAGGCGGGCCTCCTTTGGTGCCAACAACAAATTTTCAAGCACAACCCGGTATAGCGGCGCCGTGCGGTGGACTTTATGGGCCTCAATTCAATGTCCCATCACCAACTGGCTTGTCTATAGGCGCTGATGGCCAGTATCGTCAAATGTCCTCACCAATGATGAATTCGCAGCACCAGAATGGCCAAGTCGCCCCTAGCTCAGTCTTCGGGTCCATAAGCCAAGTTCCGGGAATACCACCATCAAACTCTCTGCCTCAACAGTTTCTCACTCTCGCCGATGTGCAGGCCATGTTCGATCTCGAACGGGGCAAGAGGACCTTATCCTCTTTGCCTGATCCAGACGTCAAGCCGCCTTACCCCATTGAGATGCTGAGCTATCCATACCCTGAGGGGTATACAGTGCCGAAATTCATCAAGTTCGATGGCAAACAAGGAAATGCTCGAGAACATGTTGTGCGATTCATCGAGACTCTGGGTATTCATGGTTCAAATCACGTCCTCCGGCTGAGAGAATTCTCTAAGTCCCTCACCGACCGAGCATATAGTTGGTATGTTAATTTGGCCCCAAACTCTGTCCGAAGTTGGGAGGAAATGGTTAACAAATTCCACTCTAAGTTCTTTCAAGTGGCGGAGAAGGTGACCACACTTACATTGTGTAAAGAAAAGCAGTAGGAAAGTGAAGACATCCTTGACTACGTCAAAAGGTTTCAGGACAAGGCCGTGGATTACCATGAAGCAGTGGAGGGGAGTTATTTGGTTCAAATCTGTCTAGAAGGGGCATTGAGTAGGTACAAAATGTTTCTAGTTAATCACAAGCTACCCACCTTCTCGGCATTAATAGAAGCAGCTCGGAACATTAGCATTCCTCAGGCTCAGGAGTCCGGATTTAAGGCCAGTTACAAGACTAGTTTCAAATCGTCTCGTGGACCTATTGTTGCTGCTGCTTCTGCTCCAGATACCCAAAATTCACAAGGAGGAGGTCATAGAGGCCAGAAGAGGAAGCAATATAATGGTGAAAAGGGGAATGTTTCTTATCCATGTGGAATCGAGGAGGTAAAAGCTTTAGTTAAGGAATGGGTGGCTGACGGAGAGCTAAAATTGCCTTATATTGAAGAAATGCCATCAACAAAGGACCGTGAGAGCCCTAAATTCTGTGTCTACCATCGTACATTGAAACATCCGACAGAGAAGTGTTGGACTCTCAGGAAAATCTTCAGAGATAAAGTCGAGGCAGACGAATTGAGGTTCAAAAAGCAAGGGACTCAAGACATCCGAGAACAACCATATCCTCAACACCGAGACAAGGGCAAGAATGTTGCTATGATAGATTATGAAGGGCCGATGATCGAGGCTATCGCCAATCTCGATGACGATGATTGTTATCTGGATGACATCCTCGCGCCAAAGGGTGAGCAAGTTTACTGTGGAAGTGCTCTCGATCCAGAGGGCAAAACATTTATGACTCATAGTGAAGATCCCTTTGATCCAGAAGGAGGAGAAGAGTACTATGGAAGAGGAGGACACCATGTTTATGTGGCATCTTGTTTTGAAGAGACTGATGAGATGGTTAACTACGAGCCTCCAAGAGTGGAAAAAGATCCGGATCACTATGCCAAAACCTTGCAAGACTGTGTAAAGTTCAAGCAGTTCTTTGACCAGCTTGGACTTTCCAGGGAGGCAAAAACAGAAATCACCAAGTCTATCATTAATATAGCCGAGGCACACCATGAGGAATGCATGTCGACTGAGGGATCTATCCCGAGGAAGGCAAAAGAGCAATCTAGTGCCATTACTTTCTCCGAGGCTGATCGGAAGTATCCTTTTTCTCACAATCGCCCGCTTTATGTGACTGCTTTTATTAACGGGGTTGAGTTCAAAAGGGCCTTTCTAGATAGTGGAGCCTCAATCAACATTATGACTCGCGCTACTCTAGAAAAGGCCGGAATCTCTAAAGAACGCATTATGAAGCAGCCGATAGTCATCACTGGCTTCGGTGGAGAAAGGAGAGTTACTATCGGATGCGTAATAGTTGATTTAGTCGCCAGAGAGATTCACTCGGCCACTAAGTTCCATATTATCGATTCTGAGGCAAATTATCACATCATTCTAGGGAGGACCTGGATGCATAGATATGGGGCTATACCATCAAGTTATCATCAGTGTGTTAAGGCTAAATGGGGAAAGAAGACGGTGACAATTCAGGCTACAGAAAGGCCTTTCGAGATCCATGAAGCTCATTATTCTGATGCCATCTACTTCACCGAACTGGCTGTCGAAGAAGTTCCCACCACCTCTAAGCCTCGGGGGGTCAAAATTCCTCGTTGGGAGGATATCAAAAATGACAAGGATCCGATGGTAGAATCAAGTAAGCGGGTGATGTCTAGACCAGAAAGTCCGTCTATTCCTCGGAAGGTGATGAAAGTTCGAGAAGGAGGCAAGATGGTGTACTATTTATGAAGGTGCGGGGACTCAGCTTCTTCAGTCACCGACTCTAAGTCAAAAGAAGAGCCTCCTGATAATGATATAGTAATAAAGCCTGAAGTAGCTCCAGAATGCATGCAAGATGGACCGAAGCCTCAGCCCGAACAACTTATTGAAATAGATCTGAGTGATGGACAAGATGCACCGAGGCCGATATTCGTAAGTTCGAGCCTTAGCCCAGAGAAGCGGGAACAGTTGTTAAAGTTGATAAGCCGATACTCAGATGTGTTTGCTTGGTCATATAAGGAAATGCCCGGACTAGATCCTGACCTAGTATCCCACTATCTTGATGTGTTCCCAAACTCCAAGCCAATTAAGCAAGCTGCTCGAAAATATCATCCAGATCACGAAGAGAAGATTAAGGAGGAGATTGAAAAACTTCAACAGGCTGGTTTCATCCGGCCAATACAGTACCCCACGTGGTTAGCAAACATCGTGCCAGTAAAGAAGAAGAATGGCCAAATCAGAGTATGTGTAGACTTTCGAGATTTGAACAAATCTTGCCCGAAGGATGAATTCCCTCTTCCTCACATCGACACCCTCGTGGATGCTACCTCGGAACACCAGATGTTCTTATTCATGGATGGATTCAGTGGATACAATCAGATTAAGATGGCTGAAGAGGACGTAGAAAAGACTGCTTTTAGAACACCTCTCGGAAACTTCTTTTATACAGTCATGCCTTTCGGACTCAAGAATGCCGGTGCAACTTACCAAAGGGCTATGACTGCAATCTTTCATGACATGATCCATCATGTGGTGGAAGATTATGTTGATGATCTAGTGGTGAAATCCAAGAAAGAAAAAGACCATCTCCGAGACCTTGAGAAGGTATTCAAGAGGTGCCAGAAATTCAAAATGAGGATGAATCCTCTCAAATGTGCTTTCGGGGTGACGGCTGGGAAGTTCCTCGGGTTTCTTGTACACAGACATGGTATCGAGGCATATGAAGACAAGGTCAAATCTATCGGAGCAATGCCTCTCTCGCATTCTCAGAAGGAGTTAAAGAAGTTCCTCGGGAAGGTGTCTTATATTCGGAGGTTTATCCCAGCACTGGCAGAGATCTCTGCGCCTTTTGGCTCTTTGTTAAAAGGAGATGCCAAGTTCTAGTGGAACCAAGAGCACCAAAAGGCCTTTGAGAGAATCAAGGCGGCCTTCACCTCGCCTCAGACCATGATAGCCCCGCAGCCCGGGGTCCCTTTAATGTTGTACCTAACTTCAACCCCCAAGTCCATAGGGACATTATTGGTCCAAGATGTAGATGGAGTAGAACGCCCAGTGTATTACATCAGCCGAAAGATTCAAGTAGCAGAAGTCTGATATACTTCGATAGAGAGACATTGCTTAGCTCTGGTATTCACCGCCCAAAAGCTCAGACATTACTTCTTAGCACATCAGATTCAGATTGTTACTAAAAGTGATCCAATCCGATACCTCCTCAGCAAGCCTACTCTAACCGGGAAGGTGGCAAGATGGTTGTTAGCACTGGGTGAATTCGAGATCACATGTGTAGCCCCCAAGGCAATCAAAAGCCAATCCTTAGCTGATCTCCTTGCTCAATTTCCAAGTGGTGACTATGAACCAGTGAATGAAGAATTAAGAGGAGAGGTGCATGCAGCTATGGCTTCTGAGGAAAGCTTTTGGACATTGAGCTTTGACGGAGCAGCAGCCGGAGGGAAAGGAGGAACCGGGATAGTCCTTACAAGCAAAAGTGGGGAACAGTTATATTTGTCTTATAAACTAGATTTCCATTGCTCAAATAATGAAGCCGAGTATGAGGCTCTTATTTTAGGCTTGATAGCAGCTGATAGGCACAGTATCAAGAAGATTCAGATTCGGGGGGACTCAAAGTTGATAGTGAAGCAAGTTTCAGGACAGTTCGTCTTGAAGGAGCCTGCCTTGGCCACATATCGAACACCAGTCCAAAGGCTTCTTGACAAATTTCAGAAGGTTGAAATAGAGCATGTGCCTCGCTCCGACAACAAGTTTTCAGATGCCCTCGCAACATTAGGGGCAAGAGTTGACATTCCAGAGGAAGAGGCAACAATTGTTATCAAGAAGAGAACAGAACCTTCAATAATACTCGAAGACAAAGACTTTCCGGAGGACTAGAGAGGAGAAGTCCTCGAACAACTCAGAAGCAAAGTTGGAAAACTGATTATGGCCAAGCTTGCCCAATTCACAATTATTCAAGGTGAACTTTACTTCCGAGGGTGTACCGAATTCCTAGCCCGGTGTGTTGGCCAACAAGAAGCGAGCTTCCGACTACAACAGATCCATGAAAAGTCTTGCGGGGATGAGGATATCAGTCTGTACAGAAGAATCCAAAGACAAAGCTATTATTGGCCTGAGATGGAGAAGGACTCGAATCAATTACAGAAGAAATGCCCCAAGTGTCAGTCATACATCCGGGAGGATGAGAGTTGCTTTGAAATTGATACCCCTGACTGGAGGCAAGTCTACATTGACTATCTCAAAGAGGGAACACTACCTGAGAGCCCGAGGGACATTGCACACCTCAAGAGGAGAGCGAGGCGGTACTTTCTTAATCAGGACAAGCTTTACAGAAGAAGTATTGAGGGCACTCCCCTGAGGTGTCTCTCCAAGGAGGAGTCAGATCTAGTCCTCGGAAGAGCCCACGAGACTGAACATCAAGGAGGGGCTCGGCTGTTCGAGTAACTTATACACCTTGGGTATTACTGGCCGACCATGGAGTCAGATGCATCCCATCACGTGAAGAGGTGCCAGACTTGTCAGAAACACGGAAATTTGATCCATGCTCCAGCTGTAGACCTGCATAGTATCCGAACGCCATGGCCGTTCCATACCTGGGCTTTTGATCTGATAGGGCCCATCTCCACATCTTCTAAAGGGTACAAGTGGATTCTCGTAGCCACAGAATTGAGTACAAAGTGGGTCGAAGCAATTCCTCTGAAGAACGCTACGGGGCCTGCAGTCGCGAACTTCATCAAGGAGAATATCATTTGCCGGTTTGGAGCACCAAACACCATCCTCTCGGATAACGGTACTCCCTTCATAAACAAATATGTGAAGAGCCTCCTAGAGACTTACCAAGTGAAGCATCACAAATCCACACCCTACTATCCAAAAGGGAACGGGCAAGCAGAAGCCACAAACAAGACACTGATAAGGATTCTGAGCAAGATGATGGATGAGTTTGGGGGGACTTGGTCCGAACAGTTGATAATAGCCCTATGGGCATATCGCACTTCAAAGAGAAAGCCAACTCAAGCAACTCCTTACTCCCTTGTGTATGGGTCCGAGGCAGTGTTACCTATAGAGTTGGAAACGCCATCTGCTTGAATGGCTCTCGCCTCGGGGATGGTATTGGGGCCTCGAACCACCAGATTGGAAGCATTAGAGGAAAAGCATGATAGAGCTGCAAAAGTCATGGAAAGGTATCATGAGTCCATCGCCCGAGCCTATAACCAGACTGTGGTACCAAGGAAGTTTGAAGAAGGTGATCTAGTATGTAAGATTGTAGACCCAATCATGCGAGGACAACCTTTGCCCAAGTTTTCTCCAAAATGGGAAGGGCCCTACAGGGTGGTTTAGGCGAGCTCAAGCGGGTACTATAAGCTTGTAAGGGTTGAAGATGGCTTCCGAACTGGCCCGCTCAATGCAAAGTTTATCAAGCATTAGTACCCATAGTTAGACTCATCTACGTTGAAATTCATTTTCATTTTCTTACTTTGTCTAAAAGTTGTATTTCCCTTACGTTATAAAGAAGCTAGTTTTCTCTATGGTGTATGTTTTATCCCATCACTTGCAGTGAATCTATTATACTTTTGTCAAGAAAGTTGAAGAACTAATGAAAATATTTCAGCTTTTATAAACACGTGCGTATGATTGTTCTTTCCATTGTATCATTTGAAATAAATATTTTATCAAGTAGAATGAGAAAACAATGCGAAAATATCCAAACAGCAAAAATTTTGTCATTTCATTGCATTGTCCTAGATAAAACATTTTTATCGAAAGGGGCAAGAAAGTAATAAAAAAAAAAAAAAATCAATCTCTCCTAAAGACACCCTCGAAGAAGCTGCCCGTCACATCTACATCCGGAGGACAAACAGAAGAGTGTGCCTCTAAAGTCTCCAAGGGCCGAGCATAACCCGACTCAAGTTCACGAAGAGTTGCCTTTGTCTCATCTATAGAGGTCCGATAAGAGGCAAGCACAGACATAAGTTCCACCCGATGACTGGCGTTCGAAGCTATATCCAGGCGCTTCCGAAGCCATGATAAGTCCACTAGGTGACGCTCCATGTCAGAGATCTCTTGATACGCTGTCTCGACTACTTTTCCATTAAGGTCACACAACCGTTGCCTGTCCAAGCTATATAAGATAGTGGCAAAAGACTCGAGAAGAGCAGTCTGAATGAGTGGACACTGGCAAGCAAATGAAGCAAAGGTCTCCGGGTAACTCGAATGCACAAGCTGTAGAACTGAAGCAAACTCAGGAGCTACCCAATAATGGAGAAATGATACTTTGCCAGAAGCTGAAGGAGGAATTGGGGCCGGAAAGTTGCTAGTCTCAGGAATCTCCCCAATGTCTATCGGGTTAGATGGAGGGGTAACTCCCGGCAGAGGTCCCGAGCCTGAGAATGCGGAACGATAAGGGGAAAGACCAAAAGCATCACTATCAAAGTGGAAATCACTGAGATTCAAATCCAAAATATTTGAAGGCACTGGCGATGAAGAACCTCTGGCAGTCGTCTCAAAGGCAGGTGTCCACCCTTGAGAAGGAGAACCGTGAGGAGTCACAAAGAGAGTCGGAGTAGAGTCCGAGGCAGGTGAAGGTAGGACCCCGGTAGCAGCTAACACTGGAGCAAAGTCTGAGGCAGGTGAAGGCAGGACCCCAGTAGCAGCTAACACTGAAGAAAAGATAAGGAAGTCTTATTAGGGGTAGGGAACAGTAAAGCCATTTGAGTAAAGATTTCTCATAGATAGAAGTAAATGACAAACTTCAGAAAGAAAGATTACGAGAGGGAGAATCAATATGCAAAGCCGAAGCAACTGAAGGACTCCTAGCGTCAACAAAGCCACTTGGCCGTACAGAGGGCACCTGATCGATCTCAATGTCTAATGAAGCCTGAACAATAGCAGTCATCCCTGAAGAAGGAAGGAGGGCCGGAGGATGAGAATCACCATAAGTGCCAGAGCGAATCTCAGAAATTTCTAGCACATCCACCTCCACACCATTCCCAAAGGCGTACCTCATCTCTATATTGCTTCTAGAAGCATGACCTGCGGCATCAATTTCTGTGGCATTAATCCCTTCAGTAATCTCAACATCAGCATGGCGAGCCCCGAACACCTCGTCACCAAGATAGCGCTCCTCCTCAGTTACGATAAGACGGTGACGACGCATGCGCGGGATAAGGTCACAAAAATGATCGAAGGACTCAGCCTCATCATCATCATCTATAACCGCTATATGAGGGGTGCACATGTTTACAAGTCTTGCAGACAAAGGGAGGGTGTCGTCCAAGTCTGAATCCGGCCTTGGCAGCCGTAGGGTCCTACACAACAAGGGAAAATAAAAAGTGTTCATTTAAGAAGGTCCAGTCGCAAGAAGGAAAGTAACTTCAAATCAAAAAATTTCGGGTACCTCATGAAGCCTTTTGGAAAGGCGAGGAGCTGAAGGACTGGCATTAGAAGCCCTCTTGTGAGCCATCTTCTTAAGGCGGGTCGTCCGAGGACCAGAGGCCTTATTCAAAGGGACTGGCTCCGGAGAAGTAATTGCCAAGCTAAAAGCAGACGCCCAAGCCGAAGGGTCAGTTGGAGCAGATGAAGTGAAGAAACCCTCGTACATGTGATCAGATTTCTGGCTCTCGGGCAACCGAAGAGAAGAGTCCTTCTTGTAAATCGGTGGAGGCAAACATACGGTCGGTCTACTCTGGACAAATTCAATAAATGCATCGATAGTCTTCCGCCAATATCGCCTGAAGGAGGGGGTGAAAGCTCCTACTCGGCTCAAGCCTGGCATCGTCAAAGAGCCGGATATGGGAAGCACGGTGTGTACAAGTCCGTAACTGAAGCGCCCGTAACTCTTTGAAAATGATAACAAAGGAGGTGCTGACCCCGGGGCACATTGGTCAAACCCGAACTGACATGCTACACGGTTAGGTCTATAAACGGCACTATCAACGCCTTCCTCATGCCATACCGGTAATGAACTCGGACGGATCATGATCAGCATATCAACAAAGGGTGTAGGGATGTTCTTCGGCAAAGGAAAGGACACCGAGCGGGAGGAACCATGATAGATAAGCGGTGTGGCCACACCCACTGGTGGGCATACATACGGCCGTGCCACAAAGCGCCGGGGATCATCCACCAGAGTATTCAAGGATAAGGTGGAAATGGTACGTGACCAACGTGTAATCAATGGCTGGTAAGACTTCGCTTTCTCAAATGTCCGAGACCTATCAGTACCGAGCACGGGGATGCCATCTTTATCCACTATCTCCCGAAGAACCTCTGCCTCGAATACAGTCGGAGCAGGGGCAAATTTTGGGAACCTCTCGAAGAAGAAACAAAGCAGGAATTGGCTGTGAATGAAGGAGACAGGCTCATATCGACCCACGGAACGAACCATATCTCGATGTAGTAGATCCAGCCGATAGTAGAGATTCCCAAGAAATAGTGGAGCCAAAGTGATCCGATCTCCTCGGAAGAGCCTGACTGCCAAGGGGAAGACGAAAGGATTGAGGGAATCTGGAGGTGTGCTCGGAAGAATGAAGAATGAAAGGAAGCAAGCCAAAGATCCCAAGAAATAGAGCCTGGAGCCATACATCGGATCGGCCTCATACTCCCGAGAGTCAGGGTCTGCATCTCTGGCCAATGGCTGAAGATCCTTGAAGAAGTGGCGGATCCATGCAGTATAGGAGGCACGGTCCGTCCTTACTCGACTAGTCCTCTTCGCTGAACCATCAAAAATGGAACTCCACCGACCACAAGTTTGAAGATTTAACTTCAGAGATTGGATCAAAGAATCATCTTCGGGGGGTGTCTGCTCAGGGTCGAAGGCATCAGGGCCGGTCACTTCCAGACGCAGCAACATGAACACATCCTCAAGGGTGGGCCCCATCTCACGCTGGCCAAGTATAAAGGTGTGTGTATCGGTGCTCCACTGAAGAGCCATGGCTTCCAGGCTAGCATTGTTGCGCCGGATGGATAGGGATCAAGATATTTTCACCGGGATCAATAGCCGGGCCTCCTGAAGCCGCTGACAGAGGCTCATGTCCGAAAGGACATCATCGACCCACTCTTGCCAACCAAAAGGAGGGTTTGAGAAGGCCTTGAACTGAGGATAACAGTATGGAAAGTTCCCCCGCTCAATCCGAAAGTGTAGCACCGAGGAAGTAGAAATGAGGGCCTCATGTCCAGAGTCAGTGTCCTCAGTAAGACATAATGGAGCTCCCTTCGGAGTCAGAAGAGAAGTGGTGGAGGTAGTCGCCCGCCAGAAGAGGTCCTTCCGACCAAAATAAGGAGATTTCCTCCACTCAGATACCGGAGGTACATCCCTCTCTTTCATGAGAGCCGGTTTCGATGACCCCGGGACAACGGGTTTCTTTCGAGAAGACATATGGCTGAAATAACAGGTATAAATAGCAAAGAGTTGACCGTATTAAAATTCAGAATATTGTTACATGCAATATGATGGGTTTATCAAGAAATTCAACTTCGGACGTCATCAACAATTCATTTTCTCGGATATTTTTTAAACTCAACAAATTTTAATACCAATGGGTGCATCATCAACATACAGATTTTCGGTTTCTATAATCAATAAGAGGTGCAATGTCATAGGTCGCTTTGTGATGAAGTTCAATCGGGTCAATTTCTCAAAGTCACTATGTTCCATATTAAAGGTTCAATTTATACGGGGCTCAAAATTTGGATAGAGCGAAGTTCAATAGCAAATTTCAAGCCCGAGATCCGAAGTATATTACATTGCTCATCAGTAGCAAGATTTAATGGATTGACGTGCAAGCTACAAGAATGTTCCTCCCAAGTCAATATTATTTGCTCAATTCAAGTGGCAGATATTCTATTACGACGGCAAAATTCAACAGCAATGGTTCAAGTTATGCAATAGCCCAGAATTTCTTTGGCAAATTTCAAGTCAGAAAAATCGTTTAAATAAATCCCACAGCCTATTTCAAAAATTGCAAAGCCCAAACAAATTCAAGCTTCATATTGGAATTTCAAATCACCAATTTTATTTTTATTTTATCTATCAGAGCATGGATTAGAGCATGGATTCATTTTATTTAATATAGCAGTGCATGGATTTATATATTTATTTTTTGAGCACAAAGATCCATCAATAAGAAGGAAAGTGGATTCTTTCATTTCTTTATTTTATACAAGAGCTGCCACCACACAAAAAAATATGTATATATAAATAAATGAATAAAAACAATTAAAAGAGCTTACTCACAGATTTATGCCAACAACGGAAGAGCACGGCTAAATTAGAGGCAATGTGGGAAGCAGAAAATAGGCCATGAATGGATGGAACCAGTACCGAAGATAGCCGGAGTAAATCAATAATAGCACCGACAGTGGGCAAGAAAGAATACAGTTAGACCGACGCCGCGTTAAGTGGGCGGCGTGGTCAATAACCAGTTACAGTTGAGGTCGAAGGTAGTGTTGAAGACGTAGCGGAGTTGGCGTCGACGTTGAGCAACAAGAGTGAGCTAGGTTGGGCAAGACCACACACGTTGCGATGAGTGGGCGAACGTGCGCGGTCGACGTCAGATAAGTTGAAGCCGGAAGCAACGGTGGTGCCACAGAAGAGTCGGCAACCACACACGTCACGTTGAGTGGGCAAAGTGTGTGGTCTGCATTGGAACAATTGAAGCTAGTGGCAGAGTTCCAACAGCGAGAGGCCGACGGAAGCTGGGGCCACGGCAACGTAGTTGTGTGCAAACGGAACTAAGATCTGGGAAATCTGAGCTCTAAAAAAAATATGTATATATATCATAATCAATATATATATATGTATTTGAAATGCCAACCCAAAGCAGGGATGAGAAAGAAAACCAGTGGCCACGGGAATCAATTGCGAGTTGTGCCGGTGTTGGTGCCCAGTAACGACAGCTCGGGTCGCGTTGCCGACGGTGCCTAGAGCTACGGTGCAAACCACACACGACGCGTTGAGTGGGTGACGTGTGTGGGTGGCACTGGACAACCGAAACAGGAGGCAAAGTCGCAGCAGAGAGAAGCCGACAGTGGTTGAGCTCGGCAGTCGAAGGACAGAAGTGGCTGTAACATCGCTGAGGAGTTGGTGTTGGTGCTGGTCAGCGAGCTCCAGAGTGACAGGATCTGGGTCGCGACATACACAATGGTTGAACTGGGACAAGTCAATGGCGTTGCTTGGAGTTGCAACGACGGACGGCATGCAAGTGGCGATGGTCTTCAGCGTAGGTTAGAGCCTCTGTGTTGTTGAAAAAAGAGAGCACCACAGTTTGCTCTAGTATTGTAGAAGCAAAGCTTTCTTGAGGATGAAGCTGGGTCTCTCGATATAGAGAGAGAGAGAGAGAGTAGGCTGAAATGGGTGTGGCGGCTGTGCAAAGTTTGTAAGGTTTAGGGTTTTGGACCCTTTCCTTAAATAGAAAAAAAAAAGAGAGCATTATCCTTTGAATATACCCTCAGAATATTCTGAATATGTGTATATGTGTAATCGGTCTGCTATGTGTGCCAAACAACAAAAATGTGAGCCTTGTGTGCTATTTGTTAAGAATATAAAAAAAAAATTTGAGTGTTTTATTTATTCTTTTCTTAGAGTAAAAATCTACATGTATTTTTTTTTTCTAAAATATCCGTGAAAAAAAAAAATTTCTTGTCAATTTTTTCTGTAAATTAAAGTGCGTCATCAACTTTATCCATAGGCTCTGTCGTGACAACATCTTTTTTTTTTTTTTTTGGGGAACGTGATGCGAAGCAGGGCCGAAAAATGACAATATGCGTGCCCGAAAATTTTTTAAAAAGAAATTTCTCATACACGCAAGGGGTAAATGTAAGAGGAGCTAATTTCAGTCCGCTAAATTAATTAGGCCCAATAGTCCAAGGTTGGTGGGCCCGAATTTATCGCCATCAAACGGGCTGAATCACTCTAAGCCTCGAAAGGGTTCGGATCTACGAACTTAGAGACTTACTCAAGTTCGGACTCGAAAGGGTTCGGATCCACGAACCTAGAGATCCGAAGCACCTGGCTTCGAACGGATTCAAACGCAATCTAGAAGTCGCTCCGTTAATGAGTCCCAGAACACTTGCAGGCTCGGAGCTTTCCGAGATCTACGCACCAGAACCATGGGCGTAATGGAGTTCGAACAAAGGACCCGATCTCGAGGACGGTGAGTGGAGATAAATTCACTCTTTGGTTAAACTAGCCTATACCCAGGTCGAGGTGGCACGACTCCGGGGGGTCCATGAGACTCGGCAATATTTAGCGGCAGGACGTCCTCTGGGACTACCCCTAACCCTTTGGGATGATTGGGGATCATTGGTTAGGTGTGGCTAAAAAGAAGGGTTCGCCGAGAGGTTGATCTCTTCTTCGGGGTTTTCCTCATCCTCGGAGAGGTCACCTCCTTGGACAAGGTGGTTAGAGAGAATATTCCCCATGTGCCTTGCACATGGGTTCCATCCTACATCATGAGGTGCCTATAAATAGCACCCACCCATAGCTTTACAAGAGATGGATTTTGGAGATTTTTAACTCTTGGGAAAGAACTAATTTCCCTTCTCCATTATCAACCTTGAGAGTGAAAGTGGGAGATCCATGGGAGAGCATTGCCATTATTCTCTCTCTAGCCATTTTGCCTTCTTCTTCACCCAATCTCTTATCTCCATCATCTCCTTTGTTTTTGTGTTCCTAAGTTGAGATTATTGAAGAATCTAAGCCTCTCATCATATTCTAGAGAATTCGAAGTTGTTCTTCAAGGATCTTCGAAAATCTTCGAATTTTCCAACTCCTTTCCTAAACCCTCTCATACAATCAACAAGCAATCATAAAATGGCTACCAAATCTTCGTTTTGTTCAAGAGAATCTTATCGTTGGAAAGATGTTTGTAAATTCTACAGGCCAACATGGACCGTTTTTGAAAAATTCAATTTTTTTTTATATATATAAAATAATACACAAAAGATAATACCCTTTTTCGAACTTTTGTAAGGTCAAGATAGAATAAAAAAGAATGAACCCTAGGGCATCCAATATGTCTCAAATAGGTCTATAAAGTTTGGTTAGGATGTTTTCCTATACTAAAATCCATCCAAGTGCATCCGGTTCTAGGTAAAATCAGTGGTGCCAGTGAAGAGTAGTTGCTTACTTCGTTAATGAACTAGGATGGAATTTATGGCCAAAAAAAAAAAATTTTAAATAATAAATGGAAAAGGATATATATAAGGTTTAAAAAATGAAACCGATTTAATATATATATATATATATATATATATATATGTTTTCATGACGGCATCAAATGCATACGCAAAAACAAGATCAAAATAGGCAGGAGGAAGAGACACGCGAGGCAAATTTAGAGCAAAAAAATTAAATTGTTAGGTTACCCAAAATTATATCGTTTTCATATTTTTTTTTCCCTTTTTTGTAACTGTAAAACTTTTGTTGACACAAATAATATAGTTTTGAGACGGTATAATCTACCAACTCAAATAATACTATAAAGGTGTTTTTGAGACGGTCCTATCTTGCCGACACAAGTAATATGTTTTTGACTTGGCAAGTGCTATCGTCGCAAATAAATTGACTCAAATAGCCTTTTTTTTCTTGTAGTGAACGTTCCAAGCTTCTGAACGATTAATCACAAGAAGTCTAATCAATTCAAGGTTTAAGGGTCGGGGTAGACCCAAGTTGTCACATGTCAACTGGAGCATCTGCTCCATTGTCAACTTCTAGTGATTTGTCAAATGGATTCAGAAAGTCTGGATATTACCTACCCTTAGTTGTAGCAGTGGAAATAGTGGCTCTAAATGTCTTCTAATTGAAATTTTAATTTTCTAGCTTTCATTTGAATAATGGGATCTTGTAATTGGCACACTTTGCAATGACTACTTTGAAAGGGATTTTCACTAAATGGTAAAGACATTTGAATTGTAATTTTATTTCCTCGAAACAACATTCAAAATAACTACTAGAAAATTAGAATAAATTTAATAAAGTATATATTTTGGAAATTGAAATAAATTGTTTAATGCATTGCAATATTTATTGTCTATTTTTACCTTATTTAAACCAAAAATTTCACATGCTTGGATATTTTGGTGGAAGTAGTATAAAATTTAAAATTTTTGACACTACAATTAGATCAATTTATTAGTCTCAATAAATTTGTGTTTAATTATCAGTAGCAATACAAACTATGTTTGACCATAAATAATTCGTTCTAATTTAATAATATTTTAGCATATATTACTCATGGAGAGTTACTTGTCCTCTTGTAATTTTCTCTCTATGGGGATTGAGTTAGGACGTGCAAACTATGTTTTGAGTTTATATGATGAGTTACAAATTTTACTTTTATTTTTAAAATCTACAAAAATGAAAAATATATTAATGTTGAAATGAAGAGTTGCAAGTTGATTTTCGATGGTTTAGAAGAGTGTACACTTAGCCAATTCAATAGTGCATCTAAAGATCACATCACATTAGTAGTTGTGATTATGCGATAAAACTCTTTCTCAAGAATCTTGGATGATTCAATCCCAAGGGTTGACTTAGTGGGTGTAATTTCAGAGTTATATATATATTCAAAATAATTTTGGACTTGGAAAATCGATTTTGAATCAAAAGTGCCAAACATGGACTGCTTTGCTAGATTTCAGAGTCGCCACCTAAATATTTTGTTTTGGGAAATTTAGGAAACCCTGACTCGTGCCTAAGGCCACGTGTCCATCATCACCAAAGTTGCCTCGGCTCGGGAACTTGGGTACGAGAGGGGAAGGTCCTGAAATGAGCACCCTCGCTGGCCCAATCAAAGGATCGGCCTCTACTAACATGATATATTGTTTTTGAAAACACATGTGTTCTTATTCCGGTTTATTAGCTAACTTACTATGTGATGTGCACAACACACAAGTATAGACTAAATCACTCAAGTTGGAACAAAACATCTCATGTTTGTTTTTCAAAAATAGTTTAAAGTTGCTACTCGCAAGTAGGCTAAAGCGCGGATTTGCCACCAAACAAGGTGGGCTTAAGAAAACATGATTTGCCACTCTGCAAAGTGGGCTTAAAACTCAAAATCATCGAGTTGTTCCAATTCAAGCAACGAAACCTTCATCCACAGGCATTCATACAGTTATAGCAATTAAGCAAATAGCTTTATGGCAAGTATTCTATCATGGCAATATGCAATCACACTCATGCAATATGCTAAAGTGTAAACACTTACAGTGTACTCCAAGCCAAAACAGAAGCTAGTTAGTAATCAATGCATGATCCTAGCTATGTCAACAATACCTAATGTAACACTTGCAATAATGTGACTAAGTAAGCTCGACTATCTAAGATGGAATATGAATGCAACACCCGATAACATGCTTTGAAACACGTATTCAAGTAAGTATTGAAATTCAATGCAGTTTGAATGATGCGCTGAGCCCGGTGCATGCAATACGAATGAATGATGCACGCATGCAAAGCATAAGTATGCTAATTGAAATATGCCCGAAAACTAACTATCGAAAGGTGGTAAGTAAAAGGAAGAAAGACGTGGGGTTGGAAGACATTCATACACACACGCACACTTATTACAACATTTGCCCTATCGACAGAGGGTCCGAATAAATAAGCGCTAACTAGCTACGTTAAGCTAAACTACTTATTACAAATCAACTAATTAACTATGCTATTCTAGTTAATTAATTACAACACAAATTGAAAGCTAGCTATGCTAAGCTAATTTAAAATATTACAAAGCAAATATTCTAATTAACTACAACATATGTAATTAACTAAAACTAGCTAGTAAAGCGGTAAAATGGCCTCGCGGGCAAGGGAGGCATGCATGCTCAGTCGTGTCCTCCCAGAAATCCACCACCTTGCCTTAAGATGCCTCTGTTTGCACACTTTTGTACTTCTGAAAATTATGCCAACTTCCAAAAAGTTTCTGACCCACCTTAGGAACATGTTGAGGATGGTCGGCCAAGAGGGATGGCCATCTGCCAAAGTTGATGGCCATCGGCCACTGCTTCTTGCAATTTCTCCTTTTGCTGCAATAGAGCACAAACAGAGGCATGACAGTGTATTTGCAAGGAAATGTGTGTGCAACTACACTCCTTATCATGTCTCAAGCTCAAAGCAATGTATTGCTCGGCTCTCAAGCCACCAATCACACATCTCAATGCATGATGGCCAAAGAGGCCAAGTTCCACAAGTCAATGTCAATGAATGCACACAAATAACACATACGGGCCCCCATCTCTATCATGCTTGATCAAGAGGGTCGGCGACCGAGAAATGAGGCGTATTTCATCACTTCAAGTATGAAACGTGTGACATTCCTCGTGTTTGGATTGACGTCCAATCCAAACACAATGCAACACACACAACATGCCTATCTAACAATGTTAATGTGGCATGCGTAAGATTTCGTCACACAAACAATGCATGAACGGAATGTTTAAAAGCTAAGGCACCAAAGCTAATTAAACATGTTACACATGAAGCACACACTACAATGCTCAAATGGTCGAACCAATTATGGACAGACCTAAGATGCTCCAAAACAAAGGCCAAAACATACTGAAAAGGGAGTTCAAAAAGCTTATACAAGCATGCATGCCAATTGGCTCGTGATTGAGGCATAAAGCATAACCCTCCAAAAGCATTGAAAGAGTGAAGCATGGGGGAATGTGACAGTGAAACATACTTTGAAATCATGTTAGAAATGAGGCCAAAGAATGCAAACAACTTAAGTAAGCCATGCTAGAGATTATGAAACTCAAAGCTAGTGAACAAGATTGCACTAAGGCTATACAAAGCAAGGCATGCATGACCAAAACCACTTAAAATAGAGTTTAAGCATGGAAAAACATGAGTAAAAGCTTGCTGAAGTGGGGCCAAAAACATGCTAAAATGATGGTCCAAAGCATGATGCATGTTAAGGCTATAGGGAGGATTGCACTATAAGGGTATGAAGCATGCAAGAGGCAATCAAATCGACCCAAAACAGAGTTATGCCATGCTAAAATAATGCCTAAGACATGCTAAGATGGAGCCAAAACATGCTAGAAAGACATGCTACTTTGATGAGCCATCAACACAAGCAAACAAGAGAAGAGGGGAGGGGACCACCCACTCTCATTTTGGACCTCAAGACCACAATTTTACCACTAAAAATCCACTGGATTTCAGTGGTTAAAAGGCCAAATAAAGATGACCTCAAAGGCCTTAAGAGATGGCTCAAGGCATGGCCAAACAAGCCACCAAAGGGGGTAAACCACCCCTAACACCAAAGAGGTCTCAAACAACCACCTTAAGCACTTGAAAATAGAACTTTTTACAGTTGAAAGCTAAGCCAAAAGAAGCATGCAAGGATGGCTAAGTAAGCAACTACAACAAAGCTTTAAAGAGGATAAAGACTCACCCTTGAAGAACCACTTTAAAACAGTAACTTCTGAGGCAAAAACCAAGCTTTTGAGCTTCAAACAAACCTCCAAGTGCCTCAGCTCAAGAGTGAAGGTGTTGCACTAGGTGCTTTAGTGCAAAAGTGTGAAGAAAAACCACTTTAAGGCACAAACTAGTGCAAATATATATATATATATATATATATATAGAGAGAGAGAGAGAGAGAGAGATGTGTATAGCCCTAAGCAATTTTTTTCTGAACCTCTAAAAGGGGAGAGGAGCCTCCCCTCTTATAGAAATCCAAGTCTATGTTGGACAACCTAGAAGCTTGGTGTAGTCCCTCCATACACGTGTATAAAGGATGCATTATATGCTCACCAGCTGGTACAACTAGCAATAAAAATATCTGCAAAAGCAAAGAGAAAGGCCTCGGCCAAAAAACATGGCCGACCGGCCATTAAAGGAGCTGATCGACCATTAGTGAGGCCAACCGGCCAACACTGATGGCCGATGGAAAGAGGGCATGGCCGATGGGCACGGGCCTGGCCGATGGGTTGTTGGGCTGGCCAACAGGCCACCCTCTTCCCTTAGAAAGTAAGCCACAAGCTCTTGGTCCACAACCAAGCACAAAACAGACAAGTTGAGAGGCTCCAAGGCAAGGCGCACAGCCGAGACCTTCAGAAACTCAAAACGAACACGAGCATGGATGATCATCGAGTGTTCAAACGATGACGTCCAAGTCTTTGAGGACGGTCAAAAATGGGGTGTCTACAGTTGACCCTCTTTGACAGAACTCGAAAGTCATGAGATGACGAGAGTGAATGTCAAAGCCCAGAGACGACCCATTTTTGACAAGGTCAAAGAGTTTGACAAACATACAAAATAACAATACAGAGATGCGCCCGCGGGCTGGGGCAAAATGCAAATGACATGCACAATGCAAAACATAACTTATGATCATACAAAGAAAGCTGTAATGAATCATTTGAATGCAAGTGCTAGGCATGGTAAATGCAACATTTCAAGCAAGCGAATAAGATACAACAGTCTCACACATTCCAACAAAAAGGATGTAAGAAAATTATATAATTCTCACTGCGTCTCATGCGGAGAAGGCTAAAAGTAACTACTGGGAATACTCGAAGTCTCAAACACAACATCTCTTAGCGTATCACACGCGAGAGAAGGAAAAGCAACACCTCCCAGCGTATTACACACGGGAGAAGGAGAAGCAACACCTCTCAGCGTATCACACGCGGGAGAGGGAAAATCGACACCTCTCAGCGTATCACACACGAGAGGGAAAGGTACACCCCTCAGCGTATCACACGCGAGAGAGGGAAGAGCACCACTTCTCAGCGTATCACACGCAAGAGAAGGAAAGGTACACTTCTCATCGTATCACACGCGAGAAAGGGGAAGGTAAACACCTCTCAACGTATCACACGCGAGAGAGGGAAAGGTAAACACCTCTCAACGTATCACACGCGAGAGAGGGAAAGGTACACCCCTTAGCGTATCACACGCGAGAGAGGAAAGAGCACCACTTCTTAGCATATCACACGCAAGAGAAGGAAAGGCACACCTCTTAGCGTATCACACACGAGAGAGGAAAAGGTAAACACCTCTCAACGTATCACACGCGAGAGAGGGAAAGGTACACCCTTCAACGTATCGCACGCGAGAGAGGGAAGAGAACCACTTCTCAGCGTATCATACGCAAGAGAAGGAAAGGTACACCTCTCAGCGTATCACACGCGAGAGAGGGAAATGTAAACAGTGCAAGTACTGTGGAGTTGTATAAACATCGGAGTGCGTCCAAATGCTTCTAACAAGGGTATAGCGTAAACACCGTGCGCACCCGGGTGTTTCTAACCAACGAGGTGCTAGTGTAGACATCGGGCGTGCCCGAATGTCTCTAACTGATGAGATGAAAGAGAGGAATGGTTTACCCGAAATTCTTCTGAATGAACTGTACATACAATATCGTGCATGCATGAGATGGAAACTTGAAAGATAAGATGCAATGCCATGCATGTCTTCTGCGAGACGAATGACAACGATGCACATGCAATGCAAGATAACCAACAATGCATATTCAATGCCAGATAAACAACGGTGCATAACGATGCGAGTAGAATGGTGCATAGCAATGCAAGTAAAAAGTGCATAACAATGCAATTGAAACGTGTATAATAATACAAGTGCGAGGAATGTATGCTCCATGTAACATTAAGATGCGCATTTCATGCCAAGGTGAGAAGTGCACATCCTATGCAAGCAAGGTTAAAACGTGTTCCATGCAATGTACATACTCTATGCAATGTAAAAACGAATACCTATTTGACACAACGTGTATATGTTATGCAAACGTGATGATGCATGTCCGATGCAAAAGTGAAAGAGGCATGTAACAAATGCAAATCTCGCGAATGTGATAAGAACACCATAAAGCCACGGATTCAAAGATAATTTTCGAATCTAGCAATATGCAAAAGGATACGAAAAAGGATAAATTTTGAGCATATCGAGTGCCGCACATGGAAAACACGATTCGAGGTCACCACGGAGGTTGCTTAAGCTTAAAAAGGTACACTTTCCTGCATTTTCTTGAGAGATGGGGGTACAAATCAACAAAACCACCCATTGGAGGTCTATCGGCCATGATAGGGAGCCATCGGCCACCCATCGACCACCAGATAAGCTAATCGGCCAACAATGTGGCAGGCCGGCCAACAATTTGGCCGATCGGCCAAACATGGCAGATTCAGGGCAGCTTGGTCCATTTGCCCCGAGTTACCCTTGATCTTCTTGCCCTCTTCCGCACTCTGGCATTTTCTTCCATTTTTCACCCCTCGGAGTTGACTTTTTGTTGACTTTTGGCATTCTCATTTATTTTCCACATCTTCGACTATTTTCTCATTCTTCTTGAGATGGCCAATGACATTCCACATGATGGGGCTCCTCCGGGGATGGAGATGGATCTCGAATTTGAGCTTTTGCTGCTCGGTATTTGACCATTCAATCCAGCGTCTTATGTCCCAAATGTACATGTGTTGCCCCCCGACGGCATCCGCCAGTTTAGGAGATTCGCGTGAGGTACACCAGAGGACCTCCTGCTATGCGAGCCGGAGTTACACTTGTCCTATGGTGCCGCTGAGGTTTACTCTTCCTCTTTACTTTCTGCAATGTAGGTCATATGTCTTGGATAGCCAATAGTACTCTTCATCTAATTAATCCAAACACATTTGCATGTCACATGCCTAGTTCATTCCGAGCACATTCATACATGATACTTCTGTCAACTCGAACATATGTACACACTACATTTTTATCAATTCTGAACATATGCATACACTGTATTCCTAACACTGCTTTTCATCTGTTTATCTTGGACATAGGGAGATTCTTATGCTTTCCGGGGTTATGGGAACACCATTGCACAAGATTGGTACATGGAGCTACCCAATGATGTTCGCCACATCGTTGATGAGGCTGATTTTGGTGTATTCTGCATGGGACTCTCGCGCCTTACTGCGAGTCGGCCTCTTCTAGGCGCCTTAGTGGAGAGGTGGTGGGACACCACCGATTCCCTCCACCTTTCTACAGCAGGGGAGATGACGATGACTCCCTTCGACTTCTCCATGCTCACCGGCATCGGAGTAGGGGGTGATCCGATCCCTTTCGACACTAATATAGGCGAGTGGGATGCTGCTCAGATCTTTTTGCTAGGGACTCGCTCACCTCTCTCCCGACCAGGGATGGTGCGATATTCGTGGTTCGCCGAGCAGTTTAGAGAGGAGATGTTGACGACTCGCGAGGAAGTCGAGCACTATGCCCTGGGGTTCTTCATGTTCTTGCTTGGCACTACTCTATTCGCCGACCGGGCGAACACCGTTGGCCTCTACCTCTTGCGTGCATTGGTAGACGTGTCTCGTATCCGGCGCTATGACAGGGGTGGCGCAGGCTTGGCCACATTGTATGGATATATGAGTTCCTCATCTCGCCAGAGCGAGCACCTACTAGAAGGCTACTGGAAAGCCTGGGAGGTACATCTTTCCCTTCTGCTTTACAGTCCTGCGTTACATTATCTGTACACCACACACACTGCATAACACGCAATCGGTTTTTCACTAGTTGTACACTGCACACACTGCACAATACACTACGCATCATTCTCTGATTTCTGCTTTATCTGTATACTGCTTTACTGATAAACATACTCATTATTACCCTTTCATATTTTGTAGTTGTGGGTATATGCCTACTTCCCGAGGCTTGCCCCAGAGCCGGAGGTAGAGACGTCCCCCATGGTTCCATATTCACATAGGTACGATGTGAGATGCGAGCGGAGGCCGCGAGAGTCTTTCTCATTCTTTTGCCAATATTTTGACACTGTAGCCGCAGCGGAGGTATTTCAAACCTTACAATTCATCTGAGCTTTACTTTATATTGCACTTTCAATAACAGATAACAAATTGTATATCTGTTATTTATAGATCACCTGGCAGCGCTGAGCAGTGCTGCTTAACGCAGTTAGAGACCGATTTATGGGCGCTCGGGAGACCTCCTGATTTCAGGTTTTACTTGAGGGTCCGGTCTATCGAGCGTGGCACTTGGGTGAACGCTTCCTGCAACAGAGCCTTGGTTTACCCGAGCCGGTGGTTCCGATGCCGCCTCCTTCGTACATGAGGCATATAGAGAGGTACACCCCGCAAGAGATGACCGATTTCACGATAGGTTGGGATACCGACTTCTTCAGACTTGACGGCGACTACATGGTCTTCATCCAGACATATCTCATGCAGCCTCTGGCCAGTGTTCGCCGAGGTGAGAGAGAGAGACCTGTAGCCACAACAGGAGGAGTGAGAGGATCCAGGGCAACCCCGGCCCATGGTAGGAGGGGTCCCAGAGGAGACAAAGGGCGAAGTGGCCAGACCTACCCACTACTATGACATGCCAAGGACAGGCTAGAGAGACTTATCAAATTCCCATCGCTTCTCCCCCAGTTGATCATGAGCTCGGCGGAGTTCGAGGCTTGACCCCGGTATATGCTATACTTTACATTTTGTACATTCATCTCATTTCAGTTGATATTCCGCAGATTACTAATTGCCTCAACATTTTTGCAGGCTTCCATAGAGTACACTGGGTAGGCTCTGGGGCTGTTGGCTTCGGTGATGGGGATGCTGCAGAGGAGCATGGACCTGTTCAGCATTTACGGTATTCAAGCAAGTTCTTTCAACCTCCGTCCCAAAACCCTCTATAATCTGCTCCATATTGATTTGATGCATCACATTATCAATACTGCATTTGATACACAACACTCATATACCACTCACACTGCCAATACACTGCATCTCATATGCTGGCCACGGCCCTTATACACTGCAATCATTCACCGCTCACGGCGTTCATATATTGCATTTGATACCATACTCAACTTCGCATAGCATAACTGATGCATTTGCCAAATTGTTCTTTTCAGGCCCCATTCTAGATACCAGCCACAGCAGGTGCCTCAGCGGGACCTTCAGTGCCTCCCCGAGCAGCAGGGGAAGCGGGACGAGGGATGTCAGTACACAGCCGAGGCAGAGATAGGCATACTCACACCGAGAGCAGTTCGCGAGAGCCTGCCCCAGATGATAACGAGTCTGACGAGGAGGCAGTGAGTCCACAGTCAGAGTCATCTCAGGATAGAGATGAGGTTGGAGATGGTTCGGGTTCAGACTCAGGTAGCGGAGCTGACGGCAATAGTTCTGGACCTTCGTTGAGGAAGAGGATGAGGAGGGCTTCCCGCTCTTGAGGCGATTGGCGCCAATTTAAATGTTTTGTTTTTGCTTTATTTCTCTTTTTGCTTGTAGTTTTTGCACATTGTATAGCCTCAGGCAGTTTTATGTTATTTAAAACTTGTAGTTTTGTAAAAAAAAAAAACCATGATGGAATGAAAACAGCTTTTTGATTGAAAATGTGTTACATTTTACATTCTAAGCATCGTATTGCATCGCATCACACAACATGTAAATAAGATTGAATTTTGTTTGAAAACTACACACTCGAATTGCAATGTCTTAATCAGGTAGTGAACCAACTGACAACTGAAAGAACAAAATAACTCGATAAGCAAAACCATGACTTGGCATGCTAACCAAATGTGAATACAACTCGATAAGCAAGACAAGAACTTAACAATCAACGCAAAATACAACTCGATAAACAAATTGAAGTAACACAAGGACGACTTCGCAAAATCGTCACAAAAAGCATTCGAAGTGGAACAAGTCACAAGTTCTCAACACCTCCAACACATGGACAGCTCAGAGAACAAAAGGAGAGGCCATCGGCCAGAGTAGAAGGTCATCGACCACAAGAAATGATCCTCGGCCACCAACACTAGCCGGCCGGCTACTAACATGGCCGGTCGGCCATCAAATTGGCCGGTCAGCCATTAACGTAGAAAGTGCCCAGATTGTTGCCACCTGTCTTCCACTCAACACCTTATCTTCTACAAAAGCCCCAACTTTGTAGTTTCTCCATTTCAACTCTGTTTTTGCCCTAAATGGAAGCATTTCTTGTCCAAAATCTCAGAAGTTGGATTGCTAACTTGGATGGCTCGGAAAACTTGAATTTCCGGGGCTTCGGAATAAATGCACTATTCACGTTGAGCCGCACCCCGCTGCATTTTCCGTTCCTCCATGCCGCGGCTAGGTGTTGGAATCTGGTAACTCATGTTTTTAGCTTTGGCGGACAAGAGATATGTCCCACTTTCAAAGACATCCAAGCTTTGATGGAGTCTCAGCGTGATGAAGAGATCTTGCCCTAATTTCGCTTCGGCCACATCCAAGCCTTAGGACGGATGTGCGGGCTCATTTTGCATGACGCTCGGTCTTTGATTCGCGACGAAGAACTGGACATTCCAAGCCTGATTCGTCGATTTTCTGATGCCGGTGACCGCGGCGATCATCACTGGCAGGGTTTTCAGCGACATGCGCTTTGTTTGTGCATGTTGTCTCATTTCTTGCTTGCCCCAGGCTCCAGTGGGTCTAGCGTCCGTTTGATTCAGGTTGCCCAGGGCTTGAAAGAGGGCAAGAGTTGCATTGCCATGACACTAGCTAAGACACTGATGGGTTTGGATGCCTTCTATCGTCGGGAGATGACTAGATTCGCGGGGAGTCCACTACTGCTGTAGGTAATGTTTCCCACCTTATCTCACATATATTTCTCACATCACTCGGCCCTCAGGCTCGGTTTTTCTGTCAAAACCCTTTTCTCACTTTTCTCTCCACGTACTTCTCTCTATTCTTTAATCTTTTATTTTTTATCCCTCCCCAGATATGGTTGATGGATAAGTTGAAGGCTATGGACTTATGCCCAGCATATTCAGCTCACAGTTATTTCTTCTGGCAACGACTAGTTGATGCCCCAGATAAGGGATGGTGGTGCCAATGGATGTGCAGTCTGTCCGCTGTCAAGATTGCTTGGCGCTGTCCCTGGCTTAATTTACCGGTGACGAGTTACAGCATGTCTCGCCAACCAGGCATTTAGTTGATCGACCTGACACACTGTGTCTTTTACTTCCCATTCTGGCGCCAATTTGGACATGATCAGACTTGTCTGAAAGAAGGGATAGAGTACCCTACTGCATTTCTAGTCTGAGGCGCACAGCTGGCTCGGTATGCCACAACATGGAGGATGAGAGAGCTTCTGGCCCCCACTCCCACTTTCAATTGCACCCTCTCTGATGAGTGCATACCTTGGTTCGATGAAGAGGCGCTGATTGGGCCTATTTTGGCATCAGAGGCTTCCATAAGCTCTGGGAGGGGGTGCAGGAACACCTGACTTATCCATGCCCCGAGTTTATTTGCTTTAATTAGTACTTTCAAGTTTTCTTATGAATATAATAAAAAGCAACTTCAATTTGTATTCAAGAGTAGGAGAACTCTATACTGAAATCAATGTAATTGAAGGTTGTGGGTACTGAAAATTTTCCGTTTGGTCCAAAAATGGTCTAAGTTGTAAAATGATTAATTTGAGCAAAATCAACTTTTATTAAAACTTTTCAAAACCATTTTCGATATGGATCACAACTGGACACGCCCGAGATCTATCACTGAGATGTACAACCCCAGATCCAGCAACTAGAAAGTTGCCCCTAGTCTGAATAGCACTGCACTGGAGATCACAACCGAGCTCTTGAATGCAAAATAGACAAAGATGACCAATATGATCATATGGACAGAGTTGATTTAGAAGTGTTTATAGCTGGACTTCAGAATAAAGTTGCCTACATATCCCGAAGATGGGAATCAAGCCTTACGTAGTTCGGTTTAGGTTCACTCGTGTATTAACCCTCTCCTTTTGCGCTCTAACTTTTGCCAAGGCCGTCCTTTCTGGGTTTTCAACCTTGCGAGCTCAGTTTTTATTATTTCAAATTTTTCATGCTCTAACTTTTGCCTAGGTCACCCTTTCGGGTTTTCGGCCTAGCGAGCCACTCAGGGATAGTATTTCTTAACCTTGTCCATGTTGAGCAGCTGGGAGAACTCAAGGCCATCTAAATCCATCGAAACCACAGCTCCACCCGTCCAGATAGACTTGATGATGTAAGGAACAGTCCAATTGGGTCTGAACTTGCCCCAAGGGTCATGGATAAGAGCTCGGCTATCTTTGAGCACTAGATCCCCCTCTTTCAAATTCCTGGACTTAACCTTCTTGTTGAAAGCCCTGGCAATTCTTCGTTGATAACCCTGGACGTGATACAGTGCTTTCAGTCTTCTTTCATCAAAGAGCATGAGTTCTTCGAACCTTCTTTGCTGCTAATCTGCCTCAGCTATCTGACACTCAACCAATAACCGTAATGACAGAACCTCAACTTCGATAGGCAGAACAGCCTCCATCTCATAAACCAAAGAATACGGAGTTGCCCCAGCAGAAGTTCAAATTGAAGTCCGGTAGCCCCAAAGAGTAAATGGCAGCTTATCTGGCCAGTCCCTGTAGGTTTCCACCATCTTCTGTAGAATGTGCTTGATGTTCTTGTTGGCGGCCTCAACTGCTCAGTTGGTTTGCGGCCGACATGTAGATGACTTATGAAAAACCACGTTGTACTTCTCTAACAAGTCGATCACCTCCCTTTTGAAGTGGGAACCATTATCCGAAATAATCTCATTCGGGACCCCGTAGCGACAGATAATGTTGTTTCTGATGAACTTAGCGACATGCAATGCCTTCAACACCGCGTAAGATTGGGCCTCAACCCACTTCGTGAAGTAGTCTATCGCTACCAGAATGTACTCATGCCCGTTGGACCCCTTTGGAGTGACAACCCTAATTACATCAATCCCCCAGACTGAAAACGGCCATGGCAAAGTCATGTTGTACAGCTTTGACGGCAGAATGTTCATGCGGTTTGCATGGATCTAACATTTATGGCATCGTCGGACAAAGCCAATACAATCCTCCTCTATGGTTGACCAGTAATAACCCTGTCTAAGGATCTTCCGGGCTATCATCACCCCGCTCATGTGCGCTCCGCACTCTCCTCCATGGAGGACCTCCATTAGGTGCTTGGATTCTTCAGTATCAACGCATAGCTTATGCATTCCGAGATGACCCGTCTTGTACGGTTTACCTCTGTAGAGGATGAACTGAGCAGCCATTCTTCGAATTGCCCTCTTATCTTGGGCATTTGCCCCTGGTGGATACACTTCCATTTCCAAGAAGTTCCAGACGTCGTAATACCAGGGGTTCTGATCTTGTACCTCATCTATGGCAGCAATCAGCTCGTAGGCCGGCACGACTTTTTGTTCAATGATGATCAGACGCATCCAGAATCCAAAAGGGATGTCTATCATAGAGGATAGAGTTGCTAATGAATCAGCGAACCTGTTGTTCTCTCTTAACAGATGAGCGAAGTTCAGTTTCTCAAACCGAGGAATCAGAACGTCGAAGGTCTGGTGATAGATTCTCATCTTTTCTTCTTTAACTTTCCAATCTCCATTAGCTTGAGATACAACAAGGTTCAAGTCCCTGATGACATCCAACTGTTTTGCCTCTAGTTCCAGGGCGGCTTCTAGTCTAGCAATACATGCCTTATATTCTGCCTCATTGTTCAACACTTTAAACCGGAGTTTGAATGCTAGAGGTATAAGGGAATTGTCGGGTGCTATCAGCAACACCCCTATCCCATACTCGTTTTGGTTTGACGCTCCGTCAAAGTACATCGTCCAAGTCTCTTCTTCGACATACATAATGGCCTCGTCTGGGAACACATATTCTATTGCTTCATCCCCTTCAACTGGGTGGTTGGCTAGGAACTCCACTACCACTCTCGCTTTCACTAACTTGCGCGTCATGAACTTCAGATCAAATTCGGAAAGCAGAAGCAACCAACGGGCTAGCCTACCCATAAGTGCTGGTTTCTCGAAGAGATATTTGATGGGATCTAATCTCGAAACCAGTATTACAGAGTGAGCTAACAGGTAGTGCCTCAACTTCCTGGTAGCCCATACCAAGGCCAGACAAGCCTTCTCCAGCCGAGTGTAGCGGGTCTCGTAATCCAGCATTTTCTTGCTCAGGTAGTAGATAGCCTTCTCCACTTTGTCCTCAAACTCCTGTGCAAGCATGCAGCCCATTGTCGTTTCAGTCACTGATAGGTACAGAAACAACGGTTTCCCCGGCTCAGGCGGTGACAACACAGGTGGGTTCTGTAGACATTGCTTGATCTGCTCGAAAGCAACTTGGCACCGGTCGTCCCATTGGAACTTCTTTCCTTTCTTCAGGAGACCAAACAGTGGTTCACAAGTCAAGGTTAATTTTGCAATGAACCGTCTTATGAATTGCACTTTACCCAGAAAGCCTCGCACCCCCTTTTCAGTTCTCGGTGGTGGCATTTCTAATATGGCCTTGATTTTAGAAGGAACGACCTCGATACCCCTTTGTGTGATCAAGAACCCCAGCATTTTCCCTGCTGTAACACCAAATGTACATTTCTGAGGACTCAGCCGTAACCGATACTCTCTGATCCATTGGAAGAATTTTTGCAAGGCGATGTAGTGGCCCTCTCTTTCCTTGGACTTGACAATCATGCCGTCTACGTACACCTCAACCTCTTTATGGATCATATCGTGCAAAATCGTGGTCGCAGCCTGTTGATACGTAGCCCCAACGTTCTTCAAGCCGAACGGCATCACCCTATAACAATAGGTTCCCCACGGGGTAGTGAAAACAGTCGTTTCCCTATTTTCGGGTGCCATCAAAATCTGATTGTAGCCTGAAAACCCATCCATGAACGAGAGTAGCGCATGCCCAGCAGTGAAGTCCACTAATTCGTCGATATGCGACAGAGGAAAGTTGTCCTTCGGACTGGCTTTGTTCAAATCCCTGAAGTCCACACATACCCGAATTCTGCCATCCTTCTTCGGCACCGGAACTATATTGGCCAACCAAGTAGGGTATTCAGATACCAACAGGAACCCTGCGTCAATCTACTTGGTGACCTGTTATTTGATCTTCAGAGCCCAGTCTGGGCGGATCCTTCGGAGCTTTTGCTTAACAGGTCTGGCCTCCGGGTCAAGAGGGATCTGGTGCTGTATAATCTCAGGATCGATTCCAAGCATGTCTTTGTAGGACCACGCGAAAACATCTTTGAAATCCTTTAATAAAGCGACTAAGCGCTCGTGCTCCTCCGAAGACAACGTGGACCCGATCTGGACCAGTCGCGGGTCCTTCTCAGTACCAACATTAATTATGGTGATTTAATCAACCAAAGGTTTTCCAAACCTCTCCTGCTCTTGATCAATCAAACGTTGTAAAACCGAAGGAATTTCTTTCTCATCGTTTTCATCAAAATTTTGAAAGTCTTGATTAATGCAATAAATTAAAGGCACAGAAAAGTACTTAGAAGCCACAGCCGTACCATTCTCATTAATAACATTCAGTCCGCCTGATTCCTCTGTTACAACGGACTGAAAGGAAAAAGAAAAAGACGACCTGGACAGGACAGTGGCATCCGGGTTATCACCCCCAAGAATACCAGACTTAGACTCAGACGAGCTGGAACCTGATTCTGACTCCACAGACTCAATGGAATCAGATTCTAGCTCACTACCTGACTCGGAACTGCTCAATAAAAAGCCCTCCTCGTATTGCCAGACGAGGGAGGGTGCGATGGATGCATCAAGAATGCCTGAAGATGGGTCCATAACCGCTTCATCCCCGATCATGGAAACTGAGAAGTTATCCCCCAAGCACTTTAGTATGATCTGAGGATCTGAGAGGAGACAAGCCAGTGCTCCCCCCATCTCAATTTTTGTGCTCTCGGAATCCTCATCCTTGCACTGCTTAGCCTCAGTTGGTGGGTTTGTCTGCTCTTCGGCAACTTCATCCCCGGATAACTGAAGATCAAAAAAGATTTCGAAGCCGGGCAAGCGCTGCTTCTCTGAATTCATCCAGGGCTCCGGAAAGCCACAGAATGGGAAGTCTTCCCCCTCCCGGACAAAGCGTCCGTTCAGGGTCCCCTGGATAGGTCGGTGCACCAACTCATAATGCTTCCCGGCTTGTTTGGCTCTGGCTCTTCTGGCCTTCTCTTTTCCTTTCCTCGCCCAATCCTCTTTGGTAGGCAGATAACCTAAGCCAAAGGTATATGGGTTGTGCGGCACTTCGTCCGATGTTGCGACGCCCTTCCGGCCACTTCGCCCTAATCCCATTCCGACCATGTGCTGAAGCTTGTTCATAAGGTAAACAGACTGTGCACTGGCGTATAGCCCCTCATCAACAGCTAGCATGTCTTGTACAACCCAAGCCTCAGCTAGGGTGAATCCTAACAGAAATACATCCTCCATGCCATGCTCAATCTCCAGAACTGGTGTAGAAAGCTCTGGTGGGGGATGTATTGAAGAATTTCCAAAAATGATTGCCACCCCCTTCCCGTGGGGGTACTTTATCATCTGGTGTAAGGTGGAAGAGACGGCTTTCACCTGGTGCAGCCACGGCCGCCCAAGGAGTAAATTGAAGGTTGTGAGAACATCCAAGACGTGAAACTCAATGTCCTGTTGCCCCGGACCAACCTGAGTCTTAATCCGTACGGTCCTCATCACTTCTCGGCTGGTATTATTGTAGGCCCGTATCACCTGGGCCGTAGGTACGAAATCCGCGAGCTTCAACCCGATAGCATACATCGTTCTTGACGAACATACATTGATTGCGGACCCCATTGTAGACATGCCCCGAGAACTCCCCAGCTCCGCGTTGCGAGGGCGTGAATTCGTTTTATTCTAGGCTACTACAAGTTCGGACTCATGTCACGGTTCTGAATCTAATCTCACAAAGTGCAATGCGAGACCGATAAATCACCAAAGAGTCCAAATCCGGCAAATCGCTTTGGAAAACTGATTTTTAATAAAGAAGTGCCAAACATGGACTGCTTTGCTAGATACAGAGTCGCCACCTAAATATTTTATTTTGGGGGAATTTAGGAAACCTTGACTCGTGCGTAAGGCCACGTGTCCGTCATCACCAAAGTTGCCTCGGCTCGGGAACTTGGGTACGAGAGGGGAAGGTCATGCAATGAGCACTCCCGCTCGCCCGATCAAAGATCGGCATGTACTAAGCATAATATCTTGTTTTTGAAAACACATGTGTTCTTATTCCGGTTATTAACCTAGAATTACTATGTGATGCGCACAGCATACAAGTATAGACTAGATCGCCTAATTTAGAACAAAACATTGCATGTTCATTTTTGAAAATGATTTGAAGTTTGCTACTCGCAAGTAGGCTAAATCGGGGATTTGATGAATTGTTCCAATTCAAGCAATCCAACCTTCACCCACAGGCATTCAGGCAGTTAATCAACTAAGCAGTTAGCCTCATCGCAAGCATGCTTTCATGGCAACACTAACACACATGCAGTATGCTAAAGCATAAACACTCACAGTGTACTTTGAGACAAAACAAGGAACTAGTTAGAAATCATGCATGATCCTAGTTCATGTTAAGATGGCTAATGCAACATATGCAAAAATGCAGCTAAAATAGGCTCAGCTATTCTGGAATGGCATATGAAATGCAACTTGATACATGTATTCAATTTGGAATTAAAACACAATGTAGTTTGTATGATGCGCCGAGCCCGGTGCATGCAATATAGATGAAAGAATGCACGCATGCAAGCATAAGAAATGCTAATTGAAATATGTCCTAAAACTAACCATCATAAGCGGTTAAGTAAAAGGGAGAAAGAAATGGAGGTTAGAAGACATACATCACACACACGCACGCTTAATATAACAGTTGGCCCTCTCGACAGAGGGTCCAAATAAGAAGCTAACTAGCTAATCTAAACTAATTAAACTAATTATTACATCACAAAACTAGCCAACTAACAAGGTAACTAATTAAGCTATTACAACACAAATTGAATAGTTAAACACATTAACTAATTAGGTACAAGACCAAAGCATAAACTAGCTAAGCAAATTAGCTAAGTAAAGCAGCAAATCAGGAGCCTCAGAGGGAGAAGAGTATGCATGCCCGGTCGCCTCGTTTGGAAATCCGTCGCGATGCCCTAATTTGCCTCTGTTTGCAACTGTTCTCAGAACCTTGCACCAAGCTCCAGAAAGCTTCTAACTCACCTTGGGGACCTGTGGGAGGGTGGCCAACTAGTTGTTGACGTGAGAGGCCACCTGCCGACCACTTTTTGTTGCTGCAGACCAGAAAAAGTGGTCGGCCAGCTAGTTTTTTTGGCTGGCCAGCCAGTTTTTGCTGCACTTCTCCAATTTGCTACAACAGAGAGCAAGAAAGGGCATGGCAATGTATTTGCAAGATATGTGTGCACAACCACCCTCCTTATCATTTCATAAGTTCAAGGGAGTGTGGTTCTCGACCCTCAGGCCACCAATCACGCATCTCGATACATGATGGCCGAGAAGCCAAATTGCACAATTCAATGTAAAATGAATGCACACATAAACACATAAAGCCTAGAACTCTATCATGTATGATCAAGAGCGTCGGCGACCGAGAATTGAGGGACATTTCATCACTTCAAGTATGAAACGTCCCTCGTTTCTCATGTTTGGACTAACACCTATTCCAAACATGATGCATGCAACTCAAGCATGCAAACATGGAATGTAACTTAAGCATGCAAACATGCAATGCAAGACATGCAAAACACAATGCAACTACATGGCATACACAATGCAAAGGGTAACATGGCATACACAATGCAATGAACAACATGAGATTCTAAACACAATGTAATGCATGCATGCACAATACAATACAACATAAGCAACTTATCAATGCTAAGGACATGCATACTCAATGCAAGGCAATATAAGCAACCTATCAATGTTAATGGCATGCATACTCAATGCAAGGCAACATGATCAACTTAACAAGGCTATTGACATGCAAACAATACTAATGCATGCACAATACAAGGCAACATAAGCATTCAACAATATGATACAATGTGACAACATTCACATAACATGCTCGATGGACTTAAACCAAAATGGACAGACCTCAGTCATGCCCAAATTAGTGACCATAGTGCTAAAATGAAGGCATGAAATGCAAAACAAAGCATGCACATGCAATGGCCCATTGACTAGGCATAAGAGCACAACTCTCAAGAGTGCTCAAAGAGTGACAAATATGGAAGTGTAACAACACTATAAGCTCTGAAATAAGGTATGAAATGATGCCAAATCATTCAAACAACACAAGCATGGCATGCTAGGGTCCTTAAAACATGAAGCTAGTAAAGAGGACTACAAAGGGGGCATGCACTACATGGCACAAATGCATGAACCAATCATGGACAGAGCTCAAGTAGGTCAAAACAAAGACCAAAACATGCTGAGATGGGGGCTCAAGTGCCTAGGAAAACAAGCATACACACTAGGCCATAAGTTAGGCAACAAATGCACAACACTCAAAGGCACTTAAAGAGTGAATGAAGTGGGAACATGGCAATGCTACATGCTCTAAAATGTCATGTTAAAGGATGCCAAATCATATACACAACACAAATGAAGCATGCTATGGTACCCAAAGCTTGAAGCTAGCATAGGCACTTACACTACAACTATGCAAAACATGAAGCATATGGAAAGTACAACCCAAAATAGTCCTAGAACATGTCAAAATGATTCTAAAACATGCATGGAATGAAGCCAAACTAAGCTAGCATGAAGGGCAAGGCCAAAAGGGAGGATTACACTATAGCTACCAAGACCAAGCATGGGATGGCTTAACCAACAAAAATCAGAGTTATATCATGGAAAAATAACCCCAAAAACACATTGAAATGATAGCTCGCAAGCTTAGGCATGAAGGCATACGCAATGGCTCATGTTTAAGGCATAAAGGGGAAACCCTCCAACGCATTGAATAAGTGACAAATGCAAGTGTATGGCCACATTATATGGACTGAAATCACATTTCAAATGATGCCAAATCATTCAAATAGGCCAAGCAATGCATGCTAGTGGACTTGATACACAATGCTAACAAGCTAGAATGCACTATAGCTATACAAAACATGGCATGCATGACCAAAACAACACAAATCATAGCTTGAGCATGCTAAAACATGGACAAAATCTTCTTAGACTTAAGCCAAAATCATGCTAGAATGATAGTCTAAAGCATGGTACACATTAGGCAAGTTTATGGAATTACACTACAAGTGTATGGAGTATGCAAGGGGACATTAAACCAAACCTTAACAAAGGTATGACATCGTAAAAAAACACCAAGAACATGCTGTAATGGACTCAAAACAAGCTAGAATGACATGCTACTTCATGAAGCATACAAAGCTAGTTTATGAGGATTACACTACAAGTGTATAAGGCATGCAAGCGATGACAAAACTAAGTAAAAATAGTGGTATGCCATGCTGAAATAACCCCAAATACATGCTAAGATATGGCCAACATAAGCTTAATAAACATGCTCAAACATGAGGCAAATGAAGCAAGCATACAAGACACGAGGAGAGGGGATGACCCTCTCCTATTTGGGACCTCAAAACCACCTTTCCACCACTGAAAATCCTCTGGATTTCAGTGGTAGAAAGGTCATGCAAAGCCTAAAACAAGAGCCAAAAAGGATGGCTCAAAACAAGGCCTAACAAGGCCTAAGAGGGGGTAGATCACCCCCAACAAAAAAGTGACCTTAAACAAACATTTTAAGGACTGAAAAAAAGAACTTTTTGAAGTAGAAAGTTAAGCTTAAATCAGCCTGCAAATAGGTCTAAAAGCTTAAGCAAAACAAAGGGTTAAAGGGCTAGTTTCTCACCCTTGAAGAACACCTTCAAAGCTGCAACTCCAGCACACTTTTTGAACCAAAACTAGTACAAAAACTTAAAAAACAACTTCAAGGGACCTCAGCTCCAAGAGTATGGTGTTTGAGTGTGTGTTTGTGTGCAAAAGTGTGATAAAATGACACTTTAAGGCACAAAAATGAAGAGCAAGAGCAAGATAGATACAAAGATGTATGTGTATAGCTCAAGCACAAAGAACTCAACTTGGAGGAGGAGCAGGGAGGTTCTCCTTTATAGAGAACAAGCAACAAGCTTGTTAGACAAGCTTTGGCCTCCAAGCCATCCTTTCATACACGTGTATAGAGAATGGCTTCTGTGCCTTCCAGCTGGCACAGCTGGCCTAAAAATATCTCCAAAAAGGTGAAGAAAAGCAGCCGACCAAACCACTTGAAGTGGTCGGCCAGGGGTAGAATAAGTCTAAAGCATGAAAACAATGCAGTGGTGTGGTGGCCGACCAGAAAAGATGGCCCAAAGACCAAGGAGACCAGTTGGCAGACTAGAAAACTGGCTGGCGGGAAGAAAAGTGGTCTCCAAGGTGAAGAACTGGTCTCCCACCCTTGTACCACCTTCCAAACAAGGAAAACAAGGTTTGCACCAAAAACAAACCAAAAAGGATGCAAGACGAAAGTTTAGGAGGCAAAGCGCGCAGCCGTAAGCCTCGAAACTAGTCTACGGGCATCAAAAGTGGTCTCTTGGACCACAATGTCCCTCTAGGCAGAGGCAGCAAGGTGTGGTTCAAAAACCATGCCAAATGGAGAACATTAAGCGGTCCCGAGTCAAGGCGCGTGGCCGAAGGCTCCAAAAATCGAAAACTAGTCTCCAAGCGGGAAAAGTGGTCTATAACCACAAAAGGATGGTCTACCAGACCTCTTTCTCTCTCTAGGGAAGAGAAACAAGGTTCGGTCCACAAACCGAGCCAAAGCACAAAGAGTTCAGAGGCTTGGAGGCAAGGCTCTCAGCCAAAACTCCGGAAACTTGAACAAGCATAACATGCACTATCACCAAGCGCTTAATCGATGACGTCTGAGTCTTGAGGTTGGTCAAAAATGGGGTGTCTACACCCGTGTCAACTAGGACCATCGGTATCCATTTCTCTCTACATTCCACAGAGATGTAGAGTGGTTTGTTATGATTTGAGCCCTCAACCGGTAGTTCTTTGTCGGTAAAGGTCAAGGTCGGGGAAGCTCCTCCCAGGAAAACCAGCCCTACCAACTGCTCCGGAGTTGTATCGATTAAAAGCTTGGCCCTATCCATGGCTGAAAGGACGGCCTGTCTGTGAACCCTCGAGGCCATAAGCAGTCCCCAGATGGAGATGTCTGTGTAGACACCCCATTTTTGACCAACCTTAAGACTCAGACGTCATCGATTGAGCGCTCGATGATCGCAAATGTTTGTGCTCGTTTCGAGTTTCTGGAGTTTTCGGCTGAGTACCTTGCCTCCGGGCCTTTGAACTTTTTGTGTTTTGGCTCAGTTTGTGGACCAAGCCTTGTTGACCTTCCCTGGAGGGAGGCAGAGGTCTGTAGACCACTTTTTGTGGTCGTAGGCCACTTTTCCCTCTTGGAGGCCGGTTTCTGGTTTTCGGAGCCTTTGGCCGAGTGCCTTGTCTTGCTTCCCTCTTGGTTTGGTTCTGAACCTAACCTTGTTTTCCCTTGCCTAGAGGGACACTGAGGTCTGTAGACCACTTTTTTGTGGTCGTAGACCACTTTTTTCTCTTGGATACAAGTTTCCAGTTTCCGGAGTCTTCGGCCGAGCGCCTTGTCTCGGGACCGCTTAACGTTCTCCTCTTGGCTTGGTTTTTGAACCATGCCTTGTTGCCTCTGCCTAGAGGGACACTGAGGTCTGGGAGACCACTTTTTGTGGTCGTAGACCACCTTTCCCTCGTAGACTACTTTTGGTGCCCGTAGACTAATTTTCGAGGCTTCCGGCTGCGCGCCCCGACCCTCGGACTCTTGTCTTGCATCCTTTTTTGTTTGTTTTTGGCACAAACCTTGTTTTCCTTGCTTGGATGGTGGAATAAGGGTTGAAGACCAGTTTCTCTCCTTGAAAACCACTTTTCTTCCCCGCCAGCCAGTTTTCTTCCCTGTAGACCACTTTTGGTGGTCTACAAGTGGTTTGCAGCTGGAAAAAGTGGTCTCCCACCATGCCACCACCTTGCTTTCCTGGTGTAGACCACCTCTCCCCCATAGGAGACCACTTTTCTTTCTGGGAGTCCACTTTTCTTTCTGGGAGACCACTTTAAGTGGCTGGCTGACCACTTCAACTGGTCGGCAACTTTTCTTCACTTTCTGCAGGTGTTATGGATGCCAGTTGTGCCAGCTGGAGTGCACAGATTGCATCCTCCATACACGTGTATGGATGGATTGGTTCAAGCTTCAAGCTTGTTGAACAAGCTTGATACATGGATTTCTATGAGAGGGAGCCCCCTCCCTCTTATCTCAGGCTGAGAAATTTGGCTGAGGGCTATACATATCATCTATATCTATACTCCTTCATTTCCTTCTATATTTGTGCCTTAAAGTGTTGACTCCTTATACCTTTGTACAGAAACACCTACTCAAATACCTTCCTCTTGTTGCTGAGGTACTTGGGAGCTTCATTTGAGTGGTTTTAAGCTGCTTTTTGCCTCAGAGCTTGCTGTTTTCCAGATTGTTCTTCAAGGGTGAGTGTTTTCCCTCTTTAAACTTTGTTTTGCTTAAACATTTGGCCATCTTTGCATGATGTTTTAGGCCTAACTTTAAAATAAAAAGGCTTCATTTTCAAGTGCTTAAAGTGTTTGTTTGAGGCCTCTTTAGTGTTGGGGGTGGTCTACCCCCTTTTGTGCCTTATTTTGCCTTGTTTTGAGCCATCTCTTTAAGCCTTTGAGATTGCCTTCTCTTTCCCTTTTAACCACTGAAATCCAGTGGATTTTCAGTGGTGGAAATGTGGTTTTAAGGCCTGAAATGAGAGGGGGTGGTCCCCCCTCCTCTTGTCTTGTTTGTATGCATAGAGGGCCTATCAAATGAGCATGGTTTTACACTTATTTGTGGCTTTGTTTAAGCTTGTTTTTGTGACTTTTTGGACCAGATATGACTCTGTTTTTGGTTGGTTTGGTTGTCTCTTGAGTGGTTCATACACTTGTAGTGTAATTCCACATTGCTAGCCTAACATGCTCTATACTTTGGACCATCATTCTAGCCTATTTTGACTACACTCCAGCATGATTTTATCCATGTTTTTCCATGCTTAAGCTCTGTTTTAAGTGTTTTGGGTCATGCATGCCTTGCTTTGTGTAGCCATGGTGTAACCTTGTTCATTAGCTTTGAGTTTCAAAGTCTCTAGCATGCTTGGAATGTGATGTTTGCATGATGTAGCCTCAGTTCTCACATGATTTCAGAGCACATTTCATTGCCATACTCTCACATTTTTCACTCCTTCAATGTGTTTGAAAGTTGTGCCTTCATGCCTTGTTTGTGAGCCAATGTGCATGCATGTTTGCCTAAGCTCTTGAGCTCCATTTCAGCATGTTCTTGACCCTTAATTTGGCATGGTTAAGCTTTGTCCAGAGCTGGTTCAATGGTTTAATCTTGGTATTGCATGCTCCTTGTGTATTGCTCTTAACTAGCCTTATGCTCTAGGCCTTCTAGCATGCCTCATTTGTGTTGTTAGGGTGATTTGGCATCATTTAACACTTCATTTCAGAGCATGCAGCATTGCCATATTCGCATGCATGTCACTCTTTAATTGCGTCTAAGAGTTGTGCCTTTATGCCTTGCTTGTGAGCCATGAGTTGAATGCGCATTCCATGCTCTTTGTGCCTAGGTTTTGTTGAGTTTTGGCCACTGTTTTGGGCATGATTGAGGTCTGTCCATATTCGGTTTAAGTCCATTGAGCATTTTTGTTTACATGTTGTTCGCATATTGTTACATTCCATGTTGTTTACATGTGCATGCATTGCATAGTGTGTGCATGCCTTGCATTGTGTTTGGAATTTTGTGCATGCCATCCTAGCATTGGTAGAATAGCATGTTGTATGCTTGTTGCATTGCATTATGTTGTTGTATGCTTGTTACATTGCATAGTGTGTGCTTGTTGCCATGCTCATGTTGCATTGCATTGTATTTCCATATGCGTGCATTGCATTGTGTTTGGATAGGGTGTTAGTCCAAACATGAGAAATGAGGGACGTTTCATACTTGAAGTGATAAAACATGCCTCGTTTCTCAGTCGCCGACACTCTTGATCATGCATGATAGAGGTTAAGGCTTTATGTGTTATTTGTGCATTCATTTACATTGATTCATGCAATCTTGGCTTTTCGGCCATCGTGCATTGCGATGCTCGGTTGGTGGCCCGAGAGTCAGGAACTACACTCCCTTGAGCCTAAGAAATGATAGGGAGGGTGGTCGTGCACTCATATCTTGAAAATACACTGATGTGCCCCTTCTTGTTCTCTGTTGTAGCAAAATGGAGCTTGGCAGGATTTTCTGGTCGGCAGACCAGAAAAAGTGGCTGGCCGACCACTTTTTATGGTCTGCAGCAAGTTTGGGTGGTCGGCAGGTGGTCTACACCACCAAAAAGTGGTCAGCAGCCTTCTTGGAAGTCTTCATGATGGAGTAGAAGCTATCTGGAGGCTTTTGTAGTGTTCTAAAATCAAATGCAAACAGAGGCAAGTTGGGGCATAGCGATGGATTTTCGAGTGAGGCGACTGGGCATGCATGCACCCCTCGCTCCGAGGACCTCTTCTTAATGCTTTACTTAGCTGTTTTGCTTAGTTAGCTAGTTTAATGGTTTTGTACTTAATAAGTTAATGCGTTTAGCCATTCATTTGTTTTGTAATAATTAGTTAACTAGGATTAGTTAATTAGTTTTGTTTCGTAATAATTAGTTTAGATTAGCTAGTTAGCTTATTATTCGGACTCTTCGTCGAGAGGGCACAACTGTTGTAATAAGTGTGTGTGTGTGTGTGATGCATGTCTTCCAGATAGTTTTAGGACATGTTTCAATTAGCATCCTTATGCTCGCATGTTTGCATTCATTCATCTGTCTCGCATGCACCGAGCTCGGCACATCATCCAAACTGCATTGTATTTCAATTCCTATTTGAATACATGTATCAATTGCCACATTCATATGTCATCTTAGAATAGTCGAGCCTACTTTAGTTGTATTTTTGCATGTGCTGCATTAGGCATTGTTAACATAGTTAGGATCATACATGATTCGTAACTAGCTTATGTTTTGGCTCGGAGTATACTGTGAGTGTTTATGCTTTAGCATCCTTGCATGTATATAAGTGACTGCCATGATAGCATGCCTGGCATGAGGCTAACTGCTTAAGTGTTTAAACTACTTGAATGCCTGTGGATGAAGGCTTGATTGCCTGAATTGGAACAACTCGATGATTGTGAGTTTTAAGCCCACTTGAAGTGGTAAATCATGTTGTTTTCTAAGCCCACTTGAGGGTGGCAAAATTCGCGTCTTAGCCTACTTGCGAGTAGCAACCTCAAACCACTTTCAAAAACAAACATGAGTTGTTTTGTTCCAATTCGCGTGATTGAGTCTAAACTTGTATGATGTGCACATCACATAGTAAGTTAGCTAATAAACCAAAATAAGAACACATGTGTTTTCAAAAACAATATATCATGTTAGTAAAGGCTGATCCTTTGATCGGGCGAGCAAGGGTGCTCATTGCATGACCTTCCCCTCTCGTACCCAAGTTCCCGAGCCGAGGAAACTTTGGTGATGACTGACACATGACCTTAGGCACGAGTCAGGGTTTCCTAAATTTTCCAAAAAAAAAACATTTAGGTGGCGACTCTGAAATCTGGCAAAGCAGTCCATGTTTGGCACTTTTTGATTAAAATTGATTTTCCAAAACGATTTGCCGGATTTGGACTCTTTGGTGATTTATCAGTCTTACATTTCACTTTGTGAGATTAGATTCAGAACCGTGACACGGGTCCGAACTTTAGTAGCTATGAACAACAATTCGCGCCCTCGTGCGCGGAGCGGAGTTCCGGGCAGTCTACAGTCTACTTGAATTTTCTTAAGCTGTTTCAGTACAGCCTCCTTCTTCAACAGTTTTTCCTTCTGCCTCTCCGTTTCTTTGTCTTTCCCGGACGCCTCTGGCTGGTCCAAGTGTGGGGGCTTGAAGTACCGCCCACTTCTAGTCATATGGTCAACCTCCTCAACATACTAGGTGTCATCCGGTTGGGTCTGCCCCCAATCCTCGTCAATGTGGGCAAGACGTAAGTCGTCGTCTTCATACCATATCCCGTTGGCAACTGACAGACAGCTGTCTGGCTCCGTTGTAACTGTTTCTGTGCTCACGGCACATTCCGTCCCTGCAGGGGCTTTGGCCTTCCTAGCCCTCTCAAGATCCTCGATCTTTTCTTGCTCAAGACACTTCAATGCAGCCTCTGTTCAGTGTCCACTGTACTCAAACTGCCCGAATCCCAAGCAAAATTCTTCGCACTGGTGCTCTCCGGTGATTTCTCCTAATTCTCGGCCATTCTGGCCACTGTTGATATCCCAGCTTCTGATTGCCCTTGTTCTAACTGAGGCACCTCAACAACATCTGGCTCGTCACTGAGCCATCCCGTATTCTCTACCGATCCATCCAAGTCGAACCAGTTGATAGTCACGTCCCCCGGTTCCTGTTCATTGAAGAACTGAAGGTTGGCAATATCCTCTTCCAGCTCTGCTAGGTCATCTAACCCCTGACTAGGTCCATCCTCCCGAGCCCTACTGATTTCTGCCCCAACTGGTAACTCTACCCTCAGCTTAACCTGATTTGTTGATGTGATATAACCACTCGAGTTGTGCGCAAAGCTCCCAGACCCCTCAGGCTCTAAATCAACATTCTCATCTGCCTCCAAAGTCATCCTGGTTCTGTCTTCGACAGTCACCACCACCGGTCCGGGTTGGGTTAGGAAGGTGCTAAACATGCACAAGTATGTGCTGTCTGGGATGAACACCTCAGGCTTGGGTAGGTGGGAGGGTGTGATGTATATGCTTGGGTCATATGGAATGGTCGCGGTTTGGATTAAGTTGATGTGTTTGGGTGGTGGAGCTTGGTTATGTAGTGGGAGTAGGTTGGTGGTGACATTCGGCTTTTCTGGAGGCGCGATCACCTTGTTATCGATGAGATCCTGAATCTCATGACGCAGTCTGAAGCACTGGTTGGTGCCATGACCATGTTATTGGTAAAAGGCACAATATTTGGCCAGGTTATGGATTGGTGGGTGTAACAGGGCCGCGGGGGGGCCTCGCTACAGCTCGGACTCGACTTTTCGTAGTCACGGTTCTAAGTCTGAACCAAAGAGTCCAAGTCCGGCAAATCGTTTTAGGAAAACTGATTTTTGAAAGAAGTGCCAAACATGGACTGTTTTGCCAGATACAGAGTCGCCACCTAAATATTTTATTTTGGGAAATTTAGGAAACCCTGACTTGGTGCCAAAAGGCCACGTGTCCGTCATCACCAAAGTTGCCTCGGCTCGGGAACTTGGGTACGATTGGGGAAGGTCACTTCGTGAGCACCCCCGCTCGCCCGGTCATAGACCGGCCTCTACTAACCATGATATCAATTTTTGAAAACTTTGTATGTCCTTATTCCGGTTTATTAGCCTAGGTTACTATGTGATGCACACGGCATACAAGTATAGACCCGGTCGTCCCAATTGGAACAAAACATTTCATGTTCGCTTTTTGAAAATGGTTTGCTACCCGCAGGTAGGCTTAAAACATTTGATGATTTATTCCAATTCAGATAACCCAACCTTCACCCACAGGCATTCAGGCAGTTATATCACATAAGCACATAGCCTCATGGTAAGCATGCTATTCATGGCAACACTCACACGCATGCAAGGATGCTAAAGCATAAAACTCACCGGGTACTCCAAGCCAAAAATAGAAAATGCATTAGAAATCATGCATGATCCTAAGTATACAGAAATGCCTAATGCAACACATGCAAAATGCAACTATAGTAGGCTCGGCTATTCTAAGATGGTATATGCAATGCTACAACTAACATGTATTCAGTTTGGAATTGAAAGTACGATGCAGTTAGTATGGTGCGCCGAGCCCGGTGCATGCAATACAGATGAATGATGCAAACATGCTGTCATACTGTATGCTAATTTAAATATGCCCTAATCTAACCATCGTAAGCGGATAAATAAAAGGGAGAAAGACGTGGGGTTGGAAGACATACATCACACTCACCCACACTTATTACAGTTGTGCCCTCATGCAGAGGGTCCAAATAAATATACAGTCCAAATATTACAGTCCCGAATAAAAGAATATTACAGTCCAAAATATTACAAAATTCTAATTAATTAACAAATTAACTACGAAAATAAATAAAACTGGCGTGCAAGCCAGGGACTGCCTTGCTTCTGATGGATGATGCATGTCCGGATTGTCTTGCGCGGAAATCCACCGGAATGCCCCAATTAGCCTCTGTTTACAACTGTTCTTGAAATGCGTGCCAAGTCCCAAAAAGTCGCTGATTCTCCGTTTTGCTGCAACAGAGAGCAGGAAAGGGGCATAGCAATGTATCTGCACAGATATATGCATGTCTCGATCCTCGTGCCACCAATCACGCATACCGAGGCATGATGGCCGAGGAATCGAAATGCACAACTTAATATAGGATGAATGCACATGGAACTACAGCTAAAACCTAACTCCATCATGGATAATCCGGAGTGTTGGTGACTGGGGAATTGAGACACATTCCGTCACTCGGAGTACGAAATGTACCTCGTTTCCCGTGCCCGGGCTAACTCCTATTCCGGACATGATGTAATATGCATGATATGCATGAAATGCAACTAAGATATAATCCTAACATACAGAATGCTATGAAATGAGATACCTCGAAATGCGTGCACGCGGGCACGCAAACCGAGGTGATGATATGTGTCTCGAAATACGTGCGCGCGGGCACGCAAACTGAGGCGATGATATGTGTCTTGAAATACGTGCATGCGGGCACGCAAACCGAGGCGATGATATGTGTCTCGAAATACGTGCACGCGGGCACGCAAACCGAGGCGATGATATGTGTCTCGAAATACGTGCACACGGGCACGCAAACCGAGGCGATGATATGTGTCTCGAAATACGTGCACGCGGGCACGCAAACCGAGGCGATGATATGTGTCTCGAAATACGTGCACACGGGCACGCAAACCGAGGCAATGATAAAATGCAATGAAATGGCATGGAAATGACAAATGGGCTTATACCAACATGAGTGAGCCTCAGCCACACTCACATAGGATGCCGGCGGATAAAAATGGAGTGCCTCGAAATGCGTGCACACGGGCACGCAAACCGAGGCAATGATAAAATGCAATGAAATGGCATGGAAATGACAAATGGGCTTATACCAACATGAGTGAGCCTCAGGCACACTCACATGGGATGCCGATCGGATAAAAATGAAGTGCCTCGAAATGCGTGCACGCGGGCACGCAAACCGAGGCGATGCAAAAGCGATGCGAATGACATGGAAAATGCAACATGGACTTATACTAACATGAGAGAGCCTCAGCCACACTCACATAAGATGCCGATTGCAGAAAATGAAGTGCCTCGAAATGCGTGCACACGGGCACGCAAACCGAGGCGATGCAAAAGCGATGCGAATGACATGGAAAATGCAACATGGACTTATACTAACATGAGAGAGCCTCAGCCACACTCACATAAGATGCCGGCGGATAAAAATGAGGTGCCTCGAAATGCGTGCACACGGGCACGCAAACCGAGGTAATGATAAGATACAATGAAATGGCATGGAAATGACAAATGGGCTTATACCAACATGAGTGAGCCTCAGCCACACTCACATAGGATGCCGGCGGATAAAAATGGAGTGCCTAGAAATGCGTGCACACGGGCACGCAAACCGAGGCAATGATAAAATGCAATGAAATAGCATGGAAATGACAAATGGGCTTATACCAACATGAGTGAGCCTCAGCCACACTCACATAGGATGCCGGCGGATAAAAATGGAGTGCCTCGAAATGCGTGCACACGGGCACGCAAACCGAGGCAATGATAAAATGCAATGAAATGGCATGGAAATGACAAATGGGCTTATACCAACATGAGTGAGCCTCAGCCACACTCACATAGGATGCCGACGGATAAAAATGGAGTGCCTCGAAATGCGTGCACACGGGCACACAAATCGAGGCAATGATAAAATGCAATGAAATGGCATGGAAATGACAAATGGGCTTATACCAACATGAGTGAGCCTCAGCCACACTCACATAGGATGCCGGCGGATAAAAATGAAGTGCCTCGAAATGCGTGCACACGGGCACGCAAACCGAGGCAATGATAAAATACAATGAAATATGGCAAAAATGACATGAAAGTATGCTAATGGAATTTCAGCAACAAAATATGGGGGAAAACAGTCCCGAAATGAAGCGAAATGACATGAAATGCAAGGAAATGTCCCGAAATGCGACATTAGGCACCCGAAATGACCTATAGCTATGCTAAATATGCACAATATGGACATGCAATGCAAATACAGAAGCTAGACAGTCCCAAAAGATGCACTTTCACAGTTATAAACATGGCCAAACAGCAAGTATAGGTAGGGGAAAAATAGCATGCAAGAATAGGGGCCAAAAGAAGGGTAATGAAGCAAGTGGTATAAGAAAAACCCAAACTGAACAATTTCCTTCTATAACAGTGAAGATGAACCAAAAATATGAACATTTACAGTATATGGAAGACCTCAAATCAGTATACAAACATGCTAAAAATGTGATGCAAAACAAGGCTCAAAAGGTGCTATAACATGAAGTATATAAAATAATCACCAAACAGAAAAAAAGTGTGAATGAAACATGAATTATAGGCCAAAATAAGACCACTTTCAGTTCGGACCAAGGTCCAAAAACAGAAGCAAAGAGGGCTACTAATTTATGCAAAAATGGGGCCAAATAGGGGATATAACTACAAGTGACATATGGAAACACCAAACAATGTTGAGCCCTTCTCCAATGTTGAAGAGGGGCTCAAAATAAGCCTCATATCAGTTTACAACATGCTCGAAAATAAATTGCTCATGGGTCAAAAATAGCATGCAAAACTATGACATACAAGATGATCAATGAAGCAAGTGTATTATGGAGGGCTCAAACAAGGTTGAGCCCTTAATGAGAAGTGAATATGAGCTCAAAATATGGCCCTTTTCAGTTAGGGCCGAAGCTTGAAACCAAAAAGAAATGAGGCTTAGAAATAGATCAAGGAAAAGGGTCAAAAGGATCAAAGTGTAACTTACCCTTGAAGATCCAAGCTTTTGTTGCTTCTTGGGTTGATTTGCAGCTTCTTTAGCCTTCAAGAATCCTCCCTTGCTGCTGGAAATGAGATGGTGGTGGTAGAGCTTGGTGGTGTAGAAGGAATGAAGGTTATGGACTTAGGGTTTTTTGAAGAATTGAAGAAGAAGACAATGGAGTTTAGGGTTTGTGCTTGGAGAGGAATTTTTCCAACCCTCATGAAGAAGACCCTCAGCTGGTTATAAGGTCAAGAAAGGGGTGTAAAAGGGGGGTGAATTGGAGAGCATAACTCTCTCCCAAAATATCCCCCGGATACAGAAAATATCTGGGGGATATTGCCCCACAGCTGTAAAGGGTACAGTGAGAAGAACACGGCCGGCCTCTCACTTTTGCTGGAGGTGGCCGGCCGGCCATGCCCCCTAGCCGGCCGGCTAGGGGTCAAAAGGGTCAAGGAGCTTTTCTGGCCGGCCAGATATTGGGGAGGTAGCCCTATGTGTGTACAACACAACCATGTAATTGAAATTCCAAGAAAGTGGGTCCAAGGGGTTCAACAATGGCTCGGAAAGAGGGGGTCAAAAGGGTCAAGTTGACTTACTGGCCGGCCATGAACTTTTAGGGGCCTCTCAGGTGTGTACATCACAGATATGTGGTTCAAAGTTCAAGAAAAAAGGTCCAAGGGGTTCAACATTAGCCCGGAAGAAAGGGGTCAAAAGGGTCAGGTGACCTTAATGGCCGGCCACCAACTTTTAGTGGCCTCCCAGATGTGTAGATCACAGATATGTGGTTGAAAGTTGGCAACACTAGCTCTAAGGTATTCAACATTAGCCCGGAAGTGCGAAAAACGGGCGCCGGGAGGCTCCGGAAGAGAAATAACTGGTTGCTGCAACAATTGCTGGCCTCCCACCCTTCAGTGACCTTCCCTGTGATAAAACAGAGGTACCTGCCAAAAATGAGCGAAAACCGTTGCAAAACGAATGTTCCGGAGCCAAAACACGCAGTTCGGGGTCCCGGAAATGGGCTGTTAAGCACCGAAAATTGTATTCGACCTCGAAGTGGGTTTCTCAGCCCCCAGTATCCCTCAAAATGGATGAAATAGGATGTATGCCAGAAATCAGAGCAATAGGAGATGGTTAAGCGGTCCCGAACCGAGGCACACGGCCTGACGGCTCCGAAAACCGGGAACCGGACTCCGAAATGGGCAAAATGGCCTACGGCCACCAAATGTAGCCTACGGACATTGAGAGATGGTCTACGAGACCTCTCCCTCCCTTCAGGAAAAGAAACCGAGAAAACTGAGTCTGGTTCGCAAACCGAGACAAGGCACAGAAAAGGGTTCGGAAGTCCGGAGGCAGGGCTTACGGCCGCAACTCTGAAACTTCTGAACGAGCACATTATGCAACATCACCAAGCGCTCAATCGGTGACGTCTGAGTCTTAAGGTCGGTCAAAAATGGGGTGTCTACAGTTGCCCCTCTTTGATAGAACTCGGAAGTCACAAGCGACGGGAGTGAATGTCAAAGCCCAGAGACGACCTATTTTTGACAAGGCCGAAGACTCAGACAAACATACAAGATAGACAGAGATGTGCCCGCAGGCATGCCCGCAGGCAGGGGGCAAAATGCAAATGATATGCAAGAAGCCGAAGGTAACCCAATGATTATGCAAATGCAGCAAGCTGTAATGAAGCAAGTATTCGCAAATAGATGCAACAGTTTTAAGCAAGAATGCAAAACGACAACTACATTTCATGCAGTTAAGAATGCGGAGGATTATTCAATCTCCGCCATGTCTCACACGGAGAAGATACGATACCTGCGCGATTCGTCTGGTCGCACCAGCCTCAATTGAACCGTACATACAATATCGTGCCTACAAAAGAGAGAAATTGCAACAAGTACAATATGCTAACAACATATATTTGATGTGATTCCGAAAGTTCAACATACGCAGTGCCGGTGAGTGAATGTATCGCAATGCAAGAACGGAACATGCGTGACAACATATGCTCAAACACGGAGGTATGCCAATATCAAGAAATGTACATGACAATGTGAGTATGCTCATGAGAATGCAAGATATGTGCGTGATAGCACAAAATGAGTATGAATCAGGGTGTTCATTTGCCGTGAAACAACGAGTACGGAAACGCGTGTTTCGGCAAAGGTAACTCGATCACGGCCTCCGATCTGCTTCTTTGAAAGGTTACAACTCATTCTAAAAGGATACACTTTGATTTCGATGAATGATGATGACACACATGTCAGAACTTGAAACCGAAGTCCCGACGGAGCAATTTCGCGACCGGAAGTGTACTTTTCTTGAACTTTTTCAGGTCCCGGGAACTCCGATCTTCCTCAAAATTTGCAGAGAGCTAGGTGAGCATGTGGAGAGCATGGCCGGCCACTTATCTTCCCAAGGGGGGGTGTCCAACCGGTTTCCATTAAAGTAGATGGCTGGCCGGCCATTTCTGCAAAAAGCAGATGGCTGGCCAGCTAGAATTAGAGGCCGGCCGGCCATGCCCTTTTCCCAGGGGCATTTTGGTCTTTTCCCCTCCTTTTTGCATGCCTTTTCAACCAAGGCTTGAGGCCTATAAATGGCAGCCGAACCTCACTTCATTTCTTGCCTCTTTCAACACTTTTCTCTCCAGTTTTGAGTTTTACGCGTGTTTTCCAACGCCTCGCGCAAATTGTTTTCGTAAAAACACTTAGTTTTAAACACTTTGGAGCGATTAAATTCCGGTTTCGGAGCTTCCTTTTGCATTTTCACCACTTGAGGTAAGTTCATCTTAATATTTAGAATATTTTCTCGGGAGTTGACTTTTGTTGACTTTTTTATTTCCCGAGAGTTGACTTTGTTGACTTTTTCCAATTTTTGCTCATTTTGCTCATTTTTGCTCCCCTTTTGCAGATTCTTGAAAATGGCGGGCAATTCTCCTCATGGTGGAGGTTTTCTGGGTGCCGGGGACGATTTCGATCCTATGACTCTACCTCCGAGGACTCGCCCTTTTATGCCCGAGAGGTACCGTCCGGCAGCGCACGTCCTCCCTCGTGCCGTTTTCTGTCATTTTACCAGTTTTGACGAGAGAGCACCCGCGGATCTGCTTCTCAGAGAGCCGGAGCAGCATCTCTCTCACGAGGCCCGAGAGGTATTTACCTCATCTTCTGTATTTTACATTTCGCACCCTTGCCATGCTTAAACATTTAGCTTGTGACATAGTACTTTCCTTACATCTTTGAACATGTAGTTTCAACATTCAAATTTCTGAACACTTGGTTCATTAATTAATTGCGAACACACAGCCCACATTAAAACACATGGCTCAAACACTGATTTGTCGAACACACAGCCCGAATTCGAAAGTGAACACACAGCCCGCACTTTAAATGGAAGTTGAACACGCAGCCCAAACTTCAAATTTTCTGAACACACAGCCCAGATATATAGTGAACACGCAGCCCACAATTTAACTGAAAGTTGAACACGCAGCCCAAAATTCAAATTCTCTGAACACGCAGCCCAGGTAGATAGTGAACACGCAGCCCACGAATTAACTGAAAGTTGAACACGCAGCCCAAAATTCAAAATTCTCTGAACACGCAGCCCAGATAGATAGTGAACACGCAGCCCACAATTGAACTGAAAGTTGAACACGCAGCCCAAAATTCAAAATTTTCTGAACATGCAGCCCAGGTAGATAGTGAACACGCAGCCCACAATTAAACTGAAAGTTGAACACGCAGCCCAAAATTCAAAATTTTCTGAACACGCAGCCCAGGTAGATAGTGAACACGCAGCCCACAATTAACTGAAAGTTGAACACGCAGCCCAAAATTCAAAATTTTCTGAACACGCAGCCCAGATAGATAGTGAACACGCAGCCCACAATTAAACTGAAAGTTGAACACGCAGCCCAAAATTCAAAATTTTCTGAACACGCAGCCCAGGTAGATAGTGAACACGCAGCCCACAATTAAACTGAAAGTTGAACACGCAGCCCAAAATTCAAAATTTTCTGAACACGCAGCCCAGATAGATAGTGAACACGCAGCCCACAATTAACTGAAAGTTGAACACGCAGCCCAAAATTCAAATTCTCTGAACACGCAGCCCAGATAGATAGTGAACACGCAGCTCACAATTAAACTGAAAGTTGAACACGCAGCCCAAAATTCAAAATTTTCTGAACACGCAGCCCAGGTAGATAGTGAACACGCAGCCCACAATTAACTGAAAGTTGAACACGCAGCCCAAAATTCAAATTCTCTGAACACGCAGCCCAGGTAGATAGTGAACACGCAGCCCACAAATTAACTGAAAGTTGAACACGCAGCCCAAAATTCAAATTCTCTGAACACGCAGCCCAGGTAGATAGTGAACACGCAGCCCACAAATTAACTGAAAGTTGAACACACAGCCCAAATTTCAAAATTTTCTGAACACGCAGCCCAGGTAGATAGTGAACACGCAGCCCACAATTAACTGAAAGTTGAACACGCAGCCCAAAATTCAAATTTTTCTGAACACGCAGCCCAGGTAGATAGTGAACACGCAGCCCACAATTAAACTGAAAGTTGAACACGCAGCCCAAATTTCAAAATTTTCTGAACACGCAGCCCAGGTAGATAGTGAACACGCAGCCCACAATTAAACTGAAAGTTGATTATACTGAACACACAGTCCGTACACTTCACTTCTGAACACACGACTACTTCATTTTATTTGTATGCAGCTTATTTCACTTCATCGGCACATAGCCGATCCCATTCCATTGGCACGCAGTCCAGTTCATTTCATCGGCACACAGCCCATTTCATTTCATCGGCACACAGCCCATTTCATTTCTTCGGCACACAGCCCATTTCATCTTATTATTGACACATATATTCATTCTGAATGCAGGGTGGTTCCCGCAGTGTGCGAGGATATGGTTCCACCATGGCGCGGGATTGGTATGCTGAGCTCCCGGAGGGCGTCAGAGACTTAGTAGACTTGGCGGGGTTTGGCCCCTTCTGTGTCGGGTTGTCACGCTGTCCTGCCAGGAGGACCTTGATGGCAGCTCTGGTAGAGAGATGGTGGGACACCACCAATTCCTTTCATTTCTCTGCTACCGGGGACATGACCATGACCCCTTTTGACTTTGCTGTATTGACCGGCCTTGATGTCGGAGGTTGGGCCATCCCCTACGATGAGGATATGGGCGAGTGGGAGGCCGCCTGGATGTATTTGTTGGGGGCTCGCCCACCTGTTGATAGGGTTTCAGGGAGAGTCAGATACACTTGGTTCTCCTCCCATTTCCGGCGGGCGGAGATGGTGCCCGAGACTCCCGAGGAGACGGAGCAGTATGCCCGTAGTTTCCTGATGTTCCTCTTCGGGACTACCCTGTTCGCCGACAGAGGGAACACCATTGGGCTATACCTGCTGAGCGCTCTAGTCGACCTATCACAGGTCCAGAGATATGATTGGGGTGGCGCCGGCTTGGCTACTCTTTATTTTTACATGAGCGCGACCTCCCGCGGGCGGGGCGATTTGCTTGGCGGCTACTGGAGAGCTTGGGAGGTACTTTCTGTCCCCTTGATTTACATTTCTGCTCTTCATTACTTGTACATTGCACATACAGCGCACTTTTACAATCTGCATTTTGCTCTCAGCATTTCGTACTTACATTCTGTACTGCTTTTCTCAGCTATGGGCTTATGTATACTTCCCATCGTTAGCCCCAGAGCTGGAGGTGGTGGGGATTCCCGTGACCCCATATTCATTGATATTTGAGGGCCCGCACCGGGCGAGGCCTCGAGAGACCCTGGTTCGCCTGCGACAGTACTTCGACACTGTGCGACACTCAGAGGTACTTCAGAACTTTCAGTTCTTTTCATTTTCATCTTTGACTTGCTCTGTATATCCTCGTTTTCTGATTGGTTTATACATTCATCATCCGCAGATTACTTGGCAGCCTTGGGCACCCCTGGGTGATGATCTCCTACTTCAGTATACCGGAGCGTCAGGCATCTCCCGGTATAGGGTCCTGCTCGAAGGGCCAGTCGGCAGAGTCTGGTTCCTGGGGGAGCGCTTTCTGCGCCAGGTACGGGGGTATCTTTCTCAGGATGTTCCCGCGGTACCTCCAGCTAGTATGCGGACCGCTGACAGGCTCTCTTACTCAGAGGTAGTCGGCGCCATGCTGGGCAGCGATGCTTTGCTATATGTTGCGGAGGGGGACTACGCCACCTATCGTCACATATATTTGATGCCTCCATTGACAGAAGCTCGTATTCCGATGATGAGACCTGCCGGTATGCCATCCTCGGACCAGGCTCGGGCTCGAGCTACAGACATCCCTTCTTCTAGCCGGGCTGGCACATCTAGAGGTGGGAGTAGACCAGCTCCCCCGGCTCCGTCGATTCATCCTCATGTCGGATGGCCAGATATGCCCACTGAGTTGATGGCGTGGCAGTACGGGGCTAGCTCCCCGATTCTGATTCCACTAGAGCCTCTGATGCCCAGTGATCGATACGCCATTGATCCGGACTCACCGCCGGTATGCTCCACTTTTCATTCATCATTCAGATGTTTAGACACCCTTCTGTTCACTGATGATTATGAGCTCATTTTTGCAGCCATCGCGAGGGTACATGGAGGAAGTGGTTGGGCTGGTGGCCACGCTCGAGGGCATGGTCCTACGCAGGGAGGCACAGTTGTCTGTCGCGGGCATTCAGGTACCCTTCAGTTTTCTGGCATTTATCATACTTCTGATGACATGCTGATTTCTACTGCATCGATAGACTACTTGTGTAGAGCACATCTGTCACACACCCCACTTGTACACTGTATTTACATGCACCCACTTCATGTAGCCTTTGCTTATATCTGTATCCTGACGTACATATTTGGACTGATGTATTTGAATTGAACTTTTGTTTTCAGATGCCTTCTTGGTCCGGTCAGCCGCAGGCCAGGCCTCCTGGGCCTCATTGGGGAGCTGGGCCATCTGAGCCTTTTCAGGGGGCGGGGTCATCTCGGCCTTCCCGAGGAGTCGGGCCATCTAGGCCTTATCGAGGAGCTCGAGGAGGGCCTGTCCGCAGACGCAGGGCTCATGTTGTGGAGGTGGAGCCTGATGAGGAGGAGGAGGAGGAGGAGGAGGCTACCGACCGTCAGTTCGAGACATCTGTTGAGGAGGGAGGCTCCGGTTTTGGCTCGGGGAACAGAGGCGAGGCTGAGGAGGATCCTGAGGATGACAGCTCCGACTCTGATGATGGTGTGGAGGTTGTCCCGCAAAAGAGGACTAGGCGTGCTTCTCGTTCCCGCTCCCGAGGATTTTGATGCTGCTATTTCCATGCTTTATTTTTCTTTTTACTAGTAGTTTGTAGCACTTTGCATATTGTTAGGCAGTTTTATTTTTGTAAAACTTGTACCTTTATTTGTTGTAAAGCATGATGAAATGAAATAGCTTTTGGAAAGGTGTTTGTATTTTAAACTTTTAGCATCGTATCGCATCATTTACTTTGCACAAAAATGAAATTGAATGGTAATGCGCATTGTGTAATCACCAAGTCAGGTAGTGAACCGACGCAACAAACTAAACAACCCAACTTACTAAGATATAACAGAATCTTTAGCAAGTTTACAACTCGATAAGCAAAAAGCAATAACGCAAATAAACAAAACTTTAACAAAAATTGCTTAAACAGAGAGCAATGACTCAAATACAAAACACGTCCGCTCGACGAACAACTCGATAAGCAAAATGCAACAACTCGATAAGCAAAACTCAACAACAACAAAGTGTACTTCTGACGATCTGGGCATCGGAACGCGTCTGAAATGAAGGCCTTTGACTCTCCCGTTGCATGGAAATGCTTGGAGTTCTCCTTCGAAGAGTAAAACAGGGCCAAGGAGACACACTGCAGCATTGCCAGCCATCCCTGGGAGCTGGCCGGCCATTTTTGCAAAAAGTGAATGGCTGGCCAGCCAGAGATATGCCACGGCATGGAGGACTAGAGAGCTTCTGGCCCCTGCTTCAACCTTCAGTTGCACTTTGTCAGATGAATGCGTGGATTGGCTCAAAGAGGAGGCACAAGTTGGGCCCAGCTTGGCATCAGATGCTCCGTCCAGCTCTGGAAGGGGACACAGAGATACTTGATTCAACTATGCCCCAAATTTATTGCTTATTTAGCATTTTCAAGTTTTCTTTATGACTGTACTAAAATAAGCAACCTCGATTGTAATGCAAGAGCAGGAGAACTCTATTTTGAAATCAATAAAATTGAAAGTTATGGTACTGAAAATTTTCCACTTTTGGTCCAAAAATGGTCTAAGTCGTAAAAAGATTGATTTGAACAAAGTCAACTTTTATTAAAACTTTTCAAAACTATTTTCGATGTGGATCAGAATTGGACACGCCGAAAATCTGTCACTGAGATGCACAACCCCAGATCCCCGCAACTGGAAAGTTGCCCCTAGTCTGAAGAACAATGCGACACTCCATAGCAACGGAAAGTTGCCCCTAGTCTGAAGAACAATGCGGCACTCCATAGCAACGGAAAGTTGCCCCTTGTTTGAGTAACTTTGCACCGTCGCGGCAACGGAAAGTTGCCCCTAGTTTGAACATCACTGTACCGGAGATCAAGATAAATGCTGATGGATGAAGATGACCGAGATGATCAAAATGGACAGAGTTGATCGGGTAAAAGTTTATGGCTGAACTTCAAGGTGAAGCTGCCTACGTATCCCAAAGATGGGAATCAAGCCTTACGTAGTTCAGGCTAAGGTTCACTCGAGTATTTTCACTCTCCTTTTGCGCTCTAACTTTTGCCAAGGCCGCCCTTTGCGGGTTTTCAACCTTGCGAGCTCAATTTTTATATTTTCTAATTTTTTGTGCTCTGAATTTTGCCTAGGTCGCCCTTTCGGGTTTTCGGCCTAGCGAGCCTCTCAAGGATAGTATTTCTTCAACTTGTCCATATTGATCGGTTGTGAGAATTCCAAGCCATCTAGATCCATCAGAACCACAGCCCCACCTGACCAGATAGCTTTGATGATGTAAGGACCAGTCCAATTAGGTTTGAACTTGCCCCTTGGGTCGTGGATGGGAGCTCGGTTATCTTTGAGCACCAAATCTCCCTCTTTCAGATTCCTGGACTTAACTTTCTTGTTGAAAGCCCGGGCGATTCTGCGTTGATAGCCTTGGATGTGGTACAGTGCTTTCAGTCTTCTTTCATCAAAGAGCATGAGTTCTTCGAATCTGCTTTGCTGCCAATCTGCTTCGGCTATCTGGCATTCAGCCAATACTCGTAATGATGGGACCTCAATCTCAATGGGTAGAACAGCCTCCATTCCATAGACCAATGAATATGGAGTTGCTCCAGTAGAAGTTCTGATTGAAGTCCTGTAGCCCCACAGAGCAAATGGCAGCTTGTCTGGCCAATCTCGATAGGTTTCCACCATCTTCTGTAGTATATGCTTGATATTCTTGTTGGCGGCCTCAACTGCTCCGTTGGTCTGTGGCCTGTATGTAGATGACTTATGAAAAGCCACATTGTATTTCTCCAACAAGTCTATCACTTCTTTCTTGAAGTGGGAACCATTGTCTGAAATTATCTCGTTTGGCACTCCGTAGCGACAGATGATGTTGTTTCTGATGAACTTCGCGACATGCGACGCCTTCAACACCGCGTATGATTGGGCCTCAACCCACTTTGTGAAATAATCTATCGCTACTAGGATAAACTCATGCCCGTTTGACCCCTTCGGGGTAACAGCTCCGATCACATCAATTCCCCAGACTGAAAAAGGCCATGGCGAAGTCATGTTGTACAGTTTTGACGGCGGGATGTTCATGCGGTTTGCATGGATTTGACATTTGTGGCATCGCCGAACAAAACCAATGCAATCCTCCTCCATGGTTGACCAGTAGTAGCCCTGTCTGAGGATCTTTCTGGCCAGCATCACTCCATTCATGTGTGCACCGCACTCCCCCCCATGGATGGCTTCCATCAGGCGTTTTGACTCTTCAGCTTCTACACAGAGCTTATGCATTCCTAGATGGCCTCTTTTGTACAACTTTCCCCCGCAGATAACGAACTGAGCAGCCATTCTTCTGACAGCCCTCTTATCTTTGGCATTTGCCCCTAGTGGATACGCCTCTTTTTCCAAGAAGTTCCAGATGTCGTAGTACCAGGGGTTGCTGCCTTGAACCTCATCTATGGCGGAAATCGACTCATATGCCGGCACGAACTTCTGATCAATAATGACTGGACGCATCCGGACTCCGGACGGGATGTCTATCATAGAAGATAGAGTTGCTAGTGAATCTGCAAACCTGTTGTTCTCTCTTACGAGGTGGGTAAAATTTAGCTTCTCAAACCGAGGAATTAGCAAATCCAAGGTTTGGTGGTAGATTATCATCCTTTCCTCCTTAACCTTCCAATCTCCTTTTGCTTGAGACACAACAAGGTTCGAGTCCCCAATGACGTCCAACTGTCTTGCCCCTAGTTCCAGGGCTGCTTCCAGGCCAGCGATACATGCTTCATACTCTGCTTCATTGTTGGAAACCTTGAACCGGAGCTTAAATGCTAAAGGGATACGGGAATCGTCAGGCGCTATCAGCAACACCCCTATTCCATACCCATACTGGTTTGACGCTCCGTCAAAGTACATTGTCCAAGTTTCATCTTCGACGTGCAGAATAGCTTCATCTGGGAATAGATACTCAATCGCTTCATCCCCCTCAACCGGGTGGTCGGCAAGGAACTCCGCTACCGCTCTGCCTTTTACTGACTTGCGCGTTACATACTTCAAATCAAATTCGGAGAGCAACAGCAGCCATCGAGCTAGCCTACCCATAAGTGCTGGTTTCTCGAAGAGATATTTGATGGGATCCAAACGCGAAACCAACATTACTGAGTGGGCTAACAGGTAGTGCCGCAGCTTCCTGGTTGCCCATACCAAGGCCAAACAAGCCTTCTCCAGCGGCGTATAGCGGGTCTCGTAATCTAGCATCTTTTTGCTCAGATAGTAGATGGCTCTTTCCACTTTGTCTTCTGACTCCTGCACAAGCATGCAGCCCATGGTAGTCTCGGTTACCGAAAGATACAGTATCAACGGTCTCCCCGGCTCTGGCGGTGACAACACGGGTGGGTTCTGTAGATACTCCTTGATCTGCTCAAAAGCTGCTTGACATCGGCCGTCCCATTGGAATTTCTTTCCTTTCTTCAGGAGACCAAAAAGTGGTTCACAAGTCAAGGTTAATTTAGAAATAAACCGTCTTATGAATTGCACTTTACCCAGAAAGCCTCGCACCTCCTTTTTCAGTCCTTGGTGGTGGCATTTCTAAGATGGCCTTGATTTTGGAAGGGTCGACCTCGATGCCCCTTTGTGTGATCAGAAACCCTAGCATCTTCCCTGCTGTAACACCAAACGTGCATTTTTGGGGATTCAGTCGCAGCCGAAACTCCTTGATCCTTTGAAAGAATTTTTGTAAGGCGGTGTAGTGGCCCTCTCTATCTTTGGACTTGACAATCATATCGTCCACGTACACCTCGACCTCCTTATGGATCATATCATGCAATATTGTAGTTGCTGCCCGTTGATACGTAGCTCCAGCATTTTTCAACCCGAATGGCATCACTCGATAGCAATATGTCCCCCACGGGGTAGTGAACGCAGTCTTCTCCCGGTCTTCGGGTGCCATCACTATCTGATTATAGCCTGAGAAACCATCCATAAACGAAAGCAAGGCGTGTCCTGCCGTGAAATCCACCAATTCGTCGATGTGCGGCAAGGGGAAGTCGTCCTTCGGACTGGCCCTGTTCAAATCTCTGAAGTCTACACAGACCCGAATTCTGCCGTCCTTCTTCGGCACCGGAACTATGTTGGCCAACCAAGTTGGATATTCAGATACCAGCAGGAACCCTGCGTCAATTTGCTTGGTGACCTCTTCCTTGATTTTGAGAGCCCAGTCAGGGCGAATCCTTCTGAGTTTCTGTTTGACAGGGCGGGCCTCTGGATCAAGAGGGATCCGGTGCTGTACAATCTCAGGATCGATTCCAGGCATGTCTTCATAGGACCATGCGAAAACATCTTTGAAATCTTTTAATAAAGCGACTAAGCGCTCGCGCTCCTCTGAAGACAACGTGGACCCGATCTGGACCAGCCGCGGGTCCTTCTCAGTACCAACATTCACAGTAGTGATTTCATCCATTAAAGGTTTAACAAATCTTTCCTGCTCTTGATCGATTAATCGTTGCAAAACTGGAGGAATTTCTTCCTCGCTGTTTTCATCAAAATTTTGAAAATCCTGATTTAAGCAATAAATCAAAGGCACAGAAAAATACTCGGAAACCACATCCACATCATTCTCATTAAATACTTCCAAGCCGTCAGATTCCTCTGTTACAACAGACTCAAAAGAAAATGAAAAAGACGACCTAGACAGGACTGTGGTATCCGGGTTATCACCCCCAGGAATACCGGACTCAGACTCAGTCGAGCTGGAATCTGATTCCGACGCAGAAGATTCGGTAGAATCAGATTCCGGCTCACTACCTGACCCGGAACTGCTAGATAAAAAGCCTTCTTCATACTGCCAGATGAGAGAAGGTGCGATAGATGCATCCAAGATCGGCGCTGGAAAGCCCGCAGCTATTTCATCTCCAATCACAGAAACCGAAGAGTTATCCCCCAAGCACTCTTGGTCGATCGGAGGATCTGATAGTAGACTCGCCAGTGCTACCCCCATTTCCAGCTCTGTACTCTCAGGATCCACTGCTTCACATTGCTCAACCTCAGTTGGTGGGTCTGTCTGCGCTTCGGCAACGTCATCCCCAGATAATTGTATGTCGAAGAAGATTTCAAAACCAGGCACGCGCTCCCCCTTCGCGTTTAGCCATGGCTCCGGGAAGCCGCAGAATGGAAAATCTTCCCCCTCCCGGACGAAACGTCCGTTTAGGGTACCCCAGATGGGCCTGTGCATTAAATCAAATGGCTTCCCGACCTTCTTTGCCCTGGCCCTTCCGGCCATTTCTTTCCCTTTCCTTACCCAATCCTCCTTGGTGGGCAGATAACCCAGTCCAAAGGCGTGGGGGTTGTGTGGCACTTCGGCCAATATTGAGACGCCTTTCCGGCCGCTTCTCCCTAATCCCATCCCAGGGGTATGCTTTAGCTTGTTCATGAGGTATATGGATTGTGCACTAACATACATGCCCTCATTCGCAGCCATGACATTCTGCACCACTTGAGCCTCGGCCAAAGTGAACCCCGATAAAAATACATCCTCCGTGCCGTGCTCAATCTCCAAGACAGGTGTTGACACCTCCGGCGGCGGATGGATTGATGAATTTCCGAAAACTATCGCTACCCCTTTCCCGTGGGGGTACTTTAGCATCTGATGTAGAGTGGAAGAGACTGCTTTGACCTGGTGCAACCACGGTCGCCCCAAAAGTAAGTTAAAGGTTGCGGGAACATCCAAGATATGAAATTCGATACTGTGTTGTCCTGGACCAACCTTGGTTTGAATTTTAACAGTCCCCATCACTTCTCTGCTGGTATTATCGTATGCTCTGATCACTTGGGTGGTTGGGACGAAATCTACGGGCTTCAACCCGATTGCATATGCCGTTCTGGTCGGGCAGACATTAATCGCAGACCCGGTATCAACAAGTACCACCGGTATCCACTTATCTCTACATTCCACAGAAATATAGAGCGGTTTGTTATGGTTTGTGCCCTCAGGCGGTAGCTCCTTGTCTGAAAAAATTAATGCCGGGGAGCCTCCTCCCGGAAAAACCAGCCCGACCACCTGTTCAGGCGTGGTGTCTATGGAGAGTTTAGACTTGTCCATGGCAGATAGGACAGCTTCTCTGTGTACTCGTGATGCCATTAGCAGTCCCCAGATGGAGATGTCTGCTTGTATTTTCTTTAATTGTTTCAACACAGCCTCGTTTTCGATCTGCTTCTCCTTCTGTCTCTCCGCTTCTCTGTCTTTCCCAGATGCCTCGGGTTGGTCTATTTGTGGGGGCTTGAAGTACCGCCCACTTCTTGTCATGTGGTCCACTTCATCTAGATACCAAGTATCATCCGGTTGGTTATTCCCCCAGTCTTCATCGGTGTGGGCAAGACACAAATCGTCATCTTCCCACCACATTCCACTGGCAGCCAACAGACACCTGTCTGGCTCCGGTCCACTCGCACTCTCAGTGCTCTCTGTCCATATGCTCGCAGCATTGCTTGTCTTTGTGCACACAGCACTTTCAGTCCCCTCAGGGCCTTTTGCCTTTCTGGCTCTCTCAGTTTCCTCAAACTTTCCTTGTTCCAACTGCGTCAGTACAGCTGTTTGTTCAATAGTTCCCACATCCGTAATGCCCATGTCCTGAGCGGAATTCTTAACACCGGCGCTCTCCGGCGGTACAACTTGATTTTCGGCCGTTCCGGCCACAACTGATATTTCTGCCCCTGCCGGGCTCTGTTTTGGTTGAGCTTCCCCTACTGCATCCGGTTGATCTTCGAGCCATCCCGTGGCCTCCTCTGATCCCTCATAATCATTCCAATTAATGGACGCATCCTCCAGCTCCTGATCATCGAGAAATTGCAAGTTAGCAAAGTCCTCTTCTACGGTTGTCGGCTCATCTGCCCATAACTCAGATCCCTCCCCTCGGATCATGCATAGTTCTCCTGTCTCGGGAAATTCTAGACTTAGCCCAATTCGGCTCGTTGATAGGATGTGCTTGCTTGGATCATAGGCTCCCCCGACAAAATTCTGTCCAGTTTCGGATTCAACAATCTCATTTCCTCCCAAAATCTGCCATGCCCTGTCTTCGACGGTCACCACCACTGGTTCTGTTTGGGTTTTGGAGATGTCCACCATGCACAAGAAATCAGTGCAATCGGGAAGGAGCACCTCTGGCTTGGGTAGGTTGGTGGGAGTAATGTAGATACTAGGATCGTAAGACGCGACCCCAGTCTGGATAAAGTTAATTCTTTTGGGAGGAGGAGCTTGGTTATGTGATGGGAGAGGGTTGGTTGTAACATTGGGTTGATCGGGAGGTGCGATCACCTGTTTGTCAATAAGATCTTGGATCTCGTGACGCAGTCTGTAACAACGGTCGGTGTCATGACCGTGTTGTTGGTGGTATGCACAGTATTTTGACGGGTCATATGAGGGGGGAAGTGGATTTGGTAATGGCTTTGGTTCTAGGGGTTTTAAATGATTCTTTCTGATCAGTATTCCTAGAACTTTGGTCAGAGGCATATATAGTGGAGTAAAGGTTCTTTGGCCTCGTGGTTGGAATCGGCTGTTGGCTTGTGTGTTGCTTCCGGACGCGCCGGAGAATGGTGTGGCAGTCATAGGTCTTGGAGGGGGAGGGGGAGTGGTGGTGACCATACCAACTTCCGAGGCTCTCGTATTTGCAGCGCCGCTCGGGCCTGCATTGTTATTGCGATTGAAGGTCCTCCTCGGTTGTTCTCTGTCCTGGTCCAACAGTCCTTGCCTCATAGCATCTTCTATTTGCACCCCCATATCATGTAAATCTGCGAAAGTAGGGAAGGGGACCACAATCATTCTTTGCATTAACTTCGGGTGGAGATTGCGCACAATCATCCGAATTTGATCTCTGTCAGTGGGCCTTAAAGTCATCGTCGACGCCTTGGCCCTCCATCGGATCACAAAGTCCGAGAAAGATTCCTTAGGCTCTTGCCTTGTCGTTTCCAGATCACGGGTTGTGATCTCGATTTGAGTGTTGTATGAATATTGTGTGACAAAGGCCTCAGCCATCTCATCCCAATTCTTTTTCACCTCATCTGATAGCCTTGCGTACCAATGGGAGGCCACACCCGACAGGGTTCGGCCGAATAGTGAGAGCTTCTGTTGTCGTGTTAGGCCCATCGGCCGCAAGACATCTGCAAACAGTCGGATATGGACCATGGGGTCACCAGTCCCGTCAAAACGGTCTATTTGTGGCATTTTGAACCTATCGGGGAGTGTCACGGCCTCCTCGGTATATCCATCTCCGATATCCGGCATAGCCTTAGCCCCTTGGGATTTCTTAAAGAGTTTCTCCAATTTGCTCAATTTCAGAGCCGTATGATCAACCTCGACCTCGGATGGAGAGTCCGGGTGATTGGATGTATGGACCTTGGACAGTTGTGGTGGAATCGGGGGCGGTGCTGGCCCCGTTGGAAGACTTGTGTCCTCTTGTAAATTTTGGACAATCGGTACAGTATTTTGGGTGTTCGGAGGAACGTCCTGAATAGCAGGAGCCTTCTCGGGTAATGGGGCCCCCGCCGGAGGAGGGATTTGTTGTGAAGCAGATGCTGTGTTCTGTTGTTGCAATCTGGTAATCAACTCAGCCTGTTGGGCCATGACTGTGGCCTGCTGTTTGGAGAATTCCGCTTGACGGGCGGCATCATCGTGCATCTGTTTCATGCTCTCCTGCATCTGGCGCATTAGGGCCTCTATCCCCGATGTATTCTGTTGCTCCATCTGCCTAACTGGTATGTCTATTTCTGCAGCAGTAATTGAGACCTCAGTCCTATAGTCCTCTGATGGAGTAACCCACTGCCCTGACAACCTCTGTTCTGACACACTGCGCCTTTTCGGCTTCCTTCTGATAACAGGGGGTAGAGAATAGAACACTGGCTGTCCGTCGATTAGATCCTCAGATCGGTGGAGTCGACGACCTCGTATCCAAGGTGCTTGGGGAATGCCTGTTGGGTCGGAAGCAATCGTGCTAAAAACTGACCTAGCAAAAGATAAATAAAGCGAAAAGGAAATAAATAAACAGATAAACGGACAGCACAACAGCTTAAAATAAAATGCAAGACACATAGTCGGGCATAATCAACACACAGTCAATAAGCTGAAATATACACTGTCCTCAAACACTGATTATCATCCCTGCATCACTGTTCCCTTAAACAGAATCTGATATCCGCAGATAACTAATCCTCAAATGCTGGCTGATGCCTGCAGGCTTGATACCCGCAATACCAAACTGATGCCCGCAGGCCTGATGTTGATAATACTGAACTGATGCCCGCAGGCCTGATAATGACAATTCTGAACTGATGCCCGCAGGCTTGATACTGAAACTCGTATACTGATCTGATGCCCGCAGGCCTGATACTGCCAATACTGAACTGAAACCCGCAGGCCTGATGCCCACACTTATATACTGATACATGCATTCCTGTAGAGACGCACTCTAAAGCACATAACAGATAAGTGAGAGCCAAAACACCCCTATGTTGGGGTAGGGTTTCCCTGTCCTATTTTGTCAGGAGCTAGGGTTTCAGTACGCACGCAGCGGTTTCAAACAACCTATAAACGGGTAAGCAACCTGTCCTAATTTGGAATGGTCACTATGGATCCGAATATGCACTAGGTCGAATGGTCAAAGAGGGTGCCCCGGTAAAACCGGGGTTTGTGTTCCCATACTGGCAGAGCCCACAACCGGTCAGCCTTATGGTCATGCCTTGACAAGACAAGCCTCCGGCAAACCGTTCAGGAATAGCAGATGGCAAACACGGTGTCCTAGGCGCACCAATGCAAATGCAATGCAAAGAAGCACACAAGTGTAGTCAAAAACAGATATCATGAGTTCGAATCAAGTTCTCTAAATCCCCAGCAGAGTCGCCAGAAACTGTAACAGGGCCGCGGGGGGGCCTCGCTACAGCTCGGACTCGACTTTTCGTAGTCACGGTTCTAAGTCTGAACCAAAGAGTCCAAGTCCGGCAAATCGTTTTAGGAAAACTGATTTTTGAAAGAAGTGCCAAACATGGACTGTTTTGCCAGATACAGAGTCGCCACCTAAATATTTTATTTTGGGAAATTTAGGAAACCCTGACTTGGTGCCAAAAGGCCACGTGTCCGTCATCACCAAAGTTGCCTCGGCTCGGGAACTTGGGTACGATTGGGGAAGGTCACTTCGTGAGCACCCCCGCTCGCCCGGTCATAGACCGGCCTCTACTAACCATGATATCAATTTTTGAAAACTTTGTATGTCCTTATTCCGGTTTATTAGCCTAGGTTACTATGTGATGCACACGGCATACAAGTATAGACCCGGTCGTCCCAATTGGAACAAAACATTTCATGTTCGCTTTTTGAAAATGGTTTGCTACCCGCAGGTAGGCTTAAAACATTTGATGATTTATTCCAATTCAGATAACCCAACCTTCACCCACAGGCATTCAGGCAGTTATATCACATAAGCACATAGCCTCATGGTAAGCATGCTATTCATGGCAACACTCACACGCATGCAAGGATGCTAAAGCATAAAACTCACCGGGTACTCCAAGCCAAAAATAGAAAATGCATTAGAAATCATGCATGATCCTAAGTATACAGAAATGCCTAATGCAACACATGCAAAATGCAACTATAGTAGGCTCGGCTATTCTAAGATGGTATATGCAATGCTACAACTAACATGTATTCAGTTTGGAATTGAAAGTACGATGCAGTTAGTATGGTGCGCCGAGCCCGGTGCATGCAATACAGATGAATGATGCAAACATGCTGTCATACTGTATGCTAATTTAAATATGCCCTAATCTAACCATCGTAAGCGGATAAATAAAAGGGAGAAAGACGTGGGGTTGGAAGACATACATCACACTCACCCACACTTATTACAGTTGTGCCCTCATGCAGAGGGTCCAAATAAATATACAGTCCAAATATTACAGTCCCGAATAAAAGAATATTACAGTCCAAAATATTACAAAATTCTAATTAATTAACAAATTAACTACGAAAATAAATAAAACTGGCGTGCAAGCCAGGGACTGCCTTGCTTCTGATGGATGATGCATGTCCGGATTGTCTTGCGCGGAAATCCACCGGAATGCCCCAATTAGCCTCTGTTTACAACTGTTCTTGAAATGCGTGCCAAGTCCCAAAAAGTCGCTGATTCTCCGTTTTGCTGCAACAGAGAGCAGGAAAGGGGCATAGCAATGTATCTGCACAGATATATGCATGTCTCGATCCTCGTGCCACCAATCACGCATACCGAGGCATGATGGCCGAGGAATCGAAATGCACAACTTAATATAGGATGAATGCACATGGAACTACAGCTAAAACCTAACTCCATCATGGATAATCCGGAGTGTTGGTGACTGGGGAATTGAGACACATTCCGTCACTCGGAGTACGAAATGTACCACGTTTCCCGTGCCCGGGCTAACTCCTATTCCGGACATGATGCAATATGCATGATATGCATGAAATGCAACTAAGATATAATCCTAACATACAGAATGCTATGAAATGAGATACCTCGAAATGCGTGCACGCGGGCACGCAAACCGAGGTGATGATATGTGTCTCGAAATACGTGCGCGCGGGCACGCAAACCGAGGCGATGATATGTGTCTTGAAATACGTGCACGCGGGCACGCAAACCGAGGCGATGATATGTGTCTCGAAATACATGCACGCGGGCACGCAAACCGAGACGATGATATGTGTCTCGAAATACGTGCACACGGGCACGCAAACCGAGGCGATGATATGTGTCTCGAAATACGTACACGCAGGCACGCAAACCGAGGCGATGATATGTGTCTCGAAATACGTGCACGCGGGCACGCAAACCGGGGCGATGATATGTGTCTCGAAATACATGCACGCGGGCACGCAAACCGAGGCGATGATATGTGTCTCGAAATACGTGCACATGGGCACGCAGACCGAGGCGATGATATGTGTCTCGAAATACGTGCACGCGGGCACACAAACCGAGGCGATGATATGTGTCTCGAAATACATGCATGCGGGCACGCAAACCGAGGCGATAATATGTGTCTCGAAATACGTGCACGCGGGCATGCAAACCGAGGCAATGACAGAATATGATGAAATGATATAGAAATGACAAATGGGCTTATACCAACATGAGTGAGCCTCAGCCACACTCACATGGGATGCCGATCGGATAAAAATGAAGTGCCTCGAAATGCGTGCACGCGGGCACGCAAACCGAGGCGATGCAAAAGCGATGCGAATGACATGGAAAATGCAACATGGACTTATACTAACATGAGAGAGCCTCAGCCACACTCACATAAGATGCCGATTGCAGAAAATGAAGTGCCTCGAAATGCGTGCACACGGGCACGCAAACCGAGGCGATGCAAAAGCGATGCGAATGACATGGAAAATGCAACATGGACTTATACTAACATGAGAGAGCCTCAGCCACACTCACATAAGATGCCGATTGCAGAAAATGAAGTGCCTCGAAATGCGTGCACACATGCACGCAAACCGAGGCGATGCAAAAGCGATGCGAATGACATGGAAAATGCAACATGGACTTATACTAACATGAGAGAGCCTCAGCCACACTCACATAAGATGCCGGCGGATAAAAATGAGGTGCCTCGAAATGCGTGCACACGGGCACGCAAACCGAGGTAATGATAAGATACAATGAAATGGCATGGAAATGACAAATGGGCTTATACCAACATGAGTGAGCCTCAGCCACACTCACATAGGATGCCGGCGGATAAAAATGGAGTGCCTAGAAATGCGTGCACACGGGTACGCAAACCGAGGCAATGATAAAATGCAATGAAATGGCATGGAAATGACAAATGGGCTTATACCAACATGAGTGAGCCTCAGCCACACTCACATAGGATGCCGGCGGATAAAAATGGAGGGCCTCGAAATGCGTGCACACAGGCACGCAAACCGAGGCAATGATAAAATGCAATGAAATGGCATGGAAATGACAAATGGGCTTATACCAACATGAGTGAGCCTCAGCCACACTCACATAGGATGCCGGCGGATAAAAATGGAGTGCCTCGAAATGCGTGCACACGGGCACGCAAACCGAGGCAATGATAAAATGCAATGAAATGGCATGGAAATGACAAATGGGCTTGTACCAACATGAGTGAGCCTCAGCCACACTCACATAGGATGCCGGCGGATAAAAATGAAGTGCCTCGAAATGCGTGCACACGGGCACGCAAACCGAGGCAATGATAAAATACAATGAAATATGGCAAAAATGACATGAAAGTATGCTAATGGAATTTCAGCAACAAAATATGGGGGAAAACAGTCCCGAAATGAAGCGAAATGACATGAAATGCAAGGAAATGTCCCGAAATGCGACATTAGGCACCCGAAATGACCTATAGCTATGCTAAATATGCACAATATGGACATGCAATGCAAATACAGAAGCTAGACAGTCCCAAAAGATGCACTTTCACAGTTATAAACATGGCCAAACAGCAAGTATAGGTAGGGGAAAAATAGCATGCAAGAATAGGGGCCAAAAGAAGGGTAATGAAGCAAGTGGTATAAGAAAAACCCAAACTGAAAAATTTCCTTCTATAACACTGAAGATGAACCAAAAATATGAACATTTACAGTATATGGAAGACCTCAAATCAGTATAAAAACATGCTAAAAATGTGATGCAAAACAAGGCTCAAAAGGTGCTATAACATGAAGTATATAAAATAATCACCAAACAGAAAAAAAGTGTGAATGAAACATGAATTATAGGCCAAAATAAGACCACTTTCAGTTCGGACCAAGGTCCAAAAACAGAAGCAAAGAGGGCTACTAATTTATGCAAAAATGGGGCCAAATAGGGGATATAACTACAAGTGACATATGGAAACACCAAACAATGTTGAGCCCTTCTCCAATGTTGAAGAGGGGCTCAAAATAAGCCTCATATCAGTTTACAACATGCTCGAAAATAAATTGCTCATGGGTCAAAAATAGCATGCAAAACTATGACATACAAGATGATCAATGAAGCAAGTGTATTATGGAGGGCTCAAACAAGGTTGAGCCCTTAATTAGAAGTGAATATGAGCTCAAAATATGGCCCTTTTCAGTTAGGGCCGAAGCTTGAAACCAAAAAGAAATGAGGCTTAGAAATAGATCAAGGAAAAGGGTCAAAAGGATCAAAGTGTAACTTACCCTTGAAGATCCAAGCTTTTGTTGCTTCTTGGGTTGATTTGCAGCTTCTTTAGCCTTCAAGAATCCTCCCTTGCTGCTGGAAATGAGATGGTGGTGGTAGAGCTTGGTGGTGTAGAAGGAATGAAGGTTATGGACTTAGGGTTTTTTGAAGAATTGAAGAAGAAGACAATGGAGTTTAGGGTTTGTGCTTGGAGAGGAATTTTTCCAACCCTCATGAAGAAGACCCTCAGCTGGTTATAAGGTCAAGAAAGGGGTGTAAAAGGGGGGTGAATTGGAGAGCATAACTCTCTCCCAAAATATCCCCCGGATACAGAAAATATCTGGGGGATATTGCCCCACAGCTGTAAAGGGTACAGTGAGAAGAACACGGCCGGCCTCTCACTTTTGCTGGAGGTGGCCGGCCGGCCATGCCCCCTAGCCGGCCGGCTAGGGGTCAAAAGGGTCAAGGAGCTTTTCTGGCCGGCCAGATATTGGGGAGGTAGCCCTATGTGTGTACAACACAACCATGTAATTGAAATTCCAAGAAAGTGGGCCCAAGGGGTTCAACAATGGCTCGGAAAGAGGGGGTCAAAAGGGTCAAGTTGACTTACTGGCCGGCCATGAACTTTTAGGGGCCTCTCAGGTGTGTACATCACAGATATGTGGTTCAAAGTTCAAGAAAAAAGGTCCAAGGGGTTCAACATTAGCCCGGAAGAAAGGGGTCAAAAGGGTCAGGTGACCTTAATGGCCGGCCACCAACTTTTAGTGGCCTCCCAGATGTGTAGATCACAGATATGTGGTTGAAAGTTGGCAACACTAGCTCTAAGGTATTCAACATTAGCCCGGAAGTGCGAAAAACGGGCGCCGGGAGGCTCCGGAAGAGAAATAACTGGTTGCTGCAACAATTGCTGGCCTCCCACCCTTCAGTGACCTTCCCTGTGATAAAACAGAGGTACCTGCCAAAAATGAGCGAAAACCGTTGCAAAACGAATGTTCCGGAGCCAAAACACGCAGTTCGGGGTCCCGGAAATGGGCTGTTAAGCACCGAAAATTGTATTCGACCTCGAAGTGGGTTTCTCAGCCCCCAGTATCCCTCAAAATGGATGAAATAGGATGTATGCCAGAAATCAGAGCAATAGGAGATGGTTAAGCGGTCCCGAACCGAGGCACACGGCCTGACGGCTCCGAAAACCGGGAACCGGACTCCGAAATGGGCAAAATGGCCTACGGCCACCAAATGTAGCCTACGGACATTGAGAGATGGTCTACGAGACCTCTCCCTCCCTTCAGGAAAAGAAACAGAGAAAACCGAGTCTGGTTCGCAAACCGAGACAAGGCACAGAAAAGGGTTCGGAAGTCCGGAGGCAGGGCTTACGGCCGCGACTCTAAAACTTCTGAACGAGCACATTATGCAACATCACCAAGCGCTCAATCGGTGACGTCTGAGTCTTAAGGTCGGTCAAAAATGGGGTGTCTACAGTGGGAGGTTATTTTGTAGTGGGCACGGTTCCAGAGGCTTCAGATGCCCCTTCCTGATTAAAACCCCCAAGGCTTTGGACAAAGACATATACAGCGGGGTATAAGTCCTCTGGCCCCGAGATGGGTATTTGGTTGTTTGTGAGCTGGTACCAGACGCAACGGTGAAGGGTGTAGCTGTAGGTGTTTTTGGAGTGGTGGTGGTGACCATGCCCACATCAGAAGTTTTGGCAGTTGCAGCACTACTCGTGCTTGCATTCGAACTACGTGTAAATGCCCGCTTGGGCTGTTCCTTGTCTTGGTCGATCAGGCCCTGCTTCATAGCGTCCTCAATCTGTACCCCAATCTCGTGTAAGTCCGCAAAGGTAGGAAGGGGTAAGACGAACATTTTTTGTATCAGCTTGGGTTGGAGGTTGCACACAACCATCCTTATCTGATCCTTCTCCAATGGCTGAGTTGTCATCATGGAGGCCTTGGCCCTCCATCGAGTGATAAAGTCAGAAAAGCCTTCTTTCAGCTCTTGCCTGGTTACTTCAAGATCACGGGTCGTGACCTCAATCTGGGTGTTGCATGAATATTGTGCGACAAAGGCCTCAGCCATTTCCTTCCTACTCCTTTTTACTGAGTCCTCCAGCTTGGCGTACGAAATGGCCGCAATACCCGATAGGGTCTGGCCGAAGAGTGATAGTTTCTGGAGTCTCGTCAACCCCATCGGGCGCAAAATATCTGAGAATAGCCTCAGATGAACCATTGGATCGCCAGAACCGTCGAAACGGTCTATATGTGACATCTTGAACCTGTCCGGCAATATTACCGCTGAATCAGTGTAACCATCTACTATGTCTGGAATGAAATTGACCCCATGGGCCTGTTTAAACAGCTTTTCAAGCATAATCATCTTCAGAGCGGTTAGGTCCATCTCTGATTCAAATGGTGTATCTGTTGAGAAGGCCGGTGTCTTTGAAATCTGCGGTAGAACTAGTGGCGGGGCTGGCCCTGTTGGAGTGTCCGTATCTTCCTGGACATTTGTAGTATCCCCGAGTGTTGGAACTCTAAGTGGGGGCGGGGGTGGATGCGAAGAAGACGCTCCGGCTTGTTGTGGTTGCTGCTGTTGCTGAAGTCTGGCAATCAGCTCTGTCTGCTAGGCTACAACCTCTGCCTGGTGGGCAGCATCTCCCTGCATGGCCTGCATGGTCTCTTGGAGTTGACGCATCTTGTCCTCCATTTCGACTGTAAATTGTGGATCTGACCGAACCGGTGTATGTTCCCTCTCTGCGGTAGAAACAGAAATCTGATCCCTATTGTGCGCAGGTGGAGTAGACAATGACCTCTGAACTGGTAACCGCTGTACTGGTGATCTGTGCCTGGATGACCTCCGTCTTGTAACCAGGGGTAATGACACAAACACTGGTTGTCCGTCAACTAGATCCTCAGATCGGGAAAGCTTTCTATCTCTAGTCCAGAGTGCTCGGGGGTATCTGCCTTTTCGGAAGCAATGATGTAATACTACCTTGCAAAAAGATAAATAAAGCAAAATAAGGAAACAACAAGCAGAAAAACGGACAGTATTTCGGCTTAAATAAACACAACACACAGTTGATATTGTAAGCTGAACACACTGTTCTCAACACTGATCACTGCCCCCAAATCACTGCCTCAAATCTGATACCCCAAATACTGATGTCCTCAAACTGATACCCTGACTTGCAAACTGATACATACAACCTATAGAGACACACTCTGACAGCACATGTTAAGTAAGTAAGAGCCAAAAACGCCCCTATGTTGGGGTAGGGTTTCCCTGTCCTATTTTGTCAGTAGCTAGGGTTTCACTACGAACGCAGCGGTTTTCAAACATCCTACAATCGGGTAAGCAACCTGTCCTAATTTGGAATGGTCTTTACGGCTTTCGATATGCACTAGGTCGAATGGTCAAAAAGGGTGCCTCAGTAAAAACTGAGGTTTGTGTTCCCATCATGGCAGAGCCCGTAACCAGTCAGCCTTATTGCACGCTTTTCCAAGCAAGCCTCCGGCAAACCGTTCAGGAATAGCAGACGGAAAACACTGTGACTTAGGCGCACCAATGCAAATGCAATGCAAAGAAACACATAAGTGTAAACAAAACAACATATCATGAGTTCGAGTCAAGTTCTCTAAGTCCCCAGTAGAGTCGCCAAAAACTGTAGATCGCCGGAACTCCGCTCCGCGCGCGAGGGCGCGAATTTGGTTCTAGCTACTACAGTTCGGACTCCTGTCATGGTTCTGAATCTAATCTCACAAAGTGCAATGTAAGACTGATAAATCACCAAAAAGTCCAAATCCGGCAAATTGTTTTGGAAAATCGATTTTGAATCAAAAGTGCCAAACATGGACTGTTTTGCCAGATTTCAGAGTCGCCACCTAAATATTTTGTTTTGGGAAATTTAGGAAACCTTGACTCGTGCCTAAGGCCACGTGTCCATCATCACCAAAGTTGCCTCAGCTCGGGAACTTGGGTACGAGAGGGGAAGGTCCTGAAATGAGCACCCCCGCTTGCCCGATCAAAGGATCGGCCTCTACTAACACGATATGTTGTTTTTGAAAACACATGTGTTCTTATTCCGGTTTATTAGCTAACTTACTATGTGATGCGCACAACACACAATTATAGACTAAATCACTCAAGTTGGAACAAAACATCTCATGTTTGTTTTTCAAAAATGGTTTGAAGTTGCTACTCGTAAGTAGGCTAAAGCGCAGATTTGCCACCAAACAAGGTAGGCTTAAGAAAACATGATTTGCCACTCCGCAAAGTGGGCTTAAAACTCAAAATCATCGAGTTATTCCAATTCAAGCAATGAAGCCTTCATCCACAGGCATTCATACAGTTATAGCAATTAAGCAAATAGCCTCATGGCAAACATGTTATCATGGTAATATTCAATCACACTCATGCAATATGCTAAAGCATAAACACTTACAGTGTGCTCCAAGCCAAAACAGAAGCTAGTTAGTAATCAATGCATGATCCTAGCAATGTCGACAATGCCTAATGTAACACTTACAATAATGCGACTAAGTAAGCTCGGCTATCTAAGATGGCATGTGAATGCAACACCTGATAACATGCTTTGAAACACGTATTCAAGTAAGTATTGAAATTCAATGCAGTTTGAATGATGTGCCGAGCCCGGTGCATGCAATACGAATGAATGATGCACGCATGCAAAGCATAAGTATGCTAATTGAAACAAGCCCTAAAACTAACCATCGAAAGCTGATAAGTAAAAGGGAGAACGACGTGGGGTTGGAAGACATTCACACACACACGCACACTTATTACAGCATTTGCCCTCTCGACGAAGGGTCCGAATAAATAAGCGCTAACTAGCTACGTTAAGCTAAACTACTTATTACAAATCAACTAATTAACTATGTTATTCTAGCTAATTAATTACAACACAAATTGAAAGCTAGCTATGCTAAGCTAATTTAAAATATTACAAAGCAAATATTCTAATTAACTATAACATATGTAATTAACTACAACTAGCTAGTAAAGCGGTAAAATGGCCTCGCGGGCGAGGGAGGCATGCATGCTCGGTCGCGTCCTCCCGAAAATCCACCACCTTGCCTTAAGATGCCTCTATTTGCACACTTTTGTACTTCTGAAAATTATGCCAACTTCCAAAAAGTTTATGACCCACCTTAGGAACATGTTGAGGGCTGGTCGGCCAAGAGGGATGGCCATCAGCCAAAGTTGATGGCCATCGGCCACTTCTGATAGCCAATCAACAGCCTTGGTGGCCGTTCGACAGATTTTGATGGCCGGTCGGCCACTGCTTCCTGAAATTTCTCCTTTTGCTGCAACAGAGCACAAACAGAGGCATGGCAGTGTATTTGCACGGAAATGTGTGTACAACTACACTCCTTATCATGTCTCAAGCTCAAAGGAGTGTAGTGCTCGACTCTCGAGCCACCAATCACACATCTCAATGCATGATTGGCAACGAGGCCAAGTTGCACAAGTCAATGTCAATAAATGCACACAAATAACACATACGAGCCTCCACCTTTATCATGCTTGATCAAGAGGGTCGGCGACCGAGAAATGAGGCGCGTTTCATCACTTCAAGTATGAAACGTGCGGCATTCCTCGTGTTTGGATTGACGTCCAATCCAAACACAATGCAACACACACAACATGCCTATCTAACAATGTTAATGTGGCATGCGCAAGATTTCGTCACACAAGCAATGCATGCACGGAATGTTTAAAAGCTAAGGCACCAAAGCTAATGAAACATGTTACACATGAAGCACACACTACAATGCTCAAATGGTCGAACCAATTATGGACAGACCTAAGATGCTCCAAAACAAAGGCCAAAACATACTAAAAAGGGAGTTCAAAAAGCTTATACAAGCATGCATGCCAATTGGCTCGTGATTGAGGCATAAAGCATAACCCTCCAAAAGCATTGAAAGAGTGAAGCATGGGGGAATGTGACAGTGAAACATACTTTGAAATCATGTTAGAAATGAGACCAAAGAATGCAAACAACTTAAGTAAGCCATGCTAGAGATTATGAAACTCAAAGCTAGTGAACAAGATTGCCTTAAGGCTATACAAAGCAAGGCATGCATGACCAAAACCACTTAAAATAGAGCTTAAGCATGGAAAAACATGAGTAAAAGCTTGCTGGAGTGGGGCCAAAAACATGCTAAAATGATGGTCCCAAGCATGATGCATGTTAAGGCTATAGGGAGGATTGCACTACAAGGGTATGAAGCATGCAAGAGGCAATCAAACCGACCCAAAATAGAGTTATGCCATGTTGAAATAATGCCTAAGACATGCTAAGATGGAGCCAAAACATGCTAGTAAGACATGCTACTTTGATGAACCATCAACACAAGCAAACAAGAGAAGAGGGGAGGGGACCACCCCCTCTCATTTTGGACCTCAAAACCACAATTTTACCACTGAAAATCCACTGGATTTCGGTGGCTAAAAGGCCAAATAAAGATGACCTTAAAGGCCTTAAGAGATTGCTCAAGGCAAGGCCAAACAAGCCACCATAGGGGGTAAACCACCCCTAACACCAAAGAGGTCTCAAACAACCACCTTAAGAACTTGAAAATCGAACTTTTTACAGTTGAAAGCTAAGCCAAAAGAAGCATGCAAGGATGGCTAAGTAAGCAACTACAACAAAGCTTTAAAGAGGATAAAGACTCACCCTTGAAGAACCACTTCAAAACAGTAACTTCTGAGGCAAAAACCAAGCTTTTGAGCTTCAAACAAACCTCCAAGTGCCTCAGCTCAAGAGTGAAGGTGTTTCACTAGGTGCTTTAGTGCAAAAGTGTAAAGAAAAACCACTTTAAGGCACAAACTAGTGCAAATATAGAGAGAGAGGGAGAAATAGAGAGAGAGAGATGTTTATAGCCCTAAGCAATTTTTTTCTAAACCTCTAAAAGGGGAGAGGAGCCTCCCCTCTTATAGAAATCCAAGTCTCAAGCTTGTTGGACAACCTAGAAGCTTTGTGCAATCTCTCCATATACGTGTATGAAGGATGCATTCTATGCTCACCAGCTGGCACAGCTAGCAATAAAATAATCTGCAAAAGAAAAGAAAAGGGCCTCAGCCAAAAAACATGGCCGACCGGCCTTTAAAGCAGCCGACCGGCCATTAGTGAGGCCGACCGGCCAACACTGATGGCCGATGGAAAGAGAACATGGCCGATGGGCACGGGGCCTGGCCGATGGGTTATAGGGCTGGCCAACAGGCCACCCTCTTCCCTTAGAAACAAAGCCACAAGCTCTTGGTCCACAACCAAGCACAAAACAGACAAGTTGTGAGGCTCCAAGGCAAGGCGCACAGCTGAGACCTTCAAGAACTCAAAACGAACATGAGCATGGATGATCATTGAGTATTCAAACGATGACGTCCAAGTCTTTGAGAACGGTCAAAAATGGGGTGTCTACACATGTGTTGCATTAGGCATCTTGTATAGTTAGGATCATGTATTGTTTCTAATTAGCTTTTGTTTTGGCTTGGAGTACTCAGTAAACTTTTACGTTTTAGCATGTTTGTATAAGTGTGATTGCCATATTACCATGTTTCGCATGCTTACCATAAGGTTATGTGCTTACATGCTAAACTGTTTGAATGTCTGTCGATGAAGGTTTTGTTGCTTGAATTGGAACAATTCAACGAATGTGAGTTTTAAGCCCACTTTGTGAAGTGGAAAATCATGTTTTAAGCCCACTTGAGGTGGCAAATCCGCATTTTAGCCCACTTGAGGGTGGCAAATTCAAACCATTTTAGAAAAAAAACATGAGTTGAATTTGTTCCAAGACTTGCGACTTGGTTTATACTTGCTTATGTGCATCACATAGTAAAGTTAGCTAATAACTGGAACAAGAACACATAATGTTTATAAAAGAACATATCATGATAGTAGAGGCCAATCTTTTAATCGGGCAAGTGCGGGTGCTCATTTCAGGACCTTCCCCTCTTGTACCCAAGTTCTCGAGCCGAGGCAACTTTAGTGATGACGGACACATGGCCTTTGGCATGAGTCAGGGTTTCCTAAATTCCCCAAAAGTAAAATATTTTGGTGGCGACTCTGTAATTTGGCAAAGTAGTCCAGTTTTGGCATTATTTGATTCAAAATCGATTTTCCAAAATGATTTTCCGGATTGGACTCTTTGGTGATTATCAGTTTCACATTACACTTATGAGACTGGATTCAGAACCGTGACAGGAGTTCGAACTGTAGGGCCAATTCGAGCTCTCCAAAAGGGGGTGCGGAAAAGTCGAGCTACAGTTTCTGGCGACTCTGTTGGGGACTTAGAGAACTTAACTCGAACTCATGATATGTTGTTTTATCTACACTTATGTGTTGCTTTGCATTTGCATTTGCATTGGTGCGCCTAAGTCATAGTGTTTGCCATCTGCTATTCCTGAGTGGTTTGCTGGAGACTCGCTTGGAAAAGCGTGCCATAAGGCTGACCGATTGCACACTTTACTGCGATGCGAGCACAAACCTTGGATCTGGACTACCGCTGTACCGTTTGATCCTCCTTTCATTTCTCGGTGTTAAGAGCGAGAGATATATTAGGTGGTCTTACTGAGGCACCCTTTTTGACCAATTAACCTAGTTGCATATCGGAAGCCTTAGAGACTGTTCCAAACTAGGATAGGTTGCTCACCTGAATGCAGAATTGTATGAAACCGCTTGCTTGCGTAGCAAACCCCTAGCTCCTGACAAAACTAGGACAGGGTAACCCTACCCCATCATAGGGGTGTTTTGGCTCACACTTGCTTAATATGTGCTTTTAGAGTGTAACTCTGCAGGAATGTATGTATCAGTTACAAGTCTGAGTATCAGTTTGAGGGTATCAGTTTTGAGGCAGAAATCAGTGTTTAAGTATAGATTGTCCAACTTATGATTTCAACTGTGTGTTGTCTCTGTCTAAGCCGAGGTGCTGTGCGTTTTTCTGATTTTTGTTTCTTTTGCTTTATTTTTTTTTTTGCAAGGTAGTATTTCATAATTGCTTCCGACGAGGCAGTTAACCCCCGAGCACTCTGGACTCGAGTAAAGAGGATTTATCGATCTGAGGATCTTGTTGGAGGATAACCAGTGTTTGATTCGCTACCCCCAGTTACGAGATGGAGGATAGTCAGGCATAGTTCACCAGTTCAGCAGTCGCCAATTCAGCGGTCACTATTTACGTCACTTGTGCGCAGTCGGACCCAATTTTCTGCTTCCACATTAGAAAGAGATTACACACCGGTTCTGATAGATTAGCACCTCTCAGTCAACATGGAGGATATGTTGCATCAACTTCAACAGACCATTAAGGCAATGCAGCTGGACGCTGCTCACCAAGCGGAAGTCACCACCCGCCAAGCGAAGATTGCAGCCCAGCAGACAAAACTGATTGCTTGGCTTCAATAACAACAACAACCACAACAAGCAGCAGCTTCTGCTTTGCATCCACCCCCAATCAGGGTTCCAATACCCAGGGATATAACTAATGTCCAGGAGAATGCAGACATTTTGGCAGGGCCAATCCCACCTCAGACTTCCAAAGCACCAGTCTACCCAACAGAGGCACCCTTTGAGTTTGAGGTCAACCCTATTGCTCTGAAAGTGAGCAAGCTTGAGAAGCTTTTCAAACGAGCTCAGGGTGTCAATTCGATCCCAGATATAGAGGACGGCTATACAGATTCAGCGGTGACATTGCCGGATAGGTTTAAAATGCCAGATATAGACCGCTTCGATGGCTCGGGTGATCCCATGGTCCACTTGCGGCTGTTCTCAGATATTCTGCAGCCGATGGGCCTATCCAGACTGCATAAGTTATCCCTTTTTGGCCGGACCATGTCAGGAATCGTGGCCATCTAGTACACTAAACTCGAGGATTCTGTAAAAAGGAATTGGGAAGAGATGGCTGAGGCCTTTATTACTCAATACTTCTATAATACTCAAATCAAGGTCACAACTCGTGATCTCGAGGCAACCCGTCAAGAGCCAAAGGAGGGCTTCTCCAATTTCGTCACTCAGTGGAGGGCTAAGGACTCCATAATGACTACCTGGCCAACTGAAAAGGACCAGATAATAATGGTTATTCGAATCTGCAACCGAGGCTGCTACAAAAAATGATAGTCCTACCTCTATCTACATTTGCTGACCTACATGAGATAGGGGTGTAGATAGAGGATGCGATGAAACAGGGTCTGATTGACCATGAGAAAAAGCAGGCCAAGAGGGCTTTTATACGCAGTTCAAATGTGGCTACGAGTAGTAATGCAGTTGCAAGGACTTCTGATGTTGGTATGGTCACCACCACACCGAAAACAGCCACCCCCTTTACCGGTACATCCAGAACCACCTCACAACCTGCAAAACACCAACCTTGGGGCCAGAGGATTTTCACCCCACTCTACATGTCTCTATCTGCGGCCTTGAGGATCTTGATCAGAAAAGGGCATCTAAAGCCCCTGGAGCTGTGCTAATTGCCTAATCCCCTCCCTCCTACACACAATCCAGCCAAGTATTGCGCCTTCTACCAACAGCATGGTCATGATACCGACCTATGCTTTAGACTCCGTCATGAGATTCAGGATCTCATTGACAACAAGTGATAGCGCCTCCTGAAAAGCCTAATGTCACTACAAATCCTCTCCTACCACATAACCAACCCCCACCACCCAAGCAAGTAAACCTTATCCAAACACTAGCCGTCCCATACAACCCCAACATATACATTACCCCCTCTCATCTACCAAATTCGGCACTGTTCATCCCAGAAAGCACAGACTTGTGTATGATGAATGCGTCCATATCCCAACCTGAACCTATGGTGGTGGTTGTGTTAGAAAAAGGCATGCCTGAGGGCCCTGTGAGCTTAACTGAAGAGACATACAACCCGTGCTGTTACATTGTGCCAACTAGCCTAGCCAGGCCAGACCAGGGGTGGAATTGTCGACGGGAATGGAGGTTAAGGTAGTCTGGGAGGACGGGCCAAGCCAGGGACTGGATGATTTAGCTGAGCTTGAGGAGGACATCAGTAATCTGCAGTTCTTCGACGAACAAGATCTAGGGAATGTACAGATTGGCTCGTTTGATATGAACGAATCAACGGATAATACAGGGTGGCTCAGTGATGAACCATATGTTAATGAGGGGTCTTAACCAAAGTAGAGACAGCTGAAAATAGGAATTTCTGCAATGGCCAGAATGGTCGACGACAAGGGAGAGTTATCGGAGTGCATCGGTACTAAGAATTTTGCCCAAGAATTGGGTAGTATTTGTACAGCCGATACAGAATAGGAGGCTGCATTGAAGCGAGAAAAGCCAAAGGCCCTGCGGGGAATGGCTATGTTGTGGATATAGGAATGCTTACAATGAAACCGGACAGTTGCTTGTTGATTGCCGAAGCAATGTGGTGGAAAGATGAGGATTTACATCTCGCCCACACGGATGAGGATTGGGGACAGAATTTGCCAGATGATACATGGTATGCCGAGGAAGTTGATCACATGACTCGGAGTGGGCAGTACTTTAAGCCCCCACACTTGAACCAACCAGAAGCATTAGGGAAGGACAAGGAAGCAGAGAAACAGAAGGATAAAGCGCTAGAAGAAGAAACTGTATTGAAGCAACTGAAGAAGATTCAGGCAGACATATCCATTTGGGGATTGCTCATGGCTTCACGAGTGCATAGATAAGCCATCCTACAGGAATGGATAAGGCTAAGCTTTCTATCGATAGAACCCCCGAGCAGTTAGTGGGACTGGTTTTCCCAGATGGCGCTTCACCGACTTTGACTTTTATAGATAAAGAATTGTCGCCTGACGGCTCTGAGCATAATAAACCACTATACATCTCTGTCAAATGTAAAGAGAAGTGGATACCAGTCGTTTTGGTTGATACCGGGTCTGCAATTAACGTGTGTCCGTCACGCATGGCTTATGCTATCAGTTTGAAGCCAGCAGACTTTGCACCAACGGCCCAGGTGATTCAGGCTTATGACAATACAAGTCGGGAAACGATGGGGACAGTTCGGATCAGAACTCAAGTTGGCCCAGCACAACAGGACATCGATTTTTACGTCCTGGATGTTCCAGCCACTTTTAACTTATTCCTTGGACGGCCGTGGCTGCACCAAGTGAAAGTTGTCTCTTCTACTCTGCATCAGATGCTGAAGTACCCCCATAGGAAGGGGGTAACTATTGTTTTTGGGAATTCTTCTATACATCCTTTGCCGGAAGTTACAACACCGGTATTGGAAATTGCACACGACGACAAAGATGTCTTTTTGTCTAGATTCACCTTGGCCGAGGCCCGAGTAGTGTAAGATATTCTGGTTATTGATGAGGGGTTATATGTCAGTGCTCAATCTATCTACCTCATGAATAAGATGCAACATGTACCCAGAATGGGATTGGGAAGAAGCGGCCGAAAGGGCGTTGCTGTGTTGGCCGAAGTGCCACATAACCCCCCACACCTTTCGTCTAGGTTACACACCTACCAAAGAGGACTGGATAAGAAAGGGAAAGGAAATGGCAGGAAGGGCCAAAGCTAAGCAAACTGGGAAGCACTATGAGTTGGTGAATAGACCCATTCAAGGAACCCTGAACGGCCACTTTGTCCAGGAGGGGTAAGATTTCCCATTTTACGTCTTTCCTAAACCATGGCTTAATTCAGAAAAGCGGCGTTTGCCTGGCTTTGAGATCTTCTTCGACTTGCAGTTGCAAGGGGATGAAGTTACAGAAGAGCAGATTGACCTACCGGCTGAGGCTGAACAGTGTATAGAGAATGAGTCCGATGACACAGAACTTGAGCTGGGAGCAGCATTGGCTTGTCTCCTCTCGGATCCTCAGATCACACCGAAGAGCTTGGGGGATGACTTCTCTGTTTCCATGATTGGAGATCAAATAGCTGTGGACCCCTCTATCAGTATTCTGGATGCATCTATCGCCCCATCCCTCATTTGGCAGTTCGATGAGGGCTTTTTGTCCAGCAGTTCTGAATCAGGTAGTGAACCGAAATCTAATTCCACAGAGTCTGTGGAGTCGAAATCAGATTCCAGTTCTTCTGAGTCAAAGTCTGGTATTCCTGGGGTTGATAACCCGGATGCCGTTGTTTTGTCCAGGTCGTCTTTTTCTTTTTCTTTTGAGTCGGTTGTAACCGAGGAATTGGATGAACTGGAAGTTATGAATGAGAATGGTACCACTGCTATTTCCGAGTACTTTTCTATGCCACTTGTGTATTGCATTAATCATAACTTTCAAAATTTTGATGAAAACGACGAGGAAGGAATTCCTCTGGTTTTAAAACATTTGATTGATCGAGAGGAAGAGAGGTTTGTAAAACCACTAGTTGATGAAATCACTTCAATTAATGTGGATACTGAGAAGGATCCGGGTCTGGTCCAGATCGGGTCCACGTTGCCTTCGGAGGAACGCGAGCGCTTAGTCACTTTATTAAAAGATTTTAAAGATGTTTCCGCGTGGTCCTACGAAGACATGCCTGGAATCGATCCTGAGATTGTACAGCACCGGATCCTTTTTGACCCTGAGGCCCGACCCGTCAAGCAGAAGCTTCGGAGAATACGCCCGGATTGGGCTTTAAAAATCAAGGAAGAGGTCACCAAGTAAATAGATACAGGGTTCTTGCTAGTATCTGAGTATCTTACTTGGTTGGCCAACATTGTTCCGATGCCAAAAAAAGATGGCAAAATTTGGGTGCATGTGGATTTCAGAGATCCAAACAAAGCTAGTCTGAATGACGACTTTCTTCTGCCGCACATCGACGAATTGGTGGACTTCACCACAGGCCATGCGTTGCTCTCCTTTATGAATGGACTTTTTAGGTACAACCAGATCTTGATGGCACCCGACGATAGGGAGAAGACTGCCTTCACCACGTCGTGGGGAACTTACTGCTACAGGGTAATGCCGTTCGGTCTGAAAAATGCTAGGGCTACTTATCAACGGGCTGCAACCACTATCTTACACGATATGATCTACAAAGTGGTTGAGGTGTATGTGGGCGACATGATTGTCAAATCCAAGGAAAGAGAGGGCCACTACACCACCTTGAAGAAATTTTTCCAATGGATCAGAGAATATCGATTACGACTGAATCCTCAGAAATGTACTTTTGGAGTCACAGCAGGGAAAATGCTGGGGTTCTTGATTTCACAAAAGGGAATCGAAGTTGATCCTTTCAAAATCAAGGCCACACTAGAAGTGTCACCACCAAGGACTGAAAAGGAGGTACGAGGCTTTTTGGGTAAAGTGCAATTCATAAGACGGTTTATTGCAAAATTAACCTTGACTTATGAACCACTATTTGGTCTCCTGAAGAAAGGAAATAAATTCGAATGGGATGATTGATGCCACATTGCTTTTGAGCAGATCAAACAGTATCTAGAAAACCCACCCGTGTTGTCACCGCCAGAGCTGGGAAAGCCGTTGATTTTGTATATGTCAGTAACCGACACGACAATGGGCTGCATGTTTGCGCAAGAATCTGAGGATAGAGTAGAGAAGGCCATCTATTACCTGAGCAAGAAGATGCTGGAATATGAGACCCATTACACTTCACTCGACAAGGCTTGTTTGGCCTTGGTATGGGCTGCCAGGAAGTTGAGGCACTACCTGTTAGCTCATTCCGTAATTCTAGTTTCAAGATTAGATCCCATCAAATTACGGGTAGGCTAGCCTGTTAGTTGCTTTTTCTCTATGAATTTGATTCGTAGTATATGACTCACAAGTCTGTGAAAGGGAGAACGGTAGCGAAGTTCCTAGCCGATCACCCAGTGGAGGGGGATGAAGTAGTAGAGTATTTGTTCCCAAATGAGGCCATTCTGTAGATTGAAGAAGAGATTTGGACTAAGTACTTTGACGGAGCATCTAATCAGTACGGTTATGGGATAGGGGTGTTGCTGATAGCACCTAACAATTCCCATATACCTTTAGCTTTCAAACTCGGGTTTAAAGTATCAAACAACGAAGCAGAATACGAGGCATGTATCACTAGCTTGGAAGTCGCCCTAGAACTAGGAACAAAACGGTTAGATGTCATAGGGGACTTGAACCTGGTTGTGTCTCAAGCAAAAGAAGACTGGAAGGTTAAGGAAGAAATGATGAAAATCTATCACCAAACCCTGGATGTTCTGATTCCCAGGTTTGAGAAGTTAACCTTCACGTATCTGTTAAGAGAGAACAACAGGTTCGCTGACGCTTTATCAACTCTATCTTCCATAATAGACATCCCTTTGGGAGTCCGGATGCGTCCGATCATTATTGAACAGAGGTATGTGCCGGCCTACGAGTTGATCGCGGCGATAGATGAAGTACAAGATCAGAACCCTTGGTATCATGACATCAGGAACTTCTTGGAAAATGAGGCTTATCCACTAGGGGCAAATGCCAAAAATAAAAGGGCAATACGGTGAATGTCTGCTCAGTTTATCTTCTGCGGGGGTAAGTTATACAAACGAGGCCATCTGGGAATGCATAAACTGTGTGTCGATGCAGAAGAGTCATAGTGCCTAATGGAGGCCGTCCACGGAGAAGAGTGCGGATCACACATGAGCGGAGTGATGCTAGCTCGAAAAATTCTCAGACAGGGTTACTACTAGTCAACCATGGAGGAGGATTGTATTGGTTTTGTTCGGCGATGCCACAAATGCCAAATTCATGCAAATCGCATGAATATCCCACCGTCGAAGCTGTATAATATGACTTCGCCAGGGTCGTTTTCAGTCTGGGAAATTGATGTTATTGGGGCAGTTACTCCGAAAGGGTCAAATGGGCATGAGTACATCCTGGTGGCAATAGACTATTTTGCAAAGTGGGTCAAGGCCCAATCCTACGCAATGCTAAAAACGTCGCATGTAGCCAAGTTCATCAGGAATAATATCTGTTGTTATGGGGTTCCAAATGAGATCATCTCCGATAATGGTTCTCACTTCAAGAAAGAGGTGATTAATTTGTTGGAGAAATACAACGTGGCTTTTCATAAGTCATCCACATATCAGCCGCAAACCAATGGAGCTGTTGAGGCCGCCAACAAGAACATCAAACACATTCTACAAAAGATGGTGGAAACCTACAGGGACTAGCTAGATAAGCTGCCATTCGCTCTCTGGGGCTACAAGACATCAATCCGAACATCTACTGGGGAAACTCCGTATTCTCTGGTTTATGGGATGGAGGTTGTTCTGCTGATCAAAGTTGAAGTTCCATCGCTGCGGGTCATGGCTAAGTGCTAGATAGGAGAAGCGGATTGGCAGCAAAGCAGGTTCGAGGAACTAATGTTATTCGATGCGAGGAGACTGAAAGCACTGTACCATGTCCAAAGTTATCAACGCAGGATTGCCAGGGCTTTCAACAAGAAAGTTAAGTCTAGGAATTTGAAAGAAGGGGATTTGGTGCTGAAAAACAACCGAGCTGCCATCAACGACCCTAGGGGCAAGTTCAGACCCAATTGGACTAGTCCTTACATCATCAAATCAATTTGGTCGGGTGGAGCTGTCATTATTATGGACTTAGATGGCCTCGAATTCTCCCAACCAATCAACATGGACAAGTTGAAGAAATACTACCCTTGAGTGGCTCTCTAGGCCGAAAACCTGAAAGGGCGACCTATGCAAAAATTAGAGCACAAAAAATTAGAAAAAAGAAAAACTGAGCTCGCAATGTTGAAAATCCAAAAAGGGCGGCCTTGGCAAAAGTTAGAGCACAAAAGGAGAGTGTTAATACACGAGTGAACCTGAACCAAACCACATAAGGCTTGATTCCCATCTTCGGGATACGTAGGCAACTTCATTATAAAGTCCAACCATAAATACTTCCAAATCAACTGTGTCCATGTGTTTGTTTTGGTCATCTTTGTCTTTTCTGCATCCAAGAGTTCGGTTGTCATTTTCACTATGAGAGCTGGTTACAGTGTAGTGCTCTTCAGACAAGGGGTAACTTTCCAGTTATTGGATTCGGGGTTGTACATCTCAAGGATAGATTCTGAGTGTGTCCAGTTGTGATCTTTATCGAAAAAGGTTTTGAAAAGTTTTAATAAAAGTTGATTTTGTTCAAATTAATCTTTTTACAACTTAGACCATTTTTGGACCAAAAGGAAAATTTTCAGTACCCACAACTTCAATTTCATTGATTTCAATACAGAGTTCTCCCACTCTCGATACAAATCAAAGTTGCTTTTTATTACATTCAAAAGGAAAACTTGAAAGTACAAATTAAAGCAATAAACTTGGGGCATCGATGAGTCAGGTGTTCCCGCGTCCCCTCTCAGAGCTTGTGAAAGCTTCAGATGCTAAAGTAGGCCCGGTTTGCGCCTCATCCTCGAGTCAAGCTATGCATTCACCAGAAAGGGTGCAACTGAAATTGGGAGCGAGAGCCAGAAGTTCTCTTGTCTTCCATGCAGTGGGATATCAAGCTAGTTGTGAGCCTCAGATCGGAAATGAAGTCGGGTATTCTATCCCCTCTTCCGGGCAAATCTGGACATGCCCGAACTGGTGCTTGAATCGGAATAGAAAATAGAAAACACAGTGTGTCAAGCCAATCAACTGAATGTCAGGTTGTCGGGCCATGCTGTAGCTCATCTCAGGTAGATCAAACCAGGGGCAACGCCAAGCAATGTCAACAGCGGACCTGTTGCACATCCAATGGCACCACCACCCCTCATTCAGGAAATCAACTAGCCGTTGGCGAAAGAAATATTCTCGTGCTAAATATGCAAGGCAAGAGTCCACTACTTTCAACCTGTCCATGAGCCATACTTGGGGAGGGATGAAAAATAAGAGAGATTAAAGAATAAAGAGGTGTATGTAGAGAGAAAAATGAGAAAAGGTTTTGAGAGACAAACGGAGCATGAGGGCCGAGTGATGTGAGAAACACATATGAGAAGAGTGGGGAAACATTACTTGCAAGAGTAGTGGGCTTCCTGCGAACTTGGTTGTCTCCCGGCGATGGAAAACATCCATGCCCAACAAAGTCTCGGCTAGTGTCAAGCCAATACAGCTCTTGCCCTCTTTCAAGCCTTGGGCAACTTCGATCAAGCAAATGCTAGACCCTCCAAAACCATGGGCAAGAAGAAAATGAGCCAACGTGCATAACCAAAGGGCATGTTGTTGAAAACCTTGCCAGAGGCGGTTGCTGCGGTTGCCTGCGTCAGAAAATTGATGAATGAGGTTGGGGATATCCATCTCTCCGTTGTGACCTAAAGACCGGGCATCGTGTAAAGTGAGCCCACACATCTGTCCTAAAGCTTAGATGTGGCCAAAATGGGACTAGGGCAAGAGTTCCTTGTCATGCCGGAATTCCATCAAAGCTTGAAATTCCTCAATTGTAGGGCATATCTCTTGTCCTCCAAAGCTAAAAACATGTGTAACCGCATTCCAACATCTAGCCGCGGCATGAAGGAATAGAAAACACAGTGGAGTACGACTTAGCGGGAATAGTGCATTTATCCCGAAACCCCAAAAATTCAGCTTTTCCGAGCTATCTAAATTCGTAATCCAATCGGAGATTTTTTCGGTGAAGAATGGCTCCATTTGAAGCAAAAACAAAGTTGGAATGAAGAAACTACGAAGTCCCAACTTTTGTAGAAGATAAGGCACTGAGTGAAAGACAGGTGGCTACAATCCGGAGACTCCCTGCATCACTGGCCGACCGACCAGTTAAGATAGCCAACCGCCCACTTTTTGTGGCCGACCGACCACTTTAGTGGCCGACAGTCACCACCAAGTGGCCGAAAGCCACTGTTTGTGTCCAGCAGAATGCCTTTGGTCTTCCTACGTGTTGAGAATGTTGAGAACCTGTGTTTTGTTCTACTCTGGATATATTCTGCTATTTTGTTTTAGTAGTTTTGTTGAGTCGCTCTCAAGTTTGTTTGAATTTGTTTATCGAGTTGTTGCAATTTGTTTATTGAGTTGTTTTGTTGTTCCTTATCGAGTTATATTTGTTCGTTTATCGAGTTGTTGTTTTGTTTGTCGAGTTGTTGCATTAGTTTTTTTTTTTTTTTGAATTGTCTTATTTTGTTTATTATGTTTTGGTCGGTTCACTACCTGACTAAGCAATTGTCAAGACAATGTACAATATTCAATTTCCACCAATCCCGTTTTTGTATAAAATGGTGCAATGCGATGCTCAGAATATAAAATGCAACATGTTTTCATCAAAAAAATTGTTTTCATTCCAATCATGGTTTGTTTTTACAAAGAGTACAAGTTTTTAAGAAAATAAAATTGCCTAAGACTGTACAATGTGCTAACACTACTAGTAAAAAGAAACAAAGCAAAAACACATGAATCAGCGTCCGCTATTTCAAGCTCTAGAGGCCCTCTTCGTCCTCTTCCTCGGTGGAATGGACTCTGCAGAGCTATCCCCATCCCCGCCACTGTCTGAACCCAATGAAGAACCAGAACCGGAGTCGTCATCCTCTGCATCTAAATTTGGCTCAGCCTCGTCTCCACTAGCAGAACCTGAGCCGGCATCATCATCTCTGCTCTCGGATGACTCGGTGTGCTGATCCCCAGCCTCCTTGGTCTTGGCCTCGCTGGTCTCATCATTGTCATCATGTATGATGGGCTCCCGACGCCTCCCTCGACCGCGTGTCGGAGCCCCTCTCTCTCTCCCTACTGCTGGAGGGGGCGCTGATGGTCCTACTTCTGTCGTTGATGGTCCTGCTGTAAAGGTGTGACCTGAAAAGGCAGTTTAAATATATCAGCCATAGTATGTGTATCAAATGCAAGTATGGTGTGCAGAATGAGTACATACAGAAGTCAGATATGATATGTGAATACAATATGTCAGATGTGATCTATACATGCAGTGTATCAGTGTAGTGTGGAGAAATGCTTAGTTTAGATGTCAGTTTCTGTATGTTACAGAAACATGATAACTGAAATGCAAGAAAACTGAAAAGTTACCTGAATACCATGGGAGCCAAGTCGATTCCCTCCTCAAGATCATGCCCTCGAATGAGGCCAACATCTCGAGTAACCCCTCAACGTACCCTATGAAGGGCTACAAATGCAAGTTGAAATGATCAGTGAATGAATGAATGTCTGCGTATCTGAGCGAGAATGAAAAAAATGAAAGTTGTAATATATACCAGTGGTGAATCGGGTGTCCTGGCATATCGGTGACCAGGCAACAGAGGCTCAATTGGGATCTGATAAGGCTCTCCAGAGTACCGCCAACCCATCAGCTCGGTCGGAAGATCTGGCCATCTAACACTCTGCCTAGTAGGGGGTATCCTCCTAACCCTGCCCCTCCATGCTTGGGCCCTGCTTGTCGGAGGGGCATCTGCTGCTCGGGCTCTACTCGACGAAGGGACATCAACTGCCCTCCTTGTATGAGCACGAACACCTGTTAAAGGAGGCATGAGGTACGTCTGGATGTAAGTCGTGTAGTCCCCCTCCTCAATGAAAAAGTCTGCATCTCCACCCCGCATGAAGTTGATGATCTCCTGAGGGGAGAGACTCCCTGTGGCTCGCATGGAATGTGGAGGTGGTAAGGGAACCGACTGTAATGGCAGATTCAGCGTCTGGGGCATGAAGCACTCGCTTAGAAACTAGCCTCAACCTACTGGTACCTCAAGCACGAGCCGATACCGGGAAGCGCCCCAAGCTCCAACGAACTGAAATCTAACACCCTCTAGCATTGTCGCCCAGGGTTGCCACGTGATCTACAGATAGCAAGTGCATAGATTGATTAGTAGCCATTAGATATGTAAAATGAATTGGACCTGAAAGCAAAAAGAATTATGAGTTTTGAGTTACCTCTACCGCCCTCACTGTATCGAAATACTGGCAAAGGAATGAGAGGGTTTCCCAGGTCCTTGGCTGACACCTCCCGTCGTATCGATGAGAATATGGCACCCCAAGAGGCATCTCGACCTCCGGCTCTGGAGCAAGCGTTAGGAAATAGGCGTACACCCATAGCTGTAAAAAAGCAAGAGGGCGACAATGAGAATACAGATAAACACAGATAAGGCGGAAAGCAGAGTATGTGTGCAATGTCCAAAAAATGCAAAATGCAGAGAATACAGAATACAGAGAAAATGCAGAAAGCAAAGTGTGTATACAATGTATAGAAAGTACAAATGCAGATATTAGACTATGTGTGTGCAGTGTGCGGTGTGTGCAGTGTACAGAAAGTGCCAAAGCAGAAAGCACGACAGATAATGTAAAGCAGAAAAGTAATGCATACCTCACAGGCTCTCCAATAACCGCCAACTCTATTCCCGCTCTTGCGGGAGGTCAAGCTCATATAGTAGTACAGGGTAGCGAGGTCGGCACCGCCCCAATCATAATGTCGAACCTGAGATAAGTCCACCAAGGCGCTTAAAAGATATAGCCCGACTGTGTTCGCCCTGTTGGCGAACAAGGTAGTGCCGAAGAGGAACATCAGGAAACCTCAGGCATACTACTCGGTCTCCTCTATAGTCGCTGGGGCTGTCCCTCTGTAGTGGTCTGCGAACCAGGTGTATCGGAGCATCCCTGATCAGAAGATAGGTGGGTGTGCTCCCAGCAAATAGGTCCAGGTGGCCTCCCACTCACCCATATCGGTATTGTATGGGATCGGCCCGCCTCCTACCTCGAGGCCTATCCACATAGCAAAGTCATATGGGGTCATCTTCATATCCCAGGCAGTAGAGAACTGGAAAGAGTTGGTGGTATCCCACCATCTCTCTACTAGCACGCTCAGAAGGGTCCTGCTCGCCATGAGGTACGACAGCCCCATGCAAAACAAACCAAACCCCGCCTCATCAATGATCTGGCAGACACCGTCGGGGAGGTCCATGTACCACTCCCTCGCTAAGGTGGACCCATATCCTCCGGTAAAATGGGAGTCTACCTATGTTCAGAATGAGCAGAAGAAATACAGTGTGTGAATGTGTTCAGAACGAGTAGAAGAAATACGATGCAGAGATGCGAACTATGCAGGAAATGTAAACTGCATCGCGAAAAATGTAAGAATACAATGTGTACCTCAGAGGCACCATGAGACAAGTGAGACTCTAGCTCTCGTAGCAGGAGATCTGCTGGTGTGCCTCGTGCATATTCGCTGAAGTGACGGACTGTACTGGGCGATAGTGCATGCGCCTCGAGGCGGTACCTCTCCAGGTCGAAAGGTCAGACTCTAGACGAAAATGGTATGTACTCAGGCTCTCCCTCCATCCCTGGTGAACCCCTATCTTGAGGAACGTCATCTGTCATTTGGAAAGAAGGTGAGAAAGTAGGCGAAAATGAGCAAAATAGGCGAAAAATGCCAAAAGTCAATAAAAGTCGACTCTTGGAGAGAGAAAATGGGAGAAAAAGTCAAAGCCCAGGAAAAGGCATCAAAACTCAAGACAAACTTGAGGGAAACAAACCTCAAGTGGAGAAAATAGAGAAAAAATCTCTAAAAACAAATTTCAATTGGTTCAAAAAGAAGGAAATCGAAAGGTTTTAGCAAATCAACTTCGCGAGGGGAGTTAGAAAACGTCTGTACAGCACGGATCTAGGAGGAAAAAGTGTTTAGGGATGAAGAGCAAGCAATTTCGGCACTGTAGGTGTGAGCAAATGTGATTTGGAAATGTGTTTTTAAAGATCTCCACGCAAAAAGACCAAAATGGCCCAGATTTACCACAATTGGCCGACCGGCCAGTTTTTGTGGCCGACAACATTTGCAAGTGGTCGACACTGCCTAAAAGTGGTCGGCAGGCTTCCAGTGTGCTCCATGTGTGTTTTTATGCCATTTTTTGTCCTTGGCTCTCGAGAAAGTGCAAGAAAGGTTCACTTTCAACTCAAAGTGTCTCTGCGGGAGTTACGAACCATGTCTTCGATGCATGACTCATCGTCAGCCGACATGAACGGGTGTATCCTTTTGAAACATATTGTAACTCCTCCGAGAGGTAAATCGGAGGTTGCAACTGAATTGGTTATATTAAGGCACGTTCTGTTTTTCATTACATAGAACGCACATTTATTTATTCGGTGTTTTGCATCGAACGTGCTATTGATGTTGCATTGAATATGCATTGTTCTTGTGTATAAGATATGTACGTTACGTAGCATTGCATTGCACATGTTCTCATGTTTGCATAGAATATGCATGTCGCGGTGTTTTGCATTGTACATGCTTATACATTTGCATAGAAGATGTTTGTACCTGTTGCATTGAACATGCATTTGGCATCGTATAGAATATGCTCCATTTTTCATTGCATAGAATATGCTTCTATTTTGTTCCTCGCATGATGTGCATGAAGCATGCCTCTAAGCATTGTGTCATGGTTATTCGCCATGTATAGAACATGCATTCTTATTGTATTGTACCTATCGAGTTTCTTTCATATGCAAGCACGATATTATATGTACGGTTCACTCAAAGCTGGTGCAACCAGATGATATTGTATGTACGGTTCATTCAGAGGAACTCCAGGTAAAATCATTCATGTCCTTTAAGCCCCTTGTTGGTTAGAAACACTCGGGTACGCCCGGTGTTTACACCACTCCCTTACTTTGGTTAGAAACACTCAGGTACGCCCGATGTTTACACCACTTCCTTGCTTTAGTTAGAAACACTCGGGTACGCTCGGTGTTTATACCACTCCCTTGTTGGTTAGAAACATTGGGGCATGTCCATGATGTTTATACCACCCTTCCGGTTAGAAGCGTTTGGAACGTGTTCCGATGCTTATACCACCGTGTTTTGGTTAGAAACATTGGGGCGTGCCCCTGATGTTTATACCACCCCCCTGGTTAGAATCATTTGGAACATGTTCCGACGCTTATACCACCTTGTTGGTTAGAAACATTGGAACGTGTTCCGAATGTTTATACCACTCCCTTGTTGGTTAGAAACATTGGGGCGTGTCCTTGATGTTTATACCACCCTTCTGGTTAGAAGCGTTAGGAACGTGTTCCAATGCTTATACCACTTTGTTGGTTAGAAACATTGGGACGTGTCCTTGATGTTTTACCACTTTTTCAATTAGAAGCGTTTGGAACGTGTTCCGATGCTTATACCACCGTGTTTTGGTTAGAAACATTGGGACGTGCTCCGATGTTTATACCACCCTCTATTGTTTGCACCGCTCTCTTTTTCCTCTCGCGCGTGACACATTAGGATGCTTTGGTTAAATGCATTTGGACGGATTCCAATGCTTATACCGTTCTTTGTTTTGGCTGTATAATATTTGGATGTGTTTCACTTGTTATCGCTGTTCTCAGTGGTTTGGAACCTTAGGGTGTGTCCCTAAGTTCACACCATTTCTCTCCTCGCGTGTGCCACGCGTCGAAATCTTGTTTCAAGGCTCAGGTGTGCCCGAGGGTTGTGTTGTTCTTTATCTTTCCTGTGTGATGCGTAGTTAAGCTTGCATAATTTTCTTACATCCTTTCTACATGAAAGGTTTCATGTTTACTTGCTTATGTATGAGTTTGCTGTAGCGTTTCTTTGCATAACATTTGCATCTAGATGTTTCATTACAACCCTCGTTGCATGATCATAAGTTATGTTCTGCATCGTGCATATCATTTGCATCTTGCCCCAAAACTACGCTGGTTTGATTCCTTGCAAAGGGATACGTAGGCAGCCTACGGCCGCAACCGTTCTTTGTTTTGTTTGCTTGTTCATCTGAGTCTTCGGCTTTGTCAAAAATGGGTCGTCTCTGGGCTTTAACATTCACTTCCATCATTTCATGACTTCTGAGTTCTGTCAAAGAGGGGCAACTGTAGACACCCCATTTTTGATCGACCTCAAGACTTAGACGTCATCGTTTGTGCACTCGATGATTGTGCTTGTTTGTGCTTGTTTGGAGTGCCCAAAGTTCTCGGGGGAACGCCTTGCCTCTGGGCCTCTAAACCCTTTTTTTTTTGTGCTTGTTTTTGGGCCAAACCTTGGTGCCTCTTGCCTGGAAGGGGAAGGGGCCTTGTCGGCCATATTTTCTTCTTGTCGACCACTTGGAGTGGTCGATCGGCCAGTTGAAGTGGCCAACGGCCATTTGTTCCCTTTTTCAGATATTTGTTTGCCAGCTGTGCTAGCTATTGTTCACTGAATGCCATCTCCATACACGTGTATGGAGAGATGAATACAAGCCTTTAGCTTGATTTTCTATATATAGGGGGGTCTCTCCTCCATTTGTAGAGGTTGGATAATTTTGAGCAAATTTCTCCCTCTCTCTCTAGAATTCTCTCTCTCTCCTCTTGTTTTATGCTTGATAGTTAGAATTCTCTACACATTTGCACACTAGCCCTTAACCAAATTGGACCACCTTGGAGCTGAGGTCCCTTGGAACCTATTTTGGGCTGTTGGAAGGTTGTTTTAGCCTAAGAGAGTGCCTGTTTTGTGTTGAGCTTCAAAAGGTATATTACTTACCTTGTAGGCTTAGTTTTAATCACTTGCTTGGCCATCTCTTTATACTGTTTTGGGCCTAGTTTTTAACTACAAAAAGCTCTGATTTTTGGGCCTTAACATGTTGGTTTGAAGCCATTTTGTGCTAAGGGGTTGTCTACCCTTCTTGTTGCTTATTTATGTGAGCTTTTACACCAACTTTTAGCATATTAAAGTCAAACGTTTTGGGCCCTTAAACCACTAAAATTCAGAGTCATTTCAGTGGTAAAAAGAATGTTTTGAAGTCCAAAAATGAAAGGGGTAACCTCCCCTCCTTGTGTCTCACTTCTATGCCTAGTTAGCATCACATAATAGCATGTTTTTGTGGCTTAACTTAGCTTATTTTGAGCATGTGTTTGCCTCTGATTTGGCATGATTTAACTCTATTTTGGGTTGCTTTGGTCATGTGGGCCTTGTTTTGCATAGTTGTTGTGCAAATGGCTTTACTAGCTTGGTATTTTAGGCCTCTAAACATGTTTTGCTTAGAATGATTGCATGTTGTAGTGTCTTTTAACATGTAATTTCAGTGTATATAGCTCTATCACACGCTCATTTGTTTCACTTTTTCATTGCTTTTGAGGGTTATGTCTTGAGTCTTGTTTGCAAGCTAACATGTGAGCATGTTTTTCTAGCATTTTGTACCTCAATCTCAGCATGATTTAGTCACTGTTTTGACTAGTTTTAACTCTGTTTTGAGTTGGTTTGACCCTTCAAGGCTTGTATTGTATGGTTGTAGTGCAATCTCTTTCACTAACTTAGTGAGTTAGGCCTTTTAGCATGTATTGCATGAGTTGCTTGCATGTTTTAGTATCTTTTTACATGCCATGTCAGCACTGAAATATCTGTAATCTCCATCTATTCTTCACTCTTTACTTTGTTTTGAAAGTGACTTCGAACCCCTTGTTGGCTTGAGTGTGGAATTAAGACCCTCATGACTAATGGTTTAATTCCTTCGGGAGTTCATTACCAACAGCATGAGGCCTTTTTCATGCTCAACGTACTTGTGGTTTAAGTCCACTTTCAATTAGAGGACAATCACCTTGGACTTAATCGACTAAAAGACTAATCGGTAATGTAAAATGAGTAAAAAAAATAAACAAAGTAAAAAAGGCAAGATTATGCATTTTTGTGTTGCATTACATGTGTTCGGATCGAACGTTAATCCGAACACAAGAAAAATGGGACGTTTCATACTCAAAGTGATGAAACGTACCACTTTTCTTGGTCACCGTCACCCTTGATCAAGCATGATAGGGTGGTGGTTATTTTTGTCTTGTTTGTGCATTCATTGACCTTGTACAAGCTTGGTTCTCTAGCCATCATGCATTGAAAATGCTTGGTTGGTGGCTTGAGAGCCAAGAACTACACTCCTTTGAGCTTGAGAGATGATAAGAAGGGTAGCAGTACACACATTTCTTGAAAATGCATTGTTTTGCCTCTGTTTGCTCTCTATTGTAACAAAAGGAGAAGTCCAGAAAATGGGGTGGCTGACCGGCCACTTGAAGTAGCCGACCGGCCACCAGTGAATTTTTGCACAAATGTGTTCCTGTGTTAGAGCAGAGGCAATCTGGAAGTTGGTATAATTTTCAGAGATCAAACGGGTGCAAATAGAGGCATCCAATGGTAAGGCAAGGGCATTTTCGAGTGGGGCAACCGAGCATGCATGCATCCCTAGCCCGCAAGGCCATTTAATCATTTTTGTTAAATTAGAATAAGTTTTACAAGTGTTGTATTTAATTAGCTTAATTCGTTTTGTAATATTTTAATTAGCTTAGCATAGCTAGTTATTCAATTGGTTTGTAATAATTAGTTAACTAGAATAGTTAATTCATTTCATTGTTGAAATAATTAGCTTAGCTTAGCATAGCTAGCTTAGCTTATTCATTCGGACCCTCCTTCGCGAGGGCACAATGTTGTAAAAAGTGTGCGTGCGTGTGTGCATGTCTTCTAACCCCACGTCTTTCTCCCTTTTATTTAATCGCTTTCGATGGTTAGATTAGGGATCATTTTCGATTAGCATATCTTATGCTTGCATGTTTGCATCATTCATTTGTCTTGCATGCACTGAGGCTCGGCGCATCATTCAAACTGTATCGTATTTCAATACTTATTTGAATACGTGTTTCAAAGCATGCTATCAAAGTGTTGCATATGCCATATTAGTAGCCGAGCCTATTAATTTCATATTGCATGTGTTGCCTTAGGCATCTTGTATAGTTAGGATCATGCATTGTTTCTAATTAGGTTTGTTTTTGGCTTGGAGTACTCGGTAAACTTTTACGCTTTAGCATGTTTGCATGAGTGTGATTGCCATATTACCATGTTTCGCATGCTTGCCATGCGGCTATGTGCTTACGTGCTAAACTGTTTGACTGTCTGTGGATGAAGGCTTTGTTGCTTGAATTAGAACAATTCAATGAATGTGAGCTTTAAGCCCACTTTGTGAAGTGGCAAATCATGTTTTAAGCCCACTAGAGGGTGGCAAATTCAAACCATTTTCGAAAGAAAACATGAGTTGAATTCGTTCCAAGTCTTGCGACTTGGTCTATACTTGCTTGTGTACGTCACATAGTAAAGTTAGCTAATAACTGGAACGAGAACACATAATGTTTATATAAGAACATATCATGATAGTAGAGGCCGATCTTTTGATCGGGCGAGTGGGGGTGCTCATTTCAGGACCTTCCCCTCTCGTACCTAAGTACCCGAGCCGAGGCAACTTTGGTGATGACGGACACGTGGTCTTTGGTACGAGTCAGGGTTTCCTAAATTCTCCAAAAATAAAATATTTAGGTGGCGACTCTGTAATCTGGCAAAGCAGACCAGTTTTGGCATTATTTGATTCAAAATCGATTTTCCAAAATGATTTGCCGGAATGGACTCTTTGGTGATTATCAGTTTCACATTGCACTTGTGAGACTAGATTCAGAACCGTGATAGGAGTCCGAACTGTAGGACCAATTCAAGCTCTCCGAAAGGGGGCGCGGAAAAGTTGAGCTACAGCCATGAATTGAGAGGTCTCTCGCCAGTAGCAAACATCCAAGTGTTGTATTTGTTGTTTTTGTTTGTTTTTATTCTTGTTTTGAGTCATTTTGATTTCAATGAGTGTAAATAGGTGTTTTTACTTTGTTTTTCCTTTGTTGAGTTGTACTGTGGTTAGTCATAGAACCAATACCCTGTTAAGAACTCATTCTCGATGTCACTTTCAAAAATAAATCATTTTGTTCTCAGAATGCCACGCCATCCCAACATGATGTGCAAAACAAAATGCTTTCTTTCATAAACTGCGGGGTTCAACCCTGATCAAGAGAAGGAGCAATAGAACAAGAGACCTATCTACAACTACATACGTTCCGGATTGCAAAGCAAAAGAGAAAAGGGTAAATTGGAGCATTTGAGTTTGTTTCAACTTCAAGAAAATTTTGAGATTGCATTCCGGATGCACCTTCTCAGATCTTGCCATTTCTCCAGAGTATGAGTGTACCTCGACCTTGAGCTCAAGCCGGCTTTAAGTCAGAATGGCGATCAAAAGTGCTCTCTTTGAACACCATTCCCCACCAGAGGCATCTTGGTTGTGTTTGCAATGAGTTCCTTGGAGACCAATTGCAACAATGGAAACTAGAGTTTGAATGGCAATGCCTAGAACACAATGGTTTAGAATTTCTGAGACTAAAGTCTAGTTTAAATACTCAGGGTTGTATCCTTGGCTTGAAATCTGTATGGCAGCCCCATAGGTTGAGGTAGCGTGTATGCGCCTCAATTCTGGATACTGAATCAACCTAGTCTGACATCCCGTTGGAGAATAGGAAAAGTTATAAGTATGATTAGAGAGAAAAGCGGCATCCGTGGTTTCCGCATGCAGATTTTACCCCTTGTCAGCATTTGAGGACCTTTGAACTGTGAGTTGAAGGTTGAAGTTTGAAAAACACAAAAGGGGAGATTTCCCTCCAAGTAGAGCGGTTCATCGCCATTCACCCAATGAGGTGCTTTCCAAAGCGCGCTTTGTTTGTTTATTGCATTTCCTTATCGCATGATCAAACCGCTATCGTACATCTATCGCACGATTAAATCGTTATCGTGCATCTATCGTATGATCAGATCGTTCATGTGTATCTATCGCACAATGTCATCATACTCTTTGCATCTATCATATCATCACATTTCCTCTTCTCATGATTTCAGCATGGTTAGAGTATCTTACGGCGTGCAGGAACACGACCCTAAGCAATTTTCTCAAAACCTCTTCTCACGATTTCAGCGTGGTTAGAGTATCTCAGGGCTTGCAAGAACGAAACCCTGAGCGGTTTTCTCAAGACACGTGAGATATGTTCTAGAGCAGTTTTTGTCTCAGGGTGTGTAGGAACACGACCCTGAGCGGTTCAAAATCTCTTCTCATGATTTCAACGTGGTTGGAGCGTTCTTCCTCCTCTCACGATTCCAGTGTGGTTAGAGTCTTTTTCTCTTCTCATGATTTGAGCATGGTTAGAGCATTCTTCCTCCTCTCATAATTCTAGTGTAATTAGAGTCTCTTCCTCTTCTCACGATTTCAGCGCGGTTAAAGTGTGTCATTCCTCGCTTGTTCTTCATCCTCTCATGATTCCAGCATGATTGGAGTATGTTACCCTACCCATTTTATCCATTGTATCCATTGCATCGTACTTTGTCTTGTTGCATTCATTCTTTTTGCGTAAATGCATTTAAGATCATTAGCATCTCATTGCATTGTTATTTCCCAGTAGATCATTACCCAGCAGATCATTCCTCACATATATCATCTCACCCAATTACTTGTACTCTTTCTGCGAAAGACATAGTTTTGCATGTGCTCGCACTCTTTTACGTTGAAACATGGTTCTGTTATGTGTAAGCACTCATGCTGCACTCAGGCCAGTATTAAGGGTATAGGCACTTAGCCTATGTTAGGTGTCGGTTGGCTCGTGCCCACTTCTTTTCTATATAAAGCATAGCTTGATTTGCATTCCCATTCCTTTATGATATTTGTGTGGTAAGCATGGTTTTGATTGTTGCATTGCATTGTGTATCATTTGCATTCTGCCTTTAAACTACTCTGGTTTAATTCCTTGCAAAGGGATACGTAGGCAACTTTCGAGTTCAACCAACTACATCTGTATTTTTGATTGCTTGCCCAAGTCTTATGGCCTCGTCCAAATGGGTCATCTTTGGGCTTTGACATTCACTCACGTCATTTTATAACTATTCGAGTTCTGTCAAAGAAAGGCAACTGTAAATACCCCATTTTTGATCGCCCTTTAAACTTGAGCACTTCAATCCGAACACTCGATGATGAAAGTTACATTATGCAAATCTTTCGAATCTTCAACAAAGGAATTCGGTTTTGAGCTTCAAACCCAAGCCTTTCACCCGATTTGGACCAGTGAGCAGTAGGGCCAAAGTAATTGGTTGGCCTGCCAATTTATGAGCAGGTCGTACAATAAATTGGCCGACTAGCCATGGTTGCCGAGAGCATATATTTTGACAGTTATAGTTGCTCCCATGCACGAGGTCCCAGCCAGCTGTCCTCTTTCAGATATTTCCAACGTGAGAAGGTGAAAGTCAATAAATAGAGGGCCTACCCTCAATGTTTGAGAGAAAAAAAAATGACCAAAGAGTGGAGAAACTTAGTGAGCAAGCCATATTATCATCTTCACTACCCTCTTGCTATAGATACACTATAGATACACCATTAACACCTGGTTCTGAAGCTTTTGCTAAAGCTTTGAGAGTGATTACAAATACTTGAGAGTATTTGGATTGGAGTTTGTGAACCAAGAGACTCTTCATCTTCTCAAGAGGTTGATTGTTCAACTCTTTTCATTTCTTTTTCTTTGAAGTTCATTGTTCTTCATTTCAATACTATTTTTTAGATTATTTTGGCTTTTCAAATGTGATTTGAAATCTTGTTTAAAGGTGGAAAGGTTAGCCACCCTTCCATAGGCTTGTTCTTTAGCTTTGCTCTCTTATTGTTCTTCATGTTTTGGCTTCATTTCTTTCATTTCCAGGACTATTTTTAGATAGATTTTGATTTAATAAGAGTTATATGTATGTATTTAAAGCTTACATAGATAGTTTGATTCTTGTATCATATTCTTCTATTGTTGTTCTTCATATTTAGGCTTCATTTCCTTTATTTCTAGCACTATTTTAGTTAGATTTTGATTAAATATAAGCTATATATATGTGTTTAAAGCTTACATAGATAGTTTGATTCTTGTCTCATATCTCTGTTTTTTGAAGATATTGCATAGCTTTCTTCTAGTTCCTTCTTTGTAGCATAGAAATGGATGTTTCATCTATGTTCCATGAGTAGGAAGATGAGCTTGCAATCATCTCTCCATAGCTTTCATTTCTTGTTTTTACTTAGTCTAGTTTTTTCTTTGTTTTAAAGCTACATGAGAGCTCTTTATCAAGACCATTAGAGGCTCTCTTCTATTTCATTTGAAGCATGGAAATGGAGGTTTTAATCCATCTTCCATGAGTAAGAAGATAAGTCTCTTCGGTTTTCTTAATGATGGAATCTCTTGTGTATTTGTTTTGCTTTCAAGAATGGCTTCTTTTAAACCTATTATCTCTAAGCTTGAGTATTCACTTGCTCTTGTTTTCCATGAGATTCAGTAGGTTTTGACCATGTCTTTGATTGTATCTTTCATATTTGGCCTTAGTTAGCTTTGCTTCCATTAATTGCCATCTCTTTGCTTCACTAATCATTATTTAAATAACATTGAGATGTTTGATGATTTGTGAAGCAAACCTACTCTCTTCTTCAGAAATTTTCATGATAGGAGAGAGAAGGAAAAACGAACATCCTTTGGAAACCCCCTGTTTGTGCTCTATTCTAGTTCTGTTGAAACAGATTCTCCCCCAGAACCAGTGGCCAATCGACCAAGCCTCTGTATGACCAACCACTTCTTAAGGCCAGCCAACCCTTTCTTTTGGATGGCCATGGTGCATTTCTAGTGAAACAGAGCAAATTCGGAAGCCTAAAACAAAGTGATTTTCAGACTGCAAACAGAGTAGCTTCCAGAAATGAGCAGTGGGGCTTTCCAGAGGATATTCTCACCCTTGACCGCTTGATTCACTGCCTCTCCTTCAATCCCTTTAATTTACCTCCTTTGAGTTGTATTTTGTAAATAATTAGTTAGCTAATTCACTTATATTTGTAATTAATTAGTTCATTTGCTTGTATTGTAATAATTAGTAGCTTTCATTTGGGTTTGTAATAATTAGTTAAAAGTAGGACATTCGGACTCTCTCTTGGATAAAGAGTAAATATGTAACACTTGGTGTATGTCTTCCAACCCCCATTTTTTTCTCCCTTTTATTTACTTGCGTATCATATATATTTAGCATCATATTTTCTTTAATCATTCCTATAACTTGTATCCATTTTTGCATGTATTAAGGTTTGGCTCATCATATTTGATACCATCAATTATTTTTTGCTGGAATACATGCGCTATCGCATGCCTTGAATTGATTCATATGTCATGTTAAGAAGCCAAATCTGATAATTACATTTTGGTATGTATTGCATTAGTCATGTACATAGTTAAGGTCATGCATTATTTTAACTAACTTCTTTCTTTGGCTTACTCGGAGTATTAGGTGAGCATTTTTTGCTTTAGCATGTTCGTGTGTGTGATTGTTTCCATGCTTAGCATTATAACATGAGGCTATGTGCTTACTCAAAATAAACTGTTTGAATGCTGGTGGATGAAGGTTATTTTACATGCATTGGTGATGATTTTGATCAAATGTATGTATGAGCTCATTATTTTCCTTTTGAGTTATGTACACGCAAAAACCCTTTCAAAAATCACATAAAATCAAGTCATTTCCAAAGCAAGCGAAATAGTATATACTTGTGTGCCTCACATAGTAAGTTAGCATATTAATAATCATAACAAGAGTATATAATGTTGATAAAATTCATATCATGATTAGTAGAGGCCGATCTTTGATCGGGTTAGATGGGTGCTCAATTCATGACCTTTCCCTCTCATACCTAAGTTCCCGAATTGAGACACTTTGGTTATGACGAACAAGTAGCCTTTGGCACGAGTCACGAGTTTCCTAAATTTTCCAAAAAATATTTAGGTAGTAGCTCTGAAATCTGGTAATATAGTTCATTTTTGGCATCTCTGATGATTAATGGATTTTCTAAGATTTGTCAGACTTGGACTTTCATTCATTTTTTTGTTTTACTTTACACTTGTGAAACCAGATTCAGAACCACGGGAGTCCGAACTGTAGGGCTATTGTACCCAAGAAGACTAAATCCCTCCAAAGGGCATGAAAAACTAGCTACAATTGCATCTTTCTCCTACTACCTATTTGTATCCATCGACATTTCTATAATATCAAATATTGCATTGCATGATCATAATTCTTTCAATTGGTTATATAACTAGTTAAAGTCATCCCCTACTGAGCTCATGCTCACCCCAAAGCTAACAATTTTCAGGAAGTGAAGACGAAGTTCCCACCAAGTGATCGTTTTGATAAAAATGAACCTTTTGGGGAGTTTGATGGCTTGTTTTGTCATATTTTGGTTGAATTTTTTTTGCAAGGGTTGTAATTATATGTTGGTATATTTTGAAGATGTAAATTTGTAAGGAGTTCAGTTGGGGTTTTAATTGTTGTAGACGTTTCTTGCCTTTTGAACTGTTTTTTTTTTTATTTGGAATGTAATAGAACAATACTGTAAATGTTGAAGAATAATCAAAGGGATAGAAATATAATGAATATTATCTTCTTATTATTATTCTCCTGTTATTTGTATGAGTTGTACGCTAGTAATGCCTAGTGGACAGGGTTGGAAAGGTTCTTCCAGGGCATTACAATAATTTTCTAAAATCTCAACGATTCCCAAAAAAATAACATTCACACTTACTCAGAGTCTCATGAATCTCAACATCTCAAAACCAATTTCCAAAAATTTATATAATTTTCCCAACACACTCAATATTTCAAAAAGAGTAATCAATACCCATTGTTTCTAAAGATTTCATAAATCTTTCCAACCAAGCCTCTTCCTAAAAGCTTCAAAATCAAACTAGATTTTCATAGAAAATTTGGGATTTCTTTCTCAAAATATCATTTTCTTCCAGAACCAAGTCACAAGTTAGCCAAAAGAACATTTATTCACCAACAAGCAAATTCCAAGAGAAAAACCCCCATTTTATGCACTAATACATAACTTAAATAAAACCCTAGCTTTCCAAAATCATTTACTTTACAAATTAACACATATCAAAGTTAAAGAACATATAAGACATCAAGAAAACCTCTACATCAAAGCAAAAGAGGATTTAGGAAGAAACCCCCAAAAGTCCAATGGTGACGAAAACACTATCCACTTAAATTAAAACAAAGCCCACGACACACTCAACAATCTACATCAAATGAGCAAGGTGAGAGGATTACCCGATGTGAGTAAATATGAGGATCAACATGAAAATGCCAGAGTTGAGAGAAATGGTGGGTTATGGGTGTAAGAGAAGAAAAAAGAAAAGTGAGGAAAGAGAATGTTTGGAGGCCTATTTATAGAGCTAAGGTAAAAATAAAATATTAACCCCAAAGTTAACTAAAAGAATGAGTCAAAAACCCTAAAAAGTAGGACCCAAAAAGCAACAAAAAAATCTAAATTTTTTTGTCAAGTGTCGACACCTAGAGTAGGGATGTCGACCCTAAGAAGCAATGGTAAAACATCAATATTTGCAGCAGACAGTGTGACGATACTAGAAGGCCATGGTGTTGACCCTAGAAACGAGTGGTGTTTCACATAACACCCAACACACACGGTGTCGACCCTAGAAATAGTGGTGTCGACACCCAAAAACAGAAACAAAGGGAAGAAAGAAGAAAGGAGCAAGTGTCGACCCCCGGGAAGCCTAGGGTCGACCCCTAGAACATAATCTCAAAGTCAAAACTCCTATTTTGACAAAATTAAACACAAAAGAACAATCCAATCAAATTTAGATCAGATTTCAACAACCCAAAACTATGATACACTAACCCCGAGACCCCAATACAAAAGTAATGGAAATAAAATACATTGTCCAATAACTTAAAGAACACAAGTGTTACAAAATTAGTCACTAAAGGATATTTTGGTAATAGTAGTATGTGCTGGACTTTTTAAGAAAATCTTTTTGTACTTATCCTTAATGCATTAAAATTTTATTATAAAGGAGTTTTGACCAAATCTCCGAACATATATATAGTATCATGCATAAGCTCTACTATCTTACATTATGATCAACAATATTTTTTCTTTGCTCCCCTGATTTTGGAAAAAAGTTCTATATCACGTAGTGGAAGACATTACTTTGGAACAATTTATATATGATATAGTGCAAAGATTTTACAACTAGCTTAATATAATGTCTCTCCTATGTTGTAATTAATGACATTTCACTATTTATGTTTTGATGTGTAAAATTTTTAAGGAAAGCTTTTAACCTAAAGGCATTAGAATAAGTATACACTTGATATGAGTTCATAAAATAAATTTTTGATGATATTTTATATCATATTCATAATTTAATGTATATAATAATGTTTACTAAACCAAACCAAACCAAACCAAGCTTTTAAGTCCCATCAAATGGGGTCAACTGCATGAATCCTTCTTCTCCACTTAACTCTATCCAAGGCCATTTTGTTAGTCAAATTAAGGAGATTCATATATCTATTTACTACACTAGTCCACGTCAATCTAGGTCTACCCCTTTCCCTAACACTACAATCTACCATCACTGTATCACATCTCATCACTATTGCCTTTGTTGGTCTCCGTTATGTATGACCAAACCATCTCAATCTATTCTCTCTCAACTTATCTTCTATCGATACTGCTATTGCCCATTCTCGAATATACTCATTCCTAACTTTGTCTTTGTTAGTCTTGCCAGACATCTACCTTAGCATCCTCATTTCAGCAACACTCATCTTATCTACATGTTGTTTCTTAGTTGCCCAACATTTTGTTCCATACAACATCGCTGGTCTAATAGCCATTCTATAGAACTTCACTTTTAGTCTAATGGGCACTCATTTATTACACAGTACTCCAGACGCACTCCTCTACTTAAGCCACTCTACATTGATTCTATGAACCACATCTACTCCAATCTCCCCAATCGTTGAGATAATTGATCCTAAATAACGAAAATGTTCACTCTTAGGTAGTTCTTGGTTTTCAATCTTCACTTCTCATCTGCTTCTATTGTGTCTATTACTAAAATTACACTCCATATACTCCATCTTAGTTCTGTTTATCCTAAATCCTTTAGATTCAAGTGTTTTTCTCCAAATCTCCAACTTAGTGTTAACTGTTTCTCTAGTCTCATCCACTAACATGGTAACATCTGCAAAAAGCATACACCATGGCACATCATCCTAAATATTGCACGTCAACTTATCCATAACTAAAGCGAAGAGATAAGAACTTAGGGTTGATCCTTGGTTTAACCCTACAGTAATTGGAAATTCACTCGTCTCTCTAGTAGGCAATCTAATAGTGGTCACCACACCTTCATATATATCTCTAATCACATCGATGTAACCTTTTATTACTCATTTCTTCTCTAATATCCACCAGATTATATCTCGAGGCATTCTATCACATGCTTTCTCAAGATCGATAAAAACCATATGAATTTCTCTTTTCTTTTCTCTATACTTTTCTATTACTCTCCTCAAAAGATAGATTGCTTCTATTGTTGACCTACCTGGCATAAACCCAAATTGATTCTCTAACACCTTTGTTATATCTCGCAATCGACATTCCATCACTCTCTCCTGTACTTTCATGGTGTGACACATTAACTTGATTCATCTATAATTGTTGCAATTCTAGACATCTCCTTTATTCTTATATATTAGCACTAAAATACTCTTCCTCCACTCCTCTGGCATTTTCCTAGTCAACAAAATCTTATTAAACAACCTAGTCAACCAAACAATCCCCTTCTTACCCAAACATTTCCACACTTCAACCCAAACATTTCCACACTTCAATAGGTATACCATTGAGTCCTAAAGCCTTATTCAATTTCATCTTCTTAAGTGCAAACTCTACTTCAAAGTCCATAATCCTACAATAGAACCTATAGTCCTAGTTTTCCTTATTACAGCCTACTTCCTCCCCTTTTGACCTACCTCCACGTTCCTCATTTAACAACTTTTCAAAATAGTTTTTCCACCTCTCATTAATCTCTTCATCCTTCACCAACATCTTAGAGTTCTCGCCCTTGATACACTTAACCTGATTAAAATCTCTGGTTTTCCTCTGTCTTATCTTAGCAAGTTTGGATGTCCTCTTCTCTCCCTCCTTACTATCTAGTCTAGTGTATCATAGGCTTCAACTTGGTCTCTCTTACTACTTTTTGACCTCCTTATTGGCCAATCTATAGTGCTTAAGGTTTTCTTCTGTTCTATCATGCTGCCACTTTTAAAGCTTTATTTTCTCATATTTATTACCACTTGGACCTCTTTCCTCCACCATCAAGTTTTCCTAAAGTTAGGTCCCTTTTCTTTCGACTCTCCAAGAACTTCCCTTGAGATTCTCCTCATTCAATTGGCCATCAAGTTCCACATAGTGTTAGCATCATCTTCCATGTCACAACTACCTTGTTTATCCATTCTATTCTTAAATGTGTCTAGTTTATCCCTTTTTAGGTCCACCATCTAGTCCTGCAACATCCACTATCTTTTCGAGCTTGGTATTGCCTTTTTAAAGCATAAATTTAGCACCGAAATCCTATGTTGAGACGTTAAGCTCTCTCCAAGAATCACCTTATAGTCGTTGCATTTTAGACGGTCCCATTTTCTTACTAGAAAGTAATCTATTTTTGGGTCCTAATTGACCCACTCTTGAAGGTTGTCAAATGTTCCTCTCTCTTCTTATACATAATATTGGCCATCACTAGGATAGAAGTCAACGCAAAATTTAAAATACTCTCTCCAATCTCATTTCTATCACCAAAACCATACCCACCATGCACCCCCTCATAACCTAATTTATCTACTCTTACATGGCCATTGAAATTACAACCTATAAATAGGTTCTCGCCTACGGGTATCTCCTGTAATATCTCATCCATTTGGTCCAAAAACTCTCTTAGTCTGATTATCTAATCCTATTTGGGGGGGCGTATGCACTAATAACGTTCACTATATTCTAATATAATCCTATCACCTTTCCTAATGACCACAATTATATTTTTTACAAGACCCTTAGCAACTATTATTTCTACCCTATTCCCGTGTCTATCCTTACCACTATAATATAGCTTAAAATCAGTATCCTCTATTTCCCGAGCTTTCTCACCCGTCCACTTAGTTTCTTGTACGCAAGTTATACTAATTCTCCTTCTAATCATGACATCTACCAATTCCATCGTCTTACCAGTTAAAGTTCCTATATTCCATGTGGCTACCCTAAACCTATAATCTTTTACTAGCTTTTTTATCCACGCTCGTCCAAAAAATGCGGAAACATTTGTTCATTTTTCACCACACGCGGGCATCAATGTGGTGCCCCTTGCTCACTTTTCGAAACACCCGAAAGTAGGCGCAACGCATCACTTAAGGAGAATGACCTAGAATTTAATTGATTCAGAGCATTAGGTTTCACGTCATAAAGGATCCGAGCAACTTTTTTACGTGTTGGTTGTCAACTATTTAACACTAACCCTCCTCCTTTACTTGGGTTTGGGACCAGCAAAGTTGTTAAGCAACCCCGGCAGAGTTATATAATAATGTTTACTTTTATTTACTAATTATACTTTTGTATGAATTTTTTTATTAAATTATTTTTGGCCCCCTTAAAATAAAATATTAGCTTCACCTTGTTGCTGTGTCTACTTTGACATGTATTGTTTTATATTTTATACATAATTAATCTGAAGAAAAAAAAAAAATCTGAAAGTCGAACAATTATGGACTCATAAATTACGCACATAAATTTGTCTAAAAAGTAATAAACACTTATGAAGTTCAAATTCAATTCTTATAAAATGGGGCTCACAATAAATTTATAACACGCATTCTTTTTCTAAATATTTTCAAGAGTAAATTATACTTTAATCTTTTTATGTTCATTCATTTTTTGCTTTAACCCTTTAAGTTTTTTTTTTTTTTTTTTTTCTACTTTGACCCTTCATATTTCAAGTATTTTTTAGTTTACTCATAAAATTAACTTTTGTTCAAAATTAAATAAAAAATGTTACATTAACTGTCACATAATATAAAAAATATATTATTATATTAGAGTTTGAATTTGTGTAAGATGTGTGAGTTATACATAATAAAATATTTTATGACACGTGACTGTCATTGTGTCATTTTCTCTCTAATTTTGAACACAATTTAACTTTTAGAATAAATTGAGAAAAACTTAAAACATGAAAGGTTAAAATGAGAAGAAAAAAAAAAAAAAAACAAAACAAAACAAAAACTTCAAAGAGCTAAAGTGAAAGACTAAACATAAAGAGGAAAAGTGTAATTTATCCATTTATTTTTTTTTATTATTATTTTTTTTAAGATTTTAGATCCATAGTATTGCTCATACACAAATTTACAATAGATTGACAAATCTTACAAGACGTACTAGACCTCAAAAGTGTTTATTAATTATTTATGAGAGACAAAACATCTTGTCGTTATATATCCATTAATAGTGTTTGTGATTTCTCCATATTATTTTTATTTTTTTGAGACTATGTAAATTCAGTCTCTTGCATTTCACATATTTACAATAAAAATAAAAATTATGAGCAAAATGGTAAATACTCAAAAAAACAATCATTTGCTAGTATCCACACAAAGTTTACCTGCATATATAATTTCCAAATTTTACTTGCATAGATTAATATGAGAAGAAACCATTAGAATAATTCAAAAATAAAATTTTTGTATTGCTGCTTTATTATTTAGCAAAATCTAGTTTACAATAAAATAAAATAAAAAATAAAAGACACCCAACAAAATATAAAGATGCAATACCAAATAAAAATTGAACTAACAATAAAATATCACTTAAAAATTACTCTTGTATTTTAACTGCAAAATTACTAAGTAAGTTTGCATAATATCATTTACACTGTTTTGCCATGTTTGTATATATATATATATATATATAACAAAGTACATATATTTGTTTTATATGAGTTTTGCAAAATCAATTGAAGAGGGTTTTATTTGCTAAAATTCTTTGCTAGAAATCAAATTAAAATTAAAGATTGGGGATTGTTTTGCCATGTTTTAGCTTTGACCTTGAGTTAGGGCTTTTTCTCTTGGATGGGGGTGTGTGTGTGTTTGGAATCAACACTGAAGAGAAAGAAGAAAGAATTTGAAGAGACTACAACAAGACTTATTACATGTTGATCAGAAGAAAAAAGAAAAGAAAAGAAAAAGGGTGTTTGTCCACTCCTTTTATATTTTATGAAATTACTATTTGTGTGATAACCCTGGTCCGTATTATACTAATTAATCTTAATTATGATTGTGATTATGTGTTTGATATGATTTTGAGTGTCATTTATATGAATATATGTGGTTTTGATATCTGTTCACCGTAGGAAAATTTATTTGATTATCTGCTTTAGAATTTAGATTGAAGGCCTTATCGGCCACAGAAATTAAAATTGACCACGCCATTGTGATTGGCGTAATTTTTATATCCTATGGTGAAATTTAATTAGAAATCTATGTGGATCAAAATAATTAGATTCAGAACGATTAATTAAGCTCTATTATTTAACTCTAATCAATTTGATTAAGAGAGAGACTATATAAGGGCCAATATACACTCTTATTCATTTGGTTTGAGCTCAAAATCTGATTTTGCTCTCTAGAGTGAGAGAGGGAACCGAATTTAGAGAGAGAGAGAGAGAGGGGTCAACATTAAAGAATTGCAAGAGAATTCAAGAAACTAAGGGGATTAGCTCAAGAATTAGCAATAGTTGTGAAGATTGAAGCTCCTAGGTGAGTGGATTCATTAGTTTGGCTTTGTAATTTTGTAAATTCAAGGTTTGATTGTGATCAAGAACATAACTTGAATCGAATTTGTTGAATTTGGAGCTTGTATGAACATGCATGTGCATAATTGCTATAATTTTGTATATTCAAGCATGGATTATGTTGTATAAGAATGATTGAGCGCCAAATCTCTCATGCATGCATAATTGTCATGAGTTTCATGATTATGAGTATCATTTGTAATATTTGGAATGGAATTGGGGTCAAAATCTACATGCATGTTTGATTAATAGAGATATGGAGCTTATATGAGGCTTGAATGCATGAGCTTTGATTATACAAAAGAAATGTTGATTAATTTTCAGAATTGGACCATGATTTTGAATAATTGGCCTCATATTGCTTACATCCATATGCTATATAATGTGTTTCCATGTTTTTGAGCCAAAATCATGAGTTTAAGGCCTTTGAATGTCAAGTTTGAAGTTCAAGTAGCTTGCTGGAAAACCCAGAATTTGGCATGTCCGCTCGAGCGGGGAAAGCGCCGCTCAAGCGTGAAATGTGAGCTCCCAGAACTTTTGCAGACATTGATGTCCGCTCGAGCGGGGACATTCACGCTCGAGCGGGGAGCCACATAGTATTGACCTTCAGCTCGAGCGTCCGAAGTCACGCTCGAGCATAAAAATGGGGCAACTAGCACTTTTGCAGACCCAAGGGGTCCGCTCGAGCGGCCAAGGCCACACTCGAGCGGGAAGCCCTGTTTCTGAATGTTTGAAAATATGTTTTGTGTCTCATTTTTTTCGTTCTCCTTCATTTCTAAGCACTCTTAGGCATACATTAAGCATTGTGAATGAGTTAAAAGGATAAGAAAGAAGCCTAAGAGGGAAGCATGAATTAAGAACGGATTGAATTGTTTGTGACCCATTATGTTCATGAAATGTATAGGGTCAAGCACGAGGGCAAATCCACCGAAAGATCACTGTGAGTAATATCTTAGTAAAGATATTTTGAAGTATGTTATTTGTCCAATTACTTATTTCCATATAAGTCTTATAAGTTTGTTAATTTGAATTGTGGACAAATGTTTGTTATGCCATATGGTTGGGCCAAAGGTCGTTGGATACAAGTAATTGGGCCGAAGGCCGTTTGACATGCATAAATGAATGGGCCGAAGGCTGTTTGATATAAATGAATGAATGAATAGGCTGAAGGCCGTTTGACATGAATAGATGAATGATTGGGCCGAAGGCAGTTTGATACGAATAAATGGGTCGAAGGCCGTTTGACAAAAATGATTGAACCAAAGGCCGTCAGACACGAATGAATTGGACTCGAGGCCGTTTGTTAAGAACGAAGTGGGCCAGAGGCCATTTGATACGTTCGGACTTGAAATCGCCTATTGTAATAAATAGAATTCTAAATGGGCCCAAAGCCGTTTGATATATGTGAACCTCCTTTGTGTACCTTCTTTATTTGATATTATTCACTAGGCTTTCGCTCACACTCATTCATGTGCATGTAGGTGAGCAAAGAGATGTCCAAACCCAGCCCCGATGAAGTGTGAGAGAGGTTAAGTTTTGAGGAGTTTGCCTTAGCGTCTCACGCACGAGACTCGTTTTTGCCCTTTTGTTCTTTCGTTATATTTTATGTTGGCGAAAACATTGAATTGCCTTTGTACATAAGTTTTGGCTTAATTGACTAAGTTTTGAATGATCCTGTGTGTGTATAACACTTTAAGTTGATTTCCCTTTTGGTGTGAGTTATTAATGAATACAGAGATGGGTTATTTGATGTGCCATGTAAGCACGGCTTTATGGACAATTTGTAAGTTTGCTTCCGTTTGGCCCCCTTAACTCTGATGGAATACCTTTTGTCTGGTTTGAGGCCGCAAGTAATCTGTTGATTACTGGCCGGTTATGACCTTAACCCATAGGGGCGGGTTCGGGTCATGACAATTTGGCTGTATATAGTAGCAGAGCAAATTTTGAAACTTTTATTGTTCTGTTTATTTCTTGGATTTGTAAAGCAAAAAAGTAAAGAAAAATTGAAATAAAAGAAGCTTACATTTTGTTTGCTTGGGTTGAAACAATGAACAGGCATGTATTTGTTTTTTTTTTGTTTTTTTTTTGGGGGTTTGGTTATCCACAAGTAATTAAGTTTATTTTTTCCTTTTCTTTTTGTCTCAAATATAGGGTTTAATGTAAATGAAATTGCTACAATTGATGGAATGGTTAGGATGGTATTGGTTAGATCTGAGCATCTGGGGCAAAAAAAAAAAGTACATAATTGGTAGAGATCATATGGTTACACAAGATAGGACATTCTTTATTACCACATTCTTTATTTTGTTTTTTCTATTGTAGATGTCTTCTTCTAGTGTTAACAGGATTAACTCAATGAATTGACATATGTTAACAAGAATTATGGATGTGGTAAAAGAGCAACTATTTGGAAATCTGAGTCTGATAGAAATAGACACAAATTATACTATTGTTGTGAAGATAAGGTGTAGACGCGCCCCGAGGGCTTCATGCTACAGTTCGGACTCAAATGTCATGGTTCTTAATCTGTTCTTACAATGTGCGATGTGAGATTGATAAATCATCAAAGAGTCCAAATCCGACAAATCATTTTGGAAAGCTGATTTTTGTAAAGAAGTGCCAAATATGGACTGCTTTACCAGATACAGAGTCGCCACCTAAATATTTTGTTTTGGGGGAATTTAGGAAGCCCTGACTCATTGCCTAAGGCCACGTGTCCATCATCACCAAAGCTGCCTCGGCTCGGGAACTTGGGTACGATTGGGGAAGGTCATGCAATGAACACCCCCGCTCTCCCGATCAAAGATTGGCCACTACTAAACATGATATCTTATTTTTGAAAACATATGCGTTCTTATTCCGATTTTTAGCTAGAATTTACTATGTGATGCGCACAACACACAAGTATAGACTAGATCGCCTAAAATGGAACAAAACATTTCATGTTTGTTTATTTGAAAATGGTTTGATGGTGCTACTCGCAAGTAGGCTAAGACATGGATTTGCCACCCTCGGGTGGGCTTAAGAAAACATGATTTTGCCACAATCAAGTGGGCTTAAAACTCGCATTTCATTGAATTGTTCCAATTCAAGTAATCTAACTTTCAACCACAGGCATTCAGGCAGTTATATCATTTAAGCAGTTAGCCTCATGGCAAGAATGCTATCATGGCAACATTCACACTGATGCAAGATGCTAAAGCATAAACACTTACCTAGTACTCCGAGCCAAAACAATAGCTAGTTAGTAATCAATGCATGATCCTAGTTCATGTTAAGATGGCTAATGCAACACATACAAAATGCAACTAGAAGTAGGCCCGACTATTCTAAAATGTCATGTGAAATGCAACAATTGATACATGTATTCAACTTGGTATTGAAATACAATGCGGTTTGTATGATGCGCCGAGCTCAGTGCATGCAAGACAGATGAATGATGCAAACATGCATAGCATAAGGATGCTAATTGAAAATGACCCTAAACTAACCATCAAAAGCAGGTAAGTAAAAGGGAGAAAGACGTGGGGTTGGAAGACATTCACACACTCACGCACACTTATTACAAAATTCGCCCTCTCGACGAAGGGTCCAAATAAATAATAAAAACCAAATGATTAATCAACTATCCTAGCTAATTAATTATTATAAACCCTTAATCAATTAACAAATTAATTACAAAAGGAGGCCGCCGCAGCTCCACCTCGGAATGATTGAATGAAGCATGCTCGATCGCCTCGCTCGAAAACCCGTTGCCATGCCACATGTTGCCTCTGTTTGCACTGTTTTGCTCCTTTGAAAACTGTACAAGTCCCAAGGATGTTTCTGAACCACTCCCTAAGCACCGTGGGATGTCACTGGCCAAGATATAGGACCACCGGCCATTGGAAAATGGTTATCGAGCATTTGTAAGGCTCTCGACCGGATTTTGTAGTCGATCAGCACTGTCATGACCCGAACCCGCCCCTATGGGTTAAGGACATAACCGACCAGTAATCCTGATATTACCTACGGCCTCAAACTAAAACAAACGTAACTCAACAGAGTAAAGGGGCCAAACGAAAGCACAAATTTAAACTTTGTCCACAGAGCCGTGCTTTTGTGCACATCAAAACAAACCACTTACATATACGTTAATAACTCATATCAAAAGTACAACACCATAGAATTCTTTACACACAGGATCATTCAGACTGAGTCAACCCACAACAGAATATATACAAATCTACATGAAGTCCTTGCCAACAAGACAATAGGTGAATACATAATAAAATGGCAAGGATGGGTCTCGTGTGTGAGACACAGGGCTGACTCTCCAAAACTCATGTTGTTCCTGGCAGACTTCACTGGGGCTGAGTTTGGACTTCTCTTGGCTCACCTACAAACATATGAATGAGCGTGAGCGATAGCCCAGTGAATAATATCAAATACAGAGGTTACATAACAATATGTAGAACAACATGCTCCAAATGGCCTTGGGCCCAATTCATACTTTTATTTAACAGATATATATGCGAAATTCAATCAAGTAACTGTAGTTCCGAACATTCTGGCCTCTGGCCCATTCAGGTTTCCATTCATGGCAGAACGGCCTTCGGCCCATTCACTTGTGTCGAAACGGCATTCGGCCCATTCATTTCTGTCAAAATGGCCTTCGGCCCATTCATTTATGCCAAAACGGCCTTCCACCCACTTGTTCATGTCAAAACGGCCTTCGGCCCACTCATTTATGTCGAAACGACCTTCGGTCCATTCATATATGTCAAAACAACCTTCGGTTCGTTCATTTCTATCAAAACGACCTTTGGTCCATTCATTTCTATCAAAACAACCCTCGGTCCATTCATTCTTATCAAAATGACCTTTGGTCCATTCATTATTATCAAAACGACCTTTGGTCCATATATTATTTTCAAAACGACCTTTGGTCCATTTATTATTATCAAAACGACCTTTGGTCCAATCATTCATTCATGTCAGACTTTTGTCCACAATCCCAATTAGCAACTCATAAAGCTTATAAGGGAATAAACAATTGGACATTGACAAGTTTTCGAATATTGATATTACTCACAGTGATCGGCTTGTGGATTCACCCTGGAGCTTGACCCTACACATTCCATGAACACAAAAGGGTCATTAACAATTCAATCCGTTCCTTAATTCACATATTCCTCTTTAGGCTTTATTCTTATCTCATTAACTCACTTACAATGCTTAACATATGCCTAAGAGTGCTTACGAATGAAAGAGAACGGAAAACGAAACACAGAACGCATGAACAAAATTTCAGAAAACAGGGTCCCCGCTCGAGCGTGGACTTCCCCGCTCGAGCGGACCCAAGAGGCCTGTAAAAGTACTAGTTACCTCAAAATTACGCTCGAGCGTGAGTTAAGGTGCTCGAGCGGACAGCCAACTCTGCAAAAAGTGCTGGGAGCACAATTTTTCCGCTCGAGCGGTAGTAACCCCGCTCGAGCGGACATCAAAAATCTGGGTTTTCCAGATTAAGTTCTTGAACTCCAATTCGATTTTCCAGCCAATAAATCATGCATGTTATGGCTCAATTCTCAAATATACACATATTAACATGATACCAATACAAGATTACAACATTAGGAAGCTCAATTTCTTATATCATTTACATGCATGTCTCAAATTAATCCAAATTCATCACCAACATATCAAATTCCAACATGTAAAGCTTACTCTTTCATGATCTACTCTTGCATGTAAGAATACACATTATTCACAACTTATTTGGTGAAGAAATGGTCATACACATGGATTTCATTCAACTTCAACATAGATTACACAAATTAAGCTCAAACATGGAAATCTATAGCAATTCTTTACATGCATGCTCCTATTAACTTGAAATCCAACATATACAACTCAATTCCATTACATTCAAACTAATTCATGCTCTTGACCATCTATTAAACTTTAATTCACAAGATGATGACTAGAAATGCATGAATCACTCACCAAGGAGCTTTAATCTCCCCAATTTAGCAATACTTGAGCTTAATCTCCAAAAGGTCCAAGTCTTGAACCACAAATGAACAATTCTCTCCTCTCTCTCTCTCTAACAGTCGTCTCTCTCTCAATCTCAATTGTATAACTCAGATTTTGAGTTCAATTGAGTTAAAGGAGAGTGTAGTGCTAACATACAACAAGCCCCATTAACATATTATTTTAATATAAAATAATTGGGCACTCAATTCATCAATTTAATCAGTTTAATCTGACCCGAATAAATTTTCAATTAAATTTCACCTTAGGCTCTAAAAATTATGCTAATCACAATGGCGTAATTAATTTCGGGTTCTGTGGCCGATAAGACCCTCAATTTAATTTCCAAAGCAGATTATTCAAACAGATATTCCTACGGTGAACAGATAAAACTTCAAAATCACAAAAATTCATATAATGGCACATAAAATCATGCTAAACACATAAGCATACTCAAATGAAGGACCAATTAGCGTACTACGGAATAGGGGTATCACAGTCTTCCCCCCTTTAGGAAGTTTGGTCCTCCAAACTTAATTTACCTTTGTCAGGAAACAAATGTGGATAGCGTAAACGCATTTTCTCCTCTTTTTCCCATGTAGCATCTGTCCCATAGTGTTCTTTCCATTCCACTTTCACCATTGGGATGGATTTGTTTCTCAATTCTTTCACTTATCGGTCAACAATTCTTTCCGGCCATTCAGCATATTTCATATTTTCATCAATAGCAACCCGGTGATAATCAATCACATGTAACAGGTCTCGGAGGTAACCCCTCAACATTGACACATGAAACACATTATGGATTTGCTCGAATCCCGGTGGCAAAGCAACTCTATAAGCAACTGGACCGAGTCTCTCCAAAATCTAGAACGGCCCAATGTAACGGGGCGACAACTTGCCTTTTTTTCCGAATCTGACTTGGCCTTTCATCGGAGAAACACGGATGAACACCTGGTCACCAACCTCATACTCAAGTGGTCTTCTTTGAACGTCTGCATAATTCTTTTGTCAGTCCTGAGCTATTTTGAGCCTTTGGCGAATAGTCTTGATTTTCTCAGAAGTGTCTTGTACAATTTCTGACCCAAGCAAAGCTCTATCCCCGACCTCTGTCCAACAGATAGGTGATCTACACCTCCTATCATACAAAGCCTCATATGGTGCCATACCGATGCTGGAGTGGAAGCTGTTATTATAAGCAAATTCTGGAAGTGGTAAATAATCTTCCCAACTCCCCTGAAAATCCAAAGCACACATGCGAAACATATCTTCCAATGTCTGTATCGTTCGTTCTGACTGTCCATTTGTCTGTGGGTGGAATGCAGTACTGAACCTTAGTTCTGTTCCCATAGCTTCCTGCAAACTCTTCCACAATCTAGATACAAATTTCGGATCTCTATCTGACACAATAGATACTGGAACTCCGTGTAAACGGACAATTTTATCAACATAAATAGTAGCCAATCTATAAGCAGTAATGTAGTTTTGACAGGCAGAAAATGTGCAGATTTAGTCAGCCTATCAACTATAACCCAAACAGAATCCATACCTCGAGAAGTCCGAGGTAGGCCAACAACGAAATCCATAGTCACATGTTCCCACTTCCATTCAAGAATAGGGAAAGGTTGAAGTACACCACCTGGTTTTTGATATTCAGCCTTAACTTGCTGACACTGAAGGCACTTGGACACATATTCTGCAATCTCTTTCTTCATTAGGTTTGTTTCAAATCCCGATACATTTTATTGTTACCCGGATGCATAGCAAATACGGACCTGTGGGCTTCATCTAAAACCCTCTTCTTTAGTTCCAAGATATCTAGGATACATATTCGGTTTCGGAATTTCAATATTTCATTCTCAATACTGAATTCTGCTTTCGGGCTTGCCTCAAATTCGTCAATCACTTTCTTGAGGTATTCATCATCTTTCTGTTTCTGTTTGATTTCATCAATGATCGCCGGCTCGGCTGTAATAACGGCTATCAATCCACCCTGTTCACACATTACCACTTCAATTTCAGACTTCTCAAAATCTTACAAGATCTCTCTCTGTTCAGTAAGCAAACAGGCCATACTCCCCGTTGATTTTCTGCTCAAGGCATCAACAACTGTATTAGCTTTCCCAGGGTGGTACTAAATTTCTAGGTCGTAATCTTTTATCAGTTCCAGTCATCTTCTCTGACGCATATTCAACTCTTTCTGCGTGAAGAAGTATTTCAGGCTCTTATGATCCGTATAGACTTCACATTTTACTCCATACAGATAATGCCGCCAAATTTTCAAGGCAAAAACGACTGCGGCCAATTCTAGGTCGTGTGTTGGATAGTTCTTCTCGTGTGGCCTTAACTGCCTGGAGGCATAAGCAATAACTTTTCCGACCTGCATTAACACACAACCCAAACCTTTATAAGATGCATCACTGAAAATCACAAAATTTTTCTTACATGAAGGTAGTGTCAAAATTGGTGCCGTGGTCAATCTTGTTTTCAATTCATGAAAGGCTGATTCTCTTTCACTATTCCACTCAAATGGTTTCCCTTTACGTGTCAATTGGGTAAGAGTTACTGGTAATTTTGAAAAGTCCTTCATAAACCTCCTGTAGTATCCAGCTAAGCCCATGAAACTACGAACTTCTGTCACATTAGTCGGTGTAGGCCAATTCACAATTGCCTCTATTTTCTGCGGGTCCACTGAAATTCCTTCCTTGTTGATCACATGCCCTAAGAAAACAACCTCATCCAACCAAAACTCACATTTCTTTAATTTAACAAATAGTTTTCTTTCCTGAAGTATTTGTAAAACAGTCCTTAAATGATGTTCATGTTCAAGTTTAAGTTTATCTTTAGAGTATATCAAAATATCATCGATGAAGACTACAACAAACTCATCAAGGTAGGTTTTAAAAATTCTATTCATTAAATCCATAAATAATGCCGGAGCATTAGTTACTCCAAATGGCATAACAAGGAACTCAAAATGACCATACCTTGTTCTAAACGCTGTTTTCTCAATATCTGCTGCCTTTACTTTCAATTGATTATAGCCGGACCTAAAATCAATCTTAGAGAACACCTGTGATCCCTGCAACTGATCAAATAAATCATCAATGCGGGGTAAGGGATATTTGTTCTTTATCGTTACCTTGTTCAATTCCCGGTAATCAATGCACAGGCGCAAAGTACCATCCTTCTTCTTTACAAATAACACTGGTGCACCCCAAGGCAAAGTGCTAGGCCGGATAAACCCTTTATCAAGAAGGTCTTGCAACTGTTCCTTTAATTTTTTCATTTCGGCAGTAGCCATTCTGTAGGGAGTTTTAGAAATAGGCTGGGTGCCTGACACAGTTTCAATGGTAAACTCTATCTCCCTGTCTACCAATTCCCCTGGTAATTCATTTAGAAACACATCCAGAAATTCTCTAACAATAGGGATATCATTCAATTCAACATTCATGGTTTGTTCAGTCAGCACATAACACAAATAACCCTGACACCCTTTCCTGATTAGTTTACATGCTTTCATAGCAGATATCAAATACGATGGAGGCACTACCCCATTACCCACAAACATAATCTCCTTATGTTCTGGTGGTTTAAACACGACCCGTTTTGTTACACAATCAATGGTGGCACAATACTTGGTTAACCAATCCATGCCCAAAATTACATCAAAATGTCTAAAATTCAAAGGCAAAAAATCTGCATACAGGATAGCATCCTCAATGCGCATTTCACAAAACCGGTATATGGATTCACACAACACAGATTCCCCCGATGGAGCAGACACACATAGCAAATATGGCAATAATTCTAGGGGTCTATTTAGTCTAGATGCAAATGTACATGTCACAAATGAGTGTGTTGATCTAGAGTCAATTAATACAAAGGCATCCTGATTACATATTGAAATAGTACCTGAGAAAACAGCATTGGCATTCCGTGTATCGCCCAGAATAAGCGCAAAAACTCTCCCCTGTCTCACGGTATCCCCGGTAGTAGCGGGTCTCAAAGTATTTCCCGGCTTTGGGACTGATGCAGTTGAACTAGCTTCTAGTTTTCCACTGTTCTGATTACATTCTCGGGCTATGTGCCCTTGCTTCCCACATTTGAAACAGGCTCCCGATGCACGGTAACAGACTCCACGGTGCCTTTTGCTACAAATGTTGCACATGGGAGCTGTGTCTCGGGAAGAACTTGAAGTAGTTGAGGAGCCTGTGTTTTGCTTTTTCAGAAATTTCTTCTTCGAAAAGAAGCCTTGCCTTTTATTGCCCTTCCATTCTGTTGTTGGCTTAGCTTGTCTAGCTATGTTAGCCTCTGATATGATGGCCCTGTCTAGCACCCCAATGTAGGTCTCCAGCTTTAGGACATTCACCCTCTCTAGGATGTCACTGTGGAGTCCACCTTCAAAATGTCTTGCCTTCTTATAGTCTGTGTCAATTACATGTGGGGCAAACCTGGCCAATTCGGTGAACTTGGCCTCATACTCAGCCACTGTCATGCTATCTTGCTTGAGTTCCATAAATTCCGCTACTTTCCTATCCCGGACGCATTGTGGAAAGTACTTGTCATAGAATATTTCTAGAAACTTTACCCAGTCAACATCCTTATAATTTTCTCGCATCAACATCCACCATCTTCTTACTTCGTCTTCTAGCATAAAAGTGGCTAGAAGCACTTTCTGAGTCTCTGAATAGGGGAACACTTCAAATAATTTCTCAATGCCGAGGACCCACGCTTCGGCTTTCAACGGATCTAATCCCCCGTGGAACTGCGGTGGTTTCATTTTCTTGAATTCCTTGGTGAGAGCTATTATCCGGTCATCATTTTGATTGTCTGGCACGGGTGGTGCCGGAGTTGGAAGTGGCGGGTGTGGTTGCTGCCACTGTTGTTGCCACTCTTGTTGCTGTCTCAAAGCCTCTGCCATTTCCTGAATCAGTCTTTCCATTCTGTCCAGTCTGGCAGTAGAAGATTCCTCTATCTCATCACCTCTAGTTCTCACCATCTGATTAAACTTGCATTATATTTCATACAAAAGGTACACAAGTATGCATACACTAAGAAGCACATGTTTCCAGATAATTTGCAATGCAAGTAGTTCATAACTTACACATATAATTGTTCATATCAAAACATTTGAGCATATAATCAATGCTTCCTAATTCATATTTATCACATGAATGCATCCTAGATCTCCTCTAGACGCTTATTGCTCTTTTGGACAAGTGTGTGAGTTATTAACTAGTGCTCTGATACCACTCTGTCATGACCCGAACCCGCCCTTATGGGTTAAGGACATAACCGGCCAGTAATCCTGAGATTACCTACGGCCTCAAACTAAAACAAACGTAACTCAACAGAGTAAAGGGGCCAAACAGAAGCATAAATTTAAACTTTGTCTACAGAGTCGTGCTTATGTGCACATCAAAACAAACCACTTACATATACGTTAATAACCCACATCAAAAGTACAACACCATAGAATTCTTTACAGACAGGACCATTCAGACTGAGTTAACCCACAACAGAATATATACAAATCTACACGAAGTCTTGCCAACAAGACAATAGGTGAATACATAATAAAATGGCAAGGATGGGTCTCGTGCATAAGACACAGGGCTGACTCTCCAAAACTCATGTTGTTCCTGGCAGACTTCACTGGGGCTGAGTTTGGACTTCTCTTGGCTCACCTACAAACATATAAATGAGCATGAGCGATAGCCCAGTGAATAATATCAAATACAGAGGTTACATAACAATATGTAGAACAACATGCTCCAAATGGCCTTGGGCCCAATTCATACTTTTATTTAACAGATATATATGCGAAATTCAATCAAGTAACTGTAGTTCCGAACATTCTGGCCTCTGGCCCATTCAGGTTTCCATTCATGGCAGAACGGCCTTCGGCCCATTCACTTGTGTTGAAACGGCCTTCGGCCAATTCATTTCTGTCAAAATGGCCTTCGGCCCATTCATTTATGCCAAAACGGCCTTCCGCCCACTTGTTCATGTCAAAACGGCCTTCGGCCCACTCATTCATGTCGAAACGACCTTCGGTCCATTCATATATGTCAAAACGACCTTCGGTTCGTTCATTTCTATCAAAACGACCTTTGGTCCATTCATTTCTATCAAAACGACCCTCGGTCCATTCATTCTTATCAAAATGACCTTTGGTCCATTCATTATTATCAAAATGACCTTTGGTCCATATATTATTTTCAAAACGACCTTTGGTCCATTTATTATTATCAAAACGACCTTTGGTCCAATCATTCATTCATGTCAGACTTTTGTCCACAATCCCAATTAGCAACTCATAAAGCTTATAAGGGAATAAACAATTGGACATTGACAAGTTTTCGAATATTGATATTACTCACAGTGATCAGCTTGTGGATTCGCCCTGGAGCTTGACCTTACACATTCCATGAACACAAAAGGGTCATTAACAATTCAATCCGTTCCTTAATTCACATATTTCTCTTTAGGCTTTATTCTTATCTCATTAACTCACTTACAATGCTTAACATATGCCTAAGAGTGCTTACGAGTGAAAGAGAACGGAAAACGAAACACAGAATGCATGAACAAAATTTCAGAAAACAGGGTCCCCGCTCGAGCGTGGACTTCCCCGCTCGAGCGGACCCAAGAGGCCTGTAAAAGTACTGGTCACCTCAAAATTACGCTCGAGCGTGAGTTAAGGCGCTCAAGCGGAAGGCCTGTCTACAAAAGCTCCCCGCTCGAGCGTGAAATATCCCGCTCGAGCGGATAGCCAACTCTGCAAAAAGTGTTGGGAGCACGATTTTCCCGCTCGGGTGACAGTAACCCCGCTCGAGCGGACATCAAAAATCTGGGTTTTCCAGATTAAGTTCTTGAACTCCAATTTGATTTTCCAGCCAATAAATCATGCATGTTATGGCTCAATTCTCAAATATACACATATTGACATGATACCAATACAAGATTACAACATTAGGAAGCTCAATTTCTTATATCATTTACATGCATGTCTCAAATTAATCCAAATTCATCACCAACATATCAAATTCCAACATGCAAAGCTTCCTCTTTCATGATCTACTCTTGCATGTAAGAATACACATTATTCACAACTTATTTGGTGAAGAAATGGTCATACACATGGATTTCATTCAACTTCAACATAGATTATATAAATTAAGCTCAAACATGGAAATCTATAGCAATTCTTTACATGCATGCTCCTATTAACTTGAAATCCAACATATACAACTCAATTCCATTACATTCAAACTAATTCATGCTCTTGACCATCTATTAAACTTCAATTCACAAGATGATGACTAGAAATGCATGAATCACTCACCAAGGAGTTTTAATCTCCCCAATTTAGCAATACTTGAGCTTAATCTCCAAAAGGTCCAAGTCTTGAACCACAAATGCACAATTCTCTCCTCTCTCTCTCTCTCTAACAGCCGTCTCTCTCTCAATCTCAATTGTATAACTCAGATTTTGAGTTCAATAGAGTTAAAGGAGAGTGTAGTGCTAACATACAACAAGCCTCATTAACATATTATTTTAATATAAAATAATTGGGCACTCAATTCATCAATTTAATCAGTTTAATCTGACCCGAATAAATTTTCAATTAAATTTCACCGTAGGCTCTAAAAATTACGCTAATCACAATGGCGTAATTAATTTCGGGTTCTGTGGCCAATAAGGCCCTCAATTTAATTTCCAAAGCAGATTATTCAAACAGATATTCCTACGGTGAACAGATAAAACTTCAAAATATATTCATATAATGGCACATAAAATCATGCTAAACACATAATCATACTCAAATTAAGGACCAATTAGCGTACTACGGAACAGGGGTATCACAGGCACTATGGATGGCTGGCTGGCCATATCTTCCTGTAGAATTTTGTTTTTGTTGCAGCAAAGGACAGACAGTGCATGGCAAGGCATTTACAAGATAATGTGTGCACAACCACCCTCCCTATCATGCTATAAACTCAAGGGTGTATGGCTCTTGACCCTCGGGCCACCGATCACGTATTTCAATGCATGATGGCCAAAGGTGCCAAGTGTGCAAATCAATGTGGAATGAATGCAACAAAACATATGAATGCCTAGAACTCTATCATGCTGGATCAAGAGCGTCGGCAACCGAGGGTTGAGGCACGTTTCGTCACTTCAAGTACGAAACGTCCCTCGGCCCTCATGTTTGGTTTGACACCCCAAACCAAACACAATGCAATGCATGTAACCAAGTACAATGCAACATGGGAATATAAGGCAATGTAACATGAACATGCCAAGTGCAAAGTGATGCCACCTAACATGCAAACAGCATGGCAATGCAACAAGTATGCAATACCACAATGCAACCTAGATATAGAAATACCCAAAGTGATAGGTATGCAACAATGACACCAACCATAAGGATGCAACAACATGCAATGCGATAAGCATACAACAATACACAAATGTATGATCCATGGACTTACACTAAAGATGGATAGACCTCAGCCGTACCAAAAACAGTAGCCAAAACACCCAAATCAAGGCACCAAAAAGGGAGACATACATGCACATACATGGATCCGTAAGCTAGGCAACGATGCACAATCTTCAACCATGAGCAAAATGGGATAAACATGAGAACATGACAATGCAATGAGCTTTGAAATCATGTGGAGAATGATGCCAAATCATATATACAAGTGAAGCATAGCATGCTAAGGGGCTCAATGCCCAAAGCTAGTCAAGAGGCTCTCACCACGGCCATATCAACCAAGCTCCAAAGGGCCAAAGTGACCTAAGACAGTTCTAGGGCAGGCCAAAACAAGGCTAGAACATGCATGGAATGAGGCCAAAACATGCTAAAAAGGTGGGCACAAACAAGGGGTGTGCAAGGCTACAAAGGGAGCATTACACTACGCCTATCACAACCAAACATGGCATGAATTATGCAATGAAAAACAGAGTTATAATATGTCAAAATAAGCCCCAAAACCCAATGAGATGGCATCCCGAAGACCTAATCATGGAGACATACACAATGACCCAATCTTAAGGCACAAAACAACAATTCTTCAAAGCATTGAAAAGATGGAAAACATAAGTGTGTAGCTACACTACATGGATTGAAATGTGATTTCAAATGATGCCAAATCATGAGAATAGTCAAAACAATGCATGCTAGCAATTTGGTGCACAAAGCTTAACAAGCTATGATGAACTACGGCTACACAAAGCAATACATATATGATCAAATCAACACCAAACAGAGCTTAAACATGGCGAAACATGACTAAAAGTTTCTTGGCATTGAGCCAAAATATGCAAGCATGATGCTCCAAATGCAAGATACATGTTAAGGCAATAGAAGGGATTACAAAGCAAGTACATGGTGCATGCAAGAGACCAACAAACCAACTTAAAACAGAGGTACATCATGCCCAGATAACACCAAATACTTGCTGAAATGGGGCCAAAACATGCTAAGCAAACATGTTACTATGGTGAGCCAACAATGCAAGCAAATGAGACACAAAGGGAGGGGGTGTCCTTCCCCTATTCAAGACTTCAAAATCACTTCTCCACCACTGAAAATCCTCTGGATTTCAGTGGTGAGAAGGTCAAAACAAAAAGGTTTCAAATCTCAAAAAGAAAGTCACAAAATAAGGCCAAACAAGGCCTAAGAGGAGGTAGACAACCCCCAACCCAAAAGTAACCTCAAACAAACATATTTAGCATACAAAAACAGAACTTTTTTTAGTTGGACACTAAGTTTGAAACAGTATGCAAGTATTTCTAAAAGCTTAAGCAAAAATGGGGAATAAAAGAGTAGTTTCTCACCCTTGAAGAACATTTCAAGAACACCAACTCCAGCACCTCCTTCTGATCAAAACCAACTCAAAAACTCTGAAATCGACTCCTTAGCACCTCAGTAACTAAGGGATAGTGTACCACTAGGTGCTTGAGTGCAAAAATATGAACAAAAACACCCTTTAGAACACTATTACACACACAACTATAGAGAGAAAGGAGATATAGAGAGAGAGTGATATATATCTTCTATATCAGTTGGTTGAACCCCTGGAAAGGGAGAGAAGGTCCTCCTTTTATAAAAATCCAATTTTGCAAAGCTTCTTGAAGAAGCTAAGCAAGGCTCAAATCCCTCCATACACGTGTATAGAGGGGGTGAATTGTGGATGTCAGCTGCACCAGCTGGCACAAAATATCTGCATAAAGCAGATAAACAGGGTTCGGCCACCAAAAATGGCCGATCGACCAAATGAAGTGTCGATCGGCCAATACCTTTGGCCGATGGAAAGAAAACAGGGTCAATGGCCTCAAGCCTTGGCCGGTGGGTTGAGGGCATGGCAAAAAAGCCACCCTCTTTCCTTAGAAGCAAAAGAACAAGTGTTTGGTCCACAACCAAGCACAAAACATACAAATTGAGAGATCTTGAGACAAAGCGCGCGACCGAGACCTGCGAGAACTCAAAACGAACACGAACATGGATGATCATCGAGTGTTCAAATGATGACGTCCAAGTCTTGAGGATGGTCAAAAATGGGGTGTCTACATAAGGTTTGTAATTATTTCGGATGGTGTTTGCCTACAAATGCAAGAAGAAGAACTGATAAAATTAGAAGAGAGGTACAAAGAGATGAGTGCCTACAGTTTCAAGTTCAGGCACTTGAAATTGTACATGAACAACTTCGATCTATCACTGCAAAGATGCAAGAAATGAAACTTTTGAATTTGTTAATTTTGGTAATTGTAATTGGTATTTGACTAGACTTCAATGTTGTTGTAAGTAAATATGCAACTTGTGGAGAATATTGAATGTTATTGTAATTGAATGTTGTTGTTGTTCTAAGATGTGGTCCAGAAATTGATAAATCTTGCTTGAATGCATAGATAAGTGATGCTGTAATGCGTGATAACCATGAAATTGATATCAATGTTTGTTGATCACTTGTTCTTAGGTTGCCTAGTTATGGAACACCAACCTCAAGCAAGATTCAAATTGGCCTGTCTAGAACTTCCAAGCATTCAATACAACTTTTCATCAACCCTATCACATTGACCTCTCATAACTTAAAAAGAAAAAAAAAAAAGCAGGATAAATTCTCATGCTTTTAGACAGCATAAGCATTTGGACCCAAAAGAGATTGCCACATTGAATAGCATTTGGACCCAAAAGGGATTGCCACATTGAAAGCTTCAGAATTGCTGGTACATGTTATATATATATATATATATGGAACAATGTAATAAACAAAACCAATGAGCATACACATTACCCTCAAATAAAGCCCCCATTTTAGACAAATTGCTCTAAAAACATAACAGGATAACCAACATAAATTGGGTCAGATTTTCAAATGGAGAAAATGAAGGAAAAAATTAATCAAAGATTAAACATATCCTATATATACAAGCCTAATCCAATTTAGTGGCCATTTTCATTGCAAAAAATAATAGAACAAATTCACTAGTTCAAAAAAAATCACTGCCACTGAAACACTAACAGTTCCATGGACCTTTTTCAAATTAGAGTTGGCCATGATCAAAACAACATCCAACTAGAATAACCAAAATAACATTAACATCCAACTAGCATAATATCCAACTAATAAAATAAAATCCAAATTGTAGCTTTCATTGCACCATTGTATCATTTGAAGGGACCTCCATCTACATGTCTGCTAGCAAGACTGGTTGAGGCTTGCGAGTCTTGGACTAAAAAGTGGATACAAACACTTTAACCTCAAAGCAACTCCTGGAAGGATGTGTGACTAGGATAGACAAATGGCATTAATTGAGACGTGTTATTTCTCTGCAATAGTGCTAAATTTATTAAAATTTGATTTCAATCTATAGCACTTTTAATGTAAAGTAAGTAATCAATTCTAACCTATGAAGTATGGGTACTTCAAAAAATATGTCGCATCCGTACCGGGTACTTAACAGCGTATGGTACCTCGTATGGTTCTTCTGTATACGTACCGGGTATACGAAACACGTACCCAAATTTTTTCTTCTTAATTTTTGGCGTACCCAGACGTACTTACTATATACCCAAGCCATGCCGTACAATACCTCAGTTGAAATAATAGTTTCTTCTAATACAGAGATAAAATTCATTTCACTAGACTTCTTTTTTATTTTTAGTTTTATGCTTAGCATATTTTTAAAATTAAACTGTGGTTTGTAAAATATATTGACAATTAATTTTGATTTATATCTTTACTTTTGGCATTAAATGTTAGTTGTAGGTTAAATATTAACAAATTAAACCATTTAATTAAGTTTTGCATTACTCAAAATTAAAAATAAATATTTTTTTACAAGCGTACCAAATCGTACCCATACCCTACTTTTTTTTAATTTTACCGTATCGATGTACTCGTATCATACTAGTACTAGTACTTGTACCCGTACCCGTATCCGTGCTTCATAGATTCTAACTCACATCATATGTAGGATACATAAGAGGAGGAACATTTGTACCACCCATGACAAAGTGAGGTTAAGGTTAAGGTTGAGAAATATAAACACTGTGACCCTAATTACAACCAATATAGACGAAGTAAAATATAAAATATAAAATAAGAACAAATGATATAATGCATTTTCCTAAACAAATTGAACATAATATTGAATTCACCTGAGTAGAATTAGTATCCATGGAAAAACGAGGATGAGATTGAGTTTGGGAAGTATAAATAACATGGCCCTAAATACAACCACAATATAAACAAAAAAAAAATTCCATCATATGAACAAATGATATAATGCATTTTTCTAAAAAATTGAACGCAATATTAAATTTACTTGAATAGAATTAGTACCCATGGCAAAAGGAGGATGAGATTGAGTTTGGGGAGTATAAACAACGGGGCCCTAAATACAACCACCAATATAAACAAAAAAATTATATAAAATAAGAACAAACGGATACAAATAAATAAATCGAGGACAATTTTTCATATAATTACCTGGCTAGAATTAGCACGCTCAATCCTTTTCTTCTTCGTAATGGATTTTTCCATTGCACCTTTGATCCTCCTTCTTTCCTTACTAGTTGATTCTATTTTCTTCATTCCCCTCACTTGGATAGGACAATGTATTTCATCACTCAGTGGGCAAGTGTTACATGGGGAATTTCCAAATTTAGTGACCTCCATTTGATCACAAATATGCACACTTAACTTCTCTTCAACCATACTACTCAATACATTACCTTTGAAACTGACAAATGATATGTTTCACCACTTTCTACGGCTCTACTTGCTATTACTCTAAACATAGCCATTAATGACCTATATTGCTCACTTTGATGTAGTTTCACATCAATCTTGATATCATACCCACGACTATTTTTTTTTTTTTTTGGATAAATAATCAGATTTATTAGAAAGTATCAAGACGATGCAAAGAATACAAAGATGCGGCCCAAAAAGGGACTGAAACGAAACTAACTAATCAAATCCTCCACAAAATCTACGAAGACCAAACATTCGGATCAACTGTACCCGTAACCCAACTATGCAACACCCTTAGCAACCTACGCTCTAACCAAGAGACAGAATGACACACATCCTGAAACACTCGCCTATTATGTTCTAACCAGACTAACCAAAGCAAACAATGAGAAGCAAGCACCCAAGCCTTCCGGCACCTCTTCCCCACTCTAACCCCACCCCAACCCTGTAACACCCCCAAAAGAGACCTCGATTGCACCCACACTAAGCCAAACAGAGCAACAATATAATTCCATAATCTCAACGCAATCGAGCAATGAAGAAGCAAATGATCCACCGATTTCGCGTTCTTGCAACACATACAACACCAATTCAACAACACATGTCGACGCCAAATCAAATTATCAATCGTAAGGATACAATCGAAAGCAGCTGTCCAAACAAAGAACGCAACCTTGGAAAGAGAACAAGTTGCCCAAATAGATTTTGAAGGAAACACACCATCAATACCCCCTACAAGCACCCCATAAAATGAGGACACGGAGAAAACACCTTTGGACCTGTGAACATCCCAAACCAAAGAATCCGTCCCTTCCCCCCCAGTCTGCAAACCATACAAGAAACCTAGAAAATCCACCAAGTAGTTGAGCTCGCAATCCTGAACATGACGTCGTAAACGAACATTCCAAACAACCGAATCCCCTTACTTCACCCTGACCGAAGCAACTAAATCCTCTGCATCAGCAGCAATAGCAAAAATGAGCGAGAACCTGACCGCCAAAGACAAATCATCACATCACCGATCTTGCCAAAAGCGAACTCAATCACCAATCCCCACTTGGAACCGAACCCTCTTCCAAAACACCTCCCTCCCCAACCAAATCCCCTTCTACAACCCACGACCATAAGATTGAATCATCCTCTTCGAGCGCCAACCCCCTTGGGCCTCCCCATACTTAGCCACCACCACCCTCCTTCATAACCTCTCTCGTTCCCCCAGAAAACGCCACAACCACTTGCCCAATAAAGCCCGATTAAAAGCCACCAATTTCCATACGCCCAAACCCCCCCTCTCTTTCAAATTACACACCATCTCCCAAGCCACCAAATGATAATGAAAACCGTCCCCACCCCCACTTCACAAAAAATCTCGTTGCAACTTCTCCAACCTCTTAGCCACCCCCACAGGGATCACATGCACAGACATAAAGAACGTCAGAATATTGGAGAGAACGTTCTTAATCAAAGTAATCTGTCCTCCTTTAGACAAATATTGGCGCTTCCATCCTGCTAGCCATCGCTGAACTCTATCCACCACCCCATCCCACACTTTAGACTCCTTAAAAGAAGCCCCCAAAGGAAGTCCCAAATAAGAAACTAGCAATTGTGCCACTTTACAGCCCAAGATGGCTGCCAACACCGGTAACCAAGCCACCACACCCACAGGAATTAATTCTGATTTTGACAAATTAACCTACAACCCTGACATTGCCTCAAAACATAACAGAACACACCGCAAGTGACCAATCTGAGTAGCATTCGCATCGCAAAAAATCATCGCATCATCCGCATAGAATAGATGAGAAACCCGCAAACAAGTAGGCACCTCCCCTACTATAAAGCTCAATAATAGGCCCCCTTGGACCGCCTTAGACAACAAATGACTCAACGCTTCCATAACCAAAATAAACAGTAATTGAGACAATGGGTCTCCCTGTCGTAAGCCTCTCCAAATGGGGAAGAAACCTGCCGGTGTCCCATTAACTAAGACAGACATCCAAATAGTGGAAATAGAAAAATATGTCCACCTCCGCCACCGTGCTCCAAAACCCAACCTTTCCAACATGTACATCAAAAACTCTCAATTTACATTGTCATAAGCCTTCTCAATATCCAACTTACAAATTAGTCCCCCTTTCCCTTGCCAAAACCGCAAGTCCACACACTCATTTGCCACCAAAACAGCATCCAAAATCTGTCGCCCACCCACAAAAGCATTCTGAGATTCTGAAACGACCCCCTCCAACACCCCTCGAAGCCGGTTAGCCAACACCTTGGCCAATAATTTGTAAACACTATCTAAAAAACTTATAGGTCGAAAGTCACGAATATCCTCTTCCCCCCTCCTTCTTGGGAATCAAAGCTATGAAAGTGGCATTCAGACTCCTCTCAAATTGCCTAGATTGATGAAATTGCACAAACACATCCAACACCTTCCCTTTGACCACTTTCCAGCACTACTGAAAGAAAGCAATAAAGAAACCATTCGGACCCTGTGCCTTGTCCCCGGGCATACTCCTCAACACACTTAAGATCTCTTCCTCAGTGAAAGGCCTCTCCAACAAGATCACATCCTCCGCAGAAATAGAATCGAAAGCTACACCCTCCAACCCCGGTCTCCAAATCTGGCCCTCATCACCGAACAAATGTTGGTAAAATGTCACTATACCATTCCTAACCTCCTCTTCTGAAGAAAACATCACCCCATTCACCCATATTCTCCTAATCTGGTTCACCCGCCGATGAGCATTAGCCATACGATGAAAGAACTTTGTGTTATGGTCCCCATCTTTCAACACACAAACATCGATGCCGGAAACTAATCTCCTTCGTCCGGGCTATCCGCGCATAATCTCTCCGAGCCTCCTCCCTAACTACCACATTCTCCTCAGTAAGCTCTCCATCCAGTTCCTACGCATCCAAACCCTACAAAACTGACAAGATATTTGACTTCTGAACCGCCAAGTAGCCAAAAACCTCTAAATTCCACCTCTTCAAATCAAACTTAAGAAGTTTCAATTTCTGAGTTAATCTATAACTGGGGGAACCCACAACATTGTAACTCTCCCATCAACCACCCACCGTCTCAACAAAACCATCTGTTTGTAACCACATGTTCCCAAACCAAAAAGACGAAGGACCACTCTGGACTCTCCCACTGTCCAACAAAACTAGCCAATGGTCAGAAGTCGACCGATGTAATCGGCATTGAAGCATCTGAGAAAAATGCTCCTCCCAAACCCCAGACACCAAGAATCTATCAAGCTGAGAACTAGCTCGGCCACCTAACCAGGTAAAATCACCCCCCTGTAATGACATATCTACCAACTCCATCTCATCAATAAAAGTTGCAAAATCCCTCATAGACCTCCCCACTGGACTTTCCCCAGTCCTTTCCACCAGGCTCCTTACGACATTAAAATCTCTGCCAACACACCACGGCAATCCCCATCTGAAAGCAGTATGCTGCAACTCCTCCCAGAAAGCGACCCGCTCTGAACCCCGAGCTGGGCCATAAACCCCAGTGACCACTTACCGAAAATCATCCTCAAGGCATCTGAACAAACAGGACATTGAGAAACCCCCTACTTCTACCTTCTCCATCACCACCACTCTATTATCCAAACACATGAGAATACCTCTAACCACCCTAATAGTTGGTTGGAACGCCCACTCTATATGTCACCTACCCCATAACTCTCGCACAAACACCGGCTCAACAATCTCCATTTTAGTCTCCTGAAGACATACCACATCTACCCTAGCAGTCCTTAATAACGACTTAATGGCCATTCGTTTAACCCGATCATTTAGTCCCCTCACATTCCAGGTCAAAATTTTTAGGCACATGGCAACAAAAAGGGACCACCCTGCTCCCTTCTAACTCGCCGTTCTTCGCCTTCCGTGGGTCGATCATAGTTGATTGAGCACTCAAGTCTCCGCAACTCTCGAACCCCTTTTTCTGATGGACCAGAAGATTGTCTCTGTATATCCCCTCCCTTCCATGACATTTCAATTGAGGAAAGTAACTTCAAAGCCTCCGCCTTATGTCCAACAAATGAAACTCTTAGAAATTTACTAACCTCAGTAATACGGGTCAACACCCAGTCCGACACCTCATTTGAAGACGGTGGTAGATCAGCTGGAAAAGTTTCCTATAAGTCAATGTCAAACTCTAGCTCTGAGTTTGGCAAACCGAGAACCTCATCCTTTGTGGCCAAAGGTCTAACCACTATAGCCATGTCATCGCCGGAAAACCCCCTTCTTTTATCATTCTCCACCAGAAAACCCTCACCCCTCAGTGACTGGACCGCGACTTCCACAGGTAGGTCATCCCCGACCTGTCCATCAGCGAAACAAGGTGTGGCGTTAGCCTCTGCCGCCGACTGACCAGGACGAAGCTTCATTTCCGAATCAGGGGGCTGCTCCAGCGATGACCACAACCCCATTTTGTCCGACGACCAACCCCCAGCAGGGCCGGTTGGCAACTACAAGCCAACACCCTTACGCAGAGATCCAAAAACCCGTTCGAGAGATAGGTTTGAACAAACCCTAGCCTCCAACCGTGGGCTGGGTACTCTCTCTATAGTAACACCTGGGCCTAAAGTAGTAGGGCCCATCTTTCCCCTCACTTGCCCCAAACCTTCCACCATAGATTTGGTCTGGCCCAGTCCCCTACTATGAACCACCAACGGTTTATTGGGGCTCAAACGTGACTGCCCCGCAGCCCAAACCCTTTGCCTAAAATGCTTCAACCTACCTTGATGTCGAAACCCTACATCATCTCCCCCAAATCTGTGACTTGACCCACCAAATCCTCTATTCCCAAAATTTCACCTATCATCACGCCGTTGTTGCTGATTTTCCTTCCCTAGCCACACTCTCCTACGATCTCCCTCCATTGGCGAGACCGTGGCAACCGTAGGCCCAACTTCCGACCACAGAGGGATTACATACAACCAATCCTCCCATCGCAACGAAATCTTAGTCAGAATGGTGCCATGACGCTGAACTTGCAATCAGACCACACTGAGATTCGCCAAAAGCTCATCAACCTACACGAAACCACCACAATGGTCACCGATAGCCCTATACACTGCCAAGCCTTGAAGATGAATGGGTAGGCCCAACACCCTCACCCACACAGGCACCTCCGACGGTGTTTGGTTACCCTTATCACACAAAACTGTCGGTGACCACCATCGCAGACGAAGGTTGCGCCTGCCAACAACCCACCAACGTCGCAACATAGTTTCAGCGTCTTGACACGAAGCGAACACAAAGAGAAAGTCTTGTCCCCCTACTGGCCAGATCTCCACCTTGCGTGACGATCCCCACCACCGACCAACCCACTCTGCCATCATAGAAAACCCCACACCCTTTTCCCCCACCAAACCCATTACGCCCACCAAAGCCCTATTCAATATATCAGACCACCCCTCTTCAACCATCACCTGAACTGGAGTAGCCAAGACAACCAGAGTTTCCTCTGGTGTTCTTTTCACCTCTAATACCCTCGTCCCAACGCGAACCTTCGCAACCCAACTTTCACCTCTGGTAAAACCCTCAATAACCAATGCCACACTCTCCCAGCCATTTCCAAACTCAGAGACAAGAAGAAAAACCTGATACCGATGACCTACAATGGTGACCACAATCTGAAACGACTGGCCACCATCCTCCTCATCACGAACCCAGATCGCCACACTCTGACTCCTACCATCCAAACGACTTAAAAAGGATTGGGTTCAGATGTTACTCGAGGCCAATCACAACTAGGTAATAACCCAACTCACCTCAAAACCGACCAAAATAACTTCCCGTCGAAGGCTTGAGCCACATTCCATAATACCCAAACATCGATGCCCCCTCTGATCCACTGTTTCCTCCTAGAACTCAAAGGACCGACCATCGAGGAAAAGGATTCGACATCGTGGGCCAACCTCCGCTCTCACCAGAAACATCCCTGGTGAGTCTACACCATTTATCAGAAATTGGCTCTATTTTTGGAAATAGTAGAGAGCATTTTTTATTTTCCCGATTCAATATTGAATTTCTTTTTCTCTCCATACCCACGACTATTTTTCACACTTTTCGGCCCCTGCTTTTTTAGTCCATCACCTGAGTATACATCGGTTAGCAAGTTCCAAAGCATGCAATATATCTCTAAGCACCTTCACACAATGTCGGCACAATATGCCCTTCACTTCAAACTTTCTGCAACTACAACTCAAAGAGCCATCTCTCTCTATTGTCATATTCTTGTCTTTTTTTCCATTTGTCATTTTGATTGTGTATACGGTACTCTCACCATCATAATTAGTGCCTATAATCTTCACTTCAATGGACAGCAGATACTCAACTTGGAATTCCACAAAAATTGTTTTGGTGTAAATCTCTACCACTTGCTTTAACATCAACATTGGAACTATCACTCTCAACAACTTTTGGCACAAATTATATTCGGCTTCCAATTTCTTATACCTTTTCTCATAGAGCACCCTCTCAAAATGCCAAAAACAAATTCCATCAAATTATGAAAACAATTGAGATAATCCTTCAAAAAAGAATTGAAAGATTCACTAAGTTAAATAATACTCATTCCAGTTGCCCAAGAATTCATAATATATGGTCATTCCCAATTATCATTGAAACGAAAAGTCTGCTCCAACCAATGATTGTCACGTGCATTGTACTTGTCAAGCATTTACTGCCATTGTAATATGAATTCTTCTTCTTCATCAATGTCATGCATGAATTTTGATAACACAACCTTCACCCCATCACCTTCAAATATAGAACTTACATGTTTTACAGCATTTTGCATCAAATGTCACGTGCAAAGTCACTGATTTGTATTAGGCATCACAATTGGAAGGGCTTTAGCCATCGCAGCATCTTGATCCGTGAAAATAGTTTTTAGATCTTTGTTTGACATTGCCTCTAAAAAAATCCAAAACACCTATGTAAAAGATTCAGTAGTCTCATCATACATCAGCACCACACCGAATATGACTGTTTCTTAATAATGATTAAATCTAACAAATGTTCCAAAAGATCTATGCTCACTATTTAATTCGTAAGTAGTATCAAAGGTCATTACATCACCAAATCAACCATAGTCCATGACCATTTGAGCATCGGCCCAAAATATGTTAGTTATTTGCTTTTCATAATTTAATTGAACTACATAATAAAATGATGGATTTTCCAAAGATTTTTTTTGAAAGTAATGCAATACACTACCCGTTTCTCCATATGCCAAATCATTTTGTCTCTCCGACCTCAAATAAATTTTTTGGTCCAATTTGGTGAAGCCAAGTGATGATCTTCCACCAGATTCCCTACCAAATAACTCATAAGTTGACCTTAGAGGAATTCCAAATTTTGAAACTAATTCTACTTCAACTGCTTGTATAGTAAATATTTTTATTTGGGATGGCAACATATGAATACACTCTGGTCATACAAAGTTATGATTATGATGTTCAACAAAATCATTAATAACAAATTTTCCAATATTCCTATCTAACTTGATCATAAGTTGGGTACCACAACCACATCTTACTTCTTGTCTAGGATTTTTTACTAGTGAATCTCGCTTGTCAATACCACGAGTCCCCTCCTTGTAACACACAAAAAATCCTTGAAGTTAATTCCTTGGTATTTTTGTTCTTGTTTGCATATGCCTTTCCAATGCTAAAGCCCATATTTCCTCCATAGGTATTGTAAAAATCATACAAATCTTGTTCTGAATCAAATGACATCCCCAGTTTTGGCTTCCAACCACAACTATCCACCTCATCAACAACATTGTTTCGTTCCATTTCCTACAATTCAGATTATACATATAATTCTCAATATATTGAACATTAAACTAAAAATTAAAAGATTCGGCAAAAGCGCAAAATTTGGGATTGAATTAAGCCAACCCATCATCATCATCATCAACAACAATCCTATGACTCTCACAACAAATCAATACTCTAGGATCAACTGCAAATAAACACTGACGCCATTATTGCATATTCATACCATAGCACATTCAAAGCAATCAATAAAGATAGAACAAACTAAAGCACGACAATAAAGATAGAACAAACTATGGTTTTTTTTTTTTTTTTTTTTTTTACTTTATCTTATCTTATAACTTATATTATGAAAATTTTCTAAGCCCCTGTTTGGGATATTAGTTTGGGCTAAAATAGCCATGTAGGATAAAATAAGTTATTTTAGTCATATAAGATAAAATGTCATATGGTAATTATAATCATTTCATATTTTCTCTCATAAAAGTCAAAAAAATCAAAAAACCTATCACAAATGAGACTTTTTAATCCCATACTAAAATAGTCAAAAAACCAACCCATATCCAAACGAATCCTAAATTGCTCACAAATTTTGTTGTATTATACCAAAGACCCAAAAATGTTCCTAAAACAAATTGTAATTGGGCTGTATATAATCATTGGAATTTTGACAACTCCATCAACTCAGAATCAATTCATTACAATTAACAAACTACAAGATTTAAAAAAAAAAAAAAATGAGTACTTCAATTTACCATTCTCTGGAGGGTAAGCTCAAGCACAAAAGAGTAGAACCAACTCGAAGAAACCCTACATTTTCCGCAAGAAATGTTGAGAGATGAGAGAACCTGGATGGAGAGAGAGAGAGAGAGAGTTGGTGTATACATAAAGAGGGCTTGTCTGCTTGAAGGAGAAGGTGAGTTGTGATATCGTGAGAGAATCAAATGGCTTTTAATGGGTTAGGGTTCAACACAACAAGAGGAGAGAGGGGGGAGAACGGGAGCCAAATTTTTTTTTGAATAATGTCCAAAACGACTTGATTTTGACTACACGGCGGGAAGGCCTACAGGGGGTAGCCCAGCAGAGGATCCATATTCGGTTGGTCTTATTTTCAACTTTGGTTGTTTTTTAAAATAGGTTAAAAGTTAATTTTTTTATTTATTTTTTATTTTTGAACTTTTTTGAAAAAAAATGTGTAAAAAATTAGAGAGTTGATTGATGTGATTAAAAAAAATTAAAAATAAAAAAAATTACTTTAAACCTCTTATTAAAAGAGACATTTTCTATAGTAAACTCGTATAATTTGGTAGCCCTATTTTTTTCAAAATCGAGGGGAAAGGCAATTTGCCTTTGTTGGCTTCTTCAGAGCCAACTCTGATTGCAGAAATAAAATAAAATTTAAAAAAATATAATAAAAAACCTACTTGTTTGGGGTGTCCTAAATAGATATATTTTTTGTCTTTTTGGATTAAAAAGTAGAGGGAAAAAATATGAATACTTGGGTTAATTTTTTGACTTTTTATAAAAAATATATATATTAAAATATTGTATAAGTTTGTAAAATTACCATATTATCCTCGCTGACACAAGCAGCTGGACTGTGCAGTGTACTTGTTGTCCCTTTTCATTTTTTTTTTTTTTTTTTTATGGCATGTGTGGCTTAGAAGTGTGCCACGTCATCAAACCAATTGGGATGTGCGGCTGCACAGTGTTGTGTAGCGTCGTTTTGCACTTCTTTTCTTTCTTTTTTTTTGTTTTCAATTGATCGTTTTCCTGCCCAAAAAAGTGGTAAATAGTATGGATTTTTTTTTGCTTTTTTAGTGACTTTTTGAATTTTTTTGATGATGCCAAACTTGGCCTTAGTTGCACTATAAGAAGAAAAATAGCTAATAAAGGAACAAATGCATCTCTTTTCGAAAGTGATATCTTCATAAAAAAATTCTTCAAAGTGATAAATGTTCATATTAATATTATTTTTTTCAAAGATCATATAAGTATTCATATTGAATGATCACATTGCTAGCGTAAAATTTTTTTAAAAACTAAATAATTGGTCGCACAAGAGGGAGAAAGATAGCTGGTAAAGGGACAAATACATATCTTTTGGAAAGTGATTTCTTCATTAAAATTCTTCGAAGTATATGTGTAAAGAATTAATGGTCGGTCTTTGTCTGCATATCAGCAAGCACAAATATTCTATCATCATGATCCACCTAAAACAAGTAAAAGATAACATGAAGATTTAATGAAGAGAAAGTCAAAAAATCAAGGCTTATTTATATTAGATTTAAAATAGAAGACTGATTATCATGATATGAGAAATAAGAGTTCGACACGCATCTTCTGCTCTAATTTTTACACAATAAATTTAAGAACGTCTCAGTTACATAATAATTAGACACAAAATATATAGGATTAATAAGTGAAAAGTTCATTTTCTATAGGGTCATATGGTATTTAGTCAATTTTAATCTTTTTTAATAACAAAGATACATATTCAAAAGTCGTCGGAAGTCGCCAAGCTAGTGGTAGTGACGTAGACAGATAGGTGATATTAAACAGATATATAAATAGATAATTGGCACGTATACATATAGTGTGACATTTGAATAAAGAGTTTGCCATTTGAATATATAGTTGAATAAATAGGTGATACGTATACAAATAGTGAGATATTTGAACATATAATTGGACAGATACATGACATCCATACATATAAGTAACATTGAATAGATAGATAGATAAATAGATAGATAGGTAAACCTTGAGCATATATATGTTCTAGCCTTTTGTTCAAGAGATAAATTTTAGGGATTACGTGTAGGTCCTAATAAGTAGACTTATTGTCTAATAAGTCCTATGAAAAAAATTTACAATAAAAAACGTCACTAATTGTAAGTTTAGCGACAATTTATAAAAATCATGACAAAAAAAGTCACTAATTGTCAATTTTTAGCGACATATATAAAAAATTGTCACAAAAAAATTGTTTTTAGTGACAATTTTACCAAAACTTATTTTCAATAGGACTTAATGAAAATTAAGTCTAACTATTAGGACCTATTGATAGTTTACCTTGAATTTTAATTTTAACCATTTTAATTAACCGTGCATAAATTTTAACTATTTTCATGACAATTACAATTAAAGCCTTTTTTATGGTCTTGTCATCAATGAGGTGTTTTATGTGTTAAATATAAATTGGTAAATTACAAATATGTCCTCTAAAGTTTGCTTAAAATATGGATTACTCCTTATAATTTAAAAAATTACAAATACCCCATTGTCAGACTTTTTTATTTAACATAATTAACTAAAAATATAAAAATTTTAATTGTTCACCTATACAATAATAAAATTATTCAAATTATTAAAAATTATTAATTAAATTGATGATTTATCTATAAAATGGGCAATTTATTATGAAATTAAAAAAGGGATATTTACCAATAAATCTCATATCACAAACAAGTACTCCAATTAGTCTCAAGTTTTTTCTATTGATCTGTTAAGTCCTATCAGTTGAGAGTTTCTTTCCGTGTGGTCCTATTTTTTATTTTGATAGTGTTTTGGTAGACAGTTATATATACCCTTATATTAATGTGACAAGTATGATGTGATACTCCAATGTGACAAGTATTAATCTCACACTCTAACGATGTAACACTCCAAAAAAATTAAAAACTTCTTAGTGTACTTTTTCTAAATGTGACAACGTGACGGGTATGATGTGGCATTTCAAAACTTTTACTCTTAAAAAAATAATTCCTCCTTAGTATACTTTTTCAAATGTGATAGTGGTAAGTATGATGTGATACTTCAAAAAAATAAAAAAAAAATTAGTATATTTTTCTCAAACGTGACAACGTAACTGGTATGATGTGACACTTCAAAAAAAAAAAAAATTCCCTAGTGTACTTTACTCAAGCATGACAACATAGCGAGTATGATGTAACACTCTAAAAAAAATTAAAAATTCCTTAGTGTATCTTTTTCAAACGTGACAACGTGATATGTATGATGTGACACTTCAAAAAAAAAAAAAACTCTTTCTTAGTATACTTTTTCCAAACATGACATGTGACACTCCAACACCAACACAACAATACAGCTCACGTTAGTGTACTTTGTTGATGTGTGACATGTGGCATGTGGCAATCACCAAACCCACAATCAGAGTACAAAATGCCTTAGTACACTTTGCTGATGTGTGACACTCTATCATGTGTCACGTGACCCACCTCACGTTATGCCCTTCAACTTAGTTCCCCTGTGCCACACACGCTTAAACCCCTTCCATTCACATCCAGTTGTGTCACATACATTAATTTATACGTTGATGGCAATTACGTCCTTTCACAAATGATGGGACTAAACGAAACATTAAAACAAAAATGGGACCAAATGGATCATAAGACCAACATTTGGGATTTATTGGTAAATTTCTCATAAAAAAAGACAAATAATAAAGCAAAGGGTAAATTACAAATATACCCCATGAGGTTTGCTTAAAGTATAGATTGTTCCTTGTGATCTGAAAAATTACAAATACCTCATTGTTAGTATTTTTTATTTAATAAAATTAACTAAAAAAATGAAATTCATAATTGCTCTCCTATACAATAATAAAATTACATAAATTATTAATTGAAACATATTTTTAAGATCATTAAAAACTGTAATTGACTTGATGATTTATTAATAAAAGGAGCGATTTGTTATGAAATTAGAAATCTCAGGGGGTGGAATGTAATTTTCAAAACCATAAGAGGCGACTCATATTTTAATCAAATCTCGGGAGATCTATTTGTAATTTATCCTAAATAAATTAAGATAAAACATAAATAAATTATGTCATTGACTTTTTTTAATTATAATTCATCTTACATTGGCTCATTTTGGGAAGTGGGTTAAAAGTCACTTCCCAACTTTTAACACACTTCCTCTCTTACATAAAAAAGCAAAAAAATAAAAATAATAAAAAGTCAAAAAATCAACTCTTAACCATCTTCCCAAAACATCCCAAGTACCTCTAATAATATAATAAATCGCATGTGCCAATTAATTTTTAATCTTTATTTTTCTTGTGAAACTCGATAAAAATGGTTAAACTAAAATTAATTTATAAAATGAAATAGAAAAAATAACAAAGGGAGTAGTCCCTTTCTCAGTCACTCCTCAAATTAATCTTTCTCTTGTTAAGAATAGTTGCAAGTTCTCCACTAATAGTTCAATTACAATAAAATTAACTATTGAAAATAAAAATTAAAGTTCAAACTTAGAGCAGGCCAGTTTAGCATTTAACCCAATCCAAAGTCATTCTTTTGATCTGACTTCACCATTAAGACCATTATTTTCTTAATTTTAAAATTAACATATATTTTTGGACGATTATATTAAAAAAGTTAAATTACACTAATACTCCTTCAACTACTTACCAATATTAACTTATCTCCTAAAACAATTTTTCTTGGTCCATACCTAATAAAATATTTATCATTGTTTAAATTATATGCCACCATTAAAATTAGTCTATTAAATAAATAAATAAAATATATTTATATATAAAGTGATTTTGAGTTTGCCCACAAACTAATAAAATAATTATCATTGTCTGACTTCAACTTTTCTCGGCCTATGCCAAATAAAATAATAGTTTTTTTGGCTTATTTTTTAATTGAACCACTTTCGGGTTTAAGCCTACCATATCGGCGTAGATGATATGACTTATTTTTTTAGCATAAATTTAATTGAGATCGTTTAGTTTTACTTTGGCATAGTTTGAAAAGTAGGTTAACTTTTTAGTTGTTTTGATTTTTTTTTTGACCATTTTAATTTGAAATTAAAAAGTTTAATTTGAAAAGGGTATTTGATTTTTTTGATTTTTTTTTAGAGAAAGAATGTAATCATTATGAGTTAGATATGATATTTTGTCTTGTTGAGTTAAAAAGTTTATTTTATTTTTTGTAACTATTTTAGCCAAAAAAAAGCCTCTAAACCCTCTTCCCAAACCATGCCTTTGAAATTCTATGTACTGACCTTTTTTATATAGGACATTTACACATAAGTCTTAATTTATGAATATATTTCATTAAGTCTTACTTAAAATTTTTTGGACTTTCAAGTCTTATTAAATTTTTAGTAGTCAGAATTATTCTTCAAACAATAATGAGTAATGCTAGAGACCCCAAAAATTCTAACAAAATTTTTACTAAATGTCTCACATGGGTGTGAGACCCACACTATGCGAGTCTCATGTGAGTCTCATACCCATGTGAGATATTTGATAAAATTTTTAGTAAAATTTTTAAGATCCCTAGTATTTTTGAATAATAATTATTCATCATTTATGATTATCTATAAATGAACATGCTGATTTGACATTTATTTTGATTTTCAAAACTTTAAAATACCAAACTTTAAATTAAAAAAATTTTAAAAAAAATTATGTGCAAAAAAAAAACTAATTTTCTTGGTTTGGGTTTTCTAAAAACACTTTCAGAAAATTTTACTTTCTTGTTTTGCCATATTTTTTATTTTTACTGAATTTTTTTAATATTTTAAGCAATTTTTTGTAATTTTTAGGCACACCTAACATAAATACACTTAAAAAGTATAATTTTCGTAAAAGAATCTTTAAAAAATTCACTAAATACCAAAAAAAAAAAAATACAAATATTCAATAAATAGTTCATATTTTTGTATATTTATTAATTTTTTGAAATATTTTTTCAAAAATATTTTATTTTTTAGATACATCTAAGTAAAGTGTGTCTAAAAAAGTAAAAAAAAAATACTTAAATTTTTAAAAACAAAAAAAATACGGAAAATAAAAAAACTCAGTTTTTAAAAAATTGAATTCAGAAAACTAAAACCAAACACACTGATTTTTTTTTGAGAAAAAATGAATTATTTTTTTTGTGCAAAACTAAAAATTTTGTGTCTACAAAGGATCATGATGATGGAACATTGATGTGCAAAAAAAAAAAAAAAAAACTTTAAAGATGAAAAAATTGATTATATTCTTAGTTTTAAAACTGCAAAAAAAGGGTTAATGTTCTCGGTTTTATTAGATAGTTGAATCAAATTAATAAGTAGAAGGGAAAAAACATTTAATTTCATCCTCTATTTTTTTTTTCATCAGTTAGTGAAACAATTATCTGGAACATTATTATACAAAATCGATAATGTTCTTAATTTTAAAATTGAAAAAGCTGATAATATTCTTAATTTTACTAAATAGAATTTATTAGTTAAAAAAATTTAAAATAGGACTTGAGCTACCATAACATTTGTAAATAAGACTTTTAGATAATTAACTTTTCCTTTATTGATGTTTGTTTATATATTGATTTTCATCAATAAAGGGTTTTGGTTTTTTTTTTTTTTTTTTGGGGGGGGACCAAACTATTGACTGTAATAGGTTATTGGACTACGGTTACCATTGGATGATAAAGTTTATTATGATTTATCTTAAGAATAGTTTGATAATCTACCTAAAATTTATATATATTTTTATTTTAATAATTTATGCATCACTCACACTTCAATTAAATTTTTATATAGATTTTTAAAATGAATAATATTATGTGATCATATTTTGATATTAAATTTTAGTACCATATATTGTAACATATTACATAATACTAATCACATTATTCGATATGTGTCACATGATACATGTAATTATTATCTTTAAATCATCACATCAAATATTATATAATATGGTCAGAATAACATTACTAAATTTCATGTTTTGTTTTTTAAATATTCTAAAATTTCAAATTTCAAACGAGATGAGACTTAAATGAATAAGTTATGTTTTGGGTTTTTCATTTAAAAGATTTTCAAATTAGACATATGGCTTAGATGTGCCAATAATTTTATGCTAAATATGTTTCTTAACTTTAAAAAAAAAAAATGATAGAAGTAATTAAAAAACAACTAAATCTAAACTCTTTTTTTTTTTTAGCAGAATTAAATCTAAACTTTGAACCAAACAAATAAAACTGAAGATAATTGTTGAAAAGTCTAAAGTAAGGAGGGTATAAAATATTAAGTTCAGTGGATATTTCTTGTTGGTGAAATGTCCATCATTTGTGAAATAGTTTGGTAAGAAATCCTTTTATTAGTTTTGGAGGATATTTTGTTTCAAAATTTATCTGTTGACTATTTTTATCTATCGACTTTCATTAACTATCTGTTCAAATTTTTTTCCCATCTGTTCAAAAATTTTCCCTATCTGTTCCAATTTTTTCCTATTTGTTCAAACTTTTTTTTTCCTATCTGTTAAATTCTTTCCCCTATCTGTTCAAATATCTGTGCAAATTTTATTATTTGTTCAATTTTTTATATTTTTTTCTATCTATTGAATTACCAAGCCAAACCAAGTTTTATTATCTATTTAAATTATTGAATACATACATAGAGATAGAGACAAAGACTGATATGTTCAATTTTTTTTTTATATATGTTCAAATAAATTCTCATATAGAGAGAAAAGAGAGTGATCTAATAAAATACACCAAGCCACTATTTGTTCAAATCTTTCACTCTTGTTCTTTCTCCTTATCTGTTGAAAGTTTCACAACAATAACATTCATTCATTCATCATATATGATTTGATTTAAGCAGATCAAGTCCACAACAATAACATTCATTCGTCTTTCTCACTTATCATCTCACACACACACGCGCACGCGCGCGCACACACTATATGTGGAAATGAACAAAACAAACAACATCTTTCTCTTGCAGGCATTATCTGTTGCAATCATCATCATCCTCTCTCTCTCTCTCTCTCTCTCTCTCTCTCTTTTCCTTTCTATATCTGTAGAAATGAACAAAACAAATAACAACATCTTTCTCTTACAAGCATTTCCTATTGCAATCATCATCATCATCATCATCAATATCAACAACATCTCTCTTTCTCACTCTCTCTGTAGGAATTAACAAAACAAACAAACAAAGAGAGAGAGAGAGAGAGAATAGACCACCACCATAAACACCACCAACCACATCTGGATGAACAGTCTACGAACACAGTTCTAGGCTTATGAAGTCACTTCTGTACTATAGCCAGAGATAAACCCATCTTCAATACACTCTCATACATTGCTTTAAGACAATGCAAATGATCTCAAACCCTAGAACCAATGCACCGAAATCCTCCAAAACAACATATAACACTGCTGGAAATTGGGCTTTTAGCGGCGTTTAAAAAACGCCGCTATAAGTATCAAAAACGTCGCTAATTCTTTTTGTGACGTTTAGTACCAAACGCCGACGACGCGGCCGTCGCTATAACTTTATGACGTTTGGAAAACGTCGCTATATTAGTATAGGCGACGTTTTTAAAAACACCGCCAAATATCCTACCCTAACAATACTGTGGCGTCACTATGTTTTAGCGACGTTTTTAAAACGCCTTCATAGGTTTTTTAAATTTTAAAAATTCCAACCGTTATAGTGGCATTTTAAAAACGTCGTCTTATCTTACTTTTTTTTTCTTTTTTTTTTTTGGTTTTGAAATTGTGCTAATTTTATGTGATTGAACTAAAAGAACACCAATAATAAAACTAAATAACACTAATATGAAATAATAACTCACATTCAAATAACAAATATAGCATTAATTCACTTTCCCATTCAATTTAATATAGCATTAATTTTCCCACAAAATAACATATTCAAAAATTGAATTCACAATTCTCAATAAAAAAATTACTACCTTATATACAAAGCCACAAAATAACATTACCTTCCTCTCTCTCTCACCACTCCCCCATTTAATACAAAAAATAAGAAGTGAACCAAAACACCCACTGTCAGATCCAAGGAAAAAAAGAAAAAATAAGAAAAATAAAAAACCAAAGGATTTTAACACAAAAAATCTGAAAAAAATTGCTGGCCCTTTGGCAACTAATTTAGAAGTTGTGGTTGGATCCGATGACAATTTGGTAAACAACTTCTTCACTTGCTCAACAAGGTCCTCATGCTTCACAGCTCCAGAAGCAACAATTACCTAGAATAGTAGCTCCAGGTAGAACACCCAATGTTTAGGACTTCAAGAAAGTAAATTGACGGCATTGAATAATTGATAGATGAATGAAGGTGAAGCCAACATGTTAACTAAATAGAACTAGCAAGAAATTATGAACAGACAAAATGCTTATAACTTTATGACACCACCTACCATTCTGGATGTAGTATAGTGTGTCGATATATACTTTTGAAGATGATCTTACCAGGGAAACCAACATAAAATACAGGCACACTTTTCTTAATATACAGTCAAAAATGCATCTACAGTAAAAAAGCTCATTTCCTTAATATATAGGCACACTTTGTGGCTCAACTAACTATATAAAAATAAATTCAAAAAAAAAAAAAAAAAAAACCAAAACCAAAACCAAAATAGAAAATTTCTACAACTTAACAATTGGTGATTACTCAAAATAGAAAATTTCTCATACTATGCATAAATAAAAAGTAATGCACTTACCTTTTCATCCAATGAGTGAATGAAGCTTTCTGTAGGACTCAGAACTCTTCCAAAGGGAAGAGGAAACTCTATGACACCCCACCTAAACTCATAAATAAATAGGATTAGATAGTATCACAATAGGGTTATTTTAAATGGAACTTTTCACAGATCAATTTACTGTGTATCAAAAGAGAATGTAAGAAGGAGGAGGAGGAGCTCACTTCTTAAAGTTCTTAAAGACAGTAGTGTCATCCAACTCTGCCCTCATATCCAATGGGTATGGCTCTCCATTCACCAAGGTAAAGGGATTCATCTCAAGGAAACTGAAATCCAGATCTATAGACAGAATAGCAAAAACAAATGTCATGTGAACAATGTCAATATTTTATGAAAATGGAAGATAATTGTCAAACAAAACATCAACAAAAACATGCACACCCGCAAATACAACATTTGAAGATCAATAAATACAACATTTTCCATTATGTTGCCTTTAGGAATTAAAATATTACTACTATATTTTCCAAGAATGTTAGAATATTCTGTTTTCATATAGTACTAATAAGTTGGTGAAAACAAACCTGGTTGGTGTAAGCATTGCTGCATTTGAAGATCCCTTTAACAAACTGACCAGTCCTTCCTGCAATTGCCTTCCAAAAAATTATTATAATCTTGAATCGCAGGTGCATACTCCTTCAATTTACATCCTTATTACAAGTATTTTTAAATAGTTAATAAAGATCAGCACCTTACTGATGATTCTAACAAAGTATAGCCCCGAAATGTCCAGGATACATAACCAGACAACTTGCATAGCAGTAAACATTCTCATAAGCACGGCAAAAAAAAAAAATTCACTGTGAGAACATTTTTCTGAGTTTTTTTACTGTTGGTTTCAACATGGAAATGTCCAGGATACATAACCAGACAACTTGCATAGCAGTAAACCTTCCAGAGAACATTTCTGGAGGGAAAAAGCGCAAACAGTCGTCAAAGCAGGTGAATCCTATTCTCAGACACTCATCACTCGAGTTCATATTGAAAGAACCCCAGTGGTTTCCTACGTGCAACCCCTTTTTGCTGCAGTCTTCAAAAATACTTCGTTCCAAGCCAAAACCATGTTTCAATAGATGGCCATCACAAGTGATTACTGTAACCAAAAAAAATAAAAATTAAAAAATTAAAAACTTATTTGAAAGGCTGGATGAGAACTCTGATATTATGATGAATAATGTGTGTGTGTGTGTGTGTGAGACAGAGACAGAGATCCTCTGCTCCCAGACAGACAGAGATCATCTGCTGCCAACAATTACAAGGCTCTACACAAGCAAATCAACTATCCTCATTGTTCTCAAGTCGACCTTAGCTCTTCAAAAGTTGCAAAAATGCAGAATCCATTATTTCCAGGACAAGATAAAAAAGAGCAAATAAGACACCAAACAAACAAAAAATCCAAAACGGAAAATCCTCACAATTGTTTTCACTTCGGAATTGCTAATAAAAAAAGCATTGTGGTTTGCAAAATCTTCAAACTGTAAAGCATTGGTAGCAAATCAAACCAATATTAGAACTGCAAGAACAAGATCAGGCCTTGAAATTTTTTCAGATTAAGGATGCAAATCCACCTGCATGAGTACTTTTTCACCATAGTTCTGCTTGACAGCAGTCATGAATTCATGAAGAAGGTTATAATATTCCTGGAATACAATTTGACAAAACTGCCTCAGTATTAAAGAGAATTACATAATGTATCTTAATGCTTGTAACTAAACACAATAAAATGCTAAAACTATTAGACCTTCCCAGTTGCCCTCCTTTGTCTGAGCCCAATGTAGAATTCATCTTTCAACAACTGCTCATTGTTTGTCCCTACATCAATGGTTACGGGCAAACACTGCACAGGCAAGTAAACAGATCGTTACTAAAATGGTAAAAATGAGAGGATAGCGCTAAAACCAATCAATATTATATGGTCAAGCTGACAACTAAAGCATGGCATTTACTTCTTGACACAGTACTGAAAATTAATCACACATATTAACACAGTTTCATCGGTACTGAAGTAAAGGTTTCAAATAAGATATACTAAAATGAGCATCTACAACTGTATATGATTAGCTGGTGACACTTACCGAAGAAGGTCTAACTCCGCCAAGTGCTGTATACAGAGCCAGTTTTCCAACAGGTATCCCCATCCCCTAATAAAAATTAAGCTTGTTATTAGCTACAAATGCATTTTAACAGGCGTTTGCCACAACAGGCCATCTGAATTAAATGCCTGCCTATTAATAGACAGAGACACATTCTAATTAATACCTAGGAAGAAGATAAATATGTATTAGATTAGTACCATAACTAATGCGAACAAGGAACCACTGAAAAAACTGTCATGTAAATACTCTACCTTCTGGTTTTTACAATTAATTATGCATTTGGCTGATGAACAAAATAAATAATTATGCATTTGGAAGGTAATTATCTATGTACTAAAACAAAATGGAATTACATGCTTTTGTTTTCTCTAGTATCTTAAAGCAAGAATCCCTTCTTTCAAGTAGAAATTTTAAAAAAGCAGTTTGCAACACACACACTGAAAATGGGTATAAAAAAAGTTTAAAAAAAGCTATTGGGAAAAGAACAGAACAAGAGAGATTACAATGATATCGGAAATGAAGATTGAAGGGTAACTGAAATATCAAAATTAGCATAAGTATGAGAGTAAATGCTCCTCCAGATGCTAATTAAAACAAAATCAATTCATATCCAAGCAGCATCTAAGCACACAACACATATGCACGAATCAGCTTCAAATTCACAACTCGGAATTGATATAGACTAAAGAGGCACCTAAAGGTCCATCATGGCCATGTACTTCTGCAGTGGAACTTGATATTGGCGAATATTGTCCATCAGTTTCTTCTCCTGATAAGTCAAATGAGAAAATTTCAACAAGAATGATTTGAACTAAAGTGAGGTTGCCAACCTCCTTCAGGCTCACCTTGCCATTATTCAACCAACCACATGCTCAGCTTTTTGGAGCTCATTTGACAAACAAGAAGTGAATAAGGAGCAGAGCATCATTTTCCTAATCACTCTCAACTCGAATGAATCTGATCTGTAATATATGTTACAGGACAAATTGTTATAATAGCTAAAATAATAGAAGATGCACAGACACATCACACAGATTCAAAGGGTGATATGTCTTCCTTCATCACCTCACCAAATTCTAAAAGTTTTTTTTCATAAATCTCAAGTGCTGAGGGGTGATTCCAGATGACCTATCAGCACCCATTCCACATCACAAATATAAAAAAAATTACTCACTAAATTCAAATAGATGTTAATAATAGATGTAGTGTCATAACCAGAAACAAATCCGAAAGTAACAAAAATTAAGCTTGCAACCCCAATTCTAACAAGAGCGGTAAGGTCTAGAAAACTAAATATATAATAAGGCTAGCCTTGTACATATGTGGCTGTGTGAAAGACGGCTCATCCATCTCATTGTGCCCAAATCTACGATAACACACTATATCAATCACTGAACTGAAGAAGAATCGAAGAACAATCACTGAACTGAAGAAGAATCGAGAGAGATTTGAGTGAAAGAAAGAGAGAGCAACTAACCTCTGATCGAAAAAGACTAAGAGCTCCAAATCCACGGAGATGAATCACCGATCTATGCTCAAAATCGAACTTCAAAATCGCAATCCCGAGATGAATCACCGAACTGAAGAAGAATCGAAGTAGAATCGAGAGAGATTTGAATGAGAGAGAGAGCAAAGAGTGAGTGAGAGATTTGAGTGAGTGAGAAGGAGACGGCAGTGCTCAAAATAGGGTTTTCAAAATAAAAATAAAAGAGAGATAGAAGAGGGTGTGAAGAGAGATAGGGAAGAAGGTGTGAAGAGAGACAGGATTTGAAGGCGTTTTTTAAACGTCTTCTATTTACGAAATGGCGTCGTTTTACCTAACAAAAAAGGCGACGTTTAAAAAACGCAGTTAATTATCAAAAAAAGTGACGTTTAACTAAACGTCGTTAATTAAATGCCGTTAAATCCTCATTTTCCTGTAGTGTAAGACTCCAAAAATCCTCTGAAAGCCTGAACACAAAACTACCACTCCTGCCATCGGAGATGACGATGAAGATGAAGAGAGAGAGAGAGAGAGAGAGAGAGAGAGAAATGGAGGCAGAGACTTGGATCTAGGAGAAGTGACTGTGAAGCTTTGCAAAGTTGGAGGAGACCACAAAGTGATGAACCACCGCCGGCCAAGAGCACTTCCGCACCATCGCTATCGTGACTTTCTTATCCTTCTTCACTCTCTATCTCATATCTCTTTCAAATCTGAGATCTGAAATCTGAGATCGTCGGTGGACATGCTTTTGTCGTAATTTTATTTCGGTTTGATAAAGAACTATTAGTTGTGGTTTTGGATTTTGAAGGTAGGGAAGGTGGACTAGTTGTTTGGCTTATAAGGAATTTTAGTTCGTTGATCTCGTTGCCAATAAGGTAAGGGAAAAGCCATCGCCAGTAAGGTAAGAGCGGTGGACTTGTTGTTTAACAGCGATGGCAACACGACAGTGGGGATGTTGGTAGTGAAGAAGAGGTAGTGGCGGCGGTGGCGGAAGTGGTGGAAACGACACAACCTAAGGTTTAGATTGGAGAGAGAGAGAGAGAGAAATGTAAGGTTTAGTTGGTGTATATATATATATGGATAATTTGGTCATTTTGCAGGAGTTTGTCCTCATGGACAAAGTACTTTAGAGTGTGGAACTTTGGGCATAGAAAATCCAAAATTTGATTTATGGACCGAGTGTCCATAAAACTTTGCTTAATAAAATTTGAAAATTAACATTAATAGGTCATGATCAATATGTATTATATGGATCTATCTTTTACTATCACGTCCCCAAAATAATTACAATAAACCAACTCCAAACATTAGTACAATGTGATATAAATAGAATAAGAAGCTTCCATTAATCAGAATTAATATACAAAATGTGACATATGCGATATACATTCATAAATCGTTCATATTGAATCTACAGCATGTGTTACAAGAGGTAATAGGAAATGAAAGCCAAACAGGTATTCATATGCCCTAATAGCTTGTATCTCTTCAAAACTGTGCTTGGTTACAACAAAATGAGTTAGAAGCTCAAAACAAATAAAGCACTAGGCTTGTACAAAGAGATAAATACAAAAATGAACAAAAATAAGCTTTCAGCTCCACAGTCCTCCTAAGCTAAATCCTTGGTGGAGGCATATCGCCAGCACTTGAAAATGGTTTTTCCCAAATAAGGTGAGCCAAAGCCAGTAGAAACAACCCATTTCTCCTCCCAAACATTATACATATATAATGTACTAAAACACAGTCATATTCAATGACAACTAATAAGAGATTAGTTTCAATTCACCTAATTCTTATGCAATTTCTACAACAATCATAGTTATTCTCCACCAATAGCCCAAAATAAATATTTCTAAACAGATATACAATCTCCAAAATAGAAAAACTATCTAAATATCCATAGATAAGAGATAATACACATCCAACTCCACCATTTATATACATATTCATCTAATTTTATATTCCCAATACTAATTTCATTATTTATACAAAATAATTATTTGAAACATTTTAGGGCAAAACTCCATTACCTCCAAAATCCAACCCATGTGTCAAAATCAACAAATTTAACACAACACATTCTCATACCTATACCCATAACCATTTTCAATACTTTCATTTGAAAACCTCTCTTTTGATTTTAAACCAAAACTCTAAGTTTGTTTAAAATCACCTCAAGTTCTAATATTTCTTACACATCGACAAATAACTAAGTTAAAACTCATAGAAGAGTGTAGAGAATCCATAGCTCAAAGTTAGAAGACGAGCAAAGCAAGGAAAAAACTTCAAAAACGCCGAAACCAACTTTTGTTCAGATCAAAATGGAACTCTTGAGATGCTCTACCTTTTTCCCAAAGACACTAGGGTAGAGAAACTAACGGGTCTAGGTGAAAATGTAGAGAGAAGGTGAGTTCTAGAGAGAAAAGCTCAAGATCTAGGGTTTTGAAATGTTTTAGAGAGAGAAAGAGATGAAAAAAGTGATGTAAAAAGTGACTATTACGAGCTGATATACGCTCAGTCTGCTCGAACACAAGAGTTGACGCTTGAGTGTCAGACATAATAAGTTGTTCTGCTCGAGCGTAGAATGCACACTCGCAGTTGTTTTGCAGACAACAGACCAACACTCGAGCGCAAGAAGGACAGCTTGAGATGAGCCCACTTGAGCGTAGAAAGAATCGCTTAAGCGTAGAATACACTCTCCTAGTGGTTTTGCAGACTTGCAAAAGTACTGAAAATTTACAAAGCCCGCTCGAGCGCAAGAAGTACCACTCGAGCAGAGGAGCAAAATTTTGGACAACAAAAGTTTGGAAACTAAACAACCAACCTGTCTCAAACACAACCACAACAACCCAATAGCCAAATTTAAAGAAATACAAGAGAAGCAAAATATGAATAATAATATAAAACCACGAAACTCGAGTCCGGGATACAATAAGTGTCTGGTCAAAACCAGAATCGCTATATTTACTATTATCGTAAACAAGTCGAAGTAGTATTTCATTGTTATTAATTTAAAATTATGAAATAGTGTTCAATTGTTATTATCATTTAAAATTTTGATTTATTTTTCATGTCAATATTATAAAAGAATCATGCATTTAGGAATTTGAAAGGTGATAACTACACCATCTAAAAAAAAAAAAAACTGATAATTACAGAATTTAAAATATGTTATCATAATAATTAAAAACTCAATAATTATAATTAAAGTGAAATGACTAATGATTTTATGACACATGTATTTGATATAGAAATGGATTTCATACCATAACCTTTCAAACTAAAATAGTAATAATGTCATTGCATATTTTGAAATCACAAAATTTAAGAAAATAATATTGGCAATGATTAAAAAGATAAAAAAAAAATTAACTTAATTTATATAAATTAGATTGTGGACTAATCACAAAATGACATGTGTATTTTTAGTGATATAAAATTTAAAAAATATAACAAAATTATATTGAAAGCCTCAAAGAGACCACAACATTTTTGCTTATGGATTGGGCTGTTGGGCACAGTGGGTCCACTTTCAGGCCTCGTTTCGATAATTCGAACTGTTCACATTTTGGGATTCGTCGAGTACATTATCCCTATAAAACATTAAGTCAATCGGATAATGACAACCACGTATTCGGATCACTTAATTTTTTTGCACGGATGATGTACTCGATAAATCTTAAAATGTGAACGGTTCAAATTATCGAAATGAGACCTGAAAGTGGGTTTAGTAGACCCAACAATACCTCTCTAGTTCAGTTAAGGATCGGAGAGAAGCCCATGTATATATACATGAACAAATCATCAGTCAAAATAATTCACAAAAACTCTAAAAATATCAAAAAGTTTCCCTACAATTAAAAAAATAATCAAATCTTAAATTCTCAATACAAAATACAAATTCCTCAGTTATCTTAATCTCGTGGTCATATAAAAGGAAGGGCAAAACAACTTCTCTTATTAACTATAGGGTAACTATCAAAAAATTCTAATAGTTCGATTCGATTTCTATAAAATCTTATTGAAAATAAATCTTAGCAAAAATATCATTAAAAATTATTTTTTGTGACCATTTTTTTGCATATGTCTCTAAAAATTGATAATTAATAACTTTTTTTTTATCACAATTTTTATAAATTGTCACTAAACTTACAATTAATGACGTTTTTCAAAATTTTTCAAATTGTCGCTAAAAGTTGAAAATTAGTAATATTTTTTTTGTGACAATTTTTTTACGCTGCCATTAAAACTTGTAATTAGTGACATTTTTTGTGATAAAATTTTTAAATTGTCGCTAAAAATTAACAATTAATGACATTTTTGAATAGTGTTTAATGAAAAATACCAATAATTCTTACAGGATCTATTAGACAATAAATTCACCTATCAGGACCTACACATAAGTCTCCCTTAGTTATATATATTAAAATAAAATTAAAAAAAACTCATCGTTGTATTTAGGGTAATTATTTTATCCATTTTATGTTTGGTTATTTTTTCATTTTGATCCTTGAATTTTTTTTCACTTTGCCCTTTCATGTTTCAATTGTTATTTTTTTTAATTTGCTTCTAAAGCTAACATCTATTCAAAATTAAACAAAAAAATGTCACGTTAGCTGTCACATGATAAAAAATGTATTATTATATTGAGATTTGAGTTTGTATCAAATGTATGAGTTGAATATAATGAAATTTTTTTATGCTACATGGTTGTTAATATGTCATTTTTTGTCTAATTTTGAACATAAATTAGCTTTTCAAGTAAATTACAAAAAATTTCATACATGAAGGGTCAAAGTAAGAAAAAAAAAATTCAAGGACCAAAGTAAGAAAATAACCAAACATAAAGCGAACAAAGTATAATTTACCTTTTGGGTTTTTTTTTTTTTTTCTCTCTAGTTTTTTAACTTGTGCAAACTTCACTTTACTCTCTGTGGTTTGAGCCATGCACATTTTACCTCATAACGTCTGGAAATGACCACATACACTACTAAATAAAGGGCCTTTTGAGTCGTTTTTTGAGTCGGCAAATTTTGCCGTCGCAAAAGCTAGTCTTTTTGTGACGGCACGGATTTCCTGATGCAAATACCAAACTTTAGCGTTGGCACCGTTGGCCGACACAAAAAATTAATATTTTATAGCATTACTTGAGTCGGTTGAATTTTCCGATGCAAAAGATAGACCTTTTGCCTTGACAAACCCGTGTCGACACAAAAAACTAAACTTTTTGTGTTGACAACTGACGTCGCAACAACAAAAATATTTTTATACTCAAGATATATATTTTCTTGATTATATTTAATAAATATATTTATTTATATATATACTTCTATATTAATATTGAGTGTTTATACTATAAATAATATATATCTCATTTAAAATTGAAAAGAGGTATTGTGGTGCAGTGGACTAAGTGTGGTATGTTGGGTTCAAGTTACTCGGATGAAGTAGGTTTGAATCTTGGGAAGCCTCAATGAGGAAATCATAGGTTAGATTTTGCAAAACATTTAACCACTTTTTGCGTCTGGCAAATATGCTACTTGCAATGGTACGCTGCCGACTCAAAAACCCTCTTTTTTAGTAGTGATAACACTCTTATAATTTGTGGCCCAAAGTCCACCATTAACATTACGTCCAACTTAACAAGAAGTGTAAAACACATATACATAAGGGGGTTATATGCTTATTTTCAAATTTTAATGGGATAAATTTGCACAGAAAATAAAGCACAGGGAATTAAAGTGCACTTTGTCTTTCAAACAAATGACGAAAATACAAGGGCATTTTAGTTTTTTTTTCATTAAATCGTTAATGGACGTAACAGTATATTTCAGTCCATAAACTATAAGAGGAGGTTATGTGATAATTTCCAAACGTTAGGGGGATAAACTGCACATGGCCCAAATCATTTGGGGTAAGTGAAGTTTACCTTTTTAATTTTTTATGAAAAGATATATAAAAAAATGGAAAGAGTAATGTGACAATTTGTAAAGATTTTTTTTTGCTTTTTAATTTTTTTTTTATTTTATAGAGTCCCCAGACTTAAGGTCTCAACTATTTAGAACAAAGAACAAACCTATAGATTCTATATTAAAGGTTTGCAATGCATGAAAGAACAAACCTGGTTCTTATGTAATTTTCTGTCATAATTATAGGGATTGAGTTAGGTCATACAATCTATGTTTCGGGTTTGTCACGAGTTATGAGTTAATTAATTTGGTTAGCTATTGATGATAATTTATGTACACTTTCAACTGAAAGATGGTCAAAAACAAATATTGATATTTTTTGTTCTTTTTTAAGCTATTTATTTATTATTTTGATGATGATAGAATTCTTTTTGAAAAAAATACTTGCAACACTTAATTTATCACTCATAAAATCACCCTTAATAATATGTCTGATAAGTGTCAAATTTTGATTTGTTAAACATTTAATCATGTAGGGTCTAATCTCAATGTCATATCATTAAGAATTCTTTAGAGGTGATAAATTAGTGAATGCAATATTAGCTTATTTGGTTCTAGTTTTCAGAAAACAGTTTTCAAAAAAAATTATTTTTTTATTTTTCATATTTTAATGTTTTCAATGATTTTTTTTTAATATTTTAAGCAACTTTTTTTAACTTTTAGACACACCTAACATAATTATACTGAAAAAATATAATATTTGTGAAAAAGTCTTTTAAAAATGCACTAAATACCAAAAAATACAAAATAAATACGAAAATTCAATACATTTTTCATACTTTTGTTTATTTATTAATTTTTTAAAATATTTTTTCACAAATATTTTATTATTTAGATATATCTAAGTAAAGTGTATTAAAAAAGTAAAAAAATTACTTAAAATTTTAAAATATTCACAAAAAAACAAAAAAATAAGAAAAATAAAAAATTTAATTTTAAAAAATTAAATTTAAAAAGCTGAAACCAAACACATTAATTGTTTTTTTTATTTTTTTATTATTATTTTTTATTGATGATGGACTTTTTGCCAATATACATTGTTCAATTTTCTTATATAGTTAATTAAGTAATTTGATATAATTTATTGATATTTGCAAATAATATAATATCAATTGATTAAAAAAATACAAAAAAGAAAAAGTAGCAAATTGACTTACCATTTTCAAAACAGTGTACATGCATGCACCTGTCAAATCCAAAGATATAATAGAATCACTTTTTTGCCAATGAGGCTAATGCATCTAAAGATTGTAGTTATAATTAAGGGATTAAATATGTTAGAGACTTTATTAAAATTTTTATTAAAGATCTTATATGGAATTTATATTATGTAAATCTTATATGTATGTGAGATGTTTAATAAAATTTTTAATAAAAATTTTAATATTTCTTATATTACTCTAAAATAGACCTTCTTTCAAGAATCTTGGATGGTTTTAGGCTTAATTAATTCATAAAGTTGAGATACAAACAAACAATGTAGTCTTACCAACACAGTGCCACAAAGGTTAGGTTTGATTTTACAAACTTTTTGTTTAGTAATTTTTTGATTAAATTACATAAATACTTTTAAATTATTGATCCGTTGATTTGAGCAAAAACTATTTTTTAATGAAAAGTATTTTTTATGGTGAATTGCATTAACAGTCTATATAGTTTGAAACTTGTATTATTTTGGTTCTTGACTTTTCAATTGTAACACATTTGATCATGAATTTTAAATCTCATTCAAAATAAGGACAATTAAAGATATCATTGTTCAATTTCAAGGGTAAATTCGTCAATTTGATATCAAAAAATTATTTTTGAATTTTTAAAAATAAATTTTACCCACCAAAGATAAAATAATGTAAAATTGATAAATCTTTTAGACATTTCTTTCTTTATTTATTTTATCAAATTAATTTTTATTATGTGTTTGGATGGTGATCATGTAATGGGTGGTTGTTAGGCTTTTAATGTATAATTGATATTTTTAATATATGAAATGTTTTTAATTTTTAATTTTTTGATTTAATGGATTGGTTTAATAATAATATCAAAATTGTCGCTATATTTGACTTTTGAAAAAATAGAAACTAACGTAATGAAAATAAAAACAATCAACCATTACATAATTATCATCCAAACACATAATAAAAATTAATTTAGTAAATAAATAAATATCTAAAAAATTATCAATTTTACATAATTTTATCTTTAGTGGGTAGACATAATTTTTAAAAATTCAAAATTTTTTTTTTGAGATTTATTTTGTCAAATTAATTTATATTTTTTTAAATTGATGACCTTGCCCTTGAAATTGAGTAATGGTATTTTCAATTGTCCTTATTTGGAACAAAATTTAAAATTTAAGGCTAAATATGTCACAATTGAAAAGTTATCGACCAAAGGGACACAAGACCCAAACTATAGAGACTATTACTGTAATTCGCCCTATTTTTTATGATTTTTTTTTTAAAAATTATTTTTAGAGAAAAATATTTTTTTATGTGGTGGTGGTGGTGGTGGTGGTGGAAGTGGAATGAAGGTGGAGGTAGATGTGGTGGCATGGTGGTGGGGCGTTAGTAGTGGTGATGGCAACGATGATGGTGGCAGTTGCTGTGGTGGTGGCGGTGTGGTAACAGTAGTAAAATTTTAATTTGAAAAACGTTTTCCACCTTTTAAAATGAAATTTTTTTCTATTTAAATAAGTTTGTTTTCCATTAACCATGAAAATTTTTTTCCATTGACTTTTGTTTTCTATTGTACCAAATACCAGAAAATAAAAAAAATATTTTTCAAAAAATATTTTCCACCCAAACAAATAAAACGTATGACACATTTGTATTTTACTTCTCCAAACTTTAAAATTCAATAATTGACCAACTCAACGTATTATATTCTTAAAGTACATCCCTTTTGTTAGGATTTTGTTAGAAATTTATTCAAAAGTAGATCATATATGCAAAATATATGACACATTTATTGAATTTTTAAGACAATAATGTCTTATCTGATGATTCTGTTTGTATTTTACCACTAAGATAAGAGAGACAAAGTACAAGTGAGATAACTAGATAAGGATATTCTTGTCCTAAAAAAAACAATAATGAATATTATTGTGCTAAAAAATCAAGGGAAAATATCAAAAATAAATAAATAAATGAAAAGTTCAAAAAATAATTACAAACTCATAAAAGTACAAATAATTTATGCACTAGATTATGTACTAGATTGTATTATACTTTAATGAATTTGCAATTACTTTTTCCACTTTTCAATTTTCTTTTTAATATTTCTCCAAAAATCAGTAAGTGTTATGTATTTTGCATATGACCTGATTCCATTTAAATCCTGAAACTAAATTCTAATAGAATGTGTTAAGTGTAACAAAATTATAATTCTAGGTGGAAAAGTAAAAATCAGTCATAGTTTAAAGGGGTTTTAATTTACCCTCGTTTTATTTTTATTTTTTTACCAATAAAGTTATTCTTAAAAAATTAATGTGTTTGACAAATATTATAAAAATAACTTTTTATTATTCGAAAAGTTTAGGTGGGATTTAATTTAAATTCTTTTTTTTTTTTGTTTTTGGTTTTTTGGTCTATAGTAATCTTTACTTCAAATTTTGCAAAACTATTTTACATTTTATAACCTTTTAAAATAGGTACCGAACAGAAAAATAATAATCATATTTTTTATTATTATTATAAAAAAAATTATAAAAATCACTAAAAAAAATAAACAATATTTTTTTTAACATTTACCATACATAATGAGTTGTATTGTATATAAATACTAGAAGTTGACCCATGCAACGCACGTGTTATTTTTTTACAAAATATATATATATTTAACGTTACAATGTGTGTTATAAAATAATAATTTTAATTTTAATTTAAAATTAATATTAAAGTATGATTTTAATTATTTATTTTGATAATATTGACACTATCGTTCTATAAAATTGTTACTTGAATACTTATATATATTAAAAGTGTAATTATCATATAATAATTTTGTATAATATATATATTAAATTATAAAATATTACAATAAATACACATTTTGATATTAAAAATAATAGTTAAATTAGAAGAAAAATTAGTAACATAAAATTAAAAGTAATTTTAAATATTTAATTTTCTTTTATATTCATTTGGAAAATGAAAATATGTAGAAATAGAAATTATATAAAATTTATTAAAAAAATAAAATATAAATATGTTATAATTGGATTAGCACATAATGATTTTATATAATATATATATATATATTAAATTATAAGATTGTGAAATAAATATTCTTAATTAAATTAAAATATCAACTAAATAAAAGAAATTCAACAACGACTAATCAAAAAAAAAATCACATAACAACATCTAAACCAAAATAGAAAAAATAATAAAAGCATACAAATGATAGATAGATCTCAGTGTGTAAAGTGATTAATCATCTGTAATATGATGTATAAAATAAAATAACTTACTGTTCAATAATTGAAAAATTAACTCAATCAATAAATCCAAACTTTAGAGATTCCTCGAGAGTATTATTATTGTGCAGACTTTTCCTCACATGAGTTTTAATTATATAAAATAATGTAAGAAATGAAATGTAATTTCATATATAGAATCATTATAAAATTCAAACGACAAAACTACAACATAGAATAATATAGAATTGATATTTGGTATAGAGTAATGCACGAAAACATAAGGAAAAAAAAAGGAGACAATTTAGTATTAAAAAATTCTAATATGCTGGAAAGAATTAAGAAGAAAGACGTGAAACGCAAAATTGGTATTGAGTTTGTGGATTATCTCAGTTTATCATGAAAAATATATGGAAAAGAGATACTTTTCAAATAGAATCGATGTAAAATAGGTAAAATTAGTATAATTTAAATTAGGTTTGAGTTTGTGTAAAATTCTTTATAAAATTAAGAAAATACACATTGACATGACTCTCTTAGAAAAAAATAAACCTTTATAATGTGCCACCTAAACATGGAAAAAACACTACTTTTAATAATATATATATATATATATATATATATATATATATATATATAAGGTTCATTTTTATATAATTGAAACAACTCACGTTTTCCTTCTTTTCCCAATATGAGATATTGAGTTAATGTTTTTCAAATATCATAATAATTAAATTATAATTATATATACGAAAAATAAATATTTCTCAAATAGAATTCATATAAAATTGGTTATTATAATTGAAATTAAGTTTATGTAGAACTTTATATATAAATAAAAAAGGCATGCTAATGTGAATTTTTTAGAAAAAAAAGTAAGTCTTTAAATTTTGCCACCTAAGCGAGACAAAAATACTACTTTTAATAATATATATATATATATACACGATATACTAGTGTAAAATATCCGTGCTTTACCTTTAGATTTTGCTACAAAAGCAAGACAAAAACACTAATTTTAATAACATATATGATATACTAGTGTAGAATACCCGTACCAAAATTTAAATTTTAAAAACACAAGGCCTTTATTAAATCAAAATTTAAAAATTAAGTTGCTTTAAAAATTTATTCCCAGAATGATCCAAATTTGTAAATACATATTTACAAAATACGCTAGACCAAAAAAAAAAAAAAAATCATTTAGGCTCCGTTTGAGAAGAAAAAAGCCAGGCTTTTTTGGCTAAAATAGTCACAAAAAACAAAATAGGCTATTTTAGTCACAAAAAACAAAACATCAAATCCAACCTATAATCATTACAATCCTCTTTCACAAAAAAAGTCAAAAAAGTCAAAAAGCCAAAAAGCCCTTCCCAAACCAAGCTAAAATAGCCCAGGCTAAAATGGCCAAAAAGTCAAAAAGTCAACCCACTTCCCAAACGGAGGCTTAGAAAGCGTATTTTATGAATACGCGCACATAATTAGAAAACATATTTACAAAATCCATTTTCAACAATTTTTTTTTTAAATTAATAAAAAACTTGAAATCGTAATTTTTCAAAATAAAAAGCTGAAAACGTAGTAATTTTTTTAAAAAAAAATTGAAAACGTAATTTTTTTTTGAATAATAAAAAACTATCATAATTTTTATAAAATATATTTACAAACTATGATTTCATCATAATTTTTTTTAAAATAATTAATAGAAAGCCTGTTGAAACTAAAAATATATTTTACATTTTTTAAATAATTAATAGAAAAAAATAGAAAACATAAAAAAAATTATAGAAAACGTATTTTGTATATTTAATAGTGTTGTATTTTTGTAAATACGTTTTCATCATAAGTTTTTTTTAAAAAAAAAAATAATTAATAGAAAGTAGTTTAAATAGTAAACATATTTATTAAATACAGTTTTATTTATTTAAAATAATTAATGAAAGTTTATTTTGTAAATACATTATTTTTTTATTTACGACATACGCTTTCAATATAATTTTTTTTCAAAAAATAAAAAGCGTGTTTTCTTTCAACGTAATTTTTTTATTTATTTATGTTAAAAACATGCTTTTAATTAATATATATAAATTTTTGCGTTCCATCTTATTACCATTATGCACATTTCTTTTTATCCCTGGCTCTCACTCGCCATCGTCTTCTCTCTATCAACATAATATATATATATATATATATATATATTTATACAGCAAACATGCTCTCAACTTAAATTTTTTTAATGCTTTGCATTTTTTAAAAAATAGAACAAGCTTTTTTATTTATTTTATTTTATTTTTTTATATTGAAAACATGTTTGCAAAACATTTTCACGGTAATAAAATGCTGAAAGTGTTAAAAAATAATTTAAAAATACACTTCCAATATGAGATGGACAAAACCTTCTTATGTTGAATGTGTGTTTTGTCAACATGATTGCTATTTTAAATTTTTAAAAAAAAAATTATGTTGAAAGCAACAGTAATAAAAATGATGAAAGTGTTTTGTAAACACGTTCTCAATATAGAAAAAACTTGTTCTATTTTTAAAAAAATACAAAGCATTAAAAAAAATTTAAGTTGAAAGAGAGAAGAAAGATTTGAATAGATAGAAAAAAAATAAAAAAAATAAAAAATAGAGCTAATAGGGTTTGGTTTGGCTTGCTATTGCAACAAATAGGGTTGGTTTGGCTCTATATTTCAATAGATAGCATTTGATTTGACTTGGTATTTCAACCAATAGAAAAAATAAAAATAAAATTGAACAGATAGAATTTAGGAAAAAAGTTGAACAAATACAAAAATTTGGACATATATTTGAACAGATAAGGGGAAAAAATTAAACAGCTAATCAAAAAATTAAACAAATAAAAAAATATTTGAATAGATAGTCAAAAAAATTTGAACAAATAGATATAATTTGAATAGATAGTCAAAAAAGTCAATAAATAAAAAAAAGTCAACAGATAAATTAAGGAGTAAAATTGAAAACAAAATATCTTACAAAATAATAAAAATAACTTCTCACTAAACTATTTCACAAAAGATGAACCTCTCATCAACAAAAAATATCAATTAGACCTAATCTCTTATACCCTCCTTAAATTAGATTTTTTAACAATTTTTTCTTTTGTAAATACATTTTCATGAAAACATATTTACAAAGTAAGTTTTGTCCCATACTGGAAATTAATTTTTAAAACAACCTAATTTTTTAATTTTGAATTAAAAAAAATCCAAATTGGTTAAAGGCCCAACAATTATGCCTCAAATTCATTTTTTTTTTATTGTTTATCTTTTTAAATTTACAAAATATTTCAATTTTGAGATAAATTCAATCATACATTTCATAATTTCTTTTTTTTAAAAAAAAAACAAAACCATGATAGTTGTTTGGGGAGAGCTATCTCAATCATAAGTCATCTCTTTTTCATAATATTTTTATTTTCAGTGATTTGTTTTCAAAGTTATGTTAAAAGTTTTTACTTTTCCGGTCAGCCTTGTGCAGACGTCTAAAAAGTTTTTTTTTTTTTTTTTTAAAATTCCAAACAAAAAAAAACAAAAAATTGGAGAAACCAAAATAAGTTAAAAAAATCAAATATTTTTGACTTTTTTTTGTTCTTTTCTAAACTTTGAAATTTTTTGATCCGTCTTGTTGAACTAAATTTAAAAACCTAATTTGTTTTAATATTTAAAAAACAATTCACTAAAAATAAAAAAAAATTTAAAAATAAAAATCCACCAAATAGATAAAAGGATAATGCTAAAGATACCAAATTTTCTACTAAATGAATGACAAAACTTTTATATGATACATCCATATTTAATTGAAAATTTGAGACCTATACCATTTTTCATAAATAAATCCCAAGAGTGATGATAGGAATCTTAAATAATTTATCAAATTTTTTTATTAAATCTCTCACGTAGGTATGAAACTCATACATATATAGATTTATATGGGTCTCATATCTATGGAAAATGAGTGAGAGTACTAATTAGTGCTATATGTGTAAATAAAATTCAGGCCAAGTTTGGGTACTTTCAAAAAAGTCAAAAAGTTACTCAAAAAAGTTAAAAAGTTAACACTATTCACCAAAAGTCAACAATTACGGCTGCACAACTCCCAATTCAAATTTTTCCCTACAAATCAATTTTTACAATTTTTTATTACACATTTTTCAATAAAAAGTCAAAAAAATAACCCAAACATCCATATTTTTAACCTCAATTTTTTAGTCTAAAAAGACAAAAAATACACTTTTTTAATCTTCCCAAACTTGGCCCCAATAGGTTATTTGAAATTCATAGAATTTTTCAAATTCCAAACACCCATACGAACCTTAACGGATTGCTTTGTAATTCGCGTGGCGTAATATAGGCTGTAGTTTGCATGTGCCCTCAATCTACAGTAGATATTCTCTTCCTCTCTCTCTGCCACTTACTTTTGTCTTTATTTTTGGTTACCACATTATAACTTCAAAACGACATCAAATCTAACCTAATCAACATATATTAATCCCACATGTCGTTTTCTTCCCTGTTGCTGTTATTATTATTATTACTGTTGTTCTAAAATTATAGTTTATTTTATAATATAATTATTATATTTTAAAAATATTAATTTTTAAAATTATCTTTTGATAGTATATTTTTTTGAAAATATCAATTATCATAATTGTACTTTTTATGTTATTAATAAATTTAAAAGAATGGAAAAATAAGAAATTTATATTATTTTAGTCCTTAATTTTTGAAAAGAAACTAATATTTTGGAATAATGAAAAATAAAATAAGAGATTAATATTTTGAGACTATTACTATCATCATCAAATCCATCATTATTAATTTTGTGTTCTCATTAGTAATTATGGATAAATGAAGGAATAAAAAATGAGCTACTACATATTTTTAGCCCATATATTATTGATTGCCCATATATTATTGATTGTTGCATTATTTGTTTATTTTTCAAACTGAATTCTATAATAATTCTCGGGAGTTCCATAATAAACTAGTTAGGTACTATTTTAAGGCATGAATTCATCTTGTTCCAATATATTTTTAATTATTAAATTATATTTTAAGATTTATTTATTTTAAAATTTTCATATTTCGAGATTCTTATATTATTTAATAATCGATGGTGCTACATGGACTAATTAGTGTACACACTAGTATATCAATTAGTGTTATAATATTATTATTAATTACATTTATTATACAAGTTATAAATACCCAAAATCATACAAATGATACAACATCATCTATTAGTACATTATCTATTTAATAATTGATAGAGCATTAATAAGATGAAAAGACTTCCCATTAGAGGGATTTAAGAATTGTTAATGATTTTATAATTTCAAAATTTAGGGCTGGTTTGGAAAGTCCTATATAATTTAAAAAGTCAAAAAGTTACACAAAAAGTTAAAAAGTATTACTATTTACAAATAAAAAATATTAAAAAAATATTTTATATATATTTATATTACAAATCCACTGAGCAATGTGACAGCAGTTGACCAGGCCATTATACACTTTTTTTGGGGCAAAAAAAAAAAAATCCATATGTAAAGTCGCAAAATTTGATGGTAATATTGGGCCCTTAGAGGCCCACTATGGGTTCTGTTCTGATAATCTGAACCGTTCAATATGTAGAACTCGTCGAGTAATATATGCCTGTAAAAAATCACATAGATTGGATACCGTTAACTATATGATCAAATCAGTTTTGTATAAACAAAACAGATGATGTGATAGTTAACTGTTGAAAAAAAACTAATCCGATCATATAGCAATCGATATCCGATCAATGTGATTTTTTGCAAGTATATAATACTCGACGAGTTCTACATATTAAACGGTTCAGATTATTAAAATGGGACCCATGGTAGCCCTCACAGACTGACCATCACTGTCCAAAAGTTGTTTGCCCCGAATGAGGCAACTATTTTCTGTGTAGACATGCTGGGGCAGCCGCAGGCCAGCCGTACAACCAATCACCTTTCTTCCACTATACACTTTATTTATACAATTTTCTATTACACATTTTTTCATAAAAAGACAAAAAATTAACCCAAACATCCATATTTTTTTTCTTAACTTTTTAGTTCAAAAAGACAAAAAATACACTTATTTAAGATACCCCAAACAACTCCTTAATGTGATATTATTTATGTGGTATTTTCAACCAATGACATAACGAATTTCAACTTCTTACACTTGCATGAGAAATATAAGGGTACAAAGAAAATTAATTATGATACTTTTGAAGAGTTCATTTTTATTTTATTTTATTTTATTGATATGGACATAACTGCCCTTTGTTTTTGTAAGACAAAAATTCTTTTAACTACTATGTACATGTATTTAAAAAATAAAAAATAAAAATATTCTATATATATTTTAATGGTTCTAATCTGGCGAGAACCCGACTGACATTATAAAAATTTTTTTTGACAAAACTAAATATAAATATATATATTTGAATTTTTAAATATTATTTTATGTTTAAAAAAAAAATCATATGAAAATAAGTGTTTGATTTTTAAAAGTTTTATTTTTCACCAAACTAAATTTTAATTTTTTTAGAAAAGAACATATTAAAAAAATTCAACCAAAAATAAAGGAGGAGAATGGTGCAAAGCAAAAAAAGGTATTTTGATCTCATTAAAAATATAAAAAAATCCTTAATTAAGATAGTTTTTAATGTTATGTTAATTTCTATACAAATAAAATTAAATATACTCATTTAATACTTTCTTAAGACCCATATTAACAAAAAAATCTTTAAAATAATTTATAATTTTTTATGTCTCGAAAACACCAGTGTAGAATCTCTGGGCATGTTTTAATTATCATGAATTGTCTTTCTATATAGGGTACTGTCAGGATGATTTTTTGACTAAATTTGTTTGTCCGTAGCATTTTACATGCCATTCATGTATTGTTCTTAAAGTATGAAAAGTGAGATGCATTGCATCAGTACAATAATAATATATCAATAATCATCGATGTATTATATTTAATACATAAAAGGTAAGATATATTGTACCAGTACAGTGATAAATGTCAAATAATAATCAAATTTGATAAAAAAAATATTACGTTTAAATTTAATCAAATATAAGCATGATAATATTGCACTTTCCTATATTGATACAAGGGAATGGGGTGGCTTAAAAAAAATAAGGAATTGGGGTCACTGTTGTGTCAAAGTTGTGCCTCATTTTGAGGTGCATTATGAATTTATTTTTATAATTTGAACCGTTTATGTTATAGGGTTTATTGAGTACTTCATGCCTACCAAAAATCATATTAATCGGATATCAATAACTATATGATTGATAACCAAAAAAATAAACAAGAAATTTTTCTTTTGAAAAATAGTATAAAAATATGTAATTCGATCATATAGTTATTGATATCCGATTAATATGATTTTTGGTAGGCATGAAATACTCAACAATCCTACAAAATGAACGGTTCAGATCATAAAAATAAACCCATAATACACTTTAAAATGAAACACAACAGTTACTGCTGTACCAAAGACACAACAGTGAACTCAATTCCCTTAAATAATACATCAAACATTTATTAGAATTGAATACGAGATTATCATTCCAATGTTAGACCACGTTTGCATTAACCAATATTTACCATCGGCTATTAATTGGTGGTGCTGCATGCATCAATTAATATACATATTAATATATTAATTAGTGTTATATTATTATTACTGATCCCATTCAGTATATAAATTACAAATATTCAAAACTTCTAAAATTATGGTACATCATCTGTTAATATATTAGTTAGTACATTAATTAGTGCATATAGTATTATTGAAACTCTATGAAGAGATCTTATTTACGTGTAGATTTTAATAAGTAGATTTATCATTTAATAAATCGTATAATAATTACTAATAATATTTTTTATCAAATATTATTAACAAACGTCACTAATTGTTATCAGTAACAGTTTAAAAATTATTACTAATTATAAATTTTAGTGACAGCTTAAAAATAAGTAAAAAAAAGTCACTAATTTTTAACTTTCAGTGATAGTTTAAAAATTATCACAGGAAAACGTCACTAATTGTAAATTTTAGTGATAATTTATAAAAATCGTGAGAAAAAAAGTTATTAATTATTAATTTTTAGCGACATATGTAAAAAATCATCACAAAAAATTATTTTTAGCGATAATTTTATTAAGACTTATTTTTAATAAGATTTGATGAGAATTAAATCCAATTATTAAGACCTGTTAATAGTTTACCCAAATAACAAGTGTGGAGAGATGTATCGGATTGAAAAATATAATATAAATTAATAAATTTTATTAAAATTTTATACCAACTGATGTGGAATCTAATAATAAAATTTTAAAATCTAAAACATTACGAGTGGAGAGTGGCTATTGTGCCATTTGCACAACAATCACTACTGTTTGGGTGATGGGGCCATTTCGGATCTTGCCTTGATGATCCGAACGATTCAATATTTAGGGATTTTTGAGTAAAATAATTTTGGAAAAAAAAAAATCAATCGGATATTAGTAGCATTACGATCAAATCAATTTTATATTAGTAAACATAAACAATAAATGTAATTATGAGTATCAAATTGAATACAAAATTAATTTGATTATAATGCTATCAATGTTCGATTAATTTGATTTTTTTGTAGGAATATTCTACTAAAAAAACTCTAAATATTAAATGGTTCGAATAAACGGACGAGATCCAAAATGAACAGCATAATCTGAACAGGAATGACTGCTGTGCAAATGGCACAACAACCACTCCAATAATATACTGGATGTCATATTAACAAATAAAAATATTTTTATACTCCCTCCGTCCCAAAATATTAGTCCCTTATTCCATTTTTCATTGTCCCAAAATATTAGTCCCTCTTCAAAAATCAAGTACAAAAATAATATAAATTTCCTATTTTGCCCTTCTTTTAAATTAATAACAACATAAAAAGTACAATTATGCATTGATATTCCCAAAAAATGTACTATCAAAAGGATAATTTTGGAAAATCAACTTTTTTCAAATGCAATAATTGTACTACCAAAAAAAGTTGAATTCCCCAAAAGGAATCATTATTTTGGGACGGAGGGAGTAATATTTATTAATTTATATGATATTACTCGTATCAGATTTGAATGGCATTGAGTGCTTAAATTCTAGGATGTCAACGTCCCAATGCTTCGTTTTTGCAAACACCAAATATTTAAAAAAGATAAACATCAACAAGTGCTCCTTATATATTGTTTAATATTAAAAATTGTGTATAAAATGTCTTTAAAATATATAAAATTATTAAAAAAATATATTAATTTCAGTAAAAATATATTAAATTTAATAAAAAGTGTCTTATACTCTTTAAATATTTTGTGTTTTATTTGTGCCCTAAAAACATTTATTATCAAACCCTTAAAAAAAGTGAGTGACAAAAGACATATTGATTGAGTTCTAAACAATAAGTTAGTGAATAACTTGAATAACTTATTGATTGAGTTCTAAACAGTAAGTTAATGAATGTAGAATCAACAAACAAGAAACAATTTTAACCCCACAAAATTGGCCTAGCAGACAAAACTTAGGGTTGGGGGCTGTATTCCTTCTAAGTTTCAAGTTCAATATCCACCAGTAGTAATAAGCTCATGGGAGCTATGTTCATACAAGGTGTTTGCCCTGGCTTTAAATGGGCGCAAGTGAGCGATGATATTGATCTCCAAAATTAGTTAAGGTGCACATAAATTGGTTTGAATATTCGATTTTGACTATATCACTACAAAAAAGTCACTTTTAGCTACTAAAATATTGGTCGCCAATTGTCTGTTTTTTGGTCGCCAAAGCCATTCTGCTACAAAAAATTTTGGTCGCTACATTTGTCGCCAAAAACCTGTCAGGGAAGGTTTTGCCGACTAAAAAGCCTTTGGTCGGCAAAAAGCTACTCTTTAGCGACTAAAATTTTGGTCGCCAATAGCCAATTATATTTCTTTAAAATCATACATTCACCGACCAATGTTTTAGTCGCCAATAGTCAAGGAATCGCTGACCAAAATCTTTAGTTTCCAAAAGCTTCATCCGTGAAAAAAAATAATTCATTGTTAAGCTTTGCATCCGCTCTTATAAATACTTGAACCACTGACCTTCCACAGCATAAGCCTTATGTCACGACCCGAACCCGCCCCCGTGGGTTAAGGACATAACCGGCCAGTAATCATGAGATTACCTACGACCTCAAACCAAAACGAATGTATTTTAACAGAGTTAATGGGGGCCAAACGGAAGCAGTTCAAATACTTTGTCCATAGAGCTGTACTTACATGGCACATCCAAATAACCAAACATAATACATTAATAACTCACAATAGAAATACAGTAGCGTAAGTTCTGTACAAAATGGATCATCCAAAAGCTAAGTCAACCCATGAAAACTATATACAGACATATGCAAAGTCCTCGCCAACATGACAAAAATAACATAGCATAACAGAAAGGCAAAGACGAGTCTCATGCGTGAGACACTAGGGCTGACTCTCCAAAACTCGGTTGTTCCACACAGACTTCACTGGGGCTGGGTCTGGACCTCTCTTGGCTCACCAACAAACACATGAATGAGCGTGAGTGATAGCCCAGTGAATAATATCAAATAAAAGAGTTATACAAACGGTATGTAGAATAATATACTCCGAACGGCCTTGGGCCCAATTCATATTTCTATTTAACACTTATATACACAATTTAAGCCAAGTGACTGTGGTTTCAAATATACTGGCCTTTGGCCCATTTATCTTTCATTCCTGTCAAAACGGCCTTCGGCCCAATCATTTACATTAATCGGCCTTCGGCCCAATCTTTCATGTCAATCGGCCTTCGGCCCAATCATTTATATTAATCGGCCTTCGGCCCAATCATTTATGTCAATCGGCCTTCGGTCCAATCATTTATGTCAATCGGCCTTCGGCCCAATCATTCATGTCAATCGGCCTTTGGCCCAATCATTTATGCCAATCGGCCTTCGGCCCAATCATTTATGTCAATCGGCCTTCGGCCCAATCATTTATGCCAATCGGCCTTCGGCCCAATCATTTATGTCAATCGGCCTTCGGTCCAATCATTTATTCTTTTCAAAATGGCCTCTGGCCCATTCATTTGGTATAACAAACATTGTCCACCAATTGAATACCAATCATTTATACAACTTACATGGACATAAGCAATTGGACAATAACACATTTCAAATATCTTTGTTAGATATTACTCACAGTGATCGGCTGATTGATTTCCCCTGGGGTTTGACCCTACACATCACATAACACATATGGGTCACAACCGATTCAATCCGTTCTTAATTCACATATTCCTCTTTAGGCTTAATTCTTATTCTTCTAACTCATTTACAATGCTCAATGTATGCCTAAGAGTACTTAGCAGTGAAAGGGAACGGAAAACGGAACACAGAATGCATAAACCAAATTTCAAAAAACAGGGTCCTCGCTCGAGCATGGACTTCCCCGCTTGAGCGGATCCAATTGGTCTGCAAAAGTGCTGGTTGCATCAAATTCACGCTCAAGCGTGAACTCTGGCACTTGAGCGGAAGGTCTGTCTACATAGCTCCCCGCTCGAGCGGACCCATACCTGCAAAAAATGCTGGGAGCATGAATTCCCCGCTCGAGCGTCGGTTCCCCCGCTCGAGCGGACATCATAAATTCTGGGTTTTCCAGAATGGTTTCTTGAGTTCAATTTCGACATTTCAACCACATTTCTTGCATATTATGGCTCTAATTTCACACATACATATACCCACATGATACCAACACCAAATCATAACACAATGAAGCTTCATTTCTTAAATTACTTACATGCATGCCTCAAATTAACCCAAACTCATCACCAATATATCAAATTCAAACATGTAAAGCTCATACCTCCATGATCTACTCTTGCATGTGAGAAATATTCATTCATATCAATTTAATTGGTGAAGAGATGATCAAATACATGGATTTCAAACAAGATTCAACATAGATTATGCACATTATGTTCAAATATGGAAATTCATAGCAATTTCCTACATGCATGCATCTATTGGCTTCAAATACAACAAAATCAACTCAATTTCCTTATAATCAAACTAATCCAAGTTCTAGACCATTAATCAAACTTGAATTCACAAGATTACAACTAATATTCACAAATTCACTCACCTAGGAGCTTCAAACACCCAAGCTCTAGTCAATTCTTGAGCTAAATCTTCAAATCCCCAAGCTTGAGCCAAAAATTACACAATTCTCTCCCTCTCTCTCTCTCTCTCTCTCTCTCTCTCTCTCTATAGTCGGCCATTTCTCCATCTTGAGTTCAATCAGCCAAATGAAGTTATAAGGAGAGAATAGAGGGTGTAGTGCCTCTATTAAAAGCCCCTCTATTTATATTATTTTAATATCAAATAATAGAGCACTAAGTCACTAATTAAATCAATTTACTTTGATCCGAATCAGTTTTCAATTAAATTTCCCCATAGGCTCTAAAATTACGCTAATCACAATGGCGTAATCAATTTCGGGTTTCGTAGCTGATAAGGCCTTCAATTTAATTTCCAAAGCAGATAATCAAACAGATATTCCTACGGTGAACAGATAGAAATTCGAAACCGCATATATTCATATAATTGGTACACAAAATCACATCAGACACATAATTAAATTCATAGTAAAGATCAATTAGCATAATACGGAACGAGATTATCACAGTCTTCCCCCTTTAGGAAGTTTGGTCCTCCAAACTTATTTCACCTTTAGTCGAACACAATTTGGAACACTTTTCATTCAACGGTTGTAATCCTTTTCGATAGCCATTGCTTAGTTCTCTAAATCAAGCAACACTGTGTTCTATATCAGTCAGAGACTTACTTTTTTTTTTTTCCCTCCATACAAGGCTTGTATGGTGTCACACCAAAACTAGAGTGTTAAGCTGTGGTTGTAAGCAAGGTTTGCCAACAATGGATAGATCTTCGAAATTCCCTGAAAAATCTACTGAATGCTTTTGGAGCATTTCTCCCAAAAGTTCTTTCTAATTATATATCGATTTTCGGACGGCAAGCAGTGTTGAATCACAATTCAATCCCCATTACCTCTTGAAGGCTTATCAGAATTCGAGCATATTTAGGATTCCTGTCTAAAACGATAGATACTGGGACTCCATGCAAACAAGCAATTTTATCGATGTAACTAGTGGCTGGTTTATAAGCATCACACGAAGATTTTACAGGGAGGATATGAGCAAACTTAGTAATTCTACATACAGTAACCCAAACGGGACTTATACCTTGGGTGTTCAAGGTAGCCCCACAATGAAATTCGTAGCCACACATTCTTATTTCCATTCCAAAATAGAGGAAGGTTGAAGTAGTTCTGCCACTGTCTTATATTCGACTTCGACCTGTTGGCACCAAACAATATTTAGACACAATTCAACAATTTCCTTTTTCACAGTCGGTCGTCAACATTTTTATTTCAAATGCCAACTAACTTTACCATAGGAGTTCGGTCTATTCCCTTGTTACAAAAGTTCCATTCATCCCTCAATAATTCCGTAATTCACAATCCGATTCGATGTTTAGTCCAATGACTCATCACAGTTATTCAAGGTCAATCAAAAGTCTACGGGAATTTAAAGCGGATCTAGACACTGATTCCCGAGTCAACAAAGATAACAAAGAAGCAATCAACCACGCAACATACGTAACTCATATATCCCCATAGTACCAATTGTAAAGTACAATAACATCGAGGCAGTCGACCTCTAATAGAATACACGTGTTCTCAATTCATTCAACAGTTTATAGTTTACAATTCGGTTCAACATTCAATTCCCTGTTCCTATCGAGTCTTTCCATACTATCTCATAGCCGCCAAAAGCAGAAGGCCATTTGTATATTAATCCCCATGATGTCAAAGATGATATCAAGACGGTCAATCACATATTGAACACAATTTACACATCCACAGAGCCCCAATTGCAAAATATAATGGCACTAGACGGTTATTTACACTAGGCGTATTGAATTCACATACTTTCGAACAATCAGGGTTTTTTTTTTTTTTTTTTTTTTAAAGCTTCTTGGATGTTAATAACACTCACATAATACCAAAGGATGACATTCCAGACAAAACAAATGAATAATCGTCTCGGAATTAAAGCACACCCGTTCACGACCGTCGGTGGCCGACCCGAGATCGATTAGACAAACCCACCCGTACAAAACCGTCGGTGGCAAAAGAGGTATCTCAACAAAGGTGCTTGTAGACGTGCCCGAACGTCCCAGGAGGGAAATCTCGTTTTGTTCATTTGGGCTCACTACAGTTCAGGACTCAAATTGTCACGATTCTTAATCTGATCTCACAATGTGTAATGTGAGATTGATAACTCACCCAAGAGTCCAAATCCGACAAATCGTCTTGAAAAATAGATTTTTAGAAAGAAGTGCCAAATATGGACTGCTTTGCCAGATACAGAGTCGCCACCTAAATATTTTTTATGGGGGAATTTAGGAAACCCTGACTCGTTTGCCTAAGGCCACGTGTCTGTCATCACCAAAGTTGCCTCGGCTCGGAAACTTGGGTACGATTGGGGAAGGTCAGCTATGAGCACCCCCGCTCGCCCGATCAAAGATCAGCCTCTACTAATCATGATATCAAGTTTTGAAAACATTATGCGTTCTTATTCCGGTTATTTAGCTAATCTTACTATGTGATACACACAACACAAAAGTATAGACTAGATCGCCTAAGTTGGAAGAAAGCATCGCACATTCGTTTGTTTTGGAAAATGGGTTGAGGTTTGCTATTCGCAAGTAGGCTAAAATACGGATTTCAATGAATTATTCCAATTCAAACAATCCAACCTTCACCCACAGGCATTCAGACAGTAAATCACATAAGCAAATAGCCTCATGGTAAGCATGCTTTCATGTTAACATTCACACTCATACAAGATGCTAAAGCATAAACACTCACCTAGTACTCCAAGCCAAAACAAGGAACATGTTAGTAATCAAATGTATGATCCAAGTCCATGTTAAGATAGCTAATGCATCGCAAGGAAAATGCAGCTAAAATAGGCTCCGCTAATCTATGGATGACATGTGAAATGCAATAGATAACATGTATTCAAGTTAGATTTGAAAATACTATGCAGTTAGTATGATGCGCCGAGCTCGGTGCATACAATACTGATGAATAAATGCACACATGCATAGCATAAGGATGCTAATTAAAATATGCCCTAATACTAACCATCAAAGCAGGTAAGTAAAAGGGAGAAAGAAGTGGGGGTTGGAAGACATGCATCACACACACGCACGCTTATTACACAAGTCGCCTTCTCTCGGAGGGACCAAAAGAATAATACAAATTTAACTAACTAACAAGCTAATTAAATAGTTACAGATCACTTAACTAGTTCAGCAAATTAACTAAGCTAATAAAGCGATAAAACAATCTCGGGAAGAGGGTCCAATGCATGCGTGCTTGGCTTTGCTCGGAAATCCACCACCATGCACAAGCTGCCTCTGTTTACCCTGCTTTGCTCCTCTGAAAATTGTGTAAGTCTCAATGATGCTCCATAATCACTTCCTGATCACTGTGCAAGGTCACCGACCAAGAGGAAACACCACCGGCCAGGGGAAACTGGTCATCGACCATTGGTATGGCTCTCGGCCAAAGATATTTAGTCGGCCGGCACTCAATGTGGCCAGTCGACTATATCTTCCTAGAGAATCCTGTTTTGACAGCAGCAGAGGGCAAACTAGGCATGGCAATGCATTTTAAAGCAAATGTTTACACCACCACCCTCCCTATCATGTTATGAACTCAAGGGAGTGTGGCCCTCGACCCTCGGGCCACTAATCGCGCATTTCAATGCATGATGGTCCGAGGTGTCAAGTTGTGCATTTTGATGTCAAATGAAATGCACACAAACACCTAAAGGGGCCAACCTCTATCATGGTGATTCAAGAGGCAAGGCATGCATGCCAAATGCAACCTAAGCATGCAAGCTAAGCATGCAATATGAACATGAGGGCAAACATGCACACATGCAAGCATGTGACAACATATCAATGGCAAAACATGCAACAACATGTTAGGAAACTAAAAGAGAGAATGGATGCCAAATGCATTACAACCTAAGCATGCAACACCATGCCATATATTTCAAGCAATGTAACATAATGCAATATAGCTAAGCATGTATCAATAATGCAAGCAATGAGCATGCAAAACACTATACAACCAAAACATGCAAGCATGAAGCAATGTAACAACATTTGAACAACATGCAAACGATGGATTTAAACTAATATGGACAAGCCTCAGCCATGTCTAAATAAGTAGCCAAAATGTTATGGAAATGAAGGCAAATTTACATACAAACATGCATGCAAACATGGTCCAACACTTAAGCACAAAGAGGGGACTTTTAAGCACACTTAAAAGGAGATGATCATGGACCAATGACAAGCATGGTAAACTCTGAAAATCTTGTTAAGGATGTTGCCAAACCAACTAAACAAAGCAATCAAAGCATGCAACCAAGCCCAAGGCCTAAGGCTAACCTAGGGGATCAAACCATGGCTATGCGAGGCGAGTCCCAAAGGGTTGAGGGGACTCAAAACAGTCCCAATGTAGGTCGAGACAAGGCCTAAAACACACTTAGATGGCATCTAAATGGCCTACACATGGAAGCATACATAATGGTCCAAACATGGAGCATAAGACATCAACCTTTTAAAGAACTAAAAGAGCATCAAATGCAAGCAATGAGCATACCATATGGACTGAAATGACATGATAAGTGATGTCAAACCACTGAAATGATGCAAGGAGAGCATGCTAGAGAGGCCAACACTCAAGGCCTATAAGGGAGATTGCATGGTAGCTATACAAAGCAAGTCATGGATGACCCAAATAACCAAAATCAGACCTCAAGCACATCAAAATATGCATAAAAGCTTCACAAAACTAAGCCAAAATCATGCTAGAAATAAGGCTCAAAGCACAAAGCATGTTAGGGCAATTTCATGGCATTACAAGGCAAGTATGCAAAGCATGCATGGTGTGTCTAAACCAACTTGAAATAGTGCTATATCATGACAAAATAAGCACAAATATCAACTAAGACATGACCAACACGAACTTAAAAGGGTGCTCACACATGAGGCTAAAATGACAAGTTTTGAAGACAACAAGGAGAGGAGATGGCCCTCTCCTTCTTAGGACCTCAAAACACCATCCCCACTATTAAAATCCCTTTGGATTTCTGTGGTGAGGAGGCCAATACAAGGTGGTCTCGGAGCTCACCAAAAGTGCACAAAAATGAGGCCAAACAAGGCCTAAGAGGGGTCAAACAATCCTAAACCTCAAAGAGACCTTAAATAACTATCAAAAGCAAGTAAAAACAGAACTTTTACTAGTTATACTCTAAGCCTAAAAATAGATGCAAGGATGACTAAAAGCCTATGCAAAAATGGGAAATAAAGGGGTAAAGTTCTTACCCTTGAAGACCTCTTTCAAGAACAATGCTCCAGCAGCCTCTCCAAGCTTAGATCAACTTAAAAACTCTGAAAATAACTCCTTAGTTCCTCAGTAGCTAAAGGAAGGTGTAGCACTAGGTGTTTGTATGCAAAACTATGAACAAAACACCTTAAAAACACAAAATGGAAGGAGAAGGAGATATAGAGATAGAATAGACACACAATCCTCTAACCCTAATCTCAGAGCTGTGGAACTTCTTGGAACCTTTAGGAGGGAGGAGAAGCCCTCCCTTTATAGAGATCCACTCTTGCAAGGCTTACAAAACAAGCTAAACAAGAGGGAAATCCCTCCATACACGTGTATGGAGGGGGTGCAAAGTGGGTGCCAGCTATCACAGCTGGCACAAAATATCTGCCAAAAGCAGATGAACAGTGATCGGCCAGCCAAAAATGACAAATTGGCCAAAACAATGGTCGGCCGACCAGAAAGAGTGCCGACCGGCCAAACATTTGGCCGATGGAAACAAAACATGGCCGGTGGCCTCAAGACATGGCCGGTGAGGCATGGGGATGGCCAACAAGCCATTCCCTGCCCTCAGAAGCAAAACAACAAGTGTTTGGTGCAAAACCAAACACAAAACAGGCAAGTCGAGAGGTCTTGAGGCAAGGCGCGTGGCCGAGACCTCCGAGAACTCAGGACGAACACAAACATGGATGATCACCGAGTGTTCAAACGGTGACATCCAAGTCTTGAGGACGGTAAAAAATGGGGTGTCTACAGTGCTACATAGGCTTAACGTCCCCTAGTACGAAAGGACGTCTCAAGAATGTCATCAAAACAAACACAATATCACTCACATAACTTGATTTCCCAAAATCCGATAACACTGAAGCAGACACATGAGACATATTTTGATTAGTCGAGGATAAATATTCAATACTGCTTATAGTCAAATCAATCTGCCGCCATCGGTTCTCATAGCGGCAAACAAACAAGAATGTGACAATACACAAGCATTGTTCTTTAAGACACCCAATCACTGGATTTGCACAATTCTATTCATTTATAACACACATGCCCCAATAGTTGAAGGTCGATTCTTCATAGTGTTCATTGTTAGATCGGTCTGTTGATAGCCCACAAAAGGTCTTTCAAATAAGTCAAATACTCCAAACGGAATCAAGTTTTGGATCTATCATTTTTTCTGCCAAGAATAATCTGGCCATTTATTTCTACATGATTCTTAATCCCCTTTTTACAAAATCAGATTAGATAGAGGGTCTTATCGATCAATCCAAGCAAAGGTCTTGCCAATTTAAGTTAAACAAAGGTCCCATCAAATCATATCTAATGAGGGTTCTACCAGGCCAAATCAGACAAAGGTTCTATCGGATCAAATCAGATAAAAATTTTCTCAAATAGTGTACGTTTGGTTCTGTAAGGCATACTTCATTTGTTTAGGTACATGGTTGATAGTCTTACAACTGTCCTAAGGTTATCAGTTCTCAAAGTCAAATCGGAGTCATTCATCACATCCGTTCATATCAAAATATTTCAAGTTATGTACAATATGGCATCACCTACATAAATTCAGGGGTAGTTGCATAAGCATGCAGTTATTCAGATTAGGAGGTATGTACCATAGTCAATACAATAGTTCCCAACAAGTCTTATATGCAAATATATGGCGCACAATAACATATTAAACAAAGTTTCAAATTGGTCACAAAGCATAGGTTTCTGAGTCAAGCTTAATATAATCACATAATCCAGTCAATTTTCTACCAATTAAGATACGTGATCTCGCGATTCATAGAGTTCGCTATTTGGGGTACTCAACTCAGTCATACTATCACAGAGTCATAATTCCAGTGGTTTAGTCATTGAAGACAGCAATATAACAAATCACCCCGAGCATAAGTTTAGATGTACATGTGCATGTGCAGAGTTAATCAATATCCCAATACGCATTTCACAATTTCCCCAAATGAAGCATATACATTCAATGAACAGGGTCTTGATCTGATGGGTCTAACTAGTCTGGATACACATGCAGCAAATACGAAAGAACATGTCGATTCGAATCAAATAATATCCCAAGCAAAGATGTACACATGTACTAATTCAGAATCAATCAACACATAAGCATTCGTTTATAAACAGTATAGATACCTGGGATAACGGTCGCAGTATTTTGAACGCTTTCTGGGATGAGTGCAATCACTCTATCCTGATTAGCAATTCCTACCATTGGTACGAATCTAGCTGAGGCAGAAGATTTATTCACATTTTGTCCAGTTTAGGGACGGTTCCTTACCATATGGTCCATTTTACCACACCTATAACGAGCTAGAAGTCTGATAACAAACCCCTCGGCGTTTCTTACACTGATGGTGGCTGCGATACCCCTGTCCTGTAATATGTTAATTGGTCCTTAACCTAAGTATGATTATGTATTTAATATGATTTTGTGTGCCATTATATGAAAACATGTGGTTTTGAATTTCTATCTGTTCACCGTAGGAATATCTATTTGACTGTCTGCTTTGAAAACTAAATTGAAGGCCTTATCGGCCACAGAACCCAGAATTGATTACGCCATTGTGATTAGCATGATTTTTAGAGCCTACGGTGAAATTTAATTGAAAACTAATTCGGACCAAATTCAGTTGATTAAATTATTGAATTAGTGCCCAATTATTTATTATTATTAAATTAAGTTAGTAGGAATTGTTGTAAAAGGGGCACCACACCTCAATTCTCCTAGTTTGTTGCATTTTGGCTGATTTTTGCTCCAAGAGAGGGAGGGAGAGTCGGCTTTAGAGAGAGAGAGATAGGGAGAGAATTGTGCAATTTAGCTCAAAGCTTGGTGATCTTGAAGATTATTCAAGAATTTGCTATTGATTGGAAAAAATTGAGCCTCTAGGTAAGCAATTGATTCTTGAATTCATGAGTGTAATGTGTAATCTTGTGTGTTCAAAGTTGATTAATGGTCAAGAACAAGAATTGAAATGAAATTGAGTTGATCATGTTGAATTGAAGGTCAATGTTGCATGTATGTATGTAGTTGTTTTGAATTGGCGTATTTGAGCACCAAATGCATGATCTATGTGAGTTTTTAGTTGAAGATTATGTTCTTGACCACCTCTTCATCATATAAGTTGAGAATGAAAATAATATACCACATGCATGTGCAAATTACAAGGGTGTAAGTGTTGAATGCATGAAATTGTTATATTGGTAATGAGTTTGGTGGAAAATGAGCCATGCATGTGTTTGAGTCATGAAATTGAGCTCCATGTTGATGTGTTTTAGTGTTGGTACCATGTTAATACAAGTATATGTGAAATTGGAGCCATAATATGCAGGGAATGTGGTTGGAATGTCGAGTTTGAGCTCAAGAACATATTCTGGAAAACCTAGAATTTTGATGTCCGCTCGAGCGAGGGAATCGCCGCTCGAGCGGGGATTTCGAGCTCCCAGCATTTCCTTGCAGACATGGTGTCCGCTCGAGCGAATAAGTTCATGCTCGAGTGGGGATCTATGTAGGATGAACTTCCGCTCGAGCATCCGAGTTCACACTCGAGCATAAAAATGATACATCCAGTACTTTTTGCAGACATGGTGTCCGCTCGAGCGGCGAAGTTCATGCTCGAGTGGGGAGCCATGTAGAGAGGCCTTCCGCTCGAGCGCCAGAGTGCACGATCGAGCGTAAATTCGACATATCCAGTACTTTTGTAGGCCTCAAGGGGGCCGTTCGAGCGGGGAAGTCCACGCTCTAGCGGGGACCCTGTTTCTGAAAATTTTGTATGATCGTTCTGTGTTTCGTTTTCTGTTTTTTTTCACTTGCAAGCACTCTTAGGCATGCATTAAGCATTGTAATTGAGTTAAAGAGATAAGAATGAAGCCTAAAGAGGAATATGTGAATTAAAGAACGGATTGAATCGTTTGTGACCCATATGTGTTATATGATGTGTAGGGTCAAGCTCCAAGGCAAATCCACAAGCCGATCACTATGAGTAATATCGATATTTGAAATTTGTCATTTGTCCAATTGCTTATTTCTTTATAAGCCTTATGAGTCTGCCAGTTTGAATTATGGACAAATGTTTGACATGAATGAATGGATGGGCCAAATGCCGTTTTGATATGAATAGATGGGTTGACATGAATGGATGGGCCAAAGGCCGTTTTGACATGAATAGATGGGCCAGAGGTCGTTTTGACATGAATGGATGGGCCAGAGGCCGTTTTGACACAAATGAGTGGGCCAGAGGCTGTTTGACAGGAATGAAAGATAAATGGGCCAAAGGCCAGTACGTTTGAAACCACAATCACTTGACTTAAATTACTTATATAAATGTTAAATAAAAATGTGAATTGGGCCCAAGGCCGTTCGGAGTATGTTGTTCTACATATTATTTGTATCTTCTTATTTGATATTATTCACTAGGCTATCGCTCACGCTCATTCATGTGTTTGTAGGTGAGCCATGAGAGGTCCAGACCCAGCCCTAGTGAAGTCTGTGTGGAACAACCGAGTTTTGGAGAGTCAGCCCTAGTGTCTTACGCACGAGACTTGTCTTCGTCTTTCTGCTATGCTATTTTATTTCTGTCATGTTGGCGAGGACTTTGCATATGTCTGTATATAGTTGTCATGGGTTGACTTAGTTTTTGGATGATCTTGTTTGTACTAACTTATGCTACTACATTTCTGTTGTAAATTATTAATATATATGTGTTTGGTTGTATGGATGTGCCATGTAAGCACAGCTCTATGGAAAAAGTTTTGAACTGCTTCCGTTTGGCCCCCAATATCTCTGTTAAAAATACATTTGTTTTGGTTTGAGGCCGTAGGTAATCTCATGATTACTGGCCGGTTATGTCCTTAACCCACGGGGGCGGGTTCGGGTCATGACAGCGTGGTATCAGAGCACGAATTAATAACTCACACACTTGTCCAAAAGAGCAATAAGTGTCTAGAAAAGATCTAGGATGCATTCATGTGATAAGTATGAATCTGAAAGCATCAAGAATACGCTTAACTGTTAAATGTGAACAATTATGTGTTATAAGTTTGTGATTTGCTTGCTTTGCAAATTATTCGAATATGTATGCTCTTTAATATATGCATACTTGTAAATCTATTGTATGAAGTATAATGTAAGTTTAATTAGATGGTGAGAACAAGAGGTGATGAGATAGAGGAATCCTCTGCTGCCAGAATGGACAGAATGGAAAGACTGATACAGGAAATGGCAGAAACTTTGAGACAGCAACAGGAGTGGCAACAACAGTGGTAGCAACCACATCCGCCACCTCCACCTCCGGCACCACCCGTGCCAGATAATTAGAATGATAACTGAATCATAGCTCTCACCACAGAGTTTAAGAAAATGAAACCACCACAGTTCTATGGTGGATTAGATCTTTTGAAAGCTGAAGCTTGGGTCCTCGGCATCGAAAAACTGTTTGAAGTGTTTCCGTGTTCGGATACACATAAAGTGCTTCTTCTAGCCACCTTTATGCTAGAAGACGAAGCAAGAAGATGGTGGGTGTTAATGCGTGAGAATTACAAAGATACTGATTGGGTAAAATTTTTGGAAATTTTCTACGACAAGTACTTCCCGCAGTGTGTCCGAGATAGGAAAGTAGCTGAGTTCATGGAACTAAAGCAAGACAGTATGACTGTAGCTAAGTATGAGGCCAAATTCACCGAATTGGCCAGGTTTGCACCACATGTAATTGATACTGACTATAAGAAGGCGAGACACTTTGAAGGTGGGCTCCGAAGTGACATCCTAGAAAGAGTGAATGTCTTGAAGCTAGAGACCTACATTGGGGTGCTAGACAGGGCCATCATATCAGAGGCTAACATAGCTAGACAAGCTAAGCCAACAACAGAGCGGAAAGGCAACAAAAGACAGGGCTTCTTTTCAAAGAAGAAGTTTTCAAAGAAGCAAAATACGGGCTCCTCAAATACTTCAAATTCTTCCCGAGACACAGCTTCAATGTGCAACATTTGTAGCAAAAGGCACCGTAGAGTTTGTTACCGTGCATCAGGAGCCTGTTTCAGATGTGGGAAACAAGGGCATATAGCTCGAGATTGTAATCAGAATAGTGGAAAGGTAACTGCTAGTTCCACTGCATCGATCCCAAAGCCGAGAAATACTTTGAGATTCGCTACCACTGGGGATACCGTGAGACAGGGGAGAGTTTTTGCGCTTGTTCCGGGTGATACGCGGAATGCCAACGCAGTTGTCTCAAGTACTATTTCTATATGTAATCAGGATGCTTTTGTATGAATTGCTTCCGGATCCACACACTCTTTTGTGACAAAACGAGTTGTATTTAAACCACCAGAACATAAAGAGATGGTGTTTGTGGGTAATGGGGTTATGCCTCCACCTTATTTGATATCTGCAATGAAAGCATGTAAACTGATCAGGAAGGGGTGCCAGGGTTATTTGTGTTATGTGTTGTCTGAACAATCTGTGAATGTTGAATTGAATGATATCCCCATTCTTAGAGAATTTCTAGATGTGTTTCCAAATGAATTACTAGGGGAATTGGTAGACAGGGAGATAGAGTTCACTATTGAGACTGTGCCAGGCACCTAGCCCATTTCTAAAACTCCCTATAGAATGGCTACTGCTGAAATGAAAGAATTGAAAGAACAGTTGCAAGACCTACTTGACAAGGGGTTTATCCGACCGAGCACTTCGCCTTGGGGTGCACCAGTGTTGTTTGTGAAAAAGAAGGATGGAGCCCTACGCCTGTGTATCGATTATCGGGAATTGAACAAGGTAACAATAAAGAAGAAATATCCCCTACCCCGTATTGATGACTTATTTGACTAGTTGCAGGGGTCACAGGTATTTTCTAAGATTGATTTGAGATCCGGGTATCATCAGCTGAAAGTTAAGGCAGAAGATGTTGAGAAAACCGCATTCAGAACGAGGTATGGACATTTTGAGTTTCTTGTTATGCCATTTGGAGTGACTAATGCTCCAGCAACATTTATGGACCTAATGAACCGAATTTTCAAAACCTACCTTAACGAATTTGTTGTGGTTTTTATTGACGACATTTTGATATATTCTAAAGATAGACTTGAATATGAACATCATTTGAGAACTGTCTTACAAATGCTTCGGGAAAGGAAATTATTTGCTAAACTAAAGAAATGTGAGTTTTGGTTGGACGAAGTTGTTTTCTTAGGGCACGTGATCAACAAGGAAGGAATTTTAGTGGACTCATAGAAAATAGAGACAATTGTGAATTGGCCTACATCGACAAATGTGGCAGAAGTTCGCAGTTTCATGGGCTTAGCTGGTTATTACAGAAGGTTCGTGAGAGACTTTTCAAAATTAGTTGTGCCTCTTACCCAATTGACACGAAAAGGGCAACCATTTGAATGGAACGACGAAAGAGAAGCTGCCTTTCATGAACTAAAAACAAGATTGACCACTGCGCCAATTTTGACACTACCTACAGGTACGGAGAATTTTGTAATTTTCAGTGATGCGTCTTATAAAGGTTTGGGTTGTGTGTTAATGCATAATGGAAAGGTTATTTCTTATGCCTCCCGATAGTTGAGGCCACACGAGAAGAAATATCCAACACATGACCTAGAATTGGCCGCAGTTGTTTTAGCTTTAAAATTCTGGCGGCATTATCTGTATGGAGCAAAGTGTGAAGTCTACACGGATCACAAAAGGTTGAAATACTTTTTCACACCGAAAGAGTTGAATATGCGTAGAGGAGATGGCTGGAACTGATAAAGGATTATGATTTAGAGATTCAGTATCACCCCGGGAAAGCTAACACAGTTGCTGATGCCTTGAGCAGAAAATCAACAGGGAGTATGGCTTGTTTGCTTACTGAACAGAAAGAAATCTTGCAAGACTTTGAGAAGTCTGAAATTGAAGTGGTAATATGTGAATAGGGCGGATTGATAGCTGTTATTACAGCCGAGCCGGCAATCATTGAAGAAATCAAGCAGAAACAGAAAGAGGATGAATTCCTCAAGAAAGTGATTGATGAATTTGAGATAAGTCCGAAAGCGGAGTTCAGTGTTGAAAACGAAGTGTTGAAATTCTGAAACCGAATGTGTGTTCCTGATATCCCGGAACTAAAGAAGAGGGTTTTAGACGATGCCCACAGATTCGTATTTGCTATGCATCCGGGCAATAATAAAATGTATTGGGATTTGAAACAAACCTATTGGTGGCCCAAGATGAAGAAAGAGATTGCAAAATATGTTTCCAAGTGTCTTCAGTGTCAGCAAGTTAAAGCTGTACATCAGAAACCATGTGGTCTACTTCAACCTCTCCCTATTCCTGAATGGAAGTGGGAGCACGCGACTATAGATTTTGTTGTTGGCGTACCTCGGCCTTCTTGAGGTATGGATTCTATTTGGGTTATAGTTGATAGACTGACTAAATCTGCACATTTTCTGCCAGTTTGAACTACGTTTAATGCTTATAGACTGGCTACCATATATGTTGATGAGATTGTCCGTTTACACGGAGTTCCAGTATCCATTGTGTCAGATAGAGATCCGAAATTTGTATTTAGATTGTGGAAGAGTTTGCAAGAAGCTATGGGGACAGAACTAAGGTTCAGTACTGCATTCCACCCACAGACAGATGGGCAATCAGAACGAACAATACAGACTTTGGAAGATATGCTTCGGATGTGTGCTTTAGACTTTCAGGGGAGTTGGGAAGACTATTTTCCACTTGCAGAATTTGCTTATAATAACAGCTTCCACTCCAGCATCGGTATGGCACCATACGAGGCTTTGTATGGTAAAAGGTGTAGACCACCTATTTGTTCGACAGAAATCGGGGATAGAGCTTTACTTGGGCCTGAAATTGTGCACGACACTTCTGAGAAAATCAAGATCATTCGGCAAAGGTCAAAACAGCTAAGGACCGACAAAAGAACTATGCAGATGTTCGAAGAAGACCTCTTGAGTATGAGGTTGGTGACCATGTGTTCATTCGTGTGTTCCCAATGAAAGGCCAAGTCAGGTTTGGAAAGAACGGCAAGTTGTTGCCCCGTTATATCGGACCGTTTCAGATTTTGGAAAGGCTTGGCCCAGTTGCTTATAGAGTTTCTTTTCCATCGGGATTTAAACAAATCCATAATGTGTTTCATGTGTCGATGTTGAGGGGTTACCTTCGAGACCCACTTCATGTGATTGATTATCACCGGGTAGCTTTGGATGAAAATATGGAGTACGCTGAATGGCCGGAACGAGTTGATGACTGACAAGTGAAGCAACTGAGAAACAAGTCCATCCCAATGGTGAAAGTTGAATGGAAAGAACACTATGGGACGGATGCCACGTGGGAAAAAGAGGAGGAAATGGGACTACGCTATCCATATTTGTTTCCCGACAAAGGTAAATTAAGTTTGGAGGACCAAACTTCCTAAATGGGGGAAGACTGTGATACCCCTGTCCCGTAATATGTTAATTGGTCCTTAACCTAAGTATGATTATGTGTTTAATATGATTTTGTGTGCCATTATGTGAAAATATGTGGTTTTGAATTTCTATCTGTTCACCGTAGGAATATCTGTGTTGACTATCTGCTTTGAAAATTAAATTAAAGGCCTTATCGGCCACAGAACCCGGAATTGATTACGCCATTGTGATTAGCATGATTTTTAGAGCCTACGGTGAAATTTAATTGAAAACTGATTCGGACCAAATTAAGTTGATTAAATTATTGAATTAGTGCCCAATTATTTATTATTATTAAATTAAGTTAGTAGGAATTGTTGTAAAAGGGGCACCACACCTCAATTCTCCTAGTTTGTTGCATTTTGGCTGATTTTTGCTCCAAGAGAGGGAGGGAGAGTCGGCTTTAGAGAGAGAGAAAGGGAGAGAATTGTGCAATTTAGCTCAAAGCTTGGTGATCTTGAAGATTATTCAAGAATTTGCTATTGATTGAAAAAAATTGAGCCTCTACGTAAGCAATTGATTCTTGAATTCATGAGTGTAATGTGTAATCTTGTGTGTTCAAAGTTGATTAATGGTCAAGAACAAGAATTGAAATGAAATTGAGTTGATCATGTTGAATTGAAGGTCAATGTTGCATGTATGTATGTAGTTGCTTTGAATTGGCGTATTTGAGCACCAAATGCATGATCTATGTGAGTTTTTAGTTGAAGATTATGTTCTTGACCACCTCTTCATCATATAAGTTGAGAATGAGAATAATATACCACATGCATGTGCAAATTACAAGGGTGTAAGTGTTGAATGCATGAAATTGTTATATTGGTAATGAGTTTGGTGGAAAATGAGCCATGCATGTATTTGAGTCATGAAATTGAGCTCCATGTTGATGTGTTTTAGTATTGGTACCATGTTAATACGAGTATATGTGAAATTGGAGCCATAATATGCAGGGAATGTGGTTGGAATGTCGAGTTTGAGATCAAGAACACATTCTGGAAAACCTAGAATTTTGATGTCTGCTCGAGTGGGGGAATCGCCGCTCGAGCGGGGATTTCGAGCTCCCAGCATTTCCTTGCAGACATGGTGTCTGCTCGAGCGGATAAGTTCATGCTCGAGCAGGGATCTATGTAGGATGAACTTCCGCTCGAGCGTTCGAGTTCACGCTCGAGCGTAAAAATGATACATCCAGTACTTTTTGCAGACATGGCGTCCGCTCGAGCGGCGAAGTTCACGCTCGAGCGGGAAGCCATGTAGAGAGGCCTTCCGCTCGAGAGCCAGAGTGCACGATCGAGCGTAAATTCGACATATGCAGTACTTTTGTAGGCCTCAAGGGGGCCGCTCGAGCGGGGAAGTCCACGCTCTAGCGGGGACCCTGTTTCTGAAAATTTTGTATGATCGTTCTGTGTTTCGTTTTCTGTTCTTTGTTGCTTGCAAGCATTCTTAGGCATGCATTAAGCATTGTAATTGAGTTAAAGAGATAAGAATGAAGCCTAAAGAGAAATATGTGAATTAAAGAACGGATTGAATCGTTTGTGACCCATATGTGTTATATGATGTGTAGGGTCAAGCTCCAGGGCAAATCCACAAGCCGATCACTGTGGGTAATATCGATATTTGAAATTTGTCATTTGTCCAATTGCTTATTTCTTTATAAGCCTTATGAGTCTGCCAGTTTGAATTATGGACAAATGTTTGACATGAATGAATAGATGAGTCAAAGGCCATTTTGACATGCATGGGTGGGCCAAAGGCCGTTTTGACATGAATAGATGGGCCATAGAGTGTTTTGACATGAATGGATGGGCCACAGGCCGTTTTGACATGAATGGATGGGCCACAGGCCGTTTGACAGGAATGAAAGATAAATGGGCCAAAGGCCAGTACGTTTGAAACCACAGTCACTTGACTTAAATTGCTTATATAAATGTTAAATAAAAATGTGAATTGGGCCCAAGGCCGTTCGGAGTATGTTGTTCTACATATTGTTTGTATCTTCTTATTTGATATTATTCACTGGGCTATCGCTCACGCTCATTCATGTGTTTGTAGGTGAGCCAAGAGAGGTCCAGACCTAGCCCCAGTGAAGCCTGTGTGGAACAACCGAGTTTTGGAGAGTCAGCCCTAGTGTCTCACGCACGAGACCTGTCTTCGCCTTTCTGTTATGCTATTTTATTTCTGTCATGTTGGCGAGGACTTTGCATATGTCTGTATATAGTTGTCATGGGTTAACTTAGTTTTTGGATGATCTTGTTTGTACAGAACTTATGCTATTGCATTTCTATTGTGAGTTATTAATGTATATGTGTTTGGTTGTATGGATGTGCCATGTAAGCACAGCTCTATGGACAAAGTTTTGAATGGCTTCCGTTTGGCTCTCAATATCTCTGTTAAAAATTCATTTGTTTTGGTTTGAGGCTGCAGGTAATCTCATGATTACTGGCCAGTTATGTCCTTAATCCACGGGGGCGAGTTCGGGTCATGACAGTGGCGAAGGTTCTCACTGTAGTGGCAACTGACGTTGTTGTCTCAAAATCTCTGCCATTTCTTATACTATTCTTTCCAGTCTATCAAGTCGGGCTATGGAAGAGTCTGCCAACTCGTATGCCCTTACTTTATCCGTGTTCTACACAAATTCTTATTAAGCCTTGCCAAATACCGGGATGCCCAATACAAAGATAAACACAAATACACATGCGTGCGTTCACACATAGGCACATTGTTATTTTCTCATTTTATGTATCGACAAGACACAATTAATCACCTACGTAATAGATGATTGCATACATATCAGATATCGCATGCTGAATGTTTACTAAGTAATTATATACTCAAATCATGTTCATATTTCACATAGACACCCATTTGCAGAATTAAATGCACAAAAGCAACTTTTCATGACTCATATGTTTATGTGTGTGCATTATAACAAAACAAACTTGTTGTACACATTAGTGTAACAATTCGTATCTCATAAAATCACATGTTCTCACCATCTAATTAAACTTGCATTATGCTTTACACAAAAGATTCACAGGTATGCACGTACAAAAGAGCATACGTATTAAAATATTTTGCAATGCAAGCAATTCACAAACTTATAACACATAATCATTCATATCAAAACAGTTAGGCATATTCTCGATGCTTCCAAATTCATACTTATCACATGAATGCATCTTAGATCTTTTCTAGACACTTATTGCTCTTTTGGACAAGTGTGTGAGTTATTAACTTGTGCTTTGATACCACTCTGTCACGACCCGAACCTGCCCTCGTAGGTTAAGGACATAACCGGCCAGTAATCTTGAGATTACCTACGGCCTCAAACCAAAACGAATGTATTTTAACAGAGTTAATGGGGGCCAAACGGAAGCAATTCAAATACTTTGTCCATAGAACTGTGCTTACATGGCACATCCAAACAACCAAACATATATACATTAATAACTCACAATAGAAATACAGTAGCGTAAGTTCTATACAAACAGGATCATCCAAAAGCTAAGTCAACCGATGAAAACTATATACAGACATATGCAAAGTCCTCGCCAACAAGACAAAAATAACATAGCATAGCAGAAAGGCAAAGACGAGTCTCGTGCGTGAGATATTAGGGCTGACTCTCCAAAACTCGGTTGTTCCACACAGACTTCACTGGGGCTGGGTTTGGACCTCTCTTGGCTCACCTACAAACACATGAATGAGCGTGAGTGATAGCCCAGTGAATAATATTAAATAAAAGAGTTATACAAACGGTATGTAGAACAACATACTCCGAACGGCCTTGGGCCCAATTCATATTTCTATTTAACACTTATATACACAATTTAAGCCAAGTGACTGTGGTTTCAAACATACTGGCCTTTGGCCCATTTATCTTTTATTCCTGTCAAAACGGTCTCTGGCCCACTCATTTATGTCAAAACGGCCTTTGGCCTATCCATTCATGTCAAAACGGCCTTTGGCCTATTCATGCATGTCAAACTGGCCTCTGGCCCATTCATGCATGTCAAACTGGCCTCTGGCCCATTCATGCATGTCAAACTTTCATTTGTGTCAAAACGGCCTTCGGCCCACTCATTCATGTCAATCGGCCTTCGGTGAAATCATTTATGTTAATCGGCCTTCAGCCCAATCATTTATGTCAATCGGCCTTCGGTCCAATCGTTTAAGTCAATCGGCCTTCGGCCCAATCATTTATGTCAATCGGCCTTCGGCCCAATCATTTATGTCAATCGGCCTTCTGTCTAATCATTTATTCTTTTCAAAATGGCCTCTGGCCCATTCATTTGGTATAGCAAATATTGTCCACCAATCGAATACCAATCATTTATACAACTTACATGGACGTAAGCAATTGGACAATAACACATTTCAGATATCTTTGTTAGATATTACTCACAGTGATCGGCTGATTGATTTGCCCTGGAGCTTGACCCTGCACATCACATAACACATATGGGTCACAACCGATTCAATCCGTTCTTAATTCACATATTCCTCTTTATGCTTAATTCTTATTCTTCTAACTTATTTACAATGCTCAATGTATGCCTAAGAATACTTAGAAGTGAAAGGGAACGGAAAACGGAACATAGAATGCATAAGGCAAATTTCAGAAAACAGGGTCCCCGCTCGAGCGTGGACTTCCCCACTCGAGCGGACCCAATTGGTCTGCAAAAGTGCTGGTTGCATCAAATTCACGCTCGAGCGTGAACTCTGGTGCTCGAGCGGAAGGTTTGTCTACATAGCTCCCCGTTCGAGCGTGGATTTCCCCGCTCGAGCGGACCCATGCCTGCAAAAAATGCTGGGAGCATGAATTCCCTGCTCGAGCGTCGGTTCCCCCGCTCGAACGGACATCATAAATTCTGGGTTTTCCAGAATGGTTTCTTGAGTTCAATTTCGACATTTCAACCACATTTCTTGCATATTATGGCTCTAATTTCACACATACATATACCCACATAATACCAACACCAAATCATAACACAATGAAGCTTCATTTCTTAAATTACTTACATGCATGCCTCAAATTAACCCAAACTCATCACCAATATATCAAATTCAAACATGCAAAGCTCATACCTCCATGATCTACTCTTGTATGTGAGAAATATTCATTCATATCAATTTAATTGGTGAAAAGATGATCAAATACATGGATTTCAAACAAGATTCAACATAGATTATGTACATTATGTTCAAATATGGAAATTCATAGCAATTTCCTACATGCATGCATCTATTGGCTTCAAATACAACCAAATCAACTCAATTTCCTTATAATCAAACTAATCCAAGTTCTAGACCATTAATCAAACTTGAATTCACAAGATTACAACTAATATTCACAAATTCACTCATCTAGGAGCTTCAAACACCCAAGCTCTAGTCAATTCTTGAGCTAAATCTTCAAATCCCCAAGTTTGAGCCAAAAATTACACAATTCTCTCCCTCTCTCTCTCTATAGCCGGCCCTCTCTCCATCTTTAGTTCCATCAGCCAAATGAAGTTATAAGGAGAGAATAGAGGGTGTAGTGCCTCTATTAAAAGCCCCTCTATTTATATTATTTTAATATCAAATAATAGAGCACTAAGTCACTAATTAAATCAATTTAATTTGATCCGAATCAATTTTTAATTAAATTTTCCCGTAGGCTCTAAAATTACGCTAATCACAATGGCGTAATCAATTTCGGGTTTCGTGGTCGATAATGCCTTCAATTTAATTTTCAAAACAGATAATGAAACAGATATTCTTACGATGAATAGATGGAAACTCGAAACCGCATATATTCACATAATTGGTACACAAAATCACATCAGACACATAATCAAATTCATAGTAAGGATCAATTAGCATAATACGGAATGGGGTTATCACACCTTATGCACCACACACTTCCCACTATGCCAGCGTAACACCAGATGATTATATATGTAATATATATTATTTATATATATGTAATATACATAATTATTTTTATTGACATAATTTATGTGAAAATAAATTATTTAGTAGCAAAATAAAAATACAAATTTAACTTTTAGCGACCAAAATAATTTTGGTCGGCGAAGAGACTTTTGCGCTAAAAAAAAACCACTTTTTGCTACTAAATTTGTTTTTAGTCGCCAATTGTATACTTTTTGGCTACTAAATTTTTTTTAGTAGCCAAAAAACTGACTTTTGGCTACTAAAAAATGTTTTAGTCGGTAAAACCCACATAATTGGCGACCAAACTTAGAATTAGTAGGCAATTGTAAACTTTTTGGCTACTAAATTTTTTTTAGTCGACAAAAACTGTCCTTTTGGCTACTAAAAATGTTTTAGTCGGTAAAACCCATATAATTGGCGACCAAAATTATAATTAGTCGGCAATTGTTGACTTTTTGGCTACTAAATTTTTTTTAGTCGGCGAAAACTATACTTTTGGCTACTAAAAATGTTTTAGTCGGTAAAACCCATATAATTGGCGACCAAACTTATTTTTAGTCGCCAATTGTGGACTTTTGGCTACTGAATTTGTTTGGTCGCCAAAAAGCTTCACAATTGGCTACTAATTCTTTTTTAGTCGCTGAAAGCTATTCTTTTTTAGTCGCCAAAAAGCTATACTTTCAGCGACCAAATTCTTTTTAGTTAGAAAATTTGGTCACCAAATGTGTTTTTTCTTGTAGTGTATGAAATTATTTAAATGAAACAATTTTGAATATATGTCTTGGTGATATTTATCAGACGATGAGACAATGAAAGAAATAATGCCACTCACTTAAATTACTCTATATATATTATCAAGTCAGGTATGAGTTCTTTTTATTAATTTAATATCTACAAATAAAAAAATTAATTATATAAATATCACCGGGAAACCTGATTATTTCTGACAGATAAAAAAATGATTTTGACCAGAAAGATTATTTTCTTACCGGTCAGAAACATATTCAGGCCAAGTTTGGCATCTACTAAATAATACAAAAAGTCAAAAAGTCACATCATGATGCTCCTGCACCCCTCCTATCTTTCTCTCTTTATTGGTGTAATGTGTTTCGTACTTTGTACTACATTTTCATCAATGAAGTTCCTTTTTTGCTGTTCAAAAAAAAACAAAAAGTCAAAAAGTCACTATCCTATTTAAGTCACATCATCTTATTTAAATCACATCACCTCTCTAACACATCACATCAAACCCAATCCATATAAGCCAATAAGTCAAAAAGTACACTTTTTTAGAACATCCCAAACCAACCCTCAGTGTTGTGATTTGAAAGAAAAAATTGTGTAAATATAGTACTGCTGCAAAAATATATCAACATACTCACAAATCTTATGTGAGCCCTATACTAAAGCTTAGTTTGACAATTTCAAAAAAAGTCAAAAAGTCACATAATTTTATTTAAATTACATCATCTTATTTAAGTTACATCATTTCTTTTTTACATTACTTCAAATTCAACCCATATTTTATAAAAAGTTAAAAAATATACTTATTGAGGTAATTTGGAATGATCTAAATAAGTGTACTTTTTGACTTTTTATAAAATATGAGTTAAATTTGAAGTGATGTGATAAAGAGGTGATGTGACTTAAATAAGATAATGACTTTTTAACTTTTTAACTTTTTTAAAGTACCCCAAACCAAGCCTAAATAATAATAGGACTCACAATGAGCGCTTGTTATATTTGTGTGTATTAGTATTGGTAGTTAACTGTGATATAATTATAAATGTGTTAAAAAGCCTTTGATTATTTCTTTACTGCATGCATTGTTTAAATTGACAATTTAGCATTTGTTTGAAGAAATTAAAATTTATAAAGTTTTACGTAAGGTTGACTAAAAATTATAAAAGGATTAATCATAATAACAATTGAAAAAGGGATCGAAAATCTTAACTAGTAAGTTTCATCTTAAAAAAAAATGAAAAATAGTCTTAAATAAAAATTTTACAAAATAAAAGTTTTTGAAAAAAGGCCTCATTTAATTTTGTGCCCGAAAAAATGTTGGCCACCTTGGGACTTTGAAGCCCAATGTGACCCAATTCAATTATTTGTTAAGGATTAATTACATTTGACCCACATTATTAAATCTTAACTACTCTTTTTTAACTTTAAAATTGTATTTAAACTACTCAATTATTAAAAAATTGTACAAAGACTCACTTTTGAGGGAAGTGAAAGTGAAACAATTTTGATAGTTTTAATTGTCTGATTTAAAGTTGAGGGATAAGATGATATTTAATTATAATTAAAAGAGTAAAGTATAATTTACCCTTAATTTATGGTTCATATGTAAAATTTACTTTTTAGCCTCATTTTTTTTATGATTTTTTGGTTTCTAACTTTTCCAAAACATGACTTGGGTGATCATGAGGACAAACCTTGTTTGACAACTTAATATTTTTGTTTAAAAGTTAAAAAATTATTAAAAAAAATTAAAAAGCTAACTACCTATATCAAAAAAGTCAAAAATTTTATTTTCTCTATATTTTTTGTACATCTTTTCATAAAAAAAAAAAAAAATCCTAAACATACTATGCTAGTTTAGAGTTTCAGGTTCAAATTTGTAGAACAACATCAAATTTTCCTAGTTTAGAATTTGCATGTAAGTGTGATTAATATTATAACGATTGATTGTACTTCATTACATAACGATCCTCTTTATTTTATAGATAAAATGAAAACATCAAAATGAGTGCTATCATCAAATATTTAGTTTAGATTAAGAACAGTAACAAAACTTTTAAAACTTAAAAACAGTAACAATAGATTATTTTTTAGGAAAATTTATCCATGAATTCCATATGAGAGAATGTTGATCAATTTAGTTTTAAGAGGTTTCTTATGAACCAATTAGTCCTTTTTGTTTTTGAAAGGTGTGTTTATTTGATTTTGTGTCATTTGAGTTTAAGTAAGTGCCTTTTTGTGATTCATATTTCCGATTTTGTGATTTGTTTTTGGGATGAGAATAGAAATGTGAGGTGTGAAAGAATTTTTTTTTGGGGGGATTGGTGATTGAAATGTTGATTGTTGAGCATGGAAATCTACGTTTATGATAATTTGGTTTTCCTGTATTACATTACAGTGTTACGTTTTAAAGCAGTATATCAAGGAGTTTTTGTGTGTTATATTGATTGAAGTGTTACATTTGAGAAAAGTACATTAAGAAATTTTTTTAGAATATTAAATTGTTACATTTGAGAAAAGTACACTAAAAAGTTTTTTAGTATGTTGAATTAAAGTATTATATCAGAGTGTTACGTTTGAGAAAAATACACTAAATGATTTTTTTTGAAGTGTTATTTAGTAATTTCTACATTATAAGAAAACCTACATTTGTCCCTCAATACATAGCACACGTGCATTAATACTTGGTCATTTATGTAATTAACATTAAAATGAGACCTTTCGGTCCATAAGAAAAAATAGAGGATCAAACAGTTCATAAAATCATTATTTAGAATTTATTGATATTTCACCCTATTTTTTATTTTAATAACGTGTTGCAACTTTATAAAATGAAATAGATATTCCCATTTATGAAATGGAAATGAAAATCCTATTACGATATATATATTGTAATAAAAGAACTTTCCAAAAACCCTAACAAATGTCACGCTCAAAATCGCCAGATAAGAAAGAAACAATTAACAAATGACAGGCTTAGGAAGAATTGATATGTTTCTTTATTTTATTTCAATTCATTTTATTTCAATTCATTTTATTTGTTTATTTATTTATTTATTTTGGGTGTGTGTAATTGCGTGAGTTCACATGAGTGTGTATATATGATAAAGGAGAGGATTCTATAAGTGGCCTCCACACAAAACAACTCATAAAATATGACCCACAAATCATGCGTCTAACAGCTCAATTAGATTTGGTGCATGGCAACTCACTATATACTAATTAATATTTATATATCTATATATAGATATTAAAATATCACGAAATTCTCTGAATCTACGGCACTGTCTGGTTTAGATATCAAAACATAGTTCCACCACTGATTTGAGTGTGGTATTTGGTTGCAACTTTCAAATCATAATTCTACACTTATTTCTCAAAACTCATTTCAAACTATAATTATTACTTTTCAAAACTCACAACCAAACACGTAACTTAAAACTCTTTTCAAAACTCAAAAACAACTTAATTTTTATTTTAAATATTTTTAATTTTTTTATTTCAAATATTTTATTTTATTTTATAGGAATATTTTCAATATTTTAATTTTCATAAAAATATTTTAATTTTAATATTTTGATATTTTAATTTTTAATATTTTGATTTTCGGAATATTTTTAATATTTTATTTTTCGAAATATTTTTAATATTTTAATTTTCTAAATATTTTTAATATTTTTAATGTTTATATAGGCCTAAAAAATGAATTGACAGAAAAATTAATTGACATAGAAGTTATTTGAAAAAAAAATTATTCAAAAAAATTACTTAAAAACAATTAATTGAAAAAAAAAATCATTTTTTTATTTGAATATTTTAAAAATAGTTTGGTTATGACTATTGATCAAAAATACGGATATCGAGTTATGAGTTGTGTGTTTGATTATCAATTATAGGTTAAATTAAGTTTTGAAAACTATTTTGAAAACTCCTCACCAAACAAATTTTATTATTTCACATGTCACATCAAACTTTCAAAACTCAATTTCACATATAATTCAACACTCTATTCAAAAATCATAACCAAACAAATTTTCTACACTCAAATCATAATTCCACAACTCACAAACTCAAAATACAACTCATACTCTAAAAACATATTTACAAAACTCTACCAAACGCAACCTACAACTTCAATATCGAGTACAATAAATATACATTCACAAAATTTAAGCATATATTTAGCAATTAATGTATTGTTAAGATTGAATTTTGGTATGGTGAAATTTACGCCTTAACGGTGTATTTGGTTGGGAAATTTAGATAAGGATTTGGAAATGGAATTGGAAAAGGTGTGTGAAGCTAGGTAAGATGTAAATATATTTTATTCACATTTTACTTACCTTTTCCATTTCTCTTTCTAAATTCCTCATTAAATCCCCTAACCAAAGACAGTATAAATAAATTTTGATTGAGCAATGGTAGAGGGCCCAAATTCTGTGGCTCAAATGTGGCTCAAATGGCCAAAATGACGTCGTTTTGAGTACAAAACAACATCAAAATGGCCAAAACGACGTCGTTTTGGCCATTTGAGCCACATTTGAGCCACAGAATTAGGGTCCCCAAACATTTTTCATTGTTTTATTAAGTATTTGGGTCAGGCAGAGAAGAAATTGGACGGTTTAGTTTGTTGTGTGGACTTTTTCACGAGCTCATCCCAATGATTTAAACTATTTATTTTCATATGGTTCGTTGAGAAAAATATTCATATAAAAAATCAAGTCGATTATAGCAGCTTCATCTGATTTCATTTGTCTAAATAAAATAGATAGACTATTTTTAAAATCATATTATATCAGTTAATTATATTTAGACAAATGTGATCAAATCAAATATCGATATTCAATCAATCTCATTTTTAGTATAAATAATTTACGAGGGCTCTTCAAAGATGAACAATTTAAATTGGTAAGATAGATCCAATGTAGGCATATAATAAGCTGGACTAGATTGTTCAGTTGGTTTGCCCAATTAAAAAAGATCCAGTCCCTAAATATTTAACTCAGCGGGAGAGAAAAATATGTATAGGATTTGGTTTTAAAAAAGGATTGTGAAGTTTCTCAGTTTAATATGATTTGGTTATGAGTCCGAGAATTGTCATTTCTTCCTAGAAGACAATCCCTATATATGAAACTGTTATAAGATTTCTAGAATCTATAATTTAAATGTTGGTCCAACATTAATTATATAATTCTTTATTTAGTTTGCCTTCCTAAATATAATATTGCTCAAAGATTATTTTAATCCTTTTTTTAAAAAAAGTATTATAAGCTAATAACATCATGGACTAGAACTAAAAGGCCTGACGGTTGTTGTGTGTTACAAGGTACAACAGTTCTATTATGACGAGTTTTAGGGATTTTTTTGATGTCTATTTTGATAATTTAAATTGTTTATATTATAAATTATTAAGTAATATAAAAAATCAAGTTAATTAGATATTCATAATCCTACAATCAAGTCCTATATATTTTTTTAAAAACATTAAATTTATGTTAACCATTTATGTTTTTTTTTTTTTTAAAAATGTGCTCTTCTTATGATAATAGAGATATCTAATTAATTTAATTTTTTATATAAATAAAGTATAAATAATTTAAATTATCAAAAGGACTCTAAATAAATTTTTAAAAGCCTACACAGTTGTCTTATAATCTTACATGACCATGATAAACTAACTAAATGATGAAATAAATATCTAAAAAAAAAAAATGATGAAATAAGATGATGTCCCTATGATTTACCTGACAAATACTTGAGATTTCTAGGTCAAGAAACTTTATATTTATTTATTTTTATTTTATATCAGAGGCTGTCGCTTGAGAATCTTGACCCAGGTATAAGAGTTATGCTCAATTGAACTGTTTCAATATATTTATATTTTTATAGACATATTAACCACCAACAATTCTTTATTTTAAAATTTACCTACAGTGACAAAAAAAAAAAAAGTTGATTTTTATATGATTTAATTATTAACAAATTAAAAATTGATACGTAATGCGTAATGTCATTATGGATCAAATTACAAAAAAATTTCATAGATGTCAAATATTTTTCTTATTTTTATCTGGTCCCAAGTTATTAGAGGGAGATCTCTTGCAGTAAAAAATTGGATTGGAGGTCGGTATTTCAGCCAGTGAGATCTCACACGGTTTTTCTTTCGCTGATTCGAACCATTTATTTTATCGGGCATTTTGTATATTTTATCAACACAAAAAAAAAATTGATTCGATAATTGTAACTTATTTAATTTGTTATGTTTGTCACAAAAAAACAATATGGCTTATTTTTAAAAATACAATTATCATTCATTTTTTTGATGATAAATACGATAAATTAAATATGTTACAATTATTGAATCAAACTAATTTTTTATGTGAATGTAATACACGAAATATTCGATAAAATAAAAAATTTAAATAATCAAATTGGGACAAGTAATGGATCTTACGAGGCCAAACACGACCATCCCGTCCAGATTTTGGACTTGAGGGGCCTCCGAATTTATTCCTATCTTAAGAAATGGTCGGTTTTTCTTTCTTTCTTTCCTTCTCTCTCTCTTTTTTTTTTTTTTTTTTTTTCCGTAATTTTAAATTTCCATTTGTAATAGGGTTTCTCTTTGTTATTTCATATATTGACTTTTAAAAATAAAGACAGTCCCTTTCAAAGTCCTAGTCTCCAAAGTCCATAACTAAATAATAATAATAATAATAATCATCGTGCAAGTTATGGAAGTTCACAAAATGAGCCAAAACAAGTGGGGAAAAAAATAGTATGAAATCAAGTACAGTACATAATATATAAATAAATAAATGTGTATAAAAGATATGTATAGAGAATCTATATACAATCTGATCCAGCGATGCAATAATTTACTAGGGTGCAAAACAGCTTATAAAAGAGTGTTGGAGATCTCTGGTACTACTACAGCAACCTAGCTGTTTGCAAGAAAATACAAAGTTTGCAGAGAAAGAGAGTTTTTGTGAAGTCTGTTAAGCAATTCTCTCTCTCTCTCTCTCTCTCTCTCTCTCTCTACAATCTGTCTCTGAAAAAGAAAAAGAGAAGATATGGGTAGCAGTTATTTTGGGGAGCCAAACCTAGGAAATGAAAGATCATCAAGGAGAGGGAAGAAGAGTAATTCAGACAAGCCTAGGCAGCCTCAAAGAGGACTTGGTGTTGCTCAATTAGAGAAGATCAGACTCCATAGCCAAATGGGTTGTACCTACCTTCCTCCTCCTTCCCTTCATGCTCCCAATTATCCTACTAACCTCAACCAGGTCCCCCCCCCCTCTCTCTCTCTCTCTCCCTTCAGTATTGGCCTAAGATTTTTGAAGTTTTGGACATTAAAATGAATTTTTATTTTATTAAACTTCTAAAAAATTCCGATTATATTAAGTATTTTTTAATTTTTTTTTGTTGTTGATAGATCTCAATAACTGATTGAGTCGCATAATGGTTGAGTCACCTCTGTCTCTCTCATTTTGTGGAGTATTATTGTTTGTTTAAAATTGTCATGGATATTTATTATTAACATACATGCAGGAGGATATGAGATTACAAACACCCTATTCATCATTGCCATCATCATCAGCTTCCTTCTCTTATACCACATCATCCTCATCCTCATCTTCTTATGGTTTCCATGGCCAACAAAACATCATGGTATGTTGACTAACTTAACTTGCTATTTTTAGGGGGATTTCAATGTAATCTCTATCATATTTTAATATATATATATATATATATATTTTTTTTGTCATATACTTTTAATTTTACAATTTAAACGACATGACAAGATTAAGAGAGTAAAACAGAAAGTTGAATAGAGAATAATAATAGATGATCCCAATTATTTATTTTTTATTTTAGTTTGTTCATGGTCACATTTGTCGAAATTCGTGTCATGTAAAACCTAATTCTGACTATAGTGCCTCCAAACAAGAGAGAGATCTAGGGTGCACTAAACCTAATCTTGTGATGCTTTTGCTTAAATGATAGTTCATGCCCATCATCTTCCCTGCCAAGACTATGTGATCAAGGTACCTAGCTAGTTAATTACACAAAGTACCAACAAATTTTTATGATATATATAATCTTAGTTGTTATCCCAATTTTCAGTAATTATGTATAACATTTTCCACCTTGAATAGGACCTTCCCATTTCTTTGGAAGTTTTCCAAACTTAGAAATTGATATTAAACCTAGACACTTGCTCCAACCAAAGATTCCTCACTCCTCTACATTCTCCTCCTCCATTGGCATCGGATTTCTTTGTCCTAAATCCATCTGTCTTTTTATTCCAAAATACTTACATCCATTGAATTATGTCTCAAAATTTCTCCATCTCAAAATTTTCACATGATTTGACAGTTGTGAGTGTATTATGACATGATGACAAGAGATTTCAGAACAAAAATCATTGGCCTTCTCCTCCCCATCATCACCGTCCTAGTTGTCACTTGTGTTAGCTGCAAGAAACAAGAGAGAGTAGGAAATTGGATTCATTTTCCTTTTTGCTGCTGATCTGTTTCTTTCTTTTTATCTTTTTCCTTCTATTGACTAAAGATTTATTATTCTATGTTGATTTGCCCCATAGATTTGTGCAGTAACTAAATCTGTCAAAGTTGACTTTTATTGCAGATGGGGTTAGGTGACTTAGAAAGACCAAATATGGGATATGGTGATTCCCATCCTAGAACAACAACAAGGTATAGTTAAATGTTTCCTAACCTAAATTGTTGTAGTAACATAGGGTCCTCCATGAAGAGACTGATTTCTTATCCTCTTTTAAAATTTAGCTTTTAGAATTCAACAATGATACATGCATAGAAAGTTATCTGGACAGAATGCACCAATTTCTCACATCTTTTTGGCATATAATTGTGAACAGTTTGTGATACATTAGTGCATCATGTGCGCAAAAACCTTCTATGCGCATAGGGTTTTTGTTTATAATTTTCTTTGATTGAAAATTGAATTTGTGATGGATATGTGAAATTCATTGAAACAGATGGAACCCTGGCAATGACATGTTAGTGACCCAACAATTTGCACAACCCGGCATGGAAAGACACTTTCTGAACCAGCAAGTTGAGGTACGCATAACTTCTAGAGTATATTTTTGTTGATGTTTGATATGGGTCAATATATGATTGTCCTTGTATGGTCTATACCGATACATTCCATTATTTAAAACACTGTAATAAATATAATTTATATGAAAATAACACATTCTTTCCCACAATTTATGATATAGAATTCACTTCAAAACAAGAGAAAGAAAGACAGGAGTGATTCGATAGGCTCTGGCAGTCAGAATTCCGAAACAAGTGACACTCAAGAACTGGATTTGGAGCTTAGACTTTCTCTTTAGACTACAACTTTATGCGATTCAATGTATGGATTCACTTTTTGTTTTTTCTTGTTTTGTTTTTGTCATCTTACTTATGTTTTGAAAATTCGACATAACAAGTTGAATCTACAAAGTTGAACAAGAGCAATTTGATGGACTTGTATTAAAGTTCTATTTGGGAGGACTCTCTAGTCTAATGAAAATTAAATTGACTTCACTTAAAAATGATGAAATTTGGTTGTCACATTTTGAACACTGTATAGATGTGACAATTGTTTGTTCTTGAAAGAATGGAGACAAACAATGTTTGTGCCTAGAAGGGGAGAATAAGCTAAACAGTAACTACTTAAGTTGCTCTTACCACTTTTTTTATCAATATATCTTGTTAACGTGAGTTAATAATTTTTTTTTTTTTTGTGGATAAAAAAATTAAAAATAATAAAGCAATGGATTAATCAATTCAATTGCTAGTTCTAATATATCAATGAAGCATGACATCCACATACAATTTCGCAATGATGGAAACCAAGATAATAGAGACATTGTAATATAAGTGGAAAACTTTGTGAACAACAATCGTTGCAAGAAAATCCATGAGTCACCCTACCACCAAGAGTATTTTCTCTAGAAGAAGAGATAACATACAATAATAGATAACCGACTTACAACTCAAGTTCAGTTTTCATTTGCAAATGGCTTCGACCTATTGGCCTTCTCTTGTTTAAATTTTGTCCACCAACTATTTGGTTGTCAATAAAGTGCCCTTCGAGCAGTCTTTGAGCAAGGCTCTTGATTGTTTCCCCTCAACCCTATTTTGGAGAATTTTAACTAGAAATCATATAGGATAAACTACAGGCAATTTAGATGAATTTGAGACATGTAAAATATGGGTCCTAAACTAATGCAACATGCAAATGCAATTATACCTCATGAGCTCTAAAAGTCTTCAATATTTAACACTTGGACACACTCTTACCTATACTTTGAACCTAGACCACCCTAGCATATGTTTTGTCTATAGACATTGCCAACACGCTAAATTACTAAGAAATTGAATTTTCTTAGTAAGAGACAATATATATATATATATATATATATTTTTATCAGCAAAAGAGAAAATGCTTTATTGATTAAAGGAATGTACAAAGTACAAGACATACATCAATAAAACGGGCTAGAGCAAAAAGCGTCATAGCTGAGAAATTGAATTTTCTTTGTACGAGACAACATTGCTTTAAACAATTCAATGTATGCATTTGCTTTTTGTCATCTTTCTTATAGTTTGAAAGTTCGGCCTAAGTGGTTGGATTTGCAAAATGCACAAGTTGACTTGATGGACTTGTGTTATAGTCTCATTTGGATGGGTTCTTGTGCAATGGAAATTAAATTTTCTTCATGAAATAAACTGTGAAATTTTCTTGTGATATTTGGAAAAACTGTATCTGAGAATATCGTTGTTCTTTCACTTTCAATTTTTGTTTTCCATTGAGGTCTAGCAGACAGCATCTAACAATGATAAAAGCTTTTCATGGATGCAACTTTATTTGATTCATGAAGTTTTGGAATTTGCTTTTCATGAATTAACTTTATTTGATTCATGAGTCTTGGAATTTCTCTATTCTAGGTTCATGAAGTTTTGGAATTTCTTTAATTCTCACTACTATTAAGTTCAACAGTATTAACTTTAAAAAAGATGATAAAAGAGACCACAAGAATAGAACATGAATAAAAAAAAAAACGTTGACATGGTAGATGTAAAGAACAATCTCAAAAATTGCAAATCATTTATCCCTATCTTTACGGATTTTGTTGTTTATTTTGGGGGCAATTTAAATGTTTAGTTTCTCTACTTTGCCTCTTGTGTTAATTAAGTCCTTATAATTTTAAATATATTAATTTTGTCATTAAAATTTTCACATTATTTCAATTTACTCCAACTCATGTCTCTTTAGAAATTAGACTGAAATCAAAGGATAAAATAGTCTATTCACTCTTCTTAAAGTGATTAAAGGATTAAACTCCAATTTGAAATGGCTAACTGCTATTTGATTGAACCATATTTTGCATTTATTTATGTCCAGTTTATTGACGGATGTTATCAATTAGACTAAATTATTATAATAGGAAAAATTAAAAGAAAATTTTAAAATAAATTTAAAATTATAGAGACTAAATCGGTACAAAAGGCATATCCTTTATTTCCATGAAAAAGTTGTTATATAATTAGACACTGCATAGCTAGCCCTGCAGTGTATTGGCATTTTCCCAAGACCTAGACGAATGCTATATATTAGGCTGATCATTCAAATAAAGTGTTACATAATTCACCAAGAAATGTGCTTTTGCCTCTTCATTTGAGCAACAAGATGTTTCTTTGGGTAAACTAACATTTATCACCACTTTCGTGACATGAAAGTTGACGGAGGAAATGATATAATTTAATCAACAACACTGTACATGGGACCACGATTAACAAAATTAAACCATTAAAAGAACCTCTCTAGAAATAGGTGTAAAGCTATATCTTATCTTCGGACACGGGATGATACTGTACCTTATGGCACAGTAATCCTGTTGTGAGGGTTATTAGGAATTTTTTCTGAACCTATTTTAATAATTTAAACCGTTGATATTATAGGTTTCGTTGAACATATCATTTATAAAAAAATCAAGTTAATTGAACATTTATAATCCCATAATCATGATCTCTTGCTTCTAAAAAAAAATATTAAAATCATGTGAATGATAATATTACTAAGCCATTGCAAGTAAAATGCTCAATTGCTTAGTTGAAGTCTCGAGCACAGTCAACCCCACAGCTCAAGATATGTACCAAGAAGCTTAAACAAATGTAGCCAAACAAACGCCGACATCTTGAGCATTGCTCATGTCACCACGTGGGTGAAGAAGATTTGGATAGATATAAGATGGAGAGAGATACAATTGTAAAGTAGTTAAGTAAGTGGTTAGAGTTTGTTATCACAAAATCTAACAAACATCTTGTATAAGTAAGTGTAAAAACAAATCATTTGATCATTGAGAATAGAATTTGATTTCTTGTTATGGTATTAGAGCCATAGAAGGTCTTACGAGCAAGGTTCAATCATGGCGATCTCATCTTCTTCGTTATCAATTCTCAAGATATTTCACCAAATCTAAGTCTTCTTGTTTCCAATTTCAATTCACTACTTACGAACTTGATTCTTCAAACTTCTTGATTTGGAAGAATCAACTTTATAACGTTCTTCGTGCTATAGATTTCTTGATTTGGAAGAATCAACTTCATAACGTTCTTCGTGCTATAGATTTCTTGATTTTGTCATTAGATTAGTGCCTTGTCCTACCTCAGAAAAGCTTGATTCCTCTGTGAAAACAGTGCAAAATCCAGATTTTGCAAAATGGAAAACAATCGATGCACATCTTCTCAATTGCATCACTTCAACTCTCTCTCTCTCTCTTTTCCTATATTTCTTCGATTCTTCATCATCAACATTGCTTCCAAGTTTGGAGTGCTTTAGAAAAGAGCTATACTTCATTGTACCGTTCTCACATTTATTAGCTGAAAACCAAATTGCAATCAATCACGAAAAAAGGATTAACAATGGAGAAGTATTTGAATCAGATTAAAGAGATCTCTAATCAGCTTTATCTTGCTTTTTCAATGGTTGATGAAGAATACCTAGTGCTTCTTACTCTAAAAAAACTACCTGATGAATATGATGCTCTTAAGACTGTTATTTATGCTTGAGTCTGTGTTCTCTTTTGTGTTCAGAAGCAATTTGTGTTGAGAATAAAGCAAAACTTGCTCTTCACAATGAATCTTTAGTTGCATATTCTACAATCAAAAACTCTGAGACTTCTTCATCTTATTCTCAGTATTCTAAGACTCATTCATATCTACATTTAGGATATACAGGTCGAAATTCTTTTCAAGGCTCTAGAGGTGGAAGGTTACGGAGGAGGAAGATCAAATACATCTAGCAGAGGTCAATATGAAGGCCATGGAGGGCATTACTTTAGTTCTAATTCTAGCAGTCATCACATTCTCCTTTACCCTTTCAATCATCTCTTGGTTCTTTATCTTAGTCAAGAAATTATTCAGCCATGACTAAACAACATTTAGTTCTCTCTTGTTATGGCCCAAACCCGCCCCTATAAGTTTAGCGTCGTAACCGGTCAGTAATCTGTGATTATCGAAGGCCTGTTTAACAATAATGACAATAATACAATATAGAGGGGCTGGCAGAAGCCAATCAATAATAATATACATCGTTCAATGAGCTGTGAGGACTTGAATAGAAATAAACTTTCATTTACATAATTATATATACAAACACTTAAGTCTATAACACACATGTGTACATAACAAAACATAAGCTAGGGAATTAAACCCCATTGCCAAAAATAGTTAACAAAACTCAATAAACATTCTTTTCTCATAAACAAAATGTCAAAAGGGTGGATTTGAATCACCCAATAAGCCTTGACATGCAGTGGATCGGAACCTCGCAGTGAGGCATAGTAGTTGGCTTGACAAAAATAGGGTTCGGGTCAACACCGCTAACTCTAATCCGGTGCCCAATCACGTACATATATAATAAACAATGAGCTAGAGCCTAGTGAATAACATCAACGTAAAGGGGTTATGAATGAGGTCCTCACAATATTTGAAACAATCGATTATCAATAGATTATTTTTTCAATTAATAGCTTGTGTTAATCAATCATTTAATCGTTCAATTTAACAATCATTCAGATTCATATAAGTCATATATGGTACATCCAATAGCAACAATACAATTGGTCTTAAAGACTAAACAATCAATTGATGGCCATCAAACAATAGACAATAGTTCCAAGAATTGGAATTGATAGAGATCTCTGTAACAATAACAATATGCTATGGATACCACGATGTAGACGTCCCCGAACGCCCCGGGAGGGAAATCCCGTTTTGTTCATGTGGGCTCACTACAGTTCGGACTCTCAAATTGTCACGGTTCCTAATTTGATCTTCCAAAGTGCAACGCAAGACTGATAAATCACCAAAGAGTCCAAAGCTGGCAAATCGTTTTGAAAAATAGATTTTTAGAAACAAGTGCCAAACATGGACTGCTTTGCCAGATATAGAGTCGCTACTTAAATATTTTTTATGGGGGAATTTAGGAAACCCTGACTCGTTTGCCTAAGGCCACGTGTCCGTCATCACCAAAGTTGCCTCGGCTCGGGAACTTAGGTACGATTGGGGAAGGTCAGCTATGAGCACCCCCTCTCGCCCGATCAAAGATCGGCCTCTACTAACCATGATATCAAGTTTTGAAAACATTATGTGTTATTATTCCGGTTATTAGCCTAGAATTACTATGTGACACGCACAACACAAAAGTATAGACTAGATTGCCTAATTTGGAACAAAGTATCGCGTATCCATTGTTTGGAAATGATTTGAGGTTTGCTATTCGCAAGTACGCTAAAATATGGATTTCGATGAATTATTCCAATTCAAACAATCCAACTTTCACCCACAGGCATTCATGCAGTAAATCAACTAAGCGGTTAGCCTCATGGCAAGCATGCTTTCATGTTAACATTCACACTCATGCGGGATGCTAAAGCATAAACACTCACCTAGTACTCCAAGCCAAATCAAGGAACATGTTAGTAATCAAATGTATGATCCAAGTCCATGTTAAGATGGCTAATGCATCGCAGGCAAAATGCAGCTAGAATAGACTTGGCTAATCTATGGATAGCATGTGAAATGCAACAGATATCATGTATTCAAGTTAGATTTGAAATACTATGCAGTTAGTATGATGCGCCGAGCCCGGTGCATACAATACTGATGAATGAATGCGCACATGCATAACATAAGGATGCTAATTAAAATATGTCCTAATACTAACCATCAAAGCAGGTAAGTAAAAGGGAGAAAGAAATGGGGGTTGGAAGACATACATCACACACACGCATGCTTATTACACAATTCGCCCTCTCTCAGAGGGACACAAAAGAATAATACAAATTTAACTAACTAACAAGGTAATTAATTAATTACAGACCACTTAACTAGTTAAGCAAATTAACTAAGCTAATAAAGCGGTAAAATAGCCTCGGGAAGAGGGTCCAATGCATGCGTGCTCGGCTTCGCTCGGAAATCCACCACCATGCACAAGCTGCCTTTGTTTACCCTGCTCTGCTCCTCTGAAAATTGTGCAAGTCTCAATGATGCTCCAGAATCACTTCTTGCTCACTGTGGAAGGTCATCGACCAAGAGGAAACACCACCGGCCAGGGGAAACTGGTCATCGACCATTGGTATGGCTCTCGGCCAAAGATATTTAGTCGGCCGGCACTGAAAATGGTCGGTCGACCAGATCTTCCTGCAGAATCTTGTTTTGACAGCAACAGAGGGCAAACAAGGCATGACAATGCATTTCAAAGAAAATGTTTGCACCACCACACTCCTTATCATGTTCATGACTCAAAGGAGGATGACCCTCGACCCTCGGGCCACCAACCACGCATTTCGCTGTATGATGGCCCAAGAAATCAAGTTGTGCATTTTGGTGTCAAATGAAATGCAAACCAAAACAAACAATAGGCCCAACCTCTATCACAATCAATTCAAGAGGCAAGACATGCATGCAAAATGCAACCTAAGCATGCAAGCTAAGTATGCAATATGAGCGTACAAGCAAGTAATGAGCACTAGGCACACAACCTAAGCAAGCAAGCATGCTAGACATGTAACAATAATGCTAATGACCAACATGCAACAACATGTGAAGGGGACTTAGCATAGGAACATGTAAAGCAACTTAACACAAGATGCATGCCAAATGCAACACCACTTGAACATGCAACAACGTGCCAATAGACCAAGTATGTGACAACATGCCTATGGGCCAAGTATGTGACAACATGCAAGGCAAATGTACACACAAGCATTTATGCACACATGATCCAAAACTTGAGCATGAAAGAGTAACTTTTAAGCCCAAAACAGTGGCTAATATGCTAAGCACATCAAAGCAAATGTACATACAAACATGTATGCAAACATGATCCAATACTTAAGCATAGAAAGGGGACTTTTAAGCACACTTAAAAGGGGACAAACATGGACAAAAGGCAAGCATGATAAACTCTGAAAATCATGTTAAGGATGCTACAAAATCAACTAATCAAAACAATCAAAGGATGCAAGCAAGGTTCAAGGCTCAAAGCTATCAAAGGGGCTTAAACCATGGCTGTACAAGGCCAGCCTCAAAGGGACAAAAGGACTCAAAACAGTCCTAAAGCAGACCAAAACAAGGTCAAAGACACACCTAGATGGCATCTAAATGGCCTAAGTCTAAAGGCATGCATGATGACCCAAACATGGAGCATAAAACACAAACCTCTTGAAACACCAAAGGAGCCATAAATGCAAGTATACAAGCATACTATATGGACTGAAATGACATAATTAATGGTTTAAAACCACTGAAATGATGCATGTAGAGCATGTTAGAGGATCCAACACTCAAGGCCTACAAAGGGGGATTGCATGGTAGCTATACAAAGCAAGTCATGGATGACCCAAATGACCAAAATTAGACCTCAAGCACATCAAAACATGCATAAAAGCTTCACAAAGCTAAGCCAAAATCATGCTAAAAACAAGGCTCAAAGCACAACGCATGTTAAGGCAATTTCATGGCATTACAAGACAAGTATGCAAAGCATGCATGGCGTGTCTAAACCAACTTAAAACAGTGCTATATTATGACAAAATAAGCACAAATACCAACTAAGACATGACCAACATGAATTTAAGAAAGGTGCTCACACATGAGGCTAAAATGACAAGTTTTGAAGACAACAAGGAGAGGGGATGACCCTCTCCTTCTTAGGACCTCAAAACACCATCCTTACCACTAAAATCCAAGGATTTCAGTGGTGAGGAGGCCAATACAAAGTGGTCCCGGAGCTCACCAAAAGTGCACAAAAATGAGGCCAAACAAGGCCTAAGAGGGGTCAAACAACCCCAAACCTCAAAGAGACCTGAAACAACTATCAAAAGCAAATAAAAATAGAACTTTTACTAGTTATACACTAAGCCTAAAAACAGATGCAAGGATGGCTAAAAGCTTATGCAAAAATGGGAAATAAAGGGATAAAGTTCTTACCCTTGAAGACCTCTTTCAAGAACAATGCTCCAGCAGCCTCTCCAAGCTTAGATCAACTCAAGAACTCTGAAATAACTCCTTAGTACCTCAGTAGCTAAAGGAAAGTGTAGCACTAGGTGTTTGTATGCAAAACTATGAACAAAACACCTTAAACACACAAAAAATGGAAGGAGAATGAGATATAGAGATAGAATCGATACATAATCCTCTAACCCTAATCTCAGAGCTCTGGAACTTCTTCTGAACCCTTTAGGAGGGAGGAGAAGCCCTCCCTTTATAGAGATTCACCCTTGCAAAGCTTACAAAACAAGCTAAGCAAGAGGAAAATCCCTCCATACATATGGAGGGGATGAATTGTGGATGCCAGCTATCATAGCTGGCATAAAATATCTGCCAAAAGTAGATGAACAGTGATCGGCTAGCCAAAAATGACAAATTGACCAAAACAATGGTCGGCCGACCATAAAGAGTGCCGACCGGCCATTGGCCGGTAGCAACAAAACAGGGCCGGTGGCCTCAAGCCATGGCCGGTGAGGTGTGGGGATGGCCAACAAGCCATTTCCCACCCTCAGAAGTAAAACAACAAGTGTTTGGTGCAAAACCAAACACAAACAGGCAAGTCGAGAGGTCTTGAGGCAAGGCGCGTGGCCGAGACCTCCGAGAACTCAGGACGAACACAAACATGGATGATTACCGAGTGTTCAAACGGTGACATCCAAGTCTTGAGGACGGTCAAAAATGGGGTGTCTATACACGAGTATAGTTCAGAAAATAGGACAATCATTCATCAATAAACATTATCATTTTAGTAAAACAATACCTTTTTATCAATAAGAAAATAATTATAATGGAACATAGCTTTACAACAGTGTTACTCACAGTGGGCTCCTGAAAACACGTGCTACTCGTGCGGCGTCCGACCTAAACAAATAAAGTCGAGCACAAGACAATTACAATCACACTCATATAATTCTATTCAATTCGGTTTCATTCGTTTGATTCAATACACTTATGTAATGCAAATGCATGTTTAAGCACTTTAAAACCATGTAAAGAAGGCTTGGAGGATGGAGAAAAGAAGCAAAAATGAAACCAAAATTTTTCCTGAAATCGCACGTGTGGCAGCCCATTCCGCACGTGCGGAACTGCTAAAAATGCAGCCCGAAAATCTGCTTTGTTTTTGGAATCCTTCCTTTCAAAATCTAACTTCATAATTTGTATAATTCAATCCCCAACTCCTCAAAAATAGTTATGAACTTTAATTTGCAATCGTCAATTTCAAACCATAAATTTATAACAATACTTAATTGTTCAATTTATAACCAAAAATCTTTAAAGCAAATTGTAAAATCTTCAAATGTGTGTTCAAGTATCAACTCAAACTTTTAAATGAGAATTTCTTAGAAATTATGAGAGACCAAGCAAGAATTCATGTATATAAAACAAATTTGTCCATGAGATGATCATATTTCTTGGACTCAAACATTTTCAAGAGCAAAACCACCATTATATATACAATTATGTTCTTTTTCATAACTTTTGAGATTTCCTTCTTAAAGTTCATAAATCATGCAAGAAAACAATTGTTTTGTTCATGGATTCTTGAAAACATTACATGCATGTAAGGATCATGCAACTTAATAGGCGTCTAAACTAAAATTATGCCATGCATGTTAAATGATAGTTAATTCTCACACTTCCTTCATATGAAAACATGTATGTTCTAAGCTCTTAATTTCATGAACAAGACCTCTAATTACTTGTAAATTCATCTCAATTAAACTTGTCTCTTGGAAGATGGTGAGTAGAGGAGCTTTAAGTTCAAGAAATTGGAAAGAAAAGTTTACCTTATTTTGATGATTAAAGAGAATTCAAGCTAAATTCATATCTTCCTCATAGTTCTTCCTTTCTTCCTTTTCTTGTTGAAGTCTCACTCTTAAAGTCTCTCCCTATGTCTTTACATGTTTATCTCAAGGCCATCAAGGTCCACTACCTTTCTTGTATGCAATTGATGAGTAGGATTTTGTTTTGTTTTTATTTTGAGTTCTCATATTCCTAGCCTTACACATATATTAGGCTTAAATTTAATAGGCTAATAAATTAATTTAAATCAAATTCACTCAAATTAATTTACTTCTCATCATCTTATAATCTCAATTACACTATATTAAATTATACTAATGTGAATTAGGCTCTAATTCCTATCCAATTATTTAATTCTAACTTGTTAAAATTAGCGAATCAGACAGATTTAATTTCCATTCTAACCTATATGTTCAAACAATACGATTCAATAAATCTCATAACAATCAATAACACTTAATCACATAATTAACAAGTAGGAATATAATTAATAGTTCCAATTAAGGCTCAATTCAATCACAGACAATTTCAATAAACTGATTTAATTTTCAATTAAATTTCTCAAATGGCTCTAAAAATTCCCATAAGCCCATCCATGTACTCAATTTCAATTTGTGCACCTACTAAGATTGTCGATTTCAGTTTCAAAGTTGTAACCTTAACAAACAATTTTCTAATTTGGATAGATGTGCACAAATTAAATTACTTGACACTTAGTTCAATTAGAATTAACACATAATTAATTAATTAAAATCATGATTAGCAAGTCTGGGTCGTCACACCTTTGATCCATCTGGTACACCATGCTATATTGACTCAACCACTACCAATCACATCACTAATGACATAAGCAATCTAAGTCGCTACCAACAATTAGCAAGGACCATATCAAGTAACTGTGGGAAATGGCCCAAGTATTCCTATTCAACATATAGGTAAAGGCGTATTACCTACTCCACAATACTCCTTTCAACTTCATAATCTTCTTTATGTGCCTAACATTTCATCTAATCTTTTATTTGTTCATCAATTAACTAAGGACAATCATTGCTCAGTTACTTTTGATGCTAACTCCTTTGTTGTCCAGGATAAGCATACGAATCAAGTGCTCCATAAAGGCTCCAATGTGAATGGTCTTCATCATTTTTCATCTGCATCACTTGTACATTCACCTCAGGCTCATATCTCTCTTACTCAATCACAGATTTCATTACCTATGTGTCATTAAAGGCCTGGTCATCCTTCATCTTTGAAATTTCATCATATTGCTAAACATTTACCTACTGTTTTTTCAAATAAAGATTGTAATAAGTTTGCTTGCACACCATGTAATGTTGCAAAGATTCATAGGGTGCCTTTCAAATTGTATAGTTCCATTGTTAAGCAACCATTTTCCATTGTTCATAGTGATGTTTTGGGCCTATTTCTGTCTAAAATTTTGGTTATAAGTACTATTTATTGTTGTTTATTGATGATTTTGCCAAATTTTCTAAAATTTATCCTCTTCATGTTAAAACTAAGGTGTTTTCTATCTTTTTAGTTTTCAAGGCTCCTGCTGAAAATCAATTCTCTACGTCCTTGAAAATTTTGAGGACTAATAATGGCACATAATTTGTTAATAACAAAATGCATGATTATTTAGTTGTTTATGGCATTGTTCATTAACTTGTCCTTGTACACCAGAATCAAATGGCATAGCAGAAAGAATGCACCAATGCATCACTGAGACTGCCATTGCCTTGATTCATTAATCCTTTTTGCCTCTCAAATTTTGGTTTGAAACAATAGCCACTATAGTCTTTCTCATCAATAGGATACCTAGTGTTTCTCTTGGTCACAAATCCCCTTTTCAGCTCATTTTTAATACAATTTCTGAATATGATTTCTTTATAGTGTTTGGTTGTCAATGTTTTCCATGGCTTAGGCTTTATGCTTCCCACAAATTAGAGCTTAGGTCTGCCTCATGTGTGTTCATAGGATATCATCCTTCTACCAAAGGATAAAAAAGCTTAGACCCTATTTCTAGTAACATATTTCTTTCTAGGCATGTTCTTTTTGTTGAAACAAGTTTTCCCTTCTTTGTTCAATCAATTGATTCCTCTTCCTTACCTGCTATTCACTCTTTTTTTCGGGTCTAGGTATTCTTCCCCTCCTATTTCTGCATCTGTGCCAGTTACCTCTGTATCTATGCCAACTACTTCTATATTTGTGCCAGTAGCTTCTGCCTCTATTCCATCTGTCCTCTGTTCTCATTTGTCCCTCCTACCTTTAATCCTGTGTTACACTCTCTCTATCTGTGTCCCCTTCTATATCTAACACTCCTCTTCTTGTGTCCCATTCTATATTTGACATTCCTCTTCTTATGTCCCCTTCTATGTCTGACACTCCTCTTACCATATCTTCTCCTATTCCTATTCCTCTATTCAAATTCATTTACCTCTAATTGAGTCTTCCTCTCCTATTGTGCCATTCTCATCTGTTGTAGTGCCTCATCTTAATATTCATCCTATGATTACTAGGTCCAAGGTTTGTCATCTTTCACAAGCTTCTCCTATTTATCTTTTTGTTACTAAACGTATTACTATTACTCAAGCTTTACACTCTCCCATTTGGACTACTGCTATGGTAGAGGAGTGTCAAGCTTTGCAAAAGCAAGATACTTGGAGCTTGGTTCCTTTTCCTTCCACCAAGACTGCTATTGAATGTAAATAGGTATTTTGTATCAAGAAGAACTCTAATGGAACCACAACCAAGTATAAAGCTAGGCTAGTGGCCAAGGGCTACCTTCAGCAAGAAGGTGTGGATTTCCAACAAACCTTTAGTCCAATTGCTAAACAACCAACTATTAGGATTCTTGTATGCTTGGCCCTTCAACACAATTGGCAATTCAAACAATTAGAAATTTCTAATGCCTTTGTACATGGCAATCTAGAGGAAGAAGTTTATATGGTCCAACGTCAAGGCTTCGTTGATTCTTCACTTCCTCATTATATTTGTAAACTCAAGAAAGCCTTACATGGCCTCAAGTAAGCTCCTCAAGCTTGGTACTCCACATTATCTTCATTTCTTCTTGGACAAAGTTTTCTAATAAGTCAATTAGACTCCTTTTTGTTTGTCAGGAAGACCTCTGCTCATATTATTATTTTGCTCATCTATGTAGATGACATTTTGCTCACTATGAGTGATTCTCAACTGATTTACACTGTAACGCCCCCAAAATAATATCATAAATCCAACTCATAAGCAAAAGGATAATAGATATAAAGTACTTTCATTCATCAGAGTTTGTTTACAAAAGTTAACACATGCATTATACATTTACAAATATTCATCCTGAATCTACAGCATGTGTTGCAGTGATAAAGGAATTACAACTAAACAAACAGTCATATGCCTCAACAGGATTACATCTTTCTAAGCCATTACTTGGTTACACAAAAGTGAGCCTAGCTCAATACAATTTTAACCCTCGGCTATAAAAAAAATATAACAAAAATAAAGAAGCTCTTGCTTCCAAAGTCCCTCCAAGCTATTGCCTTGGTGAAGGTAGGTCACTAGCACCTGAAAATGGTTTTTTCCAAATAGGGTGAGCCAAAGCCTAGTAGAAATAATCTAACACAGTATATGAGATTTAACAAAGATATAAGTACAATGTGTATATACAATGCCGGTGACAAAATCTCCACATTTTATATAACCGAAAGATGCCAAGGTTCATGTCTCAATTCATTTTATTTCAATTCATTTTAAATTCATTTAGTATTCTTAATTCATGAGTCAATTTCATCATTTTCAATAACCCAACTGAGACTACGACTCAGTGGTTTTCTAATTTAATACACTACCACACAAACACTTCAAGTCTGTCATTTTACAAAAATTTTGCCTGCGGGATTGCACCCATGTATACACAAGATTTCGGGACTTTCACTTTAGATACTTCGGTCAACTTAATTTTAATGGATTCCATCCCTTATCTCCTTCTAAACAATGGAGTACATCCTTTTTTTCCTCCCAAACAATCATACATACACAATGTATATAAATCATAGTCATATTCAATGACAACCAATAATAAATTAGTTTCAATTTACCTAATCCTCATACAATTTCTATAACAATCATAGCTATCCTCCACCGATAGCCCAATACAAATATTTCTAAATAGATATAAAATTTTGTCAACAGATACATTATTCAAATTTCCATGGGTGAGAGACAACACATGTCCAACTCCACAATTTACATCAATAGTCATCCAATTTCACATTACCATTATCAATTTCAATTATTTATACAAAATAAGAATTTAATCCAATTAGGGTAAAACTCCCAATTTTCCCAACTATTAACCCAAGTATCAAAATCAATAATTTTGACATAATATAACCTCATATTCAAACTCCATATCCACTTATTTCATATTCACCAAAAACGCCTCTTTTTATTTCACTTCCAAACCCTAGGTTTGTTCAAACTACTCCCAAATCCCACTATTGTTACACAATAACAAATAACTAAGCTAAAAATCATATGAAAGTGTAGAAAATCCCTACCTCAAAGAGAGAAGACGAGCCAAGCAAGAGTAAAACTTCAAAGATGCCGAAATCTAACTCCATTCGGATCAAAATGGAGATCTTGAGATGGTCTACCTTTATATTAAAGGGATTAGGGTGAAGAAATCACTAAAACTAGGTGAAAATGTAGAGTGAGAGAGTGTTTTAAAGAGAGAGGGTCTCAACTTTAGGTTTTAGGGAGAAAAAATCTAAAAAAGTGATGTAAAAAGTCATTTTCGCGATCTGATATACGCACAGTCCGCTCGAGCGGAAGAGTTAACGCTCGAGCGTTAGACATAGTAAGTTGTTCCGCTTGAGCGCCAAGACACAATTGACAAGACACTCACTGCTTGAGCGCAAGAAGTGACACTCAAGCGTGGAAAACACACATCCAGTAGTTTTGCAGGCAACAGACCAATGCTCGAGTGCAAGAAAGGCCGCTCAAGCGCCCACCAGCTCGAGCGTAGGAAATGCCGTTCGAGCATAGGAATCACTCTCCCAGCACTTTTGCAGACCTGCAAAAGTACTGAGTGTTTACAAAGCCCACTTGAGCGTAGGAAGCGCTGCTCGAGCGAAGGACCAAAATTCTAGGCAACACAAGGTTTGAAAAACAAGCGATCAACCTGCCCAAACACAATCACAACAACCCAAAAGTCAATTTCAAAGAGATATAAGGGAAGAAAGAGGTAAGCAACAATATGAAAATATTAAACCCGAGTTCGGGATACCACAATAGTCGGGTCAAAACCGGGATCACTATACACACATTTCTCACTAAGATGCATACTACCTTTTCCATGAAAGAGCTTGGCAATATTTCTTACTTTCTTGGCATCTCAATTTACGCTCACTCTCAAGGCTTCTTTCTTTCACAACAAAAGTATGCTAGTGAATTGTTACAAAAAGCAAGAATGGTGGAGTGTAAGACATGGTCTACTCCTTTGGCTCTCAAGTCTTCTTCTCCCTCAGATGATTTACCTTATTCTCAACCTTCTTTTGTAGAAGTCTAGTAGGTGCCTTGCAATATTTGACTATCACTAGGCCTGATTTGGCTTTGGCAATGAATCAAGCTTGGTAGCATATACAAGCTCTTACTCTTGCTCATTTTGATATGGTCAAAAGATTGCTTGGATACTTTAAAGGTACTATAACTCATGGTCTCAGCTTCAGTCCTGGCCCCTTTCATTTTCATGTTTATACAAACTCCAATTGGGTTGGGGATTGTCTTGATAGAAGATCAAAGTCTGGTTTTTGTGTCTTTTTGGATCCAAATCTCATTTCTTCGTCTGCTAAAAAGCATCTTGCAATATCACGTTCCTCAAATAAGGCATAATATAGGTCCATGGCCCACACCACAACTAAGATCGTTTGGTTGCAGCAGTTACTCAAGGATTTATCTATGCCTTGTTCTACTCCTATTTTATGGCGTGATAATGTCTTTGCTATGTCATTAGCATCCAATCTCAATCTAAACATATCGAGGTAAATTGTCACTTCATCAGAGAAAGAGTTGTCTCTAAGCAAATAACTTTATCCTAGATTCCTACCACTGATAATTGCCGATATATGTATTAAACCTTCATCATCCTTAAGGTTTCATTATCTTAAAGACAAACTGAAGGCCCTGCGTAGTCATATCATTTTGAGGAGGACTGATAAGGTCCCTAAGCCATTGCAGGTAAAATGCTCAATTGCTCAGTTGAAGTCTCAAGCACAGTCTAAGCCACAACTCAAGCTATATACTAAGAAGCTTAAACAAATGCAGCCAAACAAATGTAGACATCTTAAGCATTGCTCATGTCATCACATGAGTGAAGAAGATTTGTATAGATATAAGATAGAGAGAGATAAAATTGTAAAGTAATTAGAGTAAGTGGTTAGAGTTTGTTAAACATCTTGTATAAATAACTATAAAAACAGATCATTTGATCATTGAAAATAGAATTTGATTTCTTGTTAGTTAACCGTTTATTTTTTGAAAAATAAATGTAGTATTGTTATGGGGTTACAAATATTCAATTAACCTGAATTTTTGTGTAAATGATATACTTGACAAACCCTATAATATGAATGGTTCGGATCATAAAAACAAACTTGGCAAAAAACGCCAAAGCCCCTCATAGCAGACTGTTATGCGTAATGGCACATCAGCAACCCTAATTCCCTTATCCTCTTTAGAGTTCGTTTTGGCAGTAGTCTTGTATGTTGAGCCTTTTTTTTACACTTCAATAGCCATGAATTAATATTTAATTCCCAAGTGTCTTCAATTTGAAATCTATACCATATATTAAGAAAAATTGAGTATTTAATTTTAAGAGCTCTAGAAGTTTCAAAAATCCAATATAATTATGTTGCTTTTTTGTTATTTTTTAAAAAGAAAAAAACATCGTTGACTTCTAAAAATTGAAATTTAAAGTTTAAAATTTAAAATTATAGTAAACAAAAAATTTATTGAATTCACCTATAATTTAGGGATTTAAATTTCAAAATAGACATGATTTAAGGAATGGTTTTCTATAATAAAAATATACTATATATTTTACCTAGCTAAAAAAAAAAAAGAAAAAAGAAGAGCTTATAGAAACATCTTTCATTGTGGATTGTCAATCAAAAATAAAGAACTAAACGAAACAATAATTTCGTAGAACAATGGATTTTTTAGATATCCACTACAAGAAAAAGCACAAATGGCGACTAAAATGAAGAATTTCGTCGCTGAAAGTTGACCAAATGGCGACTAAACTTGATTTAGTCGCCAAAAATGAAGCCTTTTGTCGACTAAAATGAATTAGTCGCCGAATACCAAGGATTTAGCGACTAAACTGTTTGTTGGTCGCCGAATGTAACAGTTTTGCCGACTAAAGGGTGTTTGGTAGCCAAAAGCGACGGTTTTTGGCGACTAAAATAATTTAGTAGCCAAAAGTTATGGTTTTGGCGACTAAAAACCATTTTAGTCGCCGATTATGGGTCTTTTGCCGACTAAAAAAAGATTAGTCGCTGAAAATGAAGATTTTTGGCTACAAAAAAAAAATTAGTAGCTAAAAACAGTGAATTGGCGACTAAATTTCAATTTAGTAGCCAAAACGGGACGTTTTTGGCGACTAAAAACAGATTTAGTCGCGAAAAGTGCTATTTTTAATTTAAACATATTTTTTTAGCGACAACAAATTAATTAGTAGCCCAAAAATCATAGAATTGGCGACTAAATAATTGATTTAGTCGCCAAAAGTGGCCTACATTTTTTTTTAATAAATAATTTATTTTTTACATAAATTATATTCAATAAAAATAATTATATTTACAGATATGGTTTTGTATAAATACCGGTCAAAATAGTATATAAATAATATATATTGCATATATAATCATGTGAGGTTCAAGTGGCATAGTGGGGGGAGTATGTTGGTAAAGGTGTTGGCACTTGGAATGGTTCACGGTTCGAATCTCAGAAAAACCAAAGAATTTGTTTTTTTTTTTTTTTACGGAAGAACCTTTGGCGACTAAAAAGTGTTATTTTGGGCGACAAAATTGTTTAGTCGGAGATTCATGGACTATTGGCGACTAAAATATTAGTCGCCAAATGTGTGCTTTTAAAATGTGTAATGCACCAATGGCGACTAAACATTTGGTCGCTAAAGAGCTATTTTTTGCCGACTAAAAAAAGTTTAGTCGCCGATACCTCTCGCGACCATTTATGCGCGACAAAAGGGGCGACTAAAAAAATTAGTCGCTGAAAGCAAAAACTCGACTTTCGGCGACTAAAAGTGGACTTTTGGCGACTAAAAATTTAGTCGCCAAAAGTGATTTTTCTTGTAGTGATCGTTTCACAAGAACTGTGGGCTGAGTTGCATCAATTCGATTGGTAATTTCTAAATTAATTTGAAGAAGAGAGGATGATTGATTTTAACTAATGAGAATTTAAATCAAGACTAAATTAATTGCACAAATAAAAAGAGTTGTCTGAATATGAAGAGAGGCTTAGGATCTCGAATCCATTACTAATCATATATCACATAATTTACATACTCAATTCTAATCAATCAATGGCTTGGATAACAATAATGTATCTTAGTTACAAACTTTGATAACATCATCAAGATGATGAGTATATTCAAAATGTAAGCACCAATCATTTTTGGTCTGCACGAATCGTCCACACTAAACTAAGGTTGCAGCATGACTTGTCTCCCCTAAGCATGACTCGTCTCACGTTTGTATATATAAGAAAGTAAAACAATTGTATGATCATACATTCTCAATCATAGAAATTGAATACATAAATCGAATGAAAAGATTGTTTGAATAAATAATCTAAAACGATCATACAATAATTATCCAAATCCAATGAAAAACTAGAATTTAAATACAAAATTACATGAAACTTGGTCAAAGTTTCATCTCGATCATAAGAAGAAAGCTTAGCCGCTCATGAAGAGATTGAACACTTTGAATGTTAAAGAAAATGCCATGGATTGATGATTGTCCTTATTTCTCTAGCTTCTTTAGTTGTCTTCTCTAGGGTTTCGGCTCCCAAAACAAGTCTCCAAAACCTCTTTTTATCATCTCCAATCAACTCTGAGTAAAAAAAGTGTGCACGTAAAACAAGGCAAATCCACTCGTGTGGTTTAAATGTTTCGCTCGAGTGGATCGAGTCAGAGCGAAAACAAGCTCAGGGAAATCCACTCTTGCGGTTTCTAAATTCCGATCGAGTGGATTGACTCAGTCAAGATTTTTCACTCTTTTCGCTTCTTTTTGCGATCCTTTTTTTTTTTTTTTTGGTCTCCAGAGTGATATTAGCCTGAAGTAGAAGAAAAATACTTTATTATATCTAATATCATAAGCTAGAAGACTAAAAACGTAAGGTAGGGAGTCTCAAAATATAATATTTCGACTCAAATCAGAAGCTTACACAATTAACATTGTCATCTCCACCAAAATAATCTCTACATCTCTCTCTCTCTCTCTCTCTCTTTCAAAATGGTGATTATTAAGATTTCATTGGTATTTAATTTTTTTTAATTTTATTTTTACCTTTCATTCAAGCTGAATCTCCATGTCTGTACAGCCTCTGTTACCAATAGAAAAATAATAAACTAGATCCATATGTGAAGATGACCATACAAGTCTCTTTTAAATTCTAAAAATTCTAAGGTAACTACAAATTGTTGTTGGCCCTGTGTTAAAATTAGGTGTAAGATTTTTTTGCATATTTATTATTTCTAAGACATATAATGGATCAATATGCCATACATAATCCGTTAAATTGTCAATATTATTTAAAAAAAAAGAAGAAGAAAAAGGAACAAATACTAAAATCTATGCCTCTTGAATATTATAACACATATCTCAATATGGGTGTGACCCATTATATAGGGGCGTCTTATTGTCAAAAGGCCTTTTTTCTTTTCTTTTTTTCTTTTTTGTTAATTTCTACTCAAATTTATAATTAAATACTACATTACTGTATAGAATTGTTGTTTGGTTGTATTTTTGTTTACTATTTTTTATTTTATTTTATTTGAGTTTTTGAAAAAACTTTTTTTGCAATGAAAATTTTCCGAAAACACAAATAACACTTTTTAGGAGACAGAAAAAATTTATATTTTGAATTTTTGAAAAATGTTTCACATGGAAATAAAAACTGATATGAAAATGATGTGTGATTTTGAACTTTCCGCTACTTTTGTTGCCAAAAAATTAAAACATATTGATTGGTTTTTGCTTATACATGGCTGTAAAAGTGTTTTCGAAGCAGCTATCTTGTCTTTCTGTTCGAGGGAGCTAGCCTGCTAGATAGGTGACCTTTAATTTGATGAATTATACCTACTTAAACTGTGTTTGGTACGAAAAAAATTTGGCACACTAAACATACAGAATTATATGACTTGATCGCCACATGTGTGATTAATGTAAAACAGCTGTACTAATGTTAATCATGAAAGATCCGTCATCACAATAATGCATATTAAGTTCTAGAAACCTAACCAAAGAGGCCTTAGGTTTACACTCATCAAAGTTAACTCTCACGAGTTTGGTACAGTAGTCTTAAGACAGCCTTCTAAGTGCAGGATAAATCGTATCCAGGGCTTGGGTGTAGGTTTGAATCCTGACAATTGCACTGTCTGATTTAAATAGTGTGTGCGTTGTAGAGTTAGTGCACACACTTAAGGTTTGTCTTTCATCCTACTTCGATTAGATAGTTAATTCCAAAATTGACGAATGACGAGCTTGGAGAGTTTACTTGTTAACCTAAAAAGTTCTCGAAACTATTAATTCAAAAATTATTATATATATCCAAAATATCACGTGATTATATATTCGATCAAATTATTTATTTATTTATTTATTTTTGTAATTTGTCATATTATTCTTATTTTTGGAAGCCATGTAATGACATAGCTGTGGTTAATTTCGATTATACTAAATAATTTTTTTTTTATTTATTTTAATCGGCAAAGAAAATTTTTATTGAAAACATAAAATCAAAGATAAAAGATAATGAAGTACACCAATAGAGATTCAAAAAGTAAACAAATTCCTCTACTATTACAATTTGTACCCACACAACCGATCTCTCAGCCTCACGATTAACATTAATTAGAGTCAAGTTATTGGCATTAGTTAGAGTCAAGTTACAGACAAAATGATATTTATGTTCAATTTGAATGACTTTCCTAATCATCTAATGCTCTGAAGTGATTTGGTTCTGAATGTAATTTTTGTTTTACTGGTTAAATGGCAAAGAAAAAAAAAAAAGAAAAAGGAAAATATCAAATAGAATTACAACTAGAACAAATAATTGTAAATTTATAAAAGTATAACTCATTTATATAATTTAGTGTATAAATCACTTATACTTTTATGAATTTATAATTAATTTTCTAACGTCTTACTTTTTTAAGGTCAGTTTAATAATTGAGCTCTTGAAATTTAGTATGTAGTTGATTAGCCTTGACATTTTAACTTAGAAAAAAGATTTAATATTTTTAAAATACCATCGTAGCATGTAAACGTAATATTCCTAATTAATGAGGTCACATAAGAAAAAAAAAAAAAAAATGGACATGGCCAACCTTATCATCCACCCAATCGACTAGCCCCATTACAAATGCTTACTAGCTTGGAAGGACTACGTCATGATCACTTAGATCCGTTTGGGATAATATATTTGATGACCAAAAATTGATATGGGGTTAATTGTGTGTCTGTTAAAATCTATATTATAATTGCGTGGGTTCTTTTCCGTTGTACCCAAAAAAAAAAAAAAAAAAAAAAAACTGCGTGGGTTAAAATCGGAATATAAATTTGAGAAGATTATCTCTTTCAAAATATCTGATAATGTTGTTAGAGCATTTCTAAAGGAATAGTTAAACAAGGTTTGTTAGTTATTTTAGCCAATGTAAGTCTAATTTTGGGCTCTAATGGACTAGTTATTGGTCTAGCTACTTTACCATCTTATTTTTTTGGTGGCTACAATTGAAGAGCCCTAGAGACTCTCTAAACAATTATGTTTGTATATATTTTAGATTTTTATATATTTATGTCTTGGATTTTGTATTTTATATTTTATATATATGTATATGTGTGTGTAGCAATTTTATATGTTATTTTAATTCTGTTTGATGAATTACGGAATAACTTATTTTGTATTTGTATTTTTTTTTCTCTTCATTCTACAGGTTTTGTATGTTTGTATGGGCAAATTTATTATTATTGCAAATTTATATTAGTAAAATATCAACAATTAGTTTTTTGTTTTTTTTTTGATACAGTTCGTGATGATAGAACGGGTCGGACTGATCCACGCTCCTTAAGCCTATGTCCGAATGACCAAGCCCACCTGAAGACTTGCACAAGAGTTCAACGGGGAACAGGAAGTCCCCCAGCGAACCCTCCGACAAGCAAGTTAGAGAAAAAGGTGGAGTGTAGATATGGAGTAGTGATAAAAAAGCTTAACCTTCTTCTTGTCTTCAACGTCTGCTTATATCCTCTGGTAATCATTTCGTTGTCCCTTCCGACCTGTCACCTTGGGCGAAAGTCTATGTTGTACCTTACCTTGTTCAAGGTGAGGGCGTGTTGTCCCGACGGAGAGGAGTTATCGCAATAAATGCTGTAAGAGGCCTCATTAATGGCGATGTGCCGTGGCAATAACTTTGCAGATCTTTATCTGTTCATGTGGCTTGCCCTTCTCTCGCCACGTGTCTTGATGTCATTGGTTTTTATTGCTATGTGGGGCTTTAGCAGTGCTGGGCTTCATTAATTAGATTATGTATTGGGCCGTAAGTGGTGGGCCTATGTTATTCATAGTGGGCTGTAACCTTTATGGGCCTGCCCATGTCAATTTTAAAAATTAATTTAGTTTAAATGATTAGCTAAAATAAAGAGCGTGGTTGGAGAACACAATAGCTAAAGTAATTAGGTAAAATAAAGAGTGTACTTTTTTTGTACTTTAACTAGTAAAAAGTAGAGAGTGTGGTTGGAGTTGCTCTTAGAGCTATATCTGTCTACAAAACCAAGGTTAATACTTGCTTAGGTTGATCGACAACCAGGGCCAACCTTGCGTTATTGGCCTAAGGAAAATTTTTTAAATTGAGCCCATTATATATCATTATCTGAAAAAAAAAAAAAAAATTGTTTAGATAAAAGGATAAAAATTTATTTTTTAGCTTACCAATGCTATAAGAACTAAAATTAATTGGGGGTAAGGATGCGAATTTTTTACACAACTCAAGCAATATATAAAATTAACAAGTTAAGGTTGATTATTTTTCAACATGAATCCAATTATGACATGACTCAATAGTATGAATTATTAGTTATATATTTTAATGTTCACTAAGGGAAGCCACGATAATTTTTTAATCTTTTATTTAACTCCATCTAACTGAATAAAAAAAAAGTATGTAAAATAATAATTAAGGTTAATATCTTTTTTTCATTTAAGATTTTTTTTTTGTTACCTATTTTAAAGTCAATCTAGTAAAAAAATATAGTAATAAGGTACAATTTTTTTAATTAGAAAAATGCAATTGAATTAAAATCAAACATTCTATGAATAATTTCATTTCATAAAAATAATTTTTTATAAAATTCAACTTATGGGGAAAATTTTAATCTCTCCATACATTTGCTAAGTTAATTTTAACTAAAAGTGAAAGTTTTCACATTAAATATCAATCGGACACAAATCAAAATAACACCATACGATAACATGATAATAAATGAATTGAGCTAGTATTGAAATAATTATGAAATAACACAATATGATACACTCCCTTAATTGAGGACCCTAAATTTTGTTCAAAATGAGAACCCGTGGTGACCGCTTTAATCGGCTCACCCCAGGGCCGGCCCTATCGACAACGACGAGAGCATTCTGATGCTAAAATTAGCAATTTTCTCTTTAGTGCACTGAAAATATTTAATAGCATAAACACTGAAAACTATAATTAATTATCATAACATGCGTACCTCAATTCATAAATGTGTGTTTTTATATGAGTGTCTTGTCTACTTCGAGATTTCCTTTTCTATTTAGGACTCTACTTGTTTAGCAACCATTCTTTATATAGAATTCTTTTTCTTAATTGGGAAGTTTAAGCTCAACCATAAGGCGAGTCAAGCAGTGGCTTTAGGTCCCACTTCACAAAAAGGCTTCAATTTTTAAATTTTCTATTTGTTTTAATTGTTATTGTTCTACTCTTTATATTCATAGGTCAGTCATTGAAATTTGAAGACCCAAAAAAATAGATACTACAAACAAAAAAAATTAACACAAAAATTATTGGCAAAATTAACACAAAAAATGTCCATGTATTAATGTCAGATTTGTGTTTAATTGATGAATTTCATTGATTCGGTTTTTGTTTAGGCTAGCAATTAGACATTAGGGTAACTATTTTGTGTAACAAAAAATTATTATTTTTGCATACAAAATTTAATATAAAATAATAAATATATAAAAATAAAATAAAATAAAAAAAGTCTCCCATTGAGATTTCGCCTTAGGCCTTGTCAAGGGTCGAGTTGGCCTTGTAATTGGGTTGTGTTTGATCCTATTCTTAACCAATTTAGGAACCTAGGAGTTATACTCTAATTGAGGTATGACCAATGTGACAATCTCAACCAATATTATCTTGCCACATGGCTCCTCTGTCTAAAGTCATGCCACATAGTCGAGATCTTAAACCCACAAGACCTTGCTTAAAAATACATCCTCACAATAACAAACTAAAAAGTAACTTTAATAAAGCTATTTTAATTCTTACAATTAGAATTGCACATTGTCCTTTGGTGAAAAATGAGATTGAGGCATATGTTTAAGAGCAGACTACAAGGAGTAAGATCTAGCATATGTGTTCTAGGTCATGCTCCACTTGAGTAAATTCTTGGGTTAATTGGTAAAATGTCCAAACATAAAGGGCGTTATGTTATTTTGTCTAATGTTTAATCTTTTTTGATGATTAGGACACGCTCTGAAAGTCATTGGAAAAAGTTACTATTAGTTAGTGGCAGTGAGGAGAACACATAGGTAACACACATATATAAGTGACATTTAGATAGATAGTTAGACAAATAGGTTAATAGAAATATAACATGTAAAAATAGGTAATATTTGGATAAATAATTGGATGGATGGATAATAGTGTACATATATGTAACATTTAAAGGAATAGACAGGTATGTCATCTTTTGGATATGTAACTAGCCTTTGGATAGACAATAATATCTTTTGGTCAAAAAAGATTTAGCTTGAGCCTATTAATCCAATAGTTCCAAAAGTGAACCTGTCGTCTAAGTGCCTGATATTCTTTTAACATTGTGAATAAAGTCATCATGTAATTATAATTTATGAGGCGTTTATATCTTTTTTGTTTTAAAAGTTATGTCAAATTATTTAATGTAATTTTATTTATACTTTATTAAGTAAAAATATTTAAATATTATTTTTTTGTTAAAAATAATTATTAGAAAGATATATATTATATATATAATTTTAACTTTTCTAATTTAATTATCAATTTTTTACATATCAAAAACCATGTCAAACAAGGTGAAGCCTCCATGAATAAATTTGCCAAGTCTCTCCACTTGCAACTTGTTAAAAAAGACAAAAAAATAAAAAATAAAAATTGCAAGTTGTTCTGTCAGTGCTTTTTGAATACAATTCCAGAAATGAGGAGAATATAGATTGTTCGTAATTAAGGTTCAACTACCATTCACACCCGTCATTATAAGAATTTTTTTTTGTTGTGTTTGTTACGAGCTATGGTGGTGTAATGATGATTGGGTAGAGACAGAATCAGAATTTTATTATAGTAGAAGTCAAAAGATAAATAATATTTTTTCACCATATAGACAAACAACACACATATATGTATAATAAGATATATAAATTATATATATGTAAAAAAAAAATTTAAATATCATATAAACAATCTCTAATAGGATGAAACAAAAAAAAAAAAAAATGATAAAAAATAAAAAGAGAATACAAAATGGAAGAAAAATGACATATATATATATATATTATATACAAAGGGTTCGTTTGGAAAATAGGTTGACTTTTTGATTATTTTAAGTCTTGTTTGGGGTGTACTAATAAGTACACACTTTTTATCTTTTTTTCATCATATCACCTCTCTACTTTTCTGCATATCTTTTCGTAAAAAGTCAAAAGTGCACTTATTTAGGTCATTCCAAACCACTTCTTAGTCCGAGACTAATAAGTTTCAGTTGGGAATGACTTTTTGGTTTTTTTGACTTTTTATGAGAAAAAAATGTAATGATTATGAGTTAGATGTGATGTTTTGTTTTATTAAGAGTAAAAAGTCTATTTTGTCTTTTTATAACTAAAATAGCCTCAAATCCAATCCAACCCATCTTTTCAAACAGAGACTAAGAAGCCTATTTATTTATAAAATAATATATATATATATATATATTTAGAAGTACTATAACAAATAAAATTTTTCACAAAAACAAAGGACCATGATCCCTTTATAATTTTCTTCTAGTTTCATCCCTGATTAGACGCAACATAGGAAAGTTTTACTGCTAATGATTGCGATTATGTTACAAACATAAAAAATTATAATGTTTTATGATAAACAAAGTTGAGAATTTTTATGGCATAGCTATGAAAGACGTATAGTCGAATTTTCCTTGTAGTTGAAGATAATAATAATGTTATAATAACTATATTTGTACATATTATTTATGGTATAATACAACATACCCACAACTACTAATAAAATGAATTTTCCGCAAGTCACATTAATATCAAATGGTATACAAAATATGATAAATGTAATATAAAAAATTGTTTAGTTTGTATTTCAAAACACAATTTTTGAGAATTTTTTTTAAAATTTTGTTTGGTTCAAATTTTTAATTTTTTTTTTCAAAATCGCTTTCTCTCTTATGCACATCAATCAATCACTTTTTCTCTCTCCTCTCTCTTTCTCAATCACATTTTCTCTCACACATATCTACTCAATTACAATAAAATATCAAATCATCACAAACTTTCAAACTTCAAAATTATTTTTAAAATATACAACCAAACAAATCAAAAAAACTTCTAAACTGTCTCCTCCAATTTTTTTTTTTTTTTTTGAAAATTTATCTTAAAACATAAACTAAACACACCCAATATATTTAAAGAATTTTTGTCATAATTCATAATAAGAATACGTGAGTGACTTGTAAAAAGAAAGTGATTTAGAAATAAAATTTGTGTAGAATAAAGTACATTCAGAATGATGTGATAGTAACATGTTTGCAATTATGAATCAAATGGTCAATATTTTAACTAGAAATGAAATAATAATAAAAAATCATGTCATTGTGTATAGAATTTCTGTGTATAAAAATTATATTTGTATAACATTATAAAATTATGTGAATAATAATGAATGTTTTCATTACAACTAAAGGAACAGTAATTAAAGTATCACATAATTCTATATCAAAAATTTGTATATAAATTTTTTTTGGTACTCAATGGTAACTCAAATTTGAGGTAAATGAGCTGTCTTAATATGATCCATGGGATTAGAGGCGTCTAATCCGCTTTTATTTGTCTTCCAAGAAAGTATTAGCTGTAATCCTTAATTAACCTATCCACATTCTAACGAAGACCTAACTAGTGGGGTAGTCCATGGGCACAAGACCTAATTAGTGGGGACTAGTGGCCTAACTAGTGGGGTAGTCCATTGGCTAGAATATATGGGTATTTGTCGTAATTTAAAGGAGGTGTTTATAATTTATTTTAATTTAAGAGGTTATATCAGATTGTTTAGTATAATTTTTATTTATAATTTATTAGATAAAAATAGTTTAAATAAAAAAAATTAATTATCTGAAAGCTGAAAAAGAATATTTTTAATTTTTACTTTTTGATTGTCAAATTTTTTAACTTTCAATAATCTACTCCAAACATGGTCTATGTGTGTCACTGGAAGGCTAATGTTTGAATCTCTTCATTTAAGTGTGGATCCCATTTACCGTGCATTTGTTCGGAGTTCTATCTCTCATTTTAGAATTTTTTTTTGGTATAAATTATTTCTTACATTTAATTTTTATTAAAATTATAATTGATTAGATTTTATTGTAATAATAATAATAGTAAACAACGTGATCTTGTTTGGACCAAAATTGCAGTACTCCTACAACTACATTAGAATTTAATTTTTTTTTTTAAAAAAAAAAAACTCATAGTTTGATTATTATAATAAAATAAATATTGATTTTTTAATTTTATCAATTTAATTTTTTTAATCTAAATCATTTATTTATTTTCGTTAAAAATAAAAATGTATTTTAATCATCAAATTCAATATAATACATAAAATATTTACAATGTTATTTTTTATTGAATTTAATGACTAAATTATTATATATATTTTTTATCAGTTTTACTTAATGGAAATAGACAGATAGTTTAGATTGAAAACAAATCAAATACTAGGATTTAAATAGAAAAAATTAAAAACTAAGGATTATTTTATTACAATGGTTAACTCTTAAAGTTTTTTTTTTTTCCCAATATTTTTTTATTGGGCAGAAATATTTACTTTCATTTTTCACCTTTTATAACTGAGCATATGGAGAAATTCACAATTGGTTGAGAGAGATGTATCAGAAGTTTTTTTTTTTTTTTTTTTTTTTTTGACATTATAAAATATTAATGAGTTAGTAAGTTAGATTGGCAAAATTAATCATTCAACGCTAATCCTTAAACTCAAATCTCAAACCTATTCTAAAAGTCTAAAAAATACAACCACTTGATTTGCACACAACTTCTATGTCAAAGTTAGACCCGTTTTATACGAGTACTGTGCTAACAAATGTTTCCTGGTAGCAAAGAGTACAATTAATACAAAATTTTGATCAAACCAAATCCTCTCCAGTGTACCTAAGAAGAACAAAAGACTACAAGTTGATCTATGGTGTAGATAATTTGGTTCAAATATATGGAAAATGTTTAAGACGTCTAATAAAGTTTTCATAATTTGACTCACAATCATGTGAAATGATGGATATCAATTTTTGATTTATCAAGTACTTAATCATACATGACTACTCCCTCGCCATCTCATTGTGAGTATACTTGAGGGTTTAAAATATGAATGTCTAACATTTCTTAAAATCCGATCTAGTTCAAAGCACAACATACCTGATGTTATCTATGGCGGAAGCATAATAAACATACTCTAGTTACTGTGCAATGTACTATTAAGTTATGATGCAACATGTTGGAAGTTACAATTCAAACATGCTAGTGTGTAGTGTCCTGATTCTAAAACTCAGCTTGAAACCCACTTGTATGGGTGCCCCGACACACTTTCGAGCTTGTGAATTGATGAATGGTGTTGTTATTATACTTATTTTCCTTCTTTGCAACTTGTTGGCCTTAGAACTGTCCCAAAAATTCTAAATCAGCACCATTGTGTACATGGTCACACTCGTGATCATATATATCACGCTTATGATTCGGTCGCGACCAAAAACACCGTGTAGTACTGTGTTTGAGGAAAACTCAGCCGCTTATGAATTGATGACCGGGCTTGTGATTGTGTAAGTCACGCCTGCGATGGTCTAGTCTATAAAAGACAGCTCAGTGCAAAAAAATGAAGTCTTGATCCTTATCTCTTTTCTCTCAGTAAGATACAAATAACACAGGAGATAGAAGGATTCAAACCATATCTTGTTTGATAGAATCTGAAATGAAGAACTTTGTGAGTAAATTGCGTGCTTCACCACCACGAACTAAGAACACCCAACAATGGAGTGATGCCATAGTATGAGTATCACCCACACTAGTCACAGTTAAAAAGCTTGATCGTTATTTTAATGGGAGATAGTTAGAGAGAGAGTATGCAAAAAATCATTCGTTATTAGATTCATCCCACATCTCATATATCATATCAAATATATAGGCTGACTATCTAACTATCTATCCATATTTCTTGATAAGATATGGTAGATATAGATATTGATTGTGGGTTATCCAAATAGGATAGATAATAATTCAAATTCAAATTACATGGATAATTTGAATGGGTCATGGGTCATGCCACATGGCTGCCCAAATCCGGGTCCAATACCCAGCCCAATTTCCAATATCTCTCACTCGCATACGAGTTCGCATGACACTGCCACATCTCTATCTTAATCTTCCCAAATATTGAACAATCTCAAACTAGCCAATGAATCGTGCGACTGCTGAGAACACCTGTATGTGGGAACTCTATACTAGAAACTCAATATGAGCCAGCATAGAGACATCAACCTAAAAGAATAGAAATAGTGTCTCATGTACCCAGATCCATCTAGCTACATCGGTCCAAAACATCCCTAATTCCTCAAAGAGCAGGTTTGACCCTCCTAGATCTCACATTATATTCACACTCAATCAACATCCCATACAGAGCGATGTGAGTTGTCGACAGTGAATATAGAGCATAGATGTAGAACTAGATGATCTTCCCTTCACCCTTATATCATTTAACTAGGAATTGACTGCTTTTCCAGTAATGTCCCTTAAAGCCGAATCATACATGACCACAGGCAACATACCAAAGTAGTCGAACATCAACTCCTCATCTTATGACATAGTCAAAAGTCACAAAAGGCACAAAGTGAAGTCATTGGAAAAATAACTTTTAGAACTCACATGGTAAGGAAGCAGGGGTCAATTCTCTCAGCTTGCTAACGGGTCGATAAGCACATGAGTACGAATGTATGCTATAGTGGAGTAACTCTTCTAAAGAGTGATGTTAAACTCACACACCATACAAATCTTAGTCTAGTCGCTCTTAAGCGCACAAGTCGCTTCCTAGCGTCTAACTCAAATTCTCTATTTGCTCGCCTCTCAGGCATCAAATGAGATCTCGCATCTGGCTATCCATAACAGGTACATCATGGAAAAGTGGGTACTCTTATATCCATGGCCGGTCTTTAACAAGACCTCATCTTGGCTCCAACCAAGGTGACATAGCTAGTGGATAATTTTAGCCTCTCTCTTGGCTCCAAATATAATAAGCCACTAGTCTTATCCTTGCTAGCTACCTAGTGCTAAGGGCGATTGCTCGTGTGAGTGAGCCAATCTTGCCTGTTAACATCAAATTTATTTATTCTGTGTGTGCTAATTCACAAACCATTACAAAAAGTAATAAACATAAATGTGTAATAGAAACAAATATGAATATTAATGGCATAAATATCCCCAAAAAAACAAGAGTTCAATTGAATACACATATGTCACCACCTATGTAGTCCTAAAGCCCTAACATAAGTAAGATAAACATCTCTAGCAATGGGCTTAGCCAAAAGGTCCGCAACCATGCGACTCGTAGGGATATGCTCCAGGATCACTTCTTTCTGCGCCACAATGTCTCTGATAAAGTTGAACGTCACATCAAGGTGTTTGGTTCTCCCGTGGTACTTAGGATCCTTAGCGTAAGCGAATGCAGCCATGCTGTCACAATGGATAGTCACAAGGTCTGAAGTATGTGTGACAATATCCAAATACTGAAGGAATCTTCTCAACCAAACGGCTTCCTAAATGGCAGATGAACAAGCCACAAACTCAGTCTCTATTGTCGATAAGGCGATACAAGATTGCTTCTTATTACTCCAAGAAATAGCACCATCGCTAAGCACGAAAGCATATGCTGAAGTGGACTTACGCTCATCAAAGTCTCTTCCCTAGTCAGCATCACAATAGCCAACTAGACATAGATCTGAACTTTGGTAGCAAGGTGTGTAGTCTGCAGTCCCTCTAAGATATTGTAATATCCTCTTAACTGCTTTCCAATGAGTTGGTCCTAGGTTGGATTGGTAACGACTCACCAATCTGGCTGCATAACAAATGTCAGGGCGTGTACACATCATAGCATACATCAAGCTTCCAACAACATTCGCGTAGGGTACATGGGCCATCTTTTCATTCTCTTTTGGAGTCTTAGGACCCATATCAAGGCTTAGGCTTTCGCCTCTCGCAACATGAGTGTCAATGGATTTGTAGCTCTACATCTGGAACCGCTCTAGGATAGTCTTAATGTAAGTCTCTTGAGACAAACCGAGAAGTCTCCTAGAGCGATCCCTAAGGATCTTAACACCAAGCACATAGCTCGCTTTACCCATGTCTTTAATCTCAAATGTAGAGAGCAACCACTTTTTAGTGGTGTCAATTGTCTCCTTGTCATATCCAGCTAATAATATGTCATCCACATATAATGACAATATGAGAAAAATGTCCTTGAACCGCTTAACGTACACACAATGATCTTCATCGATCAGCGTAAACCCATTAAAAATAATGGCTCGATGAAATCTCAGATTCCATTGTCTGGATGATTGCTTTAAGCCATAAATAGATCGTTGAAACTTGCAAACTTTGCGCTTCTAACCTGCTACCACAAAGCCTTCTAGTTGATCTATATAGATCTCTTCATCCAATTCTCCATTGACAAATGCAGTCTTAACGCCCATCTGACATAGCTCTAAGTCTAATTGAGCTACTATGGCCAGAATTAGGCGAATAGAGGCAAACCTCACAACTGGTGAAAAGGTTTCCTCATAGTTCACACCCTCTAATTGGGTGTAGCCATTTTCCACTAGGTGAGCCTTATACGTTTCTATGGAATTATCCGCTTTGTGCTTGATTTTGAGAACCCATTTGTTCCCAATAGTCTTGCGCCTTGGCGGCAAATCAACCAAGTCCTAGACATGATTTTTCTTCATAGACTCTATTTCTTCATCCATTGCAGCACTCCATTCTTTACTAGCAAGGAATAAGGGAGTTTCTTTGAGATTCTTAGGCTCCATCTCATCACTTGGAGCAATCATGAATGCTTCCCCCTCAATCTCAAAACGACAACAGGGTATAGCTCCACGTTTGCTTTTACGCAATTGAGAGTCCTTAGAATCCTCATCTACTAGAACTAAGCCATGGGCAGGTAAATCGCTCCCACTGTCTGTAGACACCCCATTTATGACCGACCTTAACACTCAGGCGTCACCAGTTGAGCGCTCGGTGATACTACATATTATGCTCGTTTAGAAGTCTCAGAGTCGCGGCCGTGAGCCCTGCCTCCGGATTTCCGAACCCTCTTCTGTGCCTTGCCTCGGTTTGCGAACCAGACTCGGTTTTCTCTGTTTCTTTTCTTGAGAGGAGGGAGAGGTCCCGTAGACCATCTCTCAGTGGCCGTGGGCTACATTTTGTGGCTGTAGGCCATTTTGCCCATTTCGGGGCCCGGTTCTCGATTTTCGGAGCTGTTGGTCGTGTGCCTCGGTTCGGGACCGTTTAACCACCTCCATTTGCCCCGGTTCTTGGCATACTTCTTATTTTCTCCCTTTTGAGGGACACTGAGGTCTGAGAGACCCACTTCGTGGTCAAATGCCACTTCCGGTGTTTAACAGGCAGTTTTCGGGGCCCCGAACTACGCGTTCTGGCTCCCGAACATTCGTTTTGCATCGGTTTTCGTTCATTTTTGGCAGGTACCTCTGTTTCATCACCAGGAAGGCCGTAGAAGGGTGGGAGGCTAGCAATTGTTTCAGCAGCCAGTTATATTCCTCCGGCGCCCTCCGACGCCCGTTTTTCTTCACTTCAAAGCCAATGTTGACCACCCTAAGGTCACTTTCTTCAATCCTAACCCACATATTTGTGTTATACACACATGGGAGGACCCTAAAAGTTAGTGGCCGGCCAGTAATTCCACCTGACCCTTTTGAACCCTTCCTAAAAGTGGCCTATTCTCTCTCCTGTTTTACAGTTGACAATTTTGAACCACAGGGTTGTGTTAAGGGCACCTGGGAGGACAGCATTATGTGGTGGCCGGCCATTAAATCTTCTTGGCCCTTTTGACCCTTGGTCGGTCGGCCATGGGGGGTGGCCGGCCGGCCACCTGAAGCTCCAAAAAGTGGCCGGCCTTGCTCCTCATCCTGTGTACATTACAGTTGTGTATCTGTTTCCCCCCAAAAAACCTATATCCGGGGGACAACTTTTGGGGGGAAACTTGATCCTTTTTCCCCCCACTTTTTTTTCCCTCCATTTTCCCCCCATTTTGGGCTACATAACAGAGCCTCCAGCTCTGTCTTGGAGGTTGGAAAAAATTGCCTTAGGCCCTTGCATGCATATCTCCCTCTATCTCTCTTATTTCCTTCAAAAAACACCACAATCCTACCCTATTTTCATACCATCATCTAGCATCACCACCACTACTCCATTTCCAACAGCTTGGGGAGCTTTCCAGCAGCTAGGAGGCATCACTTCTCAAGCCAAGAAGCAACCAAGGGTTGGTCTTCAAGGGTAAGTGTCAATTCCCTCTCTTTGAGCTCAACTTTGCAACATTTTTTTAGTTATTTTTCTTGCTGTTTTGAGCTCCGACCAAAACTGAAAGTACTCTTTATTTGAGCTCTATTTCATGTTTCATTAAGGGAATTTTGTCATTTGAGATCCCCATCTTGCACTTGCTTCATTATCCCTCTTGTATGCCATAATCTTGCATAGTATTTTTGGCTTATGTGTGATCTGTTTTGGAGCATGATATAAACTGTAGATAGGCTTATTTTGAGCCCTTCTTCATTGAAGAAGGGCTCATCACTGTTTGGGACCTCCATGTGCCACTTGTCATTATACTCCTCTTTGGTCCCCATTTTTGCATGATTTATTAGCCTATTGTGTTTCTATTTTTGGACCTTGGTCCGAACTGAAAGTGGCCATATTTTGACCCCCTTGTCATATTTCATTAAGGGTCTTTGGCTGTTTGATGAATTTTTTGTATACTTTGTGTTTTGACCTCTTTTGGGCCCTACCTTGCATAGCATGTTGAGCATATTTGTATATTGTTTTGGGGGTTTCCATAAACTGTAAGTAGTCATATTTTTGGTCCCCCTTAAGTGTTTTAGAAGAGTCTTTTTCTGTTTGGGCTTTGCATCTACCACTTGCTTCATTTCCTCCCTTGCGGAGCCATCTTTGTATGATAATTTAGTCCCACTTGTGCTTACTGTTTGGCCATGCTTTGAACTATAAAAATTCTTATTTTGGGGCTTCCTTGCTTCTGTATTTTCATTCCATGTACCAATTATGCATGCTTTGTATAGCTGTAAGCCATTTCACGTACCTAGTTTTGCATTTCGGGAGAAATCCCATGCATCGGGTGTCATTTCGCCTCGTTTCGGGGCTGTTTTGCCCCTCATTTTGCTACTGAAAATTGCATGTTTGCATATCATTTTCCGTGTCTTTGCCATGTCTCATTAGAGTGGCATTTCGGTGCCTGAGGGTCGGTCCTCGGTTTGCGTGCACGCGTGCACGCATTTCGAGTTGTCTTGTTTTCATCTAATGGCCTCCTATGTGAGTGTGGCTGAGGCTCTCTCATGTTGGTGTAAGCCCATTATTGCATTGCGTATGCCATTTCATCTATAGCATTGTGCATGCTCGGTTGTGTATTACCTCCTGCAGCGTGTATGCCATTTCATAGCATTGTGTATGCTAGGTTGTATCTTAGTTGCATTTCATGCATATCATGCATATTGCATCGTGCTTGGGATAGGAGTTAGCCCGGGCACGGGAAACGAGGTACGTTTCGTACTCCGAGTGACGGAATGTGTCTCAATTCCCCAGTCACCGACACTCCGGATTACCCATGATGGAGTTAGGTCTTGTTGTGTCTATCTGTGCATTCATTCTACATTGAGTTGCACAATTCGACTCCTCGGCCATCATGCATTGAGATGCGTGATTGGTGGCACGAGGATCGAGACATGCATACATTTGTGAAAATACATTGCTATGCCCCTTTCATGCTCTCTGTTGCAGCAAATCAAGAATCAGTGGTCTTCCAAGGCTTGGCACGTATTTCAAGAACAGGTGCAAACAGAGGCTAATTGGGGCATCGTCATGGATTTCCGCGCAAAGGCAACCCGGGCATGCATCATTCATCATCCGGAATGGAATCAAGGCAGTCCCTAGCTTGCATGCCAGTTTATTTATTTTCTTAGTTAATTTGTTAATTAATTAGGAATTTGTACATTATTTGGACTGTAATATTCTTTTATTCGGGACTGTATATTTATTCGGACCCTCTGCGCGAGGGCAATGTTGTAATAAGTGTGGGTGAGTGTGATGTATGTCTTCCAACCCCACGTCTTTCTTCCCTTTTATTTACCTGCTTATGATGGTTAGATTAGGACATATTTCAATTAGCATACAGTATGACAGCATGTTTGCATCATTCATCTGTTTTGCATGCACCGGGCTCGGCGCATCATACTAACTGCATTTGTATTTCAATTTCCAAGTTGAATACATGTTAGCTGTAGCATTCCATATGCCATGTTTAGAATAGCCGAGCCTGTTATAATTTGCATTCTTGCATGTGTTGCATTAGGCATTTCTGTATACTTAGGATTATGCATGATTTCTAATGTAGTTTCTGTTTTTGGCTTGGAGTACTCGGTGAGTTTTATGCTTTAGCATCCTTGCATGCGTGTGAGTGACTACCATGAATAGCATGCTTACCATGAGGCTATATGCTTATGTGATATAACTGCCTGAATGCCTGTGGGTGAAGGTTGGGTTACTTGGATTGGAATAAATCATCAATTGTTTGTTTTAAGCCTACTAGATAGTGGCAAAACCATGTTTTCTAAGCCCACCCGAGGGTGGCAAATCCACGTCTTAGCCTACCTGCGGGTAGCACCATCAAACCATTTTCAAACAAACAAATATGAAATGTTTTGTTCCAATTCAGGCGACTCAGTCTATACTTGTATGCTGTGCGCATCACATAGTAACCTAGGCTAATAACCGGAATAAGAACGCACAATGTTTTCAAAAATAGATATCATGGTTAGTAGAGACCGATCTTTGATCGGGCGAGCGGGGGTGCTCACGAAGTGACCTTCCCTAATCGTACCCAAGTTCCCGAGCCGAGGCAACTTTGGTGATGACGGACACGTGGCCTTTGGCACCGAGTCAGGGTTTCCTAAATTTCCCATTAAAAAACATTTAGGTGGCGACTCTGTATCTGGCAAAGCAGTCAATGTTTGGCACTTCTTTCAAAATCTATTTTTTTCTCAAAACGATTTGCCGAATTTGGACTCTTTGGTTCAGACTTAGAACCGTGACAATTTGAGAGTCCTGAGTTGTAGTGACCCCAAATGAACAGAACGGGAGCTCGTTCCTCCCGGGGCGTTCGGGGACGTCTACACTGTCCCTAGGGGCTTGAGGGATTATTTCCTCATTCTCTACTAGGTTACTAGGTGCGCCTTCAAGTAGATCTTCCATCTCATACAACTCTATGTCTCTAGTTACCTCACCTCTACTAGGGAAATCCTCCTCTAGGAAATCCACGTCACATGACTCAATATCAGTCACACTTCTCCCCAATGAACACATAGCCCTTAGAATGCTCACTATAGCGAATGAAGATATAATTCTTTCCTCAAGGGCTCAACTTCCCAAACTTATGAAAAGTGTTGTCTATGTAAGCTACCGAACCCCAAGGCTGCAAATTGCCCATATTAGGCTTTTTGCTAGTCCACATCTCATATGGGGTGGAAGGAGCTGATTTTGTGGGCACACGGTTAAGGATGTAGGCAGCAGTCAACAAAGCATCTCCCCAATACGAAATGGGAAGATTAGCTTGCGCCATCATAGATCTAACCATGTTAAGCAATGTGCAATTTCATCTCTCCGCTACTCCATTTTGCTACGGAGTCCCAGGAATTGTTAATTGCCTGATAATCCCTTTTTCCTCACAGAGCACTTTAAATTGCTAAGATAGATACTCGCTTCCCCGGTTAGTCCTTAGAGTCTTAATGCTCTTGTCTAATTGATTCTCAAACACATTAACATACCATCTAAAGAAATCCAATGCTTCTGACTTGTGAAAAATCAAATAGACATGGCTAAAACGCGTGCAGTCATTTATAAATGTGATAAAATAAGGGGCTCCATGCCTTGCCCTCACATTCATTGATCCACATATATCATAATGAATAAGCTGTAATAAGATAGATGCCTTTTTGCTTTCCCAAATAGTTTCCTTGTTGCATTTCCAGGAAGACAGTGCTCACAAGTAGGCAAAGTGACTCTAGCGAGTGGGCCTAAAAGGCCTTCTCTAGCTAATCTAGTCATCTTGTCTTGCCCTATGTGGCCTAATCTAGCATGCCATCTCATAGAATCATTATCACAAATAGATGCAATATAAGAAATAGAGCCATTGGCATTTTTATTAAAACTAGAATCATCCACATCCAAAACTAAGAAACCATCTAAAAGATAACCAAAACCATAAAAAATTGTTCCCAAATAAATGATAACACCATTATTCTCAAAACAAAAGATAAAACCAAGGCTCATCACGCTAATAACTAAAACTAAGTTTCGCCGAATATTCGGAGCATAAAGAACAGTATGAAGATACAAGGTGCGCCCTCGTTGCATTTCCAGCCTGTATGTGCCAATGCCAAGTACCTTCACACTAGACTCGTTCCCCATGTAAGCATTTTTGCTCCCAGCAGGTACTCGGCGATACTCAACAAACCCTACTTTGTTCCTTGCGACGTGGTCTGTTGTTTCTAAGTCTATAACCCAAAAATGAGGAGAATGAGCAATTAATGCTTGACTAGAAACAAAGCATTGAATGCGAGAAATTAAGTAAGGGAGTATCTTCTTCTGCTTAGGGAAATCCCCAGCGAAGTGTCCTTCTTTATTACAGTTAAAGCATGTCAATTTAGCCTTTACCTTCTTGTCACTTCTCTTGCCTCTACGCTTGAAATTTCCAACACCATTGGGCTTTAGCGTAACAGCTGCTTGCTTCTTAGGAGCACCTTTTACTTTTCCATACTTGAATTGAGAAGTCCTACTTGAGCTTGACTTAACCACCATAACAGAACCATCAGACTTTGTCGCCTTTAGGTGCTTAACCTCTAGCTCTAAATGACATGATATGTTTTTGAATATTTTCACACTCTTATTATGCATCATGTTTTGCTTCATCTGCTCCCAAGAATTTGGTAAAGAGTGAATCATAGTTTGTACTTGTTGCTCTTGAGTCAAATTGTGCCCAGCAGCAGCAAGCCCACGTATCATGGCTGACATGACCCTCAAATGTTGCTTCATCGAGTGATGCGTCTTTTTCTAATAAGAGTCAAACTTCATAGTCAGCCCACGTAGCTTTACCAAAGAGGTGACACCAAACTTTTGCTGGAGAGCTTTCTACATCTCAAATGTAGTTAGGCAATGCTTAAACTCACTAATCAAGTTGTTGTGCATGCTGCTTAACATGGTAAAGCGTGCATACCGATTTTTGTTACTCCAAGTCTGATAGACTTCAAGATCACGACGATGTTGAGCTGTATTGCCCTGATTAGGCTCTACCATCACTTGTTCAAGTGTGTTCAAAACTTCTTGCTCATTGAGGAGGTATTGGATCTTATGGTGCCATATGTCATAATTATTACCATCCAATTTCTCTTCCTTAGTTAAGTCTGCCACCACCGTCTTAGCTTCCATTTCTACATACAGAGTAAAGGAACAACAAATGCACAGGGGATATTAATGATAGCAACACAAAAAATCTAAATTAAATAATGATAACATTACACACATCTCAAGATCAAAAATTTGCTATACTCGTAATCATCTCTTGTACCTCTAGTGATAATTATCAAAACTTAAATTAATTCCATGCCCAAAAACAACAACCTTCCACTATTTATGTCATGTACAAAGCATGATGATTAGTCTAATTCCATACAATAGCATCTTAATGTAAATTTACAATTAACTCATGCTATATTCATTTAATAATAGAATTAAATTTTAAAAAAAATAATCATGCTTCTCGAATCACAACATATTACAAACTCTAGGCAAAAAACAACAATATACTGTGTTTAATGTTCAGATTATGCCATAATAGAAAGTACATCACTTTTGAATTTTTTATGAAATTTTCTGACATTTTTTGGAATTTTAAATAATTATAAACACACATAAAATCAGAAATAAATATTCCAGAATCTGAGAAAATGCAACAATCATACTAGTAAATAGTAAACCATTACAGCAGTCTATAGTAAAAATTTCAGCCCCAGAAACTTAGTCATGCAATACCAGAAGCATTTTAAAGTAGAAATAATGAATTATTATTTCAGGAAAAATATTTTTTATTTTCATAAAATTTTGAAAAATTTACAATAGATAAAAATTTAATTCTGAGTCTAACAGTACCAACCACGCTTAAAACAAAGCTATAATGAATTACTTATGACTATTTAAAGCAATTCTGGATTTTTAAAACAAACAAACAGAGCCTTACATCTAGCAGCCAAGCCTGTCAAGCCGGCGTGAAAAATGGCGCAGGGCAACTTGGCACGACTCAGTGCGCGTGTAGGCAGGGCGCTAGGCGCACGTGTGGGAAGCGATGACGTGCGTGTGGGAAGTGCACCTGTCATGTGCGACCTGGCGATAACGGTGTCATCTGGCACGTGCTGGTCACGCGCCGCCTTCCAGGGTGTTTTATGGTCCAATTTTGGTATTGCCGAACTCCATTTTCCAAAATAAAAACAATGCTGGTATAAAAAATGACATTTAACAAACACAAATAATAAGGTGTATCACACACTCTCTCTAATGAGAGTGGAAGTGCAGAAACTCTACACTTCATTTTCTTCCTTAAGTCACCAAAAAATCAAAATGAACCGAAATTAGGATTTGATTTTTCTCATCAACCGTAAGTCTAAATCTAACAAATAGTATATGGTTTCAAAGTTCTCGAAACAAAGATTCTAGATATGTAAGATTTGTAGACTAAAATTAAAGCATGTAAAGCCATCATGCAAACAAAGTTTCGAGAATATAAAATGGGTCTCCATTTTTCTTGAAATCTAACCGTTGGAAACTTTGCAGATATATTCTATATGAAATGTACTACAACATATGTAAATTTCAGGTTGATCAGAGAAAGTTTGAAAAAAATATTAATTATATACACATTTTAATGCATAAAAATAAGCACGAAAATACCCATTTATGGCTCTAATACCAATGAAGATACAGATAACGCAGCAACTAGAAGGATTCAAACCATACCTTGTTTGATAGAATCTGAAATGAAGAACCTTGTGGGCAAATCACGTGCTTCACCACCACGAACTAAGAACATCCAACAATGGAGTGATTCCATAGTATGAGTATCACCCACACTACTCACAGTGCAAAGGCTTGATCATTATTCTAATAGAAGAGAGTTAGAGAGAGAGTATGGGAAAAATCATTCTTTATTGGATTCATCCCACATCCTATATATCGTATCAGATATATAGGCTGACCATCTAACTATCTATCTATATCTCTTGATAAGATATGGTAGATATAGATATTGATTGTGGGTTATCCAAATAGGATAGATAATAATTCAAATTGAAATTCAAATTACATGGATAATTTGAATAGGTCATGGGTCATGCCACATGGGTGCCCAAATCTGGGTCCAATACCCGGCCTAATTTCCAACACTCTCTCTACTGTTGTGATTTCTCCTAGGGTTCTTAGCCTTCAACCTTGATTTTGGAGCATTTAGACTTGGGTTTGATCTCCGACCCAAACACGGTTGTTGAAGAACTTGGCAGGCTTCATTTTTAATATCGACCAAATCTTGATTGGGGTGTTTGAAGTTGCTTATACCGTCTCATCTTCTCTTCAAGAGATAGAGTTCTATTTCATTGACTCTATATGATTCATTAGTGTATTTGTGGTAGTTTCAATACAAAACAAACATGCTGTTGTTATTGACTTTGGAAAATCATGTTAGAGGGTTGAGGGTTTGGTGGAATTGGGTGGATGATTCTCTATATTCTTATTATTAAACTTACTTTCTCTATATTAAATTGCATGTGGATATTTACAATTGAGAAAGCCCCAGTTTGTGAAAACCCTAAGAATTGATATTTTGGAAATTGAGAAATTGATGAACACATGGTGAAATTGGTAATACTAAGTTGAGTATTATGTTGTTAAATTGAAATTTGGAAAAATATGATGAAATTTGGAAATTTGTGAATATAATTTGTGTAATTATATTGTTGTTTGGATAATTGTAGCCATTATTGAGAGCTAATGATGTTGTTAATATTAATGTTGTTGGATGATGAAAACTTGTTATTGAACGGAGGTGCATGGGACACAGTTTTATAGGAATTGAACATCACATTGTTGCATTGGTAATCATTAAAACATTTTTTTTTTGGGTTTTAATTGAATGGTTAGGGTCAATCCGGATCATATATAGTTATGATGAGAATGGTTTAATTTGACTCGATAGTCCATAGTGAAAGACCAAAAACCCACATGGTGTTAGTGCCAAAATCCTTTCAATTAGCAATCAGTAAATTTACTAGGTTAGGTGACGCTTAGCGATGGTCATCGACAAAGTGCAACTTCATATAGTGCACTAATTTAGGTAGTGCTTAGCGATGATCATTGGCAAATACATGTACTTGAGAGGATTCACCCGGTCTTAGTGTTGTTGACTGAAAAAAGGGTTATTTAAAAAAAGTTTTGTTTTTTAAAAAACGTTTTGAGCATGTTATATATATATATATATATAGCATCATGATCATCTATACTTGTGAAGTTATATTGGTTTTTGAAATGTTCTCTATTGGACTATATGTTCACCCTTCGTGATTGAAATCTTTTTCAGGTGTTAATAATGTGCCCTGATACGGAGATGAGACATTGAATATGTGCTTGAGCTGAGAGAGATAGTTCTTCTTGTAAATAATTTTATGGTGTCATGCATATAACAACCTTCATAATTTAAAATTGTGAACTATTATGATTTTCACAAATAATAACACAATGCAGAAAATAAATAATATACCCGGATCAGCTATGCGAAACCTTCAAGTGCTTTGAAATTAATTGAACATAAACTACTATCAATATTAGTGAAAAAAGATTTCTCTCTCTTGACTCTCTTTAGAATAAGTTATATTCATAATCATTGATGGGCGACTAAATATACTTTTATAGGTAAAGAAAAGGACTAGTTTCTTAATACAATTATAACTCCACTTACTCATCAAAGTAGGAGACTTGGAAATTATTCCATCTATTGACCAATCAGATAATAACTTGTGGTTTAGATATTGAACTATAATCTTAATTCATATTGTCATATCATGTAGGTCACCATAATGACTCAATAATAAAATTTAGTCTTATATTTTTTCACTTAGCCCATATGACAACATATATCAAGATTTAATATGGTAAACATTAGGAACCCAATTAATCATATCCAGCCTTACTTTAATTTGGTCATCAACCTAATACTATAATTAAACAGCTCACTAATGCGAGTCATGGCGGCTATGCATCAATAAAGCGAGATAGATCCTTCTATGTACCATAACATAAGCAACTAATTTAATGTAGTTCTTAAGTGAGGAGTATATTTAAAAGGTCTAATAATTTTTTTTCTATGAAAGACTATTTCTGTTATCATTCATTTATTCTCATATATGTACATACATCATTTATAACAGGAAACATATTAGAAACACAATTAATGAGATCTCAAACTATCAAATAGCACAATCATAACACTACAAGAAAAATCACTTTTCGCGACTAAATTTTTAGTCGCCAAAAGTTATTTTTTAGTCGCCAAAAGTCGGGTTTGAGGTTTTCCCGACTAAATTTTTTAGTCGCCATGTTGGTCGCTGGAAAAATGTCGCGGAAGGTATTGGCGACTAACCCACTTTTAGTCGCCAAAAACAAACTCTGTAGCGACCACAAATTTCGTCGCCAAAGCTCCTTTATTTTTTTTAAATTATACATTTGGCGACTAAATTTTTAGTGGTCGCCAAAAGCATATTTAAAAAAAAAAAAAATGTCGAACCTGTTGCTCGCAGGTTTCGAACCTGAGACATCCCACCACCACACTCCAAACCTTTTGCAACACACTCCCTCCACTATGCCACAATAACATCACATGAATATATATGCAATATATATTATTTATATAGTATATTAACCGCTATTAATACAAAATAATATATATAAATATAATTTTTTAAATTCAATATACTTTATGTAAAAAATAAATTATTTACTAAAAAAAAATTTAGGCCACTTTTGGCAACTGAATTAAATTTTTAGTCGCCAATTCTATCATTTTCGGCTACTAATTATAATTTAGTCGCAAAAAAATTAAGTTTCGCCTAAAAATAAATAGTTTTGGCGACTAAACCTATTTTTGGTTGCCAAAAACGTCCCCTTTTGGCTACTAAACTGAATTTTAGTCGGCAATGGACTGTTTTTAGCTACTATTTTTTTTTGTAGCCAAAAAGCTTCACTTTCAGCGACTAAGCTGTTTTTAGTCAGCAAAACACCAACAATCGGCGACTAATCTGTTTTTTAGTCGCCAAAACCATCACTTTTGGCTACTAAATTATTTTAGTCGCCAAAAACTATCACTTTTGGCTACTAAACAACCTTTAGTCGCTAAAACCCCCACATTGGGCGACTAAACTGCCTTTTAGTCGCTAAAAGCCTTATATTCGGCGACTAAACACTTTTAGTCGGCAAAAGTCACCAATTTTGGCGACTAAATCCATTTTAGTCGCCATTTGTACTACTTTCAGCGACGAAAAAATTTATTTTAGTCGCGAAAAGTGATTTTTCTTGTAGTGTAAAGCAGTCTATAAAAAAACATAAACCACTACTATGGATTACGTTCAAGATCCATTCAATTGACAAGTTTCTTAATTGTTTTTAACAGTAATCCCTTCATCAATAAAGCTGCACTTAGAAGTTGTATGCTTATGTGTTTCATTGGCACATTCTGTTTCTAATATTCTTCTTTAACAACAACGTATTTCAAATCTGTATTTAGTATCATTATAATACTTGTCATTCTAAGAAAACAAAAATAATTGTGAAATTATCACAATAAATTCTTAATGATTTGGTAACAAAAGTCGCCAATCCCAAGTCCTGAGATAAAGTTTCGAAATAAAAATTCATAAATTATGGTCTCAAAACACACTACAAATTCAACTTTCATAGAAAATACTTATGATAGTTCATTTTACACTTTTTTTTTTTTTTTTTTTGATATTGCTTCCCCACATTATAGAAACAAAGAACCAAAAATGAACTTTCTACTATCAATATCCTCTAAAATATGAATCTAAGTACCCAATCAAATCTTTTATTTTTTATGATTACTTTATCACTTTCTTATTTGAGCATTAAGTTTCTTACAATAAATATGTTAATCCTATGGTTTGATTTTGATGATGTCTAACATATTATTGGATAAATTGTGATTTTTCAATATATATAATTTTACAATCATTTGACACAAAATATGAAATTTTTTTTTTATCATTTTGATATATCTTACATCGATTTAAAATTAATTAAACTTATTGTGCAACAATAAACATAATAAAATTATATTTTAGGAAGTCAGACACATGGCGGGTGTCTCATAATTGCAAATCAATTCCTTGTTTTTTTTTTTTTTTTGTTCTTTGTTTTTCGTTTTTCTTTCATTCCTATGTTGATTTGCGCATATTAATGGAACCGACCGTTAAATATAAAAGAATTAAAATAGAAGGAGAAAGAAGGAAACACGAATGTGGAAGAATAATTTCAACGGCTATATTGTTTTGGGCTATAAAAGTAGCACTGTGTAGAGGAGAAAAATACATAGACGTGAAGTGAAGAAAATTTGTGATATTCAAGAGTTCAAAATATTGTGCGGTGTTTTTTAATTGAGCTATATAATTTCTTTGAGAGAAATTTATTGAATGTTTGAGTTTTTATTGTAAAAGGGTTTGTAATCCCTTCATTTTTCTTGTAAAAAAGAGGTATATTTTTGTGAGTGATTTTTTTATTTAAAAACACTTGGGTTAGGTGTGACTAGCACCAGATTCACAACTAGTTGATTGAAGTGATCGAGGTTGATCAATTATTAAGATTCACTAGCACTTGTAAAGCTAGGAGTGTAATTTCTATTTGACAAATAGTGAAGAACTCTAAAGGAGGTTCTTGAGGAGTGGACGTAGGCTTGGTTTGATCCGAACCACTATAAATTCTATGTTTGCACTCTCTTTCCTTCCTTTGCTTAATTTATTTTTATTAGTCTCATTTATATTGCATCATATTTATTTCTCATTTTGATAAAATTTTAATTTATTACTCGTCTTTATTGTTTCATATTGTTAATTGTTTATTATTTGTGTTAACTTTTTAAGTTTGTAATTTATTTAAGAAACCCAATTCACCCCCCTCTTGGATTGCTTTCTGGGTAACAATTAGTATCAGAGTAAGGGATTTAGTATTTTTTTTTGACTTAACAGTCTTAGAGTTGATCAATGACAATCATTATTGTAGCAACCCTCACTTTACTCTAGTCATGCTTGCATGTATTTACACGATCTTGTCTTGTTAAGTTGCTTTGCAAACCTTGATTTGTTTCGCATAAGTGTTGCTTGCACGTTTTGTTCCTTGCTTGGTGTGAGTTTAGCCGAGGTCATCTTAAACATAGGTTACACTTTTGAACTTCTTACACCTAGGACCATCTTGGAACCACCTTGGTTGACCTCCACCCTCACCCTGACATGTTGGCTGAGATGTCATTATCTAGGCCGAGGTGTTCATCACCAAGGCCGGGATGTGTATTATCTAGGCCGAGATGTTCTACCAAGGTGATCTTGTCCCTGGACTGGTATGACCTAGACCAAGGTGTGGCACATCTAGGCCAAGGTGTGGCACAGCTAGGCCAAGTGTTGTCCTTCCTAGCCGAGACCATTGAGACCTTAATTGCCGAAGCTTTGTCCTAGCCGAGTTCACTACCCGCCAAAGTGCCCATGTCACCTTACTTGTTGTTTACACTTTGTCATGCTCTTGTCTTATCAATCTATCACCTTTTTGAGGAGATCCAATCAGCTGTTGCCATGAGTCCCAGCAGAGGGTTAAGTCAACCGGCAGAGTTAAAAGCATATCATTTTGTGTCATATCCTTTGCATGGTAGAGAGAGAAGCCCTAGGAAGATGAGAGGAAGTTGGAGTGAGAGAGCTAGAGCCCAAGCTTGATCTTTAGAGTTTGAGCCATTTAATCCGTGTTTTGAGGTTAGAATCTTGATTTACTCTTGTTATTCTTGATGTTGACCCAATTGCATTGCATGATCTTGCATGATTTATGAACTATACATTGATTTAAAGTTTGTTTTAGAAAGAGAAGATGATATTCTTGTATTCTTGAGATAAAACTATGTTTTGATCCGAAAGCTTGTAATAAGATCAATGTTTTTGTGTTTGTTTTCATAAGATCTTCAAGTATGGGTACCCAGGTCCATGTTTTCAAACTCATCTCATGAAAACTCAGATTTTGAATAAAGAAGTTATGATTTTAGCTTTCATGTTCTTCAAGAGGGAAACCCAGATTTTTCCTAGACTTCATTTCGTTGAATGTGGTCGTCGGGAACATACCTCGGCCAAGAGGTGTGGGACCTCGGCCTAGACCTGGTTAGTACCCAGCATGTTTTCCCGAGATGAAAAGGCAGTGTTGTAACTCCCAGCATGTTTTGCTTTGTTTTGACTTGATTTTGAAAGAAATGCCGAGATCCTTTCCTATCATGCAAAGATCGTTTTAAGAATGCATTTCATATCCATCTTTGAGCATCTCACCTTGTCTTATTGAAACACATTCAATGGGATTTATTATGTGCTTGTAGGCCTTGGATCCTTGCTTGTAATTCCTACACCTGAAGAACTATATGAATGGTATTTTTAATAAAGCTATGTTATAAAGTTTTGATAAAGTTTTGCTTCATTTTGAAAAAGTATTTGATAAAGCATGAATGAATACCCCTATTTTTGTGTATCAAGTATTAGTCTTGTTTTGGATGACATTTTTGGAAAGTCCGTCCGTGCTAGGGGACTCTAAACCTTTGTAGCACAAGTCCATATGTGCTAGGGGACTCTAAACCTTTGTAGCACAAGTCCTTACGTGCTAGAGGACTCTAAGCTTTTGTAACACCTTTGTTTAATGTCATCCCTTGTATTATCATTGCTAGTAAGCATCCCTTGAAGATATGAAAGACTTGATTGATGGGCTTGGTTCATCCATTGATTTTATATAAGTTATGCTATGTATTGTTTAGAAAAGAGATCTTGAATATCATTCATGCAAAACCTTTATTACTGGTATCATTCACTGAGTATCCAAGCTCACCCTCTCTTTATATATATGTAGGTGATGAACAAGAAGATGGCGACGCCTAGATGATTATTTGTAAGATGTTTTTGGGATTTCATGTTTTGTAGCATCTTGAAGATTATGCTTCTTGACTTGTAGTTATCTCTTTGTATATGTCGGCTTGAGAAGCCTTTTGATCAAGATGTATTTTTGCACTTTATTTTATTGTATCCAAGTTGTAAACTTCATTAAGATGTATGTCATTTCATTTGATCTATGCACAGCTCTTATGGATTACTTAGATTTAAATTTATTGCTTCCGCACATGTAAGCCCCATATGTATACTCTGATTGTGTGTGAAATTTTGTAAGTTGGCCTTTGGTAATCTCGGATCACTGGTGTAGACGCGCCATCGGGCCTTTCTACAGTTCAGACTCAATTTGTGTCACGGTCCTGTATCTAATCTCGCGGAGTGCAATGCAAGACTGATGAGTAATCAAAGAGTTCAAATCCGACAAATCGTTTTTGAAAATAGATTTTTTTGAAAGAAGTGCCAAACATGGACTGCTTTGCCAGATACAGAGTCGCCACCTAAATATTTTATTTTGGGAGAATTTAGGAAACCTTGACTCGTTGCCTAAGGCCACGTGTCCGTTATCACCAAAGTTGCCTCGCCTCGGGAACTTGGGTACGATCGGGGAAGGTCACTTCGTGAGCACCCTCGCTCGCCCGATCAAAGATCGGCCTCTACTAACCATGATATCTAGTTTTGAAAACATTATGCGTTCTTATTCCGGTTATTAGCCTAGATTTACTATGTGATGCGCACAGTATACAAGTATAGACTGGGTCGCCTGAATTGGAACAAGACATTTCATGTTTGTTTATTTGAAAACGGTTTGATGGTGCTACCCGCAAGTAGGCTAAGACGTGGATTTGCCACCCTCGGGTGGGCTTAGAAAAACATGATTTTGCCACTATCTAGTGGGCTTAAAACTCACAATTAATAAATTGTTCCAATTCAAATAACCCAACCTTCACCCATAGGTATTCAGGCAGTTATATCACATAAGCACTTAGCCTTATGGTAAGCATGCTATCATGGCGGTCACTCACACGCATGCAAGGATGCTAAAGCATAAACACTTACTGAGTACTCCAAGCCAAAACAGAAGCTATGTTAGAAATCCATGCATGATCCTAACTATACAGAAATGCCTAATGCAACACATGCAAAATGTAGCTAAGATAGGCTCGGCTATTCTAAGATGGCATATGAAATGCTACAGCTAACATGTATTCAACTTAGAATTGAAATATAAATGCAGTTAGTATGATGCGCCGAGCCCGGTGCATGCAAGGCAGATGAATGAATGCAAACATGCTATCATACTGCATGCTAATTGAAACATGCCCTAATCTAACCATCATAAGCTGGTAAATAAAAGGGAGAAAGACGTGGGGTTGGAAGACATACATCACACTCACGCACACTTATTACAACATTGCCCTCGCTCAGAGGGTCCGAAAGAATAATACAGTCCGAATGAATAATATAGTCCGAATAAATAGTACAATCTGAATAAATACAAAACCCTAATTAATTAACAAATTAATCTAGGAAAGCAGGTAAATTAGCATGCAAGCCTATGGACTGCCTCAACTCTGTTCCGAATGATGAGAGATGCATGCTTGAGTTGCCTGGCGCGGAAATCCATTGTGATGCCCCGATTCGCCTCTATTTGCAATTGATGCCGGAATACTGTGCAAGGCTTTAGAAAGTTGTTGATTTTCTAATTTTCTGCAACAGAGAGCAAGAAAGGGGCATGGCAAAGTATTTTCATATATGTATGCATGACTACTCTTCAAGGAGTGTAGTCCTCGATGCTCGTGCCACCAATCACGCATATCAATGCATGATGGCCAAGAAGTCGAATTGCATGACTCAATATGAGATGAATGCACATGAAAACACAACAAGACCTAAACTTCATCATGGGTAATCCAGAGTGTTGGCGACAGGGATTTGAGACACGTTCCGTCACTCAGAGTACGAAACGTCCCTCGTTTCCCGTGCTCAGGCTAACTCCTATCCCAAACACAATGCAAATGAGATGGCATACACAATGCGACTAACATACAACCTAGCATACGCAATGCTATGAAATGGCATACACAATGCTTGATGTAAATGGCATACACAAAGCTCTAACACGCAATCTAGCATATGCAATGCTATGAATTGAAAAGGCATACACAATGCGTAATGGACTTACACCAACATGAGTAGACCTCAGCCACACTCATATCAGTGGCCATTAGATGAAAATGAGACAACCGAAATGCATGCACACATGCACGCATACCGAGGATCGAACCTAAGGCATCAAATGCCACTCTACCAAAGCATGGCAAAGGATGAAAGATGGCCTATGAACATGTAATTTTCAGCACAAAAATATGATGCTAAATGATCCCGAAACATGGAAGTATGGTACCTGATGCTTGGAATAAACCCCGAAACTCAATACTAGGCACATGCATTGAACCATAAGTATACAAAGCAAGCATTATTTGATCATGAAGTCAAAAGATAGAGCCAAGGCAGTCCCAAAACATGCACATTTCTAGTTTAGAGCATGGCCAAAAGATGCTAACATGATGGACTAAAATAGCATGCAACATTGGCTAGCAAGCATGGTTTACATGGCATGTATATGAAGAAAATGAGAACTCATCAAACCAGCCAAAAACAGTGAATAAAACATGCCAAAATATGCCCAAATAATCACTGAAATGCAGCCAATGCATGCAAAAATGAGGGGCTTCTTTGGAAGGCCATTCAAGGGGTTGTTAAGCACATATAAGATAGACACTTAGTATGATCAAACCAACTGTGAAAACGAGTTATGAAAGTCCTAAAACTCACAAAATTGGCCCTGAAATCAGTCAAGGAAGCATACGATGAAAGGCCCTCTCAAAAGGCCTTGAACGGAATTGTTCTACACATGCACTATAGACATAAAATATGATCAAAAGGGCCCCGGACAGACCTAAGGCAGACCTTAAAACCCACAAAATTGGGCCCAAAAAGTGACTTCAATGCATGAAAAATAGACCCCCTTTGGAAAGCCAATGATGCTAGTAAAGAAAATGAGGGGTGAGAGGGTCACCCCTCTATGATTTCAAAGCTCAAAACAAGTCCAATGCAAATGCTCTAATGCATAGCCCTAAATATGAAGGAATGAAGCATGCAAGGTAAGAGATGACTCCAAACAGAAAAGTAACCTCAAGAAAACTTAAAGAGGAGGTCAAAAAAAAGCTTTTTCCAGTTTATAATAAATCTCAAAAATGTTCACAAGTAAGGCTAAAGTATGATGCAAAAATAGCCCTAAAAGAGAGATAGAGGGTAAGGGGAAGTAGATGACCTCAAACAGCAAAGTGCCTTTAACAAAAGTTGAAGAGGAGCTCAAAATATGACACTTTCTAGTTTATGACAAAGCCCAGAAATACTTTCAAGTGAAGCTAAGTAATGAAGCAAAAAAATTCAAGTTTAAGGGAAATAGACACTTACCCTGGAAGAGCTGACCTCCAGCAGCTTTTGGATCAAGTTGGTGAGCTTTCAACCTCTACAAATGACTTCCAAGGTACTGGAATGGATGATGGAGGTGTGGTGCTAAGGGTTGTAGTGCAAATGGACCAAGAAAATTAGGGTTTTGGAGCTTGGAATAGTGACAATGGAGGAGGGAGGTTATATGCCTTAGTAAATTTTGTTCAACCCTTAAACAACAAGCCAAGCCTCTCCTTTATAGAGGAGAGGCTCTAAAATATCTCCAAGAGACCCCAAGCATCCTCCATACACGTGTATGGAGGATGCACAAAATGGCCTCTAACTGGCACAGTTGGACTACACTCAGAAAAAGCAAAAAGCAAGAAGCAGGCCGGCCAGTTCAAGTGGCCGGCCGGCCACTCCCCTGGTCAGCTGACCAGGGGTCAAAAGGGTCAACAAAATTTTCTGGCCGGCCACCCCAGAAAGGTGGCCTCCCAGATGAGTGCAACACAGTTATGTAGAGAAAAATCAGAAAATATGACCCAAGAGAGAGAAAAACTAGTTTTTAAGCAAGGTTCAAAAGGGTCAAGATGAATTTCTGGCCGGCCTACCCATATTGGTGGCCTCCCAGATGAGCAGAACACAATGGTGGTATGAAAAGCCAGAAAATGTGGCTCAAAAGTGAGAAAAACCAGCTTTTTGTTAGAAAAATCGGCTTTTGGAGAGAGAAAATGAGAAAACTGGTTTTTCAAGGGAAAAGGTGGCCGGCCACCATACTACCTCCTCCCTAACAGTGAAAATAGGGTCTCTACCAAAAATAGACCAAAACGGATGCAAAACGAAGGTTTGGGGGCCAAAACGCGCGGTTCGGGGCCCCAAAAATAGGTTGTTAGGCACCGGAAGTGGCGTATGACCGTGAAGGTGGTCTCCCGGGCCACAGTGTCCCTCTAAAGGGAGGAAATAAGATGTGTGCCAAAAATCGGAGCAATCGGAGGTAGTTAAGGGGTCCCGAACCGAGGCACACGGCCGACGGTTCCGAAAACCGGAAACCGGGCTCCAAATGGGAAAAATGGCCTATGACCACGAAACGTAGCCTACGGCCACTGAGAGATGGTCTATGAGACCTCTTCCTCCTTTCGGGAAGAGAAAACAGAGAAAATGGGACCTGGTTCGCAAACCGAGGCAAAGCACAAAAGAGCCTCGAAGTCCGAAGGCAAGGCTCTCAACCGAGACTCTGAAACCTCAGATCGAGCACAAAATGCAACATTACCGAGCGCTCAACTGGTGACGTCTAAGTCTTAAGGTCGGCCAAAAATGGGGTGTCTACAACTAGCCATCACGACACCATTCTACTAGGGGCGGAATGGGGTCGTGAGAGATTGGTATCAAAGCACCGGTTCCTTATAGTATGTTATTCACACACTTCGAGTCCTAAAGAGCATAGGATGTCCCTTAGAATGATGTTAGGATTGCATCATATTGCTTGCTACTTGACAAGGTATGCATCATCTCGGCATAATTATTTGTTACTTGCATACATGTTTATTTGCTCATTTTGTTTTAAAGTCATATTTTGCGTACTCCTAGCATCATGAGAAGGGGTAGACCTCCAGTTGGCCGAGATAATTTCGAGGATAGATTGGACAGATTAGAAAGGTTGGTCAAAGGTTTGGTTCGTAAGTTGCGACAACCTAGGCCACAGGACACGGGTACTATTTCTACTCAGGCCGAGCAGACGAACAGGGGACATCTAGCTCCACCTTCACCTCCTCCAGTGCCGCAAGTGCCTTCACAGCAAGCTTTGTATGGGAATGGCACGATAACCTTGATCAAAGAGTTCAAGAAGATGAACCTGCCGAGATTCCAAGGGGGTATAGAGCCGATGAAAGCCAAAGCATGGGTCTTGGAAATGGAGAAGTTGTTTGAGAGTTTTCCCAGTACCGATGCTCAGAAGGTGTCATTGGCAACATTCACGTTAGATGACGACGCACGAAGATAGTGGATGATGATTCGAGAAGGTAACCTAGGTTTGACTTGGGCCAGATTTTTGGAGTTGTTTTACAACTAGCATTTTCCCCTTAGTGTCCGAGACCGCAAGACCACAGAGTTCCAAACTCTGACACAAGGCAACAAGACAGTGGCAGAATACGACCATACTTTTACCGATTTGGCAAGATATGCGCCTCATATGGTTGATAATGAATATATGAAGGCTAGGAAGTTCGAAAGTGGGTTGCGTGGACCGATACAAGACCGAGTGAATATGCTCAACATGCTGACTTACGCCGGAGTGTTAGACCAGGCCATCCTGGCAGAAGCTAACTTGAACTGATATTAGAATTTCAAAGAGAGCCAGAGGAAGTGGCAGAATTATGATAATCGCCGAGTTTCGTTTAACGCCAAGAAGAAGACGAATGTGGGCAACTCCAGCCACTCGAATCAAGAGGTGGATACTAAGCCGGTGTGTTTAAGTTGTGGGAAGCCACATTCCAGGGTTTGTCGTTGGGCATCAGGGGCTTACTTCGAATGTGGCGAGATGACTGTCCGAAGGCAAAGGCTGATGATGGTAAGAAGAATGGGAACACCTCGGGTTCAGCGCAGAGAGGCAATGTCGGGAAAGGACAGATGAGGCAAGGCGGAGTTTTTGCTCTAGTGCCAGGAGACACCCAGAACGCCGAGACAGTAGTGTCAGGTATACTTCCCATTTGCTCTCAAGATGCATATACATTGATTGATTCGGGTTCTACTCATTCATTTGTATCTACTAAGTTTGCCGAGAAGTTGAATAGGGAATTAGAACCCCTTGATTATGTGTTATCTGTATCTGCTCCATCTGGGAGAACTATGATTGTTGCATCCATTTATAGGGCGTGTGATGTTGTGATTGAGGACGTAGAATTGTTAGTTGATTTGATATCGTTAAGCTTGACTCATTTTGATGTTATATTGGAGATGGATTGGTTAGTAGCAAATCTTGCATCCATAAATTGTGTTTTCAAAAGTGTCACGTTGAAACCCCCGAACCAAGCCGAGGTTACATTTCAGGGAAAAGGGGTAGTATCTCCACCTTACTTGATCTCATCCATGAGAGCTTATAAGTTGATCAAAAAGGGATGTTAAGGTTATCTGTGTAGTATACTAAGTGATTCGAATGGAAGCGTTGAGTTAGTCGACATCCTGATTGTTAGAGAGTTCCCCGACGTCTTTCCAAATGATTTGCCTGGTCACTTGGTTGATAGAGAAATAGAGTTTACTGTTGACATCATGTCGGGAACCCAACCTATCTCCAAAACACCCAATAGAATCGCCCCAGCCGAACTTAGGGAGTTGAAGGTGCAATTACAAGAGTTGTTAGATAAGGACTTTATTAGGCCGAGTACTTCACATTGGGGAGCACCAGTTCTATTTGTGAAGAAAAAGGATGGTACACTTCGTCTTTGTATCGATTACCAAGAACTGAACAAAGTGACCATTAAGAATAAGTACCCATTGCCGAGGATCAATGATTTGCTTGATCAACTACAAGGGGCACGAGTCTTTTCTAAGATCGATCTCAGGTCAGGCTACCATCAGTTGAAGGTTAAAGCCGAGGATGTTGAGAAGACTGCTTTTCGAACAAGATATGGCCATTATGAATTTTGGTAATGCCTTTTGGAGTGACTAATGCTCCTGCAGCATACATGGACTTGATGAACAGAGTCTTTAAACCTTACCTAGATGAATTTGTGGTTGTCTTCATCGACGATATATTGATCTATTCCAAGAGTGAAGTTGACCATGAGAAGCATCTGAGACTTGCCCTACAGATTCTGAGAGATAGAAGATTATATGCCAAGCTTAGCAAGTGTGAGTTTTGGCTTTCCAACAATTCATTTTTAGGGCACGTGATTAACGAAGAAGGTATCTCTGTTGATCCAAATAAGATTGAAGCCGTTGTGAATTGGTCGACACCGACCAATGTGTCCGAGGTTCGTAATTTTCTGGGTTTTGCCGGTTATTACAGAAAGTTTGTGATGGACTTTTCGAAGATTGCATATCTTTGATGCAATTAACTCAGAAAGGAGTAGCGTATGAATGGACCAAGGATAGGGAATCGGCCTTCCAGGAGCTAAAGACGAGGTTAGTCACAACACCAGTTCATGTACTGCCGACCGGTAATGAGGAGTTTCAGATTTATAGTGATGCATCACATAAGGGTTTGGGTTGCGTATTAATGCAAGGGGGTAAAGTCATAGCATACGCATCTTGTCAATCGAAACCCCATAAGAAGAACTATCCTACCCATGATCTAGAATTAGCAGTCGTAGTATTTGCTTTGAAGATTCGACGTCATTACTTGTATGGAGCTTCTTGCCAAGTTTTCACAGATCACAAGAGTTTGAAGTATTTGTTCACTCAGAAAGAACTGAATATGAGACAGAGAAGATGGCTTGAATTATTGAAGGATTACGACATGCAGATTCAGTATCATCCAGGTAAGGCAAACTCAGTGGCCGACGCTTTAAGCAGGAAATTAATTGGGAGTCTGGCATGCTTGGCAATGATCTCAGTGGAGCCGACTATTATTGAAGAAGTGAAGACCAGACAGATGGAGGATGAATTCTTAAAAAGGGTTATAAATGAATTTGTCACCAAGCCGAGGTCAGGGTACGCCATGGAAGATCAGGTACTTAAGTTTGAAGGAGGATTGTGCGTGGCCGATGTCCCCGAGTTGAAAAGAAGAATTTTACGGGAAGCTCATGGTTCCAGATTTGCAGTACATCCAGGGAACACCAAGATGTATCAAGATGTGAAGCAGACTTTTTGGTGGCCAAATATGAAGAGAGAAATAGCCGAGTTTGTATCTCAGTGTCTATATTGTCAACAAGTGAAAGCAGAGCACCAGAGGCCAGCAGGACTTCTTCAACCTTTGTTGATTCTCGAGTGGAAATGAGAGCACATCTCTACGGATTTTATAGTTGGTTTGCCGAGGACACAGAAGGGTATGGATTCAGTTTGGGTTGTAGCCGATTGATTAACTAAGTCAGCACACTTCTTGCCTGTTAAGACTACCTTTAATGCCGATCAACTCGCTTTGTTGTATATGAATAAGATCGTTAAACTTCATGGAGTGCCGATGTCCATTGTGTCAGACTGAGATCCGAAGTTTGCTTCTAGATTTTGGTAGAGTCTACAAGGAGCTTTGGGAACTGAGTTGAGATTTAGCACAGCTTTTCATCCCCAAACCGATGGACAAACAGAGAGAACAATTCAGACGCTTGAAGATATGCTTAGACTATGTGTATTGGACTTCAAGGGAAGTTGGGAAGTGCATTTGCCATTGGTGAAATTCGCCTACAACAACAGTTATCAAGCTAGCATAGGCATGGCACTGTATGAAGCTCTGTATGGAAGAAAGTGCAGATCGCCGATATGTTGGACTGAAGTAGGAGATAAAGCTTTGATTGGTCCCGAGCTAATCCAAGTGACAACTGAGAAGATTAAACTTATCTGACAAAGAATTAGGACTGCTCAGAGTCGACAGAAGAGTTACACCGACCAGAGGAGAAGAGAGTTAGAATTTGAAGTTGGGGATCATGTATTCTTGAAGATTTCGCCGACGAAAGGAGTTTCAAGATTTGGGAAAGAAAGGTAAGTTGGCACCTCGTTACATCGGGCTGTTTGAAATCCTTGAAAGAGTTAACCAAGTTGCCTACAGACTTGCTTTACCACCAGAATTAAGCCAAGTCCACAATGTGTTTCATGTTTCCATGTTAAAGAAGTATATTCGGGATCCATTGCATGTGATTGATCACTCTGGGATCGTGGTTAACGAAGATTTAGGCTACGAGGAGAAGCCGGTGAGAATAATCGATAGACAAGTGAAACAGTTGAGAAACAAGTCGATACTGATGGTGAAGGTTGAATGGAAAGAGCATTATGGCAAGGATGCTACATGGGAAATGGAAGAAGAAATGAAAATCTGACATCCGGAGTTGTTTGTGGGGCAAGGTAACTCAAGTTTGGAGACCAAACTTCTTTAAGGAGGGAAGGATGTAGCAACCCTCACTTTACTCTAGTCATGGTTGCATGTATTTACACGATCTTGTCTTGTTAAGTTGCATTGCAAACCTTGATTTGTTTCGCATAAGTGTTGCTTGCACGTTTTGTTCCTTGCTTGGTGTGAGTTTAGCCAAGGTCATCTTAAGCCTAGGTTACACCTTTGAACTTCTTACACCTAGGACCATCTTGGAACCACCTTGGTTGACCTCCACCCTCACCCTGACATGTTGGCCGAGATGTCATTATCTAGGCCGAGGTGTTCATCACCAAGGCCGGGATGTGTATTATCGGGGCCGAGATGTTATACCAAGGTGATCTTGTCCCTAGACTGGTACGACCTAGACCGAGGTGTGGCACATCTAGGCCAAGGTGTGGCACAGCTAGGCCAAGTGTTGTCCTTCCTAGCCGAGATCATTGAGACCTTACTTGCCAAAGCTTTGTCCTAGCCAAGTTCACTACCCGCCGAAGTGCCCATGTCACCTTACTTGTTGCTTACACTTTGTCATGCTCTTGTCTTATCAATCTATCACCTTTTTGAGGAGATCCAATTAGCCGTTGTCATGTGTCCCAACAGAGGGTTAAGTCAGCCGACAGAGTTAGAAACATATCATTTTGTGTCATATCCTTTGCATGGTAGAGAGAGAAGCCATAGGAAGAGGAGAGGAAGTTGGAGTGAGAGAGCTAGATCCCAAGCTTGATCTTTAGAGTTTGAGCCGTTTAATCCGTGTTTTGAGGTTAGAATCTTGATTTACTCTTGTTATTCTTGATGTTGACCTGATTGCATTGCATGATCTTGCATGATTCATGAACCATACATTGATTTAAAGTTTGTTTTAGAAAGAGAAGATGATGTTCTTGTGTTCTTGAGATAAAACCATGTTTTGATCTGAAAGCTTGTAATAAGATCCATGTTTTTGTGTTTGTTTTCATAAGATCTTCAAGTATGGGTACCCAGGTCCATGTTTTCAAACTCATCTCATGAAAACTCAGATTTTGAATAAAGAAGTTATGATTTTAGCATTCATGTTCTTCAAGAGGGAAACCTAGATTTTTCGCAGACTTCATTTCTTTGAATGTGGTCGTCGGGAACACACATCAGCCAAGAGGTGTGGGACCTCGGCCTAGACCTGGTTAGTACCCAGCATGTTTTCCCGAGATGAAAAGGTAGTGTTGTAACTCCAGCATGTTTTACTTTGTTTTGACTTGATTTTGAAAGAAATGAGATCCTTTCCTGTCATGCAAAGATCGTTTTAAGGATGCATTTCATATCCATCTTTGAGCATCTCACCTTGTCTTATTGAAACGCATTCAATGGGATTTATTATGTGCTTGTAGGCCTTGGATCCTTGTTTGTAATTCCTACACCCGAAAAACTATGTGAGTGGTATATTTAATAAAGCTATGTTATAAAGTTTTGATAAAGCTTTGCTTCATTTTGAAAAAGTATTTGATAAAGCATGAATGAATACCCCTATTTTTGTGTATCAAGTATTAGTCTTGTTTTGGATGACATTCTTGGAAAGTCCGTACGTGCTAGGGGACTCTAAACCATTGTAGCACAAGTCCGTACGTGCTAGGGGACTCTAAACCTTTGTAGCACAAGTCCTTATGTGCTAGAGGACTGTAAGCTTTTGTAGCACCTTTGTTTAATGTCATCCTTTGTATTATCGTTGCTAATAAGCATCCCTTGAAGATTTGAAAGACTTGATTGATGGACTTGGTTCATCCGTGATTTTGTATAAGTTATGCTATGTATTGTTTAGAAAAGAGATCTTGAATATCATTCATGCAAAACCTTTATTACTGGTATCATTCACTGAGTATCCAAACTCACCCTCTCTTTATATATATGTAGGTGATGAGCAAGAAGGCGGCGACGCCTAGATGATTATTTGCAAGATGTTTTTAGGATTTCATGTTTTGTAGCATCTTGAAGATTATGCTTCTTGGCTTGTAGTTATCTCTTTGTATATGTCGGCTTGAGAAGCCTTTTGATCAAGATGTATTTTTGCACTTTATTTTATTGTATCCAAGTTGTAAACTTCATTAAGATGTATGTCATTTCATTTGATCTATGCACAACTCTTATGGACTACTTAGATTTAAATTTATTGCTTCCGCACATGTAAGCCTCATATGTATACTTTGATTGTGTGTGAATCTTTGTAAGTTGGCATTTGGTAATCTCAGATTACTGGCCATTACGGCACCATTCTACTAGGGGCGGAATGGGGTCGTGACAATTATAGAAGCACAAATTATTGATGATCACTCACCTTCCAAGCCTCCATTTTTGTGGAATTAATTATAGTTATTGGAAAAATAGAATGATGATATATATTCAGGGCACATACTATATGATATGGAAAACTATTAAAAATGGTCCAAATATTCCTTTCAAATTTATAGATACAAAGAAAGTTCCTAAAACAAAAGATGAATGGGATGAGAATGATATTAAGAGTATTCAAGCAAATGATAAAGTCAAACATTTATTATATTGTGCACTTGATCCTAATGAATTTAATAGAATTTCTACATGTGATACTGCTAAAGAAATTTGGGATAAATTAGAAATCACGCATGAAGGCACAAATCAAGTTAAGGAGTCACGTATTAGTATGCTTGTTCATAATTATGAATTATTCAAAATGAAATCTGATGAATCTATTTCTGAAATGTTTTCCAGATTTACTGATATTAAAGACTCTTTGAAAAATCTTGGTAAAGTATATACTAACAGTGAAATGATAAGAAAAATTCTTAGGTGCTTACCAAAGAATTGGAAACCAAAAGTGACAACAATCCAGGAAGCCAAGGATCTCAACACACTCGGTTTAGATGAACTTCTTGGGTCATTAATGACCCATGAAATTTTGAGGAATCGCATTCAAAACATCAATTCAAGAAAAATTTGCAGACAGTAACAACTCAAGTGATGAGGATGGTGACATTGCCATGGTCACTAAAAAGTTTAAAAATTTATTGAAAAGAGATAAACAATTTTAAAAAAAGATTTCACAAAAAATCATTCAATAAAGATAAAGAAAAGAAAGACCAAATAGTTTGTTAGGAGTGTAAGAAACCGGGTCACATTAAATATGATTGTCCTAACTTAAAGAAGATGAAAGAAAAGAAGAAGAGCAAAAGAGTTATGGCAGTATGGGGAGAATGTGACTATAGTAGCTTAGATAGCGAATCAAGCGATTCGGAAGTGGCAAATCTTTGCTTCATGGGGATTGCAGATGATGAGGTAATCAAAAACTCTCATTCCTATGAAGAATTGCTAGATATTGAAGAGGAACTTCATGAAGATTTTCAAAAAATAATTTCAAAAAATTCTACTATTAAAAAATCAAATTCTTTACTTGTCAATGAAAATGAAAGTTTGAAAAAGGAAAATGATTCTTTGAAAAATTCTTTAAATGATTGGAAAATTGAAAATAATTCTTTAAAAGAAAATATAGAAGATTTAATAAAATAATTTTTAAATTCACACAAGGAAAGGAAAATTTAAATCAATTACTTGAAAATCAAAGATGTGTTTTCGACAAAGTGGGTATTGGATGCAAACCTCACAAGAAACAAAGTTTTTATAAAAATTTCTTTGTTAAAGCCTGCTTATCTAGTAGCCCACGTGTTACTTGTCATTATTGTTTTAGAAAAGGGCACTTATTTTCATCCTGCCCTTACAAGAAAAATTTATTAGGAACAAACATGAGATGGGTTCCAAAATCAAGTACTTTATAAACTAACAATCACGGACCCAAGAAGATATGGGTACCAAAATTAAATACTTGATATTTTTTATATAGGTGTGTTACAAAGAAAAATCCGGAAAAGGAAAATGGTACTTGGATAGTGGATGTTCAAGACACATGACCGGAGACAAATCGGCGTTCACTTCCTTATCTCTAAAAGATGGTGGACATGTAACATTTGGAGATAACAATAAAGGAAAAATCATTGGTGTAGGTAGTATTGGTAAGAGTCCCTCTTCCATTATGAAAAATGTTTTACTTGTTAATGGATTGAAACACAATTTACTTAGTATTAGTTAATTGTGTGACAAGAGAAATAGAGTTATCTTAGAAAAATCTCTTTGCAAAATAGAAAATCTCAAAGATAATAAGACTTTATTTGTTGGCCACCGACATGAAAATGTTTACGTTTTTAATTTTTCTAATTTATTATCTTTTAACATTACATGTCTTTCTTCACGTAGTGAAAAATAGTTAGTTGTGACATAGAAGACTTGGTCATGCTCACATGGATTTAATTTCAAAACGTTCTAAAAAGGATTTAGTCAATAGACTTCCTAAAATTTCTTTCGAAAAAGACAAATTATGTGATGCATGCCAACGAGGAAAACAAAATAGAATTTATTTTAAATCAAAAAATATTATTTCAACTTCTAGACCACTGCAACTATCACTTGGATTTAATTAGTCCTTTAAGGACACTTAGTCTTGGTGGCAAACAATACATTCTTGTTGTAGTTTAATGATTTCTCTAGATTTACATGGGTTAAGTTCCTAGCTCATAAGGATGAAGCTTTTCCAAACTTTTCAAAATTATGTGGGAAGCCTCAAAATGAAAAATGTTTTATTATTTCAAGTATATGGACGGATCATAGTAGAGAACTTGATAATGATTCTTTTGAAAAATTTTGTAATGAAAACGGTATAGAGCATAATTTCTCAGCTCCTAGAACTTCTCAACAAAATAGTGTAGTTGAAAGGAAGAATAGGACTCTAGAAGAGATGGCTACACTATAACAAAAAGTGTCTTTGGAGACGAAAACTAATGACGAAAATAAATTTGTCACGAATGACGTACCTTTTAGTGAATAAAATAATTTTTCATCTCCAAATGTACCATTTTTAGAGATAAAAATAAAATTTCATCACCAATTTACATACATAATAAAAAAATTAGGTGACAAATTTTTTTTTCATCATTATTTATATTTTTTTTTGTCACCGAAGATTTTTCCGCTAATTTTTCTGATGGTGCTAAAATTTTTAGACTTTTTGTGAGGAAAAAATTGGTCACCAATAATAAAATTATTAATGATGAATATATTTTCGTCACCAATAATTTGTAATATTTTAATATCATTTAGTGAGAAAACTATTTTTATGGCCAATAATTTTATCTTTTGTTGAGGAAATAATTTTGTCACCAAATAAATTGTTTAGTTGCTAAAGGATTTTAGAGGGAAATGAATATATTGGCGCCTTAGATATATTGGTTCTTCTTCTCACACATAGATTAACCACCAAACCTCACCCTACATGACCTCACCTCAGCGCACACCACCTACGCCGCTCGTCACCACCACCCCCACTACGACCACCACCACCGCCCGCAGCTCACCACCGCCGCATCCTCACAAGTATTCTCTCACTCTCGGTCTGTCTCTCTCTCACTCGTGATCTATTTTTTGCTTTGTCTACCTCAGTCACTCTTTCTCCCTCTCTGTCTCTCTATTTCTCCCTTTCTCAATTGTCCTCTAGGGTTGTTATGATTTCTTCAATTTAATTTGGTGTTGATTTTAAAAAATGGGTTTGGTTGAAGTGGTTTGATTTGTAAAGTTTAATGGATTTGATGTCCTAAATGCGTTTGATTTTAGTGGTTTCATACATTTTCTCCTCTTTTTCCTTTCTATCTCATTAGTTTCAAAGCCCTAATCCATTGATTGTGTATGTACATTTGACCCTTCAATTTCAATCATTGCATGCTTTTTATATCTAGTTTTGCTAAAGCACGTCCTGTTTTTATTTTCAATTAGTAACAATAATTCATCCAAAATACATTCGTAAAATGTTGTGCCCAACCCAATTGAGTTGGGGTTGTTCTTTCCAAACTTCTGTTATAGCTAATTTATGGGATTGTGGGGGTTTTTTCCCCCCTGCAGGTGCATTCTCATTGATATTTCCAAGATTGGAGGAAGTCCTAAAAGCAAAATTTTGTCGAGAGAAGGCACTTGTGGATGGTTTTTACTCTAATACAGCAAGATAACAATGTCACATTGCTGAAATTGTAGTAAAAAGGTTAGATTTTTGCTTGTAGCTTTGGAGTGGAAAAAAAATTGTGTACTGTACATTACTTGACATTTACTTTTACGTGATGAAGGGAATTTATAGTTGAATGGGTGGGAAAATCAATTACAATTTTCATGGAATTAGTCGATTATATGTATCTATGGAAGACTTAATCCAACATTTGGTTCATTGGTCACTGTATTTTTTTTTTTTTTTTAAATGTTACCAACATTTACTTTCAATTGATGGATAAATATAGGAAGTCCTGGTTATGGTTTGTGAATTACACCTTCCCCAATTGGAGGAATGAAAACATTGCTCATCTTCGTGTACTATTTATGCAATTATTTATTTATTTTTGTATGGAACAAAATCAAAATAGTTGTAGTTGTGCCGCATGAGATTATATTTCAAATGTGGTAAAAAATGAAGGTAAATGTAGTATTATTATTGTTATCTGAAAAATAAGTTTTGCCCTAAACGATGCTATTACAACCCAAATTAAGAAAAAAGTGTACCCTTCAAATATATTATCCGTCAATTCATGCCTCATGATGTGGCGCAGGGTCGAGTCGTAGGTGGTTAATTTTTAAACCAATCAATAACTTACATGGAATAGTTCGTATCATTGTAGGTATGACTAGAAATTATATTTTAGGGGTCTCTAAAGTGGGGATTATATACATGCAAATACATGTATATTTGGTCCCTCATTGCATGTATATTTGGTCCCTCATTGTAGGTATAACTGGGGATTATATAAATGGTTTAGTTTTGGATTTTTTTCATTTCATATACCCTGATAGTTTTCATTTTTTCAGCGTCAGGTCAATAGTTGCTTTAAATCTTAATAACTATGCGAGTGGAAGAAATCCATGGGGTAATCTGAAGCCCGAGTATTTGGAGAAGGCATAATCTTTTGGCCACCTAAAATGCCATATCTATCAGCATAATGATGATGCATTATAGTTGCTTTTTGGTAGGCCTTATCAAAGTTAATGACAAGTTCTTATAGTAGCTATGCACATATAGGTAAATAAAACCAATGCAATGTGTTTAGTAGATATCAAATGTTGTTTTGAAACCTACAAGAACATTTGAATAGAAAAGAAGAATTTTCTTCTCCTTTAGTTGGTGAGAGGCTGGTTCCCCTATAATAATTCAATGTATTCTCTCAAAAAAATAAAAATAAAAATACCCCAATGATTGCAGATTAGAAATATGATTTTTTTAAAAGCATTATACAATCCAAATGTCCTCGTAACTTACAATTTTAGAATTGTTTTTTGCCCAAATTCTCTTATGTGGCTATGATGCTTCAAAATATGACCATGGTCCCTGGATGCATTAAGACACTTCCTTTAGTTGTTCCCAAATACATATCCTCTTAGATATCATGTTTGAGGCATGTTTGTTCTCTTCTTATTCTTCTCTATTGGGTGTCTTTATGTTGCATGAGTAGCTATGCATTGCATTTTTTTTTTTTTTTTTGTATAGGATCATATGTGTTTGTTATTTTGTTTTTATTTGATGATAATTAGGATAGGAACTTATACTGCCTGCTTGATGTTCTCTTAGAAAGAAACTATGTCAAATCTCAAGCTAAAAGTGGTGTTATTGAAATTGTTTCTTTGTTTTACAGAGAGGCTTTGTTGGGGCTCATGTGAATGATGGTCTTCCAGAAATTTTTGGCCTAAAACAAGGATGGCTTGCTTCCTTTGTTTTGTCTAACCTTATTTCTGCTAAACACATTGTCCAGGTATCACATGTTGAAATTTTCTTTCATTCAAGCAGGTTGCATATATACTAAGCATGGCAGAAAATATATTAAGTTCTAAAAGAAAAAGAAAAGAGTAAGGAAGCAATCTCTGAAAACTTATTCTTCATCTTCTTCTTCCGGATCATCAATATTGAACTGGCTATATTTATAAACTATGAATAAACTAGTAGGCATACTGAATAGTCTAAATTCCCATATAACAAAAAAATTTCATTATTTGGGGGTGGTTTGTGGATGTTATATTCACATACATAGAAAATGAAAATATGTAAAAAAAAACATATTTCTTTGTTGTATCAATGGTGTATTCGTATCCTGATTTTTGGAAAAAACATATGCTTCTTAGGAGGAATATATACAACATTGAAAATTGAGGGAAATAATATTAAGAAACTGAAATTTCTATTAGTGTATACTTTGGGTATTATAGACTTTCTAGCAACTCTAAGAGCACCTCTAACACCTAATAGGCACATTTTGTGTAGCAAAAATATATAAAAGTGAATTCTGTGTTTTGCCTTGTTTGTATTTCAACAACACTTTTTTACTCTTGAGAATATGTTTTCTAGCCTCCAAGGTTGTCCACATGTAGCCAGCATAGGAGGATGAGGTAGAGACTTCAATTTTGTGTTGAGGCTAGACAAAATGTCTAAAATGCTCTAAATATCTCTTCTGTTGGAGATGTTCTAACAAGCAATTTCTACTAAATTCAAGTGCTTGATGCCTAACTTTTTCTATCTGTGGAATGTTGAAATAAAATAGGTAATTAATTAAAAAATATTTACTCCCTCATCAAGCTGACACCATATTCTTATAGAGGTTGCAAAGCATGTACCAAAACTTTCGGTTATACTCAAAAAGCCTGACATGTTTCACATTTGTCCCCATTTGGGCTTAGAGTAGTTTGTTTCTCTATTGAAATTAGGTATTTCCTTTCATCTGATCGCGTCACCTTCTAGAGTTTAATGTGTCACCCACAATCCTGAAAGTTAGTATGCCACAATTTAACTATTGAACTAGTGGCCCTCTATAATTGCCCACAAAGAGTAATACTCAAAAAGCCGGACATGTTTCAATCCATTGTGAACAACTAGCCTAAGCATTATTATTGAGAAATTTAGTTATCAGAGTTGCTAGATTATATTTTTGGAAAATGTTTAGTCAAAAGTCTCTCGCTAGCTTCAAGGTAAAATGTTTTATATATGTTGATTGTCAAAAAATAAGTTTCTTCAGAATAATGTTATCTTTTCTTGTTTTTATTGGTGTTTCAATTGTGTAGGAACAATCACTAGCTAATGTGAATAATATGATGCAAATGAAGACAAAACATTGATGTGGATCAAAATCAATCTTGGTCAGGGTATACAGGTCGGTGTGTTCTACTAATTTATTTTATTGGATTAGTAGGCTTTGTTAGTATAATATGTTTCTATGTTAATTTAGTAGAAATTTCTTAATCAACTAGGGTAGAATAAAAAAATACTTTGACATTTAGGGGCGAAAGGTCATGGGAAAATAGTGAAATATGCATGTAAAGATTCGAGAAACATCACAAACACCTTGAGACGGAGCAACATAAGTTGTGCAAACTTACGAAAGAAGCGCCTGGCTCCCAATTTGAAAACTACTTTGAAATTTGCACTATTTCAATGCGTAGGCGTGAAACTAAGTCAAAAATGAACTTTTCTAACGCTTAAGCTTGAAAATAGGCCATCGGGGGGGCAAAATTGTGTAGCAACCACAAGAAGGCTCAGGGAAGCCCTCAAACACCTCAGGAGGGACCAATGTAAGTTGTGAATACTTACGGAACTAGCACGGGACTCATAGTTTGAAAACTAAGTCGAAAAATTTAATTTTGTTACACTTAAGCTGGAAAATAGGCCATCAAGGGCCAAAATTGTGTAACAATCACGAGAAGGCCCAGGGAACACCTTAAACACCTCAAGAGGGACCAATGTAAGTTGTGGAAACTTACGGAATTAGCACGGCACTCTCGGTTTGAAAACTAAGTTGAAAATTACATTTTTTCTCACACTTAAGCTTGAAAATAGGCCATTGGGGGCCAAAATTGTGTAATAGTGACGAGAAGGCCCGGGGAACACCTCAAACACCTCAGAAGGGACCAATATAAGTTGTGAAAACTTACAGAACTAGCACGGCGATCCCAGTTTTAAAACTAAGTCGAAAAATACAATTTTTACACACTTAAGCTTGAAAATAAGCCATATGGGGCCAAAATCATGTGATAGTCATAAGAAAATCTGGGGAACACCTCAAACAACTCAGGAGGGACCAATTTAAGTTGTCGAAACTTACAGAACTAGCACGGGACTCTCGGTTTGAAAACTAAGTCGAAAAATGCACTTTTCTCACACATAAGCTTGAAAATAGGCCATTGGGGGGCCAAAATCGTGTAATATTCATGAGAAGGCCCAGGGAACACCTCAAACACCTCGAAAGGGACCAATGTGAGTTATGGAAACTTACGGGACTAGCACGGGACTCCCGGTTTAAAAACTAGGTTGAAAAATGCACTTTTATCACACTTAAGCTTGAAAATAGGCCAATGAGGGCCAAAATCGTGTAATAGTCACGAGAAGGCCTAGGGAACACCTCAAACATCTTGGGAGAGACCAATGTTAGTTTTGCATACTTACGGAACTAGCACGGGACTCCCGGTTTGAAAACTAAGTTGAAAAATGCACTATTCTCACACTTAAGCATGAAAATAGGCCATCGGGGGCCAAAATCGTCTAATAGTCACGAGAAAGCCTAGGGAACACCTCAAACACCTCGGGAGGGACCAATGTAAGTTATGGAAACTTACGGAACTAGCACGGGACTCCCAGTTTGAAAACTAAGTCGAAAAATGCACTTTTCTCACACTTAAGCTTAAAAATAGGCCATCGGGGGCCCATATCGTGTAATAATCATGAGAAGGCCTAGGGAACACCTCAAACACCTCGAGAAGGACCAATGTAAGTTGTGAAAACTTACAGAAATAGCACGGGACTCCCGGTTTGAAAACTAAGTCAAAAAATACACTTTTCTCACACTTAAGCTTGAAAATAGGCCATATGGGGCCAAAATCGTCTAGCAACTATGAGACGGCCCAGGGAATACAAAAAACACCTCAAGAGAGACCAATGTAAGTTGTGGAAACTAACGGAACTAGCACGGGACTAACGGTTTGAAAACTAAGTCTAAAATTACACTTTTTTCACACTTAAGCTTGAAAATAGGTCATCGGAGGCCAAAATCATGTAACAACCACGAGACGGTCCAGGAAACAATTCAAGCACTTCAAGAGGGATGAATGTAAGTTGTGCAAACTTACGGAACAAGCACGGGACTCCCAAATTGAAAATTATGTCTAAAAATGCACTTTTTTTCACACTTAACCTTGAAAATAAGCTATCGGAGGCCAAAATCATGCAACAGCCACTAGACGGCCCAAGAAACACCTCAAACACCTCGGGAGGGACTAGTGTAAGTTGTGGAAACTTACGGATCTGGCACGGGACTCCTGGTTTGAAAACTAAGTCAAAAAATGTACTTTTTCACACTTAAGCTTGAAAATAGGCCATCGGAGGCCAAAATCATGTAACAGCTACGAGACGACCGAAGAAACACCTCAAACACCTCGGAAGTAACCAATGTAAGTTGGGAAAATTACGGAATTAACACGGGACTCCTAGTTTGAAAACTAAGTCCAAAAATGCACTTTTTCACACTTAAGCTTGAAAATAAGCCATCAGAGGCCAAAATTGTGTAACAGCCATGAGACAGCTTGGGGAACACCTCAAACACCTCGAGAGGGACCAATGTAAGTTTTGGAAACTTATGGAACTAGCACGGGACTATCGGCTTGAAAACTAAGTCTAAAAATGTAATTTTTTCACACTTAAGCTTGAAAATAGGCCATCGGAGGCCAAAACTGTGCAATGGCCATGAGACGGCCTGGGGAGCACCTTGAACACCTCGGGAGGGACCAATGTAAGTTGTGGAAACTTACAGAACTAGCACGGGACTCTCGGTTTGAAAACTAAGTCCAAAAATACACTTTTTCACATTTAAGCTTGAAAATGAGCCATCGGAGGCCAAAATAGTGTAACAACCATGAGACGACCCAAGGAACACCTGAAACACTTCGGGAGGGATGAATGTAAGTTGTGCAAACTTACGGAACTAGCACGGGACTCCCGGTTTGAAAACTAAGTCTAAAAATGCACTTTTTTCACACTTAAGTTTGAAATCGGAGGCCAAAATCATGTAACAGCCATGAGACGACCTAAGGAACACCTCGAACACCTCGAGAGGGACCAATGTAAGTTGTGGAAACTTTCGAAACTAGCACGGGACTCCCGGTTTGAAAACTAAGTACAAAAATACATTTTTTCACACGTAAGCTTAAAAATAGGCCATCAGAGGCCAAAATCATGTAACAGCCACAAGACGGCCCGGGGAACACCTGAAACACCTCAAGAGGGACCAATTTAAGTTATGGAAAATTACGGAACTAGCACGGGACTCCCGGTTTGAAAACTAAGTCCAAAAATACACTTTTTTACACTTAAGCTTGAAAATAGGCAATCGGAAGCCAAAATCGTGTAATAGCCATGAGATGGCCTGAGGAACACCTCAAACACCTCGTAAGGGACTAATGTTAGTTGTGAAAACTTACAGAACTAGCATGGGACTCCTGGTTTGAAAACTAAGTAAAAAAATACTTTTTTCACACTTAAGCTTGAAAATAGGCCATCAGAGGCCAAAATCGTGTAACAGCCATGAGACGGCTTGAGGAACACCTCAAACACCTCGGGAGGGACCAATGTAAGTTGTGGAAACTTACGGAACTAGCACGGTACTCCCGGTTTGAAAACTAAGTCCAAAAATGCAATTTTTTACACGTAAGCTTGAAAATAGGCCATCGGAGGCCAAAATCGTGTAACAGCCACGAGACGGTCTGGGGAACACCTCAAACACCTCAGGAGGGACCAATGTAAGTTTTGGAAACTTATAGAACTAGCACGGGACTCTCGGTTTGAAAACTAAGTCCAAAAATGCACTTTTCACACTTAAGCTTGAAAATAGGCTATCGGAGGCCAAAATCGTGCAACAGTCACGAAACGGCCTGGGAAACATCTCAAAAAACTCGGGAGGGTCCAATGTAAGTTGTGAAAACTTACAGAACTAGTACGGGTGTAATAACCCGACACTCATATGTGTTTCGGGTATACTTTCAGCCCTTTATTCTGTGCATTTAAATGCTTACTGTGAAATGTTATGTGAAATTAAGTTAATTAAGTGAATCCTATGATGATGGATGCATATCTGTCTGATAAGAGAAATATCCGTTACAATTATAATGTTTGGGTCAAAAATTGGAAGCCTTAGAAGCTTAATTATCTGAAATTGACTTCATATTTGAGATCAACACAATTTTTAGAGCATAATATGATTTTCTATAAAAATTTGATTTGGAACGATTAAATTGATTAAATTTTGTCATTATTCACATTATATATATATATATATATATATCTCCATATGTTGACTTAAGGATCTCTACTCCAAAATTATCTCTTGAGTGAGAGAATTAGAGAAGAAGAGGGTTGAGAGGATGAAGGGAAGTTCATCAAGTAGAAGATTGGGAATCATTAGGAGGGCTCATAGAGATTTAGATTCAAGGTATGTATTATTTACTTTTGTGAAGCTCTCTTGACTAGTGAGGGAGAAATTCCCTACAATATTGAGGTTAGGGTTGTGCTTGAAAATCAAGAATGTGGTTGTGTGGTGGTTTTAAGCTTGGTAGAAAGGAATTACATCTTATTCCCTTACTTTGCATCTTTAAACTCATCTAAAGGTTTGAGAATCATGTGTGTGTGTTTGGAAATTTATGTATAGGTAGGAATGTAAGGAATTGGTCATATATATGAATTGAATTGTGTTGTGAAATAAAAAAAAAAAGATTCAAGATCTAACTCATATTTAGATTGATGTATGTTGGTAATGTCTAATCACATGATTTTTGGGCCATAGTCTAGCAATTTATGGACTTATTTTTGAGTCTTATAAGCACCTACCAAAGATGGGCTTTGTGTGAATTTCGGACTGTACAACACAGGAAATCGCCGCACGTGCGGGGGTCCTGGCCGCACATGCGGGAGTCATGGCCGAATGTGTAGGAAATGGGAAATTTCTGGGTTTTGGCTCTGCTAAAAAGGCACGTGCGGGGCTTCCCAGCCGCACGCGCGGGACCAACCGCTGTAAGTGCGGGGCTCACAGCCGCATGTGCGGCCCATGCTGGAAAAGTTAGATTGCTCTGTTTTACGTGCTCGCCCTTCGGATATTTTTGGAATCTGTATTTGATGCCTTTTTGATATTTGTAAATTTATTCGAAACAAGTGAGTCAGGAAATGATTTAACAAAGAAAAAAAGAACTAACTTACGAGTCATGTATGTGTGCAGGACACATTCGGGGAAGGACTAACGCTCCGCCACCACACCGTGAGTAATAGTATTGTGTAGTACATTTGGTGTACTATTAATAATTAATGTTAACGCTTTGTTATTCGTAAACAAACTACGTCGTTTCTTAACGAATAAATGGAACTTAAGTTCATCCTTGAACAATAGTATCTGTGTGAATCTAAGATTATTCTGTTGTGTTATACATGGGCCTGAGGTCGTTCAGAACCTATAATATGAGTGTAAAGGTCTAACATCATTATGTGACCCACGTTAGAATGTGAATCGTTCTGTCCTTATTAAGCGTACTGTAATGATATATGTGCCCCCTGTTAATAGTTATTGTTATTATTCTGTTATACTCAACACAACTGTGTCAATCTATAAAATACGCTCTACTTATTGCCAATAGTTATCATTAGCACTCTGGTAAACGCAAGTTAACTATGTTAACACATGAGAATAATTAAAGGAATCTATGTGCCTCTGTATAACTCTGAGACCAGTCTGCTCAAATGATATCTGGGCCTATGGCCATTCTGTATAATCTATAAGACCTATTGTTTTCTGGTATGGAACAAAGTGCTGTATGGGACTAAGTATTACTGTGTGAGTCATCTCTAGAATCCGTGCGAGACACCTCTTGAGTCCATACATATATGAACTAGGCTTAAAGCCAATCTATTAGTATTCTGGGCTTAAAGCCGATCTGTAAAATCTGTGAGGCCTATGGCCGTTCTGTGGAATCTGTGAGGCCTACGGCCGTTCTGTGAAATCTGGGCCTATGGCCAATCTGTGATATCTGTTAGGCCTATGGCCAATCTACAAAATCTGTCAGTCCTAAGGCCGTTCTGTATTCTAGGCTTAAAGCCACTCTGTTTGAAGACTGGGCCCAAGGCCGTTCTGGAAACAATTACAAGATAAGATTAATTATAAGTTCTCTGCATTTATATACCTTGTAAGTCAAGTTATTTATTGGATTCCAATGTACTATTATTCGCTGAGCTTCGCTCACTTTATGTTGTGTCGGTTTCTGTAGGCACTCAACCTGGAGGTCAGTCTTAATCCATGGCATTCGTACCTCTTTTGTCAACTGCAGTGTGTCCAGGCACTTAGATGAAGCTGTTCATTTTGTGAAGTTTTGTCAAGCTTTTGGCTTTGTATTTTGAGATGTGTATAACCTCTTCCTCACTAATACTTTTGTTATACGCCCAATCATGGGACTGGGTCTGTATATATATATGTACATAACTAAATCCTCAGATGCATGTCACTGTATGTTTATCTACCTTATGCAATGTTTGTGATCCTGGCATGGTAGTGGTAGCTCAATGGATATTGTTTTATGTTCATTTTGATATTAATGCTTCCGTTCAGGCCCCATATCTATGTACATTGAGTTAAGTGTCCGTTTTTGAAGTGGTAATGCCCAAACTTTTAGGGGCGGGTTTGGGGTGTGACAAGTGGTATCAGAGCACGAGTTGCTATCTCACACACGAATCCATTAAGCCTTAGGATGTCTAGAAAAGACTTAAGCATCAGGCATCATGCATGACATCCTTAATGCATATGAAAAGATTGATGGCAACAATACTTGTGTGTGTAATATCTGCTAACTGCAATGGTTACTATCCAAGTCTATTGTATATCCTTCGTGCATATTGTAATTGATTGTGATGCAGGACATAATGAGCATAAGATGGAAGATCCGAAGGGTTCTACCTCCGCCTGGCTAGACAGAATGAAAAGAGAAATTGTACAACATAAGTAAAATGAATTGCAGAAAAAAAAATTAAAAAAAAAATTAAATAATGAATGATTATGAGAACTATTGCCTCAGTTTATCTTATAGAGATTGGTGGACAATACAAGACATGTAGATGGGATTAAAACAACGACATTGCACTGTGGAAGCGTGGTGAGGGTTCGAGCTGATCGGTAAGACAATTTATATGCAAATGGTTAGATGAAATGTGTGTTATCGGTTGATAGTCACCTGTGGAAATGATATATGTGATGCTCTAACTTTTATGACATAGCAATGTTCAGACCTGTGATTTTGGGATGTTACTGTGTTTAGATATTTTGATAAGATGTGTTTTGCGTGATAATTGAAATTGTGTTGAGTACGACTGGCCATAAGAAGAAGTTATGCGTCTAGTGACCTTTTTGAAAATTGTGAAAGGAGATAGTTGATTGTGATTTTGCTTCATACTGATGGTTAAATAGACAAGTTATGCTGGGGAATTGGTTATTGACCTTGAAACAGCATATAATTAATGTGATTTCGCGAACTGAAAAAATTATTGACGACTTCTGATGAGGAACCGGGGGAATTATTGATGGTGTCGGATGAGTTTTTTTTATGTGTAATCGGCATTTGTTTGTGAAATCTGTGACCTGAAATCTGTAATATGTAATTTGTTTTGTTTATGTGTAATCTGTAATCCGTAATCAGGATTTGTTATAGGGAATGGTTGAACGACATGAAGGACCTCACCCATATTACGTATCTGCTCATATGATACTTGTAAAAAGATGGGTAGTTATTGACTACTTTGAGACCAAAACTTAATGATTGATAATCTGATAACTTACCGCAAGAATTAAAATCCTGCCTATTTATATTCATGACTTAAGATTGAGAAATCATTTCTGTGATAATTTCTGTGTAGATATGCAAATGTTAGATATTACAAATAGTCAAATTAATCCCTATTTCGTATTTGGAGGCTATAATGTAAATTGTTCTGTATGACATTGTGAACTCTGATAGAAACAAATGGAAATGGGAATATGCTATATTAATATTTGATTAAGGATATGCACTGGGCATTCACCTCTTATTGCAGGCTTATACGGATTTGAACGATATTCATTACGTGGTTACGAATTGATTTATTATCGTATGGAACTAACCTCCCCACAAAGTACTAACTGGGAAATTAGTTGGATAAATTATTCTTTTGCTATATCATTGTCTATTTTGTTTTGACATTATGGAAACTGAATGGGTAGGACTATTGTGATTGTTGCATATTTAAGGAGATTTTTGACTCTATGAACGGACCTAATAAAACCTGCGTACGAGGAGTAACTGGATACTCTGTTTATGTTAATTGACTGAGCTGGATAACTAGTCTATGATTCTCGTAAGGCTAATTGCTAGGCCACGGTAAATATAAATTGTGGATACGGAACGATATGGTTGATCTTGTGCCCTATAGTTGGAAAAAAAAAAAAACAAATTGGATTATCTTTCTACGTAACGAAAGGAAATGCTTAATAAGGGAGGACGTGGTACCTTACTATTATAATCGATTAACTAAATACGATTCTGAACTTGATTTCTAACTTTATCGTTGAATGACCCCCTTTGCTCGAAATGATGGTTATTATATTTGTACCTATTGCTCAGACTTGAACTCATGACAGTATGACTGAGTGTCTATAATGATATGTCTGTCTAAATTTGCAAAACTGTATGATGCTCACTATCATATTATCAAAAATGTTTGATTCGGAGTATGATTCTTTTTGTAGTACTGTACTTAAAAGTAATGCTATGAGAAATCAACAATGTGTATCTGTTATACTGACCTTGTCAAGAACTATTACATATTATTTTGAACCAATATAATGGTATAATTTTAATATGCATTCAGAAACAGGGGAACACTATGAACAATTGTGAAGCTAATGGCTACGTACTTAAACAACTTATTTGTGATTGCCGGAATAAAGTATACCTTGTTAAATAGGCAGAACTTTATTGATGGGCTCTGATGTCTGATTTCATTATGCATAATACGATTTGAATCTACCTACATAATGGATTTCTTTTGAAAAATACATATAACCTTAATTGATGGTTTACTTTTGAGTGAATTGTAATACATGATTTACCCGAGGAATTACTTAACTGGACAAGTTTGGACATGTACCTTTCTAATGAGAATTGCATATGGACTATTAATGCTGGGTCAATCTGTCACGCCCCACTTTTATTTACTCGAGGTATTACCAAATTCATTAACTTAATTTAATTTCAGAGATAACATACAGAAACAAACTCATATATTCAACTCGTAGAAGTGAATAGCAATTCTCTCATTCGTATGCAAAGTAAATACAACATGAACATATTTAAATAAATTGCCCTAGGACTTACATCATTTAAGATTCAAGAAGAAGGGTGTAACCCTTTTACATATATGGCATTCCGCCAACACAAAATAGGCACCGTGGCAAAAAATAAGGAGATCCAATTCTTGTAGCACATCCTGCTTAACACCTGAAAAAGATTCAACAACGTGGGATGAACAGATAGTCCAGTAGGGATCTCAACATGATCTTCAACAATAACAACTTACAAATAGCTATGATCATGAATACCCAATCTCATACTAGAATAGTAATGTGGCAGTGTATACAAAATATACATAAGTATGATATTTTCTAGAAAACAACCATTTCATTCAACGCTATAAGCGATTCATCTTTCTTTCCTTTTCATTACCCCTTGCTACTTTCTTCCATTATTCCATACTTACAATAGATGTGACTTTTTCAAAACATATGATTAAAATACTCGATTTCCTTCACACTTTCCAAATCCTGAAATGGCATTTTGGTTTGTTCTCAATACATTCATAACCATACATGCATGCCTTAACAATCATCAATATGTATAATTGACAAATGAGGCAACTCGGCCCTCCAATACTATAACCATCGCAATCCATAATATACTCAGATACATTGAGACAACAACAATAAAACTCTGCTCTACTGGCTATATGCACAGTAAGCCAAGGATACAATTCCTACATCAAATGATAAGTCAAGTTCCTCAGACATAAGCTGAAAGGTAACAGTGTCTAATCCACATTCTCCAGACACAAGCTGGAAGGTAATGGTACCTCATCCACATTCTCCAGACACAAGCTGGAAGGTAGTGGTACCCCTCATTATAAACGTGGTATATGATACCAATCATCTCAATATTACGAATGCTTTCTAGCACTTCATTACATATAATGTTCAATTAACACAGATGTAATGCATACATAACCATTCAATTCAACAATGTCATCCTCCACCGATGACCAAGGACAAAACCTCTAGATGCATGCATTCAGTACATCTATTAAAAGACTCAACTATCGTGAGATCTTAAACCCAACAATGCCACAGGTATGATAATTACAAATTAAATTTCCCCAAAATTGTGTATTCAACTCTCATGCTTATTCTCCCATTTTCAAAATCAACATGTTCCATCACTTATTCCAAAAACACTTTTCTTTCCAATTCAAAAAGAAAACAATACTATTCCTTTCATTTAATAAAAACCCAATGCCATTCTTTCATATCCTTTCCAAACCAATTATGCAATTTAATTCATAACATTACACTAGGGTTTTTCTCCCTCTTTCTCAATATTGACCAAAAAGGCTCAAGTATCAACCACAAATGACAATAACCCCATTAGAGACCCAAAATACATAAGTATTGGCCCAAAAAACAAAAACCCTCTTTTAATTTACCAAATCAAATATAAACTAGGGTTTTCTCTCCTTTCAACAATAACATGCTAATTAACACTCCAATTAGCCCAAAGAACTATCAATGATGACAAACCCATTTCCAAACAACCAACCCTAGATTCACCATCATGATCTTCAAACATACCCAACATGGATATGATTTTCATGCAATACAAAACTACTACATGCCTATCTATAGACGAAGTATTGTAAAAGAACAAGGAGAATCCTTACCTCAAATTCGGAGCTCAAATGGAGAAGAAGACCAAAACCAAAGTGCTCCAAACTCCAAACTTTTCGGATCAAAACGAGGCCCTCGACGATCAACACACTTTTTACAAAGGCCGAAGGATAAGAGAACACTCTAACTAGATCAATCCCTAGAGAGAAGGTATTTTCTAGAGAGAAGAGCTCTCAAAATCAGTTTTTAGAAAGTAAGAGAGAGAATGTGAGTGTAAAAAGTGATTCAAAAAAGCCTAGCTGCCAACTGATATATGACATTCCCACTCGAGCGGAGAATAGAACGCTCGAGCGTCAAGCACAAAAATCTGGACACGCTCGAGCGCCAAGACATAAGAATAACATACATCCACTCGAGCGCGAAAAACCAGTACGCTCGAGCGTAGATTTTAATCTCCCAGAACTTTACAGAAAAAGAACTACTCGCTCGAGCGGAAAAAGGCCCGCTCGAGCGCTACCACTCGAGCGTAGAAAACACACCTGCAGAAGTTTTGCAGGGACACGAAATACTGGGAGTGTGTAAACTTCGCTCGAGCACAATAAGTCTCGCTCGAGCGGACAACCAAAAACCAAACTCTGCTCAAGCGCAAGGGTACCCGCTCGAGCGTACCACCAAAAATCTGGGCAACAAGGAATGAGACTAAAGCTCAACCAACCTATTCGAAACACGCCCAACACATCCTAAAACTCAAACACAAGGGATTAAAGGATGACAGCAAGATATATAACCACCAACTCCACGGAACCAAAGTCCGGAATACAACAAGTACAGAAAGGGAAAACCGGGATCGCTATAGAATCTGGTTAGAAACTTAGTAGAGAATATTTTTATTATGATTGAAATTAACGTATGTTGTGGGAATTTATGAATTATGTGCTTAAGGGAATGCTATCTATTATGTTTTCGTATTTGAGAATGGTATGTTTCTATACTTGAAAATTTCTACTATGAAACTTACTGACAGGAAAATATTGTGATTATAAACTTGCCTATTGGGGATTTTATGCCTTGAATGTCTAGCCATGGACTCTGGTAGTCTTATCTTAACCAACACATGATCCTGTGAAATAAATGTACAGAGTTGTTATTTTTATTTGTACATGCCTGAAATGGACATTGAAACGACTAGTTGGATAAAGCTATGAGATGCTTGCTATGTTAAGAACCTTTGAATAACTGTGGTAAAGATCGGATTAACTTGTGAATTGTTCGAACTGAGGAATTACGTGAGCATCTATAACAGAATTGGACAATGATGTGAGACTGGGATTTATAATCTGTTACAGGGTAAAAACAAGTTTGAGGGACCAAACTTATTTAGGGGGGGGGAGAGTGTAATAACCCAACCCTCAAATGTGTTTATGGTATGCTCTCAATCCCTTATTCTGTGCATTTAAATGCTTACTGTAAAATGCTATGTGAAATTAAGTTAATTAAGTGAATCCTATGATGATGGATGCATATCTGTCTGATAAGAGAAATATCTGTTACAATTATAATGTTTGGGTCAGAAATTGAAAGCCTTAGAAGCTTAATTAGCTAAAATTGACTTCATATTTGAGATCAGCACAATTTTTAGAGCATAATATGATTTTTTGTAAAAAATTGATTTGGAACAATTAAATTGATTAAATTTCATCTTTATTCACATTATATATATATATATATATATATATATATATATATATATATATATATATATCTCCATATGTTGACTTGAGGATCTCTACTCCAAAATTATCTCCTGAGTGAGAGAATTAGAGAAGAAGAGGGTTGAGAGGAAGAAGGGAAGTTCATCAAGTAGAAGATTGGGAATCATTAGGAGGGCTCATAGAGATGTAGATTCAAGGTATGTATTATTTACTTTTGTGAAGCTCTCTTGACTAGTGAGAGAGAAATTCTCTACAATATTGAGGTTAGGGTTGTGCTTGAAAATCAAGAATGTGGTTGTGTGGTGGTTTTAAGCTTGGTAGAAAGGAATTACATCTTATTCCCTTACTTTGCATCTTTAAACTCATCTAAAGGTTGGAGGATCATGTGTGTGTGTTTGGAAATTTATGTATAGGTAGGAATGTAAGGAATTGGTCATATATATGAATTGAATTGTGTTGTGAAATCAAAAAAAAGATTCAAGATCTAACTCGTATTTAGATTGATGTATGTTGGTAATGTCTAATCACATGATTTTTGGAACATAGTCTAGCAATTTATGGACTTATTTTTGAGTCTTATAAGCACCTACCAAAGATGGGCTTTGTGTGAATTTCGGACTGTACAACACAGGAAATCACTGCACGCGCGGGGGTCATGGCCGCACGTGCGGGAAATGGAAAATTTCTGGATTTTGGCTTTGCTAAAAAGGCACGCGCGGGGCTTCCCAGCCGCACGCGCGGGACCAACCGCCGTACGTGCGGGGCTCACAGCCACACGTGTGGCCCATGCTGGAAAAGTTAGATTGCTCCGTTTTATGTGCTCGTCCCCCGAATATTTTTGAAATTTGTATTTGATGCCTTTTTTATATCTGTAAATTCATTCGAAACAAGTGAGTCAGGAAATGATTTAACAAAGAAAAAAAGAACTAACTTACGAGTCATGTATGTGTGCAAGACACATCCCAGAAAGGACTAAGGCTCTGCCACCACACCATGAGTAATAGTACTGTATAGTACATTTGGTGTACTATTAATAATTAATGTTAACGCTTTGTTATTCGTAAACAAACTACGTCGTTTCTTAACGAATAAATGGAACTTAAGTTCATCCTTGAACAATAGTATCTATGTGAATCTAAGATTATTCTGTTGTGTTATACATGGGCCTGGGGTCATTCAGAACCTATAATATGAGTGTAAAGGTCTAACATCATTATGTGACCCACGTTAGAATGTGAATCGTTCTGTCCTTATTAAGCGTACTGTAATGATATATGTGCCCCCTGTTAATAGTTATTGTTATTATTCTGTTATACTCAAGACAACTGTGTCAATCTGTAAAATACGCTCTACTTATTGCCAATAGTTATCATTAGCACTCTGGTAAACGCAAGTTAACTATGTTAACACATGAGAATAATTGAAGGAATCTATGTGCCTCTGTATAACTCTGAGACCAGTCTGCTCTAATGATATTTGGGCCTATAGCCATTCTGTATAATTTGTAAGACCTATTGTTTTCTGGTATGGAACAAAGTGTTGTACGGGACTAAGTATTACTTTGTGAGTCATCTCTAGAATCCGTGCGAGACACCTCTTGAGTTCATACATATATGAACTAGGCTTAAAGCCAATCTGTTAGTATTCTGGGCTTAAAGCCGATCTGTAAAATCTGTGAGGCCTATGGCCGTTCTGTGGAATCTGTGAGGCCTACGGCCGTTCTGTGAAATCTGGGCCTATGGCCAATCTGTGATATCTGTTAGGCCTATGGCCAATCTACAAAATCTGTCAGGCCTAAGGTCGTTCTGTATTCTAGGCTTAAAGCCACTCTGTTTGAAGACTGGGCCCAAGGCCGTTCTGGAAACAATTACAAGATAAGATTAATTATAAGTTCTCTGCATTTATATACCTTGTTAGTCAAGTTATTTATTGGATTCCAATGTACTATTATTCGCTGAGCTTCGCTCACTTTATGTTGTGTCGGTTTCTGTAGGCACTCAACCTGGAGGTCAGTCTTAATCCATGGCATTCGTACCTCTTTTGTCAACCATAGTGTGTCCAGGCACTTAGATGAAGCTGTTCATTTTGTGAAGTTTTGTCAAGCTTTTGGCTTTGTATTTTGAGATGTGTATAACCTCTTCCTCACTAATACTTTTGTTATACGCCCAATCATGGGGCTGGGTCTGTATATGTATATATACATAACTAAATCCTCAGATGCATGTCATTGTATGTTCATCTACCTTATGCAATGTTTGTGATCCTGGCATAGTAGTGGTAGCTCAATGGATATTGTTTTATGTTCATTTTGATATTAATGCTTCCGTTCAGGCCCCATATCTATGTACATCAAGTTAAGTGTCCGTTTTTTATGTGGTCATGCCTAAACTTTTAGGGGCGGGTTTGGGGTGTGACAACGGGACTCCCGATTTGAAAACTAAGTCCATAAATGCACTTTTTCACACGTAAGCTTAAAAATAGGCCAAAATCGTGTAACAGCTATGAGACGGCCTGGGAAACGTCCCAAATACCTCAGGAGGGGCCATGTAAGTTGTGGAAACTTACAGAACTAGCACGAGACTCCCGGTTTGAAAACTAAGTCCAAAAATGTACTTTTTCACACGTAAGTTTGAAAATAGGCCACCGGATGCCAAAATCGTGTAACAACCATGAGACGGCCCAGGGAACACCTCAAACACCTCAGGAGGGACCAATGTAAGTTGTGGAAATTTACGAAACTAGCACGGGACTCCTGGTTTGAAAACTAAGTCTAAAAATGTACTTTTACACTTAAGCTTGAAAATAGGCCATCGGAGGCCAAAATCACGTAACAGCCACGAGACGGCCTGGGGAACACCTTAAGCACCTTGGGAGGGACCAATGTAAGTTGTGGAAACTTATGAAACTAGCACGGGACTCCCGGTGTGAAAACTAAGTAAAAAAATGTACATTTTCTAACTCTTAAGCTTGAAAATAGGCTATCGGGGGCCAAAATTGTTAAACAAGCACATGAAGGCCCGGGAACACCTCAATCACCTTGGAGGCAACCATTGCAACTTGTGTAAATGTACGAAACTAGCACGGGACTCCCAGTTTGAAAACTAAGGCCTTGTTTGGCATAAACTAAAAAATTCAAAAAGTTAAAAAGTCACTATCCTATTTAAGTCATATCATCTTATTTAAGTCACATCACCTCTCTGCCACATCACTTGAAACCTAACCCATACCCAACCCATATTTCATAAAATGTCAAAAAGTGCACTTATTTAGATCATCCAAAACAACCCGTAAGTCCAAAAATGAATTTTTCCAACACTTAAGCTTGTAAATAGGCCATTGGGGGCAAAATCATATAACAGGCACGGGAAGGCCCGGGGAAAACCTCAAACACCTCGGGAGGGACTAATGTAAGTTGTGGAAACTTACGGAACTAGCACCGGACTCCCGATTTGAAAACTAAGTCGAAAAATGCATGTTAAATTATATATTTAATTGATAAGATAATAATTGTCTAACTTGCATTTTTTTTTTTTTTTGCAGATTCGAGATTTGATATGGACATGTTTGGTAATTTGGAGAGCAGAAGCTAGCTCATTTTGTGTTTTTGTTCATATTACCTTACATGTATTTTGGTTGCGTTATAAATTTTGTATTTTTGTTGGTATTACAAGACATGTTTGGTAATCCGCACTTGATATTATATTTTTGTTGATATTAGTAGACATGTTTTTTGTGGATATTAGGAGATGTGTTTGGTAATCCGCATGCGGTTGATATTGTATTTTTGTGGATATTAGTAGACATGTTTTTTGTGGATATTAGGAGACATGTTTGGGAATCCGCATGTAGTTGATATTGTATTTTTGTGGATAGTGTTGAAATTCGATTGTGATATTTATGAAAATAAATAGATTTTTGGATTGATCTGGAATAGATATTTTATTGAATAGTTTGTTGAAATGCGCAGGGAATTTTTAGTGAAAAGAAAAAATTTAATTTGAAAATAGTACCCCCATTTAAAAAAAATTTAATTATTATTAGTGGCGAAATAAAAAATGTCGCTATTAGTTTTCAAAAAACATGACGAATAATTTTGTCACTAACGATATAGTACCAAATAAATAATTTCGTCACATTTGCTCAATATTTCGTCGCTAAATTGAAATATTTGGTGACAAAATATTTTTTGTCATTGAAGAATTTTCTTTTCTGCTCATTTTAGTGCCGAATTTTTTTGTCACCTTAATCTATATCATTGGTGAGGAAAACTTTTATCACTAAAATCTATTTGGTGACGAAATATTTCGTCACCAAAAACAATTAAAATAAAATATTATCTAATTTTAGTGACGAAATTGATGTTATAGACGACGAAAAATGCAACATTTGGAGACGAAAAATTTCGTCGCAAAAAATGAAAAATAGGCGACGAAACTGTTTTTCGTCACTAGGTACTTTCAGTGACAACGTATAGGCGGCAAACGTGGTGACAAAATTTTTTCGTCGCAAATCACTTTAATGACAAAAATTTGATGTTTGAAGACAAAATCAGCCTGTCACCAAAGGCTTTTTTTGCTGTAGTGGTAGAACCATGCTTTGTGAAGGCTGTCTACCAAAATATTTTTGGGCCAAAGCCATTCATACTGCTTGTTACATTGTAAATCGGGCTATGATTAGAACCATTTTAAAGAAAACCCCATATGAGCTATAAAAAGGAAGAAAAACCAAACATAAGTCATTTTCACGCCTTTGGGTGTTAATGTTTTGTATGGCAAAGCCAACTTGGAAAAATTTGATTCTAAATCTGATGAAGATATTTTTCTTGGTTATTCTCCAACAAGTAAAGCATATCATGTGTTTAACAAACGAACTTTAATTGTTGAAGAATCAATACATATTATTTTTGATGAATCTAACTATTATATTTCCAAGAATATTTCAAGCAATGATGATGCAGATATTGAGCAAGAAATGGAAAACTTAGATATTTCGAAGAAAATTGATGAATCTAAAAAAGATGAACCGAAAGAACTTCATCAAGATCAATGTGGAGACAATCAGAATTTGCCAAGGGAATGGAAATTTATACGGAAGCATCCCATGGGTCAAATTATAGGTGATCCTTCCAAAGGTATAATAACTCGAAACTCTCTTAGAAATATTTGTGGTAATTTAGCCTTCATTTCTCAAATTGAACTTAAAACTTTTTCTGAAGCTAAAAATGATGAAAATTAAATTTTAGCAATGCAAGAAGAATCAAACCAATTTGAAAGAAACCGAGTTTGGATGTTAGTCCCTCGTCCTCAAAACCACTCCATTATTGGTACAAAATGGGTTTTTCAAAACAAACTTGATGAATCCGATATTATTATTAGAAATAAAGGTAGATTAGTGGCACAAGGATATAATCAAGAAGAATGTATTAATTTTGATGAAACTTTTGCACCTGTAGCAAGATTAGAAGCCATTCGTATGCTTTTAGCATTTGCATGTTTTAAAGATTTGAAACTATATTAAATGGATGTTAAAAGTGCTTTTCTTAATGGTTATGTTTCAGAAGAAGTTTATGTTAAACAACCTCCTGGCTTTGAAAATCATGAATTCCTAAATCATGTTTTTAAACTCTCAAAAGCTCTATATGGTTTGAAACAAGCACCCCATGCATGGTGTGAATGCTTAAGCAAATTTTTGATTGAAAATGGTTTTACTAGAGGAAAGATTGACACAACCCTTTTTGTTAAAGCCAAAAATGATGATTTTCTTATTGTACAAATATATGTAGATGATATTATATTTGGAGCTACTAATGAAACTTTCTATGAGGAATTTGCTAAGTGCATGCAAGGTGAGTTCGAAATGAGCATGATGGGTGAACTAAAATATTTTCTCGGACTTCAAATCAAGCAAACAAAGGATGCGATTTTCACTAACCAATCCAAGTACACAAAACAACTACTTAAGAAATATGGATTGGAAAACACAAAGCCAAGGGGAACTCCAATGAGTCCATCAACAAAGCTTGACAAAGATGAAAACGGTAAGCCAGTAGATGAGAAGAAATACCGAGGTATGATTCGATCCTTACTCTATCTTACGACAAGTAGGCCGGATATAATGTTTAGTGTATGCATGTGTGCTAGATTTCAATCTAATGTAAAAGAATCACACTTATCTGCTATTAAAAGAGTTTTTAGATATCTTGCCAGTACTCAAAACTTGGGATTATTTTATCCCAAAGGTGTCTCATTTGAACTAATTGGTTTTTTGAATGCCGATTATGCCAGTAGTTTAGTAGATCGAAAGAGCACTAGTGGAACTTGTCAATTTTTAGGACTTGCTTTAGTATCTTGGTTTAGTAAGAAGCAAAACTCAATGGCTTTATCCACTGCTGAGGTTGAATATATAGCGGTTATAAGTTGTTGTGCTCACATATTATGGATGAAATAACAATTGGAGGATTTTAATTTGTATTATGATCATATTCCTATTAAATGTGATAACATAAGTGCAATAAATTTAACTAAGAATCCAATTCAACACTCTTGAACTAAACACATTGAAATTAGACATCATCTTATACGTGATCAGTTTCAAAAAAGGGATACTGAGCTTGAATTTAAAAATACCGACAAGAATATGGCGGACATTTTCACAAAGCCCCTAAACGAGAATCAATTTTGCTTTATTCAAAAAGAACTTGAAATATTTAATCCGATTTCTTAAATTCTAGATTCTAAGTCATATTTATAAATCTTGAATTTGATATGGAGTAGTAATAATTTTAATGTAAAAATAGACTCCAACATTTCTGTCATGAATTTTTTTTGTACTTGAAATTTTATATTTTGCATATATCCATGTTTTGAGGGGGAGTTTTTTTTCAAATATTCATGAGTTGAGGTGGAGTTGTTTCAAAAATTATATTCTTACATTATTTTTTACTCCTCACCCGTATTTAACCATTTATTTTGATGATGTCAAAGGGGGAGAAGAAATATGGACTTGAATTGCACATACATCAATTGTCGAATATCTTTGTTACTGTAATTCATAAATGAAACTGCTCTTTAATTTTAATTTTGTGTCAAATTTATGCATGTATTGCCATTATCAAAAAGTGAGAGATTGTTAATCCTATGGTTTGATTTTGATGATGTCTAACATATTATTTATTCACCTAAAAAAAAAAGATATCTAACATATTATTGGATAAATTGTGATTTTTCAATATATATATTTTTACAATCATTTGGCATAAAATATGAAAATAAATTTTGTTATTTTGATATATGTTACACCAATTTGAAATTAATTAAATTTATTGTGCAACAATATACATAATAAAATTATATTTTAGGAAGTCAGACACGTGGTGGGTGTCTCATAATTGCAAATCAATCCCTTTTTTGTTTGTTTGTTTGTTTGTTTTTCCTTTTCCTTTCATTCCTTTGTTGATTTGTGCAGATCAATGGAACCGATCATTAAATGTAAAAGAATTAAAATAGAAGGGGAAAGAAGGAAACAGGAGCATGAAAGAAGAACTTCAATGGCTATATTGTTTTGGGCTATAAAAGTAGCACTGTGTAGAGGAGAAAAATACATAGAAGTGAAGTGAAGAAAATTTGTGATATTCAAGAATTCAAAATATTGTGTGGTGTATAATTTCTTTGAGAGAAATTTATTGAGTGTTTGAGTTTTTATTGTAAAAGGGTTTTCAATCCCTTATCATTTTTCTTGTAAAAGAGAGTTATATTTTTTGTGAGTGATTTTTTTATTTAAAATCACTTGGGTTAGATGTGACTAGCACCAGATTCACAACAAGTTGGTTGGAGTGATTGGTGTTGATCAATTATTAAGGTTCACTAGCACCTGTAAAGTTAGGAGTGTAATTTCTATTTGACAAATAGTGAAGAACTCTCAAAGCAGATCTTCAAGAGTGGACGTAGGCTTGGTTTGAGCCGAATCAATATAAATTCTGTGTTTGTACTCTCTTTCCTTCCTTTGCTTAATTTATTTTTATTAGTCTCATTTATATTGCATCATATTTATTTCTCATTTTGATTAAATTTTAATTTATTATTAATTGTTTATTATTTGGGTTAACTTTTTAAGTTAGTAATTTATTTAAGAAATCCAATTCACCCCCTCCCCCCCCCCCGGGCGGGGTCTTGGTTGCTTTCTAGGTAACGAAATATGTAAAGAATCGTTTCCATATCAATTCATTTTATAAAAATTTTCATAAGGCTAAATTTATTTCCTTTCGAAATAAGGATAACTTTATGTGAACATCTTTCATCCTGAATCTCTATAGAACTTTTAATATATACTTTCTGAGACAATCCCAACAATTTATGTGATTCATTCTGAAATATTTCAATTTCTATCAAATAAGTGGTCTCACTAATATATTTCAATTAAAGTGAAATTTCTTAATTCATGCAATAAATCAAGTACAATATTGACAAGTAAAATATCATCAACATACAACATCATACATATAAACTCACTCCCACTAACGTTAGATATGTACACTATGCAAAAGTGTTTTCCTTAAATCCAAAGGGAAAAATAGTACCATAAAACTTAAGATACAATTTTTTAAAAGCTTATTTAAGTCCATAAATTTATTTCTTAAGTTTTCTAGAAACATTTTTATTTTCCTCTATAGAGAAATCTTTGAGTTAATCTACACAAAATTTTTCATCTAAACTCTATTTCAAAAAATTAATTTTCACATACATTTAACGTAACTCAATATCATAATTAGTTACTAATGCCATAATGATTCTAAATCAGCCATTTAAAATACAAGTGAAATATATATATATATATATATATATCTTTGTAATCAATGTCTACTTTTTGTGTAAAATATTTAGTCACATATCTAGTATTATATTATTTTATATTACCCTTAGAACAATAAACATTTTTGTAGTTTTAGGCAATTCAATGAGAATCCAAATTGTATTTTGGTCCATTAATTTCAACTCATCGTTCATGACATCAATTCATTTAGTAGAATCAACACTTTCTATAGCTTATGAAAACAAAACCGAGGCCTTACTTATCTCAATATCGTAATAAGATTGTTATAAACATCCCGCATAATTATCCGAAATGCCAAATCTCTTTACTTTATGAGATTTTTAATTTTATTTCTTATGGTTCTTCTACATTTTTTTTTATTGGTGATAATTACATTATGGAGTAATTGATTATTTATTTGTTCTTCCAAGACATTAAGTGGTTTAATAACTATATGAATGACAATTTCCTTCAAAATTATAGGTAATGATACTTGTATCAAAACTTATTGAATAATCACATTTCATGATTTTTCACTCCCATTAATTTCACCATTCTTATTTGATATTATCAATTTCCGCATATGGTCAAAATAGTAAAACTAATACCCTTTGAATTTTTTAATATAATCGACAAAATAACCACTGATTATTCCAAAATTCAATTTCTTTTTATGTGGATCAATAATTCTAATTTTTGTAGACAATTCCAAATGTGCAGATGTCTTAAGTTCAGTTTCCTTCATATTCACAATTTAAAATGGGTGTTTAAAATTGTCTTACTAGGAATTCGATTCTATATAAAAATAATAGATCATAACGATATATATTTACAATGTTATAGGTATTTAGAAATTATTTAACATGCTCTTAGTAATATTCATTAGAGTACAATAATGTTTCTCGATTACATCATTCTACTGAAGCATTCACAAATATTACATCTTTTATAGAGTTTAGAAAATAGACTTGTGTTTTGCACAATCTTTATAATTTTCACATTTTTGTTTAATTGCCTTTCTTCCTTAATAATGTACAATTCAATGGTGTCCATATACTAGAGATCTTTTATACAATAAATAAACAAAATCATAAATTGAAAATTCATCCACAAAAGTGATAAAATAACTTTATTTACCAAATATGAAGTGTCAAAAAGGCACATTAATATAATGCCCTGAAATAATCCCACATATATAAAACATCAACCCACATCCACTAAATACTAAAGGCAAATCTCCAATCCTTACGTCATTAATCAATAGAGTTATTACAAAAGTTCCGCATGCGATTTATACATTCAACAATATGAAACCACATGAATCTATAGCATGTGAAGTATCAAATCTCAAATGTAAATAAAATGCCCCCATGGGCTTACAACTTCCAAGGCTTAAGCCAGGTTACACAAAGGTGGCCTTTCGGACCCATACATGAATAGCCCTTGGCTAGCAAAATATATATAACAAAATAGAATTATCTATTCTTCACAAAAACATGTCCACGCCCTCAACTCGGCGGGATCACCACATCTTTACCGGCACCAAATCCCATAGGGGTGAGCATAAAGCCCAGCAGAGAAATACTTACAAAGTATATACAGTTATGTAAATTTTCCAACATGTAATGCAAATGCAAATGCCTTGCAATGCCATTTCAAGATAATCTCATTTCATGCTGTACTTGAAAGCCATCATGTTTTCTATAACATCTTGCAATCTCATCAATTTCAAATTTCCAATTTTAATCATTAGGGGCAGTAAATACGACTCAGGAAATCCCTAGGTTAGTGTCTGCAAGTAGGCTCAACTAGCACTACCAATACCCCACTTTACCCGTTGCTAATAGGAATGGAAGTGGTACCTCATCCACGCGTGTTTTCGGTCTTTTACCCTGGACACTCAGGCCAACTTATCAAATTCATCTACACCCCCTAACCGGACTTACCAATGTATTTACCCCATAACATTTCCAAAACTTTATTTCGCATTATCTTATTGTCAGTGTACATGATTTCAAAACTCAACTCAAAACTTGCAACAATGTGATGCTAGAAATGACAACACAACATGCCAAAGCTAAATATTAATCTTATTATAATCAATTAAATAAACATGCAATGTAATAATCATGATCATTAGATAACATTTCTCCACATGGATTCATTATAACCAAACTTCCCACAATGTCTAGCATGTTACCTTTCATTTCGTTTCAATTCAACAACACTAAAACTTTTCACATTTCATGTTAAACCATCCATTTATTGCTTCACAACCTTATCCACAATTCCAACTACAAGTTTCCATTTCCACATTTCACAAATCCCATGAAAATTTATCTTCTCTACAATGGCAAGGATATATTCAATTTCGTTCTTCCATTGTGACATATCTACAAATTACTAATTTCATAGGCTCTCAGCATTTTTAACTCCATAAATTTGGGCCTTTAAATCAAGATTAGGCATCTCTTCACCTTTTGAAAGAACTCACACACACAAACATCCTTTTTCACATAATGAGAGTAAAGCCCTCAAAGATCAACTTAGAAACATTTGAGATTTAAACCCCCCCTCCTTTTTTTGGTTTAAAATCTCTGCATTCTTGAGCTAAATCAAACTTTCAAAAGAACCTAAAGAAAACTTTAAAATCAACCATAATCTTGCAAAACATGTATATATAACTTAAGAAAAACCCTGCCTCAAGGTTTGGTGATGATAAGAGATGAAACCCTAGAAATCAAAGTTGTAGAAAGTTGATCTCCACCGTACAAAGTGAGGTTCTTGTGTTGCTCTCCAAGATTTGTGAAAGAAGATGGATCAAAGCTCCATGGATTCCAAGAGATCAAGGTTTTTGGGTGGTTGGTGAAGGTTTTTAGAGAGAAGGAGGAGTAAAATGATGTTTAGAGTAAGAGAGAAAGACCCTAAATATGATACAAACTAGGCCAAAAGAGATATATATATATATATAAATAGAGATTCGGACTTAGGCCCATCCGCACGTGCGACGCTTGCCCCTGTACGTGCGGAGAATGCCTCTTGCACGTGCAACTCTGATCCCCATACGTGCGGAATCCTCCGCATCTCCCCTTCCGTACTTGCATATAAAACAGTGTGCAACCCTCCAAGGCTCGCCCTTCCCCGCACATGCAGCCTAGGGCCCCGCATATGCGGCCCTGGCCCAGCAGCCCCGAAAACTCTCAGCTCTATTCTAAGCACTTCAGACTAGACCTCGCACTCTCCGGAACAAGTGAAAAAAAAATCAACACCGAATAAACAAGAATGAGAAATTATTTGAGAAAGGCTTCCAGACATCGCAAACCCAATGAAAACTAAAGTGAAGTGACGTAAAATATAACCGGTCATCACAACCTCCCCACCATAGGAAATTTTGTCCCGGAAATTTAAATAAGCCCGCCAAACAAAAAGGGCTCTAGTAATTATGACCATTTTAACAACATTTTCAAGTCGCAACATCAATGCTTAACCAATATTTATCATTCTCTTCATCATCATTTCATCAAAACAACAATCGCTTATACTAGACATATGAAATAAAACATCCTTAGCGAAATATCATTCCTTCACAATCTCATGCTCAGATTAACAATGCATACAATAACATGTAATCAACAGTTTAACACTTTTTCCCTTCAACACTAGGGAACATTACAAATTAAAATAAATAGCTAAGCATTTTCAAACAAATCCAGATACTTGGAGCGGACTTTCGCCTCCCGTTCCCACGTTGCTTCTTCAACTCCGTGGTGTCTCTACAACACCTTCACTAACGGTATGGTTTTGCCTCGTAGCACTTGCTCTTAGGTAACTAAGATTTGAACCGGCGGATTTTCGTAGGAGGCATCCTCATCTACTTCCAAATCAATCCAATCTAGCACATGAGATGGGTCGGGTTCGTACTTCCTAAGCATGAACACATGAAACACATTGTGAACCCCTGAGAGTTGTGGCGGTAAAGCTAACTGGTAAGCCACTTCCCCAATACTCTCCAATATCTCGAAAGGCCCAATAAACCTCCGTGACAGCTTTCCACTCTTGCCAAACCTAATTAAACCCCGCCTAGGTGAGATCTTAAGGAAAACATGGCAACCTACTTCGAAAGATAAGGGTCGTCTTATTTTATCGGCATAACTTTTATGTCGACTTTGGGCCGTAACTAACCTCTTCCGAATGAGAGCAACTTTCTCGGTTGTCTCCCTAACAATTTCCGGACCCAACAACGGTGCATCCCCTACCTCAGCCCAACAAACTGGTGATCTACAAGGTCGGCCATACAAGGCCTCAAACGGTGCCATCTCGATGCTAGCTTGGTAACTATTGTTGTAAGCAAACTCAATTAACGGTAAATGCCTCTCCCAATACCCCTTGAAATCTAGGACACAAGCTCTAAGCATGTCCTCCAAAATCAGAATAGTACGTTCTGACTGCCCATCGGTTTGAGAGTGATAAGTGGTGCTAAAAGTCAACTTAGTTCTCAATGCCGCTTGAAGGCTTTGCCACAACCGGGCAGTGAAACGAGGATCCCTATCTGACATAATGGTTACTGAAACCCCATGAAGTCGAACTGTCTCCCTAACGTACAGCTCTGCCAAGTGTTTAACTGAATCACCGGTACGCATCAGAATGAAATGTGTGGACTTAGTCAACCTATCAACAATCACCCAAATGGCATCATTGCCCCGCTGCGTTCTAGGAAGCCCTACTACAAAATCCATGGTAACGTTCTCCTATTTCCACTCGGCTATTGGTAAGGGTTGTAACAAACCTGCTAGTCTTTGATGTTCGGCCTTCACTTGTTGACAAGTAAGGCACTTCGACACAAAGGATGCGACATCCCACTTCATACCCCTCCACCAAAACTGACGGCTAAAGTCACGATACATTTTGGTGCCTCCCGGATGTACCGCAAGGCGTGAGTGATGGAACTCCCAAAGAACTTCCTCTCTACAAGATTCAGGTACAAATAAATGGTCTAGGTAACGTACACTCTGATCTGAGTGAATATTCAAACATTTCTCTTCCTTCCTATTGAAGATTTTATCACGAATTAACTCTACTTCACGGTCTCCTTGTTGTGCCTCTACAACTTTGCTAATCAAGATAGGTTGAGCACTCAAAATAAACAAAGTTGCACCCTCTTCGAATTCACCCAAGTGCAATTCAAACTGGCCTATATCCCCCAACATAACCCATTCCTGAATGGCCACACGAATTTTTGACTTAAGGCGTCGGCCACTACATTGGCCTTCCCCGGATGATAGTGTAACTCGAAGTCATAATCCTCCAAAAACTCCATCCACCTTCGTTGTGGTAAATTCAAGTCTTTTTGGGAAAACAAATACTTCAACCTCTTATGATCGGAGAAAACATTAAACTTTTCGCCATACAAGTAATGCCTCCAAATTTTCAAGGCAAACACTACCGCGGCTAACTCCAAATCGTGGGTAGGGTAATTCTTCTCATGAGTCTTCAATTGCCGTGAACCGTAAGGTACAACCTTTCCCTTTTGCATCAAAACACAACCAAGACCATCTCGAGATGCATCACAATAAACGGTGTAACCCAAACCTCTCTTCGGAATGATCAACACTGGTGTCGTAGTCAATCTAGTTTTAAGCTCTCGGAAAGACTTTTCACAAGCTTCACTCCATACAAACTTAACCCCCTTTCTAGTCAACCTAGTCAAAGGCGCAGCTAATCTAGAGAAGTCCCTCACAAAATGCCGATAGTATCCTACCAATCCCAAGAAACTCCGGATCTCAAAAACATATTTAGATTGCTCCCAATCTTGCACAGAGTCTATCTCCGAAGAATCTATAGTTACGCCCTCTCTTGACACTACATGGCCTAAAAACTTAACCTCATTGAGCCAGAACTCGCACTTCTCAAATTTGGCATACAATTGATGCTTCCTAAGCAAATCAAGCACTACCCTCAAGTGAGCCTCGTGTTCCTCCTCGGAAGTTGAATAAATTAGGATGTCGTCCACAAAGACTACCACAAAATGGTCCAAGTACTCCCTAAAAATTTGGTTCATCAAATCCATAAAGGAAGCCGGTGCGTTAGTCAACCCAAATACCATTACAAGGAACTCATAGTGGCCATAGCACGTATGAAAGGCCGTTTTCTAGATGTCCTTCTCCTGGACTCTCAACTGATGATACCCCGATCTCAAATTTATCTTCGAAAAGTAACAAGACCTTCTAAGTTGATCAAACGAGTCATCTATTCTGGGTAATGGGTATTTGTTCTTGAAGGTAACTCGATTCAACTTGCGGTAATCGATACACAACCATAACGACCCATCCTTCTTCTTCGCCAAGAGAGCCGCCCTCCCTAAGGTGATTGTAGATACCCTATTTTTGACCGCCCTCAACACTTGGGCGTTACTGATGGTTTACTTGATGGAGAAAGGTGTACAGGGGAAAGGTTCAGTTTCTTCGGCAAGGAGAGAGACAAATCTCAACTTCACACCCCATTTTGGACCAACGCTATTTTGGATGGTTTTTAGACCTTAAAACCCTCTCTTTCAAAACATTTTTGAAATAAAGTTTCTACAATGTTCCGAGACTCACATTTTGTCAAATGATGCGCTTTTCGATAAACCGAGCAAGGACAAAGTGGAAACGAATGAAAGCGAGATGAAATTTTTGAAAAATCTTTCAAAACACCTTGTTTAGGGGTTTAGAGTTAAAGAAAAGAGGAGAAGAGAGAAGAAACCTAGCTGAGGAAGAAGTTGGGTATGAATCGCTAAGGGAGAGTCGAGCGGTCCTTGCCAAATCAGGTTTATCTGTCTGTGCACTTGGAGTTAAGCTATGAGGCCACCATCATTGAAAATAAGACTTCCGGGGCTTCATTTTGCACTCAAGAATCTCCTCAGGCCGAGTCCGGGTGGGGGAGATATGATTGGTTGAAGTTGGGCATCATCCCGGTTGGATCGAAACTGAGCAACCTTCACCAAAACAAGTATAACATTTTGCACAGTTGGAATTTTGATGCAAGGATGGTTCCATTGGAAATCTTACTTCCGGGGCTTCAATTTGGACACAAGAATGACCTGAAAAGGAGTTCACATGAAGGAGTTATGCCTGTTTGAAGTTGGACCTACAGTGCAAATTTTTCCTACCGACCGACCAGAATAGATGGCCGACCGACCAAATATATGGCCGACTGACCAGAACAGATAGTTGACTGACCAAATAGATGGCCGACCGACCAGTTAAAGTAGCCGACCGACCAATTTTGCTAGCCGATGACCTTCCGGTGTATTCTACAGATTGAATGGATGTCAGTTGTGCTAGCTGGAGGGCACAGACTGGATCCTCCATACACGTGTATGGAGGATCTTTGCTCTTGGTTTGAAGCTTCTAAGAGAAGCTTTAGTCCCTTGGCTCTATAAAGGAAGGCTCCCCTCTCCTTTTCTAGGGTTCTGAATTTTCAGAGGCTCATACACACACACTCCTCCATATCTCTCTATTCCAAGCTCCAAAAAAACCCTTGTTCTTGGTCCCATTGCACTACACCTCAAAGCCTATCACCTCCACCACCCATTCCAGCACCTTGAAGTTGATTTTCAGAGGTTGAGAGCTCACCATCTTGGTTCAGAAGCTGCTGCATTACTGTGCTACAAGGGTAAGTCACTATCTCCCTCTTTGTAGCCTTATCTTGCTTCATTATTTAGCCTTATTTGAAAGCATTTATGGGCTTCGATATAAATTTTAAAGTGTCTTATTTTGAGCTCCTCTTAAAGTTTGATTAAGGACACTTTTCTGTTTGAGGTCATCTACCTCCTTGTATCTTACATCTCTCTTTTAGGGCTAATTTTGCATCCTAGCTTAGCCTTACTTGCAAGCATTTTCGAGATTTTCCATGAACTAAAAAAAGTCTTATTTTGAGCCCCTCTTGAAGTTTTATTAAGGGAATTTTTTTGTTTGGGGTCATCTTCTCTTTTGCATGCTTCATTTAGGGCTATGTATTAGAGCATTTGCATTGGCCTTGGTTTGACCTCTTAGCCACTGAAATCCAGTGGATTTTCAGCAGCTTAGGTGTGTTCTTGAGCCTTAAAATTAGAGGGGGGTGACCCCATCTCTCCTTGTCTTGTTTGGTGGCCTTTTGGGCCTTCCAAAGGACCCCCTATTTTCAAGCTTCCAAGCTTTGTTTCTATCATTTTTCAATAGGTTTTAGGACCCCCATAACTCATTTTCAGAGTTGGTTTTTCTATGCTAAGCATCCTTGATGCATGTGTAGAGTAACCCCTCTTGTAGCTTATCAAAGGAGCTCATTGTTCTTGCATGTGTAGACCTCATTTCAGTGGGTATTTGGGCATATTTTGACATGTTTTTTTCACTATTTTTGGCTGGTTTGGTGAGATTTCATATGCTTCATATAGGTGTGGTATAGACCATGCTTACTAGCCAATCTTGCATATTGTTTTAGACCTACATTTTAGCACTTTTTGGCCATGCTTTAAACTAGTATTGTGCATATTTTGGGACTGCCTTGGCTCTGTCTTTGTGCTTTATGGTCAAATAATGCTTGCTTTGCATAGTTATAGTTCAATACATGTGCCTAGTTTTGAGTTTTGGGGGCTATTTCATGCATTGGGTGGCATATTTGCATGTTTCGGGACCATTGAGCATCATACTTCAGTGCTGGAACATATGCCATTGTATGCTATAATTCATCCTTTCAATGCCTTTGTGGAGTTGTGTTTTGTGCCTTAGACTCTGGGCCATTGCATAGTGCATGTTTGCATGTATCTTGGTTGCCTCATTTTCATCACATGGCCACTGATTTTGGCATGCTTGCGAGCTATCCATGTTAGTTTAAGTCCATCATCGCATGTTGTTGCATGCCATGTTTGCTTACATGTTTAGGTTGCGTGCCTAGTATACATTGCTCATTTGCATGTTCATGTTGCATACTTAGCCTCCATGCTTAGGTTGTATTTCATTGAGCATGCATCCCTTGCCTCTTGATCAATCATGATAGGGGTTGGGGCCCTTTGATGTGTTTTGTGCTTGCATTTCATTTGATATCGAAGTTGCACACTTGGCTTTTAGGCCATCATGCATTGAAATGCGTGATTGATGGCCCAAAGGTCGAGGGCCATGCTCTCTTGAGTCCATTGCATGATAGGGAGTGTGACCATGCTCACATTTGCTTGAAAATTCCATGCCATACACTGCTTGCCCTCTGCTGCTGTCAACTGCAAGATTCTACAGGAAGAAATGGCCGGCCGGCCACCTATAGTGCCGACCGACCATCGGTGACTGGCCAGTGGTACAATAGTTAGCCGATAATCCCATCCCTATGGCCGGTGGTGCTTTGAATTGGCCGGTGATATTCCAGAGTGATCAGGAATCAGTTCAGAGATGCCCCAAGAATTTTCACAGTCCTCAAAGGAGCAGGGCAGTGTTAACAGAGGCAACAATGCTATGACAGCGAGTTTCCGGGCAAGACGAGTCAAGCATGCATCATTTACGCATCCGGAGACGGGGCTGTGGCCACCTTCTTTCTGCACTTAATTTTTTTATTTAATTAGAAATTCTGTAATAATTAATTTAGTATTATTTATTCGGACTGTAATATTTATTCGGACCCTCCGAGTGAGAGCAATTGTGTAATAAGTGTGCGTGAGTGTGTGTATGTCTCCCAACCCCATGTCTTTCTTCCCTTTTATTTACTAGCTTTCGATGGTTAGTTTAGGGCATGTTTCAATTAGCATACAGTATGATAGCACGTTTGCATCCATTCATTCGTTTTGCATGCACCGGGCTCGGCGCATCATTCTAACTACATTTGTATTCCAATTCCAAATTGAATATGTGTTAGTTGTAGCATTTCACATGTCATTGTAGATTAGCCGAGCCCATCTTAGTTGCATTTTGCATGTGTTGCATTAGCCATCTTGACATGAACTAGGATCATGCATATGATTACTAACTAGTTTCTGTTTTGGCTCAGAGTACTCGGTAAGTTCTCATGCTTTAGCATCCTTGCATGTGTGTGAGTGTTGCCATGACAACATACTTACCATAAGGCTAGCTGCTTATGTGATATAACTGCTTGAGTGCCTGTGGATGGAGGTTAAATTACCTAAATTGGAATAATGCACTAAAACTGTGAGTTTTAAGTCCACTAGATAGTGGCAAAACCATCTTTTCTAAAGCCCACTTGAGGGTGGCAAAATCTGCATTTTAGCCTACTTGCGAGTAGCAAACCATTTTCAGAATAAACATGAAATGTTTTATTCCAATTTAGGCGATTTGGTCTATACTTGTTTGCTATGCGCATAACATAGTAATTCTAGGCTAAAAACTGGAATAAGAGCATATAATGTTTTCAAAACAAGATATCATGGTTAGTAGAGGCCGATCTTTGATCGGGCGAGCGGGGGTGCTCATAGCTGACCTTCCCCAATCATACCCAAGTTCCCGAGCCAAGGCAACTTTGGTGATGACGGACACATGGCCTTTGGCATCGAGTCAGGGTTTCCTAAATTCCCCCAAAATAAAATATTTAGGTGGCGACTCTGTATCTGGCAAAGCAGTCCATGTTTGGCACTTCTTTTCTAAAAATCTGTTTTCTCAAAACGATTTTCCAGATTTGGACTCTTTGGTTTAGATTAAGAACCGTGACAATTCGAGTCCGAACTGTAGCATGGGGCCCACGGGCGCGTCTACAGTGATGTACTAGGGCGAATGAAGCCCTTGTCTAAAAGCTCTTGGAGTTGAATCTTCAACTCATGCAACTCCGCAGGTGCAAATCTATACGGTGCCATAGAAATTGGTACCATCCCAGGCACTAAGTTAATGGTGAACTCAATCTCCCGGTGGGGTGGCGACCTAGTAAGGTCCTCGGGAAACACGTCCGGGTATTCACAAACTACCCTTGGCAACTCAACACAAGTCCCGTCACTCTCACTATCCAAGAGAGTAGTGAGAAGGCCACTAAGCTTGTTTCTACTACGAGGGTCAAAAATTGGCGACAAGACTCGATCAACCCTGTCTCCCAGAAAGTAAAAACAGTCACCACCCAAGGTGCACACAGTGACCCTTTGACGAAAATAATCAATCATTGTTCGATATGAAGAGAACCAATCCATGCCTAGAATGACATCAAAACTCAACATGTCTAAAAACACAAAAGCAAATGGGAGTCGATGCCCGACAACCTCTATCTCACAACCATGACATCCCCGATGTAAGTCAGCTGTACCCCCAACCAGTGACTCAACTCTGAGTGAAGACGCTAACCATGCTACCTCTAACCCCAATATAGATGCGAATGCAGTAGATATGAATGAATGAGACGTACCCGTGTCTATTAACACATTAGCCAAAGAATTACACACAACAAAAACACCTCTCACAACTGAGGATCCCGGTAACTGCTCTGGCACGGTAACTGCATACACACGCCCTTGTGGCCTCTGATCAACCTGGCCATTTCTCGAAGCATAGGCCTTCTATATTGACTGAGTCAAAGCGGCTCCCTAATTAACCGCGAAATCCAAACTGAATGAGCCTGTTGGTGGCTCTAAGTCTGCCTCGACCTTGATGCACCAGATGCGCTTCCTAACTACAGACAAGCTCTCTTCATGTGCCTCGACTGGTCGCACTGATCGTAAGTAAGCCCCTGCCTCCTACTTTGAGACTGACTATAGCGATCCCGAATTTCCCTTTCTTTGTTTATTGTACTCCGGACTCGGTTACGTGAGTGTGTGGTTGTCATATTCTCATTTCTATCTTTTACTCTTTAGATTTGAGTCTTGGGTTATGTTGGGCAGGTTGGGAACAGGTTAGTTGTGTTTAGAAACTAAAAGTTGATGCCCAAATTTTGGCCTTCATGCTCGAGCAGGGCTTTTGACGCTCGAGCGGGCCCTTTATTGTTACTTCTCCGCTCGAGTGGGAGTTTTGATGCTCGAGCGTGAATATTCATCTCTCAGTATTTTGTTCTGCAGGTCATTGGATGCTCCAGCGTCCACTCTCACGCTCGAGCGGGGACCATCGACTGCAAAACGTCTGGAAGTGTACATCCGGCACTCGAGCGGTGCTTTTGACGCTCGAGCGTATGTCTGTATCTGACGCTCGAGCGGGGAATCCCACGCTCGAGCGGACCTATTTGTATATTAATCCGAATTTTGACTTTTTGGATCACTTTTTCAGTACCTTTTCTCTCCCTAACTTTTCAAAACCTCCATCGGAGAGTTCCTCACTCTAAACTTCAACTTCTCTCTAGGGTTTGATCTAGTTTAAGTGATCTTCCACCTTAGTGTCTTTGTAAAAAGTGTAGAGCTTGGCTTGGGCTACATTTCCATCCGAAAATCTTAGGTTTTGGAGCATTTCAAAATTCTTCATCTTCTCCATTTGGTCTCATCTTTTGAGGTAGGGACAACTACTCACTTTTATGATATTTGACATAAACTTCTGGTCATTTTGATTTAATGTTGAAGTTGGGTAATTTTGGGTGTTAGGGTTTCAAATTGTATAAAGAGGGGTTTTGTTGTTTGGGCCAATACATGCGTATTTTGGGTCTCAAATGGGGTTATTGCTGTTTATTGTTGGTTTTTGAGCCTTTGGGTTAATGTTGAGAAAAGAGGGAGAAAAGCCCTAATTTAATGTTATGAATTAATTTGTATAATTAATTTGGAAAGTTATGGAAATATGAAATTGAGTTGGAAATGATGAAATTGGCTTAAAATAAGGTTGAATGGTGGAGTTGGACTTATAAATCACTCACTTTTGAAATTGTTGATAACCTATCTGTTGATGTATTTATTATCTGTTTAGAAATAGTTGCATTGGGATATTGGTGGAGGATAGTCTTGAATGTTGTAGACATTGCATGATGATTAGGTGAATTAAAACTAATCGGTTGAATATGTCATTGAATATGACGGTTGGAATAATACATCGAATGTGTGTATTGATTGATCGTGTATATGATAATTGTTTATATACGTTATATTGTATGGGAGGAGATAGGGAATGTACTCCACGGTTTGGGAGGAGATAGGGGATGAACTCCTAAACCAGATATTATTTGGGAGGAGATAGGGGATGTACTCCACGGTTTGGGAGGAGATAGGGGATGGACTCCTAAACCGGATATTATTTTGGAGGAGATAGGGGATGGACTCCATTGATACAGCAAATCTATGTGTCATTTGTGAAGTATGGAAGTGTTTAATATGAGTTGTTATCTCATGTGAATTATGAATTACAGAAGTGTTTTATTATGAGTTATAATCTCATTTAAATTGTTGATATTGGAAAGGTTTTTAACGTGAGTCGTAGTCTCATGGGAATTGTTTGGCCAGGTTCTGAGCCATGTTTATAAATTGAAATTGTTAAGTAAAGGAGAAATGGAATGAAACATAGACATACCTGTTATGAAATTAGGTTGTGCTGTATGTTGGCTTATATTGGTTTAACATTTATCAAATGCTAATGGTGCTGTTTGGTGTAGCTATTAAAACAGATTATAGATTATAGCTTAACAGATTATAGATTATGATTTTAATCAGAAGCTGTTAATCTATTTGGTATAGCTGTTGGATTATAGATTTAAGTTGGTGAGTGGTGTTTGTTAAATAAGCTGTGAAGTAGCTTTTTCAATTAATTTTTATTTTTTATTATTCACTATTTGTCTACATTTTTCATAAAAAATAATAATAATAATATTTTATAGTCCATTTGGGTCTTTGTCTATTTTTAAAAAAATAAAAAATAAAAAAATCTAAGAGTATAACCGTGAATTAACATGTCCACAGCAGAAGCTAATAATCAGAAGCAATGGGTGAGCAGCTTCTCAGAATCAGCTTTTTTGACTTAAAATAAGTTGTTAGAATCAGAAGCTGTTTGAAATAAGTTTAACCAAATAGTCCAAAATAAATTTTTAAAAGCCAGAAGCCATAAGTTGGCTTAAAAAAGCTCCACCAAACACCCCCAATGTTTTAGTTATTACTCATATTATGTTTAGTATATCTCTACTAGGCGTTGGCTCACCCTATATGGGACATCATTTTCAGGTTCAGGTGATATGCCACCTCCAAGGAAGTAGCTTGGGAGGCTGGAGGCAGATAACTCTTTTTGTTGTCTCTTTTGTATATTACATGTATATCAAGCCATAGGCTTATTTTGTGTAAATAGTTAGAACTCTATTTTTGTTGAACCCAAGTGTTGACTTGGAAAGTTGTAAGCCTATAGGGCATTTACTTTTGTTGTCAACATGCAATATCTTTTGTAAGAATACTCTGATGAATGGCATTATGTTTTACTCTATTAAGTTTATGGATGTAATGAATGCATGATTTATGGGTTTATTTTGAAGGCGTTACAACTTGGTATCAGAGCGTACCGAGTTTGAATACTTTGGGTACGTGGGAAGTGGTTAGCACCACAATGAGTTGGTCGCGCTTGTTAGAGACTTAGATGTAATGTTATGTGCTTATGTGATAACATGTTTATGTGACTACTTGGGTATGGAATTTAATTTCTAGGATGTTGATTGGATCCTTGGGTTTCTATGAGTCTTGTTGGAAAAGCACTTGATCAATGCTGTTTCTAACCAGAACTCTGGTAATGCCTCGGGACTATCATTATCCGGAAATGAAATTCGTAAGTGCTTATGTGATTATGTGCTTACGTGGAATGAATTACAGTTGTCCATGTATCAGGACGCGACTGAATTAGCTTCGGCACATTTATGAATGTGCTAATGTTCTTCGTTACCTTTATTAGGATGTCAAGACGAGGACGTGGTGGTAGACGTGGTAGGCATGGTAGGCAGGAGATGCCTATACCGAATGAGATTCCGGCGCAGCAGGAGGGTGTTGGTCAGGCCAATGTAGCCGAGCCAGTAGGTCAGCAGGCCATGGGCACCTTAGCCCGCAAGATGACAGAAGCTTTGAGGGAATCCATAGACATTCTTAGGGCTGAGAATCAGGTCCAGCCCATGTTGCTGAGGCAGGGCCTTCTTTTCTGAAGAGAGAGTTCTTCCGATCTAATCCGGATGAGCTTGTTGGGGATCCTAAAGAGCCATTGAAGGCTGATAAGTGGCTCGAGCAGATGACGAAAACGTTTGAGATGCTTGGCATTGAAGACGGGGCTTTGAAGGTGACCTTGGCGTCTTTCCAGTTGAAGGGAGATGCGGGTCAGTGGTGGAAGTTCATGAGGGGTTGTGTTGGTGGTACATGAGAGGCCTTTGCAGATGCTTTCCAGGAGAAGTTTTTGTCTCCGGCTGTTAAGGAGAAGTTGAGGGACCCGTTCTGTCAGCTCAAGCAGCTGGGTATGCCAGTGGCCGAGTTTGAGGCCGCATTTACCAGTTTATCCAGGTTTGTAACTGAGCTTGTGGCATCTGTGAAACGTCGTTGTCTGGAATTTGAGAGGAAGTTGAGACATGGACTCAAGACTAAAGTTGCGGGGTCCATGGTTTGGAAGTATGGGTGTCTAGTGGATGTTGCGGCCCATCTGGAGATTATTATATAGGAGGAGGAGGAGAGGCAGAGGGGCTCAAAGAGGAGCCAGGATGGTCAGGGGGACGGTAGGAGGGTGAGGGGTTCTAACACTCAGCAGTCCCAGGGCGCATTTGCTAGATCGACCTTTCTAGTGCCAAGTGCAGGCTCTGAGAGAGGCAGACAGGGAGACGCTACTTGTTACAAATGTGGTCAGTTGGGCCACAAGTCTCTAGCTTGCTCGCAGAGGGGAAGAGGTCAGAGAGCAGCTTCATCTTCGGCTTGACCTCAGAGCCAGAGTCAGGGCAGAGGCCAACAACTCTCTTGTTACTAGTGTGGTCAGGCGGGGCACCTGAAGAGGTATTGCCCGCAGTTTAGTGGCACACCGGGTGCCTCTGGTTTGAGGCAGACGCAGAGTTTTCAGCCCGCACAGTCAGTTCAGGCCTCGAAGGCCAAGCAGAGAGCTTCATCGTCCCAGTCTGTGCAACAGTCTTTTGCTTCAAGATTGGGCACAGCCTAAGAGTGTTTTTGAAATCCGCAGTTTTCTGGGATTGGCTGGGTGTTACCGCCGATTTGTGAAAGACTTCTCCAGGCTAGCTTCGCCATTGACTAGATTGACGTAGAAAGGGGTGAAATTTGTATGGAGTGAGACTTGTGAAAAGTCGTTCCAAAAGCTGAAAGTTAGAGTTACCACCACTCCGGTTTTGATTATTCCGGAGAGAGGTTTGGGTTATGCTGTTTATTGTGATGCCTCACGAGGGGATTTGGGCTGTGTGTTGATGCAAGAGGGGAAAGTGGTAGCCTATGGCTCACGTCAGTTGAAAACACACGAGAGGAACTACCCTACACATGACCTAGAGTTAGCAGCTGTGATATTTGCCTTAAAGATTTGGAGGCACTACCTTTATGGTGAAGGATTCGAGGTGTTCTCGGATCATAAGAGTCTGAAATATCTGTTTACACAGAAGGATTTGAACTTGAGGCAGAGGAGGTGGATGGAGTTTATTAAGGATTACGACTTCGAGTTGCATTATCATCCGGGAAAGGCCAATGTTGTGGCCGATGCCCTTAGTAGGAAATCCATTAGTGATGTAGCTTATATAGCCATCTAGGAGTGGGAGATGTTGGGTGCTCTTGGCGAGTTTGATTTGCTTCTGGGCAAATCCGTTGAGGCTGCGGCCTTGTTTTCTGTTGTTGCGCAGCCTACACTTGTGACTCGAGTGTTAGAGGCACAGAGAGGTGACCTTGAAGTAGAATCCCTCCGAGAAAAGATCTCCAGTGGGAAGGTTAAGAAGGGTTTGACTGTGTATCCCAACCTGAGTGTGAGATACCAAGACCGTTTATTCGTGCCGAAGTCTTGCCGAAAGGAGGTACTCTGAGAGTTTCACTATTCACGCCTTGCGGTGCATCCGGGAGGCACTAAGATGTACCGTGATTTGGGTCGCCAGTTTTGGTGGCGGGGAATGAAGAAGGATGTGGCAGTGTTTGTGTCTAAGTGCCTTACTTATCAGCAAGTGAAGGCCGAACATCAGAGGCCAGCGGGTTTGTTGTAACCCCTGCCTATTGCCGAATGGAAGTGGGAGCATGTCACCATGGACTTCATTGTAGGTCTTCCAAGGACTCAGCGGGGTAGTGACGCTATTTGGGTGGTTGTAGGCCAGTTGACTAAGTCGGCGCACTTTATCCCTATGCGCGTGAGAGATTTGGTAGATCATCTTCCCGACTTGTATATTCGGGACATAGTGAGGTTGCACGGGGTCCCAGTGTCGATCGTCTCTGATAGAGATCCACGTTTTACTGCTAGGTTGTGGCAGAGTTTGCAGAGTGCTTTAGGCACTAGGTTGACCTTTAGCACGGCTTATCATCCTCAGATTGACGGGCAGTTTGAGCGTACTATTCAGATCCTTGAGGATATGCTTCGAAGTTGTGTTCTTGACTTTAGTGGGTCGTGGGAGAGGCACTTGCCCTTAGTGGAGTTTGCCTACAACAACAGTTTCTAGTCGAGTATCGGTATGGCACCGTTTGAGGCCTTGTATGGCCGACTTTGTAGGTCTCCAGTGTGTTGGGCCGAGGTGGGTGATGCACCTTTGTTGGGCTCGGAGTTGGTGACGGAAATGACGGAGGAAGTTGAGCTTATTCGTAAGAGGCTTGTTACAGCCCAGAGTCGCCAAAAGAGTTATGCCGACCATAGGAGGAGGCCTTTGACATTTGAGGTGGGTGATCACGTCTTTCTGAAAATATCACCTAGGCGGGGTTTGATGAGGTTTGGGAAGAGTGGGAAGTTGTCCCCTCGGCTTATTGGTCCCTTTGAGATCCTTGAGAGAATTGGGAGGTTGCATGCCGTTTAGCTTTACGCCACAGTTGTCCGAAGTACATGACGTGTTTCATGTTAGTATGCTTCGGAAGTACGAGCCGAATCCATCGCACCGACTTAGAGGTAGATGAGGATGCCTCGTATGAGGAGAGACCAGTACGGATCTTGGATAGGCAAGATCAAGTCTTGCGAGGCAAGACGATACCCTTGGTGAAGGTTTTGTGGAAACATCACAGAGTGGAGGAAGCCACTTGGGAATGTGAGTTGGAGGTCCGTGAGAAATATCCGGACTTGTTTGTTAATGTTTAATTATGTATTGGGAATTTTGTTATATTGATAAACGTTAAGAGCATTGAATATGTCTTAAGTTGTAAAACATTGTAAATGTTTCGGTTTATGGAGATATTGTGGAACTTGCCTTGAAATGGAAGTTTATTTTAACATTGCATATGTTAATTCTGTTTTAGAAATGCAAATATATTGATTGGCAATGAATATGTAATTGAATGGTGGAATATGTGTTGAAATTGGTAAATTTCAAAGGAATACATGTTAATAGTGCATATTGTAGAATATGTTGTAATTGGCCCCTTGAGAAGGGTTGGAATGACCGGTAATGGGTCATGTTAATGAATATTGAATTGCAATATTGTTGAGAATTGAGAAATCATATTGTTGAAACTTATCTACCTAATTTCGGGGACGAAATTCCTTAAGGGGGGGAGGTTATAGCGATCCCGGTTTTCCCTTTCTTTGTTTATTGTACTCCGGACTTGGTTCCGTGAGTGTTTGGTTGTCATATTCTCATTTCTATCCTTTACTCTTTATATTTGATTCTTGGGTTATGTTGGGCAGGTTGGGAACATGTTGGTTGTGTTTAGAAACCAAAAGTTGATGCCCAGATTTTGGCCTTCACGCTCGAGCGGGGCTTTTAACGCTCGAGCGGGCCCTTTGTTGTTGCTTCTTCGCTCGAGCGGGAGTTTTGACGCTTGAGCTTGAATATTCATCTCTCAGTATTTTGTTCTGCAGGTCATTGGACGCTCGTGCGTCCACTCTCACACTCGAGCGGGGACCATCGACTGCAAAACTTCTGGAAGTGTGCATCCGGCGCTCGAGCAGCGCTTTTGACGCTTGAGCGTATGTCTATGTCTAACGCTTGAGCGGGGAATCCTACGCTCGAACGGACCTGTTTATTTATCAGTCCGAATTTTGACTTTTTGGATCACTTTTTCGGTACCTTTTCTCTCTCTAACTTTTCAAAACCTCCATTAGAGAGCTCCTCACTCTAAACTTCAACTTCTCTCTAGGGTTTGATCTAGTTTGAGTGATCTTCCACCTTAGTGTCTTTGTAAAAAGTGTAGAGCTTGGCTTGGGCTACATTTCCATCTGAAAATCTTGGGTTTTGGAGCATTTCGAAATTCTTCATCTTCTCCATTTGGTCTCATCTTTTGAGGTAGGGATAACAACTCACTTTTATGATCTTTGACATAAACTTTTGGTCATTTTGATTTAATGTTGAAGTTGGGTAATTTTGGGTGTTAGGGTTTCAAATTGTATAAAGAGGGGTTTTGTTCTTTGGGCCAATACATGTGTATTTTGGGTCTCAAATGGGGTTATTGTTGTTTATTGTTGGTATTTGAGCCTTTGGGTCATTGATGAGAAAAGAGGGAGAAAAGCCTTAATTTAATGTTATGAATTAATTTGTATAATTAATTTGGAAAGTTATGGAAATATGAAATTGAGTTGGAAATGATGAAATTGGCTTAAAATAAGGTTGAATGATGGAGTTGGATTTATAAATCGCTCACTTTGGAAATTGATGATAACCTATCTGTTGGTGCATTTATTATCTATTTAGAAATAATTTCTTTGACGTATCGGTGGAGGATAGTCTTGAATGTTGTAGACATTGCATGATGATTGGGTGAATTAAAACTAATCGGTTGAATATGTCATTGAATATGACGGTTAGAATAATACATCGAATGTGTGTATTGATTGATCGTGTATATGTGTAGACACCCCATTTTTGACCGACCTTAAGACTCAGACATCACCGATTGAGCACTTGGTGATGTGGCATATCGTGCTCGTTTAGAAGTCTCAGAGTCGCGGCCGTGAGCCCTGCCTCCGGACTTCCGAACCCTCTTCTTTGCCTTGCCTTGCCTCGGTTTGCGAACCAGACTTGGTTTTCTCTGTTTCTTTTCTTGAGGGGAGGGAGAGGTCCCGTAGACCATCTCTCAGTGGCCGTGGGCTACATTTGGTGGCCGTAGGCCATTTTGCCCATTTCGAAGCCCGGTTTCCGATTTTTTGGGACCGTTGGCCGTGTGCCTCGGTTCGGGACCGCTTAACCATCTCCGTTTGCTCTAAATTTTGGCATACATCTTATTTGCTCCCTTTTGAGGGACACTGGGGTCTGAGAGACCCACTTCGTGGCCGAATGCCACTTTCGGTGTTTAACAGGCAGTTTTCGGGGCCCCGAACTGCGCGTTTTGGCCCCCAAACATTCGTTTTGCATCGGTTTTCATTCATTTTTGGCAGGTACCTCTGTTTCATCCCCAGGAAGGCCGTAGAAGGGTGGGAGGCCAGCAATTATTTCAGCAACCAGTTATATATCCTCCGACGCCCTCCGACGCCCGTTTTCCTCACTTCCGAGCCAATGTTGAACACCCTTGGGCCATTTTCTTGAACTTTTAACCACATATTTGTGTTGTACACACATGGGAGGACCCTAAAAGTTGGTGGTCGGCCACTAATTCAACTTGACCCTTTTGAACCCCTCCTAAAAATGGCCTATTCTCTCTCTTGTTTTACAGTTTGCAATTTTGAACCACAGGGTTGTGATGAGGGGACCTGGGAGGCCACCAATATCATATGGTCAGCTACTAATTCTCATTGACCCTTGGCCAGCCGGCCATAAGAGGTGGCCGGCCGGCCACCTGCAGCTCCAAAAGGTGGCCGGCCATAATCCCTAGGTTGTGCACTTTACAGCTGTATACTTTTTTCCCCAAAAAGATCTGTATCCGAGGGAAACAGCCTTTGGGGAAAGGACTTGGTCCTTTTCCCCCACCCTTTCCCTCCATGCTCCCCCTCTCCTTGGTCCATATAACCAGCTGCCATCTCTTGTATTAGGGGTTAGAAAAATTGCTTCAAGCATATACATACATATCTCCATCCATCTCTCTCATTTTTCCTTGAAAACTCCTAAGTTCTACCTCATTTCTTCACCACCACCAAGCACCACCACCACTACTCCATTTCCAGCAGCTTGAGAGGCTTTCCAGCAGCTAGGAGGCATTACTTCTCAAGCCAAGAAGCAACCAAAGACTTGTCTTCAAGGGTGAGTTTCATTTCCCCTTTTTTGGTCCATTTCTTGTGTCATTTTTAAGCCATATATGCTTGTTTTTTTGAGCTCCGGCCCTAACTGAAAGTGGCCTTATTTTGAGCTCTTTTTCACTTTTGCTTAGGGGATCAACACTATTTGAGGTCCCCATATTGCACTTGCTTCAATATCCTCCTTGAATGCCATTTTCTTGCATGATGTTTTTAGCCTATATGTGATCTATTTTGGAGCATGATGTAAACTGTAAATAGGCTTATTTTGAGCCCTTCTTCAACATTGAAGAAGGGCTCATCACTGTTTGGGACCTCCATCTGCCACTTCATGTTATATCCCTCTTTGGTCCCCTTTTCTTGCATGCTTTGGCAGCCCATTGTGCTTCTGTTTTTGGCCTTTTTATAGTACTGAAAGTAGTCTTATTTTGGCCCATTCTTCATGTTTCATTAAGGGCCTTTCATTATTTGAGGTATATTTTATACACTTCATGTTATATCTCTCTTTTGGTCCCCATTTTTGCATGCTTTGGCAGCCCCTGATGTTGCTGTTTTTGGACTTTGGTCTGAACTGAAAACAGCCATATTTTGACCCCCTTGTCATGTTTCATTAAGGGTCTTTGGCTGTTTGTTGAATATTTTGCATACTTTGTGTTATAGCCACTTTTGAGCCTCATTTTGCATTGCATTTCTAGCATGTTTGTATACTGATTTTGGGGCTGCCATAAACTGTAAATGTGCATATTTTTAGTCCCTCTTCAGTGTTGTAGAAGGGCATTTTTTAGTTTGGGTTTTACATATACCACTTGTTTCATTGCCCTCTCTTGGCCCCTATTTTTGCATGCCATTGTTGCCCTATCTTTGCTTGCTGTTTGGCCATGATTTGTACTGGTAAAATGCTAATTTTGGGGCTGCCTTTCTACTGTCTATTCATTGCATGTCCATATTGTGCATATTTGGTATAGTTATAGGCCATTTCGGGTGCCAAAATTTATGTTTCGGGACTATTCCATGCATCGGGTGCACTTTCGCCTCATTTCGGGGCTGTTTTCCCCCACATTTCAGTGCTGAAATTCCATTAGCATGTTTGCATATCATTTCCCATTATTGCATTGCATATGCCATTGCCTCGATTTGCGTGCCCGTGTGCACGCGTTTCGAGGCACTTCATTTTCATCCATCGGCCTCTTATGTGAGTGTGGCTGAGGATCTCTCATGTTAGGATAAGTCCATGTTGCATTCTATATGCCATTTTAGCCATATTGCATTGCATATGCCATTGCCTCGATTTGCGTGCCCGTGTACACGCGTTTCGAGGCACTTCATTTTCATCCATCGGCCTCTTATGTGAGCGTGGCTGAGGCTCTCTCATGTTAGTGTAAGCCCATATCATATTTCCATGTCATTTGCATTGCGTATGTCATTTTCTCGATTTGCGAGCCCATGTGCACGCATTTCGAGGCATCTCTTTTTTACAACATAGTGCATACTAGGTTGTATCTTAGATCGCATTCTATCATTTTTTCGGTTTGCGTGCCCGTGTGCACGCATTTCGAGACATCTCATTTTCATAGCATTGTGCATACTAGCCTGTATCTTAGTTGCATTCATGCATATCATGCATATTGCATCGTGTTCGGGATATGAGTTAGCCCGGGCACGGGAAACGAGGTGTGTTTCGTACTCCGAGTGACGGAACGTGTCTCAATTCCCAGTCATCGACACTCCGGATTACCCATGATGGAGTTAGGTTCTTGTTGTGTTTACACGTGCATTCATTCTATATTAAGTTGCACATTTCGACTCCTCTGCCATCATGCATTGATATGCGTGATTGGTGGCACGAGGATCGAGGCATGCATATATCTGTGAAAATACATTGCCATGCCCCTTTCCTGCTCTCTATTGCAGCAAAATGAAGAATCAGCAACTTTTTGGAGTTTGGCGCGCATTTCAAGAAAATGTGTAAACAGAGGATAATTGGGGCATCCCAGTGGATTTCCGCGCAAGGCAGCCTAGACATGCGTCATTCATCAGGAGCAAGGCAGTCCCTGGCTTGCACGCCAGTTTTACAGCTTTCTTAGTCAATTTGATTAATTAATTAGGAATTTGTATATTATTTGGACTGTAATATTTGGACTGTAATATTCTTTTATTCGGGACTGTATATTTATTCGGACCCTCTGCGCGAGGGCACAACTGTAATAAGTGTGCGTGTGTGTGTTGTATGCCTTCCAACCCCACGTCTTTCTCCCTTTTATTTACCTGCTTATGATGGTTAAATTAGGGCATATTTCAATTAGCATACAGTATGATAGCATGTTTGCATTCATTCATCCGTTTTGCATGCACCGGGCTCGGCGCATCATACTAACTGCATTTGTATTTCAATTCCAAGTTGAATACATGTTAGCTGTAGCATTCCATATGCCATGTTTAGAATAGCCGAGCCTGCTATAGTTGCATTTTTGCATGTGTTGCATTAGGCATTTTTGTATACTTAGGATCATGCATGATTTCTAATGTAGTTTCTATTTTGGCTTGGAGTACTCGGTAAGTTCTATGCTTTAGCATCCTTGCATGCGTGTGAGTGACTGCCATGAATAGCATGTTTACCATGAGGCTAATTGCTTATGTGATATAACTGCCTGAGTGCCTATGGGTGAAGGTTGGGTTATTTGAATTGGAATAATTCATCAAATGTTTGTTTTAAGCCCACTAGATAGTGGCAAAACCATCTTTTCTAAGCCCACCCGAGGGTGGCAAAATCTGTATTTTAAGCCTACTTGCGAGTAGCAAACCATCTTTCAAAAAAACAAACATGAAATGTTTTGTTCCAATTCAGGCAATCCAGTCTATACTTGTATGCTGTGCGCATCACATAGTAACCTAGGCTAATAACCGGAATAAGAACGCACAATGTTTTCAAAAATAGATATCATGGTTAGTAGAGGCCGGTCTCTGACCGGGCGAGTGGGGGTGCTTACGAAGTGACCTTCCCCAATCGTACCCAAGTTCCCGAGCCGAGGCAACTTTCGTGATGACGGACACGTGGCCTTTGGCACCGAGTCAGGGTTTCCTAAATTTCCCATTAAAAAACATTTAGTTGGCGACTTTGTATCTGGCACAGCAGTCCATGTTTGGCACTTCTTTCAAAATCTGTTTTCTCAAAATGATTTGTCGGATTTGGACTCTTTGGTTCAGATTTAGAACCGTGACAAATTTTGAGAGTCCTGAGCTGTAGTGACCCCAATAATATCGAACAGAACGGGACTCACCCTCCCGGGGCGTTCGGGGGACGTCTACAATATGATAATTGTTTATATATATTTTATTGTGTGGGAAGAGATAGGGGATGTACTCCACGGTTTGGGAGGAGATAGGGGATGGACTCCATTGATACAGAAAATCTGTGTATCATTTGTGAAGTATGGAAGTGTTTAATATGAGTTATTATCTCATGTGAATTGTGAATTATGGAAGTGTTTTATTATGAGTTATAATCTCATTTAAATTGTTGATATTGGAAAGGTTTTTAACGTGAGACGTAGTCTCATGGGAATTGTTTGGCCAGGTTCTGAGCCATGTTTATAAATTGAAATTGTTAAGTAAAGGAAAAATGGAATGAAACATGGACATACCTGTTATGAAATTGGGTTGTGCTGTATGTTGGCTTATATTGGTTAAACATTTATCAAATGCTAATGTTTTAGTTATTGCTCATATTATGTTTAGCATATCTCTACTAGGCGTTAGCTCACCCTATATGGGACATCATTTTCAGGTTCAGGTGATATGCCACCTCCAAGGAAGTAGCTTGGGAGGCTTGAGGCTGATAACTCTTTTTGTTGTCTCTTTTGTATATTACATGTATATCAAGCCATGGGCTTATTTTGTGTAAATAGTTAGAACTCTATTTTTTTTGAAGCCAAGTGTTGACTTGGAAAGTTGTAAGCCTATAGGGCATTTACTTTTGTTGTCAACATGTAATATATTTTGTAACTATACTCTGATGAATGGCATTATGTTTTACTCTGTTAAGTTTATGGATGTAATGAATGCATGATTTATGGGTTTATATTGAGGGCGTTACAACTTGGTACCAGAGCGCACCAGGTTTGAATACTTTGGGTACGTGGGAAGTGGTTAGTACCACAATGAGTTTGTCTCGCTTGTTAGAGACTTAGATGTAATGTTATGTGCTTATGTGATAACATGTTTATGTGACTACTTGGGTATGAGATTTAATTTCTAGGATATTGTTTGGATCCTTGAGTTTCTGTGAGTCTTGTTGGAAAAGCACTTGATCAATGTTGTTTCTAACCGGAACTCTAGTAACGCCTCGGGACTATCATTATCCGGAAATGAAATTCGTAAGTTCTTATGTGATTATGTGCTTACGTGGAATGAATTACAGTCGTCCATGTATCAGGACGCGACTGAATTAGCTTCGGTACATTTGTGAATGTGCTAATGTTCTTCGTTACCTTTATTTGGATGTCAAGACAAGGACGTGGTGGTAGACGTGGTAGGCATGGTAGGCAGGAGATGCCTATACCGGATGAGATTCCGGTGCAGCAGGAGGGTGTTGGTCAGGCCAATGTGGCCGAGCCAGTAGGTCAGCAGGCCATGGGCACCTTAGCCCGCGAGATGGCAGGAGCTTTGAGGGAATCCATGGACATTCTCTGGGCTGAGAATCAGGTCCAGCCCATGTTGTTGAGGCAGGGCCTTCTTTTCTGAAGAGGGAGTTCTTCCAGTCTAATCCAGATGAGTTTGTTGGGGATCCTAAAGAGCCACTAAAGGCTGATGAGTGGCTCGAGCAAATGACGAAAACATTTGAGATGGTTGGCATTGAAGACGGGGCTTTGAAGGTGACCTTGGCGTCTTTCCAGTTGAAGGGAGATGCGGGTCAGTGGTGGAAGTTCTTGAGGGGTCGTGTTGGTGGTACATAGGAGGCCTTTGTAGATGCTTTCCAGGAGAAGTTTTTGTCTCCGGCTGTTAGGGAGAAGTTGAGGGACCAGTTCTGTCAGCTCAAGCAGCTGAGTATGCTGGTCACCGAGTTTGAGGCCGCATTTACCAGTTTATCCAGGTTTGCACCTGAGCTTGTGGTGTCTAAGGGACGCCGTTGTCTGGAATTTGAGAGGAAGTTGAGACATGGACTCAAGACTAGAGTTGCGGGGTCCATGGTTTGGGAGTATAGGTGTCTAGTGGATGCTGCGGCCCATATGGAGATTATTATGTAGGAGGAGGAGAGGCAGAGGGGCTCCAAGAGGAGTCAGGATGGTTTGGGGAACAGTGGAGGCAGAGGGGTTCTAACCCTCAGCAGTCCCAGGGTGCATTTGCTAGATCGACCTTTCTAGTGCCAAGTGCAGGCTTTGGGAGAGGCAGTCAGAGAGACGTTACTTGTTACAAATGTGGTCAGCTGGGCCACAAGTCTCCAACTTGCCTGCAGAGGGGAGGAAGTTAGAGAGCAGCTTCATCTTCGACTCGACCTCAGAGCTAGAGTCAGGGCAGAGGCTAGCAACTCTCTTGTTACCAGTGTGGTCAGGTGGGGCACCTGAAGAGGTATTGCCCGCAGTTGAGTGGCACACCGGGGGCCAATCAGGGCCAATCGAGGCAGACGCAGAGTTTTCAGCTCGCACATTTAGTATAGGCCTCGAGGGCCAATCAGGGAGCTTCATCATCCCAGTCTATGCAGAAGTCTTTTGCTTCGAGAGGTGCGCAGGTAGACCAGAGACCTTTTGGGCACGTGTATGTTGTTACCGCGCAGGATCTTATATCGGCTCCATCTGTTGTGAGAGGTACCTTTTTGTTTTGCAACTCGGTTGCCAATATGTTGATTGATACGAGTGCATCTCATTCCTTTATATCTGCTTCATTTGCATCTGTTTTGGGTTTGGAGTTGGCACAGATAGCATCTCCTATTTGTGTTGTGTCACCTGTTGGGGGTGAGTTGATTTTGAAACAAGGGTGTCGGGGCTGTGATATAGAGGTCGCCGACCGTCGGCTTCCATTTTCTTTTGTAGTAATGGCTATGTCAGGTTTTGATGTGATTTTGGGTATGGACTGGCTATCGTCATACCAGGCTGTTATTGATTGTTACTACCAGAGGGTCACTGTATGTACCTCGAGCGGGGATTATTTCCATTTCTTGGGGGATTGGGTTGGTAGTGTGCTGCCACCGGTGTGTGATCCGCGAGGGTGGAGTGAGCTTAGTTATCTTCTCGCTAGCTGTATGAGTAGTGAGTGTGATGAGACCCAGACTGTATTATCGAGAGTGGTTTGTGAGTACTCGGACGTCTTTCCCGAGGATCTTGTTAGTTTGCTACCACATCGAGAGGTGGAGTTTTCTATTGATTTAGTGCCTGGCACGACGCCGATTTCCATGGCACCTTATCGTTTTGCCCCAGCCGAGTTGAGTGAGTTGAAGATTCAGCTCCAGGAATTGCTAGATAAGGGCTTTGTTTGCCCTAGTACTTCGCCGTGGGGAGCACCGGCCCTCTTTGCTAAAAAGAAAGATGGTGCCTTGAGACTTTGTATCGATTACCAGAAATTGAATCGGGCTACGGTTAAGAATAAGTACCCTATGCCCCGTATAGATGATCTGTTTGACCAGTTGAAGGGGTCCCGTTGTTTCTCTAAGATAGATTTGAGATTGGGTTACCACCAGTTGAGGGTCAGGGAGGAGGATATTCCGAAGACGGCATTCCGTACGCGGTATGGCCACTATGAGTTTCTGGTGATGCCTTTTGGGCTCACCAATGCACCGGCAATGTTTATGGACTTGATGAACCGGATATTCTGGAAATTCTTAGATCGTTTTGTGGTCATTTTCGTGGACGACATTCTGATTTATTCACCTTCGGGGGAGGAGCATGAGGAACACTTGAGAGTGGTGCTTGAGTTGCTTAGAGCCCATAGGTTGTATGCCAAATTTGGGAAGTGTGAGTTCTGGCTAAGAGAGGTCAAGTTCTTAGGCCATATAGTTTCCGAGGAAAGGGTGCCTATTGATACATCCAAGATTGAGGCAGTGCAAGATTGGGCATAGCATAAGAGTGTTTTTGAGATCCGCAGTTTTCTGGGATTGGCTGGGTATTACCGTCGGTTTGTGAAGGACTTCTCCAGGCTAGCTTCGCCGTTGACTAGATTGACGCGAAAAGGGGTAATCTTTATATGTGCGACCGCCTCCACAAGACGGTCATAATTCCGGATCATGTTCTCGGTAACCTTGAACAAGATCTTGGTTCTAAGCTTCTTCTCAAACTCAATGCAACGACACTCTTCCGTCGCTACCAACTCTCGTGCAAATTGGGACAAACTAGAAAAGGCTGCTTCGAACTCGGCCACAAACATATTGAGTTGCTTAAGGTCTTGTAACTCCTGCCTCAACCTCTCCCTTGTAGTGGGAGGTAGATACTTGTCTTGGAAGGCCAGCACAAATGCCTCTCATGTCGGTTCTGTTCGGCCTTTAGCATACTTCCATCATTGCCCCGCGTCCCTTTTGAGGTAGTAACTTGCAAGAGTCACTCTAAGCTCACTATCTTCTATGTGAAACATCTCGAATGTCTTCACTGTCTGTTCGAGCCATTCATCTGCTTTCTTAGGCTCAAGGCCACCATAGAACTCACCCGACTTGGCCTGCAAAAACTCCCTCATAAGGAAGCTCGCCCTTATCTCTACGGCGTTCTCCTTAGCTTGGTTCTCCGCCCTTTGTATATTCATGGACTCCCTCAATGCCCCCACCATTTCTCGAGCTAGGGCCCCCATTGCGGCTTGACCTGCTTGCCCCACTTGGCCTAATCCCTCTTCTTGCACCGGAACCTCATGGGCCGGTACTCTATGCACACCCCGGCGACCCCACCACGTCTTCCACCTCTACCATCACGAGTTTGACCGCTTCCCGACATCCTAATTAAAGAACAAGATAATTAATTTAGCACATAATTCCAAATGTGCTCGTAACTTGCCTCACACGTTAAATTATAACAATCATAAGTATTCTACCACACAAACAATTCAATTCACTCCACATAAGCATTTAGTCACGTAAGCACATACGAATTATCCTTTAATGATGAGATTCGTCCTACGAAAAACCAAGAATTCTTAGTAGAATGAGTACTGATCAAGTACCCTTCTAATAAGATCTCAAGGAATCTAATAGGCGCAAATAACATCCCAAAAGTCTAATCCCATACCCATATAGTCACATAAGCATGCTATCACATAATCACAAAAAGTAGACATTTCCTAATCACGCGAAATGAACCCATTGTGGCAAAACAACCACTTCCCGTGAGCCCCAAGTATTCAAATCCAGTAGCTCTGATACCAAGTTGTAACACCCCGAAATAACCCCACATATATAAAACATCAACCCACATCCACTAAATACTAAAGGCAAATCTCCAATCCTTACATCATTAATCAATAGAGTTATTACAAAAGTTCCACATGCGACTTATATATTCAACAATATGAAACCACATGAATCTATAGCATGTGAAGTATCAAATCTCAATGGTAAATAAAATGCCCCCATGGGCTTACAACTTCCAAGGCTTAAGCCAGGTTACACAAAGGTGGCCTGTCGGACCCATACATGAATAGCCCTTGGCTAGCAAAATATATGTAACAAAATAAAATCATCTATTCTTCACAAAAACATGTCCACGCCCTCAACTCAGCGGGATCACCACCTCTTTACCTGCACCAAATCCCATAGGGGTGAGCATAAAGCCCAGCAGAGAAATACTTACAGAGTATATACAGTTATGTAAATTTTCAAACATTTAATGCAAATGCAAATGCAAATGTCGTGCAATGCCATTTCAAGATAATCTCATTTCATGTTGTACTTGAAAATCATCATGTTTTCTATAACATCTTGCAACCTCATCAATTTCAAATTTTCAATTTTAATCATTAGGGGCGGTAAATACGACTCAGGTAACCCCTAGGTTGGTGTCTGCAAGTAGGCTCAACTAGCACTACCAATACCCCACTTTACCAATCGCTAACCGGAAGGGAAGTGGTACTTCCTCCGCTCGTGTTTTCGGTCTTTCACCGCGAACAAATAGGCCAACTTATCAAATTCATCTACACTCCCTAACCAGACTTACCAATGTATTTACCCCATAACATTTCCAAAAATTTATTTCACATTATCTTATTCTCAGTGTACATGATTTCAAAACTCCACTCAAAACTTACAATAATGTGATGCTAGAAATGCCAACACAACATGCGAAAGCTAAATATTAATCTTGTTAAAATCAATTAAATGAACATGCAATGTAATAATCATGATCATTAGATAACATTTCTCCACATGGATTCATTATAACCAAACTTCCCACAATGTCTAGCATGTTACCTTTCATTTCGTTTCAATTCAACAACACTAAAACTTTTCACATTTCATGTTAAACCATCCATTTATTGCTTCACAACCTTATCCACAATTCTAACTACAAGTTTCCATTTCCACAGTTCACATATCCCATGAAAATTTATCTTCTCTACAATGGCAAGGATATATTCAATTTCGTTCTTCCATTGTGACATATCTACAAATTACTAATTTCATAGGCTCTCAGCATTTTTAACTCCATAAATTTGGGCCTTTAAATCAAGATTAGGCATCTCTTCACCTTTTGAAAGAACTCACACACACAAACATCCTTTCTCACATAATAAGAGTAAAGCCCTCAAAGATCAACTTAGAAACATTTGAGATTTAAACCCCCCCCCCCTCTCCCCCACCCCCCCCCCCCCCCGGCCGCTTTTTTTGTTTAAAATCTCTACATTCTTGAGCTAAATCAAACTTTCAAAAGAACTTCAAGAAAACTTTAAAATCAACCATAATTTTGCAAAACATGTATAAAACCCTACCTCAAGGTTTGATGATGATAAGAGATGAAACCCTAGAAATCAAAGTTGTAGAAAGTTGATCTCCACCGTACAAAGTGAGGTTCTTGTGTTGCTCTCCAAGATTTGTGAAAGATGATGGATCAAAGCTCCATGGATTGCAAGAGATCAAGGTTTTTGGGTGGTTGGTGAATGTTTCTAGAGAGAAGGAGGAGTAAAATGATGTTTAGAGGGAGAGAGAAAGGCTCCAAATGTGATACGAACTTGGCACAATAAAAAAAAAAAAACAGAGATTCAGACTCAGGTCCATCCGCACGTGCGGCACTTGCCCCCACACGTGCAGCTCTGATCCTTGCACGTGCGGCATCCTTTGCACCTCTCCTTCCGCACCTACATATAAAGTAGTGTGCAACCCTCCAAGGCTCGCCCTTCCTCGCATGTGTGGCCTCATCCCTCATACGTGTGGCCACAGCTCGCACGTGCGGCCTAGGGCCCCACACTAAATAAACAAGAACGAGAAATTTTTTGAGAAAAGCTCCCGAACATCGCAAACCCAATGAAAACTAAAGTGAAGTGACGCAAAATGTAACCGATCATCACAATCAATGTCTATTTGGGTATTATGAAGAAGTCTTGTATATCTTGTGACACTTTACTTAATGTGATTGAATTGTTTTTTCTTAATGCAACCCATACTCCTACTAAAAGTAATAAAATCTAAATTTAAAAGAATCTCATCTTTACTAGTCTTTATAACTTTTTTCATAAAAAAATAAAATAAAAATAGTACAATCTTTTATGCCACAAGTTTTTGGAGTTTTCATTTATTAAGTTATATTTAGGACCAACATAATGATGCAAGATAAATTAAATTTTTGAGAAATTACTAAATTTTAATTTATACAAACCATCATAAATAATACCAAGATTAACAAAAGAGGTATTTTCAATAAATTAAACATTTATTCTAAATTTGGAAAATAACCACCAAGGTTAATTAAGTTTGGACAAATCAATAAATAATTTTCAAAATTAGAATGAATATAAATTTTTTGAAATAAAGTCTAGATAATTATCAGTGCCCAAAAATAAACAATAAGTTCCAATAATTTCAATTGAGATTTTAATATAATCGGTTTGAAAATAATTTTATGTCGTATTAAAAATATAAGTAGCTAATTTCTTTCTTATGACATTGAAACTCTTAAGCAGACTCATTTTCTATAGCTAGCTATTTCTTTATGCCATTTTCTAAGCTTTCTCTCTTTCTTTTCGGCTCCTTGAATTACAAGATTAATAAATAATATTTCAATTACTTAAGTTTTGTCTCTTCTTAGATATACATGCTAATCAATGTATTAACTTTCTACTTACTATTCATAGAATTATAGTTAACATGAATGACCCATACTAAAAAGACAAATTGTTCAAAAAAAATTACACGAAATTAAATTTATTCACAAAAATTCTTAAATTTTTTAATTGAATAGTCAAGTCAAACAATTCAATGACGTACTCATATATCTCATGCATACTATTGAACTTTATGACGGTAAGTTTAGCCATAAGTGTCCCAGCAAAAAAACTTATTAGTAGTTCGGAATTGTTCTTTCACATTATTTAACATTATCAGTTTAAGGAAGTTAAAAATTAATGTTTTCTATAATCATTCACATAACCACATAAAACTTTATTTATTCGATCCTTTCATATTTTATGAAAAGTCTTATTTTTATTTTTATTTTTTTTTTACACTACCTGAATAAATTTCTCAAATAGTAACACTAAAGTCAAAATTCAGAACATTGAAATAAAATTGAACTTTTTTTTTTTCATTTTGAGAAATCTTTTTCATTTAAAATTGAAACAAACAAATATACAAATATAGCGAAATAAAACTTTAATCAATAATTCATGCTCACAACATTAATGCTAAAAGTAATCAATAAATTAACAATTAGTCAAGATAAACACATGTTTAAACAACCACAAATAGTATTACCGCGATCTACCTTTGGGATAATATAATGACATACTATATAACAATTGTGGTGATTCCCTTTCACGAATAGAATTAATTGATAAAATATTCATAATTAAGTTAGTCTGTTACCTTTGAGTATTTATTCCAATATAAATTATGAATACCCATCAACTTTCATATTCCAATTCAACAATTAGTTAGAAGTGGTGTACCTTTCGGCCAACCTAATATCTTTGTAATTAACGAATTACAATTTGCAAAGTCATTATTTTTTAATACTTGAGAAGGGTATTAAATTTCAATTATTTGATTTGATATCTGTGTGTCATTCCGATTAGGTCACTTTGACAACTATCAATCATATCATAATTTAAATTTCAAATAAAAAAAAAAACTTTGCATAGACATTATTGAATAAATAATAATTTATTCACAATTATTCATCATCATAATCATAATGCATATTACTAAATCATAAGAATAATATTAAGACAACAAATATTAACTCAATTCATATTTTATGTCTATTAAATTTTTGTAATTGACAATTGTAGACACTCCATTTTTGACTGATCTTAAGATTCAAATGTCGTCGATTGAGCGCTCGGTGATGGTGCATGTTGTGCTCGTTTTGAGGTTTCAGAGTTTCGGTTGAGAGCCTTACCTTCGGACCTCGGGACTCTTTTGTGCTTTTCCTTGGTTTGCGAACCAAGTTCTGTTTTCTCTTCCCGAAGGAAGGGAGAGGTCTCGTAGACCATCTCTCAGTGGCCGTAGGCTACTTTTCGTGGTTGTAGAACACAGTTCCCGTTTGGAGACCAGTTTTCCGTTTTCGGAGCCGTCAGCCGTGCGCTTCGGTTCGGGACCGCTTAACTTTCTCCGTTTGGCATGGTTTTTGGAGAGATTGAACATTTTGAACCTTCGATTTAGCTTCTTCAAGAAGCTTGAACCTTTTGAACCCTTGTTTTAGCTTCTTGAGGAAGCTTGAACCTTTTGAACCTTCGTTTTAGCTTCTTGAGGAAGCTTGAACCTTTTGAACCCTTATTTTAGCTTCTTGAGGAAGCTTGAACCTTTTGAACCTTTGTTTTAGCTTCTTGAAGAAGTTTGAACCTTTTGCTCTAGCTTCTCCAAGAAGCTTGAACCTTTGCTCTAGTTTCTCCAAGAAGCTTGAACCATCTTGTTTCTCTATAAGAGAGGGCCTCCCTCTTCTTTAGAGAGGTTGAAAAAATTTGTCTAAGGAAAAGCACAGATATCTCTCTGTATCTCTACATTCTAGGCTCAGAAAGGGTGTTTGTTCTTGGGCTTTAACACCACACCTCATAGCTACACACCTCCACCATTGATCTAAGGTTCTTGGAGGGTCTTGAGAGGTCTCAAAGAGCTGGTTTTTGGTCCAAGAAGCTGTTGGTTTTGCTGAAGCTACAAGGGTAACATACTATTTCCTCTTTTAAACTTTATTTTGCTCCATCTTTTAGCCATACTTGTAAGCATATTTGAGCTTTGGTGTAAACTGAAAAAAGTCTTTTCTTGAGGTCCTTTCCATGTTTGTTTAAGGTCACTTTGTTGTTGGGGGTCATCTACCCCCTTCCATGCTTCATTTTACCTTGTTTTGAGCCATGCCTTAGAGCATTTGTGTTGGACTTTGTATGGCCTTTTAGCCACTGAAATCCAGTGGATTTTTAGTGGCTAGCTTGCTGTTTTGAGTGCCAAAATCAGAGAGGGGTGACCCTCTCTCTCCTTGTTTTGTTTTCTAGCATTTTTGGCCTTACAAAGGAGCCCTTATTTGCATGCTTCCAAGCCATGTTTCAGGCCATTTTTGATGAGTTTTAGGACCTACATAGGCTCTGTCTAGAGCTTGTTTTGCCATATTGGATGTCCATCTTGCATGTGTAGAATAACCCTCTTCATAGCATATCAAAGGAGCATCTCATTATTGCATGCATTAACCATGTTTCAGTGGGTTTTTAGGCTTTATTTGGCATGTCATACCTCTGAATTTTGCTAGTTTAGTGGTCTCTTGATTGCCTCACATGCTTGTAGTGCAAATCCTCTTTACTAGCTTACATTGCATGCTATTTTGGCCTTTGATTCTAGCACTTTTTGGCCATGTCTTAAACTAATTTTGTGCATGTTTTGGACTGCCTTAGCTCTGTTTTTGGGACTCATGGTCGAATGATGTTTGCTATGCATGGTTGTAATTGAATACGCTTGCCTAGCTTTGAGTTTTGAAGCCTATTGCATGCGTATTTTGAGGTGTTTCCATGTTTTGGCATCATTATGGATCATATTTCAGAGCTTATATGTGTGCCATATTCCCATGTTTTCCACTCTTTAAATGTGTTTGAGAGTTATGCATGAATACGTCATTTTTGGACCATTGCATGAGCTTCATTTCCATGCTTTGCGAGCCATCATTTTAGTCCATATTTGCTACTATTTTGGCCTACATAGGGACTTTTTGGGGTTGGTTTGGCCATTTGAGTATTGCTTTGCATGCCTATAGTGTAATCCACTTCACTTGTTTCGGTATTTGGGTCATCTAGCATGCATTATATGAGGTGTTTGCATGATTCAAGACCATCTTGCATGTCATTTTAGAGCTGGAAAATATGTGATTGTATGCCATATTTCATGCTTACCATGCTATGGTGGAGTTGCACTTTGTGCCTTAGGTTTGGTCCCTTGCATTTGTGCATGTTTGTACGTGTGTTGTTGCTTCATTTTCATCATGTATGGCCACTGATTTGAGTGTGGCTGAGGCCCATTCATTTTAGTTTAAGTCTATCTTTCATTATGTATGCCATATCCATGTTGTCGCATGCTTGATCATCGTATTATGTATGCCTTGTTCATGTCTTCGTTCATGTCCATCTTCGTATGTGCATTGCGTATGCCATATAGTTCATGTGCATTGTGTATGCTAGTTGCATGTTTGCATATCATCCCTCGCATGCTAGCATGATTAGGTTGCATTGCGTTTAGGGTTGCATGCTAATCGTATTGTGTATGCCATGTATATTGCATTGTGTTTGGAATAGGGTTTAGTCCAAACACGGGAAACGAGGGATGTTTCATACTCCAAGTGACCAAACATGCCTCGATTCTCGGTCACCGACACTCCGGATTACCCATGATGGAGTTTAGGCCTTGTTGTGCTTATATGTGCATTCATTTTACATCGAGTCGTGCAATCTGACTCCTCGGCCATCATGCATCGAGATGCGTGATTGGTGGCACGAGGATCGAGGACTACACTCCCTGGAGCTTGTGCAATGATGGGAAGGGTGGTCATGCACACATATGTTGAAAATACTTTGCCATGCCCCTTTCTCGCTCTCTATTGCAGCAAACCGGAAACCAAGAGCAAAAACTGGTCAGCAGCTTTCTGGAGCTTTGTACAGTGTTCTGGGACCAGTTGCAACCAGAGGCAAATCGGGGCATTGCGATGGATTTCCCGACAAGGCAACTTGAGCATGCATGCATCTCTATCATTCAGAATAGAGCTGAGGCAGACCATTTTGTTTAATTTGCATGCTAGTTTCCTTACTTACTTAGTTAATTCGTTAATTAATTAATGTTATGTAATAATTAGTTTAATTAACTTAGATTAGCTAGTTTATTCTGTACTATTCATTCGGACCCTCCGAGGAGGGCAATGTTGTAATAAGTGTGCGTGTGTATGTGATGCAGGCCTTCCAACCCCACGTCTTTCTCCCTTTTATTTACCAGCTTATGATGGTTAGTTTAGGGCACGTTTCAATTAGCATACTTATGCTCGCATGTTTGTATCCATTTATCTGTCTTGCATGCACTGGGCTCGGCGCATCATACTAACTGCATTGTATTTCAATTCTGAGTTGAATACATGTATCAGTTGTTGCATTTCATATGCCATTTTAGAATAGCCGAGCCTATCTTAGTTGCATTTTTGCATGTGTTGCATTAGGCATTTCAGCATAGTTAGGATTCATGCATGATTTCTAATTAGCTTCTTTCTTTGGCTTGGAGTACTCGGTAAGTATTTATGCTTTAGTATCCTTGCATGCGTGTGAGTGATTGCCATGATAGCATGCTTACCATGAGGCTATTTGCTTATGTGATAACTGCCTGAATGCTTGTGGGTGAAGGTTGGGTTATTTGAATTGGAACAATTCACCAATTGAGAGTTTTAAGCCCACTTGAGAGTGGCAAAATCATGTTTTCTTAAGCCCACTTGAGGGTGGCAAATCCGCGTCTTAGCCTACTTGCGAGTAGCACCATCAAACCATCTTTCAAATAAACAAACGTGAAATGTTTTGTTCCAACTCAAATGATCTAGTCTATACTTGTATGCTGTGTGCATCACATAGTAATTCTAGGCTAATAACCAGAATAAGAGCACATAATATTTTCAAAACTCGATATCATGGTTAGTAGAGGCCGATTTTTGATCGGGCGAGCGGCGGTGCTCACGAAGTGACCTTCCCTAATCTTACCCAAGTTCCTGAGCCGAGGCAACTTTGGTGATGACGGACACGTGGCCTTAAGCATAAGTCAGGGTTTCTTAAATTCCCCCAAAATAAAATATTTAGGTGGCTACTCTGTACCTGGTAAAGCAGTCCATATTTGGCACTTCTTTCTAAAAATTAGTTTTTCAAAACGATTTGCCAGATTTGGACTCTTTGATGATTCATCGGTCTTGCATTGCACTCTGCGAGATTAGATACAGGACCGTGACATTGAGTCCAAACTGCAGTAAGCCCCAATGAACAAAACGGGGGACGTTCGGGGACGTCTACAGTTTCCAGCAACTCTGCTGGGGATTTAGAGAACTTGACTCGAACTCATGATATCTTGTTTTGACTACACTTATGTGTTTCTTTGCATTGCATTTGTATTGGTGCGCTTAGGACACCGTGTTTTCCATCTGCTATTCCTGAATGGTTTGTCGGAGGCTTACTTTGAGAAGCGTGCCATAAGGCTGACCGGCTACGGGCTCTGCTACGATGGGAACACAAATCCCGATTTTTACCGAGGCATCCTTTTTGACCATTCGACCTAGTGCATATTCGGAATCCATAGTGACCATTTCAAACTAAGACAAGTTGCTTACCCGATTGTAGGTTGTTTGAAACCGCTGTGTGCGTAGTAAAACCCTAGCTCCTGACAAAATAGGACAGGGAAACCCTACCCCACCATAGGGGTGTTTTGGCTTTCATTTGCTTTCTATGTGCTTTTAGAGTGTGTCTCTACGGGAATGCACATATCAGTTTGCAAGTCTGGGCATCAGGCCTGAGGGCATCAGTATGTGAAGAATCAGTTTTACCAGAGGGCATCAGTTTACAGGGAAGAATTTTGGGCAAAATTCAGTAGAGAGCACAGTCGTTCAACTATGCTTATACCTGTTCTGGTGAAATCAGGCTGAAATGCTGTCTGTTTTCTCTTTTGTAGGGTAGTCGTGGAACTATAGCTTCAGAGGGCTCCAACATCCCCCGGGTACATTGAACTTGTATTGATAGACTTTGTCAGGTTAGAGATTCAGTTCAGAGCAACCCGTGTTTCCTTTGCCAGTGGTAAGGCAGGAAAAGGCCAATCAGGAACAGTTCACCCGTTCAATAGTCCCCAGTTCAGCGGTCATTATCCACCTCACCTGTACGTAGTTGGGCTGAGATATCTGTTTCCGCCTCAGAAAGGGGATACACACTTGTTTAGTTAGATCAGGGTAGTATGGCAGGAATGGAGGAAATGATGCATCAACTCCAAGAAAGTATGAAAACCATGCAACAGGACGCTATTTGTCAAGCCGAATTTGCCAAACAACAGGCCGAGGTCATGGCTTGACAGGCAGAGTTAATCGCCAGGCTACAGCAGCAAACCGGGGCATCCGCTTCATACCAAGCTCCTCCCCCACCAAGAGTCCCAATACTTGGGGAGACAGCAAATGTCCAGGAAGATACAGACATCCCAACGGGGCCGGCTCTGCCCCCAATCTTACCTCAGGTATCCAAGGCACCCACACCCACTAATCTACCGGATTCTCCCTTTGAGTTCGAGGTGGACTCCACAGCGCTAAAAGTGAGCAAGCTAGAAAAGTTATTCAAGAAGACTCAAGGCGTGAAATCCATTCCGGACATAGAGGATGGATACACCGATTCGGCTGTAACTCTGTCGGACCGGTTCAAGATGCCACACATCGACCGCTTCGATGGCTCTAGAGACCCAATGATGCACCTCCACCTGTTTTCTGATGTCTTGAGGCCAATGGGTTTGACCATGGCCCAAAAGCTGTCATTATTCGGCCGAACCTTGTCTGGGATAGCTGCAATCTGGTATGCAAATTTGGAGAACTCTGCGAAACAGAACTGGGAAGAGATAGTTGAGGCCTTCGTTGCTCAATACTCCTACAACACATAGATCGAGGTCACAACTCGTGATCTTGAAGTCACCCGCCAAGAGCCAAAGAAGGGTTTTTCAGAGTTTGTGGCGAGATAGAGAGCAAAGGCCTCGATGATGACTACAAGGCCTTCCGACAAAGACCAGATAAGGATGGTTGTGCGCAGCCTCCAATCCAAGCTAATGCAAAAGATGATCGTCATACCCCTTCTCACCTTTGCAGACCTATACGAGATTGGGGTGCAGATTGAGGATGCTATGAAGCAGGGCCTTATTAACCAGGAGGAGCAGCCTAGGAGGGCGTTTATACGCAGTTCGAATGCGACCACCAGTAATGACGCAGGTGCAAGATCTTCTGAAGTTGGAACGGCCATCATCACTCCAAAAACAGCCACCCCCTTTGTTGGCACATCCAATCCAAACCCCTGAACTTCGGACTATCTACCCCGAGGCAAGAGGGTTTTCACCCCGCTTCATATGCCTTTGTCTAAAGCTCTAGGGTCTCACTTAGGAAAGGACATCTGAAACCGTTAGAACAACGGCCTCTGCCCGATCCTGTCCCTCCAAAACATGACCCGGCTAAGTACTGTGCTTTCCATCAACAAACCGGTCATGACACTGACAGTTGCGTCCGTTTTCGCCACGAGATACAAAATTTGATTGACAACAAGGTCATCGTCGCACCGGGTTCTGCAAAGTCTATCGGCACTTGATCCGTAAACTCTTGGGGGATAATGTGACCATGTGATCAGGGGATGAACCACCTGCGGATGGCACTCAGTTCACTCCAACTGTGGGGATAGCATGCACTATTTTGAGCATTTGCGAATGTTGTTTACTTTACTTTTTGACTTGGGTATTGGGTCAGTCTTGTTGTGTTGTACAGAGTCAGTCTTTTCCTACTGAGTCAGTTGGGTCTGTCTTGTTGTACCGAGTCAGTCCTATTTTGTTGGAGTTGGGTGATTTCGGGGGTGTTACCTCGAACATCACTTGCTTGTTTTGTGTTTGTCTTTTTACTTTCTTTTAAGTCTGTTTTTTCCTTGGAGCCAGTAATGCCAACAAATTTGAATGAACAGCAGTGATTTTCACACTCTTGTGTTTGCTTCTGCCTTGTGCTAGTTATGCCAGAAGTTCTAAATGAGATGGCAATATTTGATTAAAAACTATGTCTTTTCTGTGCTTTGAAATCATTACATTGACCTGAGTTTTTCAAAACTTTTTGAACATTGTGATGAAAGCAAAGAGGAAGGAATTCCTCGGGATTTGCAAAAAGTTTTGATCAATTGAGAGAACGAGAGGCATGCTAAGTCCTTAATGATCGAGATCATGTTTGTTAATGTGAGTACTGAGAAGGATCCTGGCTTGATCCAGATTGGTTCTGCATTGTCTTCGACAGGAGCGATTAGTCGCTTTCTTAAAAGATTTCAAAAAATGTTTTGTGTGGTTCTATGATGACTTGTGTGGAATCACTCTTGAGATTGTGTAGCTTAGGATCGCTCTCAGCCTCGAGACTCAACCCCTTTGTTTCCAAACCTTGAACCTTAATTCAGAATGCTCAATGGTCAACCACAATGTAAGGCCCATGTAGCCGGATCAGAAGTAGCCCATGAACTAGGGGCGAGAATATCAGATGTGATCAAAGGAAGCTTGCGAAGCTAGATCAAAAGCAGCCCTTAAACTAGGGCCAAAAATGTCGGATATGCTCGAAGAGTCAAAAATGGGGTCATTGCTCAAGCTAATGAAGATCGGCAAGAATTCCAAATCTCAGAAGGAAAGAAAGAAGAAAGTATTGCTAAAGGATAACCGAGTTCCTATCCACAACACTAGGGGCAAATTCAGTCCCCCATTCGATGGACTCCTGTATCGTTAGCGAACAACAGCCATTCTCCTGGATTCAGATGACTTCAGGATCTCAAAACCATTTGACATGGACAAGGCTACACTTTTACCCTTGAGAGGCTCGATGGGCCGAAAACCCGGAAGGGCGACCCAGGCAAAAGTTAGAGCAAGAAAAAGAAAAAAAAGAACAAAAAAAATAAAAATGCAAAGAATGAAAAAAAGAAAAGAAAAAAAATGAAGAAAATGAAAAGAAAAGATGAAAAAGAAAAAGAAGAAAAGAATTGAAAAAAAAAGAAGAACAAAGCTCGCAAGGTTGAAAACCCAGAAAAGGCAGCCTTGGCAAAAGTTAGAGCGCAAAAGGAGAGGTTAATACTCGAGTGTACCTTAACCCCCGAACTACGTAAGGCTTGATTCCCATCTTTGGGATACGTAGGCCACTTTATTCTGAAGTCCAGTCGTAAAACACTTCAAATTTGACTGTGTCCATGTGATGGTTCTGGTCATCTTTGTCTTCTATGTATCCGAGAGCTCGGTTGTGATCGTCACCTTGAAAACTGGTTACAGTGTGTTGCGGTGCTATTCAAACAAGGGGCAACTTTCCGTTGCCATACAGTGCGCTGCGGTACCATTCAAACAAGAGGCAACTTTCCGTTGCCATGCAGTGCCATTCAGACAAGGGGCAATTTTTTATCTGAGGTTGTGCATCTCAAGAGTAAATTCTGCGCTCGTTGAGCAGTGGTCGTTTGCAAAAATAGTTTTTGAGAATTTTTAATGAAGTTGACTAATTTTCTCGAAAATTATTCCTTTTTTCCAAAAACTAGACCATATCTTGGACCCAAAAAGAAAAACTTTCAGTGCTCATAACCTAACTTGCATGATTTTAAAATCAGAAAGTTAAACAAGCATGTTAATCTAATTCTCATGTTGGTCAAAATTGCTTTAGTAGAAAATCAAAACCAAAAAAAAATGGTCAAAATGATGAACTAGGGGCACAGTTGAGTCAGGCTCCTTGTCTGTTTCCCCATTATCAGCATACTTGTCAGAAAGGGCACTCTACTTACCAGAAAAGGGCACAACTGAAGCTAACAAACAAAAAGTCGAAAGCTCTCTCATCCTCCGAGCAGCGAGGTATCAAGCCAAGTGCAAAGCACAAATTGGAATGGATCAAGATATTCCACTCCCTCATCTGGACAGATTTGATCACGTCCAAACTCCCCAGCAGAGCATCGTCAACCAATGCCAGCTGCAGATTTGCTACACATCCAGTTGTAGCGCAACCCCTCTGTGGGAGAAACTCACTATTGTGAACAAGAAGAATAATCTAACGGAAGGCTAGGGGCAAGAGCCCGCAACTTTCTGTTTATTCATCAACTGCCCAGGGGAGGGATAAAAAAAAAATGAAAGATTGAAGAATAAAGAGATGTGCGCTGAGAGGCCAAGTGAGAAAAAGGGTTTTTTTCAAAAAAACAGAGCCTGAGGGCCGAGTGATGTGAGGATCACAAGTAAGGAAGGGTGGGAAACAATACCCGGAGAACTGGCTCCTCGAGACCCGAGAGGTCTCTCGTCTTTGGAATACATCTGAATGTCGTGTCTTTTGTTTTGTTTGTCTCGATTCTTATTTTGAGTCGTTTCGAGTGTTACCCGATGTGTTTAGGTTGTTTACCTTTTACTTTTCTTTATTGAGTCATTTTCGCTGTGTACAGTCGTAGGCTCAATACCCGATTAAGAACTCATCTCTTAATTTCAAAAAAAAATCATTTTGTACCCAGAGTACTGTGTCATTCTCCACATTTGTGCAAAACAGGATTTGTTCTTTCATAAAACTGCAGGGTTCGACCCAGGTCACACGAGAACAGTAGAGCAAGGACCTATCTGAAGCTATATAGATTCTAGACTGCAAAGCAAAAGAAAAGAGGGAAAATTCAGAGCGTCTAAGTGTGTTTCAACTTCTGCAAGTTCCGTCATTACATCCCGTCCGTCCAGAATGAGCTGTGTGCTGTTACGGGCTGTGTGTTCAGAATAAACGGAGTACTGTGTTATGAGCTGTATGTTCAAAATAAACTGAGTACCGTGTTATGAGCTGTGTTCGAAATAAGCAGTGTGTCATACGAGCTATAAGTTCAAAGTGAATAGAATACTATGTTGATTGTTTCAGAGCCAGGATGGCAATTAGAAGTGCTCTCCTTGAGGACCATTCCCCGTCAGAATAGAGCAGTTTACCGCCACTCATTCCATGAGGTGCTTTCTAAAGTGCCGCTTTGTTTGTTTATTGCATTCCCTAAACATCATGCTCTACATTGCTTGTAACATGTATCGTATCATCGCACTTATTGCATTTATTTGCATCTTGTGTTATCTTGTATCATTTATTCTTTTATGCTGAGCAGCATTTAGGATCGTTGCCCTCCGTGGCTTTCTCAAGTTGTGTTGTGTGTGCACCTAGGCGGTTGTTTTCGGTCCTCTTCTCACGTTTTCAGCGTGGTTAGAGTTTTCCTTTCCTTACACGATTTTAGCGTGTTTGGAATTCATCTTAGCTTGCATTGTTATGCACGCTCCTTTTCGAAACACCGGGATATGTCCCTGTGTTTCTCCCTCTTTGGTTAAGAGCATTTGGAATACGTTCCAATGCTTGAGCCATTCCGAAACACTGGGATACGTCCCTATGTTTTTTCTTCTTTTTGAAACATCGGGATATATCCCTATGTTTCTCTGTCTTTGGTTAAGAGCATTTGGAATACGTTCCAATGCTTGAGCCATTCCGAAACACCGGGATACATCCCTATGTTTTTCCTTCTTTTCGAAACACCGGGATACGCCCCTATGTTTCTCTTTCTTTTTGAAACACCGAGATACGTCCCTATGTTTCTCCCTTTTCAGTTAAGAGCATCTGGAATACGTTACATCCTTATGTTTTTCCTTCTTTTAGAAACACCGGGATACGTCTCTATGTTTCTCATTCTTTTTGAAACACCGGGATACGTCCCTATGTTTCTCCCTTTTCGGTTAAGAGCATCTGGAATACGTTCCAATGCTTGAGCCATTCCGAAACACCGGGATACGTCCCTATTTTTTTTCTTCTTTTCGAAACACCGGGATACATCCCTATGTTTCTCCCTTTTCAGTTAAGAGCATTTGGAATACATTCCAATGCTTGAGTCATTCCGAAACACTGGGATATGTCCCTATGTTTCTTCTTTATTTCAAAACACTGGGATATGTTCCTATGTTTCTCCTCTTTTTCAAAACACTGGGATATGTCCCTATGTTTCTCCTTTTTTTCGAAACACTGGGATATATCCCTATGTTTCTCCTTCTTTCCAAAACACTGGGATATGTCCCTATGTTTCTCCCCTCCCACCTGCATTATCATGCACACTTTATCTGCATTGTTATGCATCCCTTTCGCATTGCTATGCGTCACACTTAGGTTGCATTGTCGTGCATCCCTCGACTTGCGTCATTACGCACTTTTCACTTGCATTGCTATGCATATTCCTAACAATATTGCACCTGTTGAGTTTCTCTCTTTTGCAGGCACGATATTGTATGTATGGTTCATTTGAAGCTGGCGCGACCAGACGAACCGGACAGATATTGTATGTACTCCGCGTGAGATGTAGCGAGAATTGTAAAATCCTCTTACATTCTTACTGTATGAAATGTAGTTTGATTTGCATTATTGCTTAAAATTGTTGCATTTATTGTGTATATTTGCTTCATTACAGCTGTCTTTGCATGATCATAAGTTATGTTCGGCTTCTTGCATCATCACTTGCATTTTGCCCCTGCCTGCAGGCACATTTCTTTGTTATCTTGCATGTTTGTCTAAGTCTTCAACCGTGTCAAAAATGGGTCATCTCTGGGCTTTAACATTCACTCCCGCCGCTTATGACTTTCGAGTTCTGTCAAAGAGGGGCAACTGTAGACACCCCATTTTTGACCGACCTTAAGATTCAGACGTCATCGATTGAGCGCTCGGTGATGGTGCATGTTGTGCTATTTCTGAGGTTTCAGAGTTTCGGCTGAGAGCCTTACCTCCGGACCTTGGGACTCTTTAGTGCTTTGCCTCGGTTTGTGAACCAGGTTCTGTTTTCTCTTCTCGAAGGGAGGGAAAGGTCTCATAGACCATCTCTCAGTGGCCGTAGGCTACTTTTTGTGGTCGTAGACCACGGTTTCCGTTTGGAGACCAATTTCTAGTTTTCGGAGCCGTCAGCCGTGGGCCTTGGTTCGGGACCGCTTAACATTCTCTGTTTGGCACGGTTTTTGGAGAGCTTGAACATTTTGATCCTTCGTTTTAGCTTCTTCAAGAAACTTGAACCTTTTGAACCTTTGTTTTAGCTTCTTGAGGAAGCTTGAACTTTTTGAACCTTCGTTTTAGCTTCTAGAGGAAGCTTGAACCTTTTGAACCTTCGTTTTTGCTTCTTGAGAAAACTTGAACCTTTTGAACCTTTGTTTTGGGTTCTTGAGAAGGCCTGAACCTTTTGAACCTTTGTTTTAGCTTCTTGAAGAAGCTTGAACCTTTTGCTCTAGCTTCTTCAAGAAGCTTCAACCTTTGCTCTAGCTCCTCCAAGAAGCTTGAACCCTCTTGTTTCTCTATAAGAGAGGGCCTCCCTCTCCTTTAGAGAGGTTGAAAAAAATTTGTCTAAGGAAAAACACATATATCTCTCTGTATGTCTACATTCTAGGCTTACAAAGGATGTTTGTTCTTGGCTTTTAACACCACACCTCATAGCCACACACCTCCACCATTGATCTAAGGTTCTTGGAGGGTCTTGAGAGGTCTCAAAGAGCTGGTTTTTGGTCCAAGAAGTTGTTGGTTTTGCTAAAACTACAAGGGTAACACACTATTCCCTCTTTTAAGCTTTATTTTCCTCCACCTTTTAGCCATACTTGCAAGCATATTTGAGCTTTGGTGTAAACTAAAAAAAGTCCTTTTTTGAGGTCCTTTTCATGTTTGTTTAAGGTCACTTTGTTGTTGGGGGTCATCTACCCCCTTGCATGCTTCATTTTACCTTGTTTTGAGCCATGCCTTAGAGAATTTGTGTTGGCCTTTGTTTGTCCTTTTAGCCACTGAAATCCAGTGGATTTTCAATGGCTAGCATGCTGTTTTGAGTGCCAAAATTAGAGAGGGGTGACTCTCTCTCTCCTTGTTTTGTTTTCTAACATTTCTTGCCTTACAAAGGAGCCTTGATTTGCATGCTTCCAAGCCATGTTTTAGGCCATTTTTGATGAGTTTTAGGACTTGCATAGGCTCTATCTAGAGCTTCTCTTGCCATAGTGGATACCCATCTTGCATGTATAGAATAACCCTATTCATAGCATATCAAAGGAGCATCTCATTCTTGCATGCATTAACCACATTTCAGTGAGTTTTTGGGCTTTATTTGGCATGTCATACCTCTAAATTTTGCTGGTTTAGTGGCCTCTTGATTGCCTCACATGCTTGTAGTGTAAATCCTCTTTACTAGCTTATATTGCATGCTATTTTGGCCTTTGATTCTAGCACTTTTTGGCCATGCCTTAAACTGATTTTGTGCATGTTTTGGACTGCCTTAGCTCTGTTTTTGGGCCTCATGGTCAAATGATGTTTGCTATGCATGGTTGTAATTCAATACCCTTGTCTAGTTTTGAGTTTTGAAGCCTATTGTATGCGTATTTTGAGGTGTTTCCATGTTTTGGCATCATTGTGAATCATATTTCAGAGCTTATATGTATGCCATATTCCCATATTTTCCACTCTTTAAATGTGTTTGAGAGTTATGCATGAATACGTCATTTTTGGACCATTGCATGAGCTTCATTTCCATGCTTTGCGAGCCATCATTTTAGTCCATATTTGCTGCTTTTTTGGCCTGCATAGGGACTGTTTGGGGTTGGTTTGGCCATTTGAGTATTGCTTTGCATGCCTATAGTGTAATCCACTTCACTAGTTTCGGTATTTGGGTCATCTAGCATGCATTGTGTGAGGTGTTTGCTTGATTCGGGACCATCTTGAATGTCATTTCAGAGCTGGAAAATATGTGATTGTATGCCATATTTCATGCTTACCATGCTTTGGTGGAGTTACACTTTGTGCCTTAGGTTTGGTCCCTTGCATTTGTACATGTTTGCATGTGTGTTGTTGCTTCATTTTCATCATGTATGGCCACTGATTTGAGTGTGACTGAGGCCCATTCATTTTAGTTTAAGTCCATCTTGCATTATATATGCCATATCCATGTTGTCGCATGCTTGATCGTCGCATTGTGTATGCCTTGTCCATGTCTTCGTGCATGTCCATCTTCGTATGTGCATTGCGTATGCCATATAGTTCATGTGCATTGAGTATGCCATTTTTAGTTCATAGCATTGTGTATGCTAGTTGCATGTTTGCATATCATCCCTCGCATGCTAGCATGATTAGGTTGCATTGCGTTTAGGGTTGCATGCTAATCGTATTGTGTATGCCATGTATATTGCATTGTGTTTGGAATAGGGTTTAGTCCAAACACGGAAAACGAGGGACGTTCCGTACTCCAAGTGACGAAACGTGCCTCGATTCTCGGTCGCCGACACTCTGGATTACCCATGATGGAGTTTAGGACTTGTTGTGTTTATATGTGCATTCATTTTACATCGAGTCGTGCAATCTGAATCCTCGGCCATCATGCATCGAGATGCGTGATTGGTGGCACGAGGATCGAGGACTACACTCCTTGGAGCTTGTGCAATGATGGGGAGGGTGGTCATGCACACATATGTTGAAAATACTTTGCCATGCCCCTTTCTCGCTCTCTGTTGCAGCAAACCGGAAACCCGTAGCAAAAACTGGTCAGCAGCCTTCTGGAGCTTTGTGCTGTGTTCTGGGACCAGTTGCAAACAGAAACAAATCGGGGCATCGCGATGGATTTCCCGACAAGGCGACTTGACCATCCATGCATCCCTATCATTCGGAGCAGAGCGACAGCCCATTTTGTTTAATTTGCATGCTAGTTTCCTTACTTACTTAGTTAATTCGTTAATTAATTAATGTTATGTAATAATTAGTTTAATTAACTTAGATTAGCTAGTTTATTCTGTACTATTCATTCTGACCCTCCGAGGAGGGCAATGTTGTAATAAGTGTGCGTGTGTGTGTGATGCAGGCCTTCCAACCCCATGTCTTTCTCCTTTTCATTTACCAGCTTATGATGGTTAGTTTAGGGCACGTTTCAATTAGCATACTTATGCTCGCATGTTTACATCCATTTATCTGTCTTGCATGCACCGGGCTCGGCGCATCATACTAATTGTATTGTATTTCAATTCCGAGTTGAATACGTGTATCAGTTGTTGCATTTCATATGCCATTTTAGAATAGCCGAGCCTATCTTAGTTGCATTTTTGCATGTGTTGCATTAGGCCCTTCAGCATAGTTAGGATTCATGCATGATTTCTAATTAGCTTCTTTCTTTGGCTTAGAGTACTCGGTAAGTATTTATGCTTTAGCATCCATGCATGCATGTGAGTGATTGCCATGATAGCATGCTTACCATGAGGCTATTTGGTTATGTGATATAACTGCCTGAATGCTTGTGGATGAAGGTTGGGTTATTTGAATTGGAACAATTCACCAATTGAGAGTTTTAAGCCCACTTGAGAGTGGCAAAATCATGGTTTCTTAAGCCCACTTGAGGTTGGCAAATCCACGTCTTAGCCTACTTGCGAGTAGCATCATCTAACCATCTTTCAAATAAACAAACATGAAATGTTTTGTTCCAACTCAAATGATCCAGTCTATACTTGTATGTTGTGTGCATCACATAGTAATTCTAGGCTAATAACTGGAATAAGAGCAGATAATGTTTTCAAAACTCGATATCATGGTTAGTAGAGGCCGATCTTTGATCGGGTGAGCGGGGGTGCTCACGAAGTGACCTTCTCCAATCGTACCCAAGTTCCCGAGCCAAGGAAACTTTGGTGATAACAAACACGTGGCCTTAGGCACGAGTCAGGGTTTCCTAAATTCTCCCAAAATAAAATATTTTGGTGGCGACTCTGTATTTGGCAAAGCAGTCCAGGTTTGACATTTCTTTCTAAAAATCAGTTTTTCAAAATAATTTGCCGGATTTGGACTCTTTGATGATTCATCGGTCTTGCATTGCACTCCGCGAGATTAGATACAGGACCATGACATTCAGTCCAAACTGTAGCAAGCCCCAATGAACAAAACGGGATTCCTTCCCGGGACGTTCGGGGACGTCTACAACAATCCATTTTGAAAAAACTCATTTTAATTGTAATTTTATTTGTTCTTTTGTTTCAGTGAGGATGCAAGTGTTTAGATGCAGTTGTAATTTTATTTGCTCTTTTGTTTTAGTGATGATGTAAGTGTTTAGATGCGAATCCAACCCAAATTATGCCTATGCAGATGAGTTTGTGATCTTGAGGCTTTCATGTTTGCCACTTTGCTAATTATGTATGGGGATCGAGCTGTCCGGTCAGCTCGCAGAAGTCTAAGGGGTAGCACCCCCGAAGCTAAAGTTGTTTGACTTCTCGAGCGGTCATTTGTGTGCTCGAGTGGTGAATGACATCACCCGGTATTTTTGCAGAGCAGACTGAACTTTTGAGAGAATCCTTTATGCACTTGAGCAATGGGCATACATTTTAGTGAGTTCACTCGAGCGATGAAGTGGTCGCTCAAGCAGTTTTCGTAGCTTTGTTTTCTATAAAGTGCGTTGTTCATTGTTTTTAGGGTTTAGGCCGTCCACATTCTAAAAGAGCAAAGCTACCAAGGCTTTCTATATTGGAAGGTATTTTTCTGAGTGTTTCCTTGATGATTTGAGAGTGATTAATGGATTTATGAACTTCATATTAAAATCATCAAGGGTTTGTTTGGTTTGTTTTATTCACAAAAGAGAGTAGTGTTCTTCGATAGATTTTGGAGAATTTGGGCCTGTTGCTTTGGTGGATTCCAGAGTGGATCATCGTTGTGGATTCGACATCAGCATTGCAGATTCAACATTGGACAACACAATTCCGAGGTAAAGACAGTCGTGGAAGATGCACATTGGGTTTGGTTCAATTCGGGTGTGAATTCGTTATATAATTGAAAGTACTTTTGTGTAATTATTTTTTTGTTTTCTTAGTGTATTGTTTTGTAACTTTCACCCATGGTTTTTTTATCACAATTAGAGGCGCTCTAATTGTAGTTTTTTTTATGTTAAATCGTAGTGTTAATTTGTCTTTGATTATTTGATTGAGATTATTATTCATTGTTTAAAATTAAAACAAAATCACGAATCAATATCTCAGAGATTTTAGATTTTTCAATGTCACATAAAAATATATACTTTTCTACCTCATCAAACCACCTATAAAAATCAAGTTTATACATAATGGTGGTAATAACATCATATTTAAATGTGGAGGGGTAGGTTTGGAAATACTCTAGATTCCTGAAGGGTGTCCCTGATCTTTTGATTGCCACCTGAAAAAGGGATTAACACTCCGGTCGGGGGTACCGGAATCAGCACTCCGACGGACAAGTTAGTATAGGTCTTATGTTTGCTTGAGTCTTAAGCTTCTTGGATCAGTGCTCACGTACCTTTCTTTGGTTGATATTCCTCTATTTATATTCGCTTTTGGGCCTCAGGGTCAAGCCCACTCTTAATCCATCGTGTGATTGTTCACTCGGCCCCTTCTGTCGTATGCCAATTCCCACTCAGCTCTCTGTTCAACTGGTTCTATGGCTGATTAGAATATTCGGCGTCTGGATCATACAGGACGGAACCAAATATAATATATATCCGGATTTTCTAAGTGTGTACTCGGCCTCTCTGCATCTATCGATATTCGGCTCCCACAATTGCCCCCCAAACATTCCACTAACACCAGGTAGTTAAAACAAAAATTCAGCGGTTAGCCTTATTCCAACGCAAGTGTCAGAATGCATACGTTTTTTGGTCATCATTACAACTTCCGCCCCTTCGTACGCTTCCTTCATTTAATGTGATTTAAAAATTTGTCCCTTCGAATGTATGTTTTTTGAATACTCAAAGTTTCTGGTTCGCCTTTTAGTATAACACCTTCATTTCGTGACCTTTGCAACTTCCTCTCGTTTCTCATTGTCTTCATCGCTTCTTGTAAGTTCTCTTTTCCCCCATTTTGAATCCCATTTCCTTATTTGTTTTTAGTTTAGCATACTCCCTAAACTAGCTAGGATGGCCAAACATTTGAAAGCCCTCATTTCTGCAGTTCGAGTCACTGGTTTTTGACGCCATTTTCCCATTCCCGACGACGTCCACCTGTCATTCGTGGCAGAGAGCACACTTGATATGGAGAGGACTGATGAGAGTACAATCATCTTTCCTCTCTTATCAATTGCTAAGGGCGGAGTCCGTTTCCCCCGTCACCCATTTCTAAGGGCCATCATTCGCCACTGGGGTCTAATCCCTTCCCAACCTAATGTAAATTTTTATCGAATCATAATGGGAATTATAGAGTTGAACCGACGCCTTAGGATCAATCTTGGCATCTCTGCTATTCGGGATTGCTATGCCTTGGCCAAATCTTCTGGTCGGCAGGGGCGCTACTTTCTCAGGGCTAAGGACACCGACCATCATTTGGTGACTATGCTTGCCAGCTCTGGCAAGAGAGTTGACGATGTCATGGTCATTGTCCGAGGTAACTGGGAATTCGGCGAGGGCGAAGATCGCGTAGATCCTATGCCTAGACGAAAAGGCGAACAAGGTGGCCGTATAGTTTCTTACAGGTATTTGCTATATATTTACTCGGATTTCCTTTCATGCACTTACCGCTTTGTGTATGCAGGAAATGATTTGAAGAAAGTTCTTGTTTCGGCCGACGACACTGTGCTTGCGGAAATCAAAACCGCACTCCAGTTCTTTGGCCATCCAAACCTCCAGAAGCAAGGGAGGGCGGCTCATATACTTCTTAGATACGAGCCGACTTACGTAACCTTTTCAGCTGCAAACAACATTCCGATTCTGAGGGGCGAATAGAAACTCGCGGCTCTTATCTTTCCCAACTTCAAAAACCTCAGGCAGATTGGTTTAGAAGCTTCTAACTCGAAGCAGGTGGAAGAACAAGTAGCTGAGGAAGTCGCCGAACAACCTAATCAGTCCACTTTGGAAGCCGAAGTTGACGAGGCTCTGAACTTGGCTTTTGAAGAAGCTGGCCTTAATCAATTTGACCCTCTATCTACTTCAAGCTGAGGGGATGCCTTAGTTGAAGGCATTTTTACCGACTTAGGGGACCTTCCCGGCGCGTACCCTGAGAACATGGCTGGGGAGTCTCTAACGCAGCTAGCTAGGAGAAAAAATACCGAACAGATGGTCGCCCGGAAGAGGGCTGAGACTAACCGATCTGAATCTCTCCCTGTTATCGTGGCTGAGTCTTCTCCGCCGGATGCCGAGACGGAGCAGGTCAAAATGGCTCAGACAGAGCAAATTATTGAGTAGTTGGATCAGGAGGCCGAGTAGAAGGGGGAAAAATGTCCCACAAAGCACAAAGCCGACCCTGAGAAATCACTTATCGATAAACGGCCGCATTTAGAGGAGTCGGACTCAATCGTGCCTTCATCGTCCAACCAAGGATAAAGAACGTGCCGATTGCGTCCGATGCGTCGGCTCTGAAAGATCTGGCTGCGGCCTTGAGCATGGCTTCCTCAATTTCTCTGCCGGTTGACAAGATAACTTTTCAGGAGGAGCCAGATCTGCTGTCAATAGCATTAGCCGCTCAATCAGCCATATTAGTACGTGGCTTAACCTTATCTGTAGTCTTCCGCCTGTATGCATATATATATATATATATATTTTTTAACTCTAATTCCTTGTTTTATAGACGGTGGGCAGGAAAGCCAAGACCGGCCACCGCCAACATGATACTATTGAATAGATCAGCTTTTTGAAAGCTAAAATTGAAAATGAGAAGAGCAAGGCTATGGAGGCCTCTCAAAGGGCCGAGTCCGAGGCGGTGAGAGCGGCGATGAGCATGCAAGAGCCGACGCCGAGGCAGAAAAGGCGAAGAGATCTGACCAACTCAGATTGGCTGCCGAGGAAAGAACAAATGCGAGCGAAGACGCGCTCAAGTTAGCCAAGGAGGTGATTCCCAAGCTGGAAGCCAACTTAGAAAAGTCGAAGAAGGCAAAGGAAATAGCCGACTCCAAGATTTCCAAAGCGTTCCAAGCTGGGAAGGACGCCGCCTTGGAGAACTATGTGAAGGAAGTCCCCAAATTCAAGAATCGGGGCTTCAAACACAGCTGGCTCAAAGCCCTCACTGTCGCTAATGTGACATTAGCCCAGCTGATTCCATACGAGTAGGTGGACGTTGAGTTGCTGGAGTCTGACCCCCAAGATTGACTAAGGTGACATTTTGATTTTTGTTAGCCATCTTCCATGCACGGTTCTTGTAAATTTTTGTTAGTAGATTTTTGTTAATTTAAGGTAATTTTCCTGTGTAAAATGACAACTATCTGTGCTCAATTTATTAATGAAAATTTCCTTTGCTTTTCACTATTATCTGTACTCAATTTTTTGTTATTAATGAAGATTTTTGCTTTTCACTACTATGTGTAAAATGACTACTGTCTGTTGCGTGTGCTAGCTATCAATCCAATAGGATGTAAGATTATGAGATGAGTAAATTAAACATCCCACTAAATAGCTACCGATTAGATAACTGTGTATCCTTGCAATTTAGCTGTGTCTTTTCAATTTAGCCGAATAAATTGATGAATATACCTTTGCCCAACTAATTAATGAACTGGAACGCCGAATATCAGTGGTTCATGGAATGGCTGGGGCGCATGAACCTATTGACGCAAGGCCTTGAGATTTGGCTGATTAGATTAGCAAATCCTTAGCCACTAAGATTAATGAATCTGCTCTTGCCCCAGTTAAGGAATGAACTGGAATGCCAAATATCGGTGGTTCATGGAATGGCGGGGGCACATGATCCTATCGGTGCAAGGCCTTGAGATTTGGCCGATTAGATTAGCGAATCCTTAGCCGCTAAAATTAACATATCTGCCCTTGCCCCAGTTAAGGAAAGAACCGGAACACTGAATATAGGTCGTTCATGGAATGACTGGGGCACATGAACCTATCGGCACAAGGCCTTGAGATTTGGCCAATTAGATTAGCGAATCTGTCCTTGTCCCAGTTAAGGAACAAACTGGAACGCGATTAGATTAGCGAATCCTTAGCCGCTATTGTTAACTCATCGGCGTAATGCCTTGAATGCGAGCATTGATGAGATCGCCTCGGGAGTGCTGCCCCCATAATCAATAAATGGGGCGGGGGTTGCATACACAGGAGTGCCATTGTTGCGTTCAAATCCAACAAATTGGGAGAAGAAAAAAGAAGTGTGGATGACTTTGGATGGTAAAAAGACTGTTCATCGATAGCAGAGGGGAAGGTAGGACACTCGCGGAGCTGGATGTAGAGATGAACCGAGGTGGCGAGCCTACGCGTACGGGGAGTAAGACGTCGAGGGAGCGTAAGAAACGCCAATCCCTATGTCACCGAAGTAGGTCACCCAGAAAGGAAAAACAGCAACGAGGTAACTCCCATCATTCGAGAGGTGAAACCAGTACGACATCGCGCCTGTTGAGTTTTTCAGTTTTTGTTAGGAACAAACTGATGATGAAGGCGGATTCCATCATCGGCAACCCAAGTGTAGCAGTCGAGTTTGCTCGGCAAATTTTTTCGCCAGAAGTTTAGCAATCCATGGTCGGCCGAGCTGATTATGAAGTTTTTTGGGAGAGCGTTCATGGAGCAGTAAAGGGTTTGTACACCTCCTATGAAATCGGCATGCGTCTGCGTGTCGCACGAAGAGAGATAGAGCAAAGGGATGCTCGCATTCAGAGCTTACAAGCCCGCGCGGAGAAGGCCTAAAATGAGTTAAAGAAAGCTAGCACCTCTGAGACTCATTCGGCGAGTCAAGTGAATCCAATTGTCGCGGAGCGAGTAAATCGCCGAATTTTGGATCACGCGATCGTCGACCGAGACACGGCCAGTATGTTCGCAATTGAATCGGCATAGGCTAGGTAAAGGCTTCCATGACGGCCGAAAAATTAGAATAGAGAAGACGAAGGAAAAACTAGCCAAAGAGGTCTGTCGATGTGAAAATCTCAAATTTAAGCATGGATGGAACAAGGCACTCTAGGCCGCGGGCGTTGATCTGACATCACCCTTATATCAGAGTTATACTTTTCCATTCGAGGCTTTCGAAGCTGAGAAGGTTGACGACGAGGACGGAGCTGAATAATTTTGATGTATTATTATTTATTTATTTATTTATTTTTAAATGTAAAGCATGTACTTATAATCTATTGAATAAAACATATTATTATGAATGTCTATATGTTATTTCAATCAATTCTTGCAGATTAAGTTGCCTACTCCTTCACGTTGAGCACAATATCCACGAAAGGAGCTTCGAATTCGGGGGCTTATTCAACCTAAATGTGTCATTCACGAAGGGCGCTCCAAATTCGAAGGCTTCTTTGTGTTGGCCCAAACGTGTAATTCACGAAGGGCGCTCCGAATTCGGAGGCTTATTTGGCCCAAACGTGTCATTCACGAAGGGCACTCCGAATTCAGAGGCTTCTTTGTATTGGCCCAAACATGTCATTCGCGAAGGGCGCTCCGAATTCGAAGACTTATTCGGCCCAAACGTGTCATTCACGAAGGGCGCTCCGAATTTGGAGGCTTCTTCATGTTGGCCCAAACGTGTCATTCGCGAAGGGCGCTCCGAATTCGGAGACTTCTTTGTGTTGGCCTAAATGTGTCATTCGCGAATGGTGCTCTAAATTCGTAGACTAATTCGGCCCAAACGTGTCATTCACGAAGGGCGCTACGAATTCGGAGGCTTCATTGTGTTGACCCAAACGTGTCATTCGCGAAGGGCGCTCTGAATTTGGAGACTTATTCGGCCCAAACGTGTCATTCATGAAGGGCGCTCCAAATTCGAAGGCTTCTTTGTGTTGGCCCAAATGTGTCATTCACGAAGGATGCCCCGAATTCGAAGAAATTGTGTTGGCCCAAACGTGTCATTCACGAAGGCCCCTCTAAATTCGGAGACTTATTCGGCCCAAACGTGTCATTCACGAAGGGCGCTCCGAATTCGGAGGCTTCTTTGTGTTAGCCCAAACGTGTCATTCGCGAAAGGTGCTCCGAATTCGGAGACTTATTCAGTCCAAACGTGTCGTTCATGAAGGGCACTTCGAATTCGGAGGCTTCTTTGTGTTGGCCCAAATGTGTCATTCACGAAGGGTGCTCCGAATTTGTAGGCTTCATTGTGTTGGCCCAAACGTGTCATTTGCGAAAGGCGCTCTGAATTCGAAGACTTATTCAGCCCAAACGTGTCATTCACGAAGGGCACTCCGAATTCGGAGGCTTATTCGGCCCAAACATGTCATTCACGAAGGGCGCTCTGAATTCAGATGCTTCTTTGTGTTGGCCCAAATGTGTCATTCATGAAGGGCACTCTGAATTCAGAGGCTTTTGAAACAAACAGAACTCACTGGGCAAGAGAAAACATTGAATTGAAAAAAGAAAGATATACACGATGTAAAATCAAAACAAGCTGTCGTGCCGTACAAGTTGATAAAATTTGCACAAGTGTGTGGAATTCCACAGACATGGCAAGCTTCTTCCATCCATGTCTTTGAGCCGATATGCCCCTGTCCCTGCTATTTAGTCAATGTGATAGGGGTTGTCCTAGTTAGAACCCAATTTTGCATCAACCGGATTCCTCGCAGCGGGAAGTAATTTCTTGAGGACCAATTCTCCTGGTGTATAACGGCGTAGCTGAATACGTTGATTATACGACTTAGCAAGCTGTTGCTGGTATTGTGCCATGGATGCAAGGGCTCGGTCTTGGCGTTCTTCAATTAGAGTCAAGTCCAAGGGCAACATCATGTCATTTTGGCCTGTGTCAAAAACCTTCAATTTCAAGGTTGGAAGGCCAATCTCCACGGGGATGATTGACTGGGTTCCGAAGCATAGAGCAAACGACGTTTCCCCAGTGGATCACCTTGGAATGGTGCGAGGAACCCACAACACACTAGGCAACTCTTCGACCCATCTGCCTTTAGCTTTCTCCAACCTCTTCTTGATGCCGTCCAAAATAACCATGTTGGTGGCCTCCGCTTGACCATTTCTTTGGGGGTAAGCCGGCGAGGAAAAGTAGGGCCGAATACCATAAGTGTTACACAATTCTCGATACACGCCATAGTCCAACTGGGTACCGTTGTCAGAAACAAGTGCTCGTGGTATGCCGAACCTTGTTATGATGTTTTTTTCATACAAAACTCTTAACGTCCGAATCTCGAATATGTGTTAGTGCCTCCACCTCGACCAATTTTGTGAAATAATCAGTTGCGACAATTAGGAATCGCCTGTTGCTTAGGGCCCGTGGTAACGGTCCAACGATATCAAGCCATTGAGCGAACAGCCAAGGACTAGTGATAGAATTTAACTCCTCGGCTGGTAGATGAGTTAAGGGGGAAAACTTCTGGCATTGACCACACTGCTTGACAAAAACATTCGGCATTGGTCCTCATGGTCAGCCAATAGTACCCTTGCGATACGGCGCGATGAGCTAAAGAACGTCCACCCGAATGGGCACCACAACTGCATTCATGTATTTCAGACAAAAGTTCCTCGACTTTATCCGAGTGAACACACTCTAAGTACAGCCCAGACAGAGACTTTTTGTAGAGCTTGCCCTATGGATCCAAATAGTATCAGAGGGCTTTGTTTTGTAGTTTCTGTGCTTCTTTCTTATCCATTGGGAGTTGCTCTGAAGATAGGAATGCAGCGATAGGGTCCATCCAACTCGGACCCGGTTTGATAACGTTGACCTGAATTGATTTTGAAAAGGCAATGCTCGGCTCAGGGATGAACCCTAATTCGATTGTCCACTTAATTTCTGAGTTGATAGTAGAGGCTAAGCAAGCCAGGGCGTCTGCATGCGTGTTCTGATCCCGGGTTATTTGATTCAGTTCGTGGTGATCAAATTTTGCGAGCAAAGAATTCGCTGTTTTTATATAGGCTGCCATGCAGTCATTTTTGGCTGCATATTCCCCTTTCAACTAGTTGATTACTTGCTTTGAGTCACAGAAAACAAGCGGATGCCGCACACCGAGGTGAAGTGCATTTTGTAGGCCAGCCAACAGTACTTCGTATTTGGCCTCATTGTTCGATGCGTCGAATCCCAATTTGACGGCCTGTTCGATTACTGCCCCTTCGGGGCTTATGATTACTACGCCAGCCCCACTGCCACGCTGGTTGGATGACCTGTCGCAATACATCTGCCAAACATCGCCAACATACATTCTCCAGTTGGGCTTAGTTTGCACTTGATCAGACTTAAAGTCGACGAGGGAGCCCGTGAACTCGGCTACAAAGTTGGCAAGCACTTGCCCTTTGATGGAAGTTCTGGGTAGAAATTGGATATCATATTGGCCAAGTTCAAGAGCCCGTTTCGAGACGTGCCCCGACGCTTCCGCGCTGCGGGGCGTTGACCGAAGGAGATATTCCGTTGATACCCCAATGGTATGCCCATAAAAGTAATGCATCAGTTTTCTTGCAGCCATGACGAGAGCAAGGATAAGTTTTTCTAATGAAAGGTAACGTGTTTCGACGTCGGCCATAGTTTTGCTCACATAGTAAACTGGTCGCTGCTCCCCAAGTTCTTCGCTTAATAGTACGGCGCTGACTGCCCGGTCGAATACTACCAAATACAAAATGAGTGGATCGCTGACTGCAGGTGTTGCCAAGAGTAGTATTGATCGAAGATAAGACTTCAGGCCGTCCAAAGCGGCCTGGCACTCGGGAGTCCAATCAAATGCTCTGCCTTGCCGAAGTGTGTAAAAGAATTGTCAGCAACGATCTGTGGAACGGCTGATGAACCTGTTGAGCGCGACAGCCATCTTCATTAGCTTCTGAACCTCTTTGACTGACTGAGGGGACTCAAGCTCTAGAATTACCATGATTTGCCTCGGATTGGCTTCAATTTCGCGGTGGTTAACGATGTAGCCAAGGAATTTTCCAAATCCGATGCCGAATGCACACTTAGATGCGTTCAATTTTATTTTGTACTTTCGAAAGATGCTGAATGTTTCTGACAAATCAGCTAAATGGGAGTACTTTTCCTTAGATTTGACCATCATATCGTCGATGTATACTTCCATGGTATGGCCGAGTTGTTCCTTGAACATGGAGGTCACTATTCTTTGATAAGTTGCCCCCGCATTATTCAGCCCAAAAGGCATGACCTTGTAGCAATAAGTTCCTCTTGGGGTGAGGAATGTGGTTTTTTTTTTATCCTCTAGATGTATGGCAATTTGATGATAGCCTCTGTAGGCATCCAACAAGCTCAAGCATTGATGATGTGCCATTGCATCTACGAGTTGATCTATTCTGGGCAGGGGGAAACAGTCCTTGGGACAAGCTTTGTTCAAGTCCGTAAAATCCACACAGACACGCCAAAAGCCATTCTTTTTCTTTACGACCAGAGTATTGGACAACCATGTAAGATAAGTTACTTCGCGAACCACCCCAACGTCAAGTAACCGATCTACTTCTTCAACGACGATCAAAGCATGCTCCGTGGCTGGCCGCCGGCTTCTCTGAATAATTGGCTTACATTTCAGATTGACATTCAAGTAATGTTGGGCCACTGATGGGTCTACTCCTGGCATCTCGTATGGGGACCATGCAAATACATCAATATTGCCGAGTAAGAAGGCTACCAACTCTTGCCTTTCGACTTTATCCAAGGAAGTGCCGATCATGAAGAACTTGTCAGGATTTCCGTCAATTTCGACCCGATGCAGGGCTTCAGTTGTTTTTTCACTTGGGATCCTCCCAATGTCTTCGAGGCTCTCCCTATCCGGTACCTCAATTGAATGCACTTCCAATTCATTTGGTCTCTTTGTAGCTAGAAGATAGCATGCCTATGCTGATTTCTAAGAGCCATGAATTTGTTCAATACCACATTCAGTCGAAAAACGAAGCAGTTGGTGGTAGGTACTTGGCACGGCTTGCATCGTATGTAACCAAGTTCTACCAATTATCAGATTATACGGCGAAGGGAGCTTGGCAACCAGAAATTCTACGTCTATTGATCTGGTGCCAGCCCATACTGGTAGTGTGATTTTGCCCAAAGGATACTCCGGGTTAGCATTGAAGCTAAATAACGGGTAATCAGCCGAAGACAGGTCCGAATCAGTGAAACCAAGTTTGACAAAAGTTTTATGATACATTATCTCCGAAGTGCTGCCCTGGTCAACGAGAACACGCTCGATGGTGAATCTGTTTACACGTAGCTCGATAACGAGAGAATTAGTGTGGGGGTGGGTCACTCCAACTAAATCACTGTCATTGAAGCTAATTCTTCCAGTGTCGTGTGGCCGTTTTGCTGGTGTCAAAGGGCTATGGGTGCTAGACGGCAACTGGATTGTGTGTACCTCGGGTGGCGCCGACAAGCTGTATCATATGAATTACACCAAGAGAAGGTGACTCCAGCCGTAGAGCTACTGTATTTGTTGAATTGTTCCTTCGGACGTATTGCGTAAGACGGCCGTCTTGCACTAATTCTTCAAGGTGATCTTTTAATGAATAACAACTATCGGTGTCATGACCATGGTCTCTATGATACTCACACCGTTTATCCTGTCTTCTCGCATTGAGAGGTCCCATCATCTTGGGCAGCCACTTAAAGAATGAAAGGTGTTGTACTTTCGACAGAATCTTATTGATCGGCTCTGTCAGCTCCGTGTATTTCTTGCGCGAACGCCTTGTGCGCCTATTATCCACTGGATATTGTTCATTAGCTCGATGTGAACATTGGTCGTTTGATCGACACGAATCATGCCTTTTTGTCTCATTTGGGTCAATTCGCCGCTCGGGGCTTCTTGACGGCACGGCACTAATCTGCTGAACAATTCTCGACGTGGCCATCTCAACGGCTTTACGTCCGGCTTTAACTCGAAGTGCATCGTCTTCCACTTTGCAGTATTCTTCGACCTTCTTCATTAATGCCCATGCGATTTTAGGGGGACGCCTAGTTAATGAACTGTGGAGGGGGCTATCAGGATGCAATCCCATCTTAAAGACGGTGATAGCCATGGAATCATTGCAAGCATCATCTACCAGATTAAAGCACTCCCAATAGCGGGCCGAGTATTCACGAAGAGTTTCTTCCGGTTTAATTTGCATGACCCACAGAGAGTCGGCTTACTTCGATTGGACCTCATTAGTGATGAATCTTACGCTGAATGACTTTTGGAGTTGGTGGAAGCTCTTAATCGATGCCAGCTCCAGTTTTTATTACCACCTCACGGACAGTGGTCCCAGAGTTCTTGGAAATATCCGACACATGAGGGCTTCGTCGTCAGCATGGAGCATCATCGCTTGCTTGTAATGACGAATGTGATCAGTGGGGTCTGATTTTCCATCGTAGAAGGTGAACGACGGTGCCTTGAACTTTTTGGGTAGCACAGCCCTGGCAATTCGTCGCACGAATGGGTCATGTTTATCTTCCTCATCCGAATCATCACTTCTCCTTTGTCTATGCCGTACATATGGACTGCCTTCAAACGAGTTGGATACATCAACGCGCCCTTTCTTTCTAGGCTCCAGGGATGGTGAGTCTGAATCACTATCATTATTGCATTTTTGAAGTCGACGTTGGCGACCATCTTTTTTTTCTGAAGGTCGATCCCGGTCTTGGCATGCGGCTTGTTGGGACTTTGCCAGCTCCAAGGCCAAATCCTGGCGCAGGCGCTCATTCTCAGCCATCATGTTCTCCAGCCGCTGTTCATCTTGCTTTGCCTGATCCATAATCGTCTGCATTGTCTCATGCATTGAAGCTGAGGGTGAGGTTTGAACTACTGAATCAAAGTTCAAGGCACGTCGCGCAGTGATATTCTCTGGTCCCAGCATGTTTCTTGGAGTGAGGTCGTCTCTTGGTATAGTTTCGTCAACGACTATTGGAGGATCTTCTGTGACGCTCGCTATGAATAAGCTTGAGTATTCCCACAGACGGCGCCAATAGTGGAGGGGTAGGTTTAAAAATACTCTAGATTCCTGAAGGGCGTCCCTGATCTTTTGATTGCTACCTGAAAAAGGGATTAACACTCCGGTCAGGGGTGCTGGAATCAGCACTCCGACAGACAAGTTAGTATAGGTCTTATGTTTGCTTAAGTCTTAAGCTTCTTGGATCAGTTCTCACGTACCTTTTTTTGGTTGATGTTCCTGTGACGACCGGGTCTTTGTTTCTCCCTTTTTCTTCTTTCTTTCTTCACCTTGTTCTCTTTTATTTTCGTTGGATTGAATGTTTGGGAATGACTTTCTTGTTCGTATTTCGTTTGTTGTTGAATTTCGGTTGTTGCGGAGGGTGCGTGGGTGATTCCGAGTTGTCGGAAGTGAAGTTCGAAATTTGAGCTGCTGGGCCAGAACCGCACGTGCGGGGCCCAAGGCCGCACGTACAGAGAGGGGCCACTCGAGCGGTGGGTAGGGAAGCACGAGCGGTGAAGCTTGGCACCCAGAAAATTGCATTCTGAAATCGACACACGAGCAGTGGAGGTGGGCCGCACGAGCGGTGGAGGTAGGCCGCACGAGTGGTGGAAGAGGTCGCACGAGCGGCCAACAGGCAGTTCGTGCCCTGTTTTCTTATAACGTTTTGGTCCGAATGTAACACCCATTATACACATCTCTCTCTCACTCTAAACCCTATATTTCTCCTCATTCTTCCTAGAAAACTCCCTCAAACATCATAACTCTTTGATTTTGCAAATTTTGGGGTCAAGATCTTCATCATCTTCCTTCAAATCTTGAAGATCCAAGGTTAGGGCTTCACTTGGGTGGTGGAGATCCGAAATTTCCCTCATCTTTGAGGCTAGGTTTTCATCTCTCCTTTCATCAACAAGCTTGAGGTAGGGATTTCTTGAGTTATATATACTAGTTTTGCTCTTTGGATGTTAATTTAAAAATGTTCTTGAAGTTTTGTGTTAATTGTAGATTTTGGTTCAAAATATTGAGAATCTTGAATATGGGTTTGAAACCTCTAACTTGTACTACTTCTTGAGGGTTTCTCTCTATTAAACTCATGATGAATGATTATGATGGACCTTCTTTTAGAAAATGATGAAGTTTTTGCTTTTAATGAAAACCCTAGAAATTGGGCTTTTTGAGAAATAATGAAGATGTCTTGAAATGATTTATTTTCTTGTATCAATAGGATGTATGAGAGTTGATCTCACCAAATGTCTAGCAAAATAGCAACTTTTTTATGTATATATATATATATATCTAAATGAAGGCCCTCTTTTATAAATTCTTTGTTAAAAGCATATTTGTGTAGAGTGGTAAAATGGTGAGTTGTTGAGTGCCTTAAGTGTTGTAAAATGCCTAATTGTAAAGTAATGGGAAGCGAAATGAATTGTGGCATGTTAGTCATATTGAAAGTTTAGTCTTAACGAATTAATGTTGAGAAATGTTGTGGTGTGTCGAAGACACATGGCTATTATGTGAAATGAGAAAGCGTAATTATGCGTTGGAGACGTATGGGTATCTTGAAGAAGAACATGGTAAGGAGAAAATGAAAATGTGATGTTGAATATGGTTGTAGACATGTTTCTTTTTGTTGAATATAAAAGAAGGCTATGAGTTAGTAGTTGTTGCATCATATTCTCAATCGTTTTAATGTCACTATTGCATATCATGACATGAGTTGGAAAAGCATTCATTTTGAGAAAGATCATTGTAGTGTGAGCCAATGGAAATGTTTATGGGGTAAGTACGTTGGTAAGTCCGGATAGGAGATGTAGATGAATTTGATAAGTTGGCTTGAGTGTCCAGGTTGAAAGACCCGAAAGCCGCGCGGATAGGTGTCGAACCTTCCGGTTAGCACCGGTAAAAATGACAGTTTGGTAGTGCTCAAAGAGACTACTTGCAGACACCAGCCTAGGAATTACCAATGTCGTATTTACCGCCCCTGTTGATTTAAATGCTGAAAGTTTGAAATTGATGAGATTGCATAACATTATTGAGAACATGGTGGATTTAAAATAGTGCACTGAATATTATTGGGAACATGATGATTTTGAAATGGTGCATTGAAATAAGATTTTCCTTCACTATTGGCACTGGCATGGCATTACATATGCATTTTTAACATTGATGGTATTGGCATAACTATATATACTTTGTGAGGAATATGTACTGGGCTTTATGCTCACCCCTATAGGAATTGATGCAGGTAAAGATGTGGTGACCCCGCCAAGCTAAGGGCGTGGAGATGTTTCAAGAAGAGTAGTTTGACTCTTATTTTGTTGTGATATTTGTTGTAAGCCAAGGTCTAATGTGTTTGGGTTTGAGAGACCATTATGTGTAACCGTGCTATTGTCTTGGAACTTGTAAGCCCTTGAGGGCTTTATTTGTTGTGATTTAATGATTTCTTTCATATGCTACAGATTTATGTTCTAGTTTGTAAATAAATGTACAATGGCATGTAAGAATACTTGGTAAACATTTGGAATTATGCAAATGAATTTGGTTAATATCTCATCTTTGGAAGTGGGTTGATGTAATAGTTATGTGGGATTATTTTCAGGGCGTAACAGTTCCTCTATTTATATTCACTTTTGGACCTCAGGGTCGGGCCTACTCTTAATCTATCGTGTGATTGTTCACTCGGCCCCTTCTGTCGTATGCCAATTCCCACTCGGCACTTTGTTCATCTGGTTCTATGGCCGATTAGAATATTCGGCGTCTGGATCGTACAAAACGAAGCTGAATATAATATATATCTTGATTTTCTAAGTGTATACTCGGCCTCTCTGCATCCACCGATATTCGGCTCCCACATTAAATAATTTGTAGAGATTATAGTTAGATCCATAAATAGCAATATGCTTAGTATTATAAAGATCAAAATAAATTTTTAATGTGTTTTTTTATAATAAAATTTGATAATGTAATTAAACAAAACATGAATAATAATGATGCATTATATAATACTAAATATCTTTAGGCATTACTAAATTAAACAATACAATGGTCATCACCTACTAAACCTTTTCTCATAATAAAGATAAATAAATTATCCTTAGTATTCAATTATCAAAATATTAATACATTTAGTTTATCATCAAAGAGTTAGCACCATTAAATAAATATTATTTATACAACACGTAATCCAATATAAAATAGAAATATAAGAGTTGCATATTAAATTCCATATCACGTTTAGCAAATTGAACAACTCGGATTAAGGCAATCATAATTGTAATCAAATTTAGTTGATATTTACTTAATCGAAACTGAAACATGAGCTCGGATAAGACATATAAATAATTTTATGGTGTTATATACATAACAACTTTCATAATCTAAAATCGTTAACTATCATGATTTTAACAAATAATAACATAATGCGGAAAATAAATAACATACTTGGAGCAGCAATGCGAAACCTTCGAGTGATTCAAAATTAATTGAACATAAACCTAATATCAATATTAATGGAAAAAGATTTCTCTCTCTTGACCCTCTTTAGAATACGTTATATTCAGAATCATAAAAGGAGATCTAAATATATTTTTATAGGTAAAGATAATACTAGTTCCTAATACAATTATAACTCTACTTGCCCATCAAAGTAGGAGACTTGGAAACTCCAATCAGATAATAACTTGTAGTTTAAGATATGGAACTATAATCTTATTATAATTCATATTGCTATATCATATTGGTCACCATAATAACTAAATAATTAAATTTATGTCTCGTTTGAGAACATGCCTTTTTAGTAATTTTTTAGCTAAAATATGAGATAAAAAAAACTAGTACGTTTGGAATAACTTTTTAGTTTTTTACGAAAAAATGTGCAAAAAGTAGAGAGAAAAATGAATCTTTGACTTTTTGATATAGTTTATAGTCTTTTTGATTTTTTTTTTAATAACTTTTTTGACTTTTAAGCTAAAACAAACGAATGCCAAACGAGGCTTTAGTCTTACACTTCTAACTTATAGGCCTTAGGCCATCTATTTTGTAGGCCGTACATGTGCTATTTTTTGTAAGGGTTACAACCTTGTATGTAATGTAAGCCTGTGGGTATTTTCATTATTTATGATGTCATTGCTTGACTTTAAATGTTGTATATTCATTCCACCTAAATGTTAAATATAGGGTGTATGTAACTAGAGAAACTCATGTAATGAATGACACTATTATATCCATTTACATAAGAGATATCGCTTTTATTGAGATTATTATAGCCTTTCCTTTATTATTTAATTAATTTACTCACATGGGTTGGATCGTGAAAATTCGGGATGTGACAAGTGTCAAATATATTAACTCAGTGAATTACAATACGATTGTATGCTCGGTTTGTTTAGGTGAAAAAAACATTTTTCCAATGAAAAATTATTATTAAAAATATTTTCCGTAGAAAATATTTTCTTATAGGGAGCTTTTTTGATAAATCCACTTTCTAAGAGCTTTATTCCATCCAACCCATATTTTTTTTTACTATTCCATTAGGTCCTATTTGATATATGAAGACCAAAATACCCTTTTCATCTACTTATATTCCATTTAGTTCACATTATTTTCTTATGTTTCAATAAGTCCTATGGGTGACATAATTTCCAAAATACCCCTAATGTGAATGTTCACACCGTCAAGGTGAATGTTTATATCGTCAATGTGTAGGGGCCCCGCCCATGTCGATCCTCGTGGATACCCGAAAAAATTTGAGTCGGGCCAGGGCGGGCCCGACCCATTGACAATGTGAATATTCACACGTACATGTTAACATTCACATTAATAGGAGTATAAAATTGGCCTGCGTCCAGTGGCAGTACGAAACCCGCCGGCGGCCCATGGACGGCCCGGGGCGGGCCCGGTCCAGCCCGTTGACAATGTGAATATTCACATTGACATGTTAACATTCACATTGATAAGAGTATAAAATTGGCTTGCGGCCCATGGGCCGCCAAAACCCGCCCACGGCCAGGGGCGGGCCGTTGACAATGTGAATATTCACATTGACATGTTAACATTCACATTGATAGGAGTGTAAAATTAGCCCGCGCCTTGTGGTTGCCCGAAACCCGCCCACGACCCATGGGTGGCACGGGGCGGGCCCGGCCCGGCCTGTTGACAATGTGAATATTCACATTGACATATTAACATTCACATTGATAAGAGTATAAAATTGGTCAGCGGCCTAGGGCGGGCCCGGCCCAGCCCATTGACAATGTGAATATTCACATTGACATGTTAACATTCACATTGATAGGAGTGTAAAATTAGCCCGTGCCTCGTGGCTACCCGAAACCCGTCCACGGTCCATGGGCGGCCCGGGCGAGCCAGGCCATTTTTTTTTAATTCTTTTTAATTTTTTCTACCAAAATTTTATTATTTTCCACAAAAAAAGACACTAGGCCTCGGCGCGAGCTGGGCCTCGGACCGAGCCTTGAATGGGCCTTAACGGGGCCGATGGGCCAAGCCGGGCATCAAAGTGATGGCCCAGGCCCTAGCCTAGGGTCTCGAACTAGGCTCGAGCCTGGGCCCAAACGAGCCTTTCCCGGGCCGGGTCGGGCCGGCCCACAGGCCAAAAAATTAGACCTAGGCCCTAGCCCTAGCACAAGGGTATTTGGGCTTTGGATGGGCCGATGGATCGAGCCTCGGGTCAAGCCGGTGGGCCTGGGCCTAGCCTCGAGCTTAGGTCGAGCTTGGGCTGGCCTAGCCATTTTTGTTTAATTCTTTTTAATTTTTTCTACTAAAATTTTATTATTTTCTACAAAAAAATACATTGCGCCTCGGGCGGGCTGGGCCTCGGACCGAGCCTTGAATGGGCCTTAAGCAGGCCGATAGGCTGGGCCAGGCTTCAAAGTGATGACCTAGGCCCTAACCTAGGGTCTCAGACATGCTCGGGCCCGGACCAAAATGAGCCTGCCCCGGGCCGTGGGCGGGCTTCGAGCAGCCCACGTGTAGACGCGCCCGAACGTCACGGGAAAATCCCGTTTTGTTCATTGGGGCTTACTACAGTTTGGACTCAATGTCACAATTCTTAATCTGATCTCGCAAACTGCAATGCAAGATCGATGAATCATCAAAGAGTCCAAATCCAACAAATCATTTTGAAAAACTGATTTTTAGAAAGAAGTGCCAAACATGGACTGCTTTGTCAGATACAGAGTCGCCACCTAAATATTTTATTTTGGAAAATTTAGGAAACACTAACTCGTGCCTAAGGCCACGTGTCTGTCATCACCAAAGTTGCCTCGGCTCTGGAAGTTGGGTACGATTGGGGAAGGTCACTTCATGAGCACCCCCGCTCGCCCGATCAAAGATTGGCCTCTACTGACCATGATATCGAGTTTTGAAAACATTATGTGTTCTTATTCCGGTTTATTAGCCTAGAATTACTATGTGATGCGCACAGCATACAAGTATAGACTGGATCATCTAAGTTAGAACAAAACATCTCATGTTTGTTTTTTAAAGTGGTTTGCTACTCGCAAGTAGGCTAAAATGCGGATTTTGCCACCCTCAAGTGGGCTTAGAAAATATAGTGATTTACCACTCTCAAGTGGACTTAAAACTCACAATCAATAAATTATTCCAATTCAAATAATCCAACCTTCACCCACAGGCATTCAGGCAGTTATATCACATAAGCACATAGCCTCATGGTAAGCATGCTATCATGGCAGTCACTCACACACATGCAAGGATGTTAAAGCATAAACACTTACCGAGTACTCCGAGCCAAAGAAAGAAGCTAATTAGAAATCATGCATGAATCCTAACTATGCTAAGAATGCCTAATGCAACACATGCAAAAATGCAACTACAATAGGCTCGGCTATTCTAAGATGGCATATGAGATGCAACAATCGATACATATATTCAACTTGGAATTGAAATACAATGCAGTTAGCATGATGCGCCGAGCCCGGTGCATGCAATACAGATGAATGAATGCAAACATGCTAACATATAGATGCTAACTGAAACATGCTCTAAAACTAACCATCATAAGCTGGTAAATAAAAGGGAGAAAGACGTGGGGTTGGAAGACATACATCACACACACACACACACACACACACTTATTACAACATTGCCCTCTCTTGGAGGGTTCGAATAAATAATACAACACCGACTAACTAATCTAAGCTAATTAAACTAGTTATTACACAACCGAAATGAATCACGAATTGTAGCTAAATATTACACAACATTAATTAATTAATAAATTAACTAAGTAAGCAAGTAAACTAAATGAATACGGGCTACCTCGGCTCTGTTTTGGAAGACAATGGATGCATGCATGTTCGAGTTGCCTTGTCGAGAAATCCATCGTGATGCCCCGGCTTACCTTTGTTTGCAATTGAACTTAGAAAACTTGCGCGAAGCTCCAAGGAGATGAAACTATAGGGAAAGGCTACCGACCAACTATAGGCATTGGAAACCACCTACCAACCACCCTTGGTGGTGAAAACCAGAAAAGGTAGTCGGCTTGCCAGGAAACCTGGTCGGTTTCCCGGTTTCTGTATTTTCTACAACAAAGGCAAGAGAGAGAGAAGGCAAAGTATTTTCAACATATGTGTGCCTGACAACTCTTCCCGTCATTGCATCAGCTCTAGAGAGTGTAGTCCTCGATCCTCATGCCATCAATCATGCATCTTGACGTATGATGGCCGAGGAGTCGAAGTGCACGACTCAATGTGAAATGAATACACATGTAAACACCTAAAGCCAACAACTCTATCATGCGTATTCAAGAGTGTCGGCGACCCGAGAATCGAGACACGTTTCGTCACTTTGAGTACGAAACATCCCTCATTTCCCGTGTTCGGACTAACTCCTATCCCGAACACAATGCAACAAAAAATATGGCATGGCATATACAAATGCAACAACTAGCATGCAATCCTAAACGAAATGTAACTGAGACATGCAAACATGCAAGGAATGGCATGCAAAGGTGTAACTAGCATACGCAATGCTATGAACTACGAATGGCATACTCAATGCACATGACGCTATATAGCATACACAACGCACATATGACGATGGACATACACAAAGGCATAATCAAGGCACACTATGCCAAAATTGGGCTTTAGCGGCGGTTTTTTACCGCCGTTAAAAGCTGTAAAACCGCCGTTAAAGCCTTTAACGGCGGTTTTGTTACCGCCGTTTATGCGCGTGTCAGAAAAAGTACAACCGTCGTAAAAAGGTAAATTACCGTCGTTAAAAGTCGACCAAAAACGGCGGTAACATAGGACCAAAAACGGCGGTTTTTTACCGCCGTAAATAGGTTCAAATTTTTCAAAAAATAATTCTTTCTTCTTGCCTTCCCCAAGTCTTGAACCCTCAACCTCTCATCCACCCACACTAACTACTCTACCATAGCCACTCTTCATGAAATATATTCCTTAAATAAATATTTAAACATTACTTTTACTTTATTGTAGATGGCTTCGCCGGAGCTTGCCGGAGTTTTGCCGGAGCACGCCGGAGTTTCGCCGGCAAAGACCGCCGTCATTAACGGTGGTAATGATTGGGCATTAGCGGCGGTTTTGTTACCGCCGTTAAAAGTGGGCATTAACGGCGGTTTTTTAACGGCGGTAACAAAACCGCCGTTAATGATACCTTTAACGACGGTTTTCGTTACCGCCGTTAATAGTACCTTTAACAACGGTTTTCGTTACCGCCGTTAAAAAAATCGCCGTTAATGCCCTGTTTTGGCGTAGTGGCATACACAATGCGACGATAAAGCATGCGACAATATGGACATGGCATACACAATGCAAGATAGACTTAAACTAAAATGAATGGGCCTCAGCCACACTCAAATTAGTGGCCAAACATGATGAAATTAGGCAACAAAAACACATGCAAACATGTACAAATGTAAGGGACCAAACCTAAGGCAACAAATGCAACTCTACCAAAGCATGGCAAATGATGAAATATGGCATACAATCACGCATTTTTCAACTCTGAAATGACATGCAAGATGGTCCCGAATCATGTAAACACCTCACACAATGCATGCTAAATGGCCCGGATACCGAAACTAGTGAAGTGCATTACACTAGAGGTACACAAAGCAATGCTCAAATGACCCAACCAAGCCTAAGTAGTCCCTATGCAAGTCCAAGACAGTGGGAAGATGGCCTAAAATGATGGCTCAAAATGCATAGAAATGAAGCTTATGCAGTGGTCCATAAATGAGGTATTCATGCACAACTCTCAAACACGTTCAAAGAATGGAAAACATGGGAATATGACACGAGTATAGGCTCTAAAATGACATGCTCAATGGCCCCAAAACATGAAAACACCTCAGTATAAGCATGCTATAGGCTTCAAAACTCAAGGCTAGGCAAGGGTATTACATTACAACCATGCATAGCAAGCATCATTCGACCATGAGGCATAAAAACAAAGCTAAGGCAGACCAAAACATGCACAAAATCAGTCTAAGGCATGGCCAAAAAGTGCTAGAATCAAAGACCAAAATAGTATGCAATACAAGCTAGTGAAGAGGGTTTACACTACAAGTATATGAAAAATTCAAGAGGTCACTAAACCAGCAAAATTCAAAGGTATGACATGCCAAATAAATCCCAAAAACTCATTGAAACATGGTCAATGCATGCAAGAATGACATGCTCCTTTGATAGGCTATAAAGAAGGTTATTCTACACATGCAAGATGAACACCCAATATGGCAAAAAAAAGCTCTGGACAGAGCCTATGCAGGTCCTAAAACTCAACAAAAGTGGCCTGAAATATGGCTTGGAAGCATGAAAATAAGGGCTCCTCTGTTAGGCCAAATATGCTAGAAAATAAGACAAGGAGAGAATGGGTCACCCCTCTCTGATTTTGGCACTCAAACAGCATGCTAGCCACTAAAAATCCACTAGATTTCAGTGGCTAAAAGGCCAAACAAAGGCCAACACAAATGCTCTAAGGCATGGCTCAAAACAAGGTAAAATGAAGCATGCAAGGGGGTAGATGACCCCCAATAACAAAGTGACCTTAAACAAACATGAAAAGGACCTCAAAAAAAGACTTTTTTCAGTTTACACCAAAGCTCAAATATGCTTTCAAGTATGGCTAAAAGATGGAGCAAAATAATGCTTAAATGAGAGAAAATGTGTGTTTCCCTTTAAGCTCAGCAAGACAGTAACTTTGAGGTCAAAAACTCAGACCTTCAACCTCTGAAAATGGCCTCCAAGGACCTCAAAGCAATGGTGGAGGTGTTAGGCTAGGCGGTGGTGTGCAATAGGCCAAGAACCAGGCAACTTTTGAACCAAAGTGTAGAGATATAGGGAGAGATGTATGGTATGCCTTCAAACAAAATCTGAACCTTTACCAATGAGGAAGAGGGTCTCTCTTATAGCCAAAGGGGTCCAAAGCTTCCCAAAGAAGCTAAAAAACAAGTTTGAAGATCCTCTATACACGTGTATAGAGGATCCATTCTGTGCCTTCTAGCTAGCACAGCTGGCAACAACTCATAGAGACAGAACTGAGGGAGGCAGGCCGACCAGTTCAGGTGGTCGGCCAACTACTTCCCCTGGCCAGCCGACCAGTTCAAAAGGTTCAAGTCAAAAAAAGGTGGTCGGCCATCCCATTTGGTGGTCTCCACATTGAATGCAAGCTAGTGGTGTGATGGGAGACCAGCAATTGTGGCCCAAAAATGAGAGAGACTAGTTACATGTCAAGAAAACTGGCCAACGGTAGAAAAGTGGTCTCCAAGGAGAAAAGGTGGTCTCCCACCCTTGTACCACCTTCCAAACATTGAAAACAAGGTCCATACCAAAAATGAACCAAGACGGATGCAAAACGAAGGTTTGGGGGTCAAAACGAGCAGCCGGGTGCCCCGAAAACAGGCTGTTAAGCATCGAAAGTGGCGTGCGACCACAAAGGTGGTCTCTCGGGCCACAGTGTTCCTCTAGAGAGAGGAAACAAGGTGTGTTCCAAAAACTATGCCAAACGGAGAAAGTTAAGCGGTCCCAAACCGAGGCGCACGGTCGACGGCTCCGAAAACCGGAAACTGGTCTCCAAACGGGAAAAGTGGCCTACGACCACGAAAAGTAGCCTACGGCCACTAAGAGATGTTCTACGAGACCTCTCCCTCTCTTTGGGAAGAGAAAATAAGACCTGGTTCGCAAACCGAGAAAAAGCACAAAAGGGTCCTGAGGTCCGAGGGTAAGGCTCTCAGCCGAAACTCCGAAACCCCAGAACGAGCACAACATGCACCATCACCGAGCACTCAATCGATGACGTCTGAGTCTTAAGGTTGGTCAAAAATAGGGTGTCTACACCACGGGCCGCGGGCCAATTCTACATTCCTATCAATGTGCATTTTAACATGTCAATGTGTATATTCACATTATCAATGGACTGGGTCGGGCCTACCTCGGGCCGCGGGCAATCTTCGGGCAGCGGGCAAATTTTATACTCCTATCAATGTTAATGTTAACATGTCAATGTGAATATTCACATTGTCATGGGTCGGGCCAAGCCCGCCTTGGGCTACGGTCGGGCTTCAGGCCGCCCATGGGCTGCGGGCCAATTTACACTCTTATCAATGTGAATGTTAACATGTCAATGTGAATATTCACATTGTCAACGGGCCGGGTCGGGTCCACTCTGGGCCGCTGGCCAATTTTATACTCTAATCAATGTGAATGTTAGCATGTCAATGTGATTATTCACATTATCAACAGGCCAGGCCAGGCCGGGCTGGGGCCGCCCATGGGCCGTAGGCGGGTTTCTGGCAGCCACGAGGCGCAGGTTAATTTTACACTTCTATCAATGTGAATGTTAACATGTTAATGTGAATATTCACATTGTCAACGGGCCGAGCCGGGCCAGGCCGAGCCTGCCCTGGGCGGTGGGCGAGCTTTTGGCCGCCCATGGGCCGCGGGCCAATTTTATACTCTTATCAATGTGAATGTTAACATGTCAATGTGAATATTCACATTGTCAACAGGCCGGGCCGCCCATGGGCCGTGGGCGGGTTTCGGGTAGCCACGAGGCACGGGCTAATTTTACACTCCTATCAATGTGAATGTTAACATGTCAATGTAAATATTCACATTGTCAACAGGCCGGGTCGAGTCCACCCTAGGCCGCTGGCCAATTTTATACTCTTATCAATGTGAATGTTAACATGTCAATGTGAATATTCACATTGTCAACGGGCCGGGTCGGGCCCGCCTTGGGCCGCTGGCCAATTTTATACTCCTATCAATGTGAATATTAACATGTCAATGTGAATATTCACATTGTCAACGGGCCGGGTCGGGCCCGCCCTGGGCCACTAGCCAATTTTATACTCTTATCAATGTGAATGTTAACATGTCAATGTGAATATTCACATTGTCAATAGGTCGGGCCCGCCTCAGGCTGCCCATGGGCCGTGGGCGGGTTTCGGGTAGCCACGAGGCGCGGACTAATTTTACACTCCTATCAATGTGAATGTTAACATGTCAATGTGAATATTCACATTGTCAATGGGCCGGGCCAAGCCTGCCCCGGGCGGCGGGCGGGTTTTTGGCCGCTAATGGGCCGCGGGCCAATTTTATACTCTTATCAATGTGAATGTTAACATGTCCAAGTGAATATTCACATTGTCAACGGGCAGGACCGGGCCCGCCCCGGGCCGTCCATGGGCCGCGGGCGGGTTTCGCGTCGCCACGGGACGCGGGCCAATTTTACACTCCTATTAATGTGAATGTTAACATGTCAATGTGAATATTCACATTGTCAACGGGCCGGGCCCGCCCCGGCTCGCTGGCGAGTTTTAGGCCGCCCACGGGCCAATTTTACATTCCTACCAATGTGAATTTTAAAATATGAATGTTCACATCATAAAATTGCTAACCGTTCAAAAAATATTTACAAGAGTATCAAAATTAAATATAAGGGCATAAGTGTCCAAGAAAATAGTGTAAATCAAGAAAAAAGACTTTATAGAATAAAACTATACATACATGGGACTAAATGTGTTAAAAAATTCCTTCATGAATTTCTTGGGTTAAAACATTTCTAAATGAGATTTGTCAATAATTTGCCCTTTCTTATATTCTTTGTGACCTTGATACTAATGCACTTCTGCTGGTGGGATGGTGATGGCAGTGAGGTGGAGGTGGAGATGGCAGCGGTGGTAATATGGTGCTATTCGTAAGACTCCGATTTAAAAAACGTTCTTCACCTTCGGAAAGTTTAAAAAAAAAAGAAATCTGCCCTGGCAAACTTGTTTTCATTGACCATTATTGACTTCTTTTTTTTTTTTTTTTTTTTTCATCATACCAAACACCAAAATGCAGAAAAATTCCTTTCAAAAAATATTTTTTGTCAAAATAAATATAGCTGTAGTTGAGTTGTAACTTGGAAGTTGGAACACATTGCATGACCAGAATGACCCATGAAAGTAACATTTGAAATAGATGAATGCCAACAAATGAATGGACAGAGAACACCCAGTGATGAAGCTGCAATTTATCACCAACGATCCTCTAGAGTGCAATTTTCCTAAAAAACTGATGTGACTTGCCAGTAAATCTCAACCACACAATGTAACACTTTAAGAAACTTTAAAAAAAAATCACTCTAGAGGATCCTTGCCCGCAATTTATAGTCTTTTCTGTAACCAAATATATACTATAGGTCTGCACGTCTATTGACCACCCAACAAAAATAAAAAGAATTAAAAAAAAAAAAAAAAAAGGGTTATGATTATAAAGCAGAATATATAGGTCTATCACAGCTAGCTTAGGTCAAGCTTAGGCAGCCCAAATTTCATTAATCTTGTGCACGTCCTCTTTCCCTAAGCCCTCCTCCAAACCGCGTCCCAGCTGTGACCATTCCACATTTCTTTTACTTTCCTCCCATTAACATTCTTATGTCATTGTTATCATATGACTATTTTCCTTTTTGGTCCAATCAAATTGGAGCTGAGATTTGCCTCCCTATTAACTTTTCAGAAAAATATTTGGGAGCTCTAAATTGGGAGCACTAAAAGAGTTTTAGAGAGTGGGTCCCACTGACTGATGTGATGTTTTGGCCTTAAATTTTTTTTTTTTTTTTTTAATTTCCACCTCATTAGTGGTCCATTAATGCTCCCAAATTAGTAGAATATATCATTGTTGTAACTTTTCATATTTAACTAATTGTGTCAAATATTCTACCATCAACCCCGAAATATTGATAAATGTATTAACCCGAATATGACATGATTAACACATTAGTAGTGTTTAATAGGTAATAAAGGTTTCAATCAAAAAAGAAAAATACTATAATCATAGAAATTTTAAACGAGTTTTCATCATAATGATGTGACTCACAGTAGTTAAATATTATTTTAATATTACACTATTTTAAAATGAAAAGTGTCAACATTATCATTTTGTATATAAATTATGTATATATATATTTTTTTTTGTATTTATATATCATTGCTCATTAAAAAATCAACTAAATTAAGAAACAAATCAAATTATAAAGAACATATAAACAATAGAAATAGGTTAACAATTCACATTTCTTTATATGCATTGAGGGTAGACAATATTATTGAGTATAGTGAGGTTAACCGTGTCAAATTAGAGTTACAAGAGGTTGATACTTGTAAAATTTAATAATACATCTAATCATAATAATAATGCTGTTGGCTACATATTTTGTAAAAGCCAGTTACAGTTCGACACGTGGCATAGTAAGGGTAATAAAGGAAGGTTATTCAAGCCTTTAATCCTGATCGTACACGTGACAATAAACATTGGTCCTCACATGATCCGAGTAACACTAGATCAAATAAACGGGATGCAAGATGACGTGTCTTCAAACGGTTACTCATATTCAAATCTAAGTACAAGAGGGAAGCTTAACTGCCAGTAATGGCGTAATGGAGCTACTTGTAAGGAAGCATGACCAGCGATCATGGAGGAGCAGTTCGACAGTTCGAAGTGCAGTTCGAAGGTCATCACTGACGAGTATAAATAGCAGGGTAGCCCCCAGAAAGAGGGACGGACTCAGACCATACAAACCAGTCATTTACTTCATATATTTTCTTTCCAGTCATTTACATTTCCAGTCCTTAAATACCTGTTCTTTAAATACCTGCACTTTAAATACTCGCACTGCACTTCGATTCATAGGAGTAGCTTCAAGTAGATTCAAGTAGATTGCTGTTGTAAACCTCTCCGAGGCTGAGTTCGGACCGTTGTAAGTGTTCATTTTTATGAAATACTTCAATTGTTCTTCATATTACTGTTATTTCTCTTAATTTCTCCTAAGTCAAGCCACCAGTAAAAGTCCTCTTCATTGAGGCTGAAAAGAACTAAAACACAATCGTCTGATAATTGGTTGGCAATTATAATTTCTGTAAGGACTGATTGATCCTTGCTGGCACGCTCACATTCACAAAAATACCCTTCGAAAAGCCAAAAAGCCAACATATATTTTTGGCACGCCCAGTGGGACCTAATTAAAAATGGCTAGAAGAAGACGACAAGGAGAAAATGAACGCTTCGAAGAAGGCGTGGAAGGAGAGGTAGAAATACCAAATCCAGAGGATAATGTGGTAACACATCCTGTGGAAACTCCTATATTGTCAGAACCCATGGTCGAGCAGACCAGTACTTCTGGACAAGAACCATATGTTCATATTATTGGACAAAACCAAGGAATTGGACCGTCCACTATGCCAACAAATCCATGGGATGGTTTAGTGAATGCCATGGGACAACAACTAATGAACACAATGGAAAGGTGGGCAACATCCTTTTTGGATCGAATGAATAACCACCAACCAACAAACACAAGACAAACGGAGGAAGTTGTAAATGTCCCCCAACAAAGATTGGCTAGAGAAAAACAGCCTATGCAAGTTAATGGTCAAACTAGTACCCAAAACTTTGAAAGACCATCACCTCAGTCTTGGTATGAACCCATTTCAAGGCCTATAGCAGGCCAAAATACCTCAGCACTTAATAATGAAGCCACACAAGTTGGTGGATCTGGCCAAGTACAAGAAATTGGTGTAAGAATGGTTACAAATCCTATGTTCGAAGCCATACCTGGCACAAGAGGGTACACCAATCCCTTATTCGAATTTACACCCGGGGGGTTGGAGGGTTTTCCTACAAATGGTAGAGACACGACACCTGTCCCAGCACCTGTTGCAGGTCCTTTCGCAGGTCATGCTCAAAGAGGTTACCCATACCCTCAGCAGCAACCTGCACCGCAAGGACAACCAGCCCCAAATTTACCACCTTATGGACCAAGAGGACCACAAGCACAAGTTTATCCACCAAATCCTGTGTTTGCTCCTCCAGTAGTGGTTCAGCAGGCACAAAATATGGTCCCTAGAGACCAGATTGTTGATATTGTTAGGGAGATATGTGGACCAATGGCTCGGGGGGTCCAGACTCCTATATACAGAAAACCATACCCAGAATGGGTAGATAGGGTACATGAATACCCAAGGGGATTCAGGATACCAGATTTTACCCTTTTTTATGGGACTGGAAATCAATCAACGATAGAACATATTGCTAGATTTGCTGCTCAATGCGGTGAATTCACTAACCATGATTATATGAAACTGAGATTATTTCCAAATTCCCTAACGGGAGGAGCATTTGTATGGTACATCAACCTTACACCTGGCTCCATTCAAAATTGGCAACAAATGGAAGAGGCATTTCATGCCCAATTCTTCCAATCAGAACCAGAAGTATCTATGGCAGATTTGGCTAGGTTGAGTCAAAGGCCTGAAGAAAAGGCTACTCAGTTTATTGCCAGATTTAAAAGGGCTCGAAATAAATGTAGAGTCATCCTGCCAGAGCCAGAATTCGTCAGATTGGCTCAAAATGGTTTAGAATTCAGGCTTCGAAAGAAGTTTGATTCAACTGAATTCAGAGATTTGGTCGAACTGACCTATAAGGTGTCTCGATATGAAACATTATTAGAAGAGGAACAAGATCGAAATAATGCATCATATAAGACATATTATAGAGATCCTAATTATGAAATAGATGCAGCAGAGATTGTAGGCAAAGAACCTGTAATCTGTGAAGCATTAATTCGTAAGGATACAACTATAGACCAGCAGTTTAAAAAGAAAGACTTTCACAGAAAATACTCTTTCGATTTAACAAAAGCAGATGACATCTTTGATCATTTGCTCGCGGCTAATTTCCTTAAGTTGCCTAAAGGAGTAAAACTACCATCTCCGGATGAACTGAAAGGAAAAGTATACTGTAAATGGCATAATTCTTGGTCTCACTCGACTAAAAACTGCATTGTTTTTCGAGACAGGATCCAAGAACAGATTCGGAAAGGAAGTTTGAAGTTCTCAGCTAAAACAGAAAAAGCCATGGGAATTGACAGTGATCCCTTTCCAGAAGTTGGAGAGGCAGCAGCCAATGTCATTACATCAGATTTCCAGAACTTGTCCTTGACAGAATTGGAGGAAGTCAATGTGCAGATGCATGTTGCTAATCAAACCAACGTCAAGAAGAATACTAGAAGACTACCAGTTATTGAACAAGGTTCCTCACACCAGATGGAATGTTCTGATGAAGAGTCACTGGATGATGATTCTTTAGAAGCAGCAGTGATACAGAGAATGTGCCCCAGGTGCAGACTCAGTTACAAGTGGTTGAAGGGGCTTCCAACTGATGGGAAGCAATACTACAGGGATGTTCAGAGACGTCCTAAATCAACCAATGCTTACAACAAAAGGCCGTATCCGGCTAGTGATAGGCAGAGACCACCAGTGGTTGAGCCTGTGGTAAACAGAATGCATGACAAAGGCAAGGAACTCTTGCATGAATCCAGACCACATAACTATTATAGAATGCAGAGTAGCCATTCTGAAAGAAAGCTGGAGAGGAGTTCAGTCCATGGAATCAAAGCCAGAGATTGGCTCCCTAGATCAGTTTCACGCAGGACAGAAAATGGTCACCCTTATCGAAGGTCTGAACCAGATTCAAAACATGAGGACAAAACCAAGCACTTACCTTCACGGCCAGTTTCGAAGATGGCTTCGAAGGTGGAAAAAGGCAGGTCAGCTTCTGAATCAGTAAGCTCATGGGTACCTGGGGTCCCGGATTGGTTTGTAATGCAAAACAAACCTAGGGAGGTACGTGCTTATGGAGATACTGTAAACCAAGGCAGGATGATCAAGCCTCCTATGGTGGCTCCGAACAACTGGATACTGCTTAAACACCCAAAGACGAGGGAACCCGACATGATCCCAGTCATCTCAAGATCACAGAGGAGAAAAATTCAGCGCAGGTACACCCAGTACCAAAAGGATCTGAAGGAAGGTGGAGAAAATTCTTCATCAGTCAAAACGGAAGGGAGGAAGAACCTAAAATCAGACCATGCTCCAAAGCCAGTTCCACAGAGCACAGTGGTCTGCAGCCGAGAACAGTTGGCCAAGGTTCATTCTGAACTGAAAACCAGAGAAAAGGCCAGTTTGGTAGGGTTGGAGAAAGCTCTGATGGAAACAGATAGTGAGACTGAAGAAGAGATTAGCGTGAGTCAGAAGAAAGAGGTTGTGGAGGAAGAGATGTTTGAAGCCTTCATGGCTGAGCAAACGTTTCTGACTAAAGAGCCAGTTGAGAAAAATCCTTCGAAGGGATCAGTTAGTGATGAAATACCAGAATGCATCATGCAGGATGTTTCTGAGGGAGTCAACCAAAGTAACCAAGAGGGGAAACAAGTACAGCCAGCCATCCAGTTTGGCTCGTTTCCCCCAGTATCAGTAAACATGGTGCACATATTGCCACAAGAATTTCAAGCTGGAGATGAGAATCAAGAGGGGCAGGAAGCTGACCCAGTTCAGATCTCCAGTGAAGATTCACAAGCAAGTATGGTGCAAGATAACTTCGAAATGGTCATCCCGATGGAAGATGGATATGAGAGTGAAGAGGTGGTAAGCATCAATCTATCATATCCATTTGAGTACCCCTCGGATTCGATGACACAGCACGTCAGGCCCTTGTACATCAAAGCTTTCTTTGATGGGGTACAGCTGAACCGAGTCCTAGTAGACAATGGGGCAGCAGTGAACCTACTCCCGAAATCTTCTTTGAAGAAACTAGGGAAAAAGAATCCCAGGTTGATACCAACCAGCACAACCATTGCTGGATTTGCTGGAGATAAACAAATGGCTCAGGGGATTCTACCCATTAATTTAAGTGTGGGAACCAGGGATTGTATGACAGCATTTTTCGTAATCGACAGTAATGCTAAATACAATGCTTTGCTTGGAAGGGACTGGATCCACACTAACAAGTGTGTGCCTTCTTCTTTACATCAGAAAATCATGATGGCCTTGGGCAATGGAGAGACAGAGGAGATCGACGCAGATCCTCAACCCTTCATAGCCTGTGCAGACTTTGCGGAGGCTAAATTGTATATTGAGGGAGTGACACCTCTCAGTATACTGATGAAAGATGACAATTCAGCCGAAGTGACGGCTGATGAAGAGGTGACACACCTGAAGCACTTAGTCCAAAAAAGTGCTGATGAAGAGGTTGTCCTTAGAGATGACAATGATGCCTGGTTATAGGCAAAGAGAGGAATCACCAGAAGCCAAGTCCTTGGCTTTGATCAAGTTTTCAGCATTGGACATAAAAGCAATAGTCCAGAAAGTTCAGGAGCAAGAGAGAGAGGCCATGATAATTGGCTGCAAACAGCAGCAGCAACAGGCTAGAGTCTTGACTCTTGGTAAGTACTGTGCCTTGGACATTGAAACAAAAGTCCAAGAAATACAGGAAGAGGAAGCCTTGTGGACAGATTTTGTCTATGAGGAGGAGGGCAGAGATATTGAACTGAAGAACTTAGGGGCAGAACCAAGCTCGAAGATCACTTCAAAGGCAGCAGAAACTAGAGGGAGTTCTCATGCACAAGATCCTTTAGAAGAAGTAAATCTAGGGGAAGGTTCTGTACAACAGCCCACTTATGTAAGTGCTTGTTTGAATGATCTGGACAGAAACCAGCTTTTGGTTGTTCTGAAGAAATACAAAGATTGCTTTGCATGGTCTTATAATGAACTACCAGGATTGGACAGGTCATTAGTGGAACATAGGCTCCCTATGAAGCCTAATTTCAGGCCCTATAAGCAGAAACCAAGAAGGATGAGTCCAGAAGTAATTCAGAAGGTCAAGGAAGAGATCCTTAGACTCCTCAAGGCAGGTTTTATTAGAACAGCCAGGTATGTTGAGTGGCTATCTAATATTGTGCCTGTAGTCAAGAAGAATGGCAAAATGAGGGTATGTATCGATTTCAGAAATTTAAATCTAGCAACTCCCAAAGATGAGTACCCTATGCCTATAGTGGACTTGCTGGTAGATAGTTCAGCAGGTCACCAAGTCTTGTCAATGATGGATGGGCATTCCGGCTACAACCAAATATGCATTGCAGAGGAAGATATCCACAAGACAGCGTTCAGATGTCCTGGGAATATTGGCACCTTTGAGTGGGTTAAAATGCCATTTGGTCTAAAGAATGCTGGAGCTACATACCAAAGAGCCATGAACACTATCTTTCATGATCTTATTGGAGGATATCTGGAATGTTATATTGATGATATTGTAGTTAAATCCCAATCCATGAAAGAGCACCTGTTTCACTTAGAAGCAGCTTTTGAAAGGATGAGGAAGTTCAAGTTAAAGCTCAATCCTCTTAAATGTGCTTTTGGGGTATCATCTGGAAATTTCTTGGGCTATGTTGTTCACAAGAAAGGAATACAGATTGATCAGAATAAAGCCAAAGCAATCATCGAAGCCAAACCCCCATCAAGTAAGAAAGAATTACAAAGGTTCCTTGGGCAGGTTAACTTTCTTCGAAGGTTCATTTCTAACACTGCAGGGAAAACTAAAATATTTTCTTCCTTGTTAAGGCTGAAAGATGAAGAGGAATTTGTGTGGACAGCAGAGCATCAGATTGCTTTCGAAGGTATCAAGGCCTATTTGGCTAAACCTCCAGTGCTGATGCCACCAAAGGGGAACAAGCCCTTGAAGTTATACATAGCTGCAGCAGAGGATTCATTGGGAGCTTTCTTAGCCCAAGATAATGAAGAAGGCAAGGAGCAAGCTATTTATTACCTTAGTAGGTTTTTAAGTTCGTGTGAATGTAAATACTCAGCTGTTGAAAAGCTGTGTCTTGCTTTGTATTTTGCTGCAATAAAATTAAGATATTATCTTTTGCCTACAACTGTCTTGGTAATTGCAACCACAGATTTGGTTAAATATATGTTATCTAGACCAATGTTGAGGGGAAGAATTGGCAAATGGATACTTGCCTTATCAGAATTTCATCTAGAATATGTCCCTCAAAGGGCAGTAAAAGGGCAGGTTTTAGCCAATTTCTTGGCAGACCATCCATCTCAAACTGAGAACCAGGAGATCATGGAACTTGGTATGACCAGTGTTGAGCCATGGCAAATGTGGTTCGATGGGTCGAAAGCAAATGGGTTAATTGGAATTGGTATTGTAATCAAGTCTCCACAGGGGACAGAAACTACCCATGGTTTTAGAGTGGATGAAGCTACCTGTTCCAATAACCAGGCTGAATATGAAGCCTTAATTGTGGGACTAGAGATTCTTATTGGATTACAAGTACATGCAGTTGACATATTTGGGGATTCTCAATTGGTGATTAACCAAGTGAAAGGAATTTTCAAGTGTCAAAGCATAAGTATCTTGCCATATTATGTTGTTGCATTACATTTGCTTTCTCAGTTTCAAATAGCAAATGTAACCCATGTTCCAAGATTCTTGAACAATAGAGCCAATGATGTGGCTCAAAAGGCTTCGAACTTCAAGAGAAGGGATAATACCCAAAGGGACATAAGCCAAACAACATATCAGAGATTAATTCAACCTTTGAATAAAAGGAATGTGATCTTGGAAGTCAATCATAATGACTTACAAGAACAAGATTGGAGGCATCCAATAATGCAGTACTTGGCTGGTCCATCTTCGAAGGCCAGTAGAAAAGTTAAATTGCAGTCTATGCAATATATGATATATGGTAATGCTCTCTACAAAAGGGGGGGAGATGGCTTATTGTTGGAATGTCTAGGCCCAAAAGAAGCATTAACAGCCATGGCTGAGGTTCATGAAGGCATCTGTGGTGCTCATCAACCTGGTGTAAAAATGAGATGGTTGCTTCGAAGGCATTCCTATTATTGGCCAACCATTCTTAAAGACTGCATAGAATATGCAAAGGGGTGTCAGGCATGTCAAAAGCATGGCACAATAAGGCACGTGCCCATAACTGACCTACATGCAGTAGTAAAGCCTTGGCCATTCAGAGGGTGGGCCATGGATATGATGGGAAAAATACACCCACCTTCTTCGAAACATCATTGTTTCATTCTAGTGGCCACTGACTACTTCACTAAATGGGTCGAAGCTAAGCCATACAAGGCTGTAGACCAAACAGAGGTTATTGGTTTTATTAAAGATTTGATCCATAGATTTGGAATCCCGCAAACCATAACAGTTGATAATGGAACTGTGTTTGATGGGAAGATGGTGAAGGCTTTTGCGGCAGAATTTGGAATTAGCCTTGTTAATTCCACACCCTATTATGCACAAGCTAATGGTCAAGCTGAGTCATCCAATAAGTCCTTGAAAAAAGGAATACAAAAGGTTGTGGATGACAATCCCAGGGATTGGCATAACCTATTGTTGGATGTTCTGTGGGCATATAGAACCTCACCGAGGTCAAGCACAGGGGTCACTCCTTATGCCTTGGTGTATGGACATGACGCAGTCTTACCAGTGGAGATTAATGTCAAATCTTTGAGAGTAAGATGTCAAGATCAATTGAATCCTGAACAATACCATCAAAGTATGTGCTTAGAATTAGAAGGCATAGATGAAGCCAGAATTTTGGCATTAAATAGCATTCTTTTCCAAAAGAAGAAAGCAGCCGAGAATTATAATAAGAAAGTCAAACACATTGGCTTTGATGAAGGTGATTTGGTATGGAAGACAATACTCCCAATTGGGATTAAAAGCCATAAGTTTGGCAAATGGTCACCTAATTGGGAAGGTCCATATCAAATTCATAGGGTTCTGCCTTTCGGAGCATACCATTTAAGAAATTTGAATGGTTATGTACATCCCAAAAAGATTAATGGCAGATATCTAAAACCTTATTTTCCAACCGTTTGGGAGACACAAGGGATAGAGTAAACACCATATGCAAAAACACAAAGCTTGTTCAAATTATATTCAAAATAGTGTGCTTTCATAAAGAATCAAGTACATTATGCCACAAGTTGGCCCAAAAATCATTACAATGCTTTAATTGTTTTTGTACAATAGCTTTCCTATTACTAAGGGAAGGAAATAATTGAATAACTGCAGCCATGTTTTCTTTTCGATCAGCCAGTCCTTGATTGGTGATGTGCAATTTCTTATCAGTTCGAACCAAGGCTTGGTTTACTGCAGCTAACTCCTCTTCGAGCTGAGCTTTCTTCTCCAGAAGTTGGACTCGAAAGTGGGAGGCAGAAGAGTGTTGTTCTTTCAGAGTTGATACTTCAGTATGCACCTGAGAAACAAAACTCTGGTCCTTAACCAGCTTATCATCCGCAGCTTTAGCAGCATGGCAAATGTTGAGATAGAAATCAATAGTAGCTGCAGCCTGAGATAGATGACTTGAAACACTCATGGCAGACTGCTCAGCAATGTTACAGCATTGAAGGAACCCGTTCCTGATGATAGGCCTTTGTAGAGCCTCGAAGGGGATCCTCGAAAAGGAAGTCAACAGTTGCAAGCATGTGTCCAAATCTACTAAAGGTACAAAAGGCTTGTTGCTGGAGGAAGGAGAACTCTCGAAGATTTCCAAAAGGGAGTTAGCCAAGGCTAATGGCTCAGCTTCAGTAGTAGAAGTAGGAGAGGTAGAAGGAATGTCAAAAAGACTAGCTAGTCTTTCTTCAAAAATGTCTACCTCATCCCTTGACATGAAGGGCATAGAGAGTGTTGTGGTGGAAGACACAAAGGGCTGCATAGGGATGGGAGAAACAGATGGAGCATCTTTGGCAGCCTCTATGGTCTTGGCCACCAGCAAATCAAGTGAGGAAGGGCTGGAAGTAGGCATTGGTGATGAGTCATGAATTGGAAAATTATCGGCATCCCCTGAAGGAGAATCAACTGCCATGCGAGATGAAGTAGCAGTAGGAGGAAGAGTGAGGATCGAAGAAACAAACTGAGGCAGATCAAGAGTCAAGAAAGGGAGGTATGGCTCTAAGCCAAGGAAAAGAGATGCAGGGATACTCGGCCTCGGTAAAGACGTATCGAATATAGGCTTAGGAAGTGGGAGCGTGATTTGAATGGTTTTCACGCGTTGCATCTGATCAACTTCGACTGAAATTGGGGAAGTTTCCGTTGGGAAGATTAATGCAGTGGTCGTTGCTGTAAAAAGAAGAAAATGTGAGGTAATGTCAAGTCTTAGTCTTGAAAAGTCGACAAGAAAAGAATAAAGGCATGCAGAAACTTACTTGTCCCAAGGAATTGTTGCTGCTGCCTCTCCTCAGCTCTTTCAAGAACAACTATGGCTTTGGGATATTCTTGTTCTACAACCTCATGGATGGGATCTTCAAACGAGCTGGTAGCTAGAACAGTGATCTTCCTCCTCTTTTCTATTACTTGAGCAATTGTCTCGGAATCAGAATCTTCGGTAAAATCGGAAGGAGAAACGGTAATTTTTCTTCTCCTTTTCCTTTGAGTTGGAATCATTCGCTCCTCCATTGTCTTCTCGACCTTTTTAGGTTGGGGTCCAGACTCTTCAAAAGTGAGCTTCTCCTCTTCTTCCCTAGCGGCTATCCCCTCTTGAGCCAATTGAGGGTCTCTTTTGTTTCTTTTCAAGGGAGACTCCTGTTCTTGATCATTTTCTTCTTCCTCCATCTCTGGAAGTTCAGTTTTTTCCCTTTCTAGCTCAAAGAGTCTCTTCTTCTTTTGTTGTTGACCACCTTCATAAAAGAAGGATTAGAGATAAGATAGCAAGCATTATATGAAGAGGTTAGAGAAAAGGAGAAAGGGGTACATACTTCGAGTGACTCTGGGAGGAATTGAAGCAGCAGAAGTAAACTGAGTTGTAGCAGTTACTGTAATTGGAATAGTGGAAGAAATGACAGTCTCAGCTTCTTTGGGCTTGGGCACATCCAGCACCTCCAATAGGTTTTGAGAGGAGATGGCCAAATAAACTTCCATGTTGCTCACCCACCAATTTTGATATCTCTTCAATGCAGTACCATGAGGGGAGAAAGGGATGAACTCAAAACTGGCCAAATCATCCATAAACTTGAAGGTTGCCTCTTCTAATCTCGATTTTCGAACCTTCAAATCCCTCTTAGTAAGACTCAGATTGGTGTTGCTGCAAAGAGGTATTGGAACTCCTTGTGTGAGGCCAAATTGTCTAGCAAATTGAGCAGGACAATAAGGCTCAGCTATGCATTTATAGGCTCTGGGGTTGGTGGTCCCAATAAACAGTTCCCTAGGGATCAGTAGGGAAGCCCACATATCTTTATGAATAGGCAAAGCACAGAGCCTATCACTAAGGAAGTGATTTAACCAGGTTGGACCTATGCTAGCTTCGAAGGGACGGAAACGATGATCAGGAAGAGCAGCTGGTAGTTGATGAAAGAAGGAGAAATAAAAGGCAAAAGTAGCTGGATAAAGTGAAGCATTGGCCAGTTTTATGCCATGAGTGAGGGAGTGTAGCCCAGAAAATTTAAGACATTTGGATTGTAGTTCAGAAAAATAGGCAAAGAGCCAAAGCTGAAGAATCCAAAATGGTCCCCCTTGATTGGCATCTAGGGGTTTCTCACAAAAGAGGGAACAAACTCCATATACATGACCCAGAATGTATGGGGCTAAGGCTATTCTTTTCTGCAAAACCAAGGCTTTGGCAAGAGGAGCAAATTCGAGCATGATTCTTTGGGAGGAGGTGCAGAAAAGAAATTTGCAAAGCCAATATAATAAAAAGGAAAAGAATTCCCTATCAGTTACTGGACCCATTCTTTTGTTCTCGACTCTAACAAAATCACTGTAAGATACATTAAGAGAGGGGAGGGAGAAAGGGACTACTAAGTCAGGAAAATCTGGTGTGATGGGGGTACCAATGGGGGATACTCCTAATAGGTGGCAAATATCAAGAACAGTGGGAGCCATCATCCCACACCTAAACTGAAAGAAATTGAAAATAGGGTTCCAGAAACATAAAGCAGCGGGGATTAGAAAAGGGTCTTCTGGGATAGTTACCCTAGATAGTCGAAGAGCATCAAGAAGGCAGAGTTCTTGAAGGTCCAATGTCCTAGCAGGGACAACTCGGTCGTACCATTCTTGCCACTCTGGTCTCATCGTGGGCCAGCATCGGTGAGGACGATTGACTTTCCAGCCTTGCCAGTCGAGACCACCTTCATACAGAAGGCATTGATTCTCCAAGCGAGGATAGAGGGCGGGAAGCTCGGAAGGGATCTCCTTGAAAATAGGTCCTAGCACGTACTCTCGCTGCACATGGCGACGAGGGATAAAGAAACGCCCATCGATAGCACTTTTCTCATCACCCTTGTATTTCTCACATTCAGCATCAATAAGCCGCTTCAAAGCCACAGATGAGCTTACGCGCTCTATGGTCGGAACTTTTGATGGGGAAGAAGCCATTGATCGTGGGTTTTCGGAAAATATAGAAGGGAGTAGAGAGAAATGGAAATCCAAAGGGGATTTGAATGTGTAAGCAATTCCGGGGCACAGAGTGAAAAGGTTTTAAATAACTTTTGTGTGCGGGGATACATCTCGTAAGTCATTAAGTACTAAAACGTGCGAAAACAAGGAATCTCTTTCAACATCGATAATTTCTGGAGGGAAAAGCACATTGATGCCAGCTTCGAAGCCACATTTTTGCGCTAAAATTTCAAACAAAAACGGCTTCGAAATGCAGGAGCCGACTTCGAAGCATACTGCATGCTTAAAAATGTCTGAATATTCAAAGTATTGGTCTACTTCAAAAAATCTAAAGACCTGTTCGAAGTGATAATATTCGAAGCAAGCCCTAGAACTCTTTAAGGAAAAAAGGGCATTGTTCGGAACATCTAAACCAGTTATTGGTTTGAGCAAGAAGGAATTACCATAGTTTGCCCTTCGAAGCCAAAAGAGATCAGTTTCAAATTGATTGGCTATATCAACTATGACCATATATTGGTTACAGTTAATATAAAGTCATTAAAATCAAAGTACTAAAATGATATCTGCCAGAATTGTCAATTTTACTCCATGAATTGGAAGAAGACATGATTGGTTCTTTTAGTACTTCATTAAACAGTTGATTCGAAGTATGAAATTGTTCAATTCAAAGTTATGAGTTAGCTTTTAGAGATAAAAGGAAACAGAGTCAAACAGTGTTAAGTACAGAAAGACTTTGTTTATTACATTAAGTAACTCTATCTCGGTACAAATTCAAGCTCATAAAAATAAGGAATAGAATAAATAACAAGGTCATGAAATTTTGTCCAGCAATGGTCAATAAATTTCTGTTCTTTCTTTATTATTTCTTCTATTTCTTCTAAAGTCGATTGCATAAGCTGATGAGCCCTCACTTCATAATAGAGTTCTTCAGCCTTTGCTTCGAAGGCCTCTTCCCTCGATTTTTGTTCCAAGTCATCTATAACCAAACCATCCCAGTACGTAGAATCTTTATTCCTGAAGTCATCGAGCTCTTCGATGAGATTCTCTGCTTCATATTGGGCATGAATTCGGAGAGATAAAAGTTCATCCAGATTTTGGATGGTGATCTTAGAATTCTGATGCCAGTAGAGGAGCACTGGGAGTTGGTCCAAAAACAAATGGAGCTCTGCTTGAGCAAGAGGGTTGAGGACATGACCCCTAGTGAGGATATCACAAGCCCATTGGAAATTCTTAAGAGGAATATCATCCTCAAGAACATTGAAGGGCAGGTGGGAGAAAGCCGCAAGCAAAAGTTGAGCTTGCTTTCGCTCGGCTGGAGAAGGGGGTGACGGAGGTTGGTAAGGTGGAAAGACTTTGTCCATTGGAAGGGCAAGTCTTAGTTTTTCTGTCCAGGAAAGGATGGGAGGAGGAGAAGGAGAAGATGATTCTGCTTCAGAAGACGAAGGGGAAGGAGCAAGTGTTTCTATCTCAGAGGATGCAGATGCAGAAGAAGGTGTGGATGCTTCTATTATGGGAGATGGCACGGGAACAGAAGGAGCAAAAGCATTAATATAGTCAAGCCAATCAGAAGAACAAATCTTCGCCTTTTTGGCTAAAAATGAAGGGGTATACCCTTGTGCTTCTTCTGAACGTTGGGCAGGATGCATTATCTTCGTAGGCATGGAAGAAGTATACCAAGCCACAAGCAGATTCTCCTCCAAGCTACGTCGAAGGTCAATGGGCGCGTAAGGGTAGACCACTGAGCTTCGAGCGTAGGAGGGAAACTCCAAAGGGTCAGTAAACTCAACAAAATGGTGATTGATTCGCTCCCTTAGATCATAAGTCTCAGGAGAGGACCAGATTGTCCAGCCAGAAGCTCCAGAGGATGAAGAGGTCACAATTTCATCCCATGCAGAGGTCTGTGAAGAAGAGTTTCCTAGATCCATATTTTCAACTTGTCGAAGCAAAGGCTCGAGGGTAGTTCGGTCAGAATACAAAGGGAGCTTAGGGGAAGAATTCTTTGTATCTGTAAGTTTGTAAACCAAGGGATTAAAAGCAATGTGTTCATAGTCCAGAGGTTTATAATCTACAAAAGCCTCCATTACCTGAATATAGAAGGGCGGGTAAAGGTGGCTAATGAATGCGTGGAGGTTCTTTCGAGGGGGAACAACATCACTCAAAGGCTCTTCATATGCTTGATCAATAGAAAGGGAAGTTGATGCAGCCATAACCTGTTCGAATACTAAGGTATTGGGATGTTCGACGAGTTAATGTAGATGATCTCCAAATGGATGACGGTTGTATTTCCAGAATATGGACTTCATACACGTTCTGGAAGCGCGGGAAAATTGCAATCCACTAATATCACCAAGTATTGGGTATATTAGTGCGGGGGGTAATGTTGGCTACATATTTTGTAAAAGCCAGTTACAGTTCGACACGTGGCATAGTAAGGGTAATAAAGGAAGGTTATTCAAGCCTTTAATCCTGATCGTACACGTGACAATAAACATTGGTCCTCACATGATCCGAGTAACACTAGATCAAATAAACGGGATGCAAGATGACGTGTCTTCAAACGGTTACTCATATTCAAATCTAAGTACAAGAGGGAAGCTTAACTGCCAGTAATGGCGTAATGGAGCTACTTGTAAGGAAGCATGACCAGCGATCATGGAGGAGCAGTTCGACAGTTCGAAGTGCAGTTCGAAGGTCATCACTGACGAGTATAAATAGCAGGGTAGCCCCCAGAAAGAGGGACGGACTCAGACCATACAAACCAGTCATTTACTTCATATATTTTCTTTCCAGTCATTTACATTTCCAGTCCTTAAATACCTGTTCTTTAAATACCTGCACTTTAAATACTCGCACTGCACTTCGATTCATAGGAGTAGCTTCAAGTAGATTCAAGTAGATTGCTGTTGTAAACCTCTCCGAGGCTGAGTTCGGACCGTTGTAAGTGTTCATTTTTATGAAATACTTCAATTGTTCTTCATATTACTGTTATTTCTCTTAATTTCTCCTAAGTCAAGCCACCAGTAAAAGTCCTCTTCATTGAGGCTGAAAAGAACTAAAACACAATCGTCTGATAATTGGTTGGCAATTATAATTTCTGTAAGGACTGATTGATCCTTGCTGGCACGCTCACATTCACAAAAATACCCTTCGAAAAGCCAAAAAGCCAACAAATGCGGAATTAAACTTAGCAGGATCTTAAATTCAATACAACTCAAGAATAAAATGAGCATACCTTTGTCAGCCATTGAATTAGAGAAGTTGAGAAAATACCCCTAATAGTTGAATCTTTAATTCTTGGCTCACGTTCTTCTCTCTCTCACTTTATTATGATGACTATAAAACTTAGAGTGATTGAATAATATCAAAAGAAGGAGAGTCACCCATCCTTATATAGAGGAGAGAAGAGGACCAGATAAACTCTATCAGAAGAATTCCTAATCCATCAAGGTTTCCTTCTTATTTTAGAAGAGTAATTATATTAAAATTCTAATTACTGAACTTTATATATAATATTGGCTTTATCTAATTGTGGAGTCCAAATAAAATAAAACATGTAAAAATATGTAGGCTATTGGGCCACACTAGAAAATAAATCCAACAATACTAACCTAACATGTTTATTTTTCGTATTTTCTGGTGATATCACTTTTGGTTTTCATGTCAAGAACTAATCAACCCTAACTCACTAATTTCATATCCAGTTTGCATCATGTAAAAAATTGTCACCTTTAAATAAAAACGAAAACAAAAACGAAAATGAAAACGAAACAGGTTGGATGCAGCATCGGCTAGGTCACCAAATAAGTCAGAAGGACCAAAATTTCTATCTCCAAGAACATACAAAATATTGCAGAATTGTATTCATTGACTACCCGAAAAATAAAAAAAAATAAATACTTGTTCTCTAAGTAATAATGCAAGAATGTCAAGAAACATGACAGGGTCAGCATTTTGTGAGACTACCAGGAAAACATAAATAAATCAATCAACACCAAATAATACTCAAAATATAGTTGGTCTCAAAAAGGCACATCTGCTCGTTACAGGCTATAAAACACATTGCGAACCTGTAGGAAAAGCATCCACAATTTCATCTTCATAGGAGAGAATTCTCCATTGGGGTTAAAATGGCAAGTTCACAAGCTCTTTTCATCGCTTTGTTCATCTCTGCGATTGCATTTTATTCGGGATCTGTAGATGCCAACTTTCCCAAAAGCATGTATTTCAACTGGGGTGCTTACCATTCTTGGATGAATGGGGACAATCTTCAGCTCGTGTTGGATCAAACTTCAGGTAATCGCTATCGAGTTTTTGTTGAGCAACTGTTGGTTTGATGCTTCAAAGTCATAGTGCTTTCATATTTGATCAGTTTTGAGTGCACATTTGCAAATTAGTAATTTAGTAACTATGATCACATAAAATTTAGAAAAGAAACATAAAGTGCTTGTAAAATAACATACTGCTGTGACATTCAAGTTGTCTGGGCATATTGTGTAAGGTAGCAATGTTGCACATTCATATCACAAAAATTGACAGATCATACGGACAAGAAAAAAAAAAAAAAAAAAAAAAAAAGTTTGGCAAATTGTATCCAAAAATTGTTTTCAGGAAAATTTTCTAAAAACAACACGATTTTGTTTCTAAAAACATGAAAAAATAAATAAATAAATAATTTGTATTTTTCAGAAAATAAAAAACGATAACACAACCGAACAGAGTGGCTTGTATGACCATATGATCAATCTCGTGCAATAGAGTCCAAGTCTCATACAAGACGTCAAACAAACCCCTAGAAAAATCTCTCTTGATGTGTTGCTGATGACACTTATGAAAAATGCAGAATGGAAGCGTCATAAAATAAAACCAACAAAAACCGAAAACACAGTCAAACTGAGTAACTTATATCATCATATGATCAATATTAGGTAATAGAATCCAAGTCTCAAACAAGAGGTTATACAAACCCTAGAAAAATAGTTCCTTTGATGTGTTGCTTAAGCCATCTATGAAAAATGCACAATGGAAGTGACACATGAAGCAAAATTTCCAGAAATGAAATCTGATGAATGCTCATGGAATCCACAATATGAATGAAATTATTGGGATGAATCAATCTATGATAGTTAAAACAACTTGGACAACCCTGCAAATTGAAAATTTTAGTAGGGAATTATTTCTAACTGGATATTTTGAATCTTTAGATGCTTTCAAGTTTCTAATTCAAACTTGTTTTTGGTAGTAGCTAGCTCTAACAGACTACTGCTGTCTTTGGTTTTCAGGTTCCGGCATTCAATCAAAGAGACAATTTCTATTTGGAAGCATTGAAATGCTTATCAAATTGGTCCCTGGGAATTCTGCTGGAACTGTCACAGCCTATTATGTAAGTGCCAGAGTTCGGTGATCTGCATAGTGTCCTACAAAATATAGATATTTCCTTCTCAAATTCCTTCTACAATGCTTTGCAATATGGCCGCCGTGATTAACATATCTGAGACTAATTTGAAAATAATAATGGCTAACTCTACTTTCTTAATTGCTCACAGATGTCCTCCACTGGGAACTGGCACGACGAGATAGATTTTGAATTCTTGGGTAACGTTTCAGGACAACCTTACATTATCCACACAAATATCTTCACACAAGGAATAGGAAACAGAGAACAGCAATTCTACCCCTGGTTTGACCCAACTGCTGATTTCCACAACTACACCATTCATTGGAACCCGACAGAAGTTGTGTAAGTAACACGAAAACCGGATTTCTTTCCAATAAAACATCATCTTTACCCTTCTATAGCATCACACGAAATTGAAAAGAACTTTACAGAACTCGAATAATTCAAGCTTAGAGTGTCCAATAACAGAAATCTCTTCACCTTCCCAATGTTATTGTAGATTTAACAACATCGTACATATAATTTTGCAAGCCAAACATTTCCTAAACCCTGCATTCATCAATATGGCTACAGGTGGTACGTCGATAGCCTGCCTATTCGTGTATTCAGAAACTACGAGAATGAGGGGATTCCCTACCCAAACAAACAAGGGATGAGGGTGTACTCCAGCTTATGGAATGCTGATAACTGGGCAACAAGAGGTGGCCTTGTTAAGATTGACTGGAGCTGGGCACCGTTCATAGCTAGATACAACCGGTTTAGGGCAAGGGCTTGCAAGTGGAATGGGCCGGTTAGCATTAGTCAATGCACCTCCCAAACCACTGCCAACTGGTGGACATCACCTGCATACAGCCAATTGAGCGATGCTAAGCAGGGTCAGATGAAGTGGGTCAAAGATAACTACATGACATATGACTACTGCGAAGATACTAAGCGATTCAACGGACAGATGCCACCTGAATGCTTTAAACCGCAATACTAACAAGCATCAACAGTCACACGGATGAGTTCAACAATTCTGAAGCTCCTATACACTATTGTATGTCAAGATTACAATTGAAAATAAGTTCTTTAATGTGTTTTTGTGTTTCAATCATTTTTCATCTTTTTATTTTTTTTTTTTATTTTGTTTATTTGTTTCACCTGTTTTTAAGATTATAAAACATGTTTATTTGATTCTTTTATTTCAATTAAATTATCCGTGACTACGAACTAACAGTAGTACTGGCCAATACATGAAATAAACAGCTTTCATTACCAGAATTTATAACAGTCTGTTGCATATTTTAGTGGAGAGAGTTTTGACCGGTGGAAACTACGGTAGTGTTTAGTAGAGTTTTAGAATTATGATTTGAAAATAAAATTGTATTTTGAATTTGTGAATTTTGGAATAATGATTTTTTTTTTTTGGAGGGGGGGATACATTGGAAAAGTAATTTTAAAATAATGATTTGAGTGTGGAAAATTTGTTTGATTAAGAGTTTTGAATTGAGTTTAAAATTTTTGATGTAGCATATGATATTTGATTCAAACTCTTACAACTCATAACCAAACAAATAACTCAAAATTCTATTCAAAGTTCATAAAAAAAAATTTTAAAAAAATTGAAAATATTTTTTATTTAAAATATAAAAATAACATGTGCCAAAAAAAAAAAAAAAACATTGTTCCAGTCAACCGTTCGAACGTCCGGAGGACATTCGGGAGGATAACCGGGTAGACATATTTTCAAAAGTGAGTGAAATTAATTTTTGAAAGTTGTATCCAAACAAAGGGTTCACGTGAAGGGGCAGAATCATGGTTACAACGCTACCCCAAACACAACCAATTTTCACGCAGGCCCATAATTATATAGGAAAATAAAAGTATAGGATTAAATTAAGGGATTTTTATTGAAAAATCCAATTTAGAAGTGTTTTAAACCAAGAAGTCCATGAAGGAATTTTTTAACCCATTTAGTCCCATGTATGTATAGTTTTATTCCATAAAATCCATTTTCTTGATTTATACTATTTTTTTGGACACTTATGCCCTTATATTTAATTTTGATACTTAATTTTGATACCCTTATAAATATTTTTTGAACGATTAGCAATTTAATGATGTAAACATTCATATTTTAAAATTCACATTGGTAGGAATGTAAAATTACCCGTAGGCGGCCTGAAACCCGCTCGCGAGCCAGGGCGGGCCCGGCCCGTTGACAATGTGAATATTCACATTGACATGTTAACATTCACATTAATAGGAGTGTAAAATTGGCCCCCGTCCCGTGGCGGCGCGAAACCCGCCCGTGGCCTATGGACGGCCCGGAGCGGGCCCGGCCCGGCCCGTTGACAATGTGAATATTCACATTGACATGTTAACATTCACATTGATAAGAGTATAAAATTGGGCCACGGCCCATGGGCGGCCAAAAGCCCGCCTGCGGCCCGGCCTGGCCCGTTGACAATGTGAATATTCACATTGACATGTTAACATTCACATTGATAGAAGTGTAAAATTAGCCCGCGCCTCGTGGCTGCCCGAAACCCGCCCACGGCCCGACCTGTTGACAATGTGAATGTTCACATTAACATGTTACCATTCACATTGATAGGAGTATAAAACTGGACAACAGCCCAGGGCGGGCCCGACCCGGCCCGGCCCGTTGACAATGTGAATATTCACATTGACATGTTAACATTCACATTAATAAGAGTGTAAAATTGGGCCCCGTCTCGTGGTGGCGCGAAACCCGCCCGCGGCCCATGGGCGACCCGGGGCGGGCCCGGTCCGGCTCGTTGACAATGTGAATATTCACATTGACATGTTAACATTCACATTGATAAGAGTATAAAATTGGCCCGCGGCCCATGGACGGCCAAAAGTCCGCCCGCGGCCCGGGGCGGGCCCGGCCCGGCCTGGCCCGTTGACAATGTGAATATTCACATTGACATGTTAACATTCACATTGATAAGAGTGTAAAATTAGCCCGCGGCCCATGGACAGCCAAAAATCCGCCTGCGGCCCGGGGCGGGCCCGGCCCGTTGACAATGTGAATATTCACATTAACATGTTAACATGCGCATTGATAGGAGTGTAAAATTAGCCCGCGTACTGTGGCTGTCCGAAACCCGCCCACGGCCCGTGGGTGGCCCAGGGCGGGCCCGGCCCGGCCTGTTGACAATGTGAATATTCACATTGACATGTTAACATTCACATTGATAAGTGTGTACAATTGGCCCGTGACCCGTGGGCAGCCCGAAGCCCGACCTCGGGCCGGGGTGGACCCAGCCCGTTGGCAATGTGAATATTCACATTGACATATTAATATTCACATTAATAGGAGTGTAAAATTGGCCCGCAGCCCGTGGGCGGCCCGAAGCCCGACCGCAGCCAGAGGTGGGCTTGGCCCGAGCCGTGACAATGTGAATATTCGCATTGACATGTTAACGTTAACATTGATAGGAGTGTAAAATTTGTCCGTTGCCCGAAGCTCGCCTGCGGCCCGGGGTAGGCCTAGACCCAAACCCGGGCCGTCCACGGGTTTCGGGCCGCCCATGGGACGCGAGTCAATTTTACACTCTTATCAATGTGAATGTTAACATGTCAATGTGAATATTGACATTGTCAACAGGCCGGGTCGGGCCAACCTCGGACCGCCCACGGGCCGTGGGCGTGTTTCGGACAACCACGGGGCACGGGCTAATGTTACACTCTTATCAATGTGAATGTTACCATGTCAATGTGAATATTTACGTTGTCAACGGGTCGGGCCCGCCCCGGCCCGGGGCCGGACTTCAGGCTGCCCACGGGTCACAGGCCAATTTTACACTCTTATCAATGTTAATGTTAATATGTCAATGTGAATATTCACATTGTCAATGAGCCGGGCTGGGCCCGCCCTGGGCAGCGGGCGTGCTTCGGGCCGCCCACGGGCTACGGGCCAATTTTACACTTCTATCAATGTGAATGTTAATATGTCAATGTGAATATTCACATTGTCAACGGGCCGGACCGGGCTCGTCTAGAGCCGCCCACGGGCTTCGGGCCGCCCATGGGACGTGAGTCAATTTTACACTCTTATCAACGTGAATGTTAACATGTCAATGTGAATATTCACATTGTTAACAGGCCGGGCTGACCCGCCCCGGGCCGCCCACGGGCCGTGGGCTAGTTTCGGGCAGCCACGAGGCGCGGGCTAATTTTATACTCTTTTTAATGTGAATGTTAACATGTCAATGTGAATATTTACATTATCAACGGGTCGGGCCGGCCTCGCCCAGGGCAGCTCATGAGTCGCGGGCGGCTTTCGGGCCGGCCACAGAGCGCGGGCTAGTTAACATGTCAATGTGAATATTCACATTGTCAACGGGATGGGCCGGGCCGGGCCCGACCAGGACTCGGGCTTCGGGCTGCCCACGGGTCACGGGCCAATTTTGCACTATTGTCAATGTTAATGTTAATATGTCAATGTGAATATTCACATTGTGAACGGGCCTACCCGGGCCCGCCCCGGGCAACGGGCTGGTTTCGGGCCGCCCACAGGCCACAGGCCAATTTTACACTCCTATCAATGTGAATGTTAACTTGTCAATGTGAATATTCATATTATTAACGGGCCGGGCCGGGCTGGGCCTATTTTTTTGGCCTGTGGGCCGATCCGGCCCGACTCGAATTTTTCCGGACACCCACGAGGATCGACATGGGCCGGGCCCTTACATATTGACAATATGAACATTTACATTGACGGTGTGAACATTCACATTAAGTGTATTTTGGTAATTATGTCACCCATAGGACTTATTGAAACATAAGAATATAATGTGAATTAAATGGAACATAAGTAGATAAAAAGGGTATTTTGGTCTTCTTATCTCAAATTGGACCTAATGGAATAGTCAAAAAGAATATGGGTTGGATGGAATAAATCTCTTAGAAAATGGATTTATCAAAAAAGCTCCCTTAAATTAACTAAATGACACCATAGAATACTCAACAACCAAAATGAAAAATTATATAACAATCATAAAACAGAATATTCATAATTCAACTTATTTTCTTTCCCGAAGCAACCACACAACTAGTTCAAAACAACAGAGAACAAAAGATAAAACTAAGTCCTTTACTCAGCTTTATAAGTAATCAAACGGTGACAAAAACAGAAGGATGAGGATTTCAGAAAAATTCTGAAAGAAAATAGAAGGTAACCAAAATGAGAAAATACACGTTGCATACAGAATGAACCAAATAAGCCTTGTGTCACAATCAGATGGGGCTGAATGTAGAATGTAATATTAAAAGCTCTTTTTTCTTTCCCCCTTTATCTCGATTCTTCAAGCAATCAAACATATGGTTATAAAGCAACACAACAGAAAACAAAAGATCAAAATTTTATCCTCGTTAATCAGCAACCTAGCAGTGTCGAAAACCCAAGAATGGAGCAGGATTAAATAAATTACTCAAATTAAAACTAAAATCATTGTTACACAGACATTAGGTACAACAGTATTCAGTTGACACAATCATAAACACTAAACAAACGTACAAAACAAAGCCTACCCTACATAAGATTCAACATCTCCTCTTGTATTTTCTCCAGTTCTCTAAGCAGCCAAATTGGATAGTTCTAAAGCAACGCAATAGAATGCAAAAGATCAAAAAAACCATTCCCTGCCTTCTCATCAACCAATCAGAGTGTCAAAGGCTGAATATGGGAAACGGTCTAATTTGAGTTCTGAAATAATAACTAAAAATCACAGTTTCACAGCCCTTAGCTAATCACATAATACAAATGCAGACACCAAGAACAATGAGTGATAGACCTAACAAAGCTCAACATAAGATGCAAAACTTCTTTCCTTTCCATTTCTCAATTTTCTAAGCAAAGAAACCAGAGAGTTATAAAGATACATAACAGACCTCAACAGAATAAAAAATTTCAATCCTTTTTCTCCTCATTTTCTCAACAATCAAACAGAGCGCCTTCAACCCAAAATGGACAAGGGTCTAATTAAATTTCTCAAAAAAAAAAAAATTTTAAATTAAATTAAATATATATTGCTACAAATTGACGAGCTTATTACATGAAACACTGAGAACAATAAGAATTGTACCAAGCAAAGCTCAAAATAAGCTCCAAAATTTCATTTCTTTTTCATTTACCAATTTTTAAACAACCAAACCAGAGAGTTCTAAAGCAACAGACCAGAGCCCAACAAAATACAATAAAATAAAACACTTAGACATGGTTTGTTTTGTGTCTATGCATTTTCTAGGTAAGATGTGGTTCAGCCTACGCGTTATTCACTGCATTCATTGCATCATACTATGTTTTGCTACATTCAGCAATTCAGATCATCATCTTTCCTCAGTAGATCATTCCTCACTTACATCATACCACCCAAATTACTTGTACTCTTTCTCTTTCTACGAAAAACATAGTTTTGCATATGCTCGCATGCCTTTCATGTTAAAACATAGTTTTGTTATGTGTAAGCATCCATGCTGCGCTGAGGCCAGTATTGAGGATGTAGGCACTTAGCCTGTGTTAGGCGTCATTTGGCTGTGCCCACTTCTTTTCTATATAAAACGTAGTTTGATTTGCATCTCCATTCCTTTATGGTATTTGTGTGTGTTTTGCACTGCTTGTGGTTTGATTATTTCATTACATTGTCCTTACACCGCATATCATTTGTATTATTGCATTACATTGTGTATCATTTCATATCCTGCCCCTGAACTACGCTGGTTTGATTCCTTACAACGGGATACGTAGGCAACCCTCGGGTTCAACCAACTATATCTGCATTTTGTTTGTTTGCCCAAGTCTTACGGCCTTATCAAAATGGGTCGTCTTCGGACTTTGGCATTCACTCACGTCATTTCATGACTTCGAGTTCTACCAAAGAGGGGCAACTGTAGACACCCCATTTTTGACTGCCCTTAAAACTTGGGCGCCTTAGGTTGATCACTCGATGATGAAAAGATATGAGGTACAAACGTTCGATTTCTTCAGCAAGAAGAGCTTCTAAATCACAACCTTACACCACATTTTGAACCAAAACTATTTTGGACCGAAACTTTTTTTTTGGACCTTAAAATCCGCTTTTTCAAAATATTTTTTAAGTTCTTTTATGATGTTCCGAGACTCGCATTTCGTTTAAAATATTGCACTTTTTGGTAAATCAAGTAAAGACAAATTGGAAATAAATGGAAGAGAGGTGAACTCTTTGAAAATCTTTAAAAACATATTATTTAGAGGTTTGGAGTTGAAGAAAATTGGAGGAGAGGGAAGAAAACTAGTTGGGGAAATAGTTAGGCATGAAATCGTTCAGAGAGAACTGAGCAGCCTTCGCTAAATTAGGCCTATCTCTTTGTACACTTAAACTTTAGATGTGAGGCCACCACCATTAGAAAGTGGACTTTCAGGGCTTCAATTTAGACTCAAGAATCTCCTAAAGTCGTGTCCGGATGAGGGAGATATGGCCGTTTGAAGTTGGGCATCAATCCGATTAAGATAGAAATGATCAACCTTCACTAAAATAGGGATATATCTTTACACAATTAGAATTTAGTTGTAAGGCTGCCACCATTAGAAAGTAGACTTTTGAGGCTTCAATTTAGAGTCAAGAATGACCTAAAATCGAGTCCAGATGAAGGAGATATGCCCGTTTGAAGTCGGGCGTAGAAGCATATTTTTTGTGGCCAACAGGCCACTATTGGTGGACAGCAGGTGGACGGTAGGCCACCATTGGTGGCCGGCAATTCACACTTCTAGCCTGCGGGCCACTGGTGAAAAACCTAGATTTTTTTGGCCAATTGTTCCAGGCTTGATATTTTCGACCTAAGGGGCTATTTTTCTATATATACCAGGCCTTCCTTCATGGTTTAAGGTTAAAAAAAATTCCATAAGTTTCAAAACTTGAAATTCTCTCTCTATCTCTATCTCGCAACCTATAGACCCTTTCTTTACACTTCCTAAACGAATATTAGAGCTATCCTTGTTGAGATTATTGAGTCCAAATTTCAGCCCTTGAGAGTGAGAAGTTATTGGTTTGTAAGCAGAAGAGTAACCTTGCTTTAAGAGGTATAATTTTGAGCATCTCTACACTACTTCTCTCCTATCTTTTCTTGTTATTTTTGAATTATTTTGAATTGTTTTTATGGGCTGAAGCTTGTGGTTTAAGACTATAAAAGGTAGATGGGTTAATCACTCTTCTTTACACCTTGTCTTCTAAGCCTTTACACTTGTGTTTCCTATCTCTTTGTCCACTTTTTTTTGAGCTTTTAAACACTGATTTTCAAAGTTATTTCAGTGGCTAGAAACATGTTTTGAAGTCCAAAATTGGAGGGGTTAGCCTCTCCTCCTTGTGTCTTGCTTACTGGTTTAACATGCTGAATGTTTTAGCTTATTGTTCTAGCTTTTTTTGTCTTAATTCCAGCATGTTTTAGGACTTTTTTAGCACTATTTTAGGACTTTTTTGGGCTGGTTGTGCCATTTATGCTTTATATTACATGCTTATAGTGTAATAATCCTCATAGGTTTGGTGGTCTAGGCCTTAGCCACCATCTTATTTGAGCTGATAGCATTTATTTATGGCTTTTCTTACTTGTGATCACCTCTAATCACCTCTGCAACCTCCCTCTTTTCTTGGCTTTTGCTTTGCTTTGAGAGTTGTTTCAAACGTATTATTCTTTTAAGCTTGAAATTGAGGTTGTCATGCTTAATGGTTTAATCCCTTTTGAGGGTTCATTATCAACGGCATGACATCTCTCTCATGTCTTAAGCCAACTCTTAGTTTGACACTTCTCTCTTTTAAAGGATTTAAACTCACCTTTAGACTTAATTGATTAAAGAATTAAAAGGTAACTAAAATGGTATAATAAAATTGGTGAATAAAAAAGGGCAAGATAATAATTTGGTTTTGGTTTAATCGGACATTAATTGAACCCTTGAGTCTTGAGTCGTTTCATACTCATTAGTGATGAAAACGGTTCAAGAGTCATTGTCAACTACTCCCCTTGATCTTTCATGATAGGGAAGTGATTTTAAGAGTCTTGTTTTGTTGCGTTCATTGAACTTGCACACTTGATTCATAAGCCATCATGCAATGAAATTGCATCCATTGGTGGTTTGTGAATTAAACTTACTACTCATTTAAGCTATCCAAATGATAAGAAGAGATAAGTTGTGCAAATAAACCATTGAGAATACCTCGTCCCTACTCTGTTTGCTCTCTATTGTAGCAAGACAATTTAGGCATCAATAGCCAGCAGGCCATCATCTGTGGACGGCAGGCTCCCTGCCAGCCACCAGTGCAAAATCCAGCAGTGTACTTCTAAAGCAAAACAAAGTTGGTCTGGAGGTGGAAATCAGTGCAAGTGTTCTACTGTGTAACAGAGGCATTCAGCAGCAGAAACAGTGGCTTTTTCAAGTGCAAACCACATTAATGCATAAGCCCTCCATCGATCCTTGGGATCCGTGTTGTAAATATATTAGTATTGTGCTTAAAATAGTGGCTTTGCAATTAATTAGTTAGCATAGCTAATTCGTCTCATGTTGTAATTATTTTAATTAGCTAGATTAGTTAATTAATTAGTTCATTCGTTAATTCATTCAATTTGTAATAATTAATTAGCTAGTTTAGTTGATTATTTCATTTGTTGTTATAATAGGTGATTAGATTAGTTTGCTAGTTAGTTCATTCGGACCCTCCTATGTGAAGGTGTAATGTTGTAATAATGTGTATGTCTTCCAACCCCACATCTTTCTCCCTTTTATTTACTAACCTATGATGGTTAGTTTAGGGCATCATGTTTTGTTTAGCATTCTCATGTTTGCATCCATTTATATTGCATGCACCGAGGCTTGGTTCATTATTTTAACTTTTATTGTTAATTTAGTGTTTCTTTGAATACGTACTTAGACCCCATGCTATCAAATTGCTTCATTTGCCATATTCGTAGCCGAGCCTAGTAAATTACATATCGCATGTATCGCATTAGTCATATCGCATAGTTAGGAATCATACATATTTTCTAACTTTATCTCTTTTGGCTTGGAGTACTAGGTGAGCCTTTACTCGCTTTAACATATCGCATGTTGATGTTGCCATATTTAGTATGCTTGCCATAAGGCTAAATACTTAAATGATAAACTGTTTTGAATGCCTGTGGAAGAAGGATAGTTTCTTGGATTGGAATAAATTGAGTAGTGTTCATATGCGATCACTTTTTCAAGTGGTATATATTCAAAACAATTTTCAAAACAAACATGAATCGAGATGTTCCAATTCTTGCAATTTAGTCTGTACTTGTGTGTGTGCATCACATAGTAATGTTAGCCTAATAAATCGAAACAAGAGCATATAATGTAGATAAGATTCATATCATGATTAGTAAAAGCCGATTTTCGATCCGGCGAGCGGGGGTGCTCAATTCATGACCTTCCCCTTTCGTATATAAGTTCCCGAGCCGAGACAATCTTGGTGATGATGGACATGTGGCTTTTGACACGAGTAATGGGTTTCCTAAATTTTCCAAGTATATTTAGGTGACGACTTTGTATCTAGCAAAGTAGTCCATTTTTGGCATTTTTTATTCAAAATCGATTTTCCAAAAGATTTGTAGAATTGGGACTCTTTGGTGTTTATCTATTTCACATTGCACTTGTGAGATCAGATTTAGAACCGCGAAAGTTCAATACTGTAGGGCTTATTCATCTTCCGAAAAGGCGCACGAAAAGTCGAGCTACAGGTCGTCGGCCTTAAATCTCTTCTGTTGTAACATGATTGGGATTACTTAACCTCAGCTCAGTTTAAGAACTTCAAAGTTGGCGAGCAAAGTCAGTTCGGCAACTTGCTTCTTGGCGAACAAAATATGCTCGGTAAGGAACTTCAAAGTTGGCAAGCGAGGTCAACTTGGCAACTTGCTTCTTGGCGAGCAAAATCATCTCGGCAAGGAACTTCAACATTTGAAAGCAAAGTCAACTCGACAACTTGCTTCTTGGCGAGCAAAATCGGCTCAATAAGGAACTTCAACGTTGGTGAGCAAAGTTAGCTCGGCAACTTGTTTCTTGGTGAGCAAAATCAGCTCGACAAGGAACTCCAAAGTTAGCAAGCAAGTTCAGCTCAGCAAAGAAGTACGTTGGCGAGCACAGTCAACTTGACAACTTGCATCTTGGCAAGCAAAATCATCTCGGCAAGGAACTTCAAAGTTGGCGAGCAAAGTTAGCGCGACAACTTGCTTCTTAGCGAGCAAAATCAGCTCGGCAAGGAATTTCAACGTTGCCAAGCAAAATTAGCTTGACAACTTGCTTCTTGGCGAGAAAAATCAACTCAGCATGGAACTCCAAAGTTGGCAAACAAGGTAAGCTCGGTAACTTGTTTCTTGGTGAGCAAAATCAACTCGGCAAGGAATTTCAACGTTAGCGAGCAAAGTCAGCTTGGCAACTTGCTTCTTGGCAAGCAAAATCAGCTTGGCAAGGAACTTTAACATTGGCGAGCAAAGTCAGCTCGACAACTTGCTTCTTGGCGAACAAAATCATCTCGATAAGGAACTTCAAAGTTGACAAGTAAGTTTAGCTCAGTAACTTACTTCTTGGCGAGTAAAATCAGCTCGACAAGAAATATTACGTTGGCGAGCAAAGTCAGCTTGACAATTTGCTTCTTGGCAAGTAAAATCAGCTCGACAAAGAACTTCAAAGTTGGCAATCAAGGTTAGCTCGGCAACTTGTTTCTTGGCAAACAAAATCATCTCGACAAGGAACTTCAAAGTTAGTGAGCAAAGTCAGCTCGGCAACTTACTTCTTGGCGAGCAAAATCAGCTCGGCAAGGAACTTCAATGTTAGCAAACAAAGTCAGCTTGGCAACTTGCTTCTTGGAGAACAAAATCAGCTCGGCAAGGAACTCTAAAGTTGGCGAACAAGGTCAACTCGGCAACTTGCTTCTTGGTGGGAAAAATCAACTTGGCAAGGAATTTCAACGTTGGCGAGCAAAGTCAGCTCGACAACTTGCTTCTTGTCGAGCAAAATCAGCTCGATAAGGAATTTCAACATTAGAGAGCAAAGTCAGCTCGGCAACTTACTTCTTGATGAGCAAAATCAGCTCATCAAGGAACTTCAACGTTGGCGAGCAAAGTCAGCTCGGCAACTTGCTTCTTAGCGAGCAAAATCATCTCAGCAAGGAACTTCATAGTTGGTGAGTAAAGTCAGCTCGGTAACTTACTTCTTGGCGAGCAAAATCAGCTCGGCAAAAAAGTCTAAAGTTGATCAAAACCATCAACAAACCTCTTGTTGAGCAAAATCCAACCAGCAAAGAATTCTAAAGTTGAACAAAACCATCAACAAACCTCTTGCCGAGCAAAATCCGCTCAGTAAGAAATTTTAAAGTTGATCAAAACCATTAGCAAACCTCTTGTTGAGCAAAATTCGTCCGACCAGGAGTTCCAAAGTCGATCAAAACCATCAACAAATCTCTTACCGAGCAAAATCCACCCAGCAAAGAATTCCAAAGTTGATCAAAAACCATCAACAAACCTCTTGCGGAGAAAAATCCGCCCGCAAGGAATTCCAAAGTTGATTAAAAGCCATCAACAAACCTCTTGCTGAGCAAAATCAGCCCAGCAAGGAATTTTCATCTTTCCATTAAAATGATCGTCAGTTGCCTCTTGAACTACCCTGAATCTTCTTGGTGGGACGAAAATACAACAATTCTCAAGAAATGGTATACTTGTTTCATTACGTCAATAATAGAAAGGGTTACAAAAGTAAAACTAAGAGTAAAACTTCATATTGGCAGTATTCGGCGTTCCAAAAATAGATCAGTCATTTATATTCTGCGAGTTTTATGCCCCTTTCCTCGGCCTTCTTGCTAACGTTTTCCAAAACCGAACTCCCCAGATCTCTTCCATGGTTGTTTGCACGACCATTCTCTTGTCCAACTGCATTGACTTTTCCCACGATTCTTTTGTCCGCCACTACTGGATTTGTCTCCACAGTAGCCGCAACCATGTCATCTTCAACTTTGATGTGTTCATTAATCCTTCGCATCAACAGCTCCATTGTTATGAGTTGATTCATCATGAGCATATCCCTCAGCCCATATTCGACGCTTGTATTGGGTGATAGCCAACTTTGTGAGGCATTCATATATCTCATTGAATGTCTCTCAATGTTTGGCATTGTACGCCTTTAATGAGTCACCTATTTCCATCTTGATTCCCAAAAGGTGGTTGACTTCTTTAAGTATTTTGGTGTTGGTCTTGAATCGTGTCACAAATGCCTCCGCCAATTGCTTCCACCTTTCGATACTTTTCTCCGGAAACCTCTCGAACTATTTCAGGCCCAACTCACCCAAACTTGATAGGAAAATAAGGCACATAAGTGCGTCGTTTTGCCTATAACTAGCCATAACCTGCCAGAAGTGGCTTATATGCATGTATGGATCGGTTTTTTCGTCATAGAGCATAAACTTAGGCTGGTGGAAGCCCGCAGGGAACGGTGTGGTTTCTATCTCGAGGGAGAAAGAGGTGGCGCTCAGCCTCGCCAAGTCCCTATCCAATGGCACGTGCGCAACCAGGCATGGCGGCGATATTATGACTTCTTCGCTAGCGCGAACTTTGTTGGACAACCACTGCAACGCCGGCACCCTTTGCACCTCCTACCGGCGCGCTCTTTCTTCCAAGACGTCCTTCAAGTCCTTCGAACGAGCAGAGTAAGAGTATCTTGACGTTGTCGACGAACGTGAGAGACGGTAGCTGCTATCTCATGCTTATGACTTCTCCGCTAGCGGGTCAGAATCACCAACCCCATAGCTTCTGGTGATGAAAAGGGAAGGCAACCTCTGTTGGTTCTAGCTGCCTGAACAACGGGGTTGGGTGCGCTCACTATGGTTACCCACCCCAGTAACACCCTTCCCTTTGCCATTTTAAGGCCTCCATCTCTGCTGTCATCCTTTGAATAAGGGCATCTTGGTCTCTCAGTTTATGCTCCAAGCGTTGAGCGTACGACTCTCTTCGCCAGCGGTGCCCGTCTGGACTCTGCAAGTGGTCAGTGCTCCTTGCGCACTTGTCTTGCGTATCTCTGGGGGGCCATCTAGAAAAAGTCTATGGGCCCTCCATGGTCGAAATGGCAAAAGGGCCGTCTTTTCTCCGAACAGACTTTGGGGTGACGCCGCCAACGACGGACAGCGGAGTTTCGTCATTGTGTGCCATGAAAAAGTGATCGGAAAAGCTTGGAAGACAAGGTTTTGTCTATCAAAGTTTTCCACAAATGGCGCCAATTGTCCGGGAAGGAAATATCCGTCGCTCTCCATGCTCCTCGTGTCCAAGCCTTGAGTAATGTCGCTTAACTTGAGAACAGAAAGATGGTGAGCTACTCGGCGGCTGTGTGGACGGAAAATCCCTCCAACGATCAAGTTAGCACCCAAAGAAGAAAAAGAGAGAGAGAGAGAGAGAGAGAAGACAAAGGGGTAGGTAGCTCTGATAACCAGAAGTTCCAGACCTATTGTATGAAGGCGCCACACAGTTTAAATAGATTATGCGCACACCACTCTGCTCGTCCTTTTCTGGACGCATGTCTGTACTACCCTCTTTATTCCTTACACGTGAACGCGTCAATACTGCCAAACAACATTTGGCCAAACTGCCAAACAATATTGACGCTCAACTTTAATGGATTCCTCTCCTTACATTCCGATTGGGCCACGTAGTAAATCCTACGGAGCTACTTCCTGCATGGTGCTACAATCTGCCCATTAGAACCGCATTACTCTCGATCTACCAAAATTTGAGGCGTCTAGCCGACTTCTTCAGTCGTATCCATTCGTCCCTGCTAACCTTGCTCGATTTGGACCATCTCTTCACCTAGTTTGGCTAACAATCCACGCCAAACAACTAGCCCGGTCTAACTTCCAGACCTCAGGCTAACTTAGTCGAATGATCTAGCACCTTGGCCAGATTGCCCTCAGCTAAGCCAACTCGGTTACGTAATCCAACGGCAAGGCCCAAGCCACAACTAGCTCGGCCCGTTTGCTTGGCGCAAACTCCCGTCTCAATATTGAATGATGATTATGGGTAAAGTGTAATTTGCCCATATAGTTAATTGAAAGGGTATTTTCAACAAAGAAAGTCTGAATTGGAAAAAAATTATAAATGAGGGGGTTAAGTGTTACTATTTTTTGCATATGTGGTAAAAGTGTTATGGGACAACAATTGAAGGGGTAAAGTGTTTTAATTAAAAGAAAAATTATTACATGGAATGGAAATGCTCACATTAGAGGTGAAAGTCGAAAGTATATGCAGTAATGATGTTTGAGCATGAATGAGTTTGTAAAGACGTTGTTTAGCAAGTTGGGTTTTAGCTTTTTTTTCGGGCTAAAATCTGTAAAAAGACAAAATAAGCTAAAATAACTAATAAAACAAAATATCACATCAAACCCATAATCATTTCACTTTTTCTCTCACAAATATCACATCCAACTACAAAAAAATCTAACTATCTTCCCAAACACAAAAATTTTAACCTACAAAAATAGCTCAAAACCAAAATAGCCTACTAAAATAGCTAACTTCCCAAACGAGGCCAAAAAGTGTACGAGTTTGTAAAAAGTGAATGGTTGTCTAATTGGTTTGAGTTTCTTAAACCTTGGTTTGAGGAACACTCAACTCTAGCTAGATTTGCCTATAGATTTGTTTGGTTGAATTGTATATGGGAGTTCCATATTGAATTGTGTAGGGAGGTGTCCGGTGTGAGTAGTGATTAGAGAGGAAAAACTATGCTAATAGTCCAACAATGGTGAGGTTGAGTAGCTAAGTGAGGGTTAAACAAGTAGCTCGAGAAAAAATGAATGGCAGTGCACAAATTGCCAACATCTCTTCCAAATCCTCAATGATCCTCCTTTTAGACCTTGGGAAATGGGTCCTATTTATATGTTTTTCCTTGGTGCTAAGAGGACACCAAGTGGCCAAATAGAGAGAAGACATGTGTCTCCAAGGATCACATAGAATATTCTGCCTTAAGCCACCAGACTGAAGGTACCACCCGTTCCTCTACATGTACTGTGTAATATCTGTTTGACATAGATACCTTAGCAAGTGTAATTGCGGCGGGAGTATTTGGCGCTACAACTACCTTTTAAGCCTCAGCAAGTGCAGTTACGGCGGGAGTGTTTGCCGCTGCACTTGCCTTCTCAGCTTGAGCCCTAGCAAGTGCACTTGCAGCGGTAAATCTTGCTGCTACACTTGCCTTCTCAGTTCTATTTAGCCACTACATGCGTTCTCAAGACTTCATAGCTTGCTATCAACCATGTTTTCGTGTTCACCTCAGTGAAGCCTCAACCCTTAGCCACCTAACGACAAACCCCCCAGCTTTCTAGGGCGAAGGCTACAACCAAGTCTACTATCAGCCATGTTGTGCCTTAGTACCAAGCCTAAGGGGGCTTCCTTAGTCCTGTCTATGCGACTAAGACAGGTCCATGACCTGGGTAATGAAAAGGGAGTCCCTTACACTCGGGCTACCCTGCTTCTATCTTTAAGGGATCACCACAATATAATGGTATTTCTGAGCCTGCTATTGGCTCCAACCAGTAAGCCTTGGAGCTTGCTGTCAGTGCCAAGCTAGTGAGCTTCGAGGCCTATTATAAGCGTCGAGCTAGAAACGACTTATTTTTTTTTTTTTTGGGGGGGGGGGAGGGAGGGCTGCTATCTGTCCTAGGCCAATAATGCCTCAGAGCCTGCTATTAGCACCAAGTATTAGCCTCTACTTGTGGAGAGGAAACTTCTTCCAAAGGCTGCTACCACCTTGGGAGGGTGTCCCTCTGTAAGTTAGTTGTTGCGGTTATAGTTGCTGTGGTAGTCATTTCCCGCAGCAAGTTCAGATGGCAGAACCGACAATATTAGAGATGGTGGCGCCGACAAAATGCCTCTGCAACTTGACCGCTGCAAGTGTTGCCTCTGCAACTTAGTTGCTTCGATTTTCTCTTCCCCTCAGTAACTTCAGATGGCGGCAGAATCGACAGTATTAGGAATGGCGAAGCTGAGACAGAATACCTCCGCAACTTGATTGCTGCAAGTGTTGCCTTTGCAACTTAGTTGTTTCGGTTTCCTCTTTCCCTCAGCAACTTCAGATGGTGGCGGAACCGACAATATCAGGAATGGCGGTGGTAAGGCAAAGTGCCTCAGCAGCTTGACCGCTGCAAGTGTTGCCTCTGCAACTTCACTTAGACATTATCCTTCATGGAGTCTATTCAGACCTTTGGCTGGTCGGACTTGCTTCGGCCCACTGTTAACCCACTTCCCTTGGGCTTTAGCCCATGCTTCTTTAGTCATTTTTGGTCACCTAAAAGGGATGGCCTCAACACTTAGGCTCATATTTAATTTGGACCATAATTTCTGACCCTCTACAAATTGTATAGAGTGCAAAACACTTTTATGAAAATTAGAAAGTATGGAAAGAAGTAAATTTAATTTTGCTTTTGAATATTAATTTTCGATTTGTATGAAGCTGTACCAAATAAACATATTATTTTGGGCAAGATCAATCAATAGGAGGAAGTGGAGCTTAGGCGGAGCCCATATTTCAGGAGTCTGATGCACGTCCTCTTTCCCTAACCCAACCTACCACCACGTCCTAGCTGTGTGCTACACATTCAACATAGGCCATATGTGTTTGTAATCACGGGACTAGTTTTTTAGGCCAAGTTTGGCAACTCTTAAAAAATTCAAAAAGTCAAAAAGTCACTATCCTATTTAAGTCACATCATCTTATTTAAGTCACATCACCTCTCTAACACATCACTTCAAACCCAACCCAAACCCAATCCATATTTCATAAAAAGTCAAAAAGTGCACTTATTTAGTCTTCCCAAACTTAGCCTTAGTCTAATACAATTGGAGGTGAGAATCGCATCGTATTCATGTCGTATCATACTCACTCAAAATATGATACGAGTGACATGATTAATTCATCGATCTTGTTTAATATAAAACAAAAATTTCAGTGACAGGTTTCGAGTAAATTAAAAAACAACTCATATTTAAAAAAAACAACACACAAATAATTAAGAATTGACGAATTTGCATTTTATTATATGTAATGAGGAGAGAAATATTATTAGCTATAGATAAGTTTGTATTTATATAATAATTAAATTTAACTGATTAATCGTGCCAAATTCATATTATGCGATACTAACTTGACCTGTTTATTTTCCGTGTTATCATGTTGAAAATATTTATCTCTAAATAAAACAAACATTAATTCTTACCTCTTTGATATGCTAATTAAAAACATGACAGAAGTATTATCAGAAAATATTAATATCTTAATTATTTATGTTTTGAAACGCACGTTCCAAAATATTATGCATTTTTCTTTCTAAAATGATTCTAAAAATATTTTCTGATATAAACCTTAAAAACTTATCATAGGTGGAATGACAAATATGATATAATAAATTAAAGGGCAAATTACACAAATAGTCCCTACAGTTTGGGTCTTGTGTCACTTTGGTCCCTGACTTTTCAATTGTGACACATTTAACCTTGAATTTTGAATCTTGTTCCAAATAAGAACAATTGAATATATAATTAGATTTTTCAAGGGTAAAATTGTCAATTTGATAAAATATAAACTAATTTGACAAAAATAAATGTCAAACAAATGTTTTTAAATTTTTAAAAATTATTTCTACATACTAAAAATAAAATTATGTAAAATTGATAAATCTTTTAGACATTTATTTATTTATTTTTACCAAATTAATTTTTATTGTGTTTGGATAATGATCATGTAAAATTAGTTTTAAAAAATTAATCATGTAATTTTTATTAATTTTACATAATTTTATCATTGGTGGATAAAAATAATTTTAAAAAAATTAAAAATACTTTTATGATATTTATTTTTGTCAAATTAGTTTATATTTTATCAAATTAACGATTTTATCCTTGAAAAATCTAATAATATTTTCAATTGTCCTTGTTTGGAACAAGATTCAAAATTCAAGGTCAAATGTGTCACAATTGAGAAGTCATGGACTAAAGTGACACAAGTCCAAAACTATGAGGACTATTAGTGTAATTAACCCTAAATTAAAACCTAAAGAGAGTGGGGTTTTAGTATAACAAAAACATTTTTAAAAAAATAAAATTTTGCCATAATGCTCGTAAAAATGTGTTGTAACATGATTAATTTGAAAAAGAAAAACAACATATTACTAGATTTCCATTATTCATTTACTACAAAAAGAGCTCGTTCTCAAATAATAGTGTTAAGGATGTCAAAGAACCATGACAGGGTCAGCCTATTGAGGAACAAACTACCTGAATACTCAGTAGTCTCAGAAAGGCTCATCTGCTGGTTACAGGCTATATAAAGACATTTCAAACCTGGAAGAAAAGCATCAACAGTTTCATCTCCATAGAAGAGAATTCTTCATCGGGGCTAAAATGGCAAGTTCACGAGCTCTGTTCATCGCTTTGTTCATCTCTGCAATTGCATTTTATTTGGCATCTGTTGATGCCAACTTTCCCAAAAGCATGTACTTCAACTGGGGTGCTCACCATTCTTCAATGACAAACAATGGGAACGATCTTCAGCTGGTGTTGGATCAAACTTCAGGTAATCCTTGTCGGCTTTTCATTATTACTTTTGATGATCTGAAGTAAAAATGCTTTCATATTTGATAATTTTTTATTGCATATTTGCAAATTAGTAGTTTAGTAACAATGATCACATAAAATTTACACAGAAAATACTAGTGCTTGTAAAATAACATATTACTGTGACATTCAAGTTGTAAGTGTACATATTGTGTAAGGTAGCAATGCTGCACATTCATGTCACAAAAATTGACGGACCATACAGGTCCACTAAGTTCACGGAAAAAAAATTTGTTTGGCAAACTGTTTCCAAAACTGTTTTCAAGAAAATTTTCTGAAAACAACCCACTTCTGTTTCCGAAAAAGAAACAAGTTTTTTGTATTTTTCAGAAAATAAAAACCAAAAACACAACCAAATAGAGTGACTTATATAACCATATGATCAAATCTTGGGTGATACAGTCGAAGCCTCGTACCAATAAGAGGTCATACAAACCCTAGAAAAATCTCTCTTGATGCATTGCTGATGCCATCTACGAGAACGGCACAATAGAAGAAACACAAAATAAAAAAAAGAAAACAAAAAGTGAAGACACAGCCAAACATAGTCACTTATATCACCATATGATCAAGCTTGGGTGATATAGTCAAAGTCTCATACCAGTAAGAGGTCATACAAACCGTAGAAAAATCTCTCTCTTGTCTTGATGTGAAAAATGCACAATGGAAGTGACACAAGAGGCAAACTCTCAGGACATGAAATCTGATGAATGCTCATGGAATCCACAACATGAATCAAATTATCAGGAAGATTCAATCTATGATAACCAAAGATAGCTTGGAGAAGTCTAGAAATTGATCATTTTAGTAAAGGAACTATTTCCAACTAGGTATTTTGAATCTATAGATGTGTACAAGCTATTAATTCAAACTTGTCTTGGTACCTATCTAGCTCTAAACAGACTACTGCTCTGGCTTTGGTTTTCAGGTTCTGGTGTTCAAACAAAGAGACAATTTCTATTTGGAAGCATTGAAATGCTTATCAAGTTAGTACCTGGGAATTCTGCTGGAACTGTCACAGTATGTAAGTGCCAGAGTTCGGCTATCAACATATAGTGTCCTACAAAATATAGATATTTCCTTCTCAATTTCTTTCTAAAACACTTTGCAAGTGCCCGACATGATTGAAAAATCTGACCCTAATTTGAAAACTCTACTTTCTTAATTGCTCGCAGATGTCCTCTACTGGGAACTGGCACGATGAGAGAGACTTTGAGTTCTTAGGTAACGTTTCAGGACAACCTTACATTATCCACATGAATATCTTTACACAAGGAAAAGGGAGCAGACAACAGCAATTCCACCCCTGGTTTGACCCAACTGCTGATTTCCACAACTACACCATTCATTGGAACCCAACACAAATTCTGTACGTAACTATCCGTTTTTGTTTCCGAAAAATTCATATTTACCTCCCTATAGCGTCAGACGAAAATTGCTCTACAGAACTTGAAGATGTTACCAACTCAAACACCAATAATTCAACCTTTTAGATTTGGTAACAGAAATCACTTCAATAATTCAACCTTATAGTCTGTATCAGAAATCACTGTTCACCTTCCCAATGTAATTGTATATTTAACAACCTAGTCCATATAAATTTGCTAAACCTTGCATTCGTCGCCATGGTTACAGGTGGTATGTCGATAGCCTGTCTATTCGAGTATTCAGAAACTACGAGAATGAGGGGATTCCCTACCCAACCCAAACCAACAAGGGATGAGGGTGTACTCCAGCTTATGGAATGCTGATAACTGGGCAACAAGAGGTGGCCTTGTTAAGATCGACTGGAGCTGTGCACCCTTCATAGTCTGATACAACCAGTTTAAGGCAAGGGCTTGCAAGTGGAATGGGCCAGTTAGCATTAGTCAATGCGCCTCCCAAACCGCTGCTAACTGGTGGACGTCACCTGCATATAGTCAATTGAGCTACGCTAACCAGGGTCAGATGAAGTGGGTTAGAGATAACTACATGATCTATGACTACTGCAAAGATACTAACCGATTCAATGGTCAGATGCCACCTGAATGCTTTAAACCACAATACTCAAATGAGCATCAACAGTCAGAAGGATTAAACAAAGATGAGCATGGTCTTTGAGTTGAACAATTTTGAAACCTTATACACTATCCTACTTCAAGATTAGAACTGAAAATAAGCACTTCAATGTGTATTTCTGTTTCAATCATTTTTCACCATCTTTTTTTTTTTATTTTGGTGTGTTTCCCCTGCTTTTCAAGAATATTAAACATGTTTATTTGATACTTTTATTTCAATTAAATTATCAGTGTGTAAAGTATCTCAGGTTCTAGTCTTCACTGACTAGAAGCTAACAGTACTGAACAATTGCATGAAATAAAGCAGTTTTCAGTAATAGAATTTAATATTTATACAAGCATGTTGTATCTTTTTAGTGGAAACAACAACTTTTCATGCAGATCCATAATTATATAGAAAAACAGAACAATAAGATTAAAGTAACTGCATAATTAACAAATGTGCAGGCCAACATAAAATTACAGGCCAAATTACTAACATTTAAAAAATACCCTCATTTTTAAAATAGAAAAGGACATGACTTTCAGTTTTGGGTTTGAAAAACAAAAATGATTAAACCCATAAGTTCACCTGGCCTTATCAGAATCCATGTCTAATGGTTTTGAAAACTACCTAAGAGCACATTCACATAAATTGCACATAACCCCATTAGCTAACGACTAAGAGAATAATAATTTATTGCTATATTGTACCATGCAAATTGTTGTAGATAGAACTGTTAGCATATTATATTATTATTTGAGCTTTTTTGGTTTGTAATTATTCTATGCTCTCAGGGCTCGACTTGTAATTGTCTCATCTTGTAAACCCTAATCTTCATTTATAAATAGGGGATGATATTCTATCAAACCCTAAGCTGGTTAATCCCTACAAGCTTCATGGTGTCAGAGCAGGACCTCTAGGGTTTCGGCACCAGCGACACTCTGGGGTTCGAGTTCAAAACTTACCTGGGTTGGTCTGCGTCGATCTCTGCTTCCTCTACGTCCAAGGTTTTAAAAAGCGGTCGCAACCGTTACGTAACACCGTTACGTAACGGTTTTGGCGGTTACCGCCACCCGTTACGGCCGCTTTTGCAGTGTGATTGAGATTCACAGGTGTGTCGGCCGTAGCGGCTGCCATAGCGGTCGTAACGGTGCCGTAACGGCCTGTTATGCACCGTTACGTAACGGTTTCAAACTGTTTCTTTCAAAAAAACACACAAAAAAAAGTTGAAAATAGAGGAAGAGGGATAAAGAGAAGAGGGAAGATGAAGAACATGTTCTTGATTTGTTGAAACTGTAAGACCTATGCTATTCTATTCAGCTGCTATCACTAAACCATTTTGTTTGTGTGTGTGTATCTATCTATATATTGTTTGAAAATAATAATAATAATAATAATAAGTGTGGTCATTATCTATTTAGCTTGGTTAAAATATGTATATATATATATATATTTAGGCTCTTATTTATTCTCTTACTTTTGTCATTGTTTATCTTATATATAATAGTTAGTGATTGATTTTTTGTATAATATAAAGTTATTAATTATTAAAATAAAATGTAAACAACTCAGTTTATGATGATTTAAAAATATGAAATATGTTGGATCATACTTAAAAATTTACAAAAATTGATCAATATTTATTTTTAACCCAATAAATATGATCATGGAAAAAAAATATGCGTATCGGTAAGTTTTTTCAAATTGTGCGAAAAATAAAAAAATTCACAGTTCCGGTTACCGCAACCGTTACACTACGGCCTTCCCACAACCGCAACCGCGTCACCGCCACCGTTCTGGCAACCGCAACCGCTTTTCAGAACCTTGTCTACGTCACTCAGTCGCCTTCCTCTGTCGCCTTCGTCTCTCAGTTGACCTCCTCTGTCGATCGATCGATCTGCCTTCGTCGATCTCTGCTTCGTCTTTCTCACCTCATCGTTCTTCTCAGCTCGTTGGTCTGCATAGATCTCCGCTTCGTCTTCCTCACCTCGTCGTTCTTCTCAGCTTGTCGATCTCCTCAGCAGCTCATCGATCTCGATCTCCTTCATCTTCGTCGGTCTGCGTCGATCTCCTTCTATCTGGTATACTCTCATCTCTGTTTGGTATAACCTATGTCGTGTACCCGTATCTCATCCCACTATGTCGTGTATAAAACATATATAAAGATATAAATAAATACTAAAAAAAAACACAAAAAAAACACACAAAAAAAAAAAAGAAAATTTTATGGTTTCTTAATTTTGTTATGCCTTTATAGTGGTCATTGTGCCTATTCTTTTACCACCACCTTCCGGGTTTGTGATTGCCACTAGTTTTGTTGAGGGTTCGATAGTATTGTATCCATGGCAGATTCCACTAGTGTGTCCCCTACTTCTCAAACACCGAGGAGTGAGAGTCTCATTATACCTACTACCATGACTGAGAACCCCAACCCTAGTTTGAAAATCACCACCTCTTTATTTAATGGTCAGAACTACCTAATATGCTCTCAAAGTTTGACTATATTTTTGAAGAGCCGAGGGAAGATAGGGTATGTTGATGGCAGAATACAGGCACCTAGTACTACTGACTCGGATTATGACCAATGGGAGATTACTAACTCTTTGATTATGGGTTAGCTTATTCATTCGATGGTTCCTGAAATTTGTGAGGGCTACTTGTCTATGGAGACTACCCAGAATGTTTGGGATGCTGTGGCTGTCACCTATTCCCGCAAAGGGAATTTCTCACAGGCCTCTAAGTTGCGCCGCTCTATTGAGAGCTCACTTCATGGAGAGCAAACTGTTCTTCAGTATTTCACTTTCCTCACCAACGGCTGGAAACGCCTTGACCACCTGGAAGACTATAAGCCCGTTTGCCCTGCTGATTCTGTCGGATACAAGAAGTTCATCGCACGGGAATGGGTCTTTAAATTTCTGGCACGCCTAAATGTGGAGTATGATCCAATTAGGGGTCGAGTTCTAGGTATGGACACTCTTCTTTCACGTCAGGAGGCATTTGCCTATGTACAGAATGAGGAGAGTCGCCGTCTGCTATGATGTCCCCTGTCTCTACTGACCGCTCAGCATTACTGTCTACTCCTCGAGATGGCCTCAACCTGACTCCCATCCCTCCGTCTGCTGCTAAGGAGTCTGTATTCTGTGATTATTGCAAGAAGTCGCGGCATACTCGTGAGACGTGTTGGAAGCTTCATGAGACTCCATCCGGGGGTCGAGGTGATCGGTCTGGTTCTCGAGGAGGTCGGTCAGGCCAGTCTAGAGGACGTGGTTCCTATTCCTGGGCTCATCAGTCTAGTGCCGTTGATACACTGGATTCTAATTCTGCTTCTGTTGACCAAGCTTCTGATACTGAGCTGGAGGATGCTTTGCGCCAATTATTGGACCGCCGGTCTTCTACTGGTCTCAGTACAGCTTCCTCGTCCTTTGCCCGCTCAGGTAACTTAGCCTCTTCTCCTTGTGTTTTCCTGTGTCATAAGTCTTTGCCTTGGATTATTGATTCTGGTGCCTCCGATCATATGTCTGGCTCCTCTAATCTTTTCTCTATCTATAAACCCTCTTCAAGTCAGAACAATGTTAGGATTGCAGATGGTACTGTTTCTTCCATTTCTGGAAAAGGTTTAGTCCAAGTCACTCCTACCATACATCTATCTTCTGTTCTCCATGTTCCCAATTTTTCTGTTAATCTGTTATCCTTGAGTCGTCTTACCCAGGATTTGAATTGTAGTGTGACGTTTTTCCCTGATCATTGTCTTTTTCAGGACCTTGTCACAAGGAGGACAATTGGCAGTGGTAGTGCAGAAAATGGTCTCTATTTCCTGGATCAACCGGACAAACTTGTTTATTCTTCCACCACGTCTTCTACTACCCCCGCTGATTTATGGTTGTGGCATCGGCGTCTTGGGCATCCTTCCTTTTATTTACTTAAACATTTATTTCCATCTGGTTTCGCAAATCATCATGTGTCTGACTTTCTTTGTGAGTCTTGTCAACTTGGAAAACAACACAGAGCTTCTTTTGCTCCCAGTTTGAATAAAAGTTTAGTTCCTTTTTCATTAATACATTCTGATGTTTGGGGTCCCTCTCGTGTTATGTCTGTGAAAGGTCATCGATGGTTTGTTACATTTATTGATGATTTTTCTCGTGCTACTTGGGTGTATCTCATGAAAGATAAGAGTGAGATTTTCTCTGTGTTTCACAATTTTCATAAGATGATTTGTACTCAGTTTGGGGCCACTGTCAAACTATTTCGTTCTGATAATAGCGGGGAATACATAGATTCTGGGTTAGGACAATATTTCTCTTCTCATGGCATTATCTATCAGACCTCTTGCACCAATAGCCCTCAACAAAATGGGGTGGCGGAACGCAAGAATCGGCATCTTCTTGACATGGCTCGGTGCATGTGTTTTTCTATGAGTGTGCCTCGGCCCTATTGGGGTGACACTGTTCTCACCGCTGCCCATCTTATTAATCGTCTCCCTACCCAGGTCTTGCAAAAACAAGCTCCTCTTCACGTCCTCCTAGGTTCTCAGTCCTTGTTTTCTATTCCTCCCAAAATTTTTGGTTGTCTGTTTCATTCATAATCACTCTCCTTCTCGTGGTAAGTTGGACCCTCGCTCCCTCAAGTGTGTTTTCCTTGGTTACTCTCCTACTCAAAAGGGGTATAAATGTTACCACCCTTCTTCTCATAAGTAGTTTGTGTCCATGGATGTTACTTTCTTTGAGTCCCAGTCCTATTTCTTGTCCTCTCCGGTGTCACTGTCCTCATTTCCAGGGGAGCCTTGGTGTGAAGTGAGTCATGTGCTTCCTATGGTGGACCCAGTTGTTCTTGCACCACTTTCTTCTACTAGGACTATAGAACCCAATGTCACCAAGGATAAGGACAGGCATGTTTATGTCCGAGACATAGACAGACAACAAGTTAACTGGATACAAGGGACCATTTCTGTTCCTCCACTGCCATCTCCTGCTTCTGATGATTGTCTAGGTAACTTTGAATCTCTTGAGTCCATTGATCTTGATGTTCCTATTGCTAAGAGGAAGGGTGTGAGATCTTATACTCAACATCCTATCTCCCATTTTGTGTCCTACTCTCATTTGTCATCCTCATATAGAGCGTTTGAGTCCAAAATTTCCTCTGTTAGCATTCCTAACCATTTTCAGGATGCCCTTGCTATCTCTAAGTGGAAACTAGCCATGATTGAGGAAATAAAAGCACTTAGGAAGAATGGCACTTGGGAATTGACTGAGTTACCTACGGGCAAACGACCTGTGGAATGTAAATGGGTATATACTATGAAACACAAAGCAGATGGGTCCATTGAGTGTTACAAAGCAAGACTTGTGGCAAAAGGGTTTACTCAGACATATGGCATTGATTATCAGGAGACCTTCGCACCCGTGGCTAAGATGAATTCAGTCAGAGTACTTCTCTGTCTAGCGGCTAATCTAGATTGGCCGCTTTATCAGTTTGATGTCAAGAATGCCTTTCTCCATGGTGACCTCGAAGAAGAGGTATATATGGACATTCCTCCTGGTTTTGAGGATCATCATACTGAAGGCAAAGTATGCAAGCTTCGGAAGTCATTATATGGTCTTAAACCGTCTCCAAGGGCTTGATTTGAGAGATTCACTCAAGCTATGTTTAAATATGGCTTCAAACAGAGTCAGGCAGATCACACCTTGTTTGTGAAACATTTCTCACGTGGTAAGACTACAGCACTTATTGTTTATGTAGATGACATAGTTCTTACGGGCAATGATAGTGGGGAAATACTTCTGTTGAAGAAATATTTAGCTAGTGAGTTTGAAATCAAAGACTTGGGAAGCTTGAAGTATTTTCTAGGAATTGAAGTTGCTCGTTCTAAGGATGGGATATTTATCTCACAGAGAAAATATGTATTTGACCTGTTGAAGGAAACTTGGATGCTTGGCTGCAAGGCATGTGCCACTCCACTGGAACCCAATTAGAAATTAGGGGATGATGAAGGAGGAGAAGCTGTTGATAGGGGGAGCTATCAGCGATTAGTGGGTAAGCTCATTTACCTATCTCACTCCCGTCCTGATATTGCTGTTGCTGTCAGTGTGGTTAGTCAGTTTATGCATGCTCCTCATCAGATTCACTTTGAGGCTGTCCTGAGAATCTTGAGGTATTTGAAGTCTGCTCCTGGTAAGGGTCTTTATTTTTCAAAGTATGATCATCTTCGTGTGGAAGCCTATACAGATGCTGACTGGGCTGGATCAGTAACTGATAGGAGATCGACTTCAGGATATTGCACCTTTGTTGGAGGCAACCTAGTTACTTGGAGGAGTAAGAAACAGAATGTGGTTGCCAGGTCAAGTGCAGAAGCTGAGTTTAGAGCTATGGCACAAGGTGTGTGTCAACTTTTATGGATCAAGTTATTGTTGAGTGATCTAGGTATTGATCAAACGGACTCCATGCGATTATACTGTAATAATAAGGCCACCATCAACATCGCTCACAATCCAGTTCAACATGACAGGACAAAACATGTTGAGATTGATCGCCACTTCATTAAGGAGAAACTCACTAGTGGTACCATTTATACTCCTTTTGTCCAGTCTGATGAACAACTTGCTGACATTCTCATCAAGGGGGTTGGGAATAAACCATTTCATGACATATTAGGCAAGCTGAGCATGAGAGATATCTTTGCACCAGCTTGAGGGGGAGTGTTAGCATATTATATTATTATCTGAACTTTTTTGGTTTGTAATTATTCTATGCCCTCAGGGCTCGACTTGTAATTGTCTCATCTTGTAAACCCTAATCTTCATTTATAAATAGGGGATGATATTCTATCAAACCCTAAGCTGGTTAATCCCTACAAGCTTCAAGAACTCCGAACCAGCGCATTCTTTAATTTATCTGCACAATGAACTCAAACTTCTTACAATCACATTATATTCTTAATCTTTCCTCGTTTCTTTTATTGCAATATTAGCACACCCATTTTATCACATATTGGGATTGCCAAATGTTTTCTATTATAAATCACAACCAAGTTTATAGCCATCTAAAACTTTCTTTACACTACAACCTCACAATAATTGCATACATAAGACTCCTGACATTTGTAAGTTGAAAGAAACCACGAAGCATTCAAATACCTATATCACGTAAGAAATTGATGATTTATTAACTGCAGAAACATCATACCAATTAAAAGCTGAAAAGCAATTGACATGTGCTAGTCATATTTATGGCACTCATAAACTGCTCATTAGACAAACTACATAGGTCCTCAAATATTTCTCAACTTGCAAAGCATTCTCAGATTGGATGCAAAGAAATCGTCAAAAAATTAAATGCTCTCCATAAGGCTAGGCTAACAAAGAATAGCTTAGAATTGAATGACATTTTCTTTTCATAAGTTTACATTCAAAAGTGGAAAAACCTTCATCCAATTGAGCTTTTTTGAATTTGGGTGGTCATCCATACTCAGGAAGCAATAAGAAACATATAGCATTGGAAGTTTAATTTCATTATAAGAACAGCATATGAATAACGACACAACACCATAGAGTACTCTGCAACCAATTACACAACAATCATAAAACATAACATGCATAATTCCTTTTCTTTCTTTCTCTAAGAAACCACATAGCTAGTTCAAAACAACAGAGAAGAATATAATAAATTTAAAACTCAGTCCTCCTATGCTCAGTTTTCTCAGTAATCAAACAGAGTTAAAAACAAAAAGATGCAGATTTAAATAAAATTCTCAAAGAACATATAAGACAACCAAAAGAGAAATACTTGTCGAATATAGAATATCATATAAAAAGCTCTTTTTTCTTTCATCCTTTATCTCATTTCTCCAATTGATCAAACATACAACAGGCTAAAAAAGATCAAAATTTTATATCAGCTTCTTCACTTCATTAATCAGCAACCAAACAGTGTCAAAAAACCCAAAAAAGGAGCAGGATTCAATTGAATTACTCAAATTATTGTTACAAACAATAGGTATATCAATCAGTTAATACAATTATAAACACCAAACAAACATACAAAACAAAGCCAACCCCACATAAGATTCAACATCTCTTGTATTTTCTCCAGTTCTTTAAGCAACCCAATTGGATAGTTCTAAAGCAACACAATAGAGCATAAAAGATCAAAACTTTCATTCCCTTTCTTCTCTAGAACTAAAAATCACTGTGGCATAGCCCTTAGCTAATCACAAGATAGCAATGAGTAATGTACCAAAAAAGCTCAACATAAAATCCAAAATAAAAAATTTCCAAACCCATTATCCTCCTCAATTTCAGAGCAATCAAACAGAGCGTCTACAACACAGAAATGTACAAGGGTCTAATTAAATTTATCAAGCAAAATTTAGTAAAAATCATTGTTACAGAATGACAGACAAGCTTATTACATGATACAAACATAGACACCAAGAACAATGAGAAATGTACCAGACAAAGCCGACCCAACACGGGTCTCCTCACCCAAGAGCATCCCGAACACGGCGGTGGCGGCGAACGTCGTCGCATTGGTCACCGGAACGGCCAGCGAAATGGGGGTGTCGCTGAGAATGGCGAAGAAAGTAGCGGAGGCTGATAGATTCAGCAAGAAAGGGACCGAGTACTGCCAAATCAGGAGGAGATTCAACCACTTCTGGAGGGTGGAGAGGAATCTGTTGTGGGTCGTGTTTGGGGGAGGGGAATTTTTCAGGGTTTGATCCCAGATGAGTGTGCCGCGGCGCATCAAGGCGTTTGTTGCTCCCCAAACGAGGCCTACTGCGATCATCTTCTCTATGTCCCTTCCCACCATCTCTCACACCTCTCTCTCTCTCTCTCTCTCTCTCTCGTTGTTAGTTTGTGTTTGATATAATCTTCGCTTAGGCTTAGCAACTAGGGAAAATTTCACAACATTTAAAAACTAATTAGAAATATTTGATTATTTATAAATATTAATAATTAAAGATATAAGGTAACGTTTGGTAAAATTTTAAAATTATACTTTGAGAATAAAGTTATATTTTGAGTTTGTAAGTTTTGAAATTATGATTTCAGTGTAAAAAAATTTGTTTAGTTACGAGTTTTGAAAAAAAAATTGAATTGAGTTTGAAATTTTTAATGTAACACATGCTGTTTAATTTAAAAACTTACAACTCATAACCAAATACAAAATTCAAAATTCTATTCAAAACTCAAAAAATTAAAAAAAAAAATTGAAAATATTTTTTATTTAAAATATAAACATAATAGGTGTTAAAAAAAAAAAAAAAACAACAACAACAACAACAAAAAATGAACACTGTTCCAGTCAATCGACCGGACGTCCAGGAGGATAACCTGGTAGATATGTTTTTGCCAGTGAACGTGGAATCAATTTTTGAAAGTTGTATCCAAACACCACACTCAAATATAAGCATGGAATCATGTTTAAAACTCCACGGCAAACATAGCCTAAATTTTTTTAGGAATATTTGTAATTTCTCCCTGGAATTAATTTTGGGTAAATTACATTTTGCCCCCTTAAATTTTACCCATTTTTCACTTTGACCCTTTAAGTTTGATTTTTTTCACTTTAACCTTTCATATTTACAATCATTTTCACTTTACTTCTACACTAACTTCCATCCAAAAAAAAAAAAACCAGCTCCATGTCAATTTCTGTAACAACCCACATTCATGTCCTAATCATGCTTGTATGCATTTATATGTTTTTCCATGTTAAGTTGCTGTAACAACCCATACTCATGTTATAGTCATGTTCATGTTTATTTACATAGCTTTGTCTTGTTAAGTTTGCATTCATGAATCTTGTCTTGCTTTGTGTTTATGTGTTATGTCTGAGTGTTGCTTGCATGCCTTGTCCTTTCCCAGTTATGTTAAGCCTAGGTCATGTTACGCCTAGATCATTCTAAGCCGAGGTCATCTTTAGTCCAGAATTTATCTTGGAGCCCCTTTGTTTGACCTCCACCTTTGCCTCGACATATTGGCCGAGATGTGTATTATCTAGGCCGAGATGTTACCTTTGCACCCAAGTGATCTTGTCCTGGAGTGGTATGACCTAGACCGGGGTGTGGCACATCTAGGCCAAGGTGTGGCACAGCTTAGTCAAGGGTTGTCCTTCCTAGCCGAGGTCATTGTCACCTTAGTTGCCGAAGTCATGTTGTTAGCCGATGTCATCGTTTGCCGGAGTGCCTTACCGGGTAGCTTGTTAGATACACTTTGTCTTAGTCTTGTCTTGTCTTGTCAATCTATCACCTTTTTTAAGAGAGCCAACCAGCCGTTGCCACGTGTGCGAGCTGTGTGTTAAGTCAGCCGGCAGAGGGAGAAACCCATCATTTCTATATCTTTGTTTTGAAGAGGACAGAGAAGCTCTAAGAGAGAGAGAGAAGAGTTCTTGAGAGGAGGAAGATTTCCAAGTTTGACCCCTAGAGATCGAACCGTTAGATCCGCGTTCTAAGGACTTGGACCTTTGCCTTGACCCTGACGTCCCAAGAACTATGTGAGTGGTATTTTTAATAAAGCTATGTTATACGTTTTGATAAAAGTTTCGCTTTTCTTTGTTTTGAAAGTATTTGTTAAGCATGAATGATTTCCCCTATTTTGTGTAACAAGTATAAGTTCGTGTATCAAGTAATTAGCTTGTTTTGGACGACATCCTTAGAAAGTCCTTCCATGCTAGGGGACTCTAAGCCCATGTAGCATTATGTTCGGGAGATCTCTGCTATCGACGGTCTATGAACGGATAGCCCCCACCGACGGTCTATGAACGGATGGATTTGTCTAATCTGCTATCGACGGTCTATGAACAGATAGCCCCCACCAACGGTCTATGAACGGGTGGATTTGTTTTGTTTGGAATGTCATCACCCCATGTTTTGAATTGACGTATGTTAAGTATGTAAGTTTTGAAAGACCAAGTTTCGAATGATGTTTTATTTCAAGCCAAGCTAAGTCATGTTATGTATGGCTTTGACAAGGATATTATATGTACTGTTTTGAAAGGATCTCGGGTATCATTCATTTAACCCCTTTATTACTTATATCATTCACTGAGTATCCAAGCTCACCCTCCCTATGTATGTATGTAGGTAACAAACAAGAAGTCGGCTACACCGAGATGTGTGTTTTGCAAGATGTTTTGGATACATGTTATGTCGGCAATCCCGAAGATTTTGTTTCTTAACTTGTATTCCATGTATCTTGTTCATATCGGCTTGTGAAGCCCTTTTGTTAAGATGTAATATGTGTTTTTGGTACTTCAATTTATTTGTATTCAAGTTTTAAAACTACGTAAAGATGTATGTCATTCCATTTGACTTATGCACTGCTCTTATGGACCACTTGTATTTTAAATTATTGCTTCCGCACTTGTGAGCCCCATATATTTATACTCTGATTGTGTGTGAATTTTGAAAGTTGGCCTTCGGTAATCCCGGATTACTGGCCATCACGCCACCAAACTACTAGGGGCGGTTTGGGGTCGTGACAGAATGGTATCAGAGCACAAGTTCCTTATAGTACGTTATTCACACACTTTGAGTCCTAAAGAGCATATGATGTCCCTTAGAATGATGTTAGGATTGTATCATGTTGCTTGCTACTCGACAAGGTGTGCATCATCTCGGCATGAACATTGCTTACATCGGCATGATCATGTTCACTTGCATACATGTTCATTTGTTCATCTTGTTCTAAGTGTCACACCCTGCATACTCCTAGCATCATGAGAAGAGGTAGACCCCCAGTTGGTCGAGATTAGTCCGAAGACAGAATAGACAGATTAGAAAGATTGGTTGAAAGTTTGGCCGATGAGTTAAAGCAAGCAAGGCAGCAGAACACCGGTACCACCTCCACCCAGGCCGCGCAGACAGATGGCCGACATGTAGTTCCATCACCGCCAGTACCACAAGTGCCCCCGTAGCCATCTTTGTATGGAGATGACACATTGACCCTGATCAGAGAATTCAAGAAGATGAAGCCGCCGAAGTTCCACAGAGGTATAGAGCCGACGAAAGCAGAAGCATGGGTTCTTGAGATGGAGAAGTTGTTCGAGGTTTTTCCTAGCACTGACGCCTAGAAGGTGTCACTGGAAGCATTCACCTTGGAAGATGACGCTCGTAGATGATGGATGATGATCCAAGAAGGTAACCCAAACTTGACTTGGGCCAGATTTTTGGAGCTGTTCTATGATAAGCATTTCCCACTCAGTGTCCAAGATCGCAAGACTACAGAATTTCAGATGTTGACACAGGGTAGCAAAACGGTGACAGAGTATGATCATACTTTCACCGAGTTGGCAAGGTATGCACCTCACATGGTCGACAACGAATACAGAAAAGCTAGGAAGTTTGAGAGTGGACTCCGAGGGCCGATACAAGATCAGGTTAATTTACTCAACATGCCGACGTATGCTGGAGTATTAGATAAAGTCATCCTTGCAGAAACCAACCTGAACAGAAGTCAAAGTTCGGGGAAGAATCAAAAGAAGAGGCAGACCTATGACAATTGCGAAGAAGAAGCAGACCCGACTGATGCCGAGAAGGAGACAAAGGTGGACAGTCCTAACAGCGCAAATCAGGAAGGTGACGCCAGGCCGACATGTACAAGTTGCGGGAGGCGACATTTTGGAGTTTGTCATCGGGCATCTGGAGCATGTTTTGGATGCGGTGAGATGGGTCATTGCATTAAGGATTGTCCCAAGGTGAAAGCTAGAGATGGTAAGAAGAGATAGAACCCGACGTTCGGAAATTGTTTTGGGAACAAGGTAAGTGAAGTTTGGGGACCAAACTTCTTTATGGGGGGAATGATGTAACAACCCACATTCATGTCCTAATCATGCTTGCATGCATTTATATGTTTTGCCATGTTAAGTTGCTGTAACAACCCATACTCATGTTATAGTCATGTTCATGTTTATTTACATAGTTTTGTCTTGTTAAGTTTGCATTCATGAATCTTGTCTTGCTTTGTGTTTATGTGTTATGTCTAAGTGTTGTTTGCATGCCTTGTCCTTTCCCAGTTATGTTAAGCCTAGGTCATGTTACGCCTAGATCATTCTAAGCCGAGGTCATCTTTAGTCTAGAATTTATCTTGGAACCCCTTTGTTTGACCTCCACCTTTGCCTCGACATATTGGCCGAGATGTCACTATCTAGGCCGAGGTGTTCATCACCAAGGCTAAGATGTGTATTATCTAGGCCGAGATGTTACCTTTGCACCCAAGTGATCTTGTCCTGGAGTGGTATGACCTAGACCGAGGTGTGGCACATCTAGGCCAAGGTGTGGCACAGCTTAGTCAAGGGTTGTCCTTCCTAGCCGAGGTCATTGTCACCTTAGTTGCCGATGTCATCGCTTGCCGGAGTGCCTTACCGGGTAGCTTGTTAGATACACTTTGTCTTAGTCTTGTCTTGTCAATCTATCACCTTTTTGAAGAGAGCCAACCAGCCGTTGCCACGTGTCCGAGCTGTGTGTTAAGTCAACCAGCAGAGGGAAAAACCCATCATTTCTATATCTTTGTTTTGAAGAGGAGAGAGAAACTCTAAGAGAGGGAGAAGAGTTCTTGAGAGGAGGAAGATTTCCAAGCTTGACCCCTAGAGATCGAATCGTTAGATCCGCGTTCTAAGGACTTGGACCTTTGCCTTGACCCCGACGTCCCAAGAACTATGTGAGTGGTATTTTTAATAAAGCTATGTTATACGTTTTGATAAAGGCTTTGCTTTGCTTTGTTTTGAAAGTATTTGTTAAGCATGAATGATTTCCCCTATTTTGTGTAACAAGTATAAGTTCGTGTATCAAGTAATTATCTTTGTTTTGGACGACATCCTTAGAAAGTCCTTCCATGCTAGGGGACTCTAAGCCCATGTAGCATTATGTTCGGGAGATCTCTGCTATCGACGGTCTACGAACGGATAGCCCCCACCGACGGTCTATGAACGGGTGGATTTGTTTTGTTTGGAATGTCATCACCCCATGTTTTGAATTGACGTATGTTAAGTATGTAAGTTTTGAAAGACCAAGTTTCGAATGATGTTTTATTTCAAGCCAAGCTAAGTCATGTTATGTATGGTTTTGACAAGGATATTATATGTACTATTTTGAAAGGATCTCGGGTATCATTCATTTAACCCCTTTATTACTTATACCATTCACTGAGTATCCAAGCTCACCCTCCCTATGTATGTATGTAGGTAACAAGCAAGAAGTCGGCTACCCCGAGATGTGTGTTTTGCAAGATGTTTTGGATGCATGTTATGTCGGCAATCCTAAAGATTTTGTTTCTTGACTTGTATTCCATGTATCTTGTTCATGTCGGCTTGTGGAACCCTTTTGTTAAGATGTAATATGTATTTTTGGTACTTTAATTTATTTGTATTCAAGTTTTAAAATTACGTAAAGATGTATGTCATTCCATTTGACTTATGCACTGCTCTTATGGACCACTTGTATTTTAAATTATTGCTTCCGCACTGGTGAGCCCCATATATTTATACTCTGATTGTGTGTGAATTTTGAAAGTTGGCTTTCGGTAATCCCGGATTACTGGCCATCACGGCACCAAACTACTAGGAGCGGTTTGGGGTAGTGACAATTTCAAAGTTTAAAAGTTTCTCCTCTCATTTTGGACTCTTAAGTTTAAAATGTTTCCACGTTAACCCTTTAACTATATGATCTTTATTCAATTATACCAACTTTTGGAGGGAATTTTTCGACCAAAACTAAGGCCATCTTACTTATATAAGGTCAAATTCTGTAAACTTTTTTAAAAAATTCTAGTAATTTTTAAATTTTTAGATGCACTAAAAAATTAAATATTTGTGAATAATGTTTTAAAATAAATTCACTAAAAATACAAAAAATAAAAATTAGAAAGCAAAAAAATTAATTTTTTTTTATACTCTTTAGTGAGCTTTTTTTTTTTTTTTTAAGATTTATTCATAAACGTTATTACATTTCATCTAGATTAGATGCACCTAAAAAAAATAAAAAAACAAATTTAACCAAAAAAAGAAAAAAATTCACTAAATATGAAAAAATATATGTACAATAAAAATATACTGACTCAAACTTCTGTATTATTAATTTTGAAATAAAAATTTATGCTATATAATAAAATAAAATGTAACAACTTGAATGTAAAGTCAAAACCAATCATATCCATATTTAACCTGTTATGCAAATCATAAACACAATAAAGTATGATATTGTTTGTCTAAAGTGAAAGGAAAAAAAAAAAAGAAAAAAAAAAAGCTAAAGCTACCCAATTCCAAACAAAGAGTACCACACTATAAAGCATCGACACTCCAAAATCAATGTCGTAGCGGTGTCCCACACGAGAACACGGGGACACGCCGGGGACACGTACGGGATACGCCAGATGGCGTATCCCTGTAATTTAATATTTTTTTGTAGGAGACATGGCGAGAACACGCGTGTCCATATAGGGACACGGCGTGGGACACGACGTGGCTATTTATTCATTTATTTTTCTCTTTTGCCTCTCTTATTTAGTGCTTTTGTGAAGAATATTATTGGAAGTTGAATGTTTTTCCCTTCTCATCTTAGTTCCTGCTATCGTTTATTATGACTTTTTTGTGAATAGATAATCTATTAATTTGTTTAAATGTAGTGGTTATATTTATTGTATTAATGTTACTATGTTAGTGTTTGTTAATTTTGATTTAGGATGAACGTTGAAAAACCTAAGTGATTCGTGATTCAGACTAGATTAATTGCAACAATATCCAAACAATTAAAATAGACAATCTAAATCATCTAGCACATACAAAAGTGATTTAGATTGTTGCTTCAAAATCAATAAACCAACACAATAGATTTTTACATGGAAAAATCACAATTGGAGCACCTCCAATTGTGATTAAAAAACAAAGGGCTAAACGCCACTAATCAATCCACTATGAAAGAAAGAAAGAATACAAATTTACCAAACAAAATATCTAAACTCTGTCAATTTGTCTTCAACAATCTATAACTCTTTCACCGTAACCTTCGTCTCGAAATTGATCAGATTGATGTTGAATCCATAGCATCCATGTCGAATCAACGACTGCACACAGCTTTGAACTCCTTCGAATACTCCACACTTGAATCTCTAGATTCCACCGAAGAAGAACACTCTTGAAGTAGAACACTCAAACAATCAAACTCTTTGATGTATGCTTGTCAAACCATGTGAGTTTTAATACTCAATCAAACATCACAGAAAACTAGCAAAATACCTGAGAAGAAAACCCTAGAACCCTTAAACAAGATGTGGAAGCATTAACCCTAAAAACGAACTGAAATAGATATTTATAAAAAACAGGGATGCGATCCTCGATCGAGCGTAGGACTTGCCACTCAAGCGGTGTCACTAAAACACATGTGACAAAATAAGGTCTACGCTCAAGCACTGAAACTTACGTTCAACCGTAAAATCACACCTCTCAATATTTTTGCAGATAAGCCAAAGTACCGAGAAGGTGAAAACTCTGCTCGAGTGTAGCTTTTCCCGCTCGAGCGGGAAAGAACAAAACAAAGGAAAAATTTCAACTCAATTAAGCTAAGCTTGTTTGCAGAATTGGCAACAAATAGGGACCTAACAAATGTAATATGAATCTACATAGCACATAAAAATAAATAAAATAAAATTCGTCATGTCCCCCGCCATGTTCGTGTCCCTTTTTTTTGGAAATTTTCATGTCCCATGTCCGTGTTTTTGCTTCATAGGTACCAAGCCTCAAAATATATCCAAGTCTGAAAAAGATAAGTAAAAAAAAAAAAAACAAATCATGGCTGATTGGATCCAGGGCCCAACTGGCATTGTCCATTGACAATGTACATTCTTCTAACAGCAGGAGGTCTCAATGGTGGCTTGGGTTGTGTAGTCCTCATTGGTAACCCTGCTGTAAGTGCTCTAAATTTTGTAGGAGTTGGACCTCTAAATGATGCAGGAGCAAGATCTCTAACTGAAGCTGAAGTAAAGATTCTAACCGGAGAAGCTCCTCTCAATGGAGTTGGGCCTCTAATTGTTGCAGATCCTCTTATCGATGTAGAACCTCTGACAAGTGCATGCCTTCCAACTTCAGGTGATGATGATTGCATAAAACTTAATGGAGTTGAATTAATGTTAGAGCTGATTGAACTCTATTGTGAATTGCTTGTTTGCTGTTCACATTGTTGCTTCACATAAACCAATCGTTAAAAAATATTAAATCGTGTTAGAAAATATTGAACCATGTTAAAAAATATTCAAAATAAAGTATTATACCTTGTGTCTGGCTTTCCTTTTTCTACTTTGCCCATGTGCACTTGTTTCAGATTTGCATGTTCTCTTGTTGTGACCTGAGTTCCCACACTTCATGCATTTCAATGATATTTGGTACTTCCTCAACTTGGTAGGTTGCTTAGGTTGCTCATCTGGTTCTCTTATCCTAACCTTTTTTGGCCTTCCAGGCTTTCTAAAATACTTAAGTGGCTTAATTTTTGGAAGACCAGTTTTGACCCACATGTTTTGCCAATTCATTGGATATATAGTGTGGTTATATGCTCTCAAGTATGTATCCTTTCTATACCAATGATCCACAATAGCTTATGGTTCCTCATAACAATTCCATATCACTGCCACTGTATGCGCACATGGGATCCAGTCAAATCCCATTTCCTACATGAACAAATTTTAGCATCCAAATCAACCACAAATTGGTCCTCAAAAGTCCCTCTTACTTCAAACATTCTCTAACCAGCCAATGAAATAATGTAGGAGTTGGATTCAAGTTTGTTCTTCTCTAAAATCTTATGAATTTTAGGCCCAATATCATCATTCCACTTCATAGCCAATTCTCTCTTCATTCTCATCATTTCCATTAAATAAACTCTAATCCTCTCTAACATTGTGAAAATAGGCATTCCTCTAGCCTGAACTATTTTAGCATTAAAGGTCTCACAAGTTATTGCATAACATGTCACACTTAGTCAATGTCCTAAAGTGTGACCTGCACCACTACATTGGTGGCTTCCTAGCCACCTACTTAAAAGCCTCCTCATCATAATCTTGAAGCTCTTCTATAAGAGCTTGAAACCTATCCATGTGACTTGCCTTTGCTATATCCCATATCCTATCTTTAAGTGCCTTACCAGTATGACCAACACCTTTGAAGTTGTTGTGCAAATGCCTGAAACAATGCCTATGTTCCGCACTTGGTAGTAACTCTGTAATCACAACCTCTAAACCCTGCATAAAACACAAAAAGAAATCTCAAAATCTATTATGTCAAAGTGTGTTATGTAAATAAAACAAGTACAAAACTTACCTTTTGATTGTCTGTAATTAAGGTCCACTTTTGTTGCTCTATTATACCAACATCTTGGATCAAATTCTAAATAAACCACTTCCAGCTACTGGTGTACTCAACCTCAACCATGGCATATGCAATAGGAAAATTTTGGTTATTGGTATCAATGCCAATAGCTGTGAGCAATTGGCCCCCATGTGGCCTATTCAAGTGACACCCATCAAATCCTATTAAAGGTCTACATCCCTCCATGAATCCCCTGTTGCATGCTTCAAAACAAATATAAATTTTGTCGAACATATCATATTCCCCACCTTAAATTAAAGGCTCTAAGTCTACAAAGATTGTAGTGCCTGGGTTACTTCTCTTCACTTTTTCACAATAGTCCCATATTTTACAAAATTGATCTGACACATCCCCATTGATCCTTCTAAGTGCCTTGGCCTTTGCTCTATAAACCTGACTAGAAGACACGTTACAATTATAGTCAAACTTCATTTTCTCTATGAAAGATTGCATTGACTAGTTTGGATTAATTGTGAAAAATCTAAAAACCCCCTAGATATTAATTTGTGATTATATATCAATTTTAAGCAGTAAATAACAATTCCAATCAAACAATCAAGACAAATCAACACAATGATTTTAACGTGGAAAAACCACAATTGGAGTGCCTCCAAATGTGACAAAAAACCACGGAGCAAAAGACACAAAACAAACCATTAAGAAGACAAAAAGAATTAAACAAGTGCACTCTCAATTACCTACCGAATCCATGCCCGAATTGAACCGACCCTTATATGCCTCTTCCATCACGGTCTTCACCTTGGAATTGTCTTACCCAACGTTAAATCTACAACGTCGATGTCGAATCCACGACAATGAGCCACTCCAGAATCCACCAAAGCTTCAGGCCCAAATTCCATGGAATCCACTGAAAAACAACTCTCTCTTTTTGTATTGAATAAATAAAACAAACAAACCCTTTGATATCCACTCAATTCATGATTAATCTCTCATAGATATTAAAGGAAAACAAGAAAAGAAGCTCCAGATAAAAACCCTAATACCCAAGAACAAGATCTGGAAGTCGTGCCCTAAAATCGGACTGAAACACATATTTATAGAAACACAGATCCACGATCTTCGCTCGAGCGCAAGAATGGCCACTCGAGCAGACTGACGCTCGAGCATAAGAAGTTCTGCTTGAGCTAAAAAACACAACTTCCAGTACTTTTGCAAACAGTTCAAACTTCTGGAACCAAAGATTCTCTACTCGAGCGCACAAATGGCCGCTCGATCGGGCAAACAACTTTGACTGCAATTTTGCTTTGCTTCGGGGGTGCTGCCCCTCGACCCCGCCGGGGCGCTGCCCTCTAGACCCCCGCAAGCTGACCAGACAGCTCGATCCTTGACATAATCAATGAAGTGGCAAACATGAAAGAATAAACATCACAAACTTCTCTACAAGGCACAATTCGAGTTGGATTCACGTCTAAAACTCATAGCCTCATTGAAATAAAAGAACGAATAAAATTACAACTAAAAAGAGTTTTGTCAAACAGGATTGCCAAGAATAAAAACCTGACAAATTGTCAACTCCTCTTTAAAAATCGCTACCAACCACCTAGCATTCACACTTCTATTGGTGAATATCCTTCCACATGTGTGGTTAGACATATAAGACTTCACTTGCATTGTATTCTCTTCATTTAAGGATGCAAAAATCATCCACTTACATTCTTTATTTTGACACTTGGCCTTTACCCTATCTCCTTCATTCGTTAATATTTTAATATTCCTTCATTGAATAATTGCATGTTATCTGATAACGTCTCTAAATTGTGTTACAGACCTAAAAAGCAAGCCTTAGCTTGAAATCAGGATCCTCTATTCTTGACTTTAGTTTGAAAACAGGAAACTTAGGCTTTTTAACTGTCTTTCCAACTTCATTAGATGACTCATCTAGGCTTTCAAAGCCATTTACTGAGTCATAATCATCAGATGAGGAACCCACAACATGTTCTGGTGCATTTTCTAGTACAACTACTTTGTCTTGGTTAGTGGCATTGTTTAGCTCCACTCCATTCCACATCCTTGTCCATATTCAAGTGAAATAAGACATCATAATCACTCAAGGTATATTCAAATTTAGAGAATTCATCATACACACTGTTTTTATCATCCTCTTCATAATTAAGGCCCCTTTCATCACTAGTGTTATGCCCTTTTTCATTTTTATCCACATGTTCAATCTCTACACTAGATGAGGCTATTTCACTTTCTAGTATAGAGGCTTGAGTTGGACAAACCATAAAGACCTTAACTACTCTATTTTTTATTCCATTCACCATTTGTAATACCAATTCATCACTGCATAAGAATACTAGGCCATTTTCCAATGACATGTCAGGACTTTTTTCAATAGAATGACACATAGTCACTGTAGCCTACCATGTTAGCACATGCATCCATTTCAATAAGTGAAATGTTGTGACCATGATAGTAATTCATGTAGCTTACTGGGCCACCCACATACACTTTCCTACCTACTTCCCTAAATTATCCTCCATAATGAACCAACATTGTAAAATAAAAAGAATTAGGATATGCAATTACATATAAACAAAGAAAATCATGTTAAGGGGACTACAAGACAAACATAATGGGGACCACTTTTGAAAAAAAGTGCTACAGAACTACAAACATAAGCAAAACAATAACACAATCTAACAATATTTGTCAGATTATAGGGACCCATTACATAAAAAACTGCAACAAATAGTTACCAAACAAATTTCTCATTAAAAAAAAGGGCAAACTTCACTTTACCCCCCTATGGTTTGGGCCAGGTGCAGATTACCCCCTTATAATTGTAAATGATACAAAAAGATTTCAACTATTGTTATCAATTTTTGTATAACCACAATACTTGAAACTAGTCCACAGCACAGTACTTTCACATTTGAATAAGGCAACAGCCCTTGGATGACCAAAAAAACTCCAGCATGTCACTCTTCTATGTGGTAACAACCACTCGAATCATTACTTTTTGAACTCCATCCAAACTACTTCAACAACAACCATTATGTCATTTTACCTCTAACCTATTTCAAACTAAATAAACAACGAAGCAAATCAACAACAAAAGCACATGAAAACCACAACCAAGACCAAAAGGCTATTGTAAAAAACAAGCATGATGGAAGCTTCTACGCTTTACTGCTGTCTAAGATCTCAAAAAAGACCACTGTCAAAAAGTTTCTTCTACAAAAATTAACTAAACTAGCTTCACTGTAGTCCAATAAATTGACTATATAGTGCAATTGAGGATCCTTGAGAATCTTTAATTGAAGGACAAAACATGGACTCCTACATCAAAAAAGAAAATAACAAATGAAAACAAACGAAAGTTATGCAATCTTGACATGAATAATATAAATTGTATAAAATTTAACAATTGAACTTCAACATAACTCATTTTCACATATAACAAATGGGTGAATAAAAGATGGTTCCAAGCTTGAGGTGTTTCTGGGATCATCCATGACATAGAATTGGGCATCTTGACATCCTAGGGATGGTGAGGACTTGCATCCATGTCCTTATCTTAGAATAGAGGCACTTGAAAAGGCATATTATCCTATATCATGTAAATTTACATAAAATCAATAAAAAGTATATGACTAAGAAAGAAAAATATTTATAAACCCAAAATAATCTTCAACCTGTAGTGTACAATTCGTAACAGACGGCTAAGAGGTTGATTGTGATTCCATTTTGTGTCTACTTTTCTTTACTTTAGGTTGTAATTTAACCCAACTCTTAGCCATTTTTTAACCCACCCTTCCCCAAACCCTCATTTTTCTTTAACCCCTTTGTTTTAAGGACATGTGGGTTATGAGGTTGATTTTCTTCTGCAACCTTTTCACTTGATTCTTTGAGCATCATTTTCTTGTTCATTCACACTAGCTTGTTTGCTTAAGATATCATCAATCTTTTTTTCCATTTCAATAGAATTTTTCATAAGCATGCTTGTATTTCCTTTACTTTCAGCTGCACAACAACCCTACTTAAGCAAAATCGGGCACAACATTCTATAATGAGCATTCATATCCAAATAGGCCACAACTTGTTTAGCTACACACCTATTATTTTCTTGCACCAATCCATATATTGCTCTTTTTGCCCATGTCTTCAACAAGTAAGATTCTGGTATCTCTTTCATGTTTATCATGTCAAGGCCTTTCAAAGCATGGGAACAAAAAAATTCCACATCTCTCAAACAATCTACAAGTGCATGACACTTAAGGGCCTTGTAAGTTGGCTTTCACTTCACAAACTATAGGCTCATCAAGTATCTTGACCATATAGTCATGTGAAAGGTTACTTTCATCTTGTTTCCAAGCAAATACACACAAGCTTTTCAAATATTCTTGTTTAAATAGTTCAAAAATCTAGTTTGTGTAAAAATCTCCTGCTTTAATCAACATGGGAACCAGCAATCCAATTCTTGGAAAACTTTTGACGAGAAGCATATTCACATTTCAACTATAATTAATGATTTGGAAGGATGTGGGCAATAATTCATGATTATGGATAGAATTATGTCTATTATTGAGGATTATTGTTGTTAATGATGAAAATCAGTCTCTAATTAATGAAAAAGAGAAAACCCCCAATTTTCTACAAACATTAGTTTTGAAACTTGTTAAATAAAGAGGGGTTTTGCTCAATTGATTTTTAAACCATGAAATTGGGTGTGTTTATTTGACTTTGAGGTTAAAGTATGAATTATTGGATTGTTGTGACTTGAAATCATCCTAGGGGAAATTGAAAACTTTAAATTCATGCATCATATACATTACTTAATTTTTCTTGTGATATTAATGTGTATGAATAGTTGGAAGATTTAAAAGGGGGTTTTGCCCAATTGGCCTCTAGAACCTAAAATTAAGTTTATTTACTTGACTTTGATGTTGAAAAGTTAGACTTTGAGATTTTTACACCAAAATTGGAGATGATGATGGTTATGAATTGAAGAATCTTCTCATTGTTGACATGTGAACTATTGAATTGCTGTGCAATGAAATTATTATAGGGAAATTGAGATTTGGAAACTTCATGCATCATAAACATTTAAAATTTAATATGATTTGTTAGATTCAACAGTAATTTGGTTGAATCTATTCATTGTTGTAATAACTCCTCCAACCCCACTCCTTTATTATTATCATTATTGTTATTATTATTATTCATTCATTCATTCATTCATTCAATTGTTGTAATAATCTCCTTCTCTCTCTTTCTCTCACGTCCCCCTTTCTTATTCATTTGAATTGTTATAATAACTTCCAACCCCATGTCTTTCTATTCCTTTTATTTCTACACTTGCCATATATGTTGATAAGCGTCATTTTTTTATTTATCATATCCATGACTTGCATCCATTTTTTTTTCATGCATTAAAATTCGCCTAATTTGCATATGTGGATTTTTATCAATTCTTATGTGTTTTTGTGTGTTAACTCGTGCCTTGAGATGATTCATGTATCAAATGTTACTAGTCGAATCTTTAGTTGCATTTTGTGTGTATGTATTGCATTAGGTATTTGCATATAGGATCATGCATATGTATATAGCATGTTATTTTTTTAGCTTGCCCAGGAGGAGTACTAGGTGAGCATTTACAGTCTTAGTATCCCAATTGTGTATGTTATTTTGCCATGTTTAGCATCTCACCATGCGGTTAAGTACTTAAATGATATACCTCCTTGAATGCTAGTGGATGAAGGTTGTGTTGCTTGGGTTAGAATGATATTGATTGTTGTGCATGTGGGCTCAATTTCATTTTGAGTTGTACATTTATTCAAAATCCTTTCACAATGAATGAAATCAAAGCATATCAAAATGAGCAACATGATCTATAATTGCATGCCTCACATAGTAATGGTAGCGTTATTAATAACCGAAACACGAGTATATAATGTTTATAAAACTCATATCATGGTTTAATAGAAGCTGATCTTTTGATCGGGTGAGCAGATGTGCTTAATTTATGACCTTCCCCCATCATACCTAAGGTTCCGAATCGAGGCATTTCTGGTTATGACGAACAGTGGCCTTTGGCACGAGTTACGAGTTTTTTAGTTTTTTCAAAAATATTAGGTCAACTCTGAGATCTGATGGTGTAGTTTATTTCTAGCATATTTTGCAATCAATGGATTTTCTATAAAAGTTGTCAGATTTGGACTCTCATTTTCTGTTTCACATTGCATTAGTGAGACTAGATTAGAAGATCGGAAGTCTGAACTGTTGGGCGCGCTTGGTAACCCCAAAAATTTCCCACAACCGGTCAAAATGAGGTGTGTACAATTGCCCCTCTTTGACAAAGTTTGGTACATCATTTCATGATGTGAGTGAATGTCAAAGTTCGAATACTATCCTTTTGACAAAGTCATAAGACTTGGGAAAACAAACAAAATGAAAAACCCGAGGGTTGCCTTCGAATCCCTTTGTAAGAAATCAAACTAGCGTAGTTCAGGGGCAAGATGCAAATGTTATGCTCGAAATGCAATTGAAAGTTGGACTTACACCTGTAACAGCGCCCGGGGAGGGGCCTCGCGCTACAGTTCGGACTCTCGATTTGTGTCACGGTTCTAAATCTGAACCAAAGAGTCCAAATCTGGCAAATCGTTTTGAGAAACAGATTTTTGAAAAAGTAGTGCCAAACATGGACTGCTTTGCCAGATACAGATTCGCCACCTAAATATTTTAAAATGGGGGAATTTAGGAAACCCTGACTCGGTGCCGAAGGCCACATGTCCGTCATCACCGGAGTTGTCTCGGCTCGGGAGCTTGGGTACGATCGGGGAAGGTCAGCTATGAGCACCCCCTTTCGCCCGGTCCGAAGACCGGCCTCTACTAACCGTGATATCTGATTTTGAAAACTTTATGTGTTCTTATCCCGGTTATTAGCCTAGAATTACTATGTTATGCGCACAGCAAACAAGTATAGACTAGATTGCCTAATTTGGAAATAAACATTGCATATCCGTTTGGTTTGAAAATGCTTTGGAATTTGCTACTCGCAAGTAGGCTAAAATACGGATTTCAACGAGTTTTTCCAACTCAAACAATCCGGCCTTCACCCACAGGCATTCAAAACAGTTTAACACATAAGCATCTAGCCACATGTTAAGCATGCTGTTATGGCAACATTCACACTCATGCGATATGCTAAAGCAAAAATACTTACATCGTACTCCGTGCCAAAACAGTAAACTAGTTAGCAAACATGTATGTCCTAGTTCATGTTAAAAGTGGCTAATGCATCACATGCAAAATGTCGCTAAGATAGGCTCGGCTATCCTAAACATGTCATGTGAAAATGCACAATTATCACGTATTCAGTTTGAAAATTGAAGTATTGATGCAATTAGCGTGATGTACCGAGCCTAATGCATGTAATACAAATGCATGGATGCACACATGCATAGCATAAGGTATGCTAAATTAGACGTGACCTAATACTAACCATCAAAGCAGGTAAGTAAAAGGGAAGAAAGAAGTGGGGATTGGAAGACATTCACACACCCACACACACTTATTACAGATTTGCCCTCGCTCGGAGGGACCAAATAAATATTACAAATTAACTAACTACGCAAGCTAATTAATATTACAAATTAACTAATTTAATTAACAAATTAAATTAAATTAATTAAAGCAGGAAAGCGTCTCGGGAAACGCGCCACCATGCGCAAGCTGCCTCTGTTTTCCTCCCTTTCCTCCTCTGGAGGTTGTCAAAACCTCAGGACTACATCCTTGGACAGAGGGGATCACCACCGGCTAGATGAAACTTCCACCGGCAGTGTGGTATGGCCATCGGCACAAAATAGGGCCTGTCGGCAGAGAAAAATGTGCCGGTCGGCACATTACACTGCCGGTCGGCAGAGTATTTCTGCAGAACCTGCAACTCACAGCGACAAAGGGCAAAACAAGGCATGGCAGCATATTTCAAGGCATGTATGCACCAACCATGTCTCTTATCATTGTAATGACTCAAAGGGACATGTGCCTCGATTCTCGGACCACCAATCACGCATTTCCATGCATGATGGCCCAAAGAACCGAGTATGCATCTTTGATTTCAAATGTATGCACACCAATCAAACAAATAAGGCCCAATTCCTATCACCAATTCAAGGAACAAGGCATGCATGCGAAATGCAATGCAACCTAGGCATACAAGCTAGGAGTGCAACATGGCATGGCAATCAACTCATGCAAGCATACAAGCATGCATAGAGCAATGCAAATGGATGGCAAAGATGGACTTAAACATGAATTAGGCGACTCTAAAATAGGCCTAAAACAGTAGCCAAAAGTGCTAAAGAGTGAGAGCTAAATGGCATGCACACACACATGCTCATAAGGACCAACACTTAAGCATGAATCAAACAACATTCAAGCACACTTGAAAGAAGGAAACATGGACAAATTAGCATGCAACATGAGCCTTAAAATCATGTTGTAAAATGATGCCAAATCAAATTATAAATCAAGTCAAGCATGCAACAAAAAGTCCAAGTGTTCAAGGCAAGTTGATAAGGCATTGAACTACACTTATCATGACCAAACATGGCATGCATTAAACAACTAAAAATAGATTTTTAGCTCATAACAAGGCCAAAGGACTCCTTAGATAGCATCTAAGTGGCCCAAATTCAAAGGCATGCAAAGGCACCAAAACATGGAACATTGCAAAACATGCTTTCAAAGCATTAAAGAGACATGCGAGGCAATCAAACAAGCATGGAAATGGGACTGAAATGACATATAGAATGATCCCAAATCACCAAAACAATGCAAAGATGGCATGCTACACATGCACATACTCAAGGCCAACAAGCCCAAATGCAAAGGAGCCTTATAATGCATGCTAAAATCGACCCAAACGACTATGGACAGATCTAAAACATGGCAAAATAAGCATATAACCTTCACAAATACAAGCCTAAAACATGCTCCAACAAAGGCTAACAACCTAGAACATGTTAAGGCACAAATAAGGCATTACATGGCAACTATGCTAAACATGCATAAGGTTCCAAAACCAACTTGAAATCATGTTATATCATGGATATATAAGCATGAAAAACAAACCAAACATGCTCAACACACACTCAAGCATAGGCTTCTTTAAGAGGCCAAAATGTGCCCTTTTCAAGGACAACAAGGAGAGGGGGTGGCCCTCTCCTTCTTGGGACTTCAAAGCATCATCTTTACCACTGAAATCCCTCAAGATTTCAGTGGTGAAGAGACCTCAACACCAAAATCCCGGAGCTAGCACAAAATGGCTCAAAATGAGGCCTTTTGGGGCTTAAGGGTGGTCAACACCCCTCAAACAACAAAACACTCTTAATAAACAATAAAGAGGGCTTAAAAATAGAACTTTTTTATGTTATACAATAATCACAAAAACAGCTCTAAGATAGGTATAAAATTGATGCAAGAATGGGGAATAAAGGTGTAAGTTTCTTACCCTTGTAGTCCTCTTCAACAAGGATGCTCCAATGGCCTCCTTTGGCTCCAAATCAGTCAAGAAGCTCAAGAACAACCCCTTAGAACTCTAATCTTAAGAGGAAGGTGAAACACTAGGTGTTTGTGTGCAATAGTAAGGCACAAAACACCTAGTGTGCAAAATGGGAGGGAAAGAGAGATAGATTGAGTGTATCTAACCCTAACCCTAGAAAACCAGAGCTCTCCTCTGTCTTTTTTTCTCAAAAATGTCTAAGCCTCTCTCTCTCTAAGCCTTAGAGAGAGCCCTCTCTATAAGCCTCTTGTAAAGCTTATTCAACAAGCTTTGCAAGAGGGAGATCCCTCCATACACGTGTATGGAGGGGAGAAAAAGTTATACAGCTGTCCTAAAATATCTGCAAAAGCAGATGAACAGCAATCGGCCGGCAAAAAATGCCATCTTGGCCAAACAAAGTGCCGACCGGCACAAAAAAGTGCTGACCGGCAACAAATAGTGCCGACCGGCAAACTATTTTGCCGGTGGCAGCAAAAACCAGCCGGTGGCCTCTAGCCACTGCCGGTGATGGGTGGGGATGGTCTACAAGCCCTACCCTGCCCTTCCAAGGCAAAACACAAGTGTTCGGTGCAAAACCGGACACTGAACGGTCAAGTTCGGAGATTCTGAGGTAGGGCGCGAGAGCCAAAACCTCCGGGAACTCCAAACAAACACAAACAAGGATAATCACCGAGTGTTCAAGCGGTGACGTCCGAGTCTTGAGGACGGTCAAAAATGGGGTGTCTACAGTTGCCCCTCTTTGACAGAACTCGAAAGTCATAACAATGACGGGAGTGAATGTCAAAGCCTAGAGACGACCCATTTTTGACAAGGCCGAAGACTTAGACAAACATGCAATACAAATAAGATATGCGCCCGAAGGCAGGGGCAAAATGCACGACAATGCACAGAGCCGAGCATAACTTATGATCATGCAAAGAAAGCTGTAATGAAGCAAACATGCAACAATTTTAAGCTAGCATACCAAACTACACTACAATGCAGAAAGGATGTAAGAGAATTATGGAATTCTCAATACGTCTCACTCGGGAGATACAATACCTGCGCGGCTCGTCTGGTTGCACCAGCTTCAAATGAACCGTACATACAATATCGTGCCTGAAAAAGAAAACAAACTTAACAGGTACAATATTGTTAGCAACATGCATGACAATGCAAAATGGATGAAAAACGAAATGCAATATATACAAAACAATGTATAAACAATGCAAATGAAGATGCAATGTAATTGAAACAATGCAAGCTACATGCAAAGCATTTGGATCGTGATCCAATCACGAGCGGTTCGAAACCACACCTATGTCAAATAGATTGATGGAGGTAACAAGTCTGTCTACCATAGAACGGTCAACTGAACTATGAGTATTGTAGACAGACGCAAGAACAAGTATTGGGTGGAATGACACAAGTGGGGAAACAACCCGCTGGAGAAAGGACTACGATCCTAATGCCGGATGCAAAAATTACACTACAATGTAATGGGTGGATATGGCACGCAGGCCAAACCAAATCTTGCCTAGGAAAGGCATGCATACATACAAGCCATGTGTAACACAGAAAAGGTGCCGCAACCCTCAACCAACATATCAACGTGGAATCGGCGCGATACACATACAGAACTGTGTTCTAACATGAAAAGTAAGGGCACATACCAGACCAAGCTCAACATGGAAAGGTGCAAGCCAAAGGCGGAAGGTGATGCAATGAATGCATGCAATCTACAATGCAATATTTACAAATATGCAATGGAATGGATACAATGGATATGGCATACAAGCCAAACCAAATCTTGCCTAGGAAAGGCATGCACACATACGAGCCATGTGTAACACAGAAAAGGTGCCGCAACCCTCAACCAACATATCAACGCGGAATCGGCGCGATACACAAGAACTGTGTTCTAACATGAAAAGTAAGGACACATACCAGACCAAGCTCAACCTGGAAAGGCGCAAGCCAAAGGCGGAAGGTGATGCAATGAATGCATGCAAACTACAATGCAAATGCAAGACAATGCAAATATGCAATGACTATGATTGCAACTTTCCCTATCTTACCAACAGGGTGATATACTAGGTTGGTTCAGTATCCAGAACTGAGGCGTAGACATGCCGCCTCAACCTATGGGGCTTCCATACAGATTTCAAGCCGAGGGTAAACCTCTGGGTATTTAAACCAGACTTTAGTCTCGGAACTCCCGAACCTTTGCGTTCTAGGCATAAGCCGTTCGAACTCTAGTTTCCACCGTCCCCGTTGGTCTTCTAGGAACTCATCGCAAGCACAGACAGGTGGCTTTACTAGACCACCGAAAGTCGTTCGGGCACGACAAACACCGAAGGAATTGCACCTTCAGAGGATTTAAGGTCTCCTAGACCGGGATGCAAAATGTATGCATGACAATGCATGTTTTGTTGTTTTTTTTTGAAATGCAAATGATGTATGAAATGCATGTTGCATGAGATGCGCGACAACACGCGGCTTAAGATATGTACAAAGCAATAGTGTGCACACCAATGCAATAAAGGTCTTGCACCTTCCAAGGATTTAAGGTCTCCTAGACCGTACGTGTTTAAGGTCTCGCCAGACCACGCGCGTTTAAGGTCTCGCCAGACCAGGGGTATTTACAAGACGCGTGACAATGCGCTGAAGGTTTCGCACCTCCAAAGGATTTAAGGTCTCCTAGACCGTGCGTGTTTAAGGTCTCGCCAGACCGTGCGTGTTTAAGGTCTCGCCAGACCATGCGTGTTTAAGGTCTCGCCAGACCGGGGGGGTATTTACAAGACGCGTGACAATGCGCTGAAGGTTTCACACCTCCAAAGGATTTAAGGTCTCCTAGACCGTGCGTGTTTAAGGTCTCGCCAGACCGTGCGTGTTTAAGGTCTCGCCAGACCATGCGTGTTTAAGGTCTCGCCAGACCGGCGGTATTGCACGACGGTATGATGCGCAAAATAGCGCAATGCGTTAGGCAACGCGAGTGCACAAGACAGTGCGATGGAATGCATGCAAAATGCAATGAGATGCGCAAAACAGCGCGAACAATTTTGAAATGCACAGAACAGTGCGATGCGCAGAACAGTGCGAGGTTTGAAATGCACAAGACAGTGCAATGCGCAGAACAGCACGAACAATACAATGCACTAACAAGTGCAATGCGCAGAACAGCGCGAACAAAATACAATGCACTAACAAGTGCAAGTAAGGTGCGCAAGATAGCGCGAACAAAATACAATGCACTAACAAGTGCAAGTAAGGTGTGCAAGATAGCGCGAACAAAATACAATGCACTAACAAGTGCAAGTAAGGTGCGCAAGATAGCGCGAACAAAATACAATGCACTAACAAGTGCAAGTAAGGTGCGCAAGATAGCGCGAACAAAATACAATGCACTAACAAGTGCAATGCCAAGTGTGACGTGCATGCCACACGGAGTGTAAATGGGCTTAAATGCGCAACAACGCACGTATTCCGGAATGCATGACAATGCATGGAATGGAAATGCAATGATGATGCATGAGAAATGTGCACGACAATGCAAAGGGGTGCGTGTTGCAACGCATGTAACACGTGCATAACAATGCAAATGTGTGGCGCGTGACAGCGCGATGTAATGCACCGAAGTAGTGTGATGAGTTCGTGCAACACACATGGGGCAACTTTTGAATTCAAAAGGATACAAAAAGGGTACACCTTGCACGAATTCGAGTGCCACGCACTGGAGACACGGCCCGAAGTCAAAACGGAGGCCGGTTGAACATCGGAGATGCACTTTCTTGCACTTTCTTGAGCTATGAAGACCACAAACTTCTCATATGGCCTAACCAAGGCTGTGGGAACCCCACCGGCAGTAATGGGAGGCCACCGGCTGGACATCGGCACAAAAATAATTCTATCGGCACAAAAAAGTGCCGGCCGGCACAAAACATTGCCGACCGGCAAACAGTTGCTGAATCGGGGCAGTTTTGTCTTTTCACTTCGGGCATTATAAAATAGGGCTTCAAACCCTATTTCTTCACTTCTCCACCGCCGAAAATTCTTGCCCTCTCTCTCTAGAGTGCTTCTGTCTCATTTTTCGCCCGTTTCTTCGCGTTCTACGCCCGTTTCGTCGTCGGATTCGCGTTTCTCTTCGCGTTTCGGACACTTTCCACCGATCACATTCTCGTTTCGGCGCCTCGTTCGGCGTTCTCGCCTTCTCGGGGTTTGTTCCCCTCACTTTCCTCTTCATTTCCGTGTCCTTTCACATTCCGGCCTTCCCGGCCATTTCCGACCCTCTCGGGAGTTGACTTTTCAGTTGACTCTTCGTATTCCGGCTCGGTTTTCCTTTTCCGGCCATTTTCACACCACTCTCTACATGGCGGACGACATTCCACGTGTCGGGACTCCCCCGGACCACGAGATGGACCCCGGGGTCGAGCTCTTACCACTGAGCGAGCGCCCGTTCGACCCGGCGACCTACCGGCCGGCGATTCACGTTCTGCCCCCAGACGGCCTGCGTCAGTTCCGGAGTTTCGAGAGGTACGCGGCCCCTAAGCTACTGCTGCGTGAGCCTACCTCCCACCTTTCATTCGGCACTCCCGAGGTAACTCTTCATCTTCTGCTTTACTTTCTGCAATGTAGGATACAAAACTGCCATAGTTAGCTGTATTCTTTAATTGCTGAAACCTGATATGCCGTAGACCGTAGTTGACTGTAAACATACATACAACTGATATCTGCTTGAGACTGACACATGCACACACACTGCACTAGTCCTGAATCACCCAAACACACGGCACACACTGTATTCTACTGCACACACACTGGTACCCAGTATTTGTCTGAATCTGTTCGATTTGCACACATGCCACATCTGTTCTGAAACGCCCAAACACGCTGACACAGCACACGTATTTTTCTATAAGCACACCGGCACCCGGTATCTGCCTGAATCTGACAAACTTGCATACATGCCATATCTGTCTTTTCAAAATCGCATTTTGAATGTTGTCCTGCAATTGTTGTTTTCTGTTTGCAGGAGGGTTCCCATACCATTCGCGGGTATGGGAATACTGGTGCGCGGGAGTGGTATGACGAGCTCCCTGATGCGGTCCAGCGCATCGTGGACCGAGCGGGCTTCGGCACCTTCTGCCGAGGGCTCTCTAGGTTGTCCACCTGCAGACCTCTTCTTGCTGCTCTGGCGGAGAGGTGGTGGGACACCACCGATTCTTTCCACTTTTCTGCCGCAGGGGATATGACGATGACCCCTTATGACTTCTCGATGCTCACAGGCATCGGGGTAGGGGGTTATCCGATCCCCTTCGACATAGCGATGGATGAGTGGACCGCCGCTCAGGTTCATTTACTGGGGGAGGCCCCTCCGCTAGCTCGCCCAGGCTTCGTCCGCTATTCCTGGTTCGAGGCACAGTTCAGGGTCCTGCCCGCATTGGGGGAGGAGACTCAGATGACCGAGGAGGACGTGGAGAGATATGCTCGGGGCTTCCTCATGTTCCTTTTCGGGACTACTATCTTCGCCGACCGGGCGAACACCGTGCCTCTCTGCCTTCTCAGTGCACTGGTGGACGTCCGAGATATTCTGCACTTCGATTGGGGCGGCGCTGCTCTGGCCACCTTGTACGGATATATGAGCTCGGCTTCTCGCGGCAGCGGCCAGCTGCTCGGAGGTTACTGGCGAGCTTGGGAGGTACATTTCTTCTCCACTTTTCATTTCTGTCTCGTACTTTCTGTACTCTGTATACTGCACACACTGTAGTCTGCGTTACACTCACTGTATACTGTACACACGGCACACACATACATTCTGTTTTACACTGACTGTACACTGCTCACACTGTACACTGCACACAATACACTGCACAACACACGGCTCTGCCATTTCTGCTTTATTCTGTATACCCTGCTTTATCTGAAGGTCATACTGACATCTGTTTTGCAGTTGTGGGTTTATGCCTACTTCCCTAGGCTTGCACCTGTACCAGTTGCGGAGCCTCCTCCGGCTGTTCCTTTCTCGAGTCGCTTTGACGGGGGATGCACCCGGCGACCTCGGGAGACATTCGGCTTCTTCCGCCGATACTTCGACACCATCACCCCCACAGAGGTATGCTTTACTTTCAGTTCGTTTAGCTTCGCTTTCCCACTGCATGTTTCAATAACAGTAGATAACAAACTGTCTGTTACTTTCAGATCACATGGCGGCCATGGGCTTCCTTGCCGTCGGCGATGCGGGGTCGGTTCCCTGGTGCTGAGGAGACCTCGCGTTTCCGGATTCTGCTAGAGGGCCCGGTCTGTCGGGCTTGGTACCTAGGGGAGCGTTTTCTACGCCAGACCCGCGGGTTACCTGAGCAGATAGTCCCGGCTCACCCTCCTGCAGAGATGAGGGAGACCGAGGGGCTGACCCCTGAGCAGCTGGATGATTACTCCATCGGCTGGGAGGAGGCCGGCTTTCGAGGCACCGGCGACTATCAGGAGTACGTGCGGACGTACCTGATGCGACCTTTGAGCGGTCGTCGAGCAGAGGGGGCCAGGCCTGTAGCATCGGCGGCTGGGGCCGGAGCAGGAGCAGGGGCTGGATCTTCGAGGAGGGCCCGAGTCCGTGGCAGGGGCGGAGCGCGGGGAGGACGAGGAGCTGGCTGGCCTGCCCTGCCTGCTGTACTGACTTTCCAGGGGCAGGGTGGGGCGACCTATCAGATCCCCTTCGCCCCTCCACCAGCTGGGCATGAGTTCACTGACATCCCCGACCTTCCGCCGGTATGTATCACTGCACTTCGTACAGTTATCTCACTTCAGTTTACTGATATTCCACAGAATACTAATGCATCTGATACCTTTGCAGGCTTCTCCTGAGTACACCCGTCAGTCGTTGGCGATGAATGCCTCGATGATGGGGATGCTCCAGCGGACATTTGACCTTCTGGCTGTCTACAGCATACCGGTATGTCCTTCTGACACTGGCCTCAAACCATTCATACACTGCTTCGCATAATCTGATTCACGGCACAACACCTGATACACTGATCTCACTGTATCTGAGCACTGCATACACTGCATTCTGCACTAAACTCTGTACTGACAAACTGCTCACGGCATTCATACACTGTATCCATACACTGCATTCTGCACTGATAAACTGTCTACAGTATACTGATGCATTTCACTTTTTGTGTGCTTTTTCAGCCTCCCTTCCAGATTCCCATGGCAGGAGGTGCTCCAGCCAGACCTTCTGTCCCTGCCCGGGGGAGAGATGAGGAGGGCAGGATATTTCCCCGCACTAGGGGTGGGCGTACTCACGTCGGGAGCAGCTCGCGGGCTCCAGTCCCGGACGATGACGACGACGAGGAGTCAGAGGCGGAGGCAGGGTCGTCGGAGGAGGAGACCGCAGACGGTTCTAGCTCGGGCTCTGATGACGACGCTGTTGATGCTCCTGGACCTTCGTCCAGGAAGAGGGCCAGGACGGACTGACGGCCCTTGGAGTGATCGACACAGATGCAGATTTTTGTTATCTTTTCTTTCTTTCCTTGTACTTTTCTTTTTGGTTGGTAGATAGATTACCTTGTACTGCCACAGGCAGGTTTTGTTTCCAAAGCTTGTACATTTGAAAAAGATAATGAAATGAAACGAAACGAACTTTTTATCTGAAAAAGTGTTTACATTTACACATTTCATGCATTGCATCGCATCTCATCATGTTACACCTCAATGTAAATGGAATTGATTGGTTGTCTGAAAATTGAACACTTGCACTGTAATAATCAGATAACTTAAACAGCTAACAACCGAAACAACCCAAGCAACCCACTGCCTGATTCTTAGACACACAGCCCTTACTCTGTTGGGGATTGATCTGCATACAGCCCAAAACACAGCATTCAGTTCATTCTGCACACTGCAATTCTCAAACAAGACAGCCCAATCTAATCAGGACGGACCTCAAAGATGGAACCGGTTGGAGTCGGAACACGTTCCAATGTAGAGAATGGCACAGCATTCTGAGCATAAGCGATTTTTGAAATCGAATGAGGGTTTTTCAAACCGGGATATCGAGCCTACCACTGAACAGAGCGGAAAGGACTCAAATATAGGTACACGACCTAAACACAACGAGACACGCTCGGGAAAGACTAAAAACAAAAGACGAGACCGTCAAATGAAAGAGACACGACACACAGACGCGTAACCAAAGATGGGGGACCTCGGACCACGAGGAGCCAGTTCAATCTGGGTATTGTTTCCCACCCCTTCTTATTTGTGATTCTCACATCACTCAATTCTCAAGCTCGGATTTTCTCTCGAAACCCTTTTCCTCGCTTTTCTCTCAACTTACACCTCTCTATTCTTCATTCTCTCATTTTTCATCCCTCCCCGGGGTGATTGATGGATAAATGGAAAGGTGCGGGTTTATGCTCGACACCGTTAGCTCACGGCTATTCTTCGGGCAGGCAGAGTGCTCTTCTGGCAAGTACGTCGATGACGGGGGAGAGACAGAACGCCTGGCTCAACTGTGCCCCTAGTTCATCATTTTAACCATTTTTTCGTTTTTGCTTTCTACTAAAACGGTTTTGATCGAAATGAGAGTCGGATTAACGTACTTGTTCGACTTTTGTTTTGAAAAGCATGCAAGTCAGGCAGCAAGCACTGAAAATTTTCCTTTTAGGTCCAAGACAATGGTCCGGTTTTGGAAAATGAAATAGTTTTCGAGAAAATAGTCAACCTCAGTAAAAATTTTCAAAAACTATTTTTTAAACAGCTGATGCTCAACAAGCATGGAACTTACTCTTCGAGATGCGCGACCTCGGATCGGAGGCAATGGAAAATTGCCCCTGGTTTAAAGGAGGGTGGGAGGCAACGGAAAGTTGCCCCTAGTTTGAAAGGCGGCTCACAGCGGCTCGTGGCAACGGAAAGTTGCCCCTTGTTTGGGATGGTGCCGCAGCAATTCACAGACAGTCTTCATTGGCGGTGGTCGAGCTCTTAGACACAGCGATGACGAAGACGGTCACAACACATATATGGACACAGTCACCTTGAAGGGTGTTGGCCACTGGACTTTGGAACGAAATTGAAACCATTGCATGGACTGAGACGCTTATGAAAGCGTTGGGGGCTGGACTTCATGATGAAGTTGCCTACGTATCCCAAACATGGGAATCAAGCCTTACGTAGTTCCGGTTAAGGTCCACTCGGGTATTTTAACCTTCACTTTGTTTGGCTCTTATTTTTGCCAAGGCGCCCAATGCGGGTTTTCGACCTTGCGAGCTTCTTTTCATTTTCTATTTCTTCTTCATTTCTTTTGCATTTTTCTTTTTCTTTTCTTTTTTTTGTATTTTTCTCTTGCTCTAACTTTTGCCTGGGTCGCCCTTCTGGGTTTTCGGCCCAGCGAGCCTCTCAAAGGGTAAAAGTGTAGCAAGTCCATGCCAAATGGTTCCTGAACTGGAAGCCTCTCCGTGTCTAAGAGAACGGCTGTTGCACTGATTTGCGGAGAACCCATCAGGGTTACTCTACGAGCTTCTTCCGGCGAGATCTACTCCTTCTGATTCGGCCTTGATGCTTCTTGATCGAAGGCTACCTCAAAACTGGCCACACGGGCCTTTCATGGCGTTTGTCCGTTGAACTTTTTGAACAGTCTGAATGGGTTCAAAGTCGGAGCGGGTTGAATCTTGAGGCTGAGAGCGATCCTAAGCTGCGCGATCTCAAGAACGATTCCACACAGGTCTTCACAAGGCCGCGTAAAATATTTGTTTTTGAAAGTTTTTAAGAAAGCGACGAATCGCTCGTGCCGAAGATAGTGTGGAACCAATCTGGATCAGGCCAGGGTCCTTCTCAGTACTCACGCCGACAAGCATGATTTCATTCATAAAAAGGCTTAGCACGCCTCTCTTTCTCTCAAAGTGATCAAAATTTTGCAAAACCCGAGGAATTCCTTCCTCTTCGTTTTCATCACCGCAGTGTTCAAAAGTTTGTTTTTCTTGAAAAAATTTAGGTTAATGCAATGAGTTTGGGCACACAGGAGAGCAGGTGAGATGTACTGTCAGCCCATTCAAATTCTCCGGTCCTCATGCTGAAAGCAAGCATGAAGGTTGAGATAGCAACAGCTGTTTCAATCGGCTCTGTTGGTGCAACTGGCCCCTCGGCAGAAACAGACTCAAAACAAAAAAAAAAAAAAAAAAAAAAAAAACAGATAATAATTACAAAACAAAATGGTGTTCGGGACAACAACCCCAGAATCACCTGGTATTATATACAACGGGGACTGACTCGATACAACAAGACAGACCTTTAAGCAAAAAAGACTGACTCAAGACAAAGAGACAGACTCAAAACAAAAGACTGACTCGATATCCAAGCCAGGATTTACAAAACTCGGTTTCACCGATGCTCAAAAATGCGTGCCAGACGCTTCATCCAAAAACGTACCAAATGTTGCCCGCAGGCGGTTCACTTTACATACTCGCAGTATCTGAGCCCTCGAAATCCAACAACTGAGTGGTGACGGGCTTGCCTGAGGTAGGTGGTAGGATAACCTTGTTATCAATCAAATCCTGCACTTCATGACGAAGGCGGGAACATCCATCGGTACTGTGACCGGACTGCTGATGGTACGCGCAGTATAAGGTAGCATCATGGGTGGTGGGGAGATTCTTCGGGAGTGGCCGGGGCTCCAAAGGCTTAAGATGCCTATTCTTCGCCAATATCAGCAATGCTCTAGACAAAGGCATGTGGAGGTCGTGAAAGACCCTGCGCCCTCGGGGCAGGTACTTTGCAGTTTGAGGATTCTTGCCAGATGCGCTGGCGAAAGGATCAGCTGGCGCTGCCTTGGCTTTTTGAACCTTCCCCGGTGCAGGGTTGGGAACTACTGGAATTGTCTGGGCATGACGGGGCCCATCCCGGTTTTCTGTCTGGCTTGAACTGCCTTTGATTGGAGCGGGGAAAGCATCATCTACAGCTTTGGTCACTATTGCGGATGTTTGTTGCTTGTTCATCCCTCTGGCCTTCAGAGCCTCGACTGCCCACAGCAGTTGTTCAATAGGGTCGGCATCTACCTTTGCCTTGTCCTTTCCTTTGGCCTCAGCCTGATCGAGGGTCGGGGTTAGTGCTGACATATCGTGGCTATAGCCAGAAGCCATCTCTGGCTGGCTGAGCTCTATCACAATCCGCCCCAGTAGCGGGGGCTCCTGTGGTACAAAATTCCCGGCATACGGTGCCGCTGGTGGTGAAGCCGACATTCCATAGGCGAGGTCTGCCACAGACCTTTGGAGATCGCCTATCATCCCCATCAATTCGAAGGTGGTGGGCTCACGAGCCTGGTATAACTGGGGAGCCCAAACCGGGTGCACAACGGGCGACCTGGGCGGATATGACATACTGATGCTGGCTTCATTCTGCGGAGTGGTTCCCTGCTCCGGTGCGGCTGTCATAACCACAATTTCTTCTGAACTTTGTGTCGCCATAAATCTTGCCTCAGCAAAGGGGAGACACTGGCTGTTCTGTATCAACTCTGCAACTCGCTGGACTGAAAGAAAAACAGACAGCACTTCAGCCCAAACTGATCAAACACGGGTGTAGCCGAACAACTGTTCCCTACTGCTGATCACTGTTCCCAGATTTCTGTTCCCCAAAATACTGAATCTGATACCCGCGGATACCTGATTCTCAAATTCTGATACCAATGCCCTTAGGCCTGATGCCCCAAACTTGCAAACTGGTATGTACATTCCTGTAGAGATACACTCTAAAAGCACATAGCAAGTAAGAGAGAGCCAAAACACCCCTATGTTGGGGTAGGGTTTCCCTGTCCTATTTTGTCAGGAACTAGGATTTCACTACGCACGCAGCGGTTTCAAACAACCTATAATCGGGTAAGCAACCTGTCCTAGCTTGGAATGGTCACTATGGATTCCGAATATGCACTAGGTCGAATGGTCAAAAAAGGGTGCCCCGGTAAAACCGGGGTTTGTGTTCCCACACTGTCAGAGCCCATAGCCGGTCAGCCTTATGGACATGCCTTGACAAGACAAGCCTCCGGCAAACCGTTCAGGAATGGCAGATGGCAAACACTGTGTTCCTAGGCGCACCAATGCACATGCAATGCAAAAAAACACATAAATGAGATCAAAAACAGGATATCACGAGTTCGAGTCAAACTCTCTAAAAGTCCCCAGCAGAGTCGCCAGAAACTGTAACAGCGCCCGGGGAGGGGCCTCGCGCTACAGTTCGGACTCTCGATTTGTGTCACGGTTCTAAATCTGAACCAAAGAGTCCAAATCTGGCAAATCGTTTTGAGAAACAGATTTTTGAAAAAGTAGTGCCAAACATGGACTGCTTTGCCAGATACAGATTCGCCACCTAAATATTTTAAAATGGGGGAATTTAGGAAACCCTGACTCGGTGCCGAAGGCCACATGTCCGTCATCACCGGAGTTGTCTCGGCTCGGGAGCTTGGGTACGATCGGGGAAGGTCAGCTATGAGCACCCCCTTTCGCCCGGTCCGAAGACCGGCCTCTACTAACCGTGATATCTGATTTTGAAAACTTTATGTGTTCTTATCCCGGTTATTAGCCTAGAATTACTATGTTATGCGCACAGCAAACAAGTATAGACTAGATTGCCTAATTTGGAAATAAACATTGCATATCCGTTTGGTTTGAAAATGCTTTGGAATTTGCTACTCGCAAGTAGGCTAAAATACGGATTTCAACGAGTTTTTCCAACTCAAACAATCCGGCCTTCACCCACAGGCATTCAAAACAGTTTAACACATAAGCATCTAGCCACATGTTAAGCATGCTGTTATGGCAACATTCACACTCATGCGATATGCTAAAGCAAAAATACTTACATCGTACTCCGTGCCAAAACAGTAAACTAGTTAGCAAACATGTATGTCCTAGTTCATGTTAAAAGTGGCTAATGCATCACATGCAAAATGTCGCTAAGATAGGCTCGGCTATCCTAAACATGTCATGTGAAAATGCACAATTATCACGTATTCAGTTTGAAAATTGAAGTATTGATGCAATTAGCGTGATGTACCGAGCCTAATGCATGTAATACAAATGCATGGATGCACACATGCATAGCATAAGGTATGCTAAATTAGACGTGACCTAATACTAACCATCAAAGCAGGTAAGTAAAAGGGAAGAAAGAAGTGGGGATTGGAAGACATTCACACACCCACACACACTTATTACAGATTTGCCCTCGCTCGGAGGGACCAAATAAATATTACAAATTAACTAACTACGCAAGCTAATTAATATTACAAATTAACTAATTTAATTAACAAATTAAATTAAATTAATTAAAGCAGGAAAGCGTCTCGGGAAACGCGCCACCATGCGCAAGCTGCCTCTGTTTTCCTCCCTTTCCTCCTCTGGAGGTTGTCAAAACCTCAGGACTACATCCTTGGACAGAGGGGATCACCACCGGCTAGATGAAACTTCCACCGGCAGTGTGGTATGGCCATCGGCACAAAATAGGGCCTGTCGGCAGAGAAAAATGTGCCGGTCGGCACATTACACTGCCGGTCGGCAGAGTATTTCTGCAGAACCTGCAACTCACAGCGACAAAGGGCAAAACAAGGCATGGCAGCATATTTCAAGGCATGTATGCACCAACCATGTCTCTTATCATTGTAATGACTCAAAGGGACATGTGCCTCGATTCTCGGACCACCAATCACGTATTTCCATGCATGATGGCCCAAAGAACCGAGTATGCATCTTTGATTTCAAATGTATGCACACCAATCAAACAAATAAGGCCCAATTCCTATCACCAATTCAAGGAACAAGGCATGCATGCGAAATGCAATGCAACCTAGGCATACAAGCTAGGAGTGCAACATGGCATGGCAATCAACTCATGCAAGCATACAAGCATGCATAGAGCAATGCAAATGGATGGCAAAGATGGACTTAAACATGAATTAGGCGACTCTAAAATAGGCCTAAAACAGTAGCCAAAAGTGCTAAAGAGTGAGAGCTAAATGGCATGCACACACACATGCTCATAAGGACCAACACTTAAGCATGAATCAAACAACATTCAAGCACACTTGAAAGAAGGAAACATGGACAAATTAGCATGCAACATGAGCCTTAAAATCATGTTGTAAAATGATGCCAAATCAAATTATAAATCAAGTCAAGCATGCAACAAAAAGTCCAAGTGTTCAAGGCAAGTTGATAAGGCATTGAACTACACTTATCATGACCAAACATGGCATGCATTAAACAACTAAAAATAGATTTTTAGCTCATAACAAGGCCAAAGGACTCCTTAGATAGCATCTAAGTGGCCCAAATTCAAAGGCATGCAAAGGCACCAAAACATGGAACATTGCAAAACATGCTTTCAAAGCATTAAAGAGACATGCGAGGCAATCAAACAAGCATGGAAATGGGACTGAAATGACATATAGAATGATCCCAAATCACCAAAACAATGCAAAGATGGCATGCTACACATGCACATACTCAAGGCCAACAAGCCCAAATGCAAAGGAGCCTTATAATGCATGCTAAAATCGACCCAAACGACTATGGACAGATCTAAAACATGGCAAAATAAGCATATAACCTTCACAAATACAAGCCTAAAACATGCTCCAACAAAGGCTAACAACCTAGAACATGTTAAGGCACAAATAAGGCATTACATGGCAACTATGCTAAACATGCATAAGGTTCCAAAACCAACTTGAAATCATGTTATATCATGGATATATAAGCATGAAAAACAAACCAAACATGCTCAACACACACTCAAGCATAGGCTTCTTTAAGAGGCCAAAATGTGCCCTTTTCAAGGACAACAAGGAGAGGGGGTGGCCCTCTCCTTCTTGGGACTTCAAAGCATCATCTTTACCACTGAAATCCCTCAAGATTTCAGTGGTGAAGAGACCTCAACACCAAAATCCCGGAGCTAGCACAAAATGGCTCAAAATGAGGCCTTTTGGGGCTTAAGGGTGGTCAACACCCCTCAAACAACAAAACACTCTTAATAAACAATAAAGAGGGCTTAAAAATAGAACTTTTTTATGTTATACAATAATCACAAAAACAGCTCTAAGATAGGTATAAAATTGATGCAAGAATGGGGAATAAAGGTGTAAGTTTCTTACCCTTGTAGTCCTCTTCAACAAGGATGCTCCAATGGCCTCCTTTGGCTCCAAATCAGTCAAGAAGCTCAAGAACAACCCCTTAGAACTCTAATCTTAAGAGGAAGGTGAAACACTAGGTGTTTGTGTGCAATAGTAAGGCACAAAACACCTAGTGTGCAAAATGGGAGGGAAAGAGAGATAGATTGAGTGTATCTAACCCTACCCTAGAAAACCAGAGCTCTCCTCTGTCTTTTTTTCTCAAAAATGTCTAAGCCTCTCTCTCTCTAAGCCTTAGAGAGAGCCCTCTCTATAAGCCTCTTGTAAAGCTTATTCAACAAGCTTTGCAAGAGGGAGATCCCTCCATACACGTGTATGGAGGGGAGAAAAAGTTATACAGCTGTCCTAAAATATCTGCAAAAGCAGATGAACAGCAATCGGCCGGCAAAAAATGCCATCTTGGCCAAACAAAGTGCCGACCGGCACAAAAAAGTGCTGACCGGCAACAAATAGTGCCGACCGGCAAACTATTTTGCCGGTGGCAGCAAAAACCAGCCGGTGGCCTCTAGCCACTGCCGGTGATGGGTGGGGATGGTCTACAAGCCCTACCCTGCCCTTCCAAGGCAAAACACAAGTGTTCGGTGCAAAACCGGACACTGAACGGTCAAGTTCGGAGATTCTGAGGTAGGGCGCGAGAGCCAAAACCTCCGGGAACTCCAAACAAACACAAACAAGGATAATCACCGAGTGTTCAAGCGGTGACGTCCGAGTCTTGAGGACGGTCAAAAATGGGGTGTCTACAACACCCCTTGCGTATTCGGTTGTTTGAAAGTTGGGCTTATGTGTACCACACTGCTGAAAATTTTGAAAACAGTTTGAAAATCAATGATATGTGATGCAATGCAATGCAATAGAATGATGATAAGGATGTGAAGAAGGCAATATGCGAAGCAAACCTCATACAAATGATATGAAGCATACTAAAAGATGCGAACATGAAGAGTACAACCTTTTTTATGTTTTCCACACATCAAGGAGGTGAACATATATAACAAAGTGATCAAGAAAGTGCATCACATACAAACATGTTTCACACGAATGAAAAAAGAGGTGTATTGCATACAAGTGTGTTTCACACAAATGAAGAGGGGTGCATCAAATGAAAGAGGAGGGGTGCATTGCATAAAAATATGTTTCACACGAATGAAACAGGGAGGTGAATTGCATACAAATGTATTTCACACAAATGAAAGAATGGGGATCTATTAGTTTTTTCTATACTTAAAGATGGTTGGTGGAAACATACTCCAAAAACTTGCATGCGACCGGTAATCACAACAATAGGGAACTCCAATCCTGACCTACTAGTCAATAAAGGCAACCCCCAAGGTACAGGCCAAGCACACTTCATGCCAATGGCTAAGAGGTTGTTCAAACATACTACCTCACAAGTGATATAGGGAGAATTATGTAACCAACAACTTGTATGCAACCAATAGTCACAACAATAGGAAACTTTAATCCTGACCTACCAGTCATGCGAGCCCCGGGGTGAAATCCAAACACACTTCGTACGAATGGAGGAAAAGGTTATAGCCGACAAGCCTAAATGCATTTCATGTGAAGAGGGTGAAGTTATAGCCAAGTGATAACAAACCTGAATGTGTTTCACACGAAAAGGGTGAATGTAAGCCTAAACGTATTTCATGCGAAAAGGGTGAAGTTGCAGCCAAGTGATAACAAACCTAAACGTGTTTCACCCGAAAAAGGTGAATAAAACAAGAGAAACTATGGTATGCAATGTGATATATGCAACAAGGAGTTCCATAGATGCACAAAAACGGTGAGATAAATACATCTCACAAGTTTGGAATTCAGCGTATGGAATCGCTTAGCTCCGGGAAGCAATGCTTTTCAAGTATCTCGGGATGAAGTGTTACAGATAGCTCTTGGAATATTGACATATAAGGTCTTCTCATCCTTGTTGAAGCAATGTTCTTCAAACATCTCAGGAAGCTATACTCCAGAAAACATCTCACAAGGTTTGGAGATTGGTATACAAACCATGTCTCTATGAAGCAATGTTCTTCGAACCTCTCAGGGTGAAGATTGGCATACATGCCATGTCTTCAGGAAGTGATATCTTTCAAATATCTCATGAAGCGATACTTCAGAAAGTATCTCATAGTTCTGGAAATGGCATACAGGGCTGCTTTAATCTGTGAAAAGTGCGATGTTCTTCCGAACATCAAATTTTGAAAAAGTTTTGGAACTTGGTGTATGGAGCTTCCTCATTTGGGGAAACAATGTTTTTTAGAAAATATCTTGGGAACTGCTTAATTCCGGGAAATGAGGTTTTTTTTAAAACATCTCAAGAAGCGGTACATATGGGAAAACACCTCAATGAATGCAACAAAGGCGGTATGAAGGGATGCATCTTATTTGAATGAAGAAGGAGTGGTGTGAGGGGACACACCTTATTTGAATGGAGAAGGAGTAGTGTGAGGGGACACCTTATTTGAATGAAGAAGGAGTGGTGCGAGGGGATGCACCTTGTTTGAAAAACACTACAAGTAAAAAGGGTGCGTGATGCATTTCTTAAAACATGAATGTCATGGAAAGAAATGCATGATGAATGATATGATATATGCATAGTATATGGAGCAATACATGATGCACTTTATAAGATGAATAGTATGGAGAGTGGTGCATCACATACCTAATGAAATAAATACAAGGCAATGTGCATGACAACTTGTGCAGCTTATTGAAATGTAACTAAAGTATAACCAACTCCATGGGTTAAACCCAAACACAACTCGAGGCACCTCAACGCAACTTAATTATTAATAGTGACAAGTACGGAACAAAGCCAAGAGCTAGAGCAACGAATCATGTAGTTCAAATCAACTAGAGTGTGTGAGTATGCATGTGTAAGCCAAAGCACATATATTAATCAGAGGGAAGAGGGCAACCAAAAAGAGTCTTGAATTGGTTGGGGATAACTTTCAAAGGCTAAATCATATCATAATCATCATAGGAGTGAGCTCACCCTAACCTAGGAAAAAGTGCTTGAGAGATAGCTTGTGTAGACTGGGAGAAAAGTATGGTTCATGCTCCTTGTTTAGTTAATAGCCCAGTTAGATGTACTCTTGTCCTAGTTGCTAGTCACTATTTGAATTTTTGAACATTATGCAAGCGCCTGTGATGAGGATCATCAAATCATAGAGCAACTGCCAACCAATTAGACTCATGCTTCTCCTATGCCCCAGAGTGTTGAGAACTTATTTCAGTCCTTGTAGTAGTGATGGATTTCTCATATATATTTCACAATGATCATGGACTTGATGCCCCTTGTGTGGGCACTCTCAAGTTGTTTGTGACTTCCACAAACGGACTTGTTTTGAATTTGGAGCGCAAATTCATGTATAAAATTTTGACCATGCCACTCTATTGAACTTTGAGCCATGCATACACTAATAGACACAAGAGAGACTTGATGATTGTAGACTGAAACACTCACTCGACACGAAAACAACAAGACTCGTAACTCACCTAAAAGCCAAAGAAGAAAAAAAAACTCAAAGTAACTGATCATTCATTATGCCCCTAGTATTCTCATGCTCACCCATTTATTCAAGAATCGACTTTAGAATTTGATTTTACAAAAGTCAAGTTTCAATCCCCTTTGGGCTCAAGTTGAAGATTTCACTGATAAGTTCAAGTATTGAAAATTTCTCTCCTTATTGATTCAAACTAGTTCCTCTTTACCCAACGCAAACATACTATGTGCAGCAGTCATTATAGCTCAGGGATTTAAAGATGTGAATTGGGCAAGGATATTGGATCGAACCTCAGGAAGAAGGTACATATATATCTCAAAACGAGAATCAAACCTCATGTAGTTCATAGTTAAGGTTCACTCGGGTGTTGACACTCTCCTTTTACACTCTAACTTTTGCCAAAGTCGCTCTTTCGGGTTTTTAACCTTACGATCTCTAACTTTTTTCATTTTTCACTTTTTCACTTTTTCATACTCTAAGTTTTGCTTGAGTCGCCCTTTCGAGTATTCAGTCTAGCGAGCCTCTCAAGGGCAGTGTTACAATATTTGCAGTGAATTTGATCAACAATCATCATTGCCCTAACAATGAAACTTGTTTCACCTTGATTTGAGCTTGGTTCTCCCTTGACTTGTGTATGCCATCTTCCTCACTTTTACTCCACTTTCAAAGTCAATTCTTTTCACAATGTGGTACCTCATTGCATTGGCTTCTTTGAATTCAGACCGAACTTTCTTTGATCGGATTTTTTTCCATGGATGCCCTTGGCTTGATGGTTTTTTTTTTCTTTTCTTCTCGTTTCTCTCCTTTTTTTTTTGATTTTTTTTTAGTGATGAAAATGACACGGGGAGGAATTCTATGATTGTGTTGCCACAGTGATTACCATATTGGAAAGAGAATTCCCAAAATAGTGTAAAACACCACATATAATTCTGAATCTATCATTGCAAGTTTGCAAAATAAAAAATAAAATAAAATAATGCTTTAAATTTTGGAATAATCGTGAAGAGCATTGCACCGACAATTCAAAATTCATTTGGACCATTTGGGGGATCCTTCTCACCACTTGAACTTATTAGTGAAATCTCATTCTTATTAGCACATTGGTCAATTTACACATTTCCCTTGCTCAATTAAAATTTTCAAAGCTTTTCTTATTTTCATCAGGTCATACATGGATTACTGTAGGCACAATTAAATGATCAAAAACTTGACTCTCTTTCTCTTATTGAAAAGACAAAGACATGAGGGTACACAAGAGAAACTCAAAAGAAAAGACTCAACCGACACGATGACACAAGAAAAGACAAAGAAAACAAGGCTCTTACTCGACACACAACTAAACCACCCACAAGACACAGCTCAAAATTTAACAAAATCACATCATCAGTATCCCAAACATAAAGAGTTTTCATCATCTAAGTCCATCGGTAGAATTCATGATAAACTTCAAATAACCCATTGGTGGGTCCAAACTCGCTTTCATTTCAGCATCACTATCATCTACACCCAATGGACTCGACTTCATATGTTCAGATTAAGTCTCACAATTAGCTTGGTAACACTTCCCCTTGACTGAAACAACTTTCCTTTCAAATTTCTCACGACATGCCCCTAGTTTAAAAGACCATTACTAAGTGCTTTCAACAATTGCCCCTAGTTAATCTTATTATTCATCATTCCAATCATCATTGCTGGCAATAGTTAAGGGAGCCTCCCGCTTCACTGCAACACCATTAAGGTTAAGCTCATTAAGATTGAGTAAGCCTTCTACCTCTTCAATAAATTGTTCATTTTGCTTTTCTTTCTCAAAATTTTTGATGAAGTAGAGATCTGAAGATTCAGGAATGAACACAATGGGTTTGGGCTCGGTGGTGGGTATGATGTATTGGCTAGGGTCGAAATTGATTATTCGCAAGGCATGGATGGAATTTATGTTCTGTGGTGGTAGCTTGTTATAGCTCGACTTTTCCGCGCTCTTTTCGGAAGGTGAATAAGCCCTACAGTGTCGGACTCTCGTGATTCTGAATTTTATTTCACAAGTGTAATGTGAAACAATGAAAAAATGCAAAAGAGTCCAAATTTGGCAATTCTTTTGGAAAATCAATGTTTTGAATCAAATGCCAAAAATGGACTGCTTTGCTAGATTTACAAAGTCGACACCTAAATATTTTTTTTTAGGAAAATTTAGGAAACTCGAAACTCGTGCCAAAGGCCATTAGTCCGTCATCACCAAAGTGTCTCAGCTCGGGAACTTAGGTATGAGAGGGGAAGGCCATAAATTGAACATCCTACTAATCATGATATGAATCTTATTTACATTATATGCTCTTGTTCCAATTATTAGGTTAACTTTACTATGTGATGCATACAAGTATAGACTAATTTTGTAAGCATTGGAACACTTGATTCATGTTTGTTTTGGAAAAGTATTTTGAATATACATCACTTGAAAAAGTGATCGCATATGAACATTATTCAAATTATTCCAATTCAAGCAAATAGCCTTCATCCATAGGCATTCAGGCAGTTTATCAATTAAGCATTTAGCCTCATGGCAAGCATGCTAGACATAGCAACAATCACACTCATGGAAGTATGCTAAAGCATTAAAACTCACCTAGTACTCCGAGCTAAGAAACAAAAGAGTTAGAAAAATATGCATGGTTCCTAACTATACAGGATGCCTAATGCAACATAGGCAAAGAATACAATTAATAGGCTCGGCCACTAATATGGCATATGAATCGATTTGATAACATGTGGTTAAATACATATTCAAAGAAGTATTGAAATAACAATGCGGTTAGAATGATGCGTTGAGCCTCAGTGCATGCAATACAGATAAATGGATGCAAGCATAAAGCATAATGTATGCTAATTGAAACATGTCCCTAATCTAACCATCATAAGCAAGTAAATAAAAGGGAGAAAGACGTGGGGTTGGAAGACTTACACAAATTATTACATATTTATCCTCACGTAGGAGGGTCTAAATTAATGTCCAATAGTCCAAATTAAACTAATTATTACAAAACTGAATGAATAAGTGAATTAATAAGTAACTAAATAATAAGCTACAAATCCGAAGATGCATAATGCTCGCATGCGTAACATCCAAAAGATGCTCTATCTACCCAGATTATTCTGTTTCACCTTCAGTCACTGCCCTCTGTTTCTACACAACACACTGCCTTACCATTCATTGATGACCGACCGGCCTTCACTGATACCCGGCCGGGCCTATAGAAGGCCGGCCGTGCCTCAATCTCATGCAAAATTCCATTTGGTGTCCTGAAGTGAAGACAGTGCAGACAGAGTGTTCTGGACTCTGTTTGTCCCTCTCACACTTCTCTATCGTGGGAAAGCCTCGAGAGAAGGTTGAAATTGATTCCAAAACCAACAACGAGAAAATTGATTGCTCGATAATCTCGGATACAATTTTGGAAAAAAATTAATGAAATGCAATAAATATGACCACCCCTCCCTCTTGTCATGGAGTGAACTCAAATGGGGTGGTAGAGACGCTTCAAAAATCATCAAAACACCATGAATTAGCGCATGATGACTCTTGACTCGACAAACTTTGCATAATGTCCGGCCAAGTCTAAGCAATTAAATTCATTTTCTTTATGTGCGTTGATCTAATTTTAAACTAATTTGTTTAGTCATTGCCATTCATTAGTCCATTTGTCCATGGTGATTAAGTCCTCTAAAAGGAGAGAAGCATCAAATGGGAAGTAATTCTCAACATGAAAGAAAGATTACACCGTTGACAATGAATCTCCGTAGAGATTAAGCCATTAAGTGCAAAACTCTCGTTCATGTGCTGAATAACCATCGACTAATTGAAATAACTCTCAAATGAAATAAAAGAGTGGCAACTTGATTATTAAAATGAAATGAATTGAATAAAAACTAGAACAACATGTAACAAACTATACAATCAAACTTATGAGACAACAAGCAAACTAATCAAAGCATAAGCTATTTAAATAAATTAAAACAACCCTAAAACAGCCCCTAATGGGTGGAAAACAGTAGCTAAAAGCAAGAGAAAATAAGTAAAAAGAGTAGAGAAAAGCTATGGAACAAAGCATAAGGAGGGGTGACTAACCCCTCCAATTTCAAAACCTCAAATCATGTTTTTGGACGTCAATTCAATTCTGAAAATCGGTATATAAAGGTAAAAAAAAAAATAGAGTAAAAGAGTACAAAAAGATGAAAGAAGAAAGTGCAAAATTATACCTTTGAAAGAGAGGTAAGCTCTTAGTTAACAAACTTGATTCCAACACCCTCAAGTATGAGTTATGGTTCACAAATCTCAATCAAGTTCCAAGTCCAAGCTCTATGTTGATATGGTATGGATGGATGATACAAAGATTATGAAAGTAGGAAGATGACTTACAAAAGAAGGATTATGCTTATATAATTTGGTATCTCTAAACTTTGATATATATCAACCTCTCAACCTCCTCAATTCAGTCCAGCAACTTCATATTTATAGAGCCTGAGCTGCAGATCAAAATATCTACAGAAATACATAGCTGGTAGATATTCACATAATCTGCTTTGAAAAGTCAAGAGGTCTGGCCGGGCATTAATACCCACAGCCGACCACCACTGAGGCACGACCGGGCTTCAGTGTATTTCCACTACTCTTCATTGTTAGGTCCAATGCAGGTTGGTACAATGTTCAAAATTGAGTTTCTGGGGTAGAAATACAGTGGGTATGACAAGTGGGGATTGTTTAGAGCTTGAAATCGGATTTCTTTGTTGAGAATTCAAACCATTTACATAATGTAACATTCATCATTGAGTGCTTGGAATCAAGCGCCTAAGTCTTATGATTGGTCAAAATTGGGGTGTCTACACCTGTTATGGTCAAAGAAAGGATTGATGGCAACTTTGGAATTTTTAGGTCGGATGATGACCTTATTGTCATTCAAGTCTTGAATTTCATGCTGAAGGCGAAAGCAATGGTCATTATCATGACCATGTTGTTGATAGAAGGTACAGCATTGGGTGGAGTTATGTTTGGTTGGGAGTGGATATGTGAGTGACTTTGGTTCAAAATGTTTGAGATAGCCTTTTTTTAGTGAGGATTTGAAAAGCTTTAGACAATGCAATGTAGAGGTGATCAAAGGTGCGGTTTTAAAAGTGGCGAGCACCAGTCTTAAAAACATTGGCAAAGAGGTTAGCAGGTATTAACTGGATACTCACAGGAAGGACTCCTATGGGTTTGGTATTGGAGTTAGAATGGGTATTTCTGGTAAAACAATTCTCTTTATGGCTTGGTCTTCCTTTGTTTCTCAACCCCTGACTCAAAGTGCCCTCAACCTAGCTTCTCCTATTGAATTTACTTATGATAACCCCCACCTTGGATTGGTGGATTGAACAATAAAATTTTCATCCAAAATCTTCTCAAGAACTACAAGGACTTGCTGCTTGTTTAGGCCTTTGACCTTTAGAGTCTCAATAACCCATGGGAGATATGCACAAGGATCAATACTTACCCCAAACTCATGCTTGCTTGCTTCAGCATTGTCATGGAATTGGATGGCTATATTTAGGCAAGGCTCATTTGCTGTTGGCATGACCCAAGCTTGAAATGTCTTTAAACAATGTGTCCAATTGGGCTACCTTTCAATTATCACCATCAGCCTTCATCACAGTTTCGACTTTGGGTTGGCCCATTCCATTTTTAACTTGCCCCAAGATTTGAGGGCTTTTTAATATGAAATTCCCAACATGGGATGTGGTCGATGATGGGGCCAAAACCCCAAAGGTTAAATTTGCCACAATTCTCTAAAGGTCTTTAATCATTCTCAACATCTCAGAAGTAATAGGTTCGGCCATTGGTGCACTTGCTATATTTGAACTGGATTGGTCTAGATAGATTGACTAAGCTAGGCTTTTTTGAGTTGACTGGACTTGAATTGAATTGAACTGGGCTTTTTCGAATGGGCTTTTTGGGATTGGATAGGTTGGACCTTTTTGGAGTTGGCTTTTCGGGATTGGATGGAATGGAGTGTTTTTGACTTGGATAGGTCGGATTATATGGAGTGTGATGGGTTAAGCTTTTTCTGAGTTGAATTGGACTGTGCTTTTTATGAATTGGGTATGCTTTCTCCTGACCCACCAAAGTATGTAAGATCATGTTCTCTTGACCTCAATGAGTCCTAGCAGCAAAACAAACACCCTATCAAATCATGGTAATAGGCATGCCAATCAAAACAAAGCATGACACAATTTTTAGCCTTGTGGTTCTGATCTTATTGTAAATTTACCCATTCAGATACAATACCCAAATTCTGATCCTTTACCATATCAAACACAACCCCCTAGATTCTGACCCAAATTATGATTCTGATATGACCCTAAATTTTGAAAAAAATTCCCTTAGAATTAAAACTCTCCAAGGATTGGGTGCCCCTTTTTCCAAGATCTCACATTTGCACATAAACAAGCATTCCAAACACCCTTATGAGATGTTAGGATTTCTCTGTTCTAGTTTTGGATAGATCTAGGGTTTCTCTATTCAAGCAAAGGCTCACAACATCCTGGAAATGAGAGAATATCCTATCCGAGATTGGAAGGCACTATTGCTCACTTTATGCAATGGGTAGGATTGGTCAAAATAGGTACCTCAGTAAGATCGACCAATATACCTCTCGTATTTTCAACTGGGCAGTGAAAGGAGAACCAAGCGGTACATTAGGAATCCAGATCCAAGGGTTGTGTTCCCACCATGACAAAGCCCATGACCGACTAGTCATACAAGATATCAGGTAGCAAACACAGGAATTTAAAGCGCACCAATGCAATTGTAATGCAATGAACATATAGATGGAAATGAATCTCATATTTAGAATTCACGAGTCAAGTTCTTTTAGTGTCCCCGACAGAGTCACCAAAAATTATGGGATCTCCTGGATCGAGGGATCTAAGCACTCCCGAGAGTTAGAACCCTTGGTCTAGTTCCACTAGTGCAATGTGGAATAGAATGAGAGTTTAAATCTGGAAAATCTATAAAAAATTCACTAATCACAAGAAATGACAAAAATGAACTACATCACCAGACTCAGAATCGCCACCTAATCTTTTGGGAAAACTAGAAAACCTATGACTCGTGCCAAAGGCCATTATTCGTCGTAACCAAAATGTCTGAGCTCGGGAACTTAGGTATAAAGAGGAAAGGTCATGAATTGAGTACCCTCGCTCACCTAATCAAAGATCAGCATCTATTAATTCTAGATATGAGATATATTACCAATATATGCTCATGTTCCGATTATTAATGCAAAAAATTGCTATGTGAAGCAAATAAGTGTAGACTAGATCACTTACTTTAGATTGTTTTGATGTCATGCATTTTTAGAAAACAGTTTGAAAATGTGTGACTCAAAGAAAAGATAAGTCTACATGCATGGAAACCAATATCATCCCAACTTAAGTGAAATAACCTCCATCTGCTAGCATCCAAAGAGATATATCAAGTAAGCATGTAGTCGTATGGTAAATAAAAAATATACATAATCAGGATGCAAAGAAGAAAAAGAAATAAGCTCACCTAGTACTCCTCGGCACCAAGTCAAGCAAACAAGTGTTAGGAAAATATGCAAGATCTTAGATGCAAGAAAACTAATGCAAAACACAAAATGCCACTAAAGACTTGGCTACTAAACATGACATATGAATCATCTCACGATATGGGATAGTGTACATAATCACATAAGAAGTAATGAAATGAGAGGTAAAACGAGCCAAGTCTTATGCATGAAGAATGGATGCAAGACATGAAGAATGATAAAGAAAACATGATGCCAAGATAGGAAAAACTCTAAATAAAAGGGATAGAGAAGAAAGAAATGTATACACAAGTATCTATACTAACAAGAAGTGAAATGACAAGGATAATGGAAGCTAACTACTAATAATGCTACCAAATGAAAACACATAAGAAGCTACCAAACAATACTACATCATGGAAGCAATCAAGTGATAAAGGAAATGAAAATAAGCTAAATCCACCATTCTCACCATGGAAGGGATGAAATGGTGGTTTTCCTTCACCAATGGATATGGAAAATCACATGATGACTAAGGAAGCAAAACAGAAAAGATAGCAACCATACTCATCATGGAAAATGGATGAGATGATAGACTTCTTTGATCATCAAAGATATGGAAGATCAATGATGATTATAGAAACAAATATGTAATGGAAACTAAACAAGGAGTAAATCAAAGAAAGGAGTAAGAATCTACATAATCTTTCATGAAAAGGAGCAAATTGATGCTCCAATTTGTGTTAAAAGTGGATGAGAGAGTAGATTGCAAAGTCGTTTCTAGGTGGAAGCCATGCTTGGTTTCCAAGAAAATAGAGAAAAACAAGAGAAAGTAAGAGAAAATGAAAGAAAATAAGATTGAAATACACTCTAATCACCAATTTAAACCCATGGATCACCTAATTAATCCACAAGACAATCCTAAAAGATCATTAGAATGTAAGCAATAATTCAATTATGAAAATTAAACTTGTATGGATGATGAGAAATTAGTGAGAAAGTGATGAAAAATTGAAGAAAATGAAAGTAAACAAAACAATTATCAAAACAAGTTATAGGGTAGGACTGGAACCCTCTATACAAGTCCAAAACTAAACTAAATTACTAAAGAAAATTAGAAGTGGAGTGTTTGGGAGGTAAGAAAATAAGAGAGAAAATGAGAGAAAGTGAAAATTCAAGTAATCCAATAAATCCTATGAAGAGGTGGCTAATCCCCTCCACTATCCACAAGGCCCAATTACATAATAATCAATACATAACCTCATAGTTATAATGTTTGGCAAGAGAGAAAAGAAAAGAAAATGGGAGAGAAAGTGATAAGAAAGTTGGTGGATTTACTTCAATTGAAAAAGATAAGCCTCTTGATTAGCAATCATTTCCTCCAAGCACCCTCAAATCTTCTGAGCTTGATCTTCAATCTCCAGCAACTTGAGCTTCAATCCATGGTCTTCAATGGTGTATGTATAGGTGTATGTATATGTATAGAGAAAAGATTTGAAGAATTGCACGCTTAGAGAATTTTGGGTGTCTCTAGGCTTAAAAAAAATTCTTCTCTCCTTTACCCTCTTAAAAGAGAGGCGTTTATAGACCTTGAGGTTGCTTGGTTCGTAATTCATGCTAGAATTATGGAGGTGGCACCTCGAAATGCATGGGGGGACCATCTCTCCAAAACTACTCTATTTCTTGACAAACTTGTCTGGCTAGCCAAAAGATATCTTGCCATCTATTTTATGACCGGCCAGCCAAAATATGGCCGGCCAAGCATAAAATTTGTATGATTGGGCTTCTTTTTGTACGCCTAAGGCAATTTTGCAGGGAAAACAAGGTTTTTTGAGAGGATTTTCCTCCTTTCCACTCATTCCTACTTTGTCTTTACTTGCTCACCGAAAATCACAACATTTTGATTTTGAAAGATGAGCTCAAACATTATAAAAATGATTGGATTTATGCATGGCTATTCTAGGAAATGCTTTTTTAAAGGTCTGAAAACATTTGGCCAAAACATGTGAAAAAGTTGGGATGAATTTTTGGGTAAAGCTCTTTGTTGAAGGGATCGAAGGATTTGTGCGTTTTGGTCTTTCATTATTATGTGCTTAAAGAAAAGGAGCCCAAGTCTTAGGATTGGTCAAAATACGGTATCTACAGTAATTCCTCAACTTATCTACAACAGCTCATTCACACTTTTGGCTAAGAATTTGCAATCAAGCATCATGGTGCCCTACATTATTTTTGGGTGTTGAATCTCATCACCAAACTCATGGTTTATTACTCTCTTAAATAAAATATATTCTGGATTTATTAATCAAGTCTAGTCTGGTATGCAACAATCCAAGCCTATTCAGACACCAATCTTCGCCGCTTCCAAGCTTACTTCTGCTTGTAGAAATCCTATGGTTGGTCCTACACATTATCGCATGGTGGTTAGGTTTCTTCAATACGTTACATTGACACAATCGGATATCTCATTTTTTGTCAATAAGGTATGTCAATTTATGCACTCACCAACTAAAGAACATTGGCAAGCAGTGAAGTGAATCCTTCACTATCTTAAACACACCTCTAATTTTGGACTTTTTATTAAATCCTCATCTCCCACTCATCTACAAGCATTTTGTAATGCTGATTGGGTGGGTTATGTTGATGACCGAAAATCTACAGGTGGTTAAGCAATTTTTCTTTGTGACAACTTAGTTTCTTGGTCCTTTCAAAAGTAATAAACGGTGGCTCACTCCTCTACTAAATCTTAATACAAGGCATTGGCTAATACTTCCGTTGAAACTTCATGGCTTCAATCCTTACTTTCTGAACTGGGAGTTTTATTATCAGCCCACCGATTATGTGGTGAGATAATCTTGACACTACCTATTTATCTACTAACCTAATTTTTCATGCTCATACTAAGCATGTTGAGATCAATTTTCACTTTGTCATTGAAAAGGTAGCTCACAAGGATCTTCAAATTCAGTTCATATCTACTAAGGACCAAGTTGCGGATATCTTCACCAAAGGCCTACGATCGCAGTCTTTCTGATTCTTCCGCGACAAGCTGCAAATTCATTAATTTCAGCTTGAGGGGGGGTCGTTGATAAGATTGTTGAATATCCAAACATTCAAGATTGTAGTTAAGATTAGCTCCTAGTCTATCACTTAGTTTCTTGTATATATCAATTGTATCTATTATTATGTCATCCTTATCATATCAGCAATAGTTTATACGTATACCATCGCCATGTAATACGTGAGTGTATGAAGAAATCATTATCATTGAATAATATTATTTGTTAAATCCAATAATCTGTTTAGTTTTGATATCCCTAATGTCTTCATGTCGAAACCCTTTTTTCGAACAAACAAATCTGCTAGAAGTGATCTTCCTTATTTATTTATTTTTTTCCATGTGTTAGAGTATTCAATTCGAACACTGAAACCAGTAATCCTTCCGAACTCATTGTAAAATTTTTTGCATCATCCAATAAATCAAACTCCAAACCTATTCGGGGTTTCTAATCTGACATATTGAGGCTTGGGTTGGCATCCCTACTTCAATTTTCAACAACAAAATAAATTATATTATCAAATTGATTGGAAAAATCATAAATTAATCCCAAAAGTATCAAAAGTTATTGTATATAGGTTATATTCACAAGAGTTATCTAAACCACGTGAACATCTAGAAGAAAAAAAAAAAGAAAAAAAGAAGTCCAATAGATATACAATATATATATATATATGTATAAACATATATATTCCTGTGAAACTAGCTACCAAGAGAGAGAACACAGATCACCTAGTTGATCCTGACAAATCTCACATCCATAGAGGTTCAAAACCTTCTGTAAAAACTGATTCATCCATTCGTTTTTTGCAAATGAAACTTTTGGTGAGGAGGAGAGAAAATTTCAGGAAAAAAAATCACTTCGATTTTCAGATTTCGAGTGTGAAGATGAAAGATGAAAAGTCACCAAGATAGTGATGAAATTTTTTCCAACGCTCAACGTTAGTGATCCTCCCTTAAACCCAAACGATGTCATTTTGGGTTAGAGTCAGTAATATACTTGTATGGCTGGAGCTCAACCATTAATTACCATATTTGTTGATGTGTCACGATCTTCTAAACTGGACTGTTTCGTCCAGTTTTTCTCTCAACATGAGAGAAGCCACTCCCGATTAATTTATACACGTTAGATCAATAATATTTATAGTCCCAACAAGGAAGGGAAATAGTTTTCAATTCTTACTGGATCAATTTTATCCAAAATAATAAAACGATGTTTGACTTTAGAGACTCAAAATTTTCAAATCTCCCTTTCAAACATTAGTTCACAGAATTTAAAGAAATTTTATTCTATAAATAAAAATACGGTTTAACATTCTCTTCAGGTGTCTACACAAAAATTTCTCATAAGTAAACACATTTGAAGAAAGAGTTTCTAGTCAAAATTTTAATATCTATTCATTCATGCATTCATTCATATTATAAAGGAACAACATACTTGTTATAAATAAAATTAGTACATATTTAATTTAAATTCTAATGCAATTCAGATTGGAATATAGATCATTTGTCTCCTTCCATGTACCATTCCTATGTCTCCTTGAATCTTATTAGTTCATAAGATTACTTTTGCTAGTATGAACAATCCTATGAAGGTCTTGTTTGTTTGGGGGATTAGAAGGTAGGATATGACTCCATGTCCAATATATGAAATAATTTGGTGTATGATTCAAAAAATATAAGACGGACTAATAGTCCAACCGGACTATCAATCCCATATTTATAGGATTATTGTGTCCAATGAGAGGTGTGGGATACAAAAATGTGGGATAAATCCTCCTCCGGATTAGAGGGTAAAAAGACATTTATGCCCTCCCTTTTTTTTGTTTAAATTTTATTTTCAATCAATAGGAGAGTAATACAAATTTGAGAAATATTACATCAAATAGAACAGTGTCCTAAAATAACTAGAAAGTTTATTCCTGACATATAATCCCATGAATAACCAAATATAGGATACACATCATTTCCAACCAAACAGTCTAGGAACTATGTATCCCAGTATTAACAATCTGATAGATTAGAATACTCCCTTATTCAGTCTGTCCAAACAAATATAGTCTAAGGGAACATAGAAGGAAGTAGACGATCTTTATTCCTCAGATTGTGCAACAATGAGATGTAGTAAATACTTTATGAAAAATGCTAGAGGTCCCAAATTTTCTACCAAATAAATGACCAAATGTCTCACATGGGTGTGGGGCCCACAAAATTGCGGACCCCACACTCATGTGAGACATTTGGTCATTTATTTGGTAAAAAATTTGGTGTCCCTAGCATTACCCAACTACAAAACAGATCGATCCAAGGAACCAACCCCTTGTAAATCATTTTCAAATAAAGAAGCTACTAAATTAGGTGGCACCCGCAGTATAACATCAATAGCACGCTGACTTCTAGCTAACTTGGCCAAGCAATCCGCACAACCATTTACATCACTCCAAATAACGTGAAGATTACAACACCAATCTTTAGCTAGAAGAGCTTGAACTTCTTTTTTATTTTGGAAAAAAAAAAAAAAAAACAAGCAAACAAACAAACAAACAAACAAACAAAAAAATGGGGTGTGTTTGCACCCGTTTTTGTAAAATGTTTGTCGACAGGCGCAAAAATCAGATTGTTACATGTGGTAACAAAGTCATAGTTGGGGTGCGTATTAATCAGAGGATTATGTGGCAAGGAAATAGTAGTCACGTGTGCAATACAACAAGAGCATGTCATGGGCTAAGGTTGTGGACCAGTTGCAAGCTTTATTGGAGATCATGGGCTAATTTCTAGAAGATGTTGATGTTAATAGGAATTTCCTCAATCGATCATGCTCATTAGTTGAAGGAAAATTGGGTGATGATGTGGCTAGAGATTTAAAAGTAAAGTTGGGACAAAGATAAAAAGTTTAAAGAAGCAAAGGAGGTTGCAAGTAGTTATGGGTTTTAGTAAAATGGTCTCCTCTGTCGAAGGTAGTGCTAGAGATCATGGGAGACATGTGGCAAGTCTGTGTGAAGTGCTAGAGAAAGATGAAGAAGCAGTTGCAGCAATTAGGGAAAGATTGGTCAATAAATTTCAAGGAAGGTGGGATCATGTGCTAGAGTTTCAACTAAAAGTATAAAAGCTGAAAATTTGCAGAGAGAAGGGGCAATCAACAAGTCAACAACACATGGCTTTTAGACGTAGGAGTAGTTTATTGTAACTTAGAAATAGTTTCTTCTATAATTTGTAGTTTGTAATTGGGTGAACACCAATTGTTTCATTTTGAAATTACTTTGTGTTTGCTTTGTTTACTTTTTTACTTTCAGTTGTTTCAAAGAAGTCCTCATCCTTTTGAGGCATTTGAACCAATTTCACAATTTGTTGGTTGTTCTTGTTTGATTGTTTAGTTGAAATTGTTGTTTAATTCCTGTTGATTGGAAGTAAGCATAATTCTACTAACAATTTTTGGCACGCTCAGTGGCACATCTTCCTAATTTGAAATGATGACAAGAATTCGAAGGCAAGATGAAGTACAAGAAGACCTAAAATATGGCATGAAAAAATCTCATAAAACACAGTCACATGATGTTCCAATAAGTGGATTTCCATAGAATGACATGTCGAGACAAATAGATGAAATGATTTTGTTTTGTGAGATGAAATTCGTTGGCATGAGAATGAAATTTTGTATTTACAAGAAGAGATCGATTATCTTGATTGGCAAGAATTTCAAACAATAGCGCCATTGCCATATTATTTGAGGTTAAAAACATGAAATCATTTTGATAGAGTGATTGGGAAACTTGATGATCAAATTGACCATTTCAAGATCGATATTCATCAATGGAGGGAAACATTGAAAATTCTTACGGAAACCAAAATTTGTGGCTTTTCAGTTGTTCTTCCTATGCCTTTAAAGGTTATGAATAATGAAAAAGTTAATTCATCAGTTGTTATGAGTGAAAAAACAAAAGGCCATGAGAATAAAAATTCCATGGCAGGGGGGCAATTTCACAAGAAAAAAATATTTTCTAGGTTGTCAAACAATATTTCTAACCCATTGATGTGTAAAAGGAAAAATCAGTCATTTTTCTCAAATCTTAGTCTAAAGAGTGATGCAAACAGGGTGGTTAAAAAGTTTTAGTTCAAGCCAACTATGTAAAAATGATGAACATCAATTCATGATGATTTTAATATTTTTGACATTGTTCAAAATGTTGAATTTTTCAAAAATATTGAGCCATGCAAAATTATGAATTATGGCATTCAACACCCATTTTGGGTTTGTGGATCACACCAAAACTTAATGTTGGTGAATTCGCTAAAGATCCAACGTTATTTGAATAATATTCAGTTGGTGGAAGGTGGTTCTAATTAACCACTTGAAGATCACATACTTAAAATATTGCCAGTTTGCTCTGTCGAAATAATATACCTCACTTGGATTGAGTGTTATTGTAATTTTTCCAATTAAATGGCATATAATCATTAATAACAGTGACGTCAATTTATCGACAATACTATTTTGGCATATATGGTGTTTAATCACTAGATTTTTGGCCATAGGCATATATTTTATATATGTTTGTTTGTTAAAAAGGCTGCTGTCGATTTAATTTTGATTTTATAACTCTTCAAGAATTCGATAAAGTCTCATTCTTAAAGAGTTAGTGGGGCATATTTTTGTAAAATGTCTGTCGACAGGTGCAGAAATCAGATTGTGACATGTGGCAACAAAGTCATAGTTGGGGTGCATATTAATCAAAGGATTATGTGGCAAGGAAATGGTAGTCACGTATGCAATACAACAAGAGCATGTCATGGGCTAAGGTTGTGAAGCAGTTGCAAGCTTTATTGGAGATCATGGGCTAATTTCTAGGAGATGTTGATGTTAATAAAAATTTCCTCTCAATCATGCTTATTAGTTGAAGGGAAATTGAGTGATGATGTGGCTAGAGGTTTAAAAGTAAAGTTGGGACAAAGATAAAAAAAAAGTTTAAAGAAGCAAAAAGGTTGCAAGTAGTTATGGGCTTTAGTAAAATGGTCTCCTCTGTCGAAGGTATTGCTAGAGATCATGGTGGACATGTGACCAGTCTATGTGAAGTGCTGGAGAAAGATGAAGAAGCAGTTGTAGCAGTTCAGGAAAGATTGGCCAACAAATTTCAAAGAAAGTGGGATCATGTGCTAGAGTTTCAAGTGAAAGTATAAAAGGTGAAAGTTTGCAAAGAGAAGGGGCAATCAACAAGTTAACAACACATAACTTTTAGACTTCGGAGTAGTTTATTGTAACTTAGAAGCAATTTTTTCTGTAATTTACAGTTTGTAACTAAGTGAATTTCAGTAGTTTCATTATGAAGTTATTTTGTGTTTGCTTTGTTTACTTTGTTACTTTCAATTGTTCCAAAGAAGTCATCGTTCTTTTGAGGCATTTGAATCAATTCCACAATTACTTGGTTGTTCTTGTTTGATTATTTAGTTAAAATTGTTGTTTAATTTCTGTCAATTGGCAGTAAGTATAATTTTTACTAACTGGGGCTAAAAGTTTTTACACTCTAATTAAAGCATGAAGCAGACAAACAACCATTACCTATTACTTTCTTCTGCAATCTTCTCCAATGTACTTATAAGTCAGTTTCAAAAACTAGGGGGCGGCTTTCCTCTGCAAAAAAAGATTACTCCTAATTAATAACAGATCATGTTCCTTATTATATTCCTCCAGAGTAACGTGTAACACAAAATGTAATAAAAATAAATAAAATATTTTCTTATATTTAATTGTTACTTTAACATTAATATTGTATTGTATTTAGTAGTGCTGGTGGTGGGACAGCGGAGGCGATAAGGTGGTGATCTTGGTGGTATGTCATATGGTAAGATTTTAATTCAGAAAATATTTTTTATCTTTTAAAAATAAAAAATATTTTTGACTTATTTTTCATTTATCATAGAAAATATTTTCATTATTTTATTTTTCATCGTACCAAACTTCAAAAAATATGAAAATAATTTTTTTTAAAAAATATTTTCTTCCAAAACAAATATTGGAATCCAAATTAAGTATCAAAAACAAGACGATAGTGAAGAAGCAAACCATTGTCCCAAAAAAAATGATAGGTTAAAAGGGGTCTGAAAATTTTGATCATTAATCAGAATAAAAAGTCAAAAATTTAAAAATATAGAAAATAATGTCAAATCTACTTTACAAATATTCCTGTTAAAAACACAGCTTGTAATTTTATTTATTTATTTATTTATTTTTTAACATGCTAGATTTTTAAACCAAAAAAAAAAAGAAAAGAAAAGGAAATGATAAAAGAGTTGAAAGAGTTGGCTACTGACTATTTTCATTGATAATGCTTATGTCTCTGATCCTCTTTGGAAGTTTAATGACACCTTCGAAACGGAAATTTGAGATTCTCAACTTGTTGAGTTGTGGCATCACCTCCTTCTCCAATATTAACTCCACTAAAAAAGGCAAGTCAAAAACTTCAAGCACTTGAAGTTGAGGAAAGTTATCATCAATTCCTCTTCTCCCGGAGCAAACCATCTTCTGCCCAATGTAGGAATTTGAATCCAATTTGAGAATCTTTAATTTTGGTAGTTTCTTCAGAGTCTCCATTGGGTTCTCTTTCAAGAAAGTGAACTTGAGAGTAAGTTTTGTGAGGTTTGGAGGAAAAAGGCTAACATGATGTTGTAACTCCGGTAATGCTCCTCTCAAATGCAACCTAGAAAGATTCTCAAAGCGAAATAGATTCAAATCTTGGATATTAAATGAATGTAATTCTCCTACTTCAAGTCTAGACTGCAATCGCAAGGTATCTAGCTTGTGTGATGCGGTGATTGCATCTAGCAACACCTTGACGTTTGACAAGTCACAGCCCTCGAATGAGACTCCCAATTTTCTCAAACTGGTAAATTTTGGCACCCGGTGCTTGATGGGCCTACGTTGAAGCTTTAGACCATAGAGGGTTTGGAGATTTAGAGAAGAAGCTTCGACTGGATGTAGAAACTTAACCTTGTCAAGCAAAAAACCCCTTAAATCAGATTTAATTTCATAATGCAAAGGTAGAAAAATATGTTTTAAATGCTTCATCTTCCATATAAAATCTGGAATGGTAAATTTACCACCACATCTTCGAAAATCCAATGTCAGCAAACTTTTGATATTGATGATAGAGGAAGGAAGTTTGATAGTACAACCACTTGCCCCAATCAGACGTATGTAACTCAAGTGGCCCAAATTGCCAATTTCACTTGGCAAAGAAATTTTGAGGCCTCTGCACTCCAGACGTCCACACTGTAGACGTACCACGCGAAGATATCTCAAGTCTCCGACAACATTCTTAAAATGTTTCTTTTCCAATTCCTTCCAGTCTTCTTCTCTGAAACATAGCAATGCACGAAGTTTAGGAATTCTACTGAAATTAGTGTAATCACAGAGACTATTGTGATAGGTTGTAACTCTACGAACTTTCAAAGCAGAATTAGCAGAACCAACTTCATTGCAAGTGTGAAAGAGGTTACTCTCCTTGGCCTTCTCCACGCAAAGAGCGTGCAGAATATCATGAATGCGTACGCTTTTAACTCTCCCATCCAGTTCACTACTTTGAGCCACTTGAATCATGTTCCTAGCAATCAAGTGATTTAAGTAATCATCGCCTACATCATCAACCTCCCGCACTCCACTACCTTGAATAAATCCCTCTGCCTCCCATAAATTAATTAAGTCAAAAGCCATAATTTCACAATCCTCAGGAAAAAGACCAAAATAGAGGAAGCATAGTTTTAATTTTTGGGGTAAATCTTTGTAGCTCAGAGCAAAGATCTTTAAACATTCATCTTCCTCTTGACCCATGTTCTCTAACACCGCCTTCCATGCATGTGTCTTTCTTTCTTTTTTTCTCAACAAACCTGCTACTAATACAATTGCAAGTGGCACGCCACTGCATCTTTTCAATATTTTCTCCGCAATGTTCTCCAGTTGTTCTAGAGGGTCACTTGCTTCTTCTTCAGGATTATGTGGAGGCCCCCCAACAATTTTGAAAAACAGGTTTCTACTATTATTTAAGTCCAAGGGTTGTAACTCATGTAAAGAGCTTTGCCCACCAACATGTACACCTACATCTCTGTGTCGAGAAGTAAGGATTATTTTACTACCATTTTCAAAATTGTTAGGGATGCCAAACTTTAAGTAATCCCATGGTTGGGTTTCCCAGATATCATCAATGACTATTACGTACCTTTTGTAGTACAAAAATGCAAACAAATTGGCCTCGATGTCATTCTCCCGTTTCTCTTTCCCTAAGCCCACTTGTCTTGCTATGTCACGCAGAAGTTGATCCATGTTTGGCTGTTGAGAAACACAAATCCAAGCTGAACACTCAAAACTTCGTAGAACAGAGTTATAAACTTTCTTAGCAAGTGTTGTCTTGCCCAAACCAGCCATCCCAGTAATTGAGATGACACTAGACCGTGAATTCTTATCTAGCAATTTGCCCACCAAACTATTAATGTGTTCTTCAAAACCAACAACATTTGGTTCATCATAATGAGGGAAAGATCGTCTTCTACTATAACACGTCTCTCCTTCGTCGGTGACATTCTTTTCTTGAATCCCATACACTAGTCTGCGAGATTTAATGTCTTCGACCCTTCTTTTGATCGTTTCAATCTCTGCAACAAACTTATGAGTAGTGGAAATGGAGCCAAAGATACCAAAGAAGCCCTTCCTCTTGGATGATACAATCTTAGGGAAATACTTGTCCAAAATGTCCTCCACTTCCAAACCAAGGTCCCTTATATCAAGCAAGAAGGAAGCCACTCTTTTGTCACCTTGCTTGCCATCAGCATCTTCCAAAAAGGATTGAATATATGTCATCTCTTGCTGGATCCAATCCACATGCTCTCTTACATGGTGAGGAACTGCTTGGATGATCAGATTACTGCCTATTTCAATTGCTTTTCGAACCACTCCCGGAATAATGAATTCTGCCATCTTTAACTGATTTTCCAATCACAACTCACCACAAGATGAACAAGAACAAGAAGGAAATGACAATAGTGAAGAAAACAAACCTTCAATTGGCTAAAGCACTGTATTGATAAGACTGGATTTTGTGTTGAGAGTTGCTGGCCAAAAAAACCAAATCTGAGAAAAATCAACCCATACAAAGACTTCAATAAAGACTTCGATTAAATTAGACCAAAAAAATAGTATGTGCATGTGAACATATGTATTGAAAATAGTGACATTAGTATTATTATATATCAATCTGATTGATTTTTTTTTTTTTTTTTTCGATAGGGGAGACAAGCTAACCAGATTCAGCCGGAAGACCATCTGAAAAAAACAAGAGCTTGAATCAAAGATGGAACCTCTTCCATCCAAACACGAACTTCCTCAAACCGAACCGCCATTCGAGCCAAACAATGAGCGACAAATTTGTGGTAGGTCAGTTAATTTCACACTAATCCTAACTTATTTATTTATTTTTTAAAAACAATGAGCGACAAATTGGTGGTAGGTCAGTTAGTTCCACACTAATTTATTTATTTATCTTTTAAGCAGGGTTAAAAATGATTTCTCCATATGAAAAAGTAATGATTCCAAACAGGATCAAAAACAAAAAAAGGTAAATTACACTCACCATATTGAAATTTAAAAAAAAAAATAAAAAACTATATTTAGTCATATACTTTTGACATAATTTCACTAATATAACACTCCAACTTTTATTACTCGAATTTGCTTCCAAATCCTTTATATTATTACCAGTTCCAATGATATCATACACGTGCCACATAGACAAACAAATACATAGTGGCATTCTCTCTTCGAAGTAATGATGTTACATAAACAAATTCTTATAGAATGCCCTTAGTCTTATATGAATAACAATAAATGAAAGGGAATCTACCTTTATACAATCATGGCATTTAGCCAACAAATAAAAGGCTATGTGGCCAACAGATAAATAAAAGACTTCAAATTCGAGCAATCCCTCCAGCCATGTACCTGAAAAGTTTGTCAACACGTAGGATGAATACAAAGCCTAGTAGAGATCTCAATATAATCCTAAACAATAATGACATGCAAATATCTATGATCATGACTGCATCAAGACATAAGATATAGATAATGTGACAATTTGATAATCAGAATATACTTATTGTGGTGAAGTGGTTTGGCAATACCCTTTATGATCCAAGCAGATGCTCTTGATCCTCTAGTTGATACCTAAAATAGGAATGAATGCTCCGGTCGGGGGGTTGCCGGTATTAGCACTCCGACGAGCAAGTTAGCATTCTTTACAATCTTTCTTCTATTACAAGTTATCGTTCTCTTTTTTTACATACCTCTTTTTTGGCTGATGTTCCTCTTTATATTACGCCAGGGCCCAGGTTCGGGCCCGCTCTTGACCTTACATATAATTATCTAGTCGGCCTTCCAGCTAAGTGTATTGGCTCCCACTCAGCTCTTTGTATGGCCGATTCATATACGCGGCTTTATGGGCCTCCGAGTAGGGCTGATTTGTCTTCTGCCCAATATCCCATCTGGCCTACTCGACCTTTCTACCTCATTGATTAAATTCAACCTCCACACTTGTATAAGTACAGTTTCTTCCAAAAACATTTAACACCACAAGGTGTAAAACCATTTGTTCCCTTTCCAATTATTCCATTTAGTTCCAAAAACATTTTTTTCACAACACAATCTTTACCCATTAAACATCCACGCTAATATAAAAGAATTTCACTCATATACATACCATAGCACTCATAACACAACCCACTACACTCGCTTATAACATAACACATCCAATACTCCCCCTGGCCATAGGCCCAAGGGCAAGAAACACCTATAATAGGATACCGATGTACAAATATTTCTAAACAAAAATAATTGAACGTAATACATACTCTCATTTCCATTTCCATCGGCATACAGCATAGATGACAAAAGATACAAATCCACATAATGCTTTACCGGCCTCACCTGAAGGGGAACGACCCCAAGGCCACACTTTACCGAGTACAAACCGAAAGGGAGAGGAACCTATCACAATGCGCCACGCTTTTCTGACCCCACTCAGAGAGAAACGGACCTCCATTCACACTTTACCGGCCTCACCTGGTGTGACACGGACCCCCCAAACAATATCACAATAATAGCACAACATGCTAAACTACGTAAATACCGTACAAGTGTAATACATACACATAACCTATTCAACAACAACAATGTCATCCTCCACCGATGACCAAGGACACCTCTAAACAGATAAATACATATACACCTCTTACAATATAAATCCCTTGCTAATTCCACCTTTTCAAAATAATCATTTTTCATTTCATTTCATTTCACAAAAGAGTTACACTCGTCATTTTATTTCCAAAATCTAAACCATTATATCAAATTCTCAACATCTCCAACCCATAGCCAAAACCATTTTCAAACCCAATTCATAAAACACAACTACAACCCAACTTAACACAAAATTAATCAAAACAACTACTAACCCAATAAGTTCTCATTTTAACAACTAAACCACTAGCCCAATTCTTTAACACATAACTCGGTTATTCCACATCTTTACCCCTTTATGATTAATTACGCCTACAATGATAAATTAGGGTTTCCTCCCCACTCTCAACATAACACGTTTAGATATCTCCCAAATCACCTAAAATGACTGAAAAACATGCAACTCAACTTCCGAAATTCAAACTTCTAAACCCCTTTATATACTTTGTGGAAAATCTCCCAACAACATGCTTTTAAACATAATAAAAACTACCACACACACACACACACACACATATATATATATAACAAAGTATTGAAAAGGAGCAAAGAAATCCCTACCTCTTAAAGCGAAGAAGAGACAATCCAAAAATCCCCAATGACGAAACGATGATCCGCTCAGATTAAATGGAAGCCCTTGTCGAGCTCTACATTTTGGTCCATGAGACTTAGCGTAGGAAATGGGTAAAAGTAGATGAAAACCAAACTTGAAAACCTGAAAATACCAAAAATGGTGGAAAGGAAGAGAGAAGAGAAGATGAACTCAAAAATGAGATATTTTCAAATTTTGGGGCCTTATATAGAAAAAAAAAAAAAAAAAAAAACCACGGGCGTAAACAGATAGACCACGGGCATGAACAGAAAGACAACACAGTCACCAGCGCGACCAAGCATGTCGCGAGCCACCACCACGGGCCACGCAATCCTTCGCAGGCCACGTACCCTCCCCTAGGCCAACAGACCTGAAGCTATCTAGGTCGCAGCCCGGTTGAAGCCCATTGTGGGCACAACCTCTACCCTTCAACCATTGGAACCATAAACAAGGTGGTCGCAGGTGCGACCTACTTGAGGCAGAACTCCTAGACTGCTGTTTGGAAGCCTGCCAGAACACACCGAAGGTCCAAACCACCTAAAGACAAACAGATACACTCGGACAACCCCGTGCCCCAACAGAAAAAATAAAATGGGTTGGGTTTTCTAACCTGAGCCTCTACTACTAATCTTTTTAAACTTTATTTAAATAACAGTTAAATTATTTTTCATCAATAATTTGTTAGTCGTATGAATGAAAAAATGATATTGTCATCTCTTATTTACTAAAATATACATTTATTTTTGTTTATTTACAAAAATATATATTTATCTACTTTAGTTTCAGTTGATTTAGCTTTATTAAAAGAAATGTCAATGTATTTATGTCAAAAATGTGAGACTAACTGTATTTTTCTCAAAACTCAAGGGAGATAAGTATAATTTACCCAAAGCAAATTGGTTATCATGTGAAAAGGTTACATACGAACTCAAAATCTTTGTTTGGGACATTTACAAAAAAAAAAAAAAAAAAAAAAAAAGAAAAAAGAAAAAAAACAACAACAACAACTCAAGGATTTGACCCTTATAACAAAATAAATTCTAAATTTTCAACTTTGTCTATTTAAACACTAATTTTTTTTTTTTCAATCTAAATTATTTGCCTATTTTCATTGACTAAAAGTTGACAAAAAAAATTATGTTTTAATCATTAAACTCAATTTAGATATACATAAAATGTCTAAAATATTCATTTTCATAGTTTAATGGTTAAAATACCTATTTATTCGTCAAATTGGAAAAAAAAAATTAAATAGTTCAAATTGATGGCCAACAACAAAAAAATTAATAAAATATTCATTTTTAATGGTTAAAAAAAATTATGTTCTAAAATATTCATTTAGTGGAAATAGGTAAATAGTTCAAATTGAAAACAAATCAAAAGTTTAGTGTTTAAATTAATAAAATTAAAAATTCAAGGTTTATTTTGTTATTAGAGTCAAACCTTGAATTTTTTATTTTTTATTTTTTTTGTAATTTTCCCTTTTTGTTTTTAGTTTTTTATTTCTCTCTCTTTCTTTTATATATGATTGGTTAAAATACCTCTTTCTTTTCTTTTCTTTTTCTTTTTTTTTTTTTTGTTGTAGTATGATTGGTTATCAAAAAAAAAAAAGAAAAAAACATTTAACCATCTAATGATGTTTTTAGTAAGATTGTTGGTAAGAGTTTAAGTAAATGTAACATTACTCCTTATATATACTTATTGTAACACCTCAACTTTTATTACCCGAATACATTCCCAAAGTCTTTGTTAAAGTCCATTTTCACTATAATAAATGCGGAAGTAATAAATAAATAAATGAACAAATAAATATTTTCTTTGATTTACACGATAATGAAATGTTTGATACAATGAATTTCAAATGCCCTTAGGCTTACAATTAAAATAAATAACCAAATACAAATACAAAAAAAAAAAAAAAAAGGTTTAATCATCTTTTACTAACACAACATTCCACCTATAGAAAACAAGGCCCCATCGCCAAAAAATGAAGAAGATCCTTTGATCTCGAACAACTCTCTAACTTGTACCTGAAAAATGGTTAACAACACGAGACGAACACTAATGTCCAGTAGAGATTTCAGTGATTCTAAGTAATAACATCATATAATGAATGCTCTCAGGTCATAATTATATACATAATGTGTGCATTTCGTAATCCAAAATATTCATACATAAGTATACATTTCTGAAAGAATCAATCTTTATCATTTCAAGAAAACGTTGCTTAACTCTCCATTTAGTCGTCAACAGTTCAAAAAAATTTCTTTCACTTGTTTGACTTTGAAAACCATTTTCCATTCGTTCAAACACTCACAAGATGTCCATTAAATTAAATCTTTATTACCTTTCTGCTTCGTCTCACTAACCAATAAAACTACTACAAGTTCACACCTCGCTTGACCATTACAACACGTAACCGATACTAATGCAACCAATGACAATACTTCTACTATCATACCCTAACCATCTATCATGTCATTATCACAAATTACGCGAGTCATAATTTACACATCAATACTAGTTCAATTACATTCTCAGTTCACGTACTCATCAACACACATCTATATAAATGTACACATATTAATAATGAAGTCTAGAACACATAAACAATCGGTGGTCTCACCAAGCCCCACTTTATAACCGCGGTCTCATCAAGCACCACATCACTATCTGCTTTACCAATTGCTAGCCGGAAGGATCGCATTACCTCTATGTAGCATCAACCTACTTTACCAGGTGCTAGCCAGAAGGAACGCATTACCTCTATATAGCATCAACCTACTTTACCGGGTGCTAATCACAAGGAACGCATTACCTCTATATAGCATCAACTTGTTTTACCGGGTGCTAACCGAAAGGAATGCATTACCTCAATATAGCATATCCCATCCTTCACATCAAATCTCCACATCATTCTAAACTACATAGTAAAACTATTTAGCAACAATCATTACTATCCTCCACTGATGGCCAACAACAAAACCTCTAACAACACCAAGCTCATAAAAAAAAAATACTCAGCAACAATAGTTTTTATCCTAAGTATAAACTCATTCCATTTCTCAATTTATATAAACATGCACAACCATCTCTTTAGTTTTCACAACTAACCTCGTTATTCCTAATCTTTAACATTCAGATCATTTGTTATATCAAGTAACACAATTCCATTCTTTCTAAAATTCACCTACTGATTCCAAGAATTTAACACTACAAGAAATTGTACTTTTGGCAACCACTTTTGGTGAGACGTCAATTTTTCATGGCCAAAAGTATATTTTTTGCGACATAGTGATCAATTTCATTAATAAAAGTAGACATTTAATATTGAAATTTACTACCATCGCTAAAAAAGCATAACGTTCACTAAGCGCCAAAATTATTCGTTGGCTCCAAAATTTCAAAAAATTTAGCGACGAGGGTTATTTTTTGGCAACATAGTAAGCATTGCTATTAGTTTGTTTACTTTTGGTGACAACAAATTAGCATAGGCAAAGAGTTAAACATTTAGTGACGACAAAACTATTCATAGGTAAAAGTTTTGCTAATGAAATGAGGTGGTTTCGTGATTTGCGTTTTTATTATAACTTTTCGAAGGGGTTTAAATATTCTAGTTAACGAATTGTAAAATTAAAGTGATCGTCGAACTAGATCACAAAATGAATGCACCAGGCCCAAACACTCTCTTCAATTGAGATGGCTAATTTGAGATAATCTAAACTCTTTCCAAAAAATGTGGTTTGATTATCAATTTCAATATGTTTGGTTTTGTTTTCTGAAACTTGTTTCAATTTTTTTTTCTAAAAAACTAAAAATTAATTTGGGGAAAAAATAAAAAATACTTATCATTTTTGTATAATTTTATCTTTTTTGAGGTCATAAATAATTTCTAAAATTTAAAAATGTATTTTTGATATTTAGTTTTCTCAAATTAGTTTTAATTTTTTCAAAAAAAAAAACTAAAAATTGCTTGTTTCTCCCAAAAAATAGAGGCGGTGGGTCAGTTTGTAGAAAAATATCAAACACTGCTTCAATTCCCTCCCAAAATTCCCCTCTTTTTTTTTTCCAGGGTAGGTAAACCCCGTCATCGCTCTTCATGATTTTTACTCTTGCATATCCTTCTCTTACGATTTGTTCTCTCTCTCACAATCATGCATTTAAATATATACATGAAGATACCCCAAAACAAGTATTCAATCAACTTTACGCTTTGATGTCTTCAACTACACAATCTCATTAAATTAGGTTTTTCACAACAAAAATTAGGGCCTTTCATATTAAACTTCAAATACATAATTCATTAACATAGAATCCTCGTAACCAACAACCAAGACATAAGTTTGAACTCAAAATCCCAAACCCTAACCCACACTCATATGCTTTTCAAAATCTCCCAGACAAACTTAAGTTTTTATGAAATAAAAACTGCCACTCATCTATCTATAACGATATATTAAAAAGAGTCAAGAATCCCCATCTCTTGAAGCGAAGAGGAGAACCCGAAAAAATCAACGACGACGAAATCACAAACTTCTTGGTTCAAAAGGAAGCCCTCGATGAGATCTACAATCTATCTCAAAGGAGCAAGATGAGTAGATGATCCGAAGTGAGGTAAATCAGAGGATTTGTGTGAAAGAGCTAGAATTTTAGAAGAAGAAAAGTGGGTCTTCGAAGAGAGAGAGAGAGAGTGTGTGTGTGTGTGTAAGAGATCCTATATATAAAACTAGGGTAAAAAGGTAGGTTGTTAGCCCCAAGATTATTTAAAATATAAATAAATAAATCCCAAAAAAATGGCTGCAAAACGTAGCAGAATTTCTCATTTTTTTGCTAGGTGTCACTACAACATATAAGAGTTTTAAAAACTAAATTTTTTGGTCTATAAAAGTAAAAAATTTGTTGCAAAAGACATTTAAGGACCAATTTCTATCGTCGTGAGGATAGTCGCTAAAAAGTCATCCCGAAAAGTCAAAAACAAGGCTTTTAGCGACAAAATTTTGAAAATGTCACTAATAAATAGACTTTTAGGGACAAAATAATTTAGTCTCAAAATGGTTTATTTTTTCAGACAAAAAATTTGGTCCCAAAATAACAATAATTCATCACTAATGTCCAATTTTTGTTGCTAAAAATATAATGACGACACTTTTCATAATAAAAATATTTGATCCCTAAAAAATAATTTTGTCCCTAAATTTTGGTCTCTAAAACCTTAATTTTTTGTAGTGTGTTGACACTTGAAGGAGGGATGTCGACACCCTAGTACAGTGGTGAGTTCAAGCATGTTTAAAACAAGTGAAGTGTTGACACCAGAAGGCCCAAGTGTCGACACCTCCATGCAGTGCTACACCTAGATTACTCAGAACAAGCTGTGTCGACACCAAGAAGAGGTAATGTCGACACCAGAGAGTAGAAGCATCAAAAGAAAATAAAAAGAATGCAAGTGTCGACCCCAGGAGGCCTAGTGTCGACACCTTGTTCAGAAATTCAAAGTTCTGGAGCACTTTTCTGACAGATCTGAGCGCAAATGAACATCTCTATCAAATTCTAGATCAGATTTCACTCAACCGATACAATGATACACCAATGATAGATTTCAATAACAAAATAATGAAATTAAACACATCCTATTGACTTATAGAGCACAAGTGTTGCACTCGAATATATAAGTATATATAAAGAAGAGAGAGAGAGAGAGAGAGAGAGAGAGAGAGAGAGAGAGAGAGAGAAACAGAGAACAAAAAGGAAAAAAAATTCAATTATCTTTTTTTAACTTTTATTTTTTTAATTCTTTTAGGAACAATCTAAACAATGTAGTGAAAAAGATAATGCGAAAAAAAATTTCAAAAATAATAAATAAAAAGAATTAAAGAATGAGATTAACAATAACTTCAATAATTAAGAATTATTTTATGATGAGAGAGAAAGAAATATATCAATGGTTAATAATAATGGTAAATTATAAATACACTCTTTAATGTTTGCTTAAAATACAGATTATCCCTTGTAATTCTAAAAATTACAAATATACTATTGTCTGAATTTTTTATTCAACAGAGTTGACAGAAAACATGAAATTCATAACTATCCTTATATATAACAATGAAATTATCATAACTGTTAATTGAAATATATTGTTGATATTATTAAAAATTATTAATTGACTTAATGGTTGAGTAATGAAAAGAGTTATTTGTTATGCAATTAGAAATTTGAAGGAACGAGATGTAATTTTTAGAACTACAAGGGACAATTAGTATTTTAAGTAGATTTCAAGAGGCATTTGTAATTTACCCTAATATTATTGAGATCTTTGGCAAATTCTATTTCCACACATCATTTAGACTTAGTGCACAACCCTCTCTGTTCACACACTTAAAAAATTATAATTTTCTCACTCTATATACAAGCACACACAATTATTCCAACTATGCCCTTTCATGATGGAAAAATCAAAAGTGTAGACACATCCTTGTTACACACACCCACTCAATCATGGAGTTATCCATTCGTAGGAGAAATTTCGTCAGACCTCCATTGACTTCCATTGTTAAAGCTTCATTTCATTGGGAAAATTTTTTCAGACCTCCATTGTTGAAGCTTCATTTCATTGGGAAAATTCTTTCAAACCTCCATTGTTGAAAGCACCTTCATTATTTAAAGATAAAACTTCATGAAGATTCAATGAAATATATGTTGTAAAAATGGTGTAATTAAATAAAACAAATAGATTCATAATTGACAATTGAAATTTCAGAACCAGAAAAACATGCTGAAAATTACAAGTAGATTGAACAGAAATACATAATAAAATAAAATAGCAAAAAGAAAGCAAACCGAAGCCTGCATTAGACAGTTTCCTTAAAACAGATTCACGACATCACCGGTTGGGTGCTGGAGGTTCTTCAACGTCTGTCTCCCAAGATACAATGGTTAGACCAACTACAACAATGCACCTACTATCTAGCGTCGGCGAACAGAACTACGGCAGCACTCTTTCACTAGGAAGAATATAAAAAACTGGAGGAAATTTTTTGGAGCACAAAGACAGCAAAAATTCTAGTGTCAAAACCTAAAGGAGATGGGCCTCCTTTTATACACATAGAGGGAGAAAGGAAGAGGCTCTTGCCATCAAAGCCCATCACAAATACAGAATTAAACTCTGCAAAACTGACGGATTTAATCCATTATGAACATAGGAGTTACCAGCTATTATACACGTATATTGTGTATATTCCTGCAACCACATATCTAGTTTGGCCAAAAAGATTAAGATGGGTAGGCCAAGAAACTCGGTTCAACCCCCACACTCAATCCAGTCTAGCAAGCCTCAAGCCCAAGTCCCAAGATCCACGATCCATGATCCACGGATCACGGACCCGGCCCGGTCCGATCCCGGCAAGCGAGCGACGCACGCACGTGTGGCAATTTTTGCATGACCAACTTGGCCCAAGTCCATCCTTGAAGCATCCATGACTCCCTTCCTTCGAAAAATCTGGATGCCCCAAAGGGCTCATACCTCTATCAATACTCTCCTCTATAATCAATGTGGGATAAAAGGTTACATACCTTTCCCAACACCTCTCTCATAATGCCAACTTAATGAGTCAATTTCTCATTCAAATCTTAATGGTTTGTGGTCATTCTTTTGCGGTATAAAGATCTCATTACAAAGAATCTAAACCTACTTTAATCCACCTCAATTAAGGATTGGCACTCACTTTAATACTGCATTAAAGTCACCAAAAAATATTATTTTCCAACAATCCCCCACATGAATAAAAATTGACCGAATAACAACAAGCGAGCAATGCTTAACAACAAAAACTCGGAGAGAGAGTGCAACGGAATAACCCCTGCATTGGAAAAGGTAGCTTTTGGCTTTGAACCCCTCTTAGTGAAGTCTATCGAATTTACTGGCTGCCCAGTGAATGCGAAGTCTTGAACTATTCAACCGTTTATATAAACCAAGACAATAGGCCTCACACAGGTATGACTCCAACCATCATTCTGTTCTCACTATTGTGTCCGGTTTGGCTCTAAAACACTAGTCTGGTTCAGTGAGTGGTTTAAAGAATTTAGCATTGTCAATTTTTATGGAAGCGGCCCCACTTCACACTCACATAGGTGACTCTACTTGAATATCCTTCTATACTCAGCTCAACACACTAGAGTCATTAAAAGCTCAGCTTAACCTTTACACTTGCATGTATCATTGATCAAAGGAATGGCTGGAGGTTAAACCTCCTCAGTGACATACCACCGTTACACGCAATTAGGTTGTCTCATTGAACCTAGAGCTTGGGATCTCCAGTCAACTAGGTTAAGTTTCCATTCCGGTAACACCTTACACTAAAGGCCTTCAATACATTCCTTCTGATGACTTCTCTACCAACAATCGATTTAACCCTTTAGTTAGCAGATCTGCAATGTTGTCCTTAGACTTCACATAGTCTAAAGTGACAACTCTGTTAGAGAGTAGTTGTTGTATGGAATTATGTCTACGACAGATATATCTAGACTTTCCATTATACATATTACTCTGTGCCCATCCAATAGCTGATTGGCTATCACAATGAATAGAGATGGCTAGCACAGGTTTCAACCAACGTGGAATATCTTCAATGAAATGGTGAAGTCATTCTGCCTCTTCTGTTGCTTTATCCAACGATATAAACTCTGATTCCATCATTGATCGTGATATACACGTCTAATTGGAAGATTTCCAAAACACAATTGCCCCTCCAAGGGTGAACACAAAACCACTAGTGGATTTCGAATCCCTAACATCAGATATCCAATTCGCATCGATATAACCTTTTATTACTGCTAGATATCTAGTGTAATGCAGCCCATAATCCTGGGTGAAACGAAGATACCTTAACACCCGAACGATACCCTTCTAGTGAGTGGCATCAAGATTGCTCGTGTATCTACTAAGCTTGCTAACAGAGTAGGCTATAACCAGCCTTGTATAACTCATCAAATACATCAAACTCCCATTGACACGAGAATATTCTAGCTAAGAGACACTCTCACCATTATTCTTGGTCAAGTGTAGACTCAAGTCTACCTGGGTCCTAGACACACCTATATCTGATTTACCAAACTTCTCTAGTATCTTCTCAACATAGTGAGATTGAGAAAGTACAACACCATCAGATGTTTTGGTAATCTTAACACCCATAATTACATCTGCAAGGCCCATGTCTTTCATGTCAAACTTAGAGTTTAACAATCTCTTGGTAGTTCTAATCATCTCATCATTACTACCAACAATGAGTATGTCATCAACATATAGACACAAAATGACATAACCTCTTTCCGCGTCTTTGACATATACACATTTGTCACACTCAATGATTTTGAACCCATTTGACAACATAGCGTTGTCAAACTTCTCATGCCATTTTTTAGGAGCTTGATTCAAACCATACAATGATTTGACAAGCTTACAGACTTTCTTATTTTGTCCTGGAGCTGAAAACCCCTCGGGTGGCTCCATGTAGATTTCTTCATTTAAATCTCCATTTAAGAAAACTGTCTTTACATCCATCTAATGTATCTCCAGACCACGTAAAGTTGCTATCGCAATCACCATGTGAATGTATGTAATCTTTGTCACAAGTGAATACATATCAAAGTAATCCAAGCCTTCTCACTGCTTGTATCCTTTGATAACTAGCCTAACTTTATACTTATCAATTGATCCATCCGCTTTCATCTTCCTTCTAAAGATCTACTTACTCCCCAAGGCCTTACTACCTGGGAGTAGATCAACCAACTCCCAGGTATGGTTCTGTAAGATAGAGGCAATCTCACTCTTGTGAAATCGCAGCTTCATGGAAAGTTCGAGGTACTCCCTCTAACATATAAGTCAAAAAGTTCGGACCAAACGACTTTGCGGTCCTAGCCCTTTTACTCCTTCTTGGCTCATCAACTTCCTCAACTTGATCATCTATGTGATCATTTGCGTGATCATCTATGTGATCATTGTCACCTTCAACCTCTTTCATGGAACTCGAAACCCCTTCTTAAAGACGACAAGGAAAGATGTATTTCTTGATTCCATGATAATATTCTTGTGTACGTCTGGAACAGCAAATCTATACACAAGAAATCGATACAAAATCATAAATAGATGACATTTTTTTTGTGTGATGTATGTTATTTAATCACACATTTTAAGTTTTATTAAAGTGTGATGTTTGGGAGTGTGATTAAAAATGGTCATTTTTAATCACACTCCCAAAGTGTCATTAAAAGATGATTCCATCACATGCTTTGAGTTTGATAATAAATATTTAGATCACATCTTTTAAATGTAATTAATAACTAATAAAAAATATTTAGATCACAGATTTTAAATGTGATTAATATCTAACAAAACCTGTGATTAATAACATGTAAATCACATCTTTTAAGTGTGATTAATAACTAATAAAACCTGTGATAATAAACATTTAGATCACAGATTTTAAGTGTAATTAATATCTAATAAAATCCGCGATTAATAATGAGATAAGATTACACGTTATATGCATTTCTCATCACAGTTAATGTGTGTGATAAAAAAAAGGGTTCCAACATATGTGAAAAATAATCAATATTATTTTTGTATGCACATTTGAATAATATAATACACATTATATAATATACTTTGAATCACAACCACATATTGAATGGAATAACATCATAAATTTCATAAATGAAAGTTAAATGTTCAAAAGTAAATACAAAAGAATTAATAAAAAGTTTTTAACTGTGATTATATATATTAAGAAATGAAAAAACTTGAAAACTAGAGTCTTGAATTCTTTAACCATATTTTGCATCTCTCTTAAATTTCTGATCTGAAAAATGAAAACACAAATTAATTCAAAAGCCGCTAGAAACATATGAATAAACTTACTATTTGTAGAGACTGTTCTAGTCTTACAAAAGATAAAATGAAAAAAAAGAACCACTTTGACTGTTACTAGTATAAAATGTTTGGATTACCATATAGATATGACATATACATAAAATCAACAAATCCAAAATGAAAATCTTCAGTGTATAACCAGATATTTTAAAGTTATAAAGGCCAACAATTGTTTAAATATAGTGAGGAAAAAAATCACTTCTCAAGGTTTCTGTCCTCAACTAGTAATATAAGGGAAGCTCACTTGTCCTAGGGAGAGGAACATAAATGACCCCATGGTTCCTTGCAATTTTTCATTTCACAGAGAAATGCACTTCTAGTGAAAAAAAAAAAAAAACTGTACATATCAATTATAGAAAGAAAACAGGAGTGAAATTATAATTTAACCTGTCTAAATTAATTATAGTTCCCATGAGTTTACCATTTCTGCCATTGATGAGATCAAAAAGAGTGTAAATTGTGGGGAGGAAGGCAAGAATAAATCATCTAAGAATCACAAGGATACAAACTGCATGGCCAACACCAGAATGGAAATTGACGGTTAATTATTTACTATTTCCTCTGATTTCCTATAGACTAAAAGCTGCAGAGTGTGCAACTTAATGAAAGAATGATGAATAGAATCAACAGTTGGACAACTAAATTTCTATGTTATGGTGGTAGTAATGATGAATAGAATCAACAGTTGGACAACTAAATTTCTATGTTATGGTGGTAGGCTCCAACTTGTTCAATCTGTTCTTTTCAACAGCATATAAGTTTACTGGTCCTTAGTTTTTATCCTTCCTAAGCAAATCTTGAAAGAAATAGAAGCCATTATGAGAGACTTCCTTGGGTTAGGGGTTGAAAACCACTTAACAAATGCTAAAGTAAGTTAGGAACAAGTTTGCTGTCCAAAAAATAGAGGAGTTCTGGGAATTAAATCAATCATTCATTAGAATCAAGCTACAATTATGAAACTCCTTTGGGCTATATGCAAAAAGTCAAATATCCTATGGGTAAAGTGGATTCACATTTATTATCAAATCTAAATACTTCATGAAAAATCTAGAAATCCCCTGAATGTTGATTTGTGATTATGTATCAATAATGTTAACGAGTGTTGTAGACACCCCCATTTTTGACCGACCTTAAGACTCAGACGTCGTCGTTTGAGCGCTCAATGATTGTACATGTTTGTGTTCGTTTTGAGTTTCTGGAATTTTTGGCTTAGTGCCTTGCCTCCAAGCCTCTGAACTCTTTGTGTTTTGGCTTGGTTTGTAGACCATGCCTTGTTTTCCCTTGCCTAGAGGGAGAGAGAGGTTTGTAGACCACTTTTTGTGGTCGTAGACTACTTTTCCCTCTGGTAGGCTAGTTTTCGGTTTCCGGAGCCTTCGGCCGAGCGCCTTGTCTTGCTTCCTTTTTGGTTTGGTTTTGAACCAAACCTTGTTTTCCCTTCCCTGGAGGGAGAGAGAGGTCTCGTAGACCACCTTTTGTGGTTGTAAACCACTTTTCCCTCCTGTAGACTAGTTTCCGATTTTCGGAGCCCTCGGTCACGCGCCTTGTCTCGGGACAGCTTACTATTCTCCTTTTGGCCTAGTTTTCGAACCATGCCTTGTTGCCTTGGTCTAGAGGGACACAGAGGTCTTGGAGACCACTTTTTGTGGTCGTAGACCACTTTTCCCTCGTAGACTACTTTTGGTGCCCGTAGACTAGTTTTCGAGGCTTGCAGCTACGCGCCTCGACCCCCGGACTCTTGTCTTGCATCCTTTTTGGTTTGTTTTTAGCACAAACCTTGTTTTCCTTACTTAGAGGGTGGAATGAGGGTTGGAGACTAGTTTCTCTCCCTAAAAACCACTTTTCTTCCCCGCCAGCCAGTTTTCTTCCCTGTAGACCACTTTTGGTGGTCTACAAGTGGTTTGCAGCTGGAAAAAGTGGTCTCCAGCCATGCCACTACCTTCCTCTCTCTGTGCATACCACCTTTCCCCCTTTACCGACCACTTTTTGTCCTGGCCGACCAAAAAAAGTAGCTGGCCGACCACTTCAACTGGTCGGCAACTTTCTTTCACTTTCTGCAGGTGCTATGGATGCCAGTTGTGCCAACTGGAGTGCACAAATTGCATCCTCCATACACGTGTATGGATGGATTGGTTCAAGCTCTTAGCTTGTTCAAGAAGCTTGATTCTTGTTTTTCTATAAGAGGGAACCTCCTCCCTCTTGTCTCAGGTTGAGAAAATCACTTAGGAGATATAAATACACATTTATCTCTATTTTGCTCTTCTCTCTTCATATTTGTGCTAGAAAGTGCTTATTCTTCACACTTTTGCACACAAACACATAGTGAAACACCATACTCTTGGAGCTGAGGCACCTAGAAGCTGGTTTTGGTGTTTTTGAATTGGTTTGAGTTCAGAAAAGCTGCTGGAGTTGCAACTTTGAAGTTGTTCTTCAAGGGTGAGTCGACTAGCCCTTTAAAGCTTTATTTTGATTAAGCTTTTGGACCTATTTGCATGCTTATTTTAGCTTGAATTTCTACCGCAAAAAGTTCTTTTTTTTTAGTGCTTAACATGTTTGTTTAAGACTTTGTTGGTGTTGGGGGTGGTCCACCCCATCTTGTGCCTTGTTTTGTGCTATCTTTTTAAGCTATTGGAACCACCTCTTTTTGACCTTCTCACCATTGAAACTCAGAGGAATTTCAGTGGTGGAAAGGGTGTTTTGAGGTCCTAAATAAGAGGGGGCCATCCCCTCTCCTTGTACCTAGGATGCTTGCCTTATTAGCCTCATGTTTGAGCATGGTTTTCTAGCATGTGTTGGCTTGTTCTCAACTTGTTTTTGGTGTTATTTTGACATGGCATACCTCTGTTTTAGCTTGGTTGAGTCACCACTTGCATGCATTCTACACTTGTAGTGTAATCTTGCATGCTAGCCTAACATGCATCATGCTTTTGGACCATCATTTTAGCATGTTTTGGCTCAACTCCAAGAAGCTTTTGTTCATTTTTTAGCATGCTTTAGGTCTGATTTAAGTGTTTTGGGCCATGCATGCATTGCTTTGTATAGCCATAGTGCATTCTAGCTCACTAGCTTTGAGTTTCCAAGCCACTAGCATGTATTGCTTGGGCTATTTGCATGATTTGGCATCATTTTTTATGTGATTCCAGTGCATGTAGTGTGTCCATACACTCACATCTTTCACTCATTCAAAGTTTTGGAGGGTTGGTTCTTTATGCCTTAGGTATGAGCCATTGTGCATGCCATCTTGCCTAGCCTTTTGGACCACTATTTCAGTGTGTATTTGGTCCTATTTTGCCATGATACAACTCTGATTTTTGTTGGCGGAGTCACCTCATGCTTGGTTTTGGTAGGTGTAGTGTAATCCTCCATATTGGCCTTGCATATTCCATGCTTCATGCCTTCATGCTAGTTTGTTTTGGCTCTGGTCCATACATGTTTTAGCATCATTTAACATACTCTAGGGCTTTTTTGGGTTGTCTTGGCCATATGCTTCATGTATTGCATAGCTATATTGCAAGTGCTTATGCTAGTTTCAAGCTTTGAGCCTCTTAGCATGCTTCATTTGTGACATGTACATGATTTGGCATCATTTACCATGTTGTTTCAGAGCATATAGTATTGCCATGCTCCCACTTCTTTCACTTTTTGAGTGCCTTTAAAGGTTGTGCATTATTGCCCTGTTTGTGGCCTAGCTTGTACGCATGCATGCCTTGCCTTTTGACTGCTTTGTTTGGCTAGCTTACACTTTGGTTCTGTGCTGAAGTAGTTAATGCGCTTAGCTACTCATTTGTATTTAGTTAGCTAGTGTAGTTAGTTAATTAGCTTGTTTTGTAATAATTAGTTAACTTGTTAGTTAATTAGCTTTGTTTTGTAATAATTAGTTTAATTAGCTTAGATTAGCTAGTTAGCTTGTTATTCGGACCCTCCGTCGAGAGGGCACAACTGTTGTAATAAGTGTGCGTGTGTGTGATGCATGTCTTCCAACCCCTATTTCTTTCTCCCTTTTATTTACCAGCTTTTGATGGTTAGTTTTAGGACATGTTTCAATTAACATCCTTTTGCTTGCATGCGTGCATCTATTCATCTGTTTTGCATGCACCGGACTCGGCACATCATACAAACTGCATTGTATTTCAATACTAATTTGAATACATGTTATCAAGTTGCATTCACATGACATCTTAGAATAGCCGAGCCTGCTTAGTTGCATTTTGCATATATTGCATTAGGCATCTTAACATAGTTAAGAGCATGCATGGTTTTCTAACTAGTTTCTTTTTTTGGCTCGGAGTACACTGTGAGTGTTTATGCTTTAGCATCCTTGCATGTGTGTGAGTGTTTCCATGATAGCATGCTTGCCCTGAGGCTATTTGCTTAAATGATATAACTGCATGAATGCCTGTGGATAAAGGCTTCATTGCTTGAATTGGAACAATTCATCAAAATGTGCGTTTTAAGTCCACTTTGCGGAGTGGCAAAATCGTGTTGTTTTCTGAGACCACTTGAGGGTGGCAAAATCCGCGTCTTAGCCTACTTGCGAGTAGCACCTTCAAACTATTTTCAAACAAATGAACATGAGATGTTTTGTTCCAATTTAGGCGATTTAGTCTATACTTGAATGTTGTGCGTATCACGTAGTAAGTTAGATTAATAACCGGAATAAGAACGCATGTGTTTTCAAAAACAACATATCACGTTAGTAAAGGCCGATCATTGATCGCGCGAGCAGGGGTGCTCATTGCATGACCTTCCCCTCTCGTACCCAAGTTCCCGAGCCGAGGCAACTTTGGTGATGACGGACACGTGGCCTTAGGCACGAGTCAGGGTTTCCTAAATTTTTCCAAAACAAAATATTTAGGTGGCGACTCTGAAATCTGGCAAAGCAGTCCATGTTTGGCACTTTTTGATTGAAAATCGATTTTCCAAAATGATTTGCCGGATTTGGACTCTTTGGTGATTTATCAGTCTTACACTGCACTTTGTGAGATTAGATTCAGAACAGTGACAGGAGTCCGAACTGTAGTAGCTAAGAACAATGATTCGCACCCTCGCGCGCTGTAGAAACTCCATTTTTGACCGTCCTCAAGACTCGGTTGTGCTTGCAAGTACATCCGGACACAAGTTCGATTGCTCGTCAGGCATTCGACTTTCGCGGCGGAACGTCACAGATTCGAGTTTTCCAAACCCTGTATCCTTTCTGTCCCATTCTTGGACCATGACTTGGTCCTTTCAGCATCTTTCTCCTGGTGCACTACCGGCCATGGTCTGGCACTGCCGGCCATGGATTTGTTTTTGCCGGCCATTGAATGAGCCTACCGGCCATCAATGAGCCACTATCGGCCATCACTGATGGCCGGCAAAACCCTTGTCTCAGCTGGTTTTACTCCAAATATTTTGAGCCAGCTGGAATCCTTTTATCTGCCCTCCATACACGTGTATGGAGGGATGAAGCTCTTGCCAAGCTTCTTGAAGAAGCTTTGCATTGTTTTCCTTCTATATATGGAGAGAGCCTCTCTCCTTAGAAGAGGTTCAGCTCTTTAGAGAAGAAATATCCCTCTCCCTCTATATTTTGTTGTATATTTGTGCCTTGAGGCCCATTTTCCATGCACTTCTACACTACAACACATAAAGATACACCACCACCATTGGATTGAGGTTCTTGGGAGGACTTCTTGAGCTTTGAAAGTGAGGTTTTACCTCCTGAGGTTTCTAATCTCAAAGTTGGTCTTCAAGGGTGAGTATTTTCCCCATTTTAACACTTTTTTGTACCCCATTTTGGCCATCCTTGCATATTGTTTTAGGCCTTGCTTTCAACTGAAAAAAGTCTTATTTTTAAGTGCTTTTGGTGGTTGTTTAAGGTCTTTTGGCTGTTGAGGGTCTTCAACCCTCTTGTTGGCCTTGTTTGGCCTTGTTTTGAGCCATGCCTTAAGGCCTCCGAGCTAGCCTTGGTTTAGCCTTCTAACCACTGAAATCCAGTGGATTTTCAGTGATAGGCATGAGGTCTTGAGGCCTCAAATCAGAGGGGGGGCCCTCTCTTTTGGTTCTTGTTTGCTTGCATTTTTGGCCTTCCAAAGGAACATGCCTCTATGTATTTTTGAGGCTTGGTTCAGGCCAATTTTTGTGACTTTTAGGACCTGCCTTAAGGCTGTCCATGGATGGTTTGGTCATATTTTGCATGCATCTTACATGTGTAGTGTAATCCCATTCATAGCCTTACAAAGTAGCATGTTCTTCTTGCATGTGTTGGCTCCATTTCAGTAAGTTTTTGGTGATGTTTTACCATGCCTTAGATCTGTTTTGGGTTGGTTTTGTCACTCCATGCATGCATGATACACTTGTAGTGTAAATCCCATAAACTAGTCTTGTATGCTTCTTGCTTTAGCATGTCATTCTAGCTTATATTGAGCCCATTTCAGCATGTTTTTTGGTGATTTTTTGCCATGTCATGACTCTGTCTAAAGTGGGTTTGGTCATCCTTTACATGCTCCATATACTTGTAGAACAAATCTTGCTTACTAGCTTTATGTGCATGATGTTTTGATTCATCATCCTAGCATATTTTGACTTTGCTCCAGCATGATTTTGTTCTTAATTTGAGATGTTTTAACATTGTTTTAGGCTGCCATGGCCATATCACTCATGCTTTGTATAGCTATAGTGTAAATGCTTAAGCTAGTCTTGGATTTTGAAGCCCCTACCATGCCATACATGTGATGTTTGCATACTTTGCCATCATTTCAAATGTTATTTCAGTCCATAAAATGTAGTCATACACTTGCATTTGACATGCTTTTAATGCCTTGGAGGCTTGGCTCTTTATGCCTCATGAATAGATCATTTGACATGCCATTAAGCCTAAGCCTTTGGCTCGTCATATCAGTGCATTTTTTGTCTTGTTATACCATGATGTAACTCTGTTTTATGCTATCCAAGTCATGCCATGTTTGGTTTCAATAGGTGTAGTGCATTGTCTCTTTTGTAGCCTTGCATGCTCCATGTTTGTGGCCTTGTGTTCTAGTTTGTGTTGGCTAGCTTTGAGCTTGTTTTTGGTCTTATTTGGACCTGCCTTGGGACTATTTTAGGTTCCCTTAGCCCTTTGGGGCTTGCTTTGTATGGCCATGGCTTAAGTCCCTTTGCTAGTTCTTAGCTTTTGAGCTTCATGCATGCCATGCTTGTGTTATGTGTGTGATTTGGCATCATTCCTAACATCATTTCAGAGCATGTAGTATTGTCATACTTCCATGTTTGTCGCTCTTTAAGTATGCTTAAGAGTTGCATCTTCGTGCCTTAATCCTTGAGCCAATTGGCATGCATGTTTGCCTTGTCTTTTCATGCTTTTCATATTATTAATTCATCACTTATGGCCACTGATTTTAGGCATGGCTGAGGCCTATCCATCTTTAGTGTAAGCCCATCTTACCATGTTGTCACATGCTTGTCTCATTTCGTATGTTGTTGCACGCCTTCGCATGACTTGCATGTTTGTATGTTCATGTTGCATTTTATCATGTGATTCAAGGTTGTTACCTCACATCATGCTTATATGCTTGTTGCATGCTTGATTTATTGCATTACATGTTTGCATGCTTGTTGCGTCGCATGTTTGCCATGCTTGTTTTGCATTGTCGTTTGGATGTGTTAATCCGAGCACGAGAAACGAGGGGCGTTTCATACTTCAAGTGATGAAACGTGTCTCAATTCTCGGTCGCCGACGCTCTTGATCACACATGATAGAGTTTTAGGCTTCATGGGTTTATTTGTGCATTCATTTTTATATTGATTTGCACAAGTTGGATCTTCAGCCATCATGCATCGGGATGCGTGATTGATGGTCTTGGATCCGATTATGCCTCTCCCTTGATGTTTCGAGGTGATATGGGATGGCATAGTGCGTACATACCCTTGGGAGACCCTCCATTTTCTCTATTTTGTGCTCTGCTGTAGCTTGGTGTCCCAGCACGTTAGTGGCCGGCAGTGCCCTACTGATGGCTGGCACCTCCTCATCCTTGGCCGGCAGGTGGTCGGCAGCAGCTCCCCAGGCCGACAGGCCACTGATGCACTCCCCCAGACTGGTTTTGGTAAGGTTCAGCAAGAATTCTTTGAGGACACCCTGCAGACAGAGCCTCTAGAGAGCAACCGGAAGGCGTTTCAAGGCGAGAAACCGAGCGCGAGCATGCATACCCTTCTGCTTCTATGAACAGAGCTGGAGCAGCATTAGTTGTCGCTTTTCATTTGTAATTAATTAATTTGTTAATTAATTAAGTTTTGTAATAATTAATTGTAGCTAATTATTCATTTTTTGGTTATGTAATAATTAATTAGCTTGTTAGTTAGTTAATTAGTTTGCATGTATTATTCATTCGGACCCTCCGTCGAGAGAGCAAATTTTGTAATAAGTGTGTGTGCGTATGTGCATGTCTTCCAACCCCACGTCTTTCTCCCTTTTACTTACCTGCTTTTGATAGTTAGTCATTTTCAATTAGCATACTTATGCTTGCATGTTTGCATCATTCATCTACATTGCATGCACCGGGCTCGGCGCATCATACTAACTGCATTGTATTTCAAATCCCAAATTGAATACATGTATCAATTATCGCATCTCATATGCCATCTTAGAATAGCCGAGCCTATTTCTAGTTGCATTTTTGCATGTGTTGCATTAGCCATCTTAACATGAACTAGGATCATGCATTGATTACTAACTAGTTTCTGTTTTGGCTCGGAGTACACTGTAAGTGTTTATGCTTTAGCATATTGCATGTGTGTTATTGATTACCATGAAAGCATGCTTGCCATGAGGCTATTTACTTATGTGATATAAACTTCCTGAATGTCTGTAGGTAAAGGTTGGATTGCCTGAATTGGAACAATTCATTGAAATCCTCGATTTAGCCTACTTGCGAGTAGCAAACTTCAAACTGTTTTTCAAAACAAACAAGTACGCAGTGTTTCGTTCCAAATTAGGCGATCTAGTCTATACTTGTGTGTTGTGCGCATCACATAGTAATTCTAGGTTTAATAATCGGAATAAGAACACGTGTTTTCAAAAACAAGATATCATGCTTAGTACAGGCCGATCTTTGATCGAGCAAGCGGGGATGCTCATAGATGACCTTCCCCAATGATACCTAGGTTCTCGAGCTGAGGAAACTTTGGTGATGACGGACACATGGCCTTAGGCACGAATCAGGGTTTCCCAAATTCTCCCAAAATAAAATATTTAGGTGGCGACTCTGTATCTGACAAAGCAGTCCATGTTTGGCACTTCTTTCTTAAAAATCAGTTTTCCAAAACGATTTGCCGGATTTAGACTCTTTGGTGATTTATCAATCTCACATCGCACATTGTGAGATCAGATTAAGAACCGTGACATTTGAGTCCGAACTGTAGGCATGAGGCCCCCAAAGGCGCGTCTACACGCGCAGAGCGGATTTTCGGGCGGTCTACAGGTGCATGTGTCTTAGATTTCATTTTTCATGCTACATGTTCTTAAAATCTCCAATTTATATCTATTCATATTTTCATCTCATGCTGCAAGATAATTGTAACAACCCTCGCTTCATCTTGGTCGTGCTCACGTGCATACACATGAATTTGTTTTGTTAAGTTGCATTTACAGACCTTCATTTGTTTTGTTTGAGTGTTGCTTGCATGTTTTGTTTCTCGCTTGGTGTATGTTAAGCCGAGATCATCTTAAGCCTAGGTCACACCTTCGAACCTCTTACACCTAGGACCATCTTGGAACCACTTTGGTTGACCTCCATCTTCACCCTGGCGTCTTGGCCGAGATGTCATCATCTAGGCCGAGATGCTATCAGCTAAGCATGCGACATCCTTGAACCTTGCACCTAGTGACCTGGTACTGGGACTGGAATGACCTAGACTGAAGTGTGGCACATTGAGGCCGAGGTGTGGCACAGCTGGGCCAAGTGTTATCCTTCCTAACCGAGATCATTGAGACCTTACTTGCCGAAGCCTTTGTCCTAACCCGAGATCATTACCTGCCGGAGTGCCCATGTCACCTTGCTTGTTGTATACACTTTGTCATGCTCTTGTCTTGTTAGTCAGTCACCTTTTGAGGAGAGCCAACCAGCTGTTGCCACGTGTCCCAACAGAAGTTTAAGTCAGCCGACAGTAGAGAAAACATATCATTTGTTGTATCTTTGTCCTAGGAAGAGAGAGAAGCTCTAGGAAGAGGAAGGAGTTCTTGAAAGAGAAGTAGATTTCCAAGCTTAATCCTTAGAGTCTAAACCGTTTGATCCATGTTTTGAGATTAGATTCTTGATTTGCTCTTGTTGTTCTCCATGTTCATCTAATCACATTGCATGATCTAGCATTATTCATGAGTCATGCATTGATGTAAAGCTTGTTTTAGAAAGAGAAAATGATGTTCTTGTGTTCTTGAAATAAAACCATGTTTTGATCTGGAAGTTTGTATCAAGATCCATGTTTTCGTGTTTGTTTTCATGAAACCTCTAAGTATGGGTACCCAGGTCCATGTTTTCGGACTCATCTCATGAAATCTCAGATTTTGTAATAACAAGTTAAGATTTTAGCATTCATGTTCTTTATGTTCTTCATGTTCATGTTCTTCATGTTCCTCGAAGGGAAACCCAGATTTTCCCGACTTCATTTCCTTGAATGTGGTCATCGGGACCACACCTCAGCCAAGAGGTGTGGGACTTCGGCCAAGACCTGGTTGGTGCCCAGCATGTTTTCCCGAGATGAGAAACAGTGATTTAACTCCCAGCACATGTTTTGCATTGTCTTGACTTAGTTTTGAAAGAAATACCGAGATCATTTACACTCATGCAAAGCTTATTTTAGGAATACATTTCATATCCATCTTTGAGCATCCCTTCTTCTCTTCTTGAAATGCATTCAATGGGATTTATTATGTGCTTGTAGGCCTTGGATCCTTGCTTGTAATCCTCACACCCGAAGAGCTATGTGAATGGTATTTTTAATAAAGCTATGTTATAAAGTTTTGATAAAGCTTTGCTTTGGAAAAGTATTTGTCCAAGCATGAATGCCTATCCCTAGTTTTGTATCAAGTATTATATTTGTTTTGATGACATTCTTGAAAAGTCCTTAGTGCTAGGGGACTATAATGCAACTAGTACCCTTGTTTTGAAAGTCCTTAGTGCTAGGGGACTATAATGCAACTAGCACCCTTGTTTGAGATATCTCCCTTGTCTTGCCACCGACGGTTTACCGCGTGGATTTGTCTGGAATGTCATCCCTTGTATTATATTGATGCTAGTAAGCATCCCTTGAAGCTTTGAAAGATTTGATAGATGAACTTGGTTCATCTCTTGCTTTGTACAAGCTATGATATGTATTGTTCTGATAAAGATCTCAGATATCATTCATTTTAAACCTTTATTTCTAATATCATTTACTGAGTATCCAAGCTCACCCTCTCCATATATATATGTAGGTGACAAGTAAGAAGGCGGTGACGCCTAGATGATTATTTGCAAGTTGTTTGGATTCATATTTTGTAGCATCTTGAAGATTATGCTTCTTGGCTTGGTCATTGTAGTTCATTTTGTATATGTCGGCTCGAGAAGCCTTTTGATCAAGATGTAATATGTGTTTATTTTATTTGTACTCAAGTGGTAAAACCATGTTATGTATGGCATTTCATTTGATCTATGCACAGCTCTTGTGGACTATTTAGATTTAAATTTATTGCTTCCGCATATGTGAGCCCCATATGTATACTCTGATTGTGTGTGACTTTGTAAGTTGGCCTTTGGTAAATCTCGAATTACTGGCCATCATGGCACCATTCTACTAAGGGCAGAATGGGGTCGTGACAATAATCTTGTCATATGTCTATTACTTTTTTCATATACTCTTGTGGCACTAATAGTTATTTTGGAGATTGTGGCACTGCTCGCTGTTTTGCAGATCATGACCTTGAGAAAGAAGTTTGCTTTTGTTGGCTGTAATGGGTTGGGGTGATTAGGATTTTATTTGTTAGGTGTGTTTTGTCACGGCATTGCCAAAGGGGGAGATTGTTAGGTTTTTATTCTTGGCAATCCCGTTTGACAAAACTCCTTTCAGTTGTACTTGTTTTCGCTCTTTTATTTCAATGAGGCTGTGAATTTTTAGATGCGAATCCAACTTGAATTGTGCCTTGCAGAGAAGTTTGTGGTGCTACTTCTTTCATGATTGCCACTTCGCTATCCCAATCAATCCGAATCCACGCTCGATTCCCGTCATAGTCAGAGAAGTGGCAATCATGAAAGAATTAGCACCACAAACTTTTCTGAAAGCATAATTCAAGTTGGATTCGCATCTAAAAACTCATAGCCTCACTGAAATAAAATAGCGAAAACAAATACAACTGAAAGGAGTTTTGTCAAATAGGATTGCAAAGAATAAAAACCTTACACTTCAGGACTATGCAAGTTCCTTCTAATGTGTCTTGGACAGTGAGGAACTTTTCAGTTTAAGAAGAGAAGTTATGCCCCTAATTAAGAAAGTAATTGGCAATGGAGAATCCACCTTCCTTTGGCTTGAGAATTGGCACTCTTTGGGACCATTGTACCAGAGATTTGGGGGGACTTGAAAGGAATCAGAAATCTGAATGCTAGAGTGGTAACTGGAACTGGCCTATTAGAAGGAATGAAATTCTATTGAGTATTATTGATAGTATTCTTAACAACATAATACCTATCATCAGACAAGGGGTATGATGTGAGATGGATAACTAAGAAGAATGGCAACTTCACGATACACTCAACATGGAATGTAATCAGAATCAAACAACCACCTACTTCTTGGGATCAAATGATATGGTTCAATGGCAATGTATCCAAATGTTCTTTTATTTTATGGTTGAGTGGTAAGGGCAGACTTGCAACTCTGGACAGACTCTACAAATGAGGGCTAACTGAAGTGAAGACTCACCAACTTTGTGGGTAGGGTGATGAGAGTCATTCACATCTATTCTTTAAAGCGAGTTTTCTAATGGTATATGGAAGTCCATGATAGATTTGCTCCAGTGCAATAGAGATCCACTAGACTTGGAGTAGGAATTCACATGGGCCGGACAAAATGCTGCAAGAAAATGTTTCAGGTTTAGGCTATACAATCTAGTAGTATCAACTGCAGTTTATAGCATTTGGACAAAAAGGAACTCAAGACTATTTTTACATAAGGCTAAACATGAAAAATTCTTGAAGGTATTGGATTTAGGATTGCAACTAGGGAAAAGATCAATGACAATGCAATGAATAGGAGTTTGATCTATGTTTCTCTCTAAATAAGAAAATGATAAGTAGGAATATCATGTTCTAAGTCTCAGCTATTGCAGTGTGTTAAATATGGGGTATGACTCATGATTGTTTATATTTTTGGTGTTAAATTCACCAAAAGAATTGAGAACATGGGGAATGCCTCTAGAAAAAGAATTCACCAAAAAAATTCAGAACTATATATAAGAAAAGGAATTATAAAAAAATTAAAAGAAAAAGAATACAAATTAGAAAAAAGAATTGTACTAAGAAGACGGAAAATTCAAAATGAAAATCACCACCCTGCATAACCAAATGTTGAAGGCAAGGAAGCAACAAATCAAGAAAACAAAACAAAATTAATCAAAATACAACCTTCGGTAAAACAGTTAGTATTAAGCATAAATAACATACTTCAATACAAGTATCCATCAATCAAAAAAGAAATATATATATATATATATAATGCTTCTAAACCATTCAATTACAATAAAAACTTAATCCACAATTGCGGAAAGTATTTGTTTCCTCAAACACCCTAAACTACAAATGGGAGATAAAGCTTACCCTTGACACAGCAAACCAATGGTGGCAGAGTGCATTCAGCAGTGGCTTCCATTGACTTCAACCTATAATGCCTCTGATATACCTACAAAAGCAATTATGAAAATGAGGCTAGAAACTCAATAAACCATGATAAATTAGTTGTTTGAGAAAGTCATGGGAAGAAAAAAGTGGTAGCAATAATAATTCATCATCAAACTAATCTAATAGAATACAGTGCAAAAAATACATTTCTAACAAAACCCAAGTGACAAAACAAAGATTTGTCATAAACCCATGTGTAATCACCAAATGAATTGTCCTAAACATTAGAGTTAGAAAATAATCCAAAAGTAACATAACCAATAGGTGACTTGATCAGCATATAACATTTTTAATTCTTTATCATTTCAAAATAAACATTTCTGGGTCAAACATTTGAACAAACAGTTCAAACACTATTTGGTGACTTGAAATTGTAAAGCTAGATCAAAGAGTAACATAACCAATAGGTGTACCATGTAGTGGTTACCTTAAATAGAATGAGACCCAACAAGCTCCCAAGAGTTATGCTCTTCTCATGGAAGAATGACCCTATTGACTGAAAACCAATCATAGTGTAATCAATACCAGAAATTCATCTTAAGCAACTACTTTTATATTACTAATTAATTTGCACATTCATATTTTAAAATTTCTTTGTTTCGAGATTTTAATAATAACATATTGCATATAGAGTGCATTGGTGGTAGCATATGATAAATAAAGCAAATGAATACACATACAATAAGTTCAAGCAATTATGAATAAATATGATAATCAAAGGTACATAAATCAAAACTAAAAAGAACATGCAATTTGCATTTAGTGCAAGTACAATGTATGTAACACATATCACAAGTAGTACATGCATTGGACACATGTTACACTTGCCCCAAACACAATTTTTCCACTAATATATAATTTTTTGTTCCTTCTATTTTTTGCAATTTTTCCATTTTTTTTTTTTTTACTGACCTCTATATCCAAATCTAATGTAGAATCAGAAAAGGAAGTAGGAGGAGAAGCACTGAGAAAAGTGTGGAAAGATGCTGATCCAAAAAAACCCACTATTTCTGACCAAACCACCAACTCTCTCATTTAGTGGCTGTAGCAAACCCAATGGCCATCCCTCTTCCTGCTTCAATCAAATCACTCTCATCTCAATTTCATTGGTTTCAATTTCAAACTCAACAACAACAAAAACGTCATAAAACAAAGTAAATTATCACAAAAAAATAGAGTTACCAACAAAACAATTTTGAGTCAGATAAACAAGTAGTACCTATCGAGCCATAGCAACTTCCAAGTATTCTCAGATTTCAAATAGAGAAATAGAGAGTTGTCATTTCCATAGTATTCTCTCTACTGCTAAACAGCGAGAGTGCTGAGAAGATGAACATGTAGTAAGTAAAAAGGATCAAAATCAAAAGAGAAGCAGAGCAACTATTATAATGGAATTAGGAAAAACAAATCAAAAAAGAGTAAAGCATTGTAAGACGATGGCAACAGAGATGCGAATGGGCTTCCGTAAGTCTATGCCTGCAGTGGATAGCCTCCTTCATGGGCGGCAGCATGAAAATACAACTCAAGTCCCAAAATGTAACCACATATAAGTCAATAACCAACTCAATCAAATACCACTTCTTCAACTAATGAATTCCCATTCTTCAAACTTGCTTTTCAATCGAGTTCAACAGCTCGTTTCTCCAAAGATATCAACTATAAAACCATAATTAGATTTACCTAGTTAGCAAAAGCAATTAGAAAATAAGAATAATTACATACTCCAAAAACCAAAGAGATTACCGTGACTTAATTTGAAGTTCTAGTAATTGGAGTTGATATGAAATTCAAGCCATGAACACTAATTCAATCTATAACCATAAGGACTATAAACGCGATATATCATTGTCCATCTTTGTACTCATACATTTTTTATTTTTTTTTTTGTAATTATATATGAAGGGCCTTATGTTAATTAAGACTTTGCCTGGGAACAAACAACTTAAAACCATCATAACTTTTTAGAGAAACACTACTATTGACACACTTGAAAGAGTGTGTATATTGTGTCATTTCATAATTATATCACAAAAAATTGTAATATAAATAATAAAATGGCATTATTTTTTTTAAATACAAAGAAGTATTAACTTTTTTTTATCACCACAAGAAGGTGAAACATAAATCATTATTCATAATATAACCGAAAAGGGTCATAATTAATAATGTTCTTGTGATTTGTGATTCATAATTACACAACAATAATTTTTAACTAATACCACAAAAATTTATAACTTCCATTACGAAAATTCTTAATTTTCTTATGATAAAAGGATGTGCATAATAGTATTTTTCATTATTTTAATATGAGATTTTATTCAATTCTCTGTACCTAACCAAAATCAGATATATATATATCTGTATATTTGAGAATATAAACATACCATCAAAGTCAACACCACACATATGTATCAGCAAGACTATAAACTCAGAATTATCTACCCAAAATTTATCAAAAAATAAAAATTAATGGTTCAAATTTATTTCACTTATGAAACCCACACTTTATCAATTTAATCTTCACCATACATAACTATTCTGAGCAAATTTTGAATCTCAAATTCTGGGATCTAGCTTTTTTGTATATGTATTTACATGATTGTCAACAAAACCCACCAACTATACTCAACAATCAGGAACATTCGCCAAAATCACCAAAAGAAAACTAGAAACCAAAAAAAAAGTCATGCGAGGACTCACAATTGAATTCCACTGGCATCTCTTCTCTTATCTGCACTAGAGAGGCTGCATCATATCAAGACAAATATCAATTAAACTCATCAAATAACTAATTTTTCCTTTTGCCAATACATCGTCACCTTCAATAGATGTATTTTATATATAACTACTAAAGCAGAATTGGGAGAGAAATAAGTACCTATCAATTTGAATCAATAAAAAAATTTCTGAACATTTTTATAATTGTCGATTGAAAATATGGAATCAAAAGAGGTTTCCTTGAATGAAAAAAAGGAATATTTATTGAAAAAGTAACTTGTGGCCAGGGAGGGAAGCAGCGTTGAGGTCCCTTACCAACAGTAGCAGAGCTGTGAGTTGTGAACCCTGTCATAGCACTCCGGCTGCCTGTGATTACTGTATATCTCAACCCATCTCCAACTAAAGTGATCTCATTCATGTTGCTGCTTATCTCAATATTCTCCCTAATGAAAAATTCCACGCTGTTGAAACCCGTGACAAGAGAGTTAACTTATCCAGCTGATTGTATTTTGGTTCCTCGCTGAAACCATCACAGAGAGAGACCACCACACAGTCTAGGCACCATTCACAGTGGAGTGGAAGCCTGCAGCTGGGTTTTGCTCGGTGGCTGGGCCACATACCCCTGTTTGCATCACAGAGAGAGGAACAACACAGAAGTGCCCTTTACCTGTTCGACAAAATGCCCCAGTGAAACCTTGTCACTGTGCTATCATAAGATGATTAAGGAGAAACAGAAAGAGAAAGAGGACAATGAGAGGGACAGCGAGGGTAGCAAGCTATCATTGAAGAAGGGCAAACTAGCCAAGAGCAAACTAGCCAAGAGTAAATCAAAAAGTAAATCTTCGACTAAGGTATCTTTGAAGGAGTTTGTAAATCAGGTGGGTCAACTATCTACTGATGATATGCCTAATGTACTTCCCCGTCGGTCTACACGCATTCGAGGCCCCCCAAAATCTCTTTCACTTGGAGATTTTGTGGGACCGTGGCAAGGGCCCTCAAATGTAAACAAGAGGGGATTAAGGGACGTAGATTCAGAGGATGGCTCAATTGAGTGTGATTGTGATCTTGGTACAACACAGTTTCGCTAGACTGTGAAAATGCAAGCCTCACCTGAGCAATCACCAAAGCAGCATCAAACACCTAATGCATGGAACACACCAACTAGAGTGCTAACTGATGTTGAGCAGTGGCCAAAATTGACCACTGTGTCCCCATTGGTGGCAAACGAAATGATGTTGTCAAATAAATTTGGCTCACTTAGTGCTGATCAAAGGAAAGAAGAAATGGGTTCCAAGCAACGAGAGAGTGATAAGCCCGTGTGAGCTTGTCGAAATGAGGATTCGGTTGATCTACATATGGAAGATGGTAGTGAAGGTCTGGATACACTTGCTATATCAGGTAAACCTCTACAAGTTGGGAGCTCTTTAATTAAAGAAGAGATTAACAAGGTGTCAAAATTGAAGTATAAAATAGGTGCCCATAAGATTGAGAACCAAGTAGATGGCATTTACAATGTCCCTATTGAGATCTCAAAAAAAGGCTTTTCTCATTGGGAAAATGCTTTGGTTGGATACTTCATTGATAAAAGATTCTTTTTCCATTATGTGAAAACTTGGGCGGAGAAACTTTGGGGAAATTTGCTTGAGAACGTTGTCTCCATTGACAATAGTTTTTTTATTTTTAAAGTAAAAAGTGAAGAGGCTATGGACACAATCTTGGAAGATGGCTCCTATTATGTTGGGGCTAGATTGATTGTTATTAAAAAATGGCAACCTGGACTAAAACTAACAAAGTGTGAATTTTCAAGTGTGCCATTGTGGGTGAAGTTGTACAATGTTCCTTTGGAACTTTGGAGTGAAGAGGGTTTGGGTTACATAGCTAGCATCTTGGGAACTCCTCTTTATTTGGATGAGCCAACTTTCAAGAGAAGCAGACTTATGTTTGCGAGAATTTGTATTGAAGTGCCAGCAAATAAAGAGATCCCTAAGTCTTTCAAAATAAATCTTGGTTATGGTGACCCATATGTGATTCAAGTTGAGGTACCATGGAAGCCCCAGAGGTGTGATGGTTGTAAGACTTTTGGCCATACCACTAATTTGTGCCATCAAAAGCCAAAGTCTTTGAACCCTCCCTCCTTCAAACATGAGTAGAGAGTCAAGGACACTACAACACAAATTCCGACTAAATGGGAAGTGATGAAGAAAAATGGGAGAGATGGTGGGCAAGGTTCAACGCCATTGATCAACAAAGAGAGAGAGACGCAATCTTCTATCCCCTCAACATCTAATGCCTTTGATGTCCTTGAATCGTGTGATATGGACGAGTTAGGAAATGGAGATTCAAGTCAAGAGTTGAGAAATAGAGGGAGTCCATCTCCAAGTGATCCTAGTTATGGGGAGACTTCAAAAGAGGATAATAGAAGAAAACTTAAAGCGAAACTTCATGACTTGAAGAATGCTAGAAGGAAATTTTGAATCCTTGTTTTGTTGGGAATGTTGTGCTTGTTTTCTACAAGCTCAGTTTGTTTTTTGATGGAGTAGTTTATTTTGTTTATTTTTGTGCTCCCATCAAAAGCTGTGTGTTGAACTTTATTGTATATTTTTCTTTTTTGGTTATAATATGACTTACTTATCCAAAAAAAAAAAAAGGAATCGTAATAGGTTTCCTTGAATGGTTGGAAACTGATTAGGAAGTGGGTCTTGAAAATACTTCAGATCTCTTCATACCAATTAAATCATAATCAAACCAACCTAGATCAAGAATTAAAACTAAAAATTACCTTTCTTGGCCAGCAGTAGTGTCCCAAATCCAAGCTTTGATGACTTTGCCATCAACATTCAATCTTCTGCTAGGAAACTCAACATCAATTGTAGACTTGGATTTGAGACTAAACTCATTCGCCGCCACTGCTGCCGCTCATCACTCTTCTCCGATCGAAGAGTGAAGACAATGCCGACCAATCGAAGGATATGCAGAAGACTAAGGTTAGGGTTTAGAGAGAGAGAGAGAGAGAGAGGGAGGGAGAGGGGTTTGGAATCTCAAAAGATGAAAATGATTTGTTTGAGAGAGAGAGGTTTGGCATCTCAAAAGATGAAAATGATATGTTTGTTCGTGGGGGTGTGGGTTGCTGCTGCAAGCCAGAGGGGCCAAATAAAAAAGGGTTAAAAGTTTAGAATAAAGGTTGAGACCCTTTGGGGGTTACCCTCTTGACCCTCTTTAGTTTTGATTAGTCAATTTTTTTATTTTATTTATTTATTTTTTTTTTTTTTTTCTTCTCACCCAATTCCCAACCTCCATGTGTGTGAGGGAATTGTGGGGTGGGTGTTTTAAGGAGGTCTAAATCAATGCCCAAAAGTTTAATGACATGTTAATTAAAAGGTGTGATTAAAAAATACATATTTAATTATATTTAATTAAAAAGTGAGATATGAAATAAATATTATCACATTTAATTAAATTAAGTGTGATTAAAATATCGATTTAATTTTTTTTATCATACTTCTAATAAAAGTGAAATATTTTTATTTGTCAAAGTATGATCTGTAACTATTTTTGTAGTATATGCACTGCTATTACATGCATAGTCAATGAATATACAATCCACTGACTTTGGGCCTATCTGAACCCACTTGGGTGTAGGCACTGCTACTTTTGCAAGACACCTCCACATTCATAAGTATTTATATGAAGACTTGTGGCCTTTCCACAACTAATGTGGAGTATTATCCACTTTCTTTCGAGGTATTCTATTAAGAATGTAATTGGCAGAGAGAATTGCTTCACCCCACAAGTTCTGTGGCAACTCAAAACTTATTAACATTGCATTCATCATTTCTTTTAACGTCCTATTTTTCCGCTCAGCAACACCATTTGACTGAGGGGAATAAGGCGTTGTGGTTTGGTGGATAATCCCAAATTCAACACAAATCTCAGTAGACGGGGATTCATACACACCACCACAATCATTTCTTATAGCCTTGATCTTACGGCTACTGTCACACCCCAAAATTTGGGCAATTAAATATTAAATTAGGACTAAATCCCAATCAATATTCTATCATCCAAATCCTAAGGGTGAAACAAAATCTAAATGTTCTCACATCCATAAGGTTTAAGTAAATTTCAATGCTCAAAAAAAAAATCAATGGATAAAAAAAAATAACAAATGCCAACCAAATCAGCCATCATAAATTCATGACTATCCAATATATCCACCATTAAAGTAGCAACAAATAGTCAAAACAACTTAAATAATATAAAGTTAGAAAATTACCCACAATGCCAAAATATCAAAATACTAAGGTCATAAAAATAAATAAATAAATAAACTAATATTAACCTTAAACTCCAAAAAACAAAAGAAGTTCGAAAGATATGTCTTACAATCGTAGTTATTTCTCATCACTACCATAGTTCCAACTAATCCTGCAAAGGAAGCTCGGTTGCGCTTAAACAGAACGCACCTGAGTTGCCAAGAGACTTATGAGTACAAGATTTGACACTCACGTGTCCACTAGACACAAACAAGAGTACATTTAATTCTTGTTATTAGATAAGACAAGTAGTTCCACTAACACCGAGACGAATGGGTAGTTTCCCAAGATACAGTGATATTTAGTTTCTTAACCGTACACAACTAAATATAAATTGAGTATATAAAAAAAATAATGAAAATAAAAATAAATATGGTGGGTCAGCCCTGCATAAAAAGTTAGTAAGACCTACCATTCTGCAAAAAAAAAAAATAATTTAGTATAATTTAATCATAAGTAAATTACTGAAGAAGTATAAAAAACAAATGCACTGTTTCATGCTTAAATCATTCGAATTGACCAAAACTCAAAGCACAAAAGTTGTACAAAATCAAATTTCCTAAAAGGAATTGCGAACGAATTTAGTAGAAACTGAACAGGTTGAGATAAAAACTTGATAGAAGAACCTAGACATAATTTGACTGAAAAATATGAAGCTGAAAACGAAAAGCAACTGCCCTAAGATGATTTGTTTCGGAAAAGTTCAAAACACGAAAAGTGTTTAGAATAATATTTTACTTCAATTTTCGCGAAATCAATAAAAATGAGCTCATTTCGTGGGTTAAAACAGCATCTAAAATTTGCATTGTTAAATGAATAAAAACTATTGTAACCAAGATCATCTGATTACAAGTTCTAATCGATCTTTTTAGTAAAAAGTTAAAATACAAAAGTTGTCTAGAATTACATATGCATGCCTCTGGCCAAATTTCGTAATTTAACGAGGTCGTTTACTATTTTTCGAGATGTACAAATCAATACAATTTAAACTATACTAATAAGTTCATATTTAATTCTTTGTACCGTAACTCCACCACTTCAACCTTTCACTTCCGGCCTACACATATATCCGATGTGCCTCCCGTATACCTAACATCACTCTGAAGCCAATCTTTCATAGGGATGTCTTCCTGAGTTTGACCCACACTCTCTGAATGGTTGGCATATACGTACGTGCGTAAACCAAAGCGCTCGTATACTCTTGGGAACAAGGCAACAATATATATATACACAACCCCTCATCTACTCATGAGAACAAACATAATAATGTCGAGCCTACGGCATTCAAATAAATCTCATAATCCCCATTTTTTTATACACTTTTTCTCACCAGCACTCAAATAAAACAACAATTCATTGAGTCATAGTGGAGTATTCAGAATTTATCTATTGATTCCTAGTTTATTTTAATTTCGTATATCCATAAGTGTGATTACATCCATAAAATAAATATATATAAAAACCCCAAGCCTTGCATACACAACTAACCAAAATAATTGAAATTAATCCATCATCTTTATGCCAATACAATATCAAATCAACATCAAATAAATAAAAATAAATAAATAATAATAACAAAATAAACATAAATCAAGGAAAGTGGGTTTTGCACTCACAATTATTTTTGAAGATCAAGGAATTACTTGAAGAATTAATGAAGCCACCAAAATAAAACCCTAACCTTTTCTTTTTCTCTCTACCTCTTCTCTCTCTCTCTCTCTCTCTCTCTCGGCTTTCTCAAAGACGCCTCTAATGCTTATAACCTAATTGACATTATATTCTATTGTTTTATATAAGTACAACATATATAATATGCTATATAAGATCAATACATATGTATAACACCTTTTATATATATATATATATATATATATATATATATATATATATTCAGATTAATTATATATAATTAAATATCACATTAAATTCTCATGTATCCACACAATTAATAAAGCAAAAAATAATAATAACAATAATAAATAATGACATAAGAAAAATTAGGGTCGCTGCAGCTTAGTTAATTCTCAACTTGAAAACAATAAATTTATCAATCCCTCATCTTTGCTTTAAGTAAACATACATAACAGTATTTAGTGCAATCATCAACAAAAGTAATGAAGTACTTGTTACCACGTGATTATACGACTTTCAAGTCACACACATCACTATGTACTAAATCTAAAGGCTCGGTACTTCTTTCAATAGAATGAAATGAAATCCTTATCAATTTTGCTTCTATACAAGTTTCACACTTGTGATTTGAATTGAACTTGAAATATGGTATATAATCTAACTTGATTAATTTACGTAAAGAGTCAAAATTTACATGACCTAGTCTACCATGTCATAAATAAGGGGACTCAAGCATATAAGCAGAAAAAGAAGCTTTCTCATTAATTTTAGGGATAAAAGTCATTACATTGAGCTCAAACATACCGCCCGACATATACCCGTTCCCCACATAGACCCCGCTCTTGGTCAACACGACCTTATCATACTCAAGCACCATGCGGAAGCCGTACTTACTTAGGAGCGACCCCAAGACAAGGTTCTTACAAATGTCCAGCACATATAGAACATCGTTCAAAGTCAGCTCTTTTCTTGAAGTCAACTTCAGGACCACCTTGCCTTTACCTTCAACAATTGAGGTCGTAGAATTTCCCATGAACAACTTCTCACCGTTTGAAACCAGTTCGAAAGTTGTGAACATCTTCTTCTCAGCACAGACATAGCGAGTGGCCCCAGTGTCCACCCATCATTCCTTTGGGTTAGACCCTACCATGTTCACTTCAAAGACGACAACTGACAAATGCATGTCATCCACATCTTGTGATAAATCCTCCATCTCAACCATGTGAGCCCGGCTTTTGTTTTGTGGAGGGTTCTTCTTATAGGGTTTTTTCTTCTTGCGGCAATCAACTGCCCAATGCCCATCGCTTCCATAGTTGAAGCACTTCCCATTGAACCTAAAAGTAGGTTCCTGCGACTTGTAGACTGGCTTTTTAAAGACACCGCCTCTAGCCCGCAACTTCGAGCTTTTGCTTGCCAGTGGCTTCTTCTTCACCCCCGATGACTGGCCATGCTCAACCACGTTTCCTTTCATAGTAGAGGTACTCCCCTCCCCCTTCTTCATGTTGTCTTCCTCAATACGAAGCCGAATAACGAGCTCTTCGATTGTCATCTCCTTTCACTTGTGCTTCAAGTAGTTTTTGAAATCTTTCCAGCCGTTAGGTAGCTTTTCAATCAAAGCAACTCAACTGCCTGGAATGATTCACTCAAAAACATTCCTTCTACATGTATCTCGTGCAGAATTACTTGGAAATCTTGGACTTGACTAATGACAGTTTTTGAGTCCACCATTTTGAAGTCCAAAAACCGACCAACGACAAATTTCTTTGCCCCAGTAGCCTCAGTCTTGTACTTCTTGCCCAAAGCATCCCACAGCTCCTTTGCCGACTTCTTGGCATAAAACACATTAAATAGTGGGTATGCCCAGCCACTCAGAACATAATTTCAAAAAAAGAAATCTGACTACTTCCAAGCATCTAGAGCCATGAGGTTCTGCTTGTCTTGCTCATTCTCTTCCACGGCTGGTGGATCCTCACTCAAAAACCTCGCAAGGCTTAGAATAGTCAAGTAGAACAGCATCTTCTGCTGCCATGTCTTGAAATTCACTCCCGTGAACTTTTTCGGGTGCTCATGATGATTGAGCGGGCCTCCCGGAACAGCAAGAGCAACAACAAGCTTGACCACAGAAGTCACAACAACCAGGTTGCCTACAGAGGTCACAACAGCAGGGATTGGCAAGCTAGTTACCCCAGGGTTCTGATCCCCACCAACATTAGTAGCAACAACAGCAGTATCAGTGACAGTTGTTATTTCTGAAAAATACAACAAAATCTCACTATTCCGTGTTTCTAGAAATTAATCTTAACACTAGAAAATTCCATAGTTGAAAATTTAATTCAAAACTAGTCTCACCACTTAACCTATAATCGAACATAGTCAGGAAGGTTCCTAAGAAGACTAGAGGGGTCACACCGATCCCACTTAAAACCCAGTTAACCTTAGAAAAAACTTTCAAGAGCATGTTGAATCCTAGTCTATGGGAAACATTTTTTAGAATTAAGTTTTCTAGGGGATGAATTAGGTTAAAACAAACCAAGTTCCAAACTTACATGCAATATAAAAATTACTACCCAAAATTACAAGCAATGAAAACATTGCTACAATAATTACAAGCAATTACAATGCTTCAACATATTGGTAAATAATCACAATTAAAACTCAAGCAAACAATTGCTTCAAATTCAGTCCAAAAAATTCCTTTCCACGCCTAGATATTCCAGTTCAACACAAAAGTTAGTAGTCCAAAATTTTTGTTTTTACATCCCAAATACTATTCATTTGGTTTTGTATATGTTTTTCCAATCCCTTTCGCATAGGTATTTTTATAAAGAAAGTTAGCAAAAAAACACAAGAAAATACAAACCAAACAATCTAAAGAAACTATAAATATAATAAATTACTTGAAACCATCTAGCAAACTATTTAATAATAAAATTAACTAATGAATTAAGATGCTAGATGAGCTACAAAAAATAAACCTATAACTCTAAAAATTAAATTGAATTATAATTTTCATAGGCATGAGTTATGTATGATATTATTACACAATAAACGTGTAAATAAATATAGACAATTAACATACACTTAATTTTAGGCAATTAATATGTAAACAACTCATGTAAATAATTCTAGAAATAATAAGCATGTAACAAAAAAATAAAATCTAGAAAATTTTGAACATGCAAATTATCCTACAATTCTAGAATCTAAAACACATGTGAATTAAACTACAAAAATAGAACATATTTAGCATCTCAATTTCAACTAAATAACTAGAGACTCATGAGTATGCAAATTATATTATGAAACTATAAAATAAAAAAGGATACAAATCATTATAGGAAATAAAAACCCAAACTCATAAAATAAGATTATACTAGAAACAAATAAGCACGCAACTTTTGTTAGAGATCTAGAAATTAAGCCATTCTCTATTAAACTAGAAACATAACATTGCATGCACATTCATAAAACAGTGAACTATTTTTTCCAGTATGAAATAGTGGCCTTGTATAGAAATTAAATTGAATGTCTAATCAAGAATAACATGTGAAACAGTGGGCTATGCTAAAAGTGCTTGGGAAAGAAAACAATAGCATGCATATGAATTAAATCATCAAACAGTTGCATGCAAATATCTATATCTTGTTACTATGGTGCTCCAGGAGTCCGGATCATCTGCCGTACTTTCCTGCAATTGTTCCAGCGATGGTGCCAAAACGACGTCGTTTTGGCACCCTCTTTTTTTTTTCATTTTCATTTTCCTTCCCCCTTTCTTTTCTCTCTCAAACATTTGAGAACCAAACCCTAACAAACAAGGGAGGCGACAGGAAGAGAGGAGGAGGAAGAAGAAGAAAAAGAAGAAAAAGAAGAAGAGAAGACGCCGGAGATGAAGGCTCGTCCTCCCCATTGGTAGAGTTTGAGAACCAGATCTCATCATCCCTAATCTGATTTTGATGCAGAGAACAAACCCAAATCTGATAATACATTCACATTTTTTATTATATTTTTTAGCCTATGATTTGTAATATATATATATATATATATATATGTATATGTATGTATGTATTGTAGATTTGTATGGATATAAAGATATATATACATATATATATATATATATATATAGGGATGGTTTCATATATATAGTATAATTTTTTATTTTTACCTCATGGCAGGTAGAATATTGACATTTGGGCATAAGAGTTGTTGAACAGCTTCAACAATGGCGTCCCATTCTCTCTCTCTCTCTCTCTCTCTCTCTCTCTCTCTGTTTTTTTTTAATGGGAAAGTTGAATTTTCCAAGAATTTTTTTGTTTAATCACTGAAAATTCTATGTGTTTGGGAAAGTCTAATTCTTTTTGCTCTACAAAATGGGATTTTGCTGTTTATTTTTTGTTCAGTGTGTTTGGATTTGGAGAAAACTAAGTCACATGAAAGGGAAAATTTCTTATTTTGGTCTCTGAAAATTGATTTTTTGAATGATCTTTCAAGGATTGATTTTTTTAATTTGAATGATTTGTCTCTGAAGATGGTTTTATGCAGAGGATTTGTGGGTTTGGTCTGCGAATAGGCTATCCGGTTTGTCTTCATCAAAACCAGACCAAACCCACGACCTTCCTAAACTCCATAGCTGTGAGTGAGAGTGAGAGTGAGAGAGAGAGGGTTGGTCAAAAATGACGTCGTTTTTTACCACGGCAGGAACCACGGCAGGAAAGTATGGCAGAAGATCCGGACTCGTGCTCCAGAGAACCAGGCAACAGCGTGCAAAACTAAATTGTTTTTTTTTTCCCCATTTATATTCACCGTAACAAGTAGAGCAACTACGAAAAGGGAGAAAAAAAAGTAATTGGGTTTATATATGAACCTATTCATGCAATTTCATGGAAAATAAATATAATCTGTTTTAAGATTGTTGTAAAAATAGTGTACCTAAATAAAACAAATATATTCATAATTGAGAATTGAAATTTTAGAACCAAAAAAACATGCTGAAAATTACAAGTAGATTGAACAGAAATACATAATAAAATAAAATAGCAAAAAGAAAGCAAACTGAAACCTACACTAGACAATTTCCTTAAAACAGATTCGCCACGTCACCGGTTGGGTGCTGAAGGTTCGTCGATGTATGTCTCCCAAGATACAATAGTTAGACTAGCTACAACAATGCACCTACTGTGTAGCTTCGGCGAACAGAACTACAGCAGCACTCTCTGACTAGGAAGAATATAAAAAACTGGAGGAAATTTTTTTGGGACACAAAGACAGTAAAAATTCTGGTGTCAAAACCTGAAGAAGAGAGGCCTCTTTTTATACACATAAAGGGAGAGAGGAAGAGGCTCATGCCATCAAAGCCCGTCACAAATGCAGAATTAAACTCATGAATAGAGAAGTTACCAGCTATTATACACATGTGTATTGTGTATATTCCTGCAGCCACATATCTGGTGTGGCCCAAAAAGATTAAGATGGATGGGCCAAGAAACCCAGCCCAACCACACACTCAATCCAGTCCAACAAGCCTCAAGCCTAAGTCCCAAGATCCACGAACCAAGACTCAGACCGGCTCAGTCCGGGTAGGCAGTGCTTGCGTATGGCAATTTTAGCATAACCAATTTGGACTATAGTCTTAGCCCAAGTCCATTCTTGATGCATCCAAAACTCCCTTCCTTCGAAAAATTTGGATGCCCCAAATGGCTCACACCCTTGCAGGACCGAATCTGGAGTCCTTCGTGGATGTTGAGCCTCCGAATTTAGAGTCCCATCCTTGCAGGACCGAGTAAGAATCTGACTTCGGCACACTTTTTATGAATATTATGATCAAGTGTCAACTTAATTGAAGGGCGGAAGATTCTTAACATGTGTAAACATAAACTAAAACAACATGCAACATAAGTTGACACAACATGCAAACATGAAAGATAATATGTTTTATTAAATTAACCGATAATACATAATTCGCTCCCATTTTATTTCAGAGCGGTATAATATGCTTAATTTTATTCGGCGTCCCCCTCGTCATCGCTCTTCTCGACTTCAAAGGCCGCAAAAGGAAAATGATGACTCTGGTATAATGGCGACACCAAATCAACGCCTGCTACCCAGAGAGACTCTGCGGCCCGAAGAGCCTTAATCCACCCATGTTTAAATCCATGGTTCTCACATCGGCATACCTCCTCGGCGAGTTTCTCCTTGGTCTTGTCTATCCCGACTTTTCGGCCGTCGGGGAAGTCTTTTTCATAAGCCCTGGTCTTTGCAGTCTCTACTGCAAACATGCTTGCCATATCTCGATCGGCAATCGCATGACTTATCAGCCGTTGGGTTACCCTTTTCTCCACGACCGGGTTGGATTGGCCGGCCGCACGCGACTCGGCAGTTTTGGCCTTTTTTAGCTCACGCTCAGCCTTCTCCGCGCGAGCCTCCAAGTTTCGAATTCGTTCATTCTTCTGCTCTATCTCCCACCACGCGGCACGTAGACGCATGTTGATTTCGTAGGTGGTATACAGTCCTTTCACTGCTCCATGGATGCCCTCCCAAAACACCTTGAAATCCTATTGACCGACCGTCGACTGTTGGACTTCTGGTGGAAAAATCTGTCGAGCGAACTCGACTGCCACACCTGGGTCGTGAACAATTGAATCTGCTTCCGTCATCGGTTTATTTCCCACAAAAACCGCAAAACTCAACGGTAGCGGTGTTGTATCAGATTCACCCCTCGATCGCGGTCGAGGGGAGTTGCCCCGTTACTGTTTTTCTCTTCTGGGTGATCTACTTCGACGACGTGGGGACTGATGTTTTTCCCGCTTCCTCGACGTCCTACTTCCCGTGCGCATAGGTTCGCCACTTCGATTCATCTCTACATCCAGCTCAGCCAATGTCCTCCATTCTCCTCTACTGTTGAAGAATAGTCTATTTGACATTCGCACTTATCTGACCTTCCTCAACAGACTGGTTTAAATTGAGTCTGAACACACTAATGGGACTTACGCGCGCGAAGCACTCACCCCATTTATTCCTAACAGGTGCAGCGCCCCCGAGGCGATCTCATTAATGCTAAACTTCAAAAGCCCGACGCCGATTTACTTGTGCCACAGCTACTCCATGAATAGTATTCAGTGTTCCAGTTCATACATTGGCTGGGGCAATGGTAGATTTATTAATCTAATCGGCCAAATATCTAAGCCCGGCGCCGATCTACTCATGCCACAGCCACTCTATGAACTAATAGCATTCGGCATTCCAGTTCACACATTGGCTAGGCAAGGGTAGATTTATTAATGATTAGGCCAAATATCTAAGCCCGACGCTGATTTACTCGTGCCACAGCCACTCCATGAACTAATAGTATTTGGCGTTCCAGTTCATACATTGGTTGGGGCAAGGGCAGATTTATTAATCTAATCGGCCAAATATCTAAGCTCGGTGCCGGTCCACTCCCAGTCACTTCATAAACTAATAGTATTCGGCGTTCCAATTCATGAAGTAGCCATCGCAAGGGCAGATTCATGAATCTAATCGGCCAGACGACAAGGCCTTGAGCCGATTCACTTGTTCAGATAAATTGAAAGACAGATAAGTAACTAAATTGCCAAGATAGTTATCTAATCGGCAGGTGTTCACAGATGTTTAATTCACTCATAATCCTACATCCTATTGGATCGATACCTAGCAAGCATAGCAAACAACAGTTATTTTATCCACAGTAGTAAAAAGCAACACTATTCATCAATAGCAAAAATTGTGAACAAATAATAGCGAAGAGCAAAGGAAATTTTCAAGCAAAGGGAATTTTCATTAATAAATTGAGTATAGATGGTAACCATTTTACACATAAAAATTACCTTAAACTAACAGAAATCTACTAAACAAAAAGTTACAACCTTGCATGGAAGATGCCTAGCAAAAATTAAAATATCACCCTAGTCAATCCTCAGGGTCAGACTCCAGCGGCTCAACGTCCACTTGCTCGAATGGAATCGGTTGGGCCAATGTCACATTCGCGGCAACAAGGGCTTTGAGCCAGCCGTGTTTGAAGCCCCAGTTCTCGAATTTGGGCACTTCCTCCGTATAGCTCTCTAAGGTGGCTTCCTTTCCAGCCTCGAACGCTTTGGAAATCTTGGAGTTAGCTTTTTCCTTCGCCTTCTTCGATTCTTCCAAGTCGGCTTCCAACTTGGCAATCACCTCCTTGGCTAATTGGAGCGCGTCCTCACTCGCTTTTGCTCTGTCTTCAACAGCCAGTCTTAGCTGGTCAAAATTCCTTACGCTCTCGGCCTCAGAGTCGGCCCTTGCACGTTCCTCCGCCACTGTCGCCGGTTCGGAATCGGCTCTTTGAGAGGCTTTCACAGCCTTGCTCTTTTCGTTTTCAACTTCAGTTTTCAACAAGCCGATCTGTTCTATAGCATCATGTTGACGGTGCCCTATTTCGGCTATCCTGCCCACCGTCTACAAAATAAGGAAATAGAGATAAATAATAATAATAATATATGTATTTAGACGAAAGACTGCATATAAAGCATGTACCAATATGGCCGACTGAGCGGCTGATGCAATTGACAATAGATCTGGCTCAGCCCGAAATGTGGCTCTATCAACCGGCAAGGAGATCGAAGAGGCCGTGCTCAAGGCCACAGCCAGGTCTTTTAAAGCCGACGCATCAGAGGGAAATGGCATGTTCCTTATCTTTGGTTGAACAGTGAATGGAACAACCAAATCTGATTCCTCAATGCGCGGCCGTTTATCAACTTGCTCTTTAGTGGACTCGGCTTCTTTCTCGGCGAGGCGTTTCTCCTCCCTTTGCTGACCCTTCTGATCCCGCTGCTCTACCCGCTCCGTCTCAGCCGTTTCGGCTTGAGTCGTCTCTTCCTCGACAACAGGCAGGGAGGGCTCAACATCAGCAGCGGGTGGAATCTCCAATCGGATGGCCTCGGCTCTCCGCCGGGCGGCCATTCTTTCAGTGTTTTTCTTTTTGGCAAGTTGCGTGAGTGACAACCCAGCCATGTCCTCAGGATACGCGCCTAGAAGGTCTCCTAAATCTGTAAAGATGCCTTCGAAGGAAACGTCCCCTCGGCCTAAGGTGGACGGAGGGTTGGATGAATTGAGGCCGGCTTCCTCAAAGGCCAACTTCAAAGCCTCGTCTACTTCGGTTTCAGGCTAGTTTGACTCCTCAGTGACCTCTTCGGCTACCTTCACCTGCTCCGAATCGGATCCTTCCAAACCAACTTGTCTCAAGTTTTTGAAGTTAGTTAAGATAAGGGCCGTAAGAAACTCTTCACCCCTCGGAACTGGGATGTTTTCTGCCGCCGAAAACGTCGTATACGTCGGCTTGTATTGAAGAAGAATGTAGGCTGCCCTCCCTTGTTTCTGAAGGCTTGGACAGCCGAAGTATTGGAGTGCGACTTTAATTTTCACAAGAACGGCATCGTCGGTTGAAACCAAAAATTTCTTCAAATCGTTTCCTGCACAAGTAAAACCATGAGACCCCAAAAATAAAGCCGAATAAATATAAGAAAGATAAACGCAAGGAGCTATATAGCCACCCGGTTTGCCTCTCCGTCTAGGAATAGGATCTAAGAGGTCTTCGCCTTCGCCGTATTCGCAGTTACCTCGAACAACGACCATGACATCATCAACTCGCTTGCCAGAGCTGGAAAGCATAGTCACTAATTGATGGTCGATGTCCTTGGCCCTAAGGAAATAGCGCCCATGTTGGCTAGAAGACTTGGCCAAGGCATAACAATGCCGAATAGCTGGTATGCCGAGATTAATCCTAAGGCGACGGTTTAACTCTACAATCCCCATTACGATTCGAAAAAAATTTACATCAGGTTGGGAGGGGATTAGACCCCAATGATGAAGGACGGCCCTAAGAAATGGGTGAAGGGGGAAACGGACTCCACCCTCTACAATTGATAAGAGAGGAAAGACGATTATGCTTTCATCAGTCCTCTCCATATCAAGGGTGGTGTCTGTCACAAGTGACAGATGGATTTCATCAGGGATGGAAAAATGGCATCGAAAGCCAGAGGCTCAATCTGCAGAAAGGAGGTCTTTCAAATGCTTCGCCATTTTCGTCAGTCTATGGAATATGCTAAACTAAAAAAAAAAACAGGAAAAGGGATTCGAAATAGAGAGGAAGAAAACTTACAATAGGTGGAGAAGACAAATCAGAAATAAAAGGAGGTTGCAGAGGTGAATCAGAAGGCACACCAAGAGCTTCAAGTATCCAAAAAATGTATATGCATTCGAAAGGACAACAAAATTTTAAATCGCAATAAATGAAAGAAGCGTATGAAGGGGCGGGAAGTTGTAATGATAACCGAAAAGCATGTGCGTTTTGACATTCACATTGGAATGAGGTTAGCCGCCGAATTTCGGCTCTGACTTTTTTTAGCCCGAAACCAAACACGCCAGCTAACTGTTGTTAGTGGAGTGTTTGGGGGTAATTGTGGGGGCCGAGAATTAGGGGATGCAAGGAGGCCGAATAAATGAACTTAGAGAATCGAGGTATACACATTGTATTCGGCCCCGTCTTGTATAAATTCAAAAGTACCCTAATCGACCATGCAACCAGTTGAGCGAGGAGCCGAGTGAAGAGTGGTTTGCAACAAAATGAGCCGAGTAAATAATTATACGATGGATTAAAGGTGGGCCCGACCTTGAGGCCCAGAAAAAGATAGAAATAGAAAAACATCAACCAAAGAGAAGTATGTGAGAATTAGTATATTTAACTTAAGATACAAGCAACCAAGAGAGCATACACTGACTTACCCGTCGGAGTGCTAATTTCAGCACCCCCGATCGGAGTGTTCATTCCTCTTCAGATTACTAGCTGAGGATCTCGAGCGCCCCATTGGATCCAAAGAGTATTTCCAAACCACTTCCCTACAATTTCTAAATAGATACTTATACAATTAAATTTCAAAAAAAATCTGATAAATACAATCTATTCCACATCTCATCAAACATGAACAACTACACTAGTTTTCATATCACAATCACGTCCGATAACCTCTCAAGGTCCATTTCTAACCGTGTCGGTTTTATTCCAATAGATACATTAAGGAAAATAATACCGTTACTGCCCAAGAAAATATCATTTTCCTTCCAAACTCATTCTCCAAATATTATTCAACTATGACATCCTATTTTGATCGAAAGCCCCAAAAATTAAACGTAATTCCTTTGTTTTCTTTAAAAATGCTCTTTTCGTCACAAACCGGTAAAAATTTCAAAACCAATCGAATTGAAGTTCGTTTTTGTTCAAATTTAAAACATAACTCTTTCATAACCTTACAAACATATTCCACGTTTACACTTTCGCAATTTGCACATCAACTCTTTATTTTTTCTCAAAGTTTCTCTTTTAAGCAAATAAATCACAAATTTTTCAAAAATTCTAATTAAATTATACACAACTCTCAGCTCCATATAATCAAGTAAAAGTACATAAAAAAGTGTAAGAAAAATCCCTATTTAACAATTTACACAATATTCCTCAATATCAATTTATTTTTCTCAAAAATAATTCCAAAACTCAAGGATGAGATAAATATTTCAACATTTATTTCTCAAAATAAATTATCTAACCATAAAATGATGTAGATACAATCCATACAACTATTAAATTTTATTTTTGGATTTCTTTGCAAAATTATCAACACAAAATGATTTTCCCAAATCAATTTCAAAATGCCAACATTCTTAACATTTTAACATAATTTTTCTTCCAAAAATTACCAAACAAAAATCTGAAAAAATATATATATACAATACCTCTTATAATGATATATTTTCTCAAAATAACTCTAACATAACTTTAATGTAAAAATATAAAGAAAGTCCCTACCTCAAATATGAAGAAAAACAAATCTAAAAATGCAAATATCGTTCGATCATGAATCCGAGATCACCATTGCGAAGATCACGACGAGCTCTTCAACTTTCATTTACAAAATTTTTGCAAAATCTCACTCTAAGGACTCCCACTCTACGCTCAAAGCTTGAGCAATAATGGAGGAGGAGAGAGAGAAAGAGAGAGAGAGAGAGATGGACAGAGAGGGAGAGAACAGGAGCTCTTTGCTCCAAACCCCAAAAGAAAATGAATGGGAAAGGAAAATGATGGGCAAGGCAAAAAGAGGAAACAACCCCACGTGGGTTTACTTTTTCAAAAGTGGGTTTTTCAAAAAAAGAAGAATAATTTTTTGTAATAATATCTTAAAATATTATAGTATAAATTATAAAATGATATAATTTTTCTCACCACAAAATATATATTCATTTTATTCACTATAAAAATATATAATTTTTCACCATATGGTACACACCATAAAATCAACTATCAAATATTTATTATAGTCCTATATAATAAATAATAACAACTCCTAAGATGGTTATTACCAATTACATAATTAAAAAGGACCAAACAATTAAACATGAATCATAACAAATTCAAATTAAATTGAATTTAAATCATGGGTCTCATCCATAAGTCAAAATGGTTCAATTATATACTAAAATAGACACAACTAATTTATCTCAAATTAGGTTCTAAATAGCTTTAAAATTAAATAAAACCGATTATCAAAAATTAGTCCCAAGTGGGCCCCATAGACAGTATGAAGTACAGAGTACATTATTCTTTTGCTTATTTTGAATATTCAAGGATGCTTGACAGCCTTTATCCTTTAGCAATGTTTGTGAAGTAGATTGGGATATCCTTTATATTTAGAATAATGAGTAGTGATTGGTAGCTCGAATTTGAGCCCCCCGAATCCCCCGAATTCAAAAAACGACGTCGTTTTTGAATATTTTTTTTTCAGAAAAAGAAAATCAGAGGAAGAAGGAGGAGAAGAAGAAGAAGAACTGGAGGGGAGGGGGCCAACAAAATCGAGCTGGAGGCGGAGGCGGGGCCGGAGGTGACGGCGGTCCGAGGCGGGGCTGCGACGAGCTGCAGCGGGGCTGCTGCTGCGACGATCGGAGCTGCTGCTGCGACGATCGGAGCTGCTGCGACGATCGGCCGGTGGATCTACCATCGATCGGCGGCGGCGGAGGCGAAGGAGGGGCCTCTCTCTCTCTTTCCATTCCCTCTTCTCTCTTCTCTCCCTCTGTTTTCCTCTCTCCTCTCCTCTCTCTTTCTCCCTCTCTCTTTCTTGCCTTCGATTTCTTCAGATTCGAGGGATTCGGGGGAATGATTTTTCGGGGAAAAAATCATTTCTCTAGAATAATGTAGAGTAATAATGTGTGGGACAACTTGGTGTACGCGGTTTGGTGTAAATGTGAAGCATGCTCTGTCACTTGGAAGACTAAAAATAGCTATATAAATATATTTGAAAAATAAGATCGCAATTATAAAAGTAGATAAAAAAATCTTTAATTTTTTCAATTGGGTTCATAAAAAAAAATTGTAAATTATTCACAACACTAAAATCTAATAATCATTTATTCAACAATTCTGGAAATGCATATTTTGAAGTCACGGACTGTAGGGCGTAAGTCCTGTTTCAGAATGCTTATTCGGGTTGTAGGGACTTAGTGTGGTGCGCTTAAACTGGCCTTGGATACCCTACATAACAAATATATATATATATATATATATATACAAAATCGAACTGTTTTCACACAGAATTTACACAGCAATCAAATTCAAAAATTTGCTCAATTAAATTATGCACTGGCTATTTTTTAAAAAAAATTCTAGGTCATTACAACCTACTCTCCTTAAAGAAATTTCGTCCTCGAAATTAAACTCAGGTAATGTAATACATTCTACAGTCGTTGACAAACTCACTCTGGTACTTACTAATGCATCAACAAAAAAAAATTTGACTACTACATGAGCCTCAACAAGTCACATCGGTAACGAACCAAACCATTACAATCGCACAATAATTGGTTATAAAAACCCTTACTAATATAAATCATTAAGTGATTCTTCCATCCACATTGATAACCCAATGACAACAAAAGATTATCTAATTCTTTAAGTATAACAAGAATTTTGGCAAAACAACTCCACAGAATACTAAGACACCATACCTTTTTGGTGATAACCTAACTTTAACGAACTATCTCCATTGCCTAATGCACAATACACCCCAATGCCAAAACAACTATTATTACTCCGAGACCTTAACAAGACAAAACAATACTTCTTCCAAAGCACTAACCACCAACTCCAATAGTGACCGTCAACCATCACAAGACAGACAATACTTTATCACACTAGGGTGATGCCACACACCATTACCCAAACGAAATAAAATCAATTTGGCAACGAGTTAGTATTTCCATCAACAAAGACTAAAATCAACATTAAGGTTCCACTCCGATGTGGAGTTTACAAAATGGTCTCAACAATATATCTTAAGTCTAAGCAAGACTTAACACAACTAGGTAAACACCCAAGCTGTATATGGCCCTCAAGCTAAAAGCTAATTCAACTCAACTTCTGAGACATTTACTCCGAGTTACATCACAAACTCTGGTGACTCAAAAAGTCCACGCTAAATGCAACCATGATTCGGCTAACATAACCCACGGGATACTTAAAACAACAGTGTTATTTCCCTAGCCAACCAACAAGAGATCCTACTTCTCTTCTAGGGCTTATCACGCATTAAGTATAAGGAAACACCCTCCAAGGTTTAACAAACAAACTCATAATTCATTCCAACTCACCCAATTGCAAGGAAAAGAGAGCCTAGTTCTCGAAGCTACCCAATTTACACACGGCCAAAACAATCTAAAATCTAGATTACAACGCCAAACTATCATGCTTGTAGGGTCATTCCAAGACTCCATTTAGAAATCACTAGACTAGCCAACCGGGCATAAGATAATCCCAAAAGAAAACATAACCATCGATCAAAATACTAGTCATTCCCTCTAAGATAATTCTTTTACCAACGAGTGTTGGACACTCACTCCCTTGACACCTAGGGACAAAACAATTAAATAAGTAGAGGCAACAACAATTATGAATATTGTCCGTTTCAAATCTCATCTTTAAACCTTACTTAGTTTGCACTATATAGATTTTACAACAAAATCTCAAAACAATCAATCTCTCTTAGGAAATATACCCCTTACCACTATTTATAATCTTTACCATGTCAAGGCCATGCCTCTTCCCAAATACGCACAAGGGTATACAACCCAAACTTCAGGGACAACTCTATACATACCCAAGTAAATAGAACAATTTCACAATCATGCAAGCCATACATATACCATTTATAACATTTAGCATCAATACCTTCCATTAAGGTACATTGTCATATGCCAACACGAAACTCAACATATGCACATCAAGTAGCATAAAATCACATAACCACATAACAAATAACGAGTTGTTCCTACGAAGATGGTTAGTCGACCTAGAAATCCTTTTAGACCTCTAATTAGAAATCACGTTGATCAGGCGCATTTCCAATGAGATATCTAAGAAAATTTTTGGAACCAACACCATGTAGACTGCCCGGAACTCCGCTCCGCGCGCGCGGGCGCAAATCGTTGTTCTTAGCTACTACAGTTCAAACTCGTGTCACGGTTCTGAATCTAATCTCACAAAGTGCAATGTGTGACCGATAAATCACCAAAAAGTCCAAATCCGGCAAATCGTTTTGGAAAATTGATTTTAATAAAGAAGTGCCAAACATGGACTGCCTTTCTAGATACAGAGTCGCCACCTAAATGTTTTATTTTGGGAAATTTAGGAAACCCTGACTCGTGCCTAAGGCCACGTGTCTGTCATCACCAAGGTTGCCTCGGCTCGGGAACTTTGGTACGAGAGGGGAAGGTCGTGCAATGAGCACCCCCGCTCGCCCAATCAAAGATCGGCCTTTACTAACATGATATGTTGTTTTTGAAAACACATGTGTTCTTATTCCGGTTATTAACCTAGAATTACTATGTGATGCGCACAGCATACAAGTATAGACTAGATCGCCTAAGTTGGAACACAACATTTCATGTTCGTTTGTTTGAAAACGATTTGAAGTTTGCTACTCGCAAGTAAGCTAAGTCGTGGTTTTGTCACCCTCAAGTGGGCTTAGAAAACATGATTTTACCACTCTCAAGTGAGCTTAAAACTCGCATTTTGATGAATTGTTCCAATTCAAGCAATCCAACCTTCACCCACAAGCATTCAGGCAGTTATAGCAGTTAAGCACATAGCCTCATGGCAAGCATGCTAAACATGGAAACACTTACACGCATGCAAGGATGCTAAAGTATAAACACTCAAAGTGTACTCTGAGCCAAAACAGAGAACTAGTTAGAAATCATGCATGATCCTAGTTCATGTTAAGATGGCTAATGCAACACATGCAAAAATGCAACTAAGATAGGCTCGGCTATTCTAAGATGTCATGTGAAATGCAACTTGATACATGTATTCAAATCGGAATTGAAATACAATGCAGTTTGTATGATGTGCTGAGCCCGGTGCATGCAAGACAAATGAATGATGCACGCATGCAAGCATAAGGATGCTAATTGAAACATGCCCTAAAACTAACCATCAAAAGCAGGTAAGTAAAAGGGAGAAAGAAATGGAGGTTGGAAGACATGCATCACACACACGCACGCTTAATACAAAATTTGCCCTCGCAATGGAGGGTCCGAATGAATAATACAAACCAACCAATTAACTAACTATCCTAGCTAATTAATTATTACAAAACTCTTAACTAATTAAAAAAATTAATTAAGTTACAAAACCAACTAAGTAAGAAACTAAATAGGCTGCCACAGTTCTGCCTCAGAATGATGAATGATGCATGCTCGGTCGCGTCCTCCCGGAAATCCATTATCGTGCCTCATGTTGCCTCTGTTTGCACTGTTCTGTATCTCTGAAAATTATGCCAACTCCCATAGTGCTTCTGACCCACCTTAGGAACAATCTGAGGGGTGATCGACCAAGAGGAAAGGCCATCGACCAAGTATAATGATCATCGGCCAATTTTTATGGCTATCGGCCAAACTTGATAGCTGATCGACAGACAAAGTGGTCAATCGGCCACTATTTCCTGCAAATTCTCTCTTTTGCTGCAGCAGAGCACTAACAGAGGCATGTCAATGTATTTACAAGAAAATGTGTGTGCAACTACACTCCTTATCATGTCTAAGGCTCAAAGGAGTGTAATGCTCGACTCTCGAGCCATCAATCACGCATCTCAATGCATGATGGCCAAAGAGGCCGATTTGCACAAATCAATGTCAAATGAATGCACAAAAACACATAAATGCCCTAACCTCTATCATGCATGATCAAAAGGGTCGGCGACTGAGAATTGAGGCACATTTCATCACTTCAAGTATGAAACGTCCCTCATTCCTCGTGTTTGGATTGACACCCTATCCAAACACAATGCAATGCAATGCATGCACACATAATGCAATGCAACAAGCATACAAAAATCATGCTATGTAACAACATGCAATGCCATAAGCATGCAACAACATGCAAACTACAATGCAATGGTAAGGGTCATGTAATGCAAAATTCAATGGACCAAACCAACCCCAAATAAGCCTCATGCATGCCAATACAATAGCCCAAAGCATGTTGAAAATGAAGTCCAAAAGTATATACAAGCATGCATACCAAGGGACTTACACCATGGCCATACCAAACAAGCCCCAAAGGGCCAAGGTGACTCAAAACAGTCCCAAGGCAGGTCAAAATAAGGCCAAAACATGCATGGAATAAAGCCAAAACAAGCTAGCATGGTAAGCACAAAACATGATGCATACAAGGCCTATGAGGAGGATTACACTACACCTACCAAAACCAAGCATGGGATGACTATACCAATAAAAATAAGAGTTATGGAATGTCAAAATAACACCAAAAATGCACTGATATGGCAGCCCACAAGCTTAGGCAACATGGCATGCATATAGACTCATACTTAAGGCATAAAGCATGACTCACCAAAAGCATTGAAATAGTGGAGCATGAGAGAGTATGGCCACATTATACATACTGAAATCATGGTAGAAATGAGACCAAAGCATGCAAACAACTCAAGTAAGCCATGCTAGAGACCATGAAACTCAAAGCTAATGAGCAAAAATGCATTATGGCTATACAAAGCATGGCATGCATGACCAAAACGACATAAATCAGAGCTTAAGCATGTTAAAACATGGACAAAAGCTTCTTGGAGTTAAGCCAAAACATGCTAGAATGATGGTCTAAACACATGATGCATGTTAGGCTAGTGAATGGATTTGCACTACAAGTGCAAGGAGCATGCATGACATGATCAAACCAAGCCAAAACAATGTTATATCATGGCAAAACAAGGCCTAAGACATACTGAAATGGAGCCACAAAGAGGTAGAAAAACATGCCAACTTGGTGAGCCATCAACACAAGCATTCAAGAGAAGAGGAGGGGGGACAACCCCCTCCTATTTAAGACCTCAAAACACACTTTCCACCACTGAAAGGCCAAATAAAGGTGATCACAAAGGCTCAAAGTAATGGTGCAAAACAAAGCCTAACAAGGCAGCACAAAAGGGAGTTGACCACCCCCAATACCAAAGAGGTCTCAAACAAAATGTTAAGCACTTCAAAACAAGACTTTTTTCAGTTAAAAGCAAGGCCTAAAATAATATGCAAGGATGGCCAATATGGTATACAAACAAAGGCTTAAAAGGAGAATACACTCACCGTTGAAGCACAACTTTGAAACCAGCAGCTTCTGAGGCAAAAACCAACTTTCAGAGCTCAAATAACACTCCCAAGAATCTCAACTCAAAGATGGTGGTGTATTGCTAGGTGTTGTAGTGCAAAGGTAAAGACAAAACACACTTTAAAGCACAACTCACACAAATATAGAGAGAGAGAGAGATATCTTGTATATCAAATCTCAGAACCTCTAAAAAGGAAGAGGGGTCTCCCTTCTTATAGAAAAACAAGTTCCAAGCTTGTTTAGCAAGCTAGAGCTCGGTTCAAATCCATCCATACACGTGTATGGAGGATACACCAAGTGACCAACAGCTGGCACCAGTTGGAAGAAAAATATCTGGAAAAGCAAAAAAAAAGGTCTCGGCCAAAAGATATGGCCGACCGGCCAAAAAGGGTGCCGACCGGCCAAAAAGAGTGACGATCAACCATCACTGATGGCCGATGACAAGAAAACATGGCCGATAAGCCCAAGGCTTGGCCGATGGGTTGTAGGGAGGCCAACAAGCCACCCCCCTTCCCTCAGAAACAAAGCCACAAGCTCTTGGTCCACAACTAAGCACAAAACAGACAAGTTGAGAGGCTCCAAGGCAAGGCGCGCGGCCGAGACTTTCAGAAACTCAAAATGAACATGAGCATGGATGATCATCGAGTGTTCACACGATGACGTCTAAGTCTTGAGGATGGTCAAAAATAGGGTGTCTACACACCACATCCTCAAGACTCAACCCCATGCCCACATAAACATATAACATCTTGGCTTATAATCACATAGAATGCAAACGTCGCTCACAATCCTGAGGTAAACCCAACTGTGGTCAAAACCACTTTCCACGAGCTAAGGTATTCAAACTCGGTTCGCTCTGATACCAAGTTGTCACGCCACGTGTTTTAATACTTGGATAACCTTAGCAATATTCATTAATTAAGTCCATTTACAAATAATATTTCATCCTTGGATGAAATGATAAATAATTAAATATACATATTTCCTCTCGTTATACGACAATGACATTTACATACAAATGAAAAAAATGCCCTGAGACTTACAATAAAATAGAGAACATTACTCTTTATTAAAAAATAGCACTCAGCCAAATAACAAATGAAGTAATACAATCCATCATTACATTACACTTATGAAATGGTAAAAAAACCATTGTTTGATCTTCAAATCCGAAAAGCATTCCTTGTACACATGTACAGGCAAGGGGTGAGCAACCACTAGCCCACCAAGCAATCTCATATTAAAACATTAGAAGCTATGTGGGTACAAAGATACTCATACATATATGTGAAATCATATCATGTCAAAATTATATGGTTTTATCACATAATCTTTTAAATCCAATTTATTTAACTAACCACAACCAGTTAACTTAAATAAATAAACATGCTTCAATAGCAACATGACATCCTTTTCAATCCATTCAATTATCTCATTGTCAATTGAATCAAATAACTAAACAATTCATAATGACATCTAACAAAGCATCAAATACATTTTATACAGTCTTATAAAATGAATGCATATGCCATGTCATGCTCAAAATATTTTTCTCATCTTTTGAAAATCTTATGCACAATACCAATTTGAAAACACATTAATCCATTAATTTCAATAAAATTCCAAGGTGGTAAATACGACTCAGGTAATCCTTAAGTTGGTGTCTGCAAGTAGACTATACAAGTACTACTAATTTGTCATTTTTACCAGTATTAACTGGAAAGCTCGACACCTATCATCTACACCACTTTTAAATCCCTTGGCTGGTGTCTGCAAGTAGACTATACAAGTACTACCAATTTGTCATTTTACTAGTATTAACTAGAAGGCTCGACACCTATCATCTACACCACTTTTCAAGACTTACCACCGTATTTACCCCAAAATCATTTCATGAAAACTTGTTTCCCTACATTCCTTTCTCAATGCAAAGTTTTCAAATCTAATTTCAAAGCTCATCATTATCAAATAAATTGATAAGCCAATGCAATGATTAATAATACAATTCAATATTTCTTCCACTTTCAATACTTCCACACAATATTCCCATTGTGATCAAAATTCTCATTTCTCATTTCAATATATTTTCTAATACAATTCCAAGAGATAATACAACCATATCCATATTCATATAGTCTCATGCATTTCTACAACAATCTTGGCTATCCTCCACCGATAGCCCAAAACAGATATTTCTAAATGGATACTTAAACAATTAAATTTCAAAAAAAAATTCTGATAAATACAATCTATTCCACATCTCATCAAATATGAACAACTACACTAGTTTTCATATCACAATCACATCCGATAACCTCTCAAGATCCATTTCTAAACTCATTCTCCAAACAATACCGTTACTGCCCAAGAAAATATCATTTTCCTTCCAAACTCATTCTCCAAATATTATTCAACTATGACATCCTATTTTGATCGAAAGCCCCAAAAATTAAACGTAATTCCTTTGTTTTCTTTAAAAATGCTCTTTTCGTCACAAACCGGTAAAAATTTCAAAACCAATCGAATTGAAGTTCGTTTTTGTTCAAATTTAAAACATAACTCTTTCATAACCTTACAAACATATTCCACGTTTACACTTTCGCAATTTGCACATCAACTCTTTATTTTTTCTCAAAGTTTCTCTTTTAAGCAAATAAATCACAAATTTTTCAAAAATTCTAATTAAATTATACACAACTCTCAGCTCCATATAATCAAGTAAAAGTACATAAAAAAGTGTAAGAAAATCCCTATTTAACAATTTACACAATATTCCTCAATATCAATTTATTTTTCTCAAAAATAAATTCCAAAACTCAAGGATGAGATAAATATTTCAACATTTATTTCTCAAAATAAATTATCTAACCATAAAATGATGTAGATACAATCCATACAACTATTAAATTTTATTTTTGGATTTCTTTGCAAAATTATCAACACAAAATGATTTTCCCAAATCAATTTCAAAATGCCAACATTCTTAACATTTTAACATAATTTTTCTTCCAAAAATTACCAAACAAAAATCTGAAAAAATATATATATACAATACCTCTTATAATGATATATTTTCTCAAAATAACTCTAACATAACTTTAATGTAAAAATATAAAGAAAGTCCCTACCTCAAATATGAAGAAAAGCAAATATCATCTGATCATGAATCCGAGATCACCATTGCGAAGATCACGACGAGCTCTCCAACTTTCATTTACAATTTTTTTGCAAAATCTCACTCTAAGGACTCTCACTCTAAGCTCAAAGTTTGAGCAACAATAGAGGAGGAGGAGAGAGAGAGAATGCGCGGGGGGAAGGGACAAAGAGGGAGAGAGCAAGAGCTCTCAGCTCCAAACCCCAAAAGAAAATGAATGGGAAAGGAAAATGATGGGCAAGGCAAAAAGAGGAAACAACCCCATGTGGGTTTACTTTTTCAAAAGTGGATTTTTCAAAAAAATAATAATAATTTTTGATAATAATATCTTAAAATTTTATATATAAACTATAAAATGATATAATTTTTCTCACCACAAAATATAATAGTTTTGTACATCACAAAATATATACTCATTTTATTCACTATGAGAATATATAATTTTTCACCATATGCTACATATCATAAAATCAACTATCAAATATTTATTATAGTAATATATAATAAATAATAATAACTTCTAAGATGGTTACTACCAATCACATAATTAAAAAGGACCAAATAATTAAACATGAATCATAAACAAATTCAAATTAAATTGAATTTAAATCATGGGTCTCATCCATAAGTCAAACATGGTCCAATTATATACTAAAATAGACACAACTAATTTATCTCAAATCATGTTCTAAAAAGCTTAAAAATTAAATAAAACCGATTATCAAAAATAAGTCCCAAGTGGGCCCCATAGACAGTATGAAGTACAGAGTACATTATTCTTTTGCTTATTTTGAATATTCAAGGATACTTGACAGCCTTTATCCTTTAGCAATGTTTGTGAAGTAGATTAGGATATCCTTTATATTTAGAATAATGTAGAGTAATAGCCTGCTCTGTCACTTGAAAGACTAAAAACAGCTGTATAAATATATTTGAAAAATAAAATCACAATTATAAAAGTGGATAAAAAAATCTGTAATTTTTTCAATTGGGTTCAAAAAAAAAATTATAATTTATTCACAACACTAAAATCTAATAATCATTTATTCAACAATTCTGGAAATGCATATTTTGAGTCACAGACTGTAGGGCATAAGTCCTGTTTCGGAATGCTTATTCGGGTTGTAGAGACTTAGTGTAGTACGCGTGAACTGGCCCTGGATACTGTACAGAACAAAAATATATATATATATATATACAAAATCGAACTATTTTCACACAGAATTTACACAGCAATCAAATTCAAAAATTTGCTCAATTAAATTATGCCCTGGCTATTTCAAAAAAAAAAAATTGTCATTACATACTGAGAGTTTTTTAATTCCAAAGATGTGTACTAAGAAAATTTAAATTTGAGGTGGGATGTGTATAGTATACTTATGTCTATATTAGTAAATTGATGAGAAATTTTTTTAAGGTCCCTGATATTAAGATTTTATAAAATAAAGGACATACAATATTTTTATATTAGTTGGGGTCTCTTAATATTTTCACAGAGAAATTTCGTCCGAACACAGAGAAATTTCATCGAAGACCTTAGTTAAAATATATATATATATATATATATATTGGACCTCTCCTACTACCCAAAGTTTGAGAAATGTTTCACTAATTTTTCCTAAATTTATTTAATGGTAAAATTAGAATATAAAATTTATTTATTAAGTGTGTCTATATAGAGTAAATAGTGTATGGAAATAGAACCACCCAAAATCTTCTTTCCACCATTATACACACAATATAGTAATGCTAAGGATGAATAACTCGTATACAAAATATCCATTAAATAATTTTGTGTAATGCACATTATTTTAAATATTAATCTCATCATATAAGAATTAAATGAAGATTGTAATTTTTATTTTTATTTTTAGATGGGAAAAGGCCTCTCCAACCAACTAACAAAAAAACACTTTAAAACCAAGTAAAAACACAGGCTAGAATGAATTTTTGTGTCCGAGTTGTTTATACATAGCAAATGTCAATAGCCATCTCTCTCATACTATAATGAGATAAACTTTTAATTCATCTTACATTTGGATGAACATCAATAACCTGTCCGACAACACAACTTATTGTTTTTGAAAAAAAAAATTGATTTATGCGGAAAACTCTTTTGGAAAATCTAGATACGTCTCGTTTAACATAATTATCGATTTAGGCAATTCAATAAAAAAATTATGTTATCATGATCAATATAGAGAGAAGAGAGTAAAAGAAATCATCATCTACGACACAAAAGATTTTTTACGTGAAAAAATCACAATTGGAATCTACACCAACTTGTGATAAAAAAAACCACAGACCCTCGACCAAATGAATAATCCACTATGCAAAAAAGGTAGTACAAGAGATCTCTTACAAAGGCAATCCAAGCTTCACAAGTCCACTCTACGGCACACGCTTTTGTTCACTCTACAGGTACCTCTGCAATCTCCACTGGATAGTCATTTTGTCGACTCACCACGATGCTAGACGGTTTTGGAATCCACCGCAGCCTATAATCTTTGAATCCACCAAGAAGGCTTTTCGAATAACACGATGCCAATGACTCCGGAATCCACCAAAGCCTACAATTTTGGAATCCACCAAGAAGGTTCACTTTTAGGAAGGTGTGAAGAACTTACAAAGCTTGATGATGAACTTGAAGTTCCTACGGCTAATGTATCATCAAGCAAATGAGAGTTACAAAGAATCCTCACTACAAGTTCACTCTCAAAATAAATCTCTCTTACAAAAATAGATCTCTCAAAAATAAACTCTCTATATTTTTCACAATCTTAAGCTCTAGAGAGGAATGAGAGAGATAGAAAATGTGTTGGGAGAGATATAAAATGACCTTCAAGAGCTGCCTCAACAAATGAGCAAAGGGTCCTTTAAATTGACCTGAGGCAGGGCAAGTTCACAGGCGCAGACATGTTCATTGCGGGCGCGGTCATTCTTGGTCGCAGGTGTGAGCCACCTTCGCGGGTTACAGTGCAAAAGTACTTGAAAAATATAGAAATCCCCTAGATATTGATTTGTGATTATGTATCAATTTTAAGTAGTAAATAACAATCCCAATCAAGACAAATCAACACAACGATTTTAGCGTGGAAAACCCACAATTGGAGTGCCTCTAATTGTGATAAAAAAAATCACGAGCCAAAATCACGAGCCAAAGCCACAAAACAATCCACTAAAAAGACAAAAGGAATTACACAAGTGTACTCTCAATTACTTAGCGAATACACGCCCGAATTGAACAAACCCTTATATGCCTCTTCTACCACAGTCTTCACCTCAGAACTGTCTTGCCCAACGTTGAATCCATAACGCCGATGTCGAATCACGACGATGAGCCACTCTAGAATCCACCAAAGCTTCAGGCTTGAATTCTCCAGAATCCACCGAAGAACAACTCTCTCTTTGTATTGAATAAATGAACAATCCTTTGATGTATACCTCTTAAACCATGAGTTGAATACTCAATCAAACATCAAAGAAAACTAGCAAAATAGCCCCAGATATAAACCCTAATATCCAAGAAGAAGATCTGGAAGCCTAACCCTAGATTTGGAGCAACTTGAGGTTTTATAGAAACTGAGATCGCGAGGTCCGCTTTGAGCGTGGAAATGGACGCTTGAGCGAGGACTCTATATCGCATGTTCCAAACCAGGATGTATGCTCGAGCGGGGAAATGGACGCTTGAGCATAAAAACACACCTCACAATATATTTGCAAACAGGTCAAACTTCTGAAACCCAACATTCTCCGCTCGAGCGTCCAAACGGCCGCTCAAGCGGATAGGCAACTTTGAATGCACTTTTGTATTTTGCTTCGGGGGCACTGTCCCTCAACCCCGCCGTGGCGCTGCCTAGAACCTGCCAAGGGGCGCTGCCCCCTAGACCCTTATAAGCTAACCGGGCAACTCAATCCCCGTCATAGTTAGCGAAGTGGCAAACATGTAAGAATTAACACCACAAACTTCTTTGCAAGGAACAATTTGGGTTGGATTCGCATCTAAAAACTAATAGCCTCACTGAAATAAAAGTGCAAAAACAAGTACAACTTAAAGTAGTTTTGTCAAATGGGATTGCCAAAAATAAAAACCTAACAGTACTGAGAGTTAGACTTTTTTGAACTTTCGAATTGCGAGTGTGAAGCTTACAATCGGGGGTGAGATGAGCACAATCATGAGCGCGATGTGTAGGGTCGTGGGCGCGATGTCCACCTATGCAAATCGCGGGCGTGAAGAGTTTGGTAATGGGCACAATGAAGCATGTGTGTAGAGTTGTTTTTTGCAGATTTTTGCTGCTACTTTTTTCCACAAATTTGGCCATGCTTTCCTCCACACTTTGCCATAGATTGACAAAGAAGATTCACAAACTTTGCACATGTGATTCCTTATTTCTTTATCAATCTTTTGTCACCAAAAACATAATGGTTCCGGCTTAGACTTGACCTATTTCATGCTTTTAGATCCGGGATCCCATGTCTTTAATTGCTGATTCGTACTCTTTTCATATTGTTGGTGGTTGGGTTGAGTGTTGGTTGTGTTTGAAACAGGTTGGGAGTTAGTTTTTCAAAAGAGTTGTTGTCTAGTTTTCTACTTATTCACTTAAGCGATGTTTTGGTCGCTCAAGCAGTCTTTGAGATCTCTCAGTGTTTTTACAAGTCTGCAAAACTTCTGGAAGTGGTGTTTCTTGCGCTCGAGCAGTCTTTTACAAGTCTGAACTTTTGGGAGGGGGTCATTGTAAGCTTGAACAATGTTCTTGGTAGCTTGAGCGATGTCACTTATTGTGTCTGACGCTCGAGCAGTGTTTTGGTCGCTCGAGCAGTCTGCACATATATCAATTCGAGAAAAGGGGTTTTGAATCACTTTTTTATCTCCTCTCTCTCTCTCTAAAACCTACCAAACCTTTCCTTACTATTTCTCCCTCTCTCTCTAGTTCTAACTTAAAACCTCAAATACTCCATCATTCGTTGATTTAACTCCTTCATGCCTGCTCTACTTGGCTCGGGGGGATATAGCTCAGTTGGTAGAGCTCCGCTCTTGAAATTAGGTCATTGCGATTATGAATTGGATGTCTAATTGTGCAAGCAATAATGATAGTATCTTGTACCTGAACCGGTGGCTCACTTTTTCTAAATAATGGGAAAGAGGATCGAAACATGCCACTAAAAGACTCTACTAAGACAAAGATAGGCTGTCAAGAACGTAAAGGAGGTAGGTGTAACGCCACACTTTTAAATTCACGGATACCATTACCAAATCCTTTGTTATATTACAATTTCAGAGATAACATTCGAAACTTCAATATATTAATAAGGACAATTAGGTAAAGGTTCTCTCATTCGAATATATAATGAATGCAACATGAGTTACAATTGAATAAGTTGCCTGTAAGCTTACATCATTACATATAAACGGAAGGGTCCAACCCTTTTACAACAATGGCGTTCCACTAACAAATAAAAGACCCCATGGCCAACAGATAAAAAAGATCCTCGATCTTGAAACATTTCTTGACGTTTACCTGAAAAAGGGTTAACAACGTGGGATGAACATAAAGCCCAGTAGGGATCCCAACGTGATCCTAAACAATAATAACTTACAAATAGCTATGATCATGAATGCTTAGTCTCATACTATATAAATAATGTGACGGTTTATAACCAAAGAATATTTACATAAGTACTTTTCCCAAAATTATTCAATTCCGTCAACAATACAAGAAGTTCACATTTCCTTTTCATTTCCCATTTCAAAAATATCTCACAACTATTTTGTTTTGGATTTTGAAACATGTTCATAAATCTCTGGTTCCTTCACATTATTCACAAACTCAATACATGGTCTACATCCTTTTCTAACACGTTCAAATATACATATATACATCTACACGAAAAACGAAAACAATAAGCACCCAACAACTATCTACTCAACATATGAGACAACTTGGCCTTCCTGAACCATAAACATCATAATGCATGATATACACAAGTATATTGAGATAATAATGATAAATAAGTTCTGTTCTACCTTCCTTAAGCACGATAAGTCAAGGATGCGCCTTTCCATAACGAAATGTCAATTTGCCGGACACCGACTGGAAGGTAATGGTACCTTTGCCAAGTTCTCCAAGCGCTAGCTGGAAGGTACTTGTACCTCTCATTCTAAGCACAGCCAATTCTCCAGGTGCTAGTTGGAAGGTAATGGTACCTCTCATTCTCAGCGCAGTATATGTTACCAATCATCACAACATGACAAGGTACAACTAACACAAGTGTAATGTATGCACATAAACTATTCAACACAACAATGCCATCCTCTACCGATGACCAAGGATAAAACCTCTAAATGTATGTACTCAACAGACGTATTATAATAATCCAACTCTCATGAGATTTTAAATCCAACAGCAACAATAGTAAAATAAAATATTCATAATCCAACCTCAAGTTCATTTCTGAAATTCACATAGTGTTATGATTTCCTTCTTTCTTTTGAAAAATCAATTCTCTTATTTTCCAAGTTTACATACTCCACTCTTTATCCCTGATCCATTCTTTTCATTTCACAAAACTAAATCCATGAATATCAAAGCCACAACCCAACTCAACTTAATATGATCAATCCAAAATTATTCCAATGCCATAGTTAATTTTCCCTTTTAGCTATTAACACATTTACACAATTCATAAAAATAATTTGCAAACATTATTCAACTTTACCCCTTTTTAATTCACCAAGTCAAAATATTAAATTAGGGTCTTTTCTCCCTTTCAGCATAAACATGTTAGACTACTCCCCAATTAACCCAAACAACAATCAATTTAACAATCTCATTCACAAATAACAAACCCTAGATCCCCTTTCATGACTTTCAAAGAAATCCATAATGGATATGATTTTTATGCAATAAAGTCTATCACATATCTATCTATAGATAAGGTATTGAAAATGAGCAAAGAAATCCCTACCTCAAGCAATGAAGAGAAGAAGCCCGAAAATCCAACTTCAACAAAAACACAATCCATTCAGATTAAATAAAAGCCCTCGTCGAGCTCTATGTTTTGGTATATGAAACTAGGGGTCAAAGATGTGTAGAAATAGATGAAATCAAGGCTAAAAAGCTTGAAAACTCAAAAATAGAGGAAGGAGAGAGAAAATAGAGTGAAAAGTGAAGAGATTTAACCCAAAAAAGTGACTTTTAAAGATATAATTCTGAACAGTTCGCTCGAGCAATAAAAGTTGGACTCAATCGAAGAATCGAGGCTTCCAGTATCTCAGACAATTTTGAAAAACAGAGCTAGAAAGGTCTATGGCTCGCTCGAGCGAAGAAAGTTATGCTCAAGCGAACTATGCACACAGCACAGATTTGCAAACTTCAAACAAGCATAACTCTCTCATCCGGACTCCGTTTAGGGTCGTTCTTGTGCCCAAATTAAAGCCCGGGAAGTAAGATTTTCAATGGCTTTAGCCTCACATCAAGATTCAAAGTGTGGGGAGAGAAAATAATGGAAGAGTGAAAACTACTCAATAACAATTATTCGAATTTGGAGTTTCTGATTCAATCTCTCCCAACTACTATGATAACACCTCAACCAAGGCTCAAATATCAATTAAGAAGGTTCTCAATCAAGATAATCAAAGAGTCAAATATAGTTCCATTATAACAGGAAGCATAGAATACTATAGTAGGAATGGCAATTGGTCAGATCCAGTATAGATCGTACTTAGACGCCATAGCTCTTTGGAGAAAAAGGTAGAACTCGTCTAAAGCTTTGTTTTAATCCTAGGAGATATCGTTTTCAGCTCCGCCAAACTTCAACCCTTACTCTCTCTTTTTTTCTAATCTTAAGGTAGGGATTTCTTCAACCTTTAGTATCATTTTTACCTTAGTTATGATTTTTACGTTAGTTATTTGTTCATTGAAAGAATCTAGTAATTGGGATTTTAGGTTAAAACTAGGATTTGATTTTGAAATGTAAAAGAGAGGTTTTCAAATGGGTTCTTGAGAAAGGTTGTGGGGATGTGTTTATGGTTGAGATATGTTAAAATGGTGGATTTCTTTACTGAAATTTGATTTTGAAAGTAAAAGGTGTTTTTGTTCTAAAATCATGGATAGTTGGTTTGTGAAAGAAAAGGGAAAAGATGTTGTCTTTTGAAAGGACGAAATGAATGTGTATGTTGATGATAATGGTGGAGTTGGACATGTAATATCACTCCCATTATGAAAATGATGAGACTATATCTATTGTTAAAAATTATCTATTGAATAGAAATATCCGTTTTGGGCTATCGTGGAGGATAGCTTTGATTGTTGTAGAATTTGCATGAGAATTAGGCGAATTGAAACTAATTTCTCATACATCTTGCATTGAGCATTGTTTCATACTTAAACATTGAAAATGTATTGTTTTGAGAAAATAAGTGAATACCTTGGAAAATCTGGTTAGGGGTGTGGTTATGGTTATTATGTTGACTTGTGTGTCCTTGGTGAAAGTCAAGAAACCCACAAGGTTAGGTGTCAATCCTTCTAATTAGTACCGGTAAAATGGCTTTGGTAGTGCTTATATAGCCTATTGGCAGATACGTACCTAGAGATTCCCAGTGTTTTGTATCTGCTGCCTTGTTTCTGATATATAAAAGGTTAGAATTGATATATAATCTGGCATTACATTGTTTTGTTATGGAAATGTGAAATATTTGACAAATGGCACGCATATGCATTCACCTCATGACTTCATTAAGATTCATGTACTGTGCTAAAATATCTCTACTGGGCTTTAGCTCACCCTATGTGAAAAATAACTTTCAAATACTCATGATATGTCTCTACCAAGGACATAGCTTGGGAGGACTTGGAGCCAAGAGCTTCCTTTTATGTATTTGATGTAACTATTTTTGTACAAGCCTTGTGCTTTAATTGTATTAAGTTGAACTCATTTTGATATGCCCAAGCATTTACTTGGAAAGATGTAGCCATTAGGACATAATTACTTGATTCTCCTTTTATTTCAATTCATGTATACATATCATATGCTATAGATTCAAGATCTAGGATTTATGAATGTATACACATAGGTCATCCTTTATAGCACAATGAGTACAAATGGAAATATTAAATATGATGTTATTGATCAATTGTAAAGAATATTGTGGGATGGGTTATTGTTATTATTTCGGGCATTACAAAAAGGCTCAAACAAACAGCCACCCTTTTTGGCTGGAAAGATTCATCCACCACATACATGCTTAGCAGGACACAATCATCACAAATATTGTGCTTTTGACTAAACAAAATCAAGAAAAAGTTAGCTCATGTTATGTCAACAAAATCAACCAAAATCCCTCATATTTTTCAGCCCATATCATGTTATCTATGAGGCACAATAACCAAGAAGACCATAAACATCCAAAACATGACTTACCAAGAAGTTGAAAAACAAATGTTGTGAAATATAAAAATCAAAACAACTTGAATCAATAATTAGAAATAAGTTTTGTCAAGAGAAGTATTGCCAAAGCCTAACTCATTAAATTCATTAAGATAAAAATCCTAACAATCTTCCCCTTTGGTAATGCCGAGACAAAATGTCATATACCATTCCTGCACAATATTTGAAGATTCAAGCAACATAGGAAACAAAAAGATTAGACTAAAAATCACAATTTAGTCTTCGGAACGGGATTGCCAACTAGCATTGATATGCACAAAATTAGGATTGAAAATTCTAATAGTTTTTATATTGAAAATTCAACAAGCTCAAACCACACACAACCTATAATTTTTACACTGACATTAAATTATAAAGTAGATAAAAAAAATCCATTATTCAATCACAGTTAATTGTTACTTTGGCAAAAATATTAAAGTCATTCTCTAATTTAGTAGTTGGTGAAGGTTCTTCTAAGAAACCAATCATTATTAATCAAAGTGATTTAGAAATAGAACAAATTGAAGTAAGATTTAAAAATTAGAAGTTGCCTACAAAAGATATAGATTGTTTATATGATAAGAAATTTGCACTCAAACAAACATATAAAATAAAAACTGTAGAACAAATCCACCCTGCTACTCAAGACAATCAGAATTTCCAATTATTAGACTGGGATACTATTATCAAATTTTAGAGAAAAAAAAACCAACTTCTTATACCTTGGTTTAGTCCAAGTAGGAATCAAACCTATGACTCGCACACACTCAAATAAATCTATTCTATGCATACTCCATGATATGCGCCACCATGATTATGAAATTCTTTGTTAGGAGTTATAAAATCTCGTTTAGCTCATGAACCAATTTATTTCAAGTATCCTTACTCGATCCAACTATCTTCAAAACTCTCACTTTAAATGTTTAGACAAAGCTATACAAAATGGATTCTTCTTCTTTTAATATTATGGTTTGTTATTGTATTTATCTTAAAGGTATGACAACTTCTTGTCTTGGATTTAACTATATTTCACCTAATCCTAAAGAATCTACAATACTTTTTCAATCTCACCAATAACACATTATGGTTCATAAAGTCATCACTTGAGAAGAGGTTTTACAAGCTGATGCTAGCGATTCTAGTTTAGACCTGACCCATTAGATATTTTGGATTTAGGTTTCATTGTCTCATACAGTTGTTCATGTCTTGTTTCCTTTACTTTTCTTTGAATTTGGCTATTGGGATGTGTTGGTTGCGTTTGGAACAAGTTAGTAGCTTGTTTTTCCTATTGTTGCTACCCAGAATTTTGTTTCTTCGCTCGAGCGGCACTTCTTGCACTCGAGCAGTCTTTGTGAACTTCCAGTACTTTTGCATGTCTACAGAGATATTGGGAGTTAGCATTTTTTGCTCGAACGGTGTTGTAGACACCCCATTTTTGACCGACCTCGAGACTCAGATGTCACCAGTTGAGCACTCGGTGATATTGCATGTTGTGCTCGTTCAGAAGTTTCAGAGTCGCGGCCGTGAGCCCTGCCTCCGGACTTCCGAACTCTCTCTTGTGCCTTGTCTCGGTTTGCGAACCAGACTCGTTTTTCTCTGTTTCTTTTCCTGAGGGGAGGGAGAGGTCCCGCAGACCATCTCTCAATGTCCGTAGGCTACATTTGGTGGCCGTAGGCCATTTTTCCCATTTCGGAGTCCGGTTCCCGGTTTTCAGAGCCGTCAGGCCGTGTGCCTCGGTTCGGGACCGCTTAACCATCTCCTATTGCTCTGATTTTTGGCATACTTCCTATTTGCTCCCTTTTGAGGGACACTGGGGGCTGAGAAACCCACTTCGAGGTCGAATGCCACTTTCGGTGCTTAACAGCCCATTTTCGGGACCTCGAACTGCGTGTTTTGGCCCCGGAACATTCGTTTTGCAATGGTTTTCGTTCATTTTTGGCAGGTACCTCTGTTTTATCACAGGGAAGGTCACTGAAGGGTGGGAGGCCAGCAATTGTTGCAGCAACCAGTTATCTCTCCTCCGGAGCCTCCCGGCGCCCGTTTTCCCAACTTCCGGGCTAATGTTGAACACCTTGGAGTTAGTGTTGCCAACTTTCGACCACATATCTGTGATCTACACACTTGGGAGGACCCTAAAAGTTCATGGCCGGCCACTATTTTTGATCAATCGGCCACTTCTCCTAACCGAGACCTTTTCTTGAGGCAGCTTGACCCTTTTGGACCTTTTTTTTAGCTTCTCCAAGAAGCTTGACCCCTTTTTTTAGCTTCTCCAAGAAGCTTGACCTTTTTGTTTAGCTTCTCCAAGAAGCTTGAACCTTTTGACCCTTTTTTTAAAACTTCTCCAAGAAGCTTGACCCTTTTGAACCTTTTTGTTTAGCTTCTCCAAGAAGCTTGACCCTTTTGACCCTTTTGGCTAGCTTCTCCAAGAAGCTTGAACCTCTTGACCCTTTTTGCCTAGCTTCTCCAAGAAGCTTGGCCCTTTTGCTCCAAGCTTCTAAGAGAAGCTTGGCCCTTTTGGTCAAAGCTTCCAAGAGAAGCTTTGCCCCTTTGGTTTCTCTATATAAAGAGAACCTCTCCTCCCCTTTAGGAGGTTAGAAAATTGGTTCTTCAAGCCTCAAGAGACAAATCCTCCTCCATCTCTCTCATTTTCCTAAAAAGCTTCAAGTCCTACACCACCATTTACACTACAACACCAAGCTCTACCACCACCACTCCATTCCAAGAGCAAGGAAAGGAATTCCAGCAGCTAAGAGGCAACAAATTTGGCCCAAGAAGCAACAAAAGAATTGGTCTTCAAGGGTAAGTTGCAATTTCCCCTTTTTGGCCTTTTCTTGGATCTTTTGCAAGTCATCCATGCTTTTTGCTTTGAGCTCCGGCCATAACTGAAAGTGGCCTTATTTTGAGCTCATTTTCATGTCTCATTAAGGGCTCAACCCTGTTTGAGCCCTCCATATGCCACTTGCTTCAATACCCTTCGTAAATACCGTTTTCTTGCATGTTTTGTTAGCCCACCATGCTTTTGTTTTTGGTCGATTTACAGGCCTAGAGATAGTCTTATTTTGACCTTCTTAACATGTTTAATTAAGGGTCTTTGGCCATTTGTGGAATATTTTGCAAACCTCATGTTATAGCCACTTTTGAGCCTAATTTTGCATTGCATTTCTAGCATGTTTGTATTCTGTTTTGGCTGTTTTACAGTTCTGGAAATATGCTTATTTTTGGTCCCTCTTCAATGTTGTAGAAGGGAATTTTTCAGTTTGAGCATTGCATATACCACTTGCCTCTTTGGCTACCTTTTGGTTCGTTTTCTTGCGTGTTTAGTTAGCCTACCATGCTTTTGTTTTCGGCCATTTTACAGGCCTAGAGATAGTCTTATTTTGATCTATACTTCATGTTTCATTAACACTTTTTTTCTGTTTGGTGATTATTTTGTATACTTCATGTTATAGCACCTTTTGAGCTTTGTTTTGCATCACATTTTTAGCATATTTGTATACTGATTTTGAGGCTGCCATATACTGTAAATGTTCATATTTTTGGTCCCTCTTCAGTGTTGTAGAAGGAAATTTTTCAGTTTGGGTTTTTCTTATACCACTTGCTTCATTACCCCTCTTTTGCCCCCTTTTCTTGCATACTATTTTTCCCTTACCTATGCTTGCTGTTTGGCCATGTTTATAACTGTGAAAGTGCATCTTTTGGGACTGTCTAGCTTTTGTCTTTGCATTGCATGTCCATATTGTACATGTTTAGCATAGCTATAGGTCATTTCGGGTGCCTAATGTTGCATTTCGGGACATTTCCTTGCATTTCATGTCATTTCGCCTCATCCCGGGGCTGTTTTCCCCTTGTTTTGTTGCTGGAATTCCATTAGCATGCTTGCATATCATTTTTGCCATGTTGCATCACATTTTATCATTGCCTCGGTTTGCGTGCCCGTGTGCACGCATTTCGAGGCACCTCATTTTTATCCGACGGCATCCTATGTGAGTGTGGCTGAGGCTCACTCATGTTGGTATAAGCCCATATCATGTTTCCATATCATTTCATTGCATTCTGCCATTGCCTCGGTTTGCGTGCCCGTGTGCACGCATCTCGAGGCACTTCATTTTTCATTCATCGGCATCTTATGTGAGTGTGGCTGAGGCTCTCTCATGTTAGTATAAGTCCATTTGTCATTTTCCATGTCATTTGCATTGCGTATGCACCGCCTCGGTTTGCGTGCCCGTGTGCACGCATTTCGAGGCACCTCATTTTCTGCCATCGGCATCTTATGTGAGTGTGGCTGAGGCTCTCTCATGTTAGTATAAGTCCATTTGTCATTTTCCATGTCATTTGCATTGCGTATGCACCGCCTCGATTTGCGTGCCCGTGTGCACGCATTTCGAGGCACCTCATTTTCTGCCATCGGCATCTCATGTGAGTGCGGCTGAGGCTCTCTCATGTTAGTATAAGCCCATTTGTCATTTCCATGTCATTTCATAATATTTTGTCATCGCCTCGGTTTGCGTGCCCGTGTGCACGCATTTCGAGGCATCCTATGTGAGTGTGGCTGAGGCTCACTCATGTTGGTATAAGCCCATTTGTCTTTTTTCATATCATCGCCTCGGTTTGCGTGCCCGCGTGCACGTATTTCGAGACACATATCATCGCCTCGGTTTACGTGCCCGCGTGCACGTATTTCGAGACACATATCATCGCCTCGGTTTGTGTGCCCGCGTGCACGTATTTCGAGACACATATCATCGCCTCGGTTTGCGTACCCACGTGCACGTATTTCGAGACACCTATCATCGCCTTAGTTTGCGTGCCCGCGTGCACGTATTTCGAGGCACCTCATTTTCAGTGCATTCTGTCATTTTCTCGGTTTGCGTGCCCGTGTGCACGCATTTCGAGACATCTCATTTTCATAGCATTGTATATGTTAGGATTGCATCTTAGTTGCATTTCACGCATATCATGCATATTGCATCGTGTCCGGAATATGAGTTAGCCCAGGCACGGGAAACGAGGTATGTTTCGTACTCCGAGTGACGGAATGTGTCTCAATTCCCCAGTCACCGACACTCCGGATTATCCATGATGGAGTTAGGTTTTAGCTGTAGTTTCATGTGCATTCATCCTATATTGAGTTGTGCATTTCGACTCCTCTGCCATCATGCCTCGGTATGCGTGATTGGTGGCACGAGGATCGAGACATGCATATATTTGTGCAAATACATTGCTATGCCCCTTTCTTGCTCTCTGTTGCAGCAAAATCAAGAATCAGCAACTTTCCGGGACTTGGCACGCTTTTCAAAAAATAACAGGTGTAAACAGAGGCTAATTGGGGCATTCCGGTGGATTTCCGCGCAAGACAGTCCGGACATGCATCATCCACCAGAAGCAAGGCAGTCCCTGGCTTGCACGCCAGTTTATTTGCTTTCTAGTTAATTCATTAATTAATTAGAATTCTGTAATATTTTGGACTGTAATATTCTTTTATTTTGGGGACTGTAATATTTGGACTGTATTATTTATTCGGACCCTCTGCGCGAGGGCACAACTGTAATAAGTGTGCGTGAGTGTGTTGTATGTCTTCCAACCCCACGTCTTTCTCCCTTTTATTTATTCGCTTTTGATGGTTAGATTAGGGCATGTTTAAATTAGCATACAGTATGACAGCATGTTTGCATCATTCATCTGTATTGCATGCACCGGGCTCGGCGCATCATACTAACTGCATTGTACCTTCAATTCCAAGTTGAATACATGATAGTTGTAGCATTTCATATACCATCTTAGAATAGCCGAGCCTGCTATAGTTGCATTCTGCATGTGTCACATTAGGCATTTCTGTATATTTAGGATCATGCATGATTTCTAATAAATTCCTATTTTGGCTTGGAGTACTCGGTAAGTTTTATGCTTTAGCATCCTTGCATGTGTGTGAGTGACTGCCATGAATAGCATGCTTACCATGAGGCTATGTGCTTATGTGAAATATCTGCCTGAATGCCTGTGGGTGAAGGTTGGGTTACTTGAATAGGGACAATTCATCAAATGTTTGTTTTAAGCCCACTAGATAGTGGCAAAACCATCTTTTCCAAAAGCCCACCTGAGGGTGGCAAATCCGTGTCTTAGCCTACCTGCGGGTAGCACCATCAAACCATTTTCAAATAAACAAGCATGAAATGTTTTGTTCCAATTCGGACGACCCAGTCTATATTTATATGCTGCGAGCATCACATAGTAACCTAGGCTAATAACCGTAATAAGAACTCACAATGTTTTCAAAAATTGATATCATGGTTAGTAGAGGCCGGTCTATGACCGGGCGAGCGGGGGTGCTCACGAAGTGACCTTCCCCAATCGTACCCAAGTTCCCGAGCCGAGGCAACTTTGGTGATGACGGACACGTGGCCTTTTGGCACCGAGTCAGGGTTTCCTAAATTTCCCAAAATAAAATATTTAGGTGGCGACTCTGTATCTGGCAAAGCAGTCCATGTTTGGCACTTCTTTCAAAAATCAGTTTTCCTAAAACGATTTGCCGGATTTGGACTCTTTGGTTCAGATTTAGAACCGTGACTACGAAAAGTCGAGTCCGAGCTGTAGCGAGGTCCCCCCGCGGGCTTGTTACAGTTTCTGGCGACTCTGCTGGGGACTTAGAGAACTTGACTCGAACTCATGATATCTGTTTTTGACTACACTTGTGTGTTTCTTTGCATTGCATTTGCATTGGTGCGCCTAGGACACCGTGTTTGCCATCTGCTATTCCTGAACGGTTTGCCGGAGGCTTATCTTGTCAAGGCATGACCATAAGGCTGACCGGTTGTGGGCTCTGCCAGTATGGGAACACAAACCCCGGTTTTACCGGGGCACCCTCTTTGACCATTCGACCTAGTGCATATTCGGAATCCATAGTGACCATTCCATACTAGGACAGGTTGCTTACCCGTTTATAGGTTGTTTGAAACCGCTGCATGCGTAGTGAAACCCTAGCTCCAGACAAAATAGGACAGGGAAACCTTACCCCTTCATAGGGGTGTTTTGGCTCTCACTTATCTGTTATGTGCTTTAGAGTGCGTCTCTACAGGAATGCATGTATCAGTGTATGAGTTTGGGCGTCAGGCCTGCGGGCACCAGTTTGCGAGTTTGGGCATCAGGCCTGCGAGCATTACTATCAGTATTTGGGAGTCAGCTTTACCCTTGGGTATCAGACTCAGTTTAGGGCAGGATTTTGGGGCAGAATTCAGTAGAGGGCACACTCATTCAACTATGCTTGTATCCGTTCAGATGGAATCAGGCTGAGATGCTGTCTGTTTTCTCTTTTGCTAGGTAGTCTGGGAACCATAGCTTCTGAAGGCTCCGATATCCCCCGAGGTTCATCGAACTTGTGCTGATAGACTTTGCTAGGTCAGAGATTCAGTTCAAGGGCAATCAGTGTTCCTCCACCAGAGGCAAGGGATAGATACCAATCAGTCAGATGGAACGGCAGAACACATCAGGGATAGAGGCCATGATGCGCCAGATGCAAGAAAGTATGAAACTCATGCAGCAGGACGCTGCCCGTCAGGAGGAGTTTTCCAAACAGCAGGCCGCAATCATGACCCAACAGGCCGAACTGATTACTAGACTGCAACAGCAGAATGAGGCATCTGCTTCACAACAAATTCCTCCACCGGCAGGGGCTCCATTACCTGAGCAGATACCTGCTGTTCGGAACGCTCCTCCAAACATCCAGAATACTGTGCCGACTATCCAGAACCAGCAAGAGGACACAAGTCTTCCAACGGGGCCAGCTCCGCCCCCGCTTCCACCACAACTGTCCAAGGTCCATACACCCAATCACCCGGACTCTCCATTCGAGGTCGAGGTTGATAATACAGCTCTGAAATTGAGCAAACTGGAGAAGCTCTTCAAAAAATCCCAAGGGGCCAAGGCTATGCCGGATATCGGAGACGGATATACCGAGGAGGCCGTAACACTCCCTGATAGGTTCAAAATGCCACAAATCGACCGCTTTGACGGGACCGGCGACCCCATGGTCCATATTCGACTGTTTGCAGACGTCTTGCGGCCGATGGGCTTAACACGACCACAGAAGCTCTCACTATTCGGCCGAACCCTGTCGGGTGTGGCCTCCCATTGGTACGCAAGATTACAAGATGAAGTGAAGAAGAATTGGGATGAGATGGCTGAGGCCTTTGTCACACAATATTCATACAACACTCAAATCGAGATCACAACTCGTGATCTCGAAACGACAAGGCAAGAGCCCAAGGAATCTTTCTCGGACTTTGTGATCCGGTGGAGGGCGAAGGCCTCGATAATGACTCTAAGGCCTACTGATAAGGATCAAATTCGGATGATTGTGCGCAATCTCCAGCCTAAGCTAATGCAGAGAATGATTGTAATCCCCTTTCCCACTTTCTCAGATTTACACGATATGGGGGTACAAATCGAAGATGCAATGAGGCAGGGTCTGTTTGACCAGGATAAGGAGCAGCCCAGGAGGGCGTTTTCCCGCAGTTCGAATGCGACCACCAGTGGTGATGCAGCTGCAAGATCTTCTGATGTGGGCATGGTTGCTACCACCGTATCAAAAACAGCTACCCCATTCACCGGTGCGTCCGGAAGTAGCTCACAAGCGGCCAAATATCCACCCCAAGCTAAGAAGGTTTTCACCCCACTTTATATGCCTTTGTCAAAGGCTCTTGGGGTTTTGATCAAGAAAGGGCATCTGAAGCCCCTGGAGCCGCAACCATTACCAAAGAACCTCCCTCTCTCGCACAATCCAGCCGACTACTGTGCCTTCCATCAGCGAGCCGGCCATGACACTGACATGTGCTTTCGTCTCCGCCACGAAATACAAGATCTGATCGACAACGGGATCATCCCCGCGCCAAGTCCTGCAAAGTCTATCGGCACTTGATCAGTGAACTTGTGGGGGATAATGTGATACGATCGAGGGATGAACCACCTGCAGGCGGCACTCAGATTACTCCGGATGTGGCGTATGGCACGCACTGTTTTGAGCATCTTACAAATACTAGTTTTTGTGCTTTCTGACTTGGGTATTGAGTCAGTCTTGTCGTTTTATTTTGGGTCTGTCTTGTTGTATCGAGTCAGTCCTGTTGTATAGAAATCGGGTGATTCCGGGGGATGTTACCTCGGGCGTCACCATTTTGTTTTATGCTTGTCTTTTCGTTTTGTTTTGAGTCTGTTTCTGCCAGGAAGCCAGTAACACCAGCAGATTTGATTGAAACAGCAGTGTTTTTTCATGCTTTGTGCTTGCTCCTGCTTTGTGCCAATTGTGCCAGAAAGATTTAAATGAAACAGCAGTAATTTTTGCACTTCTGTGTTCGCTGCTGCCGTGTGCTAGGTGTGATGGAATCTGAATGAAATGGCAGTGCATTCCACCTGCTCTCTTGTGCCCCAGAATCATTGCATCGACCTAAGTTTTTCAAAACTCTTTTTGAACATTGCAGTAAAAACGAAGAGGAAGGAATTCCTTGGGATTTGCAAAACTTTGATCATTTGAGAGAAAGAGAGGCATGCTAAGCCCTTAATGAATGAAATCATGCTTGTTAGCGTGAGTACTGAGAAGGACCCTGGCTTGATCCAGACTGGTTTCACACTACCTTCAGCGCGAGCGATTTGTCGCTTTCTTAAAAACTTTCAAAAACAAAATGTTTTGCGCGGTCTTGCGAAGACCTGTGTGGAATCGCTCTTGAGATTGTGCAGCCTAGGATCGCTCTCAGCCTCGAGACTCAACCCCTTCGCTTTCAAACCTTGAACTTGAAATCAGAAGGTTCGACGGTCAACTACGATGTGAGGCCTGTGTGGCTAGATTTGAAGCAGCCCTCGAACAAGAGGCCAGGAAAGTCAGATCAAAAGATCAGAAGATCAGAAGAAGCTTGCAAAGCTAGAACAGAAGTACCCCTCGAACTAGGGGCAAAGATATCAGACATGCTCGAAGAGCTGAAGATGAGTCCTCTTGCAAAGCAGCAGCCATTCTCCTGGATTCAGATGACTCTAGGATCTCAAAACCATTTGGCATGGACTTGTTATACTTTTACCCTTGAGAGGCTCGCTGGGCCGAAAACCCGGAAGGGCGACCCAGGCAAAAGTTAGAGCAAGAGGAAAAAAATACAAAAAAAGAAGAAGCAAAAAATGCAAAAAGAAAAAAAGAGAACAAAAAAGAAAGATGCAAAGAAAGGAACGAAAAAATCAAAAAAGGAAAAAGAAATGAAAAGAATTGAAAAGAAAAGAAGAACAAAGCTCGCAAGGTCGAAAACCCGCAACGGGCGCCTTGGCAAAAGTTAGAGCCTAAAAAGGAGAGGTTAATACCCGAGTGTACCTTAACCCCGAACTACGTAAGGCTTGATTCCCATCTTTGGGATACGTAGGCAACTTCATTCTGAAGTCCAGCCGTAAAACACTTCAAACTCAATCATGTCTATGTAATGGTTCTGATAATCTTTGCCTTCTCTATATCTGAGAGTCTGGTTGCGTTCGTCGCTCTAAGGACTGACTACAATACACTACGGTGCCATTCAGACAAGGGGCAACTTTCCGTTGCCATTCAATGCACCGCGGTGTAATTCAAACAAGGGGCAACTTTCCGTTGCCATTCAATGCGCTGCGGTGCTATCCAAACAAGGGGCGACTTTCCGTTGCCATTCAGAACGCCGCAGTGTCATTTCAAACAAGGGGCAACATTCCGTTGCCATGCAGTGTCCTTCAGACAAGAGGCAATTTTCCATTGCCATGGATCCGAGGTTGCGCATCTCAAGAGTAGGTTCCGTACTCGTTGAGCAGTGGTCATTTGCAAAAATAGTTTTTGAGAATTTTTACTAAGGTTGACTAATCTTCTCGAAAAGTATTCCATTTTCAAAACTGGACCATTTCTCGGACCCAAAAAAGGAAAACTCTCAGTGCTCACTGCCTAACTTGCATGATTTTAAATCAGAAAATTGAACAAATATGTTAATCTAACTCTCATTTTGGTCAAAAAATTTTTTTTTAGGAGAAAACTAAAACTAAAATGGTCAAAATGATGAACTACTGGCACAGTTGAGTTAGGTTTCCTGCCTTTTCCCCACTGCCAACATACTTGCCAGAAGGGCACTCTACCCGCCAAAAAAGGGGATAACCGAAGTTAACAACAAATGGCTGAAAATTCTCTCATCCTCCAAGCAGCGAGGTATCAAGCCGAGTGCGAAGCACGAATTGGAATGGATCGAGATGCTCCATTCCCTCATCCGGCGCATCGACAGATGTCACCGAAGGAAATAGCCGCGAGCTAATTATGTTGGGCATGAGCCCGCAATTTCCTGTTCATCCATCAACCACCCAGGGGAGGGATGAAAAATGAGAGATTGAAGAATAGAGAGATGTGTGATGAGAGAAAAAGTGAGAAAAGGGCTTTTTCAGAAAAACAGAGCTTGAGGGCCGAGTGATGTGAGGATTACAAATGAGAGAGGGTGGGGAACACTACCCGGTGAAACAGGCTCCCTGTGCACGTCTGAGTGTCGTGTCTTTTTGTTTTATCTCGATTCTTGTTTTGAGTCGTTTCGAGTGTTACTCGATGTGTCTAGGTTGTGTGCCTTTTATTTCCTTGTTGCGTCGTTTTGCTGCGTTCAGTCATAGGCTCAATACTTGGTCGAAAGCTCATCTCTGAATTTCAAAAACAAAATCGTTTTGTGCTCCGAGTGCCATGCCATTCTCCACATTTGTGCAAAACAAGATTCGTTTTTTCATAAAACCGCAGGGTTCAACCCAGGTCATACGAGAACAGTAGAACTAGGACCTATTTGAAGCTATATGGGTTCCAGACTACAAAGCAAAAGCAAAAGAGGAAATGTCGGGTATCTGAGTTTGTTTCAACTTCAGTAAGTTCCGAGACTACATCCCGTGTGTGCCTCTTCAAGTCTTGCCAAGGCTCCGAAGTATGAGTGTGCCTCTACCTCAAGCTCAAGATCAAGTCTGCTTCAAGCCAAAATGGTAAACAGAAGTGCTCTCCCTGAGTACCATTCCCCGCCAGAGGCATCTTGGCCGTGTTCGCAATGAGTTCCTAGGAGACCAACTGCGACGGTGGAAACTAGAGTTCGAATGGCCGATGCCTAGAACGTAAAGGTTCGGGATTTCCGAGACCAAAGTCTGGTTTAAATACCCAGAGGCATGCCCTCGGCTTGAAATCTGTATGGCAGCCCCATAGATTGAGATAGCATGTGAATGCGCCTCGATTCTGGATACTGAATCAACCTAGCCTATCACCCCGTTGGAGAATAGGGAAAGTTGTGAACATGGCCAGGAAGGAAAGGTAGTAACTGCGGTTTGGAAGTACAAATCAAGAAAGTGCAAGAGGAACCCACTCTTTTCAGCTCAAAATGTTTCTGCGGAATTTTCAACTCATGTCTTCGATGTGTAGCTCATCGTCAGTCGGCATGCACGAGGTGTATCCTTTTTGGAATGTATCATGACCCCTCCGAGAGGTAAATCGGGGTTGCATTTGGAAATTGGTCAACTTAAGGCTGGTATTCCCTTGTTCGACATTTTGTTTCAAATATGCGTTGTCACGCACGCTTCACTAGCATTGTTATGCTCATTCATCGCATTGTTATGCACATCTATCTAGCATTGTTATGCTCATTGCTTGCATTGTTATGCACATCTTCTAGCATTGTTGTGCTCATTACTTGCATTGTTATGTACACTTCACCTGCATCGTTATGCACCTTTTCACTTACAATTCTTATCTTTCCTCTCTTGCATGTGATATGCTGAGTAGTTTTCTCTTGCGTGTGATACGCTGAGAAATTTATCTTTTCTCTCTTGCATGTGATATGCTGAGCAGTTTTCTCTTGCGTGTGATACGCTGAGAAATTTATCTTTTCTCTCTTGCATGTGATATGCTGAGCAGTTTTCTCTTGCGTGTGATACGCTGAGAAATTTATCTTTTCTCTCTTGCATGTGATATGCTGAGCAGTTTTCTCTTGCGTGTGATACGCTGAGAAATTTATCTTTTCTCTCTTGCATGTGATATGCTGAGCAGTTTTCTCTTGCGTGTGATACGCTGAGAAATTTATCTTTTCTCTCTTGCATGTGATATGCTGAGCAGTTTTCTCTTGCGTGTGATACACTGAGAAATTTATCTTTTCTCTCTTGCATGTGATATGCTGAGAAGTTTTCTCTTGCGTGTGATACGCTGAGAAACTTTTCTTTTCTCTCTTGCATGTGATATGCTGAGAGGTTTTCTCTTGCGTGTGATACGCTGAGAAACTTATCTTTTCTCTCTTGCATGTGATGTGCTGAGCAGTTTTCTCTTGCGTGTGATACGCTGAGAAATCTCCCTTTTCTCTCTTGCATGTGATATGCTGAGCAGTTTTCTCTTGCGTGTAATACGCTGAGGAATTTGCCTTTCTTCTCTTACGTGTGATACGCTGAGAAGTTTACCTTCCCTCTTTTGCGTATAATACGCTGAAAGGTTTACCTTCTTCCTCTCCTATGTGTGATACGCAGAGAGATGTTGTGTGTTAGACTCTGGGTATTCTCGGTAGTCGATTTTAGCCTTCTCCACGTGAGACGCAGTGAGAATTGCATAATTTTCTTACATCCTTCTGCATGAAATGTAGTTAGATTTGTATTCGCTTGCTTAAAACTGCTGCATGGTATGCTTCATTACAGCTCTCTTTGCATAATCATAAGTTATGTTCGGCTTCTTGCCTTATCATTTGCATTTTGCCCCTGCCTGCGGGCACATCTCTGTTTATCTTGTATGTTTGTCTGAGTCTTCGGCCTTGTCAAAAATGGGTCGTCTCTAGGCTTTGACATTCACTCCCGTCACTTGTGACTTCCGAGTTCTGTCAAAGAGGGGCAACTGTAGACACCCCATTTTTGACCGACCTCGAGACTCAGACGTCACCAGTTGAGCACTCGGTGATATTGCATGTTGTGCTCGTTCAGAAGTTTCAGAGTCGCGGCCGTGAGCCCTGCCTCCGGACTTCCGAACTCTCTCCTGTGCCTTGTCTCGGTTTGCGAACCAGACTCGTTTTTCTCTGTTTCTTTTCCTGAGGGGAGGGAGAGGTCCCGCAGACCATCTCTCAATGTCCGTAGGCTACATTTGGTGGCCGTAGGCCATTTTTCCCATTTCGGAGTCCGGTTCCCGGTTTTCAGAGCCGTCAGGCCGTGTGCCTCAGTTCGGGACCGCTTAACCATCTCCTATTGCTCTGATTTTTGGCATACTTCCTATTTGCTCCCTTTTGAGGGACACTGGGGGCTGAGAAACCCACTTCGAGGTCGAATGCCACTTTCGGTGCTTAACAGCCCATTTTCGGGACCTCGAACTGCGTGTTTTGGCCCCGGAACATTCGTTTTGCAATGGTTTTCGTTCATTTTTGGCAGGTACCTCTGTTTTATCACAGGGAAGGTCACTGAAGGGTGGGAGGCCAGCAATTGTTGCAGCAACCAGTTATCTCTCCTCCGGAGCCTCCCGGCGCCCGTTTTCCCAACTTCCGGGCTAATGTTGAACACCTTGGAGTTAGTGTTGCCAACTTTCGACCACATATCTGTGATCTACACACTTGGGAGGACCCTAAAAGTTCATGGCCGGCCACTATTTTTGATCAATCGGCCACTTCTCCTAACCGAGACCTTTTCTTGAGGCAGCTTGACCCTTTTGGACCTTTTTTTTAGCTTCTCCAAGAAGCTTGACCCCTTTTTTTAGCTTCTCCAAGAAGCTTGACCTTTTTGTTTAGCTTCTCCAAGAAGCTTGAACCTTTTGACCCTTTTTTTAAAACTTCTCCAAGAAGCTTGACCCTTTTGAACCTTTTTGTTTAGCTTCTCCAAGAAGCTTGACCCTTTTGACCCTTTTGGCTAGCTTCTCCAAGAAGCTTGAACCTCTTGACCCTTTTTGCCTAGCTTCTCCAAGAAGCTTGGCCCTTTTGCTCCAAGCTTCTAAGAGAAGCTTGGCCCTTTTGGTCAAAGCTTCCAAGAGAAGCTTTGCCCCTTTGGTTTCTCTATATAAAGAGAACCTCTCCTCCCCTTTAGGAGGTTAGAAAATTGGTTCTTCAAGCCTCAAGAGACAAATCCTCCTCCATCTCTCTCATTTTCCTAAAAAGCTTCAAGTCCTACACCACCATTTACACTACAACACCAAGCTCTACCACCACCACTCCATTCCAAGAGCAAGGAAAGGAATTCCAGCAGCTAAGAGGCAACAAATTTGGCCCAAGAAGCAACAAAAGAATTGGTCTTCAAGGGTAAGTTGCAATTTCCCCTTTTTGGCCCTTTTCTTGGATCTTTTGCAAGTCATCCATGCTTTTTGCTTTGAGCTCCGGCCATAACTGAAAGTGGCCTTATTTTGAGCTCATTTTCATGTCTCATTAAGGGCTCAACCCTGTTTGAGCCCTCCATATGCCACTTGCTTCAATACCCTTCGTAAATACCGTTTTCTTGCATGTTTTGTTAGCCCACCATGCTTTTGTTTTTGGTCGATTTACAGGCCTAGAGATAGTCTTATTTTGACCTTCTTAACATGTTTAATTAAGGGTCTTTGGCCATTTGTGGAATATTTTGCAAACCTCATGTTATAGCCACTTTTGAGCCTAATTTTGCATTGCATTTCTAGCATGTTTGTATTCTGTTTTGGCTGTTTTACAGTTCTGGAAATATGCTTATTTTTGGTCCCTCTTCAATGTTGTAGAAGGGAATTTTTCAGTTTGAGCATTGCATATACCACTTGCCTCTTTGGCTACCTTTTGGTTCGTTTTCTTGCGTGTTTAGTTAGCCTACCATGCTTTTGTTTTCGGCCATTTTACAGGCCTAGAGATAGTCTTATTTTGATCTATACTTCATGTTTCATTAACACTTTTTTTCTGTTTGGTGATTATTTTGTATACTTCATGTTATAGCACCTTTTGAGCTTTGTTTTGCATCACATTTTTAGCATATTTGTATACTGATTTTGAGGCTGCCATATACTGTAAATGTTCATATTTTTGGTCCCTCTTCAGTGTTGTAGAAGGAAATTTTTCAGTTTGGGTTTTTCTTATACCACTTGCTTCATTACCCCTCTTTTGCCCCCTTTTCTTGCATACTATTTTTCCCTTACCTATGCTTGCTGTTTGGCCATGTTTATAACTGTGAAAGTGCATCTTTTGGGACTGTCTAGCTTTTGTCTTTGCATTGCATGTCCATATTGTACATGTTTAGCATAGCTATAGGTCATTTCGGGTGCCTAATGTTGCATTTCGGGACATTTCCTTGCATTTCATGTCATTTCGCCTCATCCCGGGGCTGTTTTCCCCTTGTTTTGTTGCTGGAATTCCATTAGCATGCTTGCATATCATTTTTGCCATGTTGCATCACATTTTATCATTGCCTCGGTTTGCGTGCCCGTGTGCACGCATTTCGAGGCACCTCATTTTTATCCGACGGCATCCTATGTGAGTGTGGCTGAGGCTCACTCATGTTGGTATAAGCCCATATCATGTTTCCATATCATTTCATTGCATTCTGCCATTGCCTCGGTTTGCGTGCCCGTGTGCACGCATCTCGAGGCACTTCATTTTTCATTCATCGGCATCTTATGTGAGTGTGGCTGAGGCTCTCTCATGTTAGTATAAGTCCATTTGTCATTTTCCATGTCATTTGCATTGCGTATGCACCGCCTCGGTTTGCGTGCCCGTGTGCACGCATTTCGAGGCACCTCATTTTCTGCCATCGGCATCTTATGTGAGTGTGGCTGAGGCTCTCTCATGTTAGTATAAGTCCATTTGTCATTTTCCATGTCATTTGCATTGCGTATGCACCGCCTCGATTTGCGTGCCCGTGTGCACGCATTTCGAGGCACCTCATTTTCTGCCATCGGCATCTCATGTGAGTGCGGCTGAGGCTCTCTCATGTTAGTATAAGCCCATTTGTCATTTCCATGTCATTTCATAATATTTTGTCATCGCCTCGGTTTGCGTGCCCGTGTGCACGCATTTCGAGGCATCCTATGTGAGTGTGGCTGAGGCTCACTCATGTTGGTATAAGCCCATTTGTCTTTTTTCATATCATCGCCTCGGTTTGCGTGCCCGCGTGCACGTATTTCGAGACACATATCATCGCCTCGGTTTACGTGCCCGCGTGCACGTATTTCGAGACACATATCATCGCCTCGGTTTGTGTGCCCGCGTGCACGTATTTCGAGACACATATCATCGCCTCGGTTTGCGTACCCACGTGCACGTATTTCGAGACACCTATCATCGCCTCAGTTTGCGTGCCCGCGTGCACGTATTTCGAGGCACCTCATTTTCAGTGCATTCTGTCATTTTCTCGGTTTGCGTGCCCGTGTGCACGCATTTCGAGACATCTCATTTTCATAGCATTGTATATGTTAGGATTGCATCTTAGTTGCATTTCACGCATATCATGCATATTGCATCGTGTCCGGAATATGAGTTAGCCCGGGCACGGGAAACGAGGTATGTTTCGTACTCCGAGTGACGGAATGTGTCTCAATTCCCCAGTCACCGACACTCCGGATTATCCATGATGGAGTTAGGTTTTAGCTGTAGTTTCATGTGCATTCATCCTATATTGAGTTGTGCATTTCGACTCCTCTGCCATCATGCCTCGGTATGCGTGATTGGTGGCACGAGGATCGAGACATGCATATATTTGTGCAAATACATTGCTATGCCCCTTTCTTGCTCTCTGTTGCAGCAAAATCAAGAATCAGCAACTTTCCGGGACTTGGCACGCTTTTCAAAAAATAACAGGTGTAAACAGAGGCTAATTGGGGCATTCCGGTGGATTTCCGCGCAAGACAGTCCGGACATGCATCATCCACCAGAAGCAAGGCAGTCCCTGGCTTGCACGCCAGTTTATTTGCTTTCTAGTTAATTCATTAATTAATTAGAATTCTGTAATATTTTGGACTGTAATATTCTTTTATTTTGGGGACTGTAATATTTGGACTGTATTATTTATTCGGACCCTCTGCGCGAGGGCACAACTGTAATAAGTGTGCGTGAGTGTGTTGTATGTCTTCCAACCCCACGTCTTTCTCCCTTTTATTTATTCGCTTTTGATGGTTAGATTAGGGCATGTTTAAATTAGCATACAGTATGACAGCATGTTTGCATCATTCATCTGTATTGCATGCACCGGGCTCGGCGCATCATACTAACTGCATTGTACCTTCAATTCCAAGTTGAATACATGATAGTTGTAGCATTTCATATACCATCTTAGAATAGCCGAGCCTGCTATAGTTGCATTCTGCATGTGTCACATTAGGCATTTCTGTATATTTAGGATCATGCATGATTTCTAATAAATTCCTATTTTGGCTTGGAGTACTCGGTAAGTTTTATGCTTTAGCATCCTTGCATGTGTGTGAGTGACTGCCATGAATAGCATGCTTACCATGAGGCTATGTGCTTATGTGAAATATCTGCCTGAATGCCTGTGGGTGAAGGTTGGGTTACTTGAATAGGGACAATTCATCAAATGTTTGTTTTAAGCCCACTAGATAGTGGCAAAACCATCTTTTCCAAAAGCCCACCTGAGGGTGGCAAATCCGTGTCTTAGCCTACCTGCGGGTAGCACCATCAAACCATTTTCAAATAAACAAGCATGAAATGTTTTGTTCCAATTCGGACGACCCAGTCTATATTTATATGCTGCGAGCATCACATAGTAACCTAGGCTAATAACCGAAATAAGAACTCACAATGTTTTCAAAAATTGATATCATGGTTAGTAGAGGCCGGTCTATGACCGGGCGAGCGGGGGTGCTCACGAAGTGACCTTCCCCAATCGTACCCAAGTTCCCGAGCCGAGGCAACTTTGGTGATGACGGACACGTGGCCTTTTGGCACCGAGTCAGGGTTTCCTAAATTTCCCAAAATAAAATATTTAGGTGGCGACTCTGTATCTGGCAAAGCAGTCCATGTTTGGCACTTCTTTCAAAAATCAGTTTTCCTAAAACGATTTGCCGGATTTGGACTCTTTGGTTCAGATTTAGAACCGTGACTACGAAAAGTCGAGTCCGAGCTGTAGCGAGGTCCCCCCGCGGGCTTGTTACAGGTGTTTGCTCGAGTGAGCCTTCTTGTGCTCAAGCGGTGGTCTTATGTCTGTAAAACTTCTAGAAGTTGGTATTCTTCGCTCAAGAGAATATTCTTGCGCTCGAGCGGTGCAACTTATTGTGTCTGGTCGCTTGAGCGACACTTTTTGCACTGGAGTGACCTGTGCGTACATCAGTTAGTGAGACACCACTTTTGAATCACTTTTTCATTTCTCTCTATCTCTAAACATTCCCAAAACCCTAGATCTACACCCTCTCCCTTTAAAACTCTACTTCTCTCTATAAATACACCTAGATCCATCGAGTTTCTCACCCGTGCCCCTTCGTTAAAAAGGGAGAGCATGTCGTGGGCTTCCTTTTGATCTGAACAAAGTTGGATTTCGTCATTTTTGAAGTATCTCCATTCTCTCTCTCATCTTCTAAGCTTGAGGCTGGGATTCTCCGCACTTTCTTATGACTTTAAACTTAGATATTTGTCTTTATAAAACAACATTGTGATTTAGAGGAGTTTTGGACAAACCTAGGGTTTGACTTGATTTCAAAAGACGGGTTTCCAAATGCTTTGTTGGAAATGATTAAGAGAATGTAATTATTGTTGAGTTATGTTGAATTAGTGGATTTTTACCTTTGAAATTGGTTTATAAAGGAATGGGGGTTTTACCCTAGATTCATAAAATGTTGATTTTTAAAGGATAAATAAAATTGGTGTTGGAAATATGGAATTGGGTTGATATTGATGAGGATGGTGAAGTTGGATATGCATTATCACTCACATCTTGAAATTTGGAAAGCTTATCTTTATTGAAAATTGTTTATCTGTTTAGCAATATTTATTTTGGGCTATCGGTGGAGGATAGCTAATTGTTGTAGAAATTGCATGAAAATTAGGAAATTGAAACTATTATCTTATCCATTTACATCGAGCATTACTTCATATTTATACATTGGAAATGCCTATCGTTTTGAGAAAAATGGGTGAATATGGGAAGTATGTGTTATTTCGTTGAAACAAGTTAGCCTGAGTGTCCATGGGGAAAGTCCTAAAAGCCGCGCGTATACATGGGTGCCAATCCCACAGACAAAATTTCTGTGAAATGGCAATTGTAGTGCTTGTATAGCCTACGTTTACATGGGTGCCCATTTACGATTTCCCACGAACGAAATTTCTATAAAAGTTTTAATTGTTTTGAGATTCCCAAAGTGTGATTCACTACCCTATTTTAAATTGTAAAGCAAATGATTTATGAATTACAATATTAACCTGGTATTGCATGGTTTTGAAAGGAGATATAAAATGTTTTGGCACGAGCATTTCATGTGCACTCACCCTAATCATAAACTACTTAATCAAAAACTACTTTCCAATGAATACAATACTCCTTATAATCTACAAAATCGAATTTATTTTAGGCAAAATCACACCATATCACAACAACAAATTATTAGATTTGAATACTTTCTTACTCTATGGACAATAAAAATCATATTCCACTTTTCCATTGGTATTTTCGTACTTATTGTCCTCACCATCAAATACAGGTCTCATCTACTTTGCTAAATGCCCATCTTAATGTCACACAAAAAAATTGGCTTGTTCTTAATGGCTAGACTATCCAGTCTATTCATCCTCCAAACAAGACCTGTACCTTAAGAGGTGTTGGATTCACCTTTTACACTAAACCACACAATCGACCCCTTATAGAAAGAACTCAGACATCAAAGACCACACATGTCACTAGTTTTGATGCAGGACAAGTATGTAAACAATTAAATTTTACCAATATGGTTCTCCAAACCATAGGTGAACAAACTACAATGATGGAAGAAAGAGTTGATAAATTACATGTTTCTATTCCTCCTAATCAAATTCGATAACCTCCTTTAATTCAGAATTTGCCTTGTCCTACATATTCCTTCACTAATCCTTCCGATGAATTTCTAATAGAATTAAATAAACGCAAAGCAACCCTTACCAAAGTTCATGATGATAATCACCATGTCACCTATCCTACAGTTGACACAACTACTTCCTTTACTCCAAAATGATAAGGCAAAGAAAAAGCAAAACATAGTGGCACCATTAATGTTTTACAAGACGATACCTTATTACACAATTTATATGAGCAATTTACATCTAACACTCCTATCCAAATTAATGAAACCTCTATGATCTATGCCCAACCACCAATTTGAAATTATTACTCACATCTAACACCAGTCGATCTTCAATTAGAAGAAAGACATTTTGATACACCTTTTTCCTATTCTGGTTGTGACCTTCGTGAATGGAATCTTAATGGAAAATCTTACTATCAAATCCTCAACCATGGTCAACATATGGTCATGGCTACTAATGCTACCCTTGCTAAACATACATCTAATAACAATGATTCCACCGTAGCTAGAATGCTTGTATCTGGTTTCATAGGACAATTAAAAGGATAGTGGGATAATTATCTTAATAACGAACAAAGACAAGCAATTTTAACTGCAGTCAAACATGTTCAAATAGATACTCCTATTTTGGACCCAACCACCTGTGAGCCAATTAGTGATGTCATCATTACTCTTGTGACTGCTATCACCCAACATTTTATAAGAAACACATAAATCGTTTTATAACGCTCCAAAGAACTATTAATTAATCTACATTGTCAATACTTATCCATTTTCAATGGTATAAAGATATATTCCTTTCAAAACTATACCAATGACATGATGCAAACCAAGTTTTTTGGAAAGAAGGATTTATTGCTGGACTTCTAACACTTTTCGCTGAAAAGGTCAAAACTATAATTCGTGGCAAACACAATGGACAAATTCTTTACAACCAATATACTTCTGGAGAATTAATATCCAAAATATGTGCTGAAGGACTATCCCTATGTAATGATATTAAACTCAAAAACCAACCCAAAAAGAACGCAAAACTGGTCGTACAAAATTAGGACAATTTTGTTATCAATTTGGTTATAATTCAATCTTGCCCTTTCTTATAGGATCTTATTCTCGAAGAACCCCTTTTCGAAAAACAAATCAGAAATATTCTAAGAAAAAATATCTTTATAAAAAATTTCAAAATTATAAAAAGAAGCCTTATTACAGAAAGAAAAAATTCAACAATTCCAAATCTTATAATCCTTCAAATCCGAACCAAGCTTCTAAGAAAACAATAACTTGTTGGAAGTGTGGAAAAATTGGTCATTTCGTAAATAAATGTTCAATAAAAAAATATAAATAAATAAAAAATAAAAAAAAAAGATGAGATCTTGATATCTTTGATGAATTCAAAAGTCAATTAGAATCAATTTTTCTATTAGACAAAGAACTTGGATCTAAAAATAAATATTCCTCTGACAATTCCTCCAATGATGAATTTCATATTAATGAAATAGATAATGATATTTCATCATCTTTTGATGATGAGTTAGACAATAAAACTGAATCCACTCATGATTGCCAATGCCAATCTTCCATGATTATTATAGAGCAATTTTAGAAATGAATGGTCATAATATAAATGTATTAACGGCACAAGAAAAGATGATCCTTGAATTTATAGATAATATTGATGATGTAGAAAAGAAACAAAAAGCTATGTTTAAATATTCTAACTCCAAGCACAATGTCACTCAATCTTCGAATACTACTCAAGAGTTAAAATACAATACTTATGATTTCAAAGATGTCCTTGATAGAGTTAATAAAGTTCCTACTCCACTTAATACACCAACTATACAAGACCTACAAAATGAAATTCGTACTCTTAAAATTGATGTCCAAAATTTACAATTAAGAGTGATTGCCCTCAAAGAAAATTCCAAAGATGATTTTCTTGAAGACACTTCATTTCCTTATGAACCTTGTGTTCAAGAATCTTCCACAAAACATCCTAACAAACAACACTTGTTATTAATGATTCTGTTAACCTACACCTTAATAGAATTACATTTCATAAATTGTATATTGAAATTAAGATGGTCATTCATGACTTTATACTCACTACCATGGCATTAGTTGATTCTTGTGCTGATCTCAATTGCATTCGTGAAGGATTAATACATTTCAAATATTTTTGAAAAAATTTATCAATCTTGAAGTACAACTAATCGTGGTTCCATGAAAATCAATTACAAAATTTCCTATGCACAAATATGTAATCATGGTATTTGTCTAAATACTGAATTTTTACTTGTCAAAAATATATCTCAGTTAATTATATTAGGTACACCATTTCTTACTATGATAGCCCCATTCACTGTTTCAAATTAAGAAATTTCTACCATCCTCATCAATCAAAACATCGTTTTCAAATTTTTATTTCTACCTCAAGAACATGAAATTAATGTTTTTTAAAAAAAAAACTAATTTAATTTTTAAACAAAAACAAATTTGCCCATTACAAAAAAGAAATCTCCTACAAAGTTATTGATCAATAATTAGAATAAACTCGAGTCAAATCTATTGTACAGAAAATTCAGAATTTATTTGAAAAAGATTTATGTTCTGAATTACCACATGCTTTTTGGCACCGTAAGCAACACTATAACACTGCCCGGGGGGTACCCGAGCGCGTTAAACAGTTTAGACCCTTGGTTTCTTTGATCTAGTCTCACGAGTGCGATGTGAAATGTAAATGAGAGTCCAGCTTTGGCAACTTTTATAGAAAATCCATTTTATTACAAATTTTTTGCCAAAAATGGACTGCGTCATCAGATCTCAAAGTTGCCACCTAATGCTTTGGGAAAATTAGGAAACCCGTGACTCGTGCCAAGGCCACTATTCGTCGTAACCAAAGATGTTTGGCTCGGAACCTTAGGTATAAAGGAAGAAGGTCATTAATTGAGCACCCCCTCTCACCCGATCAAAAGATCAGCCTTTACTATGCCACGATATGGATTTTAATTGCTTTATATGTTCATATTCTGATTTATTTAATAAATTCTAAAAATTACTATGTGAAGCAAACAAATATAGACTGTGTTATTTATTTTGGAATAACATGATTTCGTTATCTTGAAAATGTTTTGAATAGTGTACAAAACACAGAAAATTGAATTTTACAAACATCAAAATCAATTTTATTCCAAATTAAACAACACAGCATTTATCTACTGGTATGAATAAAGTTATATCAAATAAGCAAATAGCCACATGGTAGGATGCTAAACATAGTAAGAAAAACACACAAACGGGATGCTAACACACAAAAACTTACATATTTACCGATGTCCAGCAAATAATTACAAAACAAAGTTAGTAAACACATGCATGATCCTATATACAAAATCCTAATGCAATTCACTCATAAAGTGAAATTAAAGATCCGGCTTCTAATGCATGACATGTGAATCATCTCAAGACATAAAGTAGCACACAAAATCACACAATAATCGATTAAACCCACATATGCAAATTTAGCCGGATCTTAAGTCATAAAACATGGGTGCAAAGCATGGATATGATGACAAGACCAAAACATACTGCATATGTAAAAATATGGAAAGCAAATAAAAGAACGGGATAGAAAGAAGCGAGAGTCGGAAATTATTACATCACTTTGAATATTACAAATTTGAATAGGGGAGAAAAGAAATAAAAATATTACAACAAAAATATCCTCACAAACTCTTTCTAATTAAAATAAATAAACAAAAACAGAAGCTGTTGGGGCCTCTGAGACCATCAAAGACTGTTCTACTCAACGTCGGGAGGCTGCTGGGTTCTACCGGAAGAAATTGGTTGGCCGGCCAAAGAGTTAGCCAACCGGCCAAAAATTTTGTTTTGCTTCAAACACCAAAAAAACAAACGGAAAATATGTAAGTGGCTCAACTAACCAGCTCCAATTAGCTTACAACAGATTTATAATATGAAATTGAAGCAAGAAAAGCAATATAAGAAAGAAAATGGAAGTGTGCAAAATTCATCTTCCAAGGAAAGGATTTGATTCTAAACTTCATTTTGATCATCCTTAAGTTTAGGAAGTGTATTCTCAAGTCTCAGTTTGAAAATTCAAGATTCTTGCTAGAATGGTGCTTTTGGGTGGTTTGGCAGTGTGTGGGGGGAGTTATACAACTCTCTGTTTTTCTCTCTTTTGATAGCACTCACTCTCTTTTGAATCAAAACTCTTGAATTTGGCTATTATAGAATTTATGTGATGGTTTTGATATATGAAAACTTGGTATATCAATGCATGGAAAACATAAGTGTTTTGGCTCAAAGTTTAAGACAACTCTCTTTCTCTCTCTACATCTCTTCTCTCAATTCATTTCTCTCTTCTCCTCCTCTTCTGATACATTTTGATCATCCATATAGACAATAATGGGAGGCAAAATCAAGGAGGTGGCAAACAAGGATGATGGGGTGACAAGGGTGGTTGTATTAGATACTTCCTTTTTTGAAGAGGACAAATGTTCTTTTGACAATGAAGGCCAAAGGAGGGGGAGTAAATACATCTCGTGCATGAATGTATTAACAAAAGACCTAAAACGGCATGACCTACACGCATTCAACAAGAATTCTGCCGAAACTGCCCTACTCCTGGGAAAATTAGTCGACCTACCAATTTCTTGGTTGGCCGGCCAATTAATTGGCCGTGGCCTTATTATTTTTGCACGAAACAGTATTTTTCAACAGAATTATCATCCTTTCCTCTTATTTCCACACTATTTTTTGCTCAATTTCCTCAGAAAAAGTCTAATTTTGAAGTTTAAAAATGAGCCTCGGAACACTACAAAAATATTCAGAGCAAAGCACGAAAAGAAAGTTTCAAAAGAGAATTTTGAACGAGACGTAAACACTTGGCCAAAATCAGGCTTAAGGTTAAGAATGAAGCACAAATTCCATATATCTTACTGAAGATTATGCGAGAAACACATTCTTGTTTTCATCACCGGGTAATCAAAAGAAAGTGTCCAAGTTTTAGGACCGATCAAAATGGGGTGTCTACAAACACATGGTTGATCTACCTTATGAAAAAGCTTTTAATGAAAGACACATTCCCACCAAAGCTCGACCTATCCAGATGGACAAACAATTAATGGAACACTATAAACAAGAAATTAATGATCTATTAAATAAGAAATTGATATGACCAAGCAGGTTGCCATGGTCTTACCTTGCTTTGTATGTAAACAAAATTGCTGAATTAGAAAGACGAACTCTATGATTAGTTATTAATTATAAACCTCTAAATATTGTGTTACAAAATTTCGATACCCAATTCCTAGTAAAAAAAAAGATTTATTAAACAAGCTTTATGAGGCTAAGATCTTTTCAAAATCTTATGTGAAATCTGGATTTTGGCAAGTCCAAATCATTGAAAAAGATTGTTATAAAACTGCTTTTACAGTCCCTTTGGGCATTGCGAATAGAATGTCATGCCCTTTGGCCTAAAAAATGCTCCTTCTAAATTTCAAAACATTATGAATGATATTTTCAATCCTTATTTAACATTCACAATTGTCTATATTGATAATGTCTTAGTATACTCAAATTTTGTCTCCTAATATAGTAAACATTTATACAAATTTTATCATATTATCAAAATAATGGTTTAGTTCTGAGTGCTAAAAGATACGACTTTTTCATACATCTATTTGATTTCTAGGTCACATAATTAACAAAGGTACTATTAAAAAACGCTCTATTGAATTTGCTAGAAAATTTCTTGATGAAATTCGAGACAAAACCCAATTACAAAGATTTCTAGGCAATCTCAATTATATTTTCGAATTTTACAAGGATCTTCACAGGGATACTAAAATTCTTTATATGCAGTTACACAAAAACCCGTCTCCATGGACACAAGATCACACTTTTGATGTCCTACACATCAAACAACGATCTAAATATCTACCTTTATTATCCTTACCAATCTCCACTGCTTACAAAATTGTTGAGACAGACACTAGTGATATTGGATATGGTGGTATTTTCAAACAACAATATCGAGGTAAAGAATAATTAGTTCATTTTACCTCTGCTATATGGAAAGGACCGCAAGTATGGTAGTCTACAATACAAAAAGAAATTTTATCTATTATTTCTTGTATCAAGAAATTTGAATCTGATTTATTAAACTAAGAATTCTTATTATTAATTGATTGCAAAGTAGCAAAAGAAGTCCTCGAAAAAAATGTTAAAAACATTGTTTCATGATAAGCCTTCGCTTATTGGCAAGCAATTTTATGAGTATTTGACTTCAAAATTGAATATATTTGTGGTGATTCCAATTCTCTACCTGACTTTTTAACTTATGAATTTTTGCAGAGACCTGCAAACATCGGAGCACCTTAATCTTAGCCATCATCAAAAGAAATTTAAATACCACCACATCTTTATTTGTCATAAACAGCGTATTTTCAGGATCAATCATTATTATCACTAGATGGCTCAGCCATCATCTAAAGCAATTTAAATACTACCACATTTTTATTCATCATAAATAGCGTATTTTTCGAATCAATCATTTTTATCGCTAGATGGCTCACAATTTAAGAACCTATTCCCAAGCTACTTTCTCCTCCAAAGGATCCAATTTCATTCCACATAAAACACCTTCAATTTCTTCAAATATAACCAATAATGGATACTATACTCATGATATTACATACCCCATTGTTCCTTTGCTCCTTGATCATATCCAATATCTTAGAGAAAAGCCAAACATCAAACCAAAAACCCTTATCTCCACATATTTCCCTAACAATTGGCATTACCCCCACATTCTGGCCAACATTCCTAATTATGTCATGAGAAAATTCTAGAAGAAACCAAGTCCATTTCAGTCGAACATGTTTATTCTACGGAAGATAAAAATCTTCTGCAATATTCCAAGCTACATATACTCAAAACTTATTTCTCAAGCAGAATGGGGACATCCCATGGTTTTACATCGCTTTGTCGACCCGAATCTAAAGACTGCTCAATGTAATTATTATGATTATCAAAATGCTTGGTTCTATGTTTTTTATTTCCAAAACCGATTCTTCCAACATTCCTGGTGGATTCACTTTGGACCCAATTTTACCATTACTACTGGTGACATTCCTACATGGTTTGAACCATGGTGGCACCAATTTAGCCTACAATTTGTTGCTCTATCTGATCCCTTACAAGATTCATACCATATCTATCAGAAGAAGTTAAACCACCTTTCCCTAAATTTTATATTTGTCCTTTTCAAACTCCCATGGATCATGGCTTGGTAGTATACCACTTCATATTCATATAATACTCATTTCCTCACTCAACAAATTGCCACAAAATGATGGAAAAATTACAGCATCCCAGTATAGCATTTTCCAGATCAGCTTCTCCAATTTTACAAACAACGGAAAAAAATCTGCATCCATTAATCTTGCTCCTTCTATGGCCTTCTCATGCCCAAAATCTTCCTAGTCATTTGATTACAATAACTTTAAAATTGAACTCAAGAAAAAATTAAAGGATAAGTATCTCTCAATTCCAAAGCAAGAATTCCAACACAAATACAAGAAGGTTATCAAAATGAGAATGATCCAAATGGCTGAGGCAGAATCCCTCTCTAATTCTGATGAAGACATTGTACTGGAAACACTTCCCCCAATTGTAACTCAACATCGTCAACAGACAATATCACCACCATCCTTGCCAACTCATATTCTCACTCAAGATGTTAATAACGACTAATTCAACATGTGTAAAGGAATCGATTTCAATAATTTATAATTTCCACACAAAAATGACAAATCAAGTCAAACATAGACACTCAATTCCAACAAACCCGAGCAAGGATCTTCTAGAGTTTTTTTCCTTAAAGTTTCCTAGAGTGGTGCATTGTGTGGTTGAGATTTAATGACAAATCACATTAATTTTTCAGCATTAAATCTCAACCACACAATACACTACTTTAGGAAACTTTAGGAAAAAAACACTCTAGAGAATCCTAGGTGAAAGCAAAGATGCCCTTATCTCTCTAGCTCAAAACCAAATTCTCTCTTATCTAACTAGTTAAAAACAAAACAAAACAAAACAAAAAAAAAAAAAAAAAACACACAAAAAACCAAAAAAAAAAATAATAATAAGGACAAACAAACTTAGTTTTATTTACTTGTATAAGGAATGTAAGGTTGTAATTTGCCGTTTGAAGAACTCTGTACATGCGTTGCCCAACTGTTTAAAAGATTGTGAAATCGTGCAAGTACTTCTTTGTAATTTCCATTTTATAAATATAAATGTGATGCATATTTATTATGCTTTTAATTTCTGAAATTCATACTGAAATCAATGATAGCTTGCAATATATTTCGAATTTAGAAGAAATAGATCATTTAGGATTATTATTATCAATTGCTGCTGGTCATTAGCAAAGTCGTTTCACACCAAATGTACCCCAAGTCTATCAAAATTAAACTAAAAATCTTACAATGTGCAAAGATTCCCAACAGCCACTTTAATCTTTCTTTTCTTTTCCACAGTTTTTATTGCTCAAAATGTCTTCAACAAAACAAATCGAGCAAGGAAAAAAAAAAAAAAAAAAAAAAACACATAGCTCAGCCTTTCTTCATTTTGCTCCAGTAATTACTGTTTCAGTCATGGTAATTTTATCTACAAAACAGGACTCAATTTCATTCTCTGGCATGGTATTTCTGGACAAGTCGGTTCCACAAGTGTCGAAGCTTTTAGTTGACGTACCGTCACGAGTCCCAGCAGGGCCCATTGTTGCAAGCTTGGTACAAACTTTCCTCAAAGTCACTCCAATTCCTTGAGAAAATCAAGGTTGTCAACAAAAACCTGCAGGAATTGAAAACAAGAATGACAAACCAGATTTATACAGCATACATCAACAGTGAACATTGCTCAATGAACTCCAAATTAATCCTACTTGTTTTAACAGTACAATTTGTTTTCCAACTCTTTTCCCATTCTTTTTTCGTAAATTAGCTGAAATAAATTAAAATGAAGAACATGGGTGGTTTTTTGATGCATATATTTCCTACTAGGAGTCTACTTAAACCATTGCAAATAGTTACTTTGACATTCTCTCCTGCATATATACAATGTGTACATATGTGTCCAGTAAAAAACTAAAATGAGCTTCAATACCCTAGTTCAACCATCATTGTGCTATGCATTTTCAATATTGCTATATTTTAAACTAAAATATTATTCAAGGAGCATACACAGTAATTATTTAAAACATAGAATACAAAATCAATAGTTCAAGCAAATGTTTAAAAACCCTACTGGTACAAGGCAATACAAGTTATTTAAAGCAAGTATATTCTTTTTTTTTTTGATCGGCAAAGAAAAATTTCATTAAAAACATGAAATTTACAGGTTCAAGGAAAAAATACGCACTGAGAGAGATTCGACGAGTAAAAATTCACTCTTCTACTACTACTACTCGCGTTCTTACAACCAACCCCTTAGCCTCACGATTTTAAATTTGAAAAAACCACAAACAAAATAAAGCAAGTATATTCTACAAGCACAATGATGAAACAAACTTATCATAATCAAAGGAACAAAGACATTAAAAGTTATACCGTTTTCCAACCATCAGGATCCAGGCATGCAGTAATCTTGGTGTTGATCCCAGGTAATGGTCCAGGTTCTCGGGTAATCTTCCCACCAGAGAGTTTAATCACTTCTGCAGTTTTGTAAACATCATCTGTGCCTATTGCTATCTGCAAAGATATCAAACTATCAGCTGCCATATTTGGTTCCTCATTATAGGTCCGTCACGGCACAAACTAATTTATAGTTCTACAAAGTAGAGAGATAAGTAAAACAGGTAAAGAGAAAGAATCAAGATAAACTGTTTCAACCTGAGCATAGCCATTTCCTTTGTCATATTCAGTGACCCCATAGTTGTATGTCAACTCCAGCACAACATTTTTGTCCTCAGGACCATAGCCCATCATTGCTATCATATACTAGAAAAGGGACCAGAAGATTATATTAATGCCTACCACCAAAAGAGGCTCATATAATGCAAACTTCAATGATCAAGTGTTGAAAATGAATGAATGTTCAATAAATTGGGAGCCCAAAATATAAACTATTAATCTGTCATATTGATATCACCCGCTATCTTTGAAATTTTTGCTCACAAGACTATTCACTATTAATGTGCTGCAGGTTCCACATGAGTGGAAGTCCAATTTGACAAAAGAGAGAAACTAGCATTCGTCATGTTTCTTTGCCACTCACATGGTTAGAAGTGGGTGTCTAGTCTAATTTTAAGTCTCTCTAGAAGAAAGGCCAATAATCTGGATTACCCTTTTTAGAAGAGTTTATATGTTCTTAAGCATGACAAATTCTCCATGTAGACCCAGCTCACTAAAATGCAGCCACATGGCCTAGTGGATGGCAAATATGATTACTACACCCTTGCAGGCCACAACTAAGTGGACGACAAATGAAGAAAGACTGAAAGAGAGGTTACCCAAGGCATCTGCATTTTGAGAACATCTTCAGCATGTATGATATGTGTAGAAATTTTAATGTATAAAGAGAAATAGAGAATTGTATAGATATTGATTGTATTATTGATTGATATAATTTTATATTTATTACAATGATTCATGATTCCTATATATAGAAGAGGGTGAGTGTGTAGTAGGTAAGGAGTAGGTGAAGTGGAGGTGGTAGTGGTGTAGTGGGTTAGGTTTAGTGGAGTAGGTGAGGTGGTAGTGGTGTAGTGGATTAGGTTTAGTGGAGTAGGTTTAAGTGGGTGAAGTAGGTGATAGGTTTTAACAGCCCCCCGCAAACTCAAGGGGGATAGGAACTAGCCAACTTGAGTTTGGAGAGTAACAAAACAAGAAAATAGACGAATACATAAAAGAAAAGAGGATAGGAGACACTGTATGGTCGTGTCAGACCAATGGTGAAGACACTGTATGGTGGTGTCATAACGTTGTAGAGGACACTGGATGGTTGTGTCAGACCGATGTAGAAGACAGTTTATGGGGTCATGTCGGACCGTTGTAGCAGACAATGTTGTGATAGTTGTTGTGACAGTTTACGGAGTCTTGCTGGACCCTTGTAGAAACTAACCGGAATCAATGTCGGGACAGTTTACTGAGTCTTGTCGGACCCTTAAAAAATACACTGTATGATGGTGTATATAGGCTGCCCAAATATATATATATATGGATATATATAGTGAGCCCTCAAAAGTCAGGCCCTCAAAAGGCGCGCCCACTTCATCAAAAGGCGTGCCTGACAGAAAGCGTCGAGCCATCAAAAGGTGAGCCGGAGACGCGGCGAGGCACGTGAGCAACAGAGTGGCGTGTCGGCCTCGGCTATTTAACCAAGGTTGAGGCGGAGGCTGTGCAAACCAGTCTGAAACCGCCGAAAATCCTTTGAAAAAACTCTTCCGTTTCTGAGAAAGAGATTCTGGAACACTCTGTTGCCATTCTGTAACCAACCTTTCTTTGAAATACTCAGCAACCCAAAAAACATGGCCTCTTCTTTCCGTGCAGCTACCCAGAACATGGCCTCTTCTTCCCGTGGTCTGCTCACTCTCTTTCCTGACCTCAACGAGTCAACAGGAGAGATAACTGGTGCGGTGGCCCGTGAACCTCAACCAAACACCTCTGGTTTTGCTCCGTTGAACCTTCCGATGCGGTCGGTGGAGCAAAAAATGGCAGTGCAAACGGATATTGAGGCCAATCAGTATACATTGAAGTCATGTGTGGAAACCATGACTGCGGTCACAAACTTGTCGCACCGGCTGCAGAGTAGGACAAATGAGGTGCAGCAGTTAAACGCCCAACTGGCTCTGCTCCAGCGCATGTATAAGGATGCGCGAGCAGAGATAAGTGTGCTAAAGGCGGAAAATAAGGAGCTGAAGCGGAAGGCCACCGTTATGTTCCGATTTGGAGGTCCGCCATATGCTGTAGTGGAGGAGCAGGGTGGAGTGATTGTGCCCAATGGAGTGGGAAACACGGAGGCAACACCGTCAAGGGCCGCCCAGGACGGAGGCAAGAAGAAAAGACCGGCGGCAGAATAGAGGAAGTGAGGTCGGTGGGTGACCGTCTGCAGAAAAGAAAACAAATCGTTTTGTGTTTGTTTTTTTGGTTTTTTTTTTTTTTTTTTTGTGTGTAAAAATGTGATCGGGGTTTATCCCTGAGAAGAATAAAATATGGTTTGGTGTGCAAAGCTAGATGGTATGAATGGAATTTGAAAACGATTAAAAATAATGTGAAAGAAAAATAAAGAAAGAAATAATAAAAATATATTTGAAATCAAAATGAAAGATGGGGGAAATAAGGAAAGTGGTTTGGAGAAAATAAATAAAAATAATGGATTTTGGAATCAAATGGAGGAGAGTGTGAACATATTGACGATGAAAAGTGGGAACCAACCCATGTGGGTGGAGGTGGTGTGTAGGGTGTTTAAACACTTAATTAAAAGGAAGAGAGAGAGACTTTGCTTTCTGTGCTGAAATAGAAACTGTGCAGGTTACTGTCTTACACTTCTTCAGGCTTGACTCACTGCTCTCTGTTTTTACTTCTCACACACTGACCGTCCAAGTGAGTGACAAGGAAAGCAATAGCATTGAAGCTGCCATTCCAGCAAAGCTTGTCATTAAAAGACTTTTCCTTCCTTGTTTGTCCATCAAAGAGGATGCTATTGTTGTACCAAAAACATTTGATGCCCCAACGAGAGCACTGGCTGCAACATCAGATGCGATTCCAACACTGCGAAATACAGACGTAGAATAATATACAACAGCATTTATTCCAGTCAACTGTTGAAACAAGAAAAGTGCTGCACCAACACTGACAACTTTCCAATAGCGGCTACTAAAAAGATCAAACCAACCAGCTTCTGGTTCTGAAGAACCTTGACTAGCTGCACTTAAGTCATTCATAACCTCAGCAACTTTTTCTTTTCCAAATAGAGTTTTTATAGACATTTCAGCTTGAGAAATTTTTCCTTGCTGATAAAACCACCGAGGGTTTTCTGGAGAAAATGCCATTCCCAATGCCAATAGAACAGAGGGTATCATTGCAATACCAAACATTTACCTCCACCATAAAGGGTTTCCTGCTAAGGGCAACCCAGCCACCAATGCTGCAAGAATCCCAATACAGATAAACAGTTGGTTGACAGATCCAAGTGTGCCACGAATTTCAGTTGGTGAGATCTCAGATATGTAAAGTGGCACAATAGCAGATGAGATGCCAATTCCAATTCCAGCAAGTAAACGGCAAGAAGCTCACATCAAGACAGCTCGTTGACTTCTACCTGAACCGAATCCAGGAGCTGAATCCGGTGCTTCGCGGCGTAGTGGAAGTGATGCAGAAACAGTTGAGAGATGAGAGGTCCGGCGGGCGGCCAAGGCAAGGCTGCCGCCCGCCGGTGAAGCGAAAATGCTAGGCTCAACCTTGCTCTGATACCATGTAGAAATTTTAATGTATAAAGAGAAATAGAGAATTGTATAGATATTGATTGTATTATTGATTGATATAATTTTATATTTATTACAATGATTCATGATTCCTATATATAGAAGAGGGTGAGTGTGTAGTAGGTAAGGAGTAGGTGAAGTGGAGGTGGTAGTGGTGTAGTGGGTTAGGTTTAGTGGAGTAGGTGAGGTGGTAGTGGTGTAGTGGGTTAGGTTTAGTGGAGTAGGTTTAAGTGGGTGAAGTAGGTGATAGGTTTTAACAATATGACATATTTAAATAAATAAAAATCCTCTTGTTCAAAAGAGAGCATTAACTTGACTTCCTCAGTAGTAGGCAGCTTAGTTCAAGAATCACAGTTGTGCAACGTAAGGAAGCAATAGCTGATAGTTAGCACTTAGCACAGCTACTCATGAACATAATCATGTCCAAGAAACTCCACACTTGTAAACTAGGGAAAATTAATTCTTTAATATATAGGCTCAAAGGGAGGGTTAAGTTCATCAGAAGACTCTTTTGGCTAATTGAGACCCTGTCGAGTTGAGAGAGAAACCTTATTACAGAGTGAATCCTTCTGAAGCCTCAGAGGCAGATCAGACACCAATAGTGGCAATGAATGAATAAGCTAGTACCTAATACAAGAATTCTCATCAATGGTGTTTTAGGGTAACAACAATCTACTTACTGGCTATTAAGTTATTGGGTCACGTCCTCGCAATTACAAGGTGATCATGAAGATCCTATCCAACTAGATGAGAAGTTGAAATTCAAAGCAAGGGGATGCCCCTTTCTAATACATTTCTCTATAATCTACGCCCGGGTGCAGGGTAGATCAAGCAAATTCACCACTTCCAAGTCCAACACAAATGCTTATATCAATGTGACATAGATAGCAACCTTCATTTTCCAATGCAGAAGATGTCAAATTACCTTATACTCAGGTCTATCTCGTTTCCGAAGAAGCTCCATGCCAAAAGCCTAAATAGAGGGGAAAAACATGTGGAGATTGAGAACTTTATACAAGACTAACAACAGTGTAGACAAGAGTAAAGAACTAATCAGCAATGAAAACAAAAATAATTTATGAATAATATGGAAATGTGGAATGAGGCTGTTGCTAAAGATATTCAATTTTTTTGGAGCAACTCTCACCTTCTCATAAAATTGAATGGAACGATCAAGATCACCAACTCGAAGCATCACTTGGCAGAGGGGTTCAGGTGTAGGCCCCCTCTCAAGAATTTCAAACTTATAACCATCAGGATCTTCTACAAATGCAATTACAGTACTGCCACCTTTGACAGGACCAGGTTCCCTGGTAACTTTTCCACCCTTAGCCTTTACGAGATCCACAGTTTTGGCAACCTATACATACCAACATCACTTGATTGATGAATGCTTAACATAATCCAATGGGCTCAAAAATAACTGTGGAGAATACATTTTATAAAACTACATTCACTATCCAATATTCTTGCAGCACTGCATGTGGAACATCTAAAATCATGAATTTTAAGGGGAAGGCAGGATAAGTGTTGTAACTGGTATGAAATGTCTCCCACAGTACCCACATAGCAAAGACAAAGATGTTTCTATTTAGATCAATCTATGTGAATACAGAGAAGGAAAATGCACACATGAAAACTGGAGCCAAGAAAAGAAATTTCAGAAATTCTCTCAGAAGAAATTACAACTTACAGATTCAAGTCTAATTCTTACTACACAAAAGATGTTTTCCATGAGGAAATCCAGCATGCTACTTCATTATGCAAAACTTCTAGTTCAGAAGCCAAAAAAAAAAAAAAAACTAAAAATAGTTACATCATCAAATAATATAAACTTGGCATTGTAAGGCTTTTTAAGCATCTATGATGTGACTGTAACAGATAATTGTATTTTATTTGAAGCAACAGTTAGAGAAAACGTATCAACAGAAGAAAATTCAAATGAAACTTACATCTTCAACTGCAATACCAAAATGACCAAAACCAGTTCCAATATCATACTTGTCAACCCCATAATCTGGCAGCAACAAAATAAATCACACATCAGTTTAAGCAGCAGATATTGACACTAAGCTCACAAGAAAGACTACAAGTCCACAGTGCGTATTGAAATTATTCTACAGAAGGTTGGTTCATAATAGGTCCATATTGTAGATTATTGTGATCAAATTAAGAAGTTTTAGTGGGTTTACTGTAAGTGAGTTCTATAACAAAGTGAGAATCTTCTGGCCCGTATCCAAGAAAAGCATTTGTGTATCTCTCTTCGGGTATGTCACGTTTTCGCAACAGCTTCATCCCCAAGCATTCAGTGTAGAATCTGTAGTCAACATTAGAGTTTGATCAAAATGTCATCACTATTGAGAAGAATAACAAATTACAAAACTGCCAAACAGGTCATGTATATTGAATAAATGTACTTTATTGTCTTGTCCAAATCACCGACACGGTATACAACATGGAGCATTCTTCTCTTGTCCTTTTTGACCCAGTCTAGGGTATCTTCTTGTGTGATAGCAGTGCTGGCTTGTGCCATATTTCCAGCTGTGCGAACTGCTAGTTTGTTTCCGTCTGTTCTTAACAACTTAGAAACTTTTGTGCTGAAAAACTGCGACTGTGGAACCGCTGGAAAATAGTCAGATCCAGTTAGTAGGCAGTGAAATTATTAAGTAGAACTGAATGTCATGAATCCACCAGAATGTAAATTTATTTTTATTTTTTTATTTTTTTTACCCAAAAAAATAAATATTATTGATGACGCAAAAAGGATAAAAAAACAAAAACAAAAAGGGAAAGAGGACAAGGTGCCCTCTACAAGAAAACCAGCTATTACATCAAAACAAAAATCCCAAAGAAAAACCCTATACATCATAAACCGCTTTCCAATCTCTAGAAATGTAAAAGAACATAACCCCTTTAAAGTGATCTGAAAAAAACACCCAAAGTGACACCCAATGACACAATTTGTCCCACAATAGATCTACTTCCTCAAACTTGTCCTCAAATATCCTTGTATTCCTTTCTAACCAAATTCCCGAAAGATGGCAAAAATAACACACCGCCACAGCACTTTTGCTCTCCTACTACGCAAAACCTTGAAAATCAATTAGAAGCATATGACCACACTCCCCTGCAGCCACCTGATGTGTCTCGGTCAAAAGTAAAATCTAGTGCCAAAGATTCGATACAACGGAGCAATGCAAAAAAAGATGATTCATGGATTCCCCATCCTCCCTAAACATAACGCACCATTGAGGGCAAAATGTTTTGACACAAAGAAAATGTCCCAAGACCTCAAAATTCCAAATACATGAGAATCATGCCTGCTGCATGAACCTAAGAACTCATAATTTTTAATCCTTTTCATTGAGAATGAACAAAAAATAAAGAGAAAGCAATTCAAATCAACTGCAACATAGATCGGTGCCCCTGTATCCCATCAAACCAAGCAAAGCATTCGGCATGATGCACTATTTTTTTCTTTTTTCTTAAACTTGATAAATGTTAAAAAGTGTATAATTATTATATTATTTTTCGATATTTAAACACTTTCTTATTATATTAATTTCCTCATTTTATTTTTAATTGTGAGTTTAATGATTTAGTTTTACTTTTTGCAGAAAAACTTGCAATTAAAATGAAGATGCTTGGGGGCTAGTTTGCAATTATTGAAAGGGGATAATGAACAACGAAAAGAAGAAAATGCATTTGCTACGTTCTTTAAGACTATAAGGCAAAAACAATGGGCCCTAGTTCTCAAAGGTTTGCAGATGTCCAAATGTGTAGTGTACATGTGGGTCTTTGGAGAAAAGAATTAGGTGCATGATTTAAAAGAATTGTTGAAGCTAATTTGAGCAAGAGGCGGTAGCTCCTATGCAGTGCTGCCTAAGAAGCACGGGCACTTCGAAAAAAGTGGCGTGTCCATGTCGTGTCCGTGTCGGACTCTAACAATCGTCAAGCACGTTCCCAACACGTGTCCGACACTCATCCAAACGTGTCCTATTTTTTTAAAAAGAATTTAGACTCAAACACTCTTTGGACAGTTGAAAAACACACGTGTCCATTGCTTAAACACGCGTCCATTGATCAGACACACATGAAACTAATTATAAGTTTGAACAAAGGAACTTAAAATACAATGATAAAAGAAAATTAATATCAATTTAAAAATTAATATTATATTATATTTATTTCTTGTGTTAGAATGATATATTTATATATATGATATATAATAAATATATAAAATTATATATCATGTGCATGTCCCCCCACATGTCGTATCCTACATTTTTTGAACATTGTCATATCAGCGTATCTATGTCATATTCATGACATGTCACGTGTCCGCATCCATACTTCTTAGACTGCTATTGTCATGATATGACGAGAAGGAATGAAATGAAAAAAATTACTAGAGTTTTTACCGCCTTAGTAATTCGGCAAAACCTCCACAACACTTGATTTACTAACTCAACTTGTGTTCTTCAAATTCTATAAAAAGATGTATAAGTATAGGGATTCGGGCTCATTCAAAGAATATAATTCAACACATATATTTTTGTTTCCATAGTGTTCTAAATTTTTCTTTGCTAAGACTAGGGGTGAGACCCCAATGATTTCATTGTAAATATTTTAATGATTCAATCAAGGTTTTTAATGTAAAATTATTCTAATTAATTTTTTTATTTATTTTTGGAAAAAGAAAATTTATTCTAAACAATTCTTCGTTCTATTGTAGACCTCAAGCACAATAGACGTTTAGAGTTCCCTGCGAATCAAATAACAAAATTTTTATGGTGTATTGATCAATGACTATATTCAATCTTTCAAAATTATTTTTAAGAAATAAGTGTTTTATTTTCTGATTGGGTATACCCTTTGTGTATGTCTCAATTGAATTCTACAAATTGAATCTAGAATATTTCAAAAAAACCATTGGTGGAGGATCCTTAATGCCTTAGTACCTTTCAACTATTGTCACTACGATTCATTTTTCAGCAAATTAATTTTTCCAAACCATTCAACCATTCAAAAATTAAATATCAATTTTCTTTATTATATTTGATGGCTCTGTTCTTTATTCAAATAAATTGGTCTTTGTGGATTCGACCTCGAACTCATCGAGTATATTACTTCGCGACATCTTGCACTTGAGATTGCAATATTAAAGCCGCAACAAAACTCAAAGATTTACTCTAGCTCAAAGAGCCCCAGTCAAGCTTACATAATGAAGCTTTCATTGAAGTTAATTTCAATGAAAAGCTAACCAAATTAGTAAATTTGTTCATTTGACCTATGATTTGATGGAAAACCCCCAAAACTCCAACAATTTAATTGCAAAGACACAGAAATCCCCCATAAATAAATAAATGAACAGATGAGGAAAAACAAGAAATGGATTCCAAAATCACCATAATTCCCGTTTCCATGTTCTTTAGCAAGAACCTTGGTGAATGCTCATAGACCTCTAGTAATTCTTTACACATTTTAATTTATATCATTTCAACCTTTCTTAGATTGATATATTTTGGAAATTTGTTGACTTGTTGTACAGTACTACTCAAGTTGCAGAACACTATTACAAAAAAACCTAATTTGATTGAGAACATAATCACACTCACCACTAAGCAAACAATTAAACAAGAAACATTGTGATTTGCGAACACATAAATGATCCAAATGTCACACAGTAGTGATCAAATAGGCTTAGCATTAGCAATCAGCAAATAGTTTCCACACATCATTTAGATACACATAATGAAACTACAAAACCTCCAAATACTAGTAAACAGTACAATTAACACAGCCAAACAGTTATCCAATCAAGATTCGAAACTTGCATAGCAAATTGAGCAAACATGCAATGTAAAACAACAATGAAAGTCTTAGGGTTTGAAGAACGAGTCATTACCGCTGCCAAGATGAAAGCAATTGATCCTCCGAGCGAGGATATAGGAGGAGAGAGAAACACCGAAGCGAGAGACACCAAAAGAAAACCTGAGGGAGGAGAGAGACGGACGAATGGAGGACGCCATGGGAATCATCCTCGTCAACTGTTTCTCTGTCTATATCTATGTATATCAACAGAGTCTGTCTGTAGTGTAGAGAGAGAGAGGCTGTGTTGAGAACGAGATTCCGATGTCCCACGACGAGAGTCACGAGAGTCGAGAGGCTTCACTACTACCCTGGGGGTGTTTGGTTTCACGGTTTTTGATATCCATACCAGGGGTGGAGATGTGTATGGATTGACATACTGTAATTTTTTAATTTTTTATAAAATATATATATATACATACTGTAATTTTTTAATTTTTTATAAAATATATATATATATATAACAGTAATAATAAAGATCTCCACAAAACATAATCCTGTAATTTCAAAATAATCTTAGCTATTCATGTCACTGTCAAAGATGAAAAAAAAAAAAATCAAACACATCAATGGGTCATGCGGGTCCTCCTTTGTAAGGGTCCCAAATATTTTTCTATAAAAAAATAAAAAGAATTATATGACAATTTATAATAACAAAAATGGTAGAAATTTTTGAAATTTCACCAAAAATTTTATTAAATATCCCACATGCGAATACCACCCCATATAAGACATTTAGTAAACTTTTAATAGAATTTTTGATATGCCTAGCATTATTCTTATAATAATTTTATAATTTTTTAGTTAAAATATTCGATCACCAAACGTTTGGGCTTTTAGTTTGATTTATCATGAGTTGGACTCATAAACGTTTTCAAACATAAGAGGCCGATCAATGGCCCAGAGCAAGGGTCATCACTGCAACTAAAGGCCCATAATCCAGCAACTAAAGGCCCAGAGCAAGGGTCATCACTGCAAAAAGACTGATTTTACTTACATTAATACATTATTACTTTACTTTTTTGTACCATTCATCTCATTACATTATTAAAAAAAATATATAATTCTTATTACACCTATTATATTACTAAAATTAACCCTAAAGTAAGACTTTTTGAAACATTTTTATCTCTTTACACCAATAATTGTTGGAGAGAAAATAAGCGAACAGAGAAAGAAACATGGAAGACAATGAGTGGAGCCGACAGCGAATTGCCTATTCGGTCGCATAGTGCTGAACAATTTACATTCATCTGGTGTTATGTTGCTAGAAAAAATAGATTTCTCCAGTGTTTTGTTGCTATACATTTACAGAGTCACTTTTCTTTCAAACAATGATTTTTAAATTTGTGCCGAGCCTATTCGGTAATACATGCTAATAAATTTGAATTAATACAGTGCCATGTTACCAGACAAACCTTTTTTTCCCAACAATATATTGACGTACGATTAGATGATAACAAGAAATTAATTCAAGGTCACTTATGAAATGCTTGTTCAGTGATACATTGATATATAAATTAGATTACTCTTGTGTCATGTTACCAAACTATAATATATTTGTCTAGCCACATGTCGTTGTACGTTGAAAGATTTACTTTTTCTTTCAAACATCCATAAAAAACATCCATAAATCAAACACGTATCCATAAAATCATACATAAAAAGTATTCATAAAAATATTCATAAAAACATTAAGTGTACGAGCATTCATAAAAACATCCATAAAATCTGTCGTTGTTTATATCCATCAATCAAACATGTTATCATAATTCATCTATATCAATAGTTTCAGTAGTTACTACATTAGGATTGACAAACGTATGGAATTGATGAATACGGATAGTATATGATTTCTCCCATCCACTAGAACATGGTTGATGAAAACGAATCCAATTATTTATTATCTGATGTTTTTATAACAATGACAAATCAAGTCTTCTTCCCAACATCAGAAGCACATTTAATTAATGCTTGACGACTATTAAAAATCTAAATACAGTAAATACATTTATATGTCAAATTATTAATAAAATTCAATACAAATTAAAAACAAGAAAAAAAAATCATATTTATAAAAAAAAAAATGAACAAATCTCGTCTGTAATGAATTCATGACTGGAATCCACTAATAATGCAGTACGTGCATTATTGCAATAAGTAGAAGTATAATCATTTCAAGCAAAAAAAAATATAAAAATATAAAAAAAATAAAACTAGAAATACACGGTAATAAGTAGTCAAACAAATAAAAAACATTCGGCCTTGAGTTACGGGAAATGTATCTTTTATTCGGTAGTTGATTACCAGACATATATTTTTTGTTCGACAATGTAATGCCGGACTATTTTATTTTGTTCGATTTCGAAACATCGAACAAAAGTCGAAGAACAGTCTAGAAAAACGAAATAAAAACCTACTAAACAAATAAAAAAACTCACCATTTCATTTTTTTGATTGTTGTTCATCACCATTTCTTCATCTATTACTTTCTTCTATGATCAAAACACTATGATTCTTACTTTTTGAAAAGAGATGTGTAAGAGAGAATAAAAATTGAGAACGGAAGAAGAGGAGTAAAGATTGAGGATTAAGGAATATAAGGAGATAATAAAATATATAATAATACTTCGTAGCTCGAAACTCCTTTTCCCCGAATGGCTCGACTCCTCATAACGACTTTTTTTTTTTTTTTTCTCCTTCTTAAATCTCTGAAACAAATTGAGGAAGAGAGAAAAGAGAGAAGAATAGAAAGAGGGGGAAGAGAGAGGAAAATGGAACATAGAAAGAGAGGCTCTACCTATCACCGGCGCCGCCATCCTCTGTATGTATACACAGATAGATCTGTGTGTGCATGCACAAATTTGTATATCTGTTGATGATCTGTGTATATGTGTGTTCTCCAATCTGTTGATGATCTCTGTGTTTGTATAGATCTGTGTTTGTGTGTATTGATGATCTATGTGTGTGTCTGAGTTATGGAAGAAGAAAAGAAAAAAAAAAAAACAGAGGCAGAAAATATGATGTGCGATGATGATGATGATGTGTTGTTGTTTGATGTTGATGATGATGTGTGGTGGTGGTGATGATAATGATGATGTGTTGTTGTTTGATGTTGATCCTCTCTCTCAATTGATGATGATGATCTGAGTTGATTGATGCTCTCTTTTCTTCTCTCTTCTTTTTCTTTACCTCTGCTTCAGAGAGAAAATAGGGGGGAAATTTTTTTCCAAAACAACATCATTTTGGAACCTAGGCCATTAAAGCCTCAGTATTTTTGAGCTACAAATCGGAACTGTAAAATATATTTAATTTTAGTGTTTTGTCCTTAAAGGAATTTCACACGTGGGTAAAATTGAAAAAAAAAAAAAAAAAAAAAAATCTCATATGGAGGGTGTAAAGAGATAAAGTATTAGTGTAAGGAGAATCACTCTTGCAAAAATAAAGTGGTTGCCTCTTTATCTATACTATTATATTAAGGGGCAAATTACCAACAAGTCCTCTTTGAAAGAGGTGTGGCCTATTTAGTCCCACAACCTTTTGTTTATACCCAAAAGGTATATAATGTTTTTCTTCTTCTCTATCTTTTGCCTCTTTCTCTTCCTGATTTTCGATGACCACATCTTACTTCTTCTCTTTCTCTTTCTAATATATATTCACAGGCGACCAACAACCACCATCGATTAAGGTTCACTACCAACCACCGATCATCGATTCCTTGCTTCACCCTCATGGACGGTGAAGATGATATGTTTGTGATGAAAAAGATGAGTAGATCTAGATCAGATCTGACTAGATTTAAATAAAAAATATAAAACCAGAGTACAATCCTCTCTCTATATCTATCTCTCTCCTCCGATCTCTCAATTTTTCTACATTGTCTCTATTATACACTTCACTTTTCCTGTTTTAATGGAGAAAATTTTCAAGTTTTAGTTACAGGCGGTGAAAACTATAAAATTTTGCGGTTTCAGTTTTTTTTTTTTTAAATGAATCATGATTTAAAACTGTCAAATTTTGCAGTTTCATAAAAATTTTTAGAACTGTAAAACTTTGTAGTTTCATAAAATATTTTTCAATTTGATTAATAAGGATAAATACTTAATAGATTTTTGCTTTGATACTGTAATATTTTATAATTTCAAAACTTACTTTTTAGTTTGATTAATATTAGAAATTATTTACTTAAACCCTACAAAAATTGAAAAATACACATATGTTTTCTTTCCTATTGTTGCTGTCTTTTGTTGTTATGTTTTTTTTTTCTTTTTAATTTATCAATATTTAACATATTTTGCTATGTTTTTCTGTTCTAATTTTTCTATTTATTCTTTTTTTTTTTGGCAATATTGTAGATATTTCGGTAAATCTCCGATAATATTCTTAACGTCCAGCGAACGTTCTGGACATTCTAGTGACTTTCAGAACATTCCGACAAACTTCCAGCTATATTTTAGCGACTTCCCAGTAATGTTGAACATTCCGACAAGTCTTTAGTGACCGTCTCACGGAAGTCCGACGGTGATGGGATATAGTAGCGTCTGTAAATTTTTTTTAAAAAAAATATATAAAAAATTTGGTAATAATTAAAAATATGTAAGACATTATTGATGCATGTATTTTGTTTTGAAACTAAATGAGTTTTGAACTTTGTGTATGGGACTTACCAATAAGTTCCCGTATATTAAGTGAACATTGGATTTCATATTTCTAATTTCTCTATTTAGGCCTTATTTGTCATAAATTAAAAAAGTCAAAAAGTTAAAAAGTCACTATCCTATTTAAGTCACATTATCTTACTTAAGTCACATCACCTCTCTATCACATCATATCACTTCAAACCAAACTCATATTTCATAAAAAGTCAAAAAGTACACTTGTTTAGATCATATTTCATAAAAAGTTAAAAAGTGTATTTGTTTAGATCATCCCAAATAACCCCTTAAAATTTTTAAAAAATTATATAGAGAAGTGCACAAGATTTGAAATCTTGATGTTGAGTTTAGAAAGAACAGAGTTCTTATTACTTGAGCAACACACATATTGTAATATGAATTTTTTTAGCATTTATTTTTGCTTTTACTTACTTAAATTATATGCGCATCATGTGTGCCAACCAGTATAGGATCAACCAATAAAGTTACAAATTCAGACAAAATATAATTAAAAAAATTTATCATAAGTTCATACCTAGTATTGATTATATATCCTAGTTTGCGGAGAAAAGAATAAGGTAATAAATTAGGAGTTGAGAACTTACACTTCATTTGATTTGAGTGATTTGGAGAGAAAAGAAATGAATTGGAGAGAAATAAATCTCAATCATTTGTTTGGATTACCAAATAGGAGAAAAATAAAGAGAAATTGAGAGAAATATATTTGTTTGAAAAATTCAAAAGTGAAGAGATTGGGAGAGAAATGAAACCAACTAAATACTATTTTATTATAAGACTAAAACTACCCCTTTGGATATAAAACAAATAAAAAGACTAATACCTATAAAAGATTAATTTGGTAATATAACATTATATAATTTCTTTTATTTTGTTTTATATTGCTTAACTAAACAAAATAGGAGATAAATTCATCTTTTCTTTTCTCTTCTGCCTATCCAAACAAAAGGAAAAGAAATCACAATTTTTTTTTTTACTTTTGTTTCATTTTCTCTCATAACTTACAAAATCATTTCTTTCATTTTCTCTCCTAAGTTACCAAACATATAGTTACTTTTCTTTTCTTTTCTTTTCTTTTTGGATAATTCTATATCCAACTAAAGAAATTACTTTCAGCTAGAAGATTTTAAACTTGAGATCTTGAAGGGAACATACCCCCATGCCGGAGGTCTTATTACTTGATCATATTTGTTAAGAAAACCATTGTTGAGTGTTTTAATATTGATTATATCATAAACATTTTTAGTTATACGGAAAAAAAAAAATCACAATTTAAGATGTCTCATTTTAGTAGATAAATTATTTTACAATTGCTATTTTTTTTTTTTTTGTAAATTAGCGTGAATGAAATAAAACGTATTTATTTATATATTTATATATTATTATTATTTGACTTTTTTATATTGATAAAAATTGATATTGCAATTCATTTATAACTTTTAAAGTTGTTAGTCTATATTCACCCATGTACTAAATCATAGATTCCTCCCTAGGTATTTATTTGCCTCTCCTATGCATGAAGTACATTAAAAACTTGAATGCACTCAACCAGAAGCCCAACTATGACAAAAGCAAAAATTTTGGGCCACGTCAACAACCTAACAACACTCATGAAATTCATTCTCATGGGACACAACTCAATTATGCAAAAACTAAATTTATAAAACGATTTAGAAACACAACTTTTATACCCAAAAAAAAAAAAAAAAAAAAATTCAGAATAATGTGTGGCAGCATTTTTGAAATCATCTTTGTTTTAAAAGGATAGGATCATAAGATGTTAATGTTATTGTGGAGATATAATTTTCGACTTGTCCACGTGGCATGATCTTGGCCTGAGATGTCATGTGATGGGATATAACTGGCCGAGTATAAAAGTGATACATTTGTAAGTTGAGATAAGCGGCGAAGGACACAAGTCCTAGTTGATAAACGACTCTTAGGTTGGTTGTGTTTAATACTCTTTTGAGAAGTTAATCATAATTTAACCAGGGGAGAGAAATCTTAGATAATAGATGGTGTGTTATTTTTAAAGAGAATATGTGTGAATGTTTGCTTAAAAACTGTATTGTGCTTATTTCTCTTATGAGTTTATACTAATTTTAATATTGGAGTGCCTTCCCAATTGATGAGATAACACTGATCTCAGTTTTTGAGGAGAAAGATTGAAAATTAATTTGAACACATAGTTGTATAATTTTGTATAAAATTTTATTTGCATTGTTATTTTTTATTTTTTTAAGAGATTGGATGCATTACTTTTATTGGACAAGTCAAATTTTTGGTTGATCTCATCTCCCTGTGATCTCTACTATATGGTTACTTGTTTTTTATTCAATGTGAAAAGAAGATTATACTTTTCAGAACCACATTACTGGTCTCATCTGCTTTAGAGGATAATATATTGCCACTCAAACTTTTGAAGCATTCATATTCTCATAATTTTTTCCTTTGATCTTGAATTTATTAAATAAAATGAAAATAAAATTATTTATGTATATTTATTTTTTAATGAGTAACTAAAAATCTAATGAATTCTACCTATTTAGTTTCTTTTTTCTAACCCAATAAAAAAAAGAGATAAATTTTGCTTCTTTCACCTTCCCCCCCTTTCCTTCTCTTTCTTTTCCTGTTCATTTAATAATTTTTTTTTTTTTGTTATTGATAACCGACTGTCCGAGCCAGTTCGAGTGTATCTCAACTAATCTCAAGACTTTTAAATAAACAATCAAACAAATCTCTAGTAACCCTTTGGAGTAATTCAAACTCGAGATATTAAATCTAATCCTAAAATCTTTACTGCTCAACCCATCATTAGGATTCTTCACTTCACAAATTTAAATCTAAACATAAAGTTCTATATTTTATTGTAGATTTTTTATTTTTTCTTATTTGAAATCATGGTTATCAGAATCTCGATCCAGATCGTAAGATCTTACGATTCTACAATCTCAGTTGGACCAAACGATTTGGATCACATTAGGATCTTAAAGTCACTACGATTCTAGTCATAAAATAATGTAGAATCACATCCCAATTCTACCATTTTTATTTTTTTTTTTTGTTATTATTTAAGGATGTGTTTGGATCATTCACACTTCACCCACTTTTTCTCTTTCATTTTCGAAATTTGTATTTAAATTTATAATTTAAATACAAGTTAAGACTATTTGAATCTAAGATTTGTGAAGATATTTATGAAAGAAACAAATCATATCATAAATTCAATATAATAATTTTGAAAAAGTACTGCATTATTTGATCAGATTTCCACATAACAAGATAATTGTGTGCAACATTTGAACAAGACAACAAAATCACATTATTCAAAGACCGAAACTGAGTGGCCATTACATGATTTTGCATTGTTTTTCTTGACTTACTTACAGGCCCACCAAACCAATAAGTGGCATAATCACTATACATATGCTGGTATTATTTTATTACATTATCTTTTTCTATCTTTTTTTCCCCTTTCCACAAATTCAAGATCTATTCTAAACCTAAACTCAAGACATAAATTTCATTCTGCCAAGGACAAATTTGAAATTTCGTTTCTCAAACTACTGTTGCTTTGAAGCCACGGCTGAACCTAATTGGTAATAGTAGTCTGTTCTATAATAAAAGGTCTTATCTTAAGTTCAAATTCAGTGAAATAACAATTTATAGTGACTTTTTGACTTTTAGTTAACATACGTCTCCATGCGAAAGTAAGTCTTATTTTCTGACTCCATGAAATGTAACTGAGAGCTTGAGCGTATCTTAAGTAATTTTACCTCTAGATTTCTTGAAAAAATTTGGATTCTGAATTTAGAACAATTGAACAATTTGTTATACTACTTTAAAATTTTAACATAGGAACAACTAAAAACAAAAAGTGAAACTTTATAAAGGATATGGACTAGTCACCCCAAATCAAAGTAGAAAAAGTTCACCTATTAGTCAGTGTTGTGTCTTTTTGAACCGTCTTTCTAATACCTAAATGGGTTGTTTGTTTTTTTACACAATCTTTATCTCATTTTGTTACCTTCAATTCAACACTCAGCTAAAGCTGCCCTTGTTGAGTTTTGACCCCTCACATGTCCGAATTTTGGTAGTTGAAAAATATCTAATAACCTAGAGTTTGTTTTATTATTAGTTTGCGTAGATAGAATAATCAAAAGCAGACCAAAAAGTTTCTCATAAAGGTAGTTTTTTTTTATTTTTTAAGATGGACCCTCCAATGCCCTTTGGATTGGATTTAATTGTTTCTATCAACATCTAGAAATATCAAAGGCTCATATCACAGATTAAAATGGTGACCTATGGTGGGCAGCTTTGGTGGTGCAATAAAGTTGGGCTTGTGATTGTGTAGCTGTCTGAAAATGATGTGAAATGCAATTCCCCTCACCTCTAATCAGTAGGCTAGAGAAAAAGTCATCCAAACTAATTTGAGAAATTATCTGCTATGTTTGGTAACACAATGTGCACTTTTATTAATAGACGGATATCTATTTATTATCCGTTTATTAATAAAAATATACACCACACAATTTTTTTATCTCTTACTTTTCAAATAAGACAATCATATATCTCGTTACTATTAGGTGGACACTCATTCACTTGGTGTTCTTGATTCATTAGATAATTTTTTAATTGTCGGTCAACCTTAATTCTTTCTATGATTTCATGCGTCTCTACGAATCTTCTCTCCCGATTCTCGATCGCAAGTTTTAAATCAAGTCTCTATTACATGATGAATTTCTATAGTGAATTTCTTTAATGCTGATCAAGTAACATTATCATGGAGATATGTTCTCAAATAAAAGAATAGTGGAGATGAGGCAAAGTATCTAGTCTCCGATTTTCGGCTTAATGGCTCTTTGATATTTTAAAAAGATTTTATTTAAAATATTTAAATTATGTATTACTCTTGAATTTTAAGGGGGAAAATGAGAAGAAAAAAAAAAAAACTCTTTTTTGATTGGGTTGGAAAAGATGATGAAAATGAATAGATATATTTTTCAAAATGTCTATTTTTTATTTAATTATGATAGAAAAAGTAATACGTATAATAATTTGTTTTTTTTTCTTTTTTTCTTTTATTTTTTTGATAAATCCAAAAAATCAAATATATCATTACTTGTTAAAATTATTGATAGTTGTATATAAAATTCTTGGATAAATTACACTGTCATCCCTGAGGTTTTTGTTTAATAAAGATCTCCCTCTCACGTTTAAAAAATTACATTTTTCTCCTTAAGGTTTGTAATCTCATTACAAATTGCCCCATGAATTGCTGATGTTATGCCATAAAATTTTCTAAATGTCCATTTTGCCCATTTTCCTATTTTTTATTCTTCTTATCATTATAATTACATTCTACAACTTTCTATCATTAAATTTTATTTGAACATATTCTTATTGAGTCATGATATATAAACATAAATTTTATATAAAATTTTCAAATATAATTATATAACTTAATAGTGACATTTCATTTTAAAACAAAACATCCATAAATATGATTTATATATACAACAATATCGCTATCACAACTTTTTTATGATATTTTTTTTGTATAAAAATTTTTCATTTTTATTTCCACCATCATTTGTCTTTCTCGTCTATTCATCCACATTTATTACAGTATTACCAAACACCGTCATTCACATTTATTACAGTATTATTGATTTTTTGTATTTTTATATTTGGTAAATTTTAAAAAAAAATCATAAAATATTATACTTCTTAAGTATATGTAGATTCGGTATATCTAAAAAATAAAAAATAAAAAAAAAATTGTTTAAAATATTAAAAAAATTTAATAAAAATAAAAAAACACAAAATTTTTTTAAAAAATCAATTTTTTGTGTGAGTTAAATCAAAGAAAATGATTGTTATTTCTCTTAAAATGACATGAACAAAATACAAGTATTATTTTATATGTATAAATGTTAAAGGACAAATATGTCATTTTAATCTGATGGGAGAAAGTATAATTTTTCAAACGTGAGGAGAAGATCTATATTAAACAAAAAATCTCAGAGAGTATTAGTGTAATTTATCCAAAATTCTTTATTCAATTTCACCTTCGTTTGGGTTAAGGGTTGTGGACACTGTAGGGAAGCTCCCCAAACACATACTTGGTGTTAAAAAGAAGTGTATATGTTTTATTTCTTGAATTTTGAAGTTTATAATTTTCTTTGCTATGTAAATTAATAAGGCAATTGATTAGAGGCTTGACATTAATAGGTAGAGTTGTTCATAGGGATGGCAATGGATAATCTACCCTGTGGGTATCCATGGAGACCCAACCCAAATACATGGATTTTCTCCTCTTTTTCTTATCCATTGGGTAGGGTAGGTGATATTCTTTAAATATCCACAGGGGATGGGTACCCACTAATTTCCCCATATGTTTTTTTTTTTTTTTAAGATTCACAACTAAAACTAAATATACATTCAATCTTTTTTCTTTTTTTTATTTATTTATTTTTTCAGGTTCACAACCAATTTTTTTTTTTGTTAAGATCCACAACCAAAGCTAAATATACCTCCAATCTTTTTTTATTTTATTTTTAAGGTTCACAACCATTTTTGTTTTAATTTTTAAGATTCACAACAAAAGCTAAATATACATTTAATTTTTTTCCTTTTTTTAATTTTTTTTAAGGTTCGCAACCATTTTTTTTTTTTTTTAAGATTCACAACCAAAGCTAAATATATATTTAATTTTTTTTCTTTTTTTTTTAATTTTTTTTTTAAGGTTCACAACCATTTTTTTTTTTTTAGATTCACAACCAAAGCTATGCATTCAATCTTATTTTATTTTATTTGGCTCAACAATAAAATCAAATACACATTAATTAACATTGTCACATTATTCTTGTCAAATTTTACATATCTAGAATTTTTTAAATTTATTTAAAAAAATTAAGGACATTGTCTAGTGTAGGTTTCGGTTTGCTTTTCTATGTTATTTTATTTTGTTGTGTATTGTAATTTTCAGAATAGTTTGCTTGTTCTGAAATTTCAATTAATGAGTATGAATCTATTTGTTTTATGTTATCACACAATTTATACAACATATATATATATATATATATATATATATATATATATATATATATATATATGAATGTATTTGAAAATAAGGAAATTGTAGAGAATCAAAACAAGCATGAGTTGTGATTGGTTAGAAATGATGGGTACATAGATTTATTTGCTAAAAAAATAAAAAGGGGATACAAAGTCATACTAAATAATTTTTTTTAAATTAAAAGAATTTTTCTTAGTTATGAACAGATTTAACTGAAATCAGCTTGTTTCCCAATGTTATGCTTCATTTATTTAAATAGAAAATATTTTTTAATGAAAAATATTTTTTATAAAAAAAATTCAAAATATATTTTTTTATATTTGGTGGTGGTGGTGATGGAACGAAGGTGAAAGTAGAAATTGTTACATAGTGGTGGGGTGATGGCGGCAGTGATGATGGTAGTGGCTATGGTGATGGTAGTGTGACAGTGAAAGTGAGAATAGTGGTGATGGTGTTGTGAAATTAGTAAAAATTTAATTGAAAAAACATTTTTTATTTTTTAAAAGTAACAAACAACAAAATTCGTGGGGGACTAAAGGAAGAAGATGGAGGATGGATTGGGTGTGGTAATGCATAGATATCTTAAAATGAGTGGTTCAGATTTGTTAAAGGTATAATTAGATTTTGGATAAATTAAAATGAATTGTTCAAATTTGCTAAGAGAAAGATGGTTTAATGTCTAAATTGTCCGTGGTTAACAATTCCTTGTTTATGCCCTGATGCAATTTAATATGAGTCTTATAACATTTTCTTCAAACAAACTTTTTGATTTTCTCAAAATTATATATTTGATTATTATAAAACAAACTTTTTAATTAATTAATTAATGTGTATTTGATTTTGTTGTTGAACCAAATAAAATAAAATAAGATTGAATGTATATTTAGCTTTTGTTGTGAACCTTAAAAAAATAAAAAAATAAAATAAAAAAATAAGTTGTTAACATTAAATATATTAAAAAAGAAATAAAAAAGATTGAAGGTATATTTAGCTAAAACCTTTATAAAAAAAAAGACAAAAGAAAAACAAGAAGGTTGTTAACATTAAATATATTAAAAAAGAAATAAAAAAGATTGAAGGTATATTTAACTTTTGTTGTGAACCTTAAATAAAAAATAAAAAAAATTGTTAACATTAAATATATTAAAAAAAAAAGAAAAAAGATTGAAGGTATATTTAACTTTTGTTGTGAACCTTAAAAAAAAAAATAAATAAATAAATAAATAAAAATTGTTAACATTAAATATATTAAAAAAGAAAGAAAAAAGATTGAAGGTATATTTAACTTTTGTTGTGAACCTTAAAAAAAAATAAAAAATAAAAAATAAAAAAAAATTGTTAACATTAAATATATTTAAAAAGAAAGAAAAAAGATTGAAGGTATATTTAGTTTTTGTTGTGAACCTTAAAAAAAAAAGAAAAAAAAGAAAAAAAGTGGTTGTTAACATTAAATATAAAAAATAAAAATAGAGATTAAAGTGGGTTGGGGAAAATCCATACCCATTAAAAAATGGGGAGGGTGGTACCCATGGGAAATGGGGAATGGGAAAAATTTATTATAAGGGAATGGGGATGGGGAATTAATATCCACCCCATTGCCCCCCATTGCCATTCCTAGTTGTTCATAAAATCATCCATTATAAATTTTTCAATTTGACAAAGTTATTGTTAGAATTTGAATTTTGTCATTCATTAACTTGACAAGAAGAGTTTTGGAAGCAATTATATGAAAACAACATAAATTTGCTTTGGCAATGGGATGCTATGTTTTTCTCTCCTTGACGTGAATATTATGTTTGAATCTTCAACTTATCTGTAATTAGTAATAATATGTATGAAAAATTATAAAATTAACTTTTTGCAAAAACCACAAGTGTAGATCCAAAAACAAATTTAAGGCCATGTTTGATTGTTGGATTAAATTGGATGAGGTTATGAGTATTGTAAGGTTGAGTGTTGAAATTATTAGTGTGGTAAAATTAAGTAAAAGATATAAAATAACGTTTATTTATGCACTAAAATGGTAGTATTAGTTGGTTGAGATTAAATTCATGAAATTATATGAAAGTCTTCTTTATATTAAGAACAATGCTATATATAATCTTATTTTTTATCTCATTTTCTCACTCCTATAAACAAAGTAGTTGTACGGGAAAGAAATATAGCTTCTCGTATAATCCTGTTGACTAAGTCTGTGCTCCTCCGTATGACGTCGCTTTGTCACCTAAAAACACAAACGTGAGCTAGCCGGCGGGTGGGTGCCGGAAACCTCTCCGATGCCTAAGTCAGCAAACTTGACAAATAGACAAAGCTCTTTGTATTCAGAAAGCAAAGTTGTGTGTTACCTCCTCCAATGTGATGTTTGTGAGCTTTTATAGGTTTTTTGTGTGGCACAATCCTAGTAGGACTTCTACTCCTCCATATAGAGTCCTTCTAGGATTTATACTCCTGTCGGATAATGCTTATCCTTTAACACCCCCCACTGCTTAAACCAAGTGGGATGGTTTTTACCATGGCCGAACTACCATACGACCGAGATAAAACTGGCTATGCTGAACCACAGAGTAGGCCGAACTATCCTTAGTTTGGTTCTTCCTTTTACTCTTTCCTATCTCGGTTCTCTTCTGTTCAACCCATGGTGTGTTTAGACCGAGCTACCGAGTAGCAAGGTTTTGACCGTTCTAACCACAAAACATCATGACCGGACTACCACCGAGACCGGCCTAACTCCAAATTTCTTTCGGACCGGAGTAACTTTGTCTCTCTTAGGCCGGAGTAACTTTATCTCTCTTGAGCCGGAGTAACTTTTCAGCCTTTTTACCCAGTCCTTCATACTTTGGGCCATAAAGTCCATCTCATAGCTTGACCCAATTTTTACCAAAAATTACCCTCTCAATTGCCCCTTAATTCCATCTGCACAGCATGATTGGGATTACCTGTCTACCAGCCGAGCTGAAGTTTTTAAGCCTTTCCAGCCGAGCTAAAAAAACTCTTTAGCCCTCCAGCCGAGCTTATTTCACTCCGGGCTCTACTCGTTCGGTCAAAACGTCTCTTCAATCACAGTGACTATAACGCTTCACTTTCCAATGACACATGGCAGGCTCTGATAGGCTTGTGGGCAGCTGTCACGCCGCCCTCGTACTACGAAAAATTTGAACAGTTCCCACTTTTTCTCTCTCGTCTTTTTCACAAAACAACCCCCCTATCCTTGAATCATTCACCCACTCTTTTCACCTTCTTCTCTCTTCGTGCCTTTGCTTCTCCAACCTGAGTTCGTGTTTTTCATTGGTGCTGTTGCTCCCATCACCAGCTTCATCTTCTTCTGGTAAGCTCCACAAAATCTGTTTTGTTTTTCTTATTTCTGCTTTCTTTGTTCTTGCGAAACATGCTTGTACATTTTTGTTTTTACTTCTGTACTTTCATGGAAAAATCAGTAGAACCTATGAGTATATGTTATATACCCTATAAAAAACTCGCTTTTGATTCAGAATCATGTCCCAACCGAACTAGGAAACTGTTTGTGCTATATAGGTAGATTAAGTCAGACAATAACCGAACTAGATGCACTTTAGCCGAGATACGCTTACCGAACGAAGTTCTGTGCTTAGTAAACTAGGAACCTTGGTATTCAACCGAGCTAGGCCTTGGGGCTAAGCCAGCTTTCTTAGTTTCTAAACCAAACTCAGAAAGCTGCCCCTAGAGGCTCAACCGAAGTAACAAAACTCATAGTTCAACCGATTTAGGCCTTTGGGGCTAAGCCAGCTTTCTTAGTTTTTTAGACCGAACTCAGAAAGCTGCCCCTAGACGATGAACCGGTCTAACAAAATTGTTTCCAAAGCCAGTATGCCGAGATGCTTGCCAAGATCTGGCTAATAAGTACCCTGCTCAAACCGAGCTACCAAGCATTTTGCTGAACCGAGATAGAACCTGTCCACAAAGCCGAAGTAGGGCTCTTTTACCTTGTTTTTAATTTGTAGCACGGTCCAATGATCTGTGCTTAACCCCTTTGTTTTCTACTTTGCAGACTTAGGTTGCCCAGGCACTCCTTCGTGCGCTCAACCGAGCTACTGAGCACAATTTTTGCATCGATATAAATTATTCCTAATTTATACAATAGATGGAGAAGTATAGGTATCTAGTAGACACTCCAGGCAGCCTAGCCGAATTCAGAAAAGACTATAATATACCTGATGACGTCCACCTGTCTTTAGCCGAAAAAGATGTCATTTCTTGGGATAATGAAGGCTTTGTCCCCTTCACCCTTTTGTCAATTATTGAAACCGGACTACGATTTCCAGTCCAACCTTTAATCTGTGAGTTTCTTAGGCAAACTAGATTATGCCCTATCCAACTATCCACCAATTCATACCGTATCATCATGGGAATAGCCGAACTAAACCGCCAAGCCGGACTAAACCTTGGCCTGGCCGAAATCTTCCACCAATACTCCATTGGTTCAAAAGAAGATCGGTGGGTCTACTATTTGAGAATACGTCGTCGCCGAGAGAAGATAATAAAACACACACCGGATAAAGACTTAAACGACGATGACTTTTTCTGGGTGTCTGGGAACTTTGAGGATCACCAAGCCCAGATTCCCGGCCGACCTATAAACTGGAAAAAAGGAGAACCCGGTATACTTACTTCGGTTTTCTTGCTTGCTTTTTTATATTTCGGTTTCTTAATGTATCAACCGGACTAACAGTTGTCTTCTTTCGCAGATTCTGCCCACCTCCATTCCTTATACAGCTACCCAAACCTTGCGACTTTGCGCGCCGCACTACAGTATCCAGAACGTAGTTGGGCTAAGCTGTTAAAGTTCGAGCCGACCTATAGATACAGCGGTCGTCGTAAGGCAAGAGTAACCAACTTTCTTCTTAAGGAGGCCCCAGAACCGGACCCAACCTTACCCGAGATCAGACTAATCCCACTCACTGCTGAAGAAGAAATGGCTAAAAAGAACAGGGTAAAGGCGTTTCTAACCGAGACAAATAGGCCCGAAGTACCGCCACCAGGCCAAACGCAGCCTGCCGTTGTGGCCCTCCCTTCTCAACAGCCTTCTTCATCCCGCCCCTCCAAGCGCGCCCGATCTACCCCGACCAAACAACAACTTGTGGATGAGGATGAAACCATCCCTCCACCAAGTCCTCAACCCATCCTTCAACCGGAGCAATCTGACCGAGCTGAATCCTCAAAATGGGCTCCAGTTCTCTCCTTCCAAAACCGAAATATCGAGGAAAGTGACTCGGTTGTTGCTGAGAATGACCACTTAATGGATTTTAACCTAGCCAAGAGTGTGTGCCTTCCAAAAGATATGGAGCATCACAACAAGTAACTCAACACCGAACTGAAGGCCATCCGGTCATCAACGAAGTTAATGATCCTGGTGAGTGGCTCTCCATTTCCTTTGTCTAACTTTTCCCAACTGTCAGTCCAGCTAAAGAAAGTTACTACTCTTTTGCAGGCCATTCAGAAGAACAATCTTGCACACAAGAAAGTGCTGGAGCTCAGGAAAACGACGAGGCAGGTCATAGCTGAAGCCGAGGCAAAGACGGCCGAGCTAGAGCGCGCCAAAAAGCAGATAGCCGAGTGTAGACACCCCATTTTTGACCGTCCTCAAGACTTGGATGTCACCATTGGAACACTTGGTGATTACCCTTGCTTGTGTTCGTTTGGAGTTCCCGGAGGTCTCGGCTCGCGCGCCTTGCCTCAGGATCTCCGAACTCGACTGTTTAATGTCTGGTTTTGCACCAAACACTTGTGTTTTGCCTTGGAAGGGCAGGGAATGCCTTGTGAGGCATCCCCACACACCACTGGCAATAGCTAGAGGCCACCGGCTGGTTTTTGATGCCATCGGCAATGTATATTGCCGGTCGGCACTCTTTGTTGCCGGTCGGCACTCAATTTTGTCAAAATGACATTTTTGGCCGGCCGACTACTGTGCATCTGCTTTTGCAGATATTTTATCAAAGCTGTCTTACTTTTTGCTCCCCTCCATACACGTGTGTAGAGGGATCTCCCTCTTTGGAAGCTTGTCTTGTAAGCTTTACAAGACAAGAAGCTCTATAAGAGAGAGCCTTGTCTCTTGGCTTTAGGTTAGACACTTAAGACACTTTAGATATTTTTAGACAACCATTTTTAGGGTTTTGAGTTCTAGGGTTAGAATCCATACACTTTCTATCTCTATATCTCCCTCTTGTGTGTGTTAAATTGTGTTTGTGTCTTACTATTGCACACAAACACATAGTGTTTCACCTTCTCTTAGCTACTGAGGTTCTAAGAGGTTGGTTTTGAAGTTTTGGAGCTGTTTTCAACCTAAAAGGGGCTGTTGGAGCATCATTGTTGAAGGGGTCTTCAAGGGTAAGAAACTAGCCTTTTTATTCCCCAATCTTGCATTGTATTTCTACCTATCTTAAATTCATTTTTGAGCTTGGTGTATAATACAAAAAAGTTCTTTTTTTAGGCCCTCTAAATTGTTTGTTTAGAGTGCTTTGTGGTTTGGAGGTGTTTGACCCCTCTTAGGCCTTGAAAGGCCCCATTTTGTGCTATTTTGAGTGAGTTTTGAGACTTTGGTGTTTGGGCCTCTTCACCACTGAAATCTTAAGGGATTTCAGTGGTGGAGATGGTGCCTTGAAGTCTCCAAAAGGGGAGGGCCACCCCCTCTCCTTGTTGTCCTTGAAATGGACCATTTTGGCCTCTTGAGAGAGCATCATGTTAGAGTATGTATTGATCATATCTTGACTATTTTCCATGCTTATTATGCCATGATATAACTTTGTTGTGTGTTGGTTTTGGTACACCATGCATGCTTAGCATACCTACCATGTAATGCCATGTTATTGCCTTAATATGCCTTAGGTTGTTAGCCTTTGTTCTAGCATGTTTTAGGCTTAGCCTTGTGAAGGTTTTGTGCTCACTTTGTCATGTTTAAGGTCTGTCCTAGGTTGTTTGGGTCGGCCATGGCATGCATTATATACCCCCTTTGCATTTTGGCTTGTTGGCCTCAAGTGTGTGAGTATATAGCATGCATTACTTGCTTTATTCTAATGATTTGGCATCATTTATAGCATAATTTCAGACCTTATAGCATGCTTGCATGCTTACTTTGGATACCTCTTTGAAGCTTTGAAAGCTTGTGTAGCATGTTCCATGTTTTGGCCATTATACATGCCTTTGATTTTGAGCCACTTAGATGCCATCTAGGGGGTCCCCTTTGCATGGTCTAGGTCTGCCTTGAACCTATTTTAAGTCCTTTTAGCCTTATGAGGCTTGGTTGGCTTGGTCATGGTTCAAGCCCCTTTGACTTGCTTCAAGCACTTGGGCCATTTGTTGCATGTTTAGCTTGATTTGTTGCTTGGTTTGGCACCATGTTTTAACATGATTTTTAGAGCTTATGTTGCATGCTAATTGTCCAAGATATCCCTTTTCAAGTGTGCTTGAGGGTTGTCCCATTTGTGCCTAAGTATTGGCCTTTGATCATGTGTATGTGTGCATGTGTATTTGGTCCCTTATTATAGCACTTTGGCCATTGTTTTAGGCCTAATTAGAGTTGCCTAAATTATGTGTAAGTCCACCTTTCCATCAATTTGCATTGCCTCATGTTTGCTTGTATGCTTACATAAGTGTCTTGCCATGCCATGTTGCATTCTTAGCTTGCATGCCTAGGTTGCATTGCATCTTGCATGCATGCCTTATTCCTTGACTTGGTGATAGGAATTGGGCCTTGGTTTGTTTGTTTGGTTTGCATCTCATTTGACATGAAAGTTGCACACTTGATCCTTTGGGCCGTCATGCATGGAAATGCGTGATTAGCGGTCCGAGAATCGAGACACATGCCCCTTTGAGTCACGGACATGATAGGGGGCATGATTAGTGCACACATTGCTTGAATTGTATTGCCATGCAAGTTCTGTCCTCTGCTGCTATGAGTTGCAGGTTCTGCAGGCATTCTTTGCCGACCGGCAGTGTACATTGCCGACCGGCAATTATTCTTCTGCCGATAGCTTCATTTTGTGCCGGTGACCACATACCACTGCTGGTGGTAATTTTATTCAGCCGGTGGTGAACCCCAGTATACAGAGAAGCATCCTTGAGACTTTGGCAGTCTTCAGAGAGGCAGAGCAGGGAAAACAGAGGTAGACTATGCATGGCGGTGCACTTCCGAGCAAGACCCGAGCACGCGCTGCATCTGGCCCTCTTCCCGAGGCGGTTTACTGCTTTTCCTAGCTTAATTAGTTTGTTAGCTAATTAGGTAATTTGTAATATTTAATTAGCTTGCGTAGTTAATTAATTTGTATTATTTATTTGGTCCCTCCGGGCGAGGGCAAATCTGTAATAAGTGTGTGTGAGTGGAATGCATGTCTTCCAATCCCCACTTCTTTCTTCCCTTTTATTTACCTGCTTTGATGGTAGATTATGGCACGTTTAAATTAGCATACCTTATGCAATGCATGCGTGCATTCATTCATTTGTTTTACATGCACCGGGCTCGGTACATCACGCTAACTGCATTTATACTTCAATTCCAAATTGAATACGTGCATCGATTGACTGCATTTCACATGCCATGCTTAGGTTAGCCGAGCCTACTCTAATTGCATTTTGCATGCGTTGCATTAGCCACTCTAACATGAACTAGGATCATGCATGTTTGCTAACTAGTTTATTGTTTTGGCACAGAGTACTATGTAAGTGTTTTCCTGCTTTAGCATACTGCATGCGTGCGAGTGTTGCCATGACAGTATGCCTGCCATGCGGCTAAATGCTTACGTGATATAATTGTTTGAATGCCCGTGGGTGAAGGTTGGATTGTTTGAGTTAGAAAAACTCATTGAAATCCGTGTTTTAGCCTACTTGCGAGTAGTAAATTCCAAAACGCTTTTCAAAACAAACGGATATGCAATGCTTGTTTCCAAATTAGGTAATCTAGTCTATACTTGTTTGCTGTGCGCATACCATAGTAATTCTAGGCTAACAAATGGAATAAGAACACACAACGTTTTCAAAATTGGGTATCATGGTTAGTAGAGGCCGGTCTTCGGACCGGGCGAAAGGGGGTGCTCATAGCTGACCTTCCCCGATCGTACCCTAGCTCCCGAGCCGAGACAACTCCGGTGATGACGGACACATGGCCTTTGGCACCGAGTCAGGGTTTCCTAAATTTCACCATTTTAAAATATTTAGGTGGCGACTCTGTATCTGGCAAAGCAGTCCATGTTTGGCACTTCTTTTCAAAAATCTGTTTTCTCAAAATGATTTGCCAGATTTGGACTCTTTGGTTCAAGATTAAGAACCGCGACACAAATCGAGTCCGAACTGTAGTAGTAGCGGGGTCTCTCGCGGGCGCGTGCTACACCGAGCTACAATTCGAGAACGGTCGCTTGACCAGACTTGTTAGCTCGGCTGAAGCCGAAAAACAAAAAATCGCGGCAACGGTGAAGGACAAGTACTTGCGCGAGTTGGTCAAACTCGAAGGCAAAAAAGATGCCGAAATAGCTGAACTCAAGAAGAAAGTCAGTGATGCCAATGCCCAAGGTTTCAAAGAAGCGGAGGGCCTCTATATTCCACAATGCGAGGGGGCAAAGGATTTATTCTTCAAGTCCGGTTGGAGAAGTGCGGTAGAGCAGCTCGGCTGTGGGCCTGAAACCGAGGTCTACAATGCTCCACAGTACTTTATTCCGGCCTCGCTTGCGGAATATGCTGCTTCTGTTCAAGAACAATTCTTGCAGGATTCAGATGATTCAGACGATGAAAACGAACAAACTGTTATTCCGGTAGTCAACGCGGAAGTCAACGATCAATCAGCTCGGTTGGAGGCAACGGTGGAAGACCTGACTGTTGAGCCATCGACTGATATCGTTCTGCTAGTTGCTGCTGAGACGGATGTTCCATCTGTAACCGGTGTTCAAGTTGACATTGATGCCGAGATTGAAGACCTTTTCTCTTGATTTTGTGCTTTTTCTTTTTTGCTACTTCTTTACTCTTGTAACCGGGCTACGGCCCCTCCTGTGTAATTGCTTCCTGATGAATGAAAATTTTCATTAACTCTTACTTCGGTTGATGTGTACGTTTGTACTTTGTTATGATCTTTCTTAGCTTCAACTGTTATCTCGGTTTTTCTGCTCAAACTATGCTTACCAGCCAACCACTCCTTAGCCGACATAATTACTTCAGCTGAGGAGTACACAGGGTTTGTTTAATCCAGCCCACCACTCTTCAGCCATGCCCTTACTTCGGCTGAAGAGTACAAAGAGTTAGTTTAATCCAGCCAACCACTCTTCAGCCATGCCCTTATTTCGGCTGGAGAGTACAAAGAGTTGGTTTAATCCAGCCAACCACTCGTCAGCCATGCCCTTACTTCGGCTGAAGAGTACAAAAGAGTTGGTTTATTCTAGCCAACCACTCTTCTGCCATACCCATACTTCGCCTGAAGAGTGCTAAGAGTTGGTTTAATCCAGCCAACCACTCTTCAACCATACCCATACTTCGGCTGAAGAGCACTAAGAGTTGGTTTATTCCAGCCAACCTCTTAGAATAAAGTGTTTGGTTATTCTGACCAAACGTCCTGCAGCCTGGATCCTTATCCTGGGCTTAGGAGGGGTGTTGGTTTATTCCAGCCAACCTCTAAGTTAGTTTTTTCAGCTATCTTAGAATAATGTTTGGTTATTCCGACCAAACGTCCTGCAGCCTGGATCCTTATCCTGGGCTTAGGAAGGGTGTTGGTTTATTCCAGCCAACCTCTAAGTTAGTTTTTCCAGCCAACTTAGAAAAATGTTTGGTTATTCCGACCAAACGTCCTGCAGCCTGGATCCTTATCTTGGGCTTAGGAAAGGTGTTGGTTTATTCCAGCCATCCTCTAAGTTAGTTTTTCCAGCCAACTTAGAAAAAATGCTTGCAATATTCGTCACTTTACTAAAGCTAAGCTTTTACAGAGAATAACTCATGCTGAAAAGAATCGATTGTTTTATTGAAGAAAAAGAAATTACACATGTTTGAAAGGAAAAAAGCTAAAAATAAAATAACTTGAGATTGGCCGTGTTCCATGGCCTAGGGATTGCTTTGTCGTCCTTGTCTTCTAGGTGGTATGCCCCTTTGTCTGCTAACCCAACCACTTTGTAAGGACCTTCCCAGTTTGGCCCTAACTTGCCATCTCTTGGTATCAAGGTGTTTCCTATCACTTTGCGTAGTACCCAATCTCCAATCTTGAATTGTCTTGGATGCACCGTTTTGTTGTATTTTCTGATTAACTCTCGTTGGTATGAGGCAATGTGAACCAGTGCTCTTTCCCTTCTTTCTTCCACAAGGTCAAGTTCTAATGCTATGGCTTCTCCATTCAAGTCTGGATCAAAATTTTCACTTCGAATTGTGGGGAGGCCAACTTCTAGTGGGATTACTGCTTCCATTCCGTAGGCTAAGGAGAACGGTGTCTCTCTTGTTGATCGCCGAGGTGTGGTACGGTAAGCCCATAAAACATAAGGAAGTTCGTCCGCCCACTTGCCTTTTGCCTTCTCTAACCTTTTCTTCAATCCATCCAAGACGACTTTATTTGATGCTTCTGCTTGGCCATTTGCTTGAGGATATGCCGGTGTAGAATTGTAGAACTCTATCTTGTACTCTTCACAAAAGCCTCTGAAGATTCTGCCGTTGAACTGAGTGCCATTGTCTGAGATTAGGGCTTTTGGTATGCCAAATCGAGTGATGATATTCTGCCAAACGAATTTCTTCACATCTTTTTCTTTGATTGATGCCAATGCTTCTGCTTCCACCCACTTTGTGAAGTAGTCTGTTGTTGCGATAAAGAATTTCCTGTTGCCGGGTGCTGTTGAAAGCGGTCCTACTATGTCCAAGCCCCATATTGCGAAAGGCCATGGGCTGGTTAATGGTAGGAGTTCTCTTGCTGGTTGATGTATTTGGTGTGCGAATTTTTGGCATTTCTCACACTTCTTCACATATTTCTCTGAGTCTGCCTGCATGTATGGCCACCAGTATCCTTGTGAAATGGCCCTATAAGCTAGCGATCTTCCTCCTTGATGGCTTCCCCACACCCCTTCGTGTATTTCAAACAAGAATGCTTCCACTTTGCTGGGGTGAACGCACTTTAGGTAAGGTCCTGAGAATGATTTCTTGTATAATGCCAAGGATGGGGAGAGCCAAAATCGCTGCGCCTTTGCTCTTATTCTGTTGGCTTCTTTTTTCTCTTCTGGTAGGATGCCGTCTTTTAAGAACAGGATAATGGGATCTATCCATGAGGGGCCTAGTTCTGCGCAACATACCTCTTCTGCTTCGGGGTCTTCTATGCTTGGTCTAGGTAGGTAGTCGATCAGTAGTGGATGAAGTATGGAGGTATCTGCCATTGAAGCGAGGCCTGCTAGTTCGTCTGCTCTGCTGTTTTCCTCCCTGCCGATTTGTTCTATCCTTACTACATCAAACTTCTTGATCTCTGTTCTGACCAATTCTTGGTACTTGGCCATCCTATCATCCTTTGCTTCATAGTCGCCAGAAATTTGGTTTACCACCAGCTGTGAGTCGCTGTATACCATTAGTTCGGTGGCCTTCAAGTAGCATGCTGATTTGAGTCCTGCGAGAAGTGCTTCGTACTCCGCTTCATTGTTTGATGCTGGGAAGCCAAGGTTGATTGCTTGCTCTACAATCAGTCCGTCTGGTGAGATGAGGACTATGCCGAGTCCTGCACCATGCCGGTTGGATGCTCCATCTACAAAGAGCTTCCACATCTCTCCAACGAACAATTTCCAGCAAGTGGAGGGGTCAGATGATGTTGTGGGGTCAAGAATGGTGTTTTCTTCAAGGTCCATGCTTGCTGTCTGCCCCTTGCTATCTGATTGTACCAAGTCTTTTTTTGTTGGAGAGCCTTGGTTTGGTGTAGCTTCTGCCTTGCTGTCTTTAGTCTGGTCTGCCTTGGAGTCTGACTGAGTACCTTCTGCTAGGGGTTGTGCTATTCTGGCGTCAACTTCCATCCGTAGTTCGGTTGTGTCAGTTAGGTCGACTGGGCAGATATGATGACTTCCAGGAGTAAACTCTGCGACGAAGTCTGCCAAAGAATAGGCTTTTATTGCGGTCCTGGGTTAGAACTTGATATCGAATTGTCCCAACTCTACTGCCCACTTCAAAATTCGCCCAGAAAAGTTCGCCCTCTCAAACAAAGCTTTTAGTGGGAAAGCTGTGAGGACGACTATGGTGTGGGCGTGAAAGTAGTGCGCCAATTTCCTGGAGGCCATCATCAAGGCTAATGCCAGTTTTTCCAGTGGCAAATACCTTGTTTCGGCTCCCAGCAATGTCTTGCTGACATAATAGATGGGCAAGTGTTGGATTCCTTCTGCACGAACCAACACTGCGCTAACTGCGTGCTGAGAGACTGCCAGGTACAAGAAGAGTTCTTCACCAGGTACTGGGGTAACAAGCAGTGGTGGGGAAGACATATACTCCTTCAAGCTTTCCAGAGCTTGGTCGCATTCTTCATCCCACTCAAACTTGGCCTTTAAGGCATGAAAAAATAGTCGTAGCCTATCTGACGACCTACTTATGAATCGGTTGAGTGCAGCTGCCATGCTGGTGAGATGCTGCACTTCTTTTACTGAGTTTGGTCTCTCCAGATCTTGGATTGCCTTGATTTGAGAGGGGTCTGCCTCTATACCTCGGTTGGTCACAAGGAAGCCCAGGAATTTGCCAGATCCTACTCCGAATGCACACTTGGACACATTGAGGCGTAACTTGTGCTTCTTTAGGATCTTAAACATCTCGCCTAGGTCCTTAAGATGGTCATTCGCATCCTTGCTCTTGACCACCATGTCGTCGATGTAAGCCTCCATTGTTCTGCCTAACAATGGTTCAAACATCTTGGTGACCATCCGTTGGAATGTTGCTCCTGCGTTCTTCAGGCCAAAGGGCATGATCTTGTAATAGTATAGTCCTCTTGGAGTTGTAAAAGACGTGACCTCCTAGTCTGGTTCATGCATGGCGATTTGGTGATAGCCTCTGTATGCATCCAAAAAGCTAAGTCAGTTGTGCCCCGCCGTTAGGTCCACTAGTTGATCTATCCGTGACAGAGGAGAGCTGTCTTTTGGGCACGCCTTGTTGACTGTTTTGTAGTCGACGCAGACGCGCCACTTGCCATTCTTCTTTGGTACTACGACTGTGTTGGAGATCCATCTTGGGTAGTGCACTTCTCTAATTGCTCTTGCTTCCAGCAGGTTACCTACTTCTTCCGCCACTATTTCGGCATGGTGAAGTGTCGATCTGCGAGTGCGCTGAATGACTGGCCTGGCAGATAGGTGGACATTGAGTTGGTAACAGATGAAGTTTGGATCAATGCCTGGCATGTCGTAGGGTGTCCAGGCGAACACTTCGATGTTAGAGGTTAAGAATTCCAGGACCTCTAATCTCTCAGTGCTGGACAACGATAAACCGAGCAAAAAAAACTTATCCGGGTTCTTTTCATCTATTTTTACCTCTACCAAGTCCTCCATTGCTTTTTGGTCCGCCGCTTTGCCGACATCTGCGAATGAACATATCCTTCCACCGAATGAACATATCCTTTGGCAGCACGGCTGCCATTTACTGTGACGAAGCATTGCTTCGACATGATCTGATCTCCATAAACTTCTTCAATTATACCGGTGTCGTTGGGGAATCGCATTACTTGGTGATAGGATGACGCCACCGATCGCATGGCATGCAGCCATGTTCTGTCCAAGATAATGTTGTAAGTGGAGGGGACCTTCAATACCCAGAACTCCACTTGTTTTGTCACGCTTCCTGCTCTAACTGGAAGAATTATCTTACCAACGGGCCATTCTGGCATGGAGTTGAATCCAATTAGGGGAGATACGGCAGGCGCCAAGTCTTTGTCTTGCAGCTTTAATTGTTTAAATGTCTCGTAGTACATGATTTCACATGAACTACCCTGGTCAATCAGAATCTGCTTGACGTCAAAATCCTTGACTCGGAGAGTGACGACTAGGGCATCATTGTGAGGACAGTATATTCGATCCAAGTCTTTATCCGAAAAAGACATGACGTTTGTTGCCTCTGTTTTCCCCTTTTTGATGGTAGGTTGGGCACTTAGCACCTCTCTAAAGTGCTCAGCCTTTTTGATTGATCCCTTGAGCTCGCATACACGCTCAGGTTCAAAGACTCCATGTATCACATTGATAATGCCTTGAGGTGGGGCGTCGATTGGCATTCCGTTGGGGTTATTGTGGTCCTGGGGGGCAGGCTGCGTCCCTCCTTCAATGTATTTGTCCAAGTGACCTGCCGCCACCAACTCCTCCAGGTGCTATCTTAATGGTGTGCAATTCTCAGTTCAGTGCCCCTTTTCTTTGTGGAAGGTGCACCGCGATCTTTCGTCATAGTCCTTCTGAGCTTCTCCTAGCTTGGCTGGCCACTTGACGAAAGGCTCATCTCTTATTTTGCTCAGAATCCGATATATCGGTTTTTTGAACACCGTGGTTATGGCAGTGCGGATTCTCAACCATCTTTTATCTGGGTCTTCTCCGTTATCTCGTCTGCCACGTCCGTTTATGTTCTGACGATCTACTGCATTGACCTTCACTGAGGTTTTCTTTTCTGGTACTGCGGTCGTACTAGATTTTGCTTTGGCACGTGCGCCATCCTCTTCTACCCTGATGTGCTGATGCACTCTTCCATCAAGGCTTCCATAGTGAGAGGTGGCGTCATGGTAATCGAGTCCCTTAGTCTGTTCCCAACTGGAAGGCCTCTTTTATACTGCGCAATGGCGAGATTGGTGGGGCAGTCCCCAATCTGATTGAATGTCTCCCAGTAGCGACTATTGTAAGATCTTAGGGTCTCTTTATCGCCCATGTCGATGGAGAGTAGCTGGTCGATCTCCACTGGGGTTTTGGTGTTTGTTCGGAACCTTGTTACGAAGGCTTCTGCCAATTGCGCCCAAGAGGCTATGCTGCCTTCTGGAAATTTCTCAAACCAAGTCAAGCCTAGGTCGCCAAGACTTGATGGGAAGAGTATGCACATTAAGGCCTCGTTTCGCCTGTATACAGCCATGACTTGGCGAAAGTGGCTCAAGTGTGAGTAGGGATCCGTCTTCCCTTCATATGTAGTGAATTTTGGCTGAAGGAAGCCTGATGGTAGGGGCGCGTTCTCAATCGTCGGAACAAACGGTGAAGTTTGTAGCCTTGCTAATGCCTTGTCCGTTGGTTCGTAGGCAGGGCGCGGTATTGGCATTCCAACCTCGACGCTTCCATGCGTCCGAGGAGCCAACCGCTGTAAGGCCGAGACTCTGTGTGGATCCTGTGGCCTGGCATCCTCCTTGCATCGTGCTTTTTCTTCGAGCACGGTTCGTAAGTCGGATGATCTGGGTAACTCCGTTTGTCTAGATCTGGTTTGGTGCGAATGTGAGGGCCAATATGTGCTTCCTTCAGTGTATGACCTTTCAGATCTCATCCTCTCAGACCTGGAGTGACGAGTTCTGGAAGACCAGGATTGAGTATCGCCTGTCCTGAGGCTTCTACTCTCTCCTTGCGAGGGTGTGGTATTTCTGCTACGATTTTCTGAGTGGCGAGGGGGCGTCTTGTTTTTGCGCCCCTCTCCTGTCGCCACTTCTTTTTTCTTCATCTGGCGTTTCAAGGCCTCCATGTCCGCCGCCATCTTTTTTATCAATTCATCTTGCTCTTTCACGCGATCTTCCAGAGCTTGAGGGTCAATCCTCCGCCTTTGCCTGTCAGGACTTTGAGAATGAGATTGACGGGGGCTGTGAGTTCGTCTTCCCCTAGTATCTCTCCTGGAGTTATGTCGCTGGGACTCCAAGTCCGCCATGGGAGGGACAGAAGGTAATCCTTCACGCCTTGCGCCTCCATCTGGAGTTAGCCCGTCGACGGCGGACTGCGGCAATTCTTCAATGTGTGCCATTGTTTGAAAAGAGGAGAAGCTTTAATCAAGAGGTTTTGTTCTGTCTGTTTTTCCCACAGACGGCGCAAATTGTACGGCAAAGAAATATACCTTCTCGTATAATCCTGTTGACTAAGTCTGTGCTCCTCCGTATGACGTCGCTTTGTCACCTGAAAACACAAACGTGAGCTAGCCGGCGGGTGGGTGCCGGAAACCTCTCCGATGCCTAAGTCAGCAAACTTGACAAATAGACAAAGCTCTTTGTATTCAGAAAGCAAAGTTGTGTGTTACCTCCTCCAAGGTGATGTTTGTGAGCTTTTATAGGTTTTTTGTGTGGCACAATCCTAGTAGGACTTCTACTCCTCCATGTAGAGTCCTTCTAGGATTCATACTCCTGTCGGATAATGCTTATCCTTTAACACCCCCCACTACTTAAACCAAGTGGGATGGTTTTTACCATGGCCGAACTACCATACGACCGAGATAAAACTGGCTATGCTGAACCACAGAGTAGGCCGAACTATCCTTAGTTTGGTTCTTCCTTTTACTCTTTCCTATCTCGGTTCTCTTCTGTTCAACCCATGGTGTGTTTAGACCGAGCTACCGAGTAGCAAGGTTTTGACCGTTCTAACCACAAAATATCATGACCGAACTACCACCGAGACCGGCCTAACTCCAAATTTCTTTCGGACCGGAGTAACTTTGTCTCTCTTAGGCCGGAGTAACTTTACAATTCTTGTGCCGGAGTAACTTTATCTCTCTTGAGCCGGAGTAACTTTTCGGCCTTTTTACCCAGTCCTTCATACTTTGGGCCATAAAGTCCATCTCATAGCTCGGTCCAATTTTTACCAAAAATTACTCTCTTAGTAGTAATGGGCCTACATTCATAAAGACATATGCAACCCACTCACTTATACATCGGAGTGAGAAAATTAAATAAGAAATAGGATTATATGTAATATTTTTCTTATATAAAAAATCTCTTTGTTGTTTTTGTTAAATGGCGGATAAAATAATCTTTTTCTTTCCAATCCTACTCCCATAGGAATGTTAATCACATCATGTAAGGAGATTTCATAATCTCATGTTAATTTTGTCAATCGACAAATAATTAATCCTAAGCAAACATGCAATTAAGGTGAATCCCATTAAGTAATTTAATCTATAATCCAAAACTAATTTAATCATAGTCAAAACCTAAAACATAACCCAATCCAACATTCTAAACAAGATAAAATTAAAATGACATGCTAATTTAACGTGTGATTTTATTTTATTTTTCTCATTAAGTGTTGCAATTTAATTTCTCCTTTAGCTCCAAGTCATAGCAAAAATCAAGGGGTATCTCTCTCAGTCTTGGTAGATTATGGAGTTGTCGTATTATCTTCAGTTCGCTCTCCTCCATAGTATACTTTATTCGAGTCTTTCCAAAGAGACGTGTTCAAACTTGCATATCTATCTCAATCTATAATAATAATAATAAAAAAATTATATATCTTGTCCAATCAAAAAATTACAAATAAAGTTATTTAAAATATGAATGGTCCCTTATAATTTGAAAAAGAGTAGTGCTATACAAATAGAATTTGTGTAAAAAAAAAAAAACTCATACAAAATGATATGTCTCATTTATACAAGAATATAATTGTTACATCATTCTTGTCTTAAATTTTTTATAAAAATTATGTATGTATATATATCATTTTTCTTTGAAAAATTATAAATACCTTCTGTAAGAATTTTTTATTTAACAAAATTAATTGAAAAAATAAAATTATTACATACTCTCTTATATAATAATAAAATTACTTGAATTATTAATTAAAATATATTTCTGACATCATCAAAAACTATTAATTGATTTGATGATTAATTGATAAAATAGGTCATTTTCTATGAAATTATAAATTTTAAGGGGTGGGACATAATTTTCAAAATTATAAGAAGTAATTCATATTTTAAACAAATTTCAAAATGTATATTTGTAATTTAACCAAGAAAAAAAAAAAGGCTTAAAGTTCACCTACATATACTAATGCAAAAAAAGGCCCTGGTTGGATCAAGGGATATAGAACTTTTAGTTACTGGTGGAGACGAAATCAAGATTTCATTACCAGAGAGACTAAAAAAAAAAATCACCAAATGTACAAACACACATGTATATAAAATATAATATACAAATTATGGCTTCATTTGGGAAGTGTTTGGTTTTTTGGCTATTTTAGTTTGGAGTTAAAATGTCTCGTTTGAGATAGGCATTTTGGTTTTTTTTAATTTTTATGAGAGAAAAAATGAAATAATTATGGGTTGTATGTGACATTTTGTCATATTTGACTAAAATAACTAATTTTGTCCTATATGACTATTTTAGCCCAAAGTGGTATCCCAAATGGAGTCTATATATACATAGAAAGAAAAAAAAAATACCATAGAAGTAATCTCCAATAGGATGAAGAAGTTTTTTAGTGCAAAATAGAAAAAGAAAGCAAGATTGGAAAATAATAAGATATGTATTTTCTTATATTAAGGGGCCATTTTATAGATAAAATGATATATATATTTAAAATGTTATAACAAATAATATTTTTCATAGAAATAATGGGCCACAACCTCTTATAATCTTCTCTTAATTCCATCCCTCATTACTGAGAATCTCATAATATTAGTTTTCCTCAAAGTTTGATAGATATCCACAATAGGGTAGTTTCGCTTTTCCTCTCTTGCACAAAAACTAGTTCATATGAGTTTTTATTTTATCTTTGCAATCACTCTCCCAAGTGCTATACTAATACCAAAGAGAAAGGTGAAAAAAAAAATTAATTTAATTACTAACACTTGTCTGTGAAAATAGGTGTGATAATTAGGCGCCGACCGAGCTTATATTATAATTAAATCAAGTTTAATTTAATAGAAAAAAAATACATAAAATTGAGGGCATGATCATGTGGCCAATTGGCATAGGGACCACATTAGAATTATATGATAATGGGTGGGTGTAGACGTCATTTTCATGGTTAGTTGTTTGTAGTTGATAAAAGAAATGGAACGCCATAATGTATTCATAGAGGCCTTGTTTAGAAAGTAAGTTACTTTAATTAGTTATTTGACTTTTTAATTATTTTAGTTTAATTAAAATAATTGTGCTTGAAAAGATAATTAATTTTTTTTTAATTGATCGCGAGAAAAAAAAATTATAAATTAAATGTGACATTTTATTTAATTAATTATTTTAATCTATTTTATTTTTTAATAAATTATTTTAGCTAAATCTTCTTTCCAAACACCCCATAATGGGAGTGTGAAGTGACCTAGTACTTTACTTTTTATTTGGATTGGCTTAGTCAGGAATTCATCACTCTCAATCAACAAGTTTCAAATGCAATAAGAATATTTTGAATTTGACTTTTAGACCTCGAAACAGACAAATGACAACACGAGAAATAAATATTGAAATTTAAGCAAGCTTAACCAAAAAACCACTAATGGTTAAAGGGAAAAAGGAAAATAGCAAAAAAAAAAAAAAAAAACTTTTACATAGCCAGTCAAATATATTTACAATTATGAAATTATTAGTTCATAACTGATATTGTCCTTTGTTTAGTATATAATCTTCCTTAAAAAATCATGTTTTAAGACTCAAAAGAGTTTTGAGAATACAAATTTGTTGTTAATTAAGATGCTGTTGAAAGCTAAAAGGAGTTTTAAGTGCCACCAAATTGTGTCATTAATATAGAGATGATTGATGAACTTCTCTTTATCTACCCCCGACAACTAATTGATTGTTGCGAGTGAAACGAATAGAGCGTGCTTTAGAACAAGTGATCTGTTACCGAGTCATTTTGGAATTTTTAAAAAAATTAGATTCAATTACTATTCATAGGTTCAATTCTTACTGGATGTACACCAATGACACCCTCCAATAAGTCTATCAAAGGAATCGGCTCTGTATTAATAGAATCTCATCATCCATCCATAATCACGATTAAATCTATGGAAGCTTTGGTTTATACACATTCCTCTTAGTCTCTACTTTAGGAATAATTTTTTTCGATATCTTTATAATTGATTGGCCACCACATAACATATAGACCGGACTTAGAGCTCGTTGTAAACTTACTATTTTAATGTTTATTTTATTTTTAACCAAAAAATATATAAAAAAAATAAAAAATAATATAATAATTTATAATGACTTTTTAATTAAAATTCTTAATTGCAAATTGAAGCCATTACAGATAATTTTTCTCATAGAGTGAAGTGGCTATGATAAGTTTGCGAGCTAGACAGCCCTACCAATGCACAAATATAGGCTCTGTTTTGTTGCGTTTTTATAATTTTTTATAAATTCTTTTTGAAAAAATTATTATTAATTTAATAAAAATTTATAAATTCTTTTTGAAAAAAATATTATTAATTTAATAAAACTAAACACTAAAAAAGTTATTTTAATTTTTTTACAAATTATTTCTACCTCAAAAAAGAAAATATATATAAATAATAGTATTTTTTATTTTTTCACCAAACTAGTTTTTGAACATTTTTTTGAAATTGATTTTGAAAACTCATGTGATTTGGCATAAAATTGTATGGTTTAAGAACAAAGTTTTCCTCCGGTCCTTAATCGGATTAGAGAAGTGTTGTTAGACCTATTGGATTTTTTTTTTTTTTTTGTTCTGTTTTGATAATCCGAATCATTCACATTTTAAGTATTGTCGAATACGTCATTCCTACAAAAAGTCAAGTTGATCGGATAATAACAGCTACGTGTTTGGATTAGTTTTGTATGAACCGTTTATTTTCTTACCGTTCATTTTTTTTTATATAAAACTTATCCAAATATGTGATTGCCGTTGTTTGATTGACATAATTTTTTACAATGATAATATATTCGATAAATTTTAAAATATAAATCATTCAGATCATCGAATTGGGGCCCAAAAATGACCCAATAAACCTAACAATATCTCTCTGGATTAAAAACTAGAGAGAAACTCAATCCATTATTTAGGCCTCGTTTGAAAACAGGCTAGTAATTTTTTGGTTATTTGGCTAAAATATGAGCTAAAAAAAATTAGTAGGTTTGAGATGACTTTTTGACTTTTTACGAAAAGATGTGCAAAAAGTAGAGAGAAAAGTGAATCTTTGACTTTTTGATATAGATTGTTAGCTTTTTAGCTAATTTAATAACTTTTTGACTTTTTAACTAAAATGAGAGGTTCCCAAACGAGGCATTAATAACATATTAAAAAACTATTTCATTACTTTTAAAACTATACTATTTATAAAAATTGTTTTTTTAAAAAAAAATTATATATTTCGAAAATCCCCCCGGATGTTTAATAATAAATAAATAAAAAATCAAAAACAGGTTTGTGTAGTTTATTTATTTATATTTTTTATTTTAAGACAAGATTGTCTCTAGTTGGGTAGTCGAACTAGACCGTTTAGGCTGGCTCATTTAGGGCCCATTTTGAGTTTATCATTATATTTTGAATTTTTAATGTGTAAAATTTGTTGAGCATTTTATTTTTACAAAAAATTACATTGATCAGATATTGATAGCCACTCGATTAGTTCACATTTCTGTCAATAATCTTTACAAAATCACATTTACCGTTGACAAAAAGTAAACTTATCGAGTAATTATTGATATCCGATTAATTTAATTTTTCTATAAAATAAAGTATTTGACGAGTTTTATACCTTCCACGATTTGAATTTTGTGATAAGCTCATAGAGATCCAAAAATATGTTCCAGCCCAACTAAAATTGTATACAAGCCTAGGCCTTTAATTTTTGTGTAATTAAAGTTGGAGCTGGCTGAGTTAGTTGACCGTGGAGTAGATGAGTTAGCCCCGTTTGGGATATTTGGGCTAAAATAATTTATTACGTTGAAATCATAATTATTTTATATTTATTCTCGTAAAAATTAAAAAATTAATCCTAAATAAAATTTTTTAATATCAAATTAAAATAATTAAAAAAATAACCCACGACCAAACCAACCCGTAAAATATGAGTTACCGTTAGTTGAAACTGAAATATTTTGGGCAAATTACATATACACCCCTCCAGGTTTGGTTAAATTACAGATACCCCCCTGAGGTTTCGGAAATTACATCCCGCCCCCTGAGGTTTGTATTTTCATAACAATTTACCCCCTGAAGTTTATATTTCATAACAAATTACCCCCTAATTTCTTATGCAAATATAGCATTCAGGGGGGAATTCGTAATTTCTCAAACCTCAGGGGGGTATCTGTAATTTTGTCAAACCTGGAGGGGTGTATATGTAATTTGCCCAAATATTTTCTTGCAAATGCGCGTGGGAATGGCTTTTCTTAGAAAATACGGGCTCGAGACGCAAGACAATCGTCATCCTACCAGACTTTTGCTTTCAACATTCATGTACGGAAAACCAGGTAAGATGTTTCTCCACGCGCTTTACAGGTAACACAAAATTTAGGAAAAAGCTTCGGACCCCAGTTTAGGTATTGGGAGTCGCGTGTGATTGATTTAATTTTTTTTTTTTTTTTTTTATAATTTCCGCCAATCCCATGTTGTCACGTCATTGGGGATGTGACCCCCACTAGAGGTCCGAAGCACAGCTCCAAAATTTATGATGTTTCTTCCAACATTTTAAAATTGTTTTTAGACTTTATTAGTTGACCGAGGAAAAAATTAAATCAGGAAATGGTTTTCTCTGGTCCGTGATTGGATTAGTGAGTACTGTTAAATTTGTAAAGATTTATCACGATTCTCATTTTGATAATTCGAATCCTTCAATATGTAGAACTCGTCGAATACTATATGCTTGTAAAAAATCACGTTGATCAGATATCAATAATTATGTGATCAAATCAGATTTTTGTAAATCGTCCATTTTTCACCGTCTATTGTTTTTCATACAAAATTGATTTGATCACATAGTTATCGATATCCGATCAACGTGATTGTTTACAACTATATAATAGTCGACGAGTTCTACACATTGAATGGTTCGGATTATCGAAACGGGACCCGTGGTGAGCCCCCACAGGCCCAACAGTATCCTCCAGACCGTGATTGGACTAGAGGGAAGCCATTCCCATTAAATTATTAAAATTTTATATTTTTTGGGTATGCTTTTGTATATTATACATAATCTTGTCTTTTATCTTATTTTCTTATTATTAGACATAAAATAACATGGTTCATATGTTGAAAAATAATATTTTTTTGATAATTTTAATACGAAATTAAAATGTGTTTCAACCGCCGATTGGAATGAGTCCATTGAGTTTAGATTCTTTACAACGAGATCTTTATATCATAGAAAGAATGATAAAAACTATTGAGAATTGATAAGAAATAATCTCATAAAGTTAGCCTCATAAATGAGGTATTGGGGTAGGTATGTAACCACATATCCCACATTGATTATACAGGAAATTATTGATATGTATTTAATCCCTAATTTTACCTAAGGGTGTGATCCTTTTGGGATAACTAAATTTTCTGAAGAAAGAAAATTATGGATGCTTCAGAGATAGGATTGGGACAAGACTATGGTCTAAGTTGGTTATGCAAAAAGTATGACACACACGCGCGCCGCCCTGTCGAACCGTACCGGGGTTGGTCCTGGTCCTTGGATCTTGGAGTTGGGCTTGAAGCTTGAGACTTGCTAGACTGAATAAGGCTTGGGCCGTGTTGGTGGCTCATCCATCTTTTATTCTTTTTCTAACTAGGTCAGATAGTGGTGGCTTCTACAAATATACATACGTGTACATAAAGTTTATAACCTCTATACTTATGGTAGTTTTATTCATGGTTGAGGATGACTCCTCTCCTCCGCTTGTGTATAAATAGAGACCACCCTCTTTGGGGTTTTTTTTTACTCTATAATTTTGCCTCATATATTGTTCGTCTTTTGTGAGAGAGTGCCCTTGTAATTTTGTTTGCCAAAACTACTCAAAAGGTGCCCTTGCTATAGCTGGTTCTGACTATCGTATCTTGGAAGACAGACACTAACATTCCTTCAACACCCATTGGTGAGGCGGCGAATATATTTTAAGGAAATCATGTAATTACAAGCTTCAATTTGGTTTCTTATTTTTATTTTATTTCTAGAATTTGTTTTCATTTTAATTCTCTGTTTTTTAAGTTGTAATTTCTATTTTTTTTAGTCCTATTATTTTTGCTTTGTAATTTAATTTATAAATTTGAATCTGTATAATTTTTATCTAAACACTCAATTTATACAACAATCTCAAAACATATTTTCATTTGTGTTTTTAAAAGAAGTTGAAGAAACATATTCGTTTTGCAAAGCGGTTTATAATGAATTGATTTTTGTAGGAAAATATTATTTCTTTAGTTTTTTTTTTTTGGGTGTGTGTGTGTTAAAAAATTAGAACTGGTGGTGTTTGGTTTTTAGTCTTGTTTTTAGGTTTAGTTGCATGCCTATTGCTTTCTAGTATTATTTGCTTGCCTATTGCTTTTTAATTTTAGTTGCATGCTTATTGCTTTATAGTATTATTTGCATGTTTATTGCTTTCTAATTTTAGTTGCATGCTTATTTCTTTCTAGTTTTAGTTGCATGCTTATTACTTTTTAGTGATTTTATATAACTCTTGGGAATTAAATTAATTTAATTATTTAAAGTTATTAGTTTGTTTTCATTAGTTGTTTGTTTAATATCTTATCTAGCATTTTATTCTTTAGTTAATTTAATTTTGTTATTGCATAAGTTTGCTAAAAGTGGTTAGGAAAATTATTTAATTGCATTAGTTTTTATAGTTTCATATATAGATTTGTTTTGTTTCTTATTTTGTTTTTCTGCTAACTTTCTTTGCAGGTTTACCTATGTGAAAAGAAATGAAAAAATAAGAATAAAACAAATCTACTATAATTTGTGACATATAAAAATTTGGACTACGAATCATTTTTAACAGAGTAACCTGAAAATTGGAAAAGGATTTTGGACTCTTTTGTGGATTAGTTTTATCACACTTTGGTTAGTTTTTAAATTGCCTAGTTGTTGTTGTTGTTTTTTTTTTTTTTGGTAATTTTAATTGCTTGTAAGTTTGGTAGCATTTTTTTTATTGATTGTAATTATGCTAGCAAGTTTATTCCTTGTAATTGGTTATTTCTAGGACTTGAGGTTTTATTAACCTAGTCTATCCCCTGTCAACTTAGTTGTTTCCCATTGACAATGAGTCAATGATATTCTGAGAGTTTTGTCTAAAGTTAATTGGGTTTTAAGTGAAACCATTGTAACCCCTCCAGTCTTATTGAAAATTTTATTGACTTTGTTTGATTTCTAAGTTAGTGGTGCAATTAATTTTGAATTAATTTTTCAGTATTCGGGATTTCCTAGTGTTAATTTGTTTTTTGGAAAAACAAAATAGTTAAAATTCTGTTGCATTTTTCAGAAATGGCAACTATTATTGATGTCGCTACAACTATTCCCAGAGTAGTGAATGTTGATGGGAATTTGAATCCCATATCAATTGGATTGCCAACCCCTGTTGTTAACTTTGTTGTTAACCCTGCTGTGACTCCTATTTCAGGGAAACCGCTCAATCATCATGAGCATCCGGAGAAGTTCACGGGCGTGAATTTCAAGAGGTGGTAGCAAAAGATGTTGTTTTACCTAATAACTCTTAACCTTGCGAGATTTTTGAGTAAGGATCCACCAGCCATGGAGGAGAATGCGTAAGATAAACATAAGATCATGGCTTTGGACACTTAGAAGCAATCAGATTTCCTTTGTTAGAATTATGTTCTCAACGGCTTGGCAGATACACTTTTGAATATGTTTTATGCTAAGAAGTCGGCAAAGGAGTTGTGGGATTCTTTGGACAAGAAATGCAAAACTGAGGATGTCAGGGTAAAGAAATTTGTCGTTAACCGATTTTTGGATTTCAAAATGGTGGACTCTAAAACCATCATAAGTTAGGTCTAAGATTTTTAACTAATTCTGGACGAGATACATGCAAAGGGTATGCTCATGAGTGAATCATTTCAGGCAACTGCAATGATTGAGAAACTTCCAATTAGTTGGAAGGAATTCAAGAACTACTTGAAACACAAGTAAAAGAAGATGACAGTCGAAGAGCTTGTTGTCATGCTTCGGATTGAGGAGGATAGTAGGAAGAAATAGGGGAGTACCCTAACCGTGAAGGCTAATGTTGTCGAGCATGGTCAGTCTTTGAGGGTTAAGAATAAGTAACCAGTGAATAAAGGCTCGAAGTATGGGCCTAGAGGTGGTATCGCAAAGAGGCCGGTCTACAAGCCACAAGAACTTTCTTATAGGTTTTTTTGGAAAATGCTACAATTGTGGTAACGATGGGCATAGGGCAATTGATTGTTGTGAGAATAAAAAGCCATATAATAACAAGGCCCGAGCTTACGTGGCAGAGATGGAAGATCTTTTCCAAGATGTAGATGATATGCATCTTTTTGCTGTTGTCACTTAAGTGAACTTGGTGGAATCTAATATTAGGAAATGGTGGGTGGACACTAGGCCACTTGCCACATCTGTGTAGAGAAAATGATGTTTACAACCTTCGAGCTGGGTGAAAATGGTGAGAAGTTGTTCATGGGGAATTCTGCAACCTCAACCATTAAGGAAAAGAACAAGGTAATCCTAAAGATAACCTTAGGAAAAGAGTTGACTTTGAACGATGCCCTGTTTGTGTTAGATATTCGCAAAAAACCTAGTCTTGGGGTCTCTCCTAAGTAAGCATGGTTTCCACATGGTTTTTGAATTTGATAAGGTTGTGTTGACCAAAAGTGGAGTTTATGTGGGAATATGTCAAGTGGCATCTTTAAATTAAAAGTAATGACTATTATCCTTAAGATTAATGAGAAAGGTTCTACTTCTGCTTACGTGCTTGAGTCTTCTAATTTATGGCATGATAGACTAGGTCATGTGAATTTTGAATCTTTGTGTAGTTAATCAAATTAAATCACATACCATATTTCAAGATTAATCAAAATCACAAGTGTGAAACTTGTGTAGAAGCAAAGTTGACAAGGATTTTGTTTCATTCTATTGAAAGAAGTTCTGAGCCTTTAGACTTAGTGCATAGTGATGTGTGTAACTTGAAGTTCATACAATCTCGAGGTGGCAACAAGTATTTTATTACTTTTATTGATGATTGGATTAAATATTGTTATGTATATTTGCTTAAAAGCAAAGATGAGACTATTGATCAATTTATTCTTTATAAGGATGAAGTTGATAAGCAACTAAGTCGAAAGATTAAGGCATTGAGAAGTAATTGTGGTGGTGAGTATGAATCATCATTTGTTGAGACTTGCGCTCAATATGGGATTATCCACTAAACTGCAACACCTTACTCCCCTCAGTTAAATGGCATTGTTGAGCGAAAGAATAGGACATTGAAGGAAATGATGAATGTAATGTTGATTAGTTCTAGATTGCCACAGAACTTATGGAGGGAAGCAATTCTCTCCGCGAATTACATTCCGAATAAGGTATCTCGAAAAAATGTGGATAAGACCTTGTATGAATTATGAAAAGGACACAAGCCTTCATATAATTTCTTACAAATGTGGAGGTGTCTTGCAAAAGTATGGCGTCTACACCCAAGCGGGTTAGGATAGCCCTGAAATCTGTGAATTGCATATTCATTGGTTATGCACATAATAGTAGTGCATATCGGTTTCTTATGCACAAGTATGATATAAATTGAAATAAAATGAGATACTAGTAAGTTTATGCCCTAATGGTTGCATCTTTCCAAGCCAATACTTGGTTACATCAAAGACGAGTTAAACCAATACAAATAAAGCCCAAGGCTTGTATAAAAATAATTACATAGAAGAAACAAAAGAAGCTCTTGGCTCAAGTCTTCCCAAGCTATGTCCTTGGTAGAGGCATATCATCAGCACCTAAAAGTTATTTTCCACATAGGGTGAGCTAAAACCCAATAAATATACTTTAACGCAATGTATAAAACTTAACGAATTCATAAGGTGATGCATATGCATGTCATTTGCCAAACATTTTACATTTCTATCTCAAAATAATGCAATGCCAAGATTATATATCAATTCATGAAAAATACCCTTTTATATTAGAAAACAGGGTATAGACACCCCATTTTTGACGGCCCTTAAAACTTGGGTGCCACTGATTGATCACTTAATGATGAATGTGTACGCTTGTCAAATGCTTGACTTCCTTAGCAGGTAACCTCAGCGTTGAATTTACAAACCTTGTGCCTTATTTTGGACCACAATAGTGTTTCTTTTAGGCTTGTGCATCCAGGGACCTGTAGACCCACCAGTGTGGCATGCCGCCCACTAATGTGGCCTGCTGACCACTAGTGCAAAAAATCAGATATTTTCTGCCAGCTGTCTCCTCATGTGCATGCACCATTCCAGCTATATGTATATAGATATTTTCGAGATAGGCATATGGTTTTTTATATATAGATGACCTTCCCTCTTGGTTTGAATGTTGGAAAAATTTAGGAGTAAGAAAATATTTTTGGAAAAGCAAAATTTTAGAAAATTCTCTCTCTCTCTCTTTCTCTCTCTCTCTACAATTCTCTCACTCTTTTACAACATACATAGCCTTTGCTCAAACACTCTAAACCAAACCTAGAGAGTTCCTTGCTGAGGTGATTTGGGATTGAATTTTAGCTCTTGAGGTACTTGAGAGTGTGAAATTAGTGGTTTGTAACTGAAGAGATCATTCTTCTTCAAGAGGTATACATTCTAGTACCTTTGTACCATCTTTACACTGCTTGTTTTCTATCTTTTCTTGCCCTTTTTGAGCTGTTTATTACCTGTCTTTTTGGGTTGAAATTTGTGTCTTAAGGCCATTAAAGGTACAGGGGTTGATAACCCTTATTTGAACCTTGCTTCTAAGGCCTTTGCCCTTGTGTTTCCCACCCTCTCATCACCTTTTTTTGGAGCTTTTTATCACTGATTTTTAGAGGTTTTTCAAAGGCTAAAATCATGTTTTGAAGTCCCAAAAGTTGAGGGGTTAGCCTCTTCACCTTGTGCTTATGTACTAGTTTAAATTCTTCAATATTTTAGGTAGTTGTTGTAGTTGTCTTTGTCTTAATTCCAGCATATTTTTGGACTGTTTTAGGACTATTTTTGTGAGTTAGCTTCATTCATGCTTTGTATAATATGCTTGTAATGTAATGGTCCTCATAGGCTTGGTGGTTTAGGCCTTAGCCACCAACATATTTGAGTTGATAGCCTTTATTTCTTGCTATCCATACTTGTGTTCACCTCTAAGCATCTCTGCAATCTCCCACATTTCTTGGTTTTTCCTTTGCTTTGAGAGTGGTTTCAAAGTGATTGTTTATTTAAACTTGAGATTGAGGTTCTTGTACTTAATGGTTTAATCCTTTTCGGGGTTCATTACCAACGACATGACATCTCTTTCATGCCTAAAACAACATTTGGTTTGGTACTCTCCATTAGTGGACTTAAAGCTCATTATTGGACTCAATGAATTAAGGAATGGAAGGTAATTATAATAAAGTAATAAAACTTGGAATAAAATGGAACAAGATAATAAAAGGTTTTGTGTTCAATCGGACGTTAATTGAGCACATGGAGACTTGAGTCATTTCATACTTGTTAGTGATGAAATGGTTTAAATTTCCAAGGTCAACCACTTCCCTTGATCAATCCATGATAGGGAGGAGGTTTTTGTTGGTCTTTCCTTACCATTTATTGAAATTGTGTCCCTCAATTCATAAGTCATCATGCAATGCAATTGCACCGATTGATGGCTTGCGAATCAAGCCTACCTCTTCTTTGACCTATTTGCTGATAAAGAGAGGCAGGGTAGACAAACATCCCCTGAGAATACTCTGATTTGTGCTTTGTTTGTCCTTTGTTACTGCAGGGAAGAACCAACATTAGTGGCTGGCAAGCCACTTTTACTGGACGGCAACCCACTTTTAGGGGTGGTCGGCCACTACTTTTGGGTTGCCGGCAACTTTTTCCAAGTGGGCAGTGTCCTTTTTCCAGTAGAGCAGAGCAAAGGCTGAGGTAGAAAGTATGTGCAATTTTCTAACTTTGCAACAGAGGCATTCTGGCAGCAAACATGAGACTTTTTCGAGTGGAAATTCGCATGCATGCATGGATCAACCCTCATTCCTCAGGGCTTATAATAGTTAATTAATTAGCTAATTAATTGTGCATTGTAATTAGCTAGTTAGTTTTTGTATTAAACTAATTAGAATAGCTAGTTAATTTTGTGTTGTACTTATTTAATTAGTTAAAGTAGTGTTGTAATAATTAACTAGTATAGTTAATTTACTTCATTTGGTTTATAATAGTTGGTTAATTCCTAGTTGGTTAATTCCTAGTAATTAACTAGTTCATTCATTCGGACCCTCCTGCGTGAGAGCAAAATATGTAATAATGTGTATGTCTTCCAACCCCACGTCTTTCTCCTTTTTATTTATTCATTTATGATGGATAGTGTAGCACATCATGTTTCTTTTAGTATTTTCCATGTTTGCATCCATTTGTCTTGCATGAATCGAGGCTCGGTTCATCATTCTAACAAAGCATTGTTATTTATTAATTTTTTGAAAACGTGCTTAAACTGCATACTATCAAATTAATTCACATGCCATACTAGTAGCCGAGCTTATTAATAGCATTCTGCATGTGTTGCATTAGACATATTGGATTAGTTAGGATCATGCATTTTTCTAACTATTTTCTCTCTTTTGGCTCACCTCGGGAATTGGGGTAAGCTTTTATTGCTTTAGCATATCGCATGTATGTGATTGTTGCCATGTCTAACATGATACCATGAGGCTAAGTGCTTAAATACTATATCTACTTAAATGCCTGTGGATAAAGGCTAATTGTTTGAATTTGAATAATTTGAGTAAATATGCATATGAGATCACTTTTTCAAGTGGTACATATTCGAAACAATTTTCAAAAAACAAACTTGAAATCAAATGTTCTAATTTTTGCAAATTAGTCTATACTTGTGTGCGTCACATAGTAAGTTAGTCTAATAAATCAGAACAAGTGCATATAATGTAAATAAGAATCACATCATGATTAGTAGAGGCTGATCTTTGATCGGGTGAGTGGGGTGTTCAATTCATGACCTTCCCCTCTCGTACCTAAATTCTTGAGCTGAGACAATCTTGGTGATAACGGGCATGTGGCCTTTAGCACGAGTCATGGGTTTCCTAAATTTCTCAAAATATTTAGTTAGCGATTCCATATCTGGCAAAGCAGTCCAGTTTTGACATTTTGATTCAAAATTGATTTTCTAAAAGAATTTCCAGATTTGGACTCTTTTGTGTTTTTTTATTTCACATTACACTTGTGAGATCAGATTTAGAGACATAGGAGTCCGAATTGTAGGGCTAGTCATATCCGAAAGGAGCACAAAAAATCGAGTCACGGTTTCTGGTGACTCTACTAGGGATTTAGAGAACTTGACTTAAAATTCATGTTGTGAAATTTTATCTATACTTATATGTTCTTTTCATTACATTTGCATTGGTGCGTTTAAGTCACTGTGTTTGCCATCTGCTATTCCTAGATGGTTTGCCGGAGGCTTGCCCAAAAGCTTGCCAAAAGGCTGACCGGTCGTAGGCTCTGCCATGTTGGGAACACAACCCTTGGATCTAAACTATCGTTGTACCGTTTGATCCTCTTTTCACTTCTTGGTGTTAGGTGTAAGAGGTATATTAGGTAGTCTTGCTAAGGTACCCCTTTTGACCAATCGACCTAGCTGCATATAGTAAAGCCATAGTAACTGTTCTAATATAGGACAGGATGCTCACCCATATGCAGGATTGCGTGAAACAGCTTGATTGAAATAGTGAATCCTAGATCACTCCAAAAACTAGGACAGGGAAACCCTAACCTTTCATAGGGGTGTTTTGAATGCTTTTGTGCAAAATGTGAAATCTTTGGAAATGCATGATGCAATCCTGGGAGAGTCTTAATCTTAAGGCGATTCTTTTCAAAACTTGAGGGTCATATCAAAATCAGAATTTGGGTCAAAATCTAGGGGTTTGTGTTTGATATGGGTGAATTTTTTGCAAAACCAGAACCAGGGCCAAGAATTGTTTCTTGCTTTGCTTTGACTGGCATACCTGGTATCTTGATTTGATGAGGCATTCATTTTTAATGCTAGGTTTGTCTGAGCCAAAGAATGAGCAATACCCACCTTAACCCATCACAATTCATCTAATTTTAGAAAAAACCCACTCAACAAAGTCCTAGCCCATCTGATCCCCAAAAGGCCAATTCAAAAAAGATCTATCTAATACCGAAAGACTCATTCAAAAAAGCCCAATCCAGTCAAATCCATCTAAACAAATCCAGTTCAGATACATCAAAGTATAACCAGGTCGAATTCCTTGTTAATCAACTCTCAGCTTACACTCATCCATTTCCCCGATTGCCAACTTAGCAGACCCTAGATAACACAGAGTCCAGAAGAAGTTATGGCCATGATAGTGGCGTTAAGCTAGGGAATTGCCATGTAGGATGAGACCAACGCTGAAATGCAATACCCATCTGGGGCATCTACTACACATCCAGTCCTAGGCCCCTAGCCGAACTTTGACCCACCTCCGTCAGCTGAAGATTTGCAAGGTTCGGATCCTAGAGAAGGGTTGACTCAAGCTCGAGTTTTCAAATCCCTAGTGTAGCCTGATGAAGGGCTTTATCCCCTTAATATTAATGATCTCGACCTGACCTTATTAAAAATTGTTAACCTTGAGAAGCAATTCAAAAAGGCATAGGGATTTAACTCCATTCCCGACATTGAGGATGTGTACACTGAGGCTGCTCTAAGGCTCCCAGACAGATTTAAAATGCCACACGTTGATCGTTTCAACAGGTCTGGAGATCCTATGGTACATATATGGCTTTTCTTGGACGTCCTGAAACCGATGGGTCTGACTAAGCCGCAGAAGCTCTCACTGTATAGAAGAACCCTATCGGGTATAGCAGCCACTTGGTACGCTAAGTTGGAGGATAAAGTGAAGCAGAATTTGGAAGATTTGGCTAAGGCATTTGTTAATCAATATTCTTACAATACCCAAATTGAAATGACTACCTAAAAGCTTGAAGCAACCCACCCGAATCCTGAAGAACCTTTTGTGGAATTTGTTGCAAGGTGGAGAGCAAAGGTCATACAAATGACAGATCGACCTTCTGAGAGGGACCAAATACGGACAATGGTGCAGAACCTTGAGCCTGATATGCTACAAAAGTTAATAGTTGCTCCACTATTCCCTTTCAAAAATTTGCATGAATTAGGGGTGTAGATTAAGAGTGCATTTAACAAGGGGATTATTTCTAGAACAGACGAACCAACAAGGAAGGTGTTTTTCGGGAGTACCAATGCTAGTAGTAACACTATTCATGAACCCACTGAAATCAATACCGTCGCCACCAATCCCAAAACTGCTGACCCTTTTGCCAAATCCAACCACAAACAACCAGCCCAACCCGAGCTCAAGGCAGAACTTTCACTCCCTTTATATAAGCCCAACTAGCGCACTAAAAGTCCTGATAGGAAAAAGGTATCTCAAAGCCCTTGATCCCCAACCTCTTCTTAACTCACTCCCTGTTAGACATAACCCCATCAAATACTGTGCATATCATCAGCAGCGTGGTTATGGCACCGATCGTTGCTACCGCCTTCGTCATGAGGTTCAGAATCTCATCGACAACCAGATGATAACTCCACCTTAAGACCCCAATGTTACCACCAACCCACTTCCCATCCATGACCAAGTATCTCATCACTACCTTAACCTCATCCATACAATATTTCTTACCTTCAATCCCAGTATATACATCAGCCCGACCCATTTACCCAAGCCTCAGGTGTTCATTCCAAAAAGTACCAATTTGTGCATGATGGATGCACCCAATCCAGTTCGGGTATGCCAAGAGCGCCAAATGGCCAAACCCACTACTGTTGAGATGTTGGGAATGATTGAAGACCTTCAAGGAATGGTGGCAGATTTAACATTTGGGGTTTTGATCTCGTCACAAAGCTCCTCAATCCTAGGGTGAGCTGCAATTGAAAAGGTCCAACCCAAAGCCATCTCAAGTCTAGGTGATGATAGATCAAATGGGCCTCACTTCGATACAGTTACCCAATCCCTTGGCCAGGCAGAAGCAAGTCGCAAGAATAAGGCCGGGACAAGTATTGATCCTTATGCACATCTTCGGTGGGCTATTGAGACGTTGAAGGTCAAAGGGTTGAACAAGTAGTAAGTGCTTGAAGTTGTTACAAAAACTGTGGATGACACTTTTACCACTTAGGTTGAGAGCATTTTGAATAAGGGGAAAGTGATGCTTTACCAGAAACACCTATCCTGATTTCAGTCCCAAGTCCATGAATATCTGACCAACACCTGCCAACCCATTTGCCAATGTTTTTAAACCTAATGCTTCCTCCTCCAAAAAACGAACCTTTGCCTAACTTCATACGAGCCTAACCTGTGCATTGAAGGTACTGATAGAGAAAGGGTATCTCAAACCGCTCAATCCTTGACCTATCCCTAATCCTCTCCCACCTACACATGACCTTACCTAATATTGCACGTTTTATCAACAGTACGGTCATCATACTGACTGTTGCTTCCGCCTTCGCCACAAAATTCACGACTTGATGGATGTGGGGAAGTGGTTCTGGAAATACTCTTTGGATCCAATGGGGCACTCGAGATCCTCAGCTGGTAACCTGAAAAAGAATGAACACTCCGGTCGGGGGTGCCGAAATTAGCACTCCAACGGATAAGTCAGTATATACTCTCTCGATTGATTGGATCTTAAGTTAAGGGTACTAGTTCTCACATACCTCTCTTTGGTTGTTGTTCTTCTATTTATATACGCCCCTGGTCCTCAGGATAGGGTCCACTATTAATCCGTCATTTGATTGCTCACTCGGCCTTTCTTTCGTCGTATTCCAACTTTCAATCGGCTCATCGTTCAACTGATTTTATGGTCGAATAATCTATTCGGTATCCAAAACACACTAAATGGAGGCGAGTATTATATATACCAATTAAACAAATATGTACTCGGCCTATTTGTGTCCCCTTTTATCCGGCTCCCACAATTGCCCCCCAAACATCCCACTAGCACTAGTTAGTCGGCGTGTTTGGTTCCGAACTTGGAAAGTCAAAAATTCGGCGGTTTACTTCATTCCAACGTGTGTCAGAACGCACACGTTTTCTGGTCATCATTACAAATTCCCGCATCTTCGTATGCGTCCTCCATTTAATGTGATTTAAAACTTTGTCTCTTCGAATGTATACTCTGAATACTCAAAGTTTCTGGCTCGCCTTCTAGTTCAACTCCTTCACTTCGCGATCTCTGCAATTTCCTCTTGTTTCTCGTTATACCTTTTGCTTCCTGTAAGTTTTCTTCTCCTTCACTCCCAATACCATTTCCTTGTTTTACTTTCAATTTTGCATAATCCTTAGACTGTCCATGATGGAAAAAAATTTGAAAGAGCTCCTTTGGGCGGATCGAATTTTCGGCTTCCGACGCCATTATTCCGTCCCCGACGACGTCCATCTGTCACTCGTGGCAGACAGCACCACTGATATGGTGAGGATCGATGAGAGTACAATCATCTTTCCTCTCCTATTGATTGCTGAGGGCGGAGTCCGTTTTCCACTTCATCCATTTTTAAGAGCCGTCCTTCGACACTGGTGTCTAATTCCTTCCTAGCCTAACGTGAATTTTTTCCGCATCATAATGGGGATTATAGAGTTGAACCGTCGTCTTAGGATTAACTTAGGTATACCTGCAATTTGGCATTGTTATGCCTTAGCTAAGTCTACTGGTCGGCTGGGACGTTATTTCCTCAGGGCCAAGGATACCGATCATCACCTGGCGACTATGCTTGCTAGCTCGGGCAAGCATGTTGACGACGTGATGGTCGTTGTCCGAGGCAACTGGGAATTCGGCGAAGGTGAAGATCGCCTAGATCCCGTGCCAAGGCGAAAAGGCGAACTAGGTGGCCACATAGCTCACTCTAGTTTCTTTGACTACCTTATTTGTATTCGACTTTCCTTCCATGTGTTTACCGTTTTGTTTATGCAAGTAGCAATTTGAAGAAAATGTTGGTTTCAGCCGATGACGCTATACTTGCAGACATTAAAGTCGCTCTACAGTTCGTTGGCCGTCCAAATTTACAGAAATAAGGGAGGGCGGCCCATATTCTTTTGCGATACGCGCCGTCTTACTCTACATTTTCGGCGACAGAAAACATTCTAATTCTGAGTGGTGAAGATTATCTTACTGCCCTTATCTTCCCCAGCTTCAAAAACATAAAGGAGGTTGGTTTAGAAGCCTCTGATTCGGAACAAGAGAAAGAACAAGCAGCCGATCCGGTCACCGAGGACCCGAACAAGTCGAAAACCGAGATAGACGAAGCACTTAATTCGGCTTTTGAGGAAGTCGGTTTCAATTCGTCTGACCCTCCGCCCACCTCAGGCCAAGCGGACTTTTTCGAAGACATTTTTACAAACTTAGGGGACTTGCTCGGCTCTTACCCTAACAACATGACCGGCAAGTCACTCACCCAATTGGCCAAACAGAGAAATGCTGAGAGGATGGCTGCCCGAAGAAGGGTCGAAACCGAGAGAAACCAACTTCCGCCCCTTCCACTTGACGCCAGGGAAGAAACTTCACTCGTTCCTGTTGAAGAGGTGGTTCAGAATGAAATGGCCGAAACGGAAACTGTTGTCGATCAACAGGAGGGTCCAGTGACGGAGTACATGGGCGAAAAATGCCCAGCCGATCACGAAGCCGTTTATTCGGAAGACCCAGTGGACAAACGGCCACGCTTGGAAGAATCGGACTTGGTTGTGCCGTTCATAGTGCAACCAAAGATAAAAAAACATGCTGGTTGGCTCCGATTCATCGGCTATAAAAGACCCAGCTGTGGCCTTGAGTCTGGCTTCTGTCATTTCTCTATCGGCTGATAGAGCAACTTTTAGGGCAGAGGCCGATCTGCTGGCTATCGCGTTAGCCACTCAATCGGCGATATTGGTACGTAGTCTTTTACAGCTTTGCAAGGCTAAACATGAGTTTCTATATTAGCTTACTGATCCTTTCTTTTGCAGGCGACGGAGAGAATAGCCGAGATTGGACGTCGCCAACACGATGCAATCGAACAGATCAGCTTTCTTACAGCTGAATTAGAAAAGGAGAAGAGGAGAGCAGCTGAGGCCTCTCTCCGAGTCGAATCTGAGGCCGCGAAAGCGGCGGAAGAGAGAGCTAGGGCCGATGTAGAAGCAAACGAGGCCAGGACTGTTGTCGCACTGAAAGTGGCCGCTGAGGAAAAGGCGAAAGTGAATGAAGAAGCGCTCAGACTGGCCAACGAGATGATTGCCAAACTGGAGGTCGACTTGGAAGAGTTGAGGCGGGTGAAGGCAAACGTCGATTCTGCGCTTTTCGAGTCGTTCTAGACTGGCAAGAATGCGGCCTTGGCGGACTACGTCGAAGAAGTGCCGAAGTTTGAAAATAGAGGGTTCAAACACGACTAGCTCAAAGCCTTGGCTGCTGCTAACGTGATATCGAAACAGCCGATTCCGTACGAGCAGGTGAACGTTGAGCCACTAGAATCTGACCCCGAAGACACCGAAGACAGTTGAATATTTTTCATTTTGCTTTTGGTATTAGGCTTATGTAGATTTTACTATATGTATTAGGTTTTTATTTTTGATTGTTCATTTTTGTGAGAAGCTGATATAGGGTAGTTTTCAGTTGTAAAATGAATTCTATTCGTGCTCAATTTACGAATGAAAATTATTTTTGCTATTAAGAATGGAAATTATTTTTGCCTTTTGTGCTCGATGAATGTTCTTGTTAGCAGCCAAGTAAGATGTAAAATCATGAAATGAATGAAACAAGCTGCAGAATTAAAAATGATTGTAGAATGCTACAGTTTAGTCGAATATATTAGTGAATGTGCCTTTGCCACAGCAAGTTAATGAACCAGTCGGACTAATGAACCAAGACAGTCTAAAAACGGCAGTTCAGGAATTCGCTAGGGTACAATGGAAATTCGGCTGAGCTCTGATAGTTATGCCGAATAGATTGATGAATCTGCCCTTGCCCTAGCAAGTTGATGAACCAAGACAGACTAAACACGGCAGTTCAGGAATTTGTTGGGGCACAATGAAAATTCGGTTGAGCTTTGATAGTTATGCCGAATAGATTGATGAATGTGTCCTTGTCCCAGCAAGTTTCTGAACCAAGACAGACTGAACACAGCAGTTCAGGAATTTGCTGGGGCACAATGGAAATTCGGCTAAGCTTTGATAGTTGTGCCGAATAGATTGATGAATTTGCCCTTGCCCCATCAAGTTGATGAATCAAGAAAAACTGAACACGGCAGTTTAGGAATTTGTTGGGGCACAATGGTAACTCAGCTGAGATCTGATAGTTATGCCGAATAGATTGATGAATCTGCCCTTGCCCCAGCCAGCACTTGAATTGGGACGCCGAAAATAATTAATAGTGTGAGGCTTTTGAAGTTTAGCATTAATGATATCGCCTTGAGGGTGCTACACCCATAAGGAATAAATGGGACGACTGCTTCGTGCATGTAGGTTCTATTAACGTACTGAGACTCGACAACTTAGACCAATCTGTTGAGGAAGGTTGGACAAGTGTGAATGTCAAATAGATTATTCTTCAACAGCAGAGGGGGGGAGGACATTGGCTGAGCTGGAATGAGAGATGAATTGAAGTGGAGAACCTATACACATGGGCAGTAGGACTTCGAGGGAGCAGGAGAGATGCCAGTCCCCACGTCGTCGAAGTAGGTCACCCATGAGGGAAAAACAACAATGGGGCAAATGCCCTTAGCCCTGCTCCGGAAGAGAATCCGATGCAACGCCGCACCCGTTGAGTTTTGCAATTTTTATGGGGAATAAACCAATGACGGAAGCAGATTCAATCGTTAATGACCCAAATTGGCAGTTGAGTTTGCTCGACAGATTTTTTCACCTGAAGTCCAGCAGTCGATGGTCGGTCGACAAGACTTCGAAGTGTTTTGGGAAGGCGTTCATGGGGCGGTGAAGAGGCTATACACCGTCTATGAAATTGGCATGCGCCTTCACGCCACACGGCGGGTTATAGAGCAAAGAGACGAACGCATCCGAAGCTTAGAAGCTCGCGCGGAGAAGGCTGAGCGCGAACTAAGGAAGGTCAAGACTGCCGAGTCACAATCGGCCGGCCATCCTAACTCGGTCGTGGAGAAAAGGGTGACCCAGTGGCTAATAACTCATGCGATTGCCGATTAAGATACGGCTAGCATGTTTGCAATTGAGACTACTAAGACCAGAGCCTATGAAAAAGGCTTTCATGATGGCCGAAAGGTCAGGATAGACAAGACCCGGGAAAAACTTGCCGAGGAGGTCTGCCAATGCAAAAATCGTAGATTTAAGCACGGTTGGATCAAGGCACTTCAAGCGGCAGACGCTCTCCGGGCAGCAGGCGTTGATTCGGCGTCGCTGCTATATCAAGGTCATCATTTTCCCTTTTCCGCCTTCAAAGTCGAGAAGAGTGATGATGAGAGAGATGCCGAATAAAAGTAGACATTGTAATGCTTAAACGCAGATTGAGTTCAAATTATGTAATTATGGGTTAATTTAATAAAACACGTTGTTTTAAATGTTTGCATGTTTCAACTTATGTTTATACACTTTGTGCAAATCGATCAATTTAATGAAACATTTCATTTTGAATGTTTGCATGTTTCAACTTTCGCCGTGCATCGAGATAGCCACGTAAGGTGCTCCGAATCCGGAGTCTTATTCGACCCAGGCGTGACCTAATCGGATAGGGCTCTGAATTCGGAGGCTTTTTATCTTGGCCAATCATGAGATCCACGAAGGGCGCTCCGAATCTGAAGTCTTTATTCGGCCCAAATGTGACCTGCACGAATGGGGCTCCTAATTCGGAGGCTTCTTGACCAATCGTTAGATCCATGAAAGGCGCTCCGAATCCGGAGTCTTTTTTTGGCCCAAACGTGACCTGCACGGATGGGGCTCCAAATTCAGAGGCTTAACTTGGCCAATCGCAATATCCACGAAGGATGCTCTAAATCCGGAGGCTTATTCGGCCCAAAGGTGACCTGTACGGATGGGGCTCTGAATTCGGAGGCTTAACTTGGCCAATCGTGATATCCACAAAGGGTGCTCCGAATCCGGAGTCTTTTTTCAGTCCAAACGTGACCTACACTAGGGGTGAGCAGCGGATATACCGATCTGCCAAAACCGACCGAACAGAATCGATCCACCGCATTTTAGACAGATGTGTGATGACGAGCGGACGGTTGTGGATTGATTTTCTCCAATCCGTCAATTTGGCGAACGAATGACGGATTTGAGGTCCCTTTGGCCGCAACCGAACCGCCAAACCGCGAGCACCCTTAATAATTTATAAGACTTTGTGTTTTCAATTTATTTAAATATTTTGTTTGTATTTTCAATTGAAAAACAATTTAAATATTCAGTTGAAAAAAAGTTTTCAACTTGAATATATTTTTTAAATTGAAAAAAATAAACGTATTATTTATTTATATTTTTTGGTTTTTAAATCTAACTCTAAAAATAATAAATAGAAAATATGATACATGCTGGTTGGTTTTTGTTTTCAAAAACATATATAAATGTAACAATACAGAGACATACAATTTCTACTACTGCTATGTTCATGGTTTTGGTGGTTTGAATTGTTTTTATATTTTAAGAACCACATATTGTAATACTTTATATGGATAAGGCATGCTGTGATTGTAATATATGGATGAGGCATGTAGTGATTTTGATATTCTAAAGTTTCAAACTTTCTTTCTTTGGATAAGGCATGCAATAATTGTAATACTTTTTTAAGTCATTGACTGTAATAATTTTTATTTTTTTTTTGGAAGTGTACAAGTTGAACTATGTTGAAAATTTATAAAATTTCAAACTGCCAAACCGATTCGCATCCATCCGCCAAACTACCAATCCGCTCAATCCACATCTGCCGGATTGGCGGACGGATGCGGATTGATTTTCTCCAATCCGCCAATCTGGCGAACGGATGGCGAATTGGAGGTTCCATGGCCGTAACCGACCCGCGTCCACCCCTAACCTACACGAATGGGGCTCTAAATTCAAAGGCTTCTTTATCTTAGCCAATCACGATATCCACGAAGGGCGCTCCGAATCCGGAAGCTTATTCGGCCCAAACGTGACCTGCACGGATGGGGCTCCGAATTCGGAGGCTTAACTTAGCCAATCGCGATATCCACGAAGGGCGCTCCGAATCCGGAGGCTTATTCGGCCCAAACGTGACCTATACGGATGGGGCTCCGAATTCACACGCTTAACTTGGCCAATCGTGATATCCACGACGGGCGGTCCGAATCCGGAGTCTTTTTTCGACCCAAACGTGACCTGCACGGATGGGGCTCCGAATTTGGAGGCTTCTTTATCTTGGCCAATCGCGATATCCACGAAGGGCACTCCGAATCCGGAGGCTTATTTGGCCCAAACGTGACCTGCACGGATGGGGCTCCGAATTCAGAGGCTTAACTTGGCCAATCGTGATATTCACGAAGGGTGCTCTGAATACGGCGTCCTTTTTCGGCTCAAACGCGACCTGCACGGATGGGGCTCTGAATTCGGAGGCTTAACTTGGCCAATTGCGATATCCATAAAGGGCACTCCGAATCCGAAGGCTTATTCGGTCCAAACGTAACCTGCACGGATGGAGCTCCGAATTCGGTGGCTTAACTTGGCCAATCGTGATATCCACGAATGACGCTCCAAATTCGGAGTCTTTTTTCGGCCCAAACGTGACCTGCACGGATGGGGCTCCGAATTCGGAGGCTTCTTTATCTTGGCCAATCATGAGATCCACGAAGGGCGTTTCGAATCCGGAGTCTTTTTTCAGCCCAAACATGACCTGCACGGATGGGGCTCCGAATTCGAAGGCTTCTTTATCTTGGCCAATCGTGAGATCCACGAAGGGCGATCCGAATCCGGAGTCTTTTTTCAACCCAAACATGACCTGCGTAGATGGGGCTCCGAATTCGGAGGCTTAATTTGGGCAATCGCGATATCCACGAAGGGCACTCCGAATTCGGAGGCTTATTCGGCCCAAACGTGACCTGCACGGATGGGGCTCCGAATTTGGAGGCTTAACTTGGCCAATTGTGATATCCACGAAGGGTGCTCCGAATTCGAAGTCTTTATTCGACAAACTTTTGAACTGAGTTTCATAATGAGAAAATAGAAAACTTTGCATTACAAAAGTGAAATATGTACATGGTAAACCATTCAAAACAAGTATCATGCCCCACAGGTCAGGTTTAATGATAGAATTTATGCAAGTGCATTGAATTCCAAGGCTGTGGCAGACTCCTCCCAAACAAGTCTTTGAGTCGATATGCCCCTACTCCCGCGATTGAGTCAATCTGATAGGGGCCGTCCCAGTTAGGACCCAATTTTCCATCAGCCGACTTCCTCGCAGCTGGAAACACTTTTTTCAGGACCAACTCTCCTGGTATATAACGGCGTAGCTGAACACGTTGATTATACGACTTAGCAAGCTGCTACTGGTACCATGCCATGGATGTAAGGGCATGGTCTCTTCGTTCTTCAATCAGAGTCAAATCTAAGGCCAGCATCATGTCGTTTCGGCCCATATCAAAAACTTTTGATTTCAAGGTTGGGAGGCCGATCTCCAAAGGGATGATTGCTTGTGTTCCAAAGCACAAAGCGAATGGCGTCTCCCCAGTGGACCGCCTCGGAGTAGTGCGATGAGCCCATAACACACTCGGCAATTCTTTGACCCATCTGCTTTTAGCTTTCTCCAGCCTCTTCTTGATGCCGTCCAAAATAGATTTGTTGGAGGCTTCAGCTTGGCCGTTAGTACGCGGATAAGCCGGGGTGGAAAAATAGGGCCGAATACCATACTTGCTGTACAGTTCTCGATAGACATCGCAAAGTGCTCTTGGAATGCCGAATCGCGTTATGATATTTCTCCATACAAAACGCTTCACATCAGTATCTCAAATGTGCGTTAGTGCCTCTGCTTCCACCCATTTTGTGAAATAATCTATTGCGACAATCAAAAATCACTTGTTGCCCGAGGCGTGAGGCAATGGTCCGACGATGTCAAGTCCCCATTAGGCGAACGACCAAGGACTGGTTATAGAGCTTAACTCTTCAACATGCAGATAGGTTAAGGGAGAAAGCTTCTGGCACTGTTCACATTTCTTCACGCAACATTCGGCATCAACTCTCATTATCGGCTAATAATAACCTTGTGTCACAGCTCGATGGGCCAAAGAGCCCCCGCCAGAATGGGCACCACAGCTACCTTCATGTATTTCAGTCAGGAGTTCCTCAACTTTATTCGGATGAACGCATTCTAGGTACAGGCCAAAAAAGGATTTTTTGTAAAGCTTTCCTTGCGGATCCAAGTAGTATCGCAGGGCTTTGTTTCGCAGCTTGTGTGCTTCTTTCTCATCTGACGGGAGCTGTTCAGAAGATAGGAATGCAACAATGGATTCCATCTAACTCGGACCTGACTCTATGACATTGATCTAGACTTCCTCTGAAGGGCCAATGCTCGGCTTAGGGATGAAACCCACTTCAATTGTCCGTTTGATCTCTGAGTTAATGACGGAGGTTAGGCAGGCCAGCGCGTCTGCATGTGTGTTCTGATCACGGGTTATTTGGTTCAATTCATGATAGTCAAATTTTTCTAGTAAGGAATTTATCGTTTTCATATAAGCAGCCATACAGTCGTTTTTGGCCGCGTACTCCCTCTTTAGCTGATTGATCACCAGTTTTGAATCACAAAATATAAGCAAACGCCAAGCACCCAGGAGATGTGCATTCCGTAAGCCGGTTAACAGGGCTTCATATTCAGCCTCATTGTTCGATGCTTCGAAGCCGAGTTTGACAGCATGCTTGATTATTGCTCCGTTGGGCGCCATGATCACTACTCCGGCCCCGCTGCCGCGTTGGTTGGATGATCCATCATAGTACAGCTGCCAAATGTCCCTAACATAAATTCTCCAGTTCAACTTAGGTTGGATTTGATCAGTCTTGAAGTCGGCAAGACCCCTAGTGAATTCGGCCACAAAGTCGGCAAGCACTTGCCTCTTGATTGAGGTTCTAAGCAGAAACTGAACATCGTACTGGCCGAGTTCAAGAGCCCACTTTGAAATGCACCCTGATGCTTCTGCACTACGGATTACTGACCGGAGGGGGTAGTCCGTTAGTACCCCGATGGTATGCCCCTGAAAGTAATGCATCAGTTTTCTTCTGGCCATGACGAGGGCTAGGATGAGTTTTTCCAATAGAAAGTAGTGTGTTTCGGCGTCAACCATTGCCTTGCTCACATAATACACTGGCCGCTGCTCCCCCAGCTCTTCCTTTAACAGTATGGGGCTGACGGCCCGGTCAGAAACTGCCAGATATAAAATGAGCGGGTCACCTGCCGAAAGTGTTGTCAAGAGTGGAACTGATTGGAGGTAAGTCTTCAGACCGTTGAAAGCGACTTCACACTCACGGGTCCATTCAGAAGACTTACCTTGCTGTAGGGTATGAAAGAATTGTTGGCAGCGATCTGTGGAACGACTGATGAACCTGTTGAGTGCGGCAGCCATCCCCATCAACATTTGAACCTTCTTCACCGATTGAGGGGAGCCGAGTTCCAAAATTGCTGTGATTTGCCTCGGGTTGGCTTTGATTCCTTGGTGGTTGACAATGTAGCCAAGGAATTTGCCGGATCCGATCCCAAATGCGCACTTGGAAGCGTTCAGTTTCATTTTGTACTTGCGTAAAATGTCGAATGTCTTCTCCAGATCGGCTAGATGAGTTTGCTCTTCTTTGAACTTAACCACCATATCATCAATGTACACTTCCATAGTACGGCCGAGTTGTTCCTTGAACATGGCAGTGACTAGTCTTTGGTAAGTTGTCCCTGCATTCTTTAGCCCAAAAGACATAACCTTATAGCAATAGGTTCCTCTTGGGGTGAGGAATGCAGTTTTGTCTTGGTCCTCCAGATACATGGCGATTTGATGGTAGCCTCTGTAGGCATTGAGAAAGCTCATACGTTGATGATGTGTCGTGGCATCTACGAGTTGGTCGATTCTGGGGAGAGAAAAACAATCATTGGGGCAAGCTTTATTTAAATCCATGAAGTCCACACAGATACGCCAAGTCCCATTTTTCTTCTTTACCACCACAGTATTCGACAGCCATGTAGGATAGGTCACTTTCCTAATTGCCCTGGCATCAAGCAACCGGTTAACTTTTTCAACAACGGCAGCAATGTGCTCTGCGGCTGACCGTCGGCTTCTCTGAATAATCGGCTTACTTTTGGAGTCAACATTTAAACGGTGCTGAGAGACAGATGGATCTACCCTCGACATCTCATACGGCGACCAGGCGAATACATCGAGGTTGCTGAGTAAGAAGGTAATTAGCTGCTGCTTGTCAGTTTTATTCAAGGAGGGGCCGACCATGAAGAACCTGTCATGATCCCTGTCAATTTCAACTCAATCCAGGGCTTCACTTGGGAGCTGTCCAACATCGTCGAGGCTCTTGCGATCCGGCACCTCAATAGAATTTATTTCCAGCTCTCTTGATGTCTTCATGGCAAGAAGATAACATGCTTGTGCCGATTTTTGGGAACCACAGATTTGTTCAATACCGCGTTCGGTCGGGAAGCAGAGCAATTGATGATAGGTGCTTGGCACGACCTACATGGTATGCAGCCAAGTTCGTCCCATGATGAGATTATTCGGCGAAGGCAGCTTGACAACCAAGAATTCCACATCCACTATTCGGGAGCCCACTCGAACTAGTAGCGTGATTTTGCCCAACGGCTATTCTGGATTAGCATTGAAGCCGAATAATGGACAAGGAGCCGGAGACAGGTCCAACTCGGTGAATCCAAGTTTGATGAAGGTCTTGTAATACATAACCTCTGAAGTACTCCCCTGGTCTTTGAGAACGCGTTCAACGGTGAATCAGTTTACGCGTAGTTCGATGACTAATGGATCAATGTGGGGAAGTGTTACGCCGATCAGATCAGAATCATCGAAGGTAATATTCGAAGCTTCATGGGGCCGTTTTACTGGTGTGATTTGCTTTTGGGGGCCTGGATGGGACTGAATTGCATGCACGACGGAGGTTGTTGGCAGGTTGTATATCATATGGATGACTCCGAGCGGAGGTGAATCCTACCGTAGGGCAACTATTTTGGTTGAGTTATTCTTTCGAAAATGTTGCTGGAGCTGACCGTCTTGTACCAGCTCCTCAAGGTGATCTTTCAATGCATAGTAACTATCAAAATCATGACCGTGATCTTTGTGATATTCGTACCACCTATCCCGTCTCCTCGTCTATCCCGTCTCCTCGTGTCGGGAGGTTCCACCATTTTTTATGGCCATTTGAAGAACGGAAGGTGTTGAACCTTAGCCATAACCACACTGATCAGCTCCGATAACTCCGTGTATTTCTTGTCGGTGCACCTTGCGAGCCTGCTATCCACTTGAAGCTGCTCGTTAGCTCGGTGTAGACATTGGTCGTTTGACTGGCGTGAATCCCGCCTTCTATCTCGTTTAGCTCGACTCCGTGATTCAGGGCTCCATGGTGGTACAGCGTTTATCGGTTGCACAACTTCAGGCGGGGCCAACTTAGTGGCTTTATGCCCGTCTTTGACCCGGAGGGCATCGTCTACTACTTTGCAGTATTCCTCAGCTTTTATCATCAACGACCAGACCGTTTTTGGGGGCCGTCTGGTCAAAGAGCTACGGAGGGCACTGTCTGGATGTAACCCCATCTTGAAGGCGGTGATGGCCATGGAGTCATTGCAGGCATCATCTACTAGATTAAAACATTCACAATACCGCACCGAATACGCACGAAAGGTTTCCCCCAGTTGAATTTACATTGCCCACAGAGAATCGGCTTGCTTCGGCTGGATCTCATTAGTGATGAACCTTGCCCTGAAGGATTTTTGGAGTTGGTGGAAGCTCTTGATCGATGCCGGCTCCAATTTATAATACCACCTAATAGCTAGTGGTCCCAAATTGCTCTGAAATATTCGACACATGAAGGCCTCGTCATCTGCATGAAGCGTCATGGTTTGCTTGTAATGGTGAATGTGATCGGTGGGGTCTGACTTACCATCATACAAGGTGAATGACGGTGCTTTGAACTTTTTGGGTAGCACTGCCCTTGCAATTCGTCGTACAAAGGGGTCATGTTGATCCTCTTCATCTGAATCATTTCTTCTTCGCTTCTTCCGTGCACGCGGACTTTCCTCAGAAGAACTAAAGATGTCGACTCGTACCTTCTTTGTAAGTTCTGGGAATGATGAGTCAGAGCTACTGCCACTATCATGTCTCCGAATTCGAGATCGTCGACCATCCTTCCTCAGAGGTCGTCCCGGGTCTTGGTGCGCGGCATGTTGGGATTTTGCCACTTCTAAGGCCAAATCTTGTTGAAGGCGCTCGTTCTCAGCCATCATGTTTTCCAACCTCTGTTCGTTTTGCTTCGCTTGCTCCATAATCGCTTGCATTGCCTCATGTGCTGATGTCGAGGGTGAATCGAAGTTCAAGACCCTTTTTGCAGTAATAGTCTCTGGCCTAAGCATGTTGCTTAGAGTGGTTTCCTCTTGTGGCGTAGGGTCGCCAGCGACTACCGGAGGATCTTCCGTCACACCTACCATGGATGTGCTTGAGTATTTTCACAGACGGCGCCAATTGTGGGGAAGTGGTTCTGGAAATACTTTTTGGATCTAATAGGGCACTCGAGATCCTCAGCTGGTAACCTGAAAAGGAATGAACACTCCGGGCGGGGGTGCCGGAATTGGCACTCCGACAGATAAGTCATTATATACTCTCTCGATTGCTTGGATCTTAAGTTAAGCGTACTAGTTCTCACATACCTCTCTTTGGTTGTTGTTTTTCTATTTATATACGCCCCTGGTCCTCAGGATAGGGCCTACTATTAATTCATCATGTGACTGCTCACTCGGCCGTTCTTTCGTCATATTCCAACTTTCAGTCGGCTCCTCGTTCAACTATTCAGCATCTCGAACGCACTAAACGGAGACGAGTATAATATATACCGATTTGCCAAATATGTACTTGGCCTATTTGTGTTCCCTTTTATCCGACTCCCACAATTGACAATAAGGTCATCACCCCACCTGAAAATCCCAAAGCAGTCAATAACTCTCTCCCTGACCGCAATAGATTACCATTCCAAAACATAAAACCCACCCACAGCTTGTCAACAACCAACCATTACCCTAGCCAACACATCATACTCGCCAATGAGCCCAAACCCATTGTGTTCATTCCTGAATCTTCTGATTCTGATTTGAGCAAAAAGAACAAAATCTTTGAAGAGATGGAAAATTTACTTGATCTTGGTTAGTTCAAGCTTGATGAAGCAGTGATGCCAGCACTGGTGGTTAGAATGATGAATCTCAGTCTTAGCTAGGGTAATTATCGAAAGCACTTGGGAAGGACCTTCTGAACTGGGGGCATGGTGTAAAAAAACAATTGTTTCGGTCAAGAAGATGTGTGGGGACAATGTAATTGTCAAGTTCAATCTGTGAGAGTCGATTTGAAAGTCAGAAATCAATCCTTCTGGGTGTAGATGTTCGTATTGTTGAATTGAAGGCAGGTCTGGACCTTCTTGTGGGCTACTTGAAGTTGTTTTTGACATTCTGCAGATGGACTTGGAGAAGGAAACCCCATTTTGTCTAAAAAATGCTTATTTTGTTTTGAGTTGTGTCTTGCAAATAGTTGTGTTGTAAATGTTATTTTTTTTGTCTTTTCTTGCATTGAGTCTTTTCCTTTGAGTCACTCTCATGTACCCTCAGGTCTTCACCTTTATAAGAAAGTGGGAGTCAAGTTTATGATCATTTTATTGTGCCTATAGTGATGCATGTGTGACCTTTTACAGATAGAAAAAGGCTTTGAATTTATTTTTTGAATGAGATTTTGTTAATAAGCTCGAGTGTTAAGAAGGATCCCCCGAATGGTTTGAGTGAATTCTGACTTATCGGCGTAAAGTCATTCATGATTTCAAAATTTTAAGTTGTTTCTTTTGTAAAACTTGTGAAGATAGGTTCAGAATTATGCGTGGTATTCTAATTTGTCTTGGGGATTCTCTTCACTGTTAGGCGATCATTTTGGCAAGCACAAGGTAACTTTCACACCTGCAAGTACAAAATGGCTTTCAAACCTCACAAATCATAGAATTTCTCTCTTGGTGTTTTCATTATTTCAAAAAAAAAAAGAATAAAAGAAATCGAAAATAAAGGAAAAAAGAAGAAAAATAAGAAAGAAAAAAAAGAAAAAGAAGTCAACCCTCAAGCTAGGGGTATCCATTGGAATGAAATCCAGCAACTGTGAAGAAGGTCACTTTTGTCTGAATTCGGGGAAGCTAATGCGAGGAAGTACCACATTGCAAGAAAAACCAACTTTGAAAATGGAGCAAGAGAAAAGAAAAAGACGTGCATAAGAGAATAGAGAACCAAGCTCAAATCAAGGCGAAGCCAGTTCCAGTGTTAGGGCAAGGATGGCTATTGATCAAATTCACCACAAGTGTTGTAACGCTATCCTTGAGAGGCTTGCTAGGCTGAAAACCTGAAAGGGTGACCTAGGCAAAAGTTAGAGCATGAAAAATGAGAAATCAAATAAATATAGCTCTCAAGGTTGAAAACCCTGAAGCGGCGACTTGGCAAAAGTTAGAGCGCAAAAGGAGAGTGTCAACACCCGAGTGAACCTTAGCCATGAACTACGTTGAACTGATTCCCATTCTTGGGATACGTAGGCAAATTCATCTTGAAGTTTAGTCTCAGCCATATTCATCTCATTCATCTTAACTTGATCACCTTGCCCAATTCACGTTGTCAACTTCGCATCAATCCATGAGCTACACCGACTGTTGTGCATATCATATACTTGCGTTAGGTAAGAAGGAACTAGCTTCAATCAACAAGTAGAGCAATTTTCAATACTTGAACTTATCAATAGAATCTCTAACTTGAGAAAAAAAGGGAATCGAAACTGAGTTTTAAAGAGAGCATAGTAATACTAGGGGCACTATCAATGATCAGTTACCTTGAGTCTTTTTCTGTTTTGGGTCAGTTGTGAGTTCTATTGTGTCACTCTTGGTATTTGTCTTGGTTTGCACTCTTCATCAAGTCCCCATAGCATGTCGCTATTCATTGAGTCACCATAGCATGTATGTCGCTCAAAGGCGCTCTTCATAGAGTCACCCTAGCAAGTTTGTCGCTCAAAAGTTCAACAAAGTGGCATGGTCAAAATTCCATACACGAGTGTTCACTCCAAACTTGAAAACATGTCCATGTGTGGAATTCATAAACAAGCTGAGAGTGCCCATACAAGGGGCATCACGTTCATGATCATTGAAAAGTGCATATGAGGAATTTGTCACTGCTTCGGAGGGGACTCAAGTAAGTTCTCAACATGCTGGAACAAAAGAGAAGCATGAGTCTGATTAGTTAGCAACAATTCCAGGATCTGATGATCCCCGTTACATGTGCCTGCATAATGTTGAAAACAGTGGCCAGTGGCTAGACTAGGGGCAATTTTCAGTGCATCTGATTGGGTCATCAATTGAACAAGGGGCATGAACCCAACCTTTCTCTCCATCCGCTTAGAGCCACTTGTTAGGCACTTTTCCTTAGATCGGGGTGGGCTCACCTCCGTGATTATTCTGATATGATTCAGCTTTCGAAAGTTATCCCTGACCATTTCAAAACTCTCTTGAGATTACTATCTTCCCTCTGATTAATACATGTGCTTTGGATTATGCCTGCATGCTTCTATACTCTGGTAGGGTTGAACTGCATGATTGGTTGCTCTTGCTCTTGACTTTGTTCTGTACCTAACAGAGTTACCTTTCGCAGTGCTTTTTTCAGTTACATTTATTGCATCTTACATAGCATTGTTTTGTTCATTCATCTTGCATCGCACTATTTTGTGCACCCATATAGCACTGTTTTGTGCATTTTTCTTATGTTGCACCCCTTGTATAGCACTGTTTTGTGCACCTTGTATTGCACTGTTTTGTGCACTTTACATCGCACTATTTTGTGCATTTATGTTTGTATCGCACTGTTTTGTGCATTCACCTTGAGATCGCACTGTTTTGTGCCTTCATCCTACATCACACTGTCTTGTGCACCCTCACTCGTACTATCTTGTGCACTTACATCGCACTGTCTTGTGCACCCTGCATCGCACTGGTTTGTGCATTCAACTTGCATCGCATTGTATTGTGCACCCTCACTTGCATTGTCTTGTGCACCTGCATTGCGCTATCTTGTGCACCCTGTATCATACTGTCTTGTGCACCCATTTAGCACTGTTTTGTGCATTCACCCTGCATTGCATTGTTTCGTGCATGCATCTTGTATCACACTATTTTTTGCACCTTGCATCACACTGTCTTGTGCACTTATATAGCACTGTTTTGTGCATTCATTCACCCTCATTCGCACTGTTTTGTGCACCTTGAGATCGTACTGTTTTGTGCATTCACTTTGTATCGCACTATTTTGTGCACCCTGTATTGCATTATTTTGTGCATTCACCTTGTATCACACTGTTTTGTGCACCTTGCATCGCATTATTTTTGTGCCTTGTACTGCACTATTTTGTGCACCTTACTTGCACTGTCTTGTGCACTCACTTGGTCTAAGAGACCTTAAATCCTCTAAATGTGCAATTCCTTTGGTGTTTGTCGTGTCCGAATAGTTTCAAGCGGTCTGGTATAGCCGTCTGATTGTGTTTGTAGTGAGTTCCTAGGAGATCAACTGAGACGGTGAAAATTAGAGTTCGAATGGCTGAGGCCTAGAACGCAAATGTTCAAAATTTTTGAGACTAAAGTCTGGTTTAAATACCCAGGGGTGTATCCTCGGCTTGAAATCTGTATGACAGCCCCATAGGTTGAGGTGGCTTGTATGCGCCTCAATTCTGGATACTGAACCAACCTAGTCTGTCACCCTGTTAGAGAATAGGGAAAGTTGCAAACGTAGTCAACGAGAAAAATAGTACATGTGGTTTGAAAGCGCAAAATGAAGAAAGAAGTCTTGAAACCAAGAAGAAGCAGAAGATCCCTAGCAGCATGAGATGAGTCATCGCCAATTGCCCCTGCCAGGTATTTTCTAAGGCATCACTTCCTGGCTGCTACATCATATCCATTATTATCTAGTACTTCTATCACATTGCATATAGAATTTATTACATGCATTTACTGCACTATCCGTTTTATCGCCTGCATCCTTTCCATGTTAAGCTTAGTTCAGCATGTGCTCATACCTTTTCCTCGTTGAAACATGGTTCTGTCATGTGTAAGTACCCATGTTGTGATGAGGCCAGTATTGGGGGTGTCAACACCTTTTCTATGTTAGACGAGGTTTGTTTTGTGTCTAAGCCTTTTCTAGGTAAGATGTGGTTCGGCTTGCGCACCTTATGCACTGTATCCATTGCATCGTACTTTGTCTTGTTGCATTCAATATTTAGGATCATTATCTTTCCCCAATAGATTATTCCTCACTTATATCATACCGCCCAATTACCTGTACTCTTTCTCTTTCTGCAAAAAAACATAGTTTTGCATGTGCTCGCACCTCTTTTACATTGAAACATGGTTCTGTTATGTGTAAGCATCCATGCTGCGCTAAGGCCAGTATTGAGGATGTAGGCACTTATCCTGTATTAGGCGTCGTTTGGCTGTGCCCACTTCTTTTCTATATAAAATGTAGTTTGATTTTGCATCTCCATTCCTTTATGGTATTTGTGTGGTAAGCACTGCTTGTGGTTTGATTATATTATTACATTGCACTGCATATCATTTGTATTATTTCGTTATATTGTGTATCATTTGCATCTTGCTCCTGAACTACACTGGTTTGATTCCTTGCAAAGGGCTACGTAGGCAACCCTCGGGTTCAACCGACTATATCTGCATTTTGTTTGTTTACCCAAGTCTTACGGCCTTGTCAAAATAGGTTGTCTTCAAGCTTTGACATTCACTCACATCATTTCATGTCTTCGAGCTCTATCAAAGAGGGGCAACAATAGACACCCCATTTTTGACAGCCCTTAAGACTTGGGTGTCACTGATTGATCACTCAATGATGAATGTGTACGCTTGTCAAATACTTGACTTCCTCAGCAGGAAACTTCAATGTTGAACCTACAAACCTTGTGCCTTGTTTTGGACCAAAACAGTGTTTTTTTTATGCCTATGCATCCAGGGACCTGCAGACCCACTAGTGTGGCATGTCGCTCACTAATGTGGCCTGCCAGCCACTAGTGCAAAAAATCAAATATTTTCAACCAACTGTCCCCCCATGTGCATGCATTATTCTATATACACCCCACTTTTGACTACCCGCGAGACTTAGATGCTTGACTCAATGCACTCGATGATGAAAGTTGAATTGCGAATTCGCAGCAATTCGGAATCAATCAGGCTCCAGAAATAACCTCAAGCCTTCAACATTTACTTTGTTTGAACCTGTGAGCTTTATTTTTGGACCTTTTCCCTCCATGAGCTAAGTTTGAACCAAAAAAATAGGGGAGGCCATCAAGGCCCAGCCGTGCATTGGTGATGGCCGGCCGTGGGTATTGAATGGCCAGCCGGCCTTCGATGGTATTAAACACTGTTCTGGGTGGGAGGCAACCAGCTGTCCATTTTTGAAGAAATTTGCCACCTCCTGAGCTCGAATTCTATAAAAGGAAGGCTCTGGGATTATTTTTAGGGATGAAAAAATATCAAGAAAAGATATATACACATAGAGAGCCTTTTCCCCTCCTTCTTCCTTGGCAAGTAAGTTTTGAGCTAACCTAGCTTGTTCATCTCCACCATACACACCATACACAACCTGGTTTGATCATCCTAAGGCCTTGGTTGATCTTGAGAAAGCATAATTTAAACTAGAGAGTGCATAGGAATCAAGGTTGAAACTCCAAGAGCAAGTTCGTTTCTTGAAAGGTATAAGCTTGTATCCTTCTTTCTTGCTTTCATTTCTATCATCTACACCATCATTCTTGTTGTTTTGGTTATTTTTGGACTTGTTTGGAGTGTTGGAGTTGGGTTTGGAGCGTTACCAAAAGGGTAAAGAGTGCTCTCTCTACACCTTTATCCATAACTCAAACCTTCTCCTTTTCACTCTCACTTTTTGGGTTTTCAAACTAATTTTCTGAGGCTTGAGAAGGCTAAAAACCATGTTTTGAAGCTTCAAAAATGGAGGGGTTGGCCACCCCTCCTTACCTTTGTTCACTAGCTTTGATTCTCCTCTTCATTGTTAAGCTTTTCACGTGTTATTTGGTCACTGTTTTTACCCTTTTAGGGGCTGTTTTGGTGATTCCATGGCCCTTAACATTATTTCATGCTTTGGTTAGTTCAGGTGTTGTCTCATAAGTTGGCCTACATAGCCTATTGTAATGCTTTCTTTGCTTTATTTCCTTGTTAAGTGTCTCACTCTAACCAACCAATCAACCATCTATCATTTGTATTTGAGAATGATTTTAACCGATCGAGATTGCTCGAAATAGGTAAGAATGACCTACACTTAATGGCTTAATCTCTTAGGAGATCCATTGTCAACGGTGTAGCCTTTCTCTCATGTTTTAGAGAAACCTCTCGTTTGACATTATTTCTTGATTAGAGGACTTAACTTTACCATGGACAAATGGACTAATGAATAGATATGACTAAAGCAAATTGGCTTAAAATTTGGTTCAACACACTTAAAGAAAATGGCTTGAAAAGCTTGAACTTGGCCGGACGTTATGCCAAGCTTCTTGTGTCAAGTGTCATCACGCGTCAATCCATGGCGTTTTGACGTTCTTGAAGCGTCTCGACGTCCCTTTTTGAGTTTATTTCATGACAAAAAGGGAAGGGTGGTCATTTGCATTTCATTTATTGATTTTGTCCAAAATCATGTCCTAAAGCATCAAGCAATCAATTGCTTATTGATGTCTTTAGAAATGATTCCTTTTTTCTCTTGAGGCCTTTCCTATGACAGAGAAGGGAAGAAGGGCAAACAGAGCTTGAAAATGCTCTATCTGCCCTGTTTCACCTTAGAGCACATGAACAGAATTGTACCAAAAACTAATGCACGCCCGGCCCTCTGAAGGCTCGGCTGGGCTTCAGTGATGCACGGCCAGCCCTTGGTGTTTGGTCAGTAGGCAATTTTGCAGAAACAGAGGTAATGACTGAAGGTGGAACAGAGGCAATTTGGGCAGACAAAATGTCTTTCAAGTGATGTGCATGCAACCTCCATCCATCTTATGTAGTGCTTGTATCAAATGCATTCAATTGGCTTAATTAGCATAAATTAATTGTGTTATAATAATCCAATTAGTTGTAGCTAATTAGTTGTGTTGTAATATTTAATTAGCTTAGATAATTAATTATTTAATTACTTTGGTTAGCTTAGAATAGCTAGTTAATTCAAGAGGTGTAATTAATTAGTTAATGTAACTAGTTATTCAATTCCGGTTTGTAATAATTAATTAACTTAGAATAATTAGTTAATTCATTTCAAGTTTGTAATAATTTGCTTAAGTAGCATAGCTTAGGTAGTTTCATTCGGACCCTCCTTCGAGAGGGCATAATGTTGTAATAAGTGTGTGTGAGTGAGTGTGTGTATGTTTTCCAACCCCACGTCTTTCTCCCTTTTATTTAATCGCTTTTGATGGTTAGATTAGGGACATTTTCAATTAGCATACCTTATGCTTGCATGTTTGCATCTATTCATTTGTATTGCATGCACCGAGGCTCGACGTATCATTCTAACTGCATCGTCATTTCAATATCTTATTTGAATACGTGTTTAATCGCATGTTGTTCAAATCGCTTCATATGTCATATTAGTAGTCGAGCCTAGTAATTGTATATTGCATGTGTTGCATTAGGCATCTTGCATAGTTAGGATCATACATCTTTCTAACAAGTTTTTGTTTTGGCTTGGAGTACTCGGTGAGTCTTTATGCTTTAGCATACTTGCATGAGTGTGATTGCCATATTGCCATGTTTCGTATGATTGCCATGAGGCTATGTGCTTAAATGCTAAACTGCATGAATGTCTGTGGGTGAAGACTTGTTGTTTGAATTGGAACGATTTAACGAATGTTTGTTTTAAGCCCACTTTGTTGTGGCAAAATCCCGTTTTAAGCCCACTATGTTTGTGGCAAATCCGCATCTTTTAAGCTCACTTGAGGGTGGCAAATTCAAACCATTTTCGCAAACAAACATGAGTTGAATTGTTCCAAGTCTTGTGACTAGTCTATACTTGCTTGTGTGCGTCACATAGTAAAGCTAGTTTAATAAACAGAACAAGAGCACATAATGTTTATAAAAAATCATATCATGATTAGTAGAGGCCGATCTTTGATCAGGCGAGCGGGGGTGCTCATTTCAGGACCTTCCCCTCTTGTACCTAAGTTCCCGAGTCAAGGAAACTTTGGTAATGATGGACACATGGCCTTTGGCACGAGTCAGGTTTTCCTAAATTTCCTCAAAACAAAATATTTAGGTGGCGACTCTGTATTTGGCAAAACAGTCCAATTTTGGCATTATTTGATTGAAAATCAATTTTCCAAAAAGATTTGTCGGATTGGACTCTTTGGTGTATATCAGTTTCACATTGCACTTGTGAGACTAGATTCAGAACCGCGGGAGTCTGAACTGTGAGGCCTTCTTTTCAACCATTTCCAAAAGGCGGTGCGCGAAAATAGGTGAGTCCACACATTCCAACTATATGTATATAGATATTTTCGAGATAGACATATGGTTTTCTATATATAGATGACCTTCCCTCTTAGTTTGAATGTTGGAAAAATTTAAGAGTGAGAAATTATTTTTGGAAAAGCAAAATTTTGAAAAATTCTCTCTCTCTTTACAATTATCTCACTCCCTTGCAACTTACATAGCCTTTGCTCAAACACTCTAAACCAAACCTAAAGAGTTCCTTGATGAGGTGATTTGGGCTTGAATTTTATCTCTTGAGGCAATTGAGAGTGTGAAATTAGTGGTTTGTAACTCAGGGGATCATTCTTTTTCAAGAGGTATACATTCTAGTGCCTTTGTACCATCTTTACACTACTTGTTTTCCATCTTTTCTTGTTATTTTTGAGCTGTTTATTACATTTCTTTTTGGGCTGAAACTTGTGGTTTAAGGCCATTAAAGGTAGAGGGGATGATAACCCTTCTTTGAACCTTGCTTCTAAGGTCTTTGCCTTGTGTTTCCCATTCTCTCATTACCTTTTTTAAGGCTTTTTACCACTAATTTTCAAAGGCTAAAATCATGTTTTGAATTCCCAAAAGTGGAGGGGTTAGCCTCCCCTCCTTGTGCTTATGTGCTAGTTTAGATTCTTCAATATTTTAGCTAGTTGTTGTAGTTGTTTTTGTCTTAATCCCATTACTTTTTTGGACCGTTTTTGTGAGTTAGCTTCATTCATGCTTTGTATAGTATGCTTGTAGTGTAATGTTCCTCATAGGCTTGGTGGTTTAGGCCTTAGCCACTAGCCTATTTGAGTTGATAGCTTTTATTTCTTGCTTTCCATACTTGTGTTCACCTTTAAGCATCTCTGCAACCTCGGCCATTACTTCTGGGTTGCTGGCCACTTTTTCCAAGCGGACAATGTCCTTTTTCCAGTAGAGCAGAGCAGAGGTTGAGGTAGAAAGCATGTGCAATTTTCTAACTGTGCAACAGAGGCATTCTGGTAGCAAAACATGGGACTTTTTCGAGTGGAAATTCGCGTGCATGCATGGATCAACCCTCATTCCTCAGGGCTTATAATAGTTAATTAATTAGCTAATTAATTGTGCATTGTAATTAGCTAGTTAGTTTTTGTATTAAACTAAGTAGAATAGCTAGTTAATTTTGTGTTGTACTTATTTAATTAGTTAAAGTAGTTAGTTAATTCGTGGTGCTATAATAATTAGCTAGTATCGTTAATTTACTTCATTTGGTTTGTAATAGTTGGTTAATTCGTAGTAATTAGCTAGTTCATTCATTGGGACCCTCCTGTGTGAGGGCAAAATATGTAATAATGTGTATGTCTTCCAACTCCAAGTCTTTCTCCCTTTTATTTATCCGCTTATGATGGATAGTGTAGCACATCATGTTTCTTTTAGCATTTCCCATGTTTTCATCCATTTGTCTTGCATGAATCGAGGCTCGGTTCATCATTCTAACAAAGCATTGTTATTTATTACTTCTTTGAAAACGTACTTAAACTGCATGCTATCAAATTGATTCACATGCCATACTAGTAACCGAGCCTATTAATTGCATACTGTATGTGTTGCATCAGGCATATTGCATTAGTTAGGATCATGCATTTTTCTAACTATTTTCTCTCTTTTGGCTCGCCTCGGGAATTGGGATAAGCTTTTATTGCTTTAGTATATCGCATGTATGTGATTGTTGCCATGTCTAGCGTGATACCATGAGGCTAAGTGTTTAAATGTTATATCTGTTTGAATGCCTATGAATGAAGGCTAATTGCTTGAATTGGAATAATTTAAGTAAATGTGCATATGAGATCACTTTTTCAAGTGGTATATATTCAAAACAATTTTCAAAAAACAAACTTGAAATCAAATGTTCTAATTTTTGCAAATTAGTCTATACTTGTGTGCGTCACATAGTAAGTTAGTCTAATAAATCGGAACAAGAGCATAAAATGTAAATAAGAATCACATCATGATTAGTATAGGCCGATCTTTGATAGGGCGAGTAGGGTGCTCAATTCATGACCTTACCCTCTCGTACCTAAGTTCCCGAGCCGAGACAATCTTGGTGATGACGCACACGTGGCCTTTGGCATAAGTCATGAGTTTCCTAAATTTCTCAAAATATTTAGGTAGCGACTCTGTATCTGGCAAAACAATTCATTTTTGGCATTTTGATTCAAAATTGATTTTACAAAAGAATTGCCGGATTTGGACTCTTTTGTGTTTATCTATTTCGCATTGCACTTGTGAGATCAGATTCAAAATCACGGGAGTCCGAACTGTAGGGCTAGTCGTATCCGAAAGGAGCACGAAAAGTCAAGCTACACAGGGCAATAGATACAAAATATTGAGAATCTCTAGGTACATGTCTACTAGTATGCTATATAAGTACTACCAAAGCCATTTTACCAGTACTAACCAGAAGAATGAGCACCTAACTGCACATATTTCTGGACTTTCTCCAAGAACACAGAAGCCAACATAATAACCATAACCAAACCCCCTAACCAGATTCACCAAGGTATACACCAATTTTTCTCAAAACAATACATTTTCAATTTTTAAATGTAAAACAATACTCAATGCAAGATGTTTGAGTAATTAGTTTCAATTCATCTAATTCTTAAGCAATTTTTACAATAATCAAAGCTATCTTCCACCAATAGCCCAAAACCGATATTTTTACTCAATAGATAATTTTCCAACAACAGATAATATATATTTTCAAAATGAAAGTGATAATATATATCCAACTCCACTGTCATCATCAACAGATACATTCATCTTATCTTTTCAAAACCCATCATTCTTTCCCTTTTATTTTATAATTAAAAATATCAATGATTTTCAAACAAAACCTCTTTTACTTTCAAAATTGCATTTAAGTAAGGAAATTCCAATATTTCAACACAACCCAACATTTTATACACTCCCATAACCTTTCTCAAGAGTTTATTTGAAAAACTCCTCTTTTACATTTCAAGATCAAACCCTAGGTTTAACCCAAAATCTCAAAATCATTAAACTTTTTCAATGAGAAAATAATTAAGATAAGAATCATACCAAAGGTTGAAGAAATCCCTACATCAAGAGTAGAAGATGAGGAGAGCAAGGGTAGAAGTTTGACTAGGCCGAAAACGAGATCCTCTCCGATTAAAACAAAACTTTCAACAAGCTTTACCTTTTTCTCCAAGGAACTAGAGTGGAGAAATCAATGGATTATAAGTATTTGGGGGTTTTAAGTCAAGAACTGGAGAGAGAGAGAGAGAAAGAGAGAGAGAGAGAGAGAGAGTGAAGAAATTAGGGTTTGAAGTGTTTTAGAGAGAGATAGAGAAAGTGAAAAAGTAACAAAAATTTCCTTTTCCCAATCTAATATACGCATGAACCGCTTAAGCGACCAAACCACCGCTCGAGTGTTAGACACAATAAGTGACACCGCTCGAGTACACAATGACCCCATTCTAGAAGTTCAAACCTGCAAAAGACCGCTCGAGCGAAGATCACCCATTCCTAGAAGTTTTACAATTTTACAAAAATATTGAGAGATCTTAAAGATTGCTCGAGCGAAGAAAAGATTGCTTGAGCAAACCCAAATTGAAACAGACAACAACGCTATTGAAAAACTAACTCCCAACCCATTTCAAACACAACCAATAACTCCCAAACAACCAGACTCATTTAACAATAAGAGTAAAAGGTTATAAACAACAATTAAAGATATGGAATTTCGGATCTAAGAACATGAAAATGGTCGGGTCTAAACCGAAACCATTATATTTTGTAGTAATGATGAAATGATTAGAACTACGAAAAAGTTATTAAACTCTAAGTTTGACATAAAGGATATGGGCATTTCATATGTTATTCTGGGTATTAAGATTACCAGAAAATCTAGTGGTATTGTACTTTCTCAATCTCATTATGTCGATAAGACACTTAAGAAGTTTAGTGGTTCAGATATGAATGTGTCAATGACACCTGTAGACTTGAGTCTACATTTGACCAAGAATTTTGGTGACAGTGTCTCACAACTAAAATATTCTCAGGTCACTGGTAGTTTGATGAATCTAATAAGTTGTATGAGGCTAGCAGCCTTAGTAAATACATGACTAATCCTAATGTTACTCATTGGAAGGACATTGTGCAGGTGTTAAGGTATTTACATTACACCCAAGATTATAGGTTACATTACACCAAATATCTAGCAGTACTGGAAGGTTATAGTGACGCAAATTGGATGTCGGATATAAAGGACTCGAAATCCACTAGTGAATATGTGTTCACCTTTGGAGGGGCAGCTGTGTCTTGGAAATCTTCCAAGAAAACGTGTATATCAAGATCAATAATGGAATCAGAGTTTATTGTGTTAGACAAAGCAACAAAAGAAGCTGAATGGCTTCGCTATTTCATCGAATATATTCCATGTTGGTCAAAACTTGTGCCACTTATTTGTATACATTGTGATAACCAATTAGCTATTTGATGGACACAAAGTAATATGTATAATGGAAAGTCTAGACACATTCATCGTAGACATAATTATATATGATAGCTACTCTCGAATGGGGTTGCCTCTATAGACTATGTGAAGTCTAAGAACAATATTACGGATTCGTTAACCAAAGAGCTACGTCGAGTGTTGGTAGAGCAATCGTCGAAAGGAATAGGATTGAGGCCTTTAGTGGTAGGTGTTACCATAATGAAGACCTAACTTAGTTGACTGGAGATCTCCAGATCTAGGTTCAATGGGGCAAACCTAATTGCGTGTAACAATTGTATATCACTAAGAAGGTGCGACCTTCTGTCATTCCTTTAAACAGTGATGCCTGTGAGTTTTGAAATTAAGCTAAGCTTTTAATGACTTTTGTGTGCAGAGAAATCAAACAAGATATAACAGGATACTTAAGAAGAGTCACCTATGTGAGTGTGAATTGTGGCCACTTCTTTAAGAATTGATAAGGCCTAATTCTTTAAAAACCATTCACTGAATCAGGCAAATGTTTAAGGCCAAACAGAATATAACAGTAATAACAGAATAATGGTTGGCATAATACATGTATGAAGTCTGTTGTCTTAGTTTACACAAACGGTAGGACAATTCAAGATTTCGTGTTCACTAATTAGCTAATAAATCCAATAGACTTTCACTAAGAGAGGTTCAAAGCTAAAAGCTACATTTTCTGATGCAGGGGTTATTCTGTGTACTCTTTTTCTCTCTGAGTCTTTGTTATTGTGCATTGTCAGTTTTTCTTTATTCCATAAATTTTTATTCATATAGGAGATTGTTGAAAAATAATGGTTTTTCACTGACTTTAATGCAAAGTTAAAGTGGGTCCTAACTGCTGGTTAAGGTAGGTCTAAGTGGATCTAAATTCTTTTCAATAAGGTCTTTACATCACAGAAAGAATGACAAAAAATCATTGAGAATTGAATGAGACTTTGTCATAAAGTTGGCCTCATAAATGAGGTATTGGGGTTGTAACCACCTATCCCACATTAATTATAAAGGAAAGTATTGATGGGTATTTAAATCCCTAATTTTTCCTAAGGGTGTGAGTCTTTTGGGACATCCAAATTTTCTAAAGAAAGGGAATTATGGATCCTTCAAGGATGTGCGTGGGCTAAGACTATGGTCCAAATTGGTTATGCGGAGTGCCACAAGCGCATGCATGTGCCGCCTGTCCAGACCAAATTGGGTTCAGGTCCGTGGTTTGTGGTCCTTGGATCTTGGGGTTGGACTTGAGGCTTGAGGCTTGCTGGGTTGGTAGCTCACCCATCTTATTCTTTTTCTAACTAGGTCAGATGGTGGTGGCTGCTGTAGATAAACACACATGTGTTTATAGAGTTTGTAACCTTTATACTTGTGGTGGTTTTATTCCATCAGTTTTATAGAGTTGAATTCTGCATTGGTTGTTAGCCTTCATGGCTGAGAACACCTCCTCTCTCCCCCTGGTGTATAAATAGAGACCGCTTTGCTTTTGGTTTTTTTCCCAAAAAATTCTTGTCTTCTTGTTACTCTATAATTTTGCCTCCTATATTGTTCTTCTTTTGTGAGAAAGTGCTCCTGTAATTCTATTCACCGAAGCTACTTAGAAGGTGTCCTCTTGTAGCTGGTTTTAATTGTCGTATCCTGGAAAATAAACGTCGATGTTCATCTAGCACCCATTGGTGAGGCGGCGAATTTGTTTTAAGAAAAATGTGTAATTACAAGCTTCAGGTTGCTTTCTTATTTTTTATTTTATTTCTAGAACTTGTTTTTGTTTTAATTATTTGTTCTTCAAGTTGTAATTTCTATTTAGTCCTATTATTTCTGTTTTGTAATTCAATTTATAAATTTGAATTTGTTTAATTTTTATCTAAATACTCATTTTAAACAATATCATATTCATAAATGCATATGGGAGTCAGTCATTTGTGTCTTAAAGTGATAAAATAAAGTAAGAAATCTTACTATATATAACATTTTTCATAAAAGAAATTAAAGCATACTGTAAGCAAAAATAATACCTTCTAATAATTATTCCTTTTTTTTTTTTGGCCAAGTCCTTCATCATTTTTTTTTTGGTGGGAAATCATTTATTTTCCCTAACAATTGGTATTAGAGCTTACGATTTATTTGGGTTTATTTATTTGTGTAAATCAATGGAGGAGAATGTGGGTCGTATGTCTAGCTTCAATGGAAGTAATTGGGTAACATGAAAAACTAAAATGAAAGACCTATTACTTTGTAAATATTTGTATAGACCCATTGAGGGTGATAGTGACAAACCTAAGAGTATGAAAGATGATGAATGGAAGAGGCTTAATCGAAAAGTCGTTGGTGTTATTCGTCAACGGATTGATAACAGTGTGTTTCATCATGTTGCTACTGAAACTTCAGCACATGATTTATGAAAAAAATTAAAAGACCTTTATGACAGGAAATCAGCCACAAATAAAGCTTTTCTATTTCATAAGTTGATAAATTTAAAATATAAAGATGGCAGTCCTATTCCGGAACATTTGAATGAAATAAAGAGTATTATTAACCGACTTGTTTCTATGAAAATTGTTTTTGATGATGAGTTGCAGGTTTTGATGCTACTTAGTTTTTTACCTGAAAGTTGGGAGACTTTAGTTATGACGGTTAGTAATTCGACGCCCGATGGAGTTATCACAATGAGCCAAGTCACTAGTAGCTTGTTAAATGAAGAAACTAGAAGAAAATTAGCGGGTTCCTCTCATTCGGAAGCATTTGTTATGAGAGGCCGAAACAAAACAAGGGGGAGGAGCAAAACTCCTCATGGTCGTGATCAAAGCCATGACAAATCAAGAGATGGTTCTTTTTCAAAGAAAGACATTGAGTGTTATTATTGCCATGAGAAAGGGCACATGAAGCAAGAATATCGAAAGCTCAAGAACAAGAAAAAAAGGCGTGACAAAAGTGTGGATAAAAAGAAAGAAGACACAACGGCGGTTACTACCGATGATCTTATAGTTGTTTGTGAAGATGATTGTATCAATTTTGTGTGGCCAAGAGAGCAATTGGGTGATTGATTTCGGTGCTTCTTTTCATGTGACTTCTCAAGTTGATTTATTCACTACCTATACCAAAGGAGATTATGGTTGTGTTCGAATGGGTAATGAAGCTTTGTCCAAAATTATTGGCATAGGTTATATTTGCTTGGAAACAAATTTGGGCTGTGAGTTATTTCTTAAAGATGTGAGGCATGTTCCTGACATTCACCTCAATTTTATCTCTACTGGGAAGCTAGATGATGAAGGCTACAACAACAAATTTCGTGATGGAATATGGAAGCTTACAAAGGGTTCTTTGGTGGTGGCTAAGTGCAAGAAGACTCATGCACTTTATTTGATGCAAGCAAAAATTTGTAAAGGTGTTGTCAATATACTTGAAAATGATACTTCTACTGAATTATGGCACAAGCGGCTTGGGCACATGAATGAAAAAAGGGCTACAAGTTTTGTTCAAGAAAGAGCTTCTACCCGGTTTAAAAGGTACACATCTTAAAACTTGTGTTCACTGTTTGGCGGGTAAACAACATAGAGTTTCTTTTCATAAAAATGTTGCTTCTAGAAAAGAAAATGTTTTGGAGTTGATTCATTTGGATGTTTGTGGTCTTTTAAAAGTTAGAACACATGGTGGTGCACTTTATTTTGTTACTTTCATTAATGATTATTCAAGGAAAGTTTGGGCTTTTATACTAAAAACTAAAGATCAAGTTCTAAATGTATTTAAACATTTTTAGGCCATGGTTGAAAGAGAAACAGGGCATAAATTAAAGTGCATCCGAACAGACAATGGTGGTGAATACATTGGGCCATTTGATGAGTATTGTCACAGCCAAGGTACTCGGCACCAAAAGACAGTTAAGAAGACTCCTCAACAAAATGGTGTTGCCAAGAGGATGAATCGTACCATTGTGGAAAGAACAAGGTGTCTACTTTCACATGCTAAATTGCCAAGATGTTTTTGGGGTGAGGCAATGGAGACAGCTGTTGATGTGATCAATTTGTCTCCTTCTTATCCTTTAAATGGTGATGTTCCTGAAAGAGTTTAGACCGGCAAATATGTGTCTTATGAGCACTTGAGAGTGTTTGGTTGCCTAGCTTTTGTTCACATTCCAAAAGATGAAAGGTCCAAGCTTGATAGTAAGTCAAGACAATGTATTTTTCTTACCTATGGGCGTGATGAATTTGGTTATAGATTGTGGGATCCGGTCGACAAGAAAGTCATTCGAAGCCGTGATGTTGTGTTTATTGAAGACCAAACAATTGAAGAGTTTGGCAAAGGTGATCAACCGGAGCAAAAAACTAGTGATCTCATTGATATGGATCTATCTCCTTTATCTTCAGTTAATGATGAAAATGAGGGAGATGTGCAGCCATCTCTTGAAGATGTAGATGATGATGCTACTCCAAATGAAGTTGAGCTTGAAATTGAGGAAGAGCATCCAACTCAAGAATCGCCATCACAGCTTGAGTTGAGAAAATCTACAAGGGACTGGCAACTTTCGAGAAAGTATCCTCCCAATGAATTTATGTTGATTTCTAATCAAGGGGAGCCCGAAAGCTACCAAGAAGCAATTAAGCATGCAAAAAAAGATACTTAGAAAAAGGCCATGGAAGAGGAGATGAATTCCTTACTTGAAAATCACACTTATGATTTAGTGAAGTTGCCTAAGGGAAGAAAAATTCTAAAAATAAATGGGTCTTCAAATTGAAAAATGGTTGCAAGAATCTAAGGTACAAAGCATGTCTTGTGCTGAAAGGCTTTGGGAAAAAGAAAGGTATTGATTTTGATGAGATTTTCTCGCCAGTTGTGAATATGTCTTCTATTCGGGTTGTACTTGGCATGTTGTACTTGGCATGGCCGCAAATATGAACCTTGAGGTTGAGCAACTTGATGTGAAGACCGCATTTCTTCATAGTGACCTTGAAGAAGAAATTTACATGGAGCAACCGGAAGGTTTTGTAGAGAAAGGGAAAGAGAAATATGTTTGCAAATTGAAGAAAAGTTTGTATGGCCTCAAGCAAAGCCCGCGACAATCGTACAAAAAATTAGACTCTTTCATGATGAATAATGGTTTTTTCTAAAACCACTTTAGACTATTGTTTGTTTGTGAAAATTTTTTCAGATGGTAAACTTATTATTCTTTGGCTTTATGTTGATGACATGTTAATTATAGGTTAAGATTACACTATGATTAACAGGTTGAAATTGAAGTTGAGCAAGTCTTTTGCTATAAAAGATTTGGGGCCGGCAAAACAAATACTGGTGTGAAAATTGTTCGTAATCGTAAAAAGGGGTTGATTTGGTTATCTTAAGAAAGCTACATTGAAAAAGTTCTTGAGAGGTTCAACATGGATAAAGCAAAGTCGGTTGGTTGTCCACTTGCAGGTCACTTCAAGTTTAGTTCGAATCAATGTCCTACAAGTGAGAAAGATAAGGAAGAGATGCAGAAAATTCCTTATGCTTCAGCGGTTGGTTTTTTGATGTACACCATGTTTTGTACAAGGTTGGATATTGCTCACGCCATTAGTGTGGTGAGTCGTTTTCTTTCTAATCAAAGTAAAGAACATTGGGTAGCGGTTAAGTGGATTCTCAGATATCTTCGAAGGACTTCGAATGTGTGTTTGTGTTTTGGGGATAATACACCAATGCTTGATTGGTTCACGGATTCTGACATGGCCGGTGATGTTCATTCTAAGAAATCTACTTTAGGGTATTTGATAACATTTATAGGGGGAGCTATGGCATGATAATTTAAATTACAAAAATGTGTTACTCTCTTAACTTCCGAAGATAAATTTATTGCCATTACAAAAGCTTGCAAGGAAGAGTTATGGTTGAATAAATTTTTGCAAGAGTTGGGTTTGAAGCAAGAAAGGTATGTGCTTTATTGTGATAGTCAAAGTGCTATTCATTTGAATAAAAATTTTACTTTTCATTCGAGATCGAAATACATTAATGTGAAATACCATTGGATTCGTGATGTGTTAGATTCAAAATTGTTGCAACTCGAAAAGGTTCACACAGATGGTAATATTTCGGATATGTTGACTAAGACTTTGTCCAAGGACAAACATTTGAAGTATCGAACTTTGGCGGATATGGTTGATGTCTCCACCTAAGTCGGTGGAGGGAGAATTGTTGGGAATACTTCCTTGTGGAAGTATGAGACCTAATAGATTTATTAAAATATTTAGTTTGATTTGGTGTTTGTTATAATATATTTTTAATATATTATATCTAACTTCTGGAGACCCAATGGGTGTTTAATATTCAGTTTGGTAGCAGCTAGGGTTTTGGTACAAAGCTCAAGATTCAACGATATATATAAATATTGTCTTTGTTTTTCCCAAAGGATATAGCGACTGCTAGAGATTGATATATACATCTTTCAGTGGGTTTGGTTTTGGGTGGTAACATAGAACTTTGTAAAAGTTCAATTGGTGGTTCCATTGATATAGTGGCTGTGTGTATTTTGCTTTGCTTTGCTTCACTTTGTTTGGATGTTTTGACAACTTTAGCTCCGCAATGAAGGTGTTGGCTTTGGTTCGTTATTTTGGGTCGTCTACAATCTTGTTTCGAAGATTTTATTCGTCTATTTAGTGAGGTCTTTCCTTTTTTTTTATTTGTGATTATTTGGAATTCACATAAGAGTGGTTTTGTGAGACCATTCGTGTCTCGTTTGTAATCGTTTGGAAACTCTTTAATTGATAGTAAAATCGAATTTCGATCCCGTGGATGTACCTCACATTGAGGGAACTACGTAAAAATTCTTGTATCGTTATTGATTTAATTTTTGTGCATTAATTTTTATTCCCATTGATTGATTTATTTGTGAGAAATCATCTATTTTCCCTAACACTCTCCACCCTCGCTATTTCCTTCTTTCCACCCCCAATCACTCTCCTTATTATCCCTCGACAACTCTTATCTTTATCTTTCATTCCTATGCGAACCCTTTGGAGAGAGAGAGAGAAAGAGTTTGCAAGTACATAAAAAGAAGAAGAAAAAATAGACAAAGGAAGAGAGGAGACGAGGCAACAAAAGAGTGAGAGAATGGGCTAGAGAAGGTGAGAACAAGTTCTGAAGGGGCTAGGAGGGTGTCAAAAGAGAAGTGGCTACTAAGAAGAGTAAGAAAGGGTCGGAAATGGGAGATGAAAGGTAGGAATGAGACTAAGCGATGACAAACAAACAACATAAGGGTTGCTTGAAGTGAAAATGGAGGTAGTGGCTAGAATTAGAGTTTCAAATGTTTGAGAAGACGATAAAATTAGTATTAAGGCGGGTGTTTATAGAAAAATAAATAAATTTTAAATTTTTTAGGTAAAATAATTTTTGTTTAAGACAAGAGAAAATTATATGAAAATGACGGATGTTTTTCTTTTAGATTAATTATATCAAGATCTCTTCAATTATTAGAAAATATCAATTTATCCACCTATTTATGGATTTGTACTTTTCAATCTCTTCATATTCACTAAGAATAAGGCCAAGTTTGGCTAAACAAAATAAGTGCACTTATTTCATCTTTTTATCTTTTTTGGGTCACATCAATCAACATCTCCTCTCTACTTTTTCTACACATAATTAGGGCTGTTCGCGGGTCGGTTTTGGCCGGGTGCGGGTCAAAACCGACCCGACCCGCACTTATGCGGTTGGGGAAAAATGGACCCGCAACCGCCCGCGATGCGGTTCGCGGTTTGTGCGGGCGGGTGCGGTTCGGTTTGCGGTTTAGTTTTTTTTTTTTTTTTTTTTTTTTTTTTTTTTTTTTTTAAACTTAAGCAAATTTGACATTTTTTTATTACTTTCTAAACACTTTTTTTTTTAGAAGAGTTATAAATTAAATTACAAGATATACAATTCATGATCATAATAAATAGTCCACATGTTAGATTAGATGATATGGGACCATGCTTGAGGATAGTAATTAATCTTCCTCCTTAGCTTGCAAAAACAAACCCTTAAAAGTCAAACTAGTAACACTAATTTAAATATGCAAAAATAAACCCTTAAAAGTCAAACTAGTAACACTAATTTTAATAGTGGATTAATCTTCACTGTTTAGCTTTTAATATGCAATAATGTGATAATAGAATGACAATTCAAAATATCATATTTAACTGTGTCTACTAGACTAATGGAATATAATGATTTTTTTTTTATATGTATAAATAAAAGTAAAACTCGTAACACTAATTTAAATATCATTAGATCATGATAATGTATATAAGTGCCCATATAATAAATTTTACTTTCATCCAAAATGTAAAAATAAAAATAATAACTAGTTATCTCCATCCATCCAAAATGCAAAAAATAATAATAATAACTTGTTATTTTTTCTTTTAAAAAAAAAAAAAAAAAAAAAAAACTGCGGGTTGCGGGCGGGTCGGGTTCGACCCGAACCCGATCTTTTGCCAATTTCTTGACCCGCACCCGCCCGCCTACCTACATCGAAACCGCCCAAAACACTGCGGGTAGGGTAGGGTCGGGCGGTTTGTGCGGGCGGGTGGGTTTGTTGCCCAGCCCTACACATAATACAATAAAAGTTAAAAATTACACTTATTTAGTCTTTCCAAACTTAGCCTAAGTTTGGGATCATAGACTTATCTACCCAGATGTTTTTGGGTGCGTGGTTGTGTGGTGGAGATTATTTATATGGTATGAGATTTATATACAGAATAGATTTGAACCACAAGATGATAATTTTAAATAATTTTTGAGTAATTAAATTTAGATTTATCATATTGTGGATTCACTAATAATTAATGAATCTTGGTGTAATTGGTTTATTTTATTTTACCAAACTAATTTTTATTTTATAAACAACCTTTGAAACTCAATCAAATAAGGTGAACAATTTTGACGCTACAATTGAAATAAGTCATTTATATCCGAAAGTGTTGAACAATCTCACCGTAGAGAACACGCTAGATTCATAAGGTGAAACTAGCACTTAAATTAATTATGTAAAATTTCATAGAATAATATGAAACTTTCTTTTGTAAAATTTCATATGAAGGATTTATCATGTTAGGACCTTGGCTGATCAACCTCTTGAGGTACATATGGCAATTATGGCCTTGTTTGGTTTGTATTTGAGAAACATGTTTTGAGATAAAAAGTACGAAAATTTGTTTGGTTTTGTTTTTTTTCAAAAGATATTTTGAAAAATTATTTTGAGAGAGAGTTTTGAAAAAAGTGATTGATTTGATGTGCATGAGAGAGAGATTTGTTTGGAAAATTAGTAAACCAAACAAGTTTTGAAAAAAAATTTTAGAAAAATTTGTTTGGTTTGATTAACTTTGAAAACTTATTTGTAAAGAATTTTTTCCAAAATTTTTTCCCAAACCGAATTTTTTTGGTCATTTGGAACATCTCAAATCCTTAACTTCCTTCTTTTATTAAATTTAAATTTGATAAAAAAAAAAGTGTTAAAAAATTATTTCTAATCAATTCATTAAATGTTTATCAAATCAAGTGAGAAACATTTTTTCCCATCAAATTAAGAATTCATCAAACCCTTCACCCAATTTGAGTTTGATGAAAATTTAAAAAGATAAACATTGAAAATGATTTTTTTTTTTATGATCAAATTTGATTTTTTTTAAAAAAAAAGGAGGAGGAAATTTTGGATAAGAGAATAATTTTTTTTTTTAAATGATGAAAATTTGATAAAAGAGTTGAAGTAGGTCATATAAAATTAAGATTTTTGCTCAAATTAAATAAAAAAAAAAGTGATAAGTGATTGCAAATTCTCTTAGAACTCAAGATTTCAATAACAAATATACCTAAATTGAAAATCATATAATGTGATTCAATCCCGTGAATATTGACTAATTCTAAAACGTTAGAAAATTCTAAAACGGTAGAATGGGGGAAAATTTGAAAAATTATAGTCATTTTTAGGCTATGTTTGTTTAAAGCGTGTTTGGTATGATGGAATGAGCTGCAATGAAATGTCCATTCCAGTTTTACATTTTTTTCTTCTTATTTGGTACACCTTATTTATGTGGGAATAATTATTTTATTGGAATGACTATTCCAACAAAATGTGAGAATGCCTAATCCTTCTTCTAACTTAAGAAATGACCATTATATTTCATCATGGAATTGCTATAAAATTTTATTATTATTTTTTTTGTTGGCATTTAAAAAAAATATTATTATTTAGGGTAAATTATACAAATGGTCCATATAGTTTATACGATATGTTAATTTGATCTTTGTTGTTTTAATTTGTTCGATTTTGTCCCTTAATTTAACAGATTATGTCATATTGGTTCAACAAATAATGGCCGTTAGGTGGTGGACGGAAACTCAAACGATGTGTCAATTTAATCCTTTGTAGTTACATGATGTGTCAATTTAGTTCATGTCAAAATTGAGTAAATTAAAACATGAGAGAGTAAATAAGAAGTTTAGGGTTTAAATTGACGAAATTGAAACATTGAGAATTAATTTGAAAAACACGCGAAACCTTAAGACTTTTTTTTTTTTTGGTAATTTGCCCAAATTTTTATTTAATAAAATTAATTAAAAAATAAAATTTTTAATTGCCTTCCTATACAATAATAAAATTACTTAAATTATTTAAGCAAATATATTTTTTCTAACATTATTAAAAAACTATTATTTGACTTGATGATTTATTAATAAAATGATTATTTGTTATAAAATTAAAAGTTTTAAGGCGTAGAATGTAATTTTTAGAATCACGTGTGACCACTTGTATTTTAAACAAATCTCAAAAAGTGATTATGTAATTTACCAAAAAATGAAACATAGCGTTGTTCATGTCAATGAATCACATGGAAATTGACCATTATTAAATTTGAAAAGATTATGTCTCGTTTTTAAATTATATTTTCTAAAAAATATTAAAAAAAATAATTTAATGAAAAAATAAAAAAAATATTTATAATTTTCATATTATTTTTTCTTTTTTTTTTTTAAATTAAAAAACATTTTTGATGCTTATTTTAACCCAACCAGTACTTAGTATTTTCTAAAAAAATATTCTAAAGATGAAACTAAACATTATTTATTATTTATTTTTGGAAGATTAGTGTTGTATTCGAACTATGGCATTCAATTCATAATAAGTGACACTAAGCCCAATTATTTAGATAGCTCAATGCTTACTGCTACTTTAATTGTCACCTACTTATTTATGAAGCAAACTTCAAATCAAACCCACCCAATGCTACTGCAGTAAACATATTTTTGTTTTTAGTGGTGTTGCATATACTAATTATTACACTAATTAATGTATTAATACTAGTTATGATATTATTATTGACTTTACTCATTATACAAATTACAAACATAAAAAACATCTTAAATTATGTCATATCATCAATTGGTACACTAATTAATGCACTAATTGGTGCATATAACATTATTCTTTTGTGTTTTATTTTGACACAAAAATAAATAAAAATTATATAAATTAACAAATTTTTTATGGACTGTTTTAGTTTTTCTCTATTTACTCATAAAGTTATTTTTTGTTAAAATTTAAATAGAAAATGTGACGATAACTGTCACATAACATAAAAAATAAATTATTAAGTTCGCGTTTTAGTTTGTATCAAAAGTGTATCTATATAATAAAATATTTTTATATCACGTGACTATCAATTTTTCATTTTCTTTCTAATTTTTAATAGAAATTAACTTTATAAGTAAATTAAGAAAAACCCTAAAATATGAAAGACCAAAGTGAGAAAAAAAAATGAATTTTAAAGACTACAGTGATAAGATGACCAAACATAAATGAGTAAAGTGTAATTTATTTTTAAAATAAATTGGTCTCTGCCAACAACTTAATTTGCCCTATTTTCGATATGATACAGGGAAAGGACATGATACAAACTCATTCCATACCCAATCTAAAATATAAAAATAAATTCAAATTATTTTAGGGCACTTAGTTCATAAATTCAATTTTGGATTTTCTTTGTCTAAAGGTCCATTCTCTAAAATACTTTATCCACAAGTTCTTTCAAAATGACCAAACTACCCTCATAGATATTTGTTTTCCATACCAGACCTAACCAAACAGTCTCTCTCCTCTTTCCTCTCTCCCATGCCGATTAGAACCTCTACAGCGGTGTTGTCGCCACTATCGCCGCCCCTTCCTTCTTTGCACAGATTTGGAAGTGATGTCGAAGATCTGGAACCGCTCGACCATAAATCCACTACGAGATCGCAATCTACTTCCTTCGATCCTTGCCATCATTGTCTTCATTCCAGGCTCCATCTCGATCTCCCTCCTCCACTCGCTGTCGACGGAGCCGTTATTCGACCATGTTGCTCCTTACTTCACTACTACCAATGTCGATGCCTAGGGCCTTGTCCGTGACTAGGAAGCGAGAGGTCTTGTTGCTGAGTGGAAAGAGAATTTTGGTTCCTTCAATTTTGCCTCTAAAAAAATTATTAACATTGAAAAGGTTTTACACTTATTTCCAAATTCATCGCATATCTTCCATTACGCAGCAACTGTTTGTGATGATACCTAAGGGCATCCACATTAGCGTCACTAAAATAACAAAAAGGTAAAATATAACTAACAAATCATAATTTGCTTGCTCCATCAGTCTCAACAAATTATTTCTAAATTAACTTTTGGTTGAATTTGCTATAGTACCTCAACAAATTTGTTGAGGTATTATTCATTAGTTATTCGATATTTTATTATTTTTTTGAGACAGGCTAATATATTTTTTTATTATATTTTCTTACCCACCGGACGTCCTCCCGGATGTCCTTCTGGATGTCCACCGGATGTCCCTGCAAAGCAGGAAGTTTTGTTGAATTTTGGCCTGACCGGTCGACCGCTCGGTCGTTTAGTCAGTTGATCGCCGGTCGACCGCCCCTTAGTGGGTTCGCTTCCTTCGGCTATTGCTCTCTACTGCTGCTATGGTGCACTATAAAAAATATATTTAAATTGAAAAAGATAAAAGAATAAAAATTAATATTTTAATGAAATAAAATTTTAGAATAGAGTGTTTGATGGAGCGTGTATATAAAAAAGATGTTAGCTAAAATACAAAAGTAGATTTTGAGTTATAATTTGACTTAAAATTGCTGATGCTGAGGCTGAGGCTGAGGCTGATGCGGATGAGCATCCGCATCAAAGTAGCTAAAATCTTTTTTTAGCTAAATTAATGATACTGTTCATAAAAAATGGACTGCATCAGCCATGCTACTGTTCATCGTTAATTTACGAGTGCTACAGTACCTCGCTACAGCAAGCGATGTACTATTCATTGCTATAACACAGAGATAAGTGTTACCGGATATCCGCCCGAAAGTTCGGCCGGTCAATCGACCGGTCAACGGCCAATTTATTTTTTTTAAGAATTGTTATATGGTAATTCATCAATTTAATAAAAAAAGAAAAATAACAAATCCGATAAAAAAATAATATTTTAATATTATTAAGTTAGAATAGAAAGTTTGATACAGGAGTGCTTTGGCAAGGAGGTAAAAAGTTTAACTTTTGACTTTTTACTCATTTTAAGTCACATCATTTCTCATATTTTTTACCTATTAAAAGATAAAATAGAATAAAAAAATTAAAAAATTAATTTTTTATTAACTTCCTAAAACACCACACAAAAGATACTTAAAAAGTGACTAACTAAAATAGTAAAATAGTTTTTTTTAGCTATATATAATTTGACTAAATTTTAAAGGAGCTGGTGTGATGCTCTAAGCGCTTTATGAAACTAATCAGATTTGAAGATCATAACCCTCCAATTTATTTATTTATTTATTATTACTTTATCGATCTATCTATTTATTTATTTATTATTACTTTATCGATCTATCTTGAATTTTAGCTTTGATGCCTTAGCAGAGTTTAAATTGCTCATTGATCTATGTCTGTTGCGTTTTATGTTGTAAGAAGGAAAATGCCCCAGCCCCCTATCTCCCCCACCCCCACCGTCTCCACCGCCACCGCCACCGCCACCGCCACCTCCACCTCCACGGGATTGGTGAATGAAAAAAAAATAAAATAAATAAATAAATAAATAAAATTCTGGACCAATGGGGCACTAGTGGGGTCATGGGGTGACCTTCATTGGGGCCTCAATCACGGTTCTTGTAAGAAATAGTTGAGAGTATTAAAAGTAGTACTCTAATAACACTATTAATGATGTGGCAGTGGACAGGCCCCGCCCATTGCCTATGCTCCTTTTTTTTTGACATTACCAATGTATTAATACTATTAGTGATCTTGTTTTTTTAATAGTATGAATCATTGTTGTTTGTGTCGTCATTCGGGTGTGTGAATGTTGTAGTTGATTCAATCAGGAAAAAAAATTTGAACACATAATTTTTTTTTTTTAAAAAAAGATAAAAAATTTGAACAAATAAGAATTTTAACAGATAAAAAATTTCAACAGATAGAAAATAATGTCAACAGATAGTCAATGAAAAGTCAAATAATTTTAAAAAAAAAGTCAGAGGAGTAAAATGAGAAAAAAAATATTTTATAAGACTTCTCACAAACTATTTTACAAAATATAAATCCTTCATCAATAAAAAAAAACTCTTAAACCTAATACCTTATACTCTCTTTATATTGAATTTATCACCAACTAACCTATTATTTTATCCTTTTGATTCAAAATAATAGAGCTCATGTTATTGTTTAGGGGTGAGCAGCGGATATTCTGATCTATCAAACTGACCGAACCAAACTGATCCGCCGTATTTTGAACGGATACATGATTACGAGTGAACGGTTGTGGATTGATTTTTTTCAATCTACTTAGTTTTGGATAGATAGCGGATTTGAGATTTTTTTAGCCGCAACCGAATCGCCAAACCTCGAGCACCCTTAATAATTTGTAAGATTTTACGTTTTCAATTTGTTTAGATATTTTATTTGTATTTTCAACTGAAAAAGAGTGTGTTTTTGATTTGGAAGTCCTTTTATTAAATGACAAGTGTTGATATTTGGTATTTTGTGTGAAAAATATAAGGATTAATTTGTCATTTTTTTTTAAAAAAATAAAATTAAATAGTTTTTGAATAAAAAACAAGTAAGGAAATAGTTTTGATAATTCACGATTTTCTTATATGTATTTATTATTGGTATTTGACAATTTACTTGATAATCTTTTGGCTATGTTGAGTTGGATTATTATCCAAAAAAAAGTTAACAAGTTATTGTATTATATTCAAAATTTGTAAAAATTTAAATCGCTAAACCAATTCGCATCAATCCGTCAATCCGCATTTGTCAATCCAGCAGACGAATGTGAATTGATTTTTTTTCAATCTGCTAATCTGATAGACAGATGACGGATTGGAGGTTCTTCGACTGTAACTGAACCACAAACACCCCTACCATTTCTTCAAAAATTTTAAAATTGAACTTACGGCCTAAATTTCTTATAGACGGGTTGAGAATAAATTAGTTATTAAAAGTTAAAATATGTTAAAAATTAATAAGTAAAAATATCATATTTAACCATAATCATTTTATATTTTTCTAAATTTAAAAAAAAATAAAAAATCAGTCCAAACAAACTTTTTAATCCCAAATTAAAAAAAATCTAAACTCTAAAAAACCAATTAAAATAAGTTTTTGCCAACAGCTTATTATTGTCCCTACTACTACTAGCAAGTTTGGAGCGTGGGTGAAGTAAGCGCGTGGGAGAAATCCAGTCCCTACAAAAAAGCTGAGGCCCTGACCTTCCACACATGCACTCACTGTATACACGTCTTTCATCTGTCTATCTTCAATCCTTCAATCTTCGAACCACCCCAACTTTTCACCTCTTTCCACATCACAAACCACGCCCTGTACCACTCTCTCTCTCTCTGTCTCTCTCCCCGATCGACTCCATCCTCAGTGCTCACCAGCTGAGTTGCATTTTCTCTGAGTTTCTGCTACTGGGTAAGTCTCTGTTTTCTTTCTCGATGACTTTTCTCCATTCAGTTACCCACAAATCCGTATGTTAGTTATGTAATTATGTTTGTATATATCTTCTTAACTAGTACTCTACTTTTTTCCCCTTAACTGTTCTTCAGAACAGTGAATCAAATACGTAACTTCATTTGTGTTTGTATAAAATTCTTTAGTTTTCGGCCACAATCTTCAATTTTTTTTTAATTGATTTTCATTTCTGGGTTTTTGTGGGTTTTGTCTGATTTTTTGTCAGTAGTTCATTCTTGAAGCTGTAATTTATTTAATCAGTCATGTGAACAGATAAGGTTTTACTGGAATCTGATGAATTCTCTTGCATTTTTATCAGATTCGGCTTTGATTCTCTCGAGTTTGCTGTTTGGAAGATTACCTGAGAGAATTACTTTACCAATCAGGCACATTTGGTTGTCGAATTCTTCGATTGGGGTCGCTTTTTGTTGAAGCAGAGTACTGTGATTGATTTTTGTTGGTAGATTCAACTGAGTTGAAGTTGAAACTGATGAGCTTGAGGCAATTCTTGTGTCTGGGTTTTTCTTTTTGTGTTGGTTTCAGTGATGGGTTGTGTTTATTCAAGGTCTTGCATTGGTGAGATATGCACACCTAAAGATGTCAAGGCTAAAGAAAGCCAAAATGTGAGGGCAAGTGAGTTTCCTGTGTTCTCACCTGATTCTTCAGTTGGGCAAGAAGGAGAATTTAGAGATCAATTGAATGAGCTCAGTATAACTAGGGATTCTGAAGCAGGCATCACCAGACTTTCTAGGGTTTCATCTCAGTTTCTCCCTCCAGAGGGATCACGGACGGTTACCGTTCCATCAGGGAACTATGAATTACGATACTCATATTTGTCTCAGAGAGGGTATTACCCCGACGCTCTTGATAAAGCTAATCAAGACAGTTTTTGCATCCACACTCCATTTGGGACAAACCCTGATGACAATTTCTTTGGGGTTTTTGATGGGCATGGAGAATTCGGGGCTCAATGCTCACAGTTTGTGAAGAGGAGGTTATGTGAAAATTTGCTTCGGAATAGTCGGTTTCGTACAGATGCAGTTGAGGCATGTCATGCTGCATTCTTGGCAACAAATTCACAGTTGCACGCTGACAGTTTGGATGATAGTATGAGTGGGACAACTGCAATTACCATATTGGTTCGTGGTCGGACAATCTACGTAGCTAATTCAGGTGATTCTAGGGCTGTTATAGCTGAGAGAAGAGGGAAGGATGTTGTAGCAGTTGACCTATCTATAGATCAAACTCCATTTCGGGTGGATGAACTTGAACGGGTTAAGCTTTGTGGAGCAAGAGTTCTTACTTTGGATCAGATTGAAGGGCTGAAAAACCCAGATGTGCAGTGTTGGGGTACTGAAGAAGGTGATGATGGTGATCCTCCTAGACTTTGGGTGGAAAATGGGATGTATCCTGGTACGGCCTTTACACGAAGTATAGGTGATTCTATTGCAGAGACAATTGGGGTTGTGGCAAACCCAGAAATTGTTGTTTTGGAGCTCAAACAAGATCATCCTTTTTTTGTAATTGCCAGCGATGGGGTGTTCGAGTTCCTTTCTAGCCAAACTGTGGTTGACATGGTGAGGTATCCTTTTCTTATGTTGCTGTTTAGATGCTGCTAATCTTTTATGCTACATAGTTGGTCTCAATGATATAGTTTTATCCTGTTGTTAATGTGGACTCTCAATCACAAGCATTAATATGCTTTCTTGAGATTTCACTGAGCTACGGCTCCTGACTTGAGATTTGGGATTTTTCACTATTGGAGCCTGGAGGTGTTATTGAATTTGAGAAGTATAGTCATTTTGGAAAATTCAATCATAAAATTGAATGGGGGACACAATTGATGTTAGACATTTTCCCAATTTTGGAGATGTAATAAATACTTTGGTATTTATAATTTTTGCGATTTCTTGGTTATACTATTTTCTTCAGATCTCTGACTCAATCCTAAACTTTGTAGCACGATACAAACTTAATTGGCCCCGTTTGGTGTAGCTGTTAAAATAAATTATAGATTATAGCTTAACATATTATAGATTATGACTTTAATCAGAAGTTGTTAATCGGTTTGGTGTAACTGTTGAATTATAGATTTAAGTTGCTGAGTAGCGTTTGTTAAATAAGCTGTGAAGTAGCTTTTTCAATTAATTTTTATTTTTTATTATTCACTACTTGTTTATATTTCTCATAAAAAATAATAATAATATTTTATAGTCCATTTGGGTCTTTTTCTATTTTTTAAAAAAATAAAAATAAAAAAATTTAAGAGTATAACCGTAAATTAACATGTCCACAGCAGAGTTGATAATCAGAAGCAAGGGTGAGCAGTTTCTCAGAATCAGCTTTTTTGGCTTAAAATAAGTTGTTAGAATCAGAAGCTGTTTGAAATAAGTTTAATCAAACAGTCTAAAATAGCTTTTCAAAAGCCAGAAGCCATAAGTTAGCTCAAAAAAACCCAAACAAACACCATCATTATGTCGGCGATGATAAGGATACAATATCGCATAATGATCTTTCAGGATTTTTTTTAGGGAATTGTTATCCCCACTTCTCACTCCATTTCTTGATAAATGCACTCTAAAACTTGTCCTTAGTGTCCAAATTTGACACTATTCCCTTCCATACTAAACGACAATAGTGTATTTATAAAGAAGTGGAGTGGGAATTACACTTCCCTTCTTTTATTGTAAATCTTATTTTTAAATGTTTATAGTTAATTTTGAGCTGGATATGCCGAATAATTTAGTGTTGGGAATTTGGTGATGGATAGCTTAAAACTTTTGGTCTCCATGATGCATCAATTGCATTAATCGAAGAATTTCAAGATAATTTCAGATTTTCAAAAACCATCCTCGTCAGACTTTCATTGATATTTTTTGGGTCTGGATGCGAGTATTACATTGTATTTTAAGCTTTGTAATTACCTTAAAAATGAAAATTCGAAATTACCATATAGAATATCCGATATTATCCTTGCGCATCTTGTCAAATTTGTTTAACTACAATTTGTGAATCATTTGGTTTAGTTTTCATTTATCTTAATTCTCCTAGCATATTAGGTTAGCAGTACAGGTATTGCTTCAGTCTCTCTCTCTCTCTCTCTCTCTCTCCGTTTTTTCTTTCAGATGTTAAAATGGTAGGTCTTTAGTTTTTTTTTTTTGGCAAAAAATGTTGCCTAATATTGATGACGCGAGGATATGTTTTGTAAAATGTAGGACTTAGTAATTTTTAAGTTACAATATCATAAAACTTTTAGATATCAAATTTGTACCATATTTCATAATTTCGTTAGTTGCAAGTGTATCCATTGATAAGGAAATATTGTATGTTAAGTTCGACTTGACAATTATTGTAACTTGCACTTGTCATTCAAGACAATAAACAACTAATGTGGGGGGTTCAGTTCAACTCACACTAAATAGAGTTATTCCCCTCGCTGAAGTGTCATGATCATTGAGATCTGTATGGGGATGATTAATTTGAGGCTGCTCATGTTGAAAGGATGCATGACAAGCTTTATGGTGCAAGGCTCTGTTATGTGTCATAATGAATATAAGGTCAACTATAGTAGGTTACAGGGGAGGAGATAATGGTGTTCAAGTAGATACATTAAAGTCAAGGACGATGATTATGGAACTATAACTGGTAGAGAAATGATTGGGTTAGTGTCAGAGAGATATATGGAAATGACAAAAGGTTCAACATCAAGAGGATTTGGGGTTTAGCAGAAACCATGATTCCAGATGGACTGGAAAGGAGACATGGGATTCATGTAATCCACCTCAAATGGCAAGACTGAAGGTTGTTTCGAGGTGAGCTCGAGTATAAAGGCCAGGTAGGATCAAGAGTCAAGACAATAGATAGTGTAGTACACGTAAAACTTGGTGTATGACACTGAGTTATGTTCTGAGCTTCGGTGATCATCCAGTTGTTATAACAAGATAAAAGAAAGTTACCTAACATCCTCTGAGCACAGTAATTAAATTGTGTCACTAGGATAAGTTGAAGGCTTTTCAGTGATGAGATGAAGGCTGAGAGAAAGGCATGATAGTCATTTGTCTAATGGTAGAGTTTATTGTCCTACTTCCTGAATTTTGGTGGACTATGAAGAAGGGTCAGTGCGATCGACACTTGTTTCTCAAATGGTTTTGCTACAAGTCTCTGTGATGGGGATCAAGAAAGGAAAGGAGTGAAGACATATTTTAGGCACGCGAGGCACCAATTGACAGCTTTGAATTTTTAGGATTTGTTTCTAATTTTAATTATTTATCATTTTTCCTTAGTTTTCTTGTTGGGTTAAATTCATTTTTTGCCCTCGTGGTTTGGGGCTGGAGCACTTTATCCTCCAATGGTTCAAATATAGCCCGTAAGCCCCCATGTGATTTTGGACTGAAGTGCCACTGTTAAGTTTTTCATCCAAACTAACGGAAGGTGCATCACACATACCATTTTTAAGAGTGGGTTTGGTTTTCTAAAAAAATTAAGTGAAATTAATACAATAAAAAGACAACTTTACCCGAATTTTCTCTAAACCTGAAATTAGATTAGTATGTTAATTAAAATAAAATAATTTAAAATATACTTAAGGATTGATCTAAAATCTACAATATAATTAAGAATTTATTTACAATATAATTAAATAAAAATATAAAAATAAATAATAATTAAGAATTGATCTAAAACATGATTAAATTAAAAGTAGATTAACTTGTTAAAAAATTTCAATAAATAATTAATGATTTAGAATAAATTGTGATATAAAATATAATTAAATTAGATTAAAAAGTTAGAAATTACGATAAATAATTTAATATTTAGGATTAATTGAGATCTAAAAAATAATTAAATTAAAATTAAAATACAAAATTAAGAATTACAATAAATAATTAAAAACTATAATTATTGTGATTTAATTGAATTGACGTCAGACATCATAAATTATGTGTATGAGAGACGAGAGAGAAAGAAAATAACAAAACAAGTACAGGATTTGAGGGCATTATAGTTATTTTACATATATTAGTAACGGTTTTAATGGTTGCATTTTAGTCCAAAATCACATGGGAGCTTTTTGGCTATATTTGAACCATGGGAGGGTAAAGTGATTTTGGCTCAAACCACAAGGGGGTAAAATGAATTTTACCCTATTTGGTTGTGGAACATTTATATATATGGGATTATGTAAGAAAGAAACTTACCTTTGAATGAATGAATATTTATTGAGAGATACATTTGAAACCCTAGAGTGGTTCTCATTTACTTGTTCTACACAGTCACTTTGTGTCTTTTAACTTTTAAATGTTTAATGCTTTTTGCTATGCATGATACTTTCAGAAGGAAGATGAGAGCTGAATGGCCAATGATGTCCACCTCAAGTACCTATGTCCTGACTAATAAAATGATATTTTACTTTTTTCAGTGGTTCAAAATTTTCTGATCATTCAAATGTCTTTCTGTACACACCGAAACAATCTGTTTTCTTGGTTCATTATTATTTTTTTCTTACTTATTAGCCTTCTGTGAAAGTAAGTTTATTTTAGGTTGTGTTCGGATCATAGATTTGGGTAAGGATCTGGAAAGATAAAGAAAAAGGTGAGGGAAATGGAGAAAAAATTTAGCTTATATTTTATTCACATTTCCCTGGCCTTTTCCTTTTCCTTTTCATTTTCAAATCTTTATCCAAATCCATGATCCAAACATAGCCTTAAAATTACAAAAAAATTCAAATAATACGAAGGTTTTGCTAGAAAATCTGAAATTTCTATGAATTTTTTTGTGGATTATTTGTAGTACCCACCTTTGTCCATACCATTTTAAACCCACAACAAATACAAATTATGTAATATCTTCACAACTTTTTAAGACACGGATGGTGGTTCCTAACGGTGTTTTGCATGTGTCATGGATGCGAATCAGAAAAGAGAAATTATTTTTTTCCTTAGGGTGTCCAAATCAGGGTGGACTACACAAATGTCTTATGCCTCCACTTTCCTAAACTGGATTGATTATTTCTCTACTAGCTGAGTAAATTTTGTTGTATGCGTTATGGAGATGGCATGCTTGCATGCGGGCATGATTACCTTTTTCATTTTTATCATTGAGTCAGTTTAGGATGACATCATTTTGCTTTCATATGATATCTCGATGTGCACAATGAAGGTTGTTAGCCTTTATTCTGTTTATGGAGGATTCTTTTGTTTACTGTCTGTTTTTGGATAATTTTTATTTTATGTTTGAACTTTTTCTCTTTAAAATTTGCGGGTTTCCATTCCTCGTCAACTAGATGTAAGGCAACAGTCAAATTTTGCCCCTCTTCTTTCTTGCCGCTAACCATCAAAGTCATTTATTCTGCTACTTAATTTCCAGGTTGCAAAATATAAGGATCCACGTGATGCTTGTGCTGCAATAGTTGCTGAATCTTATCGACTTTGGCTGCAATATGAAACTCGGACAGATGACATTACTGTGATAGTTGTTCATGTTAATGGGTTAACTGATGTAAGAGAGCTTGTTGTCCACAATTTATTAAGTGTAACTCTTTTATTTTACTTTGTTGTGCTTCATGATCTAGGTTTTATTAAATTTATGATGTGTTCTTTTGTGCCAGTGCTCTGTTGGCCAGTCAGCAAGTCCAGATGCCGTTTTACGACCCCCTATCCCTCAAATTGTTGAGGCCACAGGGTCAGAGTCTCCTTCAACCTTAAGCTGGAGTTCGAGAATCAATCGTGCTAGGCATGATTTATCACGGGCACGTCTCCGTGTTATTGAAAGTTCCCTAGAGAATGGGCAAATCTGGGTTCCTCCATCTCCTGCCCACAGGAAGACCTGGGAAGAAGAAGTAAACCTTCTTTCTGTAAATTATTCTTTTTATATTCCAATCGGTTTTGTACGAAAGAAAAATCTATACCTCTTCTTTTTCTTTCGGGTAGCGATTCCTTATTGTTAACCTCTATTGGTTCTTCATTAATTGACACCATATATTGCAGGCACAAATTGAACGGGCATTGCATGATCATTTTCTATTCAGAAAGCTAACTGATTCTCAGCGTCATGTTTTGTTGGATTGCATGCAAAGAGTTGAGGTTCAACCAGGAGAAATTGTAGTGCAACAGGTTAGTTATATTTTGATTCTTATTTTAGTTTTTAACATCATAGACATCTTTAGCTGTTTTATTTTACGTATTGGATGTCACTGAAATGTCACATATTCTGACTGATGTGGAACGGCACATTTAATTTAGAAGGGATGTTTACTTTGGCTTGAAACTAAATTAAGATGTGACTTCAGTGTGAGTCATGAAATTCCATTGTGATGCATAGCAGTGCTCTATATGTGTTAGTGGTGGATGGGGATCTAACATCATCAATTAGATTATGTGAGAATGACGTAGCAAAATAAATATACCATTTCCAAGCATTGAGGTTTCACTAGAAGAGAAAATATCTAGAAGAGAAAATACATATTTTCTTCTTCAGAGGTTAATTTATTCATGATTATTATCATTTAGGAAGATGGCTCTTTCAAGGTTGATTCAGTATTTGAACTCAAAATATATGAATTGAAGTGGCAAATGGTTATTCATGCACATGCCAGCACATGTATAGTTCTAAACGAAGACTAATGACTCACCAAGCTATTTATATTTGTATATTAGAACATGAAACCAAATCAAACCAAACCAAACCAAGCCTTAAGTCGCCTTAAATGCGGGTCGGTTGCATGAATCCTTTTTCTGCACTCAATTCTATCCAAGGCCATTTCGTTAGTCAAATTAAGGAGATTCTTATCTCTATTTAGTATACTAGTCCACGTCAATCTAGGTCTACCCCTTCCCCTAATACTACCATCTCCCGTCACTGTATCGCATCTTTTCACTACTGTCCTTGCTGGTCTCCGTTGTATATGATCAAACCATCTCAATCTATTTTCTCTCAACTTATCTTCTATCGGTTCTACTCCTATCCATTCTCGAATATACTCATTTTTAACACTGTTTTTTCTAATCTTGCCACACATCCACTTTAGCATCCTCATCTCAGCAACACTTGTCTTATCTATGTGTTTCTTAGTTGTCCAACATTCCGTCCCATACAACATCGCTGGTCTAATAGCCGTTCTATAGAATTTCCCTTTTAGCCTAATGGGTACTCATTTATCACATAGTACTCCAGACACACTCTTCCACTTAAGCCAACCCGTCTTAATTTTGTGGACCACATCCGCTCCAATCTCCCCAGTGGTTGAGATAATCGATCCTAAATAATGAAAATGTTCACTCTTAGGTAGTTCTTGGTTCTCAATTTTCACTTCTTTTCTGCTTCCAAACTATGATTATTACTAAAATTACACTTTATATACTCTATCTTAGTTCTGCTTATCCTAAATCCTTTAGATTCAAGTGCTTTTCTCCAAATCTCCAACTTAGTGTTAACTCCTTCTCTAGTCTCATCCACTAACACGATATCATCTGCAAAAAGCATACACCATGGCACATCATCCTGAATATTGCGCGTCAACTCGTCTATAACTAAAGCGAAAAGGTAAGGACTTAAAGTTGATCCTTGGTGTAATACTATAGTAATTGTAAATTCACTTGTCTCTTCAGCAAGTGATCTAATAGTGGTTACCACATCTTCATACATATCCCTAATCACATCAATGTAACCTTTTGCTATCCTTGTCCTAGTTCTTTTTATTTTATTTTTAATATAAATTCGTAAAGGCAAATTTGTATTTATTGACTATAGAGGTGTAACAAGTCATATTTTGCAGGGTGGTGAAGGTGACTGTTTTTATGTTGTTGGCAGTGGAGAATTCGAGGTTTTGGCAACCCAGGTTATAATTTATTTTATTGGATTCAACTGCTACATTTACTAATTTTTAGATGTTGTTAGCTTCTTTTTATTTGATTCTTAAAATTGTCTTCTGAAATGTTCAGTAAACGACATTCCTAGTTGTCTTAGACCAATAGTTGTCTTCTTATGAAATACATGTTTTCTGGAGGAGAATATTTCTGATTTTATGTTGCAGCTTATTCCCTGTAAATTTCTTCAGTTACAATGTTAATAAGATGTCATAAATAGCAGGAAGAAAAAGATGGAGAGGTTCCAAGGGTTCTGCATCTGTATACAGCTGAAAGATTATCATCATTTGGAGAGCTGGCACTAATGTGAGTTCTCTTTCTCTCCATTAAATTTTCCTGTATTTGGATTTAATTGTCAGTAGCATATTTTCCATAAATGCCGTTCATGTTTACTTAAACGAGTAAAACTCTCTCCATTAATAATTTTCCTGTATCTGGATTTAAGTGTCAGTATCATATTTTCCAAAAATGCCGTTCGTGTTTACATAATGAGTAAAATGGTGTATAAATAATTAGCCCTTTGATTAAGCGAAAGCGAATCATCAGCCATTACATTTGTGGATCCCACCTAATCATTGATGGGTTGACTTTACATACTCTTTATTGGTACCTAAGATCAAAAGGTCCAGCATAATTTAAATCATAAATGATTGCAGATATGTTTTGATCAGGATTATTTCTAGTGTTCTCAGACAAACACAACTCTGGTGATCTTAGATCCATAATTATTTTCTAAGAAATGGTTCATTTCATGACTTATTGTGAACATTTAGGATCATGATTTCCTTGAATTTGTTACTGTTAACCATGGTAGTTTCATTCTTACTGTATGTGGTTTCCTCCGGTACATTTCACTTAGGAATAACAAACCACTCCAGGCCTCTGTCCGTGCTGTGACAAGTGGAACTCTTTGGGCTTTAAAAAGGGAAGATTTTCGAGGAATTCTTATGTCAGAATTTTCAAATTTATCATCATTGAAGTTGCTTCGATCAGTAGATCTGCTCTCGAGGTTGACAATCTTACAGCTGAGTCACATTGCAGAATCTCTTTCTGAAGTTTCCTTTTCTGATGGGCAGATAATAGCTGATAGGGTAAATATTCTATTTCGAATTAAATGTCTTATTTTTTTTTTAATCTTCCTTCCCTTACATTTTGCCATGTATGAAGGATGAGGCTTTCTTGGGATTGTACATTATCGAGAAGGGACAAGTTAGAATTACTGTTGATTCAGAAGTAATTAATAAACCGAACACGGGCAGTCTCGTGGCTGACAGCTCAAAGCAGGACAATGATACGCAGAACAATAAAGAGCTTCTGGTGCAGAAGGATGAGGGAAGTTATTTTGGTGAGTGGACGCTTATCAGTGAGCACATTGGCCTAGTGAGTGCAGTTGCTGTGGGTGACGTGGTATGCTCTGTATTGACAAAAGAAAAGTTTGACTCTGTCGTTGGCCCTCTGGCAAAGCTTTCACAGGATGATCACAAGTATGTAGTAATCTCATGTATCTAATATCTTCACTAACAAAATTAATGATGAAAAATCATTGTTACTTTAAATGGAAAATGTCAGTGTTACTTTTTATACTACATTGTTTCGTGCCTTTGACTGAAATTACTTTGTAATCCCGATTCTACTGATTGACATTATGTAGATCGAGGGACTATTCCTTGGGTTTGTCCAATGAATTCAGAACGATTGATCCTTCTACTCTTGGGAAGGTGAAGCTCTCAGATTTGGTAAGGGTTTTCAAATCTCTTTTGTCATACACACATTACCCCTTCAACTATCACTGAATATCACCTTAGCCCTCTTCACCTTTAAAACTGTACATTTAGACTCCTCAACTATCAGGGTTCTAAATATATGGTTTTAAAGTTGAGGGGAGGTAAGGTGATATTCAGTGTTTGTTGAAGGAGGTAAAACCTAATTAATTCTACATGTTATTGTGACCTTGTTATGGAAAGAGACAGGCATTTTAATTTGCATACTGGTTACTTTGGTAGGAGTGGAGAAAGTGTTTGTATTCCACCGACTGTAGTGAGATCGGGCTTGTACTTTTGAGAGATTCAGGTTGGTTTCCTTTCTGTATATTGATGCTAATATTGTCAAGTACAAGTGCAGTGAAGCCTGAAGGTTGCTTTGACTTGGGTCACTAACCTTATAAAGCTAACTATTTACTTGCTTCAGAGAGGGCTGATGTGTATTAGATGGTGTGCAGGAATTATGGAAAAATATATTAATAAAGTAGCGATTAAAACATTTTTATTTTTGTTATCTTGTCTTTCTCAATCTATCAGAAAATTTGCTTAGCCTGAAGAGATTTTCGAAGCAAAAAATCAGAAGTCTTGGAAACGAAGCACTGGTTTTAAGAGAAAAGAACCTGATGAAGAGTGTAAGCCCTTCAGGTAGTGTACCACAGGTTTTATGCACCTGTGCTGATCAGACACACGCTGGCATACTGTTAAATACCTGCATTGCTTGTCCAATTGCTTCAATACTTCACACCCCACTTGATGAAGCATCGGCTCGATTCTGTGCTGCCATTGTTGTCACTGCCTTAGAAGATTTACACAAGGTTCGTTGTCTAAATAATAGACTGTTGCTTCAATTCCTGAGTCTGTTACACACTAGTACTACTGGTTTTGAAAAATTATTTCATATATACTTGTTTGAATTTCAGAATGGGGTTCTTTACAGAGGTGTATCTCCAGATGTTCTAATGTTTGACCAGACAGGACATCTACAGGTTCCAGTCATTTGTTTCTATGTTTTTAATTTTGCATAATGATTCTCTTGTTCTTTTACTCCTTGAGGGATAAATTGAACAGCTAATAAACACAAACACGGATAAATGACATGACACAGTCACGCCGAAACTCAAATTTTCAAAAAATGCCGGATATGACATGCTGGGGACATTTGGGAAACATATAATTTTATATACTTATTATATATTTATCATTTATTTGAATATTATATATTTATTCTATGTTAAATATTTATTCTCATAAAATTCATCAACCTCGGGTATTCTGATAAAAAAATGAAATAAAAAAAATGCGAGACCTAATGTCCCTAGTGTGTTCCCAATGTGTTCGTCGCCTGTCCCTAGTGTGTCCGACTGGAAGAAAAAAAAAATGAGACACTTCCTCCAGCATGTCCAACAAGTGTCCGTGTTTGACACGTGTTGGATACTAGTAGGTGACCTCCAGATAGGTGTCTGTGCTTCATAATTGAACAACATTGTGCTTAATAAATTTGTAACCTTTTGCTGTGTTGTAGCTTGTGGACTTCAGATTTGGGAAGAAGTTATCAGGTGAAAGAACATTCACTATATGTGGGATGGCAGACTCTTTGGCTCCAGAGATAGTCCAGGGAAAAGGTCATGGTCTCCCTGCTGACTGGTATGTAACAAGTATATATACCTCTTAGGTTCATCTTAATACCATACATTGTAGTCTGTCACATCATGGTTTGCTTAGTACTACAAGAAACAGTCATAATTAGAAAAAAAGAAACAATATGAAAAGAAGCCAACTTTTGATTTTGTTTCCATCAGAAAGATTTCTAATGGAAGTTGTGTGCAAGGGAAGGGAGAGCACAAGGAACTTGAAACAACATATCCCATTACTTGGTTATGTACAATCCTGCTTATGGTAAAAGTAGTATTTTAGAATGGAATGCTGTGTTAGGAAATCTTTTTTTTTTTTTTTACTTCTCTTTCTGCTTGGAGTGTTAGGAAATGTTTTGAAGAACATGTTTATGCGGGGTACAACATGTAACTGAAACATATATAAAATAGTTTGTTAATTGATCAATTTGACTCATGGGGTTGTAAAAGAACTAGTACCCTGACTCATTTTAATTTACTATATTTAATTACCCAAGACTATCCAAACATTTTCCCAATTTATTTCTTTGGTAGGGGTGTTCATGGGTCGGGTTGGATTGGTTTGGGTTTACTATATACCTGTCACCCGACCGAATATGTTCGGTTTTGAGCTATTGGTCGGTCGAGTGTCAAAACCAACTGGTCCACCAGAGAGTTAAACCTAATAACCAAAAAATTAAAATAGCATTTCTAACCCGAATTTTTTTCCCCAGACGCGGAGGGGCTTAAGAAATGAGGATTAAGGGGGAGAGGTGAAGGGTGAGAGAGCAGAGAGGCAAAGAGGAGTGAGAGAGGCAGATCTGAGACTGAGAAGCGGCGACAAAGAAATATCTGAAGGTGAAGGTTAAGCAGTCTCTGACCGCCAGCAGTGGTGACAGCGAAGCGACCTCCAATGGCAAAAGAGAAGGTGAAACGGCAGTGATACGGCAAGGGCCAGAAACTATCATGTAAAATAAAAAAAAGGGTTTCTATTATACCAACTAAAGTATTCAAAGAGACATGGGAAATGAGAAGTTGAAATGTGTAATGATGAAGTCCAGCCGAAGAGTTGCATACGTTAAATGTGTAATTATGAAGTTTAGCTGAAAAGTTGAACAAGTTGTAGTAATGATGCCTACTCCATAGGTTATCTCGGTAGATGAAATAATACTATAATTTAATATCTCGGTAGATGAAATAATACTATAATTTAATATCTTCAACTAGTAAAGAACAAACACGTGGCTAGAAGTATCTTTTAATACATCCGGTGGGTTGGGTAGACTGATTTTTAGTTCTTTAAATATGGAAAAATCAAAATATTTTGTAATGTCAACTGTTGCCAACCGAAATTGGTGGTGAAACTGTCCACAAATGGTCGGTTCGGATTGGGTGGGTCAGACAGATTTCAACAGTCCTTGGTATTTTCCTAACGAAAATAACATACTAATTACGTTGGATTGAAATCTACATACAGTGGAGTTGTGGTAGGGTAATATCTAAACAAGGAAGCCGTAAAAGCATCGGGTGCAACTTATATGAGATACACTTAGAATGTGCTTTTGTGTTACTAATTTGGATATTAGAAAAACTTCAATAAATGAGTATAAATATCTTGTAATAGATTTTGTTTCATCAACTGTCTTTTTTTTCTTTTTTTTTTCATAATAGAAAGTCACTCTCATATTTTTGAAGTACCGTAATACATTCCAATAATGTGGTCTACATAAACCTATCCTATAGTATGTAGAGCATGTGGTACACCACGTTCCCGTCCATTGCCTAGAATGATCTGCATTCCAGGTAAATTGATCTCACTCAGTTATGGTATGGTGCTTCCATTGATGCTTCCATTGAATATGCTTAAGTGTATTCGTCAAAAAATACCTTTTGGGAATTTGGAAAATACTTGTAACCATTATCTAGAATGTTACATATAAATGAATTAACCATTATGAAGGTAACTAATGCAATTGAAGCATCAAATAGTAGCTCTGCGAGAACCATGGCATCAAGCCTTACATTAACTTTTACAGGGCACACTGTTGATGTGTTGTTGAAGTCCAGGACCAATATGGCTCATGGCATAACTAAAGTATGTTTGACCATATACATTGAATTCCATTCCTCGCTTCTTCTTGTGCGTGAGAAAGCATACTCAATTGCCTATAAATGTGCCTAGGTCATTAAAGTTACTTTCACACCACATAGTTCTATGAATATATTTTGTTGGAACAACATTTTACCTTCCTACACTAATGGTTCAGCTTCTATTGTTTCCTTTCCTATATATCTGCATCCTTTGTACTCCTGGAACCTCATTTTTTTGTTTTCATCTGAGCAACATAACATGTCATCATAGGCGGCTTGTGCTTTCCCGGCATAACAAACTAATTCATGCATCTGCATTTTGCAGGAATTTTTTTAGGATTTGGCTTAACTCTGTTATGTGTATGCATTGTTGTCAAATTGCAAATTGAATTGTGAATGGTTTTACTAAAATTGTGAATCATATAGCGAATTATAGTGAATCGTAATGAATTGTAGGGAATCACAATTGAATTGAAAGATTCAATAATATGAATCAAATCGTTTTGGTTGAAACTCATATCGAATCGAATGAATCAAATCGTTAATCATAAGATTCTAATAACCACTGGCGGACCCAATCCGTGGGCCCCTGCAAGGTTACAAGTTTTTCATGTAAATTTACTGGACTGATATTTTGGTCCTCCCCCCTCAATCCAAAGCCAACAATTTTGAAAACTTCAATTAGCAGAAATAAAAACCCTTTAAGCTACTGTCCATCAATCAAGATGTGGCTCTCAACCAATTTTTTTTTTTTTTTGGGTGTGTGTGGAGGATTTGATTTGCTAGTTTTGTTTTGGGTCCTTTTAGGGTTTTGTTCTTTATGTGTTCTTTGCATCGTCTTGATGCTTTTTTAATAAAATTTGATTATTTATATAAAAAAATAATAATAATGCTATAATAATACTTTATAACATTGTAAATGTAATTCTACTAACTTATCAACATCCTACCTGGTCCAAAAAAAATAAAAATAAATAAATGATCAAAATTATATAGTGATAGCATATCATATGATCATAGGATTATTGAAAAATGAGAGCTGAAAAATCGGAAGCCTAGACATATTGATTTTTTTATTATTATTTATGAATTTGAAAAAAGTACTTGTGTATTTCTTTTTTATTTTATATAATGTGGAAAACTATTTATATAAAACCCTCTTTTGATGCATTTTATTTTATTTTTATGTGTCTATCTCAATATTTTCTTAAAATAAATTTTTATTTGCATAGTTAATGAAAATTTTAAAATTTATGTTTATAGAATTAGATATTTTAATATGATTTACATACAATGGCTTTGCTAATAATAAAATCATTAAAATTTTATTGTCCATTTTAAATCTGCTATGTACAATTCCTGTGTCTGCCACTGCTAACAACCATGTGCTTATGCATATCCTGGTTTTTCTTTCGTTCATTCTGATCTTGTATCTCAGAACTGCCTGCAGGGCCTCAAACTTGGTAGCTGAAATTGTGCAGGTGGGCATTGGGAGTCCTGATCTATTTCATGTTACTAGGTGAAATGCCGTTTGGATCATGGAGAGAAAGTGAGCTTGAAACATTTGCAAAGATTGCAAAAGGACAGCTAACTCTGCCCGGGACTCTGAGCCTTGAAGCTGTTGATCTCATCACCAAGGTAACTCTACGCTAGATTTATATTTGCTATTTCCCTACCATGTTTGGTTGCCAGATAGGATAAGGGAGGATAGGACCATTCAGCCACTTGGAATAAGGAGGATTGTGGAGGTCCTTACACTCCATTTGGATCGTGGGATGAGAAAAGAAAAGAAATTATTATGGTCTCTCACCTAGGTGAGAAAAAAAATAAAAATAAAAATAAAAAAGAAAACAGGAAATGATTGTTTTTTCTCCCTATAACATTTGGATAAGTAAGAAAGTAAAATATGTTGTATAAGGATATGGGTGAGATTTCTTTTTTTCCTTTTGTATTTTAATGGGCAATCTCATTATTATAAAAATTACACAATCAATCAGTTTGTTTATCACCAAATCTCGCCACTTTTGGTGAGAAATGAAACCTATAAAATAAGAGAGTTCTTTTTCTCATCATTTCTCACAATTTCTCACCTAACTTATCAACCACACATGAGAAAAGAGTTCAACATTTCTCAAAAGATCACCCAATCCAAACTGAGTGTTAAGTTTTTATTTTATCCCACCCCTCGTGGGATTGAATTATTGCCCAACACTCGCTACAGGGTGACCGACCAACCGGATTGGAGGTGCCCAAGAATGTTATGTCAAAAGAACCAACAACGATGAAAGAGTAGTAGTACTAGGACAGAATCAATGGTGGGAAAGGGTTTCACTATCTCTTTTATTTCCGAGTCTATTTGACCTTTTTTTTTCTTCTTTTCTTCATGCTGTCTGTTTGGAAAGACCAGCAAGTGGTTTTGGCACTGTCCCATTGTGAAATTGCACTACCAAATGTGGGATAAATGGATCCCATGGATCCCCCTCCCTTATCCGGCAAACAAATGTGTCTAATTGTATTATATTTTTCCTGCGGCATTGATCTTATGCCTACAAATACATTCATTCAGTTACTTGAAGTTGATGAAACCACAAGACTTGGAAGCCATGGTGCTGATTCTGTCAAATCTCATCCATGGTTTGATGATGTTGATTGGGAAGCAATTACAGATGGCAGCTTCCCTGTTCCACATGAGATTATCTCGCGTCTAGCTCAACACTTGGAAAGTCATTCTGAGGAGTGTGGAGCTTCTCATCTTTCGCCACACCAAGATGTGGAAGAGCTTGATACTCCAGAATGGCTCGAAGACTGGTAGAATAACGCTTGAGATGGCAACACATTTTTTGGCGAATGACTTTGATGGTAGCAGCGGAGAATAAATTTCTTTTGGGTGCTACTTCTACTTAGCCATTTTAAAAGCTCAATAGAGGTCAGTGAATATAATTTTTTTTTTTTTTGGTTAAATTTTTTCTTGTTGACCCCGACTGCTGTAAATATGTATGCATGTAAATGAATGAGCTCCTCTATATTTTTTTTCTTCTTTTTTTTTTCTTCTCTATATATGAAATTTTAGTCTCTGCAAATTATATGGCAGCTGATGATAGCAAGACGGGCATGGACAAACCAGTTCTTAATTGCAGTTTTTGTTGTATTCTTATTTTCATTGTTAAATGTCATTTACTTGTTTGTTTGGAAAATGAAGAGTTAATGATTTAGGTTATTTTGCAACATGGTAAGACCAACGTGTGCATCTCAAACCTTGTAGGTTTTTGGTATGAATTTTAGAATTGGGTTGACAATTAAGAACCCGCGCAAATGCTGATGGTGTGAGTGAAAACGGACTGCTTGAGCCATGCACATGACTTGGGTTTCCTAGGGTCTCATTCCCAGTCTCCTCTGGTCAGGGAAAAAGACGCAAGTTTTTATTTTGTTTTGTTTTTCTTTTTTGTAAATTTTTTTTTTTTTTTTTGGTGTATCTGACTTTTGAATTCAAATGAAAATAAAAATAGTGAACGTGTTTGGTGAGTTGTCAGAGATGGTAGCAAGTGGTGGATAATGGATGGATGTGGTGGTTGGCAATGGGGTTGGCCAGGGTGGTGTTGGAGATCACAAGGCAACCGGAGATCACAAGGCGACTGGAGCTCACTTGCAGTGATTGTTCGATCGTTGGAGCCCATCATAAGGTGGTCGGAGCTTGTTGTAGAGTTAAACAATAGTGGTTAGTGGTGCAGGGTGGCCACTAGTGGCAGTGAGTAATGGCTGCAAGTGGTGGGAGAGGGAGGAGAGTGAAAACTTATTTTGAAAATTATTGATAACACTGCTTTCAGGAAAAAAGAAAAAGTAAAAGGAAACACTAAATGAGGCCTTAATAGTTTCGATTTGAACTTCAGATAGCATATTGTACTCTGTTTCAATGGAAATGTTATTTTTCGAAAGAAAATAGTTTTCCATTTTGGTTACGATTTTGAAATTAATATGCTACTGTCTGTTCAAGACGTGCGCAACAAGATACCTACATGCATTGAAGCTTATTAGATAGGTCAAGGACCTTAGCTAGCATATACATGCGTAGCTAGATGTCTTGTGTAGCATTGGGTGAGCGCCTTTCTCATAGGTGAGTTTGGTATTATGAAGCCACATGAGCCATGCTTGGTGCACCTGAGATGTCAAGTCTACTTGTGGCATTTAGGATGATGAAGTTTGTTTTTGCTTGACAAAGCATTGGACGTATATATGTTTAAGGTGGGTGAAGATTCAACACTTGAACAGTCTAAAGTGTATGGCAGGCTTGAATTTGGTAGAGTTTAAGCGAGCAAATTTATTGTCACATACTCGATAGAGTTGATCAATAACAATTTGAATAACATTTTAACTTTTGGTTTCTATTAGAGAGGGGTGTTGGAGAGCCTCTCTCTAGGTGATTTCCAGCACACCACCAACTTTCTAGTGTGTTTTCGGTGAGTATCCAAAACATTTTCAAAGTGTAGATCAAAGTTTTTTTATGCCTAGGAGAAGAGAGGTTTGAGAGTTTTTCTCTTGATTTTAGGCATAAATTTTTAGATTTTCGACATCCACAGCAGTTTGCTCTTTTCTCAATACTCCTCTCATACTATTGTGAATATTCTTCCTCTTCAACTCTAACTTCTGGTGGTGACCGAAGTATCATGGCGACAACGGCAGAGTAGGGCAACGACAATAGGGAAGACATTGACAGCGGGCTTGATGTAGATTTTGCTTTTCCAAATCACATTTGTAAGAAGATTAGTGTTTTTTTTTTCTTCTAAATCATAGCTTTTTTTTTTTTTGCTGGCTTTATATTTTGTTATTAGTTATTCTTGCTAGATTGTTTATTTGGCCCTTCAAAATCTTTTTATTTTTATTTTTCTTAATCTGTATGTTGTTATTTTTATTTTAATACAACTACTTTATAATTTTTTTTAATAAAAGACTTTTGGTTCCATTGTATCATACTATCATATTATATCAAATTTCAAAAAATACGAAAAGAAAAAGAAAAAGAATTATAGATAGTTTGTTGAGATGAAGAAAACAAGGACAAGGGAATGTTTTTCTTACATTTGAAAGGCACTTGTACTATGAAATCCTTGTACTATAGAAATCAAGTTCAAGTGGTCACGCGAGGAAAGAATTAAATGGTGATCATGGGGTAAATTCATGTAGTATCTCAATTTGATATTTATTAATTAAGAGTACAACTCAATATTTTTTTGTTGAGAACTCAACATTTATTAAATGATAAATGATATGAAATTACACTTTAAATTTATTAAATAATCACTCACGAGGGGCATGACACTATTAAAAAAGTCTTGACCAGTTTACAGTGCCGGCCCTAGGCTTTGGCTAACAAGGCCATGGCCTAGGCCCTTCAAGATAAACCTAAAAAAATGGTCTTTTTTATTATGATATAGTGTAATATATTAGGTATGTTTTAAGTTAAAAAAAAAAATTAAAGAGAAAATACAAATTAACTTAAAATAAATTGACCCATTAAAAAATTAAAAGGCCCATTCAAAAAAATTAACATTGTAATCCACTAAAAATAGATCCAAAAAAGGGTCCTCCTATTATAGTTTATTGTAATATATTAAGTATATTTTAAATCTAAAAAAAATTAAGGAAGACCTAAACTAACTTAAAAATAAATTGACCTATTAAAAAATTGAAGGACGCATTTAAAATAATTAGCATTGTTATTCATTGAAAATGATTTTGCAAAAAAATAGATTATGCAAGTATGATTAATTTATTTGCTCTAAAAATGCAAAAAGAGCGAGGATTAAACGATACTTATTAATTGTTATAATGTAATACTAAGTATTTTTTATAATTTTGACACAAATTTTGTCATTTATCTTCATTTTTTTTCATTCAATGAAAAAAAAAATATTAAAAGCCTTAAAAATTTATTAGTTGATTATTGACTTTAGACCCTGAAAATCTCCGGGCCGGGCCAGGCCTGCCAGTTTAGACCAAAAACAAAAAAAAACAAAAAAATCAGAAATAAAGGTGTTCAACTACAAGGAGGTTGAGCTTGAATGGAGGCTAGGCCACCTACCCACCAGTGAACCCGACCAACCACAACACAATTCTCTCTCTTTGGAATCAAATTTTCTCCGCAAATACCGGATAAGGGTACCTAACCCACTTACTCTTTTAAAGGCTACCCTAAAAAAAAAAAAAAAGGACAAAAAAAAGAAAAGAAAAAAAAGAATGTCCTTAATTTAAAAAGTGTCTATGACATTAGATTTAGTAGACATTTTTTATTGGTGAGAGATTTAGACTTTATGAAATAATTTGGTGAGCAATCTTATAAGACATTTTGTTTTCAATTTTACTCCTTGATTTTTTTTTATTTGTTTGATTTTTCGTTAGATTTCGTGGATATTTTTCTATTAGTGAAAGATTTACATTTTGTGAAATAGTTTGGCAAGAAGTCATGTAAGACATTTTGTTTCAATTTTATCTCTAGACTTTTTTTTATCTATTCAAATTTTCGTTGACTATTTGTTCAAAATTTTCCCCTGTCTGGTCAAATTTTTTACCCTATCTATTTATTTTTTAAAAAACTTTTTCAATTGAAAATCTCTTATCTGTTTAAATATTTGTCTAAATAAAATTCCATCTGTTGAAATTCAAAGAGTGATCTGTTGAAATACCAAGCCAATTTTTGTTGTTTGTCTATTTCTTATTTGTGCATATTACATACATACATACATTCATATACATATATATATCTTTTTCTTATTTGTACAGATCTGTGCAAACCAAACCCTATCTTTTCAAAAAAAATTCTATTTGTTCAAAATTTTATTATCTGTTTAATTTTTTTATTTGTTTAAATTTTGAACATATTTGTCTTATCTTTTTTTATTTTAGTTTATTTTATTTTATTTTTAAGTTATCAATCTATTTCATCATCAACAACAACAACCAGATTTGAGCCAAGAAAAAAAGAAAAAAGGCAAAAAAAGAAAATTAACTTGAAAAATGAACATGATTTGTTAAAATCAGTATGTTGAAATTTATCTATTAAAAAATTCTTATCTGTTGAAATTGTCTATTGAATTTTTTTTATCTGTTCAAAAAAAAGTTTTATCTGTTAAAATAACAATTCAACAAGTAGTCAAAAAAAATTAAATAGATAGATTATTCTTGATATATCTGTTTAACAATTCAACAATTCAATTCTATTTGTGTGAATTTGCAGTACTATCTGCCCTATTACCCTTCATAGGGTCTGGATCCAAAACACTATTGAATTTATCTGTGTGAGTTTTTTTTTTTTTTTCTTCAACAATGATAGACAAGAATCATACGCACGAAAAATTAACAAACTGCGAATGCAAATATGTTCTCTCACTATGCAAGAAAAAGAATAAACAATTTGTGATGAAAAAACAAAAAGCAGAGAATGATGAAACTGACTTTGAAGGGACGGAGAGAGTCGCCGATTAGAAGGTAGAACTATGAGTGTTGGGGCGATGGATGCATTTTTCATCTGCGGCGTCTTCATTGTTCGAGAAAGGTACGGAGATGGTGAAGACGGTAGTGTTGGTAGTGTGGTGGATATGAAGATGGTGAAGACGGGTCCATTTTTAACATTGTGTCTTCAACCCTGTAAGAGGCAGCACGGCGGTGGAGGCATTGCTGCCGATGTGGCAGAGAGAGAGAGAGAGAGAGAGAGAGAGAGAGAGAGAGAGAGAGATTTGAGCTGTGGAGGATTGAGAGTGAGAAATAGAGATAAAAATGGGTTTGGTGGGAGTATTTGGTCATTTTACTAGAGTTTGTCCTTATGGACATAATGTTTTAGAGTGTGGACCTCTAGACAAAGAAAATTCAAATTTGAATTTATGGACCGAGTGCCCTAATATCTATTGGGTGATTCTATTTACACACCATTAATACTCTCAGTATATACTATTAATAGATTAAATTTAGAATGCTACTATTCGCACCTGCCAAAATTCTTTAGACCTCCCATTTTATAACTTTTTTTTTTATTACAATTATACCATAAAGTAAAATTACATTAAAAGACATTATTAAATGGAACACCCACCTATCAATAAGAACTAATACTCTATAATATTGGACCCCCACCCCCACCCCCACCTCCAACTCCAACTATCCGTATTCCATGTTTGTAAACCCTAAACCTATTACTTTTCATAACCAACTAATATAAACCCTAAATCTATTATTTTTCATAATCATCTTAAATCTTGAATGTGTCATCTTCATTACCATCATCAACTCTATTGAACTTGAAAGTTTTGCTTCAAGTATAACGTTTACTTCATTATCTTATAAGTTTATCTGTCTTGCATTAACATTCTCGGTCGTTTTCGGTCGTTCTTGTTTCGTTCGAGCTGTTCGGTACTGGTTTGCCGACTATTAGAATTATGTTCGGTAATACAGTACTGAACATAATCCTTTCGTTCAATACATAGGTTCCGAATATTAATGCAGATAGTCAGTTATGTAATTTTCTTTGTTAAACTAACTTAGAATGAAAAATAGTGAATTGGAATGGATTTAAGTTATGTATTTTGAATGGATTTAATTCATGTTATTTTAAGTTGTGAATTGGAATGGATTCAAGTTACACAGTGATGAACAAATTTTGTTCGGACATACAGTATTGACAGGATCATTATTGTTCGACAAAACAGTTCTGAACAAAATACATTTTTTCAGCTACACAGTGGTGAACAAATTATTTTGGGCTACATTCAGAATTATGATGGCGATTCAGACGATGATTCTGATGGCGATTCAGACGATGATTCTGTTTTTCCTCATCTTGCAAACAGTTATACAAATCTTGTATCTTGCAAACAGTTATACAAATCTTGTAGAAATTGGAGTATCTTCGATTGATCTCAGCGATGACGAAGATACAAAAAGCAACGAAGAAGATAATGATGAGAGGATGAGAGAGGTTACTGATTCGGCGACACGGAGAGCGTTCAGAGAAGATGAGAGTCGTCGGAATGCTCTGTTGACGACCGAGACGGTGACGAGAGTGATGGAGGGTTGGGGTCCAAGAATTCTATATTGGACCGAAGCTCCAAACTCTGAAGATTGAGTGAGTCAAGGAAAGAGAGGGATGAAAAATTAGGTGGGTGTGCATTTCATTGTGAAAATATTATGAATATGGGTATATTTGGTAATAAGTGGGGTGTCCAAAAAAATATTATTAAAATTTAGGATTTAGGGTTGGGGTCCAAAGAAATGGGGGTTCCAAAGAATTTTGGTAGGTGCTAATAGCAGCACTCTAAATTTATATTTGAATAATATCTCTAAGGAAATGACAATTAAGGACAGCAAGGGCCATATTTTACCTATTCAAAAATTTCATATTTAAAAATACAAAATACTCTTTACGTACCATCATCTTTATTGGGTTTAGGATTTTAACGTATAAATATTGTATTTCTTCATCGTCTTCACCACTAACATACACTCATGATATCATTCATTATCAATTAGCTCACTTCATTCTCTTCTTCATTATACTTATTTTTCAAACTCAAAACATATGTCTTTGAAGATTTAGGGTTTAAGAATATTGAAATTAATTAATTTCAAAGATTTGCACACCATAGATGACATTGAGATGGTTGGTTATGATATAAATATTGAAAACGTTGATTTGAACACTGAAAATGTTACTTTATGACTTGGTTTTTTTTTTTTATTATCTTGTTCATATGTTGGGAAGATGAGTTTCTTCAGCGTGCTTGGATAACCAAAGTTGAACTTTTACACAATGGTTGATTATTTATATTTAAAGAAAATAATTTTGTTCAAATTATTACCAAATATTAAATGTTTATACATAAAAAAAATTGAACATTTTAAGTTAGTTTGATTAAAATGAATTAAACATTTATTAGTTGTTCAGATATAAATTTTTTAACACATTAAAGTTGTTCAATTCTATATTCGTGAACATGACTAATTTGATGAATTATAATTCTATACCCACTCAATGTAACAATGTTGAAATTGAAACGCTTTGTTGGCAATTTGAAATGACGAGATAATGAGACGAGGTACGACAAGAGTTTAACACTAACTACGGAGATCAACACTGACGAAGATGGAGGCCAAATGAAACCTCTACCGGCGATGACGATCAAGATCGGCAAAGATGGTCTCTATTATGAAAATTGTGGGGTTTTTGTTGTGTGTAGTGGTCAAAATGAAGAGTCTTCGGTGGGTGTAATAGTGTATATTTAAATAATTAGTGGTGTATTAATATAGGATTAGTAATTGGCAGGTAAGGTGTGAATGTCAGTTAAGATATTTTTAAATTTAAAAAATTATTTTATGTGTGTACTGTACACTAAAAGTATTAGTAGTGTATAAATAAAATCACCCATATCTATACTATTATATGTTTTATTTTCACACTGCATCTCATCTCAGTATACACCAGACTTCATTTTAATTTTATATTTTTACTCAATATAAATCATTTCACCCTGTTTGATTTTCAGTTTTTAAAACAATTTTTTGAGTTTTTAATTAGTACTTATATATTTTTAATGATTTTTAAAAAATATTTTAATCAATTTTAATTTTTTTTTTTTTAGATTCACTTAATCTTAGGGGTTGTTTGGGAAGTGCCAAATTACTATACTTTTAGACTTTTTATAAAAAAAATGTAAAATATGGGTTAGGTTTAAAGTGATGTGATAGAGAAATGATGTGATTTAAATAAGAAGTGATGTAACTTAAATAAGATGATGTGCTAAAATACCAAACAATTACTTAATATACTTAAAAAGTAAAAAAAATTGTACAAACTTTTTTAAAAAATTCGTTGAATACAACAAAAAATGAAAATGTATTGAATTTTTATTTTTATTTTAGTATTTTTTGTTTTGGTGAATTTTTTAAAGCCTTGTTTTCATAAATATTATAATTTTTAAGCATATTTAGATTATGTGCATCTAAAAAATAAATATTTGAATAAAATATTAATTTTTTTTTATTAAAAACAAAAAAAATACGCAAAAATAAAAAATTCTATTTTTTGAAAAATAAACTTAATTTTCTGGAACCAAATATGCATCTTCTCCAATTTCAAACTTTAACCTTGAACCTAGCTTGACCACCCACCATTGCCACGTCCTCCCTAACTGTTGTTGCCATTGCCACATCCTTCCTAGCTGTAATGCCTCGTCTTTTATTATTCAAATAATATTATCACATTTATTATTATTATCTAATTTCACAAGAAATATGAGGCAGATACAACCATAATGTAAATAATATTAGTCGTTCTCTCTTTGTTAATAGATTACATTTGATCGAAATGCCCTTAGGCTTACAAGTACTATGATAATAAAGGGGCATGACCCTTAACGAATATAGCAGCGCTCCGCCGACATATAAATGGCCCCGTGACCGGAAACTCATAACTCCCAAGTAATTATTCATCTTTGCTCCTAAAATTTTTTCAATAACGTGGGACAAACGTATAGTCGAATATGAATCCCAATAATTCTAATTAATGTAGTACAATATATGTATGTGATCATGAATACTCCATGTAAATATATATATCACTAGGGTTCATTTTTTGATATAAAATATACATATAAATAGGTATACTCTTATTCAAAAGCCATTCAATTGACATTTCAAAAAAAAAAAAAAAAAAATCAAATTCCTCCACTTCCATTTGTTTTTTTTAAAAATTTATGAAAAGCCATCATTTTCAATATTTACAAACCATTTCCAAAATATTCCGACTTTCTTAAGACTGAACAACCAAAACAACTTAAGAGCAAACACAATCTAGTGATTTTCAAGTAACTCACAATAATCTATCAAGTCACACACCAAATCACAGTACTCTCAAAGATATATCCCATAATTTATGTGTAATGCCCCCAAATTATAACAATAAATTCGATCCTTATAACAGAATGTTAATAAAAATGATATGCTTTCATTCATCAGAGTTCGTATTGCAAAAGGTCAACACATGCAGTATACATTCATTAATGTTCATCGTGAGTCTATAGCATGTACTACCAGTTAATAACCTACAAAAATAAATGCCCTATGGGCTTACACTTTTCCAAGACAATACTTGGTTACAGTAAAAGAAGAGTCTAACTCGATATAATTTAGCCATTGGCTATACAAAATAAATAAAACAAAAAGGAAGCTTTTGCTCCAGGTCTCCCCAAACTACTGTCTCGGCAGAGGCATGTCTCCAACACCTGAAAATGGTTCCCAAGAAGGGTGAGCTAAAACCTAGTAGAAACATATTAACACAATATATGAGAATTAACAAGATGTAAGTATGATGCACGGGTTCATTATTCTATGATAAAATCTGTGTAACTTTTCCCACAATCATGGTATGCCAAACTTGCATCTCAGCTCATTCATTTTGGTTCGATAGATACATCTACTGCATTTAACCCGTCAACAGAGGTTGCACCTCACAAGTTTCCAACAGATAAAATCATCATACAAATACATGCACTTCTATTTGTCATTTTACGAAAATTTCGTCCGCGGAAATCGGCACCCATGTATACAAATGATTTTCAGGACTTTTATCCTGGACACACAGGCCAACTTAGTTCAATGGAGTTCATCCCCTTTCTTCTCCCCAAAACATGGAGTACAACACTTTTCTCCTCCCAAATATCATACATATGCAATGTATATCATTCATAATCATATTCGATGACAATGGTTAAGGGATTAGTTTCAATTCGCCTAATCCACATACGATGTCTACAACAATCATGACTATCCTCCATCGATAGCCCAAAGCAGATATTTCTAAACAGATATACAATCTCCATAACAGATAAATCATTAAATTTCCATAGGTGAGTGATTAAACAAATCCAACAACACCATTCATGTATATATTCTCCAGTTTCACCTTTTACATACCAATTTCATTGTTTGTACAAAATAATTATTCAAGATATTTTAGGCCAAAACTCCTCATTTTTCAAATATTAATTCAAAGACCCAATTCAACTATTTTAACACAAGATGATTTCATATCCAAACCCCATAATCATTTATGTAACACCCACATACAAATCCCTCTTTTCATACTTGAACCCAAACCCTAGGTTTGCTCAAAACATCTCCAAATCTCACAATTTTCATACAACGATCTATAACCAAGTTAAAACTCATATTAAGGTGTAGGGAGTCCCTACCTCAAGTTTAGAAGATCAATGGAGCAAGGACGAAACTTCAACGACGCCAAAATCAAACTCCAATCGGATCAAAACGGAGCTCTCAAGATGCTCTATCCTTTTCCCAAAGACACTAAGGCGGAGAGATCAACGGATCTAGGAGAAAATGTAGAGAGAGAGAGAAAGAGTATTTTAGAGAGAAAGTGTCTCACTTTAGGATTTTCAGAAGAAAAGATTTGAAAAAGTGATGTAAAAAGTCACTTTCGCGATCTGATATACGCACAGTCTGCTTGAGCGGAAAAGTTGACAATTGAGTGTCAGACACAAAAATTTGTTTCGCTCAAGTGCAAAAGTGGCCCGCTTGAGCGCATAATACACACATCCAACACTTTTGCAGACAACAGACAAACTACTCGAGCTCAAGAAAGGCCGCTTGAGCGCCCACCCGCTCGAGCGTAGGAAATGCTGCTCGAGCGTAGAAAACATTCCTCCAATACTTTTGCAGACGTGTAAGGTACTGAGAGTTCACAAATCTCGCTCAAGTGCAGAAAGTGCCGCTCGAGCGGAGGAACAAAAATTGCAAATCTCGTTCGAGTGCAAGAATGGCCGCTCAAGCAGAGGAGCAAAAATCTAGGCAACAAAGGTTTGAAAAAACAAGCAACCAACCTGTTCCAAATGCACAACTACAATCCAATAACCAAATTTAAGGGGAATTAAGGGAAAAACGGCAATAACCAACATTCAGAAACCATAAACCCGAGTCCAGACTACCACTAGTGACGGGTCAAAATCGGGATCGCTATATTATGGCCATAAGCACAAGGGCAAATGGGGCACCTATCACCACATGTACTCAAATGTAAATAACAATAATAACAACACATACTTCCATATTTCACCAGCCACTGGCACAGAAGGCAAATAGTGCACCTCGCAAATCACAACATATATACATAATTAAGAACAAAATTAAACCATCACATAAGACAATCCGGCTTCATTAAGCCATAACTTTCCACTTGATCAGGTGTTAGTTGGAGAGAACTTGGTACCCATGATTCGAAGCGTAACCATTTTACTAGACGCTAGCTGGAAGGAAATTGGTATCTCTCATTCGAATTGCTAATAGGAAAGAACTGGGATCTCAATATTGCACTTTCATTACATACTCAACATAATCATAACACTTCCATTACAAACTAGCCAACAAAATTATTGAGCACTAAAAGATTTCAATTCACCTAATTCCATAGCCATTCTACAACAAGTAATGCAATCCTCCACTAGCAGATAACTCTAAACAATATATAAAATATACTTTTATTGACAACACAATCCACACTTACAATCCCAACCACGCAAGAATAAACTCATAACTCGATTATTCGTCATTAATTATAACATTTCCAAAGCTCTTCATGATTCCCGTTACTTCCAATCTAATTGTACTTCCAAATTTAATTCCTCATATTCTCAATTCCACTTTTCAAACATAATATCAAACATTGGTTTGAGCTCTAATGAATTCACTTGTTTTAACAATATTAAAGTATAATCAATCAAGAGAAGATATACACATTCCCAATGAATTTAATTCAATATATGATATACATTTCTCAAGTATTTAAGCACGTGCAACCAACACTTGATTTCTATATTCCAACTTCCATTATTTCTATTTATCTATCATCTTCCCAAATTACCATGACAACATACAACTCAATACTGAGACAACATTCACTGTTGTTTCTAATTTTCAATAATCATAACTTAAATAAACTAATCTGATTGTTTTTTTATTTACCTTTATCAATAATATCTCCAATTAATTAATATTACCATCAATTTCACATTCACATAACAATAACTCAATTACATCTCACGGAATCATTAACTTAAAATTAGGGCTTTCTATTATAAACATCATAAACATGTTCTAATAGCACCAATCTACTATATTTAATAAGAAATCAAAATGTTCAACACCTTAATCCAAAACCCTAAATCTCATCTTCATGATTTTCAAAAAATACTCATCAAAGTCTTGCTTTTATGCAATATAAGATACCACATATCCATATACAACAACTACATTAAACAAAAATTAGAGAAATCCCTACCTCAAGCTCTAGGAAGAAGAAGAGAGAAAAACCCTAAAATTGACGGTGCAGAAAATTGATCTCAACCGCACAAATTGAAGCTAGGCATTCTCCAAAGTAGCCTCAAGAACATCTATCTAAATCTTGATAGTTTATGAGAAATCTTAGAGAGAAGTTGGAAGTGGGTGGATTTTGTAGAGAGGGATGAGAGAAGATAAATATATATATATAGAGAGAGAGAGAAAGAAATGAAAAACTGATAAGAGAGAGGGAAAGGAGATCTGATTTTATAAAAAAGTGGTTCAATTTTCGAAGCTAAATTAAACATTTTTGTACGTTGTGCTTTTTTTCCAGAATGAAATCCAACTTTGTTCCTCTCTTCCACACATGTGACACTCACCCCTGCATGTGCCCGAATGTTTACGGGTGGCTCCAAGCTTGATTCTAATTTATTACCAACCTCCGGTCCTACCTTTACGTCCGAAACTCGAAAGTTTTAACTTGTCCCAACATCAAGAAAGGTTAAATGAGTTTGAAGTCCCAAACACCGATGCAACACTGCCACTCAATGTTCTAAAAAGGAAAACAACAAGTCCTAAAGGTGTGCTTAAGTCGGGTTCGAGACTCGGGACATCACATTAGCTACTCTCCTTCGGCGAACCACCCCTAGCTATTCTCCCTTTTCAAAGTGTTCCCCATGCCTCCCCCTCTACCTTCGTTGTTGATCGTCATGATTCGCATCCCCTATATTACCCACAATTGCAATCTTCTCCCTTGCGATCGTAGTTGTGATCACGTTACCTATCCCTCGCGACCCTTGTAGCCTACTTCACACTCCGACGAGCATACCTCCAATTGAGAGACAGAGAGAGAGAGAGGGCGCGCTAGGAGTGGCAGTGTGGTGCCAGAAATGGCGATGGCAGTGGCAGTGGCCGGTGGTGGTGAAAGAGAAGTGAACTTTGGAGTTATGTCCAAAGAGTAATTTGCTTAAGGGATATAATGGGAATAGAAAAAAATGACAAATAATGAGATATGATAGTGTGCAAATAGAATTTTCCATATATTGTAGATGTCACATATTTTTTATTTCCGAAATGTTCATAAGAGTAGTTACAATAACAGTTATGCCATTATTTAGTTTTCTTTAATTAAAATAATAAAAGAAAACCTCTCAACTATTTATAACATATGATTTTTTTAATTGCACACATAATGATTTTTTTGAAGACAATGAGTTCAACTTTTAACAAAAAAATATAAATATATATATATATACATATTTAGTGATTTTTTACCATTCAATGGGATCAATTGGCACACTGAATGCAATAAGACTTAGGCTTATTGGCACTACAAGAAAAATAAGATATTACCACGTTTTTTTTTCTGACGGTTTTTGAAAAACGTCGTGAAATCTCTTATAATTTTCTTTTTTGAGCTAATTTAATTACCCAACTCGTTTGGTACACGGTTATTAAAAAATTGTGGAATACATTTATTTGTGATTGAAGAGGCAGGACTTCTCTGATAAAAAAGAGAGGCGTGACTTTAGAGAACAGAGCGTAACTTTTGAAAAAGAGAGAGAGAGAGAGAGAGAGATAGAAGCAGAGAGAGAGATCAAGGCCTTGGATCTTCGATCTCCATCGAGTCTTTGGTTGTATGATTTGGAAATTCTTGTTCTACACTTGATTTGAGCATTTGTATGTAATATCGTTTGAATCCCTCTTATCTAAGTCAATCTAGGGCTCAAGGTTAGAGTTTTTTGATATGGATTTGCTACATTCACACAAGATCTGTAGACTTTCATGACTTAAACTAACGATTTATAGTTGATTTCTAGTTTCTTTTCTTTTATTTTGTATTTTCTCTTTTCGAATCGATTTATCTAGGGTTTTGAGTGCCGTGTTAATGTTTCTGATCACGTATAGTATAAGCAAGCAGCGTTGGATCTGGATTGTTAGCAACAGTGAATAGAAGCAAGCTCAACGACGTAGAGATGTAGATCTTATTCTCAGATCTGCTCTCTATTTGATCAGATCTGCTCTCTCTCTCTCTCTCTCTCTCTCTCTTTCCAATCTACTATTATGGTAATATCAAATCTGCTTTCTCAATCTCTCCGATCGAATTTCACGTATTCTATTCATTGCTCTATGAGATTTGGACCTCTCTCTCTCTGTTTTTGATTGAATCTCATTATCTTTGTCACTCTATCACATTTTTCTTACAAAAAAATGTCAAAATAGTTTCTAAAATTGGTGCTGGTGACTAGTTCATTGGTGTTCTTCTATGCATATTGATGATGACTGATTTGTAGTTGAGGTTAGTATTCCTGATGCTGTGATTCTTATCCTACTGACATAAATTTTTTTAATGGATTTTTTTGTTATTGGAATAGCTTGTTGATATTGTGATTCTTATTGTACCATTTTCCTTGCATGTCAAATGTTCGATAAAATGGGTCAATGGAAAAATTTTGTTATTTTTATTTTATCTTTTAATTTTTAGCCAAACACTGAAATAAAAATGATGATGAAACTTTTACTGTAAAATAAACTTTTATTAGTGTAGTACTTTCTGCCAATCTCTGAAAGGGGTGTTATCTGTGTCTACCATGAGATCTTGTGCACCCTTAATGATAATAATGTGAAAAATAGTTGTAGTGAATTATGTAATCATCTATCTCACAATCTTTTTGTTGTCTATAATATTAGCTCCCCTTTTCTTTCCTGATATCCTCTTGATATTGTTTCCTATGAGAAATATCAAATGCTCCATTTTTGGAGATAAATGTTCTGGACATTTGAAGATTCACCTACATTTTCAGTTTGATGTCAAACAAACTTGTCTAAATGGTTATTTTGGTACTAAGAATAGTCATTATCAGGTTGGACTGTTATCGAGCATGAATTTGAAGCAACTAGGCAGCTATAGACTAAAGATTTTGAGCCATAGTTTCTTATTTGTTAAGTGACTTGTTTGTCATACTGTTCAGAAACGGTGCTTTACTTTTGTTTGTAAATCTTACATTTTAATATTGAAATGGCAGAGGACGCACACTTCGCTTGTGATTTTCATTAGAAATGTCATGATGAAATAATAACCTTTCTAATGACCTTTCATCATGACCTTTAATATTATTTCATTAGAAAGGTTATGTCAAAGGATGTTCAAGCATGATTTTCATTAGAAAGGTCATGAAGGAGTTATGCTCAATGTTGCTGGAGGTTTCATGCTTGAACATCCTTTGACATTGCCCTTTGTTGACACCATGGTAAGCTTGTCATCAAATTTGTTATTCCTTTCATCTGATTTGTATCTGAGTAATTATGTAAATGATTGAGAATTCCTCTCATCGAATTTGTTTGTGAGTTGTTTATTTGCATCATTTGATGGGTTGATTTCTCACAACATGGGCATCTATTGCTTTTCTCCTGCAGGTAGGGCCAACTGATTTTGTTATGGGACTTCCAAAATCTCTGACAGAGAAGCTTATTCAAGAAGCTTTTTAAATTCTGTTAGTGGTGCTGATGTTCTGATCTTGATTCATTATCTTCGATATTTGTTTTTTTGGCATATTTTGAGTTATGGGCTAAGTTGGTTCGTTTGATTGGTTTTTATTTGAAAGTCCTGTATTTTAATTTCATGTTGGTATGTATGTATTAACATTTTTTCTGGGGTATGTATTAATATTTTTTATGGGGTATGGTTTGTGGTTAAATATAAACAGGTAGGAAATGCCACAATTTTTCTTCTATTGTTTGTCAAATGTAAAATTGTAGCCATCTTGAAGAAGAATTAAACTTGTTTGGCTTATTTTTAGTTTATGTGCTGATTATGTTTGACAATTGAATCCTTATTTTGCTACTATATAGTTTTGTGTTTGAGGAAGGAATTCATATTTGGAAAAAATTCTGATTAGGTTCGGATATTTTTTTTATTTTGAGGAAAAAAAAAACTTTTAGCGACGTTTTAATAAAAACGCCACTATAAGTTAGTATGACGTCATCTGTGGTAGGGCACTTCTATGCTGGCATTTAAAATACGCCGCAAAAGATCTTGTTGCGGTGTTTATAAAACGTCGCTGAGTTATAGCGACGGCTGCATCCTCGATGTAATTTTAAAACGCTAGCATATGTTTTGCCGACGTTTTTGAAACGCCGGTAAAAGTTAATTTTCCTGCCGTGGTGATTATGTGATTAAATACAAATGTGACAGAAATTGTCCTAAACCTAGTTGCAATATCTATACTATATCTATACTATTATATATGTGAGCACATAACTTGGTGTCTAATAGTGTGGTAGCTTCTCCTTCTGCCACGTGGCAAATTTTTCTATCCTAAAATAAAAAAATGTTATTCAAAGGCATGAGTAAGATTTGAACCCAAGACCTTGGGTTTCATTAAGAACACTCTTACCATTTAGACAATATATATATTATAGCATTAATTTCTTTATTATTTATTTTTATGCTTATTTATCTGAATTGCACATGCATCGCATGTGCCACACCACTAGTATATATATATACACACACACACACGTATGGTACAAGTACACACAGACAAACATGTGTGTATACATGTTATCATCAATAATGAAGCATTTTTTAATTAAACAGTTCATTTCTTGTTCTTATGGGTTGTTTTTGCAAATTATAAATGGCTAATTGAATTACATTATTCATATCTTTATCAACATTCAATTATTTTCAACTATGCAAGTACTCTTATCAAGTTTGGTATAGCGCACTTGCATTAATCATAAATTAACTTCAAAGACATGATAGTTTTGCTTTTCTTAACTTTTTAATTTTAATTTTATTTTAATGGCAATAATTCACATAGTAAACTCTGAATACCAGCAAGGTTAGACCTAAATATCCGAATTTACAACTGGTTTCAAAGTTTGTTTCTTAATGATGATTATTAATCAAGAACTAATTTCACCTCTTGTATTAAAAAATTGGTATTATCTATACCAGTCAGCACAACCCATTTTCATAAAGAAGTTTTGGACATGCATGAGTTAGGGGCCGTTTGGAGTAGCTGAAGTTCTTTGAAAGAAATAACTTTTTGTGAAAGATTAAACAAAAAATCAAAGTCAACAGTTAGGTAAAAAGAACTGTATCCAAACAAGGTTTTAGTCCCTGGAATGACCTCAAATATGACTCATGTTATGGTCATGATGGCTGCTGTGATGCTTGGTTAATTGTAATTAAGATATTATATGTCTAAGACGATTAACAAGCCTACACTGAGCAAAATTGAATAAATAATTATATTACTATTATAAGAACAAATGATAAAAAATTAAACATATACAACATGAACAAAGCTTAAGCCTTTAAAACTTGTTTATTATTCACTCACACATCCCAAATTTATTATATTATACAAGTTGTTTCATGTGAATAACAATCCAATGCGATATCAATAAGGGAGAGAAAAAAAAAGAAAAAAGAACTTGAAGATATAATTTTATAAATTTTAAAATAATTTTATATATTTGTGTATGTATATATTAATGTACTTTTTACATCCCATTAATAATAGTTTTACGGACGGTGATTAGTGAATATATATTTCTATATATAGAAGTAGGGTGCCCTCAGGGCAAAGGTCATACATGTTAAGCAAGTTTAAAATAATTATTTATTATTATTTATATCAACTTTCCTGCAAGATGTATCATACTTTTAAAATTTTCAAGATGTGCTTTAATGATATATATTAACAAAATGATAAATTACTAATAGCTCGTAATAGTTAGATTTAATTCCTATCAAATCTTATTGAAAATAAGTACTAGTAAAATCGTCGTTAAAAATAATTTTTTATATCGATTTTTTTGTCTATGTTGTTACAAATTGACAATTAGTGATTTTGTTTTGTCACAATTTTTATAAATTGTTATTAAAACTTACAATTAGTAACTTTTTTTGTGACACAATTTTTAAATTGTCGCAGAAAATTAAAAATTAGTGACTTTTTTGTGACGATTTTTTTAAACTGCTACTAAAATTTATAATTTTTGACATTTTTTTTGATAATTTTTAAATTACCGCTAAAAATTAACAATTAGTAATATTTTTAATTGTATTTGATGAAAAATATCATTAATTATCATAAGATCTATTGAATAATAAATCCACCTATTAGAATCTACATGCAAACCTCCGTAACAAAATTCATAAATATATACACACGAAGCAGATGACCCTTTGTAATTCATAAACATATATACACGAAGCATATGATCCTTTGTAGATGGAGGCCGCTTCTCTCTAGTCGAATTATTTAACTTGATGGTGTTGTCGGGCTACAGTAGGTCCCATCACGGGACACATTTTGATAATCTGAACTGTCATCTTATAATGCCTTTCGAGAAGATTATTCGTATAAAAAATCACATTGATCGAATAATCGCAACTACATGATCAAATTAGATTTATCTTAAAAGTAATGGGTGATCTACTCTAAAAATTATATTTATTGTTTATTTCTTTTTGTAATGGATGATCTACTCTAAAAAATATAGTTGATGTTTATTTCTTTTTAAGATAAATCTGATTTGATCATATAGTTGCGATTATCCGATCAACATAATTTTTTGCATAAATGATCTTTTTGAAAGACATTACAAATCATCAATATGAGTCCCATAATGGGCCTACGGTAGGTCGACAGTGCTGTCAAGTTGAATAATTCAACTGGAGAAGAGCCACATCTTTTTTAGATTTGCAATAATAAGAGTCTTGCGTACTAAAAGAGTCATATCACAGTCCTATCGAAGAGATGATTGAGAAAAGAGATGGCTTCTCTTCGGTTGGTGATATAACTGGAGAGGGTTTATTGGGCTTGGTGGGCCCATTTTGAGACTCACCTTAGTGCTCAAAATTGTTTATTTTGTAAGACTCGTTGAGAAGATAATTCATTTAAAAAATCAAGTTAATCGGATATTGATAAATGTATGTTTGCATTATATTTGTCTTATAAAATTAAATAGTAAATATAATTTTGAAAATAAGCTGTTTATTTTTTTAAGACAAATATTATTCAATCATCTAACTATTGATATTCGATCAATTTTTATTTTTCATATAAATGACCGTCTCAATGAATCTTAAATGAACTGTTCATATCATTCAAAGGGAGGCTTAAAACGAACCCACTAAGTTTAATAGTGATCCAACTGAAGAGAAGTTTAACCATTGAGGAAAACTCTAAACACAAAAACAGACAAATAAATAAAAATAAATAAAATAAAAAAGAAGATGGTTACATGGATTTTCATCAGTGGGGACAAACAGAAATGGACTCATCCCTTTCGTCAACGTTGTGGAGGATAATATACAATAATAACTCTTTGCATGAGGGACCACATAATAAATTTGTCATGCAAAATTGGATTGATCATGGACCATTATATAATTTGATACAAAAGGAACTAAATGCCAAGGTTGAATTTGGTGATGATCTGGCATTAAAGTCGGCAAGGGATTTGAAAAATGGTTAAAAATAATGTCAAACATTAACCTATGAAGATGTCGACACATAAAAAATCTTTAAGGTTAATTATAAATACATTCTTTCAGATTTATTTAAAATATAAATTATTTTTTATGATTTAAAAAATTATAAATATCTCTTTATCAGAAATTTTTATTTAATAGAATTAATTAAAAAAGTGAAATTTCTAACTGTTCACCTACACAATAATAAAATTATCTAAATTATTAATTGAAATAAAATTTTAACATTATTAAAAATTGTTAATTAACTTGATGATTTATTAATAAAAGGCTCTATTTGTTATGAAATTAAAAACCTTAAGGGGCAAAATGAAATTTCTAGAATCACATGAGACAATTTGTAATTTAAGTAAACCTCAGACGGTGTGTGTAATTTACCCAATCCTTAAACAGTTATGTTAGTGAATATTATGTATATATATATTATAAAAACTCACTATATATATTAGATATTTGAAGTAGTTAACTCATTAGCGGAATATTACCTGTTTCATGGCAGTGGGAGCCGGATAATTGGAATAATCAGAAGCGAACTATAGAACAGATATTACACGGCTCTACCCTGCACGATGAGGATGCCGAATAAAATAGATAGGCCGAATAAATACTGAGCTATAGAGCCGAGTGAATAAGAGAATAATGAGTGACAAGTGGGCCTGGCCACGAGGCCCGGGAAACAAATATAAATAAGGGAACAATAGATTAAGAAAAGGAGGTGAAAATTATTGTGTTTAACTTAGAATACAAGCATTCTTGACTGTAGAGACTGACTTGTCCGTCGGAGTACTAATTCTGGCACCCCCGACCGGAGTGTTTATTCCTTTTCAGGTGACTATCAGAGGATCTTGAGCGCTCTCCAGGATCAGAAGAGTATTTCCAAACTACATCTCCACAATTGGCGCCGTCTGTGGGAATACTCAAGCACATCCATGGCGAGCGTGACGGAAGATCCTCCGACAGTCCCTGTCGACCTTATACTGCAAGACGAAACCACTCCAACAAACTTGCTTGGAACAGAGACTATCGCCGCAAGACGTGCCTTGAATTTCGCCTCACCCTCGACTTTGGAGCACGAGACAATGCAGGCGATCATGGAACAAGCAAAGAAAAATGAACAGGGGTTGGAGAACATGATCGCTGAAAACGAACGTCTTCGTGAAGATTTGACCTTGGAAATGGCGAAGTCCAAGCAAGCTGCGCGCCTAAATCCGGAACGATCTCCGAAAGCAGACGGTCGACAACCTCGAGCACAACAAGACACTGATAGTGACTCCGACTCATTATCCCCGGAGCCCGGGAAGAAGGGACGACATGAAACCACCAGTTCTTCCGAAGAAAGTCCCTGTACAATGTACAAGTGAAGAAGGAACAGTTCAGACGAAGACTAACACGATCCCTTCGTACGACGGATTGCAAAGGCTGCGCTACCCAAGAAATTCAAAGCACCGTCGTTCACCTTGTACGACGGCAAATCAGACCCCACCGACCACATCCGCCACTACAAGCAGGCCATGACATTGCATGTAGACGACGAGGCCCTCATGTGCCGAATATTTCCCAGCAGTTTGGGACCATTGGCGGTCAGGTGGTATTATAAACTGGAGCCGACTTCGATCAAAAGCTTCCACCAACTACAGAAATCCTTCAGGGCCAGATTCATTACTAACGAAGTCCAGCAGAAGCAAGCCGACTCTCTCTGGGCAATGCAAATCCTATCAAGAGAAACACTAAGAGCATATTCAGCGCGATATTGGGAATGCTTTAATCTCGTTGATGACGCTTGCAACGACTCCATGGCCATCACTGCCTTCAAAATGGGATTACAACCAGATAATGCCCTCCGCAGTTCCTTGACTAGAAGACCCCCCAAAACAGTTTGGGGGTTGATGAAAAAAGTGGAGGAATACTGCAAAGTGGAAGATGACGTCTTGCTGGTTAAAGCCGGACACGTGGCCAACAAAACGGCCCCTCTCAAAATCGCTCAGCCGATAAGTTCTGCACCACCTCAGAGCCTTGAACCATGACAGCGGGCTAAACGAGACAAGAGACGGGATTCTCGCCGATCCAGCGATCAATGCTCACACCAAGCAAATGAGCAACTACAGGTCAATAGCAGGCGCACAAAGCGTGCCGACAAGAAGTATACAGAGCTGTCAGAGCCAATCAGCTCGATTATGTCCAAAATCCGACATCTTTTGTTCTTCAAATGGCCGTCCAAGATGGTGGGACCTCCTGACACGAGAAGGCGGGACAGGTGTTGTGAATATCACAAAGGTCACGGTTATGATACGGACAGTTGCTATGCCTTGAAAGACCATCTTAAGGAATTGGTGCAAGATGGTCGACTCCAACAACACGTCCGAAAGAGCACAATCAAAACTGTCGCCCTTAGGCAGAAGTCACCTCTCCTCGGCGTTATACATATGATATACAGCCTTCCAACGCCACGTATCATACACGTAATTCATTCAGCCCCCCAAAAGCAACGCACACAAACGAAACAGCCCCACGAAGCTTCGAGCATTACCTTCGACGATGCCAATCTTATCGGCTTAACGCTCCCCCATATTGATCCATTGGTCATTGAACTACACGTGAACCGATTTACCGTTGAACGTGTCCTCATAGACCAGGGGAGCACTTCGGAGGTCATGTATTACGAGACCTTCATCAAACTCGGCTTCAACGAATCAGACCTGTCTCCGGTTCCTCATCCATTATTCGACTTCAACGCAAATCTAGAGTACCCGTTGAGGAAAATCACGTTACCCGCTCGAGCGGGCTCCCAAACAGTGGATGTGGAATTCTTGGTCGTCAAGCTCCCTTCGCCGTATAACCTCATCATGGGGCGAACTTAGTTGCATACTATTCAGGCCGTGCCAAGCACCTATCATCTGCTGCTACGCTTCCCGACCGAACACGACGTTGAGCAAATCCGTGGTTCCCGGCAATCCGCACAAGCATGCTATCTCCTTTCTGGAAAGACACCAACGGAGACGCATGTCAACTCCACTGAGGTGTTGAATTGAGACAGTCTCGACGATGTCGGACGGCTCCCTGACGAAAAGCCACGGAAGCTCTAGGCGATACCAGCAGCAGCTTCCCAAGACGTATGCTTAAAGAGTCCAGCTGCGCCGCTACACGCCAGGAAAGTTGCTCCTGAAGGTATTTTCGGATGATAGGAGGCTGGTTGATGGAAAATTAGGCACGCGGCCTTGCTCCTAATGCACTTGCGCAAATTCTATCATTAAACCCGACCTGTAGGGAATGATTTTGGTTATGAATGGCTCACCATGTACACTTTCCACTTCTGTAATGTAAAGATTCCTGTTTACTCACTGTGCAATCCAGTTCAAAAGTGTTCTAAAAAAATATTCCGGATTCGGAGCCCCATCGGCGCATGACGTCTTTGGGTCGATAAAGCCTTCGGATTCGGAGCGCCCTTCGTGGATGTCACGATTGGCGAAATAAAGTCTCCGGATTCGGAGCCCCATCGGCGTATGACGTCTTTGGGCCGATGAAGCCTCCGAATTCGGAGCGTCCTTCGTGGATGTCACGATTGGCCAAAAAGTCTCTGGATTCGGAGCCCCATCGGCGCATGACGTCCTTGGGCCGATAAAGCCTCCGGATTCGGAGCGCCCTTTGTAGATGTCACGATTGACCGAATAAAGTCTCCGGATTCAGAGTCCCGTCGGCGCATGACGTCTTTGGGCCGATAAAGCCTCCGGATTCGGAGCGCCCCTTGTGGATGTCACGATTGGCCAAATAAAGTCTCCGGATTCAGAGCCCCATCGGCGCATGATGTCTTTGGGCCGATAAAGCCTCCAGATTCGGAGCGCTCTTCATAGATGTCATGATTGGCCAAATAAAATCTCCGGATTCGGAGCCCCATCGGCGCATGACGTCTTTGGGTCGATCAAGTCTCCGAATTCGGAGCGCCCGTCGTGGATGTCACGATTGGCCAAATAAAGTCTCCGAATTCAGAGCCCCATCGGCGCATGATGTCTTTGGGCCGATTAAGCCTTCGAATTCGGAGCGCTCTTCGTGGATGTCACAATTGGCCAAATAGTCTCCGGATTCGGAGCCCCATCGGCACATGACGTCTTTCGGCCGATCAAGCCTTTGGATTTGGAGCGCCCTTCGTGGAGGTCACGATTGGCCAAATAAAGTCTCTAGATTCGGAGCCCCATCGGCGCACGACGTCTTTGGGCCGATCAAACCTCTGGATTCGGAGCGCCGTTCATGGAGGTCATGATTGGCCAAATAACGTCTCCGGATTCGGAGCCCCATCAGCACAGGACGTCTTCAGGTCGATTGAGCCTCCGGATTCGGAGCGCCCTTCATGGAGGTCACGATTGGCCAAATAAAGTCTCCGGATTCAGAGCTCCATCGGCGCACGACGTTTTCAGGCCGATAAAGCCTCCAAATTCGGCTAACCAAATAGTGCCACCGAGCGACGCTCAAGGGCCGAGTAATATTCTGAATTCGGAGCGCCCTCCAGAATGAAAACATTTACACATCGAAACAGGGATACGTAGGTTGAACCAGTACAACCGCATGAATAAGACAAAACGTTCCAACATTCAAAATAAGATGCTTAATTCAGCATACAAAAATTCAGAATGAGATAAACTTTTAAAATGAAACATTTTATTCGATCAAACAGTAATTACAAAAAAAAGCAATCTGCGTTCAAAGCATTACAATATCTATTCTCATACGGCGTCGCGTTGGTACAAGCGGCAGCCCCGAATCAACGCCCGCTGATCAGAGAGCACCTGCAACTTGAAATGCTTTGATCTGACCGCGCTTGAATCCACGATTCACAATGACGATATAATCACCTTTGAGGTGGGGACCCCTGACGCCATAGACAACGTCAAGGCCAAGATCCAAGACAAGAAAGGAATTCCCCATGAAAACAGTAATGCTCAACGGTTGCGGCGCTACGTCGGCCTCATTTCTCGGTCGCGATTGCGGAGAACTTCGCCATTGATGTTTCTCCCTTTGAGGTGATCTGCTTTGACGACTTAGAGGCTGACGTTTTTTGAATGTCCTACCTCCCACGCGAGTGGTTTCTCTGCTGCGATTCATTGCAATGTCAAGCTCAGCCCGAGTCCGAGCTTCTCCTCTATTGCTGAAGAAAAACTCCATTTGACATTCACACTTATCTAACCCCACGCAACAAAATCGTTTTAAATCGAGTCTGAGCACAGTAAGCGAAGTCACTGGAGCGAAAAGTCTGAGGCGATTTATTTCTAAAATCCTTGCAGTGGCTCCGAGGTGATTTCATTAACATTGAACTCCAAAAGACGGACGTCGAGCAATATTGGACACAGCCACTCCATGTATTAATCTTTGACTAAAATGGCCTAATCATATACACAACAATTATAGATGGGTTGATTGTCTTCGGATTCGGAGCCCCTGGTGCATGACACCTTTGGGCCGGTTAAGCCTCCGAATTCGGAACCTCATCGGCGCAATTGACCTTGCGTGACACGGAAAAAATATATTTAGTGAAGAATGCTCATGACAACCCGGCATATAACCGTTCGGAATTAAAACGCCTAGTTGATTCGAGCCGGTCAATGTTTATACAATGAAACGCATGCAAATACGTGTGTGCCGAATGAAAATTACAATGAAACATTTAAAATATTACATTTTATTCAATCAGGCAATAATTACATAGTTATGAATGCGATCTGCGTTCGAACGTTACATTGAATATTTTTATACGGCGTCGCCCTCATCCTCACTCTGCTCGACTTCCAAGGCGAAAAACAGAAAATGGTTACGTTGGTACAGTGGCAATGCCGAATCGACCCCCGCTGTTCGGAGAGCTTTGTTGGCCTGAAGCGCCTTAATCCAACCATGCTTAAACCTACGATATTCGCACCGGCAAACTTCCTCGGCAAGTTTTTCCTTGGTCTTTTGTATCCCTACTTTCCGGCCATCGTGGAAGCCTTTTTCATAGGCCCTCCCTTAGCGGATTCCATCGCGAACATGCTCGCCGTATCGCGATCGGCAAGCGCGGTACTGATAAGCCACTGGATGACCCTTTCTTTCACAATTGGGTTAGCCTGTCCGACGGGTTGTGCCTGAATGACCTTGACCTTCCTTAGCTCACGCTCAGTTGCTTCCGCGCGAGCCTCCAAACTTCAGATGCGTTCATCCCTTTTCTCTATTTCTCGGCGGGAAACACGCAGACGTATACCAATTTCGTAGGTGGTATAGAGGCCTTTCACCGCACCGTGAATGCCTTCACGAAACACTTCGAAGTCCTGTCGACCTACCATCGACTGCTGGACCTCGGAAAGAAATATCTGTCGAGCAAATTCGACTGCCACACTTGAATCTCGAACGATCGAGTCCGCATCTGTCATGGGCCTATTCCCCACGAAGACTGCAAAACTCAATGGGCGTGGGTTCTCACCGGGTTCCCTTCCAGAACGGGGTTGCGGGGATTTGCCGTGTGGCTCCTTGTCCTTCCTGGGCAATCTACTTTGACGACGAGGAGATTGATATCTCTCCCGATCCCTCGAAATCCTACCTCTCGAGCGCGAAGGTTCGCCACTTCAATTTACGTCTCTTCCCAGCTCAGCTAGCGTCCTCGCTTCCCCTTTGCTGTTAAAGAAGAGTCTATTCGACATTCGCGCTTGTTTATCCTTCGTCAAAGACCTGGATTGAGTTACTCACTAAGCACTTAAATAGGACCTTCATTCATTGATTCCCTACGAGGGCAGTGCCTCCAAAGCAATCTCATTAATATCAAAACCTCAACAGCTCGAAGCCGACCGAGTCGTGTCCCCATCAAAATACTGGTTTAGGCAGTCTTAATTTCCGCAAAGGCAGTCAATATTGTAATATTCGGCGTTTCAAATTCATGAAGCAGTTGGGGCAAAGGCAAATTCATCAATCTATTCGGCTTGGCTTGAGTGTCGCAGCCGCTTCATGAATTGATTCATCAATATTGTGTGATTCGGCGTTTAAAATTCATGAACCAGCTGGGGCAAAGGCAGATTCATCGATCTATTCGGCTTGGCTTGAGTGCCGCAGCCGCTACATGAATCGACTCATCAATATTGTGTGATTCAGCGTTTAAAATTCATGAACCAGCTGGGGCAAGGGCAGATTTATCAATCTACTCGGCTCCAGTGTCGCAGCCGCTTCATGAATCGACTCACCAATATTGTATGATTCGGCGTTTAATGTTCATGAACCAGCTGGGACAAGGGTAGATTCATCAGTCTATTCGGCTTGAGAGCCGCTTCATAAATCGATTTACTAGTCCTATTTGGCACCAAAAGTCGATTTACTTGTCTGGATAAATTGAAATTAAACTAATATAATGGCCAAGATTACACTGTTATCCAAAGTAGTGGAAAGCAAAACCCTTCATTAATATCAAAAACTGCGTACAAGTAACAGTGAAACGGGAAAGAAATTTTCATTAATAAATTGAGTGCAGATAGTAACTAATTTATATATGAAAATTACCTTGAATCCACTAAACAAAAATGTACATTGAAATTAAAGATACCTAATAAAACTAGAATGTCTCCCTGATCAATCCTCGGGATCAGACTTAAGTGGCTTAACGTTCACTTGCTCGTATGGAATTGGCAAGGCCAATGTAACTCCAGCGGTAGCAAGGGCTTTGAGCCACCCATGTTTGAATCCTCGATTCTCGAATTTGGGGACCTCATCTACGTATTCCTTCAAGGCGGTGCTCTTCCCAGCTTCTAGCGCCGTAGAAGCTGCAGGTTCGGCTTTTTCCTTCGCCGCCTTCAATTCTTCTAACTCGACCTCTGCCTTGGAAAGCGCCTCCTGGGCTAACTTAAGTGACTCCTCGCTCGCGTTCGCCTTATCCTCGGCTTCAGATCTGAGCTAGTTAGCAGTCCGAGCCCTCTCATTTTCAGCTTCGGCTCGAGTACTTTCCATTGCGGCCCTTATCGCCTCGAACTCGGCCCTGTTTCTTTCACCTTCAACTTCAAACTTTAAGCGGCCAATTCTTTCAATGGCATCACGCTGTCGGCGGCCTAGTTCGGCTATCCTTCCAACCATCTGCAAAACAAGTTTGGATCACCATATCAAGCAACATTGTATGCAAACCAAACCAAACAAGCAAAAAAGAAAAGTATTGTATACATATCAGAAGTGCCGACTGGGCAGCGAACGCTATAGCTACCAAGTCCGGCTCTTCTCGAAAGGTGGCCTTGTTAGCCAGTAGCGAAACGGAGGCGGCCAAGCTCAACGCCACGGCTGGATCCTTCATGGCAGATGCATCAGAGGAGATGGGCGTGTCTTTGATCTTTGGTTGAACAACAAAGGGGACAACCACGTCGGACTCCTCTAAGCGAGGCCGTTTGTCAGCAGGGCTATCCTCTGAGCCAGCCTTTCCCTCGGTGGAACGCTTTTCGCCCCGCTCTTTTGAAACCAACCGTTCTTCCGTAACCTGCTGTTCAGCCCCTTCCGTCTCAGCCACAACAACTTGCGCCGTCTTTTCTCCAATAACCGGTTGTAAAGATTCAACCGGGGCAGGCTCAGAACGAGCGACCTCGGCTTTCTTTCGAGCGATCAATCGCTCGGCATTTCTCTTTCTCGCCATCTGCGTGAGATTCTCCCTAGCCATGCCTTCTGAAAAAGTGTCGGGAAGGTCTCCCAAGTTTGTAAAAATATCTCCGAAGGAAAACTCCGCCTGACCCGAAGTGGACGGTGAGTTAGGCTGGTTAAGACCGGCTGCCTCAAACGCTGATTTCAGAGCTTCGTCGACCTTTTCGACCTCGGCGGTGAACTCCCTCGTTAATTTGGCATCTACCTCGACAACCGGCTCTAAGCCTTGCTCCGAATAAGAAGTTTCGAGACCAATTTGCCTAAGGATCTTAAAATTACGGAAGACAAGAGCCGTAAGGTGTTGCTCGCCGGTTGGGATCGGGATGTCATCTGCAACCGAGAACGTAGTGTAGGTAGGCTTGTACCTCAGGAGAATATGGGCAACCCTCCCTTGCTTCTGTACGTTTGGACGGCCAAAGTACTTTAGTGCAGTTTTAATTTCCGCAAGGACTGCGTCGTCAGCCGAGGTCAAAATCTTCTTCAACTTATTGCCTGCAAGAACAAAGGGTAAGGTTTGGAGAAAAAGCCGCATAAAAGAAAGATTAACAAACAAGGAGTCACACGGCAACCTGGTTCACCCCTTTATCTGGGAATAGGGTCTAGGCGATCTTCGCCTTCGCCAAACTCCCAGTTGCCTTGGACATTAACCATTACATCGTCAACCCGTTTGCCAGAGCTGGTAAGCATTGTTACCAAGTGATGGTCGGTGTCCTTGGCCCTGGGAAAGTAGCGCTCCAGCCGACCGGAGGATTTGGCTAAAGTATAGCAGTGCCAAATCGCCGGAATGCCAAGGTTGATCCTGAGACGTCGGTTCAACTCTACGATTCCCATTACGATTCGGAAAAAATTCACATTGGATTGCGAAGGAATCAGACTCCAATAGCGGAGAGCGGCCCTGAGAAATGGGTGTAGGGGAAAGTGAACTCTGCCCTCTGCAATAGACAGGAGAGGGAAGACGATTGTATTTTGGTTGTCCCTCTCCATATCAAGGGTATTGTCCATTACCAGCGAAAGATGGACATCCTCAGGGATAGAAAAATGTCTTCGGAACCCGAAATTCGACCCTCGGAAAGGAGGTCTTTCAAATGCCTAGCCATTCTAGTAAGGACTCAAGGATATTCTAAACAAAAAATAAAAGCGGAAAATAGGATTGCAAGGAGAAGAGAAGAAAACTTACGAAAGGCAAAGGAGACAAGGAGAGAACGAACAAGAGTTGTAGAAAATAGGTCGAAAAAGAGATACCGACTGGCAATCCAGGAGGTTCAAATATTTGAAAAAGTATGTTTTCGAAGGGACTTAAGTTTCAAATAGTAATAAATGCGAGAGGAGCACGAATGGGGCGGGAAAGCGTCATACTGACCAAAAAACACGTACGCCTTCTGACACGCATCGGGAAGAGGATTAACCGTTGAATTTTTGACTTCTAGCCAAACATGCCGACTAACTGATGCAAGCGAGGTGTTTGGGGGCTAATTGTGGGAGCCGGATAATTGGAATAATTAGAAGCGAACTATAGAACAGATATTACATGGCTCTACCCTGCACGATAAGGATGCCGAATAAAATAGATAGACCGAATAAATACTGAACTATGGAGCCGAGTAAATAAGAGAATAATGAGTGACAAGTGGGCCTGGCCACGAGGCCCAGGAAACAAGTATAAATAAGGGAACAACAGATTGAGAAAAGGAGGTGAAAATTATTGTGCTTAACTTAGAATACAAGCATTCTTGACTGTAGAGACTAACTTGTCCGTCGGAGTGCTAATTCCGGTACTCCCGACCTGAGTGTTTATTCCTTTTTAGGTGACTATCAGCGGATCTCGAGCGCTCCTCAGGATCAGAAGAGTATTTCCAAACCACATCTCCACAATGACTTTGTTTTTCCCTTAGAAAAAGGTCTTGCATTAATTTGAAGGAATTAGTCAACTTATGTAGTAGAGTGTGGTTTACTCGCGAAGCGTTGTGGGATGGACATCTATTGGGTTCCTACATGGGCTCCCACATAGGTCCCCAGTTGACTGGCTTCCTGAGAACGGAGTTCCCACAGACGGCGCCAAATGAAGCAGCCAATCTCCCATTAGCACAATATTGTCCGTTTTGGGTGTACCTTCACGGCTTTGTTCTTCCCTTAAGAAGAGGCTCGTCAAATGAAGCAACCAACCCCTTATTAGCATAATATTGTTCGCCTTGGGTGTATACTCACTACTTTGTTCTTTCCTTAGGAAAATGTCTTGTGCTAATGTGAAGGAAGTCAACTTATACAGTAGAGTGTGGTTTACTCACGGAGCGATGTGAGATGAAAACTCATTGGGCTCCCACAATATTGTAATTTGATTTTAAGAGATTTTTTTTTAATAATTTTCTTATTAATCACTCTTATGTTGCCTATATATAGGTTTCTTTATTATAATGTAAGATACACAATATTAAATATATACATAATATAATATTCTCTCTCTCTCTCACACTTACAGATATTGTAACATGGCACACCATCACATAAGCCGCCCTTTGGCGCATTCTTTCATCTGTTGCCATCACCGTTCAATACCATGACATAAGTTATATGTATGACATGTTTGCTGGTTCAACACCCATTCTTCTTTTACAACGGTTTGACACAACCATAAACTGTCTCCTAGCATTAGCTCCATTAGCTCTGACCCTGCTCTTACAATGGTCCAGCATGACCATAAATTGTCATCTGCCGTTAGCCTCGATTGCTCCTACAACGGTCCGGCATGACCATAAATTGTCTTCCAACATTATTATTATTATTATTTTCTCTAGTTTCTCTTTCCAAAATTTCAGTTAGTCTCTTTGCAATAGGGGTGAGCAGCGGATATACCGATCCGCCAAAACCGACCGAACCGAACCGATCCGCCGCATTTTGGACGGATGCGTGATGATGAGCGGACGGTTGCGGATTGATTTTCTCCAATCCGCCAATTTGGCGGACGGATGGCGGATTTGAGATTTTTTTGCCGCAACCGAACCGCCAAACCGCCAAATCGCGAGCACCTGTAGTAATTTATAAGACTTTGTATTTTCAATTTGTTTAAATATTATGTTTGTGTTTTCAATTGAAAAATAGTTTAAATATTCTGTTGAAAAAAAGTTTTCAACTTGATTATATTTTTGAATTGAAAAAAATAAACGTATTATTCATCTATATTTTTTAGTTTTTAAATCTAACTCTAAAAATAATAAATAGAAAATATGATATATGCTAGTTGGTTTTTGTTTTCAAAAACATATGTAGATGTAACAATATAGAAACATTCAATCTCTACAACTGCTCTGTTTATGGTTTTGGTGGTTTGAATTGTTATTATATTTTAAGAATTACAGATTGTAATACTTTATAGGGATGAATCATGCTGTGATTGTAATATGTGGATGAAGCATGCAGTGATCGTGATATTCTAAAGTTTCAAACTTTCTTTCTTTGGATAAGGCATACAGTGATTGTAATACTTTTTTAAGTCATTGACTGTAATACTTTTTTTTTTTTTCTTTTTTTTTTAAGGAAGTGCACAAGTTGAATTATGTTGAAAATTTATAAAATTTTAAACCGCCAAACCGATTTGCATCCATCCGCCAAACCGCCAATCCGCTCAATCAACATCCGCCGGATTGGCGGACGGATGCGGATTGATTTTCTTCAATCCGCCAATCTGGCGGACGGATGGCGGATTAGAGGTTTCGTGGCCGCAACCGACCCGCACCCACCCCTACTTTGCAACCACCTTGAGTTTGAAGGGGGGTTGTTAGTGAATATTATATATATATATATCCACTATCTATGTATATATTAGATGTTGTAATTAGGTTTTAACATATTAAGATATTTTCATAACTTTCTTATTGTCCACTCTTACATTGCCTATATATTGGCTTCTTCATTGTATTAAAAGATTCACAATATTGAATATACACATAATATAATACTCTCTTTCTCTCTCTTAGGTATTGTAATACAATATAAGCTTTGCTAATTGTGCAATGTTTGATGGGCATTAGGTATAAAACAATATTTGGAAGGCCATTGGTTTCTTTCGGCTATAGTTTAACTTGATTTTGAGGGAGTGTATATGGATTTCACTATACTGTTGGACCTATTTAAGCCTTTTTTGCTCGACTTTCTATCTGATAAGAGTTCTTATAATCACTTTTAGAGAAATTTGTTACGGGCTGATTACCTCTTCTACCTTTATTTGCCTAGAAAAAAAATAACTTTGTTATTGTACTGAGTAGAATACTTAAAGTGATTTTACAAAAGAGAAGATGGTGAACATCGAGACAGATAAGATTGAAATGATGATTCAGCGCATGAGATTCTTACTAAATGAGGTTCAGAAAAGACAAAATGTACACAGTTTCTAGCGTACGAGATTCTAACTACAGTGGAGAAATGGAAGTTTAGGGAGAGCACATGATATACACAATTTTTCTCTATTTAAAAAGAGGTAGTTTCTTAAGCCTTTTGAGAAGTATGGAAAAAAATTCTATGGATCAAACGGTTGCAATTATCCATCCAAGCCTCAGCTAATGAGGATCCTAGGATATTTGCCCCTTCACGAGTCAACCAAAAAGTTACGTAAACCTTTTACCAAACTAATTAAAGTGATGCCAATGAAAGATATGTATTCTTACAAGTAGATTCATTTGGATCTCCAGCTTAAAAAAATGCTTAATATAATAACTTGCTTGATTCATAGAACCAGGCTGGCAAAACACTTTCTTCTTGCTGAACTTGCCTTTGTTTATTTATAATGTATCCAAATAATTTAATCATAAAACAGAACCAAATGAAAAGACAGCATGACATGAATTAAGAAAGTAATTAAAACTTTTTCTTTGATTAATTACATGATTTGGCGAAATGGGTATGCGTCCCTTTGAAGGAACGCAAATGTTTCAAACACCAAAAATGCAATTCGTACTCGGAAACAACCTCTTCCAGAAATACAATCGAGGTTGCATATATCTTGCCCTCCTTAGATCCCATTTTTGCAGTTTTAGCAGAAGTCTCGTGCACTATGTCGCTCTTTTTTTATACTAAAAAAACAGTGTGTATCTCAACAAAGATCTATGCATTTTCAGTAAATACAAAGTTTGAGAAGCCATGGTTGAAATCATCCTATACATTTAATTGTTGTCTTGTGTTCTGTGACTGTTGAGGCCTCATTTCTCTGTTGGCAGCAAACCATTGAACTGTTCTTCCGGCAATCGGCAACCAAAGCCTCTTCAATCTCTCCTCCTTTGCAGCATTTTCAGGGAGAGAAGATTCTCTAACACTGTTCTTCATACTCAATTCTCTGAATCTTGGATGAACCGTTATCTCTGACATCGATCTCTTCTCAGTCGGATACAAAACTTTCGATCCACTACTTGAATCGGCTTTTGAATCACTACCCTGATTAGTTTTACCAACCCTGTTTTCAAAAACCCTTTTCCTCTCCATCTCGTCCTTAATCTTCATAATTTGATCTTCATCACTCAGTTCCAACGAAGGGAATCTATCGCTTGAAGTAGCAACGAGCATCTCTGAATTCAAGAACAAGAGGTCAGAGGAGCTGACGTTGCTCCACCTGTTTTTCAGTACCCCATCAGATACAATAATCTTGTGATTGAATTTATGTAAAAATTCATTATTAAGATCATCAGCTTCGTGGTCGTAACAATTTTCTTGGATTGGCAATTCATCTTCCATCTTACCCTTTTCGCCTTTCCTAAAACTGCTTCCAATGCTAAATCTTGAGGACCCGTGCGCGCGATCTTCTTCTCTCTGCACGAAGAGGTTGACATTCGAGTCCTCTCGTAGCTCTGACTGGCTGTTGTTCCACAAGAACCTCAAGCTATTCGAGTATGTCGATAGCGCAAGGTCATCCGCGCTGACCTTGTGCCTACAGAGAGGACAGCTTGAGTGCTTTTCCAGCCACTGATCAACACAACCGATGTGAAAAGCGTGTTTGCATTTAGGCAACAACCGTAGAACTTCGATATCTTCGAATTTTGAGAGGCAGACTGAACATTCTAGACCTTCCCGCGACCCTCTAAGGGAAGAGAATCTAAAAAAGGGGAGTGATTCGATAACTGTCTTGTCAATTCCCGAGAATCGAGACCCTGATCTTAAAAATCCGTCTAGATTTTGATGATTGTTGTGAACAGATGCCCCTCTGTGACAGAACTTTGCGTACACCAAAAGCATGAATGTTAATGAAAACATAATGGCTAGGATGCCGATGACCACCGCGAGGCTCGGTTGGAAATTGGAGCCGGAAGAGGAGGAATCCGGTGACGGCATGCCATCCGGGGTGGAGGGAGGCTGTGCTAAAACTTGGGAGGACACGAAAAGCAGAAGTAAAATGAGTTGATGATGCATAGGAAGATTGCCGGAAAGTAGAGAAATTTTCCGGGAAAATGTTTAATCTTTGTGTGGGGAAGGGTGGGGAAGTTTTATATGTAGTGATGTGGTTGTTTGACTTTGGTTAGTTGTGCATGAATGTTTTAATATGCCTCCCCCAAAAGGGTATCCTTTTTAGTTGTCAATTTTCTTGTGGGGGCATCAAAGGCTATTATTGTGTGTCTCAATTTGAGAAGATATTTTAATTTTTGCTGCATGTGTTTTTAAATTTTGAAAATCAATAGTGATGAAGAGGTGTAGAGAGAGGCTTATAGTTTAGGGAATTGCTTCTCTTAAATTGGTGATTCAATCGGAGAGGTATTAATATTATTGAAATTTATTGATTCATTCTGAACTTATTTCAATAATTTTAATCATTCATCTTAAAATCTCGTCAAGTATATAATCTATGTCAAAAATAAATTGATCGGATATTATATTGTATTCGTTATTTTGAAAATAATCCACTTATTTTTTTAAGACAAATAGAATTTGGTCATATAATTATTAATTTTCAATCAATTTAATTTTTTACACTACTAATCTTCCTAACAAGTCTTAAAAAAAAATATTCTATATCACTGATAAAAGCTCAAGCCCACTGAATCTGAACAGTAACTCTCCAATTGAATCATCAGTTGAAGAGAACCAAAACCTTATAATTTATTTACACATTTAAGTTGTGACTTGCTAGTCATTGGAGAGGATTTTAATATTATAATGTAAGACATCATTGAATAAAAATAATAAAAGCATCTTATAATATTTCATGTAGTAACTTAAAAATCAACCCCGGTTGGTAGCTCGAAAATTAGTGGGTCGAATGGGTCGAAAGATCAAAACGATCTTTGTATTTTTTTTATTTTTTTTTTCAGCAAAAGGAAGAAGAAGACGCGGGAAGGAGGAAGGAGGAGGAGGGGAGGGGAGGGGAGGGGAGGGGGCCAACAAACTCGGGGCTGAGGCAGGGGCGGAGGTGTGGCGGCCAGAGCTGCGGCGAGGACGGCAAGGCGACGAGGACGGTGAGGCGACGGAGCTGCGGCGAGGACGGCGAGGCGACGAGAACGACGGCAGAACCAGCACCCCGTCTCCCTCTTTTCTCCTTCTCCTCTCTTCTCTCCCTCTCTTTGAATTCGACCCAAATTTCGACCCACGAAATTCGAACACCCACCCATTTTTCCTTAAAAATTTGGCATTGTCTGCCATCATCAATCTTGGGATGGAACAGTAACTTGCCTAAATCATTTTATATGATATGACATGTTTTTTCCCAAAACACGACACTATCAATGGCTTGATGTGATGTGTTCTACTTTTTCTCTTTGATATTTTAATTAAAAAGTTTTCTTACTTTAGTTTAAAAAAAAAAACCATTTTAAAGTATTTATTCGACTTTTTCTTTGTAACTACAATGGTTACAATGGTTTGGGAGTGATAGATGAGATTTGAGATTTATAAATTTGTTTATTCTAAAGTTTTAGGTTTAATTTTCCTTGTCTATAAAACTCTTGAGAGAATAAACTTTTTTCGGAAAATTTGTTCGGTCTGTAGAGATCTAATTTAATGCATACAAGTTGGTGCAAGATATCATAAATATCAAAAATTAATTATATTAATTTTTTTTTTCTCTTTGTGCTTCCAATTAAATTATCAATACCTAAGGGCATTTTTTTTTTCTTTTCAATTGAAATCTGGAAACAAAAAATTTTTGAAAACTGCTTTCATTTTCACAAAATCGGCAATAGGTTTTAAAATTTTAGAAGAAAAATATATTTTTACTTATTCTTAAAATGAGTTCTCATTCATTCGTCTATTGACAGCATCATTGGCCATCATCTCTTTGACAATTCAATAAATATGTTTTTTTTTTATTTTTTTATTATATATGTTTTGAAAATACATGTAATTTTAGGAAATTGACAATGTCATAAAATGCTACCCCTACTTTAGGTTTTTTTTTTGAATAATGTTTAAAGGCATGTCATGGTCTTTAATAAAGAGCATGATCAATTACATCACAAGCTCCTTAAAATACCCAGAAAGTCAAGGATTAGGATCAATTCCTACCTATAAGTGAATGTGATATCATTGCATACAACAACAATCTTATCATTATTTAACTATTAATCTAAAGTCAGCTTATATAATTATTAACCTCAAAGTTCAACTTTTATAAAATAGTTGGTTCTCAACCTAAAGGATAAACATGTAACAGGAGGACAAGATTACTTTAATTTTAAGAAAAATTATAAATGCACCCCTTAAAATTTGATTAAAATACGAATCATCTCTTGTAGCTTTGAAAATTATATTCCATCTATAAGGTTTCTAATTTCATAACAAATCGCCCATTTTATTAATAAATCATTAAGTTAATTAATAATTTTTAATGATGTTAAAAATATGTTTCAATTAATAATTTAGGTAATTTTATTATTATATAGGAGAGCAATTATGAATTTTATTTTTTTAGTTAATTTTATTAAATAAAAAATTCTAATAAAGTAGTATTTATAATTTTTTAAATCACAAAAAATAATCTATATTTTAAACAAATTTTAAAAAGTATATTTATAATTTATCCTTGATTTACTTTTATTCTTGGAGCGTGTCAGTCATAGGCATGGACAAGCAAGACAGCTGGTTATAAGTGGGCAAAATTGCCATCTGAAGCCCCAAACTTCTGTTTGAAATTTAGGGTTCCAAAAAATATAGACCTTATCTAAATATATATTTTTTAGTTTATTTTTAACTTAATAGGCCTTGAATAAAAGGCCCAATTCAAACTGAAAGAGAAGAATAATTAATATTTAAATAATATTTTGTTACAATCTGTTTAATTTTTGTTAGGTTGCATTTGGTTTAGGTCTTGTTTGGCATAAATTAAAAATTTTAAAAAGTCAAAAAGTTACTATCTTATTTAAGTCATATCATCTTATTTAAGTCACATCACTTCTCTACCACATCACTTCAAATCCAATTCACACCCAACTCATATTTCATAAAAAGTCAAAAAATATACTTATTTAGATCATTCCAAACAATTCCTTAGTTTTACAATTGTTATTCTCTTTTTAGAGTTGTGATTTGAGTGTGAAATTATGAGTTGAGTTTTGAGTAATTGAAAATTTGTTTGATTATGAATTTTAAACATAGTTTTGAAAAGAATTTTTAAATTCTTGAATTTTGAAAAGCGCAGATTGGGTTTACCCAGTCGTCCATCCGGACGTCCAGCCGGAACAGTGCAAATTTTTTTTTCAATTGCAACATGTTATTTGAAAAAAAAATATATATATATATATATATTTGTTTTAGATATTTTTTAAATATAGAAATTAATTTTTTAGATTTTTTGTAAGAAGAATTTAACAATCTCATTACTAATCATTTTCAACTCTATATCATCAAAAAAGTTTTGAATTCTAAATTTTGAGTTGTGTGTTTGATTATGAGTTTTGAAATTAATTTTTGAATTTAGCTTTGAGTAATTTTAAGATGTGTATTTAGTTATGAATTTTGAAAAATGATTTAAAAAGTTTACCTTTAAAATTATGAATTTGAAAGCAAACCAAACGGAACCTTAGTTTTTCCTTTATTATAAATTGGAATATTTCAATATCTAAAACTTTTTCCTCATTCTCATTATGTTTTTTTATCACTTTAACATTTAATTTTGTGCCCATTATAGTGTCAATAGAATTTGATGACAATTTTGATAAGAAACGCAGTAGGGGTGATTAGTAATTTTCTATTTGCATTATTATTGGAGCAGAGGATAAGGAACATCTTCTCCGTAATAAGAGGAAGTTGTTATAGCCTGGCAGGTGGTCTGTTAAAAAGAAACAGAGTACTAGGTTCTAAATTCTGTTGAACCTTTCTCCTTTTGGAATCAGCTTCTCTCCTGTGAGATTTTTCAATTGGAGGGTTTTGTTGAGTTTTTTTTTTTTTTTTTTTAAGTTTATTGCGAAACTTATATTGATAATTTAAATTATTCGATATATAAAATTTGTTGAGTATTTTAGCCTTATGAAAATTACATCGATTGAATATCAAAAGGTTATTTGATCATATCACATTTGTGTCAATAATTTATTTCTGAACCTTACGTGTAGATTCTAATAGATGAACTTATTGTTCAATAGATCTTATGATAATTAATAGCGTTTTTCCTCAACCACTATTGAAAAATTCACTAATTACTAATTTTTAGCGACAGTTTAAAAGATTCGTTATAGAAAAACATCACTAATTGTAAGTTTTAGCGATAATTTATAAAAATTGTTACAAAAAGTTATTAATTATCAATTTTTAACGACATATGTAAAAAATTGTTACAAAAAATTATTTTTAACAATAATTTTATTATGACTTATTTTTATAGGATTTGATAGGAATTAATTCTAATTATTAGTAGCTATTGATAGTTTACTCTTTATTTTTAAAATCGTAGTTAATGTTGACACAAATTTGATCTAATTAAGTGGCTATTGATGATCAACGTGATTTTTGTAAGGATGAAATATTTGACAATATATATTGAATTGTTCGGATCATCAATGTTGACTGCATAGTGAGCCCACAAAATCCAACAACATACTCTAATCTAATTTCGGACGGGAGGTAAGCAAACCCTTCCTTTTCACATTCCCATTTCTGGAAATCAAGTTTTAAAGAATAAACACACACTCAATATTAAGTATTGTTAAATCTATCACAAATATATATAAATAGATAAAATTTTATAAAATTTATTAGTGCAATCCATCTTATTTATTTATTTTTTATCTATTCATAAATTTTATATTTGGTTATATGACTGATTTCAACAATGCTACTTTCACAGAAAAAGTGCATTGTATGACTGAGATTTATTTTAGTATGATCCATACTACACTCAATCTACACTTTACCATCTTCGATATACACTTCATTGTCGTCGATCCACCGCTACATTTACCAACTGCCTCCATTGTTATTGATTTTCACTATCATTGTTTCGATCTAGTCATTTACAATGCTGATCTACTATCTTAGATATCGATTTGGTATCATGACCATGTTTGCCATCGAGATGCAACCATTACATAGTAATCAGATTACTAATCATTGGAGCTCTTACTAATCAGATTAGCTCTCTCTCTCTCTCTCTCTATAGTAATAGATTTCCATAAATCTATTGATAAAGATCTGGTTAAATCACATCTGATGTTTATAAAATCTGAATACATCTATTAGTGTTGGTAAAAATACCAAAAGAATTATATTTTATTGATAAATAATGCAAAGAAAATGAGATACAAATAGATTAGGTTGAGGCACGGATATCTCATTTTCTTTAAGGAGATTAAGCCCATTGCGGTTGGAAGAACCCAAATACCGATGCAGCAGCCACTAAACTATGACTTGTCCCTCCAAGATACAATAGCCCGACCATTTGTCGTATGGTTCATGCCAACTCTGCACAAGATGGTGAATCCAAAGCTCCACCAAGAAAAAACACCATTCTTTGGCTAGTAATCTCTCAAGTATAGAAAAATAGTTGGTGTATAAAAAAATAAATAAAAAAAACAATTTATAGGCCACTAGGACCTTACAAATTACACCAAATAAATAAATAAATAAATAATGACCATTAACTCAACACAAACCACATGACCTTCCAATTAATCTCCATTCATGAACAAAACAAAATGTCACCAAAAACAAACGAATCTCCATTCACCAAACAAAATGAGATTCATGAACAAGACAAAATGTCATATTAAAAAATATAAATAAATAAATAAATAAATAAGATATTAAAATGATCTAACAATCTCCCACTTATTTTAATATCAACAAGGACAAGAGAGATTACCAAACAAAGATAGACTAATATACATCATGAAGGTGTGCTCTGCATTGAATTTTCATTAGTGAAACAACAACCTCTACTCCAGAGCCAGTAGTGGTCTTAGACTTAAACTATGACTACTTAGGGGAAATAAAGTATTATTGCTCACACATAATAATTCAGGTGTTGACATGAGCTTTTAATAGTCAGCACATTACGGCCTTGTGCCTATCCTAGTTTTCATGAGCATATTTGAGAATAAGCCTTGTTCTCATAGAAAGCGGCCCCACTTTCATGTTCATATAGGTGAAATCTGTCAAGGATGTTCCTGCAATTTATACACCCCACTCAACAAGAGTTACAGAATTTCAACAAGAGTTACAGAATTTCATTAAGAGTATAAAAACTCAACCCTCCAACATTATAGAACAAATACACTTACATCATAAGGATGGACAACAAAATATTAAGGAGTGCATTTTTACAACCACCATATGATTTGTTCTTCCCATTGAACCTAGTTATAGGATCTCTGGTCCCCAGGTTGGTGTCCTCATGGTTTATGATTTTATAAGCTTCAAACCTATCCCCCTCGATGTATTCCAAACCCTATCTCTTGCCAAGGCCTTAGTTAACGAATCTGCAAGATTATCATAAGATTTTACATAATTCACAGTTATGATGCCATTCCTCAAATAGGATCTCACATTACTGTGTTTTCTTTGAATAGGTCTGGATTTACCATTATAAAAATGATTGTTCACTTCACCAATAGCAGCAATGCTATCACAACGAATTAACACATGACGAATTGATTTTTTCCAAAAAGGGATTTCATGTAACAAATCTTTCAACCAATTCGATTCTTCACATGCTAAAGCTAACGCTATAAGCTCAACTTCCATTGTAGAATTAGCAATTATAGTCTGTTTTTTAGACTTCCAACATATAGCACCACCATCCAAGGTAAAAATAAAACCCGAGGTAGAGAAAGAATCACCTGACAAAGTGTTTTAATCGGTATTACTATATCCCTCAAGTACAGCAGGATACCTATTATAAAACAAAGCATAATTGTTGGTACCAGATAAATATCTTATAATTCTTCCCATGGCTAGCCAATGATCTCAACTTGGCTTGCTAATAATTCTTAGTCACGTCATTGGAGGTGGAATTGAGGGTCTCAATTAGGGAATGTAGCACAATTGTTTCCAAAAATCTCATTATACCAGCTAAATTAAATATCTATTTAATTCAATTCTTGTGCATTGAGCAATTTTACGTCATTGCCCCATTTATTTTGGTAGAAAATATTTTTACATTTCCTAGCATTTTGAATGATAGAATATCACCATAAAATGTTATTTTGTGAACTTCATGATCATTTAGGGCTAGTGAAACATTATAAATGGTTTCAATAACATAATCAGATCAGATTTACGCTAAATGGATCAGATGTGTCAAATTTGATTCAGGTTGAACTTAATTTGTTGATAGGCTTAAGTGAAAGTATTTTATCAAAATTAAGGCTAATTGCCATGACTACCACCATCAAGACCATTATCTCTAGCACCATTGTCGCTATTGTCATTGGTCAGTGTGCCACTGCCACCGCCACTACTACCATTGCATTACCGTTACCTCCTCCATTACCACCACCCTACTACCACAACCACACCTACTAACAGTTCATCTTCATAATCCCGACTAAATATAAGAAAATATTAATTGTAGAGTCTTCCCTCAAGTCCATTAATTGGACTAGATGGTACAGTTTGGAGCTTTGAGGGCCATCTAAGATCTGATTAAATGATTCAAAGTTTAGTGCCTTCCAAGTATATTACACATAAAAATAAAAAATAACAAAAACTAGGTTAATGGGTAGGTACATATATGAATCATATTTGTTTATTTAAAATTGATGACAAGTATGAAATGGATAATAGACCATTCATTTTTTTTTCAACACAAATAAGATCCAAACATGTAACTTCTGTATCCAATTAATCGGATTTTTTTATATAAATGATTTAGTTCATAGGTACAAAATTTTAAACAGTTCAAATAAGTGGAGTGAATCCAAAATAAACTCTCAAAACCCCAAAGTGCACCTTCCAATCCAAATTATTGGACGAGAGGAAAGCCGCCTCCTTTTTGAGAATTACTTTTACCCAAAACAAATCTTAAATTTTCACAGGTTGTTTCATATCATCATCATCTTTATATTTTAAATTAAGAAAGAGGTATTATAATTGTGATGCAATTGTAGGGCTCAAAATTAGCATTTGAAATTAATTTAAGTTTTTTTATTTTGGGTACTTACTGGCCAGTCTTGTTTATCAAACTTATTTACCTATAATTTATGTTCTTTTTTCACTTATCAATATTCACAAATTACCCTCTCTCCAACTTCTTCATTTCCATTATCAATACTGTTATGACTTCCTCTATTTCCTTGTTAGTGACCTCCAGCCACCAGCTTCCATTATTAGCGACCACAATAGGTCATCATCTCCAACCGTCGATAACCACCTCTGATAGCCGTCTCTGACCACCAACGACCACCTCTGATCTCCAGTGATATTTTACCACAATGTTTTCCAATAATTTTTCAATCATTTTTTCAGCAAAAATGTCCATCTTCACTATGCCACTACTCCCACCATCTACTCAAATCTAGTAGTGACAAGAAAAAGTGGGAGATGAGAATGAAAATCCAGCAGTAATAAATTTAACTTTGATTTTTTTATCCCTGATGTTATCAGCAATAAATTTACCCTATTTGACGACCACTTATCAATATTCACAAAATACCCTCTCTCCAGCTTCTTCATTTCCATTATCAATACTGCTATGACTTCCTCCCTTCCCTTGTCGGTGACCTCCGGCCACCAACTTCCATTATTAGCGATCATCTCTAGTTGTCATCTCCAGCCATCGACAACCACCTCCGACTGCTGTCTTTGACCACCAGGAGCCACCTTTGATCTCCGGTGATATTTTTGCCATAACATTTTTCAATAATTTTTCGATCATTTTTTCAGCAAAAATGTCTATCTTCACTATGTCACTACTCCTACCATCTCCTCAAATCTTGTAGTGACAAGAAAAAGTGGGAGAGGAGAATGAAAATCTAGTAGTAATAAATTTGTCACTAATATTATCAGTAATAAATTTACCATATTTGACGACCACTTAATTAGTTGATCTCTCTTACTCTTACATTCACACTCTTTTAGTTATTTATTCACAAAAACACACCCACACACTTGCACACACAAAAATAAATATATAAAAATAAAGATAAGACTTATGAATTTCTCACTGTAACTTTATTCGCTAATTATTGGACCATTTTAATATCTTATTTATTTATTTATTTATTTATTTTTATTTTTATTTTTTAATATGACCTTTTGTCTTGTTCATGAATCTCATTTTGTTTGGTGAATGGAGATTCATTTGTTTTTGGTGACCTTTTGTTTTGTTCATAAATGAAGATTAATTGGAACGTCATGGAATTGGTGGTGAGTTAATGGTCATTATTTATTCATTTATTTATTTGTGTAATTTGTAAGGTCCTAGTGGCCTATAAATTATTCCTCTTATTTACTCTTTTCTACACCAACTATTTTTCTATACTTGAGAGATTACTAGCCAAAGAATGGTGTTTTTTCTTGGTGTAGCTTTTGATTCACCATCTTGTGTAGAGTTGACCTAAACCATAAGACAAGTGGTCGGGCTGTTGTATCTTGGAGGGGACAAGTCATAGTTTAGTGACTGATGTATCGGTATTTAGGTTCTTCCTACTGCAGTGCGCTTGATCTCCTTAAAGAAAACGAGATATCTGTGCCTCAGTCTGATCTATTTGTATCGATTTTTCCCAAAAATGGATTTCATGTAACAAATCTCTCAACCAATTCGCTTCCTCACATGCTGAAGCTAGCACTATAAGCTCAGCTTTCATAGTAGAATTAGCAATTATAATTTGTTTTTTAGATTTCAAACATATAACACCACCACCCAAGGTAAAAATAAAACCCAAGGTAGAGAGAGAATCACCTGACAAAGTGTTCGGCATCACTGTATTCGTCAAGTATTGCAGGATACTTGTTATAAAACAAACCATAATTTTTTATACCAGATAAATATCTCATAATTCTTCCTATGGCTAGCCAATGATCTCGACTTGGCTTGCAAATAAATCTACTAAGTACTCCAACAACATATGCAATGTCAGGTCTAGTACAGTCAGAAGCATATCTCAAACTACCAATCATGCTAGCATATTCCTTTTGATTAAACACTTCATTTTCATTTGTTACAACAGTTAAATGTATGCTTGCATCAAAAGGAGTAGCATCGTGTTTATAGTCTAGAAAGTTATATTTCTTTAAAATTTTCTCAACATAATGCGACTGATCAAGAAAAATGCCATTATTAGTCTTGGTAATTTTAATTCCCAAAATAAAATTGACTTCACCAAGATCTTTCATATCAAAGTGGCTATTAAGCATATTTTTAGTCTCATTCATAATATGCAAATTAGAGCCAAAGATAAGTAGATCATCCACATATAGGCTAATAATCACATGTGCATTCTCACAAGTTTTATAATATATGCACTTATCACATTCATTAGTCTTATAGCTATTCTCAAGCATGAAGGAGTCAAATTTCTCATGTCACTGTTTAGGAGTTTGTTTTAAACCATAAAAAGATTTAGTTAGCTTACACATCTTGCTTTCTTGGCCAGGCTCCACAAAGCCCTTGAGTTGGTCCATGTAAATCTCCTAATCTAGATCTCCATTTAAAAATACTATTTTCACATCTATTTGATGAATTTTTAAATCATGAATTGCAACCACTTCTATCAATAGTCTAATGGATGTAACTCTAGTAACCGGAGAAAAAATATCGAAAAAATCAAGATCAACTTGTTGCTTAAAACCTTTAGCAACAAGTCTCGCTTTATATTTATCTATAGTTCCATCCGGCTTAAGTTTTTTTACGAATGACCCATTTATACCCAATAGTTTTATAACCTGGAGGTAAATCCACTAGTTTCCATGTTTTATTTTAAAGTAGTGAATCTATCTCATCATTTATGGCCTCTCTCCAGAAAATAGTATTAGGTGATGATAAAGCTTCTTGCATCGTAAGAGGAATTTCTTCCACATTGTAAAAATAATAGTCAATGTCAAAATCTTTTTCAACTCTACCTCGTTTACTCTTCATTGGTTAGAGTTGAGAGTTTTCTTATTCTTGAAAAACTTGAGATGGATTAGAAGAGTTAGGCATAAATAAAATATTTTCAAAAATTATTTAACCCTTACTATTTTTAGCTTTGAAAGGAAATTTATTTTCATGAAAAATAGCATCATCTGATTAAAAAATAATATTATTTTTCATATCAAAAAATCTATAAGTTGTACTATGCAACGCATACCCAAGAAAAGTACAAGTGGTAGCTCGTTCACCCAATAGAGGTCGTTTAGGATCTGCAAGCCTTACAAAAGCTAAACAACCCCAAACCCTCAAATAACCTAGATTTGGTTTATGCCCCCGCCATAACTCATAAGATACAATTTTAGTCTTTTTGTCTGGCACTCTATTTATCATATGGCAAGCTGCCAAAATAACCTCGCTCCAAAGATTTGAGGGAACACCTGAATCAATAAGCATAGCATTTGTCAAGTCAATTAACGTTATATTTTTTTTTTCTTTTAGCTACACCATTAAAAGAAGGTGAATATGGTGGATTAGTCTCATGAATAATTCCTAATGACTGAACAAAAGAGTTGATTCCTAGAGATTCATACTCTCGTCCTCTATCACTTCTAATTCTCTTAATCTTTTTACTGAATTGATTTTCCACTTCAATAAGGAATTCTTTAAATTTCTCAAAAGTATCACTTTTATTTTTTAACAAATATACGTTTGTATATTTTGAAAAATTATCAATAAAAGTGATAAAATATCGATTACCACTATGAGTTAAAATTCTTTCAAACTCACACAAATTAGTGTGAAATAATTCTAGCAATTTAGTATTTTTTTTCAACACTTTTATGAGGCCTCTTGGTAATTTTTGCTTTACTGCAAACTTCACATTTCTCAAAAAAAAATTCACTTTAGGAATTAATCCTAAACTACTCATGATTCCCCATATTTACTGTTAGTGGCCCCGTTTGGTAGAGCTGTGGAAATGTGATTATAAATTATAGTTTAACAGATTATGGCTTATAGCTGTGAACCTAAGCTGTTAGTCTGTTTGGTGCAGCTGTGAGATTATGGATTTAAGCAGCAGAGTAGTGTTTGGTTAATAAGCTGTAAAATAACTTTTTACTGCGTAATTGTCTATTTTGTCCTTATATGATATAAAAATGATTATTTTGTCATTTTTTCAGTTTTAATTTTAAAAAAATTATTTCATTAATAAAAGTTAATGTAATTAGTATTACAAAAGTTAATATAATTAGCATCAATTAATACTAAAATTATTAATAGTATCAATTAGTATGATTTCTTTCATCTTTTGATTATAAATGAATTAGGTGTCAATTAATGGCTTAATTAGCATCAATTAACACTAAAATTATTAATAGTATCAATTAGTATAATTTTTTTTCATTTTTTCATTATGAATGAATTAGGTGTCAATTAATGGCTAATTACCATCAATTAATACTAAAATTATTAATATTATCAATTAGTATAATTTATTTTTTATTTTTTCATTACAAATGAATTAGGTGTCAATTTTTTTCATTTTTTCATTACAAATGAATTAGGTATCAATTAATATTTTTGTTACAAATTATTAATTAGTATCAAATTATTAATTAATATAAAATTATTAATTATTAATCATTACAAATTATTAATTAGTATCAATTAATATAAAATTTATTTTATTAATGGCTAAAATGCTTAATTATTATTATTATTATTTTTTATTAAAAAAAACACTGAAAACCTCAAAAAAAAAAAAAAAAAAAATGAACACTGAAGCCCTAGCTCCAGCAGTCACAGCGGCTCTAGGGTTTGAGATCGCCTTGAACGGCCGATTACGATGGGGGACGACGACGGAGGCCAAGATCTTCATATTCATCTTCTAGGCCAGATCTTCATCTTCTTGTTTTTTCTGACATTGATCGAGGCTGTCGAAAGCTAGATTTGATCGAGGCTGTTGCGACGGAGGCCAGCAGGAGTTGATTGTCGTCCCTCAGATTTCGACACCGCCAAGTTGAAAGATAGGTTTCTGTCGCCCTTCACCACCGCGAGCCTCTCTAGGGCGGTGATTGTCACTCTCAATGGATTGTCTTCCTTCATATTTGAATCCGAACACAGAGAGAGAGAGACAGACAGAGAAATGGAGAGAGAGACAGAGAGACAGAGCTAGGGTTCACCGGAAATCACCTCCCTCTTCGGAAATCGCCTCTCTGGTTTGGGCGAGGGATAGAAATGAGTGAGTTTGGTTTATATACATGGCACACTTGTAATAACTTCAAAGTGTGAGGGGCATTTAAGTCATTTTACCCCCTCAAATTTCAGCTCCCCGCTTTAGTTGATTTTCAAAAGCACCTCCCCCCAACTCAAAGCATAATCACTTTTTTGACTTAATTTAAGGTAAAAGTTGATCACTTGAGCTACACCAAACACACAAAAATCACTTAATTTAAGCTAAAAGCTAAAATAAGCTGGATTTAAGTTCTACCAAACACCCCCAATATAACACAAGCGAGCATGCCAAAAATTAATAGAAGACAACATATAAATGAAACAAAGTTTACCTTTGTAGTGGAATTGTCATTACCCTCTTGTGTTATTAATGCATCTTAGCCTCTAGCCTCCTCTTCTACTCAGATGCGAGTGATCAACGCCTCTACGGATGTCTCCTTTTGTTTAAGGCACATGCTCTTTTGGAATTCTCTCCAAGATGGCGATAAGTTGTTAACAAGTCCTGCAACTATCAAGTTGTCACCAATCTTGATTCTTTCAGATCTTATTTCTGCAACTATCATTTGGAAATCTTGTACTTGCTCCATAACAGATTTTTCATCCACCATTTGGAAGTGAAAAAATCTACTAGCTGCATACTTTTTTGCTCCTGTCTCTTCAGTATCATGCTTAGTCTGCAAAGCTTTCCAAATTTTCTCTGCGGAAGTGTAAGTGGTGTTATAATAATCATAAAATTGATCAGCAAGGCAATTTAAGAGATATAAACGACATTTATACTCATCTGTATTGTAGGAAGCCACTTTTGCTTCATGTGCCTCGTAGTCTTCATCATTCATCTCCTCGGTTGGGATTCTGTTTGGGTTCTTCTCGATAAGAACAAAAGCAACTTTCTCAAGGCTGAGGTAAAAAAAACTTTTCCTTTCCACCTCCTAAAATGAACTCCCTTGAACTTGAAAGGGTTGTTGAGATATCCAATTCTATCATTGATTTTTTCTGGTACTTGTTTCACGATTTAAAAATTCATCAAATAAATGTGAAAACAACATTTTTAAATGGAGATCTAGATTAGGAGATTTACATGGACCAACTCAAGGGCTTTGTGGAGCTTGGCCAAAAAAGTAAGGTGTGTAAGCTAACTAAATCCTTTTATGGTTTAAAACAAACTCTTAAATAGTAACATGAGAAATTTGACTCTTACATGCTTAAAAATAGCTATAAGACTAATGAATGTGATAAGTGCATATATTATAAAACTTGTGAGAATGCACATGTTATTATTAGCCTATATGTAGATGATCTACTTATCTTTGGCTCTAATTTGCATATTATGAATGAGACTAAAAATATGCTTAATAGTCACTTTGATATGAAAGATCTTGGTGAAGTCAATTTTATCTTGGGAATTAAAATTACCAAGACTAATAATGGCATTTTTCTTGATTAGTCTCATTATGTTGAGAAAATTTTAAAGGAAACATAACTTTCTAGATTGTAAACACATTGCTACTCCTTTTGATGCAAGCATACATTTATCTGTTGTAACAAATGAAAACGAAGTGATTAATCAAAAGGAATATGCTAGCATGATTGGTAATTTGAGATATGCTATTGACTGTACTAGACCTGACATTGCATATGTTGTTGGAGTCCTTAGCAGATTTACTAACAAGCCAAGTTGAGATCATTGGCTAGCCATGGGAAGAATTATGAGATATTTATCTGGTACAAAAAACTATGGTTTGTTTTATAACAAGTATCCTGCAGTACTTGAGGGATACAGTGATGCCGATTAGAACACTTTGTCAGGTGATTCTCTCTCTACCTTGGGTTTTATTTTTACCTTGAGTGGTGGTGCTATATGTTTGAAATCTAAAAAACAAACTATAATTGCTAATTCTACTATGGAAGCTGAGCTTATAACGTTAGCTTCAGCATGTGAGGAAGCGAATTGGTTGAGAGATTTGTTACATGAAATCTCTTTTTGGGAAAAATCGATACAAATAGATCAAGTTGAGGCACAGATAACTCGTTTTCTTTAAGGAGATCAAGCCCATTGCGGTAGGAAGAACCCAAATACCAATGTAGCAGTCACTAAACTATGACTTGTCCCCTCCAAGATACAACAGTCCGACCACTTGTCATATGATTCAGGCCAACTCTGCACAAGATGGTGAACCCAAAGCTCCACTAAGAAAAAACAACCTTCTTTGGTTAGTAATCTCTCAAGTATAGAAAAATAGTTGGTGTAGAAAAGAGTAGATAAGAGGAACAATTTATAGGCCACTAGGACCTTACAAATTACACAAAAATAAAAAATAAATAAAAAATACTGACCATTAATTTACCACCAATCCCATAACCTTCCAATTAATCTCCATTCATGAACAAAACAAAAGGTCACCAAAAACAAATGAATCTCAATTCACCAAACAAAATGAGATTCATGAACAAGACAAAATAAGATTCATGAACAAGACAAAAGGTCCTATTAAAAAATAAAAATAAATAAATAAATAAATAAATAAGATATTAAAATGGTCCAACAATTAGCGAATAAAGTTACAGTGAGAAATTCATAAGTCTTCTCTTTATTTTTATTTATTTATTTATTTTTGTGTGTGCAAGTGTTTGGATGTGTTTTTGTGAATAAATAACTAAATGAGTGTGAATGTAAGAGTAAGAGAGATCAACTAATTAAGTAATCGTCAAATATGGTAAATTTATCACTGATAATATCAATGATAAATTTATTACTACTAGATTTTCAATCTCCTCTCCCACTTTTTCTTGTCACTACTAGAATTGAGGAGATGGTAGGACTAGTGACATAGTGAAGATGGATATTTTTGCTGAAAAAATGATCGAAAAATTATTGAAAAACGTTATGGCAAAAATATCACCGGAGATCAAAGATGGTTATTGGTGGTCAGAGATGGCTGTCGGAGGTGGTTGTCGATGGCTGGAGATGACAACTAGAGGTGGTCGCCAACAATGGAAGTTGGTGGTCGGAGGTCACTGACAAGGGAAGGGAGGAAGTCATAGTAGTATTGATAATGGAAATGAAGAAGTTAGAGAGAGGGTATTTTGTGACTATTGATAAGTGGTCGTCAAATAGGGTAAATTTATTGCTGATAACATCAGGGATAAAAAAAATCAAAGTTAAATTTATTACTGCTAGATTTTTATTCTCCTCTCCCACTTTTTCTTGTCACTACTAGATTTGAGTAGATGGTAGGAGTAGTGGCATAGTGAAGATGGACATTTTTGTTGAAAAAATGATTGAAAAATTATTGGAAAACATTGTGGTAAAATATCACTGGAGATCAGAGGTGGTCGTTGGTGGTCAGAGACGGCTATCAGAGGTGGTTGTTGACGGCTGGAGATGACGACCAGATGTGGTCGCTAATAATGGAAGTTGGTGGCTAGAGGTCACTGACAAGGAAATGGAGGAAGTTATGATAGTATTGATAATGGAAATGAAGAAATTTGAGAGAGGGTATTTTGTGAATATTGATAGGCGAAAAAAGAACATAAATTATAGGTAAATAAGTTTGATTAACAAGACTGGCCAGTAAGTACGCAAAAAAACAAAAAAAAAAAAAATTTCAAATGCTGATTTTGAGCCTACATTTGCATTACAACTATAATACCTCTTTCTTAATTTAAAATATAAAGATGATGATGATATGAAACAACCTGTGAAAATTTGAGATATGTTTTGGGTAAAAGCACTTCTTAAAAAGGAGGTGGCTTTCCTCTCGTCCAATAATTTGGATCGGAAGGTGCACTTTGGGGTTTTGAGAGTTTATTTTGGATTCACGCCAATGATTTGAATTGTTTAAAATTTTGTACATATGAACAAAATCATTTATATAAAAAAAAACATCTGATTAATTGGATACATATAGTTACATGTTCGGATCTTAGTTGTGTTGAAAAAAAATGAATGGTCTATTATCCATTTCATACTTGTCATCAATTTTAAATAAACAAATTTGATTCAAATATGTACCTACCCATTAACCTATTTTGTTTTTAAATTTTTTTTATGTATAATATACTTGGAAGGCACTAAACTTTGAATCATTTGAATCATTTAAACGGATCTTAGATGGCCCTCAAAGCTCCAAACTGTACCATCTAGTCCAATTAATGGACTTGAGGGAAGACTCTACAATTAATATTTTCTTATATTTAGTTGGGATTATGAAGATGAAGTGTTAGTAGTTGTGGTTGTGGTTGTGGTAGTAGGGTAGTGGTAGTGGAGGAGGTAACGATAATGCAATGGTAGTAGTGGCGGTGGCAGTGGCACACTGCCAATGACAATAGCGACAATGGTGCTAGAGATAATGGTCTTGATGGTGTTAGTCAAGGCAATTAGCCTCAATTTTGATAAAATACTTCACTTAGGCCTATCAACAAATTAAGTTTAACCTGAATCAGATTTGACACATCTGATCCATTTAGCGTAAATCCGATTTGATTATGTTATTGAATCCATTTATAATGTTTCACTAACCCTAAATGATCATGAAGTTCACAAAATAACATTTTATGGTGATTTTCTATCATTCAAAATGCTAGGAAATGTAAAAATATTTTCCATCAAAATAAATGGGGCAATGACGTAAAATTGCTTAATGCACAAGAATTGAATTAAATTGACATTAAATTTAGCTGGTATAATGAGATTTTTGGAAACAATTGTGCTACATTCTCTAATTGAGACCCTCAATTCTACCTCCAATGATGTGACTAAGACTCATGTAAAGCAGTCTCTCTTCTCTCTCTCTCTCTCTCTCTCTCTCTCTCACACACACACATTTTTAGCCCTCCTAATTCTACATCATGAGGTGAAATTGGAACATTAAATTGGAGGGATAAATTTTTTTTGGGGAAATCAAAGCGTCCTTTGATGCTGACAATTGTTTCCTTGGCATAAAAAATTAAACACAACAATCAAAAATTAAATACAAAAGTAGTTTAAGTAAGATTTAAATTAGAGTTAATGTCATTCAACCAGAGAGAGAGAGAGAGAGATATGATAGAGATAGATACAATTGCTCAATTTGTAATGACGAAAGAAAAACTCCAAGTGCTCTTTCCAATTTGAGATATTTACAAAAATAGCTTTTATTTTTGGAGTTTCTAAAAGTAAACGTCATATAATTGTTTCAGTAACCATTATATTTTTTAAAACAATACATTTATGTGTTACAACCCACAAAAGTACTACCCAAATTTTAAAAAAAAAAAAATTATATATACCGGTATTAGATACATACCCGACATTTTTTAAAAAATATATATATATCCGACAAATGTGCAACCGTACCAATATATGTACTTAAAAGAAAAGTTCTTCATCCTTTCATTGTCTGCCAAATGTTTCAATTCATTGTGTTAATGTACACTAAACCTAACTCACTAACCTAACCCACTACATCCACTCCACTAAACCTAACACACTTACCATCTCCACTACCACCCACCACCTCCACTACCATCCACTACCACCACTCACCTACCTCACACCTCTCCTATATAATAGCTTGTAATATACAAAATCAATATATACAACAATCTTGTAATATACACATAAATCAATAATACAATTCTCTTTTTACATTGTTTACTTACATGGTATCAGAGTAAGGTTAAGAACCTATTCATTCTGCTTCACCGGCGGGCAGCAGCCTCGCCTTGGCCGCCCGCCGGACCTCTACACGAGGGGGGGAGATACACCCAGCACAAACACACATAGACACACGGGTTAGAAGGGGAGAAGACACACACCCTCACACTCTCTCTCTCTCTAGCCGAGACCATCAACCAACATCACCCGCATCCTCGCCCAACACCCCGACTTCTCCACCTTCAACCACTACCTCACCGTCACCCACCTCGCCGCCGAGATCAACCGCCGCACCACCATCACCATATGCGCCGTCGACAACGCCGCCATGTCCGACCTCCTCTGTGCTTCAGTTCATCTGGTTCACAGAGCTTGTCTGGGTGACCCTCATTCACAGATTCGGAAGTGAATAGGAAAGTTTCCATTCTCTCAAACTGGAGATGATAAAACAAGGATGCGAAGATATAACACAGAGAGAGGTCGAAAGAGAGAACAGAGGAGAAGGATCTGAGGAGCAAACTTGGCTACATCATATCACCCACTCAAACATTTTTAATATTTTACTCCACCCACTCTCTCTCTCTCTCATTTTTTTTTTTTTTGAAACACACTTTATTCCTCTCTCACAGTGTCGGCTCCATTTATTATTTTTCTTTTATTTCTTTAATCCCATTCCACCCCAATACAGAGAAGAGCTCTCTCTCACAGTGTCGGCTACATTTCTTTTAAACCCACTCGACCAACCCATGTGCACCCATCATTCCACCACCTCTCACCACCGCCCACTTCATGATCCCATTTTCTTATTCTTGTTATTATTCTTATTCTTCAAAAAAAAAAAAAAAAAACAAAAAACAAAAAAAAAAAAAAAAAAAAAAAAACAACAACAACAACAAACAAACAAACCCATTGCCAACAATTTACCAATTTCTACAACCAACATATTTTATTGATCCCATTTTCTTATTCTTGTTATTATTCTTATTCTTCAAAAAAAAAAAAAAAAAAAAAAACAACAACAAACAAACAAACCCATTGCCAACAATTTACCAATTTCTACAACCAACATATTTTATTAATCTCAGGGATCAACCCCGGTCACACTTTTACACAAAAAAAAAAAAAAAAAAAACAAAACAAAAAAAAAGAAAAACAAAACACCAAACGATTTGTTTTCTGCAGCCGGCCACCCACCAACCTCACTTCTTCGCCTATTCCGCCAGTCTCTTCTTCTTGCCTCCGTCCTGGGCGGCCCTTGCCGGTGTTGCCTCCGTGTTTCCCACTCCACTGGGCATGATCACTACTCCTTGCTCCTCCACTGCAGCATATGGCGGCCCTCCAAATCGGAACATCACGGTGGCCTTCCGCTTCATCTCCTTGTTTTCTGCCCTTAGCACGCTTATCTCTGCTCGCGCATCCTTATACATGCGTTGGAGCAGAGCCAGTTGGGCGTTTAATTGCTGCACCTCATTTGTCCTACTCTGCAGCCGGTGCGACAAGTTTGTGACCGCCGTCATGGACTCCACACATGCCTTCAAAGTATACTGATTCGCCTCCACATCCGTTTGCACTGCCATTTTTTGCTCCACCGACTGCATCGGAAAGTTCAACGGAGCAAACCCAGTGTTGTTTGGTTGAAGTTCACGGGACACCGCACCAGTTCTCTCTCCTGTGGACTCGTTGAGATCGGGAAAGAGAGTGAGCAGCCCACGGGAAGACGAGGCCATTTTCTGGGCAACAGAGTGTTACAGAATATCTCTCACAACAGAGTGTTACAGACTATCTCTCTCAGCAAAACGACCTCTCTTTCTCAGCAAAACGAAGAAATTTTCAGAGGTTTCTCTCAGTTTTTCTGTCTCAGTTTCTGCCTCCTCCGCTTCGGTTTATAAAGACCATGACACAGAGGCAGCCACGCGCATCGCGCGCCTCTTGACACCAGACAACCGGGCACGCCAGCCAAGGCACTCACGTGCCTCGCCATCATATCTGGCACGCCTTTTGATGCATCGAACACGCCTTTTGATGGCACGCCTTTTGACAGATTGGGCACACCTTTTGAGGGCACGACTTTTGAGGGCTCGATATCTACATCCATGTATATTTTTTTTTGGGCAGCCTATATACACACTCATACAGTGTCTTCTACACCGGTCAGCTTTATCAATCCCTTTGTTTCAACCTCAAATAGGTTTCTATCTTCACACCTATTTGAGTTTGAGGGGGGGTTATACACAGTATCATGTATAAGTCACTCATGGCGCACTCCCTAAGTCGCCCCCTTGGTACATCACCACAACCTTCTACAACGGTCCGACATGACCCCATAAACTGTCTTCTACAACGGTCCGACATGACCCCATAAACTGTCTTCTACATCGGTCCGACATGACCTCGTAAACTGTCTTCTACACCGGTCCGGCATGACCTCGTAAACTGTCCTGCTACAACGGTCCAACATGACCCCGTAAACTGTCTGTCTTCTACAACGGTCCGACATGACCCCGCAAACTGTCTTCTCCAACGGTCCGACATGACCCCGTAAACTGTCTTCAACAACGGTCCGACATGACCCCGTAAACTGTCTGCTCCAACGGTCCGACATGACCCCATAAACTGTCTTCTACATCGGTCTGACACGACCACACAGTGTCTTCTACAACGGTCCGACACGACCCCGTAAACTGTCTGCTACAACGGTCCGACATGACCCCGTAAACTGTCTGCTACAACGGTCCGACACGACCATACCGTGTCTCCTATCCTGTTTTGTTTTTTATTTATCAGTTTACTTTTCTGTTTTGTTACTCTCTTCAAACTCAAGTTGGTTAGTTCCTATCCTCCTTGAGTTTGAGGGGGGCTGTTAATGTACACTAAACCTAACCCACTAACCTAACCCACTACATCCACTCCACTAAACCTAACACACTTACCATCTCCACTACCACCCACCACCTCCACTACCATCCACTACCACCACTCACCTACCTCACACCTCTCCTATATAATAGCTTGTAATATACAAAATCAATATATACAACAATCTTGTAATATACACATAAATCAATAATACAATTCTCTTTTTACATTGTTTACTTACACATTGCATCTACTTCCAAGAAAGATAAATATGTTAGAATTGCACTTAAGAAGCTATTGCTTTGCTCAAACTTAATATTGGTAAATATGGTTTGTGTAAATTAATCTTGAGCCGCATATTACTGATCTTGCTACAACATATATCAATGCACATATCATATCATCTGCATGCATATATCAATTTGGCTATAATGTTTTGCCCAACCCAGACACCACTTTAACGCTGTGTTTGGTTAGAGATTTGGAAAGAATTTTAGAAAGAAAAAAGAGAAGGAAAAATGTGTATAAAATAACGTAAAATATAAATATATTTTATTTACATTTCACCTACCTTTTCTTTTTTCCTTTCAAAATTCCTTCTCAAATCCCTAATCAAATACAGTGTAAGGGAGTTTTGTACCCTGAATCGTCCTTTTTTTTAGATATATATATATATATATATATTCCAAAATTATAGAAACTGTATCATTGCCAAGACCTATTTGGTCTAGTGACTAATGGCAAAAATCCAAATCACCAATTTTGCAAAAAGCCCATATACTGGAAAATAATTGTTAGTTTGAAAATCAGTTTGATCAAAAGGAGGTGCTACGGAATTATACCATATCATTAACTACATTGTGATAAAGTGATTTGGCACAATGATAAGGCTCGCCGTTAACATCTTTAGTAGTGCAAGTTTGAGTCATGAAAACGAATTATTGAAAGATGAGAGATAAGACTGTATACATCTTACTCTTCCTACATCCTACTTTAAGAAAAGTCTTGTAAACTGACTACCTTAACTGTTAATTTAGGACAATTGATCAATAGAATTAGATCTATTAAAATCATGTACTCAGTATTAGTTTGCTCTCAACCAGTTTGCCTAACAAATTCTTATAATATGCAATGAGAGTTTATGTCAATACATAGGTAAATTAGATGGGTTGAAATGTATCAATTGGTTCAATATTGAAAATCAATTTCAAGTTCCATAAAGTATTTCATACATGACCATATCCACAAATTAGACCAACCCTTCATCCTACCCTGGTTCAAAAAAATGCATTAATCAAAACCAAGATTAAACAAACACATCTCTAGATAACTTCCATTAACTAAACACAAAATACTATTAGCTGAAGAGTGTTATAGTCACCCCAACACTCTCCACAAAGCTACACTAAGCTAGAGAAATTTTAAAATAAAAAAAATAACAACTCTTAAAGGCCTAAAATCTTTCTATTAATATCTATAAACCTAAAGAACTAGCCCATCAACCCTCTCTTCTTGCTTTCTTTTTTCTGGTGGTTTTCATGCTTTCTTTTTCTGGTTGTTTTCAATTTTTTTGGCAACAATTTTTCTATTGGAAACCTTCTCGCCATTATAACAAAGCAAAGGCTATTATTAGTTTCAGTTGTTTCTTTTAGGCGACACACCCATATCGTGATCCAATCTTTGTGAGCAATGAATTTATTTTCGAGGTAGAAATTTTTCCACCCAGCAGTAAGAACATGAGTTTTGGAACTCCAAATCTTGAGCGTCATTGGATATGCATTTCCCTTCGAATCAAAAGTTGTAACTAGAACCCCATTTATAATATTTTCACTCTTATTCATCACTGGTTTGATAAACATATCAAACATTTGTTTGGGTATAGTTAGCCGACTTTGATCAGCCTTCACATCGCTCTTTGTCAACTGCTTCTCAAATGGCCCGCCACAAGTTTTAATTAGGCCGTGCAATATCTTGATAGGTGGGAAATCTGGAGGTTCCAATCCATCTATTGTTTGTCCACATTGTGGTTGTTTTAGATCAAACTTTTCTATGTACTCAACAAAATTTTCATTTATTGGAAGGACCCCGTCAACAATGTCTCCATTATCGCAACTTTCTTGGCTTTGTGGAGTGTTTTCTTCATCTGGACCGGGGCCAAATTTATCAAGAACCTCGCTTTTCATTATACTCAAATCATTTGAAATTTTGGGGTCAAATTTGAAGTACTTCATACTAGCAAGTAGCAATCCAGCTCTACCTTTCTCTTTGAGCTCTTCAGGGTAATTGCCATCATTGTTGCTTTCTTTTGAAATTTCCTCCATAATTTCCTTCTTTCTTTTGATTTTCTTCAAGAGTTTTTTGTAACTGTGATTAAGAAATTTTGCATTAGAGAATTCTAATATAAAAGAAAGTGTTCAAAGACTAAAGCAATTTGAGTGTATGATAGACTATAAATGGAAATAAGAAAGAAAGAAAAAATTGAGGCACATAATCTACCAGACTAAGCCAAACAAACCCGCAAACCTTATAATTAGACAAGTAAGAACTTTAATTTTTTATTTAGACAGTTATTGAACCAATTAACAAATTATTTTATAAAATACTGCACAAGAGGAGCTTAATTTAAAAAGAAAATATTTCTATAAATAAAGGGGCACTCACACACAAATGAAGTACACATCATTTTTAACTATCCAACATAAAAATAAGATACCGACCCAAAAAAATTAAAAATTAAAAAACAGGATATAAAGAGTTTATAGGTAGGACCAGTTACAATCAAGTCTTGTGAATCAAACTTATTTACTAAGAAATTTTACTTATAACTATAAGATTTTGAAATATATATAATTGGAAAAATTACAAATTAGGTGTACTTTTCTAAAATAATTACTTTTTGCCCAAGAAATAATAATATCAAAATTTAACAACTCAGATTTAAGATTTCTTTTTGCCCAAGTTACTCTAACAGTGATGTTACAAATTTAGAAAAATATTCAAAACTTGAATCTTATAACTTAGATTCATTCAAGATTTGGCCTCACAACAAAAATTTTAAATACACACTTCGATCACTTTTTATGGTAAGCTTCTATTATAGTAATGAAAATTGTTGTACTCAAAAAATAGGTTTGTATAGTCTTTCAATTAATCTAAAAATAGGTTAGTTTGCGTCGATTGTAGTAACATATACGAATTGCCACATGTTTTGACTGAGATGGAAGGACAAAAATAAATAAAAATATTTTTAAAAATTAATTAGGAAAAACGTTTCCATGAAACAGTTTGAAACTATTGTTTTGAATTCTGGAAGAAAAAAAAGACAAATTGTATTCATCAGAAATAAAAACTATGCACATGTTTGGTTTAGAAAATTGAGTTTTTTGTTTTCTTTATTTTTTTGTTTGTAGTGAATTTTTTAATATTTTATGTAATTTTTTATTTTTAATTACATCTAATCTAAATACGCTTTAAAAGTATAATATTTGGGAAAAAAAAAACTTAGAAAAATTCACCAAATACAATATATATATATATATATATATATATATGAAAATTCAATCCATTTTTCATATTTTGTTGTATTCAATGATTTTTTTAAAAACAATTTGTACAAATTTTGTACTTTTTAAGTACATTAAAATTAAGTGAATTTAAAAATTAAAAAAATCATTAAAATATTTCAAAAAATCATTAAAAATATAAAAATATGAATTCAAAATGCAAAAAACTATTTTTGAAAATTAAAAACCAAACAAGGTGGTATCACAAACTCCTCATTGTTTTTATTTTTTTATTCAAAAAAAAAATGTCTGTATATAAGACTAAGGGCAACTACTGTACATGTATTTTTGTCCCCTTGTATATGTATTTATCTCCCGTGTATATGTATTTAAATTTTTTTCCATGAAAAAAAAAAAACTATTATTCCATATAATTTATACGTATCAAAATTTATGTCTCTGCATATGTAATTAACAATTATTTTGACATAGCAATTGCATAATTTGAGAATTGAAATATAAAATAAAACAATTTGATAACTGATTTAAAAAAACCAACGCAAACTGTTTCTCAAAATTATTTTCTCACAAATATTTTTTGCCTATAACCCAGTTTTTAAGGAAGTTCTTAAATTTGAAAACAAAACAAAAAAAATAAAATAAAATAAAAAAATAAAAAAAATAAATCATATTAATGCAACAAACATCACTTAAACCTAAGCAAAACGAATCAATATTGATTTATAATGTAACATTTATTTTGATATATAATTAATCTTGCTTGAACCATACGCAATTATATAGTTTAAGAATTGATGTGAAACAAAACGAGAGCGTACCTTCTGTCTGAAATTGAATAATCACTGACTTCTACTTATGCTCTCTCTCTCTCTCTCTCATGGTTTTATATTTATATAGGAAGACAAACAAATCCTATTAATGTCTGATGAAGGTAGTTCAATTTCACAAGGACTTGGACTTTTTATATTTATAGCCAATCAGCAAAATCCCCCAACTCGCATAACGTTGCTATAAATAAATGGTAATCGGGCAATCCCATATTTAGGGCTACGTATGGATCCGGTGGCCCGGCTTGGATTGAATTTTTAAATCGTTTATTAAGAATTCGTTTGAGAAGTGGATTAATTTTTAAGTTTTTTAACTATTTTAGTTTGGAATTAAAAAGTTTTGTTTGAGACGAGTTTTTTTGATTTTTGTGAAAAAAAAAAATGTTATGAATATTAGATGGATGTGATATTTTGTCTTATTAAATTAAAAAGCTTATTTTATTTTTTTATAACTATTTTAGCTAAAAAAGTTCCAAACCTATCTTCCCAAAGAGACCAAATGGGTTTAATTTAGAAATAGTCTTTCAGCTTGACTAAACGTGAGATTTTAATATATAATATATTAATCTAAATCCTAAATAATATATTAATATATATATATATATATATATTCCTCATATACAATTTATTTAGTGTTGTTTTGTAAAAGTAAACAAAAAAAGTTGCGCTTAAAATAAAAAGGTCTAGCTTGTCTCATATTTGAGATTAAGATTGGACTATTCAATCCAGCTCATGGACTTATCTTTTGAGTTATGTTTTGATAATTTGAACTGTTTAATATGTAAAACTTGTCGAGTATTATATTCCTGGACAAATTTATGTTGATCGGATATTGATAGCTATTTGATCGGATCAGATTTCTGTTAATCATTTATTTTTTCACCGTCCATTTTTTTTATACCGTTTATTTTTTTACCATTTATTTTTTTATACAAATCTAATCCGATTAAATAGCTATTGATATCCAATCAATGTGATTTTTTATAAGAATATATTACTCAACCAATTTTACACATTGAACGGTTTGAATTATTAAAACAGAACTTAAACTTGGGCCCATGAGCAGGACTAAATGATCCAATCACCATCTCAGACATGAGACAAGCTGACCCAAATAAAAATACACTCACCAAGTTATTTATTTTATTTTTTTTGGTTACCCTCACCAAGTTTTGAATTTAGAATATAACTGTTGGAATATGTTTTTTGAGTTAGGCCACAAGAGATGACCTTGGGTTGATAAATTACATGACAAGAAGTGACTGGCTGAGGTGTGGCCATGGCCCACACCTTAGCCGAGATAATTGGACCATGTAGATGAGTCCTAGTAAAATAAAAATACACTCACCGACAATGTTACGTAACTCAAATTTTGTGGCTCAAAAGTGACTCAAATGGCCAAAACGACGTCGTTTTGAGTACAGAACAACATAAAAATGGCTAAAACAACGTCGTTTTGGCCATTTGAGCCACTTTTGAGCCACAAAATTTGAACTACGAAACATTTTCCATACACTCACTAAGTTTTGAATTGAAGATTTGATGAAGAAAAATACACTCACTAAGTCCTAGTAAAATCAACAATAACAGAGATTACTAATTTTGAAATTTTAAAAAGATCACTAATGATATGATACTTAATAAAAAAAAAAAACAACACCAAAGTTAAAATATCAAATCATTCTTGATGGGGCCCACTGCCACAACATTAGTGATAGTACTAATTAGTGCTCTCACTCATTTTTCTAGTAAAATAAAAATCTTTTTGGCAAGTTATTGATTTTTTGTTTTATAAGATTTAATTTCTAAAAAATAAAAATAAAAAACTTCAGTGTTTGACCATTAACAAAATAAATCTTAATTTTTTGATTTTGTCAATTTAAACTCTTAACTTTTGATTTATTTTCAATCTAAACTATTTGTATATATCAAATCAACAGAGCCTATATTAAATTGACAACTTAAGATTTATTTTGTTGGAATGCATTTTTTTTTAATTATATAATTTTTATTTACTATATGGGTTTATTGGGTGAGGATAGGATTGGACAAAATTTTAGGTATAGCTTAGAAAGAGATTTTAACCCCAATGTCAGCCTAATCTAGGCTTGGGAACCAACGTTTCTTTTTTTAATATACTAGTTATGGGACACGTGCATTACACGTGAATTATTTTTTAAAAGTGTGAAATCAAATTGAATTTACTTTGAATGTTACATTAACAAAAATAATAATAAGGAACCCAGCTTAGAGGTTTATTTCTAGATCTGTTAGGCCGAAGTTAAATCTTTGAGAAAATTGTTAATAAATTCAATTTACCAATTGTCTAAGGTATTAGATTCAGTGGATAATTTTTTTATTGGTGAGAGATCTACCTTTTGCGAAATAATTTGTTGAAAAATCATTTTGTTTGTTTTGAAGGAAATTTTAGTTCTAATTTTATCTCTTAATTTATCTATTGATTTTTGTTAACTATCTATTAAATTTTTTTTCTTATCTGTTCAAAATTTTCCCTTATCTATTCAAATTTTTTTTTTTTCTGTCTGTCCATTTTTTTTTTCAATTCAAACTTCCCTTATCCATTCAATTTTTCTGTCCAATTTTTTTATCTGCTTAAATTTTTAATTTTTCCTATCTGTTGAAAATATCTGACATGGACAGGCCCACAAAGGCCATGAACCATTATAAGCAACCCGAGCCCATCATTCGAGGCCCAATGCATAACCCAGCCGATGAAGTCCAGAACAGCTGGAATCCAATATGGCATCAAGAACCAACGGCATTCAGGCACGTGGCGGGTGAAGGACGAGCCACATCAGCAGACAAAGATCTGCAAAGTTATTGCCACTGCACATCACCATTAATGCAGCCCATCACAACATTTATTACGACAACACCTCTCCGCCGGAACATGACCCCCTTGCCCTGAACAAGGTAAGCTATAGCATAGGCTTTCGGCAAGGAGAGCATGTCGGAATGGACAGCGAAATGATTTCCAAAGGATATAAGCGAACGTTGTAGACAAGAAAAAGATTAAGCTTTCTATCTCTAATCTCTCATTCTACACATTACTTCTCTTCCTAACTTGCCCGTTGGAGAGTTCACTGGGGGACTACCCTATTCCCCGTTGAACTTGCCTGTAGGTTATCCGGTGGGTTTGATCATTTAGATGCAGGATTGAGGAGCTTGGACCTGCCCGATCCATTCACTGGGACGAACAGCATCAACAGTTGGCGCCGTCTGTGGAAACGCTTTGCTCCTCGCGCTAGTTGTGTTCACTGTTGCCGGAGGCTCCGTCAACAACCTTGTCTTCTACTCATCAAAGTGCATGGTCACGACTAGATCCATGGCCTCTCACAATAATACTGCCGACCATCAAGTCGACCCCCCCAATTCAAACAACCCACCACAGTACTTTATCGAGCTTACCAACAGCATCAACCGCATGGCCGAGCAAAACCAAGCCTTGATAAATGCTTTACTCCAAAGGAACCTTCCGATTCCTCCCCCACCACCTCCAGATATTCCCCTCAACCAAGAAAGAACCCCGAGCCATACTGCTCCACAACTCTATCCACCGAACCTGGAAGGTTTGCAACCTCCCCACCCACACATAAATCCACCACCACCACCCCCACACCTGTCGGTTGTAGCACCAGCCCCTGAAGGGGAGGCCAGCAGTGTCCAACCTCTATTGACTGACCATGGGGACCACGTTCCACTCTGAGACGCTGAGCTCCAAGCAATGAAACTCCAACTCCAAGGGGTCATGCAGAACATTCAGCATAAACCCTCTGCCACCGCAAATTCACCATTTATTGCCTCAATACGGGACAAACCTTTGCCCGCCAAGTTCAAGATGCCACCATTGACTCCTTTGACGGTATGACAGACCCGGTCGACCATCTGGAAACCTACCGTACCCTCATGATCCTCCATGCCTTCCCAGACGAGATCATGTGTCGGTCTTTCCCTGTGACACTGAAGGGGTCAGCCCGACTGTGGTTCAGTCAATTACCGGCGGACTCTGTCTCCACTTTCCAGCATCTCAGCGACTCCTTCCTCAGCCATTTCATTGGAGCCCAGCGCCAACGCCGCCCCGCAACCCAACCCCTCAACATCCGTCAGTCCGAGGGGGAGTCGCTACGTAGCTTCGTTACCCGCTTCAACACCGAAGCCCTACAAGTGGCAGAGAATGACGATAAAGTCATCCTCACGGCTTTCATGGCCGGGCTGCGATCGTCCGATTTCCTCTTCTCTCTCTCCAAAAACCCCCCGACCTCTATGGTTGCCTTATTATCCAAAGCTCAGAAATATATGAATGCTGAAGATTCACTGGCCGCTCACCAAGATCCAATATCCAAAAACCCGCCCCCCAGAGAAAAGAGGAAAGACTCGGAACCAAGAAACACCCAGTATAACAGCCAAACGCCCCAATATACCGACCGACCTCCTCGCACTGACCGGTCGGCACCAGCACGACCCCCCGGTCGGTTTGAGCAGTACACGCCCCTCAATTTTCCTATGGAACAAGTTCTTCACCAAATCCAACAGGATTACCCCCTCAAATGGCCCCTGCCTTCACGGATCCCTTCTAACCGGAAAGACTAGTCCAAATATTGTCGCTTTCACCAAGACCACGGCCACAACACTGATGATTGCATCAACCTCAAGGATCAGGTCGAGACCCTCATTCGTCAAGGGCGTCTCAGCCGGTTCACGGACACCCGCCCACAACAGAGGCAACGAACCGAGCCCCTCAGAAACAACCGCCAACGTACCCCACCTCGGCACAGCCCAACCTGACCAAGGCCATGACCGCCTCTCACAACAGCCTCGGCCCCCAGGTAACCCCCCTCCGCTAGTTGGTGAAATCCGAGTCATTTCTGGTGGCCTTGCTCCGCTCCGCTCAGAAAGCAGAGCTTAGGAAAATAAGGCAAGGTTCGGACAAAGCAGTGGACACGATAGACCGACCTTCCAAGCAGCCCAAGAAGTGGACAGAGCCCATCACCTTCACGGACGCCGATTGTACAGGCATCTGTTATCCTCATGATGACCCCCTCGTCATTTCTGCCCTTCTCTCTAACTATAAGGTCAGACGGGTTCTCATCGACAACGGTAGTTCGTCTGACATCATATTCCTCAGTTGCTTCCGCCAGCTCAAAATTGGGGAGGAAAGCCTGTCCCCCCCTCCAAACCCCCTTGGTCGGTTTCACTGGCGACCGGGTGACTTCCATCGGCTCCATCGACCTCCCCATCACTATTGGCGAATACCCACGGCAGACTACCAAGTTACTCACCTTCCTTGTGGTCGACTGTCCCTCTGCCTACAACATCATCCTCAGTCGCACCGCCCTCAACGCTTTCCAAGCTATCACTCCAACCTATCACCTCGCCATAAAGTTTCCCACCGACCAGGGGGTCGGGACAGTACGGGGAGAGCAGACCATCGCCAGGGAATGTTATGTTGCCTCACTCAAGGAAGTCAAGTTGAAGGAGACCATGATCATTGAAGGACTTGACACCCGAGATGAGGACGAACTGGTCAGAGGTGAACCGGTGGTGGAGCTCGTTGAGATTCTCATCGATCCCACCAACCCAATGAAAACTGCTAAGATCGGCAGCCAGCTATCCCCCCAAGCTAAGGCCGACCTTACTGTACTTCTGACCGAGCACAATGATGTATTCGCCTGGACTCATTCAGATATGCCAGGCATCGACCCTTCTTTCATAACTTACCGCCTCAGCATTGAGCCTCATTTCCGATCTTACCGCCAAAAGCAGTGCATCTTTCATCCGGAGTGTAATATTCTTATTGCCGCAGAGGTCGACAAACTCCTTGAGGCCTAATTCATCAAAAACGTCGACTACCCTAAATGGTTGTCAAACGTGGTCTTCGTCCGCAAGAACAATGGCAAATGGCGACTTTGTGTCGATTACTCTAACCTGAACTGAGCTTGCCCCAAAGACAGCTATCCTCTGCCCTGCATAGATCTGCTGGTCGATGCCACGGCCGGTCATTAAATGCTCAGCTTCATGGATGCTTTCTCTGGCTACAACCAAATTCTCATGCACCCGTCCGATCGGGAACATACATCCTTCATCACCGACCGAGTTACCTACCATTACCAAGTAATGCTATTCGGATTGAAGAACGCTGGGGCCATCTACCAACGGTTGGTCAATGCCGTCTTCCATCACCAAATAGGTCGGAATATGGAGGTATACGTCGACGACATGCTAGTTAAGAGCAAACTCTCCACTGATCACCTGATCGACCTGCGGGAGACCTTCGCCACGCTACGCAAGTACCAAATGAAGCTCAACCCAGAGAAATGTGCCTTCGGCGTAGGATCTGGGAAGTTTATGAGTTTTATGGTTAGTCAGCGGGGCATTGAAGCTAACCCTGAAAAGATCAAGGCCTTGATTGAGATGCAGTCTCCCAGGACGGTCAAGGAGGTTCAAAGACTCACTGGCCGAGTTACAGCCCTCAACCGTTTCATTTCCCGCGCAACAGATAAGTGCCTACCGTTCTTCAAAGTTCTTCGGCAAACTTTTGAATGGACAACTGAATCTGAAGAGGCTTTTCAGCAGTTAAAGCAGTGCATGGCCAATCCACCCCTCATTTGACAAGCAATTACGGGCGAGTCCCTCTTCCTCTATTTAGCCGTCTCAAGCACCGCAGTCAGTGCAGCTCTTATTAGGAAAGACGACTCTGTCCAACGACCGGTCTACTACATCAGTCGGGCTCTCAGGGGAGCAGAACAGAATTACCCCCTGTTAGAAAAATTATCCTTAGCCTTGGTCAACACCTCTAGACGACTCCGTCCTTACTTCCAAGCCCATTCCATAATGGTCCTCACCGACCAACCCTTGAAGAAGGTCATGTAACAACCAGAACTTTCCAGCTGACTTATGCAGTGGTCTGTGGAACTCAGTCAGTTTGACATCTCTTACAGGCCTCGAACAGCCATTAAGGGACAGACTATCGCCGACTTCATCTTGGAATTCACTAATCCTACCCCAACCACTGCCTCTCCACCCCTGCCAGCTCCCGTCGAGCCAGAAAACCCTCACTCTTGGACTCTCAACGTCGACGGATCATCCCGCAGGCAAGGTAGCGGGGTTGGCCTCATTCTCACTAGCCCTGAGGGTGGTTATTTCAAATGTGCGCTCCGTTTCTTGTTTGAGGCCAGTAACAATGAGGCTGAATATGAGGCATTGATAGCAGGCCTTCGCCTAGCCAGGGACATTGGTGTCAGCCACATCCGAGTGCTCAGCTACTCTCAGCTCATCGTCGGACAGATCACGGGAGAATTCGATGCCAAGGAGGGCACAATGCGGACTTACAGGGATCTTGCACTTCCCCTAGTTCGCCTTTTCAACACCTTCCATATCAAGCATATTCCTTGGGCAGAGAATTCTAAGGCAGATGAGATGGCCCAGCTGGCTTCCGCAGACCCGTCCGCCCTCAACAGTGGTGTCCGTCTCGAATACCTATCCCACCCCGCCATTTCTCCCGACCAGCATGAAGTACAATTCCTCCAAAATGAGCCCATCCCTTGCCCGTCGGACATCCTTCGATTTCTGACAGGGGGGGAACTTCCAGATGACCACCAGCACGCCGCCAAAGTCAAGGCACGATCGTCCAATTACATCCTCGTCGACGGCATCTTGCACAAACATGGTTTCTCACGCCCCTATCTGCGGTGCCTCAATCCGACTCAAGCAACTTATGTGATGCAAGAAATTCATGAGGGCATCTGCGGCAATCACTCGAGCGGCAAGTCTCTAGCCCACAAGATACTCCGTACCGGTTATTTCTGGTCCACTCTTAATCGAGATGCGACCGATTTCGTGCTCAAATGTGATAAGTGTCAACGTTTTGCCAACATCCCCCATTCATCCCCTACAGAGTTGATCACACTTTGCAGTCCTTATCCGTCCGCCAAATGGGAGATCGACTTGGTCGGTCCACTCCCTACTGGCCGAGGCCAGACCAAGTTGGCAATCGTCGCCATTGATTACTTCACCAAGTGGGTAGAGGCAAAACCCCTCGCCACCATTACCAAGCGGAACACAACCAAGTTCATCTGGCAGTCGATCGTTTGCAGGTTTGGCATTCCTCAGGCCATCATCTCCGACAACGGTAAACAATTTGACAACGCCAAGTACAGGAAGTTCTGTGCCGACCTCCAGATTCAACCTTGTTTCTCATCCCCTGGTCATCCCCAGGCCAATGGCTAAGTTGAGGTCACCAACTGCTCTCTCCTAAAGATCATCAAAACTAAACTAGAAGCTGCTAAGGGACTTTGGGCTGAGGAGCTACCGAATGTACTCTGGGCTTATCGAACTACAGCTCGGACGCCCATTGGGGAAACCCCTTTTCGCTTAACATACGGCGCTGAGGCGGTTATCCCAGTAGAAGTCGGTTTGCCTACTCCCAGGGTTTCACAGCCGGATCCAGCATTAACCGAAGAACTCCGTCGGGCTGACCTCGACCTAATTGAAGAACTCAGAGAGACAACCGCTCTCCGACTGGCCTCATACCAACAGAAAATGAGAACACACTACAACCGCAAGGTCCGACCGAAGGAGTTCGCTGTAGGGGATCTTGTCTTGAGAGAAACAACTCTCGCTACCAAAAATCCGACTGAGGGTAAATTGGCAGCCAAGTGGGAGGGACCTTACATTGTGAAAGCCCAACCCCGACCAGGCACTTACCGACTTCAGGACATGGAAGGTCGAGACCTCCCCCACCCATGGAACACCGAACACCTTAAACGCTACTTTCAATAAGCTCCTATTTTTGTATTGCTCAGTTATTGTATTTTCTTTTCGGGAAATTCACACATTCTTGATATTCCCCCACGCAATGTAACTTCTTGATTATATATCTCAGTTATCTATATGTTGTCTCGGTAACATTCTTATTTGCAGCATTAAAAGCCTCTGCCAGACAGAGCACTTAAAGCCTCAGCCAGACTGAGCACTAAAAGCCTTTGCCAAACAGAGCACTTAAAGCCTCAGCCAGATTGAGCACTAAAAGCCTCTGCCAGACAGAGCACTTAAAGCCCCAGCCAGACAGAGCACTAAAAGCCTCTGCCAGACAGAGCACTAAAGCCTCTGCCAGACTGAGCACTTAAAGCCTCAGTCAGACTAAGCATGAGCCGCCTCGGGCAGTTCGACCGTTCACACCCCCTGTCGGACTGCGCACTAAAAGCTCCATCCAGACTGAGCGTGAAGTACTCGTCCAGACCAAACATGTAGGGCTCGGTCAAAACCACCCATGCAAAACTTCATACTTGTGGAATTCACTAACACACTTAGTCACAATTCCAGGTCCCAGTCTTCACACCACTCTTTGCTTAGTCCAAATCCCAAAGACGTTCTTATCATTTTATTACACTTTAAATTCCACTCTGCATTGTGGAGTTCTTAAACTCCACTATCATTTCATTACATTCAACTTTCTCAAGCCTATCATTTTATTACACTTTAAATTCCACTCTGCATTGTGGAGTTCTTAAACTCCACTATCATTTCATTACATTTAACTTTCTCAGGCCTATCATTTTATTACACTTTAAATTTCACTCTGCATTGTGCAGTTCTTAAATTCCACTATCATTTTATTACATTTAACTTTCTCAGGCCTATCATTTTATTAAACTTTAAATTCCACTCTGCATTGAGTCCTTATTACAAGCTTCAATTTCACTCTTATTAACGAGGAGTTCTACAAACACTTTGCCCAGGCCTCATTTATCTAAGATCCACAAGCAGAAATAATCAAATAACAAATACAATTGAAATTTTATTCGTTCACAACTTTGTACAAAAGTTCATTACAACAATTAAAAACAAAACAAAAAAAAAACAAAAACACAAAACAAAAACACAAAACAAAAACAACAAACCAACAAACTATCTTTTTCTCCTTCCTCCCCAGTTACTCCTCCTCACTGGAGAGGAGGTCTTCTTCTTCAATGCCATCATCCAGGGGGGTTTGGGCCACATCGTCTTCGCCAATTGTTACACTACTAAGGTCTAAGTCTGGGAACAGCTCTTCAGCTCTACGTTTGAACATCTTCCAGCCACTGTCCTAGTACTCAGCCATTTCGTGCTTATAAAAGTCTGACTGCTGGAAGCTCTCAATAACTTCTGCTTCAGTTCTGCCTCCAACAGTCGTCCTCGATAGGCCCGCCCCCCTAGATTCCTGCCTAGCCAGGCTAATCGCGACCGCGGCATTAACCGTCGTTTGAAATTCGGCAGACCCTTTGAATTGCTTCACTGCTGCGACGCACAGATCGGGATAAGCCGCCCTTTCAGAAGTTGTCTTTGCCCTCTCTTCGTCCAGCTCTTTCTGCAGGGCCGCCCTTTCCGACGCCGCCTTCGCCTTTTCTGCCTCCAACTCCTTCTTCAGGCTCTCATTCTCCGCCGCCACCTGCACTCTCTCTGCTTCCAACTCCCTGTGGAGCCTCCCTTTCTCCTCTCCTGCCTTGGCGCGCTCGCCCTCCAGTTCCCTCTGGAGATCGCCCACTTTGCTATCCGCCTCGTCCTTTTGCCTGACCAGCTCCTCATTATTGCTCATAGCCTCTTCATATCGCTCGACCGTGACGGCGCAGGCTCTTTGGGCCTCATCCAACTTCTTCTGCTCGCCAGCAAGTTGGAACTCGAGCGACACAACCTGGCGGTGTGTGTCCTCCAGCTCCGTCTTAGCCGCTTGCAGCTCAGTGTGGGCACTCTCCCAACTTGCACTCTCATTCTTTAACTTTGCAAGCTGGGCCTTGGCCTCATCTGCCTTGAGTTTGGCAGGCCCAGCCTTCCTTAGCAGGGCCCCTGCTAAGGTGGTTACCTCCACTTGAGCGGAGTATAACCCCCTTAGCAGCTCAGCCTCGTTGAATCTGGAGGCTGAGCGCAGGGCTGCCTCTTCTACAATCCCTACAAGGTGGTCTACCCCTGCCTTGGCTGGGCCTTCTTCTCCCTCCAGCCGCCCCGCCACTGCACGAGCATGGTAGATCGCCGTGGTCGCACCGACTCCTCCTTCTTGAGGTACAAGACCCCCCTAGGGCTGCCCTCCCTCCTTGGCCCAGGGCCAGCAGCCTCATCCTCCACTTGCCTTTCGGGGACGGCCTTTGCGACCCCTGCGGCGATCGCCACCACCACTGGCACCACCTCCATGACCTCTGAGGCAACATCCACCACTTCTGGGCCACCTACCTTTCTTGGGGCCCCCTCCACTTCTCCCCCTTCAGCCCCCTCGGTCGCACGGTTTTCCTTCACACTCGTCTCCCTCTTCCTCTTCGGGGCAGGCACTTCTTCACTCCGACTCACTCTCTTCTTCTTCTTGCCCACACTCAATGCCTCCATCTCCTTCAAGGACCTCTCCTTCAAAGGGTCTGTTGGGGGCAGCCGCGGCACAAAATCGCCCAAGTTTTTCTCTTCCAAGGGTTTGGGGCGAGGTCGGATCCTCTCCCTCACAACCGATTTTGGTGGTCGGTCAGCCTGGGACTCTTTGAATTGTTGGGCTTTAGCAAGAATGGCCTGATCCTCCGCCTCCTGAGCCCTTCTCCTCGACTCCAACTCCGCTTGGTCGAGATCCCCACTACTTGGCTGTGGCCCCAACCCCGCCTCAAACAATGCCGACGGCTGAACGAGCTCGTCCCATTTGGCCTTTTCTCTCTCCCTCCACTCCTTCACGCTTTTCACCCTCCCCTCCGCTGCTTCCCCCAATTTCGGCTCCACCGATCTGATGGGTACTTTCCAAACGGTGTGCACGCCAAGCCCCCCATTGGCAGACACGTAGAACCATCGTGGTCGCCACTCCTTGATCGACGACGGTAGCCCCGCCACCAACCCCCTCCCCACTGATGCCTGCAGAGTGACCCATGTTTCCTGCTGCCCCGAGGCCTTATAACATGCAAAGAATTCGTCCACTGTCATGGCCTCCCCTCCATTCGCTTTCGGCCATGCACTTGCGCAGGCCAGCAGGATCTTCCATGCGTTGGGCATTAGTTGCCCCGGTGCTACCTCCAGACGGTTGAGCACATCCACCACCACTTGCGGCAGTGGTAAGCTCAATCCACCATTCAGAGCTTCCTCATAGAGAGAAAACTCTCCTGGCCTGGCGTCAGACAGCCTTTCCGTTGATGTCGGCAGCAATAGCTCCACTTCTCCAGGGATCTGGTATTTTTCGCGGATAGCCTCCAACTCCGCCCCAGTAATCGTGGATTTGTCAGCCTTCGTATGCCAATGATCTGGCTCCGCCTGGCTGATTGGCTTTGGAGCTGCTATCATGGTGGAACTGTGGGGTCGTACCACCGACTCCCCCACCCTATCTGTCCTATACTGCGCCGCTAGCTCCACAGCATCGTCATCTCAAAGCGGGTCCACCCTGACAATCGCACTCCCTTCTTCGGCCATTTCTGTGGTATGTTTGCGAATCGCTTCGGCGGCAGGAACAAGGAAATTGAAAAAATGTTGCAGAGGTGTATTGTGAGCAACAAAGGAATTCACACTTGGAATATTTTGATTTTTCGTACACAAGTAGGTGAATCGAATAATGCCAAAAGCCCACGGTTTGCCCGTATTCCAAGGGTCCCAATTAATTTTCGCCAGTTTGAAAAATGTTTCAAAATCATCCGCCAAAACCGTCTTTTCAACAGCCATAATGACCTAACGTTTCGTTTCTGATCCAACGCCTAATCTTTCCCCCCCCACGGGATGTTGCCACGTGTACGACCACGATGCACTGTCCACTCCCCTTACCTTGTCTTTTCTACTTCAAATCATCACTGGCCACGCCGCCCCTTGAGCCCCGTGCCAATCCGCTCGGCCTTCTCTTGCGGTCGCCCCTCTCCACAGTCGGCCCTTTAGCTCAGCCTTCCCGCGCGGTCGCATCTCCTCCTGGTCGGCCCTCCGCTCGGCCTTCGAGCAATCAGGCCTCCCCACGGTCGGCCTTCTCGCGCGGTCGTTCCTCTCTAAGGTCGGTCCTTTAGCTCGGCCTTCCCGCGCGATCCCATCTCCTCCCAGTCGGCCCTTCGCTCGGCCTTCGCGCGATCAACCCTCCCCACGGTCAGACCATCTTACGCTCGGCTCACCAACTCGGCCGCCCATCCTGGTTGGACTCGTCTTCCTCATACATATTCCCTTCGCTAGTCTGAAGCTGCACTCGAGAATGGGGGACTACTGACATGGACAGATCCACAAAGGTCATGAACCACTATAAGCAACCCGAGCCCATCATTCGGGGCCCAATGCATAACCCAGTCGATGGAGTCCAGAGCAGCTGGAATCCAATATGGCATCAAGAACCAACGACATTCAGGCACGTGGCGGGTGAAGGACGAGCCACATCAGCAGACAAAGATCTGCAAAGTTATTGCCACTGCACATCACCATTAATGCAGCCCATCACAGCATTTATTACAACAACACCTCTCTGCCGGAACAGGACCCCCTTGCCTTGAGCAAGGTAAGCTATAGCATAGGCTTTCGGCAAGGAAAGCAGGTTGGAAAGGACAGCGAAATGATTGCCAAAGGATATAAGCGAACGTTGTAGACAAGAAAAAGGTTAAGCTTTCTATCTCTAATCTCTCCTTCTACGCATTACTTCTCTTCCTAACTTGCCCGTCGGAGAGTTCACTGGGGGACTACCCCATTCCCCGTTGAACTTGCTTGCAGGTTATCCGGTGGGTTTGATCATTTGGACGCAGGATTGAGGAGCTTGGACTTGCCCGATCCATTCATTGGGACGAACAGCATCAACAATATCTATTCGATTTTCTGTTGATATTCTTTATCCCCCATCTCTCTCTATCTGTTCTAATCTTCTCTTATTTTGGTTTAGAGCCATTTCAAGAAAACTTGGAGGTTCATACCAAATCCACCAATCCTATGCAATGATCAAACACAACAGATTTGAGAAAAATGCTCTCTAGAATGAGACATATTACAAAAACGACACATAGCACTGATCTATTGAAGATTACAACAACAAAAAAGAGTGGAGCTGATAATATTTTATAAATGTTATATAAAATATGTTGAAGATTTTCTTATTCAAAACCACCACAAAATCTCTCTATCTCTTTATATATATATATATATATATATATATATACTAGTGTATTGTAATTTATACGTGTTATGTTGAAATTTATGAAATCTGTAATATTTTTTGATTTTTGATAAAAACACTGAAAAAAAATATAAAGAAATATTATTCTTCTTGAAAAACTTCTAATAATGTTAGTTTCAAAATCGGATAATAAAATACAAAATTTAATTTCAATAAATCACTGCAATAAATAAGAAATATTTAATGGGTTACAATCAAGATGAGAAAACCAGGTGCATAAACAAAGAAGAGATTTTTTTTTTTTTCCATTCTAGAAAAAAAGTAATAATAATAATTTGGGCTAATGGATATCAGGTGTATGTTTCTTCATTTCAAAAAACATTGAAAGGAAAGAAAAAAAATATCTATATATATATATATATATATATATCAGTTTCGTGGTTATTTCCATAATAAGTATAAAAAACCAAATATCTAAGGTAGGTATTATTTACAATTTAAAAGAAAATATCATAACAGACCAAGTACTGTGAGTGAATCTACATTTTCCTCCTAAATAGTGAGTGAATATATCATAATTTAATATCTTATCTGATTTTGTCATAGCATTGACATTACCAGCATTTAGAGCATTCAAGCACTGTTAATCAAACTCTTTATAGGGAAGGTAAGTGAATCTACATTTCCCCCCCAAATAATGTATTATTCACAATTTGAAAGAAAATATCATAATAGGCCAAGTATTGTAAGTGAATCTACATTTTCTACCAAAATGGTGATTGAAACTATCATAATTTAATGCCTTATTTGATTCTATCATAACATAGACATTACCAACACTTAGAGTATTCACATACTGTTAATCAAATTCTCTATAGGAAATGTTGTTTAATCATTTACTTGGCCTATTATGATAGATTCACTCACTATTTGACCAACAAAAAAGTTGAATTATATAAGTAGCTGGTTTAATCAAAAGAAAATAAACTATTTTAATTAAAGCATTTTACAAAACATGGTGTATGCACAAAGATACAAAATAAAAGAGCTTGACTGTATCAAAATAGGTAAAATACCCAGAATGAAATTCTCAAGTTTAGACAGAAATGAGGAGATGGAAGAGGGGCCAAACCAATTCGTTGAAAAAGTCCTCAGGAAGCATTCAACAAAATTTCAAGTGGTATTTTAAACACAACAATGTGAGATTTTATTGGCAACAAAAAAACACAAAGTTTTCTTGAAAAAGTAAGTTATGAAAAAGTATTAATTTTGAAATCTTAATTACACGTCAAAGTTTCCATAAATTTAGGACTTTTTGCAATCCTCAAAACAATGCTCAATTCCCATCATTTACCTTAGTGTTAAATGATTTTCATAACGAGCGGAGAAGGGAAAAAAAAGAAGAATAAGAGGTATACTTTCGTTGAAATTTAGGGTTCCAAAAAATACTAGACAAGCAAGACAGCTGGTTATAAGTGGGCAAAATCGCCATCTAAAGCGCCAAACTTTTGTTGGAATTTTTCCAAAAAATATAGACCTTATCTAAATATGTATTTTTTAGTTTATTTTTAACTTAATAGGCCTCTAGAGTTTTTTTTTTTTCTAAAGTTTTTTAGAGTGGTGCATTATGTGGTTGAGATTTAATGACAAGTCACATCAATTTTTCAGCATTAAATCTCAACCACACAATATACCACTTTAAAAAACTTTAGGAAAAAAGTTCTAGAGGATCCTTGGTGCAATTCAAACTAAAAGAGAATAATTAATATTTAAATAATATTTTATTACAGTCTCTTTAATTTTTGTTTAGGATTATAATTTCAGATTATTTTAGTTTTTCCTTTATTATAAATTGGAATATTTCAATATCTAAAACTTTTTCCTCATTCTCATTATGTGTTCTTCACTTTTAACATTTAATTTTGTGCCCATTGTAGTGTTAATAGAATTTGATGACAATTTTGATAAGAAACGCAGTGGGGGTGATTAGGAGTTTTGTATTTGCATTATTATCGGAGCAGAGGATAAGGAACATCTTTTCCGTAATAAGAGGAAGTTGTTATAGGCTGGCAGGTGGTCTGTTGAAAAGAAACAGAGTACTAGGTTCCAAATTCTGTTGAACCTTTCTGCTTTTGGAATCAGCTTCTCTCTTTTGAGATTTTTCAATTGGAGCGTCCTTTGGAGACCCTATCATGAAATTTAAATCGATAATTTAAATCATTTGACATATAAAATTTGCCGAATACTTTAATTCTATAAAAGTTATATTCATCGGATATTAATAATTATTTAATCAGATCATATTTATATCAATAATTTATTTTTGAGAACTTATGTGTAGTTTCTAATTTAGGAAGCACGGATACGGATACGGGATACGAGTACGATACGATACGGATACGGCGATACGACAAAATTTGAAAAACTAGGATACGGATACGGCGGGGATACGTTCATAAAAAATATTATTTTTACAATTTTTAGTAATGTAGCATACATAAAAATAAAACTTCAATTCAAATTCATTAATATAGTTATCTTTCGGCATGAACATAAAAAAAAAAAAATTCATCAATTTAATTAAATTTCAACAATATAGCATCACGGAAAATGAATGGGAGCACTAATTAGTGCTACCGCTAATGATGTGGTAGTGGGTGGGACGCACTGCCACAATGTTTTTGTGCCTTGTGGTTTTTTTTTTAGAGCACCACTTTTAGTGGGATGTAGCATTGTTGATAGCATCACCCATAACAACAACCATAATGCAATTCAAATTAGGGGGGGGAATTTACAAAATTCATTTATTTAATAATAAATTTATTTATTTTCTTATAAGAAATTAATTTAAACTAATTTACAAAGTTCAACTTATTTTAATTCTTTTAAACTAATAATCAAAAAATTTACAAATATAAAAGCTAATCTATATAATAAGGGAAGATGGTTTTTGAAAATGAATACAAATGTCTCAGAGATACATTTAATTTGGACGACTAAGATGATTTGTTTTTATTCTTTAAAGGTTGAGATGCTTTGTGACACAATCCCTCTCCCGCCCAAAACAATCCTTCTCTCGCTCTCTCTGCAGCGTCCTACCCACCCACCCACCCACCCACCCAAGACAAACCCAAACATTGTTTGCAACTTCTCAGGTGTCAATCTCTCTCTCCTCAGAGATCTCTCTCTCCCCCTCCTTTCCACTACCGCTCCGCTTCCACTGTTGTGCCGCCTCCGAACTCCACCGACAGCAACTCCTCATCTTTTCTCCCTCCCAGATCGATTTCAGATCTCAGATCTTCTCTCTCCTCTGATCTCCACCGACAGCAACTCCTTCTGCCTCTCGAACTCGGCTTGCAAGGTAAGATTTCTGCCTCTCCCCTTCTCTCTCTATCGGGCTGTGTCTGAATCTCCAGTCCTCCGCAACCGTCCCTCTCACTGTCGGGCTATGAATAGCTTATTTGAGGGTTTTGTTTATGGGTTATTTTTTCTCTCTATCTAATTTGTTGGCCTAGGTGTCTCAACCCGCTACGATGCCTCCGCCCTCCACCGTCGAGAGTATGATGAGTTAGCCACCATGTCTTCCCAAAACAAATGTAGAGAATCCCCAATTTGATGAAACTGTAAATCTTCAAATTTTTTTCTAACACTGTTGGCAACAGATGACGTCTATGGTCTCCAAGTACTGATATAGTTAAAATTTGAAGTATATTTCCACTATATTTCCACTAAAATTTGAAGTATATTTCCACTATATTTAAAATTTGTAATCTTTTCAATTTATTACAGATATGTAGGGATAAGGATGCTAAACCTCAGAAATGGGAATTTGTAGCACCATTGAAAGGGTTAGTGAATAGAATCTTCACAGAATTGAAGGATTTGGTTTCTGTCTATTAAGTTTTCTTTGTATTTTGAAGCATTGTATACTTAAATTTATATTTTTTGCTTAAAACTTTGTAGGATGAACAACCTGAAGTTCAAGGGCCAGGAGTTTGGGTGTCAACTGAAAGAGGTGCAATGAATAGTCCAATTGGTTTGCATTTGTTCATGTATATTGTGAGACACATTTATTCATCAATCTTGCAGGCTCTGTGCTTCACTAATTGTATGTGTATGTAACTTTATTATGTTTATTTTTTTCTGAGCATCCTTTGCCTGTTCGTGATAACTGAACTATTTGCTGAAAATATGAACAAAAAATTCATTTAAAACGTTGAGCTACTTATGATGGTCTTATAATATTCTTTTGTTTTAATTTTTGTTTGTTTGTTTATTTTCTTTCTTTTTGGAAGCGTGTTTCTAGAATATAAAAATGTTTGGGGTAGTTGCAATGTCAGTCATTGATACTGATGGCAGTCACTCAAAGGGTAAGGGAAATGTGGATTCTTTGAGCAATATGCACTTTTGGGATTGGTTTCCCCATCCTATCATTATTCATCTCCAATCTGTATAGTCCAATATGAATAATGTAGTCATATAATTTAAAATTTTAGAAGGTAGATTTTTTTTCCCTTTTCATTTTTTTTTTATTGGCTCTGGATTTTTAAGGTAGCTTAAACATTCAATTGTCATGCAAGGTTATAACATTCAATTACCAAATTTCGATTACTATTTTTTAAATTGTTGTGCTGTTTGGTATGGTGAGCAGAAAATTCAGGTTTGCATGTATTTAGCTTCCTGGCCAATTCAATCCTTAAAAAGGTTCTCTCAGCAATCCAAAAGGGAAAACTAGGGGCCTTTTCTCCTGAAAGACCTACAGCATTCTTGAAAAATTACAAATCAAGCCTAGATTTCTTGGGTCATTTAGAAGGTAAATTCTTTTAATTTTTTATTTGAACTCTTTTGGATTTAATTTTTCTCTTTTCAACAGAGGTGACTGCTGGATTTTTATGGTAGTTTAAAAACAAACTTCTGGTGTTTCTGAATTTGCATTTGCGAGTCGAAAGAGGCGTCTAGGATCAGTGGTAACAGTGGTCGTTGCTTCATTGTTTACTAACCTTATTCTGTAAGTGAAATTTATGAAATTAAATTTTCATTTTTACAGATTATATGTCATGTTCTTTTGTATTTCTTCTCTTTCATAAATCTTTCCATTTTCTTATGTGTATTTTTTGATCTTATGGACTTGTTGGCTGGTGATTATATGTCTCCATTTAGCTCAGCACATATTAATTGGTCGAATGGTCATACTAATATCCTATGTTTAGCTCATTTTTTGTTTTTATTTATTTTAAATTGTAATTGCGTTCTTAGCAAAATAATAAGCATGAATCAACCTTAGTTTTTTTATTTTATTTTGTTTGTACTATAATGATATTCTGAAGTATCACGTGTCATTAGGTGGTTGGTGCCGTGGTATTGTTTAGTGAGATGATAAGAAAATTATCTCCACTTATGTTGAAGCTATTCCTATTATCCAGTTAGAGTCGGTTTACTTTTTATCAAATTATGTTTTGGATGCTCTAGGCCTTTATTTATTTTTTATTTATTTTATTTTTTCAGAAGTTGTTGAATTTGGCCAATTGCACATCATAGTGGTGACCTGTTTTATGGTTTTACATGTTTACTTATTGATTCTGACTTTTGTAGCCTGTATCCGATGTTTTACCCTTGGGGAACATGATTGCCAAAGAGCTAGCTGACCCAGTAAACCGGTCACAAGATTTTTGTATTGAGATTGTTGAAGCTAGACACCTGCCAAAATAGCTCCCTTTCCTTTGTGTGCGCGCCCGCCCGCTCGCGCTCACACTCTAGCATTACCTGTAAGCTGATTGTACTGAAAATAGTTAAATGCTGCTTTGACTGCTCAAATTTAAGTTAAGAGATGGGATTTGTTTCATTATTATGAAGTTCATGTCCATGGTACCAAGATCTTATTGCAAATAATTTTCTTATATTGTGCAATGATGACCCTTATTCCTAGCAATTTTTTAATCCTCAGTTTTCTCAGGAACCAGAGTTTAGTTAGTGTCAAGGTTTATTTATGGTTCGGTATTTTATTGTAAAAGGTTGTTTCAATTTTTGTGCTTTAGACCCCCATTCTAAGCAGTTTGCTTTCTGATTAAATGTGGTGACTATGGACTTCATTTTATCATGTTTGATTTCTACCTCCTTCTCCATCATATAACAGAGTAAAATTGATTTGTTAATTAGGTATTATCTGGATATCACCACCACCATAGCCACCGTCATCGCCTTTGCTTTGAACTCCCTCCGGTACCTCTCTCCTCTTTCTCAAACCCTGTGGCTCTGAGGTTTAAATTGATGTTCTTTGTGGCTGTGTCTGTTCAAACCAATGAGAAAGAATTTCTTTGTTATAGTTCTCACATACTGCCACTGCTCTCTCTCTCTCTCTCTCTCTCTCTCTCTCTATCTCTGCTTTTTAGCAATCAAAGCTTATTTTAGGAAGTTTGTTGAAAATTAATTTTTTAATTTTTTTAAGAAAACATATATAAAAAAAATAAAAAATTAATGTGATTGAAAATAAATTAGAAGTCAAAAAATAATTTTTATTCAAATTCCCAAAACACCCCGAATTCATCACTCATGAAACGTTTCTCACTATCTGTCCTCTTTCACATGAATTATACAACTTTGATTTTCTGGCAGCAATTGCTGACCATCTATATATGATATCTACTTTGATAAGCACTGCACTTTGTGATAGGTTGGTATAGAGGGTTCACAATTTATATGACCCCACCTCATTTATGTTTCATTAGTGTTATTAGATTTTCTTATATTTGATATCATGATATGCGATCAGATTATTTGATTTGTGTATTTTATATTTTAAAATAATAATAATTCACAAATAATATTTGTTTAAGAATTTCAATATTTATTGGATCTTAAAGTATACGTGGTGATTAAAAAAGAAGATTTAACACATACTCAAAATAATGAACACCTATATGACAGTGGCTAACCAACCAAACTGGGGAAAAACTTAAAAAAGGAAAAGAAGAAAGAAAAAAGGAAAAGGCAACATATAATAATTCTTGCAAAATAAAATTATGAAAGGGTTGGATAGTGCATGAAAAAGAAATAAGTGTAGTACCAAGCAAGAAACTCACGTACATAACTTCGACAACATTTCAAGAGAATTTATAATAGTTGTTTGGGCACTTCAATCTTAGTTTTACAACCATTCATGTATACATAGTTTTAGCCTCATTTACCTCATTGCCTTTAGAAGTCAGCAAGTTCTCCTAAACTTCAGCTCAGTATCTATTTTCAATAATTTACGAATATAACTCCACCATTATTAACACTCTCAAATCCAAGGCAGAGTTGTTCTGCAATTTTCAAATTGGACAGACCCTATGTGAATGGATCAATAATTATCAATTTATCATCATACTTGTATTTGCAAGCAAGTAAACCTTGAACAACTGCAAATCTATCTATATATGCCTTCCAAAGGCACCTCAATTGAGAACAACTAGTTTTCTTTCTATTCTAAGGTGGAAATAACAGGTCCTACATTTTGGGGTTGTCCTGGTAGCCAGTGTGTTACTTCCACCTCAAAATCGATTTTGGAAGGCATATGTTTGTTCCTGTTGCTGTTAGGACCTGTTATAGGACCTGTTAGCCAGTGTTTAATCAGTAATGTTTATAGGACCTGTTAGGACTTGTTATTGGAAGGCATTGCTGATTAAACATATATTTTGGAGGTCCTAACAGGTTGCTGATAAAACATATAATCAAACATTGCTGATTAGAGCATGTTCACAATCGAACATTGTTGATTAAACATATATTATGGAAATAACAGGACCTGTTCCAAAGGCATACATTTTGGAAGGCATATAGCCCCTGTTATAGGACCTATTATTAGCCAGTGTGTTACTTCCACCAAGTAATACAATCGATTAAGAACACACTGTATAGCAAGTTTTCTTTCTATCTATATATACCTTCCAAAGGCACCTCAATCGATTGTATTTTTTTCATTTTTCATTATGAATTTGGGGTTGTTTGTTCCATTTTTTTTATTTTTTATTTTTGGAATATTCCATTGTATTTTTCAATGTGTTGGGTTAGTTTTATTTGAGAATTAGTATAAATTGCTGATTAAACATTTTTTTTTTTGGTGGCATACATTTATGTTTGGACTTTCTAAATGATAATGATAAATTTAATTTCAACACTATAAAATTGAAGTCAATTGGGGAAAAGAAGAGTTCAAATTTGAACAATTGTTGTGTTTCCATTTTAATACTCTTCATGTTGCTAGGGTTGATTTTAATTTTATCATTTTAATGTGATTGTTAAAATACATCATCGAACAACCATAATTATATAACCAAACATTTCAGGTTGAAGTACAACAGTTATGAACAATATCACTATTTTCGGTCAAGTGTTCTTTTTTTTTTTTTTTTCTCCCTCCATAGAAATTTAAATACCTCTCTTATAATGTAAGGCCTATTTGTTTATTTATTTTAAACTTATCATATCTAATTTTCTTCTAATAATTGTTTTTTTCCTCATACTTTATAGGTGGATGAAGACTTACACTGAACGGTAATATCAACAAGAAATGACTTTTTTTCTTATTTATGTGTGTGTGTTATATTTTCTTAATTTTCTGTACATGGTATGTAGATGATGAAAACATATAATTAGCTCAAATGATTATTTCGTATAGAGCATAAAAAAATTATGAGTTAAGCTCATCATCTAAGCAGATGACAGTGACGTTGTTGTTGTGAGTCCGTTGTTGGCGGAAGGTGGCAGTGCTATGGGTGGTATGAACTCCTTTGTACGTAACATCAAAGGTAAAGTGAGGAAGAATCTGAAGTTATCGGGGTTTGAGTACCCAGAGTTGAGGCGTAAGGGACGGGTGATGAACAACGAAGTGAACGTTTCTAAGACCGGGGGGGTTGGATGTAGTGTCGATGTGATGAAAAGCCAAAGTGTGATTGATGTGGATAGGGTTGGTGACGGGAAGAAAATTTTCACAGGTTTTGGAATCACGAATCGTAACACAGTGTGGAAGATGATGACTGAGACAGAAAAAGATGTGATAAGCAATGCGTATGATACATACGGTGATAGGTCAGTACTGTGTGTGTTTGTGGGTTTAATTTTTAAGGTGTGCACTACTAATTGCAATGGTAGTTTTTTGTACTGTAGTACACAATGTTAGTGTTGTTTATGTAATTGTAATGTTATATGTTGACACGTGTGTAGGGCTGTAATGTGGGTTGGTCAAATTGATGGCAATGCAGTATATTTTTCGGACGTTAGATCACTGGTGAGGCAATTAGGTGTGCGGGGGAATGTAAGTGTTACCAACTCCGTTATGGGTCATACTAGTTTACCGAACTAACTGTTTTGTGAATATGTGTGACTGTGTGAATATTGGTTTTATTTGGATTCTGGCACTATTTGTTGCAGGTTATTGACGCCTTCGCAGAGGTGCTGTCTGATGAGCAGGAAAGGTTGAATGCGGGAAAAGATTTTCCGGAGAACTCCTATTTCTTCAGCAGCATATGTTGGGTAAGTGTTATTCAGGTATCCATTGTGTGTCATTGTTTGTGGATGGTGTTGACTGATCTTGTTGTTTTGGTTTGTTGTGTGTTTGATGTGCGCAGGACGTGATGAAAGGTGACAATGTGGAGGCAAAATTCAAGTATGTGACGAGCAATTTACATGCTGGTAGGGATGCACGTTACATCCATTTCCTGGTTTGCCACCTTGGTCATTGGACGTTAGTGGTTTATGATACTGAGGACGGAAGCTGGAAGCACTACAATTCGATGCGGAGCAGGACGGGTACCGACGGTGTGCACTACGCGGAGGCTGTAAAATTGGTGTGTTGATTTGAATAATGATAGAGTTGACGAGTATTGGACTAATTTACGTGTATTGGAGGTACATGTTATACATTCTCATTGGGTTTGTTTTTATGGCGCAGAAAAAAATTGTTACAGACATTCAGCGGCAAGCGATGGCTGCAAATGGATTGGATCAGCTGGTTGGTACGCAGGACTTTGATATGATGGTTGAATCAGTTTCGGAATGCCCCCAGCAGCGTGCGGAAACGTAAGTGCGACGTGTTTTTATTTATTTATTCTTTTTAACAAAAGGTTGTTCCGGTAGAAGATTTCTGATGTGTTTTGTTGACTGACCGTTTCTAATGTGTTTTGTTGCAGCATGGACTGTGCGATTATTGTTTGCGCAATAATGAGACAGTATGCGAATCATGTTGATGTGGGGCGGTCATTGGAAGGAGGCAACTGTAGCGTGTTACGTGCAGACATGGTGAAAAGATTCATAAGAGATCCTATACGTGGGGTGATGAGCAACATGGGCCGAATGGTTGGGTAAATGAAGTTCAATTACCGTTACGTTACTACGTACTACAACTACTTTATATTTTACTGCGTAGATTACAATTTGGAAATAGTTTTTTGGTTGGCAGTTGCAGTACATACTGTTTATATTTTGTGTGTTGGTTTTATGGTTTTCGCATTGGCTTGTGGTATATAATGTGGGTTTTGTCGTGGATATTTTTGGTTACGCTGAAATTAAATTATGCCTAGATTATAAACAAATAAAAACTATTACGTTACTCCGTTTCGCAACTGTGTTGAATTATAGTGATTAATGCGCCCGTTTGAAATACTGATTTACTGTTGGTCCTTTTTTGACAAAGTGTTATGCATTTATGTCCTGGTTATATGTATGTGTGTTTGCATTAATCTCATTCGTGAATGTGTATGTGGCGTGCTGTACGTGTATGTGGTGGGGCATCACGGATGCATCTGTTGATATAAATGTGTTGTCGAAATGGGATTTAGGTTGCACTGATACGGTATTGTAATTTGGTTCTGGCTTGCGTGGTAGGAAGTGTAGTATGTGTAGTATGGTGCAATTCTTGGATGGGAGGGGGTTTATGTGTGCTAAGTTGTTGATCCTGTTCGAAGGGGACGTTGTAGTGTGAATCTGTAGTTGCATCGATATGGAAATCTAACTTACTGGTTGTTCTGTTCGTCTTGCTGGCGGTGTTTAAAGTGCATCGTTTCGGGTAGGGTGCGACTGTTAGTTGGTGTTTGGAATGTCGGTGTGTGGTGATGGTGTGAGTTGCAAGTTTTGGTTGATGTTTGCATCGTAAAGGTGTGTTTGTGGCGTGATGTTCGCACTGTTAAGCTTGTATGAATTAATGACACAGGAAGTAATATGTTGTTGATGTGCAAAGGCTGGTGTGATATTCACCACATGACGTCCACACGCTTAGGTTGGTTACCCTGCATGCTATCATACCAAACACGAATGCAGATTATTTGCATGTTCTGTTGTAGTTGTAAAATACTGCAGTTCAGGATTCACGTAAAGACACGTGAAAAAATGTTGTGGGAGTTATAAGCTGACATATTGGTTCAATACACGGATGTCAAAGTTTGTGACGGAGCTACGTTATCTGCTGTGGAGATAACACGTATGAAATTAAATGAAGGAAACCTGTTATTAATAACTGAGTGTGCCAATGATAGTAAATTGGCTATGACATTGTCGTGTGGCATCGCACACAATTATTGAAATCAAAAAACAATTGAAACAAAAAAATTGCATCGAGGAAAAAACTGGAACAGTAATAAGAAAGTATTGTATCGAATATGGCGAGGAAAAAACTTGAATAGTAATAATAGTTTAGTGCTGGTGTGGCCGGGTGGAAGGATGTGGTTAAATGGGTTCGTTGCATGTCTTCCTGTTATGATTCCCCATGCGCCCACATCTGCCGCATCTGATTTGCTGAACATGTTCCCCCTTTGACAGTATCCTCTTCTTCTTCGGTCTACCGGGTGGACGTTTCACGGCAGGGGGCTTTATGATGTAATCATTTGGGTTGAAAGGCGGTTGCTCGACAGTGGGAATTGGGAAAATGCTTGATGCGTAAGTGGCCCGAAACTCGGACACGTGGAAGTATGGTTTGACCAATGTGTTCAAATCCTGCCCACTCTTACGGACGGCAACCATCGCATGTGCGCAAGGGAACCCATTGAGTTGCCACTTGAAACATGAGCAAGTTCGTCGTCCGATGTCAATAGTGACCGATGGGAAAGAGTGCACTTCGTACACATCAGCGTTTGATTGGCTCACTTTCCATGATCTACCTTCGTTGAATGCTTTTCCTAAACGATCTTCCATTTTGGGACATATGGTGCCGGTCCACATTTGGGAAGCGTCTCTACGTTTCGCCATTTGTCGCATCAATTTGGTCCGTATGCTGTTAACCATTCTTGTGATTGGGAGGTTACGGGCCTCACGGACCCATGAGTTGAATGATTCTGCAGCATTTGAGCACATTTCGCCATAACGTCGCCCCCTGCAAAATGAGTAGAACATGTAGGTAAATAATTATGAACATTATGAGGAAATGTGTTGTGCATGTGGTTTTTATGAGTAACATGTGGGACGGACCTGAAAAATGCATTTGCCCAATGTTGTGGATGTGCATTTGCTAGGAATTCAGATGCAACAGACCGACCCGATTTTTGGAATTGTTCTACTCTGTGGTTAAAAGCGGTAACAGTTGGTGCGTATGCGCAATGTCGTAATTTGCTAACCAAACTTGCCCGATGCATACTGTTTGTGTAACGCAACCTGTCCCTTAAGTTCCTCTGCAAATGTTGTAGACAGAATGCATGTTCTGCATTCGGAAATACAGTGGGCATTGCCTCAAGCAAACCAAGGTTCCGATCCGATACGAATGTTAGAGGTCTGTCACCATGAACCACCTGCGCGAGATGATGAAGAAACCAAGACCAGTTTGAGGTGTTTTCGGAATCCACCACCGCATATGATAGCGGGAACAAACCTGCAGATTTGGAAAATTTTGTAGAACTAAGTATGTACTGCATGCAAAGGTTATGACAGAAACATAGCGCCTGGGGTTAATGACCACGTTAAAATATAGTTTACAGGTGGTGTGGTTGGTTGTCATGTGAATGGGGTATTGTGATTGTGTAAATTGAAGGAACTAACCTTGGTTTTCGTCTTTTGCAGTGGCCGCAAGTAGAAAACCTTTGAAGCGGCCTTTGAGGAACGTGGCGTCTAGGAAAAGCAGAGGACGGCAATGGTGGAACCCGTCGATGCATGCTTTGAATGAAATGAAATAGCGTCTGAACTGTTGGGTGTGATCATCGTATTCAATGTTAATGTAGGTCCCGGGGTTGTGTTCCAATACTGCGTTACTATACCAACGTAACTGGTCAAACGAAATGGAATGTGCACCGAACAATTCTCCCCTCGCTTTTTCAACACCGAGCCAGGCCACCCGGTAACTTATATCGAGCCCGTAATCTTGTTTCAAGTCCAATATTACTTCGGTCAGACGAGTTAAAGGTCTATCACGCACACGTTCAGATACAATGTCGGCCACAAGATCAGACCCAACAAGTGGGTGTGTGGACGTACGCACAGCCACGCCACAAATGTGTTCACTGTTCCATTTTCGTAAGTAAAAAAATCTGTTTGCCTCCAATTTCCGTCCGTGCACAGACCACGTGCAAGACTTCGATTCGTTCATAGCACATATAGCCGTTACCCGAACGGAGTCGTTCTTCAGAAATTTGATCTGGAACCCACATTCAACGGCGTATTTCCGTAGTACATTCCGAAATTCAGAAGCCCCACCTTCGAAATGTTGTCCAATGTGGGTAAAACCTTTTGCCCATGGAGCGGAAAGGAAGACTTTCTCCTTGTGGGGACAAAATGATTGCAGCAGGTCGACTTCATCATCCATTCTGAAATCATTAAGTAGTGCATCCCCTGTTGTGCCTTGATCTTGGATTAACATTGGGTCAATGGCATGAGTGTTGTCATCCCGACGAGGATGTTGTTCAATGACCACGTCAATTAACTGCAACTGGAACGAGCGTGTAAGGCAAACCATATTCTTCAGGTCGACATCATTCTGTAAGGAGAAGTTGTTATAGCCGGGAATCTTATAGAACAACTCGAAATTTCCCGGCAGGAGTCCGGAAAACTTCGAACAAACATAATCGACAACCTCAGCAAATGTGTTTGACGATTGCAGATTATATGCGACATTCGTAGACCGGTAAGAACAAAGAAGCATCAAAAGGGCGTCCATCTGCATAACGGCACAGGTATCAGTAAGAAATAACACACGACTAAGTATGTGAGAAAGACCCATAAGCCGAAGATGAAAAAAATTGCGATAGAAATGCAACTGCAATGGGAATTGTGCATCGTTGTCAATGTGTGGTTACAAGTGCGTAGCGAACGGGAATACATGGAATTGGCTATTGTGTTCGTGAAGTCGAATGTTTATCTGTAAACATTAATTTGTCGGTGTGTTCCACAACATCGACGAAGTTGTGCATAGGTGAGGGGGGATTACTGAAGTGTGGGTATGGTGAGTGGGGGATCCGTAACGGAAAATGAACAGAGAACCTGTGTGATATGACGGTGTGAACGTAAGAGGCTGAATTTCTAAGCCGCAGAGACGATCATGAACCCACAATGTAAACCCTAATTACAATACCTCTTCAATGAATTTTGACCCACTGTCAGGTTCCACAATTGCTGGGATTGCGCATACAAATATGGAAAAACAGAACATCCCATATAATATCTGAGGCCATATCCGTCCAGGCCACACAAAAAAATTTAAAAAAGGACTTATGGGTAAGGAATCCCACCTAATATGGAGTTGTCAATCAAAGAAAAAATCAGCAGGACTAAATGGAACACAATTCACCCATAAAGGACTTTCCGATAAATTTCCCAAATAATTTTTAAAAAATTTAAAATATTGTTTTGACATTTATTTTTGTTAAATTAGTTTATATTTTATCAAATTGACAATTTTACCCTTGAAAAATCTAATGATATTTTCAATTGTCTTTATTTGGAACAAGATTCAAAATTCAGGATCAAATGTGTCACAATTGAAAAGTCAGGGACTAAAGTGACACAAGTCCCAAACTATAGAGAATATTAGTGTAATTAACCCTTGAACTTAACAGATGAGTCCTAGTAAAATAAAGGGTAAATTACATTGACACCTCTTAAGATTTGATCCAATTATTACTCATTTCTTGACATTTTAGAAATTACATTCTCACCACTGTGGTTAATAGCCTTATTTCACAAACTCTCCTATTTATATAAAATGTAATAACTCTTAATAGAAAAACAGAAGAAATTACATTAAAAAAATAAAATAAAAGAAAGGGGAAAAAAAGAGAGAAAGCAAAGCAAAGCCAAAAAAAAAAAAAAAAAAAAAAAGTGCATGAGTTCAATATCTTCACTCCGTCTAAATAATTACAATAACATGGGAGGTTAGTGTAATTTTCCAAACGTCAAAAAATAATATATATTAAACCCAAACTTCACGGGGTATAAGTGTAATTTACCCTAAAATAAAAATACACTGGCTAAGTTTTGAATTGAAGATATAATGAAGAAAAACAACTTTTTGACAAGTTATTGAATTTTTATTTTATAAGATTTAATTTCTAAAAAAAAAAAAAACCTTCAGTGTTTGACCATTAATAAAATAAATTCTAAATTTTTAATTTTATCAATTCAAACTCTCAATTTTTAATTTATTTTTAATTTAAATTATTTATCTATATTAAATCAACCAAACCGAGCCTATATTAAATCGACAACATAGGATTTATTTTGTTAGAATGTTTTTTTATTTAATTATATAATTTTTATTTGCTATATGGGTTTATGGATTGGACGAAATTTTAGGCATAGATTTGAAAGAGATTTTAACCCCAATGTCAGGCTGATCTAGGCTTGGGTACCAAAGTTTTTTTTGTTTTTTTTGTTGTTTTGTTTTTTTTTTTTTTTTGTTTTTGTTTTTGTTTTTTTTATACTAGTTGTGGGACATGTGCATTGCGCGTGAATTATTTTTTAAAAGTGTGAAATCAAATTGAATTTACTTTGAATATTATATTAACAAAAATAATAATAAGGAACCCAGCTTAAAGGTTTATTTCTAGATCTGTTAGGCCTAAGTTAAATCTTTGAGAAAATTGTCAATAAATCCAATCTACTAATTGTCGAAGGTATTAGATTCAATGAGATTTTTTTTTTTTTTTTTTTTTTTTTTTTTTTTTTTTTTTTTTTTTTTTTTGAGAGGTCTACCTTTTGCGAAATAGTTTGGTGAGAAATCATTTTATTTGTTTTGAAGGATATTTTATTTCTAATTTTATCCTTTAATTTATCTATTGACTTTTTTTATCTACTGACTTTTGTTGACTATCTATTCAAAAAAATTCCTATTTGTTCAAAAATTTTCCCTATCTATTCAATTTTTTTTCCTGTTTGTCCAATTTTTTTACCCTATTTGTTTAATTTTTTAATCTTTTCAATTCAAATTTCCCTTATCTTTCCAAATTTTTTTATCAGTTTAAATTTTTATTTTTTTCCCTATATGTTGAAAATATCTATTCAATTTTATGTTAATAGTCTCTCTCCCCCCTTCTCTCTCTCTATTCGTTCTAATCTTCTCTTATTCTGGTTTAGAGCCATTTCAACAAAACTTGGAGGTCCATACCAAATCTTGCAATGATCAAACACAACAGATTTGAGAAAAATGCTCTCAACAATGAGAGATATTACAAAAAAGAGACATAGACTGATCTATTGAAGATTACAACAACAAAAAAGAGTGGAGCTGATAATATTTTATAAAATTTGTTGAAGATTTTCTTATTCAAACCCATCACAATATCTATATATATATATATATATACACAAATTGTGAGTGAAAGTTATGGCCTCATACTTTTTTTTTTTTTTTTTTTTGATACATCGGAAAATAAGCAAGAATGAACAAGAACAAAAAAGAAACAGAATAGGAAGACGCAGACAGAGTTTAGATTCTCCGGTATGCCATCCCCACCATATCAGCCACAATTTGGCTTCTAACAGTAATAGATGGTTCTTCCATTACCACCAATGGTTTCCTCTAGTCAGCTCCCATGTTAGCTAACATATCTGCACACTTATTGCCCTCTCACAACATATGTTGAATAGAACAGTTACACCTGCGAATTAGGTGTCGGTAGTCTTCCACCATGCTTCTGAAAGGGCAATTAGCATGTGGCCTTTTGTTGAGAAATTCTTCAGCTAAGGCAGAGTCCATCTCAACGATAACTTCTTGCAAACCCTTCTTTAGCACCAATGTTAGCCCTCTGTAGATACCCCACATCTCAACCTCCAAGCTATAGCAAGATTCAAGCTTGCTGAAAAAACCACACTGCCAAATGCCGCCTTCATCCCGAAATACTTCTCCAAAGCCTCCCTCAGCTGGATCTCCCCAAGCACACCCATCTGTGTTGAGCTTGATTTTACCTATAGGTGGCAGAGTCCATTTAACCATAACGTTAGTTAATCTATTATTAGTCAGAGAAATGAAGAAAGCATGTTTAAGGTTGGTTTGGGATGTCCTAAAAAAATGTATTTTTTGTCTTTTTATGAAAAGATGTGCAAAAAAGTAGAGAGGTGATGTGATGAAAAAAAGATAAAAAAATAAAAAGATGGATTATATAGGTTATGCCAAACGAGGCCTTAATCTCATTAACATAATTAAAAGTTGGAAAAATAGTTCTCTGCCAAGAAGGATCAATATCCTGAAAAACTTTTCCATTCCTTTCTTTCCAAATTTGCCGAACAGTAACAGCAAAAATAAGGCCCCAATCTAGACTCACGTCTATGCTATTTCGTAAATTGGATTTAAGCCAAACATTAAGGGGTCTCAGCCTGTCCCTAGTACTTTGATAGCTTCCCATTAATTCATTCTAGACAAATCTGGAATGAGTACAGCCCCGAAACAGATGTTCAACATCCTCTAATTAATGGTTACATCTAGGACATTTTGCATTGTATGTAATTCTCCTCTTTAACCTCATAGAATTGGTAAGGAGTTGACCATGAATAATCAACCACAAAAAGCCTTTAAGCTTTTGTGGAATTTTCAAATTTCATACCCAATCCATATTCAAAGAATTGTCCACAAAACTAGAAACTATTTGATAGGCCATAGCAGCAGAAAAATTTCCATTGGTGGACTCGTGCCAATGGGGAATATCAAGGTAAGTAACAAAACGAGGTAAGTTAACTTTAAGAACATTATCAAGGGCTTCACTTGGAATGCAAGCCTTAATCTTATTCATATCCCACTCCCCAACGTCATTCATAAGCTTGTTCATAGTATCCATATTGATGGAACTATGTTCTGGGTATTGAGAAACTAGAGAAGTTTCTCCACACCACCAATCATGCCATATGAAAATTTTTGAACCATCTCCCACACCCCACTTGATACCTCTTCTCAAGATATCTCTAGTTTTGAGCATACCCTGCAAGTAAGTGAGGATTTCCTCTTGGAAGCATAAGAAATGAGGAAATCTTTTAGAAGATATTTTCCTTTAACCAACCTTCACCCATAAGCAATCCTCATTACTAAGAATTTTCCACCCCATTTTTGGCATGAGACCAAGATTTTGAGCCTTGGCCTTTCGAAGACCAAGCCCACCCGCTTTCTTATTATTACACATAATGTCCCAATTCACAAGATGAGTTTTCTTGCTAGACTCAGAATCACCCCACAAAAAGTTACGATTAAGTCTATCCATATCTTTACAAATGCTTATAGGAACATCCATAGTTTGCATGGCATAGGAGGGAAGAGCTGAAGTAACTGATTGGATTAAAGTGGCCCTCCCAATCATCGAGAGAAGGTTAGTTATCCAACCAGACAACCTTCTTTGGATCTTATCAATAATAAATTGAAAGTAACTCCGGTTACACTTTTTATGAAGTAGTGGAATGCCAAGGTAGTTGCCCAAATTTTGAGTTAGAGAGATACCACTCAATCTACTTAAGGATCTGGCCTTGACATTATTAACATTAGGAGAGATGAAAAGTTTAGATTTAAAGAGGTAAATCTTGAGACCTGAAAAAGTACTAAACTCATTCAAAACATCCATAATATTTTGACAATTTTTTTTCATCTGCTTTACCAAACAAAAGCAAATCATCAGCAAAGAATAAGTGTGTAATAACAGGGCCTTGAGCTGAAGCCTTAACCCCTTTGCACCCCTTATCATTTACTTTTGCCATAATCATGTTCGAGAGTCTCTCCATACACAAAACAAAGAGATAAGGAGAGAAGGGGCCACCTTGCCTCAACCCTTTCTCCATACTAAATTCTTTCAACTTCTCACCATTCCAAAGCACAGAGGCTTTCACGTTAGTAAACACAGTTTATGATTAACTTAATCCAGTGGTCATTCAAATTAAAATCAACAAGAGTTTGGGAAAGAAATTGCCAAGACACATTAGCATAGGCTTTTTCAAGGTCTACTTTTAAAATCATGTCACATTTTTTCCCCTTTTTACTCCTAAGATTATGAACAATTTCTGGTGCAATAATGATATTATCGCAAGTGGAGCGACCAGGGATGAATCTGTTTTGAAAAGGACCAACCACATTAGACAAAATAGATCTGAGACGACTAACTAACACTTTAGTCAAAGTTTTACAAAAAAACATTACAGAGACTAATGGGGCGAAAATGAGTCAAAGATTCAGGATTTTCAATTTTCAATATGAGAGTAATCAAAGTATCCTTAAAGTTGTCAGGAATATTTTTATTAGCAAAACAAGACTAAATAAAATCACATAGCGATGGGCCAATAATCTCCCACTGAGTATGATAGAAAAGGGATTGAATGCAATCATTCCCAGGCGCCTTAATCGCCTCCCAAACTTCTTGATTAGAGATAGGTCTAGAAAGAAAACGATTGTCATCAACGGAAAAACTAGGTTACGAAATAAGAAGCCTATTAGGGTTAGTAAGCAAAAAATCACTTTTAAACAAGTTTCTAAAATAGCAATGAACATGGTTACCAAGCTCTACTGGATTTGAGATCAAAACAACCTCACTATTTTTTAGAGTGGTAACTCTTATACTCCTTCTACGAGCAATGGTAGATATCTGAAAAAATCTGGCATTTCTTTCGTCCTGGGTAATCCAGTTAGCCCTCAACTTTTGAAACCAAAACAGTTCCTCTTGATAGAGGATAATATTATACTCCTTAACAAGCTCTTTTTCAAGTAAAAATAAATTGTGAGCATAAACACGAGATTGAGACTTTTGAATGCCTTCTATCCCACCCAGAAACTACATTTTCCTTCGAAATATGTTGCCAGAAGTGTTTTTATTCCAAGTTATAGCATTTTTAGTATCAAGATTAATAGCCACAGGAACAAAATTTTGACTATCAGCCCAAGATTTCTCAACAAGATATTTAAAATTAGGATCAGCAAACCATGTGGCCTCTATTCTAAAAGGCCTAGCTAAGGGCTTGGAAATCGACATACCTTGAGCATATACAATCGTCGGAGAATGGTCTGAGTACGTGCAAGGCAGATTCTGAACAGCTTATTCTGCGAAGGCAACTCTCCATTCGGTGTTACAAACAGCTCAGTCAAGTCTTTCTAGAGTATTAGCCATTCCTTGTCTACCATTTGACCATGTTAAATTAAGCCCCGAGTAGCCTAAGTCCATGAGCTTACACCTTTTCATCCTAGCTGCAAACTTCTGGGTTCGGACTAGGCTTGGATTGGAGTTGAAGCTTCTTTTCTCCCCTTGAGATGCAATATCATTGAAATTACCTGCTAATGACCAAGAATCTTTCATATTTTGAGCAACTGCTTCCAGATTTTCCCAAAATGTGTCCTTAAGCCGCGGGTTTGAGCTAGCATAAATAGCTGACAAAATCCAATCTAAGTAGTTATCACGCTTAATCATGACGTGTATGACTTGAGCATTAACATCAAGAGCCATAAACTGTGGCACGAAAGGGATCCCACAAAATCCAAACCCCACCATTTCTTCCCACCAGATCCACATGGAAAGAGGCTATGAACCCTAATTTATTGAAAAATAGACCCATAGAACTGAGCTTAACTTTTGTTTCCATCATGACAATGATAGAAGGTTTGTGTGTATTCTCTAGTTCCTTCATAGTGCGTCCGAAGGCTTTGTTACTGGCACCTCTACAATTCTAGATGAGTAACTTCATGGAGACAGATTTAGGTTATGACGAAAGAGGAACAAAATCAGGGTTTCCCAATATCCTCCTTACTCTGAGCTTGTCGTTGACTGGTGAGTCCATGGAACTCACTCTGACTATGGTGTTCTTTATGCCGTAAACGTTTATTTCCTCCTACTCGACTATGAGACGAGCCTCCGTGATCCACCAATCGACATCTATTAGGTGAATGGCTTCTTTCTCTTGATCTAGTGAAAGATAAATCATGCTTGTTTGGACCCTGTATTGGTTCTCCACTGGAATCTTCATACTTAAATGACTAATATTTGGGAGAAAAGAAATGGGATCTGGTGGTTCTTTGGTTCTAGGTGAAGATGGCTTTAAAACCTTATCACAAGGTTCTGCAGAAATGTTGACAGCAGCTGGAAAAGTCTTATCTGGAGGGGAAAATCTGGCTTCAGCAGAGCTGTCCATCAAGGTATCTTCAGCAATCAAACTCGTGAAGGGGTTGCCTGAAACAACACTCTTTTCTAAGACTAGATTTTTGGCAGAGGGGGAATCTTTATGTAACATGCTTGGGCCATTGGAACTCTCCCGTTTATGCGTAGCACGGCTTAAATGATTGGGCTTAAACATATCTTTCTTTTGGGCTTTGCCCTTGGATTCAAACTTGGGCTCTCTTCCTCCTTGCGAATTTTTCCGAAGACCTCTTCTATTAACAAGCATCCATGGGCTGTAACTCTCCTTATTGGCCTCCTTAATATTCTCATCAGTGTTAGCGCCAGCCTATCTAGAGGCTTACTGGAATTGTTAGCCACTGCATCTCCAACGGTCAAATTCTACACATGATGATTGGCTGGAAATGCACCACCGGCGGACTTCGTCGGAGCCTCACTACAACTCTCCTTTCTATGGCCAACTCTACCACAAAAAAAAAAAAAAAAACAAATGTAGTAGAGATGTTCATAGTCTATACTATAAGTATACATCCCTATAGCAAATTGGGAAATTAGGGGTTTGTTCAAATTCATTTCAATACAAACACGAGCAAATCTTTCTCGAGAAGAAGTAGCTGTGTTAATATCAATTTTCAAAGGATTCCCAATAGTTTTGGCTATATGAAATAAAAAAATTTCATTATAATATTCAATAGGAAGTTGTGGAAATCTTACCCACATAACAGTTGATACTTTCTTGGCTTGAGAGGGCTTGAAGTCGTGCTTCCATTTTCGAACCGTCAGATAGTGATCTAAGATAATCTAAGGTCCTCCCATGTACACTTTTGCACAATCCTCCCTCATTTGAAATTTAAAAAGAAAGTAACCGAGCCCTAGATCAATAGCTTCAAAATCTCCTTGGAGATCCCAAATCTTTCTAACTTTGGTGATGAACAGTTTATAACCCATAGTTTTTCCCACTAATTTGATGATCAAACAGTCCTTCCAAGGCCTTCTAATTTTATTTAGGAGACTCTTATGGAGTTTAATTCTAGGAACTCCAAAATCCATGTCCTCATCCATACCTACTTCATCCTCCAAAGCTTCCTCACCAAGTTCTTCATCATCTGTTGAAAAATAGTCCAGATCGTCCTCGAAGGCCCTTTCATTAAAATGAAGATTAGTGAGTGCTTCCTTGAAGGATCTTGGTCCATGATTTTGCCCAAATCTGTTCTCCACAGAGGAGACACACTTGTTTATCAACTGATCCATTCTCCCCTGGTCACCTAGAGGTACATCTAACTGTGAATCATTCGCAATCACATCACTAGCCTTGAGTTTCTTAGTGCTCCTTCAAAGATGATCTTGGATTTCTTATTCAGATTGCCGTTCACGAAGTCGAGAGCATTTTCCCCCGTTATAGAGAGAGAAGCTTTGTAACAACTTAGATTTTTAATTATTTTATAAAATTTATACTAATATTATTTAATCACAGTTAAAAAAATATATAATTTATTTTATATTATTATATATAATTTTATAAAATAATATAATTATTAAAAATTTAGAGGTCAAAGTATAAATAATAATAATAATAATAATCATAAATATAATAGTAAAATAAATAATTAATTTTCTGTGAGTATACGATAAAATATAATTTAATTATAAATTATTTTGTTTATATAATTCTATTAAAATTCTAGGTTAAAATGTAATTATTTTAAATATTTATAAAATATAAGTATAAATCTACATAGTTATTAATCATCTGAGCAAGATTCGCTCGCCACGTATGCACTTTCCTCCCTATTTATAGGGAGAAAGGGATTCACCTGGGAAGAAAGAAAAGAAAGAAAAGAGAGAAAGAGAAAGAAGATAGAAAGAAGGGAGAAAGGAAGGAAAAAAAAGAAAGGAAGGGAAAGAAAATAATAGAAGTCGAAAAGATTTTTAGTAGTGGAAAGAAAGAGTGAGGTATTAAAGTTAAGGTAAGTTATATTATACCTTGAGTTACCATTATATGTTTTACGTATGTTTTGACTTACCATATTTATTTTATATAAGTTATATTTTATAAACTATTATAAATTATATAAATATTTCAGTTGTTATTTGTTAAAAGGAAACTCATGGATATGTTTGTTTTATATTTTAAGAATATTTGACTATGACCTTATATACAATTATGTTTTGTAAGTACCACCACAGGAGTCCCATGCCTTGGAGACTTAAATAACCATTGGCCTCTGTTTGATCACTTTGTGGTCCTCTGTTTGTCATGGATCCATTGACCTCTATTCTGTGCGGAGCAAAGTGCTGTGCGGAGATAAGTGCTACATTATTGTGGGAGCCACCTGTATAATCCGTACGAGCCACTTCTTGAATCCGTACCTCTGTTCTGATTGTCACTTCAGTAACCTTCGTTCTGTTCTGTTCTGTACCGTGATTATGGTTATTTATTTACATAATCTCAGTTTTGCTACTTAAATGATTATTTGTTCAAACTAAGTTATCTTGAATATTTTAGTTACATAACTATCCATGGTTATTTTGTGTCCTTTATACTCTTGGTATAATATTTCTCACTCTGTCATGTGCTTATAGCTGTTTATCAATTTTCAAAAAACAATGCAATTCAAAAATAACTTTTGGAAAGTCTTAGACGCGGGGTTGCAGAATAGACACACATAACACTTTTGTGATATTTTTTCTATGTAAATATTGGCCTTTTTTATCAATAAATTTTGTAATAAAAATAGAAGTTCCGATGATTATTTTAGTACCCTCATTTAAATATTACTTTCGCTCGCGTTTATTTATTTGTTTAAGAATTGGCCGGAGGTAACCTCAGTTACTGGCCATCACGATGCTTAACCCTTGGGTACGGGAAACGGGTCGTGACAAATGGTATCAGAGCTAGGTTTATAAAAAAATTTAAAAAAAAAAGTCATCATTGGAGCATAAGATACACGCACATTTAAAAAGTAGGATAGCGGATAATTAGTACCTAAATATTATGTTTTGTTAAGTCAATTTAATTATATTATAATTTTATAGGATTTTATATATATATATATATATATATATATTTTTGTGTGCATAATTTGTAAAGGATATAAATATAATTTATATTTGTTATAGCAAAAGAAGGAAAAGAAACAAAGGATGTCGGACTCAAGTACCCACCAAAATTATAATATAATTAAATACATATAATTTTCAGTTCCGTATTCAAAAAAAAAATTTGACTTTTAAAAATGGGTTCAAATTATAAAAATACTAATTTTGAAACTATTTCCTATCAATGAAAAGTTCATCTCAATTTTTTTCAACTCTTGCATATGATTCTGTCATTGTGTTCTCATTTTTTATTTATTTATTTATTTTTATCGTAAACAAAACGAGTGAAAAGTTTTTAAAGTCACCCGTTATTTCTCATTTTGACCCAAACCAATTTTTGACAACTAGACCATGAGTTGTTTTTGGTAAAGTTTTTTTTCAAGGTTATATTTTTGTTGGCTACATATTTTTTGCTAGCCAGTGACAATTCGACGCATGGCAAAGTAAGGGTAATATGGGGAGACCAGTCAGGTCTTCGATCCTAATCATACACTTGGCAGTTAATATTGGTTGTTATAAGATCTGAGTAGTAGCGGATCAACAAAGAGATGTACGGTGACGTGGCTTCAACGGTTGCTCACATTCAAATTCAAATATAGGAGGGAAGCCTAACTGCAAGTGAAGGCGTAGTGGGACTACTTATAAGGTAGCATGATCAGCGATCACGGAGGAGCAGTTCGACTGTTTGAAGTGCAGTTTGATAGTTATCTTTGGAGAGTATAAACAACAGGAAGGACTTCGGAGAAGAGGAGGAAAAAATCTAAAAAAAACCAGTCTTACTTCACATATTCCAGTTTTATTTCCTGTTCTTTACATTTCTGTATTTTAAGTTCCTGCACTGCACTTCATTTGTAGGAGTAGTTTTCGAGTATATTGCTGCTGTAAATCTCTATGAAGCTGAGATCATTGTAAGTTTTTCATACTAATGAAATGCTTCAATTTATTTAACTGTTCTTATGCTCAAATTCTCTAAAGTCAAGCTACCAGTAAGCCACCAGTAAAAGTCCTCTTTATTGAGGCTAAAAGAACTATAACACAATCGTTTGAATAATTGGTTGGCAATTACAATTCTGTAAGGACTGATTGATCCTTACTGGCACGCTTATAATTACAAAAATAACCTTCGAAAGCCAAAAAGCCAACATATATTTTTTGCACGCCCAGTGGGACCATTTAAAATGGCTAGACGTAGGAGACAAGGAGAAAATGAACGTTTGGAAGAAGGCGTGGAAGGAGAGATGGAGATGTCCAATCCAGAGGATAATGTGATAACACATCCTGTGGAGACTCCTATCTTATCAGAACCCATGGTCGAACAGACCAATTCTTCAGAGCAAATACCATTTGTTCGTAATAGTGGACGAGACCAAGGAATTGGACCATCCAGTGTCCCATCTACTCAGCCAGTCAATCCGTGGGGTGGCTTAGTAGATGCTATGGGACAGCAATTAATAAACACAATGGAAAGGTGGGCAGTATCCTTTTTGGATCGAATGAATAACCACCAACCAACAAATGTAAGACACATAGAGGAAGTAAATGTCCCTCAGCAAAGATTAGCTAGAGATAAACAGCCTATGCAAGCTAATGGACATTCTAATGGTCAAACCAGTAATCAGATTCATAAAAGATTACCACCTCAGTCTTGGTACGAACCCATTTCGAGGCCTATAGCAGGTCAGAATGCCTCAATGTTCAACAGTGAAGCCATGCAAATTGGCGGATCTGGCCCAGTACAAGAAAATGGCATAAGAATGGTTCCAAATCCCACATTCGAAGCCATACCTGGCACTAAGGGGTACAATAATCCCTTATTTGAATTTATACACGGGGGGTTGGAAGGTTTCCCTACAAATGGAAGGGATACAATACCTGTTCCAGCACCTTTCATGGGTCCTTTCACAGGACAGGCTCAAAGAGGTTACCTACACCCCCAACAGCAACCGGTACCACAGGGACAACCAGTCCCAAATGTACCATCTTATGGATCAAGAGGACCACAAGTACAAGTTTGTCCACCAAATCCTGTGTTTGTTCCCCCAGTGGTGGTTCAACAGGCACAAAATATGGTCCCTAGGGACCAAATTACTGAGATAGTTAGGGAGTTGTGTGGACCAATGGCTCGGGGGGTCCAAACTCCCGTGTATAGAAAACCATACCCAGAATGGGTTGATAGGGTACATGAATATCCAAGAGGTTTCAGGATACCAGATTTTGTCCTCTTTCATGGGAACGGAAACCAATCAACAGTAGAGCTTATTGCTAGGTTTGTCGCTCAATGTGGTGAATTTACCAATCATGACTATATGAAGTTGAGACTATTCCCAAATTCTCTAACTGGGGGAGCATTTGTATGGTACATTAACCTTCTACCTGGCTCCATCCAGACTTGGCAGCAAATGGAAGAGGTATTTCATGCCCAATTCTTCCAATCAGAGCCAGAAGTTTCCATGGCAGACTTGGCAAGATTGAGTCAAAGGCCTGAAGAGAAGGCTACTTAGTTTATTTCAAGATTTAAGAGGGCTCGAAATAAATGTAGAGTAATCTTGCCAGAAACAGAATTCGTAAGATTGGCCCAAAATGGCTTAGAGTTCAGGCTTCGAAAGAAGTTTGATTCAACAGGGTTTAGAGATTTAGTGGAACTGACTTACAAAGTATCTAGATATGAAGCATTACTAGAAGAGGAACAAGATCGAAATAATGCATCATATAGGACATACTACAAAGATCCTAATTATGAGATTGATGCAGCAGAGATTGTGGGAAAAGAGCCTATGATCTGTGAAGCATTAATTCATAAAGATACGACAATTGACCAGCAGTTTAAAAAGAAAGATCTCCACAGGAAATATTCTTTCGATTTAACTAAGGCAGATGACATTTTTGATCATTTGCTTGCGGCCAACTTCCTTAAGTTACCAAAAGGGGTTAAAATTTCGTCTCTTGATGAACTTAAAGGAAAAGTATATTGTAAATGGCATAATTCTTGGTCTCACTCGACTAAAAACTATGTTGTTTTTCGAGACAGGATCCAAGAACAAATTCGGAAAGGGAGTTTGAAATTCCCAACCAAAGCTGAAAAAGCCATGGGGATCGATAGCAATCCATTTCCAGAAATTGGAGAGGTGGCAGCCAATGTCATTATGTCAGACTTTCAGAACCTGTCTTTGAAAGAATTGGAAGAAGTCAATGTACAGATGCATGTGGCCAACCAGGCAGCAATCAAAAAAGACATTAGAAATCCACCAGCTATTGGACGAGATTTCTCACATCAGAGGGAAGACTCTAATGAAGAAGCACTGGATGATGACTCCTTAGAGGCAGCCATAATGCAAAGGATGTGTCCCAGGTGCAGACTGAGTTATAAGTGGTTGAAAGGCCTTCCAGTTGATGGGAAGCAATATTACAGGGATGTGCAGAGACGTCCCAAACCAACCAATGCTTATAATAAAAGGCCGTATCCGGCTAATGTTAGGCTGCAGCCATTAGTGGTTGAGCTTGCAGTTGATAGAATGCATACTAAAGGCAAGAGGCCCTTATATGAGACCAGGTCACCTAACTATTACAGAATGGAGAGTAGTCATTCTGAAAGAAAATTGGAGAAGAGTTCAGGTTTTAGGATCAAAGCCAGGAATTGGCCCCCTAGGCCAGCTTCACGAAGGACAGAAAATGATCACCATCATCGAGAGCCTGAATCAGGCTCAAAGCTTGGAGACAGGGCTAAACAATTGTCTTCACAGCCAGCCTCGAAGGTGACCTCGAAGGAAGAAAAAGGCAGTTCAACGTCTAGGTCAGTAAGTTCGTGGGTACCTGGAGTCCCAGATTGGTTTGTGATGCAAAACAAACCTAGGGAAATGCCTACCCAAAGGAATGTTGGAAATCAAAGTAGGATGGTTAAGCCTCCTTTGGTAGCCCCCAACAACTGGGTATTGCTGAAACACCCAAGAACGAGGGAACCAGATATGGTCCTCGTTATTTCCAGATCACAAAGGAGGAAAATTCAGCGTAGGTACACCCAATACCAGAAGGACCTAAAAGAAAGTGGAGAGAGTTCTTCATTGATCCAGACTGGAGAAAAGAAGAATCGAAAGTCAGACCATAATCCAAAGCCAGTTCTACAAAATGAGGTGGATTACAGCAGAGAACAGTTGGCCAAGGTTCATTCTGAACTAAAAGTCAGAGAGAATGATAGCCTAGCAGGGTTGGAGAAAGCTCTGATGGAGAGTGGTAGCGAAACGGAAAAAGAAATTGGCATGAGCCAAAAGAAAGAAATGGTGGAAGAAGAAATGTTCGAAACTTTCATGGCCGAGCAAACATTTCTGGTTGGAAAACCAGCTGAGGAAAATCATTCGAAGGAACCTGTTAGCAATGAAATACCAGAATGCAGCATGCAGGATGTTTCTGAGGTAATTGACCAAAGTGACCAAGAGGGGAAACAAGTACAGCCAGCCATCCAGTTTGGCTCGTTTCCCCCAGTATCAGTGAACATGGTACACATACTACCACAGGAATTCCAAGTTGGAGATGAGAATCAAGAGGGGCAAGAAGCTGATCCAATTCCAATCTCTAGTGAAGATTCACAAGAGAGTATGGTACAAGATAATTTCGGAATGGTTACCCTAATGGAAGCTGAATATGAGAGCGAAGAAGTGGTAAGTATTAACCTCTCGTATCCATTTGAGTATCCCTCGAATTCTATGACACAGCATGTTAAGCCTTTGTACATTAAGGCCTTCTTCGATGGGATACAGTTAAACCGAGTCCTAGTGGATAATGGGGCAGCGGTGAACTTACTACCGAAATCCTCTTTGAGGAAATTAGGGAAAAAGAATCCCAGGTTAATCCCAACCAGTACAACCATTGCTGGTTTTGCTGGAGACAAACAGATGGCCCAGGGAATTCTACCCATCAACTTGAGTGTGGGAACCAAAGACTGTATGACGGCGTTTTTCGTCATCGACAGCAATGTGAAGTACAATGCTTTACTTGGTAGAGATTGGATCCACACTAATAAATGTGTGCTTTCCTCTTTGCATCAGAAAATGATAATAGCCCTAGGCAATGGGGAGACGGAGGAAATTAATGCAGATCCTCAACCTTTCATAGTCTGTGCAGATTTCGCAGAATCCAAGTTGTATATTGATGGCGTGGCACCGCTCAGTATACTGATGAAATCCGATGGCTCAGCCGAAATACCGGCTGATGAGGAAGTAGCACACCTAAAGCACTTAGTCCAGGAGAGTGCTGATGAAGAGCTGGTTGTTAAAGATGACAATGATGCCTGGTTGTAGGCAGCAAGATGAAGCACCAGAAGCCAGGTTTTTGGCTTTAATTGAGTTTTCAATATTGGATATAAAGTCAATAATCCAAAAAGTACAGGAGCAAGAGAAAGAAGTCATGACAATTGGCTACAAGCGGGACAGCAGCAAGCCAGAGTTTTGACCCTTGATAAATACTGTGCATTGGACATAGAAACGAAAGTCCAAGAAATACAGGAAGAAGAAACCTTGGGGACAGACTTTGTCTATGAGGAGGAGAATAAAGAGGAGGAATCAAAGAGCCTGGAGACAGAACACAGCAAGGAGACTACTTCGAAGGCGGAAGAGATCAAAGAAGGAGTTCCAGTAAGTACTCAGATACAAGACCCTTTAGAAGAAATAAATTTAGGGGAAGATTCTGTACAACAACCTATTTATATAAGTGCTCGGTTGAATTCTCTTGATAGGGACCAGTTGTTGGTTATTCTAAGAAGATATAAAGATTGTTTTGCATGGTCATACAATGAACTACCAGGATTGAATAGGTCATTAGTGGAACATAGGCTTCCCATGAAGCCTAACTTCAAGCCATACAAACAAAAACCAAGAAGAATGGGTTCAGACGTGATCCAGAAAGTTAAAGAAGAAATTCTTAGACTACTCAAGGCAGGCTTTATCAGGACAGCCAGGTATGTTGAGTAGCTATCTAATATTGTACCTGTAGTTAAGAAGAACGGCAAAATGAGGGTATGCATCGATTTTAGAAACGTAAATCTGGCAACTCCAAAAGATGAATATCCCATGCCTATAGTAGATTTGCTGGTGGATAGCTCAGCAGGACATCAGATTTTAGCAATGATGGATGGGCACTCTGGTTATAACCAAATCTGCATTGCGGAGGAGGATGTTCACAAGACAGCACTCAGATGCCCTAGGAATATCGGGACCTTCGAATGGGTTAAAATGCCGTTTGGCCTAAAGAATGCCGGGGCCACGTATCAGAGGGCTATGAACACTATCTTTCATGACCTTATTGGTGGGTATTTAGAGTGTTATATTAACGACATTGTGGTCAAATCCCAATCCATGGAGGAGCATTTGTTTCACTTAGAGGCAGCCTTTGAAAGAATGAGAAGGTTCAAATTGAAGCTTAATCCTCTTAAGTGTGCTTTTGGCGTATCATCTGAAAACTTCTTGGGCTATGTAGTACACAAGAAACGAATACAGATCGACCAGAATAAAGCCAAAGCCATCATTGAAGCCAGACCTCCATCAAGTAAGAAAGAATTACAAAAGTTCCTTGGACAAGTTAATTTTCTTCGAAGATTCATCTCTAACACTGCAGGGAAAACTAAAGTTTTTTCTTCCTTATTAAGGCTGAAAGATGAAGAGGGATTTGTGTGGACAACAGAGCATCAAAGTGCTTTCGATGGAATCAAAGCCTACTTGGCCAACCCTCCAGTACTGATGCCACCAAATGGTGTTAAGCCTTTGAAGTTGTACATAGCTGCAGCAGAAGATTCATTGGGAGCTTTCTTAGCCCAAGACAATGAGGAAGGCAGGGAGCAAGTTGTTTATTACCTTAGTAGGTTTTTAAATTCTTGTGAATGTAAATATTCAGCTGTAGAAAAGCTTTGCCTTGCGCTGTATTTTGCTGTAATGAAATTAAGATATTACCTTTTGCCTACGACTGTCTTGGCAATTGCAACCACAGATTTGGTTAAATATATGTTATCCGGACCTATGTTGAGGGGAAGAATTGGCAAATGGGTATTAGCCTTGTCAGAATTCCACTTAGAATATGTGCCCCAAAGGGCAGTGAAATGACAAGTTTTAGCCAATTTTTTGGCAGACCATCCATCTCAAACAGAGAGTCAAGAGATAATGGAACTCAGTATGGCTAATGTCGAGCCATGGCAAATGTGGTTCGATGGATCGAAAGCCAATGGCCTAACTGGAATTGGTATAGTGATCAAGTCACCGCAAGGAATAGAAGCCACACATGGTTTCAGAGTGGATGAAACTACTTGTTCTAATAATCAAGCTGAATATGAAGCTTTGATAGTGGGATTGGAAATTCTTATTGGATTACAAGTACATGCAGTTAACATATTTGGAGATTCCCAATTGGTCGTTAACCAAGTAAAAGGGATTTTCAAGTGTCAAAGTGTAAGTATGCGGCCATATTATGTCGTCGCATTACATTTGCTCTCTCAATTTGTAATAGCAAATGTAACTTATGTTCCAAGATTCTTGAATAATAGAGCTAATGATGTGGCTCAGAAAGCTTCGAATTTCAAGAGAAAGGATGGTACCCAATGGGATGTAAGCCAAACAACATACCAAAAATCTATACCACCCTTAAATAAAAAGAACATGGTCCTGGAAATCAATCATAATGATCTGCAGGAACAAGATTGGAGACATCCAATAATACAATACTTGGCTGGCTCATCCTCAAAAGCCAGTAGAAGAGTTAAATTGCAATCTGTGCAATACATCATATATAACAATGATCTCTATAAAAGAGGAGGAGATGGTCTATTGTTGGAATGTTTATGGCCAAAAGAAGCATTAATAGCTGGCTGAAGTTCACGAAGGCATCTGTGGTACACATCAGCCTGGTGTAAAAATGAGATGGCTGCTGTAACAACCCTCATACTGTTTACTGATTAGGGACTGATTGATTACCGATAATCACCGATTACTGTTAAACGGAACTGATAATGACTGATAACTGACTGATAATTGAACTGATCAAAGGTACTGAACTGACTGACTGAAAATTGGAAACCGAATTGATTGAGTATATGTTAGTTAAATTGCATTCTATCTGTTTGATTGTCTGATTATCTGTTCCTGTTTGTATGTTTAAACTGCTAATTGAAGGCCTTATCGGCGGCCGAATTAGAAATCGACTGATGTTCCGTGACCCTCACAATTAATGTGATTTTACGGTATATTTACCTGAAAACTGTTTAGGTATGATTAAATTAGATTAAGATAAGCTAATTGAAGAGTTGGACTTAATTACCGTTTTGCCATTGTTAGTGGGCCCTTATTATAACATGTTAGAGCCTTGGTATGCTTGAATCAAACATTTTTCTCAGCTCATTCTTGCTTTTGCCGACTAGAGGGAGAGAGTTAAGGGAGAGAGTTAGATTTCACCTCTTTTGGCTTGGTTTTGCTTGGAAATTGAAGAAATTGTTGAAGTGATTCCATATTTGAGCTCCCTTCTTGAAATACAAGACTAAAGGTAGCTCCATTGTCTTCTTATTCATGTTTTGAGCGGATTCTTGCATGGTTCATGTCCAATTGTAGAGCTAAGTCTTGCATTGGTCCATTAATGGTGAATTGAAACTCAATCTTTGCATGCATGTTAGTATTGTTGGATTTTGAGTTGAGTTCATGGCAAAATGTTACATGCATGTTCACAACTATGTCTAAGTCCATGAGTTCATCTTGTTTTTGAAGGTTTGAGCTCTTTTGAAACAGCATTGAAGCTTTGAAAATGATTTAAGATCATGCATGTCATGTTTGAAGATTGTTCTTGAAAATGATTTGAAATTGGTTTGAAATTGGGTTTGAATTAAACACCCTTGGGCTTCGATTTCTCAAATTGAGCTTTGAAACATGATATTCTATGTGTTTATAAATGTTTTCCAGAAAATGGGCCCAAGAGGATTGGTTTTGATGCTTTTGAGCTTCGTTTTGGACCTGGAGCTCGAATCTGGGATTTCCAGATTTCAGTCGTCCGCTCGAGCGGGGGAAGTGCCGCTCGAGCGGGAAAATCGAGCTTCCAGCATCTTGCACTGTTTTACAGTCCGCTCGAGCGGAGGATTGGGCGCTCGAGCGGAGTCTTGTCTCAAGCTCGAGCGGGCGTCGAGCGGGGATTCCACCCATCCAGTACTTTTACAGTACGCTCGAGCGGGAAAGTTTACGCTCGAGCGTGTACCTTTGTTTGCCTGTACGCTCGAGCGGGGAAACCTGAGCTCGAGCGGGACTCTGTTTTTTTCTGAAAATCCTGAAAATGCTTTTAAATGTGCATTTTTGCATCCTCATCCCATCCTAGGCATTCTTAGGCCTAGTTTAAGGCATTTAGATGAGGATATCGTTGTAGAACACACCAAGGCAAATTAGGGATTAAGTTATGATATTGCCCAACTGTGTAGCTTAGTGTGTGTTCAACCTGTGAACTGTGTAGGGTTGGCAACTGGGGAGACACGCTCTAGCATACTGTAGCCCAGAACTCTGTGAGTAACAATTGTGTAAAGATATGTTCAACTGATTATCTTTTGAATACTGAACCGAACTGTTTACTGAACTGGTATTATTTACTGAATGAATGTATGTCCTTTATTTCTGAACTGTACTGTGGCATCCTTAGTACCTACTGTTTACTGTTACTGCGACAGAAATCTCTGTCGGTTCCCTTGTGGAACCACTACTGTTTACTGACTGATGGCCATCATTACTGTTCGGTCTTTTAAGACCTACTGTTACTGTTATGCTAATGGATGTACCACATATGACTGTTTACTGTACTGAACAACTGAAATACTGATTGAATTGAATTGTTTTCATTACTGTAAGGACATTCATTCTAAACCCCTTTACGCTTTATGTTATTCACTGGGCTTTAGCTCACTGCTCATATATATATGTAGGTGTACAGGCACCAGACCGCAGCTAGAGGCGTCAGGGTTACTCCAGTTTTGTCAAGCCAGCCTTTGTGCCTCACTGCGAGGTTCCGAGCCTATCTGCTAAGGCTTAGGGGTGTTTTAAGAATTCCCCCTTCTGTACTGTTTCACTGTTTTGTATAGACTGACTGTTCACTGTACCGCTACCTAGGGTTGAGTCCCTAGTTTGAATGAATGTAAATATTGTGCATACTGTTCTGTACTGTTTATGTATGAATGCATGAAAAATCTTTTGGCATACAGACTGTCACAGCTCATTGGACATTGTTTAATTACTGTATTGGCTTCCGCCAGGCCCTGTACTCTGTTTTACTGTATTACTGTTCTGCAGGCCTTCGGTAATCTCAGATTACTGGCCGGTTACGGTGCTAAACCCATAGGGTCGGGTTTGGGTCGTGACAGAGTGGTATCAGAGCGATACTTAACCACGAGTTATACCGCACACACGTGTCCAAATGAGCTATAGGGTGTCCTAGAAAAGTGATTAGGGCATCGCATGAGCATGATAAGTGTGTGATTATGTTATGACTGAATACGTGCTAATGTGGTAAACTGTTAAACAAATGACTGCTTATGTTTAAAACTGTTATAACTGCTTATAGTGAAATGGACAATGCAAATGAACCTGAATCCTCGTCTACCGAGGCAAGAATGGAAAGAATGGAAAGAATGATAGAACTGATAACTGCTAGACTTGAACAACAACAGAACCAACCGCCCCCACCTCCTCCTCCTCCGGTACAGCCGGAACCTAACGTTAATGTGAATGATGGGGATATTATTGCTCTGACCCAGAAGTTCAGCAAAATGAAACCGCCATCCTTTCAGGGAGGCCTTGAACCGTTAAAAGCTGAAGCTTGGATTCTGTAAACAGAGAAATTATTCGAAGTGTTTCCGTGCTCAGAAGCGAACAAAGTATTGTTAGCTACCTTCACCCTACAAGAAGAGGCTAGAAGGTGGTGGATGTTGATCCGTGATACAAATGCTGTTATGACTTGGGCTCAGTTCAAGGAGTCCTTCTTTGAAAAGTATTTCCCTCAGTGTGTTAGGGATAGAAAAGTGACTGAATTTGAACAGCTGAAGCAGGGCACAATGTCCGTTGCAGAGTATGAGACGAAATTTACTGAGCTTGCCCGTTATGCACCGCACATGGTGGATACTGAATATAAGAAGGCCAGAAAATTTGAAGGTGGCCTTAATGTGGCAATACTTGACCGGATAAATGTTTTGAAATTACCGACTTTTGTGGGTGTTCTCGACCGGGCATTGATGGCCGAGTCGAACATTGCAGCGGTGAAACAATCTGAAACACCAACAACTGAATGGCATGGAAAAAGGCAGGGTTTCAAATTCAAGAGAGGCAAGCACAACCCAGCCAATAAGAAACAGAACACGGGATCAATGACTAGCCCCAGCCAAGGGAGTGGGTTCATTCCACCCTGCTCTGTATGTGGCAACAGGCACAAAGGGGTTTGTCACAAATTATCTGGAGCCTGTTACAGGTGTGGCAAGGTGGGCCACATGGTTAAAGACTGCCCCTCTGCTCCACAAGCCAGTGGTAAGGCTGCACCAAGCGCAGCAGCATCAAACGCTCCACCAAAGCCTAACCCTAAAGCTACCGGGAAAGAGCCTGTGAGGCAAGGCCGAGTGTTCGCACTAGTACCGGGAGATGTGCAGAATACCGAGACCGTTGTGTCAGGTATTCTCTCTATTTGTGCACAAAATGCATATGTACTGATTGATTCGGGGTCTACGCATTCATATGTGTCGCATGCCTTTTCACGAAAATTGAATAGACCCTTAGAACCTATGAACTATCTACTAGCCGTATCATCACCCGTAGGGGGATCCATGACATGTGCTTATATGTACCCCGCATGTGAAGTCACTGTTGGGGATATGCATCTGTTTATTGATTTACTGCCATTGAACATTGACCATTTTGACATAATATTGGGGATGGATTGGTTACAAAAATATCATGCCACTATTGACTGTGTGACCAAGCAAGTTATTTTCCGTCCACCTGGTTTGCCTGAATTTGTGTTTAATGGGAGTGGAGTAGTACCTCCTCCGTATCTAATTTCGTCTGTGAAAACTGTTAAACTGATTAGAAAGGGATGTAAAGGATATCTGTGTTCTGTACTGACTGTGTCTACTGATGATAGTGTTAAAACTGATGTGAATTGCATTCCTATAGTCAGAGAATTTCCAGATGTTTTCCCAGGTAATCTTCCAGGAGATTTGATTGACAGGGAGATTGAATTTACCGTTGATGTGATTCCCGGAACACAACCAGTTTCTAAAGATCCATACCGAATGGCTCCAACTGAATTGAAAGAACTGAAAGTGCAACTACAGGAATTACTGGACAAAAAGTTCATCAGACCCAGTACCTCACCATGGGGTGCACCAGTTTTGTTTGTCAAGAAGAAAGATGGCTCTCTGAGACTGTGCATTGACTACCGTGAACTGAATAAGGTAACTGTAAAGAACAAATACCCACTACCGCGTATTGATGATTTATTTGATCAGTTACAGGGGGCACAAGTGTTTTCCAAGATTGATCTTAGATCGGGGTATCATCAACTGAAGGTTAAACCAGATGACATTGATAAAACTGCTTTTAGAACGAGGTATGGACACTACGAATTTTTGGTTATGCCTTTCGGAGTCACGAATGCCCCTGCTGCTTTTATGGACCTCATGAACAGAATTTTTAAACCATACCTTGATGACTTCATTGTAGTATTTATCGATGACATATTGATTTACTCCAAAAGTATAGAACAGCATGAACATCATCTGAGACTTGCCCTACAAACCTTAAGAGAACAGAAACTGTATGCTAAACTGTCTAAATGTGAATTTTGGCTTGACCATGTTATGTTTTTGGGGCATGTTGTTAGCAAAGATGGAATTTCTGTTGATCCGCAGAAAATTGAAGCTGTAGTGAACTGGCCTAGACCGACAAATGTGACTGAAGTCCGAAGCTTTTTGGGATTGGCTGGATATTACAGAAGATTTGTCAAAGATTTCTCCAAAATTGCTCTACCATTGACTCAGTTAACTCAGAAGGGGACATCATTTGACTGGACTGACCAAAGAGAATCCGCTTTCCAGGAGTTGAAAACTCGATTAGTGACTGCACCTGTTCTGACCTTACCTTCAGGTACGGATGGTTATACTGTGTTTAGTGATGCTTCTCATAAGGGTTTGGGATGTGTTTTAATGCAGAATGGGAGAGTTATTGCTTATGCTTCCCGACAACTGAGACCACATGAAAAGAACTACCCGACCCATGATCTGGAACTTGCTGCAGTAGTATTTGCACTGAAAATCTGGCGTCACTACCTATACGGGGTAACATGTGAAGTATATACCGACCACAAGAGCTTGAAATATTTCTTCACACAGAAAGAACTGAACATGAGACAGCGGAGATGGCTAGAACTGATTAAAGACTATGACCTACAGATATTGTACCATCCGGGAAAAGCCAATACCGTTGCCGATGCATTGAGCCGAAAATCGATTGGAAACTTAGCATGTTTGCTTACCGGACAGAAAGAGTTGCTTTGTGACCTTGAAAAATCTGAGATTGAAATTGTTTTGAGAGAACAAGGTGGAATCTTGGCTGCTATTTCTGCCCAACCAGCACTGATTGAAGAGATTAAAGAGAAACAGCAACTGGATGACTTCTTGAAGAAGATCATCAAGGAAAGAGAATCCAAACAGAGACCGGGATTCAAATTCGAGAATAATGTACTGAAATTTCAAGAAAGACTGTGCGTACCAAATGATACTGAACTGAAAAGAAGAGTTCTGCAAGAGGGCCACAACTCAAGATTTTCTATCCACCCGGGGAATACGAAAATGTACCAAGATCTGAAACAGAATTTCTGGTGGCCGGGAATGAAGAAAGAAATTGCTGATTTTGTATCCAAATGTCTTCATTGCCAACAGGTCAAAGCTGAACATCAACGACCTGCCGGATTATTGCAACCCTTACCCATACCAGAGTGGAAATGGGAGCATATCACGATGGATTTCATTGTGGGATTACCTCGCTCCAGAAAATGTATGGATTCAATTTGGGTTATTGTTGATAGACTAACCAAATCTGCTCACTTCTTACCTGTCAAGACAATCTATAATGCGGACAAATTGGCTGTTATCTATATTGATGAAATTGTGAGACTGCATGGAGTGCCTGTGTCTATCGTTTCTGACAGGGATTCGAAGTTTACATCGAGGTTTTGGCAGAGTCTACAGACTGCATTGGGTACTGAATTGAGGCTGAGTAGTGCCTATCATCCTCAGACAGATGGACAGTCAGAAAGGACCATCCAAACTCTGGAGGATTTACTGAGAATGTGTATCCTTGATTTTCAGGGAGACTGGGAAAGTCATCTGCCATTGGTTGAATTCGCCTACAATAACAGCTACCATTCGAGTATTGGTATGGCGCCCTTCGAGGCATTGTATGGCAGAAAATGTAGATCTCCAATTTGCTGGGCAGAAGTTGGAGATGGGCCTTTACTTGGGCCCGAGATTGTTTATGAGACAACTGAAAAAGTGAAACTGATACAGCAAAGACTGAAAACTGCACAGAGTAGACAGAAAAGTTATGCAGATGTCAGAAGACGGGACAGAGAGTATGAAGTGGGTGATCACGTGTTTGTGAAAGTGACACCAATGAAAGGCCAGACTCGTTTTGGAGTCAAAGGCAAGTTAGCACCAAGATACGTCGGACCGTATGAGATCATTGAGAAAATCAATCCGGTGGCGTATCAAGTTGCGCTTCCTCCCGAAATGGAGCACATGCATAACGTCTTCCACATCTCTATGTTGAGAGACTACCTTCGGGATCCGTTCCATGTAATAGAGCCTACTCACGTAGTGTTGAGTGATGACTACACTTATGAGGAACGGCCTATACAGATTGTTAACAGACAGATCAAGAAACTGAGGAACAAAGAGATCCCGCTGGTGAAAGTTGATTGGCAAAACCACGGTGGCGTGTATGCCACTTGGGAAAGGGAAGATGACATGGCCAAACGATATCCTGAACTGTTTCCACTGAATCCTGTTTTCTTCCAGAATGAAGGTAACTCGAGTTTAGAGGACTAAACTCTTTATAAGGAGGGGAGACTGTAACAACCCTCATACTGTTTACTGATTAGGGACTGATTGATTACCGATAATCACCGATTACTGTTAAACGGAACTGATAATGACTGATAACTGACTGATAATTGAACTGCTCAAAGGTACTGAACTGACTGACTGAAAATTGGAAACCGAATTGATTGAGTATATGTTAGTTAAATTGCATTCTATCTGTTTGATTGTCTGATTATCTGTTCCTGTTTGTATGTTTAAACTGCTAATTGAAGGCCTTATCGGCGGCCGAATTAGAAATCGACTGATGTTCCGTGACCCTCACAATTAATGTGATTTTACGGTATATTTACCTGAAAACTGTTTAGGTATGATTAAATTAGATTAAGATAAGCTAATTGAAGAGTTGGACTTAATTACCGTTTTGCCATTGTTAGTGGGCCCTTATTATAACATGTTAGAGCCTTGGTATGCTTGAATCAAACATTTTGCTCAGCTCATTCTTGCTTTTGCCGACTAGAGGGAGAGAGTTAAGGGAGAGAGTTAGATTTCACCTCTTTTGGCTTGGTTTTGCTTGGAAATTGAAGAAATTGTTGAAGTGATTCCATATTTGAGCTCCCTTCTTGAAATACAAGACTAAAGGTAGCTCCATTGTCTTCTTATTCATGTTTTGAGCGGATTTTTGCATGGTTCATGTCCAATTGTAGAGCTAAGTCTTGCATTGGTCCATTAATGGTGAATTGAAGCTCAATCTTTGCATGCATGTTAGTATTGTTGGATTTTGAGTTGAGTTCATGGCAAAATGTTACATGCATGTTCACAACTATGTCTAAGTCCATGAGTTCATCTTGTTTTTGAAGGTTTGAGCTCTTTTGAAACAGCATTGAAGCTTTGAAAATGATTTAAGATCATGCATGTCATGTTTGAAGATTGTTCTTGAAAATGATTTGAAATTGGTTTGAAATTGGGTTTGAATTAAACACCCTTGGGCTTCGATTTCTCAAATTGAGCTTTGAAACATGATATTCTATGTGTTTATAAATGTTTTCCAGAAAATGGGCCCAAGAGGATTGGTTTTGATGCTTTTGAGCTTCGTTTTGGACCTGGAGCTCGAATCTGGGATTTCCAGATTTCAGTCGTCCGCTCGAGCGGGGGAAGTGCCGCTCGAGCGGGAAAATCGAGCTTCCAGCATCTTGCACTGTTTTACAGTCCGCTCGAGCGGAGGATTGGGCGCTCGAGCGGAGTCTTGTCTCAAGCTCGAGCGGGCGTCGAGCGGGGATTCCACCCATCCAGTACTTTTACAGTACGCTCGAGCGGGAAAGTTTACGCTCGAGCGTGTACCTTTGTTTGCCTGTACGCTCGAGCGGGGAAACCTGAGCTCGAGCGGGACTCTGTTTTTTTCTGAAAATCCTGAAAATGCTTTTAAATGTGCATTTTTGCATCCTCATCCCATCCTAGGCATTCTTAGGCCTAGTTTAAGGCATTTAGATGAGGATATCGTTGTAGAACACACCAAGGCAAATTAGGGATTAAGTTATGATATTGCCCAACTGTGTAGCTTAGTGTGTGTTCAACCTGTGAACTGTGTAGGGTTGGCAACTGGGGAGACACGCTCTAGCATACTGTAGCCCAGAACTCTGTGAGTAACAATTGTGTAAAGATATGTTCAACTGATTATCTTTTGAATACTGAACCGAACTGTTTACTGAACTGGTATTATTTACTGAATGAATGTATGTCCTTTATTTCTGAACTGTACTGTGGCATCCTTAGTACCTACTGTTTACTGTTACTGCGACAGAAATCTCTGTCGGTTCCCTTGTGGAACCACTACTGTTTACTGACTGATGGCCATCATTACTGTTCGGTCTTTTAAGACCTACTGTTACTGTTATGCTAATGGATGTACCACATATGACTGTTTACTGTACTGAACAACTGAAATACTGATTGAATTGAATTGTTTTCATTACTGTAAGGACATTCATTCTAAACCCCTTTACGCTTTATGTTATTCACTGGGCTTTAGCTCACTGCTCATATATATATGTAGGTGTACAGGCACCAGACCGCAGCTAGAGGCGTCAGGGTTACTCCAGTTTTGTCAAGCCAGCCTTTGTGCCTCACTGCGAGGTTCCGAGCCTATCTGCTAAGGCTTAGGGGTGTTTTAAGAATTCCCCCTTCTGTACTGTTTCACTGTTTTGTATAGACTGACTGTTCACTGTACCGCTACCTAGGGTTGAGTCCCTAGTTTGAATGAATGTAAATATTGTGCATACTGTTCTGTACTGTTTATGTATGAATGCATGAAAAATCTTTTGGCATACAGACTGTCACAGCTCATTGGACATTGTTTAATTACTGTATTGGCTTCCGCCAGGCCCTGTACTCTGTTTTACTGTATTACTGTTCTGCAGGCCTTCGGTAATCTCAGATTACTGGCCGGTTACGGTGCTAAACCCATAGGGCCGGGTTTGGGTCGTGACAGCTGCTTCGAAGACATTCCTATTATTGGCCAACTATCCTTAAAGACTGCATAGAATATGCAAAGGGCTGTCAGGCATGTCAAAAGCATGGTACAATAAGGCATGTGCCCATAACTGATCTACATGCAGTAGTAAAGCCTTGGCCGTTCAGAGGATAGGCCATGGATATGATGGGGAAAATACACCCTCCCTCTTCGAAGCATCATTGTTTCATTTTGGTAGCTACTGATTATTTCACCAAATGGGTCGAAGCTAAGCCATACAAAGTTGTAGATCAGACGGAGGTTATTGGGTTCATTAAAGATTTGATCCATAGATTTGACATCCCACAAACGATAACGGTTGATAATGGGACTGTTTTTTATGGGAAAATGGTAAAGTCTTTTGTGGCTGAGTTTGGGATTAGCCTTGTTAATTCCACCCCATATTACGCACAAGCCAATGGTCAAGCTGAGTCATCTAACAAGTCCTTAAAAAAGGGAATACAAAAGGTTGTGGAAGATAATCCTAGAGATTGGCATAACTTATTGTTAGATGTATTGTGGGCTTATAGAACTTCCCCAAGGTCAAGCACATGAGTCACTCCTTATGCCTTAGTTTATGGGCATGATGCAGTATTACCTGTGGAGATCAATGTTAAATCCTTAAGGGTAAGATGCCAAGACCAGTTGGATCCTGAACAGTACTATCAGAGTATGTGCTTGGAGTTAGAAGACATAGATGAAGCTAGAATTTTGGCATTAAATAGCATTCTCTTTCAGAAGAAGAAAGCAGCCAAAAATTATAATAAGAAAGTCAAACACGTTGGCTTTGATGAAGGTGATTTGGTGTGGAAGACAATACTTTCAATAGGAATTAAAAGCCATAGATTTGGCAAATGGTCACCTAACTGGGAAGGACCATATCAAATTCATAGAGTTTTGTCTTTTGGAGCATACCATTTGAAAAATTTGAATGGTTATATGCATCCCAAAAAGATTAATGGCAGATATTTAAAGCCTTATTTTCCAACTATTTGGGAAACACAAGGAATAAAATAAACACTGAGTACAAGAACATAAGATGATAAACAAGGAAATGTTTTATAAAGAGTCAAGTACATCGTGCCACAAATTGACTCAAAAATCATTACAATGTTTTAGTTGTTTTTGTACAACAGATTTCCTATTGGTAAACGACAAAAATAGTTGGATAGCTGCAGCCATGTCTCTCTTTTGATCAGCCAGCCCTTGATTGGTGATTTGCAGTTTGGTGTCAGTTCAGAGTAAGGCCTGATTCACTGCAGAAAGCTCCTCTTCGAGTTGAGCTTTCCTCTCCAGTAGTTGAGTTCGAAAGTGAGAGGCAGAGGAGTGTTGTTCCTTAAGCTTCGATACTTCAGTATGCACTTGAGAAACAAAACTTTGGTCTCTAACCAATTTCTCATCTGCAGCCTTGGCAGCATGACAGATGTTGATGTAAAAGTCAATAGTAGCTGCTGCCTGGGATAGGTGATTTGAGACATCCATACCAGACTGCTTAGCAAGTTTGCAGCATTGAAGAAACTCATTTTAATTATAGGCCTTTGCAGAGCCTCGAAGGGAATCCTCGAAAAAGAAATTAACAGGTCCAGACAGGTGTCTAAGTCTATCAAAGGCACAGAAGGCTGGCTGCTAGAGGAAGGAAGGCTCTCAAAAATTTCCAACAAAGAATCAGCCAAAACTAATGGCTCAGACTCCTCATCGAATGTCAGAGAAGTAGAGGTGATGTCAAAAAGACTAGCTAATCTTGCTTCAAAGACATCAATCTCATCATTAGACATGAGGGGCGCAGAGAGAGTCGCCATGGGAGACACAAAAGATTGCATAGGGATAGGAGAAATAGGTGGAGCATCTTTAATGGTGTCCATGGTCCTAGCCACCAATGAATCAAGTGAAGGAGGGCTGGAGCTAGTTAAAGGTGATAAGTTACGAGTTGGAGAGCTGCCAGTACCCATCAGAGATAAGGTAGCAGTTGGAATCTCCTTGGAAGGAGAAAGAGGAGCAAGACTCGGCAAAGAAGTAAATTGAGGAAAGTCAAGAGTCAAGTAAGAAAGACGTGGAGTCAAACCAAGAGAAAGAAGTGCAGGAATGCTTGGCCCCAAGAAAAGTGCAGGAAGTGTAGACCCTGGAAGTGGAAGTATGGTCTGAATAGTCCTTACATCCTGCATCTGATCAACCTCGAGTGAAACTGAGAGAGGTCTCATTGGAAAGATGAACTCAGAAGTTGCTGCTGCAAGAGGAAGAAATGAAGGCAATGTTAAACCTCAATACCAAAGGCTGACAGAGGAAAAATCACAGAAGCATAAAAAATTACCTGCTCCAGAAGTGTCGGCAATGATGGGAGAACTACGAAGGGTGTAATATCTGGCAGTTTGTTGCCTTCTTGCAGTTTCCCTTTGTAGTATGTCAGCAGCGGCAGCTTCATCTCTCAGAAATTGTTGCTGCCGTCTCTTCTCAGCTCTCTCGAAGACAATCATGGCTTTAGAATGTTCTTGTTCTACTGTCTTGACGGCTGCTTCATGGATGGTATCTTCAACCAAGATAGGAGCGGAAGCAGACATCTTTTTCCTCTTTTCCATTTCTTTGGCAATTGTCTTAGAATCAGAGTCTTTGACCAAATCAGAAGGAGAGACAGTCACCTTTCTTTTCCTTTTCCTCTGTATTGGCAAGGTCTGCTCCTTCTCAATTTCCTTCTCAAGCTGCGATTTGGATTCCGAAGAGATGAATTCATCTTCCATCTCTCTAGCAGTTGTCTCATCCCTAACCAAGTCAGATGAAAAGACGATCGCTTTCTTCTTTCTTTTCAACGGTAACTCTTCCTCTTGATCTGTTTATTCTTTTTCTTCTCCTTGAATATCGGATGTTTCCTTCTCAAGTTCAAAGAGTCTCATTTTCTTTTGTGATTGGCCATCTCCACAAAAGAAGAATTAAAGATAAGGCAAAATGCATTGTAAAAGACAAAAGGTGAAGGGACAAGGGTATACCTTTCTTCGAGGCAGCCCGAGTAACTCTAGGAGAAATTGAAGCAGCAGGAGCAGATTGTGTTGTAGCATGTGCCATATCTGAAACAGTGGAAGAAGTGACAACCCCAGCTTCTTTAGGCTTGGTCACATCTAACACCGTTAGTAGGTTTAAAGGTGAAATGGCCAAGTAAATCTACATGTTAGTTACCCACCAGTTTTGGTACCTCTTCAAGACGGTACCTTGAGGAATGAAAGGGGTATACTCGAAATTGGCCAAGTCATCTATAAATTTAAAAGTTGCCTCTTCCAGCCTGGACTTCTGGACTTTCAGATCCCTTCTAGTAAGGCTGAGATTTGTGTTGCTACAGAGAGGTATTGGGACCCCTTGTGTGAGGCCAAATTGTCTAGCAAATTGAACAGGATAGTAAGGTTTAGCAATGCATTTGTAGGCCTTCGGGTTCAAAGTCCCGATAAATAACTCTCTGGGAATCAGAGTGGAAGCCCATATATCTTTGTGAATAGGTGAAGTACAGGACTGGTCACTTAGGAAATTCCTCAACCAAGTTAGACCAATGGAGGGTTCGAAGGGACGAAAACGGTAAGTAGGAAGGGAGGTTGGAAGCTGGTGAAAAAAAGAGAAGTAAAAAGCAAAGGTAGAAGGGTAAAGTGAAGCATTGGCCAACCTTATGCCATGAGTAGGAGCGTTTGGCTCGGAAAATTTAAGGCATTTGGATTGTAACTTAGTAAAATAGGCGAAAAGCCAAAACTAAAGAATCCAGAATGGCCCCCCTTGATTAGCATCTAAGGGTTTCTCACAGAAAAGGGAGCAGACTCTATATACGTGACCTAGAACATGTGGGGCTAAGGCCACCTTTTTCTGTAAAACAAAGGCTTTGGCAAGAGGGGCAAATTCAGGCATGATTCTCTGAGAGGAGGTGCAGAAAAGGAATTTGCAAAGCCAATACAATAAGAAAGAAAAGAATTTCCTATCAGTCACAGGGCCCTCTCTTTTATTCTCAGCCCTAGCGAAATCACTATAAGATGAGTTAAGGGAGGGGAGAGAGAAAGGGACTGCTAAATTAGGATAATCCGGTCCAAAAGGGGTACCAATGGGGGATAGTCCCAGTAAATGGCAAATATCAAGAACAGTAGAGGCCATCATCCCACATCTAAATTGGAAAAAGTTAAAGACAGGATTCCAAAAACATAAAGCAGGAGGAATAAGGAAAGGGTCCTCTGAGATAGTTACCCTAGAAAGTCTGAGGGCATCGAGAAGGCAGAGTTCTTGAAGGTCCAGGGTCCTAGCAGGAATAACCCGATCATACCATTCTTGCCACTCTGTTCCACCGTGGGCCAGCATCGGTGGGGGTGATTTATCCTCCAGTTCCTCCAGTCAAGACCACCTTCATAAAGGAGACATTGGTTTTCCAGACGGGGATACAAGGCTGGGAGCTCAGTAAGGATCTCTTTGAATATGGACCCAAGCACGTAGTCTAGCTGTACATGGCGACGAGGGACAAAGATGCGTCCATCAATAGCGCTTTTCTCCCCAGCTTTGTACTTTTCACATTCTGCATCAATAATCCTCTTCAGGGCCACAGATGGGCTCGTACGCTCTACGACTGATACTAAAGGAGAAGCCATTGACATTATGTTTTTCTTGAAAGTGAAACCGGGAAAGGAAGTAGAGAGAAGCCGAAGATCGGTAGAAAGAGGGGTTTGTGCGTTAGAAGAGCAAGTGATTTCAGAGCACGAAACAAAAGAGTTTTTAAAGCCCACGTATCTGAAAATATATTACATGAGCTGTTAAGTATTAGAAGTGCGAATACAAAAGCTTCCTTCAATATTGATGCTTTTGGAGGGAAAAACAAAGCCCAGTTGTTGAGGCTAGCTTCGAAGTAAGATATTTTGCTTCGAAGCCAAGTCAAACAGCTTCAAAACAGAGAAGCCGGCTTCGAAGCAGGTTGCCATACCCAAAATATAAAAATACTCGAGTGTTTATTTCACTTAAAAGAGTTTAAAGACTTGTTTTTAGGTTTTTAACAAAGGTAATGTCCTTCGAGGCAAAACTTGAGATTCTTTAAGGATGGGATTTGGTGTTTGAAACATCAAAAGCAATAATGACAATGACTAGATGTTGACTATGGTCAAAACAGACTTTAAGTATAAGATTGCTAGATTCGAAGCACTGTTTCTAATTGAAAATCAGCCAAAACTGTCAACTTTATGCCACAAATTGGAAAGGTTTATAATTGGCTCATTTAGTGTTTCATTTAAAATAATTGAGTCCAGATTCAAAGGATGAAATTGTTCAAAGTTCGAAGCTCTGAATTGACTTTTAAAACACAAGTGAAAGCAGGGTCAAACAATGACAAATGAAGAAGAATTTTGTTTATATTAAAACCAAAGCGATTACATCAGACGACCCTATCTCGGTATGAACTCGAGCTCATAAAAATAAGGAATGGAATAAATAACAAGACCATGAAATTTAGTCCAACAATGATCAATAAACTTTTGTTCTTTCCTTATTCTATCTCCCAAATTTTCTAGCATTGGCTGCATAAGTTGATGTGCTCTCACTTCATAGTAGAGCTCTTCAGCCTTTATTTCGAAAGCCACCTCTCTTAATCCTTGTTCCAATTCGTCAATGTCTAAGTCATCCCAATACGCAGAATCTTTATTCTTGAAATCACCGAATTCTTCAATGAAGTTCTCTGCTTCGTACTGGACATGAATTCGAAGAGACGAAAGTTGGTCTAAAGACTGTGTAGTAGCCACAGAATTTCGATGCCAGTAAAGGAGCAATGGAAGTTGGTCTAGAAACATATGAAGTTCTGCCTGAGCAAGGGGATTAAGGACATGGCCCCTAGTCAGAATATCACAAGCCCATCGAAGGTTCTTGAGAGGGACTTCGTCCTCATGAACATTAAAAGGCAAGTGAGAGAAAGCTGCAAGCAGAAGTTGAGTTTGTTTCTGCTCAGCTGGAGTAGGAGAATGTAGAGGTTTATAAGGTGGGAAGACATTTTCCATGGATAGGGCAAGCTTCAGTCTCTCTGTCCAGGAAAGAATTGGTGGGGGAGAAGGTATGAATACTTCAATTTCGGGAGACGAATAAGAAGGTGTGGACGCTTCTATTTTCGGAGATGACACGGGAGCAGAAGGAACAAAGGCATTAATATAATCAAGCCAGTCAGAAGAACAAATCTTCGCCTTTTGGGCTAAGAATGATGGGTTATACCCTTGTGCTTCTTCTGGGCGGGGGGCAACGTGCACTATCTTTGTAGGCATGGAGGATGTATACCATGCTACAAGAAGATTCTCCTCCAGACTACACCGATGGTCAATGGGCACATAGGGATAGACAACTGAACTTCGAGCATAGGAAGGAAACTCTAAAGGGTCAGTGAACTCAACAAAATGATGGTTGATTCGCTCCTTCAAATCACAGGTCTCAGGTATTGACCAGCTTGTCCAGTCAGAACCCCCGGAAGAGGAAGAAGTTGCAGCTTTATCCCATACAGAGATTTGTGAAGAAGAGTTTCTCAAGTCCATATTTGCAATTTTCCGAATCAAAGGTTTGAGAGCAGTTTGTCCGAACTGTAAGGGTAGGTCAGAGGAAGAACTTCTTATGTCTATATTTGTAGCTTTCGGAATTGAAGGATTAAGAGCAATGTGTTCGTAATCCAAAGGTTGGTAATCTGCAAAGGCATCCATGACCTGAATATAGAAAGGTGGGTAAAGATGACTAATAAATGCATGCTTTCGATGAGGAACAGTATCGACATATGACTCTTCGTGTGCTTGATCGCTGGAGGAAAGAATTAATTTGGCCATGAAATGTATCAGTCTGTTCGAATGCTAAGACAGTGAAAATACTTAAAGGATCAAAACGAGAGTATTAATATATATGGTGAGTGACAGTTGCATTTCTGGGAAGATGCAAAACCCATGCACGTTCTAAGATGTGGGAAAAAGGACCCTGATCCACTAATATCACCAAGTCTTGGGCATATTAGTGCAGGGGGTAATGTTGGCTACATATTTTTTGCTAGCCAGTGACAATTCGACGCGTGGCAAAGTAAGGGTAATATGGGGAGACCAGTCAGGTCTTCGATCCTGATCATACACGTGGCAGTTAATATTGGTTGTTATAAGATTTGAGTAGCAGCGGATCAACAAAGAGATGTACGGTGACGTGGCTTCAACGGTTGCTCACATTCAAATTCAAATATAGGAGGGAAGCCTAACTGCAAGTGAAGGCGTAGTGGGACTACTTATAAGGTAGCATGATCAGCGATCACGGAGGAGCAGTTCGACGGTTTGAAGTGCAGTTCGATGGTTATCTTTGGAGAGTATAAATAGCAGGAAGGACTTCAGAGAAGAGGAGGAAAAAATCTAAAGAAAACCAGTCTTACTTCACATATTCCAGTTTTATTTCCTGTTCTTTACATTTCTGTATTTTAAGTTCCTGCACTGCACTTCATTTGTAGGAGTAGTTTTCTAGTATATTGCCGCTGTAAATCTCTACGAAGCTGAGATCATTGTAAGTTTTTCATACTAATGAAATGCTTCAATTTATTTAACTGTTCTTATGCTCAAATTCTCTGAAGTCAAGCTACCAGTAAACCACCAGTAAAAGTCCTCTTTATTGAGGCTAAAAGAACCATAACACAATTGTTTGAATAATTGGTTAGCAATTACAATTCTGTAAGAACTGATTGATCCTTGCTGGCACACTCATAATTACAAAAATAACCTTCAAAAGCCAAAAAGCCAACAATTTTCTATCAGATTAATCATCTAATATATATTTATCAGAGTGCGCAGCGGATAGTTTGTACATATGACAAATTTCGAGAACGAAATTTTAAAAGGAGGGAAGATTGTAACAACCCAGATTTTTAATTATTCTGTAAAATTTATACTAATATTATTTAATCACAGTTAGGAAAATATATAATTTATTTTGTATTATTATGTGTAATTTTGTAAAATAATATAATTATTAAAAATTTAGGGGTCAAAGTATAAATAATAATAATAATAATAATAATAATAATAATAATAATAATAATAATAATAATAATAATAATAACAGGTGTGGTAGTAAAATAAATAATTAATTTTCTGTGAGTATACGACAAAATATAATTTAATTAGGGATTAATTTATTTATATAATTATATTAAGAATTTGGGTCAAAATGTAATTATCTTAAATATGTATAAAAGATAAGTATAAACCTATATAATTATTAATCGAATCTGAGGAAGATTCGCTCACCACGTATGCGCTTCCCTCCCTATGGGGAGGAAGGGATTCACCTGGGAAGAAAGAAAAGAAAGAAGAGAGAGAAAGAGAAAGAAGATAGAAAGAAGGGAGAAAGGAAGGAAGGGAAAGAAAATAATGGAAGTCGAAAGGATTTTTGGTAGTAGAAAGAAAGAGTGAGGTATTAAAGTTAAGGTGAGTTATATTATACCTTGAGTTATCATTATATGTTTTACGTATGTTTTGACTTTCCATTTTTATTTTATACAAGTTATATTTTATAAATTATTATAAATTATATAAATATTTCAGTTACGTGGTTTAATTTCTGAACTCTATTTGTTAAAAGAAAACCTATGGATATATTTGTTTTATATTTTAAGAATATTTAACTATGAGCTTATATACAATTATGTTTTGTAAGTACCACCACGGGAGTCCCATGCCTTAGGGACTTAAATTACCATTGGCCTCTGTTTGACCACTTTGTGGTCCTCTGTTTGTCATGGATCCATTGATCTCTATTCTATGCGGTGCAAAGTGCTGTGCAGAGATAAATGCTACACTATTGTGGGAGCCATCTGTATAATCCGTACGAGTCACCTCTTGAATCCATACTTCTATTCTGATTGTCACTTCAGTGACCTCCGTTCTGCTCTATTCAGTACCGTGATTATGGTTATTTATTTACATAATCTTAGTTTTGCTACTTAAATGATTATTTGTTCAGACTAAGTTATCTTGAATATTTTAGTTACATAACTATCCATGGTTATTTTGTGTCCCTTATACTCTTGGTATAATATTTCTCGCCCTGCCATGTGCTTATAGCTGTTTACCAATTTTCAAGAAACAATACAATTCAGAAATAGCTTTTAGAAAGTCTTAGACGCGGGATTGCGGAATAGACACACACAGCACTTTTATGATATTTTTTCTATGTAAATATCGGCCTTTTTGGTCAATAAATTTTGTAATAAAAATAGAAGCTCCGATGATTATTTTGGTACCCTCATTTAAATATTACTTCCGCTCGCGTTCATTTATTTGTCTAAGAATTGGCCGGAGGTAACCTCAGTTACTGACCATCACGATACTTAATTCTTGGATACGGGAAGCGGGTCGTGACAAGCTTTTTGGCCTCATACATACATATATACATGTATATGTAGAGAGAGAGAGAGAGAGATAAAGAAAGTTGTAGAGAGAGATAGAGGAAATTGCAGACTCAAACACTCTCAATCAAACTACTTCTCGCCTTAATTCTCCAAACCAAGATTGAGATCTGTAAACTCCAACTCTTTTTGGCAGAATGCATGGAACGACAACGGCGATGCACTGATCTGTGACCGCTAAAGAAAGAGAGATAGAGAGAGGCATTCAAAGATCTTAAGATCATTGGAGATGGCACCGACAATGGTGGCGATCTGAGATACACGGAGGCGCTGAAGAAAATGTTGTAGACGTTGGAGACGGAGGCCAAAGTAGGAAGCTCAGGCAGTTGCCATGTTCTTGGATGTGAAGAAGGTATGAAGGCGGTGATTGAAACCCACCGGTGGGTGACGAAGAAGTGAAGAAAGTGGTAACGACAGATTTGATTTGCTCAGACCTAGGGAAACAAACGGATGAAGAGGAGAAGAGAGAAAAAGACAGTCGACAAGACCAAGGTGATGGTGCTCAGTCGGCGGCAATGATGGCGACGGAGGTAAGGAGAAGAGAAGAAAAGAAACAGAAATGTGAGGGACAAACCATGGTTACAAAAGTATATATATATATATATATATATATATATATAGGGTAGTTTGATTTGAATATGTTCTTATGGACAGAAAAATTTAATGCGTGGACCTATGGCCAAAGGAAATTTAAATTTGAACTTTTTGCCCGAGAGCCTTAAATCTTTTGGGGCATGACAACAACACTGCGAAAGACTTTATTATCCTTATACCAAATATCACTTAGCTATCCACAAATAATAATTTATAGTTTGTCTTGTTATGCTTTTTGGGGTTTGAGATTTTTGTATAAATGTTTTTCGAACTATGACTTGGGTTCTGCGTGAAGGTTAAATCTTTCAACAATGATAGAGGCCACTAATTTTGGAGCTCTAAAAAGACAACTAATGACATGGTACTCAATAAAAAAAGAAAAAAAACACAACACCAAGACCAAAACATCAAATCATTCATGGTGGGACCCACTGCCACATCATTAGTGATAGCACTAATTAGTGCTCTCACTCATTTTCCTAAATCTTTTAGTAGTTTTTAATATTTTTATTTAAATATATACATATAATATTTTCTATAACGTGCATGGCACTTTAAATAGGTCAATTTTATTAATTGCTTATTATTCTTCATCCATCTACCACCGGAGCCTGTTTTTGTCACTTCGTGAGGAGTTAGGAGCTATTGCCCCCATAGCCAATTCAAACGGACTCATTTCAATTGCAGATGACTTATGTAGATTGTAAAGAAATGTGCACTATCCAACAACTCGACCTAATTCGTTTGACTTGGAGTTACATAATGTCGAAGATACTTCTCAAGCAACTCATTCATCCTCTTGGTCTAACCATCCGTCTAAGGGTGATTTGTTGTGGAAAACTTTAATTTTGAACCCATCAAATTAAAGAGATAGCTCAGATCTTTCCCGTAAACAGGGTATCCCCGTCACTAACAATGTCCTTAGGTAAGCCAAAATATTTTACCGCATACTTGTAAAACAAATCAACAGCAACATTAGCAGGACAAACATGAGGAACAGGGATAAATACAGCATATGTAGAAAAAAGATTAATAACTACAACAATGTGAAAGACTTTATTACCTCTATTTGGTCAATTGTCATCCATCTGTCCAAATATCACCTAGTTGTCCACATCTCACCCATCTATTTACCCATATCTCCACGGGTCACTTATATGTCCACCTATCTACCCATCTAGACTAATGCTATATGCACTAATTAGCACACTAACTAATATACCAATTGATGATGTGGCATAATTTAAGATGTTTTTGGTATTTGTAATTTGTATAATGAGTGGGGTCAATAATAATGTCATAACTAGTTTTGGTACACTAGTTAGTACACTAATTGATGCATGTAGCACCACTCATCCACCTAATCTACTTATCTATCCAAATCATCACCACCACGACCAATAACATATTCAGTGATTTTTCAACAACTTTTTCGGTGAATTTTTTATCAATGGTTCGACGATTGTTTAATATTGGTGGTATGTGAAGATGTAACAACGCATGGGTGAAAATGAAAAGGGGGATTTGGTTATAGACCCTTCACTATCTAACTTATCCTTCAAAATGACAAATATTATATGGATCCTTTCAAAATCCCCTAATATTTTAAAATCTATTTCTTTTACTATAATACCCATATATATATATATGTGTGTGTGTGTGTGTGTGTGTGTTTGTATCAAATCATAATCAAACACTCTCTCTTATCTCAATCTCCACGTTCTTACTACCGTTGCTCTTTACCGGCGCCACTATTGCTCTTTACCAGAGCCACCATCGCTCATCATGGAACTCTTTCTCTACTTTCTTCATTGCCACCATCACTCTTCATATCCACGACCTCAGATCTGAGATCATTCACAGTCATCATCGCCGAAAAATGACCATTCGTAAACCTCAGGTCTGAGATCCTTCACTCACTCTCTCTCTCTCTCTCTCTCTCTCTCTCTCTCTGTGGTTCAGACAACTCGTGCTCTATATGTGTATGTGTATGTGTATGTGTCACTTACCATTTATTCTCATTCTCTCTCTTTCTTTCTTCTTCTTCTTCTTCTTCTTCTCATGATGCTCTGTTTTTCAAACAGTAAAATTTTATTCTGGTTTATGACGCAACCCTCTTCTGCAAAGCCATCCTTGCAACATGTTTCAAAATAAAAATTTACCGTCGTTAAGCAAATTAGCATGTCATTAATCATAGTAAAATTTTACTATTACAAAAAATAGAATACATACTAAATGACGAACTAGCGTCAAATTGTACTTTTAGATCTATGAACAAACAAGCAAACAATTCTTGATTTTTCATTGCGATATCTTGATTTCTTTTTCTATCAAATCTAAGTTCATTTATCTCAGATATGAAGTTATTGATCTCAAATCTGAGTTCATAGGTATCAAATTCTAAGATGGTGGCAGTTTGACGGTAAAAATGGTGGTCGTCGGCCGACGACGAAGATGAGCCGGTAGATGATGAAGATAGTGGAAACAATGAACAATCAATGAGTTGGTAAAGAGAGAGAGAGAGAGAGAGAGAGTACTGTAAAAGAAATATAAGAAATAGGGGGTATAATGGTCAATTAAAATATTCAAATAACAAATTTTGGGGTGTCTCTATTTACTCACCACATTTTATCTTAAGGCACACCATTAATTGATTATTTTTTATTACAATAATGACTTCACCTAAAATGACCAAAGTGACCACAAAAGAATATCAATACACACCTTAGTTGAATACACAACATCCAAACCCTAACCCTACCCACCATTGTTACAAGTCAATCAAAGAAACCCTCAGCGGTGGTGTCAGGGCCGGCGGCGGAGGATCTGACAGTGTCTCGAGACACAATCAGCGGCCAAGAGTTGGTGACGGTAGAGTGGCACGGCGAGTTCACGACGGTGTGTAAATGGAGCATCTTCAATTTTCCCAAAGTTAAAACTAGGGCACTGTGGAGCAAGTACTTCAAAATTAGAAGCTATGATTGTCGCCTCTTGGTTTACCCTAAAGGCCACTCTCAAGCTCTTCCTGGTTACATCTCAATCTACCTCCAAATCATGGACCCTAGAGGCACCTCTTATTTCAAATGGGACTGCTTTGCTAGCTATCGTCTCGCCGTTGTCAATCCCCTCGACAAATCCAAATCGATTCATAAGGATTCTTGGCACCGCTTCTCTAGCAAGAAGAAGTCTCATGGTTGGTCTGATTTCACTCTCTCTGCCTCGATTCTTGATGCTAAATCTAGTTTTTTTGTTGAATAATGATTCAATTCTTATTACTGTTGATATACTAGTATTGAATGAATCGATTAATTTTTCCCGTGATAACATTGAAATACAATCCAATTCGATGACCTCGTCGGTTGTGAGTGGACCGGTTGGTGATGGTTTGCAAAGATAGAAGGAAGGGTTGACGACGGTGGCCATGGTTAGAGTTGATGGTGGTTGCCAATGATGGCTGCTGCCGCCGGTGGTAAGTGTCTAACAGTTGGGGTTCTTTTTCTTTTTTTTTTGGAATTTAAGGTGTGTACGAAGTGGTATGGTTCTAAGGGCAAAAATGGAACGTTGTTGTATGTGTTGAAAAAAATTATATTTTTTTAAATTATTAAAGGTATGAACTGAGTAGTGGTGCGCTTTGATACAAAATATGGTGTGTAAACAGAGGCACTCCGAATTTTGTCTTTCATAAGAACTTTATAATTATGTGGGGGTTTTTAAGTATTTTTTGTTTCTTGTTTTTTTTAACCATAAAAGGAAGTTAGGAGAAGTTTGTGGTCAAATTTCCCAAAATGAAAGGAAAAATTATTCAAAACAATAATTTGCCTTTCTTACCAAAACTTTTTATTATTGAATCCTTACCAACAGAGTAAATCAATCAATCCTTGGACCTAATGTCGTGGACACCCATGAAAATGAATTTTTACCAATTTATCCACACAAAAGAAAAAGGGTAAATAACACTACTCTTTCCTGAGATTTGAAAAAAGAAAAATACAATAAACTTCATAATTTTGATATAATTACATTGACTTCGGTTTTAATAAGGTTAAAGAAATCAAAATTAATACAGATTATACGAAAGTACAAAATTAAATAAGATAAAATACACATTTTAATATTAAAAAAAAATAAGAATACTATTTTTACCGTTCACATAACTAACAAATTACTGACAGAACTTATTTTCACGTTCATGCAAAGTGCATAATAATTAAATTAATTGAAATTAAAATTTTCAAATCTTATTGTGTTGATTGTAGTTAGATGCCAAAGTATTTCTGAACTTCAATGTATTTGGATCCAGTAAGTTTTTCTGCTGCATCAAATAATATGACGTTAATTTGTTGAACCCCATCGCCGATAGTAAGTTTCATGGGTAAATTACACTTTGCCCTTTAAAATTTCACTCATTTTTTACTTTGGCCCGTTCAGTTTGATTTTTTTCACTTTGGTCTTCCATGTTTGCAATCTTCCTCTCTTTACTCCTAAACTAAGGGTTCGTTTGGGAAATGAGTGGCTTTTTGACTTTTTGGTTTTTTAGCTATTTTAGCCTGGGGCCTGGTTTGGGAAGGGCTTTTGATTTTTTTGGTTTTTTTAACTTTTTTTTATGAGAGAACGAATGTAATAATTATGAATTGGATGTGATGTTTTGTCTCATTGGGCCAAAAAACCTATTTTGTTTTTTGTGGCTATTTTAGCCAAAAAAACCCCAAAAGTTGGCTTCCCAAACGAAGCCTAACTTCTATCCAAAAAACCAACATCACCGACACATCAACTCCATGTGTCATGTAAAAACTTCACTAAAGATGTTAAAAATGAAAAATAGAAAACAAACATATTGGAATTTTTTTAGTCTTTAGTGATTTTTTTTTTTTCAAATTTATTCATAAACATTATTACATTATAGATGCATCTAGATTAGATGCACCTAAAAAAATATAAATCAAATTTAATTATAAAAAAAAAAGTTCACTAAAGACAAAAAAAAAAACAAAGTAAACTTTTCATTTCAGAATTGACAATACAAGTGTTTGAATCAGTAAAATTTCATTTTTTTCGTCTTTAAAAAACTTTTTTCTCTTTTTCGTTAAATTTATTTTTTTTTAGGTGTATCTAATCTAGATGCATCTATAATATAATAATGTTTATGAATAAATTTGAAAAAAAAAAAAGAGAAAAAAGTTCAATAAAAACTAACAAAATAAATTCTTTTTTTTTTGTTTTTTACTTTTCATTTTTTACATTTTTAGTGAATGTTTTACATCACACATGGAATTGATGTGTTCGTAATGTGGCAAATTCTGTTAACTTTTTAGAGGAAGTTAGTCTAGGAGTAAAGTAGAAAGAATTGCAAATATGAAGGGTCAAAGTGAGAATGATTACAAACATAAAGAACGGCCAAAGTGGAAGAAAAAAAAATCAAACTTGAAGGATCAAAATGAGAAAGATTGCAAACATAAGGACCAAAGTGTAAAAATCAAACTTAAAGAGTCAAAGTAAAAAATGAGTAAAACTTTAAGAGGGCAAAATGTAATTTATCCTAAGTTTCAGAGTGCCTCTATTTACACACCACATTTCATCTCAAAGCACACCACTACTCAAGGCACACCTTTAGTAATTTGATAAATAAGAAATTTTCTCAATACACACCACAATCTTTCATCTTTGCCCTTACTCACACACCCCATCCACAATCTTACATCTTTACCCTTACTCACTCACAGACTACACCTACGATCTTCAATCTTCCGTTTCCTTAAAAAAATTTATTACATCTTTATCCTTCTAGTCAGTTATATTTTTAACATTCATACAAATTTCTCAATCCACACAATACAAAAATACACTCACCCAATTGGGTTTTTTTTTTCCTTTTTCTTTTTTCTTCACCCTCACCAAGTTTTGAGTTTAGGATATAACTGTGAGAATGTATTTTTTGAATTAGACCAAATCTCTTTGACAATTTATTGATTTTTTATTTTATAAGATTTAATTTTTCAAAAAAAAAAAAAATACTTCAATGTTTGACCATTAACAAAACAAATCTTAATTTTTTAATTTTATCAATTTAAACTTACAATTTTTAATTTATTTTCAATTTAAATCATTTGTCTGTATCAAATAAACCGAACCAAGCTTATAGTAAATTGACAACTTATGATTTATTTTGTTAGAATGCTTTTTTTTTTTAATTATATAATTTTTATTTACCATATGGGTTTATTGGGTGAGGTTAGGATTGGACGAAATTTTAGGTGCAGATTTGAAAGGGATTTTAACCCCAATGTCAGGCTGATCTAAGCTTGGGGACCAAAGTTTTTTTTGTTTTTTTGTTTTTTTAAATATACTAGTTGGAGGGCACGTACATTGCAGGTGAATTATTTTTTAAAAGTGTGAAATCAAATTGAATTTGCTTTGAATGTTACATTAACAAAAATAATAATAAGGAACCCAGCTTAGAGGTATATTTCTATATATGTTAGGCCTAAGTTAAATCTTTGAGAAAATTGTCAATAAATCCAATCTATCAATTGTTTAAGACATTAGATTCAGTGGATATTTTTTTATTGGTGAGAGGTCTACCCTTTGCAAAATAGTTTGGTGAGAAATTATTTTGTTTGTTTTGAAGGACTATTTATTTCTAATTTTATCTCTTAATTTATCTATTAACTTTTCTTTATCTGTTGACTTTTTATAGCAACCACGGTCTTTTCCCATTTGATTATAGTATCCGGACTTAGGTTCCGGTTATTCTGTCATTGAATAATTGTTGTTGTCGTCCTTTATTTTCTCATTAGGAGTTCTAGGATGTGTTGGGCAGGTTTGTTTAAGGTTGGTTGGGTTCGTAAACCAAGTGTTGCTGTCCAGTTTTTGGGTTGGTCGCTCGAGCCAGGGCTTGGTCGCTCGAGCCAGGGTTGTATTTTGTTGTCTTCTGGCTCGATCCAAATTTTCTTCGCTCGAGCGAGCGATTGCGTCTGGTATAGACCTGAGGGCAGTGCATATTCGCTCGAGCGAGATTTTCTTCGCTCGAGCAAGAGAGGTGTATGTTTTCGAGTTCCTTGCTCGAGCGAGCATTCTGTCGCTCGAGCGTGCTCCAGGGTTGCAGACCTGAAGCATTGCATTCTTGGCTCGAGCGAGGTTTTCTTGTGTCTGGTAGCTCGAGAGACCATGTATTCGCTCGAGCGAGCCTGTCCAGTTTATATACGCAGCAGTGGGTTTTGATCAGTCTTTTTCATCTTCTTTTTGATTCCAAACCCTAGGTCCGACTTCTCTCTCTCCCTACTCACCCTCTCTCTTAGGTTTGATCTATTTAGAGTGTGTTTCTACCCTAGTTGCTTTATTAAAAAGATAGAGGGAGTCGAGGGCTTTCATTTAATCTGAACATTTGGCGATTTGGAGCACATTGGTATTTGGGTATTCATCTCTGTCTTCTCCATTTGGGTTGTTTTCTTCGAGGTAGGGATTTCCTACTCTATTTTATAGGTTTTGTTCTAAGTTTTGGTATATTGATATGTTGGGGTTACTTTGATAATTTTGGAAAAAAACCCTAGTTGTATTAATTAATTAATTTGTATAATTAATTTAAGGGAATTGGGGAATTTGGTTAAATTCATGAAATTGAGGAATTCATTGATTAAATGGTGTAGTTGGATAATTTAAATCACTCGCCTATTGAATTGTTGATATATTTATTTCCAAATCTAGAAATAACTGTTTTGGGCTATCGGTGGAGGATAGTCGTGATTGTTGTAGACATTGCATGTGGATTAGGGATAACTGAAACTAATCACATTGGTTGAGTCATTCATATTGACTGCTGAATTAATACAGACATTATGTGTATTGATTGTGTGTTATATGTTATGTGTTTACATACATTGTTTTGTGTGGGAGGAGATAGGGGATGTACTCCACGGTTTAGGAGAAGATAGGGGATGAACCTCTAAACCGAATTTTGTTTGGGAGGAGATAGGGGATGGACTCCATTAGCATCACTTTTATGTGTGCTTATTTATATTGAAGTGTTTTTATTGATACAGCACTAAAATGTGTATCAAACTGGAAGTATGAAGTGTTTTGATTTGAGCTTGAGTCTCATTTGTTTGTTGACATTGGAAGAATGTGAATTTGATATATATAGTTCACTGTTGTAAGTTTGGCCAGATTCTGAGTCATATTGATAATGTTGGAAAGTAAAACATGTCTTAGACATTAATGTCATGAAACTGTGTAATGATGTAATTGATTATCTTGGTTAACCATATATTGAATGTTATTGCTTTAATCAATGCTTATATTTGGTTTAGTATATTTCTACTGGGCTGTGGCTCACCCTATGTGGGAACATCATTTTCAGGTTCAGGTGATAAGCTACCTCCAAGGACTTAGCTTGGAAGGGACTTGGATTTTGAAGACTATTTTCAGTTGTTTGTTTTTATTTGTTAGTACATGTAAACACTCAAGCCTAGGGCTTTATTTGGATTTGAGTTAGAACTCATACTTTTGTTGTCCAAGTGTTGGCTTGGAAAGATGTAAGCCTGTAGGGCATTTAATTTGAGGTTACATGTAATGCTTTTATTTAATAAGACTCTGATGAATATTATAATGAAATGTTTCCTCTCTAACATTGCATGCTGATGATATATATAATTAATGGGTTTATTTTTGAGGGCGTTACAACTTGGTATCAGAGCGTACCGGGTTTGAATACTTTGGGTACGTGGGAAGTGATTAGTATCACAATGGGTTCGTCTCGTTTGATAGAGACTTAGTGTAATGTTATATGCTTATGTGATAACATGTTTATGTGATTATGTGGGTATGGAATGTAGTTTCTAGGATGTTGATTGGACCCTTGAGTTTCTAGTAGTCTTGTTGGAAAGGCACTTGATCACTGCTGCTTCCAACCGGAACTATAGTAACGCATTGGGACTATCATTATCCGGGAATGAAATTCGTAAGTGCTTATGTGATTATGTGCTTACGTGGAATGAATTATTGTTGTCCAATGCATTAGGACGCGAGTGTTTAGCTTCGGCACATTTATTAATGTGCTAATGTCTTTGTTCCCTTTATTAGGATGTCGGGACGAGGACGAGGACGAGGACGCGGTAGGCGTGGTAGGCTGGGTAGGCAGGAGGTGCCTGTGCCAGAGGAGATTCCGGCAGTTCAGGAGGGAATTGGCCAGGCCAATGTGGCCGAGCCAGTAGGCCAGCAGGCTATGGGCGCTCTAGCCCGAGAGATAGCAGGGGCATTCAGGGAGTCAGTAGGCATTCTCAGAGCTGAGAATCAAGCTCGGGATGTTGCTGCAGATGCAGGACCTTCCTTTCTGAAGAGAGAGTTCTTTCGGTCTAATCCGGACAAATTTGTGGGTGATCCTAAAGAGCCGCTTAAGGCAGATGAATGGCTCGAACAGACAACGAAGACGTTTGAGATGCTTGGCATCGAAGACGAGGGGTTGAAAGTGACCTTGGCATCTTTTCAGTTGAAGGGGGATGCGGGTCAGTGGTGGAAGTTCACTAAGGGTCGTATAGGAGGTACATGGGAGGCTTTTGTGAATGCTTTCCAGGAGAAGTTCTTATCTCCAGCAGTCAGGGAGAAGCTGCGAGACCAGTTTTGTCAGCTTAAGCAGTCGAGTTCTTCAGTGGCCGAGTTTGAGGCTGCATTTACTAGCTTGTCCAGGTTTGCACCTGAGTTGGTGGCGTCTGAGGAACGCCGTTGTATCGAGTTTGAGAAGAAGTTGAGGCGTGGCCTCAAGCTGAGAGTTGGGGGAACTATGATTCGGGATTATGGGCGTATGGTTGATGCTGCAACCCACATGGAAATCATGATGCAGGAGGGGGAGGAAGGACAGAAGGGCTCCAAGAGGAGTCAGGAGGGTCAGAGTGATGGTAGGAGACAGAAGGGTTTTAATCCTCAGCAGTCTCAGGGTAGCTTTTCTAGATCGACTTTTCCTGTGCCGAGTGCTAGTTCGGGGAAAGGCAGTCAGGGAGACATTACCTGCTTCAAGTGTGGCCAGCTGGGCCACAAGTCTCCAGTTTGTCCTCAGAGGGGAGGAGTGCAGAGAGCAGCATCATCTTCGGCTCGATCTCAGAGCCAGAGCCAGGGTAGAGGCCAGCCACTCTCGTGTTATCAGTGTGGTCAGCCAGGGCATATGAAGAGGTATTGCCCGCGGTTGGGTGGCACATCTGGTGCATCTGGTTTGAGGCCGATTCAGGGTCAGCAGCCAGCTCAGTCGGGTCAGGCCTCGAGAGCCAATCAGGGGGCTTCATCGTCCCAGTTGGTGCAGCAATCTTATGCTCCTAGGGGTGAGCAGGTTGATCAGAGGTCGTCTGGGCGCGTGTATGCTGTTACCGCGCAGGATCTTATGCTGGCACCATCAGTTGTGAGAGGTATCTTCTTGTTTGGCAACTCGATTGCTAATGTTTTGATTGATACAGATGCATCTCATTCCTTTGTGTCAGCTGCATTTGCATCTGTTTTGGAGTTGGAGTTAGCACAGTTAGCATCTCCTATTTGTGTAGTGTCACCTCTTGGGGGTGAATTTATTTTGAAACAAGGTGTTAGGGGTTGTGATATAGAGGTTGATTATCATAGAATCGCATTTTCCTTTGTAGTTATGCCTATGAGGGGTTTCGATGTTATTTTGGGTATGGACTGGTTATCGTCATACCGGGCAGTTATTGATTGCTACCGCCAGAAGGTCACTTGTTGTACCGTGAGCGGAGAGTATTTTCATTTTCTGGGGGACCAGGTTGGTAATGTGTTGCCACCGGGGTATGTTCCGCGAGGACGGAGTGAGCTTAGTGGTCTACTTGCTAACCTTTCGATTAGTGAGGATGATGAGTCTCAAATTGTGTTGCCAAGGGTGGTTTGTGAGTACTCGGACGTTTTTCCCGAGGATCTTGTTGGTTTGCCACCGTATCGGGAGATTGAGTTCCCTATTGACCTAGTGCCCGGCACGGCGCCGATTTCTATGGCACCTTATCGTTTTGCCCCAGCGGAGTTAGTTGAGTTGAAGATCCAACTCCAGGAGTTGCTAGATAAGGGCTTTATACGTCCTAATGTTTCGCCGTGGGGAGCACCGGCCCTCTTTGTTAAAAAGAAAGGTGGTGCTTTGAGACTTTGTATAGATTACCGGAAATTGAATCGAGCTACGGTTAAGAATAAGTATCCTATGCCTCGTATAGATGATCTGTTCGATCAGTTGAATGGTTCCCGTTGTTTCTCGAAGATAGACTTGAGATCGGGTTATCATCAGTTGAGAGTCAGGGAGGAGGATATTCCGAAGACGGCATTCCGTACACGGTATGGCCACTATGAGTTTCTGGTGATGCCATTTGGGCTCACCAATGCACCGGCAGTTTTTATGGATTTGATGAACCGAATATTCCGGGAATTTTTAGATCGTTTTGTAGTCGTCTTTGTGGACGACATCCTTATCTATTCACCTTCTGAGGAGAAGCACAAGGAACACTTGAGAGTGGTGCTTGAGTTACTTAGAGCCCATAAGCTTTATGCTAAGTTTGGGAAGTGTGAGTTCTGGCTAGAAGAGGTCAAATTCTTAGGCCATGTCGTTTCTGGGGAAGGAGTGTCTGTTGATACATCCAAGACTGAGGCGGTGCAAGATTGGGCACAGCCTAAGAGTGTGTTTGAGATCCGCAGTTTTCTGGGGTTAGCTGGGTATTATCGTCGGTTTGTGAAAGATTTCTCCAGATTAGCTTCGCCTTTGACTAGATTGACTCGGAAGGGAGTCAAATTTGTATGGAGTGAGACTTGTGAAAAGTCATTCCAGGAGTTGAAAGTTAGACTGACCACCGCTCCAGTATTGATTATTCCAGAGAGAGGGTTGGGTTATACAGTCTATTGTGACGCCTCACGAGAAGGTCTGGGTTGTGTGTTAATGCAAGAAGGGAAAGTAGTTGCCTATGGCTCACGTCAGTTGAAAATTCACGAGCAGAATTACCCTACGCATGATCTAGAGTTAGCAGCTGTGATTTTTGCCTTGAAGATTTGGAGGCATTATCTTTATGGTGAGAGATTCGAGGTATTCTCGGATCATAAGAGTCTGAAATATTTGTTTACACAGAAAGACTTGAACTTGAGGCAGAGGAGGTGGATGGAGTTTATAGAGGATTATGACTTTGAGTTGCATTATCATCCGGGAAAGGCCAATGTGGTGGCCGATGCCCTTAGCAGGAAACCTGTTGGTGACATAGCTAGTATAGCCATCCGAGAATGGGAGATGTTGGGTGCACTTGGGGAGTTTAATTTACTTCTGGGCGAATCCATTGAGGCTGAGGCCTTGTTTTCTGTTGTTGTACAGCCTACACTCGTGACTCGAGTGTTAGAGGCTCAGAGGGGCGACCTTGAGGTAGAAACCCTCCGTGAGAAGATTTCCGGTGGGAAGGTTGAGAAGGGTTTGACGGTGTATCCCGACCTGAGTGTGAGATACCGAGACCGTCTGTTTGTGCCAGAGTCTTGTTGAGAGGAGGTACTCCGAGATTTTCATCATTCACGCCTTGCGGTGCATCCGGGAGGCACTAAGATGTATCGGGATTTGGGTCGCCAGTTCTGGTGGCGGGGTATGAAGAGAGATGTGGCAGCTTTCGTATCTAAGTGCCTTACTTGTCAGCAAGTGAAGGCCGAACATCAGAGGCCAGCGGGTTTGTTGCAACCCTTGCCTATTGCCGAGTGGAAGTGGGAACATGTCACTATGGACTTCGTTGTGGGTCTTCCAAGGACTCAGCGGGGTAGTGATGCTATTTGGGTGGTTGTAGACCTGTTAACTAAGTCGGCGCACTTCATTCCTTTACGCGTGAGAGATTCGGTAGATCATCTTGCCGACTTGTACATTCGGGACATAGTGAGGTTGCACGGGGTCCCAGTAACGATCGTCTCAGATAGAGATCCTCGTTTTACTGCCAGGTTGTGGCAGAGTTTGCAGAGTGCCTTAGGCACTAAGTTGACCTTTAGTACGGCTTATCATCCACAGACTGACGGACAGTCCGAGCGTACTATTCAGATCCTTGAGGATATGCTTCGGGGTTGTGTTTTACACTTTAGTGGGTCGTGGGAGAGGCACTTGCCGTTGGTGGAGTTTGCCTACAACAACAGTTTCCAGTCTAGTATCGGTATGGCACCATTTGAGGCCTTGTATGGCCGACCGTGTAGATCTCCTGTTTGTTGGGCCGAGGTGGGTGATGCACCTCTGTTGGGTCCGGAGTTGGTGAGGGAAACGACAGAGAAAGTTGAGCTTATCCATAAGAGGCTTGTTACAGCACAAAGTCGTCAGAAATCTTATGCCGACCGTAGGAGGAGACCTTTGGTGTTTGAGGTGGGTGATCATGTCTTTCTGAAGATATCACCTAGACGGGGTTTGATGAGGTTTGGGAAGAGCGGGAAGTTGTCCCCTCGGTTCATTGGTCCGTTTGAGATCCTTGAAAGGATTGGCGAGGCTGCTTATCGTTTAGCTTTACCGCCGCAACTGTCCGGAGTACATGACGTGTTTCATGTGAGTATGCTTCGGAAATATGAGCCGGATCCATCACATGTGTTGGATTGGACTGATTTAGTGGTTGATGAGGATGTCTCGTATGAGGAGAGACCGGTTCGGGTCTTGGATAGGCGGGATCAAGTTTTGCGAGGCAAAACCATCCCTTTGGTCAAAGTTTTGTGGAAACATCACGGAGTGGAGGAAGCCACTTGGGAACGTGAGTTGGAAGTCCGCGAAAAATACCCGGACATGTTTATCGATTTGTAATCTTGTATTTAGATTTTGTAATATTGTTGAACTTAAGAGCTTTACATATGTCTTAAGTTGTAAAACGTTGAGTATGTTTTAGTAAATGGATGTATCTTGAAACTTGCTTCATTATAGAAGTTTAGTGTAGCATTGCATATGTTGATTACATTGCTGAGTGTGTTGTATATATCATGCAATTGAATATGATATGGGGATTGCTAACATTGAAAGGAATAATGCATAATAGTGATGCAGGTTGAAATATATGTTGTTTTATATATATTGTGAGATTCCTCTTGATAAAGAGATGAAGTGACCAGTATTGGGTCAAGCTGTTTATTATTGTTATATAATATCTTTGGGAATTGAGAAAAACTTTTTTTTATAAACTTATGCTTAATTTCGGGGACGAAATTCTTTTAAGGGGGGGAGGTTATAGTGACCCCGGTCTTTTCCCATTTGATTATAGTATCCGGACTTAGGTTCCGGTTATTCTGTCATTGAATAATTGTTGTTGTCGTCCTTTATTTTCTCATTAGGAGTTATAGGATGTGTTGGGCAGGTTTGTTTCAGGTTGGTTGGGTTCGTAAACCAAGTGTTGCTGTCCAGTTTTTGGGTTGGTCGCTCGAGCCAGGGTTTGGTCGCTCGAGCCAGGGTTGTATTTTGTTGTCTTCTGGCTCGATCCAGATTTTCTTTGCTCGAGCGAGCGATTGCGTCTGGTATAGACCTGAGGGCAGTGCATATTCGCTCGAGCGAGATTTTCTTCGCTCGAGCGAGAGAGGTGTATGTTTTCGAGTTCCTTGCTCGAGCGAGCATTCTGTCGCTCGAGCGTGCTCCAGGGTTGCAGACCTGAAGCATTGCATTCTTGGCTCGAGCGAGCTTTTCTTCGCTCGAGCGAGGTTTTCTTGTGTCTGGTAGCTCGAGCGACCATGTATTCGCTCGAGCGAGCCTGTCCAGTTTATATACGCAGCAGCGGGTTTTGATCAGTCTTTTTCATCTTCTTTTTTATTCCAAACCCTAGGTCCGACTTCTCTCTCTCCCTACTCACCCTCTCTCTTAGGTTTGATCTATTTAGAGTGTGTTTCTACCCTAGTTGCTTTATTAAAAAGATAGAGGGAGTCGAGGGCTTTCATTTAACCTGAACATTTGGCGATTTGGAGCACATTGGTATTTGGATATTCATCTCTGTCTTCTCCATTTGGGTTGTTTTCTTCGAGGTAGGGATTTCCTACTCCATTTTATAGGTTTTGTTCTAAGTTTTGGTATATTGATATGTTGGGGTTACTTTGATAATTTTGGGAAAAACCCTAGTTGTATTAATTAATTAATTTGTATAATTAATTTAAGGGAATTGGGGAATTTGGTTAAATTCATGAAATTGAGGAATTCATTGATTAAATGGTGTAGTTGGATAATTTAAATCACTCGCCTATTGAATTGTTGATATATTTATTTCCAAATCTAGAAATAACTGTTTTGGGCTATCGGTGGAGAATAGTCGTGATTGTTGCAGACATTGCATGTGGATTAGGGATAACTGAAACTAATCACATTGGTTGAGTCATTCATATTGACTGCTGAATTAATACAGACATTATGTGTATTGATTGTGTGTTATATGTTATGTGTTTACATACATTGTTTTGTGTGGGAGGAGATAGGGGATGTACTCCACGGTTTAGGGGAAGATAGGGGATGAACCTCTAAACCGGATTTTGTTTGGGAGGAGATAGGGGATGGACTCCATTAGCATCACTTTTATGTGTGCTTATTTATATTGAAGTGTTTTTATTGATACAGCACTAAAATGTGTATCAAACTGGAAGTATGATGTGTTTTGATTTGAGCTTGAGTCTCATTTGTTTGTTGACATTGGAAGAATGTGAATTTGATATATATAGTTCACTGTTGTAAGTTTAGCCAGATTCTGAGTCATATTGATAATGTTGGAAAGTAAAACGTGTCTTAGGCATTAATGTCATGAAACTGTATAATGATGTAATTGATTATCTTGGTTAACCATATATTGAATGCTATTGCTTTAATCAATGCTTATATTTGGTTTAGTATATTTCTACTGGGCTGTGGCTCACCCTATGTGGGAACATCATTTTCAGATTCAGGTGATAAGCTACCTCCAAGGACTTAGCTTGGAAGGGACTTGGATTTTGAAGACTATTTTCAGTTGTTTGTTTTTATTTGTTAGTACATGTAAACACTCAAGCCTAGGGCTTTATTTGGATTTGAGTTAGAACTCATACTTTTGTTGTCCAAGTGTTGGCTTGGAAAGATGTAAGCCTGTAGGGCATTTAATTTGAGGTTACATGTAATGCTTTTATTTAGTAAGACTCTGATGAATATTATAATGAAATGTTTCCTCTCTAACATTGCATGCTGATGATATATATAATTAATGGGTTTATTTTTTAGGGCGTTACACTTTTGTTGACTATCTGTTGAAAAAAATTTCTTATCTATTCAATTTTTTTCTGTCTGTCCAATTTTTTTCACCCTATTTGTTTAATTTTTTTAATCTTTTCAATTCAAATTTCCCTTCTGTTCAATTTTTCTATCCAATTTTTTTATCTGTTTAAATTTTTATTTTTTCCTATCTGTTGAAAATATCTATTCAATTTTCTGTTGATACTCTCTCTCTCTCTCTCTCTCTCTCTCTCTCTCTCTCTTCTAATCTTGTCTTATTCCAGTTTAGAGTCATTTCAACAAAACTTAGAGGTCCATACCAAATCCACCAATCCTGTGCAATGATCAAACACAACAAATTTAAGAAAAATGTTGTCTAGAATGAGACATATTACAAAAAAGAGACATAAGCACTGATCTTTTGAAGATTATAACAACAACAAAAAAGAGTGGAGCTGATAATATTTTATAAATTTTATATAAATCTGTTAAAATTTTCTTATTCAAAACCCCCACAATATCTCTCTCTCTCCCTCTCTCTTTATATATATAAAAAGAGAGAGAGAGAAACAAAGAAATAGAGAAAGTTATAGAGAGAGATGGAGGGAATTGCATACTCAAACACTCTCTATCAAAATTTCAAAAAACGATTACGGTCGCTGTAACGGTTGCGAGGGTAAAGGCTGTAGTGTAATGGTTGCGATAATCGAAATCGTGATTTTTTTTTATTTTTCGCACAATTTGAAGAAAACTTGCCGATATGCATACTATTATTATTTTTTTTTAAATCACATTTATTAGGGTTTAAAATAGATTTTGATTAATTTTTGTTAATTTTTAAGTATGATCTAATGTATTTCATATTTTCAAATCACTATCAAACGAGTTTTTTGTATTTTATTTCAATAGTTAACGACTTTAAGAATAATTGATTTTAAATGTCTACAAATTATTTTTGACCAATACCTGAATGACGATGGCGATGAAATGATTTGTAATGGCTAAAGTGAGAGAGAGAGAGAGAGAGAGAGTAAATAAAAAATCGAGATATTGTAATGAAAATTCAAGAATTGTTTGCTTGTTTGTTATGGATCTAAAAGTAAAATTTGACTCTGGTTTGTCATTTAGTATGTAATCTATTTTTTGTAATAGTAAAATTTTACTATGATTAATGATATGTTGATTTACTTAGCGACAGTAAAATTTTACTTCAAATCATAGTAAATTTTATTGTGATTCAGAGTAAAAGAGTAAAATTTTACTTTGATTCAAAGTAAAATTTTACTATTCGAAAAACAGAACATCAGAAGAAGAGAGAGAGAGAGAGAGAGAGAGAGAGGGAGAGAGAGAGCGTGAGAGCATAAATGGTGAGTGACACACACACACACACACACACACACAGAGCAATATCAAATCTAATTACATTTATCTCTAATCTAAAGTTATTAATCTCAAATATGAGTTCGTAGGTATCAAATCTAACATGGTGGTAGTTTGACGGTAGAAATGATAGTTGTCGGCCGACAATGAAGATGAGCGACGCTAACAGATGACAACGATGGTAGAAACAATGAACAACCATCGAGTTGGTGAAAGAAAAAAAAAAGTACTGTAAAAGAAAAATAAGAAAAAAAAAGGTATAATGGTCAAATAACAAATTTTATCTTTCATAAGAACTTTATAAATTTTTTTTGTTCTTTTAACCAAAAGAGGAAGTTGGGAGGAGTTTATGGTCAAATTTTCCAAAATGAAAAAAAAAATTATTCAAAACAATAATAGTTAAATTACACTACCTTTCCCTGAGATTTGACAAAAAAAAAAAAAAAAAAAAAAAACGTTAAATCTCATAATTTTAATATAATTACATTAAATTCCATTTTAATAAAGTTAAAGAAATCAAAATTAAAATACATTATTTAATTTTGTACTTTCATAAAATTTGTATTAATTTTGATTTCTTTTTAGACAAGAAAAGCAATTACTTTTCCTGTCTAAAAAGAAATCAAAATTAATACAAATTTAATTGCTTTTCCTGTCTAAAAAGAAATCAAAATTAATACAAATTTTATGAAAGTACAAAATTAAATAATGTATTTTAATATAAAAAAGATGGCAATACTATTTTTACCATTCATATAATTAACAAATCACTGATAAAAAGTGTTATAACACTTCTTATTTTCACGTTCATGCAATGTGCAAAATAATTAAATTAATTGAAATTAAAATTTTCAAATCTTATTTTGTTGATTGTAGTTAGATGCCAAAGTATTTCTGAACTTCGATGTATTTGGATCCATTAAGTTTTCCTGCCGCATCGAATAATATGAACTCCATCGCCAATAGTTGGTTTCATGGGTAAATTAGACTTTGTCCCCTTAAAATTTCACTTATTTTTTTATTTTAGTTTTTTAAGTTTGAATTTTTTTTTTATTTTAGCTATTTATATTTTTAATTCTTTTCACTTTACTCTTAGATTAACTTTTATTTAAAAACTAACAGAATCTGTGACATCACCGACATATCAGCTCCATATGTGATGTAAAAAATTCACTAAAGATGTAAAAAAATGAAAAATAGAAAACAAAAATATTGAAAAAAAATTTAGTCCGTATTGATTTTTTTTTTAAATTTATTCATAAATATTATTACATTATAGATGCATCTAGATTAGATGCACCTAAAAAAATAAAAACAAATTTAACTAAAAAAAGAAAAAATTCCCTAAATATGGAAAAAAAAAACGATAGTAAACTTTTCATTTCAGAATTGTCAATACAGATATTTGAGTCAGTGTATTTTCATTTTTTACGTGGGGAGAATTACAAACATGAAGGGTCAAAGTGGAAATAATTGCAAACATAAAAGGACAACGTAAAAAAAATTAAACTTAAAGGATTAAAGTGGGAAGGATTACAAATATGAAGAATTAAAATGAAAAAAAATTAATCTTAAAGGGTGAAAGTGAGAGATGAGTAAAACTTTTAGGTGAGAAAGTTTCATCATGTATTTGATATAGTTATTGTCAGATAACATAATAAAGTGATAGAAAGTAACATATATTTAAAAATTATTGAAATTACTTCAAGTGTACGATTTTTATGATTTATCGTATCATATAGCTCGGACAAATTTTTATTTTTATTGTGGCATTTACTTCATTATTTGGGGGTGTTTGGTCTAGTTTAAAAAAATCCATTTATAGATTTTAGAGGTGTTTTGGGAAGTTGGTAAAAAATTGATTTTTGGCTTTTTACTAAGCTTTTTGACTTTTTTGATAGTGATTTGAAAAGTTGGTAAAAAGCTGACTTTTTTACTTTTGATTTAATATTTTTTAAAAGTGTCACATCACTACAAAATCACCAAAATACCCTCAGCCAATTGAAGAAATTTACCTAAGCTGAGGCTAGTTTTGTAATTAGGCAAGCTGTGTTTTGGGAAGTTGCCAAATGGCATTTTCAGCTTTTTGAACACTGCTGCGTTTTGTTTCCGGATCAAAAAACGTAGCGTTTTTTAAGAGTTCCCAAAACGGCACTTAGTTTTGAAAAGGTTAATTTAGACTGTTTGTTTTAGTTTCTGGAAAATAACTTCTGCTTCTAACAGCTTTTTTGAAGCGGAAATAAGCTCTGAATCTGAAGCTGGTAAGATGCAACTTCGCAGGTTCAGCTTAGGCGGAGGGAAAGGTGTATTACTTAAATATCCAGTCTTTTCAATTATTTACTTTTCTGTCACAGCAGAAAAATCAGAGAAGAAAAACCAAAGGAGAACTTGTCCATTCTCGCCATCTTTCCCAGTAGTAGCAGCCTTAGCTTCATCCTCACCGTCTCGCCGTCGTTGTGAGAACTTGCCCATCCCCGTCACCTCTGCATTCCAAATCCACATCAAACTTAACCCAAATATATAACAATTCATATAATAAAGGAAAAAAAAAATTTAAAAAACATAACAATTCATACAATTTAAAAAACATAACAATTCATATAATAATAATAAATAAATAAATAAAATGATGATTGTGTACATATATATACACACTGATAGAGGAAGAGAGAGAGGATTTTTTTTTTTTAATATTCTTAAAAAAAAACAATTTAGAGAATTGATCTACTTTTTAAACTATTTAGGAAACTAATCTGCTTGAAAATGCGATTTTAAAATTGAAATTACATTTTCAACATACAATTTTACCTTGAAATCACAAGTTGAAAATGTAATTTCAAAAAGTGTAGTTCATCGCATCATAAATTGCATTTTCAACATGTGATTTCAAGGTGAAATTGCGTGATAAAATGTAATTTTAAATTGATACACTTTTAAAAAGTATATTAGTTTTTTAAATAATTTGAAAAGTGGGTCACTTCTCAAAAAAAAATTTAATATTTAAAAAAAAAACTCGAGAGTGAGACGTAAAGATAAAGAAAAGAAAAAGACAGACAGGGAGAAAAGAAAAAGAAAATTGAATGAATCAAGAGAGCTTCAAATCCAAAGTAGATATTCTTATTCAAAAAAAAAAAATCATAATTAATTAAAAAAAATAAAGATAAATTTACCTTACAATTAATAGGGGTAAAAAAGACATTTATACAGTAAAAAACTATTTCACAACTTATTAAATAAACACTACACAATAATTTAAATTTATAATTTAATAGTAATATAAATAAATTAACAACTTCTGATTAAAATTACAATCTATAATATATTAAGTTATAAAAAATACAACCGTGATTGGTAACTCGAAACTCAGCCCCCCAAATCGCTCGAATTTGAAAAACGATGTCGTTTTTGCATTTTTTTTTTTTTTGGTTCAATCAGAAACGAAGAAAAAGAAGAAGGGAAGGAAGAAGAAGAACTGGAGGGGCCATCAATTAGGGGAGAAGGAAGAAGAAGAAGAAGAAGAAGAAGAGAAGGGAGGGGCCATCAACCAAGGGCGGAGGTGCGGCGGAGGCCGAGCTGCTGTGACGATCGGCCTGCGACGGAGAGTTGCGATCGGCCGACGATCGGCCTAGCTGCGACGGAAAGCTGCGATCGGCCGATCTTCTTTCTTCTCTCCCTCTCTCTCTCTCTGTTTCCTCTCTCCTCTCCTCTCTCTTTCTCTCTCTCTCTCTCTCTCCTGCCTTCCCCCTCTTCATTTTTCGGGGGATTCGGGGGGGATTTTCGGGGAAAAAATCATTTTCGTAAAAAATAATCTATTTTACCAACTGTACCAAACACTCACTATATATATGGCTCCCTCAGTCACCAAGACCTTCCAATGGTATTATGCACATGAATCGTACTAAAGCGTTGCTACTTTCGATATTAACGATTGTTCTTCCCAAGTAACCATCACTAGGTTTGGTTTCATTTTTTAAAATTATTTGTTTTAAAAATGATTTAAAAATTCTATTTTGAAAAATAATTTTTGTTTGAATTTAAAAAAAAAAAATACATTGATACAAATTTAAGTTTCTCTCCAATTTAAGGAGAAAGACAATTTAAAAAAAAAAATTGTCACATTAAAAAGTAGTCCGATGTTAGTTTTATGGGTAAATTAAAAATAGAACTCTTGAAATTTGTTTAAAATACGAATTGCTTATTGTAGTTTGAAAAATTACGAATATCTCCCTGTTAGAATTTTTCATTTAACAGAATTAATTGAAAAGGTAAAATTTATACCTGTTCACCTATATAATAATAAAATTATCTGAATTATTAATTGAAATAAAATTTTAACATTATTAAAAACTGTTAATTAACTTGATGATTTATTAAAAAAATGACCTATTTGTTATGAAATTAGAAATTTTAAGAGGCATAATATAATTTCTAAAACCACAGGGGGTAATTTGTAATTTAAGTAAATCTTAAGGGGTGTGTTTGTAATTTATCCTAGTTATATATATATATATATATACACATGCTATATATGTATGAAAATATAATTTGGTGTGTATCTATTTATGGATACATATCCTACCGTTAAATGTGTATCATAAATTTTCACTCATTTCAACCACAAAAAATGTAAGTTTTTTTTACAAATTGACATAAAAATACTTCTTAAATAAAATTAAATTTTCGTAAATGTTATGCAGAAAATTTATTTAATCACAAAATATTGTAACATTAACACAAACATGTGTAAGATCGTCAGAATTTGGCATAAAAAAATGTCCAATTTTTTTGTATTTGATGTTGCAAAAGTTTGTAAGTTGGTTACGATTTTTTTTAATTTCAATTTGTAAAAAAAAAATTATGTTTTCTGTGGTTGAAATGAATGAAAATTTTATAATAAAGTCACACATTTAATAGTAGAATTTGTACTCATAAATGGCTGCATACCAAATTATGTTTTCATACATATATAACATGTACATATATATATATATATATATATGAATAAAGATTGGGACCCCCTTTCCCCCACCCCCTTTTGACCCCCTTTCTTTTTTGATTGGTCCCTTTTTCTTTTTCTTTTTCTTTTTCTTTTTTTTCACCTCCTACAGTCACCACCCGCCACGTGTGTGTGGGGTGGTGGGTGAAATTTGAGGGGGTCTGAATCACTGCTGTATATATATATAAAACAAACATGGGAGTATTTTTGGATGTGAGATTTTTTTTTTCCTCCTTAAATTAGAGGGAAACTTGAATTTGAAATAATGTATTTTTTTGAAAACTAAACAAAAATACTTTTTCAAAATAGAGTTTTCAATCACTTTTTGGAAAAATAATTCAAAAAAATGGAACCATACATAGTGAATATATTTTTGGATAAATTGCACTGACATCCTTTGAGATTTTTGTTTAATATAATTTTTTTTTCACATTTGAAAAATTACACTTACCCTCTTATCAGATTAAAATGACATATTTTTATCCCTTAACATTTATACATAAAAAATAATAAAATAATATAGATATTTTGTTCATGCCATTTCAAGATAAATAACAATAATCTTTTTTGGTTTAACTCACACAAAAAAATTGAGTGTTTTTTTTTTAATTTATATTTTTACTAATTTTTTAATATTTTAAGCAATTTTGTTTAGATACACCTAATCTAGATATATTTAAGAAGTATAATATTTTGTGATTTTTTTAAATTTACCAAATTCAAAAATATAAAAATTCAATACATTATCTTATTTTATTGTATTCAATGAATTTTTTAAAAAAATTTTGTACAAAATTTATACTTTTTAAATATAAAAAGTATATCATAAAAATGAAAAATTATATTCATCTATAAAAATTTATACAAAAAATATCATAAAAATATTGTAATATTAATATTGTTTTAAATATAAATCAGGTTTATGGGTGTTTTGTTTTAAAGTGAAAAGTCACTATTAAACTATATCTTTATATTTGAAAACTCTATATAAAATTTAGCGAAATTTTTTTTAAGGTCCCTAATAATAGTAATTTAGAGGATAAAGGACACCCAAAAAAATGGGTGATGCATCAGGCCCCTGAACAATATGGCGTGCATTTTTAATTATTTCATGGACCAAAATACCCTTCACAAATCAACACAGAAACGAAACTGATTCCGACGACTGAGTCCAATTCCAAGCACCCAACCATCTTCACGAGCAAGAGAACAGTAGAATTAGGGTTTCAATATCATCTTCACCATCGACATTAGAGCTTCATTATCTTCTGCAAAAATATTCTCATTCCTTCCTCACAAATTTCTCTAACCCCGTTTTCACTGTTCATCGTCACCCTAGTTCATCTTCGTCACATCGCATCTTCATCTCAGGGCATATCAGTTTGTAATTAAAGTTTCATCCTAACTCTGGTAAGTTTTTCTACAATCCAACTAGATTTTCTCTGCAAACACAGTTAATTGCATTTTATATTAACATTTTATAAATTAGGGTTTCAATTTCGTAATAAAAAGTTACAAGAATTTGAAAAAAGTCATTTCTCTGTGTTTTGAATTTATTCTTGAACATGTTTGTGTGATTTTATTTGTAAATTTCTTTGGCATTTGAATTTCTCTGATTTTTGCTTGATGTATTTTTCTTCTTTGAATTTTCTCTAGCATGTTTATTTTGAAAAAAGTTATTTCTCTGTGTTTTAATCTTATTCTTGAACATGTTTCTGTGATTTTGTCTATAAATTTCTCTACTCTGTAAATTTCTCTGTAATATGCATTTTTCATTAGAATGTTTATCTTTCTCTAGAATGTCTATTACTCTCTTGTCTCTGTCTAAGTTTCTCTGGCATTTATAATTTTCTCTGGCCACATCATTTTTCACCCTTGTGTGTCTATAACATGTTTAATTTTCTCTGGTTGTGTATGTAAATTTCTCTGGCATTTTAATATTATGGACTGGAATATATGTTTCTTCTTTGAATTTTCTCTAGCATATTTATTTTGAAAAAAGTTATTTCTCTGTGTTTTGATCTTATTCTTGAACATGTTTCTGTGATTTTGTCTATAAATTTCTCTACTTTGTAAATTTCTCTGGAATATGTATTTTTCTATGGAATGTCTATTTCTCTCTTGTTTGTGTCTAAGTTTTTCTAACATTTATAATTTTCTCTAGCCACATCACTTTTCTCCCTTGTGTGTCTCTATCATGTTTAATTTTCTCTGGTTGTGTATGTAAATTTCTCTGGCATTTTAATATTATGGACTTGAAATTTTCTCTGGAATGGAAATTTCTTAAGAATGCGTAATTTTCTCCGAAATGTATAATTTTTTTCTAGTATGTTTATTTTGTTCAATTATTGGTTTCAATGTTGTGTAATTTTCAGTGGCATGTTTACGTTGCTTCGTTTATTTTATCTTGCTAATTATGGAATGGAAATTTTCTTTGGCTTGCCATGTTTACTTTTATCTGTCATTCATTTTCTGTGCTTGCTAGATATATGTTTTTTTTTTTTTTGAATTTTCTGGCTATATTTTACTTCTATATGTAATTTTAACAATTATTGAAAATTTCTCTGCCATGTTTATGTTGTTTTGTTGATTTTCTCTAGGAATGAAAATTTTCTTTGGCTAGATGTATTCCATAGGAAAACAATTAGTACTCTGACATTTAATTTTTAGTGTCTAATTTTCTCTGACATTTATAATTTTTCCTGGCCACCTTAGTTTTCCCTTTATGTGTAATTTTCTCTAACATGTCCAATTTTCTCTGTCATGTTCAATTTTCTCTGGGATTTAATGCTGACATCTTTATGTTTTCATCATTGTCTAGAAATGGCAAAACGTAAAAGTAGCAAAACACCGAAAACACTGAGCAAGAAAGAGAAACTCTCTTAGTCTTCTTATGATCTAAGATCAAAAACCTGCAAGACACTACAAACTCCTTGCCAAAACACACAAGTCCAAGGTGATGAAGCAACCAGCATCAAGATGAATACCCTAACTTCAAAGAGACTCAAGTTCAAGGGGGAAAAAACCTATTAAACTCCAAAGAAAGAGAGCTCATTACAGCATTCAATACTGATCCAACCTCTCATATGTTGTCTCCTTTTTTCAAACACTTAAATTCAATTCAAACCAACTTGTAAAGCTTTAAAAGATCCCATTCTGGTATTTGATCCAAGCTCTAACCACCGGAATGATGGATCTAAGGAAATCTGATGATGATGTAGTTACAATAATCCAACGTTACAATGAAAAAACAAAAGCATTCACAGTTGGTAAAAAGAACTTGACCTTTACAACCAATGACATGACCTTGATTTTTGGTTTGCGAGGAGGTAAAAGAGCCATGTCATTAAGATACTCTAAAAAGTCAAAATCTACATTCCTGAAAAGAAGATTCCCAACGGACACAAGGCTCACTGGTCCTGTTCTTAAAAATGCCTTGGTCAAAGCAATGAAAGGCAAGCAACCAACTGACATCAAAGATGTAGCAATCATTGTTACATTGTACTTGTGTCTCACCCTATTTTTTGTAACAAGTGGGAATTCAATAGGGTGGGTTTTTATAAAGTATGTAGAACCTCTTGAATCAATGAAACAATATGATTGACCAGAAGAAATCACATCAACATTGATTGATTCTATTATAGCATTGCACAAAACTCCAGAAAAACTTACGGGGTGTGTTATTGCATTGCTGGTAAGTATAATTTTCATTCAAATTTGCAGTTATCATACTTACAAATTTGTGTGTTTAGCATAATTTAATTACTTTAATTTCCATCATAGTATTGGCTATGTGAACATGCAAATATCATTGACTCGGAAGACAGTAACACAACTGACTTCCCAAGATGTGCCAAGTGAAACTTGCAAAGCTTGACCAAACAGTTGGAGAAGACACCAGTCCACTCTCTTGCACCTCGACAGGTTAGATTTCAATTGCCACTGAAATCTCAGTGAAATTCTAAAATTTCTTTGACCACTGGTTTGTTTCCCTCCTTGTGCATTGATTGATTGAGATCAATTTTCTCTGAACTATCAATTTATGTTTCTTCTTTGATTACCACTGGTTTATTTCTGCCATTGTAATCAATTTTCTCTGCAATTCAAATTTCTCTGACCACAATTGTAACACATTAACTTATATGCCCTGATTAATTTTCTCTTATATCTGAATTATGTTGGTTGTTTCATAATTTTTTCTAGCCCATAAAATTGTTTCTCCTTGTGTGTAATTTTCTCTGGCTCATAACTTATGTGCCTTGCTTCTTTGATTACCACGGTTTATTTCTACACTTGCAATGAATTTACTTTGGAATCCAAATTTCTCTGACACAATTATAGTAACATTAACGTATATGCCCTGATTGATTTTCTCTGATATCTAAATTATGTTGATTGTTTCATAATTTTCTCTGCCTCACAAAATTAATTCATTGTCTATAATTTTCTCTGGCCCATACAATTTTCTTTGAAGTTTGTTTCCCATTAGTATCATTTAGATGAATTTTATCTGCCTTATTTCAATTTTTTCTTTCAGTGAATTTTGTAACATTTCTCTAATAAAAGAGCCTCTTGTTACAGATAGATAACAATGAGTTAGTTAAAAACCCATCAGATGAGTTTTGCCTTGGTAAAAAGAAGAAGAAAAAAAATCAAAAAAAAAGGTAATTGTCAAATTCAATAAGACATTAGAAGATTCATCTGAAGAAGCAGGGAATGAAGAAGAAGAAGGCAACATGAAAGAACAAGAAACCAGCAAGGGACAAAAAGATCAAGCAAGCAATGGAGAAGCGGAAGCCAGAGAAGAAACTAAAGAAATAGAAGTAAAAGACAAAGAAGAAAATGAACAGAAAGAAAAAGACAAAGAAGAAGAAAATGAAGGCACTCAATCTAAAGAGCAAGAAGAAAACAATGAGGAAAGTGATGAAGAATAACATAATGAGCCGATGGACCAACATCATGATAGCATTTGTGGGTCAACAATGCATCAGCCTCTAGAATCTGAGGAATTAAAGGATGCTCAAATTGCTTATTTACATCAAAGACTAAAGGCACTTTCTAAATCCAAAATAGAAGAAGAGAAAAATCAGAATGAATTACTTGCAGAAAAGGACATTGCAATTGATGTAGGCCGAAAGGTACCACATTGAGGCCACTTAAGTTACATTTTTGTCCTTTAATTTTATTTATTTGGTGGAGATGATGTGTTTTGTGCACTTGTACAGATTTGATAGGAAATATGAAAATTCAATCAAAAGGGGCGCGCGAAATCAGATTCTCCGAGCGAGACGTGAAAAATCCGAGTCCACCAGGCCCTCGCACGTGCGGCCAAGTTTCACCGCACGTGCGGCCCACACCACCGCACGAGCGGCCCACCTAGGGACGCGTGCACGGACTTTTTGGTCTATTTTGCTCCGAATAAAAGATAGAAAATCAGTCACAGTTGGGGGTTCGAAAATTGAATACAAAAAAGAGGGAGGCTAGGGTTCTAAAGGGGGAGACACTACCAAAGCTTGGAAAACACTTCCATGGGGGCTTCTTCTTCATCTTTTTCTTCTTTCCACTCCTCCATGCTTAGCTAGTCATCTTTTCTAGGGTTTGATGAAACCCTAGCCATGTAATGAAATTTTTCACGAGCTTTCATTGTAACTTGGTTTGAATGAATGTATGGATGTTTTAGAAGTTTATAAATAATTGTTTCGTTCTTCTCTTCAAGTATTTTACTCTCTGTGATTGTTTAATGTTTTCCATACATTAGTATTCTTTGTGTTTGTATTCAAAGTACGAGACGAGTCATGCTATGAGAGACGGGTCGTTTTGCTAACATAGTTTAGAGCAAACGACTCGTACTACTCGGGATGATTCGTGCTTGTACATTGAATGCAACAACCCTCTTGATCAATATTTCAAACTTGTAGTTGTGAAATATTGGATAATTCAAACCGAATTGCGATTGATGGTTGATGTTAAGTCTCATTCATGTGGTTAGTGGTGAATTCTCTACCCTAGGATTTTTTCCCGAAAATTAATATCTCAAACCCTAGATTTTAATTGTCAATATAATTTTTCAATTTTATTTAATTTCTGTTTAGGTATAGAATCAATCTTATTTTTTTAATCAAAATTAATTTAGGAATTTTGCGATTGAATTAATTTAATTTCACAATAGTCCCTGTGGATCGATACCTGGACTTGCCATTATTCTGATTGAATTTGGTATAGTTTAGTATTTAATTTTGGTGTGTTCAACGATCCATCAGCAATAAGAACCTTGACATCACATAACTCAGAACTTCAAGAAAAAGACAGCACAAACCAAATGAAACTATGGATATTGGAGGTTCAAAAAGAAGATGATACAAAAAACAATTCAACAGTTGAGGTATTTAATTTCAAAGCTTGAAACTGAAAATTCTAGATTGCATGAACAAATTCAAGAACTATCCGTCTAACTAGCAACACAACCTTACCGAACACCAACACAAATTCAACCACAAGGTCAGTGAAAATCTTAAGCCATAAAAAGTTATGTCCTTGTGTCAACATAACTCAGAGAAATTTTTATTTATTATAATTTTCTCTGTCAATGGTAATTTTCTCTAGAAGTTAAATTTCTCTGACCACATTAGTTTCTGCTGCTTATTTCTATTGATTTCTACTGCTTATTTGATTTTCTCTGTATATTTGCTTATTTGATTTTTGGAGCTTGTTTGATTTTCATTGTGTATAGTTGGAATAGAAGTGGAACAACAACCAACAATCCAGCAAGAACAAGTGGCACATAAAGAACAACCAAAACAGAAGACAAAAATCTATGGTAATTAGAAAATATTGAATCAAATAAATTTACATATTGAAATATCATCTCTTACTTCAAAAAAATTTCACTTTTATTGATATTTTCACTGTCTACAGTGAAAAAAGATCCTACATCAATGATAAAGAATTTAAAGGCAAAAGAAAGGAAAGAAAAGCAGCAAGATCCAGAATTTCAATATCCCAAAGTTGCGAAGGTGACTGGAGGTTCAAAGCAAGCTGCAAAGCAAACAGAGCAAACCACCAAAGACAAAGAAGTACTTGATGCTAATGCGTACGTCTTGCCTTAACCAACAAACATCAGAAAATCTTGGGTCTTTCCACAAACTCTACCGGTTTCAAAATTGATAAAAGAACATGTAAAAGACATCTTGCAACACATATCAAATATGTCTGGACTCGAGTAAGTACAGCAAATAAAATAGAAGATAACAAACAATAATATTGCATTAACAACTATTAAATCCCTTCTTTCTCATCTTGTAGGACTTTAATCGAGACAAGTGAATTGAATCTCATTACCTTTGAAGATATTGGAAACCTAATAAAGCAAAAAGAAATTGCCAACAATGTAAGTCTTTCATCAAAATTTCTCTGCAATGTTCCATCAGCCTCTATAAACCAATGTTACAATTATAAATGATATTTTTCAGGTTATTGATGGCTATGAAGAGATCTCATTTGCTGACCAAAGGAGAAAACGATGACAACCAACTTCATTTTTTTTCACATGCAACTACTCTTTTATTTGATTTTCTCTGGAATTTACTTACTACTTTCTCTTGTTAAGATACTGCTTGAAACCAGTTGTGTCACTAGTCTAACTTTCTCTGACTAGTTGTGTGCATTCAAAATTTCTCTGTGCGTATATTTCTTAAATTTTTGTCATTTCAACTTTCTTATAACATAACCATTTTTTGATTTTCTCTGACCGTAGAACTTTATCAAGATGACGGAAAATCAAACTTTACAAGTCTCTTTATTTGACAAGCATCTTGAAACAGTATGGAGGAACTATAGGTTCCTCAATTTCCCAATAAATGCTGGAGGTAATGAGAAGTCAACAGATGGAAATCACTGGACCTTGCTAGTCTTGGACAAACAAGACAATTTATGGAGGTTCTACAACTCACTAAGGCCAATGAGGGATGATGCACAAGAAAAATATATCAAAGATGCAAAACAATTGGTAACGAGGCCAAATTTCTCTGATCCATGATAATGTTTATGTGATGATAATTTTCATAGAATCCCATTGATTTGTCTGTAAATTTCTCTGTTATTTAAAAATTATTTTTTTGCAGCAAGATTATGTGGAGAATTTTTTGAAAGCTTGCCTTGAAAGAGAGGAACGATCACAACCCTCTTTCAAATTGATAGATTCACAAAACACAAATTACGACTTTGAATATGTCAACAATGCTGCACAACAAGATAGTGATTCGTAAGTTTCATATAACATCTATAAATAAGATAATCTAATTTGAATGTTTCTTAAAACTAACTATACCTATAATTTATATGCAGTCTGAATTGTGGCCTCTTTGTATGCTACATAATGAGACAATATAGCAACCATGAACCTATCAGCTCGAAATTGTCCATACAAGACGTAAGGTTGATGAGGGCAAAAATCATAGAGAGATTTGTGACTGAAGTTGGCCGGTCATGGATAGAAACAATTCAAATACCACCAGAAGAAGAACCAAAAGTATAATAGTGAAAGCACACTAGTGAAAGGAAGACAATGTACACAATGTAATTAGGATTAACTATTCGATTTGTTTATTCATACATTGAAAGAATGATGATGTTTGACATATATGTATATTTTTTTTTTTGACTAATGTAAATTTCATAGCTACCAATGTTTAAATATATACTTTTTTATTGTGATTGTCAACACAATTCACACAGAGAAAATTATCTGCAGAAATTTCTCTGGTATGATGTTACCAGAAATTCACAGAGAAATTTAACTCGTATATTGCCAAGGGGATGCCTATATGATCATGTAAGCTATAATGCTATGTGTTGGTACAAAATAATTACCAAATTCAGAAAACACAAAGTGCACAGTAATTTTCTCTGCTATTGGTAAATTTCATTGGATGAATTTGAAGTTTCAAAACAAAATTCATAGATAATTTGCTCTGCCAGTGGCAAATTTCTCTGGATAAAATTGACTGGTATTATAAACACACTACCCATAGTATGTTTCAACAAACACAATGCACATTATAATTTTCAATGCTATTGGTAAATTTCTCTGGATGAATTGGACCTCACAAAACACAATGCACATTTCAACAAACACAATGCCCATAGTAAATTTCTCTTCTGTTGGCAAATTTTTATGGATGAATTTGATTGGTATAAAGTTACCAGAAATTCATAGAGAAATTTAACTCGTATCATCCCAAAGAGGGTGCCTATATGATCATGCAATCTGTAATGCACTGTGTTGGTACAAAACAATCATCAAATTCAAAAAACACAATGCACACAGTAATTTTCTCTACTATTGGCAATTTTCTCTAGATGAATTTGAAGTTTCAAAACACAATGTACAGAGAATTTTCTCTGCTATAGACAAATTTCTTTAGATGAATTTGACTGGTATTATAAATACACTACCTATAGTATGTATCAACAAACACAATGCACACTTTCATTGCTATTGGAAAATTTCTCTGGATGAATTTGATAGGTATTATTATATACACTGTCCAAAAAATACATTTCACAAAACAAAATACACAAAGTAATCATCAAATGTATTAGTCAATTAATAAAATGTATTATCCTCAACTATTTAACAAAGGTTCCTTGCATGTCCTCTTATTACGGTGACCAATACTCTCACAACGACTACACTTAATCACCCTTTCAAACTCTCCAGTAGAAGCAATTATGTTCTTCTTTGGCCTCCCAGCTAGTTTCTTATTCAATGGAGGTAAAATCATAGAATCATCAATGCTATACACAAGTTTTTCAACAGTTGGAACTGGGTCAATCGAAAATGAGTATGCGTGACGATACATATCAGCATGAAAAAATGGTTTAACAAATGAATTCAAATTATTTCCACTTCTAAAAATTGCAACAACAGCATGTTGACATAGATACCCATTTATTTCCTATTTTCGACATGAACAAATTCTTAACCCAAGATCAACCATAACCGAAGGAAAACAATGCACTTCAAAAACATTATCAGATGATAAACTCACATTCCACGTCCTTCCATCCAAGAAAGCCTTCTCTAATACATTATCCATACGAGGACAGAGAACTTTATTCCGTTTATTAGAGAGCAGCCTCCTATTAGACCTCATATTCATGATTTACAATCGTATCATGTCCACCAAATTTGTTATTGGCAACTGCTGAGCTTCTCGTATCCATGAATTGAATGACTCCGTAACATTTGAATACATCTTACCATAACGTTTCCCCTCAAAATATGCATCACTCCAATTTTCATATGGTAAACTTCTCAAGAAAACACTCACAATGTCTCCTCTCTCACTTTTTAATTCATTTAACTTGAAATGAAATGATGCCTTTGTTGGCGCATATGCACATTTTGAAAAGTAGGACACAATCGTTTCCCTAACTAAATTTGTGTTTCCACATGACAACTTATCCCTCAAATTTCTCTTTAGATGTTCAAGACAAAATCCATGAAAGCAATTAGGGAAAAACCTAGCAATTCCTTCCGCAATACCACAATGTCAATCTGATATGAAACTTATCACCCTCTTCGATCCCAATACTTTGCATAAATGTTCAAGAAACCAACACGAATTGTCTTTATTCTCAACATCAACAACAGCAAAAGTTATAGGAAAAAAACCTACAAAACAAATAGGAACAAACATATTAGATATACACATGCAGAGAACATTAGAACAATAAACAATTAGAGAAATTTGACACAGCCAATATCCATAGAAAATTCACACAATGGCAACCTCCAAAAAAAATTCACTTAGTGACTAACTCCAGAGAAAATTCACTTAGTGACCAACTACAGATAAAATTCACATATTGGCAAAATCTAGAGAAAAATCACTTAGTGACAATATCTAGAGAAAATTCACTTAGTGACCAACTACAGATAAAATTCACACAATGACAACATCTAGACAAAATTCACACACTGACCAAAATTCGGAGAAAATTCACACAATGGCCACAACCAGAGAAAATTCACACAGTGGCCAAAACTAGAGAAAATTCAAAGTGTCGGAGAAAAATCACATTCACTCAATTCCTACATGTATAGAAAATTCACATACTTAGATAAAATAAGATATATTTACAGTTACCTTTATTCCCACCTTTTCTCGTCCCAGCTAGCATAACTCCTTTGTATCGTCCTTTTAAAAATGTTCCATAAAGAAACAGCAACGACCGACAATATTTGAAACTAGCAATGCATGCATGAAAAGCCACAAACACTCTTTTGAAACGCTTGTTATCTTCAAAATCCAACTCAAAACGACTACTTGGATTGTTCTTTAATGCCTCATCAAAATTCCACCGTAATTGATCGAATGACAAACAAGAATCCCCATATGTACTACATTTTTCTTTTTCAACCCCCAACCAACCACAGTTATAACTGATTGAGACCCCATACTTGTCTTTCATTTCTTTAACAACATCCACTGGACGAGTTAAAGGTTTTGCACTTACCTCTTTAAGTATTAGCCCAAAAACTAAGCTGGAAGTCATCTTAGCATGTTTACTAGTACGAACTGCCACACCACACGTATGTTCATTGTTCAAAGTTCTTATGTAAAAGAACCCATTTATTTTTTCAACTGAAGCATGTACACACCACATACATCCCCTTGATTCCTTATATGCACATTCTGTCGTAACCCTCAGCTTGTCATTTTTAACATACGTAAACTGAAAACCAACCTCAATAGCATACTTGCATAAAACAGTACGAAACTCAACCACACCACCCTCAAACTTTTGTCCAACACTCGTAATATTATTTCGCCAACCAGCTGACAATAACACATTTTTTTGGTGAGAACAAAACTTAGAAAGAGGATTCTTTTCAATATTCACCAGCCTATCACATTCATCATGCACAAAATCTACCCAATTAGACCTCACTTCATCCTCTTGATCAGAAGTACTACACCTAATAACTGAAACATCAACTATATCAACACCACGCGCACAAACAACCCTTAACATATTCAGAAAATCAATATTATTTTGAACCATACAATTCGGTTGGCCCACAATAGAATATGAAATACATATTGTCTCAAGTTTCAAATTCTCCCATGTTTTACACAAAATGCTAACCAATTCCTCAAAATTCAATTCTCATGAAATATTAATGACAATAGTATCATTCCCATATTTGCACAGCAACAACACTGCACTGTTTATCGAAACTGAAAGAAAAAACAAGAAAAATAATTTGTTCAACATAAAAACACTTCACAAGAACAACATAAAAGTCCAAAGAAATTTCTAATAATTATAATTTTCTCTAGATTATAATAACAAGCTTATAATTTTCTCTGGACTTAAATAAAAGTCCAAAGACATTTACAAACTTATATTCACCTTCAAGATAACAAAAACAAAATCACAGAAAAATTAACGAATCTAGAGAGCATCATAGAGAAATTTACTACCAACTATTAAACACAATCATAGACAAAAATCACTGTAGACACCTCATTTTTGACCGTCCTCACGACTTGGTTGTGCTTGCAAGTACATTTAGCCACAAGTTCGATTGCTCGTCGAGTACTCGACTTTCGCGGCGGAACATCACAGGTTTGAGCTTTCCAAACCCTGTATCCTTACTGCTCCTTTTTTGGACCATGTGTTGGTCCTTTCAGCTTGCTTCTCATAGTGCATTGCCAGCCATTCTCTGCCACTGCCGACCATGCATTTATCCATGCTACCATTGATGAAGCCTGCCGGCCATCAATGAGGCACTGCCGGCCACCACTGATGGCCAGCAAAATACCTTGTCTCAGCAGATTTCACGCCAAATCTTTTGAGCCAGCTAGTTTTCACTCATCCCTCCTCCATACACGTATATGGAGGGATGAAGCCCTTTTCAAGCTTGTTTAACAAGCTTTGCATTGCTTTCCTCTATATAAGGAGAGGCTCCTCCTCCCTTACAGAGGTTTAGAAATTTGTGGTTTGAGTTATACATACATATTTGTATTTATATCTCTCTTTTGTTCTTGTTTTGTGCCTTAAAAGTGTCATTTTGTCTCACTTTTGTACACTAACACACACTCAAACACCATCCTTGTGTTGCTGAGGCTTCTTGAGGTTTGTTTTGGTGTTCTTGGACTGGTTTAAGCTCAAAGAAGTTGCTGGAGTTGCAACTTTAAAGGTGGTCTTCAAGGGTGAGTTTCTAACCCTTAAATCCCCCATTTTTGCTTAAGCTTTTAGCCCAACTTGCATGCTATTTTAAGCTTAACTCTTAACTGGAAAAAGTTTTTTTTTTTTTTTTTGCATGCTTAAAAAGTTTGGTTAAGGTCACTTTTTCGTGGGGGTGATCTACCCCCTCTTAGGCCTTGTTTTGAGCCATCCCTTTAGGCTCTTGTTGTAGCCTTTGTATGACCTTTCTACCATTGAAATCCAGAGGATTTTCAGTGGTGGAAAGGTAGTTTTGGGGTCCCAAAAAAGAGAGGGTCATCCCCTCTCCTTGTATTTTGTATACTTGTTTTGAATGCCTCATGTGTGAGCATGTTTGTTAAGCTTATGTTGGCCATATCTTAGCCTGTATTTGGGTTTACTTTAGCATGGCATGCCACTATTTTGACTTGGTTTTGTCACTTCATGCATGCTTAATACACTTGTAGTGTAAATTTCATAAACTAGCTTTGTATGCTTCATGGAGTAGCATGTCTTTCTAGCTTATGTTGACTCCATTTCAGTAGGTTTTTGGTATTGTTTTAGCATGCCATGACTCTATTTTGGGTGGGTTTGATGGCCCCTTGCATGCTCCATACACTTGTAGTGTAATTCCATGAATTAGCCTAGTGTGTCTCATGCTTTAACATGTCATTTTAGCATGCTTTAGGCTTAACTTCAAGAAGCTTTTGTCCATATTTTAGCATGTTCTAGCTCTGAGTTGTGTTGTTTTGGTCATGCATGCCATGCTTTGTATAGCTATAGTGCATTTAAGCTTGTTAGCTTTGTGTATCAAGTCCACTAGCATGCATTGCTTGGCCTATTTGAATGGTTTGGCATCATTTGTTATGTGATTTTAGTGCATGTTTCATGGTCATGTACTTGCATTTATCACTTATTCAATGCGTTGGAGGGTTTGCCCCTTTATGCCTTAACATGAATCATTGCGTATGCCTTCATGCCTAAGCTTGCGAGCTATCATTTCAATGTGTTTTTGGGGTTATTATGCCATGATATAACTCTGATTTTTGTTGCTTAAGTCATTCCATGCTTGGTCTTAATCGGTGTAGTGTAATCTACCATATTTGCCTTGTATGCTTTGTGCCTTATGCCCTTCATGTTAGCTTGTTTTGGCTTCCTTTCATACATGTTTTAGTATCACTTTAACATATTTTAGGACTATTTTGGGTTGCCTTTTCCATATGCTTCATGCTTTGTATAGCTGTAGTGCAATTGGCCTTGCTAGCTTTGTGTTTTGATTACTCATGCATGTTATCTTTGAGCTATTTAGATGATTTGGCATCATTTAATACTTCATTTCAAAGCTTATAGCACAAATATATTCTTACTTCTTTCATGTTTTAAATGCCTTTGAGTATTGTGCATTGTTGCCTTGTTTATGGCTTAGCTTGTATGCTTGCATGCCTTGTCTTTTGGTGCATTTGTTTTGGTGTTTTGGCCACTGTTTTGGGCATGATTGAGGTATGTCCATATTCGGTTTAAGCCCATATAGCATGTTGTTTGCATGTTGTTACATTGCATTGTGTTAGCATGTTGTTTGCATGTTGTCACATTGCATTGTTGATTGCATGCTTATGTTGCATTGCATTGTGTTCAACCCAGTGTTGTGTTTGAACACGAGCTGGATTAGCTCATTTCATACTTGAAGTGATGAAATGAGCCAATCTTCCTTTGGTCTCTATTGCCTTTGATTTCTCATGATAAGGAGATGGTCTTGATGTCTTGTTTGTCATGCATTTATTGAATTTGCACATGTTGGATCTTTGGCCATCATGCATCGAGATGCGTGATTGATGGTCTTGGATCCGATTATGCATCTCGCTTGATGTTTTGAGGTGATATGGAGTGGCATAGTGTGTACATACCCTTGGGAGACCCTCCATTTTCTCTATTTTGTGCTCTGCTGCAGCTTGGTGTCACAACACACCAGTGGCCGGCACCCTATTATTGTTGGCCGTCAGATTTTCATTTATGGTCGGCAGTGTGCACTCTTAGTTGGCAGGGGGGTCGGAAGCCATCTCCTCATGGCCGGCAGGCCACTGGTGCACTCATTAGCATTGTTTTGGTGAGATCCAGCAGCTAGTTCTCAAGGACACCCTGCAGACAGAGCCTCTAAAGAGCATTTGGAGAGCTTTTCGGGACGGGAATCGAGAGCATGCATCCTTCCTTGTTCAAGACAGAGCTGAAGCAGCTTGATTTAGTGCTTTACTTGTTAATTAGCATTTGGTGTTGTAACTTAGTTAATTTGTTTGATTAGTTAAAGTTTTGTAATAATTAGTTGTAGCTAGTTATTCAATTTGGTTGTGTAATAATTAGTCTAATTAGATTATTAGATTAGTTGATGAGCTTAACGTGGCTAGCTTAGCGTATTCATTCGGACCCTCCGTCGAGAGTGCGAATTTTGTAATAAGCGTGCATGTGTGTGATGTATGTCTTCCAACCCCATTTCTTTCTCCCTTTTACTTATCAGCTGTTGATGGTTAGTTTAGGGTATATTTCAATTAGCATCATCATGCTTGCATGCGTGCATCATTCATTCGTCTTACATGCACCGGGCTCGGCACATCATTCAAACTGCATTGTATTTCAATTCCTATTTGAATACATGTATCAAATGTAGCACTCATATGACATCTTAGAATAGCCGAGCCTATCTAGTTGCATTTTTGCATGTGTTGCATTAGGCATTGTTGACATAACTAGGATCATGCATTGATTACTAACTAGCTTTTATTTTGGCTCGGAGTACTAGGAAAGTGTTTATGCTTTAGCATCCTTGCATGTGTGTAAGTGACTGTCATGATAGCATGCTTGCCATGAGGCTATTTGCTTAAGTGTTTAATTGCATGAATGCCTGTGGATGGAGGCTTCATTGCTTGAATTGGAACAATTCATCGAAATGTGAGTTTTAAGCCCACTTGAGGTGGCAAAATCATGTTTTCTAAGCCCACTCGAGGGTGGCAAATCCACGTCTTAGCCTACTTGCGAGTAGCAAACTTTAAAACCATTTTCAAACAAACATGAGATGTTTTGTTCCAACTTAGGCAATCTAGTCTATACTTGTATGCTGTGCACATCACATAGTAAGCTAGCTAATAAACCGGAATAAGAAGACATGTGTTTTCAAAAATAAAATATCATGTTAGTAAAGGCCGATCTTTAGATCGGGCGAGCGGGGGTGCTCATTGCATGACCTTCCCCTCTCGTACCCAAGTTCCCGAGCCGAGGCAACTTTGGTGATGACGAACATGTGGCCTTAGGCACGAGTCAGGGTTTCCTAAATTTCTCCCAAAACAAAATATTTAGGTGGCAACTCTGTATCTGGCAAAGCAGTCCATGTTTGGCACTTCTTTATAAAAATCAGTTTTCCAAAACGATTTGCCGGATTTAAACTCTTTGGTGATTTATCAGTCTTATATTGCACTTTGCGAGATTAGATTCAGAACCGTGACATTGAGTCTGAACTGTAGTAAGCTAATGAATAAAACAGATTTCGCGCCTATAATCGCTCGCGGAGCTCGGGACGTTCGGGCATGTCTACAATTTTTGGCAACTCTGCTGGAGATTTAGAGAACTTGACTCGAACTCATGATATGTTTTTTTGACTACACTTATGTGTGTCTTTGCATTGCATGTGCATTGGTGCGCCTTGGACACCGTGTTTACCATATGCTATTCTTGAACGGTTTGCCGGAGGCGTGCTTTGAGAAGCGTGCCATAAGGCTGACCGGTTGCGAGCTCTGCCACGATAGGAACACAAACCTCGGTTTTTACCGAGGCACCCTTTTGACCATTCGACCTAGTGTATATCGGAATTCATAGTGACCATTCTAAACTAGGACATGTTGCTCACCTGATTGTAGGTTGTTTGAAACCGCTATGTGCGTACCGAAACCCTAGCTCTTGACAAAATAGGACAGGGAAACCTTACCCCTCCTTAGGGGTGTTTTGGCTCTCATTTGCTTGCTATGTGCTTTTAGAGTGTGCCTCTACAGGAATGCATGTATCAGTTTGCAAGTCTAGGTATCAAGCCTGAGGGCAATAATATTTTCGGGAAATCAGTTTTATCTGAGGATATCATTTTACAGGCAGGATTTTAGGCAGAATTCAGTAGAGAGCACATTCATTCAGCTCTGCTCATATCTATTTTAGTGAAATCAGGCTGAGATGCTGTCTGTTTTCTCTTTTGCAAGGTAGTCGTGAAGCTATAGCTTCAGAAGGCTCCAATATCCCCTGGGTACATTGGACTTGTGTTGATAGACTTTGTCAGGTCAGAGATCCAGTCCAAGGACAACCAATGTTCCACTCATTACCCCCGGTAATTAGACGGAGGTCAGGAAGACGCAGTGTATCAGTACAGCGATTGCCAGATCAGTGGTCCTTGAGTAATCGGGCTGACATTTTCGAGTCTACCACAGAAATAGATATACCAGTTGTTCAGATAGATCAGTACAATATAGCAGGTATGGAAGAGATGATGCGTCAGCTCCAGGAAAGTATGCAAGCCATACAGCAGGATGCTGCCCGTCAAGCAGAATTTGTCGCACGCCAGGCTGAGGTTATGGCCCAACAGGCAGAGTTAATTGCTAAGCTACAGCAGCAAACCGGGGTGTCTGCTTCACACCCAGCTCCTCCCCCACCAAGAGTTCCAATACTCGAGGAGACCGCAAACGTCTAGGAAAATACGGACGTTCCAACAGGGCCAGCTCTGCCCCCGATCCTACCCCAGCTATCCAAAGCACAGACCAACCTGGGGGATACGCCATTTGAGTTCGAGGTGGATCCGACAGCGCTAAAAGTGAGCAAACTAGAAAAGCTGTTCAAGAAGTCCCAGGGCGTGAAATCCATCCCGGATATAGAGGATGGATACACCGATTCGGCCGTGACTCTGCCGGACCGGTTCAAGATGCCACATATCGACCGCTTCGATGGCTCTGGAGACCCAATGGTGCACCTCCACTTGTTTTCTGATATACTGAGGCCAATGGGCTTGACCACAGCCTAGAAGCTGTCACTATTCGGCCGAACCATGTCTGGGATAGCCGCAATCTGGTATGCAAAATTGGAGAACTCTGTGAAACAGAACTGAGAAGAGATGGTTGAGGCCTTCATTGCCCAATACTCCTATAACACACAGATTGAGGTCACAACTCGTGATCTTGAAGTCACCTGCCAAGAGCCAAATGAGGGTTTTTCCGAGTTTGTGACGAGATGGAGAGCAAAGGCCTCGATGATAACTATAAGGCCTTCTGACAAAGACCAGATAAGGATGGTCGTGCGAAACCTGCAGCCTAAGTTGATGCAAAAAATGATTGTCTTACCCCTTCCCACCTTTGCGGACCTACATGAAATCGAGCTGCAGATCGAGGACGCCATGAAAAAAGGTCTTGTTGACCATGAAAGGGAGTCACCCAAGAAGGGTTATACACGCAGTTCGAATGCGACCACTAGTGGTGACACAGCTGCAAGATCTTCTGAAGTTGGAATGGCCACCATCACTTCGAAAACAGCCACCCCCTTTGTTGGTACATCCAATCCAAACCCCCGAATCTTAGACTATCTACCCTGAGGTAAGAGGGTTTTCACCCCACTTTATATGCCTTTGTCTAAAGCTCTAGAGGTCCTACTCAGGAAAGGACATCTGAAACCGTTAGAACAACAACCTCTACCCGATCCTCTCCCTCCAAAGCATGACCCGGCTAAGTACTGTGCTTTCCATCAACAAACCGGTCATGACACTGACAGTTGCGTCCATCTGCGCCACGAGATACAAAATTTGATTGACAACAAGGTCATCGCCGCACCAGTCTTGCAAAGTCTATCGGCACTGGATCAGTGAACCTGGGGGATAATGTGATGTGATCAGGGGATGAACCACCTACGGGTGGCGCTCAGTTTACCCCAGATGTGGCGTATGATACGCACTGTTTTGAGCATTTATGGATGCTGGTTTTTGTACTTTCTGACTTAGGTATTGGATCAGTCTTGTTGCGTTGTACAGAGTCAATCTTTTTGTACTAAGTCAGTCGGGTCTGTCTTGTTATATCGAGTCAGTCCTGTTGTACAGAAGTCGGGTGATTCCGAGGGTGTTACCTCGGGTATCACTATTTTGTTTTGTGTTTGTCTTTTCGCTTTCTTTTGAGTCTGTTTCTGCCATGGAGCCAGTTACACTAGAAGATCTGAATGAAATAGCAGTGATTTTCATACTTTTGTGTTTACTTCTGCCTTGTGCCAGTTGTGCCAGAAGTTTGAATGAAACGACAGTGCTTTTCACCTACTTTTCTGTGCCTTTAAATCATTACATTGACCTAAGCTTTTCAAAACTTTTTGAACACTGAGGTGAAAATGAAGAGGAAGGAATTCCTCGGGATTTGTAAAAATTTGATCAATTCAGAGAAAGAAAGGCATGCTAAGCCCATTAATGAATGAGATAATGTTTGTTAACATGAGTACTGAGAAGGATCCTAGCTTGATCCAGATTGGTTTTACACTGTCTTCAGCGCGAGCGATTAATCGCTTTCTTAAAAGATTTCAAAAAAATGTTTTGCGTGGTCCTGCGAAGACCTGTGTGGAATCGCTCTTGAGATTGTGCAACATAGGATCGCTCTCAGCCTCGAGACTTGACCCCTTTTGCTTTCAAACCTTGAACTTGGATTCAAAATGTTTAACGGTTAACCACAATGCGAGGCCTGTATGGCCAGATTTGAAGCAGCCCATGAACTAGGGGCAAGAAGATCAAATGTTATCAAAGAAAGCTCGCAAAGCTAGAAAAGAAGCATCCCTTGAACTAGGAGCAAAGAAAAAAATGTCAGATGTGCTCGAAGAGTAAAAAATTGGGACATTTCTCAAGCTAACGAAGATCGGCAAGAATGCCAAATCCCAGAAGGGAGAAAAGAAGAAAGTATTGCTGAAGGACAACCGAGTTCCTATCCACAACACTGGGGGCAATTCAGACCCGGTTGGATGGACTCCTATATCATCAGCAAACAACAGCCATTCTCTTGGATTCAGATGGATTCGAGATCCTACGACCATTCAACATGGACTTGTTACACTTTTTACCCTTGAGAGGCTCGTTGGGCCGAAAACCCGGAAGGGTGACCCAAGCAAAAGTTAGAGCAAAGAAAAGAACAAAAAATGATAAAAAAATGAAAATAAAAAAAAAGAAAAGAATAAAAAGAAGAAAAAAGATGAAAAGAAAAGAAAAACATAGCTCGCAAGGTTGAAAACCCGAAAGGGCGGCCTTGGCAAAAGTTAGAGCGCAAAAGGAGAGGTTAATACCCGAGTGTACCTTAACTCGGAACTACGTAAGGCTTGATTCCCATATTTGGGATACGTAGGCAACTTCATTCTGAAGTCCAGCCATAAACACTTCTAAATTGATTGTGTCCATGTAATGGTTTTGATCATCTTTGCCTTCTCTGTATTCGAGAGTTCGGTTGTGATCGTCACTTTGAGGACTGATTACAGTGTGCTGCGGTGCTATTCAAACAAGGGACAACTTTCCGTTGCCATACAGTATGCTGCGATTCTATTCAAACAAGGGACAACTTTCCGTTGCTGTGCAGTGTCATTTAGGCAAGGGGCAATTGTCCATTGTTTTGGATCTGAGGTTGTGCATCTCAAGAGCAAATTCTATGTTGGTCGAGCAGTGGCCATTTTGCAAAAACAGTTTTTGAGAATTTTTACTGAGATTGACTAATTCTCTCAAAAATTATTCTATTTTTTCAAAACTGGACCATTTCTTAGACCCAAAAGGGAAACTTTTCAGTGCTCATAGCCTGACTTGCATGATTTCAAATCAGAAAATTGAACAAGTGTGTTAATCTAACTCTCATATTGGTCAAAATTGTTTTAGTAGAGAACGAAAACAAAAAAATGGTCAAAATGATGAACTAGGGGCACAGTTGAGTCAGGTGTTCTGTCTTTTTCCCATTGCCAACACACTTGCCAGAGAGGGCACTCTGCCTGCCAGAAAAGGGCACAACTGAACCTAACAGCAAAAGGTCGAAAGCTATCTCATCCTCCGAGTAGCGAGGTATCAAGCCAAGTGCGAAGCACGAATTGGAATGGATCAGGATATTCCACTCCCTCATCTGGACACATCTGATCACGTCCAAACTCCCTAGCAGAGCATCGTCAACCGAAGTCAGCTGCAAATCTACTACACACCCAGTTGTAGCGCAACCCTTCTGTGAGAAAGTTCACTGTTGTGAGCAGAAAAAAGAGAATCTAACAGAATGCTAGGGGCAAGAGCCCGCAACTTCTTGTTTATCCATCAACCACCCATGGGAGGGATAAAAAATGAGAGATTAAAGAATATAGAGATATGCGTTGAGAGAAAAAGTGAGAAAAGGGCTTTTTTAGAAAAACAGAGCCTGAGTGCCGAGTGATGTGAGAATCACAAATGAGAAATGGTGGGAAACAATACCCAGAGAAACAGGCTCCCTGTGCACATTTGAGTCTTATGTTGTGTTGTTGTTTTGTTTGCCTCGATTATTCTTTTAAGTCGTTTCGAGTGTCAATAAATGTGTTTAGGTTGTTTTACCTTTGTTTTCCATTGTTGAGTTGTTTTGACTGTGGCCAGTCGTAGGCTCAATACCCAGTTGAAAACTTATTCTCTAGCTCAATTTCAAATCGTTTTATGCTCGGAGTGTTGTGTCATTCTCCACATTTGCGCAAAATAAGATTTGTTCTTTCATAAAAACTGCAGGGTTCAACCCAGGTCATGTGAGAATAGTTAAAACCAGGACCTATCTGAAGCTGTATAGGTTCCAGGTTACAAAGCAAAAGAAAAGAGAGAAAATTTGGAGTATCTGATTTTGTTTCAACTTCTGCAAGTTCCGTCACTGCATCGAGTATGTTCAGAATGAGCTATGTGCTCAGAATGAACAGTGTGCTGTATGAGCTATGTGCCGAGTAAATCGAGTACTATTTTATGAGCTGTGTGTTCAAAATGAGCAGTGTGCTGTATAAGCTATGTGCCAAATAAACAGAATACTGTGTTATGAGTTGTGCGTTCAGAATGAGCAGTGTGCTGTACGAGCTGTGTGTTTGAAGTGAACAGAATATTGTGTCAACTGTTTCAATGCCAGAATGGCTATCAGAAGTGCTCTCCCGAGTACCAGTCCTTGTCAGGGGCATCTTGGTTGTGTTTGCAATGAGTTCCTAGGAGACCAACTGCAACAATGGAAACTAGAATTCGAATGGTTGTTGCCGAGAACACAAAGGTTTGGAATCTCCGAGACTAAAGTCTGGTTTAAATACCCAGAGGTGTATTCTCGGTTTGAAATCTGTATGGAAGACCCATAGGTTGGGGTAGCCGGTATGCACCTCGGTTCTGGATACTGAACCAACCTAGTCTGTCACCCCGTTGGAGAATAGGGAAAGTTGTGAATATGATCAGGAAAGAAAACAGCTGTGGCTTTTATATGCAGGTGCTGTACTTGTTAGCATTTCAGAACCTTTGAACTGTGAGTTGAAGGTAAGTGTTTGAAGAACACAAGAAGGGGAGATCCCCGTCAGAGTAGAGCGGTTCACCACTACTCACCCCATGAGGTGCTTTTTAAAGCGCCGCTTTGTTTGTTTATTGCATTCCCTAAACATCATGCTCTACATTGCTTGTAACATGTATCGTATCGTCGCACTTATTGCATTTATTTGCATCTTATGTTATCTTCTATCGTTTATCCTTTTACGTTGTGCAGCATTTAGGATCGTTGTCCTCCGGGGCTATCTCAGGACGCGTGAAATGCGGTCCTGGGCGTGTTTTATCTTAGGTTACGTTGTGTGCGCACCTGGGCGGTTGTTTTCGGTCCTCTTCTCACGATTTCATCGTGGTTAGAGTGTTCCTTTCCTCACACGATTTTAGCGTGTTTGGAATTCATCTTAGGTTGCATTGTCATGCACACCTCTTCACTTGCGTTGTCACGCACTTTCCACTTGCATTGTTATGCACGCTCCTTTGTTTGGAAACACCGGGATACGTCCCTATGTTTCTCCTTCTTATTCTGAAACACCGGAATATGTCCCTATGTTTCTCCTTCTTATTCCGAAACACCGGGACACGTCCTTATGTTTCTCCCTCTTATTTTGAAACACCAGGATATGTCCCTATGTTTCTCCTTCTTATTCCGAAACACCGGGATACGTCCCTATGTTTCTCCGTCTTATTCCGAAACACCGTGATACGTCCCTATGTTTCTCCCTCTTATTCTGAAACACTGGGATACGTCCCTATGTTTCTCCCTCTTATTCCGAAACACGGGGACACGTCCCTATGTTTCTCCCTCTTATTCCGAAACATGGGGACACGTCCTTATGTTTCTCCCTCTTATTCTGAAACACGGGGATACGTCCCTATGTTTCTCCCTCTTATTCCGAAACACCGGGACACGTCCCTATGTTTCTCCTTCTTATTCCGAAACACCGGGATACGTCCCTATGTTTCTCATTCTTATTCCAAAACACCGGGATACGTCTCTATGTTTCTCCTTCTTATTCCAAAACACCGGGACATGTCCCTATGTTTCTCCTTGTTATTTCGAAACACTGGGATACGTCCTTATGTTTCTCCCTCTTATTCCGAAACACCGGGACATGTCCTTATGTTTCTCCCTCTTTGGTTAAGAGCATTTGGAACATGTTCCAATGCTATACCATCCATTTTACATTCACGTGCAACGCGTTGGCATCTTGTTTGAGACTTTGGGTGTTCCCGATAACCGCTTTTGATCTTTCGTACGTGAGTCGTAGTTAAGATCGCTTAATTTTCTTACATCCTTTCTGTTGAAATGTGTGGGACTCTTGTTTCATTCGCTTAAACTGTTGCATTTATTGTGCATAATTGCTTCATTACAGCTCTCTTTGCAAGATCACAAGTTTGTTCGACTTTGTGCATGTTATTTGCATCTTGCCCCTGCCTGCGGGTGCATCTCTTTATTATCTTGCCTGTTTGTCTAAGTCTTCGGTCTTGTCAAAAATGGGTCGTCTCTAGGCTTTGACATTCACTCCCATCACTTCTTGACTTTCGAGTTCCGTCAAAGAGGGGCAACTATAGACACCCCATTTTTGACCGTCCTCAAGACTTGGTTGTGATTGCAGGTACATCCAGCCACAAGTTCGATTGCTCGTCGAGTACTCGACTTTCATGGCAGAACATCACAAGTTTGAGCTTTCCAAATCCTGTATCCTTTCTGCCCCTTTTTGGACCATGTGTTGGTCCTTTCAGCTTGCTTCTCATAGTGCATTGCCAGCCATTCTCTGCCACTGCCGGCCATGCATTTATCCCTGCCTACCATTGATGAAGCTTGCCGGCCATCAATGAGGCACTGCCGGCCACCACTGATGGCCAGCAGAATACCTTGTCTCAGCAAATTTCACACCAGATCTTTTAAGCCAGCTGGTTTTCACTCATCCCTCCTCCATACACGTGTATGGAGGGATGAAGCCCTTTTCAAGCTTGTTTAACAAGCTTTGCATTGCTTTCTTATATATAAGGAGAGGCTCCTCCTCCATTATAGAGGTTCAAAAATTTGTGGTTTGAGTTATACATACACATTTGTATCTATATCTCTCTTTTGTTCTTGTTTTGTGCCTTAAAAGTGTCATTTTGTCTCACTTTTGTGCACAAACACATACTCAAACACCATCCTTGTGTTGCTGAGGCTTCTTGAGGTTTGTTTTGGTGTTCTTGGACTGGTTTGAGCTCAAAGAAGTTGCTAGAGTTACAGCTTTAAAGGTGGTCTTCAAGGGTGAGTTTCTAACCCTTAAATCTCCCATTTTTGCTTAAGCTTTTAGCCCAACTTGCATGCTTTTTTAAGCTTAACTCTTAACTGAAAAAAGTTCTACTTTTGCATGCTTAAAAAGTTTATTTAAGGTCACTTTTTCGTTGGGGGTGATCTACCCCCTCTTAGGCCTTGTTTTGAACCATCCCTTTAGGCTCTTGTTGTAACCTTTGCATGAACTTTCTACCACTGAAATCCAAAGGATTTTCAGTGGTGAAAAGGTAGTTTTGGAGTCCCAAAAAGGAGAGGGTCATCCCCTCTCCTTGTATTTTATATACTTGCTTTGAATGCCTCATGTGTGAGCATGTTTGTTAAGCTTATGTTGGCCATATCTTAGCTTGTATTTGGGCTTACTTTAGCATGGCATGCCACTATTTTGACTTGGTTTTGTCACCTCATGCATGCCTAATACACTTGTAGTGTAAATTTCATAAACTAGCTTTGTATGCTTCATGGAGTAGCATGTCTTTCTAGCTTATGTTGACTCCATTTCAGTAGGTTTTTGGTGTTGTTTTAGCATGCCATAACTCTATTTTGGGTGGGTTTGATGGCCCCTTGCATGCTCCATACACTTGTAGTGTAATTCCATGAATAAGCCTAGTGTGTTTCATGCTTTAACATGCCATTCTAGCATGCTTTAGGCTTAACTTCAAGAAGCTTTTGTCCATATTTTAGCATGCTCTAGTTCTGATTTGTGCTGTTTTGGTCATGCATGCCATGCTTTGTATAGCTATAGTGCATTTAAGCTTGTTGGCTTTGTGTATCAAGTCCACTAGCATGCATTGCTTGGCCTATTTGAATGATTTGGCATCATTTGTTATGTGATTTTAGTGCATGTTTCATGGTCATGCACTTGCATTTATCACTTATTCAATGTGTTGGAGGGTTTTCCCCTTTATGCCTTAATATGAATCATTGCGTATGCCTTCATGCCTAAGCTTACGAGCTATCATTTCAATGTGTTTTTGGGGTTATTATGCCATGATATAACTCTGATTTTTGTTGCTTAAGACATTCCATGCTTGGTCTTAATAGGTGCAGTGTAATCCACCATTTTTGCCTTGTATGCTTTGTGCCTTATGCCCTTCATGTTAGCTTATTTTGGTTTCCTTCCATACATGTTTTAGTATCACTTTAACATGTTTTAGGACTGTTTTGGGTTGCCTTTTCCATATGCTCCATGCTTTGTATAGCTGTAGTGCAATTGGCCTTGCTAGCTTTGTGTTTTGATTACTCATGCATGCTATCTTTGAGCTATTTAGATGATTTGGCATCATTTAATACTTCATTTTAGAGATTATAACATGACTATATTCCCAATTCTTTCATGTTTTAAATGCCTTTGAGTATTGTGCATTGTTGCCTTATTTATGGCTTAGCTTGTATGCTTGCATGCCTTGTCTTTTGGTGCCTTTGTTTTGGTGTTTTGGCCACTGTTTTAGGCATGATTGAGGTCTGTCCATATTCGGTTTAAGTCCATATAGCATGTTGTTTGCATGTTGTTACATTGCATCGTTGATTGCATGCTTATGTTGCATTGCATTGTGTTCAACCCAGTGTTGTGTTTGAACACAAGGTGGATTAGCTCATTTCATACTTGAAGTGATGAAATGAGCCAATCTTCCTTTGGTCTCCATTGCCTTTGATTTCTCATGCTAAGGAGATGGTCTTGATGTCTTGTTTGTCATGCATTTATTGAATTTGCACATGTTGGATCTTTGGCCATCATGCATCGAGATGCGCGATTGATAGTCTTGGATCCGATTATGTCTCTTCCTTGATGTTTTGAGGTGATATGGAGTGGCATAGTGTGTACATACCCTTGGGAGACCCTTCATTTTCACTATTTTGTGCTCTGCTGCAGCTTGGTGTCACAGCACACCAGTGGCTGGCACCCTATTATTGTTGGCCAGCAGATCTTCATTTATGGTCGACAGTGTGCACTCTTGGTCGGCAGGGGGGTCGGCAGCCATCTCCTCATGGCCGGCAGGCCACTGGTGCACTCCTCAGCATTGTTTTTGTGAGATCCAGCAGCTAGTTCTCAAGGACACCCTGCAGACAGAGCCTTTAAAGAGCATTTGGAGAGCTTTTCGGGATGGGAATCGAGAGTATGCATTCTTTCTTGTTCAAGACAGAGCTGAGGCTGCCTGATTTAGTGCTTTACTTGTTAATTAGCATTCGGTGTTGTAACTTAATTAATTTGTTTGATTAGTTAAAGTTTTGTAATTATTAGTTGTAGCTAGTTATTCAATTTGGTTGTGTAATAATTAGTCTAATTAGATTATTAGATTAGTTGATTAGCTTAGCGTATTCATTCGGACCCTCCGTCGAGAGGGCGAATTTTGTAATAAGCGTGCGTATGTGTGATGCATGTCTTCCAACCCTATTTCTTTCTTCCTTTTACTTATCAGCTTTTGATGGTTAGTTTAGGGTATATTTCAATTAGCATCATCATGCTTGCATGCGTGCATCATTCATTCGTCTTGCATGCACCGGGCTCGGCACATCATTCAAACTGCATTGTATTTCAATTCCTATTTGAATACATTTATCAAATGTAGCATTCATATGACATCTTAGAATAGCCGAGCCTATCTAGTTGCATTTTTGCATGTGTTGCATTAGGCATTGTTGACATAGCTAGGATCATGCATTGATTACTAAGTAGCTTTTATTTTGGCTCGGAGACTAGGAAAGTGTTTATGGTTTAGCATCCTTGCATGTGTGTAAGTGACTGCCATGATAGCATGCTTGCCATGAGGCTATTTGCTTAAGTGTTTAATTGCATGAATGCCTGTGGATGGAGGCTTCATTGCTTGAATTGGAACAATTCATCGAAATGTGAGTTTTAAGCCCACTTGAGGTAGCAAAATCATGTTTTCTAAGTCCACTCGAGGGTGGTAAATCCACGTCTTAGCCTACTTGCGAGTAGCAAACTTTAAAACTATTTTCAAACAAACATGAGATGTTTTGTTCCAACTTAGGCGATCTAGTCTATACTTGTATGCTGTGCGCATCACATAGTAAGCTAGCTAATAAACCGGAATAAGAACACATGTGTTTTCAAAAACAAAATATCATGTTAGTAAAGGCCGATCTTGAGATCGGGCTAGCGGGGGTGTTCATTGCATGACCTTCCCCTCCCGTACCCAAGTTCCCGAGCCGAGACAACTTTGGTGATGACGGACACGTGGCCTTAGGCACGAATCAGGATTTCCTAAATTTCCCCCAAAACAAAATATTTAGGTGGCGATTTTGTATCTGGCAAAGCAGTCCATGTTTGGCACTTCTTTATAAAAATCAGTTTTCCAAAACGATTTGCCGGATTTGGACTCTTTGGTGATTTATCGGTCTTGCATTGCACTTTGTGAGATTAGATTTAGAACTGTGACATTGAGTCCGAACTGTAATAAGCTAATGAACAAAATGGATTTCGCGCCCATATTCGCGCGCGGAGCTCGGGACGTTTGGGCACATCTACAATCACACAAAAGATCTGTTATAAAATTATAAGCTTCTCTGTGATTTTCACTGAACTACAAGCTTACAATTTTCTCTGTGTCATTCTGCAATATTGCACTCATATCAAAATTCAGAGAAATTTACAAACTCATATACACCTTCAAGATAACAAAAAACACTGCACTGTCTATCTAAATTGGAAAAAAAAAACACAAAAAATAACTTTTGCTCAGAGAAACAAAAACTTATATTTACTTTCTACATACTTATAATTTTCTCTGAACTACAAATAAAAGTCCAGAGAAATTTAAGAACTTACATTCACTTTCTCAGATTCTATCTGCATTAGAAACTTCTACTAATATGTCCACATGAACTTATAATTTTCTCTGTGATTTTCGTTGGATAATTTTCTCTGGACTTTTACAAACTCATATACACCTTCAAGATGACAAAAAAACACTGCACTATCCATCTAAATTGAAAGAAAAAACACAAAAAATAACTTTTGTTGAGAGAAACAAAAACTTATATTCACTTTTGACAAACTTATAATTTTCTCTGAACTACAAACTGAAAGTGAATAACAAACTTATAATTTTCTCTGAATTACAAATAAAAGTCCAGAGAAATTTAAGAACTTACATTCACTTTCTCGAATTCTATCTGCATTAGAAACTTCTAATAATATGTCCATATGAACTTATAATTTTCTCTGTGATTTTTGTTGGATTATAATAACAAATTTATAATTTTCTATGGACTATACCACCAAACGTGCAGAGAATGAAATTTCTCTGGTTTAGAAAAATAGAGAACAAAGCTTATCAATGATCAGCATGTTGATGATCATGCTAAAATGAACTCTAAATATCAAAATCAACTACACTGTCAACACTCTTTGAAATCGATCAAAAAACAGAGAATGAAAAATCAATTCCAAAAATAAAAATAAACTCTATCAAGCTGGCCTTTGTCTAAAATTGATCAATAATAGAGAATGAAAAATCAACTCCAAAAATCATAAACAACTTCACTGAGTTAGCCTCTCTTTTAAATTGATCAAAACTGAAAACAAAAACCTAATACAAAAATACACTCAAAAAACTAATATGAAATCGGAATCTTTATATAAAATTCAAAACAAAAATCAAAATCCATGTGGAATCTCCATTGAAAACATACCTAATTCAACTCCACTAAAAAACCTACGCGATCAACACATTATAACACCTACACGATCGTAGCAATCTCTATCGTCAAGTCCACTGCAACACTTGCAAAATCCTTACGAAATCTCTACCGCGAAGTCAGTTTTCAAAATCTCCACCGTGAAGTCAGCAATAGAATATTCAATTTGTCAAAATCCAAACAAACTTATGTTATAAAGAAGGATAAATTAGGTATTTTATAACATAAAATTAGGTTGAGGGACCTTAGCCATCAAAACATATTATTGTGGACCTCTCCTCCTATCAAAAGTAAGGGAGGGACTTTAGACCAATTTTTCTTAAAATTTATATTTAAAAATATGTTCAGGTAGAATTTAATAATAGAAAAGTATAGAATGTAATTATGATAATAGGAAGAAGAAATGGTAAAAAAAAAATGATAAAATGGTCATTTAAAAAATTTTAAGACATGATATTAGCAATTCAAGAAATAATTTGTAATGAGATTATAAACTTCAATGAGAAGAATGTAATTTTTTAAATGTGAAGGAGATTTATATTAAACATAAACACAAGGGGTGTCAGTGTAATTTACCCTACTTTTTTGACAATAAGAATAATGTGAGATCATATATAAATGCAATTGGCTGAAAACATTTTGGTAATACAAATAGTTGCGGTTGAAAACATCAGTATATTGTATATTGTGAATTTTATTTATTATTGACAAGGTATTTGGTTAAGCATAAATAATAAAATTTGTAATTTGTTCATATTGATAAAATGTAAACAATAAACACTATGCCTTCGTTTGTGATGTAAGTTAACTTTTTGATTTTTTAACTTTTTGAGTCTGAGGCTAAAAAATTTCGTTTGGGATGGATTTTTTGATTTTTTTTTTTTTTTTACTTTTGTGAGAAAAAATATAAAATGATTATACTTTAGATATAACATTTTATTTTATTAAGTTAAAAAGTCCATTTTATTTTTTTTAAACTAAGATAATCTCAATTCAACCCAAACTTTCTTGTCAAACGGACCATACCTTATTGATCCAAAACTGTAGACCCTACCTCCACAAAGTTTATTGAACCCACCAAAATTATGGGTTTTAAGACGTGAATAAAATTGAACTCTAAACAACTTTCAGTGTATGCATATGATATATAATTTATTTATATATATAGTAAAATTAAAAACATCAAATTATTAATAAAATTACAGTTGTGTTTAGTTATAATAAAATTTGATTAAAAATTTATTTATGCATATTATTTTTTTTATAGACAGTATTGAAAAATCATTAATTAGGGTTGAAATTACTATTGTTCTTTCTCTCTTTTTAAAAAAGTATTTAATAGGTCTATAATAACACGTGTCTATATATCCATCCAATAATAATTTATAGTTTGTCTCGTTATACTTTTTGAAGTTTGAGATTTTTGTATAAATTTTTTTTCACAATTATGGCTTGGCTTCTGCATGAAGGTAAATCTTTTAATAGTTTCTTCAGTTTTTAATTAAAAAATATAGATATAATATTTTCTATAGTGTGCATGGCACTTCAAATAGGTCGATTTTATTTTATTTTTTAAATAAAAAAGAAAAAGAAAAAAAAAAGAGAAGATAAATCTTACTCAGTGGCTGTTCTGTAAGTGATGATTTTTTTTAGGCTAAAAACGAAATCTTGAATTTCGTTGGCAAGGGGATGTTGATTAATGAAAAATTTATTATAGTGTTTTATAAGTGCATACCATATCCACTTTTGTAAGAATGCACATAGTAGCATTTTCCTTGGTAAATGGCATCAAACATTGTCTCGCAAACTCCTAATAATTTTTATAAGAGTAACTTATCCTCACCTCCATTGAAGTTTAAAGAAAAAAAATATAATTAGTTTCACATTTTTGATATAATTATAATGGCATTTCTTTTAGTAAGATTAAAATGATTGAAATTAACACAGATAGTAGGTAAACATTAAAATAAACAAAAATAAATACGTTTTTAATAGAAAATTATAACTATTATTTTTCATACACATGACTAATGAAGTACTCATGAAAGATTGTCTTACTCTTATGATAATTAAAACCTTAAGAAGACTAGTGTAGTTATGTTAAAAGTGTAAAACTAACTATATTTTTTTCAAACCATAAAAGAAGTGAATATAATTTAGCTTTTTTATAAAGGAGGTGGGTAGACTGGAGGGCGTTATCTGGCCCCCAAGAGACTATCACGAGTTCTGTTTTGATGATCTGAATTATTCATTTTGTTAAATATTTTATATATATCTTTTACACATGAAATTAAATCGATCTAATAATTATAAACAAATCAATTTATAGACCGGTATGAATTCCCCGCAAGAATAAGAGATTGTTGCCCAACATGAGTTGAATTTGGGTTTCTTTGAAATGGAACTATGGGCTTTTTCAAAAAATCATGGATCTCTAAAGAGTAACGATACTTCTATGTTTTGTTAATAAGATGGAGATAAAGGAAAATTAATTAAAATTTTGAGGGCAAATTATTTGGAAGTCTTATTTAAAAGAGGATAACTCTATTTAGTCCCACAACCTTTTGAATATTTTTAAAAACCCATTACGTATTTTTCTTCTTTATTTTTCTCTACCTCTTTCTCTTCATAATTTCTGATAACTGGTGACCATATCTTACTTCTTCTCTTTCTCTTTCTCTTTCTAATATATAATTACCAGTAATTGACGACCATCATTGCTTGGGGTACACCGGCAACCACCGATCATCGATTCCTTAATTCACCATCACCAACAGTGAAAGAGACGAGTTTCTAACAAAGAAGATGAGTAGATCTACATCAGATCTAAGTAAATCTACATGAGATCCGACTAGATCTAAACCAAAAATAGTTGCCGGAATACAATACTCTCTTTATCTTTGTTTCTCTCCTTATATTTCTCAATTTTTCTACATTTTCTCTGCTACACACTTCTATTTTTCTATCTTAATAGAGAAAATTTTTAAATTTTGAACAAGTTGTTTTTAAGTTTTAGTTACAGGTGGTGAAAACTGTAAAATTTTATAATTTCAGATTTTTTTGTGCTAAAATGAATCATACTTTAAAACGATAAAATTTTACAATTTCATAATATGTTTTTCAATTTAATTAATAAAGATAAATGTTTAATAGAATCATACTTTGAAACTGTAACAACTTACTTTTCAGTTTGATCAATATTAGAGATTATTTGCTTAAATCCTACAAGAATTAAAAAATAATATATACTTTTTCCCGTTGTTGTTTGTTGTTGTTATGTTTTTTTTTTTTCCTTTCAATTTATCAATATTTAGCACATGTTGCTATATTTTTTCACTATAATTTCTCTATTTTTTCTTTTTCTTTTTTTGGTAATATTCTGGACATTCCGGTGAGTTTCTGATGATGTTCTTGACATTTAACGAATATTCTGGACATTCTGGTGACTTCCAGTGACATTCAGAACACTTCGGCGATACTCTGACGAACTTCCGGCGATACTCCGAAGACTTCCCAGTGATGTGGAATATTCTGACAAGTTTCCGGTGACCGTTTGACGGAAGTCTGGCGATGGTGAGATGTAGCATGTTTTTAAAGTTATAAACGAAAAAGAACAAAGAATTTTTTGGTAACAATTAAAAATATGTAGAATTAATTGGTGTAAATGTTTTATTTTGGAATTAAATGAAGTTTGAACTTTATGTATGAGACTTACTGGTGCCCCAAATTTCAATGTCTTTTTTACATAATTTAAAACATTTTTATATATTTTTATACAATTCAAAATGCTTTTACAATTTTATTCATTTTGATTTGTTAGAGTTTTCTAAAAACACTTTTTAGAAAATTTCATTTTCTTATTTTCCATTTTTTTTTTTTACTAATTTTTTTTAATATTTTAAGCAATTTTTTTTTTTTACTTTTTAGATATGCCTAACATAAATATACTTAAAAAGTAAAATATTTGTGAAAAAAACCTTTTAAAAATTTACTAAATACCAAAAAAAAAACGAGAATTCAGTACATTTTTTGTATTTTTATGTATTTATTAATTTTTTAAAATATTTTTTCACAATTTTTTTACTTTTTAGAAACATCTAAGTAAGGTGTATTTAAAAAAGTAAAAAAAAAATGTTTAAAATTTTAAAAATATTCACTAAAAACAAAAAAAAATTAAAAATTCAATTTTTAAAAAATTCAATCTAAAAAACTCAAACCAAACACACTAATTGTTATTTTTAGGTGTCGTTTGGCAAGCTTGGCTTTTTTGACTTTTTTAGTCTCGGACTTTTTTGTTCGTTTGGTTTTCTTGTTTGACTTTTTTGACTTTTTTGCATTGGAATGACAAAATTGCTCTCCACTTGAAATGATGCTTTTTTGACTTTTTGTTTGAATATGGGTCAATTTGGTAATTTTACATTAAAAGTTAAGTATTTTGCTATTTTGTGATTTTGTGACTTTTTTTTTTGTCCTTATGTGTTTATTTAGTCCTAACGCAAAAACCAACCGAAGGCTTAATTTAGGAGTGGTTTGGCATCCTCAATATAATTCAACTTTTTATCTTTTTATTTTTTTCATCAAATCACCTCTCTATTTTTTTACACATCTTTTTATAAAAAAATAAAAAATACACTTATTTAAATTATATCAATCAACCCTTTATACATTCAAGTGCCTAACAAATCATTATGCCAATTAATACAAGTACAGTACCTAAATCAAGTACCCCGAACTTGGACGGACCCATTTGAGTTAAAAAAAAAAAAAAAAAAATCAAGTACAAACATAAACCAATTATGTACAGAAAAATTGAGCAAATTATGCTGACTTCCAAGGCTTTGCAAATTGCACATCTGGATTAATCAAAAAACAAAAACAAAGGAATTTATTAAGAAATATTTTAATAAGTCCTATTATTTAAATATTTAATTTAACAAATTTTAATTATCATATTTAAATTATTTTATGAATAATTTTATTCGTATAAATATTTTTTAAACGCTTAACAACACGGAACATTCACATTATTAATGTAAATATTATAATTATGGGTATTTTAATAACTATGTCATTCATAGGATTTATTAAAATATAAAAACATAACTTGGATGAAGTAAAATATAAATAGATGAAAAGAAATTTATAAATAAATGACCACAAAAAAAATTCAAAATAACATTATTTAACCTTGCATGCTAAAATAAAGGGTGAATTACACTAATGGTCCCTATAGTTTGGGGTTTGTGTCATTTTGGTCCCTGACTTTTTAATTGTGACACATTTGACCTTGAATTTTGAATTTTGTTCCAAATAAGGACAATTGTAAATACTATTGAATTTTTCAAGGGCAAAATCGTCAATTTGATAAAATATAAATTAATTTGATAAAAATAAATATCAAAAAATATTTTTAAATTTTTAAAAATTATTTCTAGCTACTAAAGATAAAATTATATAAAATTGATAAATCTTTTAGACATTTTTTTTTTTGCCAAATTAATTTTTATTATGTATTTAGATGATAATCATGTAAAATTAATCATGCAATTTTTATTAATTTTTATCAATTTTACATAATTTTATTTTTAGTGGGTAGAAATAATTTTTAATAAAATATTTTTTTGACATTTATTTTTGATAAATTAGTTTATATTTTATCAAATTGACTGAAATTAAGTAATGGTATGTTCAATTGTCCTTATTTGAAACAAGATTTAAAATTCATAGTCAAATGTGTTACAATTGAAAAGTAAGGGACTAAAGTGATACAAGTTCCCAACTATAGGAACTAATAGTGTAATTTGCCCTAAAATAAATTAGCCTATAACCCTTGCAAGTTTCAACACCCTCTTCTCCTCCTCCTCCTCCCTCCTCCCTCGATCAGCAACAATCAACATCCATCACTACCTATGAAACCAGTCCACAACTACCCAACAACATACTACCCTCACTAACTTTTAACAGTTAAATTCACACACAGCTGTGCTTCCATATGAGTGCCACGCCAACCTTAGGGAAGTGGCTACACAAAACTCCCAAGAAAAGCACATACTTGGGAAAACCAAAATCATCAATTTTGTTAAAAGAAAAAACCCTGGAAACAAGCTCAATAGAACACCATTTACAAAAAATAAAATAAAATAAAATACAATAGGGTTGCCTTGAATGAACACAATCAAAAGGAGATGCTTCATCACTGAAAAAAGGTACTTTAATGATGCCATAAATTATTACATACAACTGCCACATTATCCGCAGCAAAGAAGCCCACTAATAAATGGAAAATCAAATGGTCAAAAGCATATAATGTATTAGCCTACTTGTCATCATACATGGAATTAGCTTTGCGATGAGGCACCAGGGTTGTTACTGGGCAGAGCTGCTAAACCAGAGCCAGAATCCTGATTGGTTTGCTCATCACCAGCATGCCGAACAAACTCTTCGACTGTCATGTGCAACCCATGGCATGCACAAACAATCTTGATCTGGATTGGGCTATATCTATAAGTGACGCCAGAAATCGCTTTACCATTTGGACCTGGACCCTTTGTGGAAACCCAAGGTAGATTTGGGTATGAGCCGCATCCACCAAATTTTACGTCTGCAGCAATACCGGGCCTAATAGCTGGAAATTCAGATGGGGAACCTTCTACTCCTGGTTTATCAGATTCAACTTGTGCCCCAAACATCATGTTGCTTCCCTTCGCACCATCTTGTGTCTGAGAAGAGGACCCTCCATCGGTGACGTGCTGTTTTCCATCACCTTTGGCCTGTTCTAATGCCATCCCATTGTATTGTGAAGCTTCAGATGGCTTGTGCATAATTACTGGCATCCCAGCTACATTGATTAGGTAAGGGTAAGGAAGCCACACAAATCTCAACTTAAGAAGCCATAAAAATATATACACATATAGACACACATATATGGCAATATTGAAAATCAATCTTAAGGTTCGATTGTGAAAATCAATCTCAAGATCCTTTCTAAGTACAATAATAGAAGTGTTTTCATACATATCCGGAAATGATGCCACAGTAAGACCAATATCTTTAACTCACGATGCTTTCACTTGAACAAATTTTCTTTAAATGACCAACCCTGCATCCTACCCTGGTCAAACTAGTGAATTAGTCAAAATCGAGATTGTAACAAATAGGTTCTTTATGTGGTACATAAGAAAAGAAAAACAAAATCAACTCGCACATTTAAAAAACATGTCTCCATGCTTCATAAATACTATCCAGTCAATCTACCATTTGGGTCAATGACTATAACTAAGTTCCAGGCTCGGTAAACCAAGAGCAAACTTGGGAATTATCTACCCCAGAGGTGTGGAGTTCAGAAACCTCAACAATAGAACTCTTTAAATCCTACTACTATACATGTTTACAAATACATATATGGACATTCAAAAAATAAAATCTACAGTTTAAAATTCTTATACTATTATCTTTATTTCCATTAACAATAGAATACTGTACGGGAGCGAAATATCCTCTGCTTCCGTACTCCTTGCACTCCAAGCCTCTCTTGAAGGCGTCTATCTCTGCAACACAGAAATGGTGAGCTGCCCGGCGGTGGTGTGCCGGATAAACCCTCCGACGATCAAGTCAGACCACGGAAGGAAGAAGAAGGCTATCCGAGAAAGAGTGAGAGTGTTAGTGATAGAGTGAATTTTTCATTACAAAAGCATTGCTATCTTTTACATCAAGTGCCAAAAGGCTAAAGGTCTAGAAAAGCTAAACAACACAAGCAAATCACATCTTAAAAGTAAAAGACCTTAAGGTTGGCCGCATTCCATGATCTGGGGACAGCCTTGCCATCTAAATCTTCCAGATGGTATGCCCCTTTACCAGCAAGACCAATCACCTTGTATGGTCCCTCCCAATTTGCACCGAGCTTTCCTTCGCCAGGGACCACTGTGTTTGCTAAGCACCTTTCTTAATACCCAGTCCCCAATCTTGAACAGCCTGGGGTGCACAGCCTTGTTGTACTTTTTGGAGAGTTCTTGTTGATAAGCCGCTATGTGGATCAATGCTCGCTCCCTCCTTTCTTCAGCAAGGTCCAGCTCCAATGCCACCGCTTCATTATTCAGATCTAGCTGGAAACTTTCAGAGCGGATGGGTGGCATGCCAATTTCCAACGGGATGACGGCCTCCATGCCATAGGCCAAAGCGAATGGTGTTTCTCCGGTCGACCGCCTTGGCGTGGTGCGGTATGCCCAAAGCACATTAGGGAGTTCTTCAGCCCACTTCCCCTTGGCCTTCTTAAGCCGCTTCTTCAACCCGTCCAAGATGGTCTCGTTTGAGGCCTCTGCTTGACCATTTGACTGAGGATAGGCCGGCGTTGAATTGTAGAACTCAATGTTCAACTCTTCGCAAAATCCGCAAAAGAGTTTCCCATCGAATTGAGTGTCATTATCCGAGATGAGGGCCTTGGGTATACCGAAGCGAGTGATTACATTTTGCCAAACAAACTTCTTCACATCCTTTTCCTTTATGGTCGCTAATGGCTTGGCTTCGACCAACTTGGTGAAGTAGTCGGTCGCAGCGATGAAGAACTTGCGATTGCCCGGTACTGCTGGGAGTGGTCCAACAATATCCAATCCCCAAAGCGTGAACGGCCAAGGACTTGAAAGTGGGAGCAAATCTCTAGCTGGCTGGTGGATCTGGTGAGCGAATTTCTGACACTTTTCACACCGGCGAACGTATTTCTGCGCGTCCACCTGCATGCACGGCCACCAGTAACCCTGGGAAATTGCTTGGTAAGCCAAGGACCTGCCTCCAGTATGGCTTCCACAGATGCCCTCGCGCATCTCATAGAGGAAAGCCTCCACCTTGGTGGGGTGGACACATTTCAAATACGGCCCGGTAAAAGATTTCTTGTACAAGGCCCCGGACGGGGAGAGCCAAAACCGCTCTGACTTTGCCCGGATCTTGTGTGCCGCCTTCTTTTCTTCTGGTAGAATTCTATCTTTTAGGAAGGCGATGATATGATCCATCCAAGAAGGGCCCAAGTCGGTGCAAAGTACCTCGGCCACTTCCGGTTCTTCTATACTTGGCCGCAGTAAAAATTCTATCATCAAGGGGTTGGGAAAAACTGTTTGAGTAGAAGCGAGCCCGGCCAACTCATCAACCGTGTTGTTTCCTTCGCGGTTGATCTGCTCTACCCTTACGGCATCGAACTTCTTGATCTCTGCACGCACCAGCGCCTGATACTTGGCCATTCCTTCATCCCTGGCCTCATACTCCCCTGAGACTTGATTGACCACCAGCTTGGAATCGCTGAACACCATCAGGGCCGACGCTTTCATTCTTAGTGCGCTTCTTAGCCCGGCAAGGAGGGCTTCATATTCCGCCTCGTTGTTGGACGCCGGGAAACCGAGCGTAATTGCTTGTTCAATGATCATTCCGTCCAGTGAAGTCAGCACGATACCCAGCCCGGCCCCATGTCTGTTGGATGCCCCATCGACGAAGAGTTTCCACATCTCGCCGACAAACAGTTTCCAGCAATCATAAGGGATTTGGGAACTCCTCAAATCCAAGTCTCTGGTTGGCTCACTCTGGTCTCTTTCCTCATCATGGTTGACTCCCTCCTTCATCGAGTCATTCGCCTTCGCTGGTTCGGTCGCTCTTTGCCCTTCCTCCTCTTGCGCACCAACACTTGTTTTTGTTGCCAAAACCATGGGTTGTGCTAAATCCGCACCAACCAAATCAATCGAGCAGACTGGATGCATCCCAGGGGCAAATTCCGCCACAAAGTCAGCAAGTGCTTGAGCCTTGATTGCGGTGCGCGGTCGGAACTTGATGTCATATTGCCCTAATTCCACGGCCCATTTCAAAATTCTCCCAGTGAAGTCTGCCTTTTCAAAAAGCACCTTGAGCGGGAACTCGGTTAACACAATTATTGTATGGACATGAAAATAGTGTGCCAGCTTTCTTGACGCCATCATTAGGGCCAGCGCCAATTTTTCCAAGGGAAGATATCTCGTTTCGGTTGGGAGCAGAGTCTTGCTTACATAGAAGATCGGTAGGTGTTGGATGCCTTCAGCACGGACCAATACCGCGCTGACCGCGTGTTGAGAGACAGCCAAGTAGAGGTACAACTCTTCGCCCGGCTGAGGTGTGACCAAAATAGGGACTGAGGAGAGATATGCTTTCAGGCCTGCTAGTGCGCGGTCGCACTCGTCATCCCAGAAGAACTTGGACTTCAAAGTTTTAAAGAAGGGCCTGCAACGATCCGAAGACTGGCTGATAAATCTGTTCAACACGGCTGCCATCCCGGCAAGATGTTGCACGTCCTTCGTGGAGTTAGGACGCTCCAGGTCTTGTATAGCCTTGATTTGTGATGGGTCAGCTTCAATCCCTCGATTTGTGACCAGAAAACCCAAAAACTTCCCAGTGCCGACTCCAAAGGCGAATTTGGAAGCATTCAAACGAAGCTTGTGGCGTTTAAGTATAGCAAACATCTCTGCTAGGTCGGAGAGGTGCTGAGCTTTCTCCTTACTTTTCACCACCATATCGTCGATGTAGGCCTCCATGGTGCGGCCCAGCATTGGGGCGAACATCTTTGTCACCATCCGTTACAAGTTGCTCCGGCGTTTTTCAGCTCGAACGGCATGACTTTATAGCAATACAAGCCTCTGGGAGTGGTGAACAATGTGATCTCTCGGTCCAGTTTATACATGGCTATCTGGTGGTAGCCACGATACGCGTCTAGGAAGCTAAACCTCTGATGGCCAGCGGTTAAGTCCACCAGCTAGTCAATTCGAGGGAGGGGAAAGCTATCTTTTGAGCAAGCACGGTTGACCGTCTTGTAATCAACGCAGACTCGCCATTTGCCATTCTTCTTCGGAACCACCACCGTGTTGGATATCCACCGAGGGTATTGCACCTCTTCTATGGCTCCAGCTTCCAACAAGTTCTTCACTTCTTCTTCTACCACCTCGGCATGGTGCAGAGCTGAGCGGCGCGTCCTTTGGATGACTGGTCATGCATTAGGAAAGACATTCAACCGATGGCAAATGAAGCTCGGGTCAACGCTAGGCATATCGTAAGGCGTCCACGCAAAAGCCTCCAAATTGGAAGTCAAGAAGTTGACATAATGTAACCGCTCGGCGCTAGACAAAGATGATCCCAAGAGGAAGAACCTAGTTGGGTCGTTCTCGTCGATGCGCACTTCCACCAAATCCTCGACCGATTTTTCCTCGGCCTTTCTACCTACGTCTTCAAGGACCTCCTTACTACGTTACACGGACTCATCAGTTTTGGCGAAGTACCCGTGTCGATACGACGCGACACGGGTACGGGTACAGGATACGGATGGGATACGGACGGGATACGGCATGGAAGAAGTGGATACGGCATGGAAGAGAAGACGTAGAGTAAAGGAGAAGAGAAAGAAACCTGGTCAGCGAGAGGATCCTGATCGGCGACTTCGAACCAGTCGACTTCGATGACCTTTGAACCAGTCGCAACAGTCGACTTCGATGACCTTCGAACCAGTCGCGTCTCTCACTCGATCGCCTCTTCGACCAGATCGCGTCTCTCGCCTTCGCTCTCTCTCCTTTTCGCCTCTGTCCTTTTCGCCTGTCTTATCTTATACATATGTATAGAATAGAAGATATAAGATATAATACGAAGATATAAGATATAATACTTATAATATATATAATATATAATATATAAATAATATATAATACTTATATTTATAACAGTTAATAAAAAAATACATATATAATATAAAATAAAATAAAATAAAATTAATAAAAACACATTATTTAAAAAATAAATTAAATAATTAATATGTATTAAAAAAATATTTATTCCTTATTTATTATATTTTTGTTATTTATAATATATGTCAATGAAAAGTAAAAAAAAAAAATTATATAGATAAATCAGAAAAATTATCAATAAAAGTAATACATAAGATAAAAATAATAAATATATTTAAAAAATAACTATTTAACTTATCTTTATATAATAAATATATTTTAAAAATTTAATATTTAACGTATTCCCGTACCCGTACCCGTATCCTCGTTTGGATCCGTATCCACGTATCCTCAATTTTTAATTTTGAAGTACCCGACCCCTAGATACGTACCCGCACCCAATATCCGCACCAGAGTCCGTGTAACATAGCCTCCTTACCCTCGGGTCCCTCAATCATCTGGACAAACCCCTTGGCTGGTCGGCTGCCATTTACTGCAACGAAGCATTGTTTTGCCATCACCTGGTCTCCCCAAATTTCCTCTATTTGTCCGGTGGGTGCCGAAAAGCGCATAACTTGATGAAAGGTAGACGCAACTGCTTGCATGGCGTGTACCCAGCCCTTTCCCAAGATTAAGTTGTAGGTGGATGAGACCTTGAGCACCCAGAATTCTACCTGCTTCACTACTGAACCCGCTTTAACCGGCAAAATAATCTTTCCGATTGGCCATTTTGGCTGCGAGTTGAAGCCGACCAAAAGGGACGTTGCAGGGGCCAAGTCCTTGTCCTCTAACTTCATTTGTTTGAACGCGTCATAATACATAATTTCGACCGAACTCCCCTGGTCGATCAAGACTCTCTTGATATCAAAGTTTTTGACGCGAAGAGTCACCACTAAGGCATCGTTGTGCGGCATCTGAACCTTTTCCAAGTCATTGGTCGAGAACGAAAGGATGTCCCTCTCTTCGGTCTTTCCCCTTCTTACGGCGGGCTGGACAGAGAGCACTTCCCTCATGTGCTCGGCTCTCTTGATCATCCCTCTAAGCTCGCAGACCCTTGCCGGTTCAATGATGCCGTGGATGATGTTGATTACACCTTGCGGGGGCGCTTCTAAGGCGGCCAGGCCGTTTGGCTCGGCTTGGTCCGCTGGCGTGGCCTTGATGCCCCCATCTATGTATTGGTCAAAATGCCCCGCCGCCACCAACTCCTCTAAGTGTTGTTTGAGCGGCAAGCAATCCTCTGTTCGGTGCCCCCGTTCTTCATGAAAGGTGCAACGATATTTTGAATTGAAGCCCCTCTGCGCACTCCCCAACTTGGCCGGCCAACGGACGAAGGGTTCACCTCGAATCTCGCTCAAAATGCGGTAGATGGGGATTTTAAAGACCGTGGTGATTCCAGTCCGTGCCTTTAATTTTCTTTTGGCATCCTCCGCTGCATCATGGGGAGTGTCAGCCCGGTCGTTTCGGCGGCCCTTGTTTCTGTCATCATGGTTTGAACCATGGCGCTGATCTTTTGACCGGTTGTTTGGGCGGTTATCCTCCTGCCCAACCGAGTGAACTTTCCCCGCCACCCTTCTGTCCGCCGTGACCGGATTAGCCTTCTCGGTCGCGGAGGCGGCATCATCCTCCACGCGAATGTGCTCATTGATCCGCTGCATCAATGACTCCATGGTTGTAGGTTGATGCATCGTAAGTGAATCTCGCAGCCTATGTCCGACTGGAAGACCCCGTTTGTATTGAGTGATCGCCAGATTGGTAGGGCAGTCGAGTATCTCATTGTAAGTTTCTCAATATTTCGCATTGTATGCCTTCAACGAACATCCAGACTCCATCTTAACGCCCAGGAGATGGTCGACCTCCTTCGGCGTTCGTGTGTTGGTTTTGAATCTGGTGACGAAGGCTTCCGCTAGTTGCTGCCACCCCTCAATACTCCCTTCCGGGAGCCTTTCGAACCACTTCAAACCCAGCTCTCCCAAGCTTGCTGGGAATATGAGGCACATCAAGGCGTCGTTGCGCCGGTGGCCAGCCATTACTTGCCGATAATGGCTCACATGCATGTACGGATCCGTCTTGCCGTCGTACAAAGTGAACTTTGGCTGGTGGAATCCGGCGGGGAGTGGTGTACTCTCAATCTCTGGAGACAGCGGCGTGGCTGTAAGTCGCGCTAGCTCTTTGTCCACCAGCGCAGGGGCTATCACTTTGGGGGCTGGCATCGCCACTTCCTCACTACAACGAACTGGAGCGCTCAACCTCTGCAATGCCGGCACTCTCCGAGCCTCCCGACGGCGCGCCCTCTCCTCCAATACATCCCTCAAGTCCCTGGAACGTGTGGAGAAAGAGGATCCCGACGTCGGCGTCGCGCGTGAGGGGCGGTAAGTGCCGTCACGAGAGAGGGACCTACCCTCTCTTTGGTCGGAATCTCCAACCCCATAGTTCCTGGTGATGGAGAGAGAATGAGTCCTCCCTTGGCGGCGACTGCTACAACGAGGGGACGGGGTGCGCTCACCGAGGTTGCCCTCTCCAGCAACACCCTTCCCTTTAATCTGGCGTTTCAGCAACTCCATCTCCGCCGCCATCTTGTGAATGAGGGCGTCTTGGTCCTTGAGTTTGTGCTCCAGGCGCTGTGCATGGGACTCCCCCCGGCGTCGGCGGCCCTCTGGACTCTGCGAGCGATCAGTACTCCTCCCGCGTTTGTCTTGCGCACCTCGCGAAGAAGTCTCTAGGCCCGCCATGGCTGGAACATTCGGGGGGCCTTCTCTCCGTCGGACAGACTCTAGTGTGATGCCATCGACGACGGACAGTAGAGTTTCGTCATTGTTGGCCATGGAGATGGTTGAAGAAACTTGAAAAACAAGGTTTGAGTATCAAAGAACTTCCCACAGACGGCGCCAATTGTACGGGAGCAAAATATCCTCTGCTTTCCGTACTCCTTGCACTCCAAGCCTCTCTTGACGACGTCTATCTCTGCAACACAAAAATGGTGAGCTGCCCGGCGGTGGTGTGCCGGATAAACCCTCCGACGATCAAGTCAGACCATGAGAGGAAAAAGAAGGCTATCCGAGAAAGAGTGTGTTAGTGATAGAGTGAATTTTTCATACCTCTAACGTTCGTCCTCCTCCATATTTCTAGGCTGGCCATGCAGCCTCAAGATTATGCGCGCACTACCTCTGCTGTCCTTCCCAGGACAGGTGGCAGTGCTCGCCTCTCACCACCTTACGCGTGTAAAGGCTTAGTCCTCTCACCAGTACACGCAGAACTGTCCAACGGTATTGGCGCATGCCTGGAGCAGATTTCCTCTCTCCCTCACGCCATTGGCCCAGGTGGCACACTTGACCAGAATACCACGACCGGCCTATCACTTGTGGAGAGTTGCCATCACATGCACACAACCGGGCTATGCATCGCCAGCCTATCCCTTGCAAAGGGGCCAAAGGGCGATGCTCATGGCCGAGCTGATATTGACCGGTTCATTAGGCTAACCGGTTGCGAGGTATGCCGGCCTCCACCCGTCCTACCTTTATTCTCGGTCACACGAAGCCCACTTATCTCGGCTGGTCGGTCAGAAGCGTGCCGGCCCTAACCGCGTCCATAGTCTAGCCCGGGTTACTTTAACTCGGTCGCCACACAGCAGTGCCGCTCTGTCAAATGTAAGCGAGTCACTACTCAGTCATGCCACAGCCTATGTCTGCCCGGCCGGTCTTCCCGACTGGCCATGGCCTATGCCTACCCAGCCAATCCCCATCGCCGTGCAAAATGGACCAGTAGACCGCATCAGTGGGGGGAACGGCATGACGCCGTGAAGTCTGTCACGACCCGCGATATCGTAGCTCGGCCGTACAGTCCGTCCCAAAACTCCCCTCTCAAATACCTAACCAAACCAAACCAAACTAAGCCTTAAGTCCCATCAACAATAGAATACCTATAACGTATATTTACAATAAATCCCATATGACATCAGGAATTAATTAGCCAAGTCCAGTTGGTTAGATGCATCCACTCAAGCACATACCCTCACAAGAAAAGAAAATAACCTAAACTAGATTTCAACGATACTTGAACTTATTTTTCTAATTTGAAAATTTTCTAATAACAAACATTGGAGAACTTCTTAAGATTGAAACATAAAAGAGAAATGTAAGCAAGTAGAGGGATTTTTAAAATTTTGGCACAAGGAACAATAGAATCATGTATATAAGTCATTGCATCAATATTGCAGCAATGATATGTGGTCCTAGCAGGAAATGGGTGGCAAGTATATTCACATTTTGGTTCTAATATTTTACGTTTTCTAAAAATATTTATTTTGCTAATTCAAGATTGTGGGGCTTCTCTTATTATTCTCATATTTTTCCCTTATTGTTTAAAGAATACAAATAAAATATAGGGTAGGTAAATTACAAATACATCCCCTAAAATTTGTTTAAAATACGAATTGTCCCCTATGATTTCGGAAATTACATCTCGCCCCTTAAAGTTTCTAATTTCATAACAAAGGACCCCCTTTATTAATAAATCATCAAGTTAATTAACAGTTTGTAATGATGTCATAAAGTTATTTCAATTAATAATTTAGGTAATCTTATTATTGTATAAAAGAACAGTTACGAATTTTATTTTTTCAATTAATTCCGTTAAATAAAAAATTCTAACAAGAAGGTATTTATAATTTTCCAAACGACAGGAGACAATCTATATTTTAAACAAACCTCAGGAGTTTATTTGTAATTTACCCTAAAATATACAAGGACATGATAGGAGACTTTTTCAATTAAATCCCAATAATTTTAAATAAAGAAACCAGTAAAATCTTGAATTTTCATAACAGGCAAGCCACTTAAAATTGAGCTCAACTTTTTGTAACAGTTTGGAAAGTGAGGATCTTTATTTATTTTATTTTTTAAACAAGAAAATGTGAATCTGGCCGTTGGGTAAATTGAAATATCTAAAGATTCAGGATAGGGGTGTGTGTGTGTGTGTGTGTGAATCTGGCTGTTATGTAATTGAAATATCTAAAGATTCGGGATAGGAGTGTGCGTGTGTATGTAGTTTTTACTCTGTTTTTCCTGTTTAGGGGTAGTGTGGGTGCATGAAGGGGGAGGCATTGGCATCTAACCCTTCCCTTAGGCCTCGTTTGGGAACCCTTTCTTTTAGCCAAAAAGCCAAAAAGTTACTAAATTAGCCAAAAAGCCAACAACCCATACCAAAAAGTCAAAGATTCTCTTTTCTCTCTACTTTTTGCACATATTTTCGTAAAAAGTCAAAAAGTCATCCCAAACATACTAGTTTTCTTTAGCTCATATTTTAGCCAAATAGCCAAAAAGTTACTAAATTAGCCTATTCCCAAACGAGACCTTAATACATGACCTGAGCTTTTAACACTGACTCTCTTAGCCGATTTCTTTTAGCACTTAACTCACACACATCATATCACCAACATATATAGAGAACAAAAGAATTTGAAGACTGAAAAGAAAACCTTGAGAAATCTTCAACCCGTCATTTTGTTTATCTGAGTTTGGTAGAACCCTGCCAACATAGGATGGGTGGAGCTGTTGAGGATGAGCTGAACCATGGGGGTTATCCTTGTCCAACACTGGAATGTGGACAGGAGAATAGCCAAACATCACCGGTAAGTTTCCAGGCATCACAGGTTGGATCCCACCTCGATCACCATTTGCAGCAGACATTACTTGCATCATGCCAGGTAGTGGGTAACTTGGTGTGCTGGGCATCCCAATAGAGTTAGATTCCTTCAAAGGTAGCGAGTAAGGCACATTCATGATATTTATTGATTGAGCCGGGAACGAAACATAGGGCATGTGCCCAATCTTAAATTCCCTTTCAGATGAAATGGCAAACTTGTTTTGTCCTTGCAAATCCACCACACTCGAATCAGTAACTGTGTGACCCTCATTTGCGACGTCAGAAGGTCCAGCACCCCTGATGTACTTCTTTGCACCATCGTCATGGTGTGGAACCAACCTTGAAGTTGAACCATCAACTTCAGAATCTGCCACATCTTCATTTTCAGCAGTTGAGCCATCATCTGTATTTATGGAAATGTGTGACGGTCTTGATTTGTCATGTAAATCAGTATTATGAGATTCTCTCTCACGCTTCTTTTGATTGTTCATCTCATCAAGCAAATTTTTCCGTTTGTTACTAGCCTCAGGCCTCTTTTCCTCTTCAACTTCAGCACTCCTGCACCTGCTATCATTTGCAACCCAAAGTCCTCTTCCATTCAAGTTCTTAGAAGAATCAACATCTGCAGCAGCGTTGGAAAAGTTATTACAGAAGCTGTCATCAGGTTTTACCGGATCACTTCTCTGAGATCCCATGCTAGATTCTTGTTTTCGAGTGCCACCTTCAAGAAAGTTTTTGAAATCATTGATCAACTTGTTGCTTCTGTCGCCTTCATCTGCCCTAGTCTCTGACGAGTTATCATTGTTATCCTTAGATTTAGCAGATGATCGGGACCAAGATAGACCCAAGCTAAGCTCAAGCCCATTCTCATCCTCCATTTTGATGCAAAAAGTATATATCAATATGATTCACTCATAAACCTATGACTTTCCCTTTTATGTATCCTCGCCACCCATGATTCAAAAAGCAATTACTAACAGAATTTTAAGCAATCATCTTGTAAATAGAGACCTGCATGAGAAGATCGTCTTATGTCAGCAAACAAGAGTTGATATAAAGACATTTATATTCTGACAGTTATGACAGCAAATGTCCAGCATGTGGTGTGCATGGGGAAGAAAGCTAATTCAATATCATTCCCTCATAAAATCTCTTCTGAGTTTCCTTTTTGTATAACTTGCCAACCATAATTTACAAAGCAATTATTATTTATTAACATAATTTTAAGCAACCATCTTGTCAAAAAACACCTGCATTAGAAGTCCATCCATGTCAGTAAATCAGAGTGGCTATAAAGATGGTACTGTCGTGACAGAAATAACAACAAATTTCCCACACGTGGTGTGCATGGGGAAGAAAACAAATTTACACTGATAAGACAAACCAAATGCAACATTTGAGCATGTAGCTAACCAAGATAATCGATGCTTAACTGTTTGCTTATTCAAGCCTCGTTTGGCAAGAGCTAAATTGACTAAATAAACACAAAAGGATAAAATAGGCTAAGGCCTCATTTGTCAATTATATATTTTAGTCAAAAAGTTACTAAAATAACATGTTTTCAAACAAGACCTAAATAAGTTAATAAGACAAAATGTCACATTCAAATCATAATTATTTCACTTTTTCTCTTACAACCATTACATCTAAACCAAAAAAAGCCAAAAGTTCTTTTCAAACGAAGCTAATTTAACTAGGTAGCCAAAAAGTCAGGCTAAATTAGCTCTTCCCAAACGAAGGCTCAATATGAGGGACTACAACAATAAGAGGTGCAGAATCTAATAACAGAGTCAGAAAGATGATACTAAAAACTAGTTTGGTGAAAATAAATATCAAAAAAATGAAGCTCACAAGTGTTTTTGAATTTTTCATTATTTTTTCACCAAATTAGTTTTTCATAAAACAGATTTTGAAAACAAAACCAAACGGAGTGAGATTTTAGGCAAAAATAGACCTACCCACGATAAAAGCCTGCATTCATTACTCCAAGTTAACTACGCCATAAATGCAAAAAATAATAATAATAATAATAATCCACCCTATTCATCTTTCCCACTAGTCCCATTAAATCCCAACTTAAGTAAGTGGTGAGCAAGCTCAAATCCAAAACCCAACATGGACAACATTCTTATCCTAGAAATTAAAAACCCATAGAAGATTCTCAATAATAATCATAAATCCGAGTTAATTAAATTCTGGACAAACCATTTACAACAACAAACATAAACATAACTATTAAGATGCCAAATTAACATATTATTAAGAAACTGAAAACAGGTAAGCAAGCGACAGACAAACCATCCGAATTTAACTTCTTCAATTATATAATAAAGATACAGATTACTACAATTAATGCATAGATCTCTTAACATAAATCCAACAAAACAAAAACATTCAGAATTTTATTTTTTTTTAATGCAAAAGAAAAACAGAGAAAAAGAACCCATTTCAGATACGAACTAATCAGTGAAAACCCTAAATTTAGGCGATCAAAAACCCATGAAAATTTCTCAATTTTAACAAAAAAGAAAGAAAGAATAGTCAGAAAGGGCTGCAATCGCTTACATAAAAATGATAATACGGCATACAGTACAAGTAAAACACACAGAGAGAGAGAGAGAGAGAGAGAGAGAGAGAGAGATTTAATGAATACCTGAGCGACGAGAGAGCAAGAGACCATCAATCAAACCCTCGCTGAAAATCGAGTCGAGAGAGAGGAGTTAGAGGGGTGGGTTTCGTGGGGATAGGTTCGAAAACCACACCGTATTTTCGATGTCGTTTGTGCGCTTTTTTTTTTTTTTGTGTGTGCGTTTTTTTTAAGAGCACGTGGTGGTCATGACCCTTGCATTTCTTGCTCTGCGGGTTGTACGGGTCCGATCAGGTTCACACTTGGTCTGGTAATTTATTTTTTTATTTGTTATTATTATTGTTATTGTTATTAAAATATCATGAATGACAAATAGTATAATAACATTACTATTATTATTATAATTGAGCAATAAATAGTATAAGCCCGGTTTGGTTTTCATTCCAAGCTATAAATAGTATAAGCCCGGTTTGGTTTTCATTCCAAGCTAAAAAATTTCATAAGAATAAAAAAAAATCACAAAATGACAAAATCACAAAAATCACAAAAAGATTAAAAAAAATAATTTGTCATTCCAAAGCCAAAAAGTCAAACGAACAAAAAAAAGTCTTAGCCTAAAAAAGTTTAAAAAGTCAAAAAATCAACTAAAAAAGTCATTGTCAAACAACCCCTAATTATAGTAATGGTATTTCAATAGTTAGATGTCATTTTGGCAGAACCAACATAGAAATTTGTGTGTTTGGACAATCGTTCGGTCATCTCAAATATACCAATTTTTGTGTTTGATTCTATAAAAATAGTAAGAGGAAGGGATATTTTACTCTGAGAGGGGAATATTTTGCTGTGAGGAAATGTGGGAGGTTTTGCCTAATGAATTGACAGTTATGATAACTGCCAATACTTGTGTTAAATTTGAGAGAGTGTTTCTGTTGGCTACATATTTTGTACAAGTCAATTACAATTCGACGCGTGGCAAAGTAAGGGTCGTACGAGAAGACTATTCAAATCTTCAATCTTGATCGTACGCGTGTCAGTTAATATTGGTTGTTATGAAATCTGAGTAGCAGTGGATCAGCAGAGAGATACAAAGTGATGTGGCATCATCGGTTACTCACATTTGAATTCAAATTCAGGAGGGAAGCCTAACTGCAAGTGATGGCGTAATGGAACTAATCTTGAGGCAACATAATCAACGATTATGAAGGAGCAGTTCGACGGTTGAAAATATAGTTCGATGGCCATCCTTAAGCAGTATAAATAGCAGAGAAGGCCCCAGAAAAGGACCCCTAGACTCAGATCCAGAAAATCAATCTTATTTTACTTTACTTAGTTTTACATGTCCTGTTCTTTACATTCCAGTACTTTAAATTCTCCATTGCACTTCATTCTAATGAAATGCTTCAGTTGTTCTTTATTTGATTGGTATTTTGTTTAATTCTCCTAAATCATGCCACCGGTAAAAGTCCTCTTCATTGAGGCTGAGAGAACTAAAACACAATCGTCTGATAATTGGTTGGCAATTAAATTTCTGTAAGGACTGATTGATCATTGCTGACACGCCTGCAATTACAATAATAACCTTCGAAAGCCCAAAAGCGAACATATATTTTTGGCACGCCCAGTGGGACTAAATTGAAATGGCTAGACGTATGAGACAAGGAGAAAATGAACGCTTGGAAGAAGGCGTGGAATGAGAGGTAGAGATACCTAATCCAAAGGATAACGTGATAACACATCCTGTGAAAACTCTCATTTTATCAAAACCTATGGTCCAACAGACCAGTACTTCAGAACAAATACCATATGTTCGTAATATTGGACGAGACCAAGGAATTGGACCATCCACTGTCCCATCTACTCAGCCAATGAATCTATGGGGTGGCTTAATAGATGTAATGGGACAGCAATTAATGAACACAATGGAAAGGTGGGCAACATCCTTTTTAGATCGAATGAATAACCACCAACTAACAAACGTAAGACACATGGAGGAAATTTTAAATGTCCCTCAGCAAAGATTGGCTAGAGATAAACAGCCTATGCAAGTTAATAGACATTCTAATGGTCAAACCAGTAATCAGAACTATGAAAGACCATCACCTCAGTCTTCGTACAAACCTGTTCCGAGGCCTGTAGTAGGTCAAAATGTCTCAGTACTTAACAGTGAAACCATGCAATTTGGTAGAACTAGCCCAGTACAAGAAAATGGCGTAAGAATGGTTCCAAATCCCATATTCAAAGCCATACCTAGCGCAAGGGGGTTCATTAATCCCTTATTCGAATTTATACCTGGGGGTTGGAAGGTTTTCCTACAAATGGAAGAGACACAACACCAGTTCCAGCACCTTTCGCAGGTCCTTTTGTAGAACAAATTCAAAGGGGTTACCCACACCCCCAACAGCAACCTGCACCACAAGGACAACCAGTCCCAAGCATGCCACCTTATGGACCAAGAGGACCACAAGCACAAGTTTGTCCACCAAATCTTGTGTTTGTTCCTCCAGTGGTGGTTCAGCAGGCACAAAATATGGTCCCTAGGGACCAAATTGCTAACATCGTTAGGGAGATGTGTGGACCAATGGCTCGGGGGGTCCAGACTCCTGTATACAGAAAATCATACCCAGAATGGGTAGATAGGGTACATGAATACCTAAGAGGTTTCAGGATACCAGATTTCGCCCTTTTTTATGGGAATGGAAACCAGTCAACAGTAGAGCATATCGCTAGGTTTACTGCTCAATGCGGTGAATTCACTAATAATGACTATATGAAGCTGAGACTGTTCCCAAACTCTCTAACTGATGGAGCATTTGTATGGTACATTAACCTTACACCTGGCTCAATCTAAACTTGGCAACAAATGGAAGAGGCATTTCATGCCCAATTCTTCTAATCGGAGCCAAAGGTTTCCATGGCAAATCTGGAAAGGTTGAGTCAAAGGCCTGAAGAGAAGGCTACTCAGTTTATTGCCAGATTTAAAAGGGCTCGAAATAAATGTAGAGTCATTTTGCCAGAGCCGGAATTCGTAAGATTGGCTCAAAATGGCTTAGAGTTTAGGTTTCGAAAGAAGTTTGACTCAACAGAGTTCAGGGACTTAGTGGAACTGACTTACAAAGTATCTAGGTATGAAACATTACTAGAAGAGGAGCAAGATCGAAATAATGCATCATACAAGACAAGCTACAAAGATCATGAGATTGATGCAACAGAGATTGTGGGGAAAGAACCTGTGATTTGTGAAGCATTAATTCATAATGATACAACAATTGACCAGCAGTTTAAAAAGAAAGACCTTCACAGGAAATACTCTTTCGATTTAACTAAGGCAGATGACATCTTTGATCATTTGCTTGCGGCCAACTTCCTTAAGTTACCAAAAGGAGTTAAAATTCCATCTCTTGATGAACTGAAAGGGAAAGTATATTGTAAATGGCATAATTCTTGGTCTCACTCGACCTAAAACTGTGTTGTTTTTCGAGACATGATCCAAGAACAAATTCGGAAAAGAAGTTTGAAATTCCCAGCCAAAGCTGAAAAGGCCATGGAGATCGACAGTAATCCATTTTCAGAAATTGGAGAGGTGGCAGCCAATGTCATTATGCCGGATTTTCAGAACCTGTCTTTGAAAGAATTGGAAGAAGTCAATGTGCAGATGCATATGGCCAACTAGACAGCTATCAAGAAAGACACTGGAAATCTACCAGCTATTGGGCATGGTTTCTCACACCAGAGGGAAGACTCTGAGGAAGAAGCACTGGATGACGATTGCTTAGAAGCAGCTGTAATGCAGAGGATGTGTCCTAGGTGCAGACTAAGCCACAAATGGTTGAAAGGACTCCCGATTGATGGGAAGCAATACTACAAAGATGTGCAGAGACGTCCTAAACCAACCAATGCTTACAATAAAAGGCCATATCCATCTGGTGTCAGGCAGCATCCATTGAGGGTTGAACCAACAGTTGACAGGATGCATTTCAAATGCAAGAAGCCTTTACATGAATCCAGGCCAGCTAATTATTACAGAATGGAGAGTAGTCATTCTGGGAGGAGATTAGAGAGAAGTTCAGTTTATGGGATCAAAGCCAGAGATTAGTCCTCTAGACCAGCCTCACACAAGGCAGAAAGTGGACACCTTCATCGAAGGCCGGAGTTAGGCCTAAAGCATGAAGTCAGGACCAAGCAGTGGCCTTCGCAGCTAGCTTCGAGGAAGGCTTCGAAGGAAGAAGGAAGTAGTTCAACGGCAGGGTCAGTAGGTTCGTGGGTACCTGGGGTCCCAGACTGGTTTGTAATGCAGAACAAACCTAGGGAGGTGTCTACCCAGAGAGAGGTTACTGGAAACCAAGGTAGGATGGTCAAACCTCCTTTGGTGGTTCCAAACAATTGGGTCTTGCTTAAGCACCCAAAAACAAAGGAACCAGATATGGTCCCCGTGATTTCTAGATCACAAAGGAGAAAAATTCAGCGTAGGTACACTCAGTACCAACGAGACCTGAAAGAGAATGGAGAGAGTTCTTCATTGGTACAGACAGAAGGAAAGAAGAATCCAAAGTCAGACCATACTCCAAAACCAACTCTACAAGGCAAAATGGGTTGCAGCAGAGAACAGTTGGCCAAAGTTCACTCTGAACTAAAAGCTAGAGAAAAGTCCAGTTTAGCGGGACTGGAGAGGGCATTGATGGAGAGTGACAGCGAGGCAGAGACGAAAGTTGGCTTAGGCCAAAAGAAAGAAATGGTTGAGGAAGAAATGTTCGAAGCCTTCATGGCTGAACAAACATTTCTGGTTGAAAAACAAATCGTGATAGACCATTCAAAGGATGAAGTACCAGAGAGCACCATGGAGGATGCTTCTGGAGTGACTAAACAAGGTGGCCAAAAGACACAGCCAGCCATCAAATTTGGCTCAGTGTCAGTGAACATGGTACACATACTACCGCATGAATTCCAAGCTAGAGATGAGAATCAAGAGGGGCAAGAAATTGACCCAATTTCAATCTCTAGTGAAAACTCACAAGTGAGTATGGTTCAAGATAATTCCGGAATGGTTACCCCAATGGAAACTGAATATGAGAGTGAAGAAATGGTAAGTATTAACCTCTCGTATCCTTTTGAATATCCCTCGAATTCTATGACACAGCATGTTAAGCCTTTGTATATTGAGGCCTTCTTCAATGGGATACAGTTGAACAAAATCTTAGTGGATAATGGGGCAGCGGTGAACTTATTACCGAAATCTTCCTTGAAAAAATTAGGGAAAAGGAATCCCAGGTTAATCCCAACCAGTACAACCATTGCTGGTTTTGTTGGAGACAAACAGATGGCCCAGGGAATTCTACCCATCAACCTGAGTGTGGGAACCAGAGACTGCATGACAGCGTTCTTCATCATCGACAGTAATGCTAAGTACAATACTTTACTTGGTAGAGATTGGATCCACACTAACAAATGTGTGTCTTCCTCTTTGTATCAGAAAATAATGATGGCCCTAGGCAATGGAGAGACAGAGGAAATTCATGCAGATCATCAACCTTTCATAGCCTGTGCAGACTTCGCAGAAGCCAAGTTGTATATTGATGGAGTGACACCACTCAGTATACTGAGGAAATCTGATGGCTCAGCCGAAGTAACGGCTGATGAGGAAGTGACACACCTGAAGCACTTAGTCTAGGAGAGTGCTGAAGAAGAAGTGGTCGTTAAAGATGACAATGATGTCTGGTTGTAAGCAGCAAGATGAGACACTAGAAGCCAAGTCATTGGCTTTAATTAAGTTTTCAATATTGGATGCAAAGTCAATAGTCCAGAAAATGCATGAGCAAGAGAAGGAAACCATGATAATTGGCTACAAGCAGGAGCAGCAACAAGCCAGAGTTTTGGCCCTTGATAAATACTATGCATTGGACATAGAAATAAAAGTTCAAGAAATATAGGAAGAAGAAGCCTTGTGGACAGACTTCGTCTATGAGGAGGAGGGTAAAGAGGTTGAATCAAAGAACCTGGGAACAGAACACAGCAAAGAGATTGCTTCGAAGCCAGAAGGAATCAAAGAAGAAGTTCCAGTAAGTTCTCAGATACAAGACCCCTTAGAAGAAATAAATTTAGGGAAAGGTTCTGTACAACAACCCATTTATATAAGTGCTTGATTGAATACTCTTGACAAGAACTAGTTGTTGGTTATTTTGAGGAGATATAAAGATTGTTTCATATGGTCTTATAATAAACTACCAGGATTGGATAGGTCATTAGTGGAACAAAGGCTCCCTATGAAACCTGACTTTAAGCCATACAAGCAAAAACCAAGAAGAATGGGTCCAGAAGTGATTCAAAAAGTTAAGGAAGAAATTCTTAGACTACTCAAGGCAGGCTTTATTAGGACAGCCAGGTATGTTGAATGGTTATCTAATATTGTGCCTGTAGTTAAGAAGAATGGTAAAATGAGGGTATGCATTGATTTTAGAAACTTAAATCTAGCAACTCCAAAAGATGAGTATCCTATGCCTATAGTAGATTTGCTGGCAGACAGTTCAGCAGGGCATCAAATTTTATCAATGATAGATGGGCACTCTGGTTATAACCAAATCTGCATTGCGGAGGAGGATGTTCACAAAACAGCATTCAGATGTCCTGGAAATATTGGCACCTTCGAATGGGTTAAAATGCCATTCGGTCTGAAGAATACTGGGGCTACATATCAGAGGGCCATGAATACTATCTTTCATGACCTCATTGGAGAATATTTAGAGTGTTATATTGATGATATTGTAGTTAAGTCCCAATCCATGGAAGAGCATCTGTTTTACTTAGAAGCAGCTTTCGAAAGAATGAGAAAGTTCAAGTTGAAACTTAATCCTCTTAAGTGTGCTTTTGGCGTATCATCTGGAAATTTTTTGGGCTATGTAGTACACAAGAAAGGAATACAGATTGACCAGAATAAAGCCAAAGCCATCATTGAAGCCAGACCCCCATCAAGTAAGAAAGAATTACAAAAGTTCCTTGGACAGGTTAATTTTTTTCGAAGATTCATTTCTAACATTGCAGGAAAAACTAAAGTATTTTCTTCCTTGTTGAGGTTAAGAGATGAAGATGAATTTGTATGGACAACAGAGTATCAAATTGCTTTCGAAGGAATCAAAGCCTACTTGGCCAACCCTCCAGTGCTGATGCCACCAAAGGGCGATAAGCCTTTGAAGTTGTATATAGCTGCAGCAAAAGATTCATTAGGAGCTTTCTTAGCCCAAGACAATGAAGAAGGCAAGGAGCAAGCTGTTTATTACCTTAGTAGGTTTTTAAATTCTTGTGAATATAAATATTCAGCTGTAGAAAAGTTTTGCCTTGCATTGTATTTTGCTACAATGAAATTAAGATATTATCTTTTGCCTACAACTGTCTTGGTAATTGCAACCACAGATTTAGTTAAGTATATGTTATTTAGACCTATGTTGAGGGAAATGATTGGCAAATGGGTATTAGCCTTGTCAGAATTCCATTTAGAATATGTTTTCCCAAAAGGCAATGAAAGGACAAGTTTTAGCCAATTTTTTGGCAGACCATCCATCTCAAATAGAAAGCCAAGAGATAATGGAACTTAGTATGGCTAGTGTTGAGCCATGGCAAATGTGGTTCGATGGATCGAAAGCCAATGGCCTAATTAGAATTGGTATAGTGATTAAGTCACCACAAGGGATAGAAACCGCACATGGTTTCAGAGTGGATGAAACTGCTTGTTCTAATAATCAAGCTGAATATGAAGCCTTGATAGTGGGATTGGAAATTCTTATTGGATTACAAGTACATGCAGTTGACATATTTGGAGATTCTCAATTGGTGGTTAACCAAGTGAAAGAGATTTTCAAATGTCAAAGTATAAGCATGTTGCCATACTATATTGTTGTATTACATTTGCTCTCTCAATTTTAAATAGCAAATGTAACTCATGTCCCAAGATTCTTAAATAATAGAGCTAATGATGTGGCTCAGAAAGTTTCAAATTTCAAGAGGAGGGATAATACTCAAAAGGACATAAGTCAAACAACATACCAAAAATCTATACCACCCTTAAATAAAAGGAATGTGGTCCTGGAAGTCAATCATAATGACTTTCAGGAACAAGATTGGAGGCATCCAATAATACAGTACTTGGCTGGCCCATCCTCAAAGGCCGGTAGAAAAATTAAATTGCAATCTATGCAATACATCATATATAACAATGATCTCTACAAAAGGGGGGGAGATGGTCTATTGTTGGAATGTTTAGGCCTAAAAGAAGCATTAACAGCTATGATTGAGGTTCATGAAGGCATCTGTGGTGCTCATCAGCCTGGTGTAAAAATGAGATGGCTGCTTCGAAGGCATTCCTATTATTGGCCAACTATCCTTAAAGACTGCATAGAATATGCAAAGGGTTGCCAGGCATGTCAAAAGCATGGCACAATAAGGCATGTGCCCATAACTGACCTGCATGCAGTAGTAAAGCCTTGGCCATTCAGAGGATGGGCCATGGATATGATGGGGAAAATACACCCATCCTCTTCGAAGCATCATTGTTTCATTTTAGTGGCTACTGATTACTTTACCAAGTGGGTCGAAGCTAAGCCATACAAGGCTGTAGACCAGACTAAGGTCATTGAGTTCATTAAGGATTTAATCCATAGGTTTGGCATCCCACAAACTATAACTATTGATAATGGGACTGTGTTTGATGGAAAAATGGTGAGGTCTTTTGTGGCTGAGTTTGGAATTAGCCTTGTTAATTCCACCTCCTATTATGCACAAGCCAACGGCCAGGCTAAATCATCTAATAAGTCCTTGAAGAAAGGAATACAAAAGGTTATGGAAGACAATCCTACGGATTGGCATAACTTATTATTGGATGTATTATGGGCTTATAGAACTTCCCCAAGGTCAAGCACATGAGTTACTCCTTATGCCTTGGTGTATGGGCATGATGCTGTATTGCCTGTGGAAATTAATGTTAAGTCTTTGAGTGTAAGATGCCAAGACCAGCTAGATCCTGAGCAATACCATCAGAGTATGTGCTTGGAATTAGAAGGAATAGATGAAACTAGAATTCTGGCATTAAATAGCATGCTCTTTCAAAAGAAGAAAGCAGCCAAAATTTACAATAAGAAAGTCAAGCACATTGGCTTCGATGAAGGTGATTTGGTGTGGAAAATCATACTCCCAATAGGGATTAAAAGCCATAAGTTTGGCAAATGGTCACCTAACTGGGATGGGCCATACCAAATCCATAGAGTCCTTCCTTTTGGAGCATACCATTTGAGAAATTTGAATGGATATGTACATCCCAAAAAGATTAATGGCAAGTATTTGAAGCCTTATTTTCCAACTATATGGGAAACACAAGGAGATAAATAAATGCCAAGTACAAGAACACAAAAATACTCAAATGATAAATAAGAATTTATTTTTCATAAAGAGTTGAATACATTCTGCCATAAATTGGCCCAAAAATCATTACAATGCCTCAGTTGTTCTTTTACAACAGATGTTCTAGTTTTAAAAAATGAAAACAACTGAATGGCTGTAGTCATTTCTTACTTTCGATCGGCCAGTCCTTGGTTGGTGATCAGCAACTTGGTATCAGTTCGGGCTAAAGCCTGGTTGACTACGGATAACTCTTCCTCAAGTTGAGCCTTCATCTCCAGTAGTTGAGTGCGAAATTGGGAGACAGAGGAATGTCCCTTCAGCTCTGATATCTCAGCATGTACTGTTGAAACAAAGTCCTGATCTCTGACCAATTCCTCCTCTGCAGCCTTGGCAGCACATCAAATATTGATATAGAAGTCAATAGTAGCTGCTGCTTGAGATAGATGACTTGAGACTGACATGCCGGATTGCTCAACAATTTTGCAGCACTGAAGGAAGCCATTCCTTATTATAGGTCTCTCTAGGGCCTCGAAAAGAATCCTTGAGAATGATGTCAATAGTTCCAAGCAATTGTCCAAATCTATCGGAGGGCATCTAGAAGGCAGAGTTCTTGAAGGTTCAGAGTCCTATTAGGGACAACTCGATCATACCATTCTTGCCACTCTGGTCTCACTGTGGGCCAACATCGGTGGGAGCGATTTGTCTTCCAGTTCCTCCAGTCAAGGCCACCTTCATAAAGAAGACAATGGTCTTCTAGACGAGGATATAGAGCTAAAAGCTCAGTAAGGATCTCCTTGAATATTGGCCCAAGCACATAGTCTTGTTGCTCATGACGACGTGGGATGAAGATGCGTCCATCGATGGCACTTTTCTCCCCAGCCTTGTACTTCTCACATTCTACATCGATGATCCTCTTCAGGGTTACAGATGGACTCGCACGCTCTATGATTGGCACTTTCAATGAAGAGGAAGCCATTGATAGAACACTTTTTCGAGGATGAAGTTGAGAAGGGAAGTAGAGAGAAGTGGAAGATCGGTAGAGGTAAAGGGTTTGTGTATTGAGCGAGCGAATGATTTCAGAGCACAAAATAAAAAGGTTTTTTAAAAGGAAAAAAAAAAACTTTTGTGTTCGAAAGACATATCGCGTAATTTGTTAAGTACTAAGCTTCCTCCAATACTGATACTTTTGGAGGGAAAAACACATCCCAGATGTTGAAGCCAGCTTCGAAATAAGTATTTGGCTTCGAAACCAAATTTTGGCACCAAAAGTCAAATAACAAATGACTTCGAAGCTAAAAAACCAGCTTCGAAGTACATTTCATACTTATGGATGAAAGAGTGCTCAAGTATTAGTTTACTTCGAAGAAATTAAAGACCTTTTTTAGGTTTCTCAAGGAAAGTAATGTCCTTCGAAGCAAGACTTGAGATCCCTTAAGGGTGGGAATTGCTGTTCGAAACATCAGAACCAATAATTGGTTTGTATTTAAGAAAGATCTTCTTTCTAGACTAAAACAGTGCAGCCCTAAAAAGGAGCTTTCATATTTTTTGAAACTGTTATTCTAAGGAAAAATGGTCAATTTAAAACTGATTGATCATACTGACCATGACCATATGTTGGTTATGATCGAAACAAGCTTTAAAGAATAAGATTGTTAAATTCGAAACACAAATTTTAAATAAAATCAACAAAAATTGTTAATTATATTTCATAAATTGGACAGGTTCATTGTTAGTTCTTTTAGTGTTTCATTTAAAACAATCGAGTCCAAGTTCAAAGGATAAGCTTGTTCAGTTCAAAGCTCTGAATTTGCTTTCAAAAGACAAACGGAGATAAGATTAAACCATACCAAACAAAGAAAAAGTCCTAGTGGTATTAAAAACCAAAGCAATTACATCGAATGGCCCTATTTGGGTACAAACTCAAGCTCATAAAAATAGGGAATGGAATAAATGACAAGATCATGAAATTTAGTCCAACAATGATCAATGAATTTCTGTTCTTTCTTTATTCTATCCTCTATTTCTTCTAACATTGGCTGCATGACTTGATGTGCTCTCATTTCGTAAAAGAGCTCTTCAGCCTTTATTTCGAATGTTGTTTCTCTTAATCCTTATTCAAATTCGTCTATCTCTAAGTCATCCCAGTACGCAGAATCTTTGTTCTTGAAATTATCGAATTCTTCAATGAAGTTCTCTACTTCGTACTGGGCATGAATTCGAAGGGACGAAAGTTGGTCTAAAGACTGTGTGGTGGCCATAGAGGTCCGATGCCAGTGGAGAAGCAATGGAAGTTGGTCCAAAAACATGTGAAGCTCTGCTTGGGCGAGGGGATTGAGAACATGACCCCGAGTCAGAATATCACAAGCCCATCGAAGGTTCTTGAAAGGGACTTCATCCTCAAGAACATTGAATGGCAAGTGAGAAAAAGCTGCGAATAGAAGTTGAGCTTGTTTTCGCTTAGTTGGAGTAGGGGAAGGGGGAGGCTTGTAGGGTGGAAAGACCTTATCCGCGGAAAGGGCAACCCTCAATCTCTCTGTCCAGCAAGGATTTAACGGAGGGGAAGGTATGGATGCTTCTATTTCAGGAGATGGAACAAGGGCAGGGCATTAATATAATCGAGCCAGTCAGAAGAACAAATCTTTGCCTTCTGGGCTAAAAATGATGGATTGTACCCTTGTGCCTCTTCTAAGCATCGGGCGGCGTGCATTATCTTTGTAGGTACGGAGGATGTATACCAGGCTACAAACAGATTCTCCTCCAAACTGTGTCGATGGTCAATGGGCACGTAGGGATAGACCGCCGAGCGTCGTGCATAAGAAGGGAACTCTAAAGGGTTAGTAAATTCGACAAAGTGATGGTTGATTCGTTCCCTCAAATCACAGGCCTTAGGTTTTGACCAACTTGTCCAGTCGGAAGCACCAGAAGAGGAAGAAGTCGCAACCTTGTCCCATGCAGAGGGTTGTGAAGAAGAATTTCTCATGTCCATATTTGCAACTTTCTGAATCAAAGGATTAAGAGCAGTTTGTTCGTAGTCCAAGGGTGAATCAGAAGCAGAACTTCCTATGTCCATATTTGTTAGTTTCTGAATCGAAGGATTAAGGGCACTATGTTTGAAGTCCAAGGGTTGATAATTTGCAAAGGCATCCATAACCTGAATATAGAAAGGTGGGTAAAGGTGGCTAATTAATGCATGGAGGTTCTTTCGAGGAGGAACAGCATCGTCATATGACTCTTCGTGCGTTCGATCATTGGAGGAGAAAATTGATTTGGCCATAAAACGTATCAGTCTGTTTGAATGCTAAGGTGGTAGGGGGGTTCAAAAGATTGAAGGAGAGTTTAATGCAGATAAATGACAGTTGCATTTCTAGGAAAATGTAAAACCTATGCACGTTCTAAGACGTGGGAAAAGACCTTGATCCACTAATATCACTAAGTATTGGGTATATTAGTGTGGGGGGTAATGTTGGCTACATATTTTGTATAAGCCAATTACAATTCGACGCGTGGCAAAGTAAGGGTAGTACGGGAAGACTATTCAAATCTTCGATCTTGATCGTACACGTGTCAGTTAATATTGGTTGTTACAAGATCTGAGTTGCAGTGGATCAGCAGAGAGATACAAAGTGATGTGGGATCATTGGTTACTCACATTTGAATTCAAATTCAGGAGGGAAGCCTAACTGCAAGTAATGGCGTAATGGAGCTAATCTTGAGGCAACATAATCAGCGATCATGGAGGAGCAGTTCGACGGTTGGAAATACAGTTCGATGGCTATCCTTAAGCAGTATAAATAGCAGAGAAGGCCCCAGAAAAGGACCCCTAGACTCAGATCCAGAAAACCAGTCTTATTCTACTTTACTTAGTTTTACATGTCCTGTTCTTTACATTCCAGTACTTTAAATTCTGCACTGCACTTCATTCATAGGAGTAGTTTCAAGTAGATTGTCGCTGTAAACCTCTACGAGGCTGAGTTTGAATCATTGTAAGTTTTTTCATTCTAATGAAATGCTTCAGTTGTTCTTTATTTGATTGGTATTTTGTTTAATTCTCCTAAATCAAGCCACCGGTAAAAGTCCTCTTCATTGAGGCTGGGAGAACTAAAACACAATCGTCTGATAATTGGTTGGCAATTAAATTTCTGTAAGGACTGATTAATCCTTACTGGCACGCTTGCAATTACAATAATAACCTTTGAAAGCCCAAAAGCCAACAGTTTCATTTTGGGTAAATCAATTGGATACTATTGTTGAATTTTTTTGGACCCACTATAAAACTTATATTGATAAATCAAATTGTTCAATGTGTTCACATTCAAATTATCGATGTTAATTTTGTGATAGATCCACAAAGATTCAATAATATTCTCCAAGTCAATATGAACAAGAGATTCGATTTTGGTTCATAAATTAGGAGAATCGATTTGAGATCCACGATTCTATATTATAATATAATGGACCATTTAGTTAAAATACATTTTAATTACTATTTACCCTCAGTATAGAATTACAACTTTTTATATATAAATATTAGGATAAACTACTAATAGGTTCTAACAATTGGACTTAATTCCTATCAAGTCCTATTGAAAATAAGTTTTAGTAAAATCGTCGTTAAAAATAATTTTTTGGTGACAATTTTTTACATATGTCGCTAAAAATTAACAATTAGTGACTTTTTTTTGTCATAATTTTTATAAATTATCGCTAAAACTTACAATTAGTGACGTTTTTCTATAATGAATTTTTTAAATTGTCGCTAAAAGCTGTGAATTAGTGACATTTTTTTTGTGATGATTTTTTTAAATTATCGCTAAAACTTATAATTTAGTTACATTTTTTTGTGGCAAAATTTTCATATTATCGCTAAAAATTAACAATTAGTGACATTTTTTTAATAGAGTTTAATGAAAAATGTCATTAATTATCGTATGATCTATTAGACAATAAGTCCACTTATTAAGACCTACACGTAAGTCCCCCTAAATATTTTTGATTTATTGATATCTGTAATTGAGTTACAGAAGATGAAATGGTTGGGTTTGGTTTGGTTCCATAATTTAAATGGATTGATCTGTTTCTAAATTTTATGGAATCACAGATAGTTTCAATCTCAATTAAATTAAACCAGACCATGCATACTCTTAACAACTTGAGGTTAGCATTAGAGGAGTTCATGAATCGGGTTGGATCTTTCATCCGTTATCTATCTGAATTTAGACGGATTACAAAAATTAATCTACATCCATCCGGCTAGTTAGTGGATGCGGATTGAGCAGGTTGCACAAGTTAATGAGAGAATATGAATTGGTTTTGCGATTTGAACTTTACTATTTTAAGTTTTTTTTTTTGGAACTATTTTTCAGTAATTATTTATTATTTTAGGTCCAAAATTTTTTATTCTTTATTTTTTTATATTAATCAACTTTTATTTAAATATAAATTATAATTACTAAATAAAAAGTCATTTTTAATACACAGTATAAAACACATGCCATCATTTTCTTTGGAGATTGACAAATTGGGTTGGGTCGAATGACCTCAAATTTTCCATCCATCTAAACGTAGACAAATTATAAAAAATGCATCTGCATTCATTCACTTGGAGTATTGAAACCGTCCATTCTGTGACAGATTGGTTCAAGCCATTCAATTTTGACAAGTTAAATAGATGCTTACCCAACCATAGTTAGTATAGTTCAATTTGATCCGATTTAAAATTAAATAGTTACTTCTGACTTTATATAATTTAAAATCAAATCAATTCATTTAAATTATAATTATAATTATAATTTATTTTTATTTTTTTGTCAATAGATCAGAGAGTAATTATAAATATGAGAAATATTTACATTATCAAACAAACCACTAACTCACAAATAGTCAAAAAGTTAATAATGTAACACCTCAACCCTTCACATGTCATCGATATTGTCTGCTTTAGGCCACGCTTGCACGGATTTGTTTTTCCCAGTGAGTCACCCATCCCAAAACTACTCCATCCTAAGCACGCTTAACTAGGGAGTTCTGCTAGGGATTTCACTATCCAGGAAAAGGCCTCGATGCTATATAAGGGTCTAGGTTTTTACTTTTATAGCCCATGAACTCTTCATTCATTCTCGATGTGGGACACCGGAACCTTATAATCCAACCCCCTTAGGGGGGCTGTACATCCCCATGCAGTAGCCTGCCAGTTTGCAAGCCTGCCTACATGCACCGAGAGATGCCAGGAGCCCACACTTGGTACTTCGAAGAGTCGGCTCTGATACCATTTATAATGCGCCAACCCTTCACATGTCATCGATATTGTCTACTTTGGGTCACGCCTGCACGGATTTCTTCTTCTCAGTGGGTCACCTATGCCAGAACTACTCCAGCCTAAGCACGCTTAACTGAGGAGTTCTGCTAGGGATTTCACCACCTAGGAAAAAGCCTCGATACTATATGAAGGTTTAGATTTTTACTTTTATAGTCCAAGAACTCCCCCTCACATCGAGACCTTTTCCTGGGTAGTGAAATCCCTAGTAGAACTCCCTAGTTAAGTGTGCTTAGGCTGGAGTAGTTCTAGGATGGGTGACCCACTACGAAGAACAAATCCGTGCGGGCATGGCCCAAAGCGGACAATATCGATGACATGTGAAGGGTTGGGGCGTTACAAATGGTATCAGAGCTGACCCTCCGGAGTACTGAGTGTGAGCCCCTGGCGTCTCTTGGTGCATATGGACGAGCTTGCGAGCTGGCAGGCTACTGCATGGGGATGTGCAACCCTAAGAGGGGGATTGCAAGGTCCCGGTGTCCCACATCGGGAATGGAGGAGGAGTTTCTGAGCTATAAAAGTAAAAATCTGGACCCTTATATAGTATCGAGGCCTTTTCCCAGGTGGTGAAGTCCTTAACAGAACTCCCCAGTAAAGCGTGCTTAGGTTGGAGTAGTTCTGGGATGGGTGACCCACTAGGAATAACAAATCCATGCGGGCATGGCCCAAAGCGGACAATATCGATGACATGTGAAGGGATTGGGGCGTTGCAAATAAAGCCTAATAACTAATAAATCTTCTAGTCCAAGCCCAACACAACCACCACTAATTACATTATGACGTCCCAAATTTTTGGAATATTAAGGGAAACTAAATAAATAAAATGACTTATTAAATTAAAATTTAAGATCTTAATAAGAAATTTCAACTCTCATACGTAACTAGAGGTTCAAACAATATTAAATAAAAACTTAAAATTATCCAAATGTAATATTAAACGAAATCATAAAGTCTTTAGTGGCTAATGCATAAGCTAGTAAAATTTGTTCGGCTCTAGTCATGGTTTCAAGTCTGCCAAGGCTCTATACTACCATAAACTCCGTTTTTAACTTCCATTCCTTCATTGTCAAAACATGGCATAAAACGTCAGGATAACGAAAATAGCCATAATTTGCAAAACCCAGAAACAAAACACAACAAACTTACCTTCTTTTTTAAAGAAAATAACAAGATTATAAACATGCTATTCTCAATATAACAATATAAATGTAAGCATAAATTACATGCAATTAAATAATTCAACAATTTTCATAAATAAAGTGACATTCAAAATCTCATCACAGAGATTTAATTTACCAACCACTAAGTCATGACCACAATTAATTTGAAACTCTCCCTTGGTCAAATATTCAAGTATTATAAATTGTAACTATCAGGGATACCCACGTCCAGAGTTACATATCCAACTACTGACATATGTGGTCTGTCTTAAGGAAGCGGTCTGCCACCAGTGCGTATACCCGCACATCCATCCTAATTCCAAAATCAAATACCGATAAGGGTTCAAATATGTACCGTGTTGTCTTAGGATTTCACAACACGAATTGTATAAGAATTTTTAGAATCCATCCTGAACAACTGGTATTAACAATCAACCGTTAATTTTGTACACTTCGTTGATCATTTTAATTACTTTCCATAATAATCACTAATAATTTCAAATTTGGATCACCAACAGTGTTATATAATTTATTACAATTTACCAAAGAAAAATATTAACACATACATCCTACAATAATTAACCAAATGTACATATTATTATAAACAGACAATAATTAACCAAATGTACATATTATTATAAACAGTTAAATTAAGCTATAATGTGAAATTTTAAATTTTAAATAATCATGTCATAATAATAAATTAAATAACAATATCACACATGCATGAACTACTATTTTATAAGATTAACGTAAATAAATGTCACGATCCAAACCCACCCCCATAAGTTTAGCATTTTAACCGGCTCAGGTTGTTACAATAGACTAATACAATACTTATTTTTAATTCTCATAAACAATTGAAGCTGCAATCTTGGTCCTTTTAATTTTCTTTTCAGAATTTTTAGAATTAAGATTTCAAAATTAAAATTCCAAATAAATTATTTAAACAATTTTAAAATTCATGACATTTTCAAAAATGTTATACGGTTATTTTACAAGAAGAATTTCCCAAACATAAATTATAAATAATTTCACAAAATTTCAAAAAGTTACATGACACAAATTTGATACACTTTTTTAAAATTTTTCTAACTGGGATCTACAAGTCAAAATCATAATCTAAAAATAGATAATGAAACTGGACTTCTCAAATTTCATTTTTAATTTAGAAAATACTAGTTTTTGTTTATTATAGAATATTTAGTGATTTTTCAAACATAAAACAAAAGCTGCCTCAAAATTCATATTTAATTAAAATTCCATATAATTTCATATAATTTTGTAAAAAATTAAAATAACTGATTTAAAATTTTCTGAATGATCTAGACATCATTCTTAATAATTTTGTAGAATAAATTATCTCGAAATTTTAATTATAAAAATATTTAAAAAAATTTACAAAATTCTAACAGATGTAAGAACAACATAATCAAATTAAATAAAATCTTCAAGCATCTATTACATATCACAAATTACACATGCAAGTATAAATCTAAGATTATATCATAATTTTAATACTACTATATAAATAATTTTTCAAACATCTAATACATATCACAAATTTCACATGCAACTATAAACAAATACTATATCAAGATTTTTAATTTTATTAATACTTGAATATATTCTGATTTTTTTTTTTTTTACCAAAAAAAAAAAAGGTTTTTGAAGGATTTCAATTCAAACATAGAAACAAAAAGAGAAATGAGGTAGGGAAATGATGATAGATTTTACTATCGCAATTTTATTTTTTATTTTTTATTTTTTTTTTGTACCTCCGATCAGCCGAGTCAAGAAAAGGGGTCTCTCATATATTACAACACACTCACACCTCAACTTCAATGATCATAATTTTGCATGATATCAAATCTTTTCAAAAACCAACAGCTCATCATATTCCATTCCTAAGTTAACATGGATGGCCACAAGTGGTGAGGTAATTGCAATTTTTATTTTTTATTTTTTGAATTGAATAACAAACTTGTATAAATATGTGTGTGTGGGTTTCTTAAAAATAAATTAGATGAAATTTTCATTTAAGTTATTTAGTAAGAGTAATTATTAAGTTGAATTTTTATAAAAAAATAGTTACAAATGAAACACATTGAATACTCACAAAATTTTTATTTTTAGCAATATTTTTCTTAGTGATTAAGTTTAATAATTTTTTTCCTAATTTATACAACAATACATATCTTAGTGATTACTAGTTTTTTAAAATAAAATTAATTTATTATTCATATCTTATAATGCATTATTAAATACGGATTCTCACATACATGCAATCCCATAAAAGAGGAGAAATAAACTACCATAAGAAGAGTTGAATCTAAAATTTCACACCACAAAAGATGTTATACAATCACTAGATTAAGAGGTTGTTTGGGGTGTTTTAAATAAGTGTACTTTTTGATTTTTTGGATTAAAAAATAGAGGAAAAAAAGATGATTATTTGAGATAATTTTTTATATTTTTACAAAAAAAATGTGTATTAAAATATTATATAAAATAGCAAAATTATGTTTTTACCCCTACGTTCTAAACTCATCAGTGATAGTGTTGCAGAAGGACCATACAGAATGGTTGAAATGGTGAGAAGAATCTGAACCATATGCGTATATAGCATGAGGCTTCACGGGTATTGTTGGGCCTGCGGGGGCCCACCATGGGTCATATTTCGATAATCCAAACCGTTTAATGTGTAAAACTCGTTTAGTACTATATGTTTATAAAAAATCACTTTGATTGGATATCGATAGCTATGTGATCAAAACAGTTTTGTATGAGAAAAATGGACGGTGAAAAATAAACGGCTGGAAAAAAGTCTGATTTGATCACATAGCTATCTATATCCGATCAATGTGTTTTTTTTCAGGCATACATATAATACTCGACAAGTTCTACATATTGAATGGTTTGGATTATCAAAACAGGGTCCGTAGTGTAGACACCCCATTTTTGACCGACCTTAAGACTCAGACGTCACCAATTGAGCGCTTGGTGATGTTGCATGATGTGCTTGTTCAGAAGTTTCAGAGTCGCGGCCGTGAGCCCTGCCTCCGGACTTCCGAACCCTTTTCTGTGCCTTGTCTCGGTTTGCGAACCAGACTCGGTTTTCTCTGTTTCTTTTCCTGAGGGGAGGGAGAGATCCCGTAGACCGTCTCTCAAATGTCCGTAGGCTACATTTGGTGGCCGTAGGCCATTTTGCCCATTTCGGAGTCCGGTTTCCGGTTTTCGGAACCGTCAGGCCGTGTGCCTCGGTTCGGGACCGCCTAACCATCTCCGTTTGCTCTGATTTTTGGCATACATCTTATTTCATCCCTTTTGAGGGACACTGGGGGTTGAGAAACCCACTTCGAGGTCGAATACCATTTTCGGTGCTTAACAGCCCATTTTCGGGACCCCGAACTGCGTGTTTTGGCCCCGGAACTTTCGTTTTGCAACGGTTTTCGTTCATTTTTGGCAGGTACCTCTGTTTTATCACAAGGAAGGTCACTGAAGGGTGGGAGGCCAGCAATTGTTGCAACAACCAGTTATCTCTCTTCCGGAGCCTCCCAGCGCCCGTTTTTCGCACTTCCGGGCTAATGTTGAATACCTTGGAGCTAGTGTTGCCAACTTTCAACCATATATCTGTGATGTACACACCTGAGAGGCCCCTAAAAGTTGGTGGCCGGCCATTAAGGTCACCTGACCCTTTTGACCCCTTTCTTCCGGGCTAATGTTGAACCCCTTGGACCCTTTTTCTTGAACTTTCAACCACATATCTGTGATGTACACATCTGAGAGGCCCCTAAAAGTTCATGGCCGGCCAGTAAGTCAACTTGACCCTTTTGACCCCCTCTTTCCGAGCCATTGTTGAACCCCTTGGGCCCACTTTCTTGGAATTTCAACCACATGGTTGTGTTGTACACACATAGGACTACCTCCCCAGTAGCTGGCCAGCCAGAAAATCACATTGACCCTTTTGACCCCTAGCCGGCCGGCTAGGGGGTGTGGCCGGCCGGCCACCTCCAGCAAAAGTAATGGGCCGACCGTGTTCTTTGCACTGTGCACTTTCCAGCTGTGGGGCAATGTCCCCCAGATATTTTCTGTATCCGGGGGATATTTTGTGGGGGAGTTTTGCCCTCCTTCTCCCCCACCTTTACACCCCATTTTGAACCCTTATAACCAGCTGGTGGCCTTCTTTGTAAGGGTTAGAAAAATTACTCTTCAAGTCTCCATTGCCAACTCCATCTTCTTCCTTCTCAACTCTTGAAAAAACCCTAAGTCCCTAACCATTATTCCTTCTACACCACCAAGCTCTACCACCACCATCTCATTTCCAGCAACAAGGAAGGATTCTTGAAGGCTAAAGAAGCTGGAAATCCATCCAAGAAGCAACAAAAGTTAGAATCTTCAAGGGTAAGTGACACTTTTACCCTTTTGAACCTTTTTCTTGATCTATTTCTAAGCCCCACTTCTTTTTGGTTTCAAGCTCCGGCCCTAACTGAAAAGGGCCATCTTTTGAGCTCATCTTCACTTCTCATTAAGGGCTCAACCCTGTTTGAGCCCTCCATAATATACTTGCTTCATTGATCATCTTGTATGTCATGATTTTGCATGCTATTTTTGGCCCATGAGAAATCTGTTTTTGAGCATGTTATAAACTGATATAAGGCTTATTTTGAGCCCCTCTTCAACATTGGAGAAGGGCTCAACATTGTTTGGTGCTTCCATGTGTCACTTGTAGTTATACCCCTCTTTTATTCCCCTTTCTTACATGCAATGGCAGCCTACCATGCTTAGGTTTTTGGCCATTTTACAGTTCTGGAAAAGTTCTTATTTTGGTCCATTCTACATAGTTTATCAAGGGTCTTTGGCTGTTTGGTGATTATTTTATATACTTCATGTTATAGCACCTTTTGAGCCTTGTTTTGCATCACATTTTTAGCATATTTTTATACTGATTTTGAGGCTGCCATATACTGTAAATGTTCATATTTTTGGTCCATCTTCAGTGTTGTAGAAGGAAATTTTCCAGTTTGGGTTTTGTTTATATCACTTGCTTCATTACCTCTTGAAAATACCGTATTCTTGCATGCTATTTTTCCCTACCTATATTTGCTGTTTGGCCATGTTTATAACTGTGAAAGTGCATCTTTTGGGACTGTCTAGCTTCTGTCTTTGCATTGCATGTCCATATTGTGCATGTTTGGCATGGCTATAGGCCATTTCGGGTGCCTAATGTTGCATTTCGGGACATTTCCTTGCATTTCATGTCATTTCGTTTCATTTCGGGACTGTTTTCCCCCATATTTTAGTGCTGAAATTCCATTAGTATGCTTGCATATCATTTTTGCCACATTTCATCATATTTTTGCATTGCCTCGGTTTGCGTGCCTGTGTGCACGCATTTCGAGGCACCTCTTTTTTATCCACCGGCATCCGATGTGAGTGTGGCTGAGGCTCACCCCTGTTGGTATAAGCCCACCTGTCATTTCCATGACATTTCATAGCATTCCATCATTGCCTCGGTTTGCGTGCCCGTGTGCACGCATTTCGAGGCACCCTGTTTTTATCCACCGGCATCCCATATGAGTGTGGCTGAGGCTCACTCATGTTGGTATAAGCACACATCATGTTTTCATGTCATTACATTGCATTCCGCCATCGCCTCGGTTTGCGTGCCCGTGTGCACGTACTTCAAGGCATCTCATTGTCATTCGCATTGTTTCATATCATTTTCTCGGTTTGCGTGCCCGCGTGCACGCATTTCGAGACATATCATTTTCTCGATTTGCGTGCCCGCGTGCACGTATTTCGAGACATATCATTTTCTCGGTTTGCGTGCCCGTGTGCACGCATTTCGAGGCATCTCATTTTCATAGCATTGAGTATGTTAGGATTGTATCTTAGTTGCATTTCATGCATATCATGCATATTGCATCGTGTCCGGAATAAGAGTTAGCCCGGGCACAGGAAACGAGGTACATTTCGTACTCCGAAAGACGGAATGTGTCTCAATTCCCCAGTCACCGACACTCCGGATTATCCATGATGGAGTTAGGTTTTAGCTGTAGTTTCATGTGCATTCATCCTATATTGAGTTGTGCATTTCGATTCCTCGGCCATCATGCCTCGGTATGCGTGATTGGTGGCATGAGGATCGAGACATGCATATATCTGTGAAAATACATTGCTATGCCCCTTTCCTGCTCTCTGCTGCAACAAAACGCAGAATCAGCAACTTTTTGGGACTTGGCACGCATTTCAAGAACAGGTGTAAACAGAGGCTAATTGGGGCATTCCGGTGGATTTCCGCGCAAGACAGTCCGGACATGCATCATCCACCAGAAGCAAGGCAGTCCCTGGCTTGCACGCCAGTTTTATTTGCTTTCTAGTTAATTCATTAATTAATTGGAATTTTGTAATATTTTTGGACTGTAATATTCTTTTATTTGGGGACTGTAATATTTGGACTGTATATTTATTCGGACCCTCTGCGCGAGGGCCACAACTGTAATAAGTGTGCGTGAGTGTGTTGTATGTCTTCCAACCCCACGTCTTTCTCCCTTTTATTTACCTGCTTATGATGGTTAGATTAGGGCATATTTCAATTAGCATACAGTATGACAGCATGTTTGCATCATTCATCTGTATTACATGCACCGGGCTCGGCGCATCATACTAACTGCATTGTATTTTCAATTTCAAAGTTGGATACATGATAGTTGTAGCATTTCATATGCCATCTTAGAATAGCCGAGCCTGCTATAAATTGCATTTTGCATGTGTTGCATTAGGCATTTCTGTACAGTTAGGATCATGCATGATTTCTAATGAATTCCTATTTTGGTTTGGAGTACTCGGTAAGCTTTATACTTTAGCATCATTGCATGCGTGTGAGTGACTGCCATGAATAGCATGCTTACCATGAGGCTATGTGCTTATGTGAAATATCTGCCTGATTGCCTGTGGGTGAAGGTTGGGTTACTTGAATTGGGACAATTCATCAAATGTTTGTTTTAAGCCCACTAGATAGTGGCAAAACCATCTTTTCCAAAAGCCCACCTGAGGGTGGCAAATCCGTGTCTTAGCCTACCTGCGGGTAGCACCATCAAACCATTTTCAAATAAACAAGCATGAAATGTTTTGTTCCAATTCGGACGACCCGGTCTATATTTGTATGCTGTGCGCATCACATAGTAACCTAGGCTAATCACCGGAATAAGAACTCACAATGTTTTCAAAAATCGATATCATGGTTAGTAGAGGCCGGTCTATGACCGGGCGAGCGGGGGTGCTCGCGAAGTGACCTTCCCCAATCGTACCCAAGTTCCCGAGCCGAGGCAACTTTGGTGATGACGGACACGTGGCCTTTTGGCACCGAGTCAGGGTTTCCTAAATTTCCCAAAATAAAATATTTAGGTGGCGACTCTGTATCTGGCAAAGCAGTCCATGTTTGGCACTTCTTTCAAAAATCTGTTTTCTTAAAACGATTTGCCGGATTTGGACTCTTTGGTTCAGACTTAGAACCGTGACTACAAAAAGTCGAGTCCGAGCTGTAGCGAGGTCCCCTGCGGGCTTGTTACACGTAGTGGGCCTTAACAGTATCTTCCAACTTAATGAATATATATATCTAATTTTTTTTTGCATCATCATTGCGTAAATCTCTAATCATTTCAGTACCATCACTGTGTAGCTTTTTGGATTGTACTAATATTGTGAAAATTAATTTTTTTCATATTTTTAATTTGTGAATAGTGATAACTTTTTTACTTTTTGAGTAACTTTTTGACTTTTTCTCAACATGCCAAACCAGCCCTAATTTTTTTTTATTGTAATTATAAGACTAAATCAGACTAAACTATTTAAATACAATTCAAGTCTCGTTTGGGAATAAGCTATTTAGTAACTTTTAGACTTTTTAGCTAAAATATGATGTAAAAAAATTTAAGTTGTGACCCCGTGTTAAAAATGTGCAAAAAGTAGATAGAAAATGAGAATTTTTGACTTTTTTATATAAGTTGTTAACTTTTTAATTTTTTTAGTAATTTTCTAACTAAAAAAGTCACTTACCAAACGAGATCACCATCTCAAAATTTGTAACCCCGTGTTAAAAATTGTAGAACAATTTGTTTTAATAATAGAGTTTTCTCACTTCTTTTCTTTCTCAACTAGGTTCTTTCTTTGTCTTTTCATTCATTTTGTGTAACTCAGTAGGATGCTCACATCATTAAACCAAAAATAAAGAAAAACAATCATTTACACCATTTGAAAGAAAAAATAATTTTACACACAACGATAAGAGTGTGTAAGAAATAAGAAACCCATGAGGGAAAAAGAACCAAATCGCCTCAATGGGAGGAGCAAGGATCCTCTAGAGTGATTTTTCCCTAAAGTTTCCTAGAGTGCTACATTGTGTGGTTGAGATTTACTGGCAAGTCATATCAATTTTTCTGATGTGACTTGCCAGTAAATCTCAACCATACAATGTAGCACTCTAGGAAACTTTAAGAAAATTTCACTCTAGAGGATCCTTGGTGCAATGGGGGAGAGTGTGTGAGAAACAAGATTAGTGTTACTTGGGATTATGTGTATAATGTTGTAATTTTAAACTAATGTTATATTTATCGATTAATATATTAATTAATGTATTAATTAGTGTATTAATTAATGATGTGACATAATTTAAGATATTTTTGATATTTGTAATTCGTATAATGAGTGGGGTTAATAAAATGTCATAACTAGTGTTAGTACACTAATAGTATACTAATGGGTGCATGTAGCACCACTCGTAATTTTACTGCATAAAAAAAAAAAAAGGTTCAATAAATATCATTATTATCAAAATATTAAACTTTAAAATTATATAACTTTAGATGTAGATGCTGATTTTTAATAAAATTAATATTTTTAGAATTCTTTCATCAAGATCTATCAAATAAGATCTATGTTGACTATGAAATTCTTAAAAAAAAAAATTATTATTGACAAAATTAATGTAAAAAGTAACAGTAACATGTTACTCTGTTTGACAATCATACTATTGATAGTAACATGTTACTCTGTCTAAGAGTAATATGTTACTCTGACAATATTGTGACAGCCTAATTGTTTAATTAAATACCATGTATAATTAGAATAAAATAAAATAGTGAATGCTATGTGATAAGGTGCAATTCAATTAGGGATAATATATTATAAAAAAAAAAAAATCGAAGCAGGTATAGCTTTGGTGAATCACTAACTTAGGCCTCATGGTTTTGATCAATCACCAATTAGAGGGACATGTGGGGGAAGGCCAAAGTAGCGCCTATTAAGACATGTGGCCGAGGGTAGATGCACGCTCAATACCTATAAATAGGTAGTGACTTACTGAGCTTCAACAAAACAAAAAAGAAATGTATATAAATCAATAACTAAGAGACAACATACAAGTAACAGGGAGTTAGTAATAGGAAATTAAAAGTTAAGGGTCAATCTTAAGATGAGTTATATTATACTTTGAATTACCATAATATGTTTTCTATATATCTTGAGTCACCATAATATATTTTACGAATATTTTGAGTTATCACAATTTATTTTATATAATTTATGTTTTGTAGTTATATTAATGTTTCAATTATGCGGATTATTTTTTGACTCCTATTTGCTTAAATTGAAATCTATGGATATGTTTGTTTAAATTTTAAAAAGTATTTGACAAAGATCTTGTAAACAATTATTTTCTGTAAGTACCACTATGGGAGTCCCATGCCTTAGGGGACTTAAATAACCATTGGCCCCTGTTTGGCCATTTTGTGGTCCACTGTTTGTCATGGATCCATTGACCCCTATTCTAATTGTCACTTCAGTGACCCCTGTTCTATTTTGTCTTGTACTATGGTTATAGTTATTTACGTAATTTCTGTATTTCAATTTCTATCACTTAATTAATTTGTTTATTCAACTTAAATTACGTTAATGTTTTAGCTTAAAGAACTATCCATGGCTATATTGTACCCTGATACTCACAGTATAATATTTCTCACTTTACTATGTGCTTATAGCTGTTAACCCTTTCAGGTGACGAGATTTAGCAGGATCAAAATGGGAGATAAACCACAGTGTTTTTTTGTTTTTGTTTTTGTACTATCTGTATTTTTTATTTGACTCTTATAATAGAGTAAGAGCCCAAATGACTATTTTTGTTTCTTTTTAATAAATTTTGGTACCCAATTATTTTATTTTAATTTATTTAATTTGTCCGTTGCGCTATTACTACAGTAATTTTAAAATTATTTTATTTCATCTTGTTGTGACGCCAAACCTTTGGGTACTGGATTTGGGTCGTGACAAAAGTGGTATTAGAGCAATGGTTTTGGGCATAAAAAAAATTCTAATAATAAATTTAACTTCATATTATTATTTGATATTATGGTACATGTTTTCCAAAACAAAAAAATTTAAGGATAAATTACCAATAGGTCCTAATAGTTGGACTTAATTTCTATCAAGTCCTATTGAAAATAAGTCTTGGTAAAATTGTCACTAAAAATAATTTTTTTGTGACTATTTTCTGTATATGTCGCTAAAAATTGATAATTAGTGACTATTTTTGTCATGATTTTTATAAATTATCGCTAAAACTTATAATTAGTGACCTTTTTTATGACAAATTTTTTTTATAGGACCTATTAGACAATAAGTCCACTTATTATGACCTACATATAAGTACCCCAAATTTTAAATTAAATTGTCTAACACAAGTAAACCGTGTTATAAATATTTCTGGGTTAAGTTTTCCTATGGTGTAAGAATGGCAAACCTAATGGAGTTATTTTGGTTTGAGCCCCCAGGAGCTTATCTTATCCTGAACTTATTAGAAGGTTTGGGTGATTTAAAGAGTCTTGTCAGGCAAGTAAGGTTGCAAATGACTGAGCTGTTCATGAACAAGCTCGACTCCGCTCGGCTCGGTTCGTTTAATAAACGAGCCAAGCTCGAGCTCGAGCTCGCGTAAGCTCGGCTCGTTTATCTTTATTTAAATTATATAATAAATATATTATTTATATATTAAATAATATATAAATATAGATAAATAATAATATAAATACATTATTTATATATTAAATAATATAAGTAATATTTTTTATTTAAATAATATAAATAATATAAATAATATTAAAAAAAAATTATCTAGTCGAGCCAAGCTGAGTTCGAGCCGAGCTTGAGCCCAATTGCTTATCGAGCTGAGCTCGAGCTCAATAAACGAGCTCGATAAGTAAACGAGCCGAGCTTGAGCTCAGCAAAGCTCGGCTAGGCTCGATTCGTTTGCCGCCCTACAGGCCAGCCCACCCGACACTTGACTGACTCATAGGGCTATTTGTAGGCCAACCTCGATGAGGATTTCTTATTTTGGAGGCTTAGCTAAGGCAGCACTCGTGAGAGGTACATAGGGCCGACCCACGTTGTTGGTCTTGCTCCAGACCTAGGACAACCGCATTTTCTGGTTACACCTTTACTCTTGGGCTTTGTGGAGAGAAGAGGACATGCGTATTCTAGCAGCCACATTCGCACTACGACACCTCCTCAACAACACATTGTCCAGACCCCAGCTGTGGACTTCACTAACTGTGTATCATACTTGGAAATACCGGTGCGGATTACCGGACGGGAGTTTTGGGGTTATGATCACGATATTCATGTCTACATGATCCAGGTAGTATGGCGGTGCTTTGGAGTAGAGCCCAATGGGTGGGAGTTTGAGCCCCTCATGCAGAGTAAGTTCGCGAGGTCATTTCATGGACTAGTTTTCCAGAACCAATTCTCATGGTGGCCTAAAAGTCCCTTCTAAACATCTAACCAGGAGATCCTTTTTTTTTTTTTTTGTGACCTGACCATGATTAGTCTAATCCTTTTGTTTTTGTATTAATAGGATTAGACACTAACTATTGACTGTATTTTAAGTACGTTGTACTAATATGTTTTCTTTTGCATAAGTAAAATTTATATATGTACTGTTATAGTATCTTGTGAATCATAGATATGATATTGTGATATGTACTGTTATAGTATCTTGTGAATCATAGATAATTAAATATATACTAAGTGGTTCAAAAAAAAAAAAATAAATAAAAGGGGGAATTCACTAACCGTTTTCACCTTGTAGTAATGGCTAATGATAGAAATAGAACCGGATTATCGGTCAGTGATACTGATCCAATGGAGCAAATCATGGAAAGAGCAGTTACTAGTTTTCTGCGAGCCCTACAAATGAACATTAATAGCGGATTGCCTGAATGACGAGAAGAGCTAACTACTATAAAACAGTTCCAGGACTTGAAACATATCATATTCACTAGTAGTACAAACCCACTGGTGACAGAAGGCTGGGTCAGAGATATGGAGAAAATTTTTCGCGCGCTACCTTATACAAAAAAGTAGAAGGTGACTTTCGCCACATTCACCTTCAAAGACAATGCACAAGAATGGTGGCATTTTACCCTGGAGGAAGAAGATATTGTGACTTGGGCAAGATTCTTGGAGGTATTCTATGAAAAATACTTTTTAGATTCGTTACGGGAACAAAAGGGGCATAATTCATACATCTAAGGCAAAGAACCATGACGGTGGCTGAATACGAGAGCAAGTTCACGCAACTGGCTCGATTTGAGACATATGTCATCCCCACCAAAACTCGAAAAGCCAGGAAATTTGAAGCAGGATTGGATGCTGAAATCAAGGACAGGCTAGAGGTTTTGAAACTACCAACCTATGCAGAGGTGGTGGATCGAGCATACATTGCGGAAAAAGGGATTAAAGCTTTGCGCTCTAGGGAACCAAGCCAAAGGAAGTGAGTTTGGGAAGGAAATAACAGAAGACCCGGTGTCGCGCCTCCCAAGAGGGTAAATACAGGCGCAACCAGTTTAACCAGTTCAAGCAATCAAGGTCCTACAAATCCCAGATGTGGCACCATTCCAACTTGCTCTACCTGTGGAAAGGCTCATTGGGGACAATGCCGTCAAGACACGGGAGAATGCTTTAGATGTGGCCAAGTTAGCCACTTGATGAGAGATTGTCCAAAGCTTGCCCTTCCTACAACTGACCCCTCTGAACCAGTCCGAAAACCCAGGGTACTTGGAGGAGTAAGGAAGGACCAAAAACGTCACGGAAGAGCTTTTGCCCTGGTGCTTGGAAAACCAGAAGTTACTGAGAATGTTGTGTCAGGTACACTTTCTATTTGTTGTCACTTAGCTCATGTTCTCTTTGACTCTGGTTCAACTCATTCTTTTGTTACACCACACTTTGCTACCAAGTTGGCATCAACACCCGAACCCTTAGGATATATACTATTTGTGTCTTTTCCTTCTGGTAACTTCGCCCTTAGTACAAATGTGTACAAATCTTGTACTGTATCCTTAAAACGGGAAACCTTATACGTAGACTTGATTCCCCTCTACATTTGTACCTTTGATGTGATCTTAGGAATGGATTGATTAGCTGCTAACCATGTCTCTATTGGTTGTGAAGCCAAAAAGGTCTTCCTCCGGTCACCAAACTAACTCGAGCTTGTCTTTGATGGAACTGGAGTCTCTCCCCCTCCATGTGTTATATCCTTTATGACAGCCCAACGGCTTCTAAGAAAGAGTTGTTGTAGTTGTATCTGTTATGTGATCAATGCTCAGCAAGAGGCCCCCATACTTGATGAAATCCCTGTGGTACGAGAATTCTCGGATGTATTTCCTGAAGACCTACCTAGTACTCCAGTTGATCGAGAAATCGAATTCACCATTGAAACCCAACTTGGTACACAACCAATCTCAAAAGCCCCTTACCATATGTCTATGACAGAATTAAAAGAGCTGAAGACTTAACTCCAAGAACTATTGGACAAAGGTTTCATTCGACCTAATAACTCACCCTGGGGAGATACAGTACTATTCTTAAAAAAAAAAAAAGGATGGCACGATGATGTTATGCATCGATTACCGGGAGCTGAATAGAGTCACCATAAAAAATCGGTACCCTCTGCCACGAATTGATGACTTGTTCCACCAACTACAAGGCGCCCAAGTATTCTCGAAAATTGACTTGCGTTCTAGCTACTATCAATTGAAAGTCAAAACAAAAAACATCAAAAAGACTACCTTCAGAACCTGTTACGGGCACTACAAGTTTCTCGTCATGCCATTTGGCATCACAAATGCTCCAGTGGCCTTCATGGACCTCATGAATCGAGTGTTCAAACCCTATCTTGACAAACCCTATCTTGACGAGTTCATCATTGTCTTCATTGACGATATTCTCATATACTCCAAATTGCCAGAAGATCATGAGCACAACTTGCTAAGAGTTCTACAGACACTACGTGATCACAAGCTTTATGTCAAGTTGAAGAAATGAGACTTCTAGATCACTAGTGTACACTTCCTCGGTCACATCATTAACAAGATGGCATCACAGTTGACCCCCAAAAGGTTACAATAATCGTGGATTGGCCACGACCTACTAACGTGTTCGAGATTCGAAGCTTCTTGGGTCTAGCCGGCTATTACTGGCGTTTCGTGCAAGATTTCTTGAAGATAGCATTACCCTTGACCCAGCTAGCTCAGAAGAACACACCCTTTGACTGGACCGATAAGCAAGAATGTTGTTTCCAAGAATTGAAGAACAGACTCGTGACGGCTCCTATACTAGCACTCCCCGCGGAAACAAAAGGGTTCTTAATTTATAGTGGTGTCTCATACAATGGTTTGGGTTGCGTTCTTATGCAAAATGGGAAGGTTATTGCATATGCCTCACGTCAACTAAAGACCCACGAGAAGAACTACCTGACCCACGATCTGGAATTAGCCGCAGTAATCTTTGCCCTCAAAATCTGGTGTCATTATTTCTACAGAGTAACCTGCAAAATTTACACAGATCACAAGAGTCTCAAATAGCTATTTACAAAAAAGGAATTGAATATGAGGCAACGACGATGGCTATAATTTATGAAAGACTACGATATAGAGATCAATCACCATCCCGACAAAGCTAACATAGTAGCAGACGCATTGAGTCGAAAGACGACCAAAAGTTTGGCATGTACCCTCACTCCCCGGACGATCAATGGATTGTTGCCAACATAATCATGGAACCCGAGCTAATTGAAGAAATTAGAGTCCGCCAATGTGAAGATAAACTTTTGAAGAAAAAGTACGAAGAACAAGCAGGCACGCCCGATCCTAACTTCACAATAAGCAATGGGATGCTAAAATTTCATAATCGAATTTACGTACCCGACCTTCTAGAACTTAAGAAAAAGATATTGGTAGAAGTTGATAGCTCGAAGTTTGCGATCCACCCTAACAATATGAAGATGTATCACGATCTGAAAGAATGCTTCTGCTGGACAGGAATAAAGAAAGACATAGCAAGCCATGTCTTCAAATGTCTGCATTGTCAACGAGTTAAAGCAGAACATCAAAGACTTGCAGGAATGTTGCAACCACTCCCCATTCCTGAATGGAAATGGGAGCACATTATTATGGACTTCATGGTTGGGCTATAACAATCAATCTCGAAGAATGATGCAATATGGTTTTTCATAGATCAATTGACAAAGTTGGCAGATTTTCTACCAATCAGAATCATGTACTCCCTATCTAAGTTCGCCACTCTATACATTAAGGAAATCATTCATTTGCACAGCACCTCAGTTTCAATCGTATCCGATAGAGACCCCCGTTTCGTGTCTCACTTTTGGAACAAATTGCAAGAAGCTTTGGGAACCACTCTGAAGTTTAGCACGGCTTACCACCTGCAAACCGATGGGCAATCTAAAAGGACGATCCAGGTTTTGGAAGATATGATACGTATGTGTGTGTGCTAGACTTCAAAAGTAATTGGGATGATCGCCTACCTTTGGTGGAGTTTGCCTATAATAATAGCTACCATGCAAACATTAAAATGGCACCGTACGAGGCACTATATAGAAGGAAATATCGATCACCTCTGTGTTAAACGGAAGTCGGAGACAGAAAATTATTAGGCTTCGAAATCGTGCAAATCACAAGTGATAAAATTCAACTCATCCAACAGCGAATTCGTACTGCCCAAAGCCGCCAGAAAAGCTATACAGATACAAGAAGACAGGACTTAGAATTTCAAATAGAAGATCATGTGTTCTTAAAGATCTCACCCACAAGAGAGGTTATCCGATTTGGAAAATGAGGAAAATTAAACCCATGTTACATCAGGCCATTCGAGATATTAGAAATGATTGGTTCTGTGGCATATTACCTTGTGCTTCCACTCGACCTGTCCAATGTCCACAATGTGTTTCACGTTTTCATGCTTCGGCAGTACCTTCGAGATCCAGGACATGTTGTTGATTATGAGAACTTGGAGGTTCAAGAAGACATCTCTTATAAAGAACAGCCTGTGCAGATTCTCGATCGTCGTGATCAAGTTCTCCGAAACAAGACTATACCTTTTGTAAAAGTTTTGTGGGGAAATCATCAAGTTGAAGAAGCGACGTGGGAAATGGAAAATCAAGTGTGAGCCAAATACCTACACCTCTTTGAAAAACAAGATACGTTAAGTTTGAGGGCAAACTTCTATTTAGGAGGGGAGAAATATGACACCCTAATTGTTTAATTAAATACAATGTATGTTATGTGATAAGGTGCAATTTAATTAGGGATTATATATTATCAAAAAAGAAAAAAAAATGAAGCAGGTATAGCTCTGGTGAATCACCAACTTAGGCTTCATAGCTTTGATTAATCACCAATGAGAGGGACACGTGGAGGAAGGGCAAAGTGGTGCCTGTTAAGGCATGTGGCTGAGGGTAGATGCACACTCACTACCTATAAATAGGTAGTGACTGACTAAGCTTCAACAAAGCAAAAAGAAATGTATATAAATCAATAACTAAGAGACAGCATACAAGTGGCAGGGAGTTAGTAGTAGGAAACTAAAAGCTAAGAGTCAATCCTAAGGTGAGTTATATTATACCTTGAGTTACCATAATATGTTTTCTATATGTCTTAAGTCACCATAATATATTTTACGAATGTTTTGAGTTATCATAATTTATTTTATATAATTTATGTTTTGTAATTATATTAATGTTTCAATTATGCGGATTATTTTCTGATCCCTATTTACTTAAATTGAAATCCATGGATATGTTTGTTTAAAATTTAGAAAATATTTGACAAAGATCTTGTAAACAATTATTTTCTGAAAGTACCACTACGGGAGTCCCATGCCTTGGGGGACTTAAATAACCATTGGCCCCTGTTTGGCCACTTTGTGGTCCTCTGTTTGTCATGGATCCATTGACCTCTGTTTTGATTGTCACTCCAGTGACCCCTGTTCTGTTCTGTTATGTATCGTGGTTATAGTTATTTATGTAATTTATGTATTTCAGTTTCTGCCACTTAAATAATTTGTTTATTCAACTTAAATTATGTTAATGTTTTAGCTTAAATAACTATCAATGGCCATTTTGTGCCTATATACTCACAGTATAATATTTTTCACTCTGCTATGTGCTTATAGCTGTTACTCCCTTCAGGTGACGAGATTTAGTAGGATCAAGACAGGGGATAAACCACAGTTTTTTTTTTTTTTTTGGTACTGTATGTATTTTTGATTGGACTCTTATAATGAAGTAAAAGCCCAAATGACTATTTTTGTTTCTTTTTAATAAACTTTTGGTACCCAATTATTTTATTTTAATTTATTTAATTTATCCGTTGCGCTACTACTACAGTAATTTTAGAATTATTTTATTTTTATCTTATTGCGACGCCAAGCCTTTGAGTACCGGGTTTGGGTCGTGACAAATATTGTCCAAGAAAGGAAAATATATATATATATATATATATATTTTTACTTTATCCTTACTCAATTATATATTTTCTCTTTAAGGAGTTTATGAAGAAAAATAAATTGGGTAGTCATTTTCATCAAATAAATGTCCAATGGAGGGATTTTGATTAAATTTTCCTAATTTTTATATAATTATATCGACTTGTTTAAGGTTAAATGGACTAATATTAATGCAGATGGCGTGAAATATAAATATAAACAATATAAAATGGGAAATTATATTTTCATACATCTATTTATCTCAATACACATAATTTCTCAGTGCACATACTTATTAATTTGGTATTGATAATTTTTCTTATTTCACATACTTTATGTTTCAATTATACCCTAACTCACATCCTTATACACACACCACCTAAACCCACCACCTAAATACTTTTTCCACACACTTTTTCCCATTCAAGTAAAAGCTCTGAAAATGACCCATTAAAAAAACAACGAAGACACGATAAACACCTATTAATCTTCATTGAAGACCTATCAACATCTCCAAGATCCTACATTTGACAACTCCAGTAAAAAGCCTCCACTGTATTATTAAAGCCTCATTCTTCCACTGTATTAAACAAATTGATAAGCTTAACAGAAATTTCTTATGGGGTGACCTTGAAGGAAGGAAGAAAGTCCATTTAGTGAATTGGAAACAAGTATGTAAAGCTAAACAAGAAGGATGATTGGGTCTTAGAAGAGCTGAAGATCAAAATCTTGCACTGTTGGCTAAATTGGGTTGGAAGATAAATTTTGAAACTGATGCTATCTGGACCAAGGTTCTTAGAGGCAAATATTTAAACAAGCACTCTTTTTCAAACTGGCCTACCAATAAGAAGGCTTCACAGATTTGGAGGAGCATTATGAGGACTAGGAATATTCTTGCAAAGGGTACCAAATGGACTGTTGGTAATGGCAAAAGCATCTCATTTTGGAAAGATTAGTGGTGTGGGGATGGGCCTCTTGAGTCTATTTTTCCTGGACCACATGCTCAAGAGGATGTTAAAGTTGCTGATATGATCACTAAGGAAGGAGATTGGGACTTGAACAGGGTTAACAACATCCTCTCTTCTACTATGCAGCACCTCATCCAACAGATTCATCTCCCTGTTTTTGTTGAAGTAGGTGACAACCCTCACTGGATTGGCTCCTCCAATGGTGCCTTCTCTGTTGGAGCTGCCTATCTCTTGATCTCAAATCTAGCTTCGGCACAGGAACATCAACTAGCTACCTGGATTTGGATTTGGAAATTAAAGATCCCTCCAAAATTAAAGGGTTTTATTTGGCTACTACTGCATAATAAGCTACTCACTAATCATCAAAGAAAGATTCGAGGCTTCACCAATGATGATACTTGCCTGAACTGTCAAAGCCACTGTGAGGATTTGAATCACCTGTTTAGAGAATGCAAAAAAGCCACTGAAGTTTGGACTCTTCTCCCCAATCATAGTTAGAGAAATTCCTTTCATAATATGGCCTTCAATCCTTGGATCCAACATAACCTCAAGAGCAACAATCAAGAGTGCTTCAACATTCCTTGGGGAACTGTCTTTGTGACCTTGTGGAAATTATGGAAGGCTCGAAACAACATGGTGTTCAATCAAGTTGAATGCCCCTCTCATGAATCTGTGAGACAGATTCAACACGAAGCAGATGCAATCCACCGGGCTTTTCTCTCTGACCTGTTCACAGGTAACTCTTTACACATTCATACTGATTGGTGTCCTCCTTGTGTAGGTCAACTCAAGCTTAATACGGATGGCTGTTCCAAAGGCAATCTTGGACCTGCTGGGTATGGTGGCTTGCTCAGAGATGCTAGGGGAGCTTGGATTTTTGGCTATCATGGAAAATTGGAGTTAGCATCCAGCGAAGAAGCTAAGCTGTGGGGTATTTATCGAGGCCTTACCATTATCTTCGAGAAAAGCTTGCGTGATGTCTTGATTGAATCTGATGCAGCAATGGTGGTGCTCAACATCAACAACCCCATAACCAGCAATTATCCTCACCGAGTCCTCTTGGAGGATATCAAATTCCTCATGCATAGATGCAACTGTGTTGTTAATCACATACCCCGTGAAGGCAACCATTGTGCAGATAGTCTTACTAACATGGGAGTGCATCATTGGAGAACACCTTGTAGTGTTAGAAGACCCACCTAATAACCTTGTTAGTCTGCTTGTTGCAAAAATGGTTGGTCTCTCTTGTGAAAGGACTTAAGCTAGTTTAGCCTTTTTTTTTGGTTTGCTGTTTGCTGTGTTTTTTCTTTCCTTCATCTGTATCATTTCCTTTGAATCAAAAAAAAAAAAAAAGATGAGTGTCTCTCATCTATCCAAGTTCACCTTAAAAAAAAAAAAAAAAACTATCCCATTCATTGTGAACCTCCAGCTTTCCCATACAAAAACATAAAATAATAAAATAATAAAATTGGACTTTACCATCACTGATACTTTAACAACAATATGCAAATACGATATTGGGGTGTTTGTTTGGGCCTTTTTTAATCAATTTATAGCTTTTAGTTTTTAAGAAGTTATTTTTAATTGTTTGGTTAAATTTATTTCAAATCGTTTCTAATTCTAACAACTTATTTTAACTCAAAAAAACTGATTCTGAAAACCTACTCACCCCTTACTTCTGATTATCAACTTCTGTTGTAGACATGTTAATTTACGGTAATACTCTTAGATTTTTATTTTTTATTTTTTTAAAAATAGAAAAAGACCCAAATGGATTATAAATTATTATCCAACAATTACACCAAACAGATTAACAACTTCTGATTAAAGTCATAATATATAATCTGTTAAGTTATAATTTATAATATATTTTAACAATTATACCAAACGGGTCAGTATATATTGGCATCGATATGTCTTTGATGACAATGTCGAATTGCTCTATAAAACATTTCTTTATTGATCCTCTCTCCAACTTCTTCTAATTCACGCCTCTTAAACAACAAAATCCTTATCCTCTGCACTTTCATATATGGGCGGAGCAAGAGCTGCTCTAGTGGTGTCAAGTGAAACCATTGGATTTTTAAAAAGGTTTAAAATATATCTATTATTTTATTCAAAAGTTTTGGATTATAATAATGAAATCCGGTGATACCATTGTATTTAAGTGACACCACTGCTCTAGTAACATTTCGTATTGAATTTATATGGTCTCGTGCGGACTTTAATGTTAGGCGCACATACACTACAAGAAAAGTAGGTATAAAACACAGAATTTTTTTGCGACGGCGTGTATACTGTCGCAAAAAGTGATCTTTTGCGATGGCATATGAAGCCGTCATAAATAAATGTTTTCTGCGACGGTAGTTTCCCCGTCGCTAATAAGCACACAACAAAAAGTCTCTTAAATATGGAAGTATTCGCGACGCATTGTGTACCATCGAAAAAATATTTTTTTGGAGACGGGTGAAATTTACCGTCGTAAATAGTGGACATTTGTGATGGGAATTCTCTGTCGCAAAAAAAACCTTATTAAAACGGCATCGTTTTAATGAATGGATTTGATCATTGTGACGGTTTTTCTATACCGTTGCAAATAGTACTGAAAAATTTCATCTCCCTTCTTTAGCCGAATGGCGCTCGATCAAAACCCCCAAAATCCCAACACCATTCTCCCTCAAAACCCCCAAAATCCCTAAATCCCCAAAATCCCTAAATCGAGTTCATGTATCACAATCACAGAGACGAGTTCGAGTTCCCAAAGCGACGATGATCTCTCTCTCTCTCTCTCTCTCTCTCTCTCTCGACGAGCGACGACGACGACGGCTAGCGGTGTTCGAGTTCACCGACGATTACAGCGATGACGGCGGCGACAGGGAGCGTTCACCGACGATCTCTCTCTCAACGAGTGACGACGGCTAGCGATGGTGCGGCGACGATGTATTACGATCTCTCTCTCTCTCTTGCGCGAGCTCAGTCAGTATGCTATCTCTCTCTCTCTCTCTCACACACACACACACTGATATATATATATATATATATATATATATATATATATATAAATTTTTTCCCCTGTATGCCGATAACTGGTGACATATGTTAACACACTGATTCTGTTCGTGGAACATGATGATTTATGTCGATTTTCACTTCTTACATAGTTACAAAAACATGTCTTTATTTGGATGGTCCATGAGAAGGAATCTATACAATTTGGGATTGATTAAATCATATTCTTGAAAGAATATCATGTGGGTTCGTGATGTTTCCGTAACACCAGATACCTTCTCATAGGCAACAATTTGTTTGGGGGCATATGTTGCCACCCTTGTGGCATATACTTTGCTTTGGAGTTTGGTAATTGTGTACATATCAAGAAAATTTGTTAGCAGGTGTTTGGTGATAATAGCTTGGTATTGTTGGGGTTTGGTTGGTTGAATAGGGTAAACACATTATTAGATGAGAGATGTGGGGGGCCACTCCATCTCCACCATTTCAAATTGTGTTAAGGGGAGAAAGTTGAATTAGGAGAGGGAAACAAGGGAAAAGTAAAAGGTGTTGGTGGTGGTGGGGGTTTGTATGATGGGTTGTTTCTTGCTGGGAAAAGAGTAGGTACAGAGAAGAAGTTGGTTTTTACACATCACACACATTTGTACATAACGTAACGACCCCTTTATTTTTTAAGTATTAGTTATGGTTGACTTGATTTTTCCATTAATCTCATTCTAGTCTTCTCTTGTTTGTAATGTTTTTCTTTTGAGTAATTCTATGGGCCTATTTTGTGTAGTTTTTATGAGTTGAAATTGATGATCAAAAGAAAAAAAATTAAAAATATACCTTTCTTTTGAGCAATTCTATGGGTCTATTTTGTGTGGTTTTTTACCAATTGAAATTGATGATCAAAAGAAAGAATTAAAAATATATCTTCCTTAGTTTCTTAATAATTAGTTTGTTTAATTATGTAATTTTTGTCTGATAAGTTATAAACAAAAATTGAATCAAATATTTAGAACAAATCTTTTAAATAAATAAGAAAAAACATAAATTCTAAGTTACACCAAACAAGTCTTATATGTCACTTGTTTTATTTTTTTCTATGATACATAAGGGTAACAAAAAATTAATGGGGTATATGTTAATTTTTTTTGGGGTCTAATTTGGTTGAAAGAAAGAATATAGTTTTATGAATTATGAATAGATATTGCTAGAAGAAATTCTTAATAGTTTGACAAAGATTTCAAAACTATTAAAAAGAAGAAAAAAAGAAAAAGAAAAAAGTGGACAATCTGATTTGTTCTTTATTGGGTTGCAAGAATAAAATGTGTTAGACTAGTAGGTGATCTAAGATCATTAATTTTGCCAACTTTGTACGGTGAGGATTTTTATTATAGCTGCGGAGAAAGATTGATTATATGACTAATTATGACTAATTTTGCCATTCTTTCTCTATCTACCTCCCTTATAATCCTATATCATTATGACCCTTACATTTGTTGTAATTATATTTTTTTTAGGGCACATTTGTTTTGCATGTGAGATGTATATCTCCCAGTTAGTTTGCCTAAAGCCAATTAATGGTGAGAAACACATATGCATGTGGAAAATGACGGGCATTTAAATATATTTATATATATTATTGAGAAGATTACAAAAGAAGTGAAGTGTGCATTTGAGGGAAGTATAGATGATAGATAAGAGTTGGATTGATTTGCCAAATAGGATGTCGAGGGAATACATTAATGGAATTGATCAATTCTTTGTGTTTGCCTACACCAATAGGGTTGAAGGTTCGATAATTAGTTATCCGTGTAGAAAATGTGAAAATCGATACCACCTTGTACGAGAGAGTGTACGGGAGCATCTGATTTTGAATGGTTTTTTAAAAAAGTATGAACATTGGATTAATCATGGGGAATCTTACGTATCTCTGCATGGTAATCGAGAGAATGAAGCATTGGCTAATTTAGACATTGGGGACGATATGGTTGGAATGATACAAGGGGTTATGGGAAATCCACATGCCGGTACAAGTGTTAAGGGATGACCCACAGGGGCCTGATCCCCGTGCATCTGAATCCCAGCTCAGTCCAAATGCAGAGACTGCAAAGTATTTCAAACTTCTTCAAGATGTACAAAGTGAATTGTATTCGGGTTGTCAGAAGTTCACATCTTTGTCATTCATTGTTCGACTTCTGCATCTGAAGGTACTTAATCAGTGGACAGACAAGCTGTTGACATGTTTCTTGAGTTATTGAATAAGGCGTTCCCATTGGGTGTAAAACTCCCAAACTCATATTATAAAGCTCAAAAAGTCACAACAGATTTGGGTTTCACGTATGAGACATGGGATGCATGTCCCAACAGTTGCATGCTGTTTCGAAACGAGGACACAAATCTTGATAAATGTGTCATATGTAACAGTTCAAGATGGAAATCAAATGGTGATGCTGGTTCAAATGGTCCTAACAACGGTGGCAAACGAATAGCTGCAAAACAAATGAGGTATTTTCCTTTAAAGCCAAGGTTGCAGAGGTTGTTTATGTCATCCAAGACGGCTAAGTTAATGAGATGGCATGCAGAGGAACGAATTGATGACGGTGTCTTTAGGCATCCTGCAGACTCTCTTGCATGGAAAGATTTTGACCATTGGAATATTGACTTTAGTAATGATTGCCGAAGTGTAAGGCATGGCGTAGCATCTGATGGTTTTAACGCATTCAAGACGATGAACATAGTTCATAGCACTTGGCTTGTTGTATTCATTCCACACAACTTGTTGCAATAGATGTACATGAAGCAACCATTTCTAATTTTATCTGTGCTTATTGACGGCCCGAAAGGACCTGGTGACAAGATTGATGTGTATATGCAACCGTTGATTGAGGAGTTCAAACAACTATGGAATAACGGTGTCTCTACACTTAATGCATCAACAAATCAAATGTTTCAGATGCATGAAGCTTTATTGTGGACAATTAGTGATTTTCCTGCATATGCAAACTTGCTAGGATGGAGCACTAAAGGCAAATATGCATGTCCTTGTTGCAATAAGAAAACTACATCGTGTTGGTTGCAGCATAGTAGAAAACAATCATACTTGGGTCATCGTAGATTTTTACCTAGTGGCCATAAATTTCGAAAGGATAAAGTATCATTTGATGGTAGTCGGGAAGTCAGACTCAAACCAAAATTGTTGTTCTAGAACTGAGATGCTTCTACAATTAGAATCTGAGGGTATTTTAACCCAATACAATAGGGATGACCTTAAGGAGAGGCACATGAGACAAGTAGAGAAGGAGAAAGCTGGACATCGCACCCATAGTTGGAAGAAAAAGAGTATCTTTTATGAACTGCCATATTGGAAGCACAATCTAATAAGACGCAACCTCGATGTGATGCATATAGAGAAGAATGTTTGTGACAATGTATTGTGGACAATATTAGGGGTTGCAGGAAAATCAAAGGATGGTGTTAATGCTCTGCGTGATTTATAAGAAATGAATATTAGCAAACTCCTACATTTGCAGTTAAGAGGGTCGAATAAAGCTAATTTACCACCAGCACAATTCACAATGACCAAGGATGAGAAAGATTTGTTCTTGAAAGTATTGAAGGAAGTTAGAGTTCCCGAAGGGTATTCATCCAATATATCGTGTCGCGTGTGCTTACATGATCGAAGTATTAGGGGTCTTAAGAGCCACGATAGTCATATTCTGATGCAACAACTAATTCCATTGGCTATTCGAAGATCGTTACCAAAGAATGTAATTGAACCTTTAATTGAATTAAGCAATTTCTTTAGACAATTGTGTTCCAAAGTGAATCATGCGACGGATTTGCAATATATTCAAGGTCGTATCGCCGTAACACTTTGTCATCTAGAGAAAATATTTCCTCTGACTTTTTTTGATATAATGGAGCACTTGCCTATACAGCTAGCTGACGAAGCATTATTGGGTGGAGCGATTCAGGTTCGACAGATGTATCCAATTGAGAGGTATTTTCTTACTTTGAAGCAATATGTGTGTAATAGAGCTCATCTAGAAGGTTCAATTGCTAAAGGATATCTTATGGAAGAACGCATGAATTTTTGTGCACAATATCTTAATGATGTGGAAACCAAATCTAATTGACCCGTGAGGAACTACAGTGGTGATGATAATCTGGGTCGTGCTGTTGGTGAAAGCACAAGCTTTTATCTTGATAATACTTCTTGGGTACAAGCTCATCGGTATGTCTTATTCAATACAAGCGCGGTTCAACCATTCATAAAGTAAGTTATGTCACTTACTTAATATTTTATTATGTTTCATTGAATTTTGAACCAAATTTTTTTTGGATAAATTTTCAATCCACACAACAAACACCTTGAAGTACTTAAGGTCAAAGTGCCTCGTGTTGACGATCATCAGCTTCGGCGTGAACATTTTGAAACTTTTCACATTTGGTTCAAGGAACATGTACGTATTTAAATCTACAGATTCTATTTACCTAAGTCGAACTACATTTTAAATTTTACAATTTTTTTTTAAATAGGTTCAAACTTTGCGAAGGACTAGTGATGTCACATTTTCTGAAGAGATTATTATATTGGCAAATGGTCCTCATAACTTGGCAAGGAGATTCAACGGGTATATAATGAATGGGTTTCGGTATCGAGTAAAGGCCATGAATGACCATCGAGCCACACAAAATTGTGGTGTAACTTTGAAGGCAGATACCATAAGTTATGCTAGTTGGAAAGACAAGAATCCTCGTGTGGGGTCTGTGTACTATTATGAACAATTGACAGATATTGTTGAGATTTGATATTCCAATGAGAAGAAGCATGTGTTGTTTAAGTGTGATTGGATTGACAACATTCACGGAAAAATACAAGATGTCTTCAATTTCACGTTGGTCAACTTCAATCATTTGTTGTACCGAGATGATTGAATTACCAATGAACCTTTCATCTTGGCATCCCAAGAAGAGCAAGTTTGGTATGTTGCAGACCCATTAGAACCAGACTAGCAAGTAGTGGTGAAGATGTCTCAAAGAGGTTTATTTGATATGAATTCGACTAATCCAGAAATCGAGCCATATATGAGCCAACAATTAGAAGAAAACATAATGCTCCATGATGAAGAAGTTGGTTGGATGAGGGAAGCCGCAGAAGGAGAAACACTTGATGTGGAAATAGACTGATATTTAATAAATATCAATAATTGAATTAAGGCCAAGGTTGTAGTTAATGTTCAATTTCTCAATTTACTTTGTCTTTGCAATTGTATTAGTTCAATTAATGTCATATTATAGTTTATTCAAAACCATTCTCTACGTTTCTAATGTCAATTAATGTCACGGCACTTGCTGATTATTATGGCAAGGAAGAAGAAGCCTGATCATCCCCTACGCATGATGTCCGATGTGGTGCGTAAGAGGACATCAGTGGCACCACCATCAGAGGAGGCATCACATCGACCACCATCAGAAGGCCATTAGTGCCACCACTATCTAACCAGCCACTGCAGCGACCACCATTAGTGGCACCACCATTGGAGGAGGCATCACAACGAGCACCATCAGAAGGGTCATTAGTGCCACCGCATCGACCACCATCAGTGGCACCACAACAGCTATCATCTATTCAGCCTCCACGCCTACCATCGGTGCATCCACCATTAGTGGCACCACCATTAGAGAAGGCATCACAGCGAGCACCATCAGAGGGGCCATTAGTGCCAACACATCGACCACCATCAGTGGCACCATAGCAACTTTTATCTACTCAGCCTCCACGCCTACCATCGGTGCGTCCACCATCAGTGGCACCATAGCAGTTATCATCCCGACTAGAGTCATCATCTTATTAGCCATCCGTAGGTATTTAAATTTGCTTTGATTTGTACGAAAATTATTTAAATATACATTTATTTATTTTCATTATATATAACTTGTTTATTCTCATTATATTTTCCAAACCCTTCGACTTCTTCACAGCCCACTTCAGGTATAAGAATTCGATTTGTATTGACAATATTTAAATTTGCATTTGTTTATTATCATTGCATATTGTTTATTCTTATTGTATCTCGCAGGTCATGTTAGTTCTTCATCAACCTTGACTAGGCGTGGTAGAAGATGTGCCAAAGGCATTAGGGAGTGGGGTACTGGTACAAAGTTGGACATCCAATTTGATGAAAATTACTGTCCAATAGGGGATAACGTGCCTAAGTTAACTACTCAACTTGGCATTATTGTGCGGAATGGTAGCATTGTTCCTCTTACTTTTCTTAACTGGAACACTGTGCCTGATGATATTTTTGATGCTATCTGGAAGGATGTGAAGGTAAAAGTATATTTTTGTTCCAAAATTCAAATTCCAAAATTGTGTTATTATTATTTAAACTTTGAAATTGTGTTTTATAAGACAATTTGAATATATGTCCAGAGGAGTACAAACCAATCTGCATGAAAACCTGCAACAACATATGGAATGATCACAAGAATAAGATTAAGATTAAGACTAAGTATTTCAAGCTTAGAAGTTCTGATCCTAACTTGAAGGATGATGTTCCTTTGCACATTGTGCCAAGCCAGTAGGAAGAACTTGTGGAGTATTGGCGTACTTCCGATGCTGAGGTATACAAATAAGTTATATGTATGATATGTAAACATACAAATCATATTTATATACTTACATTTGTTGAACCTGTTATAGAAAATTGTAACTAGGAACGCTAAAAATCGACGAGCTCACGGCATAGCTCATACCACAGGGCGTACTACTTTCGCTCAGATACGGCATGAGGTTTATATTTTATTGTTTTATTTTTGTATATAAATAAACATTGTATATTTGCAAATTAAATTGTTTCTAATTTTCATATATCTAAAAAAATCTAAATGACCAATAAAGGGGAGTCTGCTGATAAGATGAATGTTTGACTTATGACACGTAGAGCAGATGACCCTGAGGTTATCCAAACCTTGGTAGTTTCCAAACACCTTTGATTGTATTTAAAGTTTATTTTTTATTTTTTGTGTATCAACCATCTTAATTTGACATATATTTGTATGTCTTATTCAATACAGGATGAGTTTAATTGTCAACTGTCCATGCTATTTGAGGATTGTCGGACTTTGGAGGCTAGGAATGCCAGTTTCCATGAGTTGATAGGTCATGACAGACATGGAACATACGGGAGAACCGTGCCTCAGAGAGTGGTGTATAAAGATGGTGCTGGGCCATCACAGTCAACACCGTAGCCATCGACTATTGTTCAGATCACCAAGCAGGTTCGTGCGGAGCTAAGGGATGAGTTGAGGGAGGAGATGCGAGCAGAGTTCTCTACACATTTAAAGCAGATGAGAGCTGAGATGATGGCCTTTGTGTCACAGAGGGCGAGTGTGGATCCCAATAGGCAGGTTCGATATAAATTAAATTGTTTGATAGTTAAATTTTCACACAACATATATGTACATATATATAATAAAATTCGAATATGACTAACACATTATGTATTGACTATCATTGATTTCTGATGCATCGAGTGGCCACCGGGTATTTAGGGAATCTATAGGAGATGAGAATCCATATACACCACCACCAGAACATCAGGTATAAAATGTATCTTTGCATTCTAAGCTAAGAATAACCATAAATTAATTGTACACAGCCCAAAAGGATAAGCACGAGAGACTTGAATTCAAGGTGTTAATGCCTTAAAATCACAAAACGGGGTCGGTTTCACATGAAACTTGGCACACACGACTGCCTAGGTACGAGAGACTTGTGGGAGAAGACGGGGCTCGAATCGGGTTCCCAGTTTGGGAGTTAGAGCCCAATTTCGATCTAGGCAAACTAGTTCTTTAAAAATTATGAATTCGAGGTGTTGACGCCCCAAAATTGCCAAACGGCGTCGGTTTAGCACGAAACTTGGCATACATGACTTCCTAGGCACGAGAGACTTGTGGGAGAAGACGGGGACTCCAATCGGGTTCCTAGTTTGGGAGTTAAAGTCGAATTTCAATCTGGACAAACTAGTTCCTTAAGAAACTTGAATTCAAGGTGTTGACGCCCCAAAATCACCAAACGGGGTCGGATTAGCATGAAACTTGGCACACACGACCGCCTAGGCACGAGAGACATGTGGGAGGAGACGAGACTAGAATTGGGTTCCCAGTTTGGGAGTTAGAGTCAGATTTTAGTCTAGAAAAACTAGTTCCTTAAGAAATTTGAATTCAAGGTGTTGACGCCCCAAAATCACCAAACAGCGTCAGTTTGGCACGAAACTAGGCACACACGATTGCCTAGGCATGAGAGACTTGTGGGAGAAGACGGGACTCTAATCGGGTTCCCGATTTGAGAGTTAGAGCCAGATTTCACTCTAGGCAAACTAGTTCCTTAAGAAACTTGAATTCGAGGTGTTGATGCCCCAAAATCACCAAACGGCGTTGGTTTGGCACGAAACATGGCACACATGACCGTCTAGGCACGAGAAACTTGTGGGAGAAGATAGGACTCAAATCGGGTTCCTGGTTTGGGAGTTAGAGCTGGATTTCACTTTAGATAAACTAGTTCCTTAAGAAACTTGAATTCGAGGTGTTGAAGCCCCAAAATCACTAAACGGGGTCGGATTAGCACGAAACTTGGCACACAAGACCGCCTAGGCACGAGAGACTTGTAGGAGAAGACGAGGCTTGGATCGGGTTCCCGATTTGGGAGTTAGAGCCAGATTTCGGTCTAGGCAAACTAGTTCCTTAAAAAATTTGAATTCGAGGTGTTAACGCCCCAAAATCGCCAAATGGCGTCGGTTTGGCACGAAACTTGGCACACACGACCGCCTAGGCACGAGAGACTTGTGGGAGAAGATAGGACTCCAATCGGGTTCCCGGTTTGAGAGTTAGAGCCGGATTTCACTCTAGGCAAACTAGTTCCTTAAGAAACTTGAATTCGAGGTGTTGACGCCCCAAAATTACCAAACGAGGTCGGATTGGCACGAAACTTGGCACACACGACCGCTTAGGCACGAGAGACTTGTGGGAGAAGACGGGGCTCGAATCCGGTTCCCCGTTTGGGGGTTAGAGCCATATTTCGGTCTAGGCAAACTAGTTCGTTAAGAAATTTGAATTCGAAGTGTTGATGCCCCAAAATCACCAAACGGCCTCGGTTTGGCACGAAACTTGGCAAACACAACCACCTAGGAACGAGAGACTTGTGGGAGAAGACGGGACTCTAATCGGGTTCCCAGTTTGGGAGTTAGAGCCAGATTTCTCTCTAGGCAAACTAGTTCGTTAAGAAACTTGAATTCGAGGTGTTGACACCCCAAAATCACCAAACGGGGTCGGATTGGCACGAAATTTGGCACACACAACTGCTTAGGCACGAGAGACTTATGGGAGAAGACGAGGCTCGAATCTGGTTCCCGGTTTGGGGGTTAGAGCCAGATTTCGGTCTAGGCAAACTAGTTCCTTAAGAAATTTGAATTCTAGGTATTGATGCCCCAAAATCACCAAACGGCGTCGGTTTAGCACGAAACTTGGTACACACGACCGCCTAGGCACGAGAGACTTGTGGGAGAAGACAAAACTCTAATCGGGTTCCCGGTTTAGGAGTTAGAGCCGGATTTCACTCTAGGTAAACTAGTTCCTTAAGAAACTTGAATTCGAGGTGTTGACGTCCCAAAATAACCAAACGGCGTCGGTTTGGCACGAAACTTGGCACACACGACTGTCTAGGCACGAGATACTTGTGGGAGAAGACGAGACTCTAATCGGGTTCCCGATTTTGGAGTTAGAGTCGGATTTCCCTCTAGGCAAACTAGTTCCTTAAGAAACTTGAATTCGAGGTGTTGAGGCCCCAAAATCACCAAACGGGGTCGGATTAGCACGAAACTTGTTACACACGACCGTTTAGGCACGAGAGACTTATGGAAGAAGCCGGGGTTCGAATCGGGTTCCCGGTTCAAGAGTTAGAGTCGGATTTTTGTCTAGCTAAAATTATTTATTTAATTATCTTTATAATTATATAGTAGTTAATTTTTTATTTTTTTTTGTAATTAAAATATTAATACATAATTATATTGTCATTAATTATTTTTATTTTTTGTTTTTAGATATTTTCCCAGTAGAAGTTTGCTTCTTGTGGAATGCAGGCGTGTGTAGATTGCGATTAACTTTTGTTTTTGTTATCCAAGGAAGAATCATGACGAAAACTTTTATTTTTGATTTATGTTATTTTGAATTGTGAACAACATTATGTATTTAAATATTGTATATGTATTATGCAACATTTTGTGGTGGGATAATTTTGCTGATGTATTGTTATGAATGGAAGAATATTTTTATTATGGATGAATTGTTATTTTTATACTGAAATTTTTATATTATTATGTAATTACCGGTTTATTTTTCAGTTATTTTTCTTTTAATACAGGTAATTTTCATATTTTTAATAATTTTATTTTAGTTTTTTTTTTTTGGAGACGGCACCATACCGTCTCAAAAAACATTAGAACCAGATTGTTTTTGCGACATAAGCAATGCTGTCGCAAAAGATATTGGCAACAGTTGAAAAAAACCTTTTGCGACGGTATTATTTGCCGTCGCAAATAACCTTTTAGAGACGGCGTTGTCGTGTTGTCTTAAATAAATTTTTAGCGACAGTAGGTTACCCGTCGGAATAAAACACTTTCGCGACGGCATTTTTGCTGTCGCAAATAACACTTTTAGCGACAGCAACACAGTGCCGTCTCAAAAAACCCCAGATTTTTACATATTAATGGTGACGGCAGAATTCTGTCGTAAAAAAGGCAACTTTGCCGTTGCAAAAAAAAGGCGACGACATTTTGCCGTCGCTAAATCCTTTTAGCAACGCCCTTTGTTGCGACCCCCCACTTGCCATTGCTAAAAGTCATCTGTCTTTCAAAAAAACTTTTGAGACGGCATTTTGAGTATTTGCAACGACATTTTGCCGTTCGCAAAAAGTCAAATTTTTTGTAATGATAATAACTCGTGTAAAATTAAAAAATTAAAATGACATTAATAATGACATATCAAAAGACCCCACTCATTAAAATTCTTAGCTACGCCATTGCCTTCATACCAAAAACAGTCACCACCACCACCACCACCACCACCACCACCACCACCTTCCTCTTAATCACCATTACTTTAATTTCTTTATTCTCTATCTATATATATTTGTTGTCTAAATTTTACTATAGTGAGAGTGTTAAGATGACCTGTTCGATAAAAAGTCTAAAGTGGAGTATTTTATATTGCTGGATATAATTGCTAGATTTTTATTGGGGACAAAACATGTTTGAATTGACGGGTTTTTCATTTTGCTAGAAATACAAAGGTAGATATTCAATAGAGAAATTAGGGTTTAATTTTTTTAACTCAAAAAAATATGAATTGAGATTTTTTATTTTTATTTTTAAAAGATATGTACAGGGAATATTTTGATATAATATTATGGTTGTCTTTTGATGTTCATTATGGTCATTTTACTTTAGGACATTATTGTCATTAAAATAATATTTCATTAAGTACATGTACTAAGGTAAGTAAGTGTATAAAAATAGAATTTCTCATATAAAATATCTATTTCAATATAACATATAAAAGAATATCATATGTTCATTCATATGATTAACGAATTATTAATAAAAAATTAAGTAATATGTTTTAAACTAAAATCTTAATAGAACTTAATTATGTTAAACTTATAAAATTTATTACATGTTCTTCAAATCTCAATAGAATCAAATTTGTGGCATCTCATTTCTACCTGCTCTTTGTCAAAACCGAAAAAAATTGAATTGATGAGAGTGGGATAGGACTGCAAGTATGACCCAAAACAAAAAAATTTGTCACATTTATTAAAGCATAAGGCTTGTTTCCAGTCCACAAGGTCAATTGGATAGTATTGTGGGGCTATCACAGGTCTTGTTTCGGTAATTCAAACCGTTCGATGTGTAGAAATTATCGAGTACTTTATCGTTGTAAAAATCACATTGATCGGATATCTAGTTATTTAATCTGATCAGATTTTTGTTAACAATTTATTTTGAAAATCATATTTACCGTTGATGGAAATCTGATCCAATCAATTAGCTTTTGATATCTGATCAACGTGATTTTTTTACAGAAATAAAATACGCACAAATTCTACATATTGAACGGTTCAGATTATCAAAACAGGACTCATGATAGACCTCCACAAACCTAGCAACACGCCATAATCTGATTTCAGACTAAAGAAAAACTTGGCCTTTGTTAAAAGGAAGCTGGTACTAATAATGAGAGAGACGTGATATAAGGTAGAGGTGAAACTACATAGAAAACAAAAAGAGCCATGGCACACCAAATTTGGGAGTTAGAGCCCAATTTCAGTCTAGGCAAACTAGTTCTTTAAGAATTATGAATTCGAGGTGTTGACGCCCTAAAATTGCCAAACAGCGTCGGTTTAGCACGAAACTTGGCACACATGACTGCCTAGGCACGAGAGACTTGTGGGAGAAGACGGGGACTCCAATCGGGTTCCTAGTTTGGGAGTTAAAGCCGAATTTCAATCTGGACAAACTAGTTCCTTAAGAAACTTGAATTCGAGGTGTTGACGCCCCAAAATCGCCAAACGGGGTCGGATTGGCATGAAACTTGGCACACACGACCGCCTAGGCACGAGAGACATGTGGGAGGAGACGAGACTAGAATCGGGTTCCCAGTTTGGGAGTTAGAGTCGGATTTCGGTCTAGACAAACTAGTTCCTTAAGAAATTTGAATTCAAGGTGTTGACGCCCCAAAATCACCAAACAGCGTCAGTTTGGCACGAAACTAGGCACACACGACCGCCTAGGCACGAGAGACTTGTGGGAGAAGACGGGACTCTAATCGGGTTCCCGATTTGAGAGTTAGAGCCAGATTTCACTCTAGGCAAACTAGTTCCTTAAGAAACTTGAATTCGAGGTGTTGATGCCCCAAAATCACCAAACGGCGTTGGTTTGGCACGAAACATGGCACACATGACCGTCTAGGCACGAGAAACTTGTGGGAGAAGATAGGACTCAAATCGGGTTCCTGGTTTGGGAGTTAGAGCTGGATTTCACTTTAGATAAACTAGTTCCTTAAGAAACTTGAATTCGAGGTGTTGAAGCCCCAAAATCACTAAACGGGGTCGGATTAGCACGAAACTTGGCACACAAGACCGCCTAGGCACGAGAGACTTGTAAGAGAAGACGGGGCTTGGATCGGGTTCTTGATTTGGGAGTTAGAGCCGGATTTCGGTCTAGGCAAACTAGTTCCTTAAAAAATTTGAATTCGAGGTGTTAACACCCCAAAATTGCCAAATGGCGTCGGTTTGGCACGAAACTTGGCACACACGACCGCCTAGGCACGAGAGACTTGTGGGAGAAGATAGGACTCCAATCGGGTTCCCGGTTTGGGAGTTAGAGCCGAATTTCACTCTAGGCAAACTAATTCCTTAAGAAACTTGAATTCGAGGTGTTGACGCCCTAAAATTACCAAACGAGGTCGGATTGGCACGAAACTTGGCACACACGACCGCTTAGGCACGAGAGACTTGTGGGAGAAGACGGGGCTCGAATCCGGTTCCCCGTTTGGGGGTTAGAGCCGGATTTCGGTCTAGGCAAACTAGTTCGTTAAGAAATTTGAATTCAAGGTGTTGATGCCCTAAAATCACCAAACGGCGTCGGTTTGGCACGAAACTTGGCAAACACAACCGCCTAGGAACGAGAGACTTGTGGGAGAAGACGGGACTCTAATCGGGTTCCCAGTTTGGGAGTTAGAGCTTGATTTCTCTCTAGGCAAACTAGTTCCTTAAGAAACTTGAATTCGAGGTATTGACACCCCAAAATCACCAAATGGGGTCGGATTGGCACGAAACTTGGCACACACAACTGCTTAGGCACGAGAGACTTATGGGAGAAGACGGGGCTCGAATCCGGTTCCCGGTTTGGGGGTTAGAGCCGGATTTCGGTCTAGGCAAACTAGTTCCTTAAGAAATTTGAATTCGAGGTATTGATGCCCCAAAATCACCAAACGGCGTCGGTTTGGCACGAAACTTGGTACACACGACCGCCTAGGCACGAGAGACTTGTGGGAGAAGACGAAACTCTAATCGGGTTCCCGGTTTGGGAGTTAGAGCCGGATTTCACTCTAGGCAAACTAGTTCCTTAAGAAACTTGAATTCGAAGTGTTGACGTCCCAAAATAACCAAACGGCGTCGATTTGGTACGAAACTTGGCACACACGACTGCCTAGGCACAAGAAACTTGTGGGAGAAGACGAGACTTCAATCGGGTTCCCGATTTTGGAGTTAGAGCCAGATTTCCCTCTAGGCAAACTAGTTCCTTTAGATACTTGAATTCGAGGTGTTGAGTCTCCAAAATCACCAAACGGGGTCGGATTAGCACGAAACTTGGCACACACGACCGCTTAGGCACAAGAGACTTATGGAAGAAGCCGGGGTTCGAATCGGGTTCCCGGTTCAAGAGTTAGAGCCGGATTTTTGTCTAGCCAAAATTATTTATTTAATTATCTTTATAATTATATAGTAGTTAATTTTTTATGTTTTTTTTGTAATTAAAATATTAATACATAATTATATTGTCACTAATTATTTTTATTTTTTGTTTTCAGATATTTTCCCAGTAGCAGTTTGCTTCTTGTGGAATGCAGGCGTGTGTAGATTGCGATTAACTTTTGCTTTTGTTATCCAAGGAAGAATCATGACGAAAACTTTTGTTTTTTATTTATGTTATTTTGAATTGTGAACAACATTATGTATTTAAATATTGTATATGTATTATGCAACATTTTGTGGTGGGATAATTTTGCTGATGTATTGTTACGAATGGAAGAATATTTTTATTATGGATGAATTGTTATTTTTATACTGAAATTTGTATATTATTATGTAATTATCGGTTTATTTTTCAGTTATTTTTCATTTAATACAGGTAATTTTCATATTTTTAATAATTTTATTTTAGTTTTTTTTTTTTTTGGAGACGGCACCATATCGTCTCAAAAAACATTAGAACCAGATTGTTTTTGCGACATAAGCAATGCCGTCGCAAAAGATATTGGCTCCAGTTGAAAAAAACCTTTTGCGATGGTATTATTTGCCGTCGCAAATAACCTTTTAGAGACGGCGTTGTCGTGCTGTCTGAAATAAATTTTTAGCGACAGTAGGTTACCAGTCGGAATAAAACACTTTCGCGACGGCATTTTTGCTGTCGCAAATAACACTTTTAGCGACAGCAACACAGTGCCGTATCAAAAAACCCCAGATTTTCACATATTAATGGCGACGACAGAATTCTGTCGTAAAAAAGGCAACTTTACCGTTGCAAAAAAAAGGCGACGACATTTTGCCATCACTAAAACCTTTTAGCAACGCCCTTTGTTGCGACCCCCCACTTGCCGTTGCTAAAAGTCATCTGTCGTTGCAAAAAAACTTTTGAGATGACATTTTGAGTATTTGCGACAACATTTTGCCGTTGCAAAAAGTCAATTTTTTTGTAATGATAATAACTCGTGTAAAATTAAAAAATTAAAATGACATTAATAATGACATATCAAAAGACCCCACCCATTAAAATTCTTAGCTACGCCATTGCCTTCATTCCAAAAACAGTCACCACCACTACCACCACCACCTTCCTCTTAATCACCATTACTTTAATTTCTTTATTCTCTATCTATATATATTTGTTGTCTAAATTTTACTATAGTGAGAGTGTTAAGATGACCTGTTCGATAAAAAGTCTAAAGTGGAGTATTTTATATTGCTGGATATAATTGCTAGATTTTTATTGGGGACAAGACATGTTTGAATTGACGGGTTTTTCATTTGGCTGGAAATACAAAGGTAGATATTCAATAGAGAAATTAGGGTTTAATTTTTTTAACTCAAAAAAATATGAATTGAGATTTTTTATTTTTATTTTTAAAAAATATGTATAGGGAATATTTTGATATAATATTATGGTTGTCTTTTGATATTCATTATGGTCATTTTACTTTAGGACATTATTGTCATTAAAATAATATTTCATTAAGTACATGTACTGAGATAAGTAAGTGTATAAAAATAGAATTTCTCATATAAAATATCTATTTCAATATAACATATAAAAGAATATCATATGTTCATTCATATGATTAACGAATTATTAATAAAAAATTGAGTAATATGTTTTAAACTAAAATCTTAATAGAACTCAAAATAATTATGTTAAACTTATAAAATTTATTACATGTTCTTCAAATCTCAATAGAATCAAATTTGTGGCATCTCATTTCTACCTGCTCTTTGTCAAAACGAAAAAAATTGAATTGATGAGAGTGGGATAGGACTGCAAGTATGACCCAAAACAAAAAAATTTGTCACATTTATTAAAGCATCAGGCCTGTTTCCAGTCCACAAGGTCAATTGGACAGTATTGTGGGGCTATCACAGGTCTTGTTTCGGTAATTCAAACCGTTCGATGTGTAGAAATTATCGAGTACTTTATCGTTGTAAAAATCACATTGATCGGATATCTAGTTATTTAATCTGATCAAATTTTTGTTAACAATTTATTTTGAAAATCATATTTACCGTTGATGGAAATCTGATCCAATCAATTAGCTTTTGATATCTGATCAACGTGATTTTTTTACAGAAATAAAATACGCAACAAATTCTACATATTGAACGGTTCAGATTATCAAAACAGGACTCATGATAGACCTCCACAAACCCAGCAACACGCCCTAATCTGATTTCAAACTAAAGAAAAACTTGGCCTTTGTTAAAAGGAAGCTAGTACTAATAATGAGAGAGACGTGATATAAGGTAGAGGTGAAACTACATAGAAAACAAAAAGAGCCATGGCACACCAAATTTGGGAGTTAGAGCCCAATTTCGGTCTAGGCGAACTAGTTCTTTAAGAATTATGAATTCGAGGTGTTGATGCCCCAAAATTGCCAAACGGCGTCGGTTTGACACGAAACTTGGCACACATGACTGTCTTGTGGGAGAAGACGGGGACTCCAATCAGGTTCCTTGGCATACACGATCGCCTAGGCACGAGAGACATGTGGGAGAAGACGAGACTAGAATCGGGTTCCCAGTTTGGGAGTTAGAGTCGGATTTCGGTCTAGACAAACTAGTTCCTTAAGAAATTTGAATTCAAGGTGTTGACGCCCCAAAATCACCAAACAGCGTCGGTTTGACACGAAACTAGGCACACACGACCACCTAGGCACGAGAGACTTGTGGGAGAAGACGGGACTCTAATCGGGTTCCCGATTTGAGAGTTAGAGCCAGATTTCACTCTAGGCAAACTAGTTTCTTAAGAAACTTGAATTCGAGGTGTTGATGCCCCGAAATCACCAAACGGCGTTGGTTTGACACGAAACATGGCACACATGACCGTTTAGGCACAAGAAACTTGTGGGAGAAGATAGGACTCAAATCGGGTTCCTAATTTGGGAGTTAGAGCTGGATTTCACTTTAGATAAACTAATTCCTTAAGAAACTTGAATTCGAGGTGTTGAAACCCCAAAATCACTAAACGGGGTCGGATTAGCACGAAACTTGGCACACAAGACCGCCTAGGCATGAGAGACTTGTAGGAGAAGACGGGGCTTGGATCGGGTTCCCAATTTGGGAGTTAGAGCCGGATTTCAATCTAGGCAAATTAGTTCCTTAAAAAATTTGAATTCGAGGTGTTAACGCCCCAAAATCGCCAAATGGCGTCGGTTTGGCACGAAACTTGGCACACACGACTGCCTAGGCACGAGAGACTTATGGGAGAAGATAGGACTCCAATCGGGTTCCCGGTTTGGGAGTTAGAGCCGGATTTCACTCTAGGCAAACTAGTTCCTTAAGAAACTTGAATTCGAGGTGTTGACGCCCCAAAATTACCAAACGAGGTCGGATTGGCACGAAACTTGGCACACACGACCGCTTAGGCACGAGAGACTTGTGGGAGAAGACGGGGCTCGAATCCGGTTCCCCGTTTGGGGGTTAGAGCCGGATTTCTGTCTAGGCAAACTAGTTCGTTAAGAAATTTGAATTCGAGGTGTTGATGCCCCAAAATCACCAAACGGCGTCGGTTTGGCACGAAACTTGGAAAACACAACCGCCTAGGAACGAGAGACTTGTGGGAGAAGACGGGACTCTAATCGGGTTCCCAGTTTGGGAGTTAGAGCCAGATTTCTCTCTAGGCAAACTAGTTCCTTAAGAACCTTGAATTCGAGGTGTTGACACCCCAAAATCACCAAACGGGGTCGGATTGGCATGAAACTTGGCACACACAACTGCTTAGGCACGAGAGACTTATGGGAGAAGACGGGGCTCGAATCTGGTTCCCAGTTTGGGGGTTAGAGCCGGATTTCGGTCTAGGCAAACTAGTTCCTTAAGAAATTTGAATTCGAGGTATTGATGCCCCAAAATCACCAAACGGCGTCGGTTTGGCACGAAACTTGGTACACACGACCGCCTAGGCACGAGAGACTTGTGGGAGAAGACAAAACTCTAATCGGGTTCCCGGTTTGGGAGTTAGAGTTGGATTTTACTATAGGCAAACTAGTTCCTTAAGAAACTTGAATTCGAGGTGTTGACGTCCAAAAATAACCAAACGGCGTCGGTTTGGCACGAAACTTGGCACACACGACTGCCTAGGCACGAGAAACTTGTGAGAAAAGACGAGACTCCAATCGGGTTCCCGATTTTGGAGTTAGAGCCAAATTTCCCTCTAGGCAAACTAGTTCCTTAAGAAACTTGAATTCGAGGTGTTGAGGCCCCAAAATCACCAAACGGGGTCGGATTAGCACGAAACTTGGCACACACGACCGTTTAGGCACGAGAGACTTATGGAAGAAGCCGGGGTTGGAATCGGGTTCCCGGTTCAAGGGTTAGAGTCGGATTTTTGTCTAGCCAAAATTATTTATTTAATTATCTTTACAATTATATAGTAGTTAATTTTTTATGTTTTTTTTTGTAATTAAAATATTAATACATAATTATATTGTCATTAATTATTTTTGTTTTTTGTTTTTAGAGACTTGTGGGAGAAGACGGGACTCTAATCGGGTTCCCAGTTTGGGAGTTAGAGCCAGATTTCTCTCTAGGCAAACTAGTTCCTTAAGAACCTTGAATTCGAGGTGTTGACACCCCAAAATCACCAAACGGGGTCGGATTGGCACGAAACTTGGCACACACAACTGCTTAGGCACGAGAGACTTATGGGAGAAGACGGGGCTCGAATCTGGTTCCCAGTTTGGGGGTTAGAGCCGGATTTCGGTCTAGGCAAACTAGTTCCTTAAGAAATTTGAATTCGAGGTATTGATGCCCCAAAATCACCAAACGGCGTCGGTTTGGCACGAAACTTGGTACACACGACCGCCTAGGCACGAGAGACTTGTGGGAGAAGACAAAACTCTAATCGGGTTCCCGGTTTGGGAGTTAGAGTTGGATTTTACTATAGGCAAACTAGTTCCTTAAGAAACTTGAATTCGAGGTGTTGACGTCCAAAAATAACCAAACGGCGTCGGTTTGGCACGAAACTTGGCACACACGACTGCCTAGGCACGAGAAACTTGTGAGAAAAGACGAGACTCCAATCGGGTTCCCGATTTTGGAGTTAGAGCCGAATTTCCCTCTAGGCAAACTAGTTCCTTAAGAAACTTGAATTCGAGGTGTTGAGGCCCCAAAATCACCAAACGGGGTCGGATTAGCACGAAACTTGGCACACACGACCGTTTAGGCACGAGAGACTTATGGAAGAAGCCGGGGTTGGAATCGGGTTCCCGGTTCAAGGGTTAGAGTCGGATTTTTGTCTAGCCAAAATTATTTATTTAATTATCTTTACAATTATATAGTAGTTAATTTTTTATGTTTTTTTTTTGTAATTAAAATATTAATACATAATTATATTGTCATTAATTATTTTTGTTTTTTGTTTTTAGATATTTTCCCAGTAGAAGTTTGCTTCTTGTGGAATGCAGGCGTGTGTAGATTGTGATTAACTTTTGTTTTTGTTATCCAAGGAAGAATCATGACGAAAACTTTTGTTTTTGATTTATGTTATTTTGAATTGTGAACAACATTATGTATTTAAATATTGTATATGTATTATGCAACATTTTGTGGTGAGATAATTTTGCTGATGTATTGTTATGAATAGAAGAATATTTTTATTATGGATGAATTGTTATTTTTATACTGAAATTTTTATATTATTATGTAATTACCGGTTTATTTTTCAGTTATTTTTCATTTAATACAGGTAATTTTCATATTTTTAATAATTTTATTTTAGTTTTTTTTTTTGGAGACGGCACCATACCGTCTCAAAAAACATTAAAACCAGATTGTTTTTACAACATAAGCAATGTTGTCGCAAAAGATATTGGCAACAGTTGAAAAAAACCTTTTGCGACGGTATTATTTGCCATCGCAAATAACCTTTTAGAGACGGCGTTGTCGTGCTGTCTCAAATAAATTTTTAGCGACAGTAGGTTACCCGTCGGAATAAAACACTTTCGCGACGGCATTTTTGCTGTCGCAAATAACACTTTTAGCGACAACAACACAGTGCCGTCTCAAAAAATCCCAGATTTTTACATATTAATGGCGACGGCAGAATTCTGTCGTAAAAAAGGCAACTTTACCGTTGCAAAAAAAAAGGCGGCGACATTTTGCCGTCGCTAAAACCTTTTAGCAACGCCCTTTGTTGCGACCCCCCACTTGCCGTTGCTAAAAGTCATCTGTCTTTGCAAAAAAACTTTTGAGACGGCATTTTGAGTATTTGCGACGACATTTTGCCGTCGCAAAAAGTCAAATTTTTTGTAATGATAATAACTCGTGTAAAATTAAAAAATTAAAATGACATTAATAATGACATATCAAAAGACCCCACTCATTAAAATTCTTAGCTACGCCATTGCCTTCATACCAGAAACAGTCACCACCACCACCACCACCACCTTCCTCTTAATCACCATTACTTTAATTTCTTTATTCTCTATCTATATATATTTGTTGTCTAAATTTTACTATAGTGAGAGTGTTAAGATGACCTGTTCGATAAAAAGTCTAAAGTGGAGTATTTTATATTGCTGGATATAATTGCTAGATTTTTATTGGGGACAAGACATGTTTGAATTGATGGGTTTTTCATTTTGCTGGAAATACAAAGGTACATATTCAATAGAGAAATTAGGGTTTAATTTTTTTAACTCAAAAAAATTTGAATTGAGATTTTTTATTTTTATTTTTAAAAGATATGTACAGGGAATATTTTGATATAATATTATGGTTGTGTTTTGATGTTCATTATGGTCATTTTACTTTAGGACATTATTGTCATTAAAATAATATTTCATTAAGTACATGTACTGAGGTAAGTAAGTGTATAAAAATAGAATTTCTCATATAAAATATCTATTTCAATATAACATATAAAAGAATATCATATGTTCATTCATATGATTAACGAATTATTAATAAAAAATTAAGCAATATGTTTTAAACTAAAATCTTAATAGAACTCAAAATAATTATGTTAAACTTATAAAATTTATTACATGTTCTTCAAATCTCAATAGAATCAAATTTGTGGCATCTCATTTCTACCTGCTCTTTGTCAAAACGAAAAAAATTGAATTGATGAGAGTGGGATAGGACTGCAAGTATGACCCCAAACAAAAAAATTTGTCACATTTATTAAAGCATAAGGCTTGTTTCCAGTCCACAAGGTCAATTGGATAGTATTGTGGGGCTATCACAGGTCTTGTTTCGGTAATTCAAACCGTTCGATGTGTAGAAATTATCGAGTACTTTATCGTTGTAAAAATCACATTGATCGGATATCTAGTTATTTAATCTGATCAGATTTTTGTTAACAATTTATTTTGAAAATCATATTTACCGTTGATGGAAATCTGATCCAATCAATTAGCTTTTGATATCTGATCAACGTGATTTTTTTACAGAAATAAAATACGTAACAAATTCTACATATTGAACGGTTCAGATTATCAAAACAGGACTCATGATAGACCTCCACAAACCCAACAACACGCCCTAATCTGATTTCAGACTAAAGAAAAACTTGGCCTTTGTTAAAAGGAAGCTAGTACTAATAATGAGTGAGACGTGATATAAGGTAGAGGTGAAACTACATAGAAAACAAAAAGGAGCAAGGATCCTCTAGAGTGATTTTTCCCTAAAATTTCCTAGAGTGCTACATTGTGTGGTTGAGATTTACTGGTAAGTCACATCAATTTTTCTGATGTGACTTGCTAGTAAATCTCAACCACATAATATAACACTCTAGGAAAGTTTAGAAAAATTTCACTCTAGAGGATCCTTGGGGAACAAAAAGAGCCATGGCACACCAAATTTGTTAAAATTTTATTACTACATTCATATTTAATGAGTTTTTATAAAATGCATGATGTGATGATCTCTAACTTTGTAAAAATTACTTACTAACTAATTAATAGATCCCCATATAAAAATAAAAAATAAAAACTTTAAGGAAAAAAAAAAGACTTGTCAAATTTATTTATTTTTCTTCTCATGAAATATTTCTTTCACAACATTTACATAAGAAATTATATATTCAATTAGTTATTTAGTAAACCTAATTGAATTTTTTTTTATTCACACACCTTAGCCCTACTTCGACAAATTTTTTATTTTTTTCCTTAAGATGAGATAAAAATATTAATATATTTTTTTATCAGTAAAAAAAAAAAAAAAGAAGTGAAAATGATGTATATATATAAGAATATTTTAATATTTTATATTAATAAATTAACTTATATATTATTAGTTAATTAATATAATTGGGCGGGTATAGAAAACAAATCATGTTCCCTCGTTGCTATTTCATATTGGCGCAAAAAAAAGACCCACTAAACGGAGTAAGGATTTATAGAAAGAAAATAAAAAGAAAACAAAAAGTGAAAAAGAAAAAAAACAACAACAACAACAACAACAACTTAGTTCATACATTTTTCTCATCCTTTTTTCATTTTCTTCACAAATTTCTTTTTTAATTTTTAATTCAAGCACAGTCTCAAGAAAACCATTTAATAGAAATTATAATCGAGTCAGTAAACAGTTAAAATGATATTTATAGTTTAATCTTGTTATTGCTCGACTTAAAAAGTCTCTTCTAGCTTCATAAATTAAATCTTTTTTCCTCTATTTTTTTTTTTTTTTTTTTTAGATCTCTATCTAAATCTATGATTACGTAAAATTACCTTCATATTTTTTGGTTAAAAAACATATATATTACTAGTCACCTTTTGTTTCTTTTTTGATTTGATCACTAGTCACCTTGAAAGCAAGATAGTTTGCACTTTGAGAGTCCATACATTACTAGATGAAATACTATAACCTAAAGTTGTTAAAGCCACCGACAAACACCATCCAGCGTTACCATAAACCAAAACAAAATTAAAGTTTTAAAACAAAATAAAAATGAACACCTAATGGACTTAAATCATCTGTAATAACAATCTGTATAAACCTAAACAACTATACTTTGGTGGCTGGCCTTCTTCAAGTGAAAACAATAATCATATGTTCAATTTACCTCTCCATGTTTGCTTTTCCCAGTGGCTTTGGCACTTTTTGATAGCAAATTATGTATTGCAAACCTTCTTGCCATTATTAGCAAAGCAAAGGGAGTCGGTGTCAGTTTGATTATGGCGAAACATCCATATAGTGATCCAATCTTCCAAAGCCTTGAGCTTATTAGCAAGGTAGAACTTTTTCCATCCCGCGGTAAGAACATGAGTCTTGGAACCCCAAATCTTGAATTTCATTGGATACATAATTCCTTTCAAATCATAAGTTGTCACTTTAGTCCCTTTAATCCCATCCTTAAGTTTTTCTCTCTCGCTCTCATCCATCACTGGCTTAATAAACATTTTGAACAGTTCTTGATAGGCGGGTACTTTGGAGACTTCAATCCATCGATTGTTAATCCAAATTGCGGTAGTTTCAACTCTAATCCTTTCTTGTTATTAGTCTCCTCAATGAATGATTCATTTTTTGGAAGGTCCAAATTAACCTTGTTGTGCTCAATATTGCTTAGAAATTCACTTTTCATTGTGTTCAAATCATTAGAAGTTTGGGGATCCACTTTTAAGTACTTTATAGTAACAAGATTCAATGCATTTATGCCTAGATCTCTGAGTTCTTCAGGTAATTGTTACTCACAGTATCGTTGTTGTTAGTTAGTTGATTCAGAATTTTCCTCCATAATTCTTTTCCTGCTTTTGATTTTCTTCAAGAATTTATTGGAACTATTAAAAATAGAACTTTGTAAACAAGAATTATAATATAGCAGAAATTGCTCAAAGACTAAGCTAATTTAATGAGTGTACACCAGACTATAGGATCAAATAGATTGATGATCCTGAAGTGTGAGTTTCCTTTCACTTGTAATTTTCTTGAAAAAATTCTTGAAATTGTTGAATACGGAGTTTGTAAACAACAATTGTAATATAGAAGAAATTGTTCAAAAACTATACTAGACTATATGATAAAATGCATTGACTAGCCTAAATTATGTGTTTCGTGTCGTTTTAGTCTTTTAAGTTTCAATTTTGTAAATTTTATCTCTACGTTTTTCTATTTGAGTCAATCTATCTAATTTCAAACGAGCCGTTTCAATTGTTAATTGGATCATTATAAAATTCACCTTTCGTCTGTAAGTATGCATTTTATGTTACATTGATCTCCAAATTTTTTAATTAGTTCATAAACATTGACAAAAAAATACATATAAATAAAAAAAGAAAAAAAGGAAAAGAAAAGGCAAGTCTTATGATCTTTATGGACAAAACTGACAAAATTAAAATTTTGAAAAACCAAAGTGATACAAAACACCGGTTAAACTTATTTCTCATCTAATTGGATCAACTGGACTCAAATTAAAAATTTTTAAAAATAAAATGTAAAATTCAAAATAATACAAAAAAGGTTGAGCCGAAGATATACTATATATTATGGACTATAAGTAAATAAAAAAATAGAATAAAATAAAAGGCGTTGTTTTGGAAAGTTAGTTAAAAGTTGATTTTTTGATTTTTTTTGAAAAAATGTATAAAAAAAATAAAGAAGTGATGTGATCTAAAATATGTTAAAAGCTAAAAAACAACTTTTATTTTGTTCCCAAAAGAGGCCAAGCAATCAATTAGGCTAGTCTAATTAGCCACTCATTTATACTCTCAATTGAGAAGTTAAGAGGTTGATTCTTACTAAATGCATAGAATTAAATTTTTTTCTCACAGGGTCCTTGTATTATGCAGTGCATGTAATATTCTCCTAGGAATTAATAATAAATAAATAAACAAATAAGTGGTATTATTTAATGGATGTAATATTCTCCTACCTACTAGTTAGGGCTGTTCAAAAATCTGTTCAAACCGGTAATCCGGACCGAATCAGACCGAATCATACGGTTTAATTCGGTTTTATTAAGAATTGGTTCGGTTTCGGATTAAGAAATATGAGAACCGTAAAAACAGTTCGGTTAATGAATTTTATGAAAAAATCGCGGTTCGAATCGAACCGAGCCGAATTTTAAAAGATATATATATATATATATAAAATATAATATCAAGTTTTATCTTTATTAATTGGTTTTTTATAATTTTAATGATATTAGGATGGTATAGATATGTAATGTAATATTAAGTAATGCCTTAATGTTATTAGTTTTTATCAAGAGTTAAATGTAATTAGTTTGAGTAATTATTTTGCTACAATTAACAATTTATTCTTGTAAATAGAAATTTTTAGAACCGTAAACCAAACCGAAACCGAAACTGAAACTGAACCGTTTTTTCGATTTGGTTCTGGTCCGGTTTTACAAGTGTAACGGTCTGGTCTGGATCACAAAATCGTTAGAATCGGTTCGGTTCTTGAATTTTCTCAGAACCGAACCAATCCGGACCGTGTACACTCCTACAACTAGTTGATAAAAAGAAATAATTATAGGACAAAGTGAGACAAACAGGAAAGAGTAATGGTCAAGATTCCAAAAATTTTATTAAATTTTTTATCAAATATGAGACCCACATGGATATAATATTGTACAACATATTTCTCAACTGTGGTATTTTATCAATCAAATAAATAACTCAACAAAGCGTTTCATAATTATGAAAAATGATACTAGTTTTTTTTTTTATAATTTTTTTTAATTTTAATTTTATTTTTATTTTTACATGGGCCTAATTTAAATATTCCTAAAAAGTAAAATATTTGTCAAAAAAATGAAAAAGTTTTACTAAAAACAACAAAAAATGCACTTTTATTTTGTTTACAATAATCTTGTTTCAAATTTTTTCACAAATATTTTACTGGCCAAAAGTACTAAAGTTATATGCACAAAATTAATGTTTCAAATGTTTCATATTGGGCACAAATTCTCAAAGGACTCTAGTTCCCTAGATCTGATTTTTTGAATGCGCCTCGTGGTACCAGAGCTTCATGGGCTTGGTCTAGCTTATTAAAAGGCCGTTCTTTTGAAAGGCACTCGATGGCAGGTCCATAATGGCAAATCTAATCTTTTTTGGGAAGATAGATGGATCCCAACTACTAGCAACTTCATGATTCCATGCCCAAGGCCCCCACATTGCTCTATTAATATTGTTGCTAATGCAATTGATCCAGTCCACAAGCAGTGGAAGTTGGAGTCTCTCCAAGATTCTATATCCAAGGATACCATCAATGCAATCAAGACTATCCCTATATCAGCTGAAGGTAAAGATGATATTTTGGTTTGGCATCCACACAAGTCTGGTCTCTACTCTGTTAAATCTGGATATGCTTTAGCCTGTGCCTCCCATGCCAGTACCCCTAGTGATCTGGCCTCCACTTCCTTCCAAACTCCCCTCCATCCACTACTAAAAAAAATACTTTTTGCGACCGCTATAAACCGCCGCAAATAATAAAAAACAGTCGCAAAAAACTTTTTGCGACGGCCCATGCGACGGCAAATGGGGGTCGCGAATGTGGGGGTGGCAAATACTTTTTGCGACGGCAAAGCAACGGTCGCAAATTATTTACGACTGCCTAAACTACTTTTGGCGACTGCTATTTTGCCGTCGCAAAAAACAAAGAAAAACACTAACATGATTTTTGGCGACCATCTTGTTACCGTCACAAAAAAAAAAAAAGAAAAGAAAAGAAAAGAAAAAGGGCATAAGAGTGTAGCGTTAAGCACTCTAGGAATAGCAATGACAAGAATTCAAATAGTATAGCATTGTAGTTTAATTGAACATGCCATTTGAGTCTCAAAATTGGAGCCATACGTGAAAGTTATTACAACTAAAAAATTGGAAAAAGTTCTTTTATGAAAAAAATACAATCTAAAACTGGCCAATCTTCTTATCAATTTTCTTGCTCGGGTGTTTCTCCACTCTATCGATGAACTGGCCAATCTTCCCATCGATTTTCTTTTCAAATTCCACATCACCACATTGCACCTATGCCCATGGAACCTGCCAAACAATCTGCTGCTCAAAAGCACCATAGCATGCACAACACCTCCACCTTTGTGCCAAACCCACAAATGGCAACTCAATGTCACGTAAAAGGGCAGATCAAAGTATTACTAAAAAATAAATAAAATAACTTTCTTATAAACAATATTCAATTCCATCTACGGCATTTAAAACAGTTTCTTATTAAATAGAAAGTGTAATAATAGCTGTTCTAACTTGGATGGCATTTGCTGTCCTCAATCAGAAAAGTGGTGAAGAGTACCTAATTTGTAACACATTTAAAAATTCTCTACAGCAGCAAGAATGTGACTACTCTGAGGCTTGAAGGATGGATCTGCTAATCTTGGTTTAATTCTGAAGAAGAAAACAACACCTTCAAGCTTATTATAGATATTATATACAAAACTGGATGCTTATAGAGCAAGGGTTAAACCACGAAAAAGAATTATATACATAGAAAAATTAAACTCCAAAAGAAGTTTGGGTGTAACCTATATAAATCCAAAGTTAAAAAGGAAATAACTGAATGCTTACAGGGGGCCAGTTCTTTTCATTTTTTTCTTTTGGTGGAAGGCCGACGCCCCAATTGTTAGATTTGTAGCTGAAGTCTTAACCTGAAAACAAATTCATCTAAACAAAAATGATAAAAATGATTAAAAAAATAAGAAAGTAAAAATCTCCACTCACCAAAGACTACTTTGTGATGGACAAGAAGATAGACCTTTGACATATATGGCTCATTTCTTCATTTAAAGCTCTTCTCATCTCAATTAAGAGTCTGTTAAAAAACAGTTAAGCCCCAGTTCATTGCTCTTTACTATTAGTGTCAAACTCCCCCTTACAGATTTCAAATGAAGGGATGTGATTTTTTATCCATCTTTAAAAAAAATGTTCAAAAGGAGCAAACAAAAAATAAACAAATTCTTTTTGTAGCAAAAGAAAGAGGGTGAGAGTCTGGTTCCAAGGATCCTTTTTCTAAACCATTTTGTATAAATATTAAAAAAGGAACACATCTGCAAGTAACATGACAAATTCACATGAAAACATATTATAATGGTATATTTCCGTGGGAAAGTCATCAATATTTTCATTTTTGTTTTTCATTTTTTGTTTTGCTCAGTAAGACGAAGTATTATACGGAAACATGAACAAGTGCATAGTAACAAAGTGATGTTGAGAGTGACATGAAACACACAAATGAAATGCCAAGAAGTAACTTCATTCTACAAGCTAGGGCCTCTCTTTTCCTCAAGTCAAATAATCTAAGACCGGTTTCTTCATTAATCCACAAGCTTTGGAATATGAGATCTCTTGTATTTTCATTGACCTTTTGGATCAAAATTTAGAGTGTTTATTTACAAACTTCACTGAGATAAACATACAATGTTTCAATGAGAATTATTCAAAAAAAAAAAAAAACCTAATTTGTTGAAATTATGAAATAAGATCAAATTCAATATAACAGAAACTTTTACACTACAAACAATGTTCCACTGTCAAGCCTTTTACCATGATAATTTCATACAAGGGGAAAAAAAATGATTGACAATGATGGGGTTGGTGCAATGCAATCATACTCTCAAACAAGTGAATAACAGAGCTTTGTATTCTTTAGAGATCAAATATCTATTATGGTAGCTTTGACATTTCTCTTATGCCCTCAGTTGAGATAATGAATATGCACTTCAAAAATAAGGAAATGATATGGGGTTAATTGACTTTTAGGCACAGACTAAATGCTGCATAATTTCCATATATCTCAATCAAGTCCAAAAGGAGTACAAGGAAATTCTGGTAGAGAAAGAAACCATATAAAAAATCAAATTTCACCAAGTATAGTTAATCTACACCACATTCAATTGATCAAGCATGTAGAAGAATGGGTCAATTTTACAATATCTGGATTAATGGAACCAAGGATACTATCTATGTAAAAATTACTGACACCTTAACACTTCAAATTTGATAGACCAAGTAATATGAGATTGAGTATCTGGATTAAAGGAGCCAAGGATACTATCTACATAAAAATTACTGATGCCTTAACACATCAAATCTGATGGACAAAAAATATGAGATTGAGCCGTTGAGCACTTGAGTTGTTTTGTAAATGTTAGCTTCCTGTAAAGATGGTAAGTCTCATTCGATCAATTAATTTAAGTCCAAGACAAGATCATCTTTTCTTGATGTGTGAATTTATCAAACCAGTATGGTTTGCTTCAGCTTTAGGTCTTCGCATGTCCTTTTCCTCTTACATGAATTTTAGGCATTGGACTTGGCTCTTCATAGGCCCTTTTACTTCTTAACACCACAAAGAGGTTCTCAATCACATAGGATCAATCTCATGGGTAATTATAGCACTAAGAACAAAGTTGTTCCTAAGTCTGTCTCGTCTTCCCTACCACATGATACATGAAGCCAATGCCTTGTTTGTGCATTCTACAATCCAACAGCTTTATTTGTCCTTTAATGTATCCACCTCAAAGATGTCACCTCAAATTTCTAAAATATACTGGATATATCCAATTCTTGATAATCCTACACCTTAGCTAAAAGGGTGGCGATATATATGTATCTATATATATGAATTTGCAACAAATTTCATACTAGAACAGAGCTTAAGAATAACAAAAAAATATATGATGCCGATATGAAATTAGTTAATGATACTTTTAAATAAATTTAATTTCTCAAAGGTTTTGATTTGATTTTCGGCCAGTGGTTTCCTGCCAAGAGAAGAGGATTTTGAGGAAGAATACAGAGTTACTATCTCTGGCTAGAGAAAATGCTAGAGTTAATGTTCGGAAAATGCAACATTGTCCATCTCTTCGAGGTCTTGGCAACAACATAGTAATAACTGATGATACTCTTTACAAAATCACTAAAAAGCTTCAATCTTCTATGTATTAATAAGTTCCTTCAGTAATCCAGAGCGGAGGCCTCACTCTACTACTTACTAAAGGCTATCACAAAGAAGAAGTTCCTTAAGTCAACTCACCGTGGGGGAAGCTACATCTAGAAAGGTAAGATCAATCTCTTTCTTCTCCTACGCTCTTCGATAGCTGCCCTATTCAGTAGAGACCATTCTAGCTAGTAAAAGAATGGAAAGAAACAACATGCAAAGAACTCCAACTTCAGATCCAAAACAAGCTAAAACCATATACATTTCAGAATCACAAGTCAACTTTCAAAGTCAAAATAGAATAAACCAAAAACAACATCAAATCGAAAAAAACAATTAAAAAACATTAAACAAATATAATTTCCAAAAACGATATCAAACAAAGTGAAACAATCAACATAACATAGATAATCAATAGATCTTGAACCTAAAGGTTCACATTATACAAAGCTTAGAATCAGAATTCGAAACTCGAGATATTCATATATACAATTGACATAATTAAATCATCAACCACAACAAGCAACGTAAATTATAATTAAAATTTGAATCAAATTGTTTACCTAAATTAAAGCTTGAGGCACACGATTCTCAGTTGCGCAGCCGCAGTAGCGGTTATCGCATCTAGAGCGTTGTTGTCCGTGCTTCTCATCTCTCTGTTTTTTCTCTTTGCTCGATCAAACAATTAACCTAATTTCACTCAACAATTTTCTGTTTCATCGTCGATCAAATCTTGCAAAGGCTGCAACATTGTCAAGAAAATTCAACTTAGAAAATTGAATTTCGAGTCGGAAAATGAAATTCAAGATCAGAGAAACAGAGCATGGATGAAGAGAAGATGAAGATGAAGATGAAGAAAGTATGTGTTTGTGTGTGTGTGTGTGTGTGAGAGAGAGAGAGAGAGAGAGAGCGAGATTCATACCGCTGGAGTTGCGACTATGGCGAGCAAGAGGGCGATAGAGACAATTTATGAATGTCGTGATTCGTAATTCGTAATTCGTGAAAGTGAAAGGGCTAGGGCATTGCTATATAAGAAAAAAAATAACATAAATAAAAGGAATAATAAATTAGGATTCAAAAAGTCTCTTTTCTAGTAGTGATCTCTGGAAGCATATCTGGAATCTTGATCTTCCCCCAAAGATGCGTCATTTTTGGTGGAGAGCATGCAAAAATTTGTTAGCTACTAAAACAAATTTGTTCAATCGAAGGTGCTCTCCCTCTGTAGTGTGCCCGGTGTGTTTGCAAGAATTAGAAACTGTGGAGCATATGTTATTTGACTGTGCGTGGACGAAAGCTGTATGGTTTGAAAGCTGGTTAAGTCTTCGTTTTGATCAAGGCTCCGTACCAAATGTGGCGCAATGAACTGTTAATTGGGAGGGAACAAAGGTTTCTGCAGAATCTGGCCAAGCCTTTTTGAGTGGGGTAGCTATGATTGGCTGGTTCATTTGGAAGGCTAGAAATGACCATGTCTTCAACCACTCCCCTGTTGATCGCAGGGACACTCTCTGGAAAATTGTCGATGCATGGTTAGAACTTCAAAACCAGGTGAGTGGAGATGATGGCTCACACACAGCTCCTGCAACACATTCTGATGATGAGACAGATGGATGGCAACCAGCTCCCCCGAGTGGTTTCAGATTTAATTGTGCTGCAACTTTCAGCAAAGCAACTGTAAAAGCTTCTATTGCTGCTATTCTGAGAGATTCTAAGGGACGTCTTCTTGATGGACAAGTTTCCTCTCTCCTCTCTAGTTCTGCCCAACAGGCCGAAGCACAAGCTATGAGCTTAGCAGGTTTTTTGGCCAAAAATCATAACCTCTCATCCGTTGAAATTGAGAGTGATAACTAGACTATTGTTAAGCTTTGTGTTGCTGATAATTACAAATAAAATATCAGAAAATACAAATAATAAAAATTACAATAACTATTGTAATGGTTAAGGTGTCGGAAATTCCACTACAAGAATTAACGGCATTGATTTGACGGCATTTAAAAAAACGCCTCTGTTTCTAATTTTTTACGGCGTTTTTTTAAACATCGCATTCTTATTGACTAATACGACACCGTTTTAACTTCCGAAAGCGCCTTCAAATGTTTTTCGCTTTTTTTTTTTACTATACCCTTGATTTCACTCTCTCTTGGTTCAAACCCTTTTTTTCTCTCGATTCAAACCCCTTCATTTATTAATCGATTAATCTGTAACCTTTCTCTTCAAGTATTCGATTCACCCCTTCGTTTATTCGATTCAAGTATTCGTAGATCGTCGATTCGCAGATCATAATGTGCCATCTCAAGTTCGTGTTCGAGTTCGCAGGTCTTTCTTCATGGTAAGTGTTGATCAGTCTCGTCTCTATCTTCTCACATTCAAGTTCGATTGAAGATGATACTTACTGAAATCATTCGATTCAGGTATGCTAGGTTTTGTCTACTTTATCATTCTTAGATCAGATTGATTGAAGATCTGTTGATCGATTGAAGGTGATTTCGAAGTTCAACCTTCTTCAGCTCGGTGATTCAATCTCAGATTCATTCGGCGATTTCAAAGTTCTCTCTCCATTTCAAAGCTCGGTGATTCAATCTCAGATTCGTCCGGCGAGGAGAGTGAGCACCATCATCTACCAAGGTGAGCACCATCGTTTCAGAAAATCTCAAGCTCTATATCTCTCTCTCTCTTCCTATCTCTCTCTCTCTCAAGTTCTTCCTTCCCATCGATTCTTCTCCTAGGGTTTTCAATCAATGTTTTGAAGAATTTTAATCTCTGTTTTTTATTGTTCAGTTTGGATTGATCAATCAGTGTTTTACACATCTCATTTATTTTTCCCAGATCCCCAGAACTGATTTTTCAACTAGTGTTTTTTATTTTTTACTCTCTGTTTTTTTGTTACCCTGTTTTAAACCCTAAATTACCCTGGTTCAAAATGACCTATTAGATCTGGATATTATTGAACTAACAATATGTCTGCTTTCCAAGAATATTGTATTTTACTATTGAGCTCTTGTTGTCCTACCCAGATATTTGGCAGTGTGGGCATTGCTTGTCTACTATTGGGACTTATCTTTTCATTCTTTCGGCGTCCAAAAGCTGTTATCACTCGTTCACAGTATATTAAGGTACCTTTTGCATTGTGCTTTATGTATCCATATGAAATTACCTACTTCTGCCTTCTGTATCAACGTAATGGTTATTTGCATGTTCAAGTTGATTATAGGCAATTGACTCGATAATTTGTAGGAAGCAATTGAACTAGGTAAGAAGGCAAGAGAATTGAAGAAAGCAGCTGATGCGCTTCGTCAGGAGGAAAAGAGTGGCTCAAAGGGAAGGAAGTGGCGTAAAAATGTAAAGGCAGTAGAAAAGGTATTAACCTTTATCAGTATTGTTAGCTGAAGGGTGCCTTGCCATGGCTAAAAGGGAAGGTGCATGGTTTAAGTCCACCCTAAGACATAGCAAGAAAATTGGTACATCTTATAATTTGGTGTACTTCAGCCCAAAGTTGGTTTTACAGATGGTGTATGGTCTAAGATACAATACGTTGAATTTGAATATCGGGTACTGACTTATTCTTAACCTTGTAGGAGCTGCTTCTTCTGGAAGAAGATGTAAAGGCTTTAGAAGAGATGTATCCTCAAGGTGAAAAGGTGATGGTTTGAAATTTTTTTAATGTGCTGACCTGCACATTTTTTCAAAAGCAGTTTTTTAGAATATGTTTTCTGAAAAAATTTCAATAAAACTAAAAACTAATTTGATGAAAGAAATGAAAAAATAAAAAACACTCATCATTTTTATATGGTTTTATCTTTTTTTGGGTGTAGAAGTAATTTTTAAAAATCTGAAAATATTATTTTTGATGTTTCTTTTTGTCAAACTAATTTCTATTTGAAAAAAGAAAAAAGAAAAAGAAGAGAGATCTGATTTTGTCTCCTGACTTTGCTGCTTGATTCATTCAGGCAGAGACTGCATGGGCCATGACTGTTCTTGGATACTTGGCCAAACTAGTGTTGGGGGTTTTAGGGTAAGTGCGAATTTTATGCATATCATTAATTGTGACTTTGACAAACAAAATGTTATTTTGATTTCCTTGAAACTGTCATTTTTTGGGGTCTCTGCAGAAAATTTTAGATGAAAATTGTGTTATCACACCAAAAACAAAAAAAAAAAACAAATGGAATTTAAAAACATTTCTTATGGATAACATACGGATGATGTTTAGTTTCTAGTTATTTGTTCTGGCCTTTAATTTTAAACGCAATGTATTTGGGGATAGGGAGCTTGCTTTGATGCGTATGAAGTATTATATTTCTTATGGGGATATTATTGTTGGGTAAATATAAGATGATCTACATCTCTTTCGTATTGATTGTATTTGCTTTCTCTTTTTATTATCATATGCGTTTCTCCTATACCTTACTTCACACTCCACTATTCGTTTGTTCTTGGCATTTAGTTTAGGTGTGAAAAGAGTCCAAATTCTCTCTTTGGAGCATGACCAATCAAGAAAAGTTCTATGTTCTAACTGTATGGAAATTCCTTGAAAGCTGAAGGACCTTGAAGGCTGAAAGACCTTAAAGAAAAACATTGAAATGCAATTTTGATGGCACCGTTAATACACATTAATAACATTGGCAAATCACCTAATTAGTTTATGGTTCTCTCTTAGATGATTTTGTTTGAACACTGTAGTTATTGAATTCTATAATGTATGCTAGTTTAATTCTAGTTATGACATGGAGATTTTGGCACGGGTCTCTAATTTAAATTACAAAGTAACATTTTGTGCATACTGTTATAGGGGGATTGTGCATGATAACTATGTCATTTGCTATGCTTCTAGCTAATATTAGCATCAGAACTTCATGAGATATCAGAAAGCTATGTGGTTGTGTTGGCTGCATTTAGTCAGGGATTTGAAAACTCGATTGTAGTGTTGGTCTTATCACAAGTGTGCCAAGGCAGTCGAGTGGCTGCGCTATTGCTCAGGACTTCAACCCATGCAGTTGTCATTTTCTTTTCTTCTTCCCTGCTTCCACAACCTGACTCTGTCAGCCCATATAGTAATTAGTCGAGTTGAGAGCTCCAGAGATGGTGAAATATACAGGGAAGACTCAATGTCTGAAACATTTCCAAGAGGAAATATTAGTTTGTCTTTTCCCTGGTGAGATTTTTCAAAATGAATATTTGGAAAATTGGGGAAAAGTTAAGTTCATCTCTTTTCTTTTTCTTAACTCAATTGTGACATTGACATAGCCATAGGTGTAACAATTTTGAGGTGTGTCTAACAAAGGTTAGGAAGAGTCCCATGAGTTTCTTAGAAGTGTTGGTGTTTCTTTGCATTCACTTATTTAAAACAATATTCTAAGCAAAGCCTACATAAGACACGTTGGCTTATCATATTGATTGGTTTAGTTTTCCTCTTTCTTTATTAGCATCTTAATTGAAATAATATAATTCTAAGAAGCATGGACATGTCTAAGAAGGTGCACGTTCGTGTTTGACATGTATTTGACACACATTCATTGGACACTTCCTAACATGTGTTAGACACATAGGAAACGCATTATAAGTCTAAACAAATAACTTAGAGGATACAATGATAAAAGAAAAGCAATGTAATTTATATATATTAATCCCTTATCCTTTAAACATTAGGAATTAATATTATGTTGTATTTTATTATCTTTGAATGAAATATTGGTATATATGACATATAATAAATATCTATAAACTTGTATACTTGTGTGCATCTTCCACATGTGGTGCCTTGCATTTTTCTAAAATTGATGTGTTGGTGTGTTTGTATTGTGTCACATGTCCATATTCGTGTATGTGCTTCTTATATATAATTCTTCCTTGCCAGGACCCTTTTAAGATTTATATGCATGACATGTGACTATAGTTGCTCATCATGTTTCGGGTTAGTTTTAGTTAGTGCCAAGCCCAAAACCAAAATGGCCAAATTTAGTTCTTAAAAAATGAAATCATGTTCAAATTGATTATGATATGATCATATGAACAAAACTAAAATCACGTTCAAAATGAAGTTGAGATCAGGTTGGTTGGGGTTGGTTCTCTTAATTGAGAAGGATTTTGTAGAAACTGCAGTTGTGTCTCTCAATACTATAATCCAAAATTAATTATAGATATAGAGAATCCTTCATCCTCATTAGCTAAAGTGAGCAGAATTTGTAATTGTTTCTCATGATTTACATAGCTGCTTTGATTTTTTGCCCAAATATTTACACCGAAACCATCCAAAATAAGCAACAAAAACCAAACCCTTCAAATAAATAAATAAATTTGAAATAGATCATATTATATTATCAAAGAACAAGGAGAAAAACTAGGACAACTACGAAACTAAATAAATTAGTAAATAAAAAAAAAAAAAGAGAACGAAAGGGGAGAGGGAGTTGAAGAGGATAGAAATAAGAAAAAAGAAGACGCTAAATAAATTAAAATGAAAACTCCTTGTTTGGTTGTTGGGTTGTTGGAATTGGCCATGTGAAAAATAAGACGCCAAATACTATGTAATGGAAATTACTTACACGAAGAACTTGTGAGTTCAAATGTGGAAAACTCTATATACATAAAACTAGGTTAGTATTTTCTTATTGATTTTATGTTTAAGTTACAAGGTTAGAATCTAGGGGCACTAATGCTGAAGCATGAAAGAAGCCACAAAGGTTTGGTCTGTATTGTATCTAGTCCACCTTTCCTAGCTTCTGTAATTAACAGGGCAAACATGAATATCCTCATAAATCAGCCTTCAAGTTATTATTAGTTACACATGAGATACCATTTATTTGGTACATATGAGTAGTGGAAATATATTTGGTAATCTTCTGAACTATGTGAAATGATACTCATGGTTCCTCTGCTTGAATTAGGTTAGAGCTGCTTGCAAGTCCTTGCCCTTGACATTGTACCTTTACTTTTGTTAAGTTTTGACCTTGAACTATTTAAATAGTTATTAAACTTCTTTGATTGTTCTATTCTTACTGTTATACAGGAGAAGGAACAGTCTACTCTTCGTGCACAGAGCAACTCTGTTAGAAGCAGCAAAAGCCGGGCTAAGATTACTGAAGAAAGCGTGCCCAAGACTGTGAAGTTCCAACCCTTCATCCAAGAAGAAGCCTTAGTTAGTATACACAATGTATGTATAATTGTTTTGCACTATCCTTGAGTATTTAATTTCTTCAGGTTTTGTGTTAATATTATCTATGTTAATTCCCCTCAGGATGTTTTCCCAAGTACAACAGAGCAATTCTTTGACCTATTGTTGAATGATGACTCAAATTTTATAAATGAGTATCGTTCAGTCCGAAAGGACACTAACCTTACTGTAAGTACCAAGATTTTATGTTGATAATGTTTATTTGTCTTCTGAAATTTTATGATTTCAATTGGTTAAATAGTTTTCGCATGATGATCAATTTGAGAAGTTTTCAATCTTCAGCTTGGGTAATGATTCTTCGTCAAATTTAGGTAGATGTCGACATCAACAGGCAGTGATGATTCTTCTTTTTTATGTTGTAATACTTAAAAACTTCTATTAGATAACACTTGTATTCATGTTGAATTGCAGGAAACTGAGGAGATGATTGCAAATGTTCTTGGGGTAGAAGCTTTTAGGCAGACAATTGCTGGTAACATTCTTGTGGGCAGCTATTGTGCCTTCTCTAATAAAGGTGGCCTGGTAAGAAATTATATCCTGCATCTGTGGCAGTCTTATCAAACATCAGGTACCAAAATTTTATCTTCTTTTGTTGTCGGTTCTAATGGAAATTGTGTTGGAGCAGGTCCATCCTTATACATCCATTGAAGACTTGGATGAACTTTCAACCCTCCTTCAGGTCCCTTTGGTGGCAGGGACTGTGAACCGTGTTAGTGAAGTGATAGCCGCTGGCTTGACAGTTAACGACTGGACAGTGTTCTGTGGATCAAATACTACAGCAACAGAATTGTCAGTCATTGAGAGTGTCTTCAAGTTGCGAGATGGTGATGTGGGAATTTCAGATGGCTACAGGTGGCGCAAGTATGGACAAAAAATGGTAAAGGGAAATCCTCATCCCAGGTGTGTGCCTATCTTTCTGTTTAACCTTTTCTCTATGCATTGTAATATTTTAAATATTTTATGGATTTTTGCTAATATTTAAAAGCTGTATCAACACACCCTAAAATGTCATGAATCATAATAAAATGCTTGCGTTGATGTAATTGTTTTCTATACTATGCTTTTCATCAGCATGGGATTCCGGGCAATTAGTAATTTCCATTCCATTAGAACTCTCAAAAAAAAAAAAAATCCTTCATTTCCATTTACTCTGCAACATTTTATGTATTCATCATGTCATAAATTACTATAGTTTTGATATGTGAACAGGGTCAAGATTCAGAATGGGCGCTGCTGAGACGTCATTCACCTGAAGAATTGTTTGGGGTTCAGATATGTGGGGCATATCCTGACACAGTTGCACGGATAGTTGAACTTATAGATCAGGAATGTACAGTGGACTTCATCGATATCAATATGGGGTGCCCAATTGATATTGTTGTTAACAAAAGTGTTGGATCAACTCTTCTTACAAAACCAACGCGTATGAAAAGCATTCTACAAGCAGCTTTTGGTACAATTGATAGACCTATTACTGTCAAGGTACTGAGTAACATTTCATATAATTTTAACTTCTGTTTAATGCCTAATAAAATGGTAAACTTTTTAAAAAGAAAAGTCTCAAGTGAAGATCCATCAGTTTATGTTGTTTTCAGATGATATAGTTTTATTGTTTTAGTTAATGGGACTATAGGAGTGAACTTTAAGCTAGAAATTGTGGAGAGAGAATTTAGAATCTAAATGTTCTAGGTTACGTAAGGCTTCAGACAAAATATGTAGTGTAATTTTAGCAAAAGTAGAAATGGAAATGGAAATAGAGTAAAACTTGTTGGCTCCTAGATACATAAGAATGACCATTCCAATATTTGGATTGATTATGCATAAAGAAAGAGAGATTGAGAAGGATGTAGCCCATAGAACTAGAGCAAGATGGATGAAACTTCATTTGTTCTTTTCCTGATTGTGATTGAGCTTGTCTGAGACTGATATGCATTATGTTGTTTGTTGTTACTCTAGGTACGAACAGGTTATCTGGAGGGAAAAAACCGCATTGATTTGTTAATTGAAGATATTGGAAAATGGGGAGCCAATGCGGTAACGATACATGGGCGATCACGTCAGCAACGCTATAGCAAGCTTGCTGATTGGGAATACATTACCAGTGTGCAAGAAAGGCTCCCGATGCTTTGCAAGTCCTGGGGAATGGTGATGTCTTTACATATTTAGACTGGAACAGGCACAAGTCTGATTGCCCTGACCTTTCTACATGCATGATTGCTCGTGGAGCATTAATTAAGGTTCGCATTTGGATCTTTGGCTTGCTTTGATTTGTTTTGTTATGCTGCAATTTATATCCACATAATATGTTTGTGTATTTTTAAACACTACTGTTTGAATTCTCTGGCTTTTGTAAAACATGAATATTATATTCTGTTCTTTGCAGCCTTGGATATTTACTGAAATCAAGGAGCAGAGGCACTAGGACATAAGTTCTGGGGAACGTTTAAATATTTTGAAGGAGTACGTTCGCTTTGGACTAGATCATTAGGGTTCTGATGCTAAAGGAATATGATGAAGTTTTTTTTATTTATTCTTGTTCTTTTACCTTTTTCCCCCCTCTAATTCTTTTTATCTTGTTTAATTGGATTATAGTCTGTTGCATATAGTTTAGGCTCATCTTTGGATATAGTTGGAAGACAAGTGGTATTTTTAATATTATAAGTCATATTAGTGTGCTTTCTATTCCTTTTTAATTTTTTTGGGCTTCTTGACCATTTTGATTTTAATTGATGTATTTAAAAGCTGAATTGTTGCTATTCTTAGGTATGCAATGCATTGTTTCTTATTTTTAATTTTGTTTTCAAGCTTAGTTTATTTATTATTTTAATAAACATCAATTATTAGTTCTTAATAATTGTTTGACAGGTATTTTTTTTGTTCAACCATATAAAATTAACAAAATTTAAAAATTTAAAAAAAAAGCCTATGGCGGCGTTTAAACAACGTCACTATATCCCACCCCAACGGCTAGATATTTAAAATGTATAAATGTCTATGACGGCGTTTTCAAAAACGTTGCTAAATGTCATAGTGACGTCATTGAACAGTTAGGTAGGACATTTGGCCGCCTATACTAATGTAATGACGTTTTTCAAACGTCATAAAGTTTTAGCGACGGCCGCGTTATCGACATTTGGTACTAAACGTCACAAAAAGAATTAGTGACGTTTTTAGTACTTTTAGCAGCGTTTTTTAAACGCCGCTAAAAGTGGATTTTCCGGCAGTGTTCGCTCTCTTTAAAGAGATTCAAGCCCTCTACGATTAGGCAAAGCCTCACACTGGTGCAGCAGAAAAAACCTTGACTTGTCCTTCCCAAGATACAACAGCTCGACTAAGTCGTATGGTTCACCAATACTGCACAATTGGTTGAACCCAAAGCTTTATCACATACACCATTTTTTATTTGCCTGATGATCTCACACAAAACATAATAAAGCAACAAAAATTTCTTCTCTCCTCCAAGTTAAGAAGTTAGATCAATTTATAGAAGATGAAACTTGTTAGGCAAGTGGCTTGGAGGAGAAGACACTTAGTGGATAAGAATAAGAAAGGAAATTGGTAAGCAATTTCTTTGGAAGACTTGTCTTGGTAACTTGGTGGGCAAGTTTTCTTGGAGGAAAAGAAAGGATTATCAAGTTATTTGGAGCCCAATCACATAAATATAATCTATAACACATTATAGTATTAAAATATTTGCTAACAATTCCTCCACCTATTTAAATATTATAGGTAACAAAAATTGAGATTATTAGGCAAATAAGGATATTATGCATCATAGTAGGTGTGCTCTGCATTGAACCTCCATTAGTGAAACAATAATATATACTCCGGAGCCAATAGCATGCTTAGCATTGAACTATGACTGCTTAAGGGAAATAAATAATTATTGCACACACATAATATTCCAGGTGTTTATATAAGCTTTAAGAGCCAGCACATTACGGTCTTGTGCGATCGTAGGATTCATGAGTGTGTTTGAGAATTAGCTCAAATCTCATAGGTAGCGGCCCCACTACCACACTCACATAGGTGAATTCTGTCAAGGATGCTGCTGTAACTATGACACCCCACTCAATAAGAGTTACAGAAATTCATTAAGAGTTTTTTTAATAGCTCAACCTCTACAACGTTACAGGATAAATGCACTTGCATTATAGAGATGGGTAAAAAGTAATTTAGTGCATTTCTCACGGCCATCATATGATCGTTTTTCTCATTGAACCCAATTACAGGATCTGTGGTCCCTGGTCCCTGGGTTGAGTATCCTCATATATGACTCCTGCTATATTTAATGGGCTTCAACCCCATTCCCTTCGATGTATTCCAAACTCTATCTCTTGTTAAGGCCTTAGTTAATGGATCTGCAAGATTATCACTAGATTTAATATAATCCACATTTATGATGTCATTATTCAGATAAGATCTCACAGTACTGTGTTTTCTTCTGATAGGTTTGGATTTACCATTATAATAACAGTTATTAACTCGACCAATTGCTGCGGTGCTATCACAATGAATCAATATAGGTGGAATCGATTTTTCCCAACAAGAGATTTTATTTAACAAATCTCTCAACCAATTTACTTCTTCACTAGCTGTAGCTAAAGCAATAAGCTCAGCCTCCATTTTTGAATTAGCAATAATGGTTTGTTTTTTCGATTTCCAACTTATAGCACCACCTCCTAATGTAAATAAGTAACCAATGGTTGATAATGAATCGCCTGACAAGGTATTCCAATCGGCATCACTGTAACCTTCAAGTATTGCAGAATATTTATTATAAAACAAGCCATATTTTATGGTACCAGATAAATATTTCATAATGCGCTCAATGGCTAGCCAGTGATCACAGCCAGGCTTTCTAGTAAACCTACTAAGTACTCCAACTGCATAGGCAATGTCAGGTCTAGTATAGTCAGTCGCATAATGCAAGTTATCAATCATACTAGCATATTCATTTTGATTAATTATATCCTCATCATTTTCAATAGGAAATAAACATACATGAGGACCAAAAGGAGAAAGAACATGCTTGCACTTATGAAAATTATATTTTCTTAAAATTTTCTCAACATAATGCGATTGATCAAGAAATAACATGCTTGCACTTATGAAAATTATATTTTCTTAAAATTTTCTCAACATAATGTGATTGATCAAGAAATATACCATCACAGGTTTTGGTAATTTTCATTCTCAAGATATAATTAGCCTCACCAAGATCTTTCATATCAAAATGGCTACTAAGCATATTTTTAGTTTCCATGATGATAAGCAAATTAGAGCCAAATATAAGTAAATCATCCACATAGAGGTTAATAATGACATGTGATTTTTCTTCAGATTTATAGTAGATACATTTATCACATTCATTTGTTTTATAGCCATTCTCAGTCATGCAGGAATCAAATTTCTCATGCCACTGTTTAGGGGCCTGTTTTAAGCCATATAGGGATTTAACTAGCTTGCACACTTTACTTTCTTGACTAGGTTCCACAAAACCTTCTGGTTGATCCATATAGATTTCTTCACCCAAGTCTCCATTTAAAAAGGTTGTTTTAACATCCATTTGATGAATTTTTAGATCATGAATTGCAGCCACTGTAATTAATAATCTAATGGATGTAACTCTAGTAACCGGAGAAAATGTATCAAAAAAGTCAAGATCTGCTTATTGTTTAAAACCTTTTGCAATAAGCCTTACTTTATATTTATCAATAGTTCCATCCGGTTTAAGTTTTTTTCTCAAAACCCATTTACAGCCCATAATTTTACAACCTGATGGTAAATCTACTAATACCCAAGTTTTATTGGATAACAATGATTCTATCTCATCATTTACAGCCTCGTTCTAAAAAACCGAGTCAGGAGATGCCAAAGCTTCTTGTAAAGTTAATGGAGTTTCCTCCACATTAAAAACATAATAATCAGGGCCAAAATATTTTTTTAATTTGGCTCTTTTACTCCTTCTAGGTCCAAAAACTATATTATCTGGTTTTGCAAAAGAGGAGTAGAGGAACCGGTTTCAGATAAAATATTTTCTTGATAATTTTGACCCCACCATTTTTAGATTTAAAAGGAAATTTTTTTTCATGAAAAATTGCATCCCCTGATTCAAAAATTATTTTGTTTTCAATATCAAAAAATCTATAGGCTATACTATTTGTTGCATATCCAAGAAATGCACAAGTGGCAGCTTTCACACCTAATTTAGGTCTTTTAGGGTCCACAAGTCTAACAAAAGCTAGACAACCCCAAACCCTCAATCTCAAATTTGGCTTATGGCCTTTCCACAATTCAAAAGGTGTAACTTTTATTTTTTTATGTGGCACTCTATTCATAACATAACATGCAGTTAAAATTGCTTTGCCATACAAATTTGAAGGAGCACCTGCTTCAATTAGCATAGCATTTGTTAAATCAGTTAAAGTTGTATTTTTTCTTTTTGCTACACCATTAGATGTAGGTGAATATGGTGGAGCAGTTTCATGGATTATTCCCAACGATTGAGCAAACGAGTTGAATCCAAAAGATTCATACTCCCGGCCTCTATCACTTCTATATCTCTTAATCTTTTTACCGAATTGATTTTCAACTTCAAGAAGGAATTCTTTAAATTTTTCAAAAGCATCACTTTTATTTTTCAACAAATATACATAAGTGTATTTTGAAAAATCATCAATAAAAGTGATAAAATATCTATTTCCACCACGTGTTAAAATTCCTTCAAATTCACATAAATCAGTGTGAATTGATTTTAACAATTCAGTATTTCTCACCACACTTTTATGAGGCATTTTAGTTATTTTTGCTTGACTGCAAACTTCACATTTCTCAAACTTATTTGTTAGTCTGGGAATTAATCCTAAACTACTCATGACTCCCACATATCGACTATTAATATGACATAGACGAGCATGCCAAAAATTCATAGAAGACAGCATGTAAACAGAAATATGTGCTTTCTTATTCTTAACATTTAATTTAAATATTCCATCACAGGCATACCATTTTCCCACAAATATGCCTTTTTTAGTGATTACATATTGGTCAGATTTTGAAACCAGCTTTGTTGAGCAAATAACTTGACATCAAATTTTTCCTCATGGACGGTGTGTACAACACATCTTTTAAAACAAGCACACATCCAGAGGTAAATTTTAACTCAACATCCTCACACCCGAGCACCTTGGTTAAACTGGAGTCACCATGCATAACAGTCCTCTCCTCATTAAAAGGAGTAAAATCTTTGAACCAATCTTTATCATAGTAGACATGCCTATTGGCACTAGAGTCTACCAACCACCCTTCCACAGATTAAACCATAAAAATATCTCTAATCATAGCCACAAATGGTTCCTCGGTAACGTTAGCCTGTGGTCGAGACTGTTGTTTTCGAAATTTGCAAGTTCGAGCAAAATGCCCACTTTTGCCACACACAAAACATGTCACATTTGTCAGATCTTGTGAAGGGGGTTCTTGGTTTCATTTCTTTTGCCTCGGGTAATTTTTATTTTGCGGCCTTCCAACATTTTTTCAAATTTTCTTAACTAGTTTCAAGTGACTATTTTTATAAAATCGACCTTTAGGTAAAGTATTTCTCGAAGTTAAATTTACCTTTGCAATGGAATGTTCTTGTGTCATAAGCGCATCTTCTCCTCGTGCTTCCTCCTCCACCCGAATCCGTGTGATTAGAGTCTCCAAGGACATCTCTTTTTGCTTGTGACGCATTGACTACTCGAACTTCCTCCAAGATGAGGTAGTTTGTCAACAATACCTGCTACAACAAGATTATCTCCAATTTTGATGCTTTCAGATCTAACTTCAACCACTAACATTTGAAAATCTTGAACTTGCTCCACCACTGATTTTCTATCTATCATTTGATAACGGAAAAAACAGCTTGCAGCATATTTTTTAACGCCTGCTGTAGACGTCCCTGAACGTCCCGGGAGGATGAGTCTCGTTCTATTCATTTGGGCTCACTACAAGTTCGGTCTCTCAAATTGTCACGGTTCTAAATCTGAACCAAAGAGTCCAAATCCAGCAAATCGTTTTGAGAAAACAGATTTTGAAAGAAGTGTCAAACATGGACTGCTTTGCCAGATACAGAGTCGCCACCTAAATATTTTATTTTGGGAAAATTTAGGAAACCCTGACTCGTTTGCCTAAGGCCATGTGTCCGTCATCACCAAAGTTGCCTCGGCTCGGGAACTTGGGTACGATTGGGGAAGGTCACTTCGTGAGCACCCCCGCTCGCCCGATCAAAGATCGGCCTCTACTAACCATGATATCTATTTTTGGAAACATTATGCGTTCTTATTCCGGTTATTAGCCTAGATTTACTATGTGATGCGCACAGCATACAAGTATAGACTGGGTCGCCTGAATTGGAACAAAACATTTCATGTTTGTTTATTTGAAAATGGTTTGATGGTGCTACCCGCAAGTAGGCTAAGACGTGGATTTGCCACCCTCGGATGGGCTTAGAAAACATGATTTTGCCACTATCTAGTGGGCTGAAAACTCACAGTCAACGAATTGTTCCAATTCAAATAACCCAGCCTTCACCCACAAGCATTCAGGCAATTATATCATATAAGCATATAGCCTCATGGTAAGCATGCTATCATGGCAGTCACTCACACGCATGCAAAGATGCTAAAGCATAAAACTTACCGAGTACTCCAAGCCAAAACAGAAGCTAATTAGAAATCCATGCACGATCCTAACTATACAGAAATGCCTAATGCAACACATGTAAAAATGCAACTATAGAAGGCTCGGCTATTCTAAAGATGGCATGCGAAATGCTACAACTAACAAGTATTCAACTTGGAATTGAAATATAATGCAGTTAGTATGATGCGCTGAGCCCGGTGCATGCAAAACAGATGAATGAATGCAAACATGCTATCATACTGTATGCTAATTGAAACATGCCCTAATCTAACCATCATAAGCGGGTAAATAAAAGGGAGAAAGACGTGGGGTTGGAAGACATACATCACACACACGCACACTTATTACAGTTGTGCCCTCACTCGGAGGGTCCGAATAAATAATATACAGTTCCGAATAAATAGTACAGTCCGAATAAGTACAAAATCCTAATTAATTAGCAAATTAATCTAGGAAAGCAGTAAATTGCACGCAAATCCGTGGACCGCCTCAGCTCTGTTCCGAATGATGGATGATGCATGCTCGAGTTACCTTGCGCAGAAATCTATTGCGATGCCCCGATTCGCCTCTATTTGCAATTGTTCTCGGGATGTGTGTCAAGCTCCTGAAGGCTGCCGATTTCTGATTTGCTGCAACAGAGAGCAACACAGGGGCATGGCAAAGTATTTTCACATATGTATGCATGACTACTCTTCAGAGAGTGTAGTCATCGATCCTCGTGCCACCAATCACGCATCTCGATGCATGATGGCCGAGGAGTCGATTTGCACGACTCAATATGAAATGAATGCACATATGGACACAACAAGGCCTAAACTTTATCATGGGTAATCCGGAGTGTCGGCGACAGGGAATTGAGACACGTTCCGTCACTCGTAGTACGAAACGTCCCTCGTTTCCCGTGCTTGGGCTAACTCCTATCCCAAACATTATGCAATATGCATGATATGCATGAACGCAACCCTAACATGCAACCTAGCATACACGATGCTATGAAATGGCATACACAATGCACGATGTAACGAGGTATACACAATGCTCTAACATACAACCTAGCATACACAATGCTATGAAATGAAATGGCATACACCATGCACGATGGACTTACACCAACATGAGTGGACCTCAGCCACACTCACATCAGTAGCCATTAGGTGAGAATGGGACTATCGAAATATGTGCACACATGCACGCAAACCGAAGACCGATCCTAGGCATAACATGCAACTCTAACAAGGCATGGCAAGGGATGCGAGATGGCATACAAACTCACAAATTTCAGCACTGAAATATGATGCTAAACAGCCCTGAAACATGGAAAAAAAGCACCCGGTGCATGAGATGAACCCCGAAACTCGAAACTAGGAACATGGAATGACTTATAGCTATACAAAGCATGCATTATTTGATCATGAAGTCTAAAGACAGAGCCAAGGCAGTCCCAAAATATGAACATTTTCAGTTCAAATCATGGCCAAAAGATGCTAGCATGGTGGACTAAAATAGCATGCAGGATTGGCTAGCAAACATGAGTTATATGGTAGGTATAGGATGCACATGGAATCTTACCAAACCAGAAAAAATTAGTGAATAAAACATGTGAAAATATGCCCAAATAACCATGGAGATGCAACCAATACATGCAATGGATTATTAAGCACATACAAGGTGGACACTTAGCATGGTATAAGCAACTATGAAAATCAAATATGGTAGTCTTAGAACTCACCAAATTGACCCTGGAAAGTGACTTCAAAGCATGCAAGATAGAGTCTCTTTGGAAGGCCAAAAATGACCACCAAACAAGTCAAGGTGAGAGGGGGTCACCCCCCTCTGATTTGGAGGCTTAAAACAGTGTGCTAGCCACTAAAAATCCACTAGATTTCAGTGGCTAGAAGGCCAAACCAAGCATGCAACAAGAGCTTAGGTGTAAGGCTCAAAATAAGGGACAATCAAGCATACAAGGAAGCATATGACCTCAAACAAGAAAATTCCCTTAATAAAACATGAAGATGGTGTCAAAAGGAGACTCTTTTCAGTTTACAACAAATCTCAAAAGTGAACACAAATAGGGCTAATCTATTATTCAAAAAAAGCCCTAAAAAAGAGATTAGAGACAAGGAACAGAAGCTGGCCCCAAATAGCAAAGAACTCTTCAACAAAGTTGAAGAGGGGCTCAAAACAAGGCACTTTACAGTTTATATCAAGTCTCGAAAATAAACACAAGTGAGGCTAAAACAACATGCAAGAAAAAGGCCTAAAAGAGGGATAAAGAGACAAGTGGTAGCAGCTGGCCTCAAACAGAGGAGAGCCCTTCAAAAAAGTTGAAGAGGGGCTCAAAACAAGACATTTTACAGCTTATGACCAAGTCCAAAACAGCTCACAAATAAGACTAAAATACCATGCAAAAATAGGAGCATCTCCAATGCACTAGGCATATAATGCTTGTTAGGTAAAATGCCTAGTATGACTCACTTTTTTCAACTCCAATGCACTAGGCATGTAATTAGGCATTTTAGCTCAACTCACATTCACTAGCTACATGTAGCTAGCCTTCAAGGCTAGGCAAAATGTGTTTAATCATTAGGATTATTTCCCTCCATCTTTGTTGCTGATGTGGCATTTTATAAAATTAATAGTATTTGGATGAATAGTTAAAATAAAGAGCATGGTTGGAGCAAAAATATGAAACAGTTGATAGGCAAAATAAAATGTATACTTTATAGTAATGTTTAGATAGGTAAAATGCCTATTACCGTTGGAGATGCTCTAAAAGAGGGATTAAGCACAAAGGGTGACGAGAAGGCCTCAAACAGCAAAAAGTCCTTCATCAAACATGAAGAGGAGATCAAAATATGACTCTTTACAGTTCAGGTCAGAGCCCAAAAATGTAAGCAAAAGGGTCTAAGATATAGAACAAAATAAGACAAGAAAGAGGGAGAATATGACTCACCCTTGTAGCACAACTTTCCCGCAGCTTCTGGTCCAAGAAGAGGAGTTTCTAACCTCTGAAAAATAGCCTCAAGTTGCTGGAATGGAGTGTGGAGGTTGTAGACTTGGAGGTGGTGTGTAAAGGTCAAGAACAATGAGTGTTTGGAGCTTGAAAATAGAGAGCAATGGAGGAGGGAAAGGTGTATGCTCCAGCTGGTTTTCTAACCCCTCAAAATGGAGCTGGGGTGCTGGCTTTATAGAGGAGAGGCCATGGAAAAAGGGGGGGAAAAACAAATTCAAATTTTCCCCCCCAAAAGGCAGCCCCTCGGATACAGGATCTGGGGGGAAACAGCTGGCACAGCTGGAATACACTTGGAGAGAGGATCATGGCCGACCAGGTTCAAAAGGGTCAGGGGGCCGGCCGGCCACCCCCCCTGGCCGGCCGGCCACCCCCCCTGGCCGGCCGGCCAGGGGTCAAAAGGGTCAATCAAAATTGCTGGCCGGCCACCCCAAAAAGATGGCCTCTCATTTGTGCACAACACAAATATGTGGTCAAAACCCAGAAAATGTGAACCAGGAGAGAGAAAAGCCAACTTTTTAGAGGGGTTCAAAAGGGTCAGAGAAAATTACTAGCCGGCCTATTCATATTGGCGGCCTCCCAGGTGTGTACAACACAAATATGGGGTTTAGGGCTAAAGAAAGTGGCCCGGGAGTGGTCAATATTAGCTTTCTAGTGAGGAAAACGGGCGACGGAGAGCGATGAAGAAATAAAACTGGCTTTTCAGAAAAATTGCTGGCCTCCCACCCTCCTACAAGCTTTCTAACAATGAAAATAAGGTCTCCACCAAAAATGAACCAAAACAGATGCAAAACGGAAGTTCGGGGACCGAAACGCGCGGCCCGGGGCCCCAAAAATGGGCTGTTAAACACCGGAGGTGGCATTCGACCACGAAGTTGGTCTCTCGAGCCACAGTGTCCCCCAAAAGGGAGTAAATAAGATGTGTGCCGAAAATCGGAGCAAACGGAGGTGGTTAGGCGGTCCCGAACCGAGGCACACGGCCGTCAGCTCCAAAAAAAACCGGAAACCAGGCTCCAAACGAGAAAAATGGCCTACGACCACGAAACGTAGCCTACGGCCACTGAGAAATGATCTACGAGACCTCTGCCTCCCTTCGGAAAGAGAAAACAAAGAAAACAGAGACTGGTTCGTAAACCGAGACAAGGCACGAAAGAGTCCGGAAGTCCGGAGGCAAGACTTGCAGCTGGGACTCTGAAACTTCTGAACGAGCACAATATGCAATATCACCGAGCGCTCAATCAGTGACGTCTGAGTCTTAAGGTCGGTCAAAAATGGGGTGTCTACAATTGCCCATCTTTGACAAAACTCGGAAGTCATAAGTGACGGGAGTGAATGTCAAAGCCCAGAGACGACCCATTTTTGACAAGGCCGAAAACTTAGACAAACAGGCGAGATAAACAGAGATGTGCTCACAGGCGTGCCCGCAGGCAGGGGCAAAATGCAACCGATAATGCAAGAAGCCGAAGGTACCTCAATGATCATGCAAATGCAACAAGCTGTAATGAAGCACATATTCACGATAGATGCAACAGTTTTAAGCAAGAATGCAAAGCAACAACTACATTTCATGCAGTTAAGAATGCGGAGAATTATTCAATTCTTGCCACGTCTCACATGGAGAAGATACAATACCTGCGCAGTTTGTCTGGTCGCATCAGCCTCAAATGAACCGTACATACAATATCGTGCCTGTAAAAGAAAGAAACTCGACAAGCACAACATAATTAGCAACACATGTTCAAAACGATATCAAATGCAGACAATCGCGGTGTCGATGGAAAAGTGCATCGCAATGCGGGGAGAAACGCGCGTAACAACGCAAGCTAAACATGAGGGTATGACAATACTCGTGAAACGTGCACAATAGTATGAGTGGTGTGCACGAGAATGCAAGTGACATGCATAACAATGCAGAACAAGTGTGAATTTGAATGCATGTTTGTCACAAAACGACGATCAAAGAAATGCAAGCTTTTGACAAGGGCGACTCAATCGCGACCTCCGGTTCACCTCCCGGCGGGGTTGCAACACATTCAAAAAGGATGCACCTTGCTTTTGGCGAGTGACGGGGAGATACACATCGAAAATTGGAGTTGAAGTTCTGGTGGAGCGATTTCGCGACAAAAAGTGCACTTTGCTTGTGCTTTCCCGGGTCCCAGGGACTCCAATACTTACCAAAATTTGCAGAGACCTTGGGGGCCACATGGGGAACACCACCGGCCAGTTTTCTTCCCAGGGGGAGGCCACCGACCAGGTTTGAGGGAGAGGGGTGGCCGGCCTGCCAGAAAAGATGGCCGGCCGGCCACTTTTCCAAAACCATGGGCAGTTTGGTCTTTTTGCCCTCATTTCTTTAAATCCATTCGGCCAAACACTTTTTCCTCACAACTCCAGCTCCGAAATTGCCTCCTCTACCTTCCTAGAGCATTTTCTCTCTCAGATCTGTGCTCTATACGCGTTTTCTAACGCCCCATGCAAGTTGTTTTCGCAAAATCTTTCAGTTTTCGTCACTTTGGACCGATTAAATTTTGATTTCGGTGCTTCTTTTCTCATTTTCACCACTTGAGGTAAGTTTGTCTCAACATTTGGAAGATTTCCTCGGGGGTTGATTTTTGTTGACTTTTTCATTTCCTGAGAGTTGACTTTTGTTGACTTTTTCCAATTTTGGCTCATTTTGCTAATTTTTGCTCCTTTTTGCAGATTTTCTGAAATGGCTAGTCATTTCCCTCACGGTGGAGGTCCTCTAGGCACCGGGGATGATCCCGATATCACGGCTCTGCCTTCGAGGGTTCAACCCTTCATACCCGAGAGGTACGACCCTCCGACATATGTGCTCCCCCAGGCAGTTTTCTACCATTTTACCGATTTCGATGATCGAGCACCCGGGGATCTTTTATTGCGGGAGTCGGAGTTCCACCTCTCCTATCAGGCGCAGGAGGTATGTTCCTCGCTTTCATATTTTCTGCGATGTAACCTGCATTCCATGTTATGTTTATCCGCTCATTTGAGTGCACCGCTTGTTTAGAACGCTTTAGTCTATGACACCGTATTCTGTTTGCATCTTGAACACATAGTTCAATCACTTGAATTTCTGAACACACAGTCCAGGAGGTGAAGGTGAACACACAGCACACACACTTGTTAGAAAGTTGAACACGCAGCCCAAACTTTGAATTTTCGAACACACAGCCTGAATGGAAGGTGCACACACAGCACACACTTGACAGAAGGTTGAACACGTAGCCCAAACTTTGAATTTCTGAACACACAGCCCAGATTAAGGTGAACACGCAGCCCACTGATTTTGAAATTTGAACATGCAGCCCAAACTTTGAATTTCTGAACACATAGCCCAGATTGAGGGTGAACACGCAGTCCACTGATTTTAAAATTTGAACACACAACCTAAACATTTGACGTCGAACACGCAGCCCAAACTTTGAGGTGAACACGCAGCCCACTGATTTTGAAATTTGAACATGCAGCCCAAACTTTGAATTCTTGAACACACAGCCCAGATTGAGGGTGAACATGCAGCCCACTGATTAACAGGTTGAACACGCAGCCCAAACCTTGAATTTCTGAACACACAGCCCAGATTGAGGTGAACACGCAGCCCACTGATTTTGAGATTTGAACACACAGCCTAAACACTTGACGTCGAACACGCACTCCGAACTTTGAGGTGAACACGCGGCCTACTGATTTTGAAATTTGAACACACAGCCCAAATACTTGATTTGCACGCAGCTCTTTGCATTGTATTTGTTTTAGTTTGCACACAGCTCATACATTTCATTTGCACACAGCTCATTTATTTCATTTGCACGCAACTCATTTATTTCATTTTGAGACTGAATGTATGTATTCATTCTGAATACAGGTGACTTCCCGTATCACACGAGGATACGGCTCCGTTGCGGCTAGGGAGTGGTATGCAGAGCTCCCGGAGGCTGTCTAGGATTTGGTTGGCTTGGCAGGATTTGGGCCCTTCTGCTCTGGGATATCTCGTTGTCCGGCTAGTAGGACGCTGATGGGTGCTTTGGTGGAGAGATGGTGGGACACCACCAACTCCTTTCATTTCTCTGCCACTGGGGACATGACTATAACCCCATTTGACTTCGCCGTATTGATCGGCCTTGATGTGGGAGGCTGGGCAATCCCATATGACGAGGACAGGGGCCAGTGGGAGGCCGCCTGGATCTACTTATTGGGAGCTCGCCCGCCAGTTGACAGATCTTCAGGCAGGGTCCGATATACTTGGTTTTCTTCCCATTTTTGGAGGGTGGAGATGGAGCCTGAGGCTCCTGAGGAGGTAGCCCAGTATACCCGCGGATTTCTGATGTTCCTCTTCGGGACCACTCTGTTTGCCGATAAGGGGAACACTGTCTGGCTCTATCTGTTGAGTGCCCTAGTGGATCTATCACAGGTCCGGCGGTATGATTGGGGTGGCGCTAGTCTGGCCACTCTTTATTGCTATATGAGCGCGACCTCCCACGGACAGGGGAACATACTCAGCGGCTATTGGAGAGCCTGGGAGGTACTTTCTGCCCTCTTGATTTACATTTCTGCTTCACATTACTTGCACATTGCACACACGGCGCATTTTACACTTTGTACCTTACACTTTGCTCTCAGCATTTTGTATTTACAATTTGCACTCAGCATTCTATATTCTGATGGCTACTGCCCAGTTTTCCACAACTATGGATCTATGCGTACTTCCCGAGCTCCGGAGCTCGAGGTGGAGATGCCTCCTATGACCCCTTACTAGTTGGTATTTGAGGGCCCTTACCGGCCGAGACCTCAAGAGTCTCTGTAGACACCCCATTTTTGACCGTCCTCAAGACTTGGACGTCACTGTTTGAACACACGGTGATCTTCCATGTTTGTGTTTGTTTGGAGTTCCCGGAGGTCTCGGCTCGCGCGCCTCGCCTCAGGATCCCCGAACTCGACCGTTTAGTGTCTGGTTTTGCACCAAACACTTGCGTCTTGCCTTTGAGAGGCAGAGTGGGGCTTGTAGACCATCCTCACCCATCACCGGCAGTGGCTAGATGCCACCGGCTGGTTTTTGCTGCCACCGGCAATATAGTTTGCCGGCCGGCACTCTTTGTTGCCGGTCAGCACTATTTGTTGCCGACCGGCACTCTTTTTGGCCAAGATGGCATTTTTTGCCGGCCGATTGCTGTTCATCTGCTTTTGCAGATATTTTTAGACAGCTGTATAGCTTTTGCTCCCCTCCATACACGTGTATGGAGGGATCTCCCTCTTGCAAAGCTTGTCTTGTAAGCTTTACAAGAGGCATATAGAGAGAAGCTCTCTCTAAGGCAAAAAGAGAGCTTTTAGACATTTTTGAGGAGAGAAGACAGAGGAGAGCTCTGGTTTTTCCTAGGGTTAGGGTTAGATACACTCACCTATCTCTCTTTTCCTCTCATTTTGCACACTAGGTGTTTTGTGTCTCACTATTGCACACAAACACCTAGTGTTTCACCTTCCTCTTGGAGCTGAGGTTCTAAAGAGTGTGTTTTGAAGTTTTGGTGTTGGATTCAAGCTCAAGGAGGCCATTGGAGCACCATTTTTGAAGAGGACTACAAGGGTGAGAAACTAGTCCCTTTTTCCCCCATTTTTTCATTGATTTTCTACTAGTCTTAGAGCTGTTTTTGTGATTATTGTATAACATAAAAAAGTTCTGTTTTTAAGCCCTCTTTGTTGTTTATTAAGAGTGTTTTGTTGTTTGAGGGTTGTTGACCACCCTTAGGCCTCAAAAGGCCTCATTTTGAGCCATTTTGTGCTAGCTCCGGGATTTTGGTGTTGAGGTCTCTTCACCACTGAAATCTTGAGGGATTTCAGTGGTGAAGATGATGCTTTGAAGTCCTAAGAAGGAGAGGGCCACCCCCTCTCCTTGTTGTCCTTGAATAGGACATATTTTGGCCTCTTAAGGAAGCCTATGCTTGAGTGTGTGTTGAGCATATTTGGTTTGTTTTTTCATGCTTATATATCCATGATATAACATGATTTCAAGTTGGTTTTGGAACTTCGTGCATGTTTAGCATAGTTGCCATGTAATGCCTTATTTGTGCCTTAACATGTTCTAGGTTGTTAGCCTTTGTTGGAGCATGTTTTAGGCTTGCATTTGTGAAGATTATGTGCTTATTTTGCCATGTTTTAGCTCTGTCCATAATCGTTTGGGTCGATCTTTGCATGCATTATATAGCTCCTTTGTATTTGGGCTTGTTGGCCTTGAGTATGTGCATGTGCAGCATGCCATCTTTGCATTGTTTTGATGATTTGGAATCATCCTACATGCTATTTCAGTCCCATTTCCATGCTTGTTGGATTGCCTTGCATGTCTCTTTAATGCTTTGAAAGCATATGTTGCAATGCTCCATGTTTTGGCCATGGTGTATGCCTTTGTATTTGGGCCATTTAGATGCCATCTAAGTAGTCCTTTAGCTTTGTTTTAACATGCTAAACCTCTTATTTTGGTCCTTCTTTGCATGCCATGTTTGGTCATGTTAAGTGTAGTTCATTGCCTCATTGATTTGCTTTGAACACTTAGGCCATTTCGTGCATGCTTAGCTTGATTTGTTGCTTGGTTTGGCACCATGTATCAACATGATTTCAAGGCTTATAACGCATGCTAATTTTTCATGTTTGTCCCTTTCAAGTGTGCTTGAATGTTGTTTGTTTTGTGCTTAAGTGTAGGCCTTCCATCATGTGTATGTGTGCATGTGTTTTGGCTTCTTGTTTTGGCCATTATGGCTACTGTTTTAGGCCTTTTTAGAGTTGCCTAATTCATGTATAAGTCCATCTTGCCATCCATTTGCATGTTTGCTTGTAAGCTCTGCATGATTACATTGCATTGTTCATGTTGCATGATAGCTAATATGCTTAGGTTGCATTGCATCAACATGCATTCCTTGTCCCTTGATTTGGGTGATAAGGATTGGGAGTTTGTTTGATTGATTTGCATTGCATTTGAAATCAAAGTTGCATACTTGGTTCTTTGGGCCATCATGCATGGAAATGCGTGATTGGTGGTCCGAGAACCGAGGCACATGTCCCTTTGAGTCATTACAATGATAAGAGACATGGTTGGCGCATACATGCCTTGAAATGTGCTACCATGCTTTGTTTTGCCCTCTGTTGCTGTGAGTTGCAGGTTCTGCAGGAATACTCTGCCGACCGGCAGTGTAATGTGCCGACCGGCACAATTTTCTCTGCCGACAGGTTCAATTTTGTGCCGATGGCCATACCACACTGCCGGTGGCAATCTCAATCAGCCGGTGGTGATCCTCTCTGTCCAAGGGATCAGTCCTGAGGCTTTGACAGTCTCCAGAGGAGGAAAGGAAGGAAAACAGGGGCAGCTTGCGCATGGCGGCACGCTTCTCGAGGCGTTTTCCTGCTTTAATTAATTTATTTAATTTGTTAATTAAATTAGTTAATTTTTAATATTAATTAGCTTGCGTAGTTAATTAATTTGTAATATTTATTCAGTCCCTCCGAGCAAGGGTAAACCTGTAATAAGTGTGCGTGAGTGTGTGTATGTCTTCCAACCTTACGTCTTTCTTCCCTTTTATTTACCTGCTTATGATGGTAGATTAGGGCACGTTTAATTTAGCATACCTTATGCTATGCATGCGTGCATCCATGCATTCGTATTACATGCATTAGGCTCGGTACATCACGCTAATTGCATCAATACTTCAATTCCCAAACTGAATACGTGATAATTGTGCATTTTCACATGACATGTCTAGGTTAGCCGAGCCTATCTTAGCAACACTTTGTATGCGATGCATTAGGCACTTAACATGGACTTGGATCATGCATGTTTGCTAACGAGTTCTTTGTTTTGGCACGGAGTACGATGTAAGTATTGCCGCTTTAGCATATCGCATGAGTGTGAATGTTGCCATGTCAGCATGCTTAACATGTGGCTAGATGCTTATGTGTTATAAACTGCCTGAATGCCTGTGGGTGAAGGTTGGATTGTTTGAGTTGGAAAAACTCGTTGAAATCCGTGTTTTAGCCTACTTGCGAGTAGCAAATTCCAAAGCATTTTCAAACCGAACGGATATGCAATGTTTATTTCCAAATTAGGCGATTTGGTCTATACTTGTTTGCTGTGCGCATAACATAGTAATTCTAGGCTAATAACCAGAATAAGAACACATAAAGTTTTCAAAATCAGATATCACGGTTAGTAGAGGCCGGTCTTCGGACCGGGCGAAAGGGGGTGCTCATAGCTGACCTTCCCCGATCGTACCCAAGCTCCCGAGCCGAGACAACTCCGGTGATGACGGACACGTGGCCTTCGGCACCGAGTCAGGGTTTCCTAAATTCTCCCATTTTAAAAAATTTAGGTGGCGACTCTGTATCTGGCAAAGCAGTCCATGTTTGGCACTACTTTTTCAAAAATCTGTTTCTCAAAACGATTTGCCAGATTTGGACTCTTTGGTTCAGATTAAGAACCGTGACACAAATCGAGTCCGAACCGTAGCACGAGGCCCACGCGGGCGCGTCTACAGTTTCTGGCGACTCTGCTGGGGATTTTTAGAGAGTTTGACTCGAACTCGTGATATCCGGTTTTGATCTCGTTTATGTGTTTCTTTGCATTGCATGTGCATTGGTGCGCCTAGGAACACAGTGTTTGCCATCTGCCATTCCTGAACGGTTTGCCGGAGGCTTGTCTTGTCAAGGCATGTCCATAAGGCTGACCGGCTATGGGCTCTGACAGTATGGGAACACAAACCCCGGTTTACCCGGGGCACCCTTTTGACCATTCGACCTAGTGCATATTCGGATCTATAGTGACCATTCCAAGCTAGGACAGGTTGCTTACCCGATGCTAAGTTGTTTGAAACCGCTGTGTGCGTAGTGAAACCCTAGCTCCTGACAAAATAGGACAGGGAAACCCTACCCCAACATAGGGGTGTTTTGTTCTCTTTACTTGCTATGTGCTTTTAGAGTGTATCTCTACAGGAACGCATATACCAGTTTACGAGTTTGAGTATCGGGCCCGAAGGCGCCAGAATCAGTATTGTTGAGAATCAGTTATCAGGAATCAGTTATCTGCGGGTATCAGATTCAGTATTTTGGGAACAGAAATCTGGGAACAGTGATCAGCAGTAGGGTACAATTGTTTGGCTACACCCGTGTTTGATCAGTTTGGGCTGAAATGCTGTCTGTTTTTCTTTCAGTTCAGAGAGTTGCAGAGTTGATACAGAACAGCCAGTGTCTCCCCTTTGCTGAGGCAGGATTTATGGCGGCACAAAGTTCAGAAGAAATTGTGGTTATGGCAGCTGTATCGGAGCAGGGAACCACTCCGCAGAATGAGGCCAGCATCAGTATGTCATATTCGCCCAGGTTGCCCGTTGTGCACCCGGTCTGGGCTCCCCAGTTATACCAGGCTCGTGAGCCCACCACCTTCGAATTGATGGGGATGATAGGCGATCTCCAAAGGTCTGTGGCAGACCTCGCCTATGGAATGTCGGCTTCACCGCCAGCGGCGCCGTATGTCGGGAATTTTGTACCACAGGAGCCCCCGCTACTGGGGCGGATTGTGATAGAGCTCAGCCAGCCAGAGGTGGCTTCCGGCTATAGCCACGACACGCCAGTATCAACCCCGACCCTTGATCAGGCTGAGGCCAAAGGAAAAGACAAGGCGAAGGTAGACGCCGACCCTATTGAACAACTGCTGTGGGCAGTCGAGGCTCTGAAAGTCAGAGGGATGAACAAGCAACAAATGTCTGCAATAGTGACCAAAGCTGTGGATGATGCTTTCCCCACTCCGATCAAAGGCAGTTCAAGCCAGACAGAAAACCGGGATGGGCCCCGTCATGCCCAGACAATTCCTGTAGTTCCCAACCCTGCACCGGGGAAGGTTCAAAAAGCCAATGCAGCGCCAGCTGATCCTTTCGCCAGCGCATCTGGCAAGAACCCTCAAACTGCAAAGTACCTACCCCGAGGGCGCAGGGTCTTTCACGACCTCCACATGCCTTTGTCTAGGGCATTGTTAATATTGGCAAAGAACGGGCATCTTAAGCCTTTGGAGCCCCGGCCACTCCCGAAGAATCTCCCCGCCACTCATGATGCTACCTTGTACTGCGCGTACCATCAACAGTCCGGTCACAGTACCGATGGATGTTCCCGCCTTCGTCATGAAGTGCAGGATTTGATTGATAACAAGGTTATCCTACCGCCCACCTCAGGCAAGCCCGTCACCACTCAGTTGTTGGATTTCGAGGGCTCAGATACTGCGAGTATGTAAATTGAATTGCCTGCGGGCAACATTTGGTGTGTTTTTGAAGCGTCTGGCACGCATTTTTGAGCATCGGTGAGACCGAGTTTTGTAAATCCTGGCTTGGATGTCGAGTCAACCTTTTGTTTTTGAGTCTGTCTCTTTGTCTTGAGTCAGTCTTTTTTGCTTAAGGGTCTGTCTGGTTGTATCGAGTCAGTCCCCGTTGTATATAATACCTGGTGATTCTGGGGTTGTTGTCCCGAACACCGTTTTATTTTGTAATTATCTGTTTTTGTTTTGAGTCTGTTCCTGCCGAGGGGCCAATTGCACCAACAGAACCGATCAAAACAGCTGTTGCTATCTCAACTTCATGCTTGCTTTCAGCATAAGTGCCAGAGAATTTGAATGGGCTGACAGTACATCTCGCCTGCTCTCCTGTGTGCCAAACTCATTGCATTAACCTAAGTTTTTCAAAAAAACAAACCTTTTGAACTCTGCGGTGATAAAAACGAAGAGGAAGGAATTCCTCGGGTTTTGTAAAATTTGGATCATTTTGAGAGAAAGAAAGGCGTGCTAAGCCTTTTTATGAATGAAATCATGCTTATCGGCGTGAGTACTGAGAAGGACCCTGGCCTGATCCAGATTGGTTCCACACTATCTTCGGCACGAGCGATTCGTCGCTTCCTTAAAAACTTTCAAAAGCAAATGTTTTACGCGGCCCTGCGAAGACCTGTGTGGAATCGCTCTTGAGATTGCGCACCCTAGGATCGCTCTCAGCCTCAAGATTCAACCTATTTGTTTTCCGAGTTTGAACCCGTTCAGAACGTTCAGAAAGTTCAACGGACAAACGCCGTGAAAGGCCCGTGTGGCCAGTTTTGAAACAGCCCTCGAGCAGGAGGCACCAAAGCCGAATCAGAAGGAGTAGATCTCGTCGGAAGAAGCTCGTAGAGCAACCTTGATGGATTCTTCTGCAAATCAGTGCAACAGCCGTTCTCCTAGACATAGAGAAGCTTCAATTTCAAAAAAAAAACCATTTGGCATGGACTTGCTACACTTTTACCCTTTGAGAGGCTCGCTGGGCCGAAAACCCGGAAGGGCGGCCCAGGCAAAAGCTAGAGCAAGAGAAAAATACAAAAGGAAAGAAGAAAAGAAAAAAAAAAGAGAAAGAAAAAAAAGAAAATTGAAAAAAGAATGAAAAAGAAAAAAATAGAAAATAGAAAATGAAAAGAAGCTCGCAAGGTCGAAAACCCGCATTGGGCGCCTTGGCAAAAGTGAGAGCCTAAAAAAAAAGTGAAGGTTAAAATACCCTAGTGGACCTTAACCGGAACTACGTAAGGCTTGATTCCCATGTTTGGGATACGTAGGCAACTTCATCATGAAGTCCAGCCCCCAACGCTTTCATAGCGTCTCAGTCCATGCAATGGTTTCAATTTCACTTCAAAGTCCAGTGGCCAACACTCTTCAAGGTGATTGTGTCCATATATGTGTTGTGACCGTCTTCGCCATCGCTGTGTCCAAGAGCTCGACCACCGCCAATGAAGACTGTCCGCAAATTGCTGCGGCACCATCCCAAACAAGGGGCAACTTTCCGTTGCCACAAGCCGTCGTGAGACGCCATTCAGACTAGGGGCAACTTTCTGTTGCCTCACACCCCCCTTCAAACCAGGGGCAATTTTCCATTGCCTCCGATCCGAGGTTGCGCGTCTCGAAGGGTAAGCTCCATGCTTGTTAAGCATCAGCTGTTTGAAAAATAGTTTTTGAAAATTTTTACTGAAGTTGACTATTTTCTCGAAAACTATTCCATTTTCCAAAATCGGACCATTGTCTTGGACCCAAAAAAGGAAAATTTTCAGTGCTCATAGCTTGACTTGCATGTTTTTCAAATCAAAAATCGAACAAGTACGTTAATCCGACTCTCATTTTGATCAAAATTGTTTTAGTAGAAAGCAAAAACGAAAAATGGTTAAAATGATGAACTAGGGGCACAGTTGAGCCAGGCGTTCTGTCTTTCCCTCGTCATCGACGTACTTGCCAGAAGAGCGCTCTACCCGTCAGAGGAAATAGCTGTGAGCTAACGATGTTGAGCATGAACCCACAACTTCCTATTCATCCATCAATCACCCCGGGGAGGGATGAAAAATGAGAGATTGAAGAATAGAGAGGTATAAGTTGAGAGAAAAGCGAGGAAAAAAGGGTTTTGAGAGAAAATCCGAGCTTGAGAGTCGAGTGATGTGAGGATCACAAATGAGAAAAGGTGGGAAACAATACCCAGATTGAACTGGCTCCTCGTGGTCCGAGGTCTCCCATCTTCGTTTACGCGTCTGTGTGTCGTGTCCCTTTCATTTGACGGTCTCGTTTTTTTTGTTTTGAGTCTCTCCCGAGCATGTCTCGTTGTGTTTAGGTCGTGTACCTCTTTGTTTGAGTCCTCCCCGCTGTGTTCAGTTGTAGGCTCGACATCTCGGTTTGAAAAACCCTTATTCAATTTCAAAAATCATCTATGCTCAGAATGCTGTGCCATTCTCTACATTTGAACGTGTTTCGACTCCAACCAGTTCCATCTTTGAGCTTTGTCTTGTCAGATTGGGCTGTTTGTTTGAGAATTGCCGTGTGCAGAATGAATCGAATGTTGTGTTATGGGCTGTATGCAGATTAATCCCCAGTAGAGCAAGGGCTGTGTGTCCAGAATCAGGCAGTAGGTTGCTTGGGTGTATTTTGCTGTTGGCTGTTTAAGTTATCTGATTATTACAGTGCAAGCGTTTAATTTTCAGACAACCAATCAATTCCATTTACATTGAGGTGTAACATGATGAGATGCGATGCAATGCATGAAATGTGTCAATGTAAACACTTTTTCAGATAAAAAGTCCGTTTCATTTCATTATCTTTTCAAATGTATAAGTTTTGGAAACAAAATCTGCCTGCGGCAATACAAGGTAATCTATCTACCAACCAAAAAGAAAAGTACAAAGAAAGAAAGAAAAGATAGCAAAAATCTGCATCTGTGTCAAGCACTCCGAAGGGCCGTCAGTCTGTCCTGGTCCTCTTCCTGGACGAGGGTCCAGGAGCATCATCAGCGTCGTCGTCAGAGCCCGAGCTAGAATCGCCTCCGGTCTCCTCCTCCGATGACCCTCCCTCCGCCTCTGACTCCTCGTCGTCGTCATCGTCCGGGACTGGAGCTCGCGAGCTACTCCCGACGTGAGTACGCCCTCCCCTGGTACGGGGAAATATCCTGCCCTCCTCATCTCTCCCCCGAGCAGGGACAGCAGGTCTAGCTGGAGCACCTCCTGCCATGGGAATCTGGAAAGGAGGCTGAAAAGTTCACGAAAAGGGAAATGCATCAGTATACCGTGAGCAGTTTAGCAATGCAGAATGCAGTGTGTGAGTACAATGTATGAATGCCGTGAGCAGTTTATCAGTGCAGAATGCAGTGTGTGAGTACAGTGTATGAATGCTGTGAGCAGTTTATCAGTGCAGAATGCAGCGTATGCAGTGTTCAGATACTGTGGGATCAGTGTATCAGGTGTTGTGCCGTGCATCAGATTATGCGAAGCAGTGTATGAATGGTTTGAGGCCAGTGTCAGGAGGACATACCGGTATGCTGTAGACGGCTAGGAGGTCAAATGTCCGCTGGAGAATCCCCATCATCGAGGCATTCATCGCCAACGACTGACGGGTGTACTCAGAAGAAGCCTGCAAAGGTATCAGATGCATTAGTATTCTGTGGAATATCAAGTAAACTGAATTGAATAACTGTACGAAGTGCAGTGATACATACCGGCGGTAAGTCGGGGATGTCAATGAACTCATGACCAGCCGGTGGAGGGGCGAAGGGAATCTGATAGGTCGACCCACCCTGCCCCTGGAAAGTCAGTACAGCAGGCAGGGCAGGCCAGCCAGCTCCTCGTCCTCCCCGCACTCCGCCCCTGCCACGGACCCGGGCCCTCCTCGAAGATCCAGCCCCTGCTCCCGCTCCGGCCCCAGCCGCCGATGCTACAGGCCTGGCCCCCTCTGCTCGACGGCCGCTCAAGGGACGCATCAGGTACGTCCGCACGTACTCCTGATAGTCGCCGGTGCCTCGGAAGCCGGCCTCCTCCCAGCCGATGGAGTAATCATCCAGCTGCTCAGCGGTAAGCCCCTCGGTCTCCCTCATCTCTGCAGGAGGGTGAACCGGGACTATCTGCTCAGGTAACCCGCGGGTCTGGCGTAGAAAACGCTCCCCCAGGTACCAAGCCCGACAGACCGGGCCCTCAAGCAAAATCCGGAAACGCGAGGTCTCCTCAGCACCAAGGAACCGACCCCGCATCGCCGACGGCAGCGAAGCCCATGGCCGCCATGTGATCTGAAAGTAACAGACAGTTTGTTATCTACTGTTATTGAAACATGCAGTGGGAAAGCGAAGCTAAACGAACTGAAAGTAAAGCATACCTCTGTGGGGGTGATGGTGTCGAAATATCGGCGGAAGAAGCCGAAAGTCTCTCGTGGTCGCCGGGTGCATCTCCCGTCGAAGCGACTCGAGAACGGGACAGCCGGAGGAGGCTCCGCAACTGGCACGGGGGCAAGCCTGGGAAAGTAGGCGTAAACCCACAGCTGCAAGACAGATGTCAGTATGACCATCAGATAAAGCAGAATATACAGAACGAAGCAGAAATAGCAGAGCCGTGTGTTGTGCAGTGTATTGTGTACAGTGTACAGTGTGAACAGTGTACAGTCAGTGTAAAGCAGAATGTATGTGTGTGCCGTGCGTACAGTATACAGTGAGTGTAAAGCAGACTACAGTGTGTGCAGTGTACAGAGTACAGAGAATATCGGACAGAAATGAAAAGCGGAGAAGAAGTGTACCTCCCAAGCCCGCCAGTAGCCTTCGAGTAGCTGGCCGCTGCCGCGCGAAGCCGAGCTCATATAGCCGTAAAGGGTGGCCAGAGCAGCGCCGCCCCAATCGTAGTGCAAGATGTCTCGGACGTCCACCAGTGCGCTGAGAAGGCAGAGAGGCACGGTGTTCGCCCGGTCGGCAAAGATAGTAGTCCCGAACAGGAACATGAGGAAGCCGCGAGCATACCTCTCCTCGTCCTCTGGGGTCATCTGCACCTCCTCCAATGCGGGCTGGACCCGAAACTGTGTCTCGAACCAGGAGTACCGCACGAAGCCTGGACGAGCTAGTGGTGGGGCCTCCCCCAGTAAATGGACCTGAGCGGCGGTCCACTCATCCATGTCTGTGTCGAAAGGGATCGGATCCCCCCCATACCCCGATGCCTGTGAGCATCGAGAAGTCATAAGGGGTCATCGTCATATCCCCCGCAACAGAAAAATGGAAAGAATCGGTGGTGTCCCACCACCTCTCCGCCAAAGCAGCAAGGAGAGGTCTGCATGTGGAGAGCCTAGAGAGCCCTCGGCAGAAGGTGTCGAAGCCCGCTCGGTCCACGATGCGCTGGACCGCATCAGGGAGCTCATCATACCACTCCCGCGCACCAGTATTCCCATACCCGCGAATGGTATGGGAACCCTCCTGCAAACAGAAAACAACAATTGCAGGACAACATTCAAAATGCAGTTTTGAAAAGACAGATTTGCCATGTATGCAAGTTTGTCAGATTCAGGCAAATACCGGGTGCCGGTGTGCTTACAGTGAAATACGTGTGCTGTGTCAGCGTGTTTGGGTGTTTCAGAACAGATGTGGCATGTGTACAAATCTAACAGATTCAGACAAATACTGCGTACCAGTGTATGCAGTGAAATGCAGTGTGTGCCGTGTGTTTGGGTGATTCAGGGCTAGTGCAGTGTGTGTGCATGTGTCACTCTCAAGCAGATATCAGTTGTATGTATGTTTACAGTCAACTACGGTCTACGGCATATCAGATTTCAGCAATTAAAGAATACAACTAACTATGGCAGTTTTGTATCCTACATTGCAGAAAGTAAAGCAGAAAAAAGAAAAATTACCTCGGAAGTGCCGAATGAAAGGTGGGAGGTAGGCTCGCGTAGTAGTAGCTCAGGCGCCGCGTACCTCTCAAAGCTCCGGAACTGACGCAGGCCGTCTGGGGGCAGAACGTGGATCGCCAGCCGGTAGGTCGCCGGGTCGAACGGGCGCTCGCTCAGTGGTAAGAGCTCGACCCCGGGATCCATCTCGTGGTCCGGGGGAGTCCCGCCACGTGGAATGTCGTCCGCCATGTAGAGAGTGGTGTGAAAATGGCCGGAAAAGGGAAAACCGAGCCGAAATGCGAAGAGTCAACTGAAAAGTCAACTCCCGA